>NC_136922.1:53567902-56067902 GCF_949752795.1 Hyperoodon ampullatus | reverse complement strand
ATTTACTGAGATGTGGAACCATGGGAGGAAATGCTATGGGGGAGATCAAGAATTCACTTTTAAATATGTTAAATTAAAGATGCTTCTTACTTATGTAGCTGGAGAGGTTAAGTAAGCTACTTGAATGTATTAATTTAGAGTTCAGGAGTGAGGTTTAGCTTTGAGACACAAGTGAGGAATTTTCAGTAGTTTGAGAGTATTTGAAGACGTGAGTTTGTGTAAGATGATTTAGGAAGTGGATGTAGATAAAGATGAGAAAATTACAAGGACGGAGCCCTAGGGCATGCCAATACTGTGCACAGTGATACAAAAGAGGAAGAAAGGGAACAGCCACAGGAGTTATTTCTTTGGGTAGTCCATAGGGGATGGCATCCATGAGTGAGTAGAACAACTGAGTTTAGATAAGAACTTTGTCAGTTCACTCATTCCAACAAGGGAGAATGCAGAGTGATAGGAAACCAAAGCTCCCAGAATACAAGGAAAAAGAGATTGTTGTCATTTGCTAGCACGTTTTCAGAAAAGACCAAGTCTCTAGAGTTTTACCAAACCTGCCCTGGAGTTAGGCCTGTCCAGTCCTAATCAACTTTTCCCGCTAGCGATTCATTTCATTATTTGATCTTATAAATGGCACATCACAATATTGGTCATTTTTTTTTCTTTTAAAATCATTGCCTTCCTCTGATTTATTCATTTTACCATTAACTACTGAGCACTTCGCATGCATGAGACTTTTCTAGCCGTACGGGAGTATTAAACTAGACAAAATCTCTGTCCTCAGAGGAGCTTATGTTCTACATTCAAATGTAGATATTCTTGTTCATATTCACTTCCCCTTTTCCACCCCCGCTCCTGCTCATGTCTTCAAATTTTATCACTACTAAACTAAACCTTTTGCCATGGGATTCTTAGTAAAATGGCAGCCTAAATGCTTATCAGTTCTCCACTTCTCAATTGTTTCTTTGTTGAAGGAGGCAGCAAGAATACTCTGTCACTCCCAGAGAGGCTCAGCCCTTGCAAACCTGTGATTTCCCTGGGGGAAAGTAATGCCCACCTGCCCATGCCAAGTCCTGGCAGGGTAGGCTCTGTCCTGCTGACCTTCAGGACCTGCAGGAAAGTTAAAAGCTGAGAGAGGACTGCCTCTTAAACTTGAGAAGACTGGAAGGATTCTCAGTAGTTGATATCTGGTCTGCAGTTTTGTTTTGCAATCATTTTAAGTGTTGTTTTTGTTGACCTGAAACAAATAGACTGCCAGATGTTTCTCTAGTGTAGATGGGTTTAGTCAGGAGTAGCAGAGAATTGTACTTGGGAGTCTGCAAGCATGGCGAGCTATGTGCAAGTCCCAGCAGGGCAAGGGAAGGAGAAAGCTTTTATAGAGAGGAAAAGAAAGTTGTGAGAACAAAAAAAAAAAACAAAAGGTCTGTGGCTTTTCATTGACTGAGTCCTTGCCAGGAAAGAAGAGGAGCTTTCTTCTTCCTGTTGGGCTCTGTTACTATGACAGGGTGTGCGAGCGCCCCCTTCTGGTCTCCCAACTCTATTTAATTGAGATTTCTGTTCACTAATTTTTACATTTCTAAATTATATACCCCAGCAAAAGATGTATGGAAAAAAATGAGAGAAGTATAGCAACATCAGGCGATAAAGTGGATGGTTTTTAAAGTAGCAAGCACATATATGTAAAATACAACCTCAAAGAGCACATGTAAAGAAATAAACTAACAGATGCAGTGTGGTTGAGAGAAGCTGTCTGTGGAGAAATCAAGCAATGACTTGAGAAGGCATATTGGAAAAATAATTGAATTTGAATGAGATTTAGAGGGATCAGTTTAATAAGGATTTGTGTTTATCTGAACAGAAACTAAAAAGATAATTTGAATGGAGCTAAACTAAAATTTCATGAAAAATGTTCATGTGTTTTGTACACATACCCTGAACTTGTACAAAATTGTGGTGTTGGTATTTACCCAAAACTTTCCTACTTTGGACTGAAATTTAAAATAATTTCAACAATTTGCTTCATTCTAAATATTTGATCCAAATTATACTTTTCATACTTTTTAGAATACAAATCAACTAAAGCACATTTTGCTCGTATAAATCACACACACACACACACACATATATATATATATATATATATATATATATATATATATATACGTAATGAGATTTTGCATAGTCTAAATAAAAATTGCCTTTTCTTATACACGCAGAAATAAAAGAGATTTGATCACTGTTTTGGAAATGTCCACCAAATAATAAAATCTTCTCTAGGGACGTTATTAATAGGCCAATCTGATGAAAAGGAAAAGACACATTGAAATGCAGAACATGTTCTTCTTGAAAAGATTGATGTATTAAATATTTATACAAGCACATTAAATTGGCAAGTGTATGAAAACATTATTACGTATTCATCACCTTCACATCTCATCTTTTTGAAAAGAATTTCTTTCCTATAAAACTAAAATGGATGACTATAAGTTTTCCAAAGTCACATTTTTCAAATTTCATAACATGGACTAGTTTGTTTTTCAGAGTTTATATTAATTCACATAAATAACAAAATGAATGTTGGAACTAGAAAAGTCTCCTTGTATTTATTCAGAATACAAGGAGTCAAGTACCGTTTCATCCTCAGCCTTTCTCCGTAACCCTGCCCTGGAGCCTCTTCATATAAAAGTTGCTCCCCAAGAGTGAATATTCACTTTGAGGAATAAATGAGCTCTTTTAGGTCATGGAATCATTTAGCAAACAACTGGTTCTGTGGCAAACCTAAATGTCAAAAGGGAATTAATGTATTTCCAAAGTACCTAACTTCTCCTAGAGTGTAATAAGTCCAAAATTTTATGGTCTTTGGAAAGTGTTACTTAAATTAAAATTTAAGTTGACTACACTTCTCATTAAAAGCTAGAAAGTTGAAATGATTTTATAGAGGCTCTAAAAATATTCATGTTTAATATAAGCTGCCATATTCTGCTGATACAGTGTTCTGTGTTCTAAGCTTGCTTGCTTTCTTCTCCATTTCTACCTCTTTTTCCAGCTGAACTCTTGTCCCATCTCTTACAACTTTTCCTGACCTCAGTACTTATTTGATTTTTACCCTACTTCTATTACTGTGTGCTTATTTGATTTTTACCCCACTTCTATTACTATTTTACTCCTATAGCATCCAACTGTTTCATCCCTCTGCCCATTTCCACAAGCTTCTCTTACTTTACTGTTCCCTTCTGCTTGCATCTCTCTCCTTTTTTGCCTTTCTCCCCCTCTTTGATGTTTTAAAGACTGACACTTTAATTTGTTATCTTTCCTCACTTTGGGTCCTCACCATCTCTGTGTTTTGATAGTTCATTTTTGGTAACAACCCTAGGGTGGGGTAGTAGGTCATTGGTGTTGGCTCTATTTAATTTAACTTGCCTATTCCTACCATACATCATAGTAAAAAATAATCTATATTGTAGCATGGAAGAGATGGAGGAGGAGGAGAAAGAAAAAGATCAGAGTGTGGCTCTAGTTGGCTAATTTTAAAAGAAACTTGGAGTTTAAGGCTGGCTGAAATTGACTTTTTCTGTAATCCAAACCTCTGTTTGTCTGTGTGTGGCCACTCTGTAGCCATTTTTCCTTTACTATCCAAATGCATTCACTGCAGCCCCATCCTATGTGCTGTATAAAAGGTCCCCTGCCTCCTCCAAATCTCTGAACATTTTCAGGTTTTTGTTCACTGCTCATTACTATTCCCATGCTCCTGCTGAAGGCTGGATTCCTTCTCTGTTTTTCCCCTTTCCTGCACTGCTTTCTCTTCCCTGTCCTGTCTCTCCATAGGCATGAAATGCAAACCATGCTCACTCGATCCCTAAAGCACCATTTTTTAAGAAAATCAAAAAATCATGTACTGAAGAATGGGGGGCAAAGGATAGTGATTAAGCTCAGGACAGCACAGAACAGATAGTAGCATCAAAGTAAAACTAAGTTGTTTAGTTTGACAGCTGCCTCATCATGCCCACCTCGGTCCTGCTTGCCATTTTGTGCCAGATTATTTTCTCCCAAGAGATTGTTTCCCACATCCTCCTATTCCCCCCATTCAGGGACCTCCAACCATGTTCTCCTGTGGTCAGGAAAATATTCTATATTCTTGCTACTTTATTACACAGAGTGATTTATTTCATTTTTATAACCACTCTGTATTTATTTCCCATGGCTGCTGTACCAGTTTACCACAAACTGTGTGGCTTAAAACAACAGAAATTGATTGTCTCACAGTTCTTGAGGTCAGAAGTCTGAAATCAAGGTGTCAGCAAGGCCGTGCTCCCTCCGAGGCTCTAGAGGAGATTCCTTGCCTTGCCTCTTCCCAGCTTCTGGTGGTGCCAGGCATTCTTTGGTTTGTGGCTGTATCACCAATTTCTGTCTCCTTCTTCGCATGACCTTCTCTTCTCTGTCTCTTATAAGGATACTTGTCACTGGATTTAGAGTCCACTTGAGTAATCCAAAACAGTTTCATCTCAAGATCCTTAAGTTAATTACATCTGCAAAGACACTTTTTCCAAATAAGGTAACCTTCACAGGTTCCGGGAATTAGGGCACGGGCATATCTTTCGGGGAGCCATCACTCAGCCCATTACACAGTCTATCTAAGCAGACTTTGGTTTTCTCAACCTTCACAACGAGAGACAGCAAAAATTTCCCATTTAATTTAAAGAAGAAAAAGTAATTCTGTCCCTCAGCATAATTCTATAGTCCTTCTAGGGCTCTTAGAGTGAATTACTGTTAGATTTTAAGTGACGTTTGGCTTCTCATTAAAAGAATCCAACCCGTTAAAAATGGTTAGAATGACATAACAGTTTAAAATATGGGAAAATTACTTACAATATAAAAAACTTAAATAAAATTTGTATATATTAATACAAATGCCATTATAATTTATGTTTGTGTATGTGTTTATGTATATACATGTATTTGTAAAAGTATGTTTGTAATCATTATGTACTACAACTGTGTATTATGCTTAATCTTAACAAACGATAAATCTTTTCAATATTTTAACATATTTTTTAATTTACTATTTTTATTTTTTAATTTTAGTTAATTAGGACATATTTAATCATTATAGGAAATATAAATAAATAAACAGAAAAATTAATCACTTGAAATTCTACCACAAAAAAAAATAACCAATTTTGGGACACATACATTCTTATTTTTCTCAAGAAATTATGTCCACATAAATCCATACCTATAATAGGTATATGAGTGTATACCTGTAACAACATCTACATTTATTTATAATTTTGATTCTAACAAAGTTGAATCATACAATACTGTTCTATACCAGATTTTTTCATTTCTCCAGTTAATGTTATGTTACACTTTTAATTTTAAATTATTTTATAATAGTATCATTATTCCATATATAACATATATGTATATATAGTACATCATTGTTTTGATGCTCCATAAATTATTATCGTTAGAGATTATTTTCACTATTAAAATGAACACTGTTAATAAATATACTTTGTTTATTACATCTTTATAAATGTGTATAATTATTCCTTTAGGATTGTGTATAATCTTTATAAATGTATATAATTATTTCTTTAGGATTAATTCTCATGGATGAATTTGTTGGGTCATAAAGTGTGTGGTATGTGTGGCAGAGACTGCTAGTCAGTCACCTATCCAAATTTCTACTCTTCTTTGCCTCCTGGGTAGTACCAGGAATTTCATTTCCCAGCCTCACTTGCAGTTGGGTGTGACTGAGTTCTAGCCAATGGAATAGAAGAGTGTGCCTCTTTTATGCCATCTGTGGGTTAAGGTTATTAACAAGCAGATGTACTTCCTCCAGGTCCTCTTCCCCTGGGCTGCCTGTGAACAGCAGAGGAAGAGGTCTGAAGGGCAGAAGAAAGCTGTGCCCCTTAGCCACTATGTGGAGGGAGGTATCCTTTCACTGGACCAGGAATATCTACCTCAGGGGCTAGTCGATGGAAAAATAAACTTCTGTCGTTTTTGAGCCGTTACATTCTTAGGGTCTTTGAACAATTACTGTTCTATGCTAAGTAATACACTTGGTTTTAGAAGTTTTGATACGTACTGTTAAATTGCATTTCTCAGTCTAAGCAGTGGGGTATCCCTGCTGCTTTTCAACCAAGATTATACTCAAATGTTTATGATTAATTTTAACATTTACTAGAAAAGGCCTGCCAACACTTTCTAGAGATTCTCCTACATTTATTCTTGCACATGACCATTATAATCACGTTGCCAATTTTCCTAAAAAGTTTTAGGGCAGATTGTTAAGGCTGCAGCTGATGCAAAACTATTAACTCTATCATTCTTTCATCATTAAACCTTATATAGTCTTCTAATTATTGATTGTTACGTTGCTGTGATAATATGTTTTCTACATATAGATTTCCAGAGGTAGATTATTTTCTTGTATGAATTTCCCAGAAATGTGGGAATTTGGAAAAATGATAGGACTAAATATACAATTTTTCATATGGGTTGTAGTTTGTCTTTTATAAGGAATATGTAAGGACAGTCTCATCAGAGTAAGATGTAAAGACGGTCTCATCAGAGTAAGACAATTTGGCCCCTGAGTCATTATCATTGTGTTTTGATATTAACATTAGTTTTTTAAATATAAAGAAAAAAATTTACCTCAAGGTTAATTTAATTGCATTTCCTGAGTATCAAAATTGAACTTTAAATGAGGTTCAAATAGTTTAAATTCCTTTAATGTAAATTATTATCTTTGTCCACTTATTTTTTGGAGTCTTGATTTGAATAAAGTTTACATATTATTGATGGATTATCCTTCTGGTGATCTGTATTTAATTAAAGCTCCTTTGATTTGTTTTTATTTAATTCAGCAATTCATCAGGAACTTAGATTCATATAAGGTGTGTGACCTGTGTATCTAAATTAATTTATCCACAAATTGAAAATTAATTATTTTCATTTATTAATTAATATTCCCTTCTCTGTTACTTCCATATGTTACTTTTGTCAAATAAGATTTTTTGTTATAGTTTCTTTCAGACATTTTTACTATGTTCTGTTCTCTTTATACTTATCTTTGTTCTAGAGCATAAAGTTCTGATTATTGGTGTTTTAAAAAGCGACTTGATACCTGATTGAATTGGCCTCAGTTATTCTACTAAAAATATTTTTGAGCATCTCTCTTATTATATTTTTGCATTTTAAAAAAGCTTTGTTTAATGGCAAGAAACAATTGGGAACTATTTTAATGGGCATCATACAAGCTCCACAAAGAAACTTATGTAAAAGTATCTTTTAAAACTGATAGAGGTGGACCTTCAAGATGGCGGAGGACTAACACATGGAGATCACCTTCCTCCCCACAAATATATCAAAAATACATCTGCATGTGGAACAACTCCTACAGAACACCTACTGAATGCTGGCAGAAGACCTCAGACTTCCCAAAAGGCAAGAAAATCCCCACGTACCTGGGTAGGGCAAAAGCAAAAAGAAAAAACAGAGACAAAAGAATAGGGACAGGACCCGCACCTCTGAGAGGGAGCTGTGAAGGAGGAAAAGCTTCCACACACTAGGAAGCCCCTTCACTGGAGGAGATGGGGGTTGGTGGGGGGGTACTTTGGAGCCATGGAGGAGACTGTGGCAGCAGGGGTGCAAAGGGCAAAGCGGAGAGATTCCTGCATAGACGATCTGTGCTGACCAGCACTCACCAGCCTGAGAGGCTTGTCTGCTCACCCACCGGGGTGGGTGGGGGCTGGGGGCTGAGGCTCGGGCTTCGGAGGTCAGACCGCAGGGAAAGGACTGGGGTTGGCTGCGTGAACACAGCCTGAAGAGGGCTAGTGCACCACAGCTAGTCGGGAGGGAGTCTGGGGAAAACTCTGGACCTGCCTAAGAGGCAAGAGACCATTGTTTTGGGGTGCGCAAGGAGAGGGGATTCCTTCCCTGTGTGCCCACAGAAGGCAGAGCACCACCTAAACGAGCTCCAGAGATGGGCATGAGCTGTGGCTATCAGCTTGGACACCAGAGATTGGCATGAAATGCTAACACTGCTGCTGAAGCCACCAAGAAGCCTGTGTGTAAGCACAGGTCACTATCCACACCACCACGCCCATTGGGAGCCTTTGCAGCCTGACACTGCCAGGGTCCCGTGATCCAGGGACAACTTCCCCAGGAGAACACGTGGCGCACCTCAGGCTGTTGCAAATTCATGCTGGCCTCTGCCGCCACAGGCTCGCCACGCATTCCAAATACAACTACCGTACTCCTCGCTCCCCCCAGCATGAGTGAGCCAGAGCCCCTAATCAGCCACTGCTTTAACCCTGTCCTGTCCGGGCCAGAACAGAGGCCTGAGGGCAATGTACATGCAGAGGTGGGGCCAAAACCAAAGCTGAATCCCAGGAGCTGTGTGAACAAAGAAGAGAAAGGGAAATTTCTCCACACAGCCTCAAGAGCAGCGGATTAAATCCCCAAAATCAACTTGAGGTACCCTGCATCTGTGGAATACCTGAATAGACAATGAATCCACCCAAAATTGAGGCGGTGGACTTTGGGAGCAACTACTTGGGGTTTGCTGTCTGGAACTGATTTGTTTCTGATTTTCATGTTTATCTTAGTTTCCTTTTTAGCGCTTGTTATCATTGGTGGATTTGTTTATTGGTTTGGTTGCTCTATTCTTTTTTTAAAATTATTATTATTATTTTATTTTAATATATTATTTTTCTTTCAAACTTTTCTTCTGAGCCATGTGGCTAACAGGGTTTGATTCTCTGGCCTGGTTTCAAGCCTGAGCCTCTGAGGTGGGAGATATGAGTTCAGGACATTTGACTTCCAGAGACCTCCCAGCCTCACGTAATATCAGTCAGTGAGAGTTCCGCCAGAGAACTCCATCTCAATGCTAAGACCCAGCTCCACCAAACATCCAGCAACCTCCTGTGCTGGATGCCCCATACCAAACAACTAGCAAAACAGGAACACAAAGCCAACCAAGCAGAGAGGCTGCCTAAAATCATACTAAGTTCAAAGACACCCCAAAACACACCAGCAGACGCAGCCCTGCCCACCAGAAAGATAAGATCCATGCCAACCCACCAGAACACAGGCACCAGTCCCCTCCACCAGGAGACCTACACAAGCCACTGAACCAACCTTACCCACTGGGGGCAGACAAAAAAGCCAATAGGAACTACCAACCTGCAGCCTGTGAAAAGGAGACCCCTTAACAGTAAGTTAAGGAAAATGAGAAGACAGAGAAATATGCAGCAGATGAAGCAGCAAGGTAAAAACCCACCAGACCAAACAAATGAAGAGGAAATAGGCAGTCTACCTGAAAAAGAATTCAGAATAATGATAGTAAAGATGATGCAAAATCTTGGAAATAGAATGGAGAAAATAGAAGAAACGTTTAACAAGGACCTAGAAGAACCAAAGAGCAAAGAAACAATCATGTACAACACAATAAATGAAATTAAAAATACTCTAGAAGGGATCAATACCAGAATAACTGAGGCAGAAGAACGGATAAGTGACCTGGAAGATAAAGTAGTGGAAATAACTACTGCAGAGCAGAATAAAGAAAAAAGAATGAAAAGACTTGAGGACAGTCTCACAAACCTCTGGGACAATATTAAATGCACCAACATTAGAATTATAGGGGTCCCAGAAGAAGAAGAGAAAAAGAAAGGTACTGAGAAAATATTTGAAGAGATTATAGTTGAAAACTTCCCTAATATGGGAAAGGAAATAGTTAATCAAGTCCAACAAACAAAGAGAGTCCCATACAGGATAAATCCAGGGAGAAACACATCACGTCACATATTATTCAAACTATCAAAAATTAAATACAAAGAAAAAATATTAAAAGCAGCAAGGGAAAAACAACAAATAACATACAAGGGAACCCCCATAAGGTTAAAAGCTGATCTTTCAGCAGAAACTCTGCAAGCCACAGGGAGTGGCAGGACAGAGTTAAAGTGATGAAAGAGAAAAACCTACAACCAAGATTACTCTATCCAGCAAGTATCTCATTCAGATTTGATGGAAAGATTAAAACCTTTACACACAAGCAAATGCTAACAGAATTCAGCACCACCAAACCAGCTTTACAACAAATGCTAAAGGAACTTCTCTAGGCAGGAAACACAAGAGAAAGAAAAGACCTGCAATAACACACCCAAAACAATTAAGAAAATGGTAAAAGGAATATACATATCAATAATTACCTTAAATGTAAATGGATTAAATGCTCCAACCAAAAGGCATAGCCTGGCTGAATGGATACAAAAACAAGACCCATATATATGCTGTCTACAAGAGGCCCACTTCAGACCTAGGGACACATACAGACTGAAAGTGAGGGGATGGAAAAGGATATTCCGTGCAAAAGGAAATCATAAGCAAGCTGGAGTAGCAATTCTAATATCAGAAAAAATAGACTTTAAAACAAAGACTATTACAAGAGACGAAGAAGGACACTACATAATGATCAAGGGATCAATCCAATAAGAAGATATAAAAATTGTAAATATTTATACAGCCAACATAGGAACACCTTAATACATAAGGCAAATACTAACAGCCATAAAAGGGGAAATCGACAGTAACACAATCATAGTACGGGACTTTAACACCCCACTTTCATCAATGCACAGATCATCCAAAATGAAAATAAATAAGGACACAAGCTTTAAATGATACATTAAACAAGATGGACTTCATTGATATTTATAGGACATTCCATCCAAAAACAACAGAATACACTTTCTTCTCAAGTGCTCATGGAACATTCTCCAGGATAGATCATATCTGTGGTCACAAACCAAGCCTTGGTAAATTTAAGAAAATTGAAATAGTATCAAGTGTCTTTTCTGACCACAACACTATGAGACTAGATATCAATTGCAGGAAAAAATCTGTAAAAAATACAAACACATGGAGGCTAAACAATACACTACTTAATAACCAAGAGATCACTGAAGAAATCAAAGGGAAAATAAAAAAATACCTAGAAACAAATGACAATGAAAACATGAGGACCCAAAACCTATGGGATGCAGCAAAAGAAGTTCTAAGAGGGAAGTTTATAGCAATGCAATCCTACCTTAAGAAAGAAGAAACATCTCAAATAAACAACCTAACATTACACCTAAAGCAATTAGAGAAAGAAGAACAAAAGAACCCCAAAGTTAGCAGAAGGAAAGAAATCATAAAACTCAGATCAGAAATAAATGAAAAAGAAATGAAGGAAACAATAGCAAAGATCAATAAAACTAAAAGCTGGTTGTTTGAGAAGATAAAAAGAATTGATAAACCATTAGCCAGACTCATCAAGAAAAAAAAGGGGAAGAGAGAAGACTCAAATCAATAGAATTAGAAATGAAAAAGGAGAAAACTACTGACAGTGCAGAAATATAAAGGATCATGAGAAATTACTACAAGCAACTATATGCTAATAAAAAAGACAACCTGAAAGAAATGGATGCATTCTTAGAAATGTACAACCTTCCAAGACTGAACCAGGAAGAAATAGAAAATATGAACAGACAAATCACAAGCACTGAAATTGAAACTGTGATTTAAAATCTTCCAACAAACAATAGTCCAGGCCCAATGGCTTCACAGGCGAATTCCATCAAACATTTAGAGAAGAACTAATACCTATCCTTCTCAAACTCTTCCAAAGTATAGCAGAGGGAAGAACACGCCCAAACTCATTCTACGAGGCCACCATCACCCTGATACCAAAACCAGACAAAGATGTCACACACACACAAAAAACTACAGAACACTATCACTGATGAACATAGATGCAAAAATCCTCAACAAAATACTAGCAAACAGAATCCAACAGCATATTAAAAAGATCATACACCATGATCAAGTGGGGTTTATCCCAGGAATGCAAGGATTCTTCAATATATGCAAATCAATCAACGTGATACACCATATTAACAAATAGAAGGAGAAAAACCATATGATCATCTTAATAGATGCAGAGAAAGCTTTCGACAAAATTCAACACGCATTTATGATAAAAACCCTCCAGAAAGTAGGCACAGAGGGAACTTACCTCAACATAATAAAGGCCATGTAAGACAAACCCACAACCAGCATCATCCTCAGTGGTGAAAAACTGAAACCATTTCCACTAAGATCAGGAAGAAGACAAGGTTGCCCACTCTCACCACTATTATTCAACATAGTTTTGGAAGTTTTAGCCACAGCAATCAGAGAAGAAAAAGAAAGAAATGGAATCCAAATCAGAAAAGAAGAATTAAGGCTGTCACTGTTTGCAGATGACATGATACTATACATAGAGAACCCTAAAGATGGTACCAGAAAACTACTAGAGATAATGAATGAATTTAGTAAAGTAGCAGGATACAAAATTAATGCACAGAAATCTCTTGCATTCCTATATGCTCTAAAAAATCTGAAAGTGAAATTTAGAAAACACTCCCATTTCCCATTGCAAAGAGAATAAAATACCTAGGAATAAACCTACCTAAGGAGAAAAAAGACCTGTATGCAGAAAACTATAAGACACTGATGAAAGAAATTAAAATGATACGATCAGGTGAAAAGATATACCATGTTCCTGGATTGGAAGAATCAACATGGGGAAAATGACTCTACTACCCAAAGCAGGCTACAGATTGAATGCAATCCCTATTAAGCTACCACTGGCATTTTTCACAGAACTAGAACAAAAAATTTCACAATTTGTATGGAAACACAAAAGATCCCGAATGGCCAAAGCAATCTTGAGAAAGAAAAATGGAGCTAGAGGAATCAGGCTCTCTGACTTCAGACTATACTACAAAGCTACAGTAATCAAGACAATATGGTACTGGCACAAAAATAGAAAGATAGATCAATGGAACAGGATAGAAAGCCCAGAGATAAACCCACGCACATATGATCACCTTATCTTTGATAAAGTAGGCAAGAATATACAATGGAGAAAAGACAACCTCTTCCATAAGTGGTGCTTGAAAAACTGGACAGCTACATGTAAAAGAACGAAATTAGAACACTCCCTAACAGCCTACACAAAAGTAACCTCAAAATGGATTAAAGACCTAAATGTAAGGCCAGACACTATCAAACTCTTAGAGGAAAGCATAGGTAGAACACTCTATGACATAAAAAACAGCAAGATCCTTTTTGACCCACCTCCTAGAGAAATGGAAATAAAAACAGAAAAGAACAAATGGGACCTAATGAAACTTAAAACCTTTTGCACAGCAAAGGAATCCATAAACAAGACGAAAATACAGCCCTCACAATGGGAGAAAATATTTGCAAATGAAGCCACTGACAAAGGATTAATCTTTAAAATTTAAAAGCAGCTCATGCAGCTCAATATAAAAAAAACAACGTAATCCAAAAATGGGCAGAAGACCTACATAGACATTTCTCCAGAGAAGATATACAGATTGCCAACAAACACATGAAAGAATGCTGAAGATCATTAATCATTAGAGAAATGCAAATCAAAGTACAATTCGATATCATCTTGCACTGGTCAGAATGGCTATCATCAGAAAATCTACAAACAACTAAATGCTGGAAAGGGTGTGGTGAAAAGGGAACCCTGCTGCACTGTTGGTGGGAATGTAAATTGATGCAGCCACTATGGAGAACAGTATGGAGGTTTCTTCAAAAGCTAAAAATAGAACTACCATATGACCCAGCAATCCCACTACTGGGCATATACCCTGAGAAAACCATAATTCAAAAAAGAGTCATTTACCACAATGTTCATTGCAGTTCTATTTACAATAGCCAGGAAATGGAAGCAGCCTAAGTGTCCATCGACAGATGAATGGCTAAAGAAGATATGGCAGATATATACAGTGGAATATTACTCAGCCATAAAAAGGAATGAAGTTGGGTCATTTGTAGAGACATGGATTGGCATAGAGGCTAATACGGAGTGAAGTAAGTCAGAAAGAGGGAAACAAATATTGTGTGGTAACACATATACATGGAATCAAAAAAGAAATGATTCTGATGAACCTAGGGGCAGGACAGGAATAAAGACGCAGACGTAGAGAATAGACTTGAGAACATGGGGAGGGGAAAGTGTAAGCTGGGAAGAAGTGAGAGAATGACATTGACATATATACACTACCAAATATAAAATAGCTAGTGGGAATCAGGTGCATTGCACAGGGAGATCGGCAGGTGGGAGGGAGATGCAAGAGGGAAGAGATATGGGGATATATGTATACATATAACTGAGTCACTTTGTTATACAGCAGTAACTAACACAACATTGTAAAGCACTTATACTCCAATAAAGATTTTAAAAAAGAAAAAAAAAACTGATAGTAGGTCACTCTTTCCATTATAGAGGAACTGTAAAATATTCAGGGAGTATTTTGTGTAAAAGCAAGTATATTGTTTATTGAGGTGTAATTGAGATAACAATATTAGTTTCATGTATACAAGTAATGATTCAGTATTTGTATATATTGCAAAATGATCCCAACAATAATTCTAGTTAGCATCCGTCACCATATATAGTTACGAAATGTTTTTTCTTGTGATGAGAACTTTCAAGATCCACTTTCCTAGCTCCTTTCAAATATGCATTATAGTATCATTAAGTAGAGTCACTGTGCTGGACCTTACATCCCTATGAACTTATTCATTTATAACTGGAAATTTGTACCTTTGACCCTCTACACGTATTCTCCCCCCACCCCACCTCAGGCAACCACTAATCTGTTTTCTGTATCCATGATGTCATCTTTGTTTTGTTTTGTTTTTTACAAAAACATGATCTCATCTTTGTTTTGTTTTAAAAATAGTTTTTTAATGAGAACTGAGAAGCATGTTATTATATGTTACTTAAAATAAGATTAAAATAAATAATACTATATGAAGGACTCTCTTTTATTTTAAAATTCAAATATACATGTAAGTTGTAGAGATTTTTGCCTTACTTGAAATATCACCAGTTGCATGCCCATCATCCGTGATAACCGCATTGTTCTCACATTCTGCATTTCCTTTAATATGGTAGTCTAGAAACCTACAAAAAAGCTGAGACACAATGTCTTACAAGGTTCAAGGGTTAAAAATGAAATGTTCAGTATTGCAGGAAATCAGGAAATGAAGGTTTCTGTGTGGGGAATGGATCTCTATTTATATCTGGAAGTTAATTAGATATTATGCCTTATTTATAACTAATATAGTCTAATTCATAATGAAAGTATTTTATGAAAAATATTTAAATTTTCATTAAGACTTTTTGTGTTGGCAGTTTGCCTGTGCAGTTGATTTGCATGAAGTGTGATTAATGATAACTAAAGAAACAGGCTAACAGGTAGAAGGAGATGAAAAATTACCCTAATAAAAGAACATTTTATAGGATAACCATTTCAACACAAAAAAACCTCGATTCTTTGAAATTTTGTGACATAAAACAACTATGTGAAATGTTAATGATAAACTTATAAGCCAGTGTTTACTAGTTTGATTTGTTTACACCAGGCATGAGTTTTCTAGGATAAAGTCTCACAGTTCCACTTCTTTGTAGAAACTGTACAAGGTCACAAGGCAAATAACCAGTTCAACACAATTTGACAGCACAAATGGAAACATTACAAACCAATTCATCTATAAATAGTTGAAAATGTTAAAATAAGCATAGTAAAAACTGAAGTTTTCTGGTATATTATTATTCTACTGCTAGATTACATTCTCTGTTTCCTTTCCTTTGAAAGCAGGGACACCTTTGAGAAGGCCAGATCCATTTTACAGCTCATATGGTACTTTTTATGTTGCTAATGGCATAGATGTTTGTATATACCTTCCATAAGATATAAGAGCCCTGAGTCACATGATATGAATGACTAATATATAAATTTATATTTGAAGTACAATATAATAACTAGTTACTATAAAATAATACTAATAAAATTATGGAACTTATATATGGAATGAATGCATTGTAGGACTCATTTATTTCAACTATGGTTCTTGACAAAGGTATAGTGGCTCAATACAATCTTTATTCTGGCTGAGTGACTGGATTTTTTATAATTATGGGAGGAAAACTGTGCCATATTCCACATTCTTACTTGTAATAAAGTTGGGCTTCATGGGCATGTGACCTACGTGGTTGCACAGGGTCCCCTGCTGTAAAGAAACTCACACTTGGTTTAATGTTCTGGCATTGCTTTTTCTGAAATTCTTAATAATATTTGAACAAGAGGTCTCTCCTTTTCATTTTGCACTGGGCCCTGCAAATTATGTAGCTCTCCTGCCTGTAACCAAATACTATAGCCAAGAGTCCCTTGTATTAAATTATCAGTTACCTTTAATGCAAAACTTCAGTCCTCTGCAAAAATATATGGGTTTTTTTCTCCCATACTTTTGTGTCCTTAAGGTTCAAAAAGAGAAATTATCAAGAGTGAGACCAGCATGGTTTTCCTACCAGTCATGCGACTTTTGATTTTCGACTATAACTCTTGCAATTTTCTTCCTCTTAGAAAATATGTGAATATTGTTGCAACTGCAAGCTATATTATATAACCTCATATTTTCTCCCACCAACAGACAAAATACAATAAATTCCCTTATATACTTCGCCTAGATTCAGTGATTATTAACTTTACTCTTTGCTTTGTCTCTCTCTATATATTCATACACACATTTTTTCTTCTGAATCATTTGAAAGTAAGGTACAGACATTTTGACATTTCACACCTAAATAATTACCTTACATCTCCTAAAAACATTCTCCTGCACAGTCTCGGTACCACTCAAGACATTTAAACTTGATACAATAATATTATCTAATATTATTCCGATTCAAATTTCTCTAATTATCTCTCAAAATCCTGTATAGATTTTTTTTAAACCTAGCATCCAATCCAGAATCATACATTATGTTTGGTTCTCATGCCTCTAATTTAGTAAAAGCATCCATATTTGCTAATGTTCCTCCAGAGAATTTTCCACTTGATGAAAGTAGGAGCCCGTGGCTTATCCTTCCTTGATCATCCAAGGAGGCTGAATGATATAGGGTGCTGTAAAGAGTCTAGGCTTTGATTCAGATGCACATGAATTCTAGCTCTACCACTTAGCTCTGTGACCTTAGATAGTCTTTAAATTCTCTGAGCTTCAGTTATATTACCCACATTAAAGCAATTGGTGCAGAGATGAAATGGCATAATGAATATAAAGTACCTGGCATGTGGATGACACTCCATAAATATTTCCTCTTTCCATCCTTCCATCAGTTTATGCTGATAGTGAGATTTTGGTATTGTTTCCTTTTTTCAATATGCAGTGGGAGATTGAGAAGAAGGAAAAAAAGGAAATTTTCTGTCTGCTCGTCTTAAGAACCTACATGTCTTGTACCATCTCCAAAGTGATGAGAACAGGTTTGATAACATTTCAAGTATACTAAGATTCATTTTAAATTTGAAGAGTACATACAATCAGGTTGTATTTTAGAAGTGTGGCACTGGGAAATCAGGAACAGTCAACAGTCTAGAAAAGGCACTTTGTGTTTAAATGAATGGTTCCTGCCCTTGAGTGTGACAGGGCCATGTTCCAGGAAAAGCAGAGGAGGGTCTCAGCTACAATGAATTACAGTGCTGTCCATCCTTCCAGACTCTAGTGGGATGTTGAGCACCAGCAGATATGATGGTGGCAGTATTTCTTGGCATTTGCTGGCAGCAAGGCTCTCTTCTTTCTCCACAGTGTTGTCAAATTAGCGCCATAGCTTTGGGAAACAGTGAAATGAGAACAACAAAATGCTAGGTAAGCAGCAGGGACTCCTGTTTCCCTTTCTTTGATTCTGTCATCTGAAGTCTTTTTCCACCTCCCGTGCTTCAGGGACTCTTCTTTGAGAAAAGGGAGGAGTGTGGAATGGGAATGGGTGCTCTGCAGTTGGAGACTTTTGGATAGGTTGTGTTTGATTGGTTGTGTATTTCAATTACTGTGGGGAGGCTTTGTCTTTCTCTTGATGACTCAGGGCAACATCAGTCAGTATCAGTAGTTTCTCTATGATGTAGTTTTCATTAATCCAGATTACTGAACTGAATTTTGTTTTGTTTTGTTTTTTTACTTGAAGGCATACCTTGGAAAATACTTTTTAACTAATTCCATGAGGTCAGGTTTGTTTCATATCCTTTGCCCTGTATTGTCATAGTTCACAGAATAAATTTAGCTGTATGACTTGCTGATGTCTTTTTGCAAAATTAGTTATTGAATCTAAGTCTGAGGGAACCTTATCCTAAATTGTTTTCTTGAATTTGATTAAATCATCATCACTGTCTTTGTTATTTGATCTACTAGGAGGCAATGCTCAAAATATTAAACCTTGTGCTTTAAGGGAGACAGGGCCCTTTAGTCACTCTCAACCCAGTTTTAAACTCCCTTGGATTCATTTCAGGGGGAAATATCACTATCTTAATGATTTTAACATGTTGCAGAAAAAGAATGCTTTCTCATCCTCCCTCCTCACCTTCCTTCCTCTCTTCTTTTCTTCCCCTCTTTTTTTTTTTTTTTTCTTTCTGGCTATGTCTCTTTCTTGGAATGCCTTAAGCATAATTGGAACTTCATCCCTGAAAGTTTGTATTTAGTCATACAATCATAATAATTAATTTTAATGAAAGAATCACAATATATCTGTGGTCTCTTTTACATATACTTCTGATAAAGTTAGGAAACTCATACCTGCTTCCCTCCCTGGCTCTGTGGTAGTCCAGGTCAACACTGTCAGGGCAGCAGGGTCCTAGATTTCTGGTCTTCTAGCTCTGTCCCATCACAGGAAGGTGGCCTGTGTCGCCTATGTTAAGTGGAGCCCACACTGAGGAGGGCTCGAGGGCTCAGATTGAGGGTGAAGGCCTTCACCTCCTTCATGGTGATTCCGAGCTGGGAGTGAGCATGATGAACACTTTCCTGTAGAGCGCACAATATCTGACTTCGTTGCCTAACCCCATCTCCACATCAGGTCCAACATATTTCCTGGGAAAATGGTAACCATGCTCTGTTCATAAGCCTCGTGTGAATCCACTTTCCACCAGCGATAAAGGTGAATAAAGAGAACCCAGAATGCTACCCAGTCACTGGGGACCACAGCACTGGTTTGGACTGTTACTCTGCCCATAGACCAGAAAAGTACATGGGATTTTAAGCACACCTCCTTCACTGGTATCAAATGATGACCAGTGTACTGATCTTTTGTCCCTTTGCTTGTGCAGGAGATGGCGTGAATGCATGAATGAATGAATTAGCGAACTTAGATTGGTCACAGGAAGAAAGCCCCAAGAAACAAAACAAACAAAAAAATTCACCAGCGTGCCAGGCAGTGGGAGACCAGCTCTATCTCCAATTTGTGTGACTTGAATATTTTTAAGCTTCCTTGGGTTCTACTTTCTTCATCTGTAAAATGAGAGACTTAACTTTTTAAAAATATACTTTAAAATTTTATTTTGTAACATATATTAAGGAATGTGCAGATCATATGATGAATATTATCTGCCCCCCAGAATCAACCTCTGCTCCGCCTCCTCTACTGCTTCTAGTGGTTACTAAAGGTAACCACTAACCTGACTTCCAACATCATAAATTAGTTTTTGCCAGTTTTTGAATTTCATATAAATAGAATTATACATTATATACTTCTTTGTTTCTGGCTGTTTTTGTTCAGCCGGATGTCCATGAGATCCATCCATTTTCTTTTGTGTAGCAGTTTGCTTGTTTTTATTGCTATACGATATTTCACTGTATGAGTTCACCACAATTTTTATCCATTCTACAGTTGATGAACATTTGACTTGTTTCCATTAGGGGGCTATTATGACTAATTCTTCAATAAGCATCTTGTATGTGTATTTTGTTGATCACATACATATACACGTGGCATGGAATTGCTGGGTCATAGATTAATGTGAACACTCAGTTCTAGGAGATGTTACCAGCAGTTTTCTAGAATCGTTGTATTAATTTCAGTACATAATATGTTGAAGTTTCAGTTATACCTTATCCTTGCTAATATTTGGTACTGTGAGTATCATTCATTTTAGCTATGTTGGTGGATGTGTATTAGTATCTCACTGAATCTTCAGTTTACAACTCAAAGAATTTTTATTCACAAATTCACATACACATAACACTTCCCAGATCAAGATATAGAGAATTGACAAGACTCAGGAAGGCTCTCATATTCATTGTCAGGCACTGTACCCCACCTAGGAGATAGCCACTGTTCTGACTTCCATCGTCATAGATTAGTTCTGCCTGTTCTTGAGTTTTATATAAATAGAATCATGAAGTTCCTACTCATTTATCTCTCAATTCTTTTGCTCATTTTCAGGCAAGTTATACAGCAATGTTATTACACATATCAGTCACTTTTCCTTTTCTATTGCTACATAATATTCCGTTTAATATGTTACATTTTATTAACCACTCTTTTGCTAATGGACATTTGCTTTGTTCTAATTTTTGGCTGCTAGGAATAAAGCACCTACAAATATTCCTGTATGTGTCTTCTTTAGACCTAAGTACTCATTTCTCTTTGGTATTTATGTAGGAATAAGATTGCTGGGCCATAGTATAGCTATAAATTTAGCTTTAGTAGATATTGAACAGTTTCCCAAATTGTTTTTTCCAATTTAAACTCCCACAGGTGATATAAGATAATGCCAGATCCTCACCACAATTTTATGCTTTGACTTTCTAAATTTTAGTTATTCTGGAGGGTGTGTAGTGCTGCTTCAATTTACGTTTCTCTGATGAGTAATTAATTGAGCATCTTATGGTTATTGACTGTGTCAGTATCTTCCTTGGTCGAGTTTCATTGAAGTCCCTCTCTTACTTTTTAATTCTTTATAGTGATTTGTAGTTCTTTATATATTCTAGATGTAAATTCTTTATTGTGTCTCTTTGTTGTCTGTTTCTTCTCCCAGGGCAACTCGCCTTTTCACTCATAATATTGTGTTTTTGTTGAAAACTCCCACAGTATTAAAAATACGCTCTATTAGTTATCAATATTTAAATACTAGGTTATTTTGTATAAAAATACTGATTTATTATTTTTCTTAAATTACTGCAAGGATTCTGCAACATTCTTCTTGAAATCTCATTTACCTGAGACTCTCAGTAGCTGCCCACATGAGATGCCCACCATGGTCCCTGTTGTTTCCTACACCAGCATAATTCACAGGTTCACATTCCCAGCCCAGTGTGGCACCCAGTATGGAACCCTGGTCTAAGATCTTCTCCATTTTAAAGTCTGAGTTCTGCTAACCAGACCTCTTTTGCCTTGATAGACTTAATCAGTTTAAGGGATAAGAAATGTCACTTTGGAGTGTCATGCACTTAAGAGTGCCAAATCTCTGGCCACCAAATAATAAAGACTTTAGTTCAGTGAGTACATAGTTTCTATAATAGTTAATTTTCCAAGAATCAGGCTATAAAGCATGGCATTTGGGAGGAGAAGTTAAGAGTTCAAATGGTGTTTAATAATAGTGGAATTTTTTTAGTTTAACTGTGGAAATAGTGGAATTTGACCAAATGTTTTTTAGGATGCAGACCTAAAAAAACTATGCAAACTAAAACTAATAAAAACCAAATTTCAGAGTTTCTTATGTATGTGTACACACAAATGCATGTGATACACACAAATGCATGTGATAATACAGAAATAAATGAACTGTGCTATTAGCAGGTTAAAATAGAAAACACCTATTCATTCACTTCCCAAATGTCAAATAAGAACTTCTACATTGGCAAGGTATTGTTTTAGGTGTTAGGACCACAGAAGTGGACAAAATGGAGACATTCTCCGCTTTCATAGTTGTCATTCAAGAATGAGAAATAGTCAATACATAAATACACAAAAATATTAAAATATCTAATAGTTTAAAGTGCTAGAACATAGATTCTTGTAGTAATCAAAAAGAGGGTGGTATTGGTGAAAGAATATACAATGAGATTAATGGGACAGAATAGAGAGCCCAGAAATAAATATACCCCCCCAAATCCAGCCAATCAATTTTTGACAAAGGAGCAAAGCTAATTCAATAGAAAAAGAACAGTTTTTTCAACAAATGTTGCTGGAACAAATGGACATCAACTCACACACACACACATACACACACACACAAATCTAGACACAGACCTTATACTTTTCACAAAAATTAACTCAAGGCGGATCATGGGCCTAAATGTAAAATGTAAAACCATAAAACTCCTAGAAAATAGCATAGAAGAAAATCTAGGAGACCTTAGGTTTGGTGGTGACTTTTTAGGTGCAGCACTGGAAGCACAAGCCATGAAAGAAAAAAATAATAAATTGGACTATATTAGAATTAAAAACTTCTGCTCTGCAAATGACATTGTTAATAAATAAAAGGAACAGCCACATATTGGGAGAAAATAGTTGCAAAACACACATTTTATGATGAAGGACTGTTATATAAACTATACAAATAATTCTTAAAACTTAATGAGAAAATAAATAACCCAATTATAAAATGAACAATTGGTATGAACATACACCTCACCAAAGAAGAAACACAGATGGCAAATAAACATATGAAAAGATGCTCAGTGGCATTTGTCATTAGGGAATTGCAAATTAAAACAGCAATGTAATACCACTACACACCTTTTAGAATGGCTAAAATCCAAAACACTGACAACACCAAATGCAGTGCTGTGGACCAACAGAAACTATCATTCATTGTTGGTGGGAGTGCTAGATGGTACAGCCACTCTGGAAGACAGTTTGGTAGTTTCTTATAAAACTAAATATAAGATAAAGGTATTTATCCAAATGAGTTGAAAGCTAATGTCCACACAGAAATCTGCTCATGGATGTTTATAGCAAATTTATTCATAATTGCCAACACTTGGAAGCAACCATTATGCCTTAAGGCAGGTGAATGGATCAACACACTGTGGTATTAGTTTCCTACAGCTGGCTGTAACAAAGTACCACAAATTGGATTGTTTCAACCACATAAATTAATTGTTACACAATTCTGGAGGCTAGAAGTTTGAAAACAAGGTGTTGGCAGGATTGGTTTCTTCTAAGGGCTGTGAGAATCTCTTCCATGTCTCTCCTAGCTGTGTGCTGTCAATCCTTTGCATTCCTTGGCTTGTGGCAGCATAATTCCAATCTTCACATGGTGTTCTCTGTGCCTCTGTCCCTGTGTCTAAATTTCCCCCCTTATAAGAGCACAGTCATACTGGATTAGGGCTCACCCTACTAACCACATCCTAACTTGATCATCTGCAGAGAACCTATTTCCAAATAAGGTCATATTCGAAAGGGGTTAGTACTTCAATATTTGGGTGACATGTGGGGGCCTAATTCAACATAATGGTTAAACTATTCCAACAATAAAAATGAATGAGGTATCGAGCCACTGAGAGACATGAAGGACATTTAAAATGCATATTGCGAAATGAAAAAAGCCAATCTGAAAAAGCAGTATACTGTATAATTCCAACTGTATGACATTCTTGAAAGGGCAAAAAAGGGAGACAGTATAAAGATCATTGCTTGCTAGGGGTTCAGAGGGATAAAAGGAGGGATGAATAGGTAAAGCACCGGTGATTTTTAGAGCAGTGAAACTATTCTGTATGAAACTGTAATGGTAGATACATGTCATTTTACATTTTTCAAAACTTGTAGAACATACACCACCAAGAGTGAACCCTTATGTAAACTATGGACTTTAGTTAATAATATGTATCAATATTAATTCATCAATTGTAACAAATGTACCACACAAAAGCAAGACATCAAGAAAATTGGGGGGAAGAGGGGGGAGGGAAAATATGGGAGCTCTATACTTTCTGCTCAATTTTTCTGTAAACCTATGATATGAAACCATCAGATGGTTTAATAGGGACATATTAAGATATGTTTAAAAAATATCACTCTGGCTGTTAGATATAGAGAATAAATTGTATATGGAGGCAACATTGGAAGCAGGGAGATTAGCTAAGAGGATACTGCAATAGTTCAAGCAAGAGGTAATGATGGTTTGGGCTAAGGTGGGACAGTAGATATGAGGATATGGGGATCAATTTGGGATGTGTTGATAAAGAGAGGATTTCTCATGATATCAATCATCTGGTACTCAGCCATGAATCTGGAATCGTGTGGAAATGTCACATTGGTTATAGGCTGAAATCCATGCCCTTTGCCACTCACATCCCCTTCTGTGGAATGAGAACTCAGGAGATCAGATATTACTTTAAATAAATGGGCCTTGTAAATTTGCGCATGATTTTTGCTTTTCATATTTGTTGTAATAGGATTTGACTTGTATCTAAAACAAGGTAGGCTTTAACATAGGCTTAAAGTGTTTTACTTTTCTTTCACTTTTTCTGAAAATTTTATATTACTGGAGTTGCGAAGAAAGTCTCTCCTTTAATAAAGAAGTTAATACTAACTGATGAACTTTGTATTTATAGCAACTCTGCAAATAAAAGCACACATTTCTGTTATTTAGATTGGGCAAACTAAATCTGAAATATAGGCCAGCAATGATGGAGAATTGTTACATACAATGACATCACACTGATAGACATCAGTCGCAATCTGGCAAGGAAAAGAAGGGAATTGTTCTTCTTTTGTTTATTTTAAAAACTATTCTTAAAATCAGCTGAGAGTAACAAATGTGCCATTTTTTTTTTTGCTTCAATATTTTAAGATGGGTAGCAAAAAAAAATTAGAAGGCAAAGAAGAGAACAACCATAATTGATTTTAAAACATGGCAAAGAGAGGGCTTCCCTGGTGGCGCAGTGGTTGAGAGTCCGCCTGCCGATGCAGGGGAGACGGGTTTGTGCCCCGGTCCGGGAAGATCCCACGTGCCGCGGAGTGGCTGGGCTCGTGAGCCATGGCCGCTGAGCCTGCAGGTCCGGAGCCTGTGCTCCACTACAGGAGAGGCCACAACAGTGAGAGGCCCACGTACCACAAAAAAAAAAAAAAAAAAAAAAAACATGGCAAAGTAACAGAATTCACATCATTCATTTCTAATGAACAAGGACCTCAAAAATTAAATAATTTTTAGAAATTAGAAAATCTTTAAGAATTTAGGAAAATTACTCTAGCCTTTGAAACATTACTGTAAAAGGGATTACAGTGTTTCCTATGGGAAAACTCAAATCCACATAGGATAATAGTCAAATGAACAAGATCATCAGGGTAGCTAACAGATAATTTGAATAACAAAATAATAACAGGATGGTATATTTGAATTGTGTGATTTACTTAAGTCAGTCCTTTCTTTTTAGAAAAGCATACCTAATTCTTTAAAATAATCAAGCATTATTAGGAATCATATTCACTTGAAGAAGGCAGAGTGTCCTTGGAACTGTTATTCACAGCATGTGACATCATTCATTTTTCTAGTCCATTCAAGGATGTTTACACTTAGGTCCTCAATGCTGTTTGCTACTTACATTTATGAAGAGTGAGATAGTAATTATAGACTGAGCCACACTATCTCCTTTTGAAATTCCACTTTTCTGGGGCAAGGATTTCACCTGATTTTGAAATTCCTTCTTTGCAAATATATTGTTTCCTTTGCATAGACTATATCTAAATGTCTGTATATGAGTAATATTACTTACTCTCAGCTTCATGAAACATTTTACAACTCTCAGCTGAATAAACACAGCATTGTTAAACACATCCAGCATCTTCATAGAAAGGAAAAGGTGGGTATGCTGTATCTATTGTTTCTGCTATTTTAATTTCAAAAGTTCTTACCAAGATAGTTACAAAGTAAACAATTCCTACAAAATTTACATCGCACTATCTCAGTCTCAGTAATTTTCAATTCAAAATTTACAAGAAATTGGCACTTTCACCTTATATACTAAGACACTTTCTGGTATGTAAACACTTTAAAAAAAACTTGAAAAGGACAATCTAAAACCTTTAAAATATTAAGGATATAAGCTATTGTAATAATGTAAACAGAGAGTCAAGCCTTTATTAGGTAGTTACAAAAGTTGTATTCATTGGATTATTTTTTGCTTAAGAGTTTTATGAGTTGCCTGAATAGTAGAATTCTAATTACATGCTTGCTTTACTGGTTTCTGTCATTTGTGAGAGGTCCTCAGTGTCAACCAGGATGCAAATGGGGATTGTGTTAGAAGAGAAAACTGGGGAGAGGAATGAAATTAATTCCAGTGCTAAAGCAAAAGAAGGGAGGTGACCTTTCATCTTCTCCCAGCACAGACCAGGTGAGGGGGGTGAGAGAGGTTACACCCAACCCTGTAAGGTCAGCTGTGAGGGCTTCCTTCTCCTTTCAGAGCACATTTCTGCACGTCTTTACTTCTCAGTGCAGCTCACTCCCTGGTGGCTTTATTTGCAGTAAATGACATAAAGTCCATTAAAAACGACACTTCTGAAGGGTGACTGTTGGGGGTTGTGAAGACACAAATGTCCTATATAGACCAAAAATATCTGCCTCTTTAAGGAAACAAAGACTTGTAAGCGAATGTTTATAACTCTGGAGAT
Source organism: Hyperoodon ampullatus (assembly GCF_949752795.1). Taxonomy (NCBI): domain Eukaryota; kingdom Metazoa; phylum Chordata; class Mammalia; order Artiodactyla; family Ziphiidae; genus Hyperoodon; species Hyperoodon ampullatus. The sequence continues at coordinate 56,041,393 of NC_136922.1, read as the reverse complement.
AGATGATAAAAGGACAGAGAGATGATAGATAGGAAAAAAGAAAGGCACAAGTATACATGTTTCATCTTATTCCTTATGCAAGTTTTCTATCTAAAACTTGCTTCCTCCTCCATCCACTACCCACTCTAGCGCGTCTCATCTGTCTGCCCTGTTTGGGGCTGCACAGCACACCTTTACAGCCCGCTGGGGAGCTGTTGTTTCCGCTTGCGGCGCCGTCAGCCGGAGTACGGCAGAAATGCTGAAGGCGAGCCGGGAGTGACGGTAAAGAGAAGGCTCTCCTCCCGCGCACCTCCTCCACCGCGCCCTCCCGTCATCCCGCCCGCCGCAGCACAGTGCAAAGTTGGCCCAGAGACCGGGTGGAGGGACCAGGGGGCCAGGGCGGCTGATGGCTGGATGCTGGGGCTTCGCGTCCCGCCGCCGCCGCAGCTGTCGCCTCCACGCCGAGCCACAGGCGTGCCCCCTCGCCTCCCCGGTGGCTCCGAGCCGTCGCGCTAACAGCTCTCACTCACAAGTCGCCGCGTCCCCAGTTCTCAGCTCTCAGCCCAGCCTGCCCCGTCGCCTCCCCCGCCCCCCTCCCCTCCACTGCAGCGGGGGGCAGCGATCTGGCCCTCCGAGGACCCCCAGCCACTCTCCCCGCACAGGCTGCTGCTGCTGATTCGCGGCGCCGCAGGGCCGCGGACGCCCGGGCCAGACGCTGGGCGCCCGCGCCTGAGCATCCCCTGCGCGCGCACTGGGTGAGAAGGCGGGGGCGGGAGGGAGAGAGAGGAGGAGTTGCTGATTCCCTAGCGGACCCAGGAAGTTGTCCTTAAAATTATATATATCGCCGTCCGCGGCTGAGCAGCCACCTGGCCAGAGCAGCATGTGGACTGGCTCGCCGGGTCACCTAAGTGCTCTGTGGCTGCCGCTGCTGCCGCCGTCAGAGCAGCTGCTGCCGGCAGCAGGAGCCCGGCGCTGGGCGAGGAGCGGGGACGCGCGGCTGCAGCGTCCCCTGCTTACTGCTGGCCGCTTCTTCTCCGGAGGTGGCAGTCACTGTTGCTGCTGAAAAACCAGCCCGCATTTCCACGGCTGGTCGCCTGGTGAGGAGTTGAGACTCTGCACCTCCCGCCCGGAACCCACATGGCTTGTTACCTGGTCATCAGTTCGAGACATCTCAGCAATGGGCACTACCGAGGCATTAAAGGAGTCTTCAGAGGGCCCCTCTGCAAGAACGGATCTCCCTCTCTGGTAACCTGCGCACACACACAAACACACACACACACACACACACACACACACACACGCACGTTCAAAATCAACATAAACAGAAAGAGATATTGTCCTGGCACAATGAGGGGGTGATGGATAAGCTACCTTGCCCATAGGTATATTGTATCTGTTTAGACAGTTTATTGACAGACTGTTACACAGCGAGGGGTGTGTGTTTACATGTGTATTTTCAACACAAGTCATTAGCATCTATAGTGCTAGGTATGCAAATATTTACTGAATGCAGTTAAGTGCAGGCTTGTGAAGGTAGCTCCTGCGTGCTGTGTCAAGTTATGAATCTGCTGATTTGGTCAGTATAGAAAGTTTGAGTGGCACTTTATAACCATACTTCATGAAGTCATCAGTTGGGATTAGTTTAATAATGCTGCATTTACTTTATAAGAAAATAAACTCTAAACATTTTGCATCAGGGTCCGGGCAAAAGGAAAAGTGTTGGATCCCGATATGATGAAATCTAATGCTTCACTATGTAGGTTCTTCAGGGAAAGCCAAAGAATTATTTGTGAAAATATGAATTAGACAGTTTTTTGTACTATATACAGATGTATTCATGTGCAAATTTGAGTGACTGCTATTTAACTTAGTAAACTATTCAATTTAGTTTACTATTTGATTTAAGTATATTTGTTAAATGATTTTGACCGGAATCTATGACTTCAATATATTGTCAGTTCATCCCTTAGTACATACTATAAATCATTTTTTTAAAGGATTCAAATGTGTTTCAAGAAAAAAAAGTCATGATTTATTTTTTAAAGTTTTGGATTTTTAGTAAGTGACTAAGGGTCTAAACTTAAAGAACGATTTTTCTAGTGTAAGGTGAAAACTAGTACTTTAAGTTCTGTATGATATAAAGAGGGAAAATTGAAGTTGTCTGATTTTTATTTACTCATTTTTCGGTTCTTTCCATCATGGTTTAATGTTTCACTAGCATGAATTATTCAAAACTGCAATATATTATAAAAACCTGTGATTAAGGGCTATATGTGATTTGCATGAAAAATCTGAAATCAGAAAGTGCAGGTACCCAGAGATATCACTAGGACTCCTAACTGTGACAAACTATTGCCTCACACGCTTTCATGCATTGTACAAAGTAGGTCATTGCAAACCCCCTGCAACTATTTAGTATTGAATCAAAAGTGTAAGATGGAATATACTGTTTGTATTAGCATTTACAGTTAAATTCACAGGGTTAGAAGCGTCTTGAAGGGTTTTAGATGCATAAAGCCCACATTCAATCTTTCTGAGCAGCTGGTCTGAATCTTTCCTATTTTTAAAGATTCTCAGGATCAGAATTTCCGCAGTCTCAGCAAACCACCTTAATGTTTAACAACCCATGCTGTCAGAATCTTCCTTAGAGCAGTCTTAAATTCTTCAAATTTTTCTTTAAGCTCATTTCATCTTGAAACCCTAGAATGTTCCATCTTTCTCATAGATATTTTTCCACCCTTTGATAAGCTCTGTGGCTGTCTTCCCAAACCCTCTCTGGTTGTGGAAATCTGAATTGGGTAGTGCGTTACAGGGTATGTGCCTTAATCATTCACAGTGTAAAGGGAGAATTACTTCATAGTCCTTACATTGTTTAGTTCCATTTAAGTTAGTTAGAATGTGGTGTTAATCTCCCCAAATCTATAGGGTTTGCAGAGGGAATTTCTGTCACAAGGTCAAAAAGTGTCCTGCCTCCCTCCCACCCTATACCCCTGCCACCCCATTATGTTCCTTCATCTCCCAGGAGCCTGAGGACCCCATAGGGACTGGACATATGAATGTGGATGTAAGAAGACAACCCATAACCCACATGGCCCTGCTGGCTGACCAGAGGCTCACACCCACAGGACGCTATTCTTATTCATTATTGGGCTGGTTTTCACTAAAATACAGATTCGTTTACTTTTACCTAGCTTCCACACTTTGATTCACTGCGCTGTTCTCTCCAATGTTTACACATTTGACTGTACTTAAATTACATTTGCATCATTTAAAAATATCTGAATTAGTCTGTGTAGGTATTTCCTAAACCTGATTTATTTTGTCTTCTTTTACATTTTGCTATGGAATTGGAATGACTATTTCAAGGTTTCAAAAGTTTCTCACATGAGATGAGCAGTATGTGAAAATTGATGTTCATTCATTCTCTGTCACGGGCAGGTTGTTAAGTCAGAAATGCATTCACATTGCATAACATTTAGTCTTTCTCCCTAAATTGAAATAGGTCACTATCTTCTGGACCATAGACCCTTGAGAATTTAAGTAATAGTTCACTGGTCCAGATGAGTTTATATTTGCCTTCTTCATTAATGTGTTGCAAAGCATAAAACTGAAAGCTGGTTATACATCATTTTTTTTAATATTCAGAAATACACCCCCCCCAAGTTACTTTCAGGTTAACATAAGTTTATTGATTTTTTTTACCAGTACAAATATTAAACTCACAGATCCATAGTATACAGTCATTTATTTTTTATTAAAACAAATAGCTACTCTGACAGTAATTTTTTTCCAAACTTAGTTCCCAGAATGGTCTCAGATTGACCTCTATGTCAATGACTTAGTTATTTCCAGTCACTGAAACTCAGTTTATCTGGGATTATGGATTGGGGTATGACTCATTGATTTAACTCATTTTCACTAAGTTCTACAATGATTTCAACTTTGGTTCCTACTTTTTCAATCTGAGTGTTCTGCCTATTTTAATCCATACTTTTCTGCTTTAGTAGAGCTGTTTAAAAGTAGCGCATAACACAATTATTGAATAAGACTATTTTGTAACTTTGTTATAGAATGGAGAAAAACCACACTTCCTTTTTCCTATAATGAGTTTCTTCTTTGGTAGTTCTGATATAAATACACCTGGGTAATATGAATTTAACATGTCAGTGTCTTATAGATATAATTCTTCAGTTATATATTTAAAGCAGTTGTATAATTTGTCATGTTCAAATCACGTCTGTAGAATCTGAACACGTGATATTAAACTAACAGTAAAAAAGGGAATGATTATATTTATATACACTTTTATTTCAAAGGAGTTCATTTAGAAAACATTGAATCATTATATGGAACTCTTGTAGTAAATACTCAATGGGATACTTGAGAAATAAATAAAGCATTTTTTTCCCAAGCAGTTTTCACAGATCAGTACACTGAAAATCCTAGAGTGAAATGCAGTTCCTATCTTCAAAGTGAAAACATGCAAATGTCTTATCTGTTGCATCTCTCTTCTTTTTGGTGACTTGGTATGAAAAAAATAGCTTATTGCTTTTCATCCTAATTAGGATGTGAATAATTGATTTGAGATAGTTTATGTTACTTTAAATCCAGGGATAGATTAAAGAAAATTGACAGAGAGTATTGCATAGTGCTTATTGGTAAGTCTTCAATTTTAGAAAGTAAATTTATACCCTCCTACATTTTAGGATATTTATCCCCCACCATATTCCAAATCTATAATATGAATGAATGATGACTTTAAAAATCATACACACATGTGCGCCTATTTACACATAGATAGAGATGTAGATACACACATTGTTACCAGTACTCAAGTATAGGAAGTTACCTATATATTACGTTATAATCTTTACTGTCAGATATGTTAAAGGTAAAACTTTCTTACAATCCAGGAACTTAAAAGTTCTTCTACCACCATGTTTGAATTCAATTAAACAAGTAATATCCTCTTGTAGTGTCAAAAATATATTTGAATAGATTCTTAGTTATCTTAAGTAATGTAAAACATCATCTCAAATTTAGAGACAAGTGTGGTTTGTTACAGTTTATTTAATCTGTGTGTGGTCAATATTAAGACTATCATTCAGGATATGTAGTGATTAAATGTTAATGATAATCATAGTTTTTTATTTTGTCTGTGGTACACAGTTAGCTTATTAGAGTGATACTTCTTAAGATGTGCTTATTCCTGGGAACACTATAGATAGACACCAGGAATATCTGTTTCTGGGAATGTCTGTTGTCTTCCTCTGAAACATTTGATGTGAAGGAAATTCTTGGGATTTTCATCTCAGCAACAGATCAGGGTCCTTGGATGTTGTTGTTTACTTGTTATTTTGTTTTGTTTAGTGATCTTATTCTAAGTTATATATCTGACTGAATTACCTAATTGAAGGAGGTGGCATACAAACAAGCATTTTAAATGGACTAAAAAATTCTATAAAGTTCTCTTTTAAAAATTATCAGTGTATATGTATAACTGAAAGAAGTTCTAGAAAAGGTTAATTACCTTGAGGATGCATCTATTCAGAGAATCCCTTATGAGGAAATGAGTGCAGTTACAACCTTGCTCTTTTTTCTAATGCCTATAATAATTTCATGTATTTCCCTTATGCTTAACAAGTACATGTTAAACACATCCAAAAATGCTATCAAACTGATGCACTTTTCATGTACCAAATATGATTATGAAGATATGCTGTCCCGTAGAGAAGTCATCTGCCTCCTCTTCTTTAATTCATGAATACATATACTGCCTTTTATGTTTAAACTTTCAGGTGTTTTCAGTAAAGAAGACTCAGTTACAATTCTTACAATGCATGTTTTCTTTATGTCAAGTATTGTATTAAGCAGTCTTCTGTCCTCTAGTTGCCTTTTCAACCCATTTCTCCTCTCCCCCAACTAACTGATTTCGGAAACTTGTAGTTGGCATTATGCTTTCTGAAATAAGTCTCAACTTTCTAGGACTTAATTTATGTTTCCGTAACTTCAGAAGGTTTTCATGATAAGAAGAGTCCAGTAAGTATTTGAGTGCTATAATGTGTGACTTTATTAGATCATACTACATTTATTTCACAATTAAAATTTGATGGGTCAGTCTCTTGATTTGTTTCTTTTAGACTTAACAATTAAGATAAACTCTATTTTAGGTTTCTGCCCTATATTTTGGAAACAAAATAAAACGTATTTTCATCATGTGTAGGCTAAACGGGGATGGTATTTAGCATAGAACTTAATCATTTGTAGTTTCTTAAAAAAAACTTAGCCTTAGTTGCAGCTGTGAAATCTTTGTTATATAATGTATATGCACTAAGATACATACTTTCCATGTGTTAAATATTAATAGGGTTTGAGATGTCAGTAGGATTAAGGCTGTACTGGGAACAAAGATCAAGAAGAGTAATATATATTTTGAATAACTTTATGAAGTGCATTTCAGTATGAATTTGGTTTGTCAAAATACACATTGGCAGAATAATCCTTTAGTACATATGTACATATTTTGTAGAAAATAATTTGAATCAAAATTGAAATAAAAATGCTACTTTGTTTGAAAATGTCTTTTGGTTTTAACAAATATAGTGTTCCAGGTAATTCCTATAAAATGATGGGTGGCAGCCTTTTGTAGACAGATTTTGTAAATCAGGCTTACTTAGTGGATAAGGTCTAGAGAGAGAAATTAAATATTTGATATATTCTCATGAAGTGTAGAGTTATGATGATAATAGGAATATATAAATCACCGAGTTCCAGAGTCTCTCTTGCATTGGAAATACTTATTGGACATGAAAAGAAACTGTGGAAAGATGAATTACATCATCGTTAGACAGCATTCTCAGTTTTAACTAAGACATTGTTAGCTTATTGAAGACAAAAAATGCAAAGGAATATTATACAGTATTTAAAATGGAAAGGGATTTTAAAAATATTCACTAATGATCCTACTTTTCCTGAAATGGACCCCTGATAACATGCATGGAACTAAATGCTTCCTTCATTCAAATTTGATACCTAAAATTTAAATGTTAGCTTCTAAAAAACTGATAGTGTAGTTTTCCTTCACATGTAAAGAAAGCTATATAGCTAACTATATTTCCTTTCTTCTTTGGCTGTTGGGAAACCCAGAGACAAATGTGTGCTTCACAAGTGATGGGGATTGACGTTGGCCTTCAAAGCAGCATGATGTCCTCACCCCTACTCATCTCCTATTCCCGGTCTAGCTCTTATTTTAATTTTATTTTCCATGACTTTCATTCTTTTAAATTTATATTTATTGTTTTAATGTATAAAGTTTATTTTAGATGACTTAGGTCTGTTGTGAAAGCAAGCAGGCTATAAATAAATAATAAAGTATAGACCCTCCAACTATAGGGATGCCCCTTAGGAGTTTAGACTGGACAGTCTTGAGCGTGATTCCTGGAGAGTGTTCATTTTGTTCATTTGTAGCAAGTATAATTAGGGCTGCCAATTTTTTGTTTTGAGAATTGGCAGATTCCTTTTGGCAAGTTTGCTTTCACTTTCGTGTGGGTGTAAGAGGCAGAATATAGTTTATCTTGAAACGCGTACTGCCAATTTATTTTGTTTTGTTTTTCTAAACAATCTTTTCCCTCCCCGTTATTCTTCTTGCCCTTGATCCTTATTCCTTTCATTAGCATGGTTACCGTTTTCTTCCAGCATCTTTTTTGGTTCCTGTATAAATGCCGGCATATACTTCGAACTCCAGAGGCACAGGCCTCTGCAAATGGTGAGAAACACCCCGTTCTGTCTGCTGCCCCACCCAAGCATGCAGGTTCCTTCTCTGTCCACCATCCACACATAACATTCATCTCTAGCTCAGAATTGAAAGCTTCCCCCGTATCTCCATTCAGAACCCACCTCCTACCAGTGTTCTTCCCCTGCCCACAGCTATTACACAGCACTTCATTTGTCTCATGTTACCTCCCAGCGACAGAAAAATACCGTCAATTTCCCCCCACATGTGTCCTTTTCAGATCTCCATTTTGCTATGAATAATTATATTCCCTAACATTTTCCTTGGCAAGCAAAGGTGATATGCATTTCCTCTTTGTGAATGATATAAATACCATATTCTAAAGAGAAGATAACTACTGAACGCCTTATTGAATGATGGAGGGGATGGAGGAGGCTCATTGAAATCTGACCCTCCCCGTTGATTTGCTTCATCTAAATGTGAAGTCAAGAGACAAAGAGATGTCCATACTACGTATTTTCTTATTATCTGAACATGTTCATAGTCCTTGGGTTGTATCTAAGAGTCTTCATGATCTAGCCCCCACCTACCTCTTCAGCTTTAACTCTTTTCTCCCACCTGATCCTATGGTCCAGCCATACTGAGCTACTCAAAGCTCTTGACTATGATGGGTGTTTATAGACCTTTATGTCATTGCCCATGCTGTTCTGTCTGCTACAAATCCTCTTTTTGCCATCATTTTTTGGGACATATATATTCTTTCAGCCTTAATTAAAGAGTTGGGTCCTCATATGAGTCTACACGAAGTTCCCTTATCTCGTGGGTCAAGTGCTTCTTTTTCAGGCTCTAGTCACATCCATTGCTTGCCTTGATAATCACTGAATTGTGTTTGTTTATTGGTCTCCATTTCGCCATGAGATGTGAGATCCTTGGGGTCGTGTTTGCCATTGTCCTTATATCCCCAGAGCTAAGCACAGCTTCTGGTTTATTATTGATTTCAATAGAAAACAAAAGGATTTCAATAGAAATTTAACTGGTATAAATATGTTCCCTTTGGTTCTGCTGGTAGCTCCAAGAAGAAAACTTTTCCTTAGAGAATTTTTTTCCCAAGTAGTTAGTCAGAATCTTTTAGAATGCATACTGTTCTACTGGATTAAGTGGCCACTGTTTTCATGGTGATCCTTCTTACTTTCAATTCTACCAAGATCCTTTGGCCAGTTGCCTCAAGTATAATTTAATACTTCCTATTATTCCCAATTGCAGAGTGCTTTATTCCATGTAACCGTTTCTGAACATCTTTTGTTAAAGGCCACAAGAGGCTGAAGATTGGCTATATGTAAATGGATGAAATTCATACCTGAGTTAGTCGAGCCATATTTTTCATTGGCACATATTTAATAGCTTCTGTGAAACGAATTACAAGTTAGGAACTTGACCATTCCCTTCCTATTTAGGAGTGTGTCATAGGAGGAAAAATAGTGGTTCACACACCATTTCTCCCTTTCTCACTCTCATTTTTCTTTCTTTTGAAAAAGAGACAATAATTTCCTGATCACTGGCCACTGTAACCCTTGAGAAAGCACCATCCTGGAGCAGCTACAGGGTGGTTATGGCATAATTGCCAACCCTCTCCAACTTATCTGTCACACACTTTCCAGCAAGGTTTTGCTAGTACTTTTTTTTTTTTTTTTTTTTTTTTTTTGTGGTACGCGGGCCTCTCACTGTTGTGGCCTCTCCCGTTGTGGAGCACAGGCTCCGGACGCGCAGGCTCAGCGGCCATGGCTCACGGGCCCAGCCGCTCCGCGGCATGTGGGATCTTCCCGGACCGGGGCATGAACCCGTGTCCCCTGCATCGGCAGGCGGACTCTCAACCACTGCGCCACCAGGGAAGCCCTGCTAGTACTTTTTTTGTCTTGGATTAGTCAGGATATGGTCACTGTTCACAAAAGAAGCTTGAACTTCTTCTGAACAATGCATTTTAGCTAAAATATCCAGCCATCTCCAGTGGACATACAGCAAGATAGTAATAGTCTCCAGAGTGGAGAGAATCAGGTCTTTTGTATGGTCAGTTTCTTTTGCTACAGTTGTTAACAAATATTTGGCTTCTTTGTCTTATTTAGTGGATATAAACATTGGAAGGAATCTTAGCAATCTGGTTTAGCCTCCCCCTGTATATATTTTAATATAGCACTGTGATAGCAGAATAATGACTTCCCCAAAATGTCCACATTATAATCCTCAACACCCTTGACTCTGTTAACTTACATAGCAAAAGGGACTGTACAGATGTGACTAAATTAAGACATTGAGAAGGTTTTCCTGGATTATGCAGGTGAGCTCAGTGGAATCACAAGGGCCTTTATAAGAGGGAGGCAGAAGTGTCAGAGCCAGAGAGAGAGCTTTGAGATGCTATGCTGCTGGCTTTTGAAGATAAAGGAAGGGGCCACAAGCCAAGGAATGCTCTTGACCTCTTGAAGCTAGAAAAGGCAAGTAAATTGATTTTCCCATAGAGCCTCCAGAAAAATCACAGCCGTGTTAACACCTTGACTTTAGCTTAGTAAGACTTCTGACTTAATGGACTATAAGATAATAAATTTGTTGTCTTTTAAGCCAGAAAGTTTGTGGTAATCTGTTAGAGAAGCCATAGGAAGCAAACACAACTACTCTTAATATGGGTGAACATTTCCAGTTATAGGGGACCTCTCTGCTCACCAACGTGATTGATCCTCTAGTGAGACTAATATAATTAATGCTATGGCTCCTCTGCCCTCCCCAAATGTCTCTGCCTCCTTCCATTTACTCACTGGTCCTCAATGTGCCCTTTGGAAGCAAGAGGATAGATCTACAACCTCTTCAGTGTTAACATCCTTTCAACTATTCAGAGAGAGTTGGTGATTTTTCATTAAAGGACTGAAAAATTTGTGAGAACTAACCTTCTTCCATGTACATCACTTGCTTTATTTTCTTATATATTAATTGAACTTTGTACAACTCAAAATGCTTGATTACACTTTTTAATGTGATAGATGTTTTGAAATACAATATACTGATGTTTCTTATATTCTTGAAAGGTGGTAAACTCAATAAAATATTTTCATATATTTAGACAAATATCATCCACACTTTCAAATCATGTGTACTTTTTCCAGATAGTTCCCTTTTACACTGTATACATCATTTATACAGAAGATAAACTTAAGAACACAAAACCAGATCATTTTAAAGGCACATTTTAATGCTACCTTTCTTAGTTTGTTTAGTCTTTGATTTAGACATCTGAAGATTTCCTAGGGGGCAAAAAAAATTAGTTATAAATAAAAAGTGTTGGGATGAGTTGAAATAATAGTTATAATTCCATGAAATCTTCACCATTTCCTATTCTAGACATAGTGGTATCTAAATGGAAAGTTATTTTTTAACTTTTGTACTGAAGAATAATATAATATATAAATTGTCACAAATCATAAATGTACAGCTTTTTAATGCCTCAGATGTAGTATAGAATATTACAAGTTCCTGGTAGCCCCAGATGTGCCCCTTACCAAGCACCACTCAACCCAAAGGCAACTATTGTGCTAACACCAGATTATAAGCTCCCTTATTTTTTAAAAAATCATATTAAAAAGAGATGTAGTAAAAAACAAATGTACTTGCGGCTCAACTGACAGCAAGGCCCTCTTTTTGGGTGGGGATAGGTAACTAGACAATGTTTCATCTGCCTACTGTCCTACTTCACTTTGACTGACCACAGCTAACTTAACTAGTTGAAACAAATGAACAAAAGAAGATAATTACATTTATGTCCCTTTTACTTTCCTGTTCATAATGATGATATACTTTTTCTTTATGATCTAGTGTTCTTGAACCAGGCTTCTTATTACTTGACTTCAATAAATCCATAGTCAACTAAAATTGGATCATTTTTGTTTTTCACAGCATGTAATAAAATCTGAATTTCTTGTAATTATTTTCCCTGTTGTAAAATCACCATTTCTTTTGTAACTTTAAATAAGAATGCTTTATAAATATATAATTATCTCCAAAAAAAAGAATACTGATTTGTTAAGTATGAATGGATTTATGCTAATACAACACAGGGATTATATCCAAGGTGACATTTGTGAAGTATTTCATTATCTTTCACTTAATAGTACATGTTGAAATTCAAAGATCTGACCATCATGTGGATTTCAATATCTCTTGAGAGTCGTTAGGAAAGGCTCTGTTGAGTTTTCTTTATTTGAGGGGAGATGTGAATTACGTATTTAGTGGCAAAATAGTAAATGATTAAAAGAAAGAAACCTTTAGCTTGGAATTCTCATAAAAAATGAAAGTTATGTGCAAATGATGTGTAAACTTTATTACAAAAGTTGTTATAATTTCACACGCATGCACAAGGGTAAAATACAAGTTTGTGTTATATGGAAACAGGATTATTGCCAAGGAGATTATAGATAAAACCCAAACAATGCTTATATTAATCAATCCTAAATTAAATGAATTTAAATATGTTTAAAGAACTGATCGTGTATTTTCTTTTTTTTTTTTTTTTTTTTTTTTTGCGGTACGTGGGCCTCTCACTGTTGTGGCCTCTCCCGTTGCGGAGCACAGGCTCCGGACGCGCAGGCCCAGCGGCCATGGCTCACGAGCCCAGCCGCTCCGCGGCATGTGGGATCCTCTTGGACCGGGGCACGAACCCATGTCCCCTGCATCGGCAGGCGGTCTCTCAACCACTGCGCCACCAGGGAAGCCCTGATCGTGTATTTTCAATCAAATGTAATGCTCATCTTCCAATATCCATATGCTACATGGCATGAGTTCAAGAGTTCTGCATGATGTTGCTGGAAGAAGTTTTAGTGACGATCACTGATGATTTGCTTTCTTATCATTAGAGAAGGAAGATTTGTGAAATTACATTATAAAGGAAAAGTAATAAACTGCAATAAATTTTCCTTTATGTGTTCCTTCCAACAGTGTCACTTTGCTGTAAATTTAAAAAAAAAATCACACTCAGTTCTGTCCTCTGTGATCATCAGAATAGACTCCACCCCTGAAAGTGATAGAGAAAATCAGTTTTCCACAAAGAATAGAATAGGTGAGAAAACATAACTGGAGAAAAATTATAATTGGCATAAACACATTCATAGGGAGTGGTCTTACGTGGACTTATATAGTATATAAGCATCACTTAATCTGCAGATCCTAGAATTAGATCCAGTAGACAGTAACTGGAATACAACTTCTGATCTACTTGTGTGACAAAAATTTGGGAACGTAAAGTTTTAAATTCTTCATTAAGTCATGAATATAAGGCTAGCTCTAAGATTCAGTTTCTGACTGTGATGAGCACTGGGTGTGATGAAGTATGGGAGGACCTTCAACCTCACAATTTCTTACCAGTCTGTTTGGAAACAAGTCACTAATGTTTGACCAGTGGTTTTCATGTTGCTGTTGTTGTTGTTTTATTTTTCCATGTATTCTTTGTTCAAAGGAAATCTTAGGAGCCAGGCAAAATAGATGGAACCTTTGGCTAAAGGTGGGGGAGAGAAGCTCTTGGATAGTGAAAGCCTCCTCCTTTTCCTCTGTATCTGGGCAAGGATGCTGGGCAGGGAAGACACATCTGGGCATAAGCCCTGGAGCTTTATGATTTGAATACTACTTAGATGGACCATGAAGGGTAAGTATCCGCTGTTTCTAAAACATAATTAAAATGCATATATCTTATGCAGAGTAGCTCAATTAACTATTTGACACATTGCCAGTTAATTCCATCACTAGACATTGATTAGATATTACTGTCACTCTAAGTTTGCAGTTTTTATAAGAAACATTAAGGTGACTTTGGAATTTCAGAACACCTTCATGAATAAGCTCGAGGAAGCTAAAGTTTTTTCCTGAGCTGAGTCCCTGAGGAGACTTTAAATAGAGTCGATGGGAAATAGCCAATGTGTGGGACAGAAATCTAGATAGAGGAGCCTGGTCTGGGAGAAGCCTAAGATTTCTAGAATTGAAAACAGAAGAACATCTCAATTGAGGAGTCAAAGTCACTCATTCACTTATTCATCCAATCATATTTAACAGGTATTGTAAGGGTCTGCTATTTGCCCAACGCTTATTGGCCATGTAGCAAAACTGAAAGATAAATCACACTATGGGAAAAGAAGATAAATTTTTCATGCACCAAATACTCCTGGGAAGTAGTTCTACCTACCAGCTTTGGTAAGTGACCAAACTCCTCTGGATAAAGCAGAAGAAAGAAGGTGAGGGGGGCCATCTGAAATGGATGAGCAGAGAATGTGGTTCAGTTGGCCCATGGCACTGAGCACTTAGGTCAGAGTTTAAAAGTAATTTTGACCTAGACAATTCTAAACTTTTATATCTAGGCTTTATCATTTTGTCCTTTTGTTTTGTTTTCTTTTGGATCTTAGTAAATTTTCTTTTTTTGAAACTTCGGCTGACCAAGGAAATGACAGCAATTGAAGTCAGGGTTCCTGTAATCCTGCTGGCGTTATTGTGGGGTGTAGCCTACAAGTCCAGCACTGAAAGTCTAATCAGCTGAGGGATGAAGGGATGTGGTAGACATAGTCCCTAGAAGAGAGAAAGCATCAGAGCACTAGACAGGGCTTCGTGTGGTGGTGTGAGGGCCTGAGTGCCTCCCTTTCCCTTGAGGTTCTGTAGGTGGGGGAGGCATGGTTGGCCACCCCCATAGAGAAGGTCCTGTCTCTATTCTTTGGAGAATCTTCTGTTCTTAGTGGCCGATGCCAGATGTTTCAGTTTAGATGCTGCTAACTGCAAATATACATAAGAAACATCTCTTCATCCTGCTACTGATTTACTCTTTGATGTGGATAAAGAACCTGGAAAAGATTCTTCTCATAACCTAATACCTCAGGTGTTAGGTCCCTAAAAGAAAAAGAAGGAGACCACTGAGGAAATGAAAGCATAGGAAGGGAGCAGTGAAGATGAGTCTTACTTCAGAGTTCTGCTTTAGAAGGGCTTTAGGGGCTCCTAGAGGGTGGAAACCACCAAGAGGAAGGCCCCAAGAGAATGAGGAGGACCTAAAGGGCCCTGGTTGGAAGGGCTCTATGCTATCCTGCTTGGAAGATATACACACCTGTCCCCCCGGGTTCCCAGTGGAAAATTCTCAGGGCAATTATAGCTCTGCCTTGTAGCTGATGGAGTTCAGATCCTAAGTTTTCGCAAATCATTTGGGGCCCTTACTACTTGTTGGGCACTGTCCAAGGTGCTGATGATAGTGAGGTAAACACAATCGACATGGTATCTCTCCCAGTGGAGACTACAGACAGAGAATGAAGATAGGCAGTAAACAGATGTTTATTTCACAATACCCCTAGTTGTAAATATACAAGTTCTTTTGAAGAAAAAGTAACTGATTCTAAAGAGGGATAACCCTCCTAGTGCTAGGACCATGGAAGAATTCCCAGAGTAAATGATGGCTAATATGAGACATGAAGAATGAATGGGAGTTATCCTGACACAGAGCCCTAAGGCAGGACCCAGAGAAAGACTCCCAGGCCTGGGATTTGCATGTGGGCTGAGGGGCTGACGGGGTGCAAGACAAGGCAGGACTGGCAGGTAAGGGTCAACCACGTCTGCTCCTGTAGGCTATGTAACAACGAAATAAGGAAACCATCTCAGGTAGAAATATGGCTTTTAATCTTAGTACAGAGCTAAACAGTCTGTGGTCCTGGCATGGGTACTTCTTATTACTTCCTGTGGGTTGTACCACATGAGATAAGAGAAAACTATGGCTTTTTCTGCTGTTGTTACAAACAAAAATCAGAAATGATTTATAAACAAGAAGATAAGAGTACTGGAGTTGAATCATCATTAATCTTAGTTTCCTGTGTAAGTCCATTAAAACTAGGCTGTATAAAGAGAGAAGAATTGAGAATTAACTTTATAGATCTACACACAAGAATGATATTATGATTTAAGTTTCACTCAAAATACTCCTCTTTGATGTTTTAGGGTAACCGGGGGTGGTCTGGCCGAATGAGGGTTTTCTTGCTTTAAGGGCAGATAACATTTGTATCCAGAAAGCAAAAGAAAATGGAGGGTTTTTAGAATGCTTTGAATCAATTATAAAAACTCATTTTGTCTTTGTTAGGGAAATTTTCTCAGAAGGTATTAGACACCATTAATATAATAACATTGAAGACCCAAGGTAATATTCACTTCTTTAAATGAGGTACCTCTCTGGATCTCTGAAATGCCACTAAAAATGTGTCCCTTCTAGTGTTGTATGGTGACAAAGGTTGCATGTTTTTATATCTAATTAAAAATTTAAAATAAAAAAACCATGATGTGAGGAGGGTTTTACGGTGTTGTTTATGTACATATTTTGCTTTGTTTCGTGCATTTACTCCTCCCACCCCTACACTTTTAAGGTGAGAGCATGGATATTTTCCCTTCATATGTTAAGTATAGAGAAGTGGTTAAGCATATAGATTTGAGTTGGACTGAACTGGTTTGACCTCTGACTCCAGCTCTAACTGGTTGTATGACTACTTCAGTACTAAGAGCCAGAGCTTGTTCATTGGTGATGCTACTTGCCTTATGGGGCAATTGGAAGATGTGAATGAGCAAATGGATGCTAAGTGCTTAGCAAAGTTTCCGGTGCATAGTAAGCATGAAATGAAGACAGTCGATGGTTACTCCTGCAGCACGTGGATTGTTCTGTTACGAACAGGTTTCCTTGACCCCTTAAAGTGTTCTAAGCACCTACTGCGAACTTAGCACTCGTATCAAATTGTTGAAACTGTTGCTGCTTTGGATGGTACTTTAAGATGGCTCTTTACCGTAGTTGTGTTTTCTTGGAAGACAAGTACAGGTGTCGGGGCCAGTTAACTTTCTGTTTTAACACAACACGTGCAAAGAGAAACCCCGGGTTTTCACAACTTTCACAATGAAAATGCTCAGTGTGCCCTACTTTCCTGATACAGCTTTAATTCAAGACAAGGATACATTTGAAGTGGCTTTTCCATTTGTTCTGTTTTTTTCAAAGCGAATTGAGTTAAGCAGATAAATTGTTTTTATGATCTTGCTGCCATGTGGAAGGAATTTTTCTCTTCCTTTCCATACAGATAGATATTTAATCTAAAACTACTAACTCTGTGATGATAAGCATTCACCCTCTTACTGTGTTTAAATATCTTTATTTCACTGCCTTTGAAAATTCTGAGGAACCAATCATGTACTTCTCTCCCCAATAACAACCTGCTTTAATAGTAAAATATTTGAAGTGAGGACATACTAGGTAACTGAGGGTTGTATATGTTACACCTATGTTCACATTATGAGCAAATATTAAGGTCCATGTGTAGGTATAAGCTTTTGTGCACATACATTCTGCTCAGAAAATATTCAGTCATTTTGTTTCATTTGCCACTTCATGATGCAAAAAAGCATTTGTATCAGTGTCTAGTCAGGATAACAGAACCATTCTCAGCTTTTCAAACAGAGGGAAGCAATGCAAGGAATTGTTTACAAATGTGTTGAAAAGGCTGAGGGAGGGAAAAGGGGAAGATGCTATTACCCAGAGGTTAGTAACTGCAGGAAATCACTGCGGCCTCTAGGGTTGGAGGAGCAAAGGAGAAAGTGGTACCTAAACCCTACAAGCCTCACTCTGGTGGTGATGCTGCCTCTGCCACCACCTCACCACTGCTCTGCAGTCATCCAACAGCTTGCAGTCCCACTGGGGCTGGTGGATTTGCTGCCTGAGTGGCTGGTGCCTACAACTGGAGGCTGCTGGCACCACTGTGCTGCTGCTGCAGAGGCCAGCAGTTGTCTGATGGTGCCGCCACCAGTACCAGAACCCGTGAGCGCTAAGTGCCAAGGTGGCCGGACAAGCCGAAGAAGGAAAATCAGGGCTTTCTTTCTTTTTCCTAACTTCCACTTTGACACCAGTCTTCCCATTGGCAGACCTAACCAGAAACCAGCTGGCAAGGAGCTCTGGGATGCCCAGTTTATGGGTTCCAGTCCCCAAGGAGAGAGGAATGATACAGATAGAACTGATTGCCAACAGAGAAATACCGAGCACTGCAGTTACACCACTTTCTTCAAAATTGCAGAAAGTAAGAGGGAGAGGCTTTAAATAAGAGAGGAAATTATGTTTTATCTATTATATAGAAATCTGAAGGATATTTATGTTCAACCTAGACCTTAATGGATATTAGGTTCCTATTGCTGCTGTAACAAATTACCAAAACTTAGTGGCTTCAAACAACACAAATTTATTATTCTTCAGTTCTGTAGGTCAGAATTCCCACAGAGGTCTCACTGGGCTAAAATCAAGGTGTAGGTAGGGCTGCTTTCTTTCAGGAGGATTTAAAGGAGAGCCCATTTCTTTGTCTCTTCCAGCTTCTAGAATTTGCCTATGTTCGTTGGCTCATGGCTTCCCATCTCTATGTTCAAAGCCAGCAAGTTCTTCTACCATCTCTCTGATTCTCTGTAGCTGGAAAAAGACTCTGTACTTTAAAGGACTTATGGGATTAGATTGGGCCCACCTGGATAATTCAGTCTCCTCTCCTCATCTCAAGGTCCTTAGTTTTAATCACATCTGCAAAGTCCCTTTTGACACATAAGACAGTATTCACAGGTTCTGAGAATTAGATCGTGGGCATCTATGGGGACTATTATTCTGTTTACCACAACTCAGAATTTTGGATTCATAGACATCTGTGGTTATTCACTGGTTATTATCTCCCATAGACATCTCAAACACATAATATCCAAAACTAAATTAACTTTCCACCAAGTGCATGCTTTCTTAGTTAGGGACATCATCTTCATTTAACAGTGTAGGCTTGAATCTTGAGACTCTTTTTCTTTAATTCCTCATCAGATTGGTAAATCTCATTTTAACTCCTAAATATTTCTCCAATCTACTCCTTCCTTCCGACTTTCCTACCACTCCTACCTCCTGGAATGCAAGCATTTTCCATTTTCCTGAAAATAAAATAATCCTTGATTAACTGTATGGCATTTATGCTAGCTGGTGGAGCTACCCCATGTTGTCTGCTCCAGTGGAATTTACAGCTTAGAATGGAAAACACATTAAACAAATAAACCTGTATGATATATGTTCTAGAAGAGGAACTTTCTCATCTTTCTGATTATGATTCATTTTTCAAAAATTTTGTGAATATTCTAGAGAAAGGCCATCAAGTTGGCTGATTTAAATTCAATCAATAGTAAGTACTCTTGGTATATGTATGTTGCTTCCCCTGATTCTGGAGGATAGAGAGGGAAAATAAGACTGCTAAATTACATGTCATATATGGCAACTTAGTTACTTGTAGTAAAATCAAGCTAGAATGGCCTTAAGAGCTCATCTTCATCTATTGTTGTTTAAATGGGGTTAAACTAATGATTTGAGGCCTCTACACTGGACTTAAAGAATCACAATGCCCTGGGTGGGGCCTGGATGTGCAGTTTAAATAAGCAGCCCACAAGTTTGTTGTACACATTAACATTGTAGAATTATTGAACCAGTGTGAACTTACCAATACTCCTTGGATTTACTTGGATTTAGAACTTCAGAGGCCAGAGCTGAGGAAGGTTTTATGACTTGCTCACTCTCCTTTCTTCACTGGTAATTCCTATGGGAATCCCCTGTGATGCTTGCTTGGAGTTCAGACACCTCTCAAATGCCCAGTTCACAATGGTAGTAACAGGTAGGGAGCACTCATTCTACATCAGACATACTGTGCCCAAGCAAGCCTTTCACACATTGTCTCATTTAATTCTTAAAACAATCTTAAGATGGAGGTGCTATTCCATCTGCTACTGAGGGGCAGAGAGCTGTGGTTGGACCCAGGACCTTCAGAAGCCAAAGCTCAGGTGTGAAACCACTTGACTGAGAATTGATTATTCTCTCTCTATGCCCCCATGACAATTTTCATTTTCATTTATTACAGCAGAATGGCATTTTAATTGTTGACTCACATACTTGTTTCTCTTTCATTGAGTCTCCTGGCAGTAGGACCTGTCTCTTCTTTATCCAGGTAAATGACAGCACCTGGATGCCACAGAGTCTGGGGCTTAGTAGGCATTCAGTGAAACTCTATCTCCTTGGTCATTCTTTTACACATTCATTCAATCTTAGTTGATTAGAATGGGTCAAAATGAAAATATTAACTGAAAAGTAAAATTCGAGTATCTACACATATGGCAAATTTAAATAAAAATTTGACAAAATATTCATTTGTACATCAATGTGTAGGTATAATTAACAAATGTTCAGATTTTAGTAAGTAACTAATGGTGCAAACTCTTGTTATTGGCAATTACACAAAACTATAAAGCAATTTCCAGGAACCCAAAGACACTAATAATGCGTAATAATTAAAAAGTGAGGCACTTTTCCGAAATTTTATCTCACATAAATTGCAAATAACATTACAATTTTTCAAGGTGAAAACCCCAAATTATCTCTGTCCATAGGAGAAAATTAAAATGTGTATATTGCTTCCATTATTATTATGTACTTTTTCCTACTTTGTCATATACTAATTTTGCTCATAGGTGTGAATATTAACCATCAATTTATGTATGTCAGGTGACAAGGCACAGTGGGGTTATTACTTTTTTCCTTCGGGTACATATAATTAAGCAACCAATTTTTTGTTAGAAACATATAATGGAAACAAAAACCCATAAAACCAACATAAGTCCATCTTCATCTTGTTAGAATTTGAGCTCTTTAAAATAATAATAAAAAAGTTCCTTCCTAAATATATTAAGCCACCTAATTACAATGGTAGGTGATTTTTTTTTTTTTTTTGCGGTAGGCGGGCCTCTCACTGTTGTGGCCTCTCCCCTTGCGGAGCACAGGCTCCGGAGCACAGGCTCAGTGGCCATGGCTCACGGGCCCAGCCGCTCTGCGGCATGTGGGATCCTCCCAGACCGGGGCATGGACCTGTGTCCCCTGCATCGGCAGGCGGACCCTCAACCACTGCGCCACCAGGGAAGCCGGGTAGGTGATTTTTTACATGTTCACATTATTATTGAAGAATATAAATTGGGTATTCACAACACACATTAATAAAAGTTAATTAACTGATCAGGGTCCAATTGTCAGAGTTGGTATTTGAACATTTATCAAAGGGTAGCTCAGATTCTTCCCGTGGATATTAAGAGCAGCAGCAAAAGCCTGCTGGAGCACTTACTCTGTGCTTACCCTGCTAGGAGATTTTCTAGAATACCTCTAGACTACCGGATCCTTGCTGTGGAAGCATTATGTATCAACAACTTGACTAATTGACCCAACATTCTTGAGGTCTCCCAAAGCTGTTGGTCAGGATTCAAACCATCTCATGCCCTTGTCACAAAGCTTACTGTCATAACTGCATTATGGAAACGGCAAACTTGCAGAGCACACTCTGAACTCTGATGAATTCAACAAACACTTATTGAGTTGCTGGTTATTTTCATGTGTGTTTTATCTCATTGAATATTTGGGTGCTCATTCAATTTATAGGTGAGCAAACAGAGGCCCAGAGAGGTTAAATAACTTTCTGCAGGTCACAGTCAGCCAGCAGAACATAGGAGATTTGAACATGAATCTTCTAATGTGAAACTGAGAACTGTTTGCACTGTGTGAGTAGGTTGCTTTGACAAATATTTGTCAGGCTGCTAAGGAATTATTTGCTTCAAGAGGGAAAAAGATACCCACCCCTGCCAAACCACTTTAACTGACTTAAGCAAAAGAGAAGAAATGATTGGAAGGATTCAGGTGTAGAAAATGCCACCGGGCCTCAGCCAGGGCTGGGACAGGGAATCAGGAGCTGAAGTGATTCTATCTCTCCACTATTCCCAGGCAACTCATGTCTGCTTCTTACTTCAGCTTCATCATTTGCTGCCTTATATATGGGCTTTCTCTGCTGCCTGTAGATAGTACTAATCCAGGCTGTATGCTGTGTGTGTGCATGTAATAGAGCAGAAGGAGAGAGATTAGGAGGAAGGGAGGGTGACAGGGTCACACAGTTGTGACCCACATGCAGAGCTTCTCAGATGGGAGTCAGAGTAAGGGTGAGGGAGGACATAACTGGTAGAGAAATGATCTGCATTATTTATACAAAGCCTTTCTTGTACTACACTGTTAAGCTTTGATAGTTAAATCCCTGGTTCTCGCACTTGATTGGGAGCAGTTTTATGAATCTTAATTGGTTTCTCTAGTTTGGGTTTATATATATGTGTATATATATATATATTTATATATATTTATATTTATATATATATATATATATATATATACAGTGATCTCTCTTGTCATCTATCTACCTATCTATCTATCTACCCATGTCTGTAATTATATTACAAAAATGCACATAATTCTATTTATGCAAGCATTTTATTCCTATTAATCAACTGAGAGTCAGCTTCATTAAAGAGATATTTTGATGTCTCTTAAAAATACAAAAGGGAAAACATTGTCTTATTGTCACTCATAAACTAATTACTTGTGCTTGTACAACTGTCATTTGGTTAATATTAGCAAGAAGAACCAGGTAGTGCCAGAGATAAGAAATGGCACTTCTCTTAGTAGAACATGCCGACCTTAGGCTGTGGGTTTCCGTCTCCTCTGATGTAATAAAATACTCTGAGTAAACATCTTTAGCAACAGACATGGGTGAGTGGTCCTCCTAAGAATTATCCTCCAAAGCAGTTTTTATGGACAAGAGAACTCTTGAGGAAAACATCACACTCTTTTTAACTTAATATTGTATGAAAGCCCTAAACTTTCACTTTCTAAAATCTTCTGCTACTTAAACAAGAAGGTCAAAAGTGAAACCGTCTAACCTATAATTACCTTCCTCTGTATGTGGTGAAAGGAATACAGGAACTGCTGAAATTATCCCTTTATAAAAATCATCTTTCTAAAAAAAAGTAAATATTGAGTACATTCTTGGATGACATCCTGGTTTTTAACCAGGACGTTGGATGTTTTTTAAACATCCAAGGTAAGAACTTCCTTTGTTTCTTACAAATCATCACTGAGCTGTTCACTCTTCAAAATTCAACTCAGTAATCATGTGGCTAATAGGTCAAACTTTAAAAAACTTCACGTTGTTTGTGCTTTGTAAGACCGTAGAAAGTAATATTTAGTAGTTTGTGGATTGGGAGAAATATTCTGTACCAAGAATAAGGCAGTAGGGCTGTAGTCTTGATTTCACCAGAAGGAATAAGATAGGTGTGGACAATGTCTAGTTCTTACTTTATTATCCATCAGTGCTGTGCTTTGTTAAGTCCCTACTTGCTCATTTTCCTTACTGAGGGACTAAGCTGGAACAGACAATATCTAAAGCTCCTTCTAGTTCTAGTATTCATGTGCTTTCTTTTTTTTTTAATTTAAGAAAAATTTTTTGGGTTTTCTCTGATTTTTTAAAATTGAAGTATAGTTGATTTACAATGTTATGTTAGTTTCAGGTGTACATCAAAGTAATTCAGTTATACACATATATATATTTATTCATATTCTTTTTTCTTATAGGTTATTATAAATTATTGAGTATAGTTCCCTGTGTTATACAGTAGGTCCTTGTTGGTTATCTATTTTATATATAGTAGTCATGTTCTTTCTTAACCTATAGTGTATTAAAGAGATAATAGTCATACTTCTTAATAAACAGTAAATTTTTTTGGTGGGGCGGGTAACGCCGTGTGGCTTGTGTGATCTCAGCTCCCAGACCAGGGATTGAACCCAGGCCACAGCAGTGAAAGCCCAGAATCCTAACCACTAGGCCACCAGGGAACTCTCAACAAACAGTAAATTTTTAAAAGAGGTGCTGATCATTGTTGAAGGTTGGTGATGGGTATATGGGTTTGTTTTACTATTCTCTTTACTTTTGTGAGGAAACTTTTTAGAGAGACAGAGAAAGAGGACCACAGCTGTAGAAATTGGTAGCAATAATGAGGAAGTGCTGCAAGAAGTAGATGAAACATCTGCATCCTAAAAATCATGGTATGTTAGTTTATTTTCATGAGTCACCTGAACATGAAAGGTGATAGAAGCAATAGGATGTAGTTGGAAGCAGAAATAGAGAAATTGGAAAACCTTGCAAGTCCCCTTGAGTCATTTCCGTTGAAATGCTTTATCATTTTGTTGTGAATGCCATATGAGGTATACTTAGAGTCAAGTTTAATGAATATACATTACAGAGATAAATGGTTCATGAATTCTCCATCATTTTGGATTATGCATTATTGCTCTTTAAAATCATTAGTTTGGAAAATTGAGATTTGATTGTAATTTTCAACTTCCTAGCATGCCCTGACTGGACAAAAAAGGAAGCAATTTGGAAAAGGGCCAGATTTCAGAGCAAAATTTACAGATGCAAAGTGCTTGATCCATAAAGTAGATAAAACACATAATCTGCAATCAACTGTAAAGTTTGACAATGGAAATTGTTGTTGAACCCAAGTTCATGTGCCCAACGCACAGTGAGGCCAAACAAGCTGAAATGTCTGATTTGGAGCAAAGTTTATTAGTCAAGGAGGTGCCAATCTGGAAGATGGGAGACCTAGACTCATCTCAAATCCATCTTGCTGGCTGGCCAGGGTGTATGATTTTTAAAGGAAAAAGGGGAAGAGTGGTCTCTGTGATCCCAGATTTCAGATAAGATCTCAGCTGCAGACTTTTTGGTGCAACCTTATGACTTCCTTTGTCCTCAGGGGTCATGATTATTCTATATGTTCCTAGTCTGGTCTGGTGATTCTTTAACTTTCCTCTAGGAGAGAGCAGAAACAGTAGATGAGGCATTTTATTATTAGTTTAGGGCCTTTGTAATGGTTCAGGAGTTTCAGTTCTCAGTTGACCCTTCCTGTGTTATCAATTTTTAAGTCTGCTTGGGGCCAGTTGGTTGAAGCCACAGGACGTTATCTTAACAGTTTGGGGTCATAAATCAAGGTATTGGCTCAAGCTAACATCATGGAAAAGATTATGTTGGGCTTGCTTTTCTTTTGTTTCTGCATTCCCTCACTTAACTGTTTGAATCAGCTCTTTGGAACTCAGGGAAGGTCTATGAGACTAAAGCCTTTTTCTATAAACAGAAAGGCATATGTACCTGGGAGTGTCTCTTAGGGTTCTGCTTGGTTTCAATCCCCCCTTTTCTTTGATACTCATCAATTTTGAGGGGAACAGGTGTGGGACAAGAAAGGGAATAGGGGCTAATCATAAACTCGGCAGGGGAATTCGATTTTAGGGGAGAACTCAGTTTCAGAAATATGATAGAATAACCCAAAGTTTGAGCTGTAACATCAGAGCACACACATATTCTAAAGTCACTTTCTGGGCTTCCCTGGTGGTGCAGTGGTTAAGAATCTGCCTGCCAACGCAGGGCTTACAAGTTTGAGCCCTGGTCCAGGAAGATCCCACATGCCGCAGAGCAACTAAGCCCGTGTGCCAAAACTACTGAGCCTGTGCTCTAGAGCCCGTGCTGCACAGCAAGAGACGCCACTGCATCTAGAGAAAGCCCACATGCAATAACAAAGACCCAACGCAGCCAAAAATAAATAAGTAAATAAAAAAGTACTTCAGCCAAAAAAAAAAAGTATTTAAAAAAGTACTTTAGCAGTAGTTAAAAAAATAAAGTCACTTTCTGTGCATCTAGGTTTCTTCTAGAGATTAATGCAATTATTTATGTAACCCAGATGTTTATTGAGCAAACTTTCTTTTCCAGAACTTTACAAATAGTCACTTGAGGACCTTTACGGTACAAGACCATACCTTTGCCATTTGAAACTGGGTAGAGCTCTTTTCCCCTTGGGCCATGATTGGATATTTAATCCCATATAAAAGGACAGATTCCTTCCTTGAAACCAAAATAAACCAGTGATCTTCCTTTTAATAAAAATTTTAGAGTCTTAAAAGGGAATTTTACATGCCCCAGTTGACCCTGCAAATTCACTAACAACTCAGCACCCAAGCTTTTAGAAATGTTGTGTGTACTTGGTCTATTTTCTCACCCAACACTCACTCCTCAGCCTGCTGCATCCTGCTTTTGTCTCCACTACACTATGTAAGTTGCTCCAAGTCACCAAAGACCTCCTTGTCATAAGATATACTTTTTAGTCCTTTTCTGACTTGACTTTGAGACAGCAGTTGATGCTGATGAGTACTTTCTTCTTTAGCAAATGTTCTTTTCCATGACACTACCCTCTTCTTTGGTCTGCTTCTGGGCAATTTAAATAATGACATCTTAGAATTCTTTGTGGGTCCATGTTCTTCTGCCCTTTGCATTCCTCGGGGTTTTGAAGTAGGCTCTCTTCCCTTCCACTCCGTATACTTGTGCCAGGTGATAGCATTACTCTTGAATGCTATCATTGTCTAGGGTGATTTTCAAGTCACCATCTCTATGCCAGACCCGTCTTCTGAGCTTCAGGGCAATATATCTACTTCTCTTATTGAGAGTTTAATATTGCTGCTTCTCATAAACCTCAAATTCCGCACATTCAATATGGAAAACTTCATCTCACTCCCTGTGTAACTCCAGCCTGCTGCTCTTCCAGTATGGTTGTCTCAGGGCACAACACCACTGCCTGCCAATTGTTCTGTCCTTGACCCTTTTCTCTTCTTTACACTTTCTGCTTTCAGTCAAACACCAAGATATCTGAACTATCTCTTGATTTTTGCCATCTCTTCTATTCTTGTTGCCATGATTTTTGCACAGACTTCCTATCATCTCTTTCCCTGATTACTGTAATAGCCTCCGAAATAGTGTACCTATCCTGTCTAGTTACCTAGTTCTCTTTCAATCTCTTCTCTCAGTTCAAAATGGTCCTTCTACGATGCATGTCTAGTCAGGGCACTTTTCTGATGAAAACACATCTGTGTCCTGTTTCACTTGAGAAGTCATGGTACTTATGTAACTTTAAGTGTCTGCATAATCTGGTCCCATGCCTAATTACTATCCAGTCTCATCTCTTATGATTTCCCTTTGTATTTCAGGTCCTGCCTTATTGAAATTCTTTCTGTTCTTCTAGCGCAGTATGGCTCTTCTTGCCTTTAGGTTTTAGAACACCCCCTGCTAGGGTGTATATATATATATATATATATATATATATATATATATATATATATATACACACACACACACACACACACACACATACACACACATATATACACATATATATACATATATGTATATTTATTATATATATATGTACGTATATATATATATGTCTCCTCTGCCAGGAACACTCCCTTCCTACTCCTTGCTTTTTAGTTGGCTCACCTCTATTTAACTTTTAGAAGTCCTTGTGTCTTTCTCCCCTCAGAGGCTTCCCCTAATCCTCTAAACTAGGTAAAGTTAGGAAACCATTGTAATTTGTATATCCACAATGATGACAATTATCATAATTGTTTCATTTTCTTTTATGTGTCTGGGGTAGAGGGAGACAGAGACTGCATACTCTCCAAGGTAGAAATGATGTTTATTTGCACCCCTGAGCCCCCATGCCTGACAAAGTGCCTGACACAGTTTTTCAGTTCATACTTGCTGAATGACAAAATGCAGAGAGAGAGCATAAAATTCGATGTATGAGAAAAGGAAGAGGCAAGTCATTTCAGTATAATGCCAAAGGACAGCTTTTCACCTAAATTTTTATTGCAAATGGAATAAATGATGTACCAATGGATTTGGAAGGGGGCCCTATGGAACCGTTTATATGTTTATGGCTTACCTGGCTCCTAACACATGACTGTACCTATAGAACTCAATCAATACTTATTGAATTAAATGTTTTGAATGACTTTTATTTGACTAAGGGAAGGAATTAAGCTTAATAAGGGCTGTTGATTTTATTTTTGGCTCCACTGAATACAGATACAAGATTCAGGGGAGCTGTGGTGGTGAATATTAGACTCAGGGTAATGTTTGGGATAATTTCTCCTTCAGCTTTTTTTTTTTTTTAATTTATCAAACTGCTTTCTTTCACTTTTCTCTCCTAGAAGTTACTTACTTATATGGGAAAATATATATTAGTACTTAGCCATTTCAACAAAGTATGAGATTTAATATAATGCATATGCTCTAAAGCTCATCTAAAGATATTGTTAATAGAAATATCAAACAAAGATTGTTCCAATCTGATGTAGCTATAATATGTCAGTAATTAAAAGGACAATATTTTCCTATAAACTCCATACTCCTTGTATATTTTCTACCTCAGGAATGGTACCATCTTGTTGAAAAAGCTAGAAAACTAATATATTTGACAATTTTCTCTCTCTCATAACCCATGTTCCTTTACCTCCTGATCATGTCTCAGATTGGTCACCTAGATCTATTTCTGCCGTCGTTAATCTAGTTCAAGCTATTATCATCTCCTGCCAGAAGACTTGTGACAACTTACTAAGGAACCTATCTGCACCAACGTGTCCCCTGCCAGCCCATTCTCAACTCAGCAGCCAAACCAATCTGATTATGCTGTGCTTAAAATCTTCAGTGGCTTCTCATCAGCCTTATAGAGAAGTGCCCCCCCTTCACTGTTTCTTCTGACACAGTGCTACCAAACTTGATATTTAGATGTCATGATCTCGTATATCAATTCCTGGCTTTTCAGTTTCCCATCCATCTTTTCACTGAAATGGATGCAACCAAGATAGTTTTTTTTTTAAAGGAAAATGTTGGTATTTCCTTACAAATACTCTCCAATAGGGTAGATTAGTCATCCATTCAGACATTAGGCTTCACAATTTTAATAAAAAATACCTAATCCTACCCTCTGGCTGCCTGACTATGAGTTAACATAGTCTTTCCTTTTGGCCATGTTTTTGCTAAGTTCAAGGGCTCATGGGCTTCTTTTATGATGCTTGTAGATTCTACGATGTAGATGAGCAGAGATCCCCAAAGGAATAAATCATTTGTTCAAGGGCACATAATGAGAGTATGTAACAAAGGTCAGTCATCTCGCTTCAATGTTCTTTTCACTTTTTTCATTTAGATTTTGGCTGGAATAGGGTATGTGTTCAAGAATTGTCACTGTGTAGGATAGAAAATGAAGAATCAAAGAATTAAAATGTTAGAAGGTGTGAAGTTTTTATCTATGGTAAAATACACCTTCTTGTCGAGTACTCTAATATTTTTGCTTTCCAAAGGCAAAGTAGCCTATAAACTGGGAAGAGAGGGAGGAGAAAGGTGAGACTTGAGTCAGAGAGATCCCTGAGAGGAGGAGATCATTACATTAGTGTGCATTTTGGTAAAATGTAAATATGTTCAGTACTCAGACATTTGTTTCTTCCTTCATAAATCAAGGCTTTATATTTAATGCATTATTTTAAAAATAGTGTCCTTAAAAATGGCTTAGTATTTTAAAAGCAGATCAGAAATGTGAACTACATAATTAAAATGGAATCAAATTTACACTTTTATAACCTAAGCAAATATAGAAAATAAATTTTAGTCTTATCAAGCATATATCTCAAAGAACAGATAACTATGGCTAGTGAAACAAGGACTTAAAGAACATAAAAAGAAAGCACCTTTAAATATGGAATAAAGGTTGTATACCTTATAAGTAGCTTATTCAGAAAGAGTATTTTTAATCCAGTGAATTGGGAATGAGCTCCTGTACTTGGTTCAGTGAGTACTATTATTTAAATGCAAAAGTTCGACTAAATCACTCCCAGAATGTATTCTTGGTATCCTTCCAAATTTGGGTGGAAGAAATTATTACGTGGGTAGAACTGAAGATCTCAGAGAAGGGGCAACCATTATATATATATATATTTTTTTCCGGTATGCGGGCTTCTCACTGTTGTGGCCTCTCCCGTTGCGGAGCACAGGCTCCGGACGCGCAGGCTCAGCAGCCATGACTCACGGGCCCAGCCACTCCGCGGCATGTGGGATCTTCCCAGACCGGGGCACGAACCCATGTCCCCTGCATTGGCAGGCGGACTCTTAACCACTGCGCCACCAGGGAAGCCCCAACCATTATATTTTGACTTGCTATTTTAGAGAGCTTCAGAGACAATGGCCAAACCCTGATCAGTCAGATATGAATACTTTAATGCATTGAAATTTCACAACCATTTTGAAAAAGTAAAATTAACCATATGGAGAAATTCTTGCAGCTATTTTAAATAACTCGTTTTAAAAAAGGCACTAAAGATACAAATACCAAAAAATTCCCATGGTAATTGCTTACAAGTTGCTGGGAAATGAGTATAAAAATAAACAGCAGCAATAAGACAGAAGACTTGCTAGATTGTGGTTGAGGACCATGTACGATGAGGACAGAAAAGGGTACCTTAAGTTTGCCAGGCTTCACAGAGGAAATAATATTTGATCGATAAGGAGAATCTTTTTTTTTTTCCTACCACAGTAGCTTTATTTATTTATTTATTTAAACATCTTTATTGGAGTATAACTGTTTTACACAATAGTGTGTTAGTTTCTGCTTTATAACAAAGTGAATCAGCTATACATATACATATATCTCCATATCTCCTCCCTCTTGCGTCTCCCTCCCACCCTCCCTATCCCACCCCTCTAGGTGGTCACAAAGCACCAAGCTGATCTACCTGTGCTATCTGGCTGCTTTGAACTAGCTATCTATTTTATTTATTTATTTATTTGTTTGTTTATTTTTTAATTTATTGGAGTATAGTTGATTTACAATGTTTTGTTAGTTTCAGGTGTACAGCAAAGTGAATCAGTTATAGATATACATCTATCCAACATTTTTGGCAAATTAAAAAAAATGATAATATTAGGAGAAATTGGGGGCTTCCACCTTTTTCTTTTTCTTTTTTTTTAACTTTTGAAGAAGAATATTCTTTTATTTTCTCTTCTTGTGCCAATGCTCTTCTCTCTTTTTTTAATTTAATTTTTAAATTTTATTTAATTTATTTTTTTATACAGCAGGTTCTTATTAGTCATCAATTTTATACACATCAGTGTATACATGTCAATCCCAATTGCCCAATTCATCACACCACCACCCCCACTCCCCCACTGCTTTCCCGCTTGGTGTCCATACGTTTGTTATCTACATCTGTGTCTCAGTTTCTGCCCTGCAAACCGGTTCATCTGTACCATTTTTCTAGGTTCCATATATATGCGTTAATATACGATATTTGTTTTTCTCCTTCTAACTTACTTCACTCTGTATGACAGTCTCCAGATCCACCAACGTATGTACCACATCTTCTTTACTCATTCATCTGTCAGTGGGCATTTAGGTTGCTTCCAAGACCTGGCTATTATAAATACTGCTGCAATGAACATTGGGGTGCATGTGTCTTTTTTTTTTTTTTTTTTTTTTTTTTTTTTTTTTTGTGGTACGTGGGCCTCTCACCGCCGTGGCCTCTCCCGTTGCGGAGCACAGGCTCCGGACGCGCAGGCCCAGCGGCCATGGCCCACGGGCCCAGCCGCTCCGCGGCACGCGGGATCCTCCCGGACCGGGGCACGAACCCGTGTCCCCTGCATCGGCAGGCGGACTCCCAACCACTGCGCCACCAGGGAAGCCCGCATGTGTCTTTTTGAATTATGGTTTTCTCTGGGTAGATGCCCAGTAGTGGGATTGCTGGATCATATGGTAATTCTATTTTTAGTTTTTTAAGGAGCCTCCATACTGTTCTCCATAGTGGCTGTATCAATTTACATTCCCACCAACAGTGCAAGAAGTTCCCTTTTCTCCACACCCTTTCCAGCATTTATTGTTTGTAGATTTTCTGATGATGCCCATTCTAACTGGTGTAAGTTGATACCTCATTGTAGTTTTGATTTGCATTTCTCTAATAATTAGCAATGTTGAGCAGCTTTTCATGTGCTTCTTGACCATCTGTATGTCTTCTTTGGAGAAATGTCTATTTAGGTTTTCTGCCCATTTTTGGATTGGATTGTTTCTTTTTTTAATATTGAGCTGCATGAGCTCTTTATATATTTTGGAGATTAATCCTTTGTCCGTTGATTTGTTTGCAAATATTTTCTCCCATTCTGAAGGTTGTCTTTTTGTCTTGTTTATGGTTTCCTTTGCTGTGCAAAAGCTTTGAAGTTTCATTGGGTCCCATTTGTTTATTTTTGTTTTTATTTCCATTACTCTAGGAGGTGGATCAAAACAGATCTTGCTGTGATTTATGTCAAAGAGTGTTCTTCCTATGTTTTCCTCTAAGAGTTTTATAGTGTCTGGTCTTACATTTAGGACTTTAATTCATTCTGAGTTTGTTTTTGTGTATGGTGTTAGGGAGTGTTCTAATTTCATTCTTTTACATGTAGCTGTCCAGTTTTCCCAGAACCACTTACTGAGGAGACTGTCTTTTCTCCATTGTATATCCTTGCCTCTTTTGTCATAGATTAGTTGACCATAGGTGCGTGGGTTTATCTCTGAGCTTTCTATCTTGCATTGATCTATATTTCTGTTTTTGTGCCAGTACCATAGTGTCTTGATTACTGTAGCTTTGTAGTATAGTCTGAAGTCAGGGAGTCTGACTCTTCCAGCTCCGTTTCTTTTGATTCCTCCAGCTCCGTTTCTTTCCCTCAATACTGCTTTGGCTATTCGGGGTCTTTTGTGTCTCCATACAAATTTTTAGATTTTTTGTTCTAGTTCCTTAAAAAATGTCACTGGTAATTTGATAGGGATTGCATTGAATCTGTAGATTGCTTTCGGTAGTATAGTCATCTGTTGGTATCATCTTTAATTTCTTTCATCAGTGTCTTATTGTTTTCTGCATATATGTCTTTTGTCTCCCTAGGTAAGTTTATTCCTAGGTATTTTATTCTTTTGTTGCAATGGTAATGGGAGTGTTTCCTTAATTTCTCTTTGGGATTTTTCTTCATTCGTGTATAGGAATGCAAGAGATTTCTCTGCATTAATTTTGTATCCTGCAACTTTACCAAATTCATTGATTAGCTCTAGTAGCTTTCTGGTGGCATCTTTAGGATTCTCTATGTATAGTATCATGTCATCTGCAAACAGTGACAGTTTTACTACTTCTTTTCAAATTTGTATTATTTTTATTTCTTTTGCTTCTCTGATTGCCATGGCTAGGACTTCCAAAACTATGTTGAAAAATAGTGGTGAGAGTGGACATCCTTGTCTTGCTCCTGCTCTTAGAGGGAATGTTTTCAGTTTTTCACCATTGAGAATGATGTTTGCTGTGGGATTGTCATATATGGCCTTTATTATGTTGAGGTAGGTTCCCTCTATGCCCACTTTCTGGAGGGTTTTTATCATAAATGGGTGTTGAATTTTTTCAAAAGCTTCCTCTGCATCTATTGAAATGATCATATGTTTTTCTTCTTCAATTTGTTAATATGGTGTATCACACTGATTGCTCTGCATATATTGAAGAATCCTTGCATCCCTGGGATAAACCCCACTTGATCATGGTGTATGATCCTTTTAATGTGTTGTTGGATTCTGTTGGCTAGTATTTTGTTGAGGATTTTTGCATCTATGTTCATCAGTGATATTGGTCTGTAGTTTTCTTTTTTTGTGACATCTTTGTCTGGTTTTGGTATCAGGGTGATGGCGGCCTCATAGAATGAGTTTGGGAGTGTTCCTTCCTTGCAATTTTTTGGAAGAGTTTGAGAAGGATGGGTGTTAGCTCTTCTCTAAATGTTTGATAGAATTCACCTGTGAAGCCATCTGGTCCTGGACTTTTGTTTGTTGGAAGATTTTTAATCACAGTTTCAATTTCATTACTTGTGATTGGTCTGTTCATATTTTCTATTTCTTCCTGGTTCAGTCTTGGAAGGTTATACCTTTCTATAAAATTGTCCATTTCTTACAGTTTGTCCATTGTATTGGCATGCAGTTGCTTTTAGTAGTCTCTTAGGATGCTTTGTATTTCTGCGGTGTCTCTTGTAACTTCTCCTTTTTCATTTCTAATTTTATTGATTTGAGTCCTCTCCCTGTTTTTCTTGATGAGTCTGGCTAATGGTTTATCAATTTTGTTTATCTTCTCAAAGAACCAGCCTTTAGTTTTATTGATCTTTGCTATTGTTTTCTTTGTTTCTATTTCATTTATTTCTGCTCTGATCTTTATGATTTCTTTCCTTCTGCTAACTTTTTGTTTTGTTTGTTTTTCTTTCTCTAGTTCCTTTAGGTGTAAGGTTTGATTGTTTATTTGAGATTTTTCTTGTTTCTTGAGGTAGGCTTGTATAGCTATAAACTTCCCTCTTAGAACTGCTTTGCTGAATCACATAGGTTTTGGATTGTCATGTTTTCGTTGTCATTTGTCTCTAGGTATTTTTTTATTTCCTCTTTGATTTCTTCAGTGATCTCTTGGTTATTTAATAACGTATTGTTTAGCCTCCACGTGTTTGAGTTTTTACGCTTTTTTCCCTGTAATTCATTTCTTATCTCATAGCGTTGTTATCAGAAAAGATGCTTATATGATTTCAATTTTTTAAAATTTACTGAGGCTGGGTTTGTGACCCAAAATGTGATCTATCCTGGAGAATGTTCCGTGCCCACTTGAGAAGTGTAATCTGCTGTTTTTGGATGGAATGTCCTATAAATATCAATTAAATCTATCTGGTCTATTGTGTCATTTAAAGCTTGTGTTTCCTTATTAATTTTCTGTCTGGATGATCTGTCCATTGGTGTAAGTGAGGTATTAAAGTCCTCCACTATTATTGTGTTACTGTCAATTTCCTCTTTTATAGCTGTTAGCCGTTGCTTTATGTATTGAGGTGTTCCTATGTTGGGTGCATATATATTTATAATGTTATATCTTCTTTGCTTGATCCCTTGATCATTATGTAGTGTCCTTCCTTGTCTCTTGTAACATTCTTTATTTTAAAGTCTATTTTATCTGATATGAGTATTGCTACTCCAGCTTTCTTTTGATTTCCATTTACATAGAATATCTTTTTCCATCCCCTCACTTTCAGTCTGTATGTGTCCCTATGTCTGAAGTGGGTCTCTTGTAGACGGCATATATATGGGTCTTGTTTTTGTATCCATTCAGCAAGCCTGTGTCTTTTGGTTGGAGCACTTAATCCATTCACGTTTAAGGTAATTATTGATATGTTTGTTCCTATGACCATATTGTTAATTGTTTTGGGTTTGTTTTTGTAGGTCCTTTTCTTCTCTTGTGTTTTCCACTTAGAGAAGTTCCTTTAGCATGTGTTGTAGAGCTGGTTTGGTGGTGCTGAATTCTCTTAGCTTTTGCTTGTCTGTAAAGCTTTTGATTTCTCCATTGAATCTGAATGAGATCCTTGCTGGGTAGAGTAATGTTGGTTGTAGATTCTTCCCTTTCATCACTTTAAGTATATCATGCCACTCCCTTCTGGCTTGTAGAGTTTCTGCTGAGAAATCAGCTGTTAACCTTATGTATGTTATTTGTCGTTTTTCCCTTGCTGCTTTCAATAATTTTTCTTTGTCTTTAATTTTTGCCAATTTAATTACTATGTGTCTCGGCATGTTTCTCCTTGGGTTTATCCTGTATGGGACTCTCTGTGCTTCCTGGACTTGGGTGGCTATTTCCTTTCCCATGTTAGGGAAGTTTTCGACTATAATCTCTTCAAATATTTTCTCTGGTCCTTTCTCTCTCTCTCTTCTTCTGGGACCCCTATAATGCGAATGTTGTTGTGTTTAATGTTGTCCCAGAGGTCTCTTAGGCTGTCTTCATTTCTTTTCTTTCTTTTTTCTTTATTCTGTTCTGCAGCAGTGAATTCCACCATTCTGTCTTCCAGGTCACTTATCTGTTCTTCTGCCTCAGTTATTCTGCTATTGATTCCTTCTAGTGTAGTTTTCATTTCAGTTATTGTATTGTTCATCTCTGTTTGTTTGTTTTTTAATTCTTCTAGGTGTTTGTTAAACATTTCTTGCATCTTCTCGATCTTTGCCTCCATTCTTTTTCTGAGGTCCTGGATCATTTTCACTATCATTATTCTGAATTCTTTTTCTGGAAGGTTGCCTATCTCCACTTCCTTTAGTTGTTTTTCTGGGGTTTTACCTTGTTCCTTCATCTGGTACATAGCCTTCTGCCTTTTCATCTTGTCTATCTTTCTGTGAATGTGGTTTTTGTTCCACAGGCTGCAGGATTGTAGTTCTTCTCTGCCCTCTGTGGATGAGGCTATCTAAGAGGCTTGTGCAACTTTCCTGATGGGGAGGGACTGGTGGTGGGTAGAGCTGACTGTTGCTGTGGTGGGCAGAGCTCAGTAAAACTTTAATCCACTTGACTGCTGATGGGTAGGGCTGGGTTCTCTACCTGTTGGTTGTTTGGCCTGAGGCAACCCAACACTGGAGACTACCTGGGCTCTTTGTTGGGGCTAATGGCAGACTCTGGGAGGGCTCACACCAAGGAGTGCTTCCCAGAACTTATGCTGCCAGTTTCCTTGTCC
This sequence comes from Hyperoodon ampullatus, assembly GCF_949752795.1. Lineage (NCBI taxonomy): Eukaryota > Metazoa > Chordata > Mammalia > Artiodactyla > Ziphiidae > Hyperoodon > Hyperoodon ampullatus. The sequence goes on along the minus strand of NC_136922.1, from coordinate 56,005,357 downwards.
CCACGGTGAGCCACAGCCACCCCCCGCCTCTGCAGGAGACCCTCCAACACTAGCAGGTAGGTCTTGTTCAGTCTCCCCTGGGGTCACTGCTCCTTCCCCTGGGTCCCGATGCACACATTACTTTGTGTGTGCCCTCCAAGAGTGGAGTCTCTGTTTTCCCCAGTCCTGTCTAAGTCCTGCAATCAAATCCCAGTAGCCTTCAAAGTCTGTTTTTCTCAGAATTCCTCCTCCTGTTGCTGGACCCTCAGGTTGGGAAGCCTGACGTGGGGCTCAGAACCTTCACTCCAGTGGGTGGACTTCTGTGATATGTGTTCTCCAGTCTGTGAGTCACCCACCCAGCAGTTATGGGATTTGATTTTACTGTGCTTGCGCCCCTCCTACCGTCTCATTGTGGTTTCTCCTTTGTCTTTGGATGTGGGGTATCTTTTTTTGTGAGTTCCAGTGTCTTCCTATCTATGACTGTCCGGCAGCTAGTTGTGATTCTGGTGTTCTCATGAGAGGGAGTGAGAACACATCCTTCTACTTTGCCATCTTGATTCAAGGCCCTCTGTAAGGAGAGTCTTGCTAAGAGAAATGAGGAAGGAAGTTAAAGCCATAAAGCATGAAAGTATTGGGAAACCATTAGAGAACAAAGTGTGAGAAAGGGAATGATGAGTACAGATGAGGCTGGGTAGCTTAGTAAGCAAGAATCAGAGAATCAAGGCTTTGCAGATCATGACAGAACTTTGCTTTTTATCTGGAAGATGAAATGAAAGCCACTGAAGAATTTTGATCAGAGGAATAACATTTATTAGTGTTTACTGTATGCTGGGATCTTGCCACCATTATTTTATGCAGTGTCCATAACCAGTCTTATAATGTAGATACTGTTAATCACACTCATTTTGTAGATGAGGAAACTGAGGTGCAGAAGGGTAAAGAAACAAATTACAGCTCTACAAACTTTCAGAACCAGGTTTCAATACAGCAATTTGATACCATAGGTGGCTCTCTTACATCTTTTGCTATACTGCCTTTAACTTTGATAGAAATATTACATAGACTAGAAAGACAGAGAGGCGGAAGAGAAGACTAGAGTGAGGGAGATCCCTAAGAATGGCACAAAAACAAGACCAGACACTAGAAACACTTACTGTGGAAAATGCGTGGGGCTTGGATTGATTGGCTGTCAGTGAAATAAAAAGGAAATTAGGACAACGTTCAAGTTCTGACTTGGCGACTGTGTGGAGAGTGGTCCATTTTACAGCAACAGGGAGTGCAGGTGGGGGAGCAGATTAAAGGGATAGTAGAGGCAAGGAATGATTCGTTCTATCCAGGACTCTTGCAGATGGAGGTGCCTGTGGAAATCCAGTCGGGTGTCTTGAAAAGGCATTATGTGAGGACTGGAGCACAGAAGGTGTTTGGTGTAGTAGTGAAGAGAGCACTTAGAGTTAAATCCAGACCCCTAACCATGACTACAGTTAACTATTTAAAGTGATGAAGTGGAAATAGGGGACTAGTATTACCACCTCTTGCTTTTACTGTTGGCAAAGCACTTAATGTCTTTTTCTGCAAAACAGTGCGGCTGAGGGGGCAGGCAGGTAGAACAGACATTTGACAGGTACCTTTGGGGCTTCTCTTTATATTTTCTTAAAAACTATGCTCTGTATTTATTGTGTAAATCGTATCAGCAGGTAATCTGGAAATTTACATAATCGACCACAAGGGGGAGAACTCTAATTCTACATTAAGACACTTACTAACAACATGAAATATTCTAAAAGTACTTGCTATATTCAGTTGTTGTTAAGCTGTCCCATTTCCACTTCCTCACGGAAGCTGGGGGAATTCTGTGCTAGAGATAGGTTTCACTGAATTGAAATGCTGTTTTGTCGTGCTAAAGTTATCATAAAGTCACTAAATGTAAGAATCTGTTTGTACTAAGCAGTAATTCTCCAGGAAGGAATTCAGATGCTTCTTTAATTAAAATGAAGACAGTAGGGCTTCCCTGGTGGCGCAGTGGTTGAGAGTCCGCCTGCCGATGCAGGGCACACGGGTTCGTGCCCCGGTCCGGGAAGATCCCACATGCCGCGGAGCGGCTGGGCCCGTGAGCCATGGCCGCTGAGCCTGCGCATCCGGAGCCTGTGCTCCGCAATGGGAGAGGCCACAACAGTGAGAGGCCTGCGTACCGCAAAAAAAAAAAAAAAAAAAAAAAAAAAAAAAAAATGAGGACAGTACAAATTTTAAAATTCACCCCAGGAGGGTTTTTCCCTCCAAATAACATTATTTCAGTTGTCCTTCAAGAAAACTATAAAACTATAAAAACTGGTTTTTACTTTTTTGCGGTACGCAGGCCTCTCATTGTTGTGGCCTCTCCCGTGGCGGAGCACAGGCTCCGGACGCGCAGGCTCAGCGGCCATGGGTCACGGGCCTAGCTGCTCTGCGGCATGTGGGATCCTCCTGGACCAGGGCACGAACCTGTGCCCCCTGCATCGGCAGGCAGACTCTCAACCACTGCGCCACCAGGGAAGCCCATGTGCTCTGGTTTTATGTAAAGTTTCATTGTAAGAAAACTATAACCCTCACTGGGGTGAGAATTACCTTTTGAGGCTTCCTAACATTTGAGTCACATTTTTGGACTTGATCAAATTAAATTACATTTGTAAGGTGTGAATATAGTATTTCTGCATTTTATCTATATACCAAAACAGACACAGCTAAATGAGTGTTGTCCCCTTTAAAGATGTGATATTGGTGAGCTCTGTAGGACTCTTAATAATGCAGCTGTTACTGGAAACATATCTGTATTTCCCCTTAGAGGAAGTGTCACACTCCTTTAATACGTTCAGTGACAGCAGATCTTCCTTTGAGAGTGAGTACAATATTTAAAAATAAACATTTCTATGAATGAAGTTTGAATATTAAGGTCACCAATCAAATTGCAATATATATTATTTGAGGTTCAGAAAACTAGATGTAACTAAAATATTTTAACTCCCTTTGATTTATAAATCTCCTTAATTTATCTGCCATTAATGAGTCACAAAATGTTTTTAGCAATGATGCTGCCACTGAAGTAAATATAAACTCTCCTAAGGTGACTACTTGCATTTGAATAAACTCATTCTAGAGTGTCGTTTAAATAAATAAATAAATAAGTAGTTTCTTTATGCTTACTTTGTGCTTATTTTCCAATTATTTGCACAATTCATGCTTCAGGAATCCTTTAAATGTAAAGTAACAGTCTGCTAAGTAAATCAGTGTTTTCATTTAGATATTTTCTATAACTTCTTCCAAAAATGACTGAGGTTTTTTTATGTTTTTCTTTGGCCAATGAATTAATTTTCTATCAGTATTTTTCACACCAGAAAGTATTATAGACCAATAGAAGTTCTATGCCAGGCAGCGTGGAGGGCACACTTCTTACTTCTGCTTGTATATCCAGTGACTACCACAGTGCTTGGTGCCCTGGTAAATATTTACTGGTAGTATTTAGAAAATATTAGTTGCATAGATGAATGGATAAATAAATGATATGTACATATATCAATAAAATGTACATACAAAATTATTCTTGTTATATATTAGTGTTCCAGACTGCTGCATGAACATTGACCCAAAACTTAGTAGCTTGAATCAACAACCATAATTTTTGCTGTTCACAGATCTGCAGTTTAGGCAGGGCTCAGTGGGAACAGCTTATCTGTACTGTACTCCTCCTCCACATGGTGTCAGGTGGTCTGGCTTGAAATCCAGGGTTGGCTGGGAGGCTAGAGCCTGGAGTCACCTGAAGGTTCACTCAGTCACATGTCTAGTGGTGATACTGGCTGTTGCCTGGGACTTCAGCTGGGGGTGTCATCAGGAAACCTGCTTGGATTGCTCATAGCACATTGTCTAGGTTCCATTCAAGTGATCAAGGCAAAGTGCAAGGCATTTTTATGACCTTGGAGGTCACATTGGATCACTTCTGTTGTAGTGTTCATCTAGGCAGTCACAAAGAAAAGTCTGCCTGATTTCAAGGGGAGGGTATTTAGAACCCACCATGTGATGGGAGGTGTGTTGAGGTCACGTTGTAAGAAGAGCATGTGGGATGGGATATATTGCAGTGGCCATTTTTGGAGAATATAATGTGCTGTACTTTTATATACTCAAATATGTAGTTTTACTTGTAAACTACTTCTGTTCATTTTAACTTTAGAAAATATTGTTCCTAAACAAAATTTACCCCATTAAATGGAATCCATCTGGTCCAATAAACGTTTTTCGTTCATTTTCTCCTTCCTGCTTTTGCTTGTCTCTGTTCTCTTAAATATGCTCATCTGCCCTCCCAAACCTCTTCCTCACATACATTCAAAGACTGACTGAGGCTTACTCTCTTTCTCTTTCTTTTTTGCTTCCTTCCTATTTATTTCCTCCTCTTCTTTTTTTTTCTTTTTTTTGGTGGCCTGGAAAGCATTAACTCAACTCCACTCACTTTGTCACTAAACATTTACTATCAATGGGTGCCTTTTCACAGTTCAAAGAGTAAATAACACATTGCTGAATATTAGCGTTTGATATTTATCAAACTGATAAAATGTTTGTAAAGTATATACTCTTTCTTAATTGGAAGAATTTTAATTTTCTCTAAAATATCCTTTATGTTACTAAATTTAAATGAATGGAACTTCAAGTCAGCTTAAAGTGAAAAATGTCATTCTTTTTCTAAAACTATATTACTAAATTAAAAAATAGGAATGGTCTTCCCTGAAATTTGATTCTGATATGGAACAAATTATGATATTATCTACATATGACAAATTTGAGGTGCATACTGAGATGGCTTCCCCCCCCAAAGAGACTGAAAATCAAATAAGCAATGAGAAATGAAGTTAAAATGATATAACAGTATTTCTTCTATTCAATCCAAAGTTGATTTCATAGGATATTGAAGGAATTTTGCATAAATATCATTGAAGTAGTAAAACATTAATGGTGCTTAATTGCTTGAACAAACTAGAAAAATTTAAATAGTGCGAAAAAAGCATTAATCTTGGGTAAAGGAAGGGAGAGACCAACTTGAAATAGGTCATATAGAAATTGCGTATAATTAATTGCTTTCTAGGAATTAAATTGAAAAAAATAACCAGTTTGTTTATCTTACATAGACTCATTTAGAAGTAGGTTTCCCAAGTGAGGAGGGATCATGTCTTCTCTGGACCCTGACATATCCCTGTCATTTGGCAAGTGTCTGTCCTGTGAAGGGTGCTCAATAAATGACTTTGCATGAAAGAATACAATTGCAGTGCTTTCTGACAGTGTATTTTCTAGTCATTTCAAAAAGCTATTGTGTTCTTTAGCTTTATAATGGCCTCAGTATTCTTGATTATATCATCCAGAATATGTGAACCTTGGTACTACTTTCAAAGTTTAGGTTTTGTTTTCTGATTTCAGGGACCATACATAGTGAGATTACTCCCTCACTTTGCTCTTACAGTCTTTCCTGCATATTGCGACTATAATAATGATCATATCATACATCATATTATACATCATATTTACTCTTACACATATTTGCCTCCAAGCTTAGGCTGCAAGCAACTCAAGCATTGTATATTTCCCCCAAATTTTGTACTCTCAGAACATAATACTGCGTGGTGACAGCTGCTCATTGATGGTTGAAAGAATGAATGAGAATCTGAATCAAGTGTTTATCCTTTTGCATCTCTACTTTTCATTAAAAATTAAGTCATTTCATCAAAATGATGTTAACCTTGAGAACTTATTATGACCTTATTAAACCCCTTCATTATTGAAAATAATGTGTTGATCTTAATATTAGAACAGATAAATTTTCAAGTTTAACTCAACATACTCTGTAAAGATTAGTCTATTACCTTTGTGTAGATTGCTGTGTTGTTTCTTTCCTTTTTTAAAGAGAAAAGTAACTTTAGAAATATTTTCCTTTTATTTAAGTAGCATACATTCCTTAAGAGATTTGACTACACTGACCACATCATCTCTCTTCATCCTAGAAGCGGGAAGGAGTGGGCCATACCACCTCAGAATCCAAGGTGACATGTATGGGTTTATTATACATGTTTATGAAAGTTTCTGGGTCCATTAATTCTGCAGAATTGCATACGTACTTTATTATTTGTTCTGGAAGGAGTAATTCGGGTGCAACTTGGTGCAAATTATCACCTGGTCCTTTAGTGCCCACTTTCACAGTCTTAAAAAGATGGAGTGCTAGTTTATGGGTTTGGATGAGAAATTCTGTCATGACCTCTTGTAGGGACAGTGACTGTGTCACATCATCAAGATACATAACTGGCGCTTTTATTACTGAAACATGCCATTGCATAAAGAACCTTGTTGGTATATTGTGGGATGTGACTATAATTTTCATTCCTTGGATAAAAAATTCTGTTTCATCCTTTTCATGGCTAAGATAATCCAAAAGAATTTGGTAAAGAGTACCATTGGAGGACTCCAGGATATGCACAATGGAATTAGGATATATGAGCAATAATCCTGTCACTGCTTCTCCTAGGTGACGTTTCAAAATTGACTGAAACAATTGTTCATAGTATTCAGCAATATCTTTTTTTTCTATGTTTGCTGTTACCCTGGCCACTAGGAACATCCTATGAAGAAGGAATTTCTTTAGTTGTAGTTTTTGCTTTTCTTCCTGAAAATGCAAGTAATTACTACGTGGAACTTGTGGCATTAGAAGACATTCCAGTGGAACATTCTTTTTGTTGGTCTTTTGGGTACGGGCTGAGAAGGACATGATGAGTCCTATTTATTCTTCTAGATGATTCCAGTTTTCAAATTATTACAATATTTACATTATCAGGCTGCCTCTTCAGTGATGAACTCTTTGTTTCTTCAGGCAAAAAAAAAAAAAAAAAGTTTACTCAGTTGATCAAATGCTTTCCAGTGTTATCAATAAACAATGCCTTTGAAATTAAAGAGAATGTTGAAACAAGAATCAAATTATAGAGTTTTGTTTTAAAGTTTACAATGAAATAACTAACACTCACATCCTAGGGAAAAAAACTCTCCAGTAAACTGGGGGGTAGGGAGAAGATAGAACTTACTCTAGAATAAGTTCGTTATGTTGTTGTTTACATTATTATTTTCTTTTTTGATTTATAGGATATTTTTTTCTCAGTGCCCATCCTTGAATCATACACACACCAACACACACACAAAGAGGAATGTATCTGCTGATACTCACTGACAGTAGCGTTGATATTACATTAAAATTTCTTTTCATTTATGTAATGATGAATGCAGATTGTCCTTTTTTGGTCAAATTTTTCTTAAAAAGGTATTTTTATGATAATTCCCCAATTTCTTTTATAAATTTAACTGGTCAATAAATTTTTTAAAAATCTGGGGATCTCTCAACTACTAATTGACTTATTTTACCTTTACTCAGTACTCTAAAAGTTAATAGTATTGCTTGGATAATTACAGTAAACTTTTGAAGTAACTAGTTTTGGTTCTTTTTTATTTAACTCCTATCAGTAAACCTCAGAAATGGCTCTTTTTTCTTTCTTTCCTTTTGTTTTTTTTTTTTTGTTTGTTTGTTTTTTTGGGTTGTTGCTGTAGGGGTCAGATGAAAAATTCTGTTACTTTTAACTTAGTCTTCTCCTTCTTCTTCTTCCCTGCAGGTCAACTTAACATTTCTTTCTTTTTTCAAGTGCTTCTTCCTTTTAACCTGTCCTCGAGGTCCTGCTTGTCCTCCATCGCTCTTCCAACTGCCAGTGTCTTGGGTGCTCTCAGCTGTCCCGTATTCTATTCTGGTTTCCATAGTGCCCGGGCGAATCAGAATGTTGGTGCTGTTAAAGGGCCAGAGCGCAGTGGCAACTCTGATAACTGGTGGACCTGGATATCTTCCTAGACATATTCTTTTCTTTTTTCTTTTCGTCCACAATTTATAGAAGAGGAAACCAAAGTATGGATTAGCTGTGTACCTTGCACACAATTCAAATGTGCTCTCGACAACCTCCCTAACTGTCTACTGAGGGTAAAGAGGTATTTATGCACTAATTAAAGACTAAAAGAACACATACCAGTTTCTGTGTAATGGTGACTGTTATAAAAACGTTCTTCTATAGGGTTTAGTTTTCTTAATTTAATGTAAATTTAAGTTACTTTTTATTTTATTTTTTAATTAATTTTTCTTTTTGGCCACACCACACGGAATGTGGGATCATAGTTCCCTGACCAGGGATGAACCTGCACCCCTTGCATTGGAAGCGCTAAGTATTAACCACTGGACCACCAGGGAAGTCCCTTAAGTTACTTTTTAGAATAAAAATTAACAATATATCTTAAAATTGCATTCACATGAGCCCTAAACCACAATTTTAAAACAAGGTTAGAAAACACCCTTATTCAATTAAAAAAATTAAACCTTAGAATATGTTTCCTCCTCCCCCCAAAGGTTTGTGTTATCCAAACTAATGATCTGGGTTTAATAATATGCGGTGATAAATTGTCCCAGAAAGTGGAGGCTAAGAGGTGATTTGATATTCCTTAATTGTGTGGTACATAAAAATTGGCTATAATTCCTCACTGTGGTTCACTTCGTCACCCCCTGAAACAATACAGTCTTTCCCAGGGTGCATAGAAACTTATCATTGCCCAGTCTAGAGATCATTCTCACCCTCATTCCTACTGCTTTGCAGAGTGTAATTATGTTGACAGCCTCCTTTATAGCCATCTCCACTCCCTTGGTTTCTATGAGTCTGTACTTTTCTGAATTTCTCCCCAAATCTTGATTTGTGGTCAAGCCCAATTCCTTCTCACACCCACCTCTGGGCAAAGCTGAGGCTCTGTTATCATCACACAGCTCCTCTGAGTCACTTTATCTCCTTGGCCAATTTGCTTAGCACCATCTATGTTTCTGTTTTGTGAGGTCAGGTGGGTGGCCCTTGATACCATGCTTTTCTACAGATAGAATGATTGACATTGCTGATTGACCATGGAGTCTTTCCTGCTGAGTCCAGCTGTAGACTTGGACTGTTTCTCAATCTAAGGCTCAAGACAGATTCAACTGATTTGCTGGGGTTGACAAAGAAGAAAAAAAACTGAGTTCCCATTCCAGTATTTTTTTTCTGTACAGAAGACTCCAACTTGTCATCTTATTTACAACTCTTCTCCTTGAAAGTACCTCTACCCTTTCAAATTAAAAAATGCCAACATTGTAACTATTGTTTTCTTTATATTTTCCTTTACAAATATCCCAATTTGTGACTCATTTCACATTTTTCTCTCATCTCCTAGGCCAACATCCTTGGTCTTGTCTTTTCATGTTTCCTAAAAGTTACCTCCCAACTTTATTCTGTTGCTAAGTCCTTTTACTCACTTTGAAATGTGTCTTGATTACCACTGCCTCCTTCATAATCCTAGTTCTTTATTTAGATTATAGTTGGAGTCTTCTACCCTCACTGTTTTCTAGTCTTTTCCACCTCACCTATTCAGCCAAGAGTATGAAACTGTAAGACCTTATGATACATCTGCTTCATAAACTTCAGAAGATACTAATTTTACGAAGTCTTTCTTGTTTATTTACCTTCCATAGAATTCTGGGAGAGGGAGCTTCTGCTTTTACCAGATCAGAGTGATTTCTGGCACTTACTTGCAATCCACAATTATGGATTATAACAGAGAAAATGGGGACATGCAACTGCAGGGTTTATTACTTAACACTGGCATTGATCAATGTCAGTGGGAGAATTTATAGGCCATTGCTACCCAGAAGCTCCTTTTGAACACACAAACTTAAATTAACCTTTTATACATAGTTAAGATTCTTCCTCTTCATGACACCATTCTTAAATAAAACACAACTTTTCTACTTTTTTTGCCCCATGAAAAGGAGCTCAATTGTGATTTTTCACCCCATGTGGGCTTTGTGTTTTCCTTTTCTTTCATATATCTTTGTTCTTCCAATATAAACCTGATAGAAAAATGATAATCTTTCATCATTATAATTTCCCATGTAAACCACATTAAATATCACTAAACCATCCCTTCTTCAATAGAGTGATAATCTCTTTTTTGGTGTTGGCTTAAAACATATAAGAAACTGATGTTGACAATTTTGTATGGTTCGACCTAAAACATTTAGAAACAACGGTTTTTACCACCATAGATAATAGTTTGGTCTACATTTTCCCAGTGTATTTTTCCGTTTCTTGATGCATTTTTAATTACTGGGGGGCTTCTTCCAAATTTTAGTTTCACTGTCACATGGTGATCTGAAACATTTAAAGGCAACTAACCTTGTTTCCTTGCCTTTCATCAGTCATATTTTTAAGTGTCAAGAGAAAAATTTTGAGCAGATAGGAATAGAAAAAACACAGTTTGGTCTGTTTTTGATTGATTGGTATATGTAATTATAATTGTAGACTCTCCTTTTAATGGACACTTAGCATTTGAGTTTCCAGATGCCACAGTCCTTGTGTTTCATCTATTAAGGGTCAGCTATTTGCCGTCATGTGGTGACTCAAGCGGAAGAACTCTTCTATCTATCCAATGGGATGAAAAGACTTCAGTGTTTCTCCTCCCAGAGAGATCTGTTTAGAGTAGATACCCAAGTTCAAACAACTAAAAAGTGGCAGAACCTGAACTGACATTTATTATACTGAGGAGTCCTCTTTCAATTATTCTATCTATCCATTGTTGTTATCCAACTTATCTCACATAAACACACAACATATATTTGTATTTCAGTTCAAGCTGTGCACCTTAATATTCACTATATACTTTACACTCTGGTTTTATTATCTGGAGCCAAATGTTTCTGAAAAAACAACCCCCCAGTGTCCTTTTGTCTTTGTAAGGCAGAAGGAACAGATTAAAAAGATTAAATACCATTAATTGATTATTGACCATGCATCTTCTACTAGATGTTTTTACACTTATTAATCTTTACAACAAGCCTATAAGGTACATAGAAATTTTGCCAACAATTTATAATAGAGGAAACTAAAGTTATTGGGGGTGCATAGGTACCTTGCACACAATTCAAAAATGCTCTCAACAAAATCCCTACTCTGTCTCCTGAGGGTAAGGAGAAGATGAATTTTTCCCTCTGTCTATTCATGATCACAGGGTCATTCTTTGCTCCTCTATGACATGACAATTCTTCTGGAAATGGAGGATAGCATATGGTTTGGAGAAAGTAAATTGAAAGGAAAATTCCTACATTATACCTGCGATCCAATAAAATTGATGTACTGTCTTTAACTTCCCATTCATTTCAGATTTATCTACACCTTTGATATGCCAGGTAATATCATAGGCACTGTAAGAAACACAAACATGAAAAACACCTGATCCCTAATTTTAGGAGTTTAGAGTCCAGTAGGAGTGTGAGATGTCCATGAAAAAACAATAAATACCATGCAAATGTTGTTCAGTGCTTTAGAAACACTGAGGTAGAAAGGGTGGCTGGGATTTCTTAGAAACTTTAATGAGAGAGTTCATATTTGGGCATGGCCTTCAGGGAAACAGATTTGGGGAGTGGCTTTGTGAATGTTTCTTGAATTCATTACTTTAGAATGTCAGGATATGCATTAACAGAACTTGATTTCTACATGGAATATCAGATCCCACTCTAACCTTTCACTTGTCCTCGTGTACTAGAAAAACAGAAAACTCTAAACCCCATCCGCTATCTTTCTTTGTGTTTTGACATATCTAAATAATTAGTGTAAGAGAATTCATGGCCTAAATAAATGGCTAATAACTTGGGTAGAACCTTTCACTAAGCGTATACATAAACTATTTTTTGTATTATTATTTTTTAATTGAAGTATAGTTGATTTGTAATAGTTCAGTTACACATAAACTATTAAGTATACAACATATACTTGATTTAGCAGAGCAAACCAGAGTGAGCTTCATCACAAAAATCACTAGTTTTTTTTTTTTTTTTTTTTCTTTTGCGGTACGCTGGCCTCTCACCGCTGCGGCCCCTCCCGCCGCGGAGCACAGGCTCCGGACGCGGAGGCCCAGCGGCCATGGCTCACGGGCCCAGCTGCTCCGCGGCACGTGGGATCCTCCCGGACCGGGGCACAAACCCGCGTCCCCTGCATCGGCAGGCGGACTCCCAACCACTGCGCCACCAGGGAAGCCCCACTAGATATTTTAAGACTTATAAAAAAAGAAAACTAGATTACCTTCTCCAGCATTGTCTCTCTTTGCCAAAGCATTATGGAACAGTGTTTGGTAATTATTTATCAAGGAGAATGCAGGCTAGAAATGCTTTGTTATTTAGCATAAACACTTAACATATGTCTACTCTTTGTAGAAAAATATGCCAGACACTGTGGAGACATTCTTGTGAATCAGATATTGTACCTGCACATGAAAAATTCAGTTCTCTTAGTGGAGCTTAAAGTCTCCACAACTATGTTTAATACAGGGCTGGAGAGAAGAAATACTATAATAAAGACATAAACAATGGACACTGAAGACATAAATGCCAGAACAGTTCAATGTGGCTGGAAGAGTAAGCAAAGCCGAGCATAAAAAAAGATGTGATTTGTATGTCTGAGTGTGTGTAGGGAGTGGCATTGGGGCAGAGATGGGGATCAGGGAAGGTACAAACAAACTGTAAGCTTGAAGCATAAAGGACAAAGGGCATACATTCACTTCATTAAGAAAATGGCAATAGTCTGGTTTGGCTAAAGTGTAGTTCTCATACCACAGAATCTGCAGATTTGTTAAATTGCCAATTCCTGGTCTCTAGCCCTAAAAGGTGTGAGTTGGTACGCTTAAAGTGAGGGCCAAGAATGTGCCTTTTTGACATGTTCTCCCAGTGGCTCTCTCTATTTCACTTTAAGGCAGAATGGGCTGGCTTGTGGTGATTTAAACCTTGACTATTAGAATCACCTGGTGGAGAACTTTTTAAAAAGCCAGCTGCTGGTTCTTATTTAATTAGTGTGGGATGGAACTCTGTATATATGTGAAAGCCTCTCTAGGTGATTCTAAGTGTAGCCTGGAGGAGAGCTGCTGGTTTAGACTTGAGGGTGAGCAGAGGAGAGAAGTGGAAGAGAAGAAAAAAAGGAAGTTGCAGCCAGTGTTTGGAGGACCCGGACGCCATGCTCGGAGGTTTGAATTTTACTCTGTGTGTAGGAGGGGATCACGGATTTTTTGAACACCTATAATCGTAACTGTGTTTAGAAAGTTGCCTGTGAAGAACAGAGGAATTAGAGGTGAGGGATGCTGGGGGTAGCCAGAGCAGTTTTAAGAATTCTGTAGTTGGTGAATGAGTGCCCCTACTCTCTGCCAGTCAAAAAGTAAGTTAGTCCAACTTTTCTGGAAAGTAATTTGACGATATGGATTACAAGCTTAAAAATCTCATACTCTTTGACTAAGTAATGTGTTTTCCAGGTACATATCATAAAGAAAGAAAATTATTGACAAAAATTTTAATGTAAAGATGGTTATTGTAGGAATTAAAAGAGAACTTGGAAAAATTGAATAGCTGTATTAATTATGTTTTACTGTGGTGCCTTGAAACCATTTCTGAAGAATATTTTAAATGCAGGGAAAAATGGTTATTCTCTGAGGTAAATAATATAATACACAAAATTATATGTAGCCTGTGATTCTAATTTTTTTTTAAATATAGAAACCAGAGTAGAGAGAAATCTAGCCAAATGTTAAAACTGGTGGAATTTGGTGATGATATTTGTTTTGTATATTCCAAATATTCTAAGCCTGTCTACATTATTGTTCTGTTCCAAAGAAGAAGTTAACAGTAAAATACCCCAATAAGGCTGTGGTGATGGTTTGATAAAAGGTAATGTGCATGTTGTTCTCTTTGTGAGTCTGGGAGAGGCTAGCTTAACAGCCTTCTGATGGGTAGAACTTGTTAAGTGGCAGGTCCTGAATCAGGTTCAACAAGGGGTGCCTGGGCTTAATGACTGAGAGTCAAGATAAGAAGGCACAGAGATGAAAGATGGAGCAGTTATCAAAACACAGTGCAGGAGCCTCAGTCCAGAAAAACCTAACATGACATGAGATCTTTATATAACTAGCCTAAGGCATACTACTGAGAGAAGGGTTGGTCTTTAAAGATTTTAGCCCAGTTGGACAGTTAGAATCTGAACTAAAGCAGTTGCTGAGATTGAGGAAGATATGCAAGTCATCACCAAGCTATTGATGACTTAATTAACTGGATGTGGGAGGTGAGACATGCAAGGATTTAAAGATGACTCTGTGGGCTTGAATGTCAGTAACAGAGAAGTCTACGTTTTTGCGTTCTTTTTTTTTTTTAAATACAGATGGAGGATAGAGGAAAAAGCCCAGATTTTGGAGGAAAAATAGTTTGTATGTATTATGTTGAAGGGGAGTTGCCATAGAAACATGCAGGTATAAATGCAATTAGAGTCTGGAGAACTAGAGAAGTCTGGATTGTGATGCAAATTTGATAGTCATCTGCGTTGAGGGAAGAGTTGAAACCATGGGAACCAATGTGATTGTAAGATATTGAAAGGAAAGGAGACAGTGGAGGTGGAGAAGAGTACCATGTAAACCTAATTTTAAGAAGTGGGCAAATGGGACCCAATGAAAGAGTGGGAAAACATCAGAGGTGGAGAACAAAGAAAACACAGAACCTTGAAGGTCAATATTGGAGAGAGGTTTAAAAGTGGATGGTAGTGATAAAATTCTAAAGAGAGGTCAAAAAGCTTGAGGACTCAGGTGACCTTCTAATGTTGGCAATTAGAAGTTTCCTGGAGGCTTAAAAAAATAGATTTAAAAAAATAGATTCAGTAAAATGGCTGAGAGAAACCAGTTTGCAGTTGATCAGTGAGCCCATGTAGAATAGTAGACCACTCTTCAGAACATTTGGTGATAAAGAATGAAAGTACTTTGATAGTGAATTACAGAGGAGGAAGATTATAGGGTAATTATGCTTCAGTGATCCTAGGTTTTTCTCTGTTAAAAACTAGCATGCTGTGTTTTTCTAAATTGCTGTTGTGTCCAGCCATGAAGGTGGAGTCTGAGAATGGAATGCATTTATACACTTTGAAAGTATTTTAAGATCATCACTTCTATACAGAGATGTTGGAGACTGCTAATAACACTGAACTCTGAGTTATGTTTACTTTTCCTCCTTTATCAGATTTACTTTCTGGTTCTTTGGCAGATAGGTGGGCTCTAAAGATGTATGGCTTACTAACACACTTGTTGTGTGCTTTATGTCATGTGACATCAACACAACAAATCTTAGTTTTTCAAAAATCTCTGAGTAATGGAAAAGTTGCTTCCTGTACACAAAGATAATTATGATTGGAGTAATCTTTATATTTTCAGTACAAGTATCTACTCTGGTCCATATAATATACTAGAATACATCATCAGTAAATTAATATCTATTTTGGTGTTTGCTTTTGGTTTAACTTTGATCAGTGTGCTGTGGGGAGTGGAGAAAAGTGAACTAATAAAAGTTTGGAGTTGGGAGGGAACTTAGCACCACTGACAACAAATTCCTCTTACTGTTAAGGAAGACATGGCACAAAGAGGCTTATTAATAATATGGCGCTCCAGTTGCTTATCTTATAGCAGGGTTGACAAAAACACATATACGTGAAATACTGAAAGAGGGAGGTGATATTTCTTACTAGAGTACTTTTCAGGAAATATGATATATGTTTCAATGAGTAAAGTGGTGCTAGAGCTATTCAAAAAATAGTTATAGGAATCTGAATTTTGTGATGTTCAATAGAGAACCTTTAAGTGTTTTGACCCAGGGAAGTAATATGATGGGTGCCACGTTTAATGGTATTAATAATTGTATTTGAGATGTTTGGAAAGGCATGATTTTAGAGTCAGAAATACCTGCTAAAATATTGTTGTATTCCATATATATAATGAGGATTTAGGCTAGAATGAAACTTTTAAAAGCATTTCTTTTTAAAGGAAGAGTATTATTAATCCAAGTCTAAGGAACCACATAATTTTTATTTTATGTAACCAGAGAAGCAATGTAGTAAAAACAACATAGTGAAATATTTTTAAAAATTGTCTGTGTCCTAGACATCTAAATAGATTTTCATTAATTTAGCCAGCAAGCCTTTATCATCCTGCAACCTTTCCAGCCTATGATGAATTCAAAGCTCTTTTGCTCATTCTAATTCAGGAAAATTCCATATTTCTTCAGAAACTACACCCACTAACATTGGCAATTTGGGACATTTCAGAGCCTCATGGGATACTAAATATCATTGGTTTAATATATGTAATTATAAGGAGCAATCACTTTATTTTTGAAGTGAGTTACAGATAACAAAAGTATACTAGGGTGACTACTTTACTTGGGAGGACAAATTCCCAGGATCTTAAGTAACATGACAGTGGGGGCAGTGTAGGCATCTGGTCCTCCATCATCATTTCTCAGTGCTAGCATCTGCTGGAGATGCATGAATGCCTCTCTGGTCCATGCCTCATCTGTTACTCTAGTTCCTTGTTTCTATGACAGGGACCTCTCAGCATATATTGCCACTGTTGACCTCAAAGAAAAACCATTTCAATATGAATACTTATCCCAGGAGGGATCCTAGGCAAAACTACACTGGACTCGGTGTGTCTTTGTGTGCTGAAATATTGATAAATAATTATTTTGTGCCTCTTTTAGCCTCGAGAAGTTCTAAGCATTACATTTTGTAAGATATTGGCTGCAATAATTAGAAGGTCTAAACTCCTAACCCAGTGATCTAGTTAGTAGAAATAATTATGATTTCCATGTGAATATTTTGTGTTCTTGTAAAACTTTTAAATTTTCAATTGGCTAAGCCACTTTTGTTCAGTTGTGATATACTCAGAAAAATCCAACCATCGATACAAGATGCCTAAAAGCATAACTATAAAGGCAAAATTCTCAGAATCATATAGTAAGTTTTAGGGTCAAATATTAAGGTCATTTGGATCTCCCACTCCTTAGAATTTTCAACTCTTTTGGCCAAATAGCTTGAGTATTTGTTGCACTTGCTGTTGCACTAGTCTGGCTTAGTCATTGCCTGACAGGTTAAATTTCTATCTATTCCACAAAATATTGTACCTAATTACTATGGAGCCGTATTCAATGTCTATCTCATGTGTGTGTGTAAATTTTCAGTAATAAGACTGCACTACAGTAAAAAGAAAGCATACTTTTAAACTTCAACTCTTGACTAAAGGCCTACTATGGATTCAGGCTCACAGGATTGCGGGAAGTGATATTTAATGAGTTTCCAGATGTGGAGGTGAATGGTGTGACTTGTTTGCAGTATCTCATCCTTAGTTGTAGAATTTGCCTCCAATGATATACTTAAGAACCAGGCTAGTCTTACATTTTTTATAAAATCATTCTCTAAGACCTATGCCTCATAAAAGGAGGAAAATTATTCTATTGTATTGAAAAACAATACTGGCCTGGTACCTATCATTTTTGCCTTTAAGAAACTGTGAATTAAAAAATAGTCAATAGCTTTTTTGACTGAAGACAACTTTACACTTACAACTTATACTTTTAAAAAGTGGATCTTTAGAAAAAAAATCTTTTCAGGGAAAACTAAAGCATACTCATGCTCTGCAAAATTTTAAAAATATGTTATTAGGTTGTGATTGCTGTTTTCTATTTGACTTATTACTTTGCTTTAAGTGGCATAATTTTACTATCATCCTTTATAGTTAAGCCATTTTTTTTTTTTTTTTTTTTTTTTTTTTTTTTTTTTGCGGTTAGGCGGGCCTCTCACTGTTGTGGCCTCTCCCCTTGCGGAGCACAGGCTCCGGAGCACAGGCTCAGTGGCCATGGCTCACGGGCCCAGCCGCTCCGCGGCATGTGGGATCTTCCCAGACCGGGGCACGAACCCGTGTCCCCTGCATCGGCAGGCGGACTCTCAACCACTGCGCCACCAGGGAAGCCCGTTAAGCCATTTTTATATGGTGAAATAAAAAGTTGGGCAATGAAAGGAGCAAAAATGAGATTATGTTATGAAAAGTTAAAGAAGAAGAGATTTGTATTCGTAGGGTGATGGTAAAGTGAAATAAAATTCAGCCACAGCATACAGGGAGCTAGATTAAATCTTGAATGCTTTGTGTTACGTGAGTAGAAAAGACCCATCATCCCTCTGAATACTTGATAACGTCTGAATGGAGAGAGTGTTGCTACAGCAGTATCTGGGATATACAATACAATCAGGGTATCTGAAGCCAGAATCTATTTATCTTAAATTAATCATTTTTCTGAGTAGGCCAATGATAATCCTGGTGCTGGATGCTAATGTCTTTTTATTCACGGCACAGATACAACTCGAGCTCTCCTAGATTGGTGAGAACTATACAATATGAAGGATTTCAGCTGTAACTCTTCTATAAGTTTATGGACTGCTTTTTTGATTTTTGACATTCTTTTGGCATTGAGAATCAGTAAATAATTGTTTCTAAAATGAGCACATTTAGAGCACAATTGAGCACAATTAAGTCTATTTTACCTTTCTGCCTTCAGGAGAGTATAAACAGGGTGTTCTAAATATGAGGCAGCAGCATTGTTTCTCCTTCGCTATTAAATTCTATAGTCAAATTGGCGTTTCTATAACTGAAGTGAAAAAGACTCCACTAAGGTGCTGAGCTCTCTGGGTGCTGGGACTCTACTGTCAGTGGGATCTATAGGGTGCAGGGCAGCATGGTGGCTGTGATACAGCTAACTTCCTATGCCCATGTGACACCACATTGCAGGCCAAACAATTGAGCTCGCACTTTAATTCACTCTCTCTTCCAAAAAGTAGACTGGAGACATGGTCTGATTCTTTTTAAATAAATAAATAATAAAATTTTAAGAAGTAGAACTTATTTCCTAAGCTTTGTCAGTTAAGTGTTATATTATCAACTTGCCTGGGGTAGAAGGTAGGGTAGCAAAAAGACAGGGAAGTTTCCTTGCCCCCAAACTGAACGGTTTACCTGTGATTTAACAATCTTCTCACTCCTGCTTTCTCTCCAAATTCATGTGCATATATATGTGTTCATCAGGAGAAAGACTTTAGACATTCTGACTGCTAGCTGTAAGAGAGATCTAAAATTCAGTCAAATGTTGTGGAATATATGTATATGTAGGAATTGTGGTCCTAATGGAAAGAAAGAATCTAAAAAGAATTCAGAACTGAATGAAGCAGTGTCTCAACATTGTTGGATTTAATTAAATGGCATAGTTAGGATGAAAGTTAATCTAACTTAAAAATTTGGGAAGGGTATGAGTAAATCTGGAATATGGGCTATGTCACTTTCAACATTTTGAACTCAACCCTCGCTAAGTTACAAAGTCCCTGTTATAGACTATGAATAGGTCTCAAGGTGACCATTAATGGCACTGACCAAAATCCAGTCAGCAGCTTGGTGAAAATCTCCAACCAACATACAGCTTCAATTGGCTGAGAAGGTAACCTCAAAACTATTTGTAGTGATATCCATTCCTTCATGGATAAAGAGCTTTTAACCTTGGAAGATTTATAATTTACAGTAGAAATATTTAACATAGTTAAATGTTTAGCAGCAATATTTTTGTGTTAAGAAGAGATCTGTGCATACTTGATATTTAAGGATTTTAGTGTGTAAGAGAATTTGCCCCACCAAGTAGCAGCCTAGCCTTTTGATCCTATCTTAAAATGTGTAATAGAATAAATTATTTAGATGTTTTGATTGATTCACTTTAAGTTGAAATCATAGCAAGTTACATATAGTATTGGATCATTTGAGATTTTATATATTTATCTATAAGCTATCCATCTATTTATCTACCTATCTATTCAGTTTGTCAGACAATTTTTAAAGGGATAGCTTTTAAAACAAGAATTAGTTTTAAAAATTGGACCAGTTATCAATCAAAAGCTTCTTATAAGTTACTATTAAAATATTTTAGACTAATAATTTGTAAATTGATCTAAAAACTTAAGGGTGAGTTAGGCTTTTAAATTTGCACCTTGAATAAATTTAATATTAAGCTTTCAAACCAAAGGAAACCTAGGAATGGTCTTTTCTATGCATAAAATCTTCTCTCAAGGACACAGAAACACTCTTTATTGACAACATTGATTTGTCTTCTCCCTTATCAGAATGTGAGGAGATAGCAGTCAGTACTTTCAGTTAGTTCAGAGTGAATGCCTCCTGTCCACGTGTCCTCAGCCTCTCAGCTGTGTTGCTTCTTCTGACAGTGGAAGGTTGCCATCATTAATAATGGCGATTAGTGCCACCTCTCAGAGACCAAGGTAAAGCAGTATAAAAAAAACTGAGAAGTGGCTCATATGCATTCTGGCCAGGTTTCCACTCCTTTATTATTTTATATGACCAGGTCATATACATTTCTTATAGAAAATTTTAAAAACAAAGAAAAGGAACAAGAAGATCATATTTACCTGAACATCACAATTCAAGAAATTAACAATCATGCATATTCTGTGATTCTCTTTTGCAGTTGCAGCTGTGTGTAGTTATGTGTTTAGTTTCACATATAATGAGTTTTACTTAATATACATCACTAATGTTGTTACACACACACACATACATTTTCCACCCTGTGTTATTATGGCTTTCTACTTTGCTTTTACCACTTAGTAACATATTATGAATGCCTTTTAGTGTTAATAAAACATAAATAAATACAAAAGTACATTAAAAGTATATTTTAAAAACCTGTGTAAAAGTATATGAAGGCATACACAATGTGTTAATAAAACATAAAGCAATAAAATTATGTTTAATGGCTACATAGATTACAATGTACAGATGCTTTTATTAACAGATCCTCTACTCTTGAGCATTTTAAATTGTCTAAATCTTTCTTAAAATAAGCAACACTAAATGAACATCTTTGAATCTTCATTTTTGTTAATTCATTTCATAATTTCATTAAGACAATTCCAGATGTGAAATATCTGGAGGAATGATTATATATTTTGTAAGGGTTTAGAATCATACTGTCAAGCTCCCCTCCAGAAATATGAACCAGTTACTGCCCAGCTATTTCTCTAAAGAGCCCTAGTTTCTTTTAGTTGAGAATGATGTTTAGAAATTAGTATCTGGGCCCTAGGTCTACTAGTTGCTGTTGAAATGAAACTGATCCCAGGTCCTCCTCAGTGGACAGTTCACACACACACACACACACACACACACACTCTCTCTCTCTCTCTCTCTCTCTCTCTCTCTCTCTCTCTCAAATTGATATTTCTATATATACATATTGAAAATCATTTGTTCATGCTGATTGATACCTCCAATTCCAATTCATCACCACAGGATAGTGTTCTAGTTTTCTTTCCATGTTTGTAACTCCGTTCTTTAACGGCAAGACGCCTGTTGCCTTCTCCCCATGTGATTACTTATTCACCACACTTGAACTGCATCCTTCCTTAACAAGCTGCCTACCCTCTGCGTGGGTGGTTAGTACTGCCCCAGCCAGTGGCTTTGTGACTGAATTATCCATGCAGGGGAAGAAAGGAAAGGGAAAGGGTAAAGAGAAGATATCAGGGCCATTTTTTTCTGTTTAAAACCTTTTTTATTTGTAATTGTATTTATAAAAATAAACTTTTATTTTAGAATAGTTTTAGGTTTACAAAAAAATTGCAAATATAGTACAGAGAATTCTGGTTTACCCCACACCCATCTTACCTGTTAAGATCTTACAATAGTATATTTGTCACAACTAATGAACTGACGTTGATAGATTTTTATCAGATATAGTCCATACATGATTAACATTTCTAGTAACATTTTTAAAGGGAAAAAATAATTTTATTCCTGTGTTTTCAATTTACCCTTTATTTTCACTGCAATTTTCCCCACTGGACTCAATTGTTATTCAGATAGAGAATACTGAAATTGCTGGTGTGGTAGGAATTCCTAGGAGATTATCCTCCTTATTTATAGATTTTCTGGGGTTTTGCTGCAGCAACCTGTTATCTGTAACCCACCGTGCTTTTTTTTTTTTTTTTCTTTTACTAGACAGATAATCTTATGAGTTAAGGTCTGCAAAGTGCTTGGCACAGTGCCCAGGTCATGTTATTTATCAGGCACCAAGTGCACAGCATTAGGGGGCTATGGGTTTTTTCAGTGGCCTGCAAAAATAGGTTTGACACCAAGAAAAAAAAACTATTCCCTGGAAATTATGAAAAAAGGCAAACTCTAAATGAATAAATGTTTTATTAAATGTCTGTGAAGTATAACATTATTGTCAACTTCATGAGTTGTTAAATGTAGTATTCACCAAAATGTCATATTTGAAAACAATTTGTAGGCTAGATTTTCCACAGAATGATTGCTGAGAAATCAGAGCTTATTCTAGTTAAATGAACAATGTGTAGTCAATAATTTCAAAAGCAAAGTGATAATAGTAATTATGTCTAATATTTTTCCCAGCTGAAATTATTTTAATATGGGATCAGAATGAATTTTAATATGCTTGTTAGAATGCCTATGAGGATCATAAAAATTTCCCACCTAGTATGTAGTGAGTGACCAGCAAATGTTACTTCTCTTTCCTGCTCTTTCTCTATTTGGATGAATACTTTATACCATGGGAAATAATGACTTGATAATGTAGAAAATACACTCAGTGGCAAATTCCAACAGATTTGGTGATTTTAATTCGTTTTGAGGAATATAGTAGAAGTAGGATATAGTGAGAAGAAACCCAGACTTGTAGGCTGAAGTGTTGGCTGACTTTCTGCTCTGCCACTTAACTTGCTCCTAAATATCAGGGTGCTGCATGCTGTCTGACTTTCGATTGCATCATCTGTAAAATACTAATTGCACCTGTGTATCTACACAGAAGTAATGCTTCTGAAATCACTTAGTGAATGGTCAGGTCTATCAAAATGATAAATGAAATTACTGATCATGATTCTTATTGTTGGCACCACTATGGTGTTTATTTAGATATATGTCAGAAACAGTAAGGTTGACATAATCAGAACATTTTAGGCTCGTCCCATAGTTTTTGGGTTTTTTTTTACATCTTTATTGGAGTATAGTTGCTTTACAATGGTGTGTTAGTTTCTGCTTTATAACAAAGTGGATCAGTTATACATATACATATGTTCCCATATCTCTTCCCTCTTGCGTCTCCCTGCCTCCCACCCTCCCTATCCCATCTCTCTAGGTGGTCACAAAGCACCGAGCTGATCTCCCTGTGCTATGCGGCTGCTTCCCACTAGCTATCTATTTTACGTTTGGTAGTGAATATATGTCCATGCCACTCTCTCACTTTGTCACAGCTTACCCTTCCCCCTCCCCATATCCTCAAGTCCATTCTCAAGTAGGTCTGTGTCTTTATTCCCGTTTTACCCCTAGGTTCTTCATGACATTTTTTTTCTTAAATTCCATATATATGTGTTAGCATACGGTATTTGTCTTTCTCTTTCTGACTTACTTCACTCTGTATGACAGACTCTAGGTCCCATAGTATTTAATGTCAGTTTTTACAAAGTACAGATTCTGTAAGTAAACAACAGCAGGAGATATTAGAGTGCTTGACTGTATTCTGTCCCTTGCCCATTGTAATTCCCTATGAAAGTACATCCCCACTTTCTCTGTCTCCTTGATTTATTCTTAGTTCCAATGAAGAGTAGGATGCCTGAGGCATTTTAGGACCATCACCCGATGATAGTTTTCATCAACTTCTACCTGCTGTATTAGATGATACACACTCATCTAGAATGCTTTCTCCTTACTGATTTGTCCCAGAGACACAATAATGCTTTGGCTATACACTTTCTCATAGGTTTTAGAAATCTATGAAGATGGAAAAAATCTATTAAAATCTCCCCCCTGAACAATTATATGAAGCACATGAATTTTTAGGTAGCAAGTCATTATAAAAATCTATAAATTTAAAAAGTCCTATACACCAATAAGTTTAGCAAAATTGTTCTAAGACTAAAAGAAATTACGATTTTCCTGTTTAAATGACAGCCTGGCATTTATTGAATATTCCTCAAAATGGTTGATACCTATGTTTTGGGATCAACCATTTCTAAGCTCAAGAAACTGATCCTGGTTTTGCTCAGGACGTATAGTTTGTCTTGTTAAGCTTTTTAAAAGTAACTTTTGAAGATCCTCTAGACATTTTTCATCTGTTTTCTGAACTTAGTGTCATTTTAAGTTGTAATGAAAGCTCTATCCCAAATGTTGTATGGAATAAATACTTTTATGCCACTTCTTTCTTTAGCAGTACAGGCATGACCTGAAATGAGAAAAGCTTTTCTTTTAGTTCCAAACTAATTTAAGAACTCTAAGGTGGACATACAGATTCATAATTGGTGATACCTTTCGCAGGATAGAGGCAGTCTATATTATATAATACATTCTTAACAAATATGTTTGAGAAATCAAATGTCTGAAAAACGAACAAAATACTTGATTTTTTTTTTAATGGAGCAGGTGTGGTGTTCCATTTTTGGAAAGCTAAAAATTAGCACTATTTTGTTAAATACCATCCCTGCAGGCAATCCAGTGGGTGGGTGTGAACCTTTACAGGCACAAGGGGAAGGAACAGCCAAATGGAATCCTGTCAGCTCCCTCCGGAAAACCAGAGATATCAATCTGTGAACCTCCCTCTCACAGAACTCCTGCTTCTGTCTGATTTCTTCCAGGGGGCCTTGATCAGAACGTTGGGTGGCTTTCAGTCTTTAAAATCTCCTAGCCTGGGGGCTCACGGTGTTCTGCAGCACAGCTAAAACAGAAGGGAGCGGGGCCGATAACCTACACTTCTGCATGGGGCCCCGGGGGTGAGGAGACTCCCCAGCTGCCCTCCACAGGAGCCTCCTCTTCCAGTTGCTACTCTCATCGCCTGGAGTTGAATTAGGACTGAGGAGGAAGACAGGGTTTGGAAGGAAAGGGGAGACTCCATGGCGTAAGGGGGTAATTCTAGCTGTGGATGATGAAAATGCACTAACAGACAACTTGAGGTGTCCTCTAGTGCTAGGAATCTGCCTAGGACTCCTCAGCATGGAAGAGAGAGGGGGATAGAAGAGACTGTGGCTACCTTGTGGTGAACATGGTCACAAAGCATGTGGAGTGTTTGGCTTCGCCGGTGCTGCTACAAATAATAGTCTACAAATGGCACCATCACATCATGAAGGCTGACCTCCCTTCCCTTGCCCAAATCTCCATGGGTTTCTCTAAATCACTCACAATCACTTCTAGTGGGGAATTCTGAATTTGGCCTATGAAAGGTGGTTTAGGGCATGGATTTATAATACACAGCAGTATTTATTGTGTAAATGTCAAGAACGACCTTTGTAACGTGAGTTTACAAAGAAACTACGGTAAAACCATAATTCCCTGGTCATGATAAATCCTGGCCAACAAGTCCAGGTCCAGTGGGCATCGCTAAGTGTTCATAGTAATCCCAAGACTGCAATTTGTATTTGTTGAAATCTTACTTCAAATGAAAGAATTAGTTTTAAATAATGACCAGATAAAAAGAATCTATTTGTGACTTAACTCAGTATTCCTAGTTTTTCTGTGTTTTTGTTTTTTCTCTAATAGATCTTTATTGGAGTATAATTACTTCACAATACTGTGTCGTTTCTGTTGCACAACAAAGTGATTCAGCCATATGCATACACATGTCCCCATATCCCCTCCCTTTGAGCTTCCCTCCCATCCTCCCTATCCCACCCCTCTAGGTCATTGCAAAGCACCAAGCCGATCTCCCTGTGCTATGCAGCTGCTTCCCACCAGCCAACTCTTTTACATTTGGTAGTGTGTATATGTCGATGCTCCTCTGACTTCGCCCCAGCTTCGCCCACCCTACCCCATGTCATCCAGTCCATTCTCTATGTATACCTCTTTATTCCTGCCCTGAAATTAGGTTCATCACTACCATTTTTTTTTTAGATTCCATATATATGCATTAGCATATGGTATTTGTTTTACTCTTTCTGACTTACTTCACTCTGTGTGACAGACTCTAAGTCCATCCACCTCACTACAAATAACTCAATTTCATTTCTTTTTATGGTTGAGTAACATTTCATTGTATATACGTGCCACATCTTCTTTATCCATTCATCTGTCGATGGACATTTAGGTTGCTTTCATGTCCTGGCTATTGTAAATAGAGCTGCAATGAACATTGTGGTGCATGTCTATTTTTGAATTATGGTTTTCTCAGAGTATATGCCCAGTAGTGGGATTGCTGGGTCATATGGTAGTTCTATTTTTAGTTTTTCAAGGAACCTCCATATTGTTTTCAATAGTGGTTGTATCAATTTACATTCCCACCAACAGTGCAGGAGGGTTCCCTTTTCTCCACACCCTTTCCATCATTTATTGTTTCTAGCTTTTTTGATAATGGCCATTCTGACAGGTGTGAGGTGGTACTTCATTGTAGTTTTGATTTGCATTTCTCTAATAATTAGTGATGTTGAGCATCTTTTCATGTACCTCTTGGCCATCTGTATGTCTTCATTGGTAAAATGTCAATTTAGGACTTCTGCCCATTTTTTAACTGGATTGTTTGTTCTTTTGATATTGAGCTCCATGAGCTCTTTGTATATTTTGGAGATGAATCCTTTGTCATTTCATTTGCAAATATCTTCTCCCATTCTGAGGGCTGTCATTTTGTCATGTTTATGGTTTCCTTTGCTGTGCAAAAGCTTTCAAGTTTAATGAAGTCCCATTTGTTTATTTTTGTTTTTATTTCTGTTACTCTAGGAGGTGGGTCAAAAAAGATCTTGCTGTGTTTTATGTCAAAGAGTGTTTTTACTATGTTTTCATCTAAAAGTTTTATAGTGTCTGGTCTTACATTTAAGTCTTTAATCCATTTAGAGTTTATTTTTGTGTATGGTGTTAGGTAGAGCTCTAATTTATTTCTTTTACATGTAGCTGTCCAGTTTTCCCAGCACCACTTATTGAAGAGGCTGTCTTTTCTCCATTGTATGTTCTTGCCTCCTTTGTCATAGATTAGGTGACCATATGTGTGTGACTTTGTCTCTGGGCTTTCTGTCCTGTACCACTGATCAATGTTTCTGTTTTTGTGCCAGTACCATACTGTCTCGATTACTGTAGCATTGTGGTATAGTTTGAAGTCAGGGGGCCTGATTCCTCCAACTCCGTTTTTCTTTCTCAAGATTGCTTTGGCTATTCGGGGTCTTTTGTGTTTCCATACGAATTGTAAAAATTTTTGTTCAAATTCTGTGAAGAATGCCATTGGTAGTTTGATAGGGATTTCATTGAATATGTAGATTGCTTTGGGTGGTATAGTCATTTTCACAATGTTGAGTCTTCCAATCCAAGGACATGGTATAGTTCTCCATCTGTTTATGTCATCTTTGATTTCTTTCATCAGTGTTTTATAGTTTTCTGAGTACAAGTCTTTTGCCTCCTTAGGCAGGTTTATTCCTAGGTATTTTAACTTTTTGTTGCAATGGTAAATGGGAGTTTTTCCTTAATTTCTCTTTCTGATTTTTCATTGTTGGTGTATAGGAATGCCAGAGATTTCTGTGCATTAATTTTGTATCCTGCAAGCTTACCAAATTCATTGATTAGTTCTAGTAATTTTCTGGTGGCATCTTCTACGTATGGATTTTCTATGTATAGTGTCACGTCATCTGCAAACAGTGACAGTTTTACTTCTTCTGTTCCAATTTGTATTCCTCTTATTTGTTTTTCTTCTCTGCTTGCTGTGGCTAGGACTTCCAAAATCATGTTGAATAATAGTGGTGAGAGTGGACATCCTTGTCTTGTTCCTGATCTTAGTGCAAGTGCTTTCAGGTTTTCACCATTGAGTGTGAAATCAATACTTGGTGTGGGTTTGTCATATATGGCCTTTATCATGTTGAAGTAGATTCCCTCTATGCCCATTTTCTGGAGAGTTTTTATCATAAATCGGTGTTGAATTTTGTCAAAAACTTTTTCTGCATCTATTGAGATGATCATATAGTTTTTATTCCATAATTTGTTACTGTGGTGTATCACATTGATTGATTTGCATATATTGAAGAATCCCTGCTCCCTGGCATAAATCCCACTTGATCATGATATATGATCCATTTAATGTGCTGTTGGATTCTGTTTGCTAGTATTTTGTTCAGGATTTTTGCATCTATGTTCATCAGTGATATTGGTCTATAATTTTCCTTTTTTGTGATATCATTTTCTGGTTTTGGTATCAGCGTTATGGTGGCTTTGTAGAATGAATTTGTGGGTGTTTCTCCCTCTGCAGTTTTTTCAAAGAGTTTGAGAAGGATCAGTGTTAGCTCTTCTCTAAATGTTTGATAGAATTCATCTGTGAAGCCATCTGGTCCTGGACTTTTGATTATTGGAAGATTTTTAATTAGAGTTTCAATTTCATTACTTGTGATAGGTCTGTTTATATTTTCTAATTCTTACTCTTAAATCATGAAAAACTGTACCTTTCCAGGAATTTGTCCATTTCTTCGTCGTTGTCCATTTTATTGGCATATAGTTGTTTGTAGTAGTCTCTTATAATTCTTTGTATATCTGCAGTGTCAGTTGTGATTTCTCCTTTTTCATTTCTAATTTTATTGATTTGTGTCCTCTCCCTTTTTTTCTTGGTGAGTCTAGGTAAGGGCTTATCAATTTTGTTTATCCGCTCAAAGAACCAGCTTTTAGTTTTATTGATTTTGCTATTGTTTTCTTCATTTCTGTTTCATTTATTTCTGCTCTGATCTTTATGATTTCTTTCCTTCTACTGACTTTGGGTTTTCTTTGTTCTTCTTTCTCTAGTTGTTTTAAGTGTAGGGTTAGATTGTTTATTTGAGATTTTTCTTTTTTCTTGAGGTGAGATTTTATTGCTATAAACTGCCCTCTTAGAACTGCTTTTGCTATGTCCCATAGGTTTTGGGAAGTCATGTTTTCATTGTCATTTGTTTCTATGTACTTTTCATTTCTTCTTTGATTTCTTCAGTGATCTCTTGATTATTTAGTAGTGCACTGTTTAGCCTCCATGTATTTGTGTTTTTTACAGTTTTTTTCCTGTAATTGATTTCCAGTCTCATAGCGTTTTGGTCAGAAAAGATGCTTGTTACGATTTCAATTCTCTTAAATTTTCCGAGGCTTGATTTGTGACCCAAGAGGTGATCTATCCTGGAGAATGTTCCATGTGCACTTAAGAAGAAAGTATATTCTGCCACTTCTGGGTGGAATG
Source organism: Hyperoodon ampullatus (assembly GCF_949752795.1). Lineage (NCBI taxonomy): Eukaryota > Metazoa > Chordata > Mammalia > Artiodactyla > Ziphiidae > Hyperoodon > Hyperoodon ampullatus. Next base: position 55,976,223 of record NC_136922.1, on the reverse strand, counting down.
TTCTATAAATATCAATTAGATCTATCTGGTCTATTGTGTCATTTAAAGCTTGTGTTTCCTTGTTTATATTCTGTTTGGGTGATCTGTCCATTGGTGTAAGTGGGGTGTTAAAGTCCCCTACTATTATTGTGTTACTGTCAATTTCTCCTTTCATGGTTGTTAGTATTTGCCTTATGCATTGAGGTGCTCCTATGTTGGGTGCACAAACATTTATAATTGTTATATTCTCTTCTTGGATCGATCCCTTGATCATTATGTAGTGTCCCACCTTATCTCTTGTAACAGTCTTTATTTAAAGTCTATTTTATCAGATGTGAGTATTGCTACCCAGCTTTCTTTTGATTTCCATTTGCATGGAATATCTTTTACCATCCCTTCACTTTCCGTCTGTATGTGTCCCTAGGCCTGAGGTGGGTCTCTTGTAGATAGCATATATATGGGTCTTGTTTTTGTATACATTCAGCCAGTCTGTGTGTTTTGGTTGGGGCATTTAATCCATTTACATTCAAGGTTATTATCAATATGTATGTTCCTATTACCATGTTCTTAATTGTTTTGGGTTTGTTTTTGTGGGTCTTTTTCTTTTGTGTTTCGTGCTTAAAGAAGCTCCTTTAGCATTTGTGTAAAGCTGGTTTGGTGGTGTTGAATTCTCTTAACTTTTGCTTGTCTGAAAAGCTTTTTACTTCTCCGTCAATTTGAATGAGATCCTTGCTGGGTAGAGTAATCTTGGCTGTAGGTTGTTCTCTTTCATCACTTTAAGTACATCCTGCCACTCCCTTCTGGCCTGCAGAGTTTCCACTGTAAAATCAGCTTATAACCTTATGGGGATTCCTTTGTATGTTATTTTTTGTTTTTCCCTTGCTGTTTTTAATATTTTTCCTTGAATTTAATTTTTGTTAGTTTGATTAATATGTGTCTTGGTATGTTTTTCCTAGGGTTTATCCTGTGTGGGACTCTCTATGCTTCCTGGACTTGGGTGACTATTTCCTTTCCCATGTTAGGGAAGTTTTCCAGTGTAATCTCTTCAAATATTTTCTCAGACCTTTTCTTTTTCTCTTCTTCTTCTGGGACCCCTATAAGTCGAATGTTGGTGCGTTTAGTGTTGTCCAAGAGGTCTCTGAGATTGTCTTCAATTCTTTTCATTCTGTTTTTCTTTATTCTGCTCCTCGGCAGTTATTTCCACCATTTTATCTTCCAGCTCAATTATTCGTTCTGCCTCTGTTATTCTGTTATTGATTCCTTCTAGTGTAGTTTTCCTTTCATTTATTGTGTTGTTCATCTCTGTTTGTTCTTTAGTTCTTCTAGATCTTTATTAAACATTTCTTGTATTTTCTCAACCTGTGCTTCCATTCTATTTCCGAGATTCTGGATCATCTTTACTATCATTACTCTGAATACTTTTTCAGGTAGATTGCCTATTTCCTCTTCATTTATTTGGTCTGGTAGGTTTTTACCTTGCTCCTTCATCTGTAACATATTTTTTTGCCATCTCTTTTTTTTTTTTTTTTTTTAATGAGTGGGATTGTGTTCCTTTTTTACTGGTTGTTGCCCTGAGGCTCCCAATACTGGAGTTTATATGCTATTAGGTAGAGCTGGGTCTTGGTGCTGAGGTGAGGACCTCTGTGAGACCTCACTCCGATGAATATTCCCTGGAGCCTGAGGTTCTCTGTTAGTCCAGAGGTTCAACTCGGAGCTCCCACCGCAGAAGCTTCTGCCCAACCCTGGGCTCACAGACCAAGATCCTGCAAGCCGTGTGGGGTGGGAAAAAAAAAACAAAAACAAAAAGAGAACAGTAGCAAAGTAAAAAATAAAATTAGACCAGGAAACTAAAGGATATGTTAGAAAGAATGTAAAAATAAAAATATAGATGCTGGGCTTCCCTGGTGGCGCAGTGGTTGAGAGTCCGCCTGCCGATGCAGGGGACACGGGTTCGTGCCCCGTTCCAGGAAGATCCCACATGCCGCAGAGTGGCTGGGCCCGTGAGCCATGGCCACTGAGCCTGCGCGTCCAGAGCCTGTGCTCCGCAACGGGAGAGGCCACAGCAGTGAGAGGCCCGCATACTGCAAAAAAAAAAAAAAAAAAAAAAATAGATGCATCAACAACCGGAAGGTACATCAGTAACACAAAAGTAAAAAAAGAAGAGGAGGGAAAAGAAAAAAAAAGTGGGGGGAGGCCTTGGCTGTGGAGGGTGGGGCCTAAGCAAGGGTGAGATTTGGGTGGTGGGCAGGGCCAATGCTCAGGACCCACAGGGCTGGAAAAGGCCCTGGGGGCTGTGGGGTGTGGGGCTTAGGCTCAAGGAACAGAAGGGGCCCAGGCCTGCCCCCCCACCTCTGGTGTCAGAGGGCAGGGGACCTCACCTGGGAGCACAGCAGGCTTCCTGGACTCGAGTGGGCAGGGCAAATGCCCTCCTCTCCTCTCCTGCTCCTCCGGTCTGGGGTCTGAGAGGGCCCCTCCTGCCTGCCTCTCCTGATCTCCCCGCCTCCCTCCTATGCCCCCAGGACCAGTGCAGCAGGGGGAGGGGGGCCTTGGATGGCAGGGGACCAGCCTGGGAGCTCATCAGGCTCCTCATGCCCAAGTGCGCAGGGCAGTTGCCCTGTGCTCCTCACCCACTCCTCCGGGAGGGCCCCTCCCGCCTGCCTCTCCTGTTCTACCCTTGGCCTCCTTCCTATGCCCCCAAGGACCCACGCGACCTGGAGGGGGTTTGGGGGGCAGGGGATCAGCCTGGGATCTCAGTAGGCTCCTCGTCGTTTTTCTGTGTTTTGAACAACCACGAACAGCGTTCATAAATCCTCATTTCCAACACAGATTTATTTTAAATTTTGAAAGGTGTCTCATATATGAACATGGGAATGAGGAAAAGATAGTATTGCCAAAGCAATATAAGCAAGTATTGTGAAGGGGTAGGAGCTTCAAACACAGTGACAGTTACTTAGTAGCAACTCTTATCTCTAAATAATATCCTTTAGTGTTATATACAATGTTATCAGGTACTTGCAGAAATTTAGAATTGCAACCTCATAACCAACCCTCATGTGTAATTCTAAAAGAGAAATACCAAAGTCACACATTTTTTCTGGAAAATGTTGGTTTCTTTTCTTTAAAAAAATTATTTCTAACATTATTTTTATCAAAACCAAAGAAAATACCCCACAGTTCTTAAAGAAAATATCTATTTTCTTGCCAGTTGGGAAAAATATGTTATTATAACACATGTATTGTAATATAATCCACCCTATTACATATACACAGCATTTAGATCACAGGTCTACTGCTGATTTTAGTCTGCCACAATTTATACTATTGGTGCTTTATTTGAGGCACTTTATATCATGAGAAGGCATACTGGAGCATCACTGACTTTTGGAAACATTCTTTTCTATTATGGTAATTCAATAGTTTGCTACAAATGGAAAACCAAAATTTTCTCTATGGTATGGTGATAGTATGAACTATCCAATATTTGGATATTGATATCCAAATCCAGCTGCAACACTATTTAGAAAGATTATGTGAATATAAGACTAACTAACGATATTACATTTGTTCATTTTGTTTTACCATAGTAATATTCTAAGCAGAGTTCTCAAGGCAATGGAGCTATGCAGAAAAAGTCTTTTATTGTTGTGAGTTGAGATTTTTGGTTGTTTTTTTGTTTTTGTTTTTCTAAAGCGGATTTTATGGATTTAAAAAAATTTTTATTTTATATTGGAGCATAGTTGATTAACAATGTTGTGTTTCAGGTGTACAGCAAAGTGATTCAGTTATACATATACATGTATCTGTTCTTTTTCACGTTTTTTTTTCCTGTTTAGGTTATTACAGAGTATTGAGCAGAGTTCCCTGTGCTATACAGTCGGTCCTTGTTGGTTATCTGTTTTAAATGTAGCAGTATGTACATGTCAATCCCAAACTCACAATCAGGTTGAGACTTTTGAAACAGCCTCAGTTTCATGAAAATTTTTTTTACAAAAGTGAAACATCAAAAACAAACTTATTTTTATGGGAACAACAACAAAAGAGGCACTAAACATTGATCAGATAGCCTCATGATAGTCTATCCACAAGTAATCCTGGTTTGTTTGGTCATTTTCTCTGCTTAAGGTTCATTAACATTATTGCTACCCCTGTTTATAGTTATCGCTAAATGCAGCCCACAGGCCAGCTGGTGAAGAGGGGAAGCTCTTTTATCCTAGAATGTTTAATTATCTCTTTCAGCCTGGGAAAGTATGGACAAAAAGATAGTGAGCTTTAGTGTGAGAACAACTGAACGAAGTTCTATTTATTCTGATGCTTTTCCTCAATTGTAAAATTGATCCTCTTAATCAATACTGTAGAGAGAAAAAGAGGTAATCCCACAGAGAAGCGGGGTGGAAAATGATAAAATTCAATGAGGCAGTAGCACCACAATTTTTAAGTGACATAAATTCCAAGAATAGCTCTGTTCATGACTACTTTTAAATACAAGTAAAATAAGCAAACACAATATGAATGATTTTCCCTTTTAATTTAGTCACCTCCTTGGTTCTGTCTCTTATCTTAAGTAATCAACAGTCATCTAAACAAGCATTCACATGGTAGAAAGAATTGTGTAAGAGTTGACAAGGTACATTGTTAGAATTACCTGTATGAATCTACTTATAAAAGTTCAATAAAAACATAGTATGTGTACACATTAGGGATGGTATCAAAGTGCGAAGCACTGAAAATGAAACCCTCAAAAGCCATCTCCATGATGGCTATTACACAGTTTCAGCCTGCCCGGGGCAGTGGTCCTTCCAGGGGATGTAAGAATTTGAAGTTTATCCATATTGAAGGTTTGTAGATATACTGACACGTTTGGCAAATTCAGTATCCCCTGACTAAAGCCCCAAGGATGGGACAAAGAAGTTTCTAAGAGCCAGACGTCACCATAAGAACGTTAGGAATTGGCAGGGGGCACCAGACTTAGGATCAGGGCCTGAATGCTGGGTGTGAAGGGAATGGGGAGGAGAGTCTGATGAGGAATGGCATTGGTTTCCAGTGCAGTGAGCTGAGTACACTTGGCCACAACCCTTCTCACTCCCCAGACAGCATGAACTTCTGGCAAACTGGAAAGCGCTAGATGGATAGGATAGCATCTGCTGTTGGGGCCGATCCACTTGCTGATGGCTGGACACTGGAAGAGGAGGATGTTTCTTTACTGGTCTGAGATAATGATGAGATGAAAAGATGTGGAAACCAGAAAACTGATAGAGACATTAAGTCCCCAGGGGCAACAGAAGCCAAGGGTTCCCACAGTGGTGACCCCAGAAAGAATGGGCAGCAGCCTCAGTGCCTGAAAGGGAGAGGGGAGTGAGGCAGCTGCAGCTGAGAGACCACTGTGCTGACTCTGATTCTGTGGTTTGCTTTATGCATGATAACCTTCTCCCCAAGCCCCATTATTCTGAGAAAATTTGAACAGACAAAGAAAGAAGCTTGAGTGTCTTGGTAAAGAAGACTACCAATTCAGTAGAAAACTACTGGTAGGGACCAAATTTTGTCTAGCACCTTCCAGTTAATTTTGTTTAAACACCACTTCTTGACCTCTTCCTGGCCCCTTGCTTTATCTTTTGCCTTCTTCTTTGCAGTCTCCTATAAGCCTGATGTTGAATACAGCCCCTTTTGCGTTTTCATTGGCTTTCTGGCTCTGTTCTTAATTTTTAGATTACGTCTGAACCCTATCCCAGAATTCAAGTTAAATTTATCCTATTGTTTTGGTGGGTGGATTTGCCAAAATAATATGAGCCAGAGTTTTACAATCAGCAATAATGATTAAATAGGTCTATGAAGGAAGCTTAGGACAAATGGCTCATGGATTATAAGAGTTTTTAGTGAAGAAGGCAAGATTAATCAACTGTAACCATATAACTGAAGGCAAATCCAACACTCAAGGTTTTTACAGAGGCCTTAGAAACTCACAGGCCTAAAAGGCAATGAGAGATTAGAGTTTTCTGGTACCTCTTTGTCCTGGTCTAGTTCTATGTTCAAAGGTTTACCATTTTAAAAAGCAGATGGAAGGATGGATTGGGAGAGTAGGATGAGCTGAGTGGGATCCTGTGAGAGATGCTCCTGGGCAGAAGTGAAGATACTGATATCATTTTCCAGAATCACATTTCTCAGAATGTCAGGTACTTGATGGGCAGAGCTACAGGCCCAGCCATTGGCGACAGTGATATGTGCTATGGAATTTCTCTGTCATCTCCAACAATCAACAGAGGAAGAAAAGACTGCAAGAGAAAGAAATGGCTTTAATTTATGGACTCCAAAGACCACAGGGTACTAGCCTCTGAGCATCTGGTGTGTGGAGGGCCAGAGGTACCAACCAGATACACTGGGATGCCAGGGGAACTCTCAGATTACAACCCAGGTGCACCCTGACCTGTCACTCTATCCCTGACTTCTTTACACATGTGATGGCCTGCAGATACCTGGTCTCCACGGTGTGGTGAAGTCAAAGTATTCTATTCTACAGTACAGAATAGTCTATTACATCCCAGGAGACCTGGCCTCTAACCTTGACTCATCCACTGACTTTAAGTCACTCTTTTCCTCTGGACCTCAGTTTCCTCATCTTTTTTAGAAGAATTTGAGTCTAGGTGATTTCTGACATTTCTTCCAAAACTGTGGATCTTTCACTTTATCTTTTGATAAAATCTTGCTGAGTGCCATTCTGTGCCTATATGATGATGCCTCTGTCTTAAGTCCTTCTTATGTCTCAACCAAGGACCACCAAGTTCTGTTTGACTCAGTGTCCTCTTTGAATCAACACTGGTCTGGTCCATTCCTGCCTCATCTAAGACAGAACAACATAGGATGAAGAGCATTTATTTTATATGTGTATGTCCTTTTGGAGAATTCAGTTTTGAACTACAAAGTCAGCAAATATTTTGTTGTGGACAAGTCAGCTTGTTTTTTAATAGAACAGGAAGGTTTCTCATAAAAGATGATTCAAAATTCCTGTAAGCCTTAATGATCTATGCACTTAAAGTCATCATAAATGAACTATGTGAAAAAATACTTGAAAGTGAATGATACAGTATTGTCAGGAAACACTAATCTCAGTGCTCATACTTAAATTCAATGAGTTTAATACTTCTATTTCTTTTTCTACAACTGATTTTATGTATTTGATTAGAGGAAATAGTTTGTAGCATTTCAAAACCTTTTAACTCACACAATATCCTCTCAATAATAGTAACAAATTTTGATTTTGCAAACTGCTTCTAAGCAAGTCACTTAACCTCACTGGATCTCCTTTTCCTCATCTGTAAATTGAAGAGGTTGAAATGGCTAATCTTGAAGGTACCTTTCAGTTTACAAATGTTATGATCTGATGTTGCTTCTCATTTATTGTACACAGTGAGAACAACTATTTTAGCAGCCAGGCACAAGAGAAAACCTAGTGATAATGGCTTCAACAGGGGTCTAATTAGGGCTTTTAGATATAAATTCAACTTATGCTAAGGTCTTTCTCATGAGACTTGGTTGGATGGTGGCTTTAAGGAATATTAGTAAGCTTGGGTGAATTCCAGTGCACCTTTATTTCATGGATCCAATATTTTTGCTTTACAGTGGAGTCATACTAACTTATTGTTATAAGTTCACAGTGTAGAAAGACTGACAATGGGGAATATTTTTTTAAAGGGAGAATGCTGAATATATTTTGCACAGGGTTACATAATATTAGAGACAGAAGGGATCCTGGAAATTTTATGCTGACTTACTTGTATAGGAACAATGCTAAAAATAAGGCAATATATGGACCTGATTCATGAGTTGGAAGATTTTATATGGAGAATTTTTTAGCAGAAAGGAGTATTTGAGGACTAGATAATAAAAGTGAATTTGTTTCCAAGATAAAACAATTGTCCCCATGATTCTTGCCAGATATCATGTAGAGAAATAAGCAGCAAAACTGAAAACAGTTTTGAAAATTGTGTAGATTAATATTTTAAATATCATATGCTGTGAACATTAGGTCTGTAAAACCCCATTGCTCAAAAATGGGCATTGTATTCAAATAAATTGGGGAAACAAAATTAAGTCATATTTTAACTATAGAATTTTTAGGAGCCTTAGTATTCTAGTTTGTGTTACATACTGTTAGTCTCCAAGAGAGGGATACAGCACACAGTTCTGTTGAATAAATGTTTGAATCAGGGAACATTTAAGAATTTAGATATAGATTAAAATATAACTTAATAATTATAAAGAGAGGGTATCAGTATAAAATTTTAAATTCTATGTGTTATAAAACATTCAGCTTAAAAATATTAGTGGTTTGAGTTACTTGTGCAAATGTGTCTGTTTGTTAACTAACAATCACCTGGGCAAATATTTAGAACAATTTTTGTGACAATGCTACTTGCCTTTGATGTTCTGATCTGTCTCCCAGAGTTACATTTTCAGTTTTCCCTCTCATCTGAGCTCTAGGTACACTTTTTTTTTTTTTTGTGGTACGCGGGTCTCTCACTGTTGTGGCCTCTCCCGTTGCGCAGCACAGGCTCCGGACGCGCAGGCTCAGTGGCCATGGCTCACGGGCCCAGCCGCTCCGCGGCATGTGGGACCTACCCAGACCAGGGCACGAACACGTGTCCCCTGCATCGGCAGGTGGACTCTCAACCACTGCACCACCAGGGAAGCCCTAGGTACACTTTTTAACTTGCACTCGGGCCCTCAACAGTGAAAGCACGGAGTTCTAACCACTGGACCACCAGGGAATTCCCTTAACTTCTTAGTATCTGAACTGAATGTGATGCAACCTAGATTCTTCATCCATTGCCCACCTTCCTCTTCATGCACCTTCTTCTTTTTATATATATATATATATATTTATTTATTTGGCTGCACTGGGTCTTAGTTGCAGCACGTGGGATCTTTGTTGTAGCATGCAGACTCTTAGTTGTGGCATGCATGTGGGATCTAGTTCCCTGACCAGGGACGGAACCTGGGCCCCCTGCATTGGGAGCGTGGAGTCTTAACCACCGGACCACCAGGATAGTCCCCTTCATGAACCCTCTTCAGCATGCCACATCTCAGTAAACATGATGCACTTTGTCCTGTATGTCAGAAATCTGGGGGTCATTCTTCCCACTGATTATTACCAAATAATGACTAAATCCTGTTAATTTGATCTTCTAAGGCTCTCTTGAATCCATCCCATTCTTTCTGTCTCTGCTGCCAACAAGTTTAGATTAAGGTATTGACCTCCTTCCTATGCACAAGTGTAATAGCCTCCTAATTATCTCTCCAGTATACTTTTCCAAGTTTTTTCTTATTGTCATATTGATAAACACTTGAAACACAAATGCCATCATACCTCTCCCTCGCTCAAAGTAAGTTAGTTTGAAGAATAGGATTTTTCTGTAATAAAATCATAGAAAAATGGGTAACAGTTCTGGCAGGTTTTCAAAAAAAATAACACAAAGTGAGACGGTTTTGAAGAGGATCCAATGTTCATTTTGACAACTTCCTGAAACCGGAAGAACTCTAGTTTTTCTTTATTTTTGGTCAGTGAGTTTCCTAAGATAACATCAAATTTAGTGAAAAATTTTAGGCAGAATTTAGGGGACAAAAAATACATTAAATTATATAACATTAACTGTTCTGTAGTAGTAGGAGTGCCCTGTGTTCTCATTACTGCTCCATCAGATAATTCCGTCTTTACTCAGCCACTGAATTGTTATGAGGATAGAGAGAGGAAGAAGAGGAGGTAATTGTTTTGCTGGGCTATTCTATTGTCCTTTATCTATTATCACATAACTATTGTGGAGATTAGCTGTCTTGTTTTGTTTTGTTTTTTAAAATGATCTATGAGGTCACTGTGAGGGCTCTGTTGACCAGACCATAGTGCTGAATCCCTTCTACCAAAGCCACATGGACCCAAGCCTGTTCTCTAATTAAATATCAATCATTATTTTAGGAATGCCTCCTTGGTGAGACATCCCTTCCTGCGGTAATGAATCATAAAGCGCAAAGAAGACAGTTAAAGGAGTAACTAGTGAATCTGCATGGTCCTCTTAAAGGGAAAGTGGAAAAACTCATTTTAGCCAGATATGAGATTAAACTTCGCAGTTGATAATTTAAATGATTTCCCTTACTGAGGAAGCCAAGGAAGTTTCATATAACAAAATGAGCTAATATCTCATAGTATGTTTTAACTAAAAAAAAAATAAAGTGAGAAAGTTGGTAATGTGTTATTTTAATGGCTTATATGACTTTTATTCATGAGATCCCCGAAGACTTTTTGTAGCCTGGAAACGGTCATTTGTGAAAACGTTAAAGAGTTAAGATGTTTATTGTTTCATATAATATCCTCTTTGAGATGAAAATTAAAAAGTTGTGTTATTTATTTAATCTTAAGTTGTGCTATAATATTTTTCTCTGAATATGTTATTGCACTAATGATTCTGATAGTATCATTAATTATGCTGTTGATTGTAATCATCTTGATTACCCTTACATCTTTTAAGGTTTTTTTTTCACATATTAAAAGCATTTCTTTCTTTCCTTTTTTTTTTTTTTTTTTTCTGGTTGCACCGGGTCTGAGTTGCGGCTGGCAGGCTCCTTAGTCGCGGCATGCGAACTCTTAGTTGTGGTATGCAAGTGGGATCTAGTTCCCTGACCAGGGATCAAACCTGGGCCCCTGCATTGGGAACCTGGAGTCTTAACCGCTGCACCACCACAGAAGTCCCTTAAAGGCATTTCTAAACCATATATTTCTGTTGTTTGAAGAATGTTAGTTAAGCTGCTATTTCATCTCTAATTTATGATTCTGTAATCTTTCATGTGTCCACTGACATTTTGGCACAGTGCTGCACTGGCATGATTTGCTTAATGAGTGTGAGGTAATGGGGCTAAGAGGGAAAGAAAAAATACTGCAGGTACTTCTGGAGGATTTCTTAAAACCAGCTCATGCCTGATTATTAAAAAGGAATTAGACTGAAGCTTGTATTGCCAAAGGGCGTTAGGGAACTCCCATTATGTAATTAAAGTGTTTATGCTGATCAAATTAACCAGAGCACAGAGTAATCTGTAATAGGGATGAAAAGTTATATTTTTTAAAAAGCGTGTCAAATTGAATGAGGCATAACAGGTTTTCTCTGAAGTAGTGTTTTGGCCATCAAAGTCAGTTATATTATACGTAAATTTAATTTCCTTCTGGAAATTCTAACAGGAATTGCAAGCTCTGATTTGTCTAAAAATAATATGTATCAGTGGTTTATTATAGATTGTATAATATACTCTATAATATAAATTGTATAATTGTAGAAAAATAAGTAAAAAGCAGATGCAAATGTCTTGTCTAGCTTATTGCTCTCAGGCAGGTAAAGTCATAGCCACAGCACTTACTGGATTTTTTCCTATTATTTTAATAAAACTTTCTTCCTATTACAGAAATGTTCAAGTTAGAAATTTTAGAAAATATAGAAATACCCACCCATGTACACACACACACACACACACACACACAAATACAAATCATTTAAAATTCAGTTTCTTAAAGATAACATAATTTTTTCTTCTATCCTTTTGTTTAGTTTGAAGTGTATGTTTCAACCTTTTGGGATCCTACATGCATGCCATTTTATCTTTCCTTTTAAACTCAATATGTTAACATTTCTTTACATCTTTAAAAAAGTTTTATTTTGGAATGATTTTAGAGTTACATGAAAGTTGTAAAAATAGCACTTTTTCTGTGTACTCTGTACCCAGCTTCCCCCAGTGATAACGTTTTATATAACCAGAGTACAATGATCAAAACCTGGAACTGACCTTGGTGCAATACTATTGACTAAAGATCTCATTCAGATTTTGCTAGTTTTTACACACACTCTTTGTGTATGTTTTGTGAAATTTTATCTTTAGTGTAGCTTCTATTTGCATTTCTTTTATGGTAAATGAAGTAAATATCTTTTCATAAGGTTAAACATCATTTTTACAGTTTTTATGTGAATTGTCTGTTCATGTATTGTGCCCATATTTCTGATTTTCAGATGACTCACCTCAAATTTTAAGAGTTATTAAAATAGTAGGGAATTCACTCTTTATTCGTGATATATGTTGCAAGTATTTTACCCAGTTTGTCATTTGTGTTTTGACTTTTCTTATGTTATTTTTAATAACAGCTTTATTGAAATGTAGTTTACATACAGTATGATTCACCCATTTAAAGTACATAAGTCAGTATTTTTTAGTGAATTCATGGAGTTGTGCAACCATCACCACAATTAATTTTATAACATTTTTATCACTCCCTCCCCGCAAAATCATGGCCGTTAGCAGTCTCTCTCAATTTCCTCCCCAAAACTCCTAGCCTTACCCAATCACCAACTTTCCTTCTGGCATTAAAGATTTGCCTATTCTGGAAATTTCTCCTTAATTCTTTAATTAGTTTTGTACAATACAGTGTTTTTAAATGGCTGCATTGTATTCCATGGTAGTCATGCTTCAATATTTACTTAAGCCATTAATGATTATTAAATATTTAGATCATATTCCAAATTTTCACATTAAAAATGATACATTCAATTAACATCCTAATGGATTTCTGTTCATGTCCTAAAGATAAATTTTAAGAAATCAAATTGTTTGGTTAAAGTGTAGGCACATTTTTAATGCTTTTATCACATTTAGCCCCATAATTTTGAAAGATATTTCCAGTTTAAACTCTTTTCAGTAGTGAATGATAGTCCTTTAACCTTTACCAAAAACTAGAATTAGAGATTAAAAAAAAAAGTATCTTATTTGAAAGGTGCTTCTAACTCTTTGATTAACAACGATTCTAAACTTTTCTTCCCCACATTTATTGGATATTTGTATTTTTCTCATGATGGAATGCCTGTTCATGCTCTTTGCCCCTTTAAAATTGATTGTCATTTTCTAAATCAGTCATCTTAAGTGTTACTGACTTTAGTCATTGCTGTTTGAAATTTAACCAGCACATCTCCCCACCTGCTTTTCATCTGTGGGAAAAGCAAAGCCAAACAGTATGTACCAAAAAAAAAAAAAAATCAACCTTCTCCTACCATCTCGTCCTTAGGAGCAGATCTGATAGCCAAACTGAAGAAGCAGAGCTGTTCTACATCTGGTCTAGCCATTTATTTTCTTTTCCTTTTTTTTGAAATTTATTTTATTGTAGTAAGAACACTTAACATGAGATCTACACACTTAACAGAACTTTAAAGTGTATAGCCATGGACTCTGAGGGATTTAAGCTGGACTGTCAGTTTGAAAATATCTCACTATCATTAGTATAGTGAGTCTTTTCAGTGCTAATCTCAATTCATATCCGATGCTTTTATTTAACCAGATATAAATTTAGACTCTGGTAATGCAAATTTTGAAATTTAAAATTCCTATCATTTTTTCAGTGTTTCCTTTCTGCTTTCTTTTGCTCACCTATCTTCCTCTTCTTAAGAAAATATTTTATTGGTGATGTGAAATGAATCCTCTTCAAGGATTTCAAAGAAAAAAATATTTACCTCTGTAATTAGAGTTAACCACCTTTTAAAAAATTAATTATTTTATTTTTGGCTGTGTTGCATCTTCGTTGCTGCATGCGGGCTTTCTCTAGTTGCGGTGATCGGGGGCTACTCTTTGTTGAGGTGCGCAGGCTTCTCATTGCGGTGGCTTGTTGTGGAGCACGGTCTCTAGGCGCACAGACTTCAGTAGTTGTGGCATGTGGGCTCAGTAGTTGTGGCTTGCAGGCTCTAGAGTGCAGGCTCAGTAGTTGTGGCACTCGGGCTTAGTTGTTCCATGGCATGTGGGATCTTCCTGGATCAGGGCTCGAACCTGTGACCACTGCATTGGCAGGCAGATTCTTAACCACTGCACAACCAGGGAAGTCCCGCCACCTGTTTTTTTAACATTAGAAGATTTGACAATGCAATCTTACCTTTGTCATTTACAATCCCTGGGATTTCAAGGCAATTAACCTTTCTGATCCTATTTTCCTAATCAAAAAAATGGATTGAAAACAGCTAATCTTTTAAGGTGGCAGTGAGGATTAACTGAGGTACTTCAGTTAAATTATAAGAAAAATCAGGTGATTACTTGTGCCTGGGATGTTTCTAGGGTATTACAATATTAAAATGAGGAAGGTAAGAACTTAACCCTTAAGAAATTTTAGGACAAATAAAGAATATGGAAAGATAGAGGCTGAGAGTTTGAAAAAGACTGGTTCTAGGAGGCCAATGTAGTTTTAATTTCATTATTTCTGCTAATAATATAAAGAAAAAAGTCTCTTGCCATCCTATTTGAATGTCTGTTTTTTGAATGAAGAGCTTTAATTCTATTGATCTAATGTGGGAAGGCCAAGCTTCTCAAATAGCCTGTGCTATTTATAAAATAACCCCCCCCCCAAAAAAAAAGTTTAAGAATAGCTGATTCTGCACTTGTGAGTTTATCTCACTTGGGTGAGGAAACTGAGAACCAAAGATTTGTGGTGACTTTCTCAGGGTTTAGTGATAAAAACAGGGCTAGGTTCAGGTTCCCAGTTGTTTTATATATTATAACACATTTCCAGTTACACAAAAATCGCTGAATTTTTTTTTCTGTCAGAAACACTATTAAGAAAATGAGGTCAGACTTTTTCAGGTAAATAATACAATTTAAAAAAATTACAGAGAAAGGTCTTCTCCATGAATAGCACTAATTTTCAGCATCTGTTTACTTTTTAATACACACCAGTGAACTCTAGTCATTTGAAGTATAGATTCAAATGGGAGGCTATAATCAGAAATAATTTGAACTCCACATATTAGAGATACTTTGAGAGTAAGTGGCAGTTCTGTGTAAAAAAACAATCTTTTTTGTTAAGAAAAATTATGCACAAAAATTCTCTTTATAACTATTTTTTAACCAAATGCAATTGTAATAACATAAAAATGACAGAGGAATATAGCCTATACTGTGATCTAGTGTAAAGATTTATACTACCAAAGCAATATACAGATTCAGTTAAATCCCTATCATTATTCCAATGGCATTTTTTCACAGAAATAGAATGAACATTCCTAAAATTTGTATGAAACCATGAAAGACCCCGAATAGCCAAAGCAATGTTGGGAAAGAAGAGCAATGCTGGAGGCATCATGCTCTCTGATTTCAAAGTATATTACAAACCTAATTAAAACAATATGTTGTTGGCATAAAAACAGACACATAGATCAATAGACCACAGTAGAGAGCCCAGAAGTAAATCCATGCATGTATATTAATTGATTTACAACAAAGGAGCCAAGAATATACAATGGGGAAGTTATAGTCTCTTCAATAAATAGTGTTGGGAAAACTGGACAGCCCTATGCAAAAGAATGAAACTGGATCACTATCTTACACCATACACAAAAATAAACGGAAACCATAAAACTCTTAGGAAAAACATAGGCCATAAGTGCCTTAACATCAGTCCTGGACATGACTTTTTTTGGATTTGACACCAAAAGCAAACACAACAAAAGCAAAAATAAATGAGACTACAACAAACTAAAAAGCTTTTGCATAACAATGGAAACCATCAACAAAATGAAAAGGCAACCTATGAATGAGAAAAGGTATTCGCAAATCATATATCTGATAAGAGGCTAATATCCAAAATATATGAAGAACTCATAGGACTCAAAGCAAAGAACCAAACAATTCAATTTAAAAATGGGCAAAAGACCTGAATATATTTTTTTCCCAAGAAGATACGGAGATAGCAAACAGGCACGTAAAAAGATGCTGTGCATCATTAATCATCAAGGAAATGCAAATCAAGACCACAATGAGATGTCATATGACTCCTTTTAGAATGGCTATTATCAAAAAGACTAAAAATAAAAAAAAATATTTAAGAGAATGTGTAGAAAGGGAACCCTCATGTACTGTTGATGGGATTGTAAATTGGTACAGCCACCATGAAAAAGAAGTCTGGAGGTTCCTCAAAGAAATGAAAATAGAACTACCATATGATCCAGCAATTCCTCTTCTGGGTATTTGTCTGAAGAAAACAAAAACACTACTTGGAAAAGATACATACAGCCCCATGTTCGTTACATCATTATTTACAATAGCCAAGGTATGAAAACAAAGTATCATCAGTGGATGAATGGGTAAGGAAACTGTGATTGATATATACATATATAATATTATATATAATATTCCATTATATATGGAATATTATTCAGCCATGAAAAAGAATAAAATCTTGCCATTGTGACAACATGGATGGACCTCGAGAGCATTATACTAAGTGAAATAACTCAGAAAGGGAAAGACAAATACCATATAATCTCTCTGATATGTGGAATCCAAAGAAAGAAGGAAAATAAACTTATGGATACAAAGAACAGATTAGTGGTTGCCAGAGGCATGGGGTGAAGGTTGGGAGAAATGGGTGAACTGTTTTTGTTTTTTTTGGTTTGAATAAATTGAAATAAAAATTATTAAATTGTACTGCAATAAAGTAAAATTAACAAAAGATGAAGTTGAAATTTGATATGAGATTCACTGTTTACCAAACAGTGAATTTTTTCCTTATTCAGTCTCTTAGCTCCTTATAATTTGGGTTACTAGAAATGTAGCCCTTGGGAATAAAAACAAATAATAATTGTTTGAAAAATGTATAATGACATATTTACTTGCAAAATAGAACAATATATGATGAAATTTTTTATATCTGTGGAAATCACCTGCTTTCCACGGAGTTCAGCAGCAGCATTTTGTACACAGTGCTACGCAAATAGGAGTCCAAATGGCATTGTTCTGGGTTCCTGTCATGACTTAAGGGAAACTTTCATCATGTCCAGAGTCCTTGATGTCCTGAAAATGAAGGAGGAGGATGTCCTCAAATTCCTTGCAGCAGGAACCCACTGAGCTGGCACCGACCTTGACTTCCAAATAAAACAGTACATCTACAAAAGGAAAAGTGATGGCATCTTACATCATAAATCTGAAAAGAACCTGGAAGAAGCTTCTGCTGACAACTCATGCCGTGTTGCCAGGGAAAACCTGGCTGGTGTCAGTGTCCTATCCTCCAGAAATACTGACGTATTTCTGTTTGCTGCTGCCACTAGAGGTACTCGTATTGCTGGCTGTTTCACTTCTGGAACCTTCACTCACCAGATCCAGGCAGCCTTCTGGGAGCTGCTACTTCAGGTGGTTACTGATCTCAGGGCAGATCACCAGCCTCTCACAAGAGTGTCTTACGCTAACCTGACCACCACTGCTCTGTGTAACACAGATTCTCCTCTGCAGTTTGTGGACATTGCCATCCCAGGCAGCAACGAGGGAGCTCACTCAGTGGGTCTGAGTTGGTAGATGCTGACCCAGGAAGTTCTGCACACCTGTGTTACCATCTCCAAAGTAACATCCGTGGGAGGTCACACTGCATCTCTAGTTCTACAGAGACCCTGGAGACATTGAAAAGGAAGAGACATTGAAAAGGAAGAGACATTGAAAAGGAAGAGCGAGCCACTGCTGAAAAGGCTGTGACCAAGGAGGAATTGTTCAGCGTGAATGGACTGCTCCAGCTCTTGAGTTAACTGCTAGTCAGCTGAGGTTTCAGAGGCATCTGGAGATGCAGGTGTCCTGGGGCCTGGTCAGCAGTCTCTCTGGAAGATGGGGGCGCTCAGCCCACCACTGAAGACTGGTCTGCACTCCCACTGTTCAGGCCACTGAATGGGTGGGAACAAGCCTGAGTGGCCTGAAGCTGTTTGTCCACGTGTTTAAACAGAAAATGCAGATAAGGTTGACAGAAAATGTTTCTTTAAAAAAAAGAAAAAGGAAGTCATGCACATGGAGAAAAAAAAAACCCTGGACTTTCCGTGTCTTCTCACTCCTGAAGAGAACTACAGTGCTCATTTGTCTTAGTCAGTTGATTTTTATATTACTTTAAAATTGGAGGTGTTAACAGAAGCAGCTACATCTTCTCACATGTACCATCTCATGCCAAGATTTTGATTTTTAATCCCAATCACAAAAAAAGGGAACAGGAGTGTCTTAGAGAAGATTTTATTCTATTCTAGGGCAGAGAGGTTTCTGAATAGGCAGAAAACTTTCTATTCTTGCCAAAAGTAGGAAAGTTTTAAAAAACATATCAGGACTATTACAAAATAGACGAAGAATCAGCTGAAGGAGGCCGTCATCAGCTTAGAGAAGAAAATATAGGCTTGAAATCATAAATAACTGAAATAATTCAGGTCTATTAAAGGCCATGAGTTCACAATGGACTCAAAGAAAAAGTGAGAATAAAATACGCAGTAGGGTAGTTGTAATGCCAAAAAAAAAAGATAATCTTTTTTTATCTATCTTGGTAGATGGTTGGTTTTTATTGATTTTAATGTTTTTATTGATTTTAATAGTTTTAATACATGTGTACATGTACTCTACATGTACATCTATCTGTTTCAACATTTAAGTATAAGTATATATAAGTATGTATGTATTATATTACATATATATGTATAGTTAGCAAGATAGCAACATATGCCTACAAGAGGAAGCCAATATAAATATACTCAGTTTACTTTTTCCTGCATATGCAGATTATATGTGTGTGTCTGTGTAATCAGAATCTGTAAAAAAGAATGAAGAGGACTAATTTTGAGTAGACAAATATTCTCCATAATAGTAGGAATTCTGCCAAGAACTCTACAAGATAGGACACTGTAGCAGATGCCTATTTACCAAATAATTCCAGCACATGATAACTAGGTAGAGAGATTGTCCATCATTTGATCAGCTTTGGTGGTCATACACATTAATTAGTTAACATCCTGTTTCAGGATGATAATTTAGCCAGATGTTCTAAAGGGAAGAATTACTGTGTCAGATTCTAACCTTCATTTTCTAGTAGATAAAATGGCTGCATGAGCATTCTTTTTTCAAAAAGTTTTTATTGAAGTATAGGTGATTTACAATGCGTTAGTTTCTGGCATACAGCAAAGGGATTCAGTTATAAACACACACACACACACACACATATATGTATATATACATATATATATATATATATACACACACACACATAAATATTCTTTTTCATATTCTTTTCCATTATGGTTTATTACAGGATATTGGATATAGTTCCCTGTGCTATGCAGTAGGACCTTGCTGTTTACCTATTTTATATATAGTAGTTTGTATCTGTTAATCCCATACTCCTAATTTATCCCTCCCTGACCCCCTTTCCCCTTTGGTAACCATAAGTTTGTTTTCTATGTCTGTGAGTTTGTTTCTGTTTTGTAAATAAGTTCATTTGTATCATATTTTACATTCCACATATAAGTGATATCATATGGTATGTGTCATCTCTTTCTGACTTCACTTAGTATGATAATCTTTAGGTCCATCCGTATTGCTGCAGTGGCATTATTTCATTCTGGAGGAGCATTCTAATGATTTTAAATTACAGATAAAGCCAACAGAAGTTTTAAATCTTAATGAAAGATTTGTATAGGTAACTATAGAAAGATAATGACTTAGGTAATACTGACCATTTAAAAGTAAACAACAGTGCTTTCTGGAAATTATGGGAAAGGATTGGACTTGTCCCATGTTGCAACAAATCAGATCATCTAAGTTATGCCAAGAATCACTCAATCCTTAAGCCAGAACCAGCAATGGCATTTAACCTGAGGTAGAATTCCTTCTATTTTGAAGTGGTCAAATTTATTGTTAATCTAGCAAGTTTCCAAAATAAATATCTAGTTAAAAAGCTAACCCTTAAGAGTAGGAATAATAATAATAATAATAATAATTAATAATAATATAATGGCAACATGAATAAATGAATAAATACATAAACAAATTAAAAATAAATATATTGCTGATCTAGACCCTAATGAACTCTTGAGGGAGACCCTCTAAAGATTTCCAGGGCTTTCTCTTTGTGTAGTTCACTCTTCTTTCCTGTGAACACTTAGAAACTTGGGTTCTCGGTCTCCTCAACTCAGAGAGTCCATCGGCGCTGCCTCATTCCCTCTCTTTAGGTCATGACCTGGAAACTCTCTCAAAGGAATGAATTAGGACACTTGTAGGACTGGCTTCATTCATTTCCCATCTGTCAAGGATCAATGCTTTTTTGACTGACATCCAGTGTCTTTGAAAGCATTTGGTTCATACATTTTGTCTGTATTTTTGGTTGTTGCAAGGGGGAGGATCAGTTCTGTCCCTATCAGTACATCTTGTCCAGAAGTGAGAGAGCACATGTCTGTTTAATATTTTGTGTGATGAATTGAGAAGTATACAAAAAGCATTTTGCTGATCTTGAACTATGATTGTTTTCTTAAGAAAAAGCACTTGTCCATTTGAGTTGAGAGCTGAACAACCTCCTTCTTTCCATGGAACACAGTTTTTAGTTGAAAGATTAACTGACAGACAAAGTATGTTGTTTTTTTTTTATAGTTGAGTATTTGGCACAGATTTACTTAAAAATAAAAGAAGTCACCTTGTCACTTCAAAGGTAATCGACTGATAGTATTTGTTGCCAATGATGAAATTCAAGCTTTCAAGAGAAAATTAGAATTTGGGAAAAATTGTGATAGCCACTGTGAGCTTGAGAGCTTCCCAATCCTTACAGAGTTTTCTGATAACGATGGTGGAGATATTAACAAATATATTTTTATAAAATATGTTAATATTTGAAAGAATGGCATAACTCAGTGAACCAATATTTTTCAAGTGATCAATGTAGAAAATCATTAGAAAGTAAAAGACCAATCAAAGTGCAAAATAGACCATTCAATGTAACAGAGTAGCAATGTTCATTGATTTGGTTTCAGATTGCACATTGCAATGAAGTTTTAGTAGACAACCACTTATCAAATTTTGGTGTAAGTATCAAGAGGAATATCCAAAGTTTTCTGAAAAGTCTGTTAAAATACTCCTCTTATTTTCAACTACATATCTGTGTGAGTCTGGATTTTCTTCAAATACTTCTTATCAAAAGAACATACTGCAACACATTGAATTCAGAAGCAAATATGAGAATCTGATGTCTGTTTTCATAGAAGTCAGGTAAAGAGCTGTGCGAGGGTGTAAAATACCGCCACTCTTCTCATTATTTCTTGGGAGAAAATATAGTTATTTCCTACTAAAATATATTATTTACTTTAACCTATTTATTATTATTTTAAAATTAATGTTTTAATTTTCAACTTTAATTTCTTACATGGTAAATCTTGATACACATAACCAACTTAAACAAAACATCTTGGGATTCTCAATAAAGGGATTCAGAGACCAGAAAGTTTGAGAACTGCTTCTCTAATCACTGTGATATTTTTAGATATAACTAATATTTTCAAACTGACCTTATGCCTGGTGTTATCAAAGTTCTGCTAATATACTCTTGACTCACAATAGGACAATGAGATAAATATCATAGATAAATATTATGATAACCTTCTTTTTATAGATGTGGAAAATGAGGCACAATTTCCCCAAAGTCATACAGCTATTAAGTGGAAGAAGTCAGAATTTGGATACAGGTGATATGGTTCCATAGTCTGTACTCTGAAACATCATTCTGTATTTCTATGCTATGTGCTGTCTAAATCTTACAGTGGTTTCAATACTTAAAGGAATTTTTATTAGAAGTAGTTTGAATCAAATATTCATAGTGTTTTATTAAGTTTATAGTCAATTTTTAAATGTTGGAGATAATTTGCCAAATTCATAACTTTTAATTTATTTTTGTGTCAGTAGTGAGTAAACATTGAGGAATATTGATTGTTTAATGTCTAAAGAACATTCATTGTTTATTGGAGTTTTAAGACTTATACGTTGAATGTTAAAGCGAGTTAGAGGGAGTAGTAAGGGCTCCTCTCCATATACAAAAGCTGCAGGACTGAGAACAAGCACCATCTGGATACCAGACATAATTGTGAAAATGATGGCAAATCACCTAAGAGCCTTGAGCTGTACTTGGATTCAGCATGTAGCAACCCTGTGATTTGTACATCTTTTTTATTTGAGGATGATGATAGTACTTGACTGTGACAGGAGAATTTACTAAAGGCTCACAGATATTTTTGCTAGCAATTCCAGGCAAGGGTCATTCTATTCATATTCTAACTTTCTGAATCGGTTAAGATTTATAAGACTTGGATATCTCTTGATTTAGACTCACTTATAAAACTAAGATACAGAAAATCAAATTAAGAAATATTCCCAATAAAGCACCAAATGAATTATTTGTTCTTAAGGGATTCATGTGGAAGTATTAGGAAGTGAAATACCACAATGTCTACAACTTAGTTTCAAATGGTAGAGGAAATCAAACCAAATCTAAACTAAACACCAACCCATTGTGTGTGTGTGTACTTAGGAGGAAAACTTGTGCAGAGAGTTGAGTAATGTGCTCAAGGTTGCACACTAGTAAGTGGCAGTTCAGAGATTTGAAGTCAGGGCAACAATCTCATTCCCTGAAAGCTATTAGCATCTCTAGCCTTCTTAGCCTCTAGGAAAAACATTGAAATAATTAGATCCATTGATAAGCCTGTCCACAACACTAGATCCAGAGCAACTAGGCTATTCGGTGTCATCCTGCAACAGTTGAGACAAGAGTATGGGGAAAGAATATTCTTTGGAGTACTATAAAATGGGGATTGACTCTTTCACTGGCCACTTTAGCAACTTCGTCTGGGGGAGGTTCTTCAACCCTTGTGTACCTCATTTCTTCATCTGAAAATAAAAATAGACATAATAATCTCCACCTTATATGATAGCAGGAAGATTGAATTAATAATCTATACACAGCACATGGTATATAATAAGCATTCATTATATGTCATCTTGCTCCTTATACTGGGGACTATTTTTACTTTGGCTACAAGTAGTCATTTCCCACTAGAAGAGAGCTCTTAAAAAAGACACCTGTCCTTGAAATTTCTCTGAGTGCTGGTCATGTGTTGGCCCCTTTATGGTAAAAACCAAATCATTTTAGATGATCCTTAGAGAAGTGTAATACAAATTGATATCCACATAGGAGACATGCTTTAGAGAAAAATATTCCTACAGGCTAGTACTACATTCTGGCACAGCAGCAGCATCCCTGCAGCCTTCCGTGGACACAGAGGTGTTTTTTAGCCCCATTCATGGCAAAGCTATGTTTTGACCCTCTGCAATCAGTTGCTCTGCAACCAGCTGTTCATATAATGTGTTTCCTTCCTGATGATCATCGTCATTAGGGTAATTTGATTGATTGGCAGCTTTTTCTTTTCTTATGGCCAGGTTCTCTGCTTATAAATATTCCCCATCTGGATAAATGTATTCTGAATGGAACTTTTCATGGAAGAGTAATAATATACAGTTTTGTTTATACAACATGTATTTATAAAATAAAAATGCCTTGTATTTTATTTATTTTCAGAGTAGCACCAGATAATCTTGTTAGTTTTGAAAATGTTAATCCTTATGAATAATTCTCCTTAAACTGGGAATACTGTAACCATGTGTTAGAATTGATCAGACTCAGTAACTAGGATTCCTAAAATATTTAACTTGGTTCTATTTAATGGACATTAACTCATTCCCATCAAATTAAATTACTTCCATGGGGTAGTTTTAAACTGAAATGAGACTGAACTGAGAAAATTAACTAAGAAGTCACTGGACTGGATGGAGGGAGAACCAAGAGTTAGTATTGCTATAGTTGTGTTTAGGGAGAAGGGGGCAAGTGTATGGGGTATGATGACAGGCTTTCTTAGTGAGTCAGAAAACAGCTCAGGGTAGACCTGGATCTATAAAAATACTTTCTGATTAAAATAAAATGGTTTGAGATTAAAATGCTTTCATAAGTCCCGATAGTGGAAAGGTTATGCATCAAACTACATAAACTGAAGAGTCATTGACTTCTAGGGAATAGAATATTTGAGTGGGCAATTATATTGTCCTAGTTAAGAAAGTTCACAGAGAGTAAAACTAGAGATTCACAATATACTTATCTACTATATATATTTTTAACTCCACACCTAGGTGTGAAATGATCATTTAATATTCATTGTGTAGTAAAGAATTTGGCCTTGCCCCAAGAAATATCTGCTTTTTTGCCCTAGGCTTCTCAGAGGTCATCTATTTAATACCTGGTAGGAGCATCTTTGTTTAGAGTAGGGGCTGGCTACACTGGATCTTGGGGTGAGGTCATCCACACCCAATAGCTTTAGGGTGGGGGCTGGCTCCAGCGTAAAGACCAACAGTGTGACCTAGCATGGCGACTTTGGCTCATGTGGTATCAATTGAGCTAGACACTGTGTTCAGCCGTGTGAGCAATCAACCAATGTTGCCTAGGTATTACAGCCTCAATGAAAACTAAAGACACAGAAGCTTGGTTGAGCTTCCTTATTTTCAGTATACTCTCTGTGCCCATTGTTACATGTCAGTTCTAGGAAAGGAAAATGGAAGCTTCATGTTTGGAATCCTCCTAGACTCTGCTCTATGTGTCTCTTCCTTTGCTTGCAATTTTTATCTTTTCCCTATAATAAACAGTAACCATAAATATAAATTTTCAGGGAGTCCTATGAAAACTATTGAATCTGAGGGTGGTTTTAGGAACCCCCCTGAACTTGCAGTTGGTGTCAGAAATTGAGGCATCATTGGAGACTGTACTCTCATACTTCACAGTTTGACTATTTCTAGGCATTCTTAATAAACATTATAAGCATTGTTAAATCCTGAATTGCCTTCTGAATTTTTTCAGCCTAAATTATATTTAGTGCAGTTATTTTGGGAATGTTCTATTTCTTAGGAAGAGATAAACACTCAAGTAATAATATTTATTGATTACCTACTATCCATGTCTAGTTGATATGTATGATTGTTTTATTACTCCAGATATTTCTTTGATAGGGACATGTCATAGTTTCAGCCACGCTCCACATTCTGAATAGACTAACCAATATAAACAGTACACTCTTTCATTTAGTCATACACCATAAATATTTGGGTAGAATAGTCACATCCTATTCTAAATCCATCTCAATTTTTGTATTTTTACCATGGGGCAAATCAAACATGGGTTTGGCACTTTTTCCCAGTCTGATTTTCCCTAAGGTTGTCTTAAGACCTAAGAATAGTAAGACTAATTATTTTGTTGTGTCCTTATCACTTGTACAGATTCATTGAACCAGCTGAGTAAGTTGGTTCCATTTGATTAGTTCCCACTCGTTTGGCTTCAGCTATGGTCAGTTGTTGGGAAGTGAGCTTACAGAAACCAGCTGTCCCATGAAGTGGAGCACTGCCAACTCTGTTGAGGAAACACACATTCTATCACAGTTTTAAATCTATTATTAATAAAACCTTGCACTGTGGGCTTCAGCCTGCAGTAGACATTTATGAACAGGTCAGAAAATGAGGAATGGAAATTGAAACACGGAGCCTTTGACAACAGCTGCATAAATGGTAGCACTATAGTTACCGAATTGCTAAAAATCAGTTAAGGAAGGTGGCCACCTGATCTCCCTGTGCATAATCTATTTAAGTAGGTAGTCTGTTTCTGAAATCAAATGTTTCTGGACTCTGAGACTTTTTAACAGGATGCCATTTTACTTAGAAAGTGTAATCCAGAGATTTCATAGGCCCTATTGTTTCAAAAACATATATAAGAAATAATTGGACTGCTCTGCACCAATTATCCAATCTCTAATGAAAGTTTATTAGGGAAACTCATCTGGTACTCTTTCAAAATGTAATACAGTTTTTTCAAATTAGTCTTGAAAACTCTTGAGTATTTTATAATTTTTATTTTACATGCTCACTAACAGAAATAATCTGTATTGAATGATTCTGCAATACAGAAGAAAAATCTTTCATTGAAATGTGTCTGTACTTACAATTTTTATAATCTTTAAATCATTAGAATTTAGGATTTTGATTCACCATTCTAAGAAATAACTAATCTGGCATATGCAATAAATTTTGCTGTAATTCTTCAATAGGAGAACTGTTTAAAAGTAGATGAAGAATGCTCTGAAGCAGAAAGAATCTTTTGAAAAATAGTCCAGTAAGGGACCTTTCATAATTATATTTTTAGTGTCATTGACACCACAGTTTATAATAATGCCACCATTCACTTAGTTATCATTGAATTCTAGCACCTTATACTTAGTAACTCACTTATTCCTCATATAATGTGATAAATTTATTAATATTCTGATTTTATAGCTGACAAAATTTAAACTCAGATGGTTTTAGTAACTTGAGCAGGTAGATCTATGGGGCATCAAAATTGAAAATTCACTGATTTCTGGAGGATGGTTTTTCTGTTATGTGACTATAAATTATTTGTTGAATGAGGAGAATAAATGAATAATGAGTGAACAAATGAAGTCAATGTCAAACTCATTCTATCTTACATCTAAATCACAATAGTGATTATAAATTTCTTTTGGCTGTTTTAGAAACATTTTTTATATAAAAAGAAGATTCCTATTGATGCCATTAATCTACTTAGGCATAAAAAAGCAAAGAAACTGTTTAACAATACAAGTTAATATCACAAGTTAATATCACACTTACAATTTCATCAATTAAAAAAATCCAGCTTTTTATGAAAACTTTCAATTATATGGAAAAATGTAGATTATAAAATAACTCCCATATACCCATTACCTTGATTTAACAAATGTCAACATTTTGCCACATTCCCTTTTTTCATTTTCTTGCTGAATAATTTTAAATTACAGATATAACATCTCAAACCTAAACATTTTTGTATCAACTCTAAAATGGGACATTTTCTACCATTAAAACATCAGAGAGTATCATTAATGCACCTAACAAAGTTAAGGAAAATTCCTTAAAGTAATTTAATATCCATTACATTTTAAAATTTCACCAATTAACCAAAAATGTTTTATAAAGTTCATTTGTTTAAACAAATTGGTTAAGGTAAAGCATTGTCTTTAGTTGCTATGTTTCTTTGATCTCATTAGACTCAGCACCCTTTCTTCCCTACCCTCTGCCCATCTTTTTTTTGACATTGACTTACTGATGAATGGGTCACCTATTTGTCTAATTGCTTCCTCCACCTGATAGTGTCATCTAACTTGTTCCTCTACTCCTTTCATTATTTACTGGAAGCAAGAAGTTAGATATAGCAACTTGGTTATAATCATGTTATTAGATCTTATGAAGAATCCCTCATAGGTGATGCTGTAGACGCATTCCATTCTATTTGGATGCATACAAAGTCTGCTTGTCCCAGGATTCATTTTGCTGAGAATGATCTGTGGGTTCAGGTGGTAACATTCTGGATCCTCTATGGTAGATTGTACTTTACCCTTCCTCATCTGGACCTTGCTGTGCAAAATACAGCTGGAGGCTATATGTTTTTAGTCTTGAGTTTCATGCTAATTGCTCTAAGTCATACCCATATTCATTCTATTTTACATTTTCCTTTGCTTGACGTATAATTCTGGTATTTATAATAGGAGACATGGGGAGCTCATCCTTGAATGTTTATGGCCATATTCTAATTTGATAAGACTTCAAAAAATATGAAACTGCTCATAATGTTTGTGGTTTGCAAGCTGGAAATTCCCTCAGTAAAGGAGAACCATCAGAGAAATCCTATTCTGTAGGTTTATTTTTGAAGGGACCTCGTTTCCTCCTTTTTTATAATTCCATAAGGCAAGCAGTGCAGGGTTTGCTTCTGGAAAACTTACAAGGCAAGTTGTTGATGCTTTAGTGAGGCAAGTGGTCATTCAGTGGAAAATTCTACTAGCAGATGGTTCTTTCTTCAGCCAGATCAGGTCACCTCCCTCATCATCTATTTTTTGTTGGACTTCTGATTCTATATAAAATTTTACTTAAGGTTGAATGGTATAAACAGGACAAATAAAAGCATGCACATATGCATGTAACAACATGCATTACACAAAAAATGGCCACTTCTTGTCCATGTAGATCTTAGTACATGGTGTAGGGGCCTGAGAATCACTCAGATGGCATCACCCCCAAGGAAGAAGCTAGCAATCCTGATCACTGCAGCATTCTCAAGACGAGGGGCTATAGAAAGCCATGTAAATTTTGCTAGTGTAACCCATAGGCATGGCCCGTAAAATATTTTTATCATTTTTCAAATGAGACTGTCTATTTCAAGTCATTGGCTTTTGCTCAGGCTTGTTTTTTCTCTTGTGGGACTGTTCTTCCTCCTTTTTCTACCATGACAACTCTTAATTGTCTTTCAGGTGCAGTATACAGTCTTCTCATCTCTAAAGCCTTCCCTGAGCCTCTCTTCTAGCTTCTTAGTACAAAACTTACCAATTTGCAAATGATCTGTTGGTATTAACTCTTTTCTGTCTAAACTGAGAGGCCTCAGAGTTAGGTACCATGTCCTTTTCATCTCTGCTAGTGCCTAGAATCTTGTAAATAATAAATACTGTGTGTTTAATGAATGAATGAAAAAAGATTGTAAGCCTCTGTAACACTGGAAAAGAGGTAAAGAGGAAAAAGGAGAGTAGTAATCAATATAGTGGTCTGAGATGTGGTTTAAGTCTCTGGCTTTGGAATATCACCAACTTCCAGTGCAGAAAGGCACCAGTGGTCAAAGATACGCAGACAGTGGCATAATAGCATTGTACATTAAGCCAAACATTTGATTTAACTATTTATGACATTAACTTAATGTCCATAAGTCTTGATGTCCAATAACCCCCTTATTGTTTTAAACTCTCAAATGAGCATTCTTTGGAGTATGATATCCTGGAGCTGAGTCTAATGCATTTTGTATTCATAAAACCTCCCACAGAGTCACGAGTAAGTATTAGATATGCTTATTGAGCTGAGCAGAGATAACTGTCTGCCAAAAAATGATAATCACGAAGAAGGATCCCAAGAAGAGACCACAAAGTTTCCAGCTTTCTGAAAGTTTATGGAGCCTCCACAAAGGAGAGGAACCAAGATTGTGGGATAAGAGGCTCCAAAAGACAAATGTCATCTGGTATTTCCTCAGTGTCTTCTGGGATGTGCTTGTCAGAATCTGTGAGCCAACATTTATCCATATACTCACTTTAGATGCCTTGGAGTTTGGGGCTGTCCAGTATTACCTGGGAGTAGCATAACCAGGGATTGGAGCTCACCTATTCACACTTCTTTCCCGAGACACAAGGAGGAACAGGAAGAATGGAGGTTCATTTCCTCTTTAGTTTCACATCCTGTTCAGTGGGATGATGAAAAAGCAAATGGTGTGTGTGTGTGTATGTGTATATATATATTCCTTATGTATGACATATATAGACATATGTGAACTACATACACACACAATTATTTAAGGATATGCCACTAACAAATATTGCCCAAGAAACTTAGAAGAAAATAGAAAATGATGGCAAAGAAACTGGAAACAATCCTTCAATTTTTGGCAGAGATTATAACAAAAGTAATATTTTAAATTTGAAAATGGATATAGAATGCTTGAAGATGCTTTTAGTCTATAGTAGAGTTTATTAAATTTAGCAAAATGACCTATATTTTAGAAAACACAAAATGGTATTTATATATATATAAGTGAAGTGAAAAAGTAAAGCAGAGAAAAGTCTTCAGCAAAATGCTATCCATTGTAATATTATTCAGACTCACTGTTGTGAGTTATTAAGATTTTTCTGTTATGTTAATATCCAAACAAAAATATTTGTTGCACAAAAACTATGTTTTATTAAGAAAATGTTTCTTTCCTTTAATAAAATTTTTCTTTTTTATAAAAAGATATATAAGCTTTGAAGCTTAATTTTTAAACCATTTCTTTTTTAGACACTTTTTTAAGCTCTTTTTAAATTTATTTTTTATTGAAGTATAGTTGCTGTACAACATTATATAAATTACAGTTGTACAAAATAGTGATTCACAATTTTTAAAGGTTATATACTCCTTTTACAGTTATTATAAAATGTTGGCTATATTCCCTGTGTTGTACAATATATCTTTGTACAACAAATAAAATAAAACAATTTTACATCTACCACTGTTATTAAAATCGTAAAATAAATAGTAAAGGCTTTGAATACGGTTGAAATAATGTGTGTACAGTTTGTGTGATCAGAGAATCAGCAGAAAAGATAATATCGAATGTTTTCTTCAATAACTGGTACATACATGTCAGGCATGAGCCTACAGGAATGGTTTGGATTCACATTATCTTCACATTCCTTTAAGTGAGGTGGATCTTAAGAAAATAAATTACGAGGAAGTGTGATGAGTGCAGCAGTGGGAAAATGCACATGATCTACCTGTGTAATAGCAATAAGAAGAGAGAGTTAAATTCTGCCTAGGGACCTGGTTATGCTTCATCATGACAGTGACACCTAAACTATTGTGGTGGTTGTTGTGGTAGTCATGGTAGTTTTTTGGTAGTTGCTTTATTTCTTTGTTGGTTTGTTTTCTAAGTGTGAATACAATTCTTCAAGTTTTCACTTATAGGAATATAAAGGAGAGAAGAAATCACGCTGATAGAGGCATGGACACACGAATCAGCATATAGTGTTTAGGGAATTATTACTAATTTGGTATGGCTGGAGCAGTGGTTCTCCATCAGGAGTCATTTTTGCCCCCACTAGAAGATTTGACACTGACTGGAGACATTTTTGGCTCTAATGGGGTCAGGGGTAATGTAGCATTTAGTGGGGAGAGGACAGTGATGCTACTAAACATCCTACAATATGGACAGGACATGCCCAACAACAAAGAATTACCTAGCCCAAAATGTCAGTGATGCCAACCTTGAGAAGGCCTTGGCTAAAGCATGAAAACTGAGGTGATAAGAGAGGGAGAAATAGAAGGAGAAAAGGCAGATAGTGTCTATATTATGGGGAAGGTGGGGTGACTTTGAATATCAACCTCAGGAGTAAATGAATAGCATGAGTATTAACAGTGACAAAGAAACAAAAAGATAAGGAGAGATGCAACATACAAACATACAACTGCTGAGGTATGCATGGAACAGATCTAGGGAGTGCATTACCTAGGTTACAGTGCATATTATTTCCCCTGGAGTTGTGCAAGGCATAACCTCCACAACGAGTTGTTGTGAAGAAACCTATTTACAGGTATAAATTAAGAAGAAACTGTGAAAGCTGAAATAATGGTACAGTAGATTTAGGTTTCTTCAATGTTTTATATGAAAAGTTTTTTAAAAAACAAGTTTGTGTCTAATTTTAGAGATTATAGCATAATTAGTCAAAACGATTGGGAACAGCATGTAGATGGGTACAAAGTGGGGAGTCTCGGGGACAAGAGGTCAAGAATTACATCATAGAAAAGTCTGGTTTAAATGGAAGGGATGGGGACTCTCCTGACAGTCCAGTGGTTCAGACTGTGCTTCCACTGCAGGGGGCATGGGTTCGATCCTTGTTTTGGGAAACTAAGATCTCACATGCTGCTCCACAGGGCCAAAAAATAAAATTAAAAACATAAATAAAAATAAAGTTAGTTTCTAAATAAATAAATAAATAAATGGAGGGAGTAGTATGGGAATTACTGAGCTATGAGATAGAAAAACAACATTATTTTATGGAGGGCTTTTGATGCTTGTTGTTGGAAGTTTAGGTTTGATGCAGAGAGTTAGCAAGAGTCCTTGTAAGTTCCTGAATATGAAAGAGATGAATGAAAATGGCCTTTGAGTAATATTGTTTTGCCAGCCCTGTGTTAGATCATAGCATGAAGAAAATGAGGCATGTGACAGGGTGATCAGCTAGGAGACTATTGAAGTTCTGCCCTCAATTTACAAACAAAATACTGCTCACTGCTACCCATAAAATATCCTTTCATATACATGAAACGTGCTGTTAAGTTTCAATTTTCTTGGGTATGTACACTTACTTAGTCTTTTAGCCTTTCCTCTTCGGACACATTTCCCAACATTTCAGTAATTTATTTTGCTCTTGCC
This sequence comes from Hyperoodon ampullatus, assembly GCF_949752795.1. Taxonomy (NCBI): domain Eukaryota; kingdom Metazoa; phylum Chordata; class Mammalia; order Artiodactyla; family Ziphiidae; genus Hyperoodon; species Hyperoodon ampullatus. The sequence goes on along the minus strand of NC_136922.1, from coordinate 55,944,338 downwards.
TCTTTACTCTCTCCAATTGTGTTTTTTCCATATCTCACTTCATTTATGATCACAATTCAGATGGAACAGTGTATTCTAATAAAGTTCAGATCAAAACTTATCAAAAGGAAAGGATATTCAAAAGGGGACATTTTATATATATATATATATATATATATATATATATATATATATATATATATTTTAAGGAATTGAAGATTTAAAAAAGGAAGCTTAGATTCAATCTAACATTTTATATTTTTTCATAAATACTGAAGAGGTAACGATATGAATAAATGATTAACAAATGTGAGAATAAAGAAAAGTAGTATGTTAAAGATTATTTCTTACAAATATAAGCTTTAGTCTTCACTCAGAGCCATTGCAATTAAAGTAAAACATTTTAAAAATAATAATTGCAGATAAAGCAAGGTTATTTTAAACCTGTAGAGTTAAGTTCTCCTCATATTCTTGACTAGTGAAAAGAATCTGCCATCCTCTTGTCTTCCATTATAAATATAATAAAAATTCACCAGCAAAATACTTGAGTGTAAATCAATGCAGAGATTTTTCCCAAGCTCAAGACAGATTAAATGATAAAAAAAGGAAGAGATTTCCACATCAGACAATAGACTGGATTTACCCATCTGAAACAAGTTAAAAAAGAAAAAAAACAGTCAAAATATTTTTAACAATGACTCTCAAAACATTTTACATCAGACAGTGAAGACAGAGTTCCCTATGAGGGGGAAGAAAAAAAGAAAGGTGAGCTGTGTACCATATGAGTGTCCTAGTTTACTGCCTGGAGAAATTTTCTAGGCACGACACAAGAACCCAAGAAGAGCTTGGCAGTTTTCCTGAGTTAAGGAGGTAGAGCTGGGAGTCCAGGGAAGCCAAGATGGCTCAAGTATACAGGACAGAGATACACAGAAAACCCTGGAGATCTGCATAGGGTCCCTTGTGATTATCCAGTAGAGTTTTTATCAGTTCATATATATGTGAAAACTACATGAGACTTGGAAGACAATCACCTAAAATGATTAGAAAGAATATTTGGGAATAGTGCCTATTCCCATCAGCCAGAGTGGAAAAACTTGTAAGTCACAGGGGAGAGTACTCAGAATTGTCTTGCCTCTGTATAAACTTTATCACAACAAAATGCCTAAGAAGCTTAAAAACAAGACCCAAAAGAGTCAAACTATTTTTAAGGAAGTTAACCATGCCACAAAAAAGGATCAAGAATATTTATAGGAATAAGAAATATTCAGTGCCCAGTAAATTAAAATCCACAATGAATGGTATCCAAACAAAAATTACAAGGCATGCAAGAAAGCAGAAATATATGAGATAAATAAATTAATCAAAACTAACCCAGAAGTGACATAGATGATAGAATTAGTAAAATGTTATTGAGCATTTGTTATAACTATATTCTATATATTCAAGAAGCTAGAGGAAAAGTTGAACATGCTAAATAGAGTTATAAAAGATACAAAGTGGACTTTTAAAGATGAAAAACTACAGTGTCTAAGAAAATATATCTAGATTTAGATATATATAGTGGTTGGATTTAACAGCAGATTAGACATTGCAGAAAAGATTAATGAACCTGAAAATAGGAATAGAAAATATCCAGTGGGAAGCACACACACACAAAAAGACTAAAAAAATAGAAGTAGAGCATTAATGTTGAACAACTTCAAGTATCCTAATATATGCATAATTGAAGTGCCTGAGGAGGGGTAAGGGCATAAAAATTTCACAAGAGATAAGACCTGGATATTTTCTAAATTTGATGAAAATATAAACCCACATATACAAGAACCTCAATAAACACAAGAAACATGAAGAAAAATACACCAAATCATATTACAACCAAATTGCTTAAAACTAGTGATAAGAAAGAAAATCTTGAGTTGCTGATGTAGAAAGATACGTTATGAAACAGAGGAACAAAGATAATGATGACAGCAGATTTCTTTGAAAACAATGCAAATTAAAAGACAATAGAGCAACATCTTTAAAATAGTGAAATAACAAAACCATAACCTAGAATTCTTTACCTGGTAAATATATCTTTTAAAAACTGAGGTGTAATAAGACTTTTTCACACATACAAAAGTGAAAAGAATTCACTACCAGCAGACACACACTACAAGAAAAAAAAAATACTACCAGTTGGAAATCTGGATCTACACAAAGGAATTAAGATCATTGAAATGATAACTGTGAGTAAATACAAAGAGAATTTTTTCTCATTATTTAAATCCCTTTATAAATAACAGTTGAAAGCAACACTAATAATAATGCATCATGGAGTTTATAATACATGCAGAAGTGAAGTGTGTAAAAACGACAGTACAAAGTTTTGAAGGGGAGAAATGGATGCATATCATTGTACGGTTCTTGTGCAGTATGTGAAGCAGTATAAGGTCTCCTGATAGTAGACTGTTAAATTAAAGATGCATACTATAAACCTCAAATAACCAGTAATATGCACAAAAAAGAATTGTTGTTAAGGAGATAAGATAGAATTACAAAAAATTCTCAATCTGAAAGGTAGAAAAAGAGGAAAAAAGGAACAAAGAAGAGTTGGAACAAATAGAAAAAAATATATAGTAAGATGGTAGTTTAAAACCCAATCATATCAATAATACATTAAGTACAAAGTTAAAAAAATGTAAGGCAGACATTGTCAGGTTGGACAAGAAAAAATCAGCTTTATGCTGCCTATAAAGAGCCCACTTTAAAAGTAAAGACACACATAGGTTAAAAGTAAGAGGATGGTTAACAAAGTAAAAGGATGATAATAAATGTACTTTACTCATACTAATCAGTGTAAGGCTCCATCGGGTGTGTGGACTGTGGGCAGGCACTGAGCTCCTATAGGTTGGCTTTGTCTGCATCTCGTAACTGACCTGTATTCCTATCATGGTGCATTTTTCAGCAGTTTCCTAAGTAACTTAGAGAATGTACTAGGTTATGGTACAAAGGCCACTAGGTAATTTCTGCATACATTTATGTCCCACCTGCCTATAAACTGGTGAGCACTGAAAAAAAAAACAGGGGTTAACAATCTTGTAAAAAAAGATACTTTTTAATAATTTTCAGAGCATATTTGACTCTATGAAATGTGAAAGAAAGGAAGCAGAGGCCAATTAATAGATAATTAATAGATAACCACTTTCCCCCCTTGGTGTCCATACGTTTGTTCTCTACATCTGTGTCTCAATTTCTGCCCTGCAAACCAGCTCATCTGTACTATTTTTCTAGGTTCCACATATATGCTTTAACATACGATATTTGTTTTTCTCTTTCTGACTTACTTCACACTGTATGACAGCCTCTAGATCCAACCATGTCTCTACAAATGACTCAGTTTCATTCCTTTTAATGGCTGAGTAATATTCCATTGTATATATGTACCACATCTTCTTTATCCATTCATCTGTCAATGGGCATTTAGGTTGCTTCCATGTCCTGGCTATTGTAAATAGTGCTGCAATGAAAATTGGGGTGCATGTGTCTTCTTGAATTATCGTTTTCTCTGGGTATATGCCCAGTAGTGGGACTGCTGGATCATATGGTAATTCTATTTTTAGGTTGTTGTTTTTTTTTTCACAGTACGCAGGCCTCTCACTGTTGTGGCCTCTCCCGTTGCGGAGCACAGGCTCTGGACACGCAGGCTCAGCGGCCATGGCTCACGGGCCCAGCTGCTCTGTGGCATGTGGGATCTTGCCAGACCGGGGCACAAACCCAAGTCCCCTGCATCGGCAGTCAGATTCCCAACCACTGCGCCACCAGGGAAGCCCTATTTTTAGTTTTTTAAGGAACCTCCATACTGTTATCCATAGTGGCTGTATCAATTTACATTCCCACCAACAGTGCAAGAGAGTTCCCTTTTCTCCACACCCTCTCCATCATTTGTTGTTTGTAAATTTTCTGATGATGCCCATTCTAACTGGTATGAGGAGATACCTCATTGTAGTTTTGATTTGCATTTCTCTAATAGTTGGTGATGTTGAGCAGCTTTTCATGTGCATCTTGGCCATCTGTATGTCTTCTTTGGAGAAATGTCTATTTAGGTCTTCTGCTCATTTTTGGATTGGGTTGTTTGTTTTTTTACTATTGAGCTGCATGAACTCTTTATATATTTTGGAGATTAATCCTTTGTCCATTGATTTGTTTGCAAATATTTTCTCCCATTCTGAGGGTTGTCTTTTCATCTTGGTTATGGTTTCCTTTGCTGTGCAAAAGCTTTGAAGTTTCATTAGGTCCCATTTGTTTATTTTTGTTTTTATTTCCATTACTCTAGGAGGTGGATCAAAACAGATCTTGCTGTGATTTATGTCAAAGAGTGTTCTTCCTATGTTTTCCTCTAAGAGTTTTATAGTGTCTGGTCTTACATTTAGGTCTTTAATCCATTTTGAGTTTATTTTTGAGTATGGTGTTAGGGAGTGTTCTAATTTCATTCTTTTACACGTAGCTGTCCAGTTTTTCCAGCACCACTTATTGAAGAGACTGTATTTTCTCCATTGTGTACCCTTGCCTCCATTGTCATAGATTAGTTGACCACAGGTGTGTGGGTTTATCTCTGGGCTTTCTATCCTGTTCCATTGATCTATGTTTCTATTTTTGTGCCAGTACCATATTGTCTTGATTACTGTGGCTTTGTAGTATAGTTTGGAGTCAGGAAGTCTGATTCCTCCAGCTCCGTTTTTTTCCTCAAGACCACTTTGGCTCTGCGGGGTCTTTTGTGTCTCCATACAAATTTTAAGATTTTTTGTTCTAGTTCTGTAAAAAATGCCATTGGTAGTTTAATAGGGATTCCATTGAGTCTGTAGATTGCTTTGGGCAGTATAGTCATTTTCCCATTTATGATAAAAACTCTCCAGAAAGTGGGCATAGAGGGAACCTACCTCAACATAATGAAGTCCATGTATGACAAACCCACAGCAAGCATCATTCTCGATGGTGAAAAACTGAAAGCATTTCCTCTAAGATCAGGAACAAGACAAGGATGTCCACTCTCACCACTATTATTCAACATAGTTTTGGAAGTCCTAACCATGGCGATCAGAGAAGAAAAAGAAATAAAAGGTATACAAATTGGAAAAGAAGAAATAAAGCTGTCAGTTTTTGCAGATGTCATGATACTATACTTAGAGAATCCTAAAGATGCCACCAGAAAACTGCTAGAGGTAATCAATAATTTGGTAAAGTTGCAGCATACAAAATTTATGTACAGAAATCTCTTGCATTCCTATACACTAATGATGAAATATCTGAAAGAGAAATTAAGGAAACACTCTCATTTACCATTGTGACAAAAAGAATAAAATACCTAGGAATAAACCTACCTAGGGAGACAAAAGACCTGTATGCAGAAAACTATAAGACACTGATGAAAGAAATTAAAGATGATGCCAACAGATGGAGAGATATACCATGTTCTTGGATTGGAAGAATCAATATTGTGAAAATGACTGTACCGCCTACTGTTCTTATTTGATCTTCTACATGGGCAGCTAAAGTTGCAAGAGGAAAATCCTAAAATTGTGCAACAAATTTATGGTTTCCATAAGTGGCTCCTCCAACCTAATAATAATAATAATTACAGTTGTTTATTTTTACTCTAAGCCAGACAACGTGCTAGCCTCTTAACAGGAGTTACCTTGTTTAAACCTCAAGTATCTGATTAATTAACTATTTTACCTATTTGATGGATGCCAAACAAATGCTTAAGTAAAGTTTTCATTTATCCCAGTTTCACACACTTAGGAAACACTGGACCCACCCTTAAAATTGGGAAATTTGATTCCAGAAGCTGTGCTCTTAAGTAGTACATTTCTTTACCTATAATTATCTGTTCTTCCTGATCCATAATTTCTCTAATTCATAAATAGCAAAGGAGATCTAAATACTGCCCCCCTCCTCACATCAGAATGATCTCTGGCCTTTTCTAGATGGGTCTTCCCCACTTAAGTTCCCTTTTTCAAAGTTTTTCTTGAGTATATAACCTCTTGTGGCAGTAAGAGTTAAATTTGATAAATTTTTTATCCTTTCTTGCAAAAGATAGAAAGTAACTTTAGCAAAAACAAAAAAAGAATAAAAATCAAAACTAAGAACTCACACAGCTTGAAGTCAAGGAATAGAGATGGGGTTATAATTCCTTCTGTGGATTAAGACTGACCATTTTTTATACAGTTTTTAATAGTTAAGATGAGACAGAGAGAATAAGACATGTAACTGAATTTGATGAATATTTTATAGTAGATGAAAAATACAGAAAATATTCAATAAACTCTGCCAAATTATATGGTCCCTGAAGTGCTAGGGCACGATGAATACAATGAAGGACTTTGAGGCAAGTATACACCTGGTAAGAAAATCGTTGACAGGGACTTCCTTGGTGATCCAGTGGTTAAGAATCCGCCTTCCAGGGCTTCCCTGGTGGCGCAGTGGTTGAGAGTCCACCTGCCGATGCAGGGGACACTGGTTCGTGCCCCGGTCCGGGAAGATCCCACATGCCGCGGAGCGGCTGGGCCCGTGAGCCATGGCCGCTGAGCCTGCGCGTCCGGAGCCTGTGCTCCACAACGGGAGAGGCCACAACAGTGAGAGGCCCGCGTACTGCAAAAAAAAAAAAAAAAAAAAGAATCCACCTTCCAATGCAAGGGACACGGGTTCGATCCCTGGTCTGGGAACTGAGATCCCACATGCCGTGGGGCAACTAAATAGCGAGCCCATGTGTCACAACTAGACAGCCTGTGTGCCGCAACTAAGACCCGAGACAGTCAAAATAAAATAAATATTAAAAAAAAAGAAAATCATTGACTGTAATACCATAATGAATTATCTTTATATTAAAATAGATTAACAATGTTATTATTAACGTTAATATTTCATAAAGAGTCTTAGAAGTGTTATAGCATAGAAAAATGCAGTGATATTCCAAAGAATAATGACTTTGAAAAAGAACTATTAGCATTATGCATTTAGGAAAACACATCAGCAGCAACTGTGGACTTGGTGATGCCAGTATTTTCCAGCTTTATTCTGTTTTTCTGGTTCTACAGCTGTAAGGTGGACATATTTTCAATAGTATTTTCAAGAAATAAAACAGCTTGAGATAGAGATTATTAATGGAGAGGCTTATAAACATTTCCTGACTGTCTAGGGATAGATATATAAATGAATAGTCTTATGAAAGCATTAAAAGTAGTACTGTCATTTAAGTATATATTTTGCTTAACAGTGGGCCTCTTTGTCCAGTGAGCAGGTAGACTTCATTGGGTTTATTTTCAGGCAACAATCTTCATCAATAAGATGAAGGAAAATGTAGGAATGTTATATCAAGAGCTCTGTGTGTGTGTGTGTGTGTGTGTGTGTGTGCGTGTGTGCAGTACGTTTCTGTATAGGTCATATGGGGGGGGATGTTTTACCTGTAAGTATTTACAAAACAACTCAATTTAATGACTTACCAAAATCAGTGAATTAAACACAAAAATTGGATCAGGCCATTTTTTCATGTATTTTGCAAAAGTTAACATAAGGCATATGCTAATAAAAGGGCTCAACTTTTCTCTAACTGGTGATATTATCAGGCATTGTATAATTATAGTTAATTCAATCTATTTTATGAGTAGACATGACTTAGCAAAATTTTATTTGGGGAATAAGAATAAATGTACTCTTCTCTTTGATGTTCTGTCCTACTAGTTTGAAAACCCTTTTGGCACCATAACTTACAGACACATAAATAATGTATTTTGGTTTAGACCTTAGAATTAGATCTGATGATTTGAAAAGTAGTTTGTCAGTCATCAGACTACTAAGGTTAAAATATTTTCCACAAGCAACTATATGCAACTAAGATCCTGAGGGAATGTTTGCATATGTATCCATACATGCCCATGTAAATATAGTTTTATTAAGATGTAAAATGATATCTAGTAAGTAAACTAAGATTATATGATAGATATTTGAATAATCAGATCAAGAAAATGTGCTTATAGTCAAGAGTATTTTCTAAAATTTATTACAATCATTTTGAAATAACCAAATGGATATAAATTTCATAGCCTACCTCAAAAAGAATAAAGATATCACAGAACTAAGTGTGTAAATTTCTCTATTGAGAAAATCAGTAATTTATAAATATTTAAAATTATAGAAAAATGTAAGGTTAATTTTTGATGTTTACAAACTCTCTGAATTATATCATCTTATGTCCATATTTCTTTTCAAATCTGGTTACATGGACTTCTTTAGATATGATTAACTCTACTTTGTTACTATTTGGAAAATCAAAGTTTATCAGGTCTGATCTGACAGAAAATTCTATTGCTCAGTGAGATCTGGCTTTAGATTATTACAGTAGAAGATATTCTGGAGGATAATGCTGTATTTGACCACAATTTTTGAACAAATACAAAAAAAGATATAGAATTAAGCTTACATTTATACATGTGGAATTTAACATATTTAATGTTTTAAATGTTTTTGCTTAACATTGGAATATACTTTCTACTTCCTCTAAAGTACTACAGGTGATGTATTTATTGTTGATATAAAAAGTGAATTAAAATGGGCTTTATTGAATATTTTTATACATACCCTGGTGGGTAGCAAAACCATGTTTAGATATCTTTGGCTTCAGTAATTTTTTTATTTTTCATGTTCAGAAATAAATAATCTCCTTAATTGGATCAAAGCAAGTTACCCAAATTTCATGTGAACTCTTTCTCAATAGGATATTGAGTTATGAGAATCTAAAATTCGTATTTATAGGCCTGTGTCTGAAATAATTGGATTGCTTTTGCAAAGGATTATTAACAAAAGAAAAATGAAAAGAGAGTGAGAAAAAAAACCTCGATCCATATAAGTAGGAAGACACAAATGAAAGAAGTGAGTTAATCAGTACATTAACTAATGAGATGTAAAGAAATCAGAATATTTAATTTGTTTAAAACAGTGGACTCTCAAGACTTTTTCTGGTCTTTAGCTGGCATCTTCAAATGCCAATTTTAAAAGACAGCAGCAGAACTTTGATTACGTTATATTGTTTTGGGTAACACACTTTAATGTTTTTATTCTATATTCAAAGTAAGCTATTCATTCCTGGCAAAAATAAAACTTGAGCAAAGTCTATCACAGAATCACACTAGTTAATCACACTAAATTCCTGTCCAGGTTGCTGACTGCTTTGTATTAAAGTATGAGTCTTTAACTTACTTCCTTATTTGCAGTTTTATTATTTTTTTCAATAACTATATATTAATCTACCACAGTGTTGCAGACATTGTTTTAAGTGCCAGAGAACACAAAGATGAGTGAGATGTGATCTGTCCCCATGGGGATCTTAGTCTACTACAGCAGAAATCCTGTACATGAAAAACACGGACTTTTAACACAAATTGTTACCATTTAAAGCACTAGTTAAATGCCAGACTACAACTAAATGATCTCATTAGCTCCGTTAACATTTCCATAGTGTGAGTGGATACAGAATGCCATGGAATCAAAGAAAAACTTGGGGCCAGGAGGCTTCAGAAAGGAGAGAGTAGTGCACTAGAGAGAGAACTTTTTCTGCTAAGGAAAGACATTTAAGTCAGATTATGGAAGGGCATGGAGGTTGGAAACTGAATGCTGCAAATACCAGTTAATATCTAATTGCAAGGTGTTTAGTATATGATACTCAGTATTTTGGAGTCTATGCTTAGCAGAAGTGGGAAGCCACTACATATTTTTCTTTGCATGGGTGTTACTGATCTCTTAGGTCTACCTGTCAAATTTTCTGCTGTGGTCTCTAAAATCTTGGAAACTCACAGTCTCTAGCATATTTTCACTGCAATAACTATCCTTTTTATATCTTAAATATGTACTCATTCTTTACATTTTCAGCAGACTTTCAAATAAAAGATCTCATTTTATTCTCATCAGAATCTTAGGTAGGTAGAATACACTTTATATCCATTTTGGAAAAGGGAGAACAAAAACAAAGTGGCCCAGTAACCAGCATAATATGCCTTGGGTATTTATCAATAGAAAAAGTCTAGAATCAGGAGAACAAGAAAGAGACTCAGCAAAGTGTTTTGGGGGAGAGTCGGTGGTGTGTTAGGGAAGGATAGATGAGAGTAGGGACAACTTGTAATCACTGCTGCACCTCCCATCAGCCAGCCTCACTCAAAAACGTACAACATTGCTTCTATGACAAACTACTCTTTGGCATCATTGGGGAGTAGGATGTTTTACAAAATCAAATATTCTGTTTAATGTAACATTTAGATCGATTATGTGCTTTCAAATAAGTGGATAAAAGACATGTAATATATAAAATTATGCAGCTCATACTTTAAGCATTCTTTGATCATTCAAAATTTACTTTAGGGTTACTCAGTCCTTCTAGATCTTCATAAACTAAAAAAAAAAAAAAATCTTCATAGATTCAAAGCACCATGTCTGGCACTGGGAATGCAAAGAATACAAAGATGAAAGGCCCTTAGGGAGCTCACCTTGAGCCAATGATGCAATCTTTCCATTGATTAGACAACATCTAATTATTCATGACAAGGTGAACAACAGACCTAAGAATAGTGATGGAAAACACAAGAGGATAGAAGGGAACATTAAACCCAAGGAACATAGAAAACAATGTTATGAATTGTAGCTATCACTATAGATATGCAGAAATTGAAAGTCATAGAACATTCTGGGTGATAATTTGTGCCATGGGTCTTAAAATCATCCCTTCATAGATTACTTGTTATATTACTTCTTATTGTTATTAATTTGAAAATGAAAATTTCAATTTATGAAAGGTTAAAAAGCTTGTGTTATTTTTATGAAATACATAATCACCACGTCATGTTTGTGTGGCATTGACTAGGACAAGAGAATAATTTCCCGATCAGAAAAGATTTTATTATTTTATTTTTATCATATTATCATTTTTATCGTGAGTTCATTTTTGTAAACTGACCTCTCCCCCTTGTACTCAGCAGGTGGCAACTATAAAAGCAGATTGTGTTGTTCTTGATTCTTGGATGTTTATACTGTGATTTTATTTTTAACTCTGTCCTCCTTGACAGTTATATCATTCACTCCTGTGCACTGCTTTTCACTTTGCCCTCACCCTTGTCTCACTCTGAGAATCCACCATCTCACACCTGAATGAACGCAGTGGTTTCACCCATCACCCTACCTCTCACTGTGGTCAAAGGAATCTTTTTGAATGATACATCTGATCATATCACCCCCCTTCATAACACACCTCATTGGCCTTATAGGATCAGAACCTCTAATACGCTACAAGGCCCTTCAGTGACCTGATCCCTGCCTCTCCCTCCAGCTTCATCTCCTGCCACCTTTCCCTTGCTTGCTGTGCCTCAGCCAAACTCACCTACTTCAGGTCCAGGAATGCGTTCTGCTGCCCCGTCTCAGGGCTTTCACATGCTGTTCCCTCTCCTTGGAATGCTCTGATACTCTGCCCCTCTGCTCCCCACCTCTTGACTCCCTTAATGCTTATATATCCTGTTAGCAGCTCAAAAAGCCCTTCCTCAGCGAACCCCTTCCTTGTCTTTCAGAAAAGGCTGGATACCTTTCTGCCTTTGCTGTGCCCATTCATAGCTTGAATCTCAATTTGTAATTATTTGGTCATTTTAAAATAATTTCATTCATCCATTTGCAAGTATTTACTAGACACTATGTTCCAGACACTGGAATTTATATTGAAGAGAAAGTGGGACAAGCTCTCTTTTTTCACTGGGCTTACATTTAATGCAATTTCACATAGTCCTAGTTGCTAGACATAAAATAAAACAAGGTGATTTGGTAGAAAGTGACATGAGTAGATGTAGTAGGGTTAGGCTACAGAATTTCCAAGCAAAGGGAGAGGCCAATGCAAATGTCTGGAGGCAGAGACAGGCTTGGCAGTTGGAAGCAGAGGCAGGTTAGTGTGGCATATTTAATTCAAACTGGCCATCGTGTGCCTGTCTCCTTCACTAGATTGCAGTGTCTGAAACGTGGGCCCCGGCTCCTTTATCTCTGAGGCTTCTTGTACTGAATCACATTTTAAAACTTGGCTCAGCACTTATCTCCTTTGGGGAAATTTTGTGTCGCCCCCATCCTGCTTCCTGGCCATCCCTGCCACATAGACACACACCTACAGTCACCCTGAATAGACCGCTCTCCATTTGTAATTCCATGCTACTGCATTCATACTTTTTCCTTAACAGGAAGAATACTTCCTTTTACTCATTTGTGGGGTTTTTTGGGTTTTTTTTTTTGCGGTACACGGGCCTCTCACTGTTGTGGCCTCTCCCGTTGCGGAGCACAGGCTCTGGACGCGCAGGCTCAGCGGCCATGGCTCACGGGCCCAGCCGCTCCGCGGCATGTGGGATCTTCCCGGACCGGGGCACAAACCCGTGTCCCCTGCATTGGCAGGCGGACTCTCAACCACTGTGCCACCAGGGAAGCCCTACTCATTTGTTTTAATACTCTCTCCTTTCTATCAGTGTCTTGAGGGTATGGATTCTTTCTGATTCATTTAAATATTTCAAATGGCTGGCTTAAATGCTTGTCATAATAAGCTAATAAGCATTCAACACATTTTTTTTTTTGCAATGAATAAGACAATGAATGTGTACATGCCTATCTCTGCTATGGACTCTATTTTAGTCTTGGTTGAGGTTTCCTGGAAATCAGAATCTGAGGTAAGACTTAAGTGGTAATGTGGTTATTGAGATATGCAGTCTCAGGGCCTGGGAAGCGGGCAGTGAGACAGGCAGAATGTGAGACAAATATGAGATGACGTCATACAGTTGGTTCCCAGGGAGACCAACTAGATGCTTGGCCATGTGAGATAGCTCCAGGTGCGCTGTACAGATGTACAGAAAATTCACCCCTGGGTGCCATTCAAAAGAGGGAGCGGGGAGGGAACTGATCTGTTGGCATCGTCCTTCCTCTTGTTTCCCATTAGGCAATGTACTGATATTAACACCCCTGGACCACCTGGCCTCTCCGGTGGCCTCTGGGGAAGCTAGATCCCATGCTTGTGTTTCATCTGAGATGCAATGGGAAGAACCAGAGCTCTGGTGTTGGTCTCAGGCAGTGGGCGCATGTGGGTGAACTCACAGTTCGTTTCTGCACTGGCAGCTGTGATGGAACAAATGGCCAAGGACCTGAGACGCAGGTGAAGCTGAGAGACTCTGAGAAGGTGCAAAAGCAGTGATTAATGAAATCATCAAACTTTATTTCCTCCTGGGCTCCTTCTTTTCAGTCCGTAAGAATATTTCAGTCAACCTAAAAAATCAACGACAAAAATAAAAAGAAACAAACTCCTGTGACCCTAAATTCTCCTTCATTTCTCTACCCCATTTTTCTCTCTCTTTTCTGTCCAAACTTATGTCTAGCCTCTCTGTGTCTCACACTTGACACACCACATGGGGCCAGAACTCAGCTGCCTTTATAGTTCTATGTCCTCTCTGCTCTTACATGGCTTCACTCTCTGATCCTGCTGTCACATCTACCTTGAATGGCCTTTTCTGCTTCTTTCTCTCTTTGTGACTCAGTCTAGGTGGCATCTTTGCCAGGAAAACTTTGCTGACCCTTTCCCCAGTTCAGAGTGTTGTGCTTCTCTTAATAATCATGACATTCTACCCTTACCCAGATTGTAATACTTATCACATTGGTCTAATATGGTATATTTTATACATCCTCCTAAAATATTGTAAGATTGAATTCTCTCACTATTTTCACTCATATTTATATATTAATTGTTTGATTCAATGTCTGGTTCATACTGGGCAGTAAATAAATGGTTAAACAAAGCTACACTAGTTGGACTAAATGGTCCAGAAATCTTGGTGAGTAATATAGATCTTTTTATCTTACCTACTTTAACCTGGGAAAAGCCAGTAAATCTTTCTATTTTCACCTAAACACTAATAAAGTAAACTCAGACTTTAGTTGTTATAATAAAAAATAATATTCTAAAAATCTATTGAAGCAATATTTATCTATGATAGAGTTTTTAAAAATGGGCCTGGTCAATTATTTCCCTTTCTGTGTATGTTGCTTTCCCATCAGGAGGTAGTGTCTCTTTCCTCTCCCGTTAAATTTAGGCTGGGTTTATGACTTGTTTTGATCAACAAAATGTGGAAGAAGTGACTGTAAGATTAATGGTTTTCATTTTCACCTTGGGGGCATTTAGCTGCGATATAAGTGGTATATCTACCCTGATACCATGATACTGTCAGGAAGACCAAACTAGTCATGTGGAGGAAATGATGCCACGTGAAGGAATACTGAGGCACCAGATATATGAGTGAAGCCCTTCCATACTTTTTAGCCCAGCCTGGCAGCCAAGTAAAATGCATCCAAGAGTGTAATGCCATCCACTGCCACCTGGAACAGAATAACCGCTCAGCTGAGCTCTTCAAACCAACAGAAATAACAAATCATTGCTTTAATCCATAAAAGTTGGGTGGTTTGTTGCACATCAATGTATTACTGAATTACCAGGTTTAGCTTTGCATTTCCTTCATAAATCTATCTTGATTTGATAACTTAGTACAAAAAGGTTGATTGTTGATAATGGCCCTAGCTTTGAGGACAGTCAAGCATGATCCTTCGGTTTACAAGAGTCCATTGAATGTTTATGTGGGTAGAACCTTACAGAGTGCACTATGAGATGGACCCAACAGAGCTTGGTAATAAACACACAGTAGACCCTCATTAGTTGAATAATGAGTACAGAAGACATGAGAAAAGAGCAACTGGTAAGGATACTCTAAATAAAGGAAAAGCATTGACATATTTAAGAATAAACTTACTAACTGGAAATCATATGACTCCCTAGCAATTTGTCAAATATAATGTAGTAATGACAATAACCATAAGAAAATGTATTTTTATGGAGTCCTTATATGTGCCTAGCAAATATCATCTCATTTAATACTCAGGGCAATCATATAAGATAGTTACTATGATTAAATCAACTTTACAATTGATGAAACTGAAATATAGAGAAGTTAAGTAACTTGTGCCAAGCCATACAGCAAGAGTTAAAGTCTGACTGAAAAGTTGTCTGACACCAGAGCCTTCACTGTTAACTAATAACTATACTAATATGTAATTTTTGGTTGTATAGTCATTTATATTATAGATGTGTATATATAATATAACATAAATATATATATAGAATCATAAACCTATGTATGCATATATAAGTATACATATATATTATTTATTTATTTATCTTAGTAATGTATACTGCCATTCTGAAATGTTTTGGAACGTTGAAGTAGTGATTAGCCTTGGTAAATGGCATCCCTTTACTGATAGCCTGACCACACCACCCCTCCCCTCCTTCCATCCCTTACCTGGAGGTTGTCATTAGAATTAACTTCTCAAGTCCCACCTACTGCTCATTGGTCAGCCTATGAGCCAGCTTGGCCATGTGTATCTATTATTAAAGAGTGACAATCTGATGATAGGACAGAGTAAAGACATTTTGAATGTAATGAAATCTGTTATTTGCTCATTGCTACTACCCCAATTAATTATTATCCCCTAGTTTTCCAAGTAGGAAAAATTCTTTTTACCTACTCTGTGATTACTCTTGGAAGATATGCAGTGACCAGAATAGGAGGGTTGGAGAAGTCGACTTTAACCCTTCAGGCAGATACCCATGTAAACATACCAAATGCTATTCCATCTGTCAGTTCTTTGCCATCAGCAGTTATTTGACTCACACCATGGCCAACCACTGCCAGCTTCAAGTTGCTGACTGCCTTTATTGATGTTTTCAGGACCCAAGACCTTTTATTCATGTTCCCCATTAATCTCAGATGTTTTACAACATATCTAAAGAGAGGAAAACATATTGGGTCAAATTTAGAACTATCTTTGAACTCAGTGGTTGAATCTGCTAAGCCAAATCTAGATTTCAGCCAGCAAAGTAGCTTTGAAATGCTGGTTTGAAAAAACTCAAAAGCTTTCTTAGATGCCAGTTCCTTGTGAGAGAAAAAGAAGGAAATCTCATTTTAATCATTTAAGTCTAGTTATATCACAAGTACAACATATTTATTTTATTTTATTTAGTTTTTAGTAGTATGAGAAGTATTACCTATTGAAGATGCTTTGCTGTATACACATATTTAACCTGTTTTCCTTTTTTAAATATAACCCTATCACATATTAGAGAAACAATGCATTTGTAAAAATCACATGCTTTCATCTTAGAGGATGTCTTGGTAATAAAATAATTCTTAGAATTATGAGGCAAAAGCATATTAAGATGTTCATACTGGCTTTTGAGTATTTTTTAAAGCTTTTCATCATAATTCCTTGGAGAATAGGTCTGGCATCAGCAACAACTGTAAATTATGACATTTGTTTTTGAGGCACTTTCACCTTTCTTCCAGTTCCTTTTTTTCCCCCACCAGGAAAACCCATCCTGGGACCCATCCCTCAGTGTTTGAGCTCACAGCAATAACCCATCACTGTTAAAGTCAATAGTTTTTACTGTGGGCAAAACTAAGAAGTTATTAGTCGGCCCTTTTTTGATCTTTATGACAGTTTTCAACATTCCGCATCTCTCGTTACCTCATCTTCCTTCAGGGTTAGAAAACTTCCTCTTTCCTTCAACACCCCATAAGACAAGGAAAACAGGTATTGAGGATCATTTATTTTTCCATTGTCGAATCATAAGCCAAAACAAATAGCCTTTAAACCAAATATGTACTTTACCAAAATTTGTTAAGTTCTAAGTTTTAATTGTGGCAATGTAAGGTCTTAGCCTCTCTTAAACATATTTTTGGGTATTAGAAAATGCATGGGGAAGTGTTTTGAGGATAAAGGGCTCCTGGAATTGCATGTTTAACCTAAGGGTAGGTCTGAAGTTATTACTGATGTGGAGACTGGAAGGATGTTGTGGGAAAGGCAAAGCCCCCCATGTCTTTCTTAAGAGAACAGGTAAGTCACAAGGTCACAAAGCTTTTCCTGTTACTTATTTGTTCCCTGGCTTTGAGGACTGCATCAAGCAGAGTTCAGTCACATATAGATAATTGCAACCAGCCTAGCAATTTTAAGAAAAAATGGTTTAAAAGTAGGGAAATACACAATTATGAAGTAGTTGGAAAGGCTGAATGACCAGACACTAGGTTGGCCACCATAACCTCAAGATAGAACAGTCTCTCCATGGATGCTGCTAATTGTCACCAACAGAAAGGTAGGCAACTGGAAAATGGCCACTTCCTATTGGTCTTAACTGAGATTCAGAGATCAGGAAACTGTCTTGCCATCTTGTTAAAACTACACCAGCTGAAAATAGATGTGTTAAAGCCATTGCCTCCAGCTGAAAATAGATGTGTCAGAGCCATTGCCTCCATCCCCAAACTTAATTCAAATCCAAATAAAAATCTTACCAATGATTGTGAGAACACTGGTAAGATGTTCTGGTAACACTGGTAAGTGAGAACACTGTGAGAACATTGTCACTTTCAGAGATCTAGCTGCAAGGGAGTCTTGACAATGTAGTTTTTTAGCTTTCTATACTCTGTAGTACAGAAAGATATTGGAAAAGATGCCAAAGGGAGTCAGTCTTGATGTTTTGTTCAAAATTCAAGTGCTTAAGAAGCCTTTTTATCTCCCATTTAAAGTTACACATGGCAAAAGAAAGCATTACATACATAAACAAAACATTCCTGATTCGTTTGCTGTAAACGAGGACATTTTGAGGAGGGCCTTTGTTTATTTTTAAGACTTTTTTTGTTTATATTTATTACTGATGTTAATTAGATATTAATATCTAATATGTTTTCTATAAGGAAGAATATTAACTGTTAATAAGATTCAGTAATGATATAGTAATTTAATACATTTGCTTCTCACTAATTCCATATTTCAAAAATTAATAAACACAGTCTGACCATATGATCCAGCTGTCATGCTTCTAGAAATTTATGTAATAAATTTGAAAACTTACGTTCACACAGAAACCTTCAGGCAAATGTTTATAGAAGCTTTATTCATAATTGTCCCAAACTGGAGGCCATCAAGATGTCCTTCAATAGGTGAATGGATAAACTGTGGTACATCCATATAATAGAATATTATTCAATGATAAAAAGAAATGAGCTATCAAGCCACACAAAGACATGGAGGAACCTTAAATGCATATTGCTCAGTGAAAGTAACCCATCTGATGAGGCTACCTGCTTATGATTTCAACCAGGTGATATTCTGGAAAAGGCAAAATTTTAGAGATAGAAAGCAGATCAGTGGTTGTCAGGGATTTGGAGAGGGGGGAGATTGAATACATTGAAGCACAGGGATTTTTTTTTAGGACTGTGGAGCTATTCTTCATGATACTAAACTGGTGGATATGTACTACTACTACATTTTTAAAAACTTCTAGAACTACATAGCACAAAGAGTGAACCTTACTGCATGCACATTTAAAATCAGTTAAGAGATTACAATATTCATGTCGGAATGCAGAATGATGAAAGAGTATAAGTATTAAAATGTGTATAAAACAACCTCATTGAAGTGGGGGATTAAGGTTTTTGTTTATCTTCATTTTACTTTCTTTGAACTGTTGTAATTTAGGAAATTATGGGAGACAAGACTAAAGATAAAAGGAACTGTACATAAATACTATACTCTAGTTGATAAAGTTGTTTCCAAAGGAGTTTAATTCTGAAACCATTATACTTATATATGAAGGTTGAACAAATACTTAAATGGATGGCAGATGGTGGAAGCCAGGTTTCTCAGTGTTGAAGTGGGAAGTTACAGATAAAAAAGGGGGAAGACTGGAATGAACCTTGTGGAAATGGATTAGAGTTGGAGGCATCAGTATGACTTTGTATTTAGCTTAATATAGACACAGATGTATACATAGATAAATATTTATAGGTATGTGTTAATGTACACATGGGTAAGTGTACAGAATTAAGTTCCTAGCTCTGTCCTCTGAGAGGACCTAGAAGCTGAAGAGCACATCCAGACCTGAAATCTTGGTTTCTAATATCATTCTCCAATAAAAGAAACAGAGCCCCTTGAAGAATTGCCTGATTCTAGGGCTGGAAATAACCAAGATGAGCCTAGAGCATCTTGTAGTACTAGAAAATAAGAAAGTGCTCCATAAACAAAATGATGGGGTGTGTTGAAAGGATAAAGGAACCAACTGCAAAAGCTCCCTGTGGCCAAAGCTGAAACAATTTGAGCAACAAAATAAACTACATTGGATTATAGTCAGAAGTATAGAATGACTATCTAGAGTCTGTATTGATATAAAGAAATGATTGAATAATTAAATGGGGGAGAATAGACAAGTTTTCCTTGTAGAATGCCAAATAATTTATGTAGAAATGATTCCATCAAAAAGGTGGATCATAACTCCCCACTCCTTATGTGTGGGCTTCACATTGTAATTTCATTCCAAAGAGTAGGCGATTTAAAGGGTAAAGGGTAGAGAGAGTAAGTACAATGGAGAAATTTGACAAACACTACCTCAGGGGATGAAGCTGAACATCATTAGTGATGCATCATGTTGACAGAATGTACCCTTAACATGATGTGCTGAGATAATGCTTTATCACTGTGGTCTTACCCACCCCCTCCCCACAAACCCACTACCCTAGTCTAACTATGAGAAAGACAGCTGAGGAAATCCAAATAAAGTATGGAGTTTAGTTTATAATAATTATAAGATTGAGTCATTTGTTGTGTCAGATAGATGATGCTAATATAAGATGCTAATAATATGGAAAATTGGGTGTGGGGTATGTGGGAACTCTGTACTATCTCTGCACCTGTTCTCTACATTTAAACTATTCTAAAATAAAAAGCTTATTAAAACTGCACAGAAAATCAAAGGAATATTGAAAGCAAAATTCAGGATAGTGTTTGTCTCTGGCAGGGAAAAAGGAGAGGAGTGAGGCACGTTGGGGACTTCATGAAGATGGGTAATATTTTATTAAGTAGGTGATACTTATATTTTATTATTCTTAATATTCACGTATACTTCACAAACCCTTTTTTACATATATTTTACAACTTTAAAAAGGAACATTTACCTGAAGACAAGTGGTACAGAGATGGAAGAAATTTTAAGGGTAGGCTACTCAGTGAGGTTTTTCTGAGAGGTGATAGTTAACTCAATTGGCCAATGAATTTAATTAGAATGCTATATCTATAACTGATTTGGATTGGAAGTTGGAGTATGAAACAGCAATTATGTGATGTGCCCAGTACTTTTATAAGAGGAAAGTTAGAAATGTCATCTTTCCAATGTGAGAAATTTATTTGGCAGGGCATCTGAAAGGGTATGCTCTGAGAATTATACATATTAACTCTCTTTATAAAAGCAAATAATAATGCCCAAAGTGATCATAATAGCTACACTTTATTTATGCCTATTAAGAGCTTAGTCACAAGCTGACTGCTTTCCAATTCCTGCTGAAGGCTGTGCATAGAGAATTGATAATCTAGAGAGATGTTCAATAAACTTTTATTGCTCTTGTTAGTACTAATTTTATGATTACTCATATTCTGCCAGCCACTGTACATACATTGTGGTAGGTTGGATAATGAAAGATATCCATGCACTAATGCTCAGAACCTGTGAATATATTGTGTTATATGGCGTAAGAGACTTTGCAGATGAGATCAAATGCAGGATCTTAAAATGGGGAGATCATCCCAGATTATATGGGTGGGTCCACTGTAATCACCTGGATCGTCATAAGAAGGATGCAGGATGAGTCAGTCAGAAAAAGGAGATGTGAGCATGGAATCAGAGGTTGAAGTGATGTACTTTGAAGATTGAGGAAGGGTCCATGAATGCAGGCATACAAGCAGCTTCTACAAGCTGGAAAAGACAAGATAACAGATTCTTACCTTAAGCTTCCAGAAGAAGCACAGCCCTCCAAATCTGACACTGATTTTGGGCTTCTGATGTCCAAAAAGTTAAGAAACTATATTTTTGCTGCTTTATACCACTGAGTTTCTGGTAATTTGTCATAGTGACAATAGGGAACTAATACATTATGTTATGAAATCCGACAAGAGGTCTAAATTGGGACTCAGATTCCTCAGTTTATAGATGAAGATTTAGTTTCAGCAAAATTAAGGAATGTGTTCAGCTTCTCTTGGCACAGCTGAGATGTGAACCCAGGATCCTCCTCCTCTGAGTCTATATTCTTTCAGCCCTTCTGCCGGCATAGTGCCAAGGCCCTGGAGCTAAGCTGCCTCAGTTGGAATCCTACTTTATTATTTCCAAGGCAGAGTTACTTAACATCTTCAGAAGGAACCATAACTCCATTTTGCCTA
Organism: Hyperoodon ampullatus; assembly: GCF_949752795.1. Lineage (NCBI taxonomy): Eukaryota > Metazoa > Chordata > Mammalia > Artiodactyla > Ziphiidae > Hyperoodon > Hyperoodon ampullatus. Next base: position 55,923,017 of record NC_136922.1, on the reverse strand, counting down.
GGACTCTTCCTTAACAAAATGGTAGAATAGCGGTACTTAACCTACAGTTTTGTCATAGAAAGTAAAGGAAATAATCTAAGTATTTAGCAACACATCTTCATATCTACCTAAATAGACTGGAGTCCTTTTTAACCAAATATGTCCACAATTTAATATATTATCCAAACTCTCAAATCTGCCCCACCTCCTATATAATCTCTGAATTCTTATAGCTTCATCACCCACCTTTTTTTTTGCACCTTCTCTTCTGACCTCCACCTAGAAACCTTGTCATCTATGTCTTCCCTTTCTGCTGTACACACATTCTGGAAATCTAGTTGTTCACATGTAAAATACTTCATTGGAATCCAAGTATGGGCATCACATCTCATTTATATGGTCAACTGTCTTCCCCTCTCCCCTCCCCAACAATCTATTGTAGAAGCCTCTTGTGCTGTTATTACCACTATTTCTAGGATCTCCCCCTTCAAGCCTTATCCTTCCCTTAGAAATTGTTAAAGAATTCCAAAAACTGATTCCATTCAAAGAAAGTCGCTTTTTCTTCCAAGTGCTAGATGAAGCTTCACACTGCCCTTGATGTTGCTGCTAAAGAGAGGCCTGGGGGCTTGTTTACTCTGCAGTGATGTCACTGCTGGTCCAGGTCCCAGCACAGGCCGCAGGTGCCCATGGGCTGCTGCTCCGTAGTTGTGGCTCCCTTGGTTCACGTCATCATGCTCAGATACTGTTTCCTAGAACCGTACACCCAGGCCAGGTTGGTGGGTCCTGAATGCATGCAATCTTCTTTTTGTAAATTACTATAGTTCTCTTTTTCTAAAAATTTTATTGGAGTTTTTGATTTACAATGTTGTGTTAGTTTCAGGTGTGCAGCAAAGTGAATCAGTTATACATATAAATATATCCACTCTTTTTTAGATTCTTTTGCAATCTTAAGCATAGTCTTTTCCAGAACCAACCAAAACCCAACTTTTTCGTTCTAGTTCTGAGCCCAAGTCAACACAGACACACATCCCCACTCAACACAACTCACCAATTTACAGTAGGTTCCATTCTGGGGCCCTTTCCTTCAGACATCTTCCTGGTTCATAGTGATACAGTTTCTAATATTTGAGCAGTGTGAGAAGAAAAGATTAATATTTTGTTCTTAAAATATTGACAGTTTTATTCCAAAAAATCTGGGCTCTTCATATATGGTATTTAAGCTTTTTCTCACACTCTCATGTACACCAAGAGATACTGGAAAGGAACAGCTAAAATAACTCAAGGGAATGATCCTGTCAAAACTTTCTGAGGACAATGATTACCTAGTCATCTTATGTAACCTCTCATAATAAGAAAAATCTGCTCCAAATTACATACACCTCCATATATAGACATTTGGATGATGTAATTTCCACAACTGTGTCTCACTAGTCATTCTATTTCACCTTGTTACTGGATTACATAGTTCTCACCTCTCTCGAAGCTGACCTCTCCTGTTCATATTCAATGTCTTAGTCTTCATTCAGGCCTACATCACTTTTCGCTTGAGACATTGCCTCACTCCTAACTAGTCTTCTCATCTCCAGACTCTCCCCTTTTTAGTCTGTCCACTACTTTGACATTTCTCTTCAAGACAGAAATAATGGATTATTTTTTCTTTTGCTTAGAAACCTTTTTTAAAAAAAATTTCTCATTACTTACAGGATCCATTTCAATGTAATTCAACAAATTTCAATATAAAGTCCACTAGAAATGGTCTACACCTAACTTTCCAGCCTGAACTCCCAGCACTATCATCCTTAGTTACCCAAATCTTCTATATACTATACATAAAAGCCATTGGTCCAAAGCATGTGCCTTCTATAGACAACCATTTTTTAAAAGGAGAGAAAAACTGTAAGTCCTTACTTTCCACATTGCTAGCTTACATATTTATATGATTTAGTTAATATATGGCTTTCATATGTAGATTAAAATGAATCCAGGTTGAAACACTGAGATTTATGTGACATAAAGTATTATGAATCTGGTGTTTCTCGAAATTTAAACTTCATGAATAGTACAATGAAATAATGAGCTTGTTTTCTAAGTCTATGTTTAACATTGTAGGTTAAGAATTCCAATTTCTTTTGAGGTTACAACAAGATAATAGGTTTTAAAAATTGGTTTTAGGGCAACAGTTAGCTGGCACACGCATTTTACGTGTAATGATTTGGATTTCTTTTGATTTATGCAATAGAGCAGCAAGAGAGTCAGTGAGTAAACACAGATGCATACTGAATAGATTACTATAGAAAGTAGCCTAGGAAATAACTCAAAGTGCCTTCTCTGTGGAATTATTCACCCAAGTAACATGATAGGGATTTTAAAGAACTCATTGTGTTAGTCTTCAGAGAGAAGGAAACTACTTCAAATTCATTCATTAAAAATAAGTTAAAATAAAGAAAATAGATTCTCAGAGTAAATGTGGCACTAATTAATTGAGCTTTGTTCTCTTATGAAACATTTGTGTCTCATTATAAACTCTAAATACCTCAGAGAGAAAACTTTGTTTTCCTATAAAATATAAGCTGTTTAAATATTAGTGACTTGAATGAAAAAGATTGATAAAGTCACTCATGTTAAAATTAATGAATGTGTAGTAAAATTTTAAAAATAATATGTTATTCCATTTGAGGAGGCTTAGTTGGGACAATAAATGGCAAAATATAGGTATTAATATTTTCATTGCCCCCAGGAATCAGACCAGAAATTGTTATTCTTAAAGGGAAAAATGCAGATAAGCCAAACTCTATTTTAACTATAAGCTTCTAGTAGTTCCATCTCCACCAGAATTTTTAAGTGAGGAACAAATAAATAGAAAATTAAATAACTACAAATTAGAGTTTATCCATCTAGGTGCCTTGCTCATCTTTAGATGGTAGTATTCATCGACAGAAAAATGGCGAAATGGCTGGCTGCAGTAAGAAGGAAAACCAGAAGCTAGGAAGCTAGCTGGATAAGTCACGTGCTGGATAATCAAACCTGAATCCAGGCCATGATAGATAGTCTAGAATGCCTAATAAATAATGCAAAAAAATGTGAAGAATATGTAGTTTTGATATTTCAGTCTTATTTAAGGAATATGGCTAGAAAAGTCAGGGCAGCTGACTGTTCAGTCAGTTCAAATAATATGCCTGGAAAATAGAACCAAGAGTGTGGACATTGTGGATTTTTATTTTATCAGGGCTTTTGTGCATCTTTTGTGCCTCTACTTCTCACTTTATCTGATCACTTTGTTTTGTTTTTTTTTAATTAATTTTTATTGGAGTATAGTTGATTTACAATGTTGTGTTAGTTTCTGCTGTACCTCAAAGTGAATCAGTTATACATATACATATAACCACTCTTTTTTAGATTCTTTTCCCATATAGGTCATTACAGAGCACTGAGTAGAGTTCCCTGTGCTCTACAGTAGGTCCTTATTAGTTTTCTATTTTATATATAGTAATGTGTATCTGTTAATCCCAATCTCCCACCTTATCCCTCCTCCCCCTTCCCCCCTGGTAACCATAAGTTTGTTTTCTACATCTGTGACTCTATTTCTGTTTTGTAAATAAGTTCCTTTGTACCATTGTTTTAGATTCCACATATAAGCAATATCATATGATTATCTGATCACTTTGGCTTAATCCTGCTAATTTCTTACCAAAATACTGGCCCTGCCTCCCACCCTACACACCCCAATGAAGCCTTGTTTGAATTTTCGAAGTGCAGTTGTTAGCTCACTGGTGTATGTCTTGACATATCATGTTGGCATTGTGAACTCATCTTTATGTCCCTTTTACACAGTCTGGACATTTTAGACTTGCAAGAAATGTGTAAGTATTTATTGAATCAGTGAATGCAGTTATGGATTAATATTCTTGGAGATAAATAAGTAGAGAAAATCTATGCTCTTAGTGGCACTCTGAGATGGACATGGAGAAGCTTATCAGGTGTAGAAAAAAAAATGTTCACTCCCTGTACCATATCCTCTGGGCAGGCTGGCTACTCTCTAGTAGCAGCAGGAAGCAGGGAGAGTGACAGATTGTGGCCACAGTCACTAGCGACATAAACCAGCAGACAGAAAACACCTCAAGAGGGAGCCTTGCTGTTTCTCAGCCCAGGGGTTTCTTGACACAGCTGTCTGGACAAGGACAGTGCTGTCGATGTGCATCTATGAGCACCTAGTTTATTCACTATAGTCACCACCTCGTCGCAGGAAAAATGACATGCAAAGTAGTGCAGAAACTCAAGGCTCAATGCAGACCTTCTCTGCAGAATCCTAATTACTGTCCTTTCCAGAAATTCTTCCCAAACTCCACTTTCCCACTTTCTTGCAAACAAACACCTCTGAAAATGTCTAATTTTATTGGCTCAGTTCCATATCTTTCTGCCAACAAAACACAAAAATAAACATACTAGTAGCTAACATGGATGATCACAGGCACATCCTTACACGTGTTAGATTAACAACATATTTCAATCCTTTTTTTAAATCCTATCACTCTCTCCCATATGTTGGTTTAATCCTCAAAATTTAGTACTATCCATAATATGGTGATGTTTTGACAAACTATAAAAGAATCATTGAGCATAATTCTATAAGAAATTGTATAAAGTTTGCAACATATTTAGTGCATAAGGTATAAAACTGTTCAGTTTTTTTTGTCTGAGACTTTTAGTAAGAATACATTTTATTCTTTTCCATTATTGTTTATCACAAGATATTGAGTATAGTTCCCTGTGCAATACAGTAGGACCTTGTTGTTTATCTATCCTATATATACTAGTTTGCATCTGCTAATCCTAAACTCCCAATCCTTCCCTCTCCCACCCTTGCCTTGGCAACCACAAGCCTGTGAAAAAGAACACATATATGTATAACTGAATCACTTTGCTGTGCAGCATAAATTAACACAATATTGTAAATCTTCAATAAAATTTTTAAAAGAATACATTTTATATTTCAAATTACACATATTCCTACCTACATACATATTATGGGGTTTTTTGTAATTAAAATTACTTCAGGTAATGTTTAACCTGAATGTACAATCCAATTAAGCCAAATTAACATAAAATCATTTTATTATAATTTAACTACAATCTAGAAAATATACCATTTTAAACAATTAAAAATATTTCCTGTGAGCCACTAAATTGATTTTGATTTTGTGAACTTCTAGAAGGTGATGGACTATAGTTAAAAAAAAAAAAAAAGGAAGAAAAACCACACACAGTGCATTATAATGCTTTATAATGGAAGTAATTCACCTTGTTATTCAGTTTTTGAAGAAACCAATTAAAAACCAGTTGTTTCCTCCCTCTTAGAATATGTATATTTAATACTAAGTAAATTGGAAAGAAACAAATGATATTTTACCTGTTTACTATGTAAATTGGGGTTTTGTGTTTCAGCTAAGGCTAGGTTCAGTGAATACCAATATATTCAGTAAAAAAAAAAAAAAGTATGTGTATTAATCATTCTCAAAATTAATTTTATTATGAAACCATTCATTTCTGTTCAAATTGGTTGATATTACATGTTTCATTGTTACTATAAGTTTTATAGTCCAATAACTGAGCTCACTTAGATCAACAGATAAAAATTCTTCTCCATCAAGTAATCTGATAACTTTTCTCCCCATTTGTCGGTATTGGCTACCAATGATTCTTATATCCCTGATTAGGAATTAGTATATTATGACTAATACGCACATCTACCTGAAGAATAAGAGATATTTTATCAGTAAAGAACTGAAAAAAATATTTTTAAAAACAAAGATCAAAGGAGGGCAACATAGAGTCTGTGAGAAGACTGCCAAAGCAGAGGTCATTAAAGGTTGACGGAGTGGAAAGAAAAGAAATCAGAAGAGGTCTTCTAGTTTCCATGGACCTCCTAGAAATTCTTACCTCCATTAGTTGAGTCAGCTCACACATTAAAACGCATTTGGATGCTCTGCTAACTGAAACCTGGGCTATCTCACTCAAGGTCTTCCTTATCTGTAAAAAGAAAGGGAAAGGGAAAAGATAATTTTTGGATAAGGGCGAGAAAGAAACATAGGAAGCACGGAGCAGAATAGATGAAAACATAAAGACAGAGGGTGAAAGTTGAGACATAGAAGGCAGAAAACAAAGGGCATTTGACTTAGAATTTCAAAGTATCTGGGCAAAGCCTGTTCACAATGTATATGGGATTCTAGAAGCTCTTGTGCAAATTGACTCCCACTGGGGTGCAGAGGAAAGTATCCAGACATTAGTGATAGACACACATGGAACTGGGTCTAGTTGTGTAACCTTAAGTAAGTTAACCAATTCTGAAGTACAGTGGTCTTGTGTAAAGGGAGGTTAAAAATACTCAGTGTGTACCTTTAATGCAGAGATTCCATACAGACATAAATCACTTGGCATGTCACACCCTCACAAATGTGAGTCCCCCTTCTCTTGAGGGCATTTTGTTAAATCTTTGTTGGTATGTTGGAGTGGACTCATAAATTTCCATTTTTATAGTCTGATAATGGAACTCATTCAGATATGTGTGGGTAATCGAGTGTTCTAGTTAAATGTTACTTAGATAACATGGATACACAGCAGTTGTCTCAATCATGTGCTCAACCTTGACTACTTATTTTTACCCCAATAGAGCGTCTTTTTGCAAGTTGGTTAGAACTTCATCAGAATTTAAAACTAAATAAAAGCAGACAGAGTAATTTTTCTAATTACTACTGGTTACCATTTTAACTCTTCCCCTTCTGTGCTGTAAAAATGTATTGCTGTTATGAGGCATGAAGTAAAGTTTGCTCTCAGACAATCTGGCAATAATATAATTTTATAAAGTTTTAAAAAATGCAAAAATAGCTGCCTGCACAGGATTTGTGCTCCTGACTGTAGGGCCATACAGAGCCATGATACTTCTGTTCAACTTAATACTATATAATTCTGAGGGTGTATATGGAGACGGCTGTGATATCCCAGGTGGGCAGAAGGATAATGATATAGAAAAAGTTGTATTTCTTCATAGAGTTTTGTCCTCATGTTTCCTTTATTCCTCCTACTCAACCAAAACATCCATTCCAATATGTCTGCTGAATCTGTTTTTTCTTATGTCACAAGTGGGTTTTTTCCCTGGTTTAAATAAAATGGGGGAAAAATGTCATTCTAGATACATTAAGTCACATCAGTCACTTACTCCTCAGAGTAAAGAAATAAATCAAATTCCTCTGTGAGAGCCAAGCTCAAAGGTGCCTAAGTAGTGAGAACATAAGAAGGTAGAGCTCTCATGAGAGGCAGTACAACTAAGACAAGAAAACGATGCAGAGCAGGGAGACTTGGTGGGAGATGGGGGTATTGTGTCATTGAGACAAATTTAAATGAGTACAGTTAATCCATCAAAATATACTCCAATAACAAAATATATATTTCAGGGGCTTCCCTGGTGGCGCAGTGGTTGGGAGTCCGCCTGCCGATGTAGGGGACACGGGTTCGTGCCCCGGTCCGGGAAGTTCCCACATGCCGCGGAGCGACTGGGCCCGTGAGCCATGGCCGCTGAGCCTGCGCGTCGGGAGCCCGTGCTCCGCAGCGGGAGGGGCCACAGCGGTGAGAGTCCCGCGTACCGCAAAAAAAAAAAAAAGAAAAAAAAAGAAAAAAATATATATATTTCATACATATGAAATATGTATAATCTAAATTCTAAAATAGGATGTATTAATATTATTGCATAGCATCATGTAGATTTGATAAAAGAAAAATTTCATGAGAGATAATTACATGTGATGATAACATAGAAAAAAAAATTTCAAGGTGCTAACCACTTCAGTGTGCGAGCTCTTTTCTCTGCTGTTTGTTCCATGGCATAGTCTATTCACATAGAAGCAGTTTATCCTTTACAAATGAATGTCAAATCCTATCGCTCCTCCTCACTGGTTTCCCATTTCACTGAGAGTAAAAGCGCACATTCTTATAATGTTGCCAGGACTGATTCAGTATGGCCCTTGCCTCTGACCTAATTTTCTCTTCTTCCTTCATTCTGTTTCTGCCACTCTGGCCTTCTTGGAGTTTCTGGAGCACACCAGACCTACTCCTGCCACTTTGCTGTGTCTTTTGTCTGAATTCCACTTCCCCCATACATCCTCATGGCTAATGTTCTCATCTCCTTCCTGTCTTCACTCCATGAGGCCATTCCTGAGTAAGAAATGTAAATAGAAAACTCCTTTGCTTCACTTGTTTTCCATAGCATTTAACACCTTCTGACATGTTATGTGCCTTACTGTCTGCTGTTTTGTCCAATGCTATATGACTATCATCTAGAAAAAGTCTGGCACACAGTAGGAATTCCATAAATAGTTGGTGAATAAATGGAATAAGTGAAAGAATGAGCATGGCATTCTACATTTCTTTATTGTCATGTTTTCTTTGAACACATAAGGATCACCTATATGTTTATAAACATTTATATCCACCTAATCACCATGAATGTGTCAACATACAACACATAGAACAATACTTTTAAATGCTTGACTATAAATAAAGGCCTCTTACTGACATTAAAACCAACACATTTATAAATAACTGAAAAGCTTGCACAAAATGATCCATGATATATATATATATATATATATATATTTTTTTTTTTTTTTTTTTTGAAACTTACACGATAATAAATATTCAGGTATCTGGTCAACTTTCCTTACCTTTAGTTTTGAGTACATTTTTATTTAGATCATTTTATTTGATCCTTGGATTAGAAATCATTACCCACGATGAACCATTCAGGTACCTTAAATATATATATTTAAATGGAAATGAAAAAAGATATGGGTATTGCATTTCTATTAGACTTTACTGACTTTAAAAAAGGATGTTGGGCTTCCCTGGTGGCGCAGTGGTTGAGAGTCTGCCTGCCGATGCAGGGGACACGGGTTCGTGCCCTGGTCTGGGAAGGTCCCACGTACCGCGGAGCGGCTGGGCCCGTGAGCCATGGCCGCTGAGCCTGTGTGTCCGGAGCCTGTGCTTCGCAACAGGAGAGGCCACAACAGTGAGAGGCCTGCGTTAAAAAAAATAAAAAATAAAAAAATAAAAAAGGATGTTGAACAAAATATATTCGAAGATTTATATAAGCCAGAATACTTAAGAAATAGTTTGAAATTAAAAGACTGTTACAAATGGAGAATTTTTTTCATTTCCATCTATGAACTTCATGATAATAAATTTCAGTTAAATTTGGTGATTCTGAGAGCATTTGTTAAGCACCTGGTGTGCACCAGGCATTGTGTTAAATGTTGGGAAAAAACAAGAAAAATCCCCTTGTTATTGAGACATGAGTAATATACTCCCTTTCCAGCTTTAGACAGGTATATGAGCTAGTAATTACAATACTATATAAAAAGTATTGATATAATGTCTTTTGTACTTCAGAAGGTCATCAAATATTTCTGTTCTCCTTATTAAGTTAATGCTAATAATTTTAAGTGCAAAAGAGATTAGCTGTATTATCAGGTTGATCCATGGGGAAAAACTTCATATAAATTTGTCCTACTTTTTGTTTATATTCAAGGCAAACAAAGGAAAAATATATGTTTAAAATAACTATTCTATAAGATGGCTCAAAAAAGTAATTTAATGATAAATATTTCTAGAGGTTTGTGACCTATTTTCAATTTATCATATGTATATTCTGTTTTCCTTTACCTTTTTTCAAGTTGTTAGTGGCTTTTTTCTACCTTTATCCAGACTAATCTCTTGGTACTCAAAATGTATAATCATATTGAATTGAGTTTTTTCTTCAATGGAAATAAAATGGAAATTTTATGAATGAGCTACCTTTTAATATAATTCGTTAGAATCAGAGCTCAACATTTTATCCCTTTTCAATATTTTTTCAACATTAACATTTCAATATAAAATCAAAGAAATAATCATTTAGGACCAAGTACATTAATTCAATTTACTTGTCTGAAGGGAAGTTGTATAAACCCAAGACTTAAAGAAATTATTTTCTATTCAGTGTATTGACAATTCATTTCTCATTTAATTACTGATATATTTCCAGGAGTTTTTAATAATCACTTTCTATAGAATTCACGAAATCTTGGAATTAGTGTTTGTTCTTCATTCCATAAAATGTATAACATTACCAGCATAAATCAAGCCTGCAAATAAGAAATAGCAAAAGCAGCTTTAATATTTGCATTCCATTTTCCTTAATCATGGCTTTAGGATTAACTAGGAGAAGATCTTTGCAATTATCTTGATAATTATTTTTCTCTTCTTCTTATCCATCTACATATTTATTGGTGTTAAAATGGTTATATAGACTTGTTGGGGTGGAGGCAGAGCTATTCTGGGTTAGATTTGGTTCAAAGATAAATTTTCAGGGGATAAAATTGGAAGCTACAGGCCTTAAATAAATTGGCCACTCAGTACATGTTTGTTGAATTGAGTTAGGTTGCAAACATTCAGACTTTGAATTCACATAGTTTTTCTAGCATTGTTGGAGTAATCATAATGAATACTTAGAGATATGTTTTATTCTGGTAGTTTAATATGTTACTAAAGGCTAAAATAACTTATTTTTTTCTTTTTTTAAATTTTTTATTATTATTAGTTTCTGCTTTATAACAGTGTGAATCAGTCATACATATACATCTGTTCCCACATCCCTTACTTCTTGTGTCTCCCTCCCTCCCACCCTCCCTATCCCACCCCTCCAGGCGGTCACAAAGCACCGAGCTGATCTCCCTGTGCTATGTGGCTGCTTCCCACTATCTATCTAACTTACGTTTGGTAGTGTATATATGTCCATGCCTCTCTCTCGCTTTGTCACAGCTTACCCTTCCCCCTCCCCATATCCTCACGTCCATTCTCAAGTAGGTCTGTGTCTTTATTCCTGTTTTACCCCTAGGTTCTTCATGACATTTTTTTTTCTTAAATTCCATATATATGTGTTAGCATACGGTATTTGTCTTTCTCTTTCTGATTTATTTCACTCTGTATGACAGACTCTAGGTCTATCCACCTCATTACAAATAGCCCAGTTTCGTTTCTTTTTATGGCTGAGTAATATTCCATTGTATATATGTGCCACATCTTCTTTATCCATTCATCCGATGATGGACACTTAGGTTGTTTCCATCTCTGGGCTATTGTGAATAGAGCTGCAGTGAACATTTTGGTACGTCTCTTTTTGAATTATGGTTTTCTCAGGGTATATGCCTAGTAGTGGGATTGCTGGGTCATATGGTAGTTCTATTTGTAGTTTTTTAAGGAACCTCCATACTGTTCTCCATAGTGGCTGTACCAATTCACATTCCCACCAGCAGTGCAAGAGTGTTCCCTTTTCTCCACACCCTCTCCAGCATTTATTGTTTCTAGATTTTTTGATGATGGCCATTCTGACTGGTGTGAGATGATATCTCATTGTAGTTTTAATTTGCATAAAATAACTTATTTTTAAGCCTCTGTTGTCATTGCAATTCTAGAGAAGCTTCATAAAATGTGATCAGAACACAACATCATTTAGTTAATGGGCCAAAGCCACCCAAAGCAGGGGATAATAAAGAAATATATATATATGCATAACTGAGCTATTTTAACATTAGTCGTAACTGGATGAATATTTCTACATTTATAATTAGATATGAGGGCTTGCTCTTGAATTTGGGAGGTCCACAGAGAGTTTCATGGCTAAGCCACATGCTCATACATTATATAACATATTCAATTTTGATTTCTTTAAACTAGAGTGGGATAAAGGTCTCTGAGAAGCCATCTTAAGATATAATTCTAAGTTTTTATTATTTTCAAAAAGATATCATAATTGTTTAACCCAAATCTATTTTGACAAGTTTTTAGTAACATACCTTTGTAGAACCCTCCCAAAGCATTCAAATTAATACTACAGCACTATAACTCCTTTTCTCAGTCTAGTACATATTATTACTTTTTAATTTAATTTTATAAATACAATAAAAGAACAAATGCTAAATAATTGGGGGAAATAGAGACTACTGATTTTGGATGAAAATAACTTACATGGTTAGAGCAGAAATAAGTGGGCATTAGTCAATAAAAATACCGTTTGTCTTCCTTCAGTAAATTGCATTAAATAGAGGCATTTTGATGTTGAGTAAAAGTTAATGTGGTCAGTCCATTAAGGGAAGGGTGATTAATGTTTTCCAAGAGCTTACTTAAAAAAATGTACTAGAGAAAAAATAATTTCCTGTCTCTTTTCTACTTTAAAATCATCAGTTCTGAAAGTAAATTTATTTAAATACTCTGTCTTGTAAAAGAAAATATATTGTAATGCATGAGAGAACGGCTACGTTCTTTTAAAATATGGAGATGTATTTATTTCTGAGTTTCAGTCAAAGCAAGAAATAAAAGCACTAAATCCCAAGGCGACATTTGCTATCTTTCAACACAAAACAATGTGAATTTTCTGTTCCAAAGGTGGAATACTAGTTTGTGATTTTAAAAGAATCATTTTTTTGTATATTAATACACTACTACTATAATAATAATGACAACAACAAAAGCCAACACTACTATAGCATTACTATGTACCAAGAAATAATTTAATCCTTCAAATAACTCTGAGTGAGATGCAGTTATTAATGTCCATGTTATAGGTGATGAAGTTGAGACACAGATTAATTAATTAGCCCAAAGTTATAAGGCCTTTAACCTTCTAAGTGGTAGAGACGGCATGTAAAACCAGGCAGCCTTGGCTCCAGAGTCCACGCCTGTACCACTTTTTTTTTTTTTTTTACAAAACGTGAAACCAAATCCCACGTGCCTGAATTTTAGCCTTCAATTCTCCCCTGACAAACCCATGTATTCACTAACAAGGTCAGTTTTAATCACTTATTAAATAAATCCATGTTAACTGACTTCATTGAATCAGAAAAATCAGTCTGTTCAATCAAACAGCTGGTTTAAATATAATTTTTTTAACTGCATTGACCATATGACTAAATTGGCTGGGACTACACGCCAAAACTGCTGGACTGTGAATTAGGAGCTTAGGAACAAAGAATCTTGGTGAGCTTCCTGGCTAGTCAGTTAATACTTTCGGAATGCCCTCTTTGGGAGGGTAAGAAAAGATATATAAGATGTTTTGTTCTGGGTGCAAAAGTAACTGCAGTCTGGTGGGAAGCTTATAGTCTTGAACTCCAAAACTTTGAAATTGATGCTTGACTGATGATACTATTCTGAAATCATTATGATACAGTTCACAGGCCTTGTTTTTTGGTTTTGTTTTGTTTTTTGCTGCATCAGGTCTTCATTGCAGCGCGTGGGCTTTCTGTAGTTGCGGTGAGCAGGGGCTACTCTTCATTGTGGTGTGCAGGCTTCTCATTGCGGTGGCTTCTCTTGTTGCAGAGCATGGGCTCTAGACATGCGGTCTTCAGTAGTTGTGGCACGCGTGCTCAGTAGTTGTGGCTCGTGAGCTCTAGAGCACAGGCTCAGCATTTGTGGTGCACGGGCTTAGTTGTTCTGCGACATGTGGGATCTTCCCGGACCAGGGCTCGAACCCGTGTCCCCTGCATTGGCAGGTGGCTTCTTAACCACTGCACCACCAGGGAAGTCCCTGCAGGCCATATTTTTAAAGATCTTTTCTGTAGTCTAAGTGTAGTGGATATATGTGTTATACTCTGGTTGTCTCTCTAGTGTTTTGGGTCCTGTTTTTCTTCTGAATTACACTTATTTCAAGAAAAATAATTAATGCCTGCATTTTATAATTTGAAAAAAAATCACAGCTTTTCTTTCACAGATGGCTAAAAATAATCATATTAAACTTTGGCAAGCACATCTTTTATTACCTGAATAAATGTTGCCGAAAGTATGTTTGAAACAGATTAAAAACACTTCTACCTTTGTTCATGTAGTCATCTATCATTTTCAGAAAATATCTGTTAGAACTCAAGACAATCTTCAAGGCTTTCTGAAAACATTTTATTGGAGTATAGTTGATTTACTTTGTGTTAATTTCAAGAGTACAGCAAAGTGATTCAGTTATACATACCCATCTTTCATTCTTTTTCAGATTCTTTTCTCATATAGGTTATCACAGAATATTGAGTAGACTTCCCTGGGCTAAGGCTTTTTTCAAAAATATATATGTTGACCAATTTTTTCTTTTTATGCTGACTTATACTTTGCCAATGCTCCTCTCTCTCAATTGACTTTATAGAAGACTTTTGAGAAGAGCGGGAACATTTCACCTACTATGAACATCATATGATTATGTATAAAGATGTGTTCACTATCCGTTCAAGGTGGCATGATGTGATGAGAATAATACCAGCTCAGGAGTGGGGCATCTGTCCCATCCTCCATCTGCCACTCTCTTACAGTTCAGTAAGGAGCAATTCTGCTTATCTCTGAACATTTCTATTTATTTATCTAAAAAATGATGGGATCGGGACAGATAAAGTATAAAATTTTATCATTTTTGAAGTATTTATTGAGACATATAACACTGCAGATGGGGGAAATTCAAAGATTTGATATGGCAAGTATCCTGACCACAAAAAGATTACCATTCAGTGAAAGTAGATGAGAAAAGAGAATCAATATTTATTTTTAAGAAGTTACGAATTGAAACAAATGGCAGATATTGGTTGCAAAATAAAGCCAAACATTCTCAGAACAGTTAGAGAACCGAAACCAAATTGTTCCCTTCCTGTATTTTCTTCAGTTGTAGATTTTGCTCTTAGGAAGATAACCATGATTAAAAGGTCATCAGATGAAATAGTATCTTTTCTTCTCTACATGAGAATAACAAGAGTGAAGAATACTCTTTCTTTGACTCGGGTGGATTATTATATTCAAATTGCTAAGTATTTTCCAAACCTAATGGAGAAGATAGTGATGTCAGAGCCAATTTACTAGAGTGCTTTTCATTTTGCATCAATAAGCACTGAAAAGGCAGAAAATGGCAGGACAGGACATAAAGAAGGTGATTTCTTTGTCTTTCTCTTCTTCCTCCTTCTCCAAAAATTACAGAGCAGACTTTATTTTATTTCCTAGTAAATATTTCCAATACCACAGTTACCTTGTTTTATTATAAAGTCATTCACCAATTCTCTTGTTCAACATTTCCTAATTCAGGAGATTTTACATTGCACAGGCTTGGAGTTTGCTTGATTGCCTTGTTAATGCTCTTATTCCCTAGCAATCATTTAGTTTGATTGATATTTTTTATACAGCCTAGTAAATTCCCTTCACTTGAATTTCATTTACAGTTTTTTCCCTACTTCCTAGCAATCAATTTGACTTGATTGCTATTTACTTCCTGACCTGTTGATATTGCAAAATTGCTTAAGTGCACTAATTACCTTCATGTCCACATGCAAATTTGGTTTTCTCCACATATTTTACATTTCTGTTGTTAAATGGCTTTGCGTAAACAATTGTGTCTTTAATGCAGCTTTGTACGTTTGCTGTCAGGTGGACAATAGTTGGAATTTATAATTGCTTGTTTCTAACTTGGAATGTAAAAAACATATTACATTATCACGAGATATATTATACCTATTATTTTACAAAAATCTCCACTAGATTAAAAAACATAACCAGGGGAAAGACTGAATTGGTATATACAGAAAAACTGTGGAGACAGCCTCAGGCTATCTTAGAACACAGCAGGCATACCCTGCACATCAGGTCTCTCTCTAACCATTGTGAATTTTTAAAAAATAAAGTAGGTCACTAAAAATGGTCTCTGTTTCTGAAAGTAATTTCAGACAGCACTGATAAACTGAATAAGTTCTTCAGTATTCCAGAGAGTCTGAAACAAAGATCCCTCAATTTAAATTGCATCAAGGTGAAGTAGAAGCTTCTTTGTAATATCATATTTCTAATAGTTTTCTGAGAAATGTGATTTTATGTCTGCTATTAAAGCAATGCTTTGCTTAATTCCACGAACTGTCACACTCACTTTAATAAAGATTTTGCACTCAAATAACCCTAGAGTATCTTTAAAACATGGAAAATTAGTTCTCCAAATGGTCTATTCAGTGTCTGGTAAATAGTAGGTGCTCATTCAAGGTAGAGAAACTGCTCTCGGATCTATTTTATAACCTAAGAGTTTCAAACTGTGAATCTTTATGCTTTCCTTCTTTTTATTTAAGTAAGAGTACGTTTCATCTGCTCTCTACCTTAAGCAGACTGTTGTATAATCCTACCATTGGCTCAATATTTGTGGAGACTAGGTCCAATGCAAGTGTGATTGAAGAATCAAAAGGAAAGATGTTCTGCAAAATGAGATCAGTGTCTCTCTACATCTGGTAGTCCTATCAGCTGTGAAAACTCACAATATTCCTTCAGCAGTGCTTTCTGCATGACTGGGTCTTCCAGGTATCATTAGAGTTAAAAAGTTTCAAATCTAGAAGAGTAATAAACACTGTGTTGTTGAAATAACTTTGGAATAAAAACAATAGCTTAATTGGCATTTATATAAAGTGCGAGAGTGGTTGCATGAAGGTCAGATAATCATGGAAAATTTAGAGGATGTAATTTATGATGTTAATCCTGGCTTGAAGAAATTTATGGATACTTTAGTATAAAAGGAGAAAACAGCAAAATAATATCAGGATGACAGTTTATCTGGAGGCAGAGAGGTTAAAATGGGCACTCGAGCCTAAGCCAGAGGAAGTTACATAGTATGAAAGGACACTTGCAGAAAAGTTCAAAATCGTAGCTTAAGGAGAATTTTACCTTAATACACAATACAAAGATGCTATTGGGGAAAGAAAAATTTCCCCCTACCCTTTCTAGGTTCTTCTGGCTGGTCTAAGAATTAAATTGATGTGAGACAGATTAACAGAAGAAAAAACAAATTTAATTATGCACGTGTGGGGCATCAGAACATGAGAGTTTTCAAAGACAGGTAAAATGAGGAATATATGTCATCCTAGACTAAGGAGAAGGAGGTAGGGGTTTGAGACTTCAAAGGGAAGGAAGATAAGTCAGAGGGAGATGAAAAAGAGCAAATGCTTAGTAAACACATGTTTGTAGGGCAATGATGGAGCACAGAAAGGAATTTTAAGAAACAGACCTTCCTAGATTCTTCCCTGTCTACCACATCCAGCCTATATTATACTATAGTTAACTATGGTGATAGCACCCTTCCTGTAACAGGTCCTCTATCTAAATTGTTTTAGGCAGTTGGGAAGGTCAAAGGTTATTTCTGAGTCTTTTGGGCCTTGATTGTTTTAAGCTTGAAATAATCCACATGCCAAAGAGATACATTTTAGGGTGGCAGATTTTGCTCTTGTAAAATGCCTTTGCTTTTTCTGACATGATAAGCTTTTTAGCATCTGAATATTCCTTAATTCATTCACCCCTTTGAAGAAGGCCTTCTGCCTGTATTTTACCATTCAAATTCTATTTCTTGTTTAAGGAACAATACAAATATATCTGCCTCTGTGTGTGTGTGTGTGTGTGTGTGTGTGTATGTATGTGTATGTATATACATGCTTAATAATATGTATATATACACACACACACTTAATAAATTATAAGGCTACACCACCCCAGAGTGTATATGTCTTATGGTCCACTCACTTAACAATTAATCTGTTATTGTTTCAAGGCAGAATTTTATTTTTGCTGTTATTTTTAATTGAGTATAGGTTACATACAAAAGAAAACAAAAATCTTTGCTGTTGTGTTTCGTAATTTGTTCTTTTGTGTTACTAAGTAATATTTATTGTATGAATATAAAAAATTTACTTATCCATTTTTCTATCACACATCTGTGTTATTTCCAATTAGAAAATGATTGGTGTATGTTAACTTTGTAAGAAACCCTGAAAAGAGTTCTCCAGGGAGTTGTATTATTTTGCAGTCCCACCAGAAATGTGTGAGAATTCCAGTTGCTCCACAACCTTGTCAACATTTATTGTTGCTGGTCTTTTTGATTTTAGCCATGTTAACAGTTGTGAAAGAGCATTGTTTTATTGTAGTTGCAATTTGCATCTCCCTGATGACTAATTATGTTGAATACTTTCACATATGCTTTCTAATCATTGATATATCTTCTTTTGTGAAGTGTGTGTTCAAGTCTTCAGTCTGTTTTTCATTGGGTTGCTTGTTTTTTCATTGTTGATTTTTAAGAACTCTTCATACATTCTGGATACAATCTTATGTCAGATATATATATATATATATACCGAATATATTTTTCCCAATCTGTGGCATACCTCTTCGTTTTCTTAAGTTTCTTAATGTTGTTTTCTGGTGATCAGGCATTTTTAATTTTGATCAAGTACAGTGTACCAGTGTTTTCCTTTTATGGTTACTACTTTGTGTGTATGGCTTAAAACAGCGGTCCTCAACCTTTTTGGCACCAGGGACTGGTTTCGTGGAAGACAATTTTTCCACAGGCTGGGGGCGGGGTGGTGGTGGTGGGGGGTGGATATGAGGGTTCAGGCAGTAATGCAAGCGATGGGGAGCAGCAGATGAAGTTTCCCTCACTCGCCTGCCGCTCACCTCCTGCTGTGCGGCCTGGTTCCTAACAGGCCACAGACTTGTACCGGTCCACGGCCAGGGGGTTGGGGACCCCTGGCTTAAAGGACCTTTGCTGACACACAGGCCACAAATACATTCTCCTATGTATTCTTCTGGAAGTGTTATAGTTTTAAATTTCACATTTTGTCACATAACCATCTCAGATTAATTTTTGTGTATGGAATGAGATAAAAATCAAAGTTCATTTATCTCCATTAAGCCTTATGAGATTTTTTTTAGCAAAATTTGTTAATAAGCTCTTCATTCTTTGTATCAGTCCATTTTTTTTTCACATGAAAGCCTTATCTTCTTTTTTTTTTTTTTTGCGGTACGCGGGCCTCTCACTGTTGTGGCTTTTCCCGTTGCGGAGCACAGGCTCCGGACACGCAGACTCAGAGGCCATGGCTCACGGGCCAAGCTGCTCCGCGACATTTGGGATCTTCCCGGACCGGGGCACGAACCCGTGTCCCCTGCATCGGCAGGTGGACTCTCAACCACTGCGCCACCAGGGAAGCCCAAGCCTTACCTTCTTAACTCAGTTGTAAGTCTATTGAGAACTGACGTTGTTTTTTCATATTTCTTATTTCTTCATGGTATAGATTTCCACTGGAGTTTTTTGCTTTTTTAAAAATAAAAGTTGTGTTTGATGTGATGATTCTAAATTATTACTATTATTATTATTATTAGGCTTAAAGTGCTTAGTTTTACTTACCTAGATTCATTTATTAAAATGAATCACAACTTGTAATAGGAGTTGCAGATGGAACATAAGGAGAAAACTATAAAAAAAGGAAAGATCAGTATTTATTAGATGCTTTCTCTCAGGAAGTGTTAGAATAACCTTTTGGAATTAGATTGGTCTTAATATTTTCAAAATATTAGATGAGGTTTTTTGCACTATTAACAGCTTAGGTAGTTTTTTGTTCAATGAAGACAGCATTCCTTTTTTTACTTACACAAAATAAGTGGCTTCACAAGCACACAGCAGTATCTGATGGAGTTACCTCAGTGCTTTGCATGTATTTGCATTTATTTGACTTCCATTGTGCTGTATGATTCCTTGAGAGGTGAGATTGGAATGTAAAGAGTTAATGAAATCATTGAAATATTTTAAAAAATATTATACCTCTCTTTATGAAAAAGATGCAGGTGTAACATATTTAGGAAAATGTATTACTTAAATTCATTACATCTGCCAGTTTCTGGAAATGGTACAAAGAGCAGTATCATTTCTATTCTTAAGAAGCTTGGACTGATGAATTTTTTTAAGCATCATCTGTACTCTTAAGCAGTATATTGTCTTTTCGTCTACATGACACAAATGGACTTGCTGATGAAATCATTTAGTTAACTGTCAAAATGGTAATAATTTCTAGCAAAAATAGTAAAAGATAACCTGCTTTCCAAGAAGGCTGACTTTACTTTGTGAATGCCTGAGGATGGTTAAGAGGCTATGGCTGTTAAAGTGTCAGGCTGTAAATAGAGGGGACTGAGCAAAGTTGTCATGGGAAATTTGCAGACTTTTCCAAAAAGGGAAAAGCACTGATTGTAGTTGACGTCTGGCCCTCTGTGGGAAAAAGTCTTACTGATTCCCATTGAATGTGCCTAAGGGGCTGCTAGATGCTAGGTGGGTTTGTGGGCAGATGTTCTGCCTGTTTCTCTACAACTTCCCTTACACTAGTTCCACTTTAAATTTAGGACTTCAGATAACTAAGGGTGACAAATTAAACTAAAGTTTGAAATTGAAAATGAAGCTCCTCTTATGCAAACTTTGGCTTCACTTTTATTCCAATCAAAAAAATTGAAAATCTAAAATCCCTTAGACAGAGGACTTCATAGGACTTTTCATACTAGAAGGGTCCATGTCTGGCACAGCCACCCAATTTTCCAAAGGTTTTTTTTTTTTTTTCTTCCCTCTTTTTCACTAATAGCCCTGCTAATTCCTCTAATTACAAATGAGATAAGTGTGGCCTCAAAAGGTTTTCTTTCCTGGGGACAAATGACCAACACCAGACATGGAACACCAATCTTTTGACCCTAGGCAGGGCCTGATCTGTCTCTGAGATACATTAGAGACTGCCTGCTGAACCACCAACACAGTAATTAGTAGAATCTCTCACACAAATAATGGCCAACCTTAAAAAAAAAAAAAAAAGCCAGTTATTTTATTAGTAAAGTGAACTTATTCAGGAATAGCAGAGAATTGCAACTCAAGACAAGTCAACTATGGAGAACCATAGGCAAGTCCTAAGAACAGAGGAGAGGGTGTGGATTTTGTAGAGGAAAGGAAGAAACTGGAGAGGACTGTGCTGCCTCTTCATTGACTGCAGGTGGTGGGCAGATTGTTGTTTCTGGGTCAGAAGGAAATCATTCCTCCTGCTGGGGTCTGTAAGCTGCGGTGGGTGATACTTGCCTGAGAACTCTCCCTTGAGGGCTTCCCGACTCCATTTTATTTATTTATTTATTTATTTTTATTTATTTATTTTTTTTCCAACTCCATTTTAAATGAGGTTTCCTTTATTCCTTTTCACACCGAAAGTGTTCCATTTTGGTTTCTTTGCACAGTTCACTAATACATGTTTTAATGGTTATGTTTCATTGTAATCATATAGAAATAACTGAGACTCATTAATAAATAAAAAATGGAAACAGTCCACTGCAAATTGAATATGTGGAATATTTGAATTTGAATATTTTCATATTGAATTGAAAACCCACCTAGCATCTAGCAGCCCCTTAGGCACATTTAATGGGAATCAATAAGACTTTAATTTTTCAAAAGATATTGTTGACAAATGGATTATATTTTAACTTAAATGTGATTTTTATTTTGGTATACATCTTTGGTTTGTTAACCAATTTAAGTTGTAGAAGAAAATATAAATATAGGGATTTATTAGCATACACAATATTATATTCTTATGATAAAAATTCTTTAAGTTAGAATTTAAAATGTTTCCAATTGGGAACCTTATTTCTAAGTTGTATATAGATTTAGATTTAACCCAATCCAGTTTTTAAAAACTGGAATGGCCTATAGCACATTATCTCTCTCTACCTTCTTTTAGCAAGCAGTTATTATTTATTGATCTACTAAGAAGAGTTGGATTAGATATATATACTGTATGTATACTTTTAGGTAGCTGGGCACTATTTTGATAATATTAATTAAGTATTACAAGAAAATAAGTTGCTTATCTTTAATGGGAATTTCTACTACCACTGATTTTTATTTTAATAGTACAATTACCTAACAATACAAACATTTTCCAGATACATGTCCTTACACTCTACACTGCCAATAATTTTACCTGCTCTGATTGGCAGTGTTGGTTTGTGAACCCTCAATTCTCAAAGTGCATATTGTCACAAACAGAATCAACGACATATTAAAACTATCTCTGGTTATGCATGAAATGCTCTCGGACAAATGTTCCCAATAGAGATCCTGTTCCACCTTATCTAGAAAATTAAAAATGAGTACACATGATGAACAAATTACATAGCTGAATTTAGTGGCTGAGATGGCCTATGCTTTTATAAATGGAAGATTAATGGAAGAAAATTATATTAGGTATCTATTTATGAATTTTTTAATTTTCAGAAAGAGAGTTTTTCATTTCATATTTACCTTTTATGTTTTAGAGCCTTACAGAAATTGACCATAAAGTGTAGGTTAGTGGACAGTGAATTATTTTCAATAGCTAGAACTTAATAATATGATCCCCCAAAAGCTAGGAAATATTTATTTTTTATTTATTTTATTTTATTTTATTTTTTATTTTATTTATTTATTTATTTTGCGTTACACGGGCCTCTCACTGTTGTGGCCTCTCCTGTTGCGGAGCACAGGCTCCAGACATGCAGGCTCAGCGGCCATGGCTCACGGGCCCAGCCGCTCCCGCGGCATGTGGGATCCTCCCAGACCGGGGCACGAACCCGCGTCCCCTGCATCGGCAGGTGGACTCTCAACCACTGTGCCACCAGGGAGGCCCTCAAAGCTAGGAAGTATTTAAATATAGTGTTATATTAGAAATAGAAAAGAATTGGAAGGATGTGAATATGGTTATTTAATGGCAGTAGTTAAGATTCATTCCTCAAAATTAAATAGACACTTGCTGAAATTGTACGTTGATCAGAAAAATATAAGTACTGTAATAATGCCTATAATGTAATGTTTAAAACTATATATTAAAAATATTATAAAGAAATTTGTGCCCTATAGTACAAAAGGTTTAGTTAATCAGTGGTATCAAAAATACTTCAAATGGCTCCAATGACAATTATTTGGAATTATACACTTAAGATTATAAATCATCTTATACATATTTTATAAAGAAAGCAAAATATCTCAGTTGACTTAAACACCATATTGGTCGTTTAAAATGAAAACTCTTTTGGGAGAAGTTCTTGAGCTGTATTGACTTCTAAGACCCTTTTGACTTTTGTAGGAAGAATACAGGAGGCCATGGAGTTTATGTGTTTCATTATTTATTTCAAAATTAATGTATAGAACTGGATCCCAGGTTCTTTATGTGTAGGTTGTGTCACATGTGGAGTCAAGATATAGACAGCTCAGATTTGAACAGTTTGAACTCACCTAGTAAATGTGAATGAATGATAATCACTAATTCTCATAAACACTTAAGGATTTAAGTAAAATAATGTTTATAAGGTGTTTTCTGAGAGTCGTGTACATTATAACCTGTCATAATGATATTGGTAATGAAAGCAATGCCTGTGGTTGTAATTGACCATAATTGCCCAACTGTATAGTGTTGCTACTGAACTACTTTGGAGATTCCATGCACCTTGGAAGACTTAGTTTGACAAAGAAAAATTAAAGATTATGTCTTTGACTCAGTAGAATAAGATACAAATATCATGTGCTGCTGACTTTTTTCCCACTATTTAGAAATCTAAAGGAATACCTACTTAATATATACAAGTTAGATTATATCATATTTCTCTGTGGCTTTTATTACTGTCATAATAGCATTGAAATGTTATAATTATATCCTTTATTTAGTAACATTTTAATCTGTTGCATTATAAAACAGAAAACTCTGTACTTTCAGACAGATATTATATTATGAATCACGAACATCTACTCAAAATTTAAGAAAATTATGCAGTGTGGTTTTGGAAGGAATATAATATCACTCATATTAAGGCTATGTGCATATTTATGAGCTTCAATAATATAGTTTTTAGTGTTTTTAGTGAAAGATTATTTGTTCAAATATGCAGGGCTAGGCTCTCCAATGGACAGAACTAGCTGAAATATAATATGCTTTAAAAAATTAATATTTAAGTGATCTGAATACACTGACTGCAGTAGTAGTAAAGCTGTTGTTGGAATCTGCTAAAATGTTGATATTTATACAAAGGCTGTGGTTGTACATGTTGAGAATAATAAAGAATATAAAGATTCTACAGAAAATACAGCTGAACATTTTTGTTATGGATGTTTTACAGTTGTGTACAACATTTTGGTCTGACATATTATTTGATTTAAGTGGTAATAAGAGAGATTCAACAGCTTCCTCTTTTTAAAGTGTATCTTTGGAATCAAGAGACCAAAGTTCTGTTCTCAGAATAAAGTGACACCCATTATACAACCCTCATATAAACTCAACTATTTCTTTAGTAAAACAATGATTATAAGATATTTTCTGAGAATCTTGCAAATTGCATCAAGATTGCCAGGCCAAATATGATGACTAAGTACTAAGTTTTGATGATATAATACAAAAAGATGTGTGGATGCATGGGTAGTTTCTGGCCACGTGCGTGGTTCTGGAAGATTGCTTTGAAAACCCGATGCCATTTCTTCCATTTTATTTTTTAATTAGAAGAAAGTTGTGAGCAAATTGAAGGAAATCCAGAGAAGTTGTGGAGATTTGAGTTATTCAGAATACATAGATAAATCAGGAAATGTGGAGTCAATAACCAAAAGAGAGGAAAGTACCATTTAAGAAAGAAATGATTAATTTGAGATTTACCTAGAAATAATAAAAATAAATTAAGGAATATGTGGACATTATTATCAGCAAAATCTACCTTAGTAATGAAACTTGAGTAATAAAAGAGAGTGATTTCTTATGGAAAGATAATAGAATTTCTCTTCACTTCGAGTATTTTGAAACTCAGAAAGAAAAACCATCAGCAGCGGTGCTAATGTCATCCAGAAAAAACAAGATAAGCAGCTAGGGAATCTCAGTTTTAGTTTCACAGATCAATAAATCCTATTAAAGAAACATGAGAATTCATTGCCTTGTGCTTTTAAGGAAGTATAAAATTTTCAAATTATTGCAATATTTGAATTACATAAGCTGTTGAATTTGCAGTTTTTTGGGTTCAATTCAGTTATGATTAGGAGATTTTAGATTTCTTATTATCAAGTCAAAATTCAGGAGCAGCACTGGCTGGTTCATTCAAGGGACATCTTTTGCATTAAATTTCATGATGATTCTTTGGATGAGTTATTGCTCTATCTGCTGAGCAGAGTTGAGAAATAAGTGTCTTATTTGTCTAGAATTTTACTTTAATTGTAAACATTTACAGAAAATGTACACATTACAATAAAATTTACAATAAGATTTAAAATTTCACAATGGAAAATAAATGATTTGTAGAGAGTCATTCATGCCTCTTCATATTCAGAAATTAATGTAATTAATTGCACTGCTCTCAAACATTATGTAGTAGTTTCTCAAATGGGACTAGACTGATTGTATATATTCATAAATCGAGATGAATTTTTATTTTGGTAAAATGTTCTACAGCTTCAATGCCTAAGGCTAGTGAGAAAATATAGAGTCTCCCGATTCTGTGGTAAAATGAGTGTTTCCCAGTGAGCTTGGATGTATGCACATCTATTTTTGTAGTGAATTCTCTGACTATATTTCTTACATACGGAGTGGAAAGCATTTGAAACCCTTCAAAGGAATATATGGGATTCAGCAAAAGGCAACAGAAAGGATAACAATTTTTAGTTGACTTGGGCTAGGAAAATCAAGTTAGTTAAAGTAATGCTTTATTTTGGGGAGGGAATTTACATTGCTCAGCTTTCAATCCTGAATCATATTATTTATTATTTCGGGATATGTTATGTTTCACTTTAGAGCTTCATGTTTAAATATAACTGTAGAAGTAGCATAAGCTGTATTTCTAGATCCTTCTTTTTGTGCTTGGAGAGTCTTGGATAGATCTTATTCTTATAAATTATTGATGTTTTTAAGGCAAACTTGTTCACTAAGAAATATAGTGAAAATAAAAGAAAATCTTAAAATAATTGGGATTTAGTTATTGGGTAATATGAAACATTCATTCATTGGAATAGAGAAGAAAGGGAATTTTAATGTTGCATGGGAAAATGGAAATCAGGCTCAATCGTTAACCAGAAAAAGATGTTGTACTGTGGACCAAAGGAGTACTGATAGCCCATATATAGAGAAATGGTATTCTTTTTTATCAATATATTTTTAATTGAAGTATTGTTGATTTACAATGTTGCATTAACTTCTGCTATACAGCAAAGTGATTCAGTTATACATATATATTTTTTATATTCTTTTCCATTATGTTTTATCATAGATATTGAATATAGTTCTCTGTGCTATATAGTAGGACATTGTTGTTTATTTATTCTATATATAAAAGCTTACATCTACTAACCCTCACCTCCCACTCCATCCCTCCCCCAACCCTTTCCCCCTTGGCAACCACCAGTCTGTTGTCTATGTCTGTGATTATGTTTCTATTTTGTAGATAGGTTCATTTGCATCATATTTTAGATTCCACATGTAAGTGATATCATATGGTATTTGTCTTTCTCTTTCTAACTTACTTCACTTAGTATGATAATCTCTAGTTGCGTCCATGTTGCTGCAAATGGCATTATTTCATTCTTCTTTATGGCTGAGTAGTATTCCATTGTGTGTGTGTGTGTGTGTGTGTGTGTGTGTGTGTATATATATATATATATACCACATCTTCTTTATGAGAAGGATAGTATTCTTAAAGCAAGACATTTTAACATCCATTGGGTCCCTTTCAAAGGAAGCACTCTCTAATGCAACATTAAAATTTTGCTAAGGAAAATGAGTTCTATTTTTTAAAGACTTGTTATATTGACTCACAAGTAGCTATATTTTAATATCTGTGATTCTAAAATTTTCAAATTGAGTGAAAGTAGTTTTAGTCTAGTTTATTTCCTGTGGGCACATAGATCTGATCCTAGATTGACTCAGAATCTATGATCCAGGTACACTTCATCATAGCACTACTAAAACTGCAAAAATAATAGATTTCCCTATTGTAATAATTCTGATTAACAGCCTAAATTCTGAAAAAAAGCCTGATTCTGAGTGTCAGTCATGACCTCCTATATCCTAATCATTACACAGATCAGTAGAGAAGAAAAATAGTTGAATTTGTACTCAGACATGTGTTAAGTACAGAACCCACCAGAGGTGAAGGTCTGTCCTTTAAAGCAGTTCAAGAGACAACAGCCAAGAGCTCTGAGCCTGCATATTATGAGGTAGTCTTGACAGATGTAGAAAGAAGAACTTTAGGTAAATACAATTCAAACATAGTTAAGGATCACCAAAATACAACCAGATTAAGTACTGAAGTTAGTACAGAAGTTTTAAAAAAACTCTTTAAAATGTAGAACTATTTTTAAAAATCAGTGTAAGTCAGGACCCTCCTTAATAATTGTCTGGTAATTTAGAAAGTGTTGTCTATAAAAGTATATTGTTATTCAAAAAGAAACTAACTCTTGGTTTTATATTCTTAATTTTACATAATTGGAACCATGTTAGAGATTTTTACTACTAATATAACATTACTACTAACATTCATCTGGTAACTTTCAAGCTAGATGTGCCATCTCACTATTACCAGGTTTTGGTCTGGTGAGGGCAGGCAGTGTTCCATGGGGCTGAGTGACAAATGAGCTAGATTGCAGTTCATTGTGACAATTGAATCAAAAGTTTATTTTCAGATATAGTATTAAATAGACTCTAGCAATAAATGCATTTATGTAACTGTAATTTTATTTATCTTGTACTATTCTAAAAAGTATTCAATGCAGTTTGCAAAACTGTGCCCTCTAAATGAGAAAAGTAAATCCATGAAAAAAATCTAGGAGAGACAGGAATGTGGTTACAACAATTAAAACGAAGCAAGGAGTTTAAGTTAGCAAACCAAATGCATGTTGTGACAGTGCTTACCGTTGCTGGAGGTGAACGTTTAATTTGACTCTTGGTTCTCCAGGGAACAATGGCAATAAGAAACAGGATCGGCTGTTTTCCTCCACCCACTTGATAAAAACAAACAAACTGTCTAGAAATACTGAAACAGATATTTCTCTTATGAGCCTAGTAAAAAGGGAACTATAATTTTACCAAAGTTTTAGTAACATTTTTAAGGAAATATGGTACATGTGTTCAGATATGCAAAGATCAAATCATTCCTGATTCTACATATAGCAGATAAAGTAAAAGTAAAATAGTGTGACTCCACATTTTTTAGGAAAAATTTTAATCCTTTCCCTCAATGTAACATAATAAATATATTGTGTTTCTTACTACAAATCTTAGCAAATTATATAAAGATGGTATTTATAACCTATTTCCTATAGGACAGGCCCAGTCAAGAGTTTAGTTGAAATCAAATTTGCTAATACCAATGTACCTGAAGATCTTCATGACTTAAAATATATTTTATAAACACATGTAGAGTAGAATAAACCCCCATGTTAGTAAATGATTTTTTCCATAAATGGATTATCCAAATCTCAAACCTAGACTTAGAAGTAAGCTTATTGAATCATCTAATTCATTTGCTCTTAAGCCTCATTCATGCTCAGAATATCATGAGGTATTAGAAAATTTCAGACTCTACCACAATCTATTGAATCTGAATCTACTTGGGGAGCAGCGTGTGTAGGTGGTGTATCCAGGAGGTGGAAGGTGGAAAGAAAAAACTGGAAAATTGAACCTTAATAGGAATCACTAGGGGATTTTGATGATGATTTAAATATATAGGAAGCAATCTAGTGAAAAACCATTTTATAGATACAGAAAATTATTAATTTGTTCATCTATGTGCATATTATTGAACAATTCAATGTAGATATATAATCGTCTAAGAATAATTAAAATAAAAATAGATACTGTCCCTATCTGCTAAGACTTTGTAACCTAAAGACATGGGATGTGTAAATATTTGCATGACAATTCAACTCAACAGAGAATAAATTGTCAAAGTCAGTGGTGTAATTAGCAAGATATATAGCAAGAGCTATAATATCATGAGAAAAGCCCTGCTTTGGAAATTATTCTCATAGCTCACAGAATTTTTCTGGAAATATGTGTCCTCCTGGATGAGAAAACTGAATTAGATTTTCTCCAAGATCCTTTTGGCTCTACAATGTTAAGAGTCTGTTATTTCAGAGAAGGGTGGTGTGAGGCGGAAGGATGTGTAGGTGGCACTTGAGGCCTGGTAAATGGATAAAGTAAGGATAGACACAGAGAGAAACAGAGCTGGTGGAAGATGAAGAGTGAGTTAACACGAACAATGGGGTGGTCAAGTTAAGTATTAAGATTTATCAATAAATTCTAAGATATAAGCAGTTTAGAGACATGGGTGAATCCAGGAGGCCTCTGGGACTCCAAACTTAGCTCCCAAGGTCCTACCTTCTCACATCAAATGCACCTTCTGGCCCCAAATAATAGAAGAGGTGTCTGTTCGAGGCATGCAGGTGACCTCACTCAGTAGGGAGTGTTTTAGACGATAAAACATCTCCATTCTATACACAAATAATTATATAGCTTATCTGACATTTTTAGGGAGCCATATTCCATAAATCCGTAGATTCTAGGTTTGTTTCCTAGAAGATATCCAGAAATCCCAAACCACAGACCAGCTACTCAAAGAGTTTCATAGATTAGGACTCTCTTACTATCAAGAGCCTTTTGTTTCATGGGAACCTGCCTTCTTTCATTCTCATAAGCATCCCCAATAACAGGTAAAGAAACAGATCACACACTAGCTGCTGAAAACCTTTCTTCCCAGGGAACAAGATGTAAATTTAGGAATAAACATGATGTAGCAAGATGACAGTGAAAGTATAATTTGGAGATAAGGCTCTATTTTAATAGTAACAACATTTTAAAATTTGTTTGAGATTCGTTTCCACTGATATATAATTAATTGATCTTCACTGAATAAAGAAGGGTTTATAGTAAAGTTTTCAAAAATGCAAACCGTTCTGAAAAAATACATTTTATTCAAAGTTGACTCTTATGTTCAGAATCCATGCTTAGATGATGCCTTCTGGGAATAGTTTGTAGTGAGAAAGAAATGGCAGGAGATTATGATAGATCTTCAGGATCAACAGATTTCAGAATTTCCCCACCCTGTCCATTTTCCTATCCTGCTTCTGTCTGTCTATTTGTTAAGATTAATAGCCAAAGTAAAGCATGACATGTGCGTTTAGAACTCATTTTATCACTATTATTCTTTACCACTGCTAAAGCTTATCAACACCTGTTACTGGGGGCTGTCATATTTCTCAGTTAGATGGAATGATTTAAAAATGTTTTTTTTATATCAAATTTAAGCTAAGAGACATCCCCTGTCCCTTTAACTTTATGCTGTTGTCTTATTGTCTTGTTTATGGTTTCCTTTGCTGTGCAAAAGCTTTTAAGTTTCATTAGCTCCCATTTCTTTGTTTTTCTTTTTATTTCCCTTTTCTCTAGGAAGTGTGTCAAAAAGGATCTTGCTGTGACTTATGTCATAGAGTGTTCTGCCTATGTTTTCCTCTAAGAGTTTTATAGTGCCTGGTCTTAACATTTAGGTCTCTAATCCATTTTGAATTTATTTTTGTGTATGTTGTTAAGGAGTGTTCTAATTTCATTCTTTTACATGCAGCTGTCCAGTTTTTCCAGCACAACTTATTGAAGAGGCTGTATTTTCTCCATTGTATATTCTTGCCTCCTTTATTAAGGATAAGGTGACCATATGTGCGTGGGTTTATCTCTGAGCTTTCTATCCTGTTCCATTGATCTGTATTTCTGTTTTTGTGCCGGTACCATACTGTCTTGATGACTGCAGCTTTGTTGTGTAGTCTGAAGTCAGGGAGCCTGATTCCTCCAGTTCCGCTTTTCTTTCTGAAGATTGCATTGGCTATTCGGGGTCTTTTGTGTTTCCATACAAATTGTGAAATTTTTTGTTCTTGTTCTGTGAAAAATGCCATTGGAAGTTTGATAGGGATTGCATTGAATCTGTAGATTGCTTTGGGCAGTATAGTCATTTTCACAATGTTGATTCTTCCAATCCAAGCACATGGTATGTCTCTCCATCTGTGTGTATCGTCTTTAATTTCTTTCATCGGTATCTTATAGTTTTCTGCATACAGGTCTCTTGTCTCCATAGGTAGGTTTATTCCTAGGTATTTTATTCTTTTGGTTGTAATGGTAAATGGGAGTGTTTCTTTAATTTCACTTTCAGATTTTTCATCATTTGATTTTCATAATGGTAATGGATTAGTTAAAAAGGTCAAAACTAAATGCTGCATTTAGTCTTTGGTTTTTCAGTTATTCTTAGCTTTGGAGGAAAAAATAAATTCTATTTATGGCTTCTAATAAATTAGACAGATACAAGTTATTCTTATGTTTCTATAATTGGAAAGAAAAAACACTGGGTATCAATAAAGGACATATAAAGCTTTATGATTTTAAACCACATCCAATTCTACTAATAGATTAAGTACTTACTGTGGAAAAAAATAACTCAGAGAGAAGCATTTTATATTCCATATCTTCCCTGTCTCTCATCATTTTATGTTCTTAGTTATAAGGCTCAGCGTATTAGATTCTTATCACTGATAGCTGAAAACAAAGATCAGGTGGATGTTGGCTTTCTGTTATGGTTCATGGGTGACAGGAGTTGGCTCTGATCATAAAGATATCTGAGAGAGAGTGTTCATTACTGAGTTTATTTGTACTTAAGAACCAGTACAGAATTCTATAATGTTGTTTTGGGAGTCTGTGCCATAGGACTGCCTCGTGATAATTTCCCGTCAGTGGATAAAGATTCCCATCAAGTCCCTTTCCATTTTAAAATCTGCTTATTGGTCAGTTTTATTTTAAAAATTAAATCACACTGGTCACTCCTGGACAGTTGTCTTTCACTCTTTCTGCTGTTGGAGTAAATGGAAAAGTCTGTAATGTCTCTCCCTTCTCTTTTTTATTTATATGATTAAGGTTGCATTTAACAAAGGCAAAGTAACTCATTTAACTTGTTCAAAATGGTTAATTCACTGACATGTTCAACCTAGTTACATGGTGCTGTGGAGACGAAAATATTGCTGAAAGACTTCCCTTCTCAAATCTCTTCAAAGGATATGATTTAGTGCAAAGGTCACTTGAATACATGTTTTTCTCTTAAAAAATAATAGTAATTAATTCTATCACCTTTCCTCATTTTCCTTAGTAATGATTATTATCAGCATCCTATATATCTTTTCACACCTTACTCTGTCCTCATACAAACTTATAGAAATAAGTATAGACACAGATAAAAGGGAGGTATCTTTATTTTACAAAAACAGGTAAGTTTGCTTTCTATGTTTAAGATATCATAGCTGGGGCTTCACTGGTGGCTCAGTGGTTGAGAATCCGCCTGCCAATGCAGGCGACACGGGTTCAATCCCTGGTCTGGGAGGATCCCACATGCTGCGGAGCAACTAAGCCCGTGTGCCACAACTACTGAGCCTGAGCTCTAGAACCCGCGAGCCACAACTACTGAGCCCGCGTGCCACAACTACTGAAGCCCACGCACCTAGAGCCCGTGCTCCACAGTGAGAAGCCACCGCAATGAGAAGCCCGCGCACTGCAACAAAGAGTAGCCTCCAGGGCTTCCCTGGTGGCGCAGTGGTTGAGAGTCTGCCTGCCGATGCAGGGGACACGGGTTCGTGCCCTGGTCCAGGAAGATCCCACATGCTGCGGAGCGGCTGGGCCCGTGAGCCATGGCCGCTGAGCCTGCGTGTCCGGAGCCTGTACTCCGCAACGGGAGAGGCCACAACAGTGAGAGGCCCGCGTACCGCAAAAAAAAAAAAAAAAAAGAGTAGCCCCCACTTGACGCAACTAGAGAAAGCCTGCGCGCAGCAGCAAAGACCCAACACAGCAAAAAATAAATAAATAAAATTTTAAAAAAAAGATATCATAGCTATTTCTCCAGGTCCACAGAAATAATTTAAAACTCATTTTAAATAGTTGTATAGTATTTGCTAAGTTGAATGTACTATGATTTATACAGTCATTCTCCTAGCGATACACATTTATGTTGTTTTTTCTAGTTGTTTTTTTTTCTCTGCTACTACAAATAATGTTTCAGCATACCTTTCTAACTGGCACACTTTTCACTTTAGGGTAGATATCTAAGAATTGAGTTGCTGAGCCAGAGGATGTATGTACTTTTAAAAGATATTGCTGGATTTTCTTCAAAAATGGGTAGAGCAAGTTTGTACTTTTCTCATCAACTTATAGGTACTCTTGATGTATATAAACATCAACCATTTATTTGTTGCATGTTTGTCATTTATTTTTTCCTTGTAAGTTATTTCAAAATAAGGCACCACCTACCTCTGTCACATCGTGTCTTACCTCTTTACCTCCAACTTACACCTGCAGCCACCCTGATTTCCTGAGTATTCTCCAAGCAACCAAACATTTGCACCCTCTAAACTCTCTACCTACAAAGCTCTTCCATGAGGGGTCCACATGGCTCCCTCATTTTCTTCAGGAGTGAAATAACACTACTCTGACTCTGATTCCATGCTCAGCTTTATTTTTATTCATAGAAATAACATTTCTCGTTACTACGTATTACATATCTACCATTTTGTTCATGATCTCCTCTGTGATACAACAGTCTCCAAGAGAACAGGAATGTCTTTGTTTTGTCCACTCCTGTGCCCACAACATCTAAAACTGCCTTACTACAGTAAATACTTTAGATTTGATGAGTAAATTATTTACGTGTATTTTCACCTTAATTAATGGTGCCTATAATGTTAACAAATCACTGAAATCTTTCAAGTCACCTGTAATAAAATTTTGGACCTGTCGTGGGTGTAAATTTGGTTAAAACACTTCCTCTTCCAAAACTTGTGTGTAGTAATATAGACACTGCTTAGTATTAGTTCCCAATGATCTGCCAATGAACTATTATTTATTTACTACTCCTAAGTCTCACATCAGTAAAGTTGTTGGCAATAATTATGTAGGCAAGCATATGTACCATTCTAGAGCCTCTGCCACCAGTGAGGAGATTGGTGCTTCCTACCTGTTGTGGGCTGAATCATGTCCTTCCTAAGTCCGTATGGTCAAGTTCTAACTCTCAGCACCTCAGAATGTGACCCTATTTGAAGATAAGGTTTTTAAAGAGGCAATTAAGTTAAAGTTGGGCTCTAACCCATCCTGACTGGTGTCCTTATAAGAAGAGGAAATCTGTATACACATAGCAACATCAGGAATGTGTGCTCTCAGAGGAAGAGGCCATAATGAGATCATGACCATCTGCAAGGCAAGGAGAGAGGCCTCAGGAAAAACCAAAAGTGCTTGATTTTGAACTTCCAGCCTCCAGAACGATCAGCGAATGAATTTCTATTGTTTAAGACACCCAGTCTGTGCCATTTTGTTGTGGCAGCCCTAGCAGACTGATACACTACCACACTTCTGCTCTTCCACTGGACATAAACCATATGCCTGGGGGAATATATTAGTCTCATCCTCAGTGACTCTGAGCTTTCTATGATATCTATGTCCAAGGAGTCTTAGTCCTTCCGAAGTATGCCCTGTTGTGAGGGCAGCTGTAGCATCTGAGGACAGCATAACCTTCACGGGGTCATGAATAAAAGGAAAAGTGTATGGTTCGTTTAGTGTCTAGTGATGCAGCCAGGGATCTATACCTATAATTTAGTTTAATGTTTTGGTTAGTACTTGATAAATTGAATATATGATATAATAACTAATTAAAATGTTATTTCTGAGGGAAAAAAATGACCAATCTGAATACAACACATATTTGAGTACTGGGTTGCCTCTATTTGCCTCTATTTTATTATAACGGGAGCTGGCCTATATATGAAGGATACTAGGAATTTAAAAAAACAAGGATAATAGAAAAGAGAAAAATGTCATTTCTGGATGCCCTTCTCAAAGAAGCTGAGGAAACCAATCTGGCTGCAGCAGCTGGCCCCTGCAGGAGCAGCTGGGCCATGGAATGCATAGAATAGAAAGGATGGGATAACTTAGCTAAGAGCAGTCAGGGGTCAGTGGCAAGGGTTCTGATCCAGCAGACAAGGCAAAACATGACAGAAGAGAGGGCCCTGGAAGTAGAAAAGACTGAAATCAGAGTAAGTGGCTAGGTTATGATTCTAGGTGAATTTTACAATTGTGGCATGTTCCCTATGAGGCACAGTCAAATCGGAGGCAGGAGATGGAAAATCTGGGCTGGTTGCTAAGGGACCCACCTTGTAGACTAGAGTTAGGTCTTGGCAAGAAATGGGTTTTCTGGGCCAAAAACTTAAAACAGAAACCTCATTCTTCAGACCAGGTTATCACAGCAGGCAGCAAATAGGAAATAGATTATATCAGTATGTGGCAATTTGGAATTCATTACTGCATTCCAGACAGCAAGCTGAAGCACCTGGTAAACCTTCTAATGCAGACATGGCTTGAGGAAAAAGGTGGCAACCATCTGTGGTTTCAATGAGAAAGTCTGGGGAAACTGAGGCAGACTTTTAATCTGCTTTCTTCTTCTTTTTTCTTCTTTAATTAAATTAAATTAATTTATTTTTTAACATCTTTATTGGAGTATAATTGCTTTACAATGGTGTGTTAGTTTCTGCTTTATAACAAAGTGAATCAGCTATACCAATACACATATCCCCATATCTCTTCCCTCTTGCATCTCCCTCCCTCCCACCCTCCCTATCCCACCCCTCTAGGTGGTCACAGAGCGCCGAGCTGATCTCCCTCTGCTATGCAGCTGCTTCCCACTAGCTATCAGTTTTACATTTAGTAGTGTATATATGTCCGTGCCACTCTCTCACTTTGTCACAGCTTACCCTTCCCCCTCCCCATGTCCTCGAGTCCATTCTCTAGTAGGTCTATGTCTTTATTCCCGTCCTGCCCCTAGGCCCTTCATGACCTTCTTTTTTTTTTTTTTTTTTAGATTCCATATATATGTGTTAGCATACGGTATTTGTTTTTCTCTTTGTGACTTACTTCACACTGTATGACAGACTCTAGGAAAATCCACCTCACTACAAATAACTCAATTTCATTTCTTTTTATGGCTGAGTAATATTCCACTCTATATATGTGCCACATCTTCTTTATCCATTCATCTGTCGACGGACACTTAGGTTCCTTCCATGTCCTGGCTATTGTAAATAGAGCTGCAATGAACATTGTGGTACATGACTCTTTTTGAATTATGCTTTTCTCAGGGTATATGCCCAGTAGTGGGATTACTGGTTCATATGATAGTTGTATTTTTAGTTTTTTAAGGAACCTCCATACTGTTCTCCATAGTGGCTGTACCAATTGACATTCTCACCAACGGTGCAAGAGGGTTCCCTTTTCTCCACACCCTCTCCAGCATTTATTGTTTGTAGATTTTTTGATGATGGCCATTCTGACTGGTGTGAGGTGATATCTCACTGTAGTTTTTGTTTTGTTTTGTTTTGTTTTGTTTTTTTTCGGTACGCGGGCCCCTCACTGCCACGGCCTCTCCCGCCACAGAGCACAGGCTCCAGACACACAGGCCCAGCGGCCATGGCCCATGGGCCCAGCCGCTCCACGGCACGTGGGATCCTCCAGGACCGGGGCACAAACCCGTGTCCCCTGCACCGGCAGGTGGACTCCCAACCACTGCGCCACCAGGGAAGCCCTCACTGTAGTTTTGATTTTCCTTTCTCTAATGATTAATGATGTTGAGCATTCTTTTATGTGTTTGTTGGCAATCTGTATCTCTTCTTTGGAGAAATGTCTGTTTAGGTCTTCTTTTGTTGAACATCAAAGGAATTGTCCACATCGTATGATTTCTTTACAAAGCCTCAAATGGAGGTGGAGGGAGTAATATCATATCCCACGGTTGTTAGCTATCGTTTCCTAATCCATCTTTCCCCCATCTACATTGACACATACATGATATTAGCTACTGGGTTATTTTCTTAATTCCTGTTCAGAATAACCTGTAACACCAATCTAAGATAACACCAACTTGCATTTATATATTGAATAGAACTTGTGATTTTTGCTAAATGTTTTGTATCTATGACTTCATTTTTTTTTAAACATGCTGCTTTATTCTGGTGTCTTAGGGTCTGCTAAAGTACAGATCAGGGCTAGATATTTGCCAGGAAAAAAAGAGAAACAGCGCTCTGCAGTTTGTTACACAAGTGCAGGTGTCCTCAAAAGATGTGAGTGGCAGCTCATACATTCTGGGGATTTAGGGAACAGGAACTATAGGTCCTTCAAGATCTTGTTGGAAATGTTCCTCTACTCCCAGGTGTGCCCTGATCATAAAAGCAGTGCCAAAATTGACAGATTTGGGTTTTTTTAGAATTTTTAGAACCTATAATTCAGATATGGTAAGTCAGAGCCAATTTTCAAAACTGCCTCATTGAAGACAATCATTGGAGCAGCCGTGAGGGAGTGAATACTCATTCTGTAGCATCAAATGCAGTTAAAGACTTTGATTAAATTAGATATAGAAATAATGACGTTTTTAAAAAAGAGTTTCAGAAAATCAGATGCATTTTTGAGAAGAGCAGAGTCATCTTAGTAAAGGAACAAGTGGCTATTGCTTGTACTAGAAAACAATATTGTGGCTTAAACTGAGGGATTTTTATTTCAGTGCTTTCAACATGTGATGAAAGACATCACTTTGTGGGGGTACAAGGACACCTTGCTCACTTGGAGTCATAGTTTAAGCATGCAGAGAGAGCTGCTTGGATCCGTGACCCTATGTATTTCTTATCTTACAGGCAGCCTGAAAATTAGCCTTATCTTATCCCAGTCCTTGAGACAAGTCTTGTCACAGGACACAAGTTCATTGACTGCAGAATTTCTCTGACTCCTTTTCTCCTGTTCCCTCTCCCTTCTCCCCTCTCCCCGGGTCTCTTTCTGATCTAGACATCACAGTTTCCAGTAATTAGTTTCTAGCCTTTTCCCAAGTGATCACCACTTCACTTTGAAACATGCATATGTCCTGGTAACTTTTGCCCCTTTGTCAGTTTCACAATCATATTCTCATTACCTCTTCATTTACAGTAATAGGAAGTGTACCTTGTCTGAACCTTGTCCTTGAATTAACATACATTTAAATTTTTGCTCTACCTGCTTAATTCTTCTCATGACTGAATTATTTTGTGAATCATTCTTGCACAAGCCTATATTTTCTCTTCTGGAACCTCAATTTATCCATGACTGTATCCCTAATATTGCCTGCGAGACCTCATCAGTGTTATCATTGCCCATCTTTACATTTCCAAGCTGCTAGGTCCACTCCGGCTGCAATACATAGTCAGTCATTAGAATTCTTGTGGAAATTTAGCTAATGAGTCCTATCTGCCTCTTCATTCTTGTAGAACGGTCTTAACTTTTGATACCTTCCTTTAGATTTACACAATCTATTGTCTGTCTCAGAATCACTGACCCTGGACTCTATGCCTATGTTTAGAGAGTTTCTTGAGCTTCTTGCACTGATCTTCTCCATTCTGATCCATCCTGCTTCCACCTGAGCTCTAATTATGAAAGCATATTCCGACTAAATGATACTAGGAAAAACAATCTTTGACTTATAAAGTAGCATTATACAGTGTAAGTATTTTTAGCTACCAGCTGTGCAGGCAATAAGTAAGATACTTTTTGAAGTGCTAAAAATATTTGGGATGTGTCAAGTGGGAGTTGGCAAATACCTTGGGGTGAGAAAAGCCCTAGATAAGGTACATCTGGCACACATTTTTAGGATGTCCTATTTTTAGTCTGTATTTTGATTTCTGAAGAGATCCATGGGTGTTTCCCTAAAAAAGAAGCAAAAATGACAGAACTACCTTTAGTGAACAAGGTAATCTCTGAAGTTTTCTCTCTCCCTTCCTTCTGCCCTTCAAATTAAAATTGTCATGATGCCTGACTTTAGTCTTGAATCATAGATAATCAGAAGCATTTGGATGAAAATTGATATATAATATCCAATTATGAGTGATAAAACACAGATTGTAACATTAAAGTGTTTTGTTTTTTGGTTACAGCTCTGAATGTTATCACTGCCATCATTGTTTTCCTAGTTATTTTTATTGACTAATTGTTATTCCAGCAAATCCTTTTTGGTTCGGTTCACATCTGACACATATTTTGTACAATGTATTCAATTGAATTCTTGCCATAAGTAGTTCAGTGAATAAAGAATGAAATCCAAGGAAAAATAAAATTTTGTGATAACTTAATTTTTTTGTTCTAGTCCTAATATTACCAGTTCTCAGCATATTTCCTGACTCCTATTCTCAACTTGAATATAGCATTGAGTCCCTAGGTAATGTCCTTTTATCATATTCAAAACTCAGGCTGAAAATTTTCTGTGGCCATCAGTAAAAATTCAACACCCCAAACCTCCTAATAGGTATGGAAATGGGGGAGGGCAAGAAGGAGGGTGTGAGTGTGCCCCTGTATAGAGGTGGGGTAGCCAGTTAAGATTTCTTAGTGAATTCTACTCTTTACTATATACTTAGGGTCCTGGAAAAAGAAAAAAATGATTAATTTGTGGGTTAGGAAGTGTCTCAAACTTACACACTTACCATAAATGTTGTTAATTAACAGATTTTTAGCTAAAGGTGAGTATTGATCATCAACAGGTCTTTATCCAGTTATCACCTCTGACTTCCATTCATGCTATGGATTATGGAACCATTGCTTTCTTGTCAGCTCTGTGTCACATCTTCTACAGTTTGTATAAAGGACACTTGATGTTCAGGCCTTTCTTAAAAAAATCTGCCACTTTCTCCACGTACATGAAATTCTCATTCTCTCTTTGTGATAGTGTTGGGTTGCTGTAAATATTTCTGGATTCTACTTGTCAAAAAAGTGTATTGTTTGACAAAATAGCTCTATTTTGGAAACAATCTATTTGAGGGATTCTATTGCAATTCTCTCATAACTATAGTGGCGATTTTTAAGTATTTTCAAGATATAATAGCTTTGTGATTTATCTTTTCTCAGTGATTTAAATTCACCAAAAAATCAACTTATTCACAATTATCATAAATCTATCCTTAGTATATTTATGTCTCCAAAACCATTTCAAGCTTTTGATGATCCAAGATTTTTTTCTCCAATTTAAAAAAATGCATTTAATTTAAATTCTCTTTAAAGAAAGAAGGTTCAGGAAAATGTATGTTTGGGTTATAGTCAGTGTAGTTGTGGAGTAGCCATGTAAAAATGTACAGAAATCTTAAATTTCTCATATTTATTATTCTCTACAGAACTTAAAATGTTCATAAAACCAAAATGTCAGGTTTCAGAATTCACTAGGAGATGAATTGTAGTTGTAACAACATTTAATATTACTTATATTTTTTTAAAGTTTCTCTTTTGATATTTTGTCATAATGTCTCAAGTTTTAAATCACATTTAAAAATGCAGTGAGAAGAGAAATTTACTTGATTGTCTGCTGGGACACAGCTGTCAGCGATATTGACATTTGATAAGTGTACTCTAACATCTTTGAGAAGAGATGGAAAGTGTTTCTGTTTCAGATTTCATCACAAATAGCCAACTAACATTGTGACAATGTAAAAGGCAACCTGTTTGATCCTCTCTAAGACAGAGAGATTGCTGGCAAGAAAAGTATATCTTTAAAAAGTCATATTTTCTACTTGAACAAGTATCTAAATATAAATCTGAGACTTGCTCCAAAACAAGTCTCAGATTGTATTTGAAAAGTGCTTCAATTCGTGCCTCTTGAATTAACTTTATGACTCATGTTTTGAACTTTTATTACCATTAAAGAGAATTATTGAATGTGTATGCACGGGTGAATTAAGACACTATGTTTCATGATAGTTGATAAGAGAGAGAGAGAGGGAGTGTTAATGGCTTGGTGTGCTGACATTTTCTGGACTGTTGAAGAGAGTATTTACCAGGAAAGGGAAAAGTTTTGATGCTTCCGGCATTAATGATTCATCAAATAAATTAAGGGTTATAGACTCTTCTTCTTACCACCACCCAGAATCAGAGAGGTGTTCCTTTATTTTATAACTATACCTATTAGATTATACTGCAAGTGCTGAAATAATATAGAGAGTTATCCAAGGCTTTTTCCCTACAAGCAAATGTCCTTCCTGTCATCAGTAGATAATACAGTCCAGCCATCACTGGCCATTACATTGGCTTTCTCTTCTTGATCAATAGCTTAAGAATTGAACCAATAACATTTATAAATCTATGGTTTCTACATACCTGTCTACTTTGTCACTGGCTCAGCAGAATTTGATGTATGTGTTTTGCCTCATTAAGTCAGTTTATTGGTGCTCTTGTTGTAAGAATTGCATTTACAGGATAAACTTCCCTGGGAAAAATGCTTCTTGCCATAAGACTTAAAGTTACTCATAAAATAATTCTAATTTTAGCCTACAAGATCTAAATTCAGGCATGAAGGCCATAAAATCAAATCCATGGTTAATTCATGCATGATAATTCAGAGAAGTAAATAATTAGTATTTATATTTGAGACAAGTTCAGTGTTTCAGCACAAAGATTTTATGTGTCTCTAAAAGTGGGATTGCTGTTACTGTTTCTTGAATTCACTAGAGTCTATGGTTTAACTGTTGTGCAAGGCTGCTTACTTTATTATTTAGATAATGATATAGGCAGAGCATAAAGGAATGCCATCCCACCATCATAGAAAGAAATTTTATGAATCTTTAATACTATGTTAAATGTCAATTCCTCTTGAAAACAAAGACGAGGAGAGGGCTCCCTCATGTAATCTGGCATAATCTTCCTAGTAGATGTGATTGCAGTTATAATTTTATAAGTATTTATTATATGATTTTCTATATTCTGTATCTGATTATAAGCTCCACATAATCAAGAGTTGAGTTGAGTTTTGCTCATCATCATCTCTAAACTTTTTAACTTGTCTGGAATCTAGTTAATGCTCAGTAAATATTTGTTGAATGAATTAGTGAGTGAATAAACGGAAGAGTAATCTGTTATCCGTTTATAAATTTGTTTTGAATTTTAACAAAATCAAAACACTTTGCCATACTTGATCAATTGAACCATGTGAAAAAAGATTAGACTGTGATTAACATTAATTTTTTTCCAGAACTATTGATGCTTCCCAGAAAGAAAAGGGAAAAAACAAATACGTATTCATTCACTCCAGTTTTGTATTATTTTCATTGATTTTTATTAGAATATAGTTGATTTACAGTGTTGTGTTTGTTTCTGCTGTACAGCAAAGGGAATCAATTATCTATATCTATATCTAGTCTCCGCTCTTTTTTAGATTCTTTTCCCATATAGGTCATTATAGAGTACTGAGTAGAGTTCCCTGTCCTACACAGTAGGTTCTTATTGGTTATCTATTTTATATAAGGTAGTGTGTATACATCAATCCCAATCTCCCAATTTATCCCTCCCCTACCCCTTTCCCCCTTGGTAACCATGTTTGTTCTCTACATCTGTGACTCTATTTCTGTTTTGTAGGTAAGTTTATTTGTACCATTTTTTTAGATTTCCACATATAAGTGATATCATAGGATATTTGTCTTTCTCTGTCTGACTTCACTCAGTATGACAATCTCTACGTTCCTCCATATCACTGCAAATGGCATTATTTCGTTCATTTTTATGGCTGAGTAATATTCCATTGTATATATGTACCACATCTTCTTTATCCATTCATCTCTTGGTGGGCCATTAGGTTGCTTCCATGACCTGGCTATTATACAGTAAATAGTGTTGCACTGAACAATGGGGTGCCTGTATCTTTTTGAATTATGTTTTTCTCCGGATATGTGCCCAAAAGCCTTTGCACAGCAAAGGAAACCATAAACAAAATGAAATGACAACCCACAGTATGGGAGAAAATATGTGCAAATGAAGCAACCAACAGTAGATTAATCTCCAAAATATGCAAACAGCTCATGTAGCTCAATATCAAAAAACAAACAACCCAATCAAAAAATGGGCAGAAGATCTGAATAGCCACTTCTCTAAAGAAGACATGCAGATGGCCAAAAATCACATGAAAAGATGCTCAACATCACCAATTATTAGAGGAATTCAAATCAAAACTACAATGAGGTATCACCTCACACCAGTCAGAATGGACATCATCAAAAAATCTACAAAAAAAAAAATCTACAAACAATAGATGTTGGAGAAGGTGTGGAGAAAAGGAAACCCTCCTACACTGTTGGTGGGAATGTAAATTGATACAGCCACTATGGAGAACAGTATGGAGGTTCCTTTAAAAACTAAAAATAGAGCTACCGTATGATCATATGTTTTTATTATATATATTTTATGAAAATTATTTTAAAATTTGTTCTTTTCTATATGGAAGTTGATTCAACTAATTATGATTTCAAGACTTTAATCCTCCTGAGAGTTTGAACTTTCTTCCTCCCTCCCTCCCTCCCTCTCTCTCTCTCTCTCTCTTTCTCTTTCTTTTCTCCCTCCCTCCCTCCCTCCCTTCCTTCCTTCCTTCCTTCCTTTCATAACATCTACCTGTGGACCTAGAATTCTATCATTGAAACAATCTTGGAAAGTGACTGCCTCATTTTAAAGATGAAAATTTAAGGGCGGTCATATTCCCGGTATCACACTGTTATTATTCATAAATGAGATAGAAGTAATTATATCTGTTTATAGATTTATAGTTAGATCTATAATTATAATCTATATTAATCTATAATCTATATTATAGATTTATAATTAGATCTATTTATGTATGTATAGACATGGATGTATTGGAGTGATTAGGAGAATTCCAGCAAAACAGGAGTCTAAGTTGATGCAAATAAGGCTGAGTTCCTGCCACAAATACAGAGAAATAGTGGAAATATTACAAGAGCAACAAAAAAAATATTTATATCCACATAGGTGAGTTTGAAAGCATGTAAGATTACCCAAAGGCCAAAAATAAACAGAAAAATTAAAAAGAGAATGACATGCAGAGGCCCATTCTGTAATGATCCACTAGAATTCTGTGATATAGTCCACAGGGACTGTGGGCTAGAGATCTAACGCCCGTTTCTAGATAAAGAAATGCTTCATCTCAAACAGTGGACTAGAACCTAGATCTGCACATTTAAGAAAGAGTCTGAGA
This sequence comes from Hyperoodon ampullatus, assembly GCF_949752795.1. NCBI lineage: Eukaryota > Metazoa > Chordata > Mammalia > Artiodactyla > Ziphiidae > Hyperoodon > Hyperoodon ampullatus. Next base: position 55,879,082 of record NC_136922.1, on the reverse strand, counting down.
TTGTTCTCTGTTCTTACGGAGTAGGAAAACCTCTACTCACTGACCTGTAAAACAGTAAGGAAGCTGTTTAATCCAGTGGTTTGAATCACTGTGAGGGAGTATAACTGATAGTCAGTCAAAATCCCAGTTGCCCTATGCATGGATGAAGGGTTTGAAGTTATATTAACTACAGAGTGCAGGAATCTACAGGATAAGAAATGTAAAAATAGGGCCAGGATAACTAATACTATTTAAGCACTAGACAAAACAAGTCTCAAACTTCCTTGTAATGGCATTTTCATAGTCTAGGCACATGAAACTTCTATACATAAATAATCTAATATAGCTAGTAAGATGTCTAAAAGAAAAAAATAAAGAAAATGAATAAGAACCAATGGTCAAAGAGATAGTGGTCAATAATGTTTTCAGAGATGAAAAGTCAATATGCATCTTCATATTGAAGAATCACAGTGAGTCTCAAACTGCATAATCCAAAGCCCCACCTAAATTTAACTACAGAATACTAAAACAAAGAGAAAAACCCTAAATCTTTGAGGGGAAGAGAGAGAAAGAGAAAATAAAGACACAGCAAACCACACCTGGTTATCTAAAAAGGAATAATGCCAGTGGTAGTTTGATAGGGATTGCATTGAATCTGTAGATTGCTTTGGGTAGTATAGTTATTTTCACAACGTTGATTCTTCCAATCCAAGAACATGGTTTATCTCTACATCTGTTGGTATCATCTTTAATTTCTTTCATCAGTGTCTTATAATTTTCATTGTAAGGTCATACAGGTCTTTTGTCTACTTAGGTAGGTTTATCCCTAGATATTTTATTCTTTTTGTCGCAATGGTAAATGGGAGTGTTTCCTTAATTTCACTTTCAGATTTTTCATCATTAGTGTATAGGAATGCTAGAGATTTCTGTGCACTAATTTTGTATCCTGCTACTTTACCAAATTCATTGATTAGCTCTAGCAGTTTTCTGTTAGCATCTTTAGGATTCTCTATGTATAGTATCATGTCATCTGCAAACAGTGACAGCTTTACTTCTTCTTTTCCGATTTGAATTCCTTTTATTTCTTTTTCTTCTCTGACTGCTATGGCTAAAACTTCCAAAACTGTGTTGAATAATAGTGGTGAGAGTGGGCAACCTTGTCTTGTTCCTGATCTTAGTGGAAATGGAGGGAGGGAGATGCAAGAGGGAAGAGATATGGAGACATATGTATAACTGATTCACTTTGTTATAAAGCAGAAACTAACACACCATTGTAAAGCAATTATACTCCAATAAAGATGTTTAAAAAATAAAAAATAAAAAGGAATAATGGTTGGAGCAGAAGCAGAAGTCTTGTCAGCAAAACAGTGGGAAAAAATACAAAATATTGAGAGAAAATAATTGACTCAGAGTTTATATCAGCATATTAACAAGCAACCCAATTTAAAAATGGGCAAAAACCCTGGACACTTCACCAAAGAAGCTATAGAGAGGGCAAGCAAGCATATGAAAAAGAGCTCAACATCAAATGTCAGTAGAAATGTGCAAATTAAAGCAATGAGATATCACTATACTTCCGTTAGAATGGCCAAAATGCAGAACACTGACAACACCAAATATTGGTGAGGAAGTGGAGCAAAAGGAACTCTGATTTATTGCTGGTGGGAATGCAAAATGGTACAGTCACTACGAAAGACAGCTTGGCAGTTTCTTACAAAACTTAACATATTCTTACCATACAATCCATCAATCATGCTCCTTGGTATTTGTCAAAATGAATTGAAAACTTAGGTCCACATAAAAACCTACACACAGGTTTTTTTGCCCAGAGTTGGAAGCATTCAAGATGTCCTTCAGTAGATGAATGGATAAATAAACTGGGGTACACCCAGATAACGGAATATTATTTGAAGTTAAAAAGAAATGAACTATCAAGCCATGAAAAACATGGAGGAAACTTCAATGTGTATTACTAAGTAAAGGAAGCCAATCTGAAAAGGCTATACACACTGTATGATTCTAACTATATGACATTCTAGAAAAGGCAAAAATATGGAGACAGGTAAAAAGGTCAGTGGTTGCCAAGGATTAGGGGGGAGTGAGGGATGAATGGTTATAGCATAGAAAATGTTTAGGGCAGTGAAATTAACTCTGTGTGATTCTATAATGGTAGATACATGTCCTTATACATTTGTCAAAACCCAGAGATGATACAATACCAAGAATGAACTCTAATGTAAACTATGGACTTTTCATGATAATGATGTGTCAATGTAGATTCATCAGTTGTAACAAATATACCCTCTAGTACAGGATATTGATAATGATGGAGGCTGTGATTATGTGGGGGCTCAATTTTGCTGTGAACCTAAAACTCCTCTAAAAAAAATAAAATCTGTTAAAAGATAGAGCGTATCAGCAAGCCAGTAAAATAGAAAATTTGGGGATAAGGCATGAAAAAAGACTTGAAATTTAAGTATAAAATAGGCAACATAACTGTAGATTCAATAGTAGTTTTCAAAAGTATGGAAAACTCATTCTGATAAGGTAAAAATTAGATGAAGTTACTCATGAAAATTGACTCATGAAGAAATAAAGAACCTTCTGTTTCTATAAGCATTAAGGAGAATACATCACTGCATAGATGTATAATACTTTTTTATCACAAAAAATGTTACAAGAAGAAAAAGAAAGGAAAATCCCTAACTATTTATGGTTACTTTCATCTTGATAGCAGAAGCAGATTAATAGCATTTTGAGAAAGAAAAAGCAAATACCATTTATGATAATAGACATAGAAATCCTAAATAAGTATTAACCAGCTAAACCCAACAATTTATCTGAATATCCGTACAACGGTGTTTAACAATAAAACATTATGACCAAGTAGATTGGCTTTATTTTTTGGTTCCCAAAATGCACGTGTAGGGTGCCACTTTCAGATATTCTACTCCCTGCCTCCCTGAAACTCCCAATTTTGACTTTCCTGATACTAAATTATGTCAGTGAATTTCCTTTATTTCTCAAGACTTTTACTCTTGGCCTCCTGTCATTCTCTCTGAAGATACCCTTTTCTGAATTCTTAGATACATGGACATGTAGATGGTGCTTCCAATACCCCTAACTGCTCAGATTCCCTTAACCTGCTCTCCTCAAGTGATCTTAACTTCTCTCCTGTATCATCCATTCACTGCTATGGTCACATCCAAAGTTTTTCATTAGCAGTAACTTAACTCCACAACAGTTTTGTTTTATGTAACTCACTTTCTGATCTAGTTTTGTTTTTGGGTTTTTTTTTTTCCCCCCAGCATGCTTCCTCTATTACCACCTACAGATATGCTGGCAACAAATTCTCTTAGTTTCCCTTCATCTGAGAATGTATTTATTTCCCCTTCATCTTGAAGAACATTGTTGCGGGATAAACAACTCTGGGTGAAAGTATTTTTCTTTCAGTATTTGAAAACTCTCATGCCACTTCCATGGTTTCTGCTGAGAAATCCATTGTTGTTTGACTGTTGTCCTTTTATATGTAATGAGTCATTTTTCTCTCACTGCTCCTAAGATTTTTCTTTGTTTTTAGTTTTTGGAGTTTGAATATGATCCATTTTGGTATTTGGCCTTTTTGGTTCATTCAGCTTATTGAGTCTTTGGCTTATGTCTTTGTCAAAATTGAGAAGTTTTTATCCATTATTTTGAATTCATTTTCATCCCTGCCCTCTTTCTCATCTCCTTCCAGGATTCTGGTGACATAAATTTAGATCTTTTGTTACAGTCCCTCGGCTCCTGAGGTTTTTTCCTTTCTTCTCTCTCTTTCTTTTTTAGTATGTTTTCTCTCTGTTCAAATTTGGTGATTTCTATTGTTCTACCTTCCAATTGAGTGGTTCTTTCCTCTCTTCCCTCCATTCTGCTGTTGAGCCCCTACAATGACTTTTAAATTTTTGGTTATCATATTTTTGAGTTCTAAAATTTCTATTTAATTTTTTCATATCTTCAGTTCCCTTGCTGAAACTTTCTATTTTTTGCTTGTTATAAGCATGCTTATAATTGTTTTTTGAAGTATGTTTTTGGGGTTTTTTTTGATGACTGCTTTTAAATTTTGAAAATAATTCCAACATCTTTGTCATTTTAATGATGTCATCTGTTGTCCATTTTCATTCAGTTTGAGATCTTCCTGGTTTTAGTAAAACAATTGATTTTCAAATGAAACCTGGACATTTTTGGTATTACATTATGAGACTCTGGATTTTGTTTAAACCTCATATTTTGGCTGGTTTTCTCTGCCACCACTCTGGCAGGGATGAAGGTGTTGCTGCCTTATTACTACCAGGTGGGACTAGAAGCCCCAGTTCCTAAATTGGCCTCCAGTGACTCCTGGGATAGGGATCCCTCATCGCTGCTGGGCAGGGATGAGAGTTCTGGCTCCCCACTTGGCCTCCTTGACATCACTCCAGAGGAAGCATGAGGAAAGGGCACCTCTTTGCCTCTTTATTACTTTGTGAGGGATGGAAGTCTAGGCTTCCCTCTGCACTTGACACTGGGGTGGGGGGGCAGTGGTGGAGCCTGTTTGAAAGTCCCAACTGTCTATTTGGCCTTTTCTGACACCACCTTAGTGGAGGGGTTGGTGTACACTCTTATAGGCTGAAGAGTGTCGAAGTTTAGGCTTTTCACTCTGCCTTTGCTGGTATGGGCATTTGTGTGACCAAAGGTTTTTCCTTAGATTTGGCTGAAGTAGAGAAATTATTGTGTAAGATTTCCATCCTGGTAACCTGCCCCTGTTTCATTTTTTCTTCTTTTGCTTGAAAGAACCAGCTTGTGTTGTGGCTTTTTGTTTGCACCCATTGGCATTTCTGAGTCACCAGCTTCTTCAGCTCCAAGTCTAGAATATATGAGGCAAAACAAACAAACAAACAAAAAACACGTAACTCATCCTCACATCATTCCTTGGGTCCTGAAGTCACTTGTCAGTGTGTTTCTTATCTCTACCTTTCAGAGTCTCCTTATGTTTATTTTATATAGAGTGTCTTAGGTATTTACTTGTAATTAACTGGAGGATGCTCTTCTGTTTTCTTGGAAGTAGAAGTCTTCTTTCCCACTTACTGAGAAAATTGAAGTAATCCAAAGAGAACCTCTAAAAACTCCCACAAGCTATTCATCCATCTATGATTATTTTTGCTTGCATACTCTTCTCCCACATCCTAGACTAATTATGTGCTCTTGTCTAAAAAGATCCCCCCAACTCTGCATTAGATCCCTTCAAATTTCGCCTACACCAAGTTATTGCTTCAGCAGTTCCTTATTTTTCTTTCATTATCAACTTTTCATTTTCTACTAGATCTTTTCTTTCCACTTTCCATTTTCTATTAGACCATTACCTTCAACCTTTTCTTGAATCAAGTTCCCTTATCAGACAAACATTTTGCAGCAAGTGGATAGTTGACAATAGTGTGTTGGAGATTTCATGCAATGAAATGCTGTAGAGCATCTAAATACAATTGACTACATTTACATACAACAATTTAGAAATTTTAAGTGAAAAAAATTAATTCACAAAATACTTGTATGATTTACTCTGTTTCTCTGTACATTTAATATCCCCCAAAGGTGGCTATACCTGTGTGCGTGTATGTATATCTATATAAAATAGTTTACAGAAATATATTTATATATTAAATATTATAGTATATATTATATATATATATATATACAGTAAAAGCAGAAATACATTTGAATAGTAGTTACTTTTACCTTTTTAGGGGGATGAGAAGAAATGGAGTGGAGATGGTCTGGAAAGCTATAAAAAATGGGCTTTGGCTGTCTTCACAATACTTAATTTCTTTAAAATATCTTGAGCAAAGTGTTAACATTTGTTAAATATGTGTAGGGTAGATTTTGGAGCTTGGCATATATTTGAAAATTTCCATAATTAAACAATTAAAATGTGTTTACTCATGTGTATACAAGTGTCTTCAAATCCATTGTGAAATAGTAATAAAGTAATGTTAATATGGATATTAGCAACTTCTGTTTGTTTTCATTTCTAGGTAAATAGTTCACATCAACAATCATGTATTCAGACCTCGTATTTAAGTAGATATTACTTTTATACCTCTCACTCTGGACTTCCATAATATCCTATATATTTCTGTATTGTCTTATCAATGTTTTGAAATGATCTATGTGTTTCTGCCTCTGCATTGACTCTATTCATCTTATTCTTCATTGTACTATCATTGGCTAACATTTTGCCAGTTGCACAGATGGTGCTCAGTAGAACATGACCCAGATTAACCAATAGTGCTCTGATACTTTTCCTAAGCATGTGTAAGACCATGTAGGCGTTTTCTTTAAAAATAGTAACTTAATTTCACTGTGGGATGTGTTAGGGAAAAGGTAAGTAAAGATTGAAGTAGAGTGGAGTGGAATGAGAGAGATTGTGTTTTGGGATAGGTGTTTGCATTTTATTTTCCTTTTTTTGTTACTGAATTATTGTGGGTCTTTGTCTGTCTTACCCACTGATGTATCTTTTCATGCTGGAAAAAAAGCCTAGCATAATCAAGGTGCTCAGTTAAAACTTTGAATGAATGTATGTATAAACAATGAATTACAGGAGACAAAAGGCCAATGGTACTGAGACTAGACCAAGTGCTAATATTTAGTGAAAACGTGAAGAGGTCTTTTCTAGTCTTGAGTTCTTATATATGAATGTATATTGATTCTTCTTGACATCTTTTTCTTAAACATTTCCCTTCTCCTCTAAGTGTTTTTTTTATTGTCTTTTATATAATCACCACTGTGTATCTTATGGCACCGACTATAGCAGACCTCATTTTTAGGGGCAATATTAAGGTGCATTGATCTGGAGTCATGTAACAAATTTAGATGCAATAAGTTTCATTAGTGGCACTCTTTCCCAAAGACCAGAATGACAGTTGTATGCATGAGTTTGTGGGTGTGACCTGTCATACATGCAGATACATTTTACCATTATGTTTCCCAGCTGTAAACAATCATCATAGAAAACCCTTAATAATTTTAGTAGAGCAAATTATAAAGAGGAAAAAGCTTCTCCCTGTCTGTTTTCACTTAGCTTTACTAAATACTGAATATCAAAAATAATTTGTCAGGATTTAATAGATTTTTGTGGTTTCAGAAAGGATATTTCTCTATTTTATGTAATTGAAGCTGAAAACAATCTCTGTCAGAGCCCCTTACCCAGCAGCAGTTCCCTCCACCCCTCTCTGGGCCCAGAAAATAGAGGTGTATAAACTACAGGAGTGTGATTACCAGCATAGGTATTGAGAGAGCGAGAAAATATATTTTCTCCCTGAGACCATGTCTCTTCATACTGAATCAAGAAGATTAATGTCCATGTTTTCAAATTAAGAAGTGGGCTAGGAAATTGCACAGAGTGTTTATATAATAGCAAACATATTTTAGGAAAGATAGCAAGAATATTCTAGACCACACAATCTTTCAATACAACTTTGTTTCGGTGTTTGGTTTGTTTCTGTATCAATGGGACTTTTATTCATGCCCAAATCAGTCAGTATTTGCTGTGTTTCAGTGTATCATAGGAACAGAGAAAAATAGGACATATTGTCCCTGCCACTCGGAATGCTGTGAGTCCTCGCTATTAAGAATTTATATTTCTGATGATTCTTTATTTATAAGCTACTGCCTAAGATCTTTGATACACTTTTTTTTTTTAAAGAAGAGTTAAAGAGTCTTGGCATTTGAAGAGAGACTTAAAGGACATTTAATCTAACCATCATCTAGAACATGCCCTTTACACTACATGATGCTCTTACAGTCCCTTTTACGGATTCCATGTTGCACACACTAAAGGCTCTAACAGAAGCCGAAAAGAAAATGTCTATTTAATATTGCTTAAACCAAGAGTTCCCAATATTTTTCGACCACAAGATTTTTTTCTTTGCTACAGCTATTAAAATGTGGTTTAAGAAACACGCAACAACGTCCTCTGTAGGCAATGTACTACACTTGGACTGTTAGCAAGTACTTCCTTATATTGAAATACTTTTCTTTGTAATTTCTGACTGCATAGATCCACACAACAGTGAATTGACTATAAACTGAAAAGTTTTGAGCTTTAATTTCTCCTTTATAGGAAAACCAATGCCTAGCTTTTTGTTTGCTTTCTTGGTCTGGTTTATTGAGTTATGATAAAATAAAAATTACCCTTTTTAGGGTACATTTCAATGAGTTTTGGCAAATGTAAACAGTGTTAACACTGCTACAATCAAGATATAGATTATCCCCATGACTCCAAAGAGTTCCCTTTGGCTCCTGTGTTGTCAGTCTCCTCCCTACTCCCAGCCCTTGGGAAACATCTAATTTCTGCCACTACAATTTTGAATTTTCTAGAATATCACATAAATTGAATCATACAATTATATACCACTCTGTATCTGACTTCTTTCACTTAGCAAATACTTTTGAGATTTATCCATATCAATGTTTGTAGCAGTATTTTGTTTCTTTTTATGACAGAGTAGTATTCTGATATGTGATGTATCAGTATTTATCAATTCACCATTTGTTGGACATGTAGGTTGTTTCCAGTTTGGGACCATAACGCACAAAGCAGCTATTAACATTTACAAATAAATTTATGTTGAAAGTGTTTCATGTTACTTGAGTAAAAGCCTAGGAGAGATATTGCTAGATTTTGGTGGGTAAATGTTTAACTTTATACGAAATATCCCAAGTGTCTTCCAAAGTGGGCTGTATTATTTTGCAATCCCACCAGCAACATATGAGAGTTCAGATTTCTCCATATTCTTGCCTTGAAGGACTTCGAATTGTCATTAAACAAAACAAAACAAAAACAGTGTTAGCCATTCTAGTAGGTGTATAGAGGTATTACAATGTAATTTTTGTTTGCATTTTCCTAGTGAATAATGATGTTGAGTGCCTTTTTATATGTTTATTGGGATATGTATTATTTCTATGAGGTGTTCCAATATTCTGCCTATTTTTATCATTTTTTGTCTTGTAATTATCATTACAAGATTAATTTATTCTGCACACGTCTTTATAATATACGTGTTTACATACACTTTGTTCATGTCTGTAGGTGTCTTTTAATTTTTTAGGTGTGTCTTACAAAGAGCAAACTATTTTTTGTTTTGTTTTACTACTTTTTAATTTTGATGAAGTTCTCTATACCAATTTTTATTTTATTTATTTATTTATGTTATTTTTTTAACATCTTTATTGTAGTATAATTGCTTTACAATGGAGTGTTAGTCTTTGCTTCACAACAAAGTGAATCAGCTATACATATACATATGTTCCCATATCTCCTCCCTCTTGCATCTCCCTCCTTCCCATCCTCCCCATCCAACCCCTCCAGGTGGTACAAAGCACCGAGCTGATCTCCCTGTGCCATGTGGCTGCTTCCCAATAGCTATCTATTCCACATTTGGTAGTGTATATATGTCCATGCCACTCTCACACTTTGTCCAGCTTACCCTTCCCCCTCCCCATATCCTCAAGTCCATTCTCTAGTAGGTCTGTGTCTTTATTCCCGTCTTGCCCCTAGGTTCTTCATGGCCATTTTTTTTCCTTAGATTCCATATATATGTGTTAGCATACGGTAATTGTTTTTCTCTTTCTGACTTACTTCACTCTGTATGTCAGACTCTAGGTCCATTCACCTCACTACAAATGACCCAATTTCGTTTTTTTTAGGGCTGAGTAATATTCCATTGTATATATGTGCCACATCTTCTTTATCCATTCATCCGATGATGGACACTTAGGTTGCTTCCATGACCTGGCTATTGTAAATAGAGCTGCAATGAACATTTTGGCACATGACTCTTTCTGAATTACGGTTTTCTCAGGGTATATGCCCAGTAGTGGGATTGCTGTGTCATATGATAGTTCTATTTTTAGTTTTTTAAGGAACCACCATACTGTTCTCCACAGTGGCGGAATCAATTTACATTCCCACCAACAGTGCAAGAGGGTTCCCTTTTCTCCACACCCTCTCCAGCATTTATTGTTTCTAGATTTCTTGATGATGGCCATTCTGACTGGTGTGAGATGATATCTCATTATAATTTTGCTTTGCATTTCTCAAATGATTAATGATGTTGAGCATTATTTCATGCGTTTGTTGGCAATCTGTATATCTTCTTTGGAGAAATGTCCATTTAGGTCTTCTGCCCATTTTTGGATTGGGTTGTTTGTTTTTTTGATATTGAGCTGCATGAGCTGTTTTCAAATTGTGGAGATTAATTCTTTGTCAGTTGGTTCATTTCCAAATATTTTCTCCCATTCTGAGGGTTATCTTTTCGTCTTGTTTATGGTTTCCTTTGCTGTGCAAAAGCTTTGAAGTTTCATTAGGTCCCATTTGTTTATTTTTGTTTTTATTTCCATTTCTCTAGGATGTGGGCCAAAAAGGATCTTGCTGTGATTTATGTCATAGAGTGTTCTGCCTATGTTTTCCTCTAAGAGTTTGATAGTGTCTGGTCTTACATTTAGGTCTTTAATCCATTTTGAGTTTATTTTTGTGTGTGGTGTTAAGGAGTGTTCTGATTTCATACTTTTACCTGTAGCTGTCTAGTTTTCCCAGCACCACGTATTGAAGAGGCTATTTTTTCTCCACTGTATATACTTGCCTCCTTTATCAAAGGTAAGGTGACCATATGTGCATGGGTTTATCCCTGGGCTTTCTATCCTGTTCCATTGACCTATATTTCTGTTTTTGTCCCAGTATCATACTGTCTTGATTACTTCAGCTTTGTAATACAGTGTGAAGTCAGCGAGCCTGATTCCTCCAGCTCTCCTTTTCTTTCTCAAGATTGCTTTGGCTATTCGGGGTCTTTTGTGCTTCCATAAAATTTTTGAAATTTTTTGCTCTAGTTCTGTGAAAAATGCCATTGTTGGTTTGATAGGGATTGCATTGAATCTGTAGATTGCTTTCGGTAGTAGAGTCATTTTCACAATGTTGATTCTTCCAATCCAAGAACATGGTATATCTCTCCATCTATTTGTATCATCTTTAATTTCGTTCATCAGGGTCTTATAATTTTCTGCATACAGGTCTTTTGTCTCCTTAGGTAGGTTTATTCTTAGATATTTTATTCTTTTTGTTGCAATGGTAAATGGGAGTGTTTTCTTAATATCACTTTCAGATTTTTCATCATTAGTGTATAGGAATGCTAGAGATTTCTGTGCATTAATCTTGTATCCTGCTACTTTACCAAATTCATTCATTAGCTCTAGTAGTTTTCTGGTAGCATCTTTAGGATTCTCAATGTATAGAATCATGTCATCTGCAAACAGTGACATCTTTACTTCTTCTTTTCCAATTTGGATTCCTTTTATTTCTTTTTCTTCTCTGATTGCTGTGGCTAAAACTTCCAAAACTATGTTGAATAATAGTGGTGAGAGTGGGCAACCTTGTCTTGTTCCTGATCTTAGTGGAAATGGTTTCAGTTTTTCACCATTGAGGACAATGATGGCTGTGGGTTTGTCATATATGGCCTTTATTATGTTGAGGAAAGTTCACTCTATGCCTACTTTCTGGAGAGTTTTTATCATAAATGGGTGTTGAATTTTGCTGAAAGCTTTCTCTGCATCTATTGAGATAATCATATAGATTTTCTCCTTCAATTTGTTAATATGGTGTATCACATTGATTTGCGTATATTGAAGAATCCTTGTATTCCTGGGATAAACCCCACTTGATCATGGTGTATGATCCTTTTAATGTACTGTTGGATTCTGTTTGCTAGTATTTTGTTGAGGATTTTTGCATCTATGTTCATCAGTGATATTGGCCTGTAGTCTTCTTTCTTTGTGACATCTTCGTCTGGTTTTGGTATCAGGGTGATGGTGGCCTCATAGAATGAGTTTGGGAGTGTTCCTCCCTCTGCTATATTTTGGAAGAGTTTGAGAAGGATAGGTGTTAGCTCTTCTCTAAATGTTTGATATAATTCGTCTGTGAAGCCATTGGGCCTGGACTATTGTTTGTTGGAAGATTTTTAATCACAGTTTCAATCTCAGTGCTTGTGATTGGTCTGTTCATATTTTCTGTTTCTTCCTGGTTCAGTCTCATAAGGTTGTGCATTTCTAAGACTTGTCCACTTATCCAGGTTGTCAATTTTATTGGCATATAGTTGCTTGTAGTAATATCTCATGATCCTTTTGTGTTTCTGCAGTGTCAGTTGTTACTTCTCCCTTTTCTAATTCTATTGATTTGAGTGTTCTCCCTTTTTTTATTGATGAGTCTGCCTAATGGTTTATCAATTTGTTTATCTTCTCAAAGAACCAGCTTTTAGTTTTACTCATCTTTGCTCTCGTTTCCTTCATTTCTTTTTTATTTATTTCTGATCTGATCTTTATGATGTCTTTCCTTCTGCTAACTTTGGGGGGTTTTTGTTCTTCTTTCTCTAATTGCTTTATGTGTAAGGTTAGGTTGTTTATTTGAGATGTTTTTTGTTTCTTAAGGTAGCATTGTATTGCCATAAACTTCCCTCTTAGAACTGCTTTTACTGCATCCCATAGATTTTGGGTCATTGTGTTTTCATTGTCATTTGTTTCTAGGTATTTTTTGATTTCCTCTTTGATTTCATCAGTGATCTCTTGGTTATTAAGTAGTGTATTGTTTAGCCTCCATGTGTTTGTATTTTTTACAGATTTTTTACTGTAATTGATATCTGGTCTCATAGTGTTGTGGTCGAAAATATACTTGATACGATTTCAATTTTCTTAAATTTACCAAGGTTTGATTTGTGACCCAAGATATTATCTATCCTGGAGAATGTTCCATGAGCACTTGAGAAGAAAGTGTATTCTGTTGTTTTTGGATGGAATGTCCTATAAATATCAATTAAGTCCATCCTGTTTAGTGTATCATTGAAAGCTTGTGTTTCCTTATTTATTTTCATTTTGGATGATCTGTCCGTTGGTGAAAGTGGGGTTTTAAAGTCCCCTGCTATGATTGTGTTACTGTCAATCTCCCCTTTTATGGCTGTTAGTATTTGCCTTATGTATTGAGGTGCTCCTATGTTGGGTGCATAAGTATTTACAATTGTTATATCTTCTTCTTGGATTGATCCCTTGATCGTTATGTAGTGTCCTTCTTTGTCTCTTGTAGTAATCTTTATTTTAAAGTCAATTTTGTCTTATATAAGAATTGCTACTCCAGCTTTCTTTTGCTTTCCATTTGCATGGAATATCTTTTTCCATCCCCTCACTTTCACTCTGTATGTGTCCCTATGTCTGAAGTGGGTCTCTTGTAGACAGCATATATACGGATCTTGTTTTTGTATCCATTCAGCCAGTCTATGTCTTTTAGTGGGAGCATTTAATCCATTTACTTTTAAGGTAATTATTGATATGTATGTTCCTCTTACTATTTTGTTAATTGTTTTGGGTTTGTTATCATAGGTTTCCTTCTCTTGTGTTTCCTGCCTAGATAAGTTCCTTTAGCATTTGTTGTAAAGGTGGTTTGGTGGTGCTGAATTCTCTTAGCTTTTGCTTGTCTGTAAAGTTTTTAATTTCTCCATCAAATCTGAATGAGATCCTTGCTGGGTAATCTTGCTTGTAGGCTTTTCTCCTTCATCACTTTAAATATGTCCTGCCACTCCGTTCTGGCTTGCAGAGTTTCTGCTGAAAGTTCAGCTGTTAACCTTATGGGGATTCCCTTGTGTGTTATTTGTTGTTTTTCCCTTGCTGCTTTTAATATGTTTTCTTTGTATTTAATTTTGATAGTTTGATTAATATGTGTCTTGGTGTGTTTCTCCTTGGATTTATCCTGTATGGGACTCTCTGTGCTTCCTGGACTTGATTAACTATTTCCTTTCCCATATTAGGGAAGTTTTCAACTATAATCTCTTCAAATATTTTCTCAGTCCCTTTCTTTTTCTCTTCTTCTTCTGGGACCCCTATAATTCGAATCTTGGTGCGTTTTATGTTGTCCCAGAGGTCTCTGAGACTGTCCTCAGTTCTTTTCATTCTTTTTTTTTTAATTCTGCTCTGCAGTAGTTATTTCCATTATTTTATCTTCCAGGTCACTTATCCGTTCTTCTGCCTCAGTTATTCTGGTATTGATACCTTCTAGAGAATTTTTAATTTCATTTATTGTGTTGTTCTTCATTGTTTGTTTGCTCTTTCGTTCTTCTTGGTCCTTGTTAAACGTTTCTTGTATTTTCTCTATTCTATTTCCAAGATTTGGAACATCTTTACTATCATTATTCTGACTTCTTTCTCAGGTAGACTGCCTATTTCCTCTTCATTTGTTAGATCTGGTGGGTTTTTGCCTTGCTCCTTCATCCGCTGTGTGTTTTTCTGTCTTCTCATTTTGCTTAACTTAGTGTGTTTGGGGTCTCCTTTTCGTAGGCTGCAGGTTTGTAGTTCCCGTTGTTTTTGGTGTCTGTCCCCATTGGCTAAGGTTGGTTCAGTGGATTGTGTAGCCTTCCTGGTGGAGGGGACTAGTGCCTGTGTTCTGGTGGATGAGGCTGGATCTTGTCTTTCTGGTGGGTAGGTCCATGTCTGGTGGTGTGTTTTGGTGTGTCTGTGGCCTTATTATGTTTTTAGGCAGCCTCTCTGCTAATGGGTGTGTTTGTGTTCCTGTCTTTCTAGTTGTTTGGCATAGGGTGTCCAGCACTCTAGCTTGCTAGTCGTTGAGTGAAGCTGGGTCTTGGTGTTGAGATGGAGATCTCTGGGAGATTTTCGCTGTTTGATATTATGTGGAGCTGGGAGGTCTCTTGTGGACCAGTGTCCTGAACTTGGCTCTCCCACCTCAGAGGCACAGCCCTGATGCCTGGCTGGAGCACCAAGAGCCTTTCATCCACACGGCTCAGAATAAAAGGGAGAAAGAAAGACAGAAAGGAAGAAAGGAAGGAAGGAAGGAAGGAGATAAAATAAAGTAAAATAAAATAAAATAAAGTTATTAAAATAAAAAATAATTATTAAGAAAAAGATTAAAAAGAAAAACGGACAGACAGAACCCTAGGACAAATGGTAAAAGCAAAGCTATACAGACAAAATAACACATAGAAGCATACACATACACACTCACAAAAAGAGAAAAAGGGGAAAATATATGTATATCATTGCTCCCAAATTCCACCTCCTCAATTTGGGATGATTCGTTGTCGATTCAGGTATTCCACAGATGCAGGGTACATCAAGTTGATTGTGGAGATTTAATCCTCTGCTCCTGAGGCTTCTGGGAGAGATTTCCCTTTCTCTTCTTTGTTCACACAGCTCCTGGGTTTCAGCTTTGGATTTGGACCCCCCTCTGCGTGTGGGTCGACTGAGCATGTCTCTTCCTCGCTCAGACAGGACGGTGTTAAAGGAGCAGCTGATTCAGGGGCTCTGACTCACTCAGGCCGGGGGGCAGGGAGGGGTACAGAGTGCGAAGCCAGCCTGTGGCAGAGGCCGGCGTGACGTAGCACCAGCCTGAGGTGTGCCGTGTGTTCTCCCGGGGAAGTTTCCCTGGATCATGCGACCCTGGCAGTGGCGGGCTGCACAGGCTCCCGGGAGGGGAGGTGTGGAGAGTGACCTGTGCTTGCACACAGGCTTCTTGGTGGCGGCAGCAGCAGCCTTAGCGTCTCATGCCCGTCCCTGGCGTCCGCGCTGTTAGCTGCGGCTCGCGCCCGTCTCTGCAGCTCCTTTAAGCGCTGCTCTTAATCCCCTCTCCTCATGCACCAGGAAATAAAGAAGCAAGAAAAAGTCTCTTGCCTCTTCAGCAGCTCCAGACTTTTTCCCGGACTCCCTCCCGGCTAGCTGTGGCGCGCTAGCCCCCTTCAGGCTGTGTTCACGCCACCAACCCCAGTCCTCTCCCTGGGATCCGACCAAAGCCTGAGCCTCAGCTACCAGCCCCGCCCGCCCCGGCAGGTGAGCAGACAAGCCTCTCGGGCTATTGAGTGCCGGTAGGCACCGATCCTCTGTGCAGGAATCTCTCCGCTTTGCCCTCCGCACCCCTGTTGCTGTGCTCTCCTCCGCGGCTCCGAAGTTTTCCCCCTCCGCCACCTGCAGTCTCCACCCGCGAAGGGGCTTCCTAGTGTGTGGAAACCTTTCCTCCTTCACAGCTTCCTCCCACTGGTGCAGGTCCCGTCCCTATTCTTTTGTCTCTGTTTTTTCTTTTGCCCTACCCAGGTACGTGGGGAGTTTCTTGCCTTTTGGGAGGTCTGAGTTCTTCTGCCAGCGTTCAGTAGGTGTTCTATAGGAGTTGTTCCACATGTGGATGTATTTCTGATGTATGTGTGGAGAGGAAGGTGATATCCGTGTCTTACTCTTCCACCATCTGGAAGCTCCTCCCAATTTTTATTTTAGATGTGTACTTTCTGAATCCTGTATCACAAATCTTTACTTAACTGTAAATCAGAGATGTTTTCTCCTATTTTTTTCTCTAGAATTTCATAGATTTAAATTTTACATTTTAATCTCTGATCCATTTGAATTTATTTTTAAAATTAATTTTGTATATTATGTGAAATATGAATCAAGAAGGCCTTGGTAACTTTTATTGAAAATTAATTAGTCATATAAATATGGATTTATTTTTAGATTTTGTATTCTGTTCTACTGATATCCCCATCCACCGTTACACTGATATCACACTGATATTAAGTACTATGAGTCATCTGAAGTTGTTGTTCTTTTTCAAAATTGTTTGGCTATTCTTGTCCAGGGTTTCTCAATTGTGGAATTATTGGCATTTTGCACCAGATAATTCTTGGTTGTGCAGGTTGTCCTGGGCATTGTAGGATGTTTAGCATTTCCGGCCCCTTCCCACCAGATGTTAGTAGCAGCTCCTCTAGCTGCGACTTCCAATGCAAGGTTTCATAGTAATTGTGAATGTACACAATTCTTGCTTTGTTTCTGACCTTAGGGGTAGAGTTTAGTTTCTGTTCATTATGTGACATTTAGCTGCAAGGTTTTTGTTGTTGTTGTTTGTTTTAAGGTAGATGATCATTAGGGACTTGAAGAGGTTTTGAAGCCAGCTAAAACTCTAGCTGTACTGTATTCTGCATCTGTTGAGACTGTGGTCTTGCTGTGTTAGTCTCTTAGTAAGGTAGATAACATTCATTAATTTTGAATATCAATTCAGTGCTACATTCTTTGTAAGATTCATTTGGTCATGGTATATTATTCCTTTTTATATATTGCTGGATTTCATTTGTTTATATATATATATATATATATATATATATATATATATATATTTTTTTTTTTTTTTTTTTTTTTTTTTTTTTTTCCGTACGCGGGCCTCTCACTGTTGTGGCCTCTCCCGTTGCGGAGCACAGGCTCCAGATGCGCAGGCTCAGCAGCCATGGCTCACAGGCCCAGCCGCTCTGCAGTATGTGGGATCCTCCCAGACCGGGGCATGAGCCTGTGTCCCCTGCATCGGCAGGCGGACTCTCAACCACTGCACCACCAGGGAAGCCCTATTTGTTTATATTTTAAGGATCTTTTGAGTCTATATTCTTTGTGGATTTTTGACCTGTAGTTTTCTTTTATAGTGATATCTTTGTCTGATTTTGTTATTTGAGTAATACCAGCATCATAGATTGAGTCAGTCTTTTCTCTTCAAATTTCTGTAACAAATTGTGTAGAATTGGTACTATTTCCTCCTGAAGTTTTTCTTCATAATTCACCAGTAAAGCCCTCTGGATTGGAGCTTTCTTTATAAAAGGCTTTCAATTATATTTTAAATTATCTACAGAGATTTTCAATTTATTTATTTGTTTCTGAGTGAGCTTTTGTCATTTTGTCTTTCAAATAATTTATCCATTTTACATAGCTGTCAAAATTATTGGCAGAAATTCACTCATAATATTTATTTACTATAATTTTCTGTATCATCAGTGACGATTACCTTTTATTCTTGGTATTGGTAATTTTTTGCTCAGTATAACTAGAAGTTTGTTAGTTTTATTGATTTTTCTTTAAAGATTCAGTTTTTGTTTCATTGATTTTTCTCTACTACAATTTTCATTGATTTCTACCTTTATCTTTATTATTTTTTCCTTCTGTTTGCTTTGGATTTAATTTGTTCTTCTTCATCTAATTTCTTAATGTGAAATCTTTGATTATTACTTTGACTCTTACTTATTTTTTCCAAGATAAAAACATTTAATGCTATAAATTTTCCTCTAAGAATTGCTTTGTAATGCATCTCAGAAATTTTGATAAGTTGTGTTTTAATTTTCATTCAATTAAATAAGTTCTAATTTTCCTTTTGATATCCATTTGACCAATGGCTATATAGACGTGTTATTGATTGCTAATGTAATTCATTTCCAATATGAGAAAACATTCTATGTGATTATTTATATTTGTTTTGCAATCTCAACTTTCTTATGAGCTTAATAAAAGTTATGATTTTGCAAATCACACTACTTTTTCTTACAGCTTTCTAAATCTTAAGCAGAAGCAGAACCCCCCAGTTTTAAAAATAATTACTAACAATGCATATTTTTATAAATAGAGACAATACATCTGCATATTACTAGTACAGATTTTTTTTACATTGTATCTGTGGTAGTAAAAATATTTCCATATTGTCTGTTTAATCCTTACCTATAAATTGTCTCCTCCATCAAATAATTTTCAAAAAGAAATTTTGAAAAACAAACCATTCAATAAAGTAGATAACCAGAGTTTCTTTTAAATTACAAAGCTGAAAATGTTTTCTATCCAACTGTTTATTATCTCATTTTGTATTGGGAGTCTAAATAGCAATCACATAACTTTGAGTGTATGGAAACACAGGTAGAATTATTTCTCCCCAGTGGCTGACATGTAGACTGTAGTTTTATTGAATATTTTGGACTCAATGCCCTCTCCTTCCATTTATAAATCTCTGTGCTATTGATAAGCCTCTGTAAACCAACAGAAGTTTAGTCAAAGTAGTAAGAAAATTATATTTTGTGTGTATGAAAAACACACATTTTTCTCTTAATGTCTTTGTAGGTTTCAAGAAATTGCTAGCCATATTTGAAGCCTTATATTTTTTATAGTGGTCAAATTAGATTATGTATATGAAATTATATTTTGAGCTGTAAGATGAGAGTAATAAATGCAAATGAGAGAGTAAATAAATATTAGTAATATGGTTTATGGATGCAGTATATACTCCATAAATACTTTTTGAATTGGCAGTGCTTTTAGGGATGCAGAAAATTTCCATAGAACCTTCAAAGCCTTAAGAAACAAGGAAAGCGAGTTATGTATTGCTGCTATAATTTTATTCTAGTTACTATTACATAAAATACTTTGGAAAAAATTACCAAGCAATTAGGAAAGTGTTGCTCTTGTGAGATTAGGAGTGTCATCTTTTAAATGCCATCCAACCAATGTACAAAGTGCCTAACAAATGTTTATGCTTTGCAGCAATTTGTGCAAGTTCTGTTGAATAATAAATATCTGAAGAACTCCAATATGGTAAAAAGATTTCAGTGGTTCTGAAGTGTCTATTACCACATATAGCAAGGATGGTGCTTCTTTCCTGTGTTAGTGCTCAGTCTTTGCCGTGCCAGCTTTAATCCTTCCTCTGTCTTCTCGCAAACATTTTCGAGTAGAAAACTAAAGAAAAAACTTAGTTATACACTGGTCATATGTTTCACTATTTAGTATTAAGATGAAACCTTTGGTCAGTAATCATGCTAATTTTGATTTGAACTAGAAAATGAATTTGAATCCTACCCTATTCAAAGGGCAACAGATTTTATAAACAAACACACACACACAATCTATATGTGTATATTAATACATATTATGTATAGTCCCTATTATTATCTTTTTTTTTTTTTTTTTTGCGGTATGTGGGCCTCTCACTGTTGTGGCCTCTCCCGTTGCGGAGCACAGGCTCCGGATGCACCAGCTTAGTGGCCATGGCACATGGGCCCAGCTGCTCCATGGCATGTGGGATCTTCCCGGGCCGGGGCACGAACCCGTGTCCCCTGCATCGGCAGTCAGACTCTCAACCACTGTGCCACCAGGGAAGCCCCTATTATTATCTTTTGTCATCAATTCAGTCATGATAAAAATAATGTCTTTTGTTGATAGACTTTTAAAAATATTTGAAAATTTTAAGATGCACTTACTTTCTGTGACAAATTATTTTTTCATTCAAAAAATTCAGGATACCTTTCTTACCACAAAAGATTTCTTAGGAAATATAGAACTATGTAAACCTGGACACAGGAGATTGGCATTTGGGGATAGGCTAAATGACCATCAAGTTGGCTAAATGACTCACCGACTGCACTCAACTCAAACATTGTTAAAAATACTAATTAATGCAAATGTAGGTAAGTCCTTCACTCTTTAACATATTTCTGAATAACTTCTAAAAAGACAAGTTAAAAAAAACCAAATGATGAAACTCCAAATTTAAAATATATAAACACTAAAAGAAAAAAAAGGATTCCTTATCCAAGGGTAAATTTCTCTTTATTTATATCTGTACCCAGCTGGCAGTGGGTGGTATCTCATTCCTGGAAATTCCTATCTTGAAAAGCAAATGCTTACGGGAATATTCATTTAGCTATGAGCAATGGCGTCTCTACCTCTGAAATGTCATTTTGAGAAGTCCCTGAGTGCAGGGGAGAGAAATGTGGCTGTGCTTTGGCAGACTCTGTAATGCTCAGTTCTCTCATTGATGGGTCTTTGTGAGTCCTGATGGCTTCGTTGCCCACGCTGTATACAGCAGCCTGATGTGACTGGGCTTATGCCATATCCACACTGATAGAATTATTGTCATTAGTATCATTAATATGCATGCATTCTCCTTTTTCTCTGGATCTGTTTGGAGTTTATAGAGGAGCCGACTCTTGGTGAAGCTTCAAACTGATGACCATGCCATTTTTATTTTTAAAACCAGAGCAATGTATTAATAACCAGACTTGGGACTGAGTTGGAGAAATAGGAGGGACATATTAAAATGATGTGGTTCAGAACAAAATGAATTAGGTTTTTGTATGTGCAATTTTGGTTTGTGATATTCTTTGTCTCATTTGTTACAATCCCTTCTGATGTTTTAGTATTTTGGTGTTGCTGATTTTAATGGCATCTCCAGGCTTTCATAGATCTAATAATAAACCAGGTTAAAGAAGGGGAAAGGCTTCCACTATAGATTGATTTTTAAACAGCTTTTATTCTTGATTACCAAAAGTAAAATATTGTCATACTAGGGATCTTGAAAAACACTGGAGTGAGAAACCCCAAACAAAACTACCTACAGCCACTTATTCCCACAGACATTTTTGATATTCTGGATCTGTTTGTCTTTCCCAGCTTAGGGAACACTGTGGCAACAAAGTTGGGTTTCTAAGTATGAGGACTTGAACTCTGTTCCTAGATTTGTGTCAGGCCATGTCCTCACACAGTAAATTAAAGAAAGAGTGGCAGATACATTAAGAATATACTATTCATGGTTGATTTGCAGGTGATATCTCTGAGGTCTTCTGCCAGCATTCAGTAGGTGTTCTGTAGGAGTTGTTCCACGTGTAGATGTATTTCTGATGTATTTGTGGGGAGGAAGTTTATCTCCACATCTTACTTCTCTACCATCTTGAAGGTCCTGATCATTTGGTTTTCATCTTCTATCTTTTCTGTATCGTGAGTGTCACCTCCATAGATATCTTTGTACATATATATTGAGTACAGTTCTGATTATTTCCTTGAGTACAATTCTGATTATTTCCTTCAGCTACATTCCTTGAAATTAAATTGCTGTATTAAAATGTATTCCCCTCCTTGAATATTTTCCATACTATTATATGAAAACCTAACTCAACATATTTGTGGTTGAGACATTTATAAGAAAAAAATAGATCTTTTCACAAAAGTTTAGAAGTCTTGAATCCACTCGTTTAACTTTCTAGTTTTAATTTCAGTTTAACTGCATTATTAAAGTGAATAACGATTGATTTTTTTTTCCAGAAGAAGAGCCAGAGAAAATTAATTTGTCTGTCTCACTCTAGGGCCAGTTCAGCCAAAATAGGAATGTGAACGCTTTCAAGTTGTCACTCGTCCTTTATCTTATTTACTATGTTAGTCTTTAAATAAATGAAGTTCAGAAGAAACTAGACTCAAAATATACCAGAAAGCAATAGTATCCATATTGCTCATAGTTTTAATAAATAGAATCCTTTAAGCTTACTTAGAGAGATGTGACTTTCTTTCCTTAAAAGTTAAACTTTATATTTTCTCTCAAAGGATGACACTTCCTTGTTATAAGAACCCTTTCTAAAGCAGGTGGGGTTTTTTTGTGTTTTTTTTACACTTGGCATGAGCAAAGGTATGTAATGCACTTGCTGCCCTGTAAAAAACACCAATCATATTGTACTCCAGAAATGTCTCACTTAAGAAGGAACGAAGACTTATAATATTTGGCATTTGTGGTCATACTCTTACCATACAACTTGGCAATCATACTGCTAGCTATTTATCAAATTTAGTTGAAAACTTCTGTCCACACAGAAACCTACACAGAAATTAATAGCAGTTCTATTCATAATTGTCAAAACATGGAAACAAGTAAGATATCCTTAAATAGGTGAATGGATAAACAAACTGTGTTGCATGCATACAATGAAATACTACTCAGTGATGAAAACAACTAAGCGATCAAGCCACCAAAAGACATAGAGGAACTGTAAGTGCATATTACTAAGTGAAAGAAGCCTATCTGTAACGGCTCCATACTGTGTAATACCAACTGTATGACATTCTGGAAAAGGCAAAACTATGGAGACAATAGGAAGATCAGTGGTTGCCAGGGGCTTAGAGGGAGAGAGGGAGGGATGAATAGGTGGAACACAAGGGATTTTTAGTTTGGTGAAATTTTGAAGATACTCTAATGGTTGATACATGGCATTATATATTTGTGAAAATGCACAGACCTGTAAAACACAAATATCAAGCCTTAATGTAAACTGTGGACTTTAGTTATAACAAGTGATTGATATTGCCTTGTTAATTGTAACAAATGTAACACTAAAGCAATATGTTCATCATGGGGGAAACTGTGTGCAGGGAAAGAGTGATATATGGAAACATTCAGTGCTACCTTCTTTATTTTTCTGTAAATATAAAACTGTTCTAAAAATGAAGTCTATTAATTAAAAAAAATCAAAAGTGGCTTTTTCCTCCTATATCTATCTCTTCAGTATGGTCTAGTGACAGGTTATACCTAATTTGTTTTTTTGTTTTTTCTTTTGTTTTTTTTGGATAGAACTACTTCATCAATTTGATATTACAAGCTCTGTGACATAGGCTTTCTTAATTAGGTGATTGTATCAGTCAATCATTTTTTTCACTGTCAGGCTCTCTTTTGGTCTTCTGGAGCTCTGTATTAAAGCCTCAAAGTGATTATCCAAATCATTGTCTTTGTTTGCTTGTTAGTTTGGACTTACATTTCTGTGGCACAGCTGTATTACGGTTTTGCCTGAAAAATGGTAGAGAGAATGTTGAGTCTGTAAAACCTTTCATTCTAGGATGCAGCATAGTTTATATTATCTAATCTGATGTTAAAGGGAAAAATAGTGTCTATAAGTCTACATTCTAGTTTTCTTTCAAATCAAAGTATGTCAATAACCTCGCTGTTATCATCTTGCCTATAAAGTTTAAATTAATAACGTAACAGTAACAATTTTCATGACACTCTATTTCCATATTATAAAAAATTAGCTGTATATCTACAAGCAAAGAAAGGGACAATATCTTGAATTTTAGAGAAATTTCTTCCATCTAAATATTTAATTTTCTAAGCTAAATTCATCTGAAAGCAGAGTAAATGGCTCTCAAGTGGGCTACCTGTAACTTGGATATAGTTTTTTAATGTGATGGACAGAGGAAGAGAAGGGAAACTATTAAATGTAGTTGATTTCACTTCCCTCCGTAATTCATTACAAACACGTTCATATAAAATTGATGCCACCCTGTACACGTTATTCCATACTATGGAAATCATATTGGTAAGACTCCTTGCCATTCAGTGTTTCTCCAATATATCTATAAATGCTAACACAGGCACTATGTTCCCTGTGTTGCACCTGCTTTTCTCGTGTCATGAAAGTTCAATTTAGATACAGCAAACTATGTGTCCTTATTCATGAGGCAATAATTAGAGCAGCTTCTTTTCTTCCTTAGTGGATGAATCGTGCCTGAGAGTTCTGATATTCTATCTCATGTTGATGAGCAAATTCCTTTAGAACACCTTGAATGGCAAGTGTGTGAAAGCTCAATAATAGGACTTTGAAACTGTCACCTTGCCTTTTCCCAGCTCTGACTCAGTACCAGTGTTGTGTATTTACAGAAGGAAGTCCATTTGAAGTAGGAAGCTTCTAGTCCTCTTTGTGCTTTATGTTTCCTTTCTCTTCAGTTAGATCAGTGTTTGTCCAGAAGACTGATTTTTGTGGTATAATAATTGAACATGCTCAAAGCTTTTGTTTATTGAGCTATCCTAAATCTTGCTTTCTTCCAATTTAATAATTAAGAAACCTTTGACTAACAACAACTACATCATAATTTGTTCAGAGAACAGTAGTTTTTGCATCAGTGTCTGCTTATTTATAGGCAGAATAAAGAAGCTAAAGTAAATTTATGTAGATTGCCTCAAGCACAATTATACACTGATAGAGCATTACTGCGTGACTAGTGCCTGAACAGTAGTATGTGTGTGTTTCTTTAATGCAGAAGTTATCAAACATATTAATTAAGTAAATAAGTATTCAAGGTCTGTAAGAACTAGATAAAAATTATTTTATGGTATTCTTATATTACATATGAAAGACAATTGTGGTTATATTTTTTAAGATTTTTGGATCATTCTCACTCTTGGATGGAATTTGTCTTTTCATCAGATGGGATTTTGAGAAAAAATCTATTATTTTGAACAAAAATTTTCTAGCATAATATTGATAGATATAAGAAATTCAACTCTAAACTACAGTTTCATTGAGTTATTAAATTTTTTTCTTCTCTAGATCTCTAAATTTTCTTCTTGGTCTTAACTCTTTAAAAAGAATTTCTCTAAGCACAGAAATATATCTAAAAGGAAATTATAATTGGTAACTTACTTGTAAGGTATTGAGCTAGTGTCTGCATTCATATAAATACATATATTAGTGTGTGCATATATACGCACACATATATAAATGTATATATATAGAGAGAGAGAGAGAAAGAGGGAACTACTTATATTCTGTATTTACACATGTACTCAATTTGGAATGGAAAAACAGCTGACAGCATTTTCTTAAAGGCAGATTATGTTCCACAACAGTGAACGATGCCATCAGATCATGGCATCCCAGACTTCTTAGCCACAAAAATAAGATACCAACCCAAAGGCAGGAACCATGAATATTTATCATGGACAACACTAGCTAAACATTGAAGCCCATTGGATCCAGACTTTCCCTTAGAAATTCAGTTGATTATGACAGTTGGTAATTTGTCTTCATATGTCTTTATTTCTCATATGAATATTTTATTTTGTAAATTGAATCGATCCAGACACCAGCAATAAGACTCCACCCTGCCCTCAGAATGCTCATGATCTACTGTGGTGGAGGGAGCAGGAAACAGACCTGCATGGTGTAGTGTGACTTGAGCTCTGCCTGAAGCTAATGTGTGAACACAGGCGGTGTTGTCTAGCCTGGAAAGGAAGTGGAGGAGTCATGGGAAACTTCTTGGAGGGAGATAATCTGGCATATTGGGGCATGAGCAGGGAGGAAAATAGGAGAATACAAGGAAGAAATGTAGAAATAGGGAGTGACGAGAAATGTCAGGGAACAGTCTCTCAGGTGACCCTAAGATAAGAGCAAGCTTAAAAAATACAGACTACTGTTAGCTTTCTTAGAGATCTTTTTGTTCAAAATACTACCTTTTTGACTTTTTAAAGTATCTTCTCTTACGGTCATGCAGTCAAGTTATCTTTTTCCTTTCTGAGAGGTAGCACTGACTCCTATGAGCTTTGTGACAATATATTCAGCTGAAAAACCACCTACATAATATAAGTTATATGCCTGAGTGAATTTCATCTCCTTCAGACAAAGTGTGGTTTTTTTTTTTTTAACAATAAATAGCTATTAAAAAAAGAAAAAAAATACATCATTTAACTGGCTGTCAGTTTTCTATTTGGATAAAAGCACACAAAAATTTTGCTACTTCTTTCCTTTCTGAATTCACCAGTGATTTTGTCATTTACAAGTAGCCTTAGATAATTAAGATTTATTAAATATAATACCTCTGAATAGATAGTAACTACGGAGAGTTTTAGTGTGTGAAATATATTTTAGACATTAAAGAATTGAGTGCGAGTCAACCCCCCACCAGCATCCTATCACATGTGTGCTCTAAGGCACAAATAAGGAGAAAAGGCCCAATTCTACTTCAAAGAGCTTTGTCCTGAAATTTAACTTGTCTATTACAGTGAAAAGGAAAGTTTTTTAAGTGAAGACTAATAATGTTTAAATATTTATAGATATATTAAAAAACACTGTCAGAGTAGTTAGTGTCTTATGATTTTAAATGGACAGTATATATCTTCTTTTGTTGTGTGGGACCATCCTTCACTGATTTTTAAAGTGGTCGTTTGCTGGTCTTCTCCAATTATGTCTCATAGGCTGTGTGATTTGTAGATGCTCACATGCTGGATGAAGGTTGATTTTTGTCCTGAACTTGACTTTGAGGTAACCACAAGGGACAGCATCTTTGGTGATGTCGTTTTTTTCTACATGACTATTTTGTTTTTGAGTTTTCAACAGTATGTAGCTCTGAATGCAGCAGTGACCACTTTATAGCTTTTAAAATGGAAAAAGAAAAAATCAAGCACTGGTTTGTAAAGCACTGAGCTGAAATGAAATTCTTCAAGAGCTCGAGTATTCAGTTTATCCCATAACTTCTCACAGAATTTGCCCTCATGGGCATGAGGTTAAAAAAAGTAGATCTCAGTGGTTCATAATTAATGTCAGGGAACTATGATCCTGGCATGACACAAACTGTATCACCAAAAGAAAAAGGTAAAGAAAAATGATGATTGCTCAGCAATGTACACCAGAGGATGAAAGGGAAAGGCATTTTAAATTAATGGTCCTAAAGCCTTGATGCTGCCCTGCCAGATTCCATCAATCTTTTCTGAGTTGTATCTCCTATGAAAAGGGGGCCTCACAGTCACTTAGGGAACACCAGACAGCAATTTT
Organism: Hyperoodon ampullatus; assembly: GCF_949752795.1. NCBI lineage: Eukaryota > Metazoa > Chordata > Mammalia > Artiodactyla > Ziphiidae > Hyperoodon > Hyperoodon ampullatus. The sequence goes on along the minus strand of NC_136922.1, from coordinate 55,851,903 downwards.
TTCAAAAGAAGGCGGCTTTTAAATTTTACTTTAGAATTTTCTCTATAGTCCATAAGCTTTTAGTGTGGAATTTGATTAAAACAAACTCTGCTTGGCATGGACTAATATATACTACCAAATGTAAAATAGATAGCTAGTGGGAAGTAGCCGCATAGCACAGGGAGATCAGCTCGGTGCTTTGTGACTACCTAGAGGGGTGGAATAGGGAGGGTGGGAGGGAGACGCAAGAGGGAGGAGATATGGGGATATATGTATACGTATAGCTGATTCACTTTGTTATAAAGCAGAAACTAACACACCATTGTAAAGCAATTATACTCCAATAAAGACGTTTAAAAAAAAAACACACTCTGCTGCCTGGAAAACCTTTTCCTTATAAAACGTTGTCTAGTTTTATTGTCAAAATGGTATCCGACTGCAATATCTTTAATTGCCTTGAAGAAACTTGTAGTTACAATTCATTGTCCTGAGGCTTTTATAGACCTGAAGTGCATTGTCTCTTTACTCACTTCCTTAAGGACCAGGAAGTTGACCTTTGTAGCATTTGAATAGAACATTTTTCTTACTGGTAAATTGTGATCTCTCTTCTTTACATAGCATCTGTAGGGCTCTTCTCTCCACTCAATATTACTATCTAATGCTTCAGTTTATGTAGCAAGCAGATGGCCAGAAGAGGATATGTAGCTGTATCAAAATGACTGTAGAACATCACTTTTCAGTGATGATTACACTTTCCTGGAAAGGAAGAGTAATGAGGGCTGTGATCTGATTTGAGCTTTCTCCTCACTAAGCTCAGTATTGCTCCATTTTAGGTCATTTTTCTAAAGGCACAGAAGGAATAGTGCCTAGGAGAATGGCCAGGCATCAATACTTAAGAGGAAGTATAGTTCATGACTGTTCTATTTTACAAATTGTGTCTAAGTTTTGAGCTAATTATGAAAATATATACAGTATTTTTTAAAAATTATTTCATTTATAGATGTGTGCAGTTAACAAAAGTGGCTCTGTGACATTACCTGATTTTCAGAGAAGAGTGTTGAGTACACATACATATGAATATATATATATATATACACACCACATATACACATATATCTAACTTCATACATACATGCACATATATATGCATATATTTGGATATTTCACATATAGAGAGACCATTATTTGCCTTCATTGCAGTTCAGAGAGAACTCTTGGCTGAGAGTGTTCTGTTTGAGACATTGATTTTATGGGATATGAAGATTTGTAACATACAGGGTATCAATTCCAGGAAGGAGTGTAAACACTTGAACTCTTAAATGTTAAAGGAGAGAAACAATATAACAGGTAGAGGTGTTTTTCTTGACAAGATCACATCTTCATTCTACCTTTATTTCATTGTGGTGTGATCACAAATTTCACCGTGATTTAGCACTTGGTTTCCTTACAGGAATAACTTTTTTTATTCTTATATCATGGGCTGAAATTATGTGTTCAGAGGACTTGGAGACAGTATAGATCAAGGAGATACCCTATTGCTTTTCTATCTGATTGGGATGCTGGAATCAATGGAATTTCCTAACACCGTTAAACAAAAATAGTTCTGCATGAATCTGTATAAGTCCACACATAGAGTGGATGTATGAGTAGAAGCTATTTTCTGCTCTTAGAAGAAAACTGAATATTCTTGTTGAATATTCTTCTACAAGAAAGTTTAACCTTGAAAGGGAGAAATGAGAGACGGCAAACCACATATGAGGATTGCCATTTTCCCCTCAATGTTTGGCTATCACAAATACGTCTGAGCTATAAAGAGATGAGAAACGTGAAAACAGATGGCCCATCTGTTTCTGTCTATATGAATTGTAGAGCATTTGAAAGAAATGTCAATCACATTAATTGAAATCTAAGAGTACTCTACCATTCCGTAAGTTTGTCCTTATAAGCAGTTTGTGAATCGCTGCCATATCTTTTCCTTATTCCACTGAATTGAGAGTATTTGCTGCTTATTAGGATAATTTTGATATTTAATAACGTCATTTATCTTTAAGTAATACAAAGCAAACAGGGATTGATATGGCAATCAACTAGAATCATGTGACTTTTCTCAAATGATCATTATAAGCGAATAATACCAAATGAAGCACAATTATGAAGTAGCAGAACTGGGTGGAAGATCACAAATTTAGGAGGCAAAAATCCTGAGTTTAAATTATCTTGTTATTTTAATTTCTGTGTTACCTTCTGTTAAGTGGGAATTGAGGAATTCATATATATATATATATATATATATATATGTAATAAACCTCTTATGGGAAAGAAAGTCTTTCATAAATTATTTTGCATAGATTAAACCCTAATGACAACTCTGCAATAATCCAAATCTCTCCACCATGTTCTTTAGAGATTTCTTGTTAATATCATATATAACAATAGCTAGTATTATATGTATACATACATATTTTACATATACATACTTATAATATAAATAGTGCTAATATAATTTTATTGGATATATGTTTTTATAATTTTATGTGTGTTCCATAAAACTTCCAGGTTGTTTTGGGGAAAGGGTAGGCATAATGATTAACTAAGATAATTCTAACATTCATCTATAACTACTATAAACATATAAACAATCAGAACTGTACATCAGAACCACAAGGGGAACTGGCTGAAAGACCAAGATGCCCAGACCTCACTTTTTGAAATTATTTTGAAGGGTTTGGGATAAAGCTAAGCCTCATCTGTATTTTTATTTATTTTTATTTTTATTTTTTTTGCGGTACGCGGGCCTCTCACTGTTGTGGCCTCTCCCGTTGCGGAGCACAGGCTCTGGACGCGCAGGCTCAGCGGCCATGGCTCACGGGCCCAGCCACTCCGCGGCATGTGGGATCTTCCCAGACCGGGGCACGAACCCGTGTCCCCTGCATCGGCAGGCGGACTCTTAACCACTGCGCCACCAGGGAAGCCCCATCTGTATTTTTAAAAGGACTCACCCTGGAAATTCTCACTTGCATTCTCTAGTTAATATTTATATACAAGAGTGAAACCTCAGCATTTCTGTATTAGAAAATTACCCCCTAAAATATGTTATTATTGTAACCCGTAGGTAGAATAAATGAGACAAGATGGGTTTATTTATTTCCCTTTCTGTCCTTCTAAACTCATGCCAAGGGGCTATCTTTTCCTAACTGTGTGTGAATTTTTGGTAGTTGGTCTCCATGACTTTTAGAGTCATTTTCAAATAACAGTAGTCATCTGGTTATCCACACATACAGAGTATTCTCAGTTATTAGTATTTCCGGACAGGTGTAATACTGTAAATATCTCTAAATGAGCTTCTGTCAGAGTTAAAGTCTCCCCTTACCCCAGCACAGCTTTGGTGATTAAACTGCTGTTTGTTGCGTATCAGAGAAGCCTGCCACCCACAGAATCCAGCATTCTGGATTTTTCAGGTGTAAGTCAGCCTTAGTCCACGGTGTCCTCCAAAGCTGGGGTAGGAGACACTTACCAAACTTCTAAATGGTTAACTTGGAACGTCTTTCATTTGACTTACATATAATTTACAGAATAACATATAAATTTTTCAGCTTCAGTAGTATAAAAGGAAAGGTATAGCTAATAGATTTGGAGGGGAGAATTGAGGAGAAGCAGGTAAGGGAAAGACATCATTATGTATTAATGTCTAAGGTTGATGATATAAGAGGCAGAGATTTAAGAATACAGTTTAAATTTCAAAGGTAACCAATAGTGTTACTAATAAAAGAATAATACAATTTTTTGAGGAGGCAGGAGAGAGCGGTTGATGAGTGATATAAATGGACATGTTCTTATCTTTCAGGGTGGGGAATCATAAATAATGACTAGAATTGATAAACCAAGAAAACCGCATATAAAGAGGATTATAGATAGAAAAGTTAACAATAGAAATTTTAAAATATTCTACAAACACCCTCACCCTAAAGTGTAAGAGTGTGGCACAATATTGCAGCCCTTCTCTAATACTGACTTCACTGGAGTTAATAAAAGCATTTAAAAATAATAATATGAATTTATTATTCAGACATTTCTAAAATAAATTCATTGGGCAAGTCCTTTCTAGATATACTGGAAATTTAATAATAAAAATTGTCAACCTTACTTTTTTTACCAGTAATAATTATCAAAAAATTATGTCAGATACTTATCATGCTAATGATATTTAGTAAGGCAATAATTAAGTTGCTGGGGACCTTACATTATGTTGAAATTTACTAATATCATTATGCTTGTTTAAGCAATGTTTTGTTAAAACAGCAAGGAGGCTCTCGGTGGTCAAAAATCAGTGCACAAATTGTACCTTCCATGATGCAAAAAAATCCTGACTCCTCATTTCCTTCTTTAAGTGAATCTTCTTTGCTCCTGTCACTAATTTGTATCCTTTTTTCTTTTCTGTAAATGTGAATGCTCTCCAGTGTTCTCAGTTCTTTGCTCTCCTATTATCTGGCTAATTCTCTCCACTTTCACAGTTTTATGCACTTTGATATTTTGCTGCTTCATATTTTCCCTTACCTGCAAGATTGTTTAGTTTTGACAGATATGCTAAGTATCAGGATAACACAGTGTCTGGAGCATGGTGCCTACAGTGAATGGGGTGCCTAGGATGGGCAAGGTTATGAATGAACAAATGAATGAATTTATAGAAAAGAAAGATGTATAAATTGCTCTAAAAATATAAGGAGATTCTTCAAACAGGAAATGTTCCATAATATTTAATTACAACAGTAATTACTCCATAGCATTTAATTACTGATAAAGACTCAACTGTTTCCTAATCAAGAGTGGTAACCAGAAGCACTGTGGTACCTTGGGTAGTTGACTATATCCTGTTTACACCCTTAATCCATATGACGTGTGCTAAGTTTGATTTCTAAATATACACAATTTTCTTGGACATATACCTTTTTCACATATATATTTGTTATTAAATATACATTTTAGAACTTTACAATTCTATTGTCTTACATACAGTGTTTATGTTAACCCTTTATCAGATCGAGTATTTCCTTTTTCACTGTCAAGTAGAAATTGGGTTTTTGTTAAAGTAGCTGATCTTTCTCTAACTTCCTTCAGTTATGTTAAAAAGTGTCTATCTCTTGCTTTTATGGATCAAAGAACCTATAACCCCATCAAAATAAAACCTATTTGCTACTGATTACATTTGGTTCACAGTGACATGAAATTCATTTCCCATGAGGACTCTGTTACTGAAGCTTCATTTAGTTACCAGTAATGAAGATTCTGACTGTCTTAGCCACCCTTTTATTATTATAGCAATGTGTAGCATTTAAAAGTGAGTGGCTTGATGTTAAATTCAATTTTATAAAACATCAAGGTACATTTACTTTGCCCTGTATAAGAAACTGATGAGTATTCAAGATGAGGTTAATGCAATGGGTAAAATAAATCAATTCCATGTCTCAACTAATAGCCTTAAAAGTTTAACAAACCACATAAAAGTTTGCTTTTAAATGGACACTTAGGCTAATTTGACAGCATGCTTGCCATTAGGCAACAATTACTGTCATTAGAGTGACATTTTTTCTTTTATCCCTAATCAAATCTAGGAGAAAACAAGAGGGAGGAGGAAAGGACAGACTGCTTACTTCTAACATTAAATTCTGGTGCCTGTGAGTCAAACTCATTATGTTTGTATAGCTGAAGCAACCAATAAGTTTTCACAGCCAGTACCTTGCACCTGAAACACTTTGTGTGTGTGTGTGTGTGTGTGTTTTAACATCTTTATTGGAGTATAATTGCTTTACAATGGTGTGTTTGTTAGTTTCTGTTGTACAACAAAGTGAATCAGCTCTACGTATACATATTTCCCCATATCCCCTCCCTCTTGCATCTCCCTCCCTCCCACCCTCCCCTATCCCCCTCCCCAGGTGGTCACAAGTACCGAGCTGATCTCCCTGTGCTATGCAGCTGCTTCCCACTAGCTATCTGTTTTACATTTGGTAGTGTATATATGTCAATGCTCTCTATGTCTGTGTCTTTATTTCTGTCCTGCCCCTAGGTTCTTCAGAACCATTTTTTTTTTTTTTTAGATTCCATATATATGTGTTAGCATATGGTATTTGTTTTTCTCTTTCTGACTTACCTCACTCTGCATGACATCGTTTCCAGTTTCTCCAGGCAGTGTTAATTGTTCCAATCTCTGTGTTAAAATAGCCCATTATTCAACTCTTGGTTGCAATACCTCACATTTTTTTGTGGGAATTATGTATTTACTTGTCAGATTCTTTTCCTGATTGTCAGTCCGCTTTCAGAGGTCAGGAAATTGTGTTGCACTCATATTTCCTCCTAGGCTCCAACATAGTTCCTGCCTGGCGTAGCATCCGCGCTTAATAGTAATAGAGTATGATTGAAAAAAAATCCCCTATTTATTATCATTTTTTGTAAAGACACATTTAACCAGAAAATATAACATTCTTTTGAAAAATAGAAGAGGGTCCTTATCTAAGAGGATACTTTTATTTATTTTTTATTTTTTTTGCGGTACGCGGGCTTCTCACTGTTGTGGCCTCTCCCGTTGCGGAGCACAGGCTCCAGACGCGCAGGCTCAGCGGCCATGGCTCACGGGCCCAGCCGCTCCATGGCATGTGGGATCTTCCAGGACTGGGGCACGAACCCCTGTCCCCAGTCGGCAGGTGGACTCTCAACCACTGCGCCACCAGGGAAGCCCTAAGAGGATACTTTTAGATCAACATTTAATCATCTTTGGAACTCATTGTCACTTCAACAAATATTTTCTTAGAACTGATAATGTCAACAATATTTGGAGACTGCTGAGGCTGATAAAAAAAAAATCAGAACTCTAAGGCTTCTATAATTCTCCTTCCTAGTAGTATACCTGACTCTAAATCGAAAGGGGAAGATATGTTGGGGAAAGGTGACATATTTGAGTCAATATAGTATTATGAGTGATAATTAGACTTGCAGATTGAATTTCTACAGACTTCTAGGCTAACCAGGCCTTATTATGGGATATTAAACTGTGTTACTATACTTACTTCATAATTTTTAAGAGGTAAATTCTCATATATTCCAAAGCCAATGCCTGGCATATAGATATCCCCCAGAGATTAATGAAATTATTGATTGAATATGGAACCAACTATTGGTATTTTAATGCTTTTCTCCTGAAGAAAATTCAGCCACTCTTTACTGCCACAATAGTTGCTTCTCACATATGTCACTTTCAAGCATTCATTGAAATAATGCAGAGGGGTTTTCTGTACATATTGTAATCCATCATGTCCTTTAAGCAATGTAAGTTTATCTTTAGGGAGGGACACTGTATCCTTGTGAACACAGTTTAGTGCATGATAGATAATGCTGGGTCAGCTCACTTCAGAGCTCATAAGTTCTGAAATAATAGGAAATATTTGGATTTGAAATAATAGGAATCAAAAGCCACAAGAAATATGTTCAGAGAAAACAGGTCAATTATGGTATATTTACTTGTGTATCTTGTTTTAAACTTGCTGGTTGATATGTTTCCATCAAAACCCAGCATGCATCAGTAAAACCTACAAACCTATTTAATTGTGCTTTTTAATTTCCTAACAGGCAATGTTCCCTTCTAGAGCACTTCAAAATGGATTTTTTTTCTTTTGTAAGAAAAATGTTATTGACTCAAAGATACAAAATAAATGCAGATATGCTGTTAATAGGAGACTTCAAAGTTAATAATTTTGACAGACTTTCATGCTACTGTGACCTACTCTCTTGATCTTGGGAGAAAATGTGTATTTTATTGACTATTCATGATGCCATGATAAAGTTCAGTGTTACTTCTAGGATCCAGCTTTTGTTTGTAATTGACTAAATGATCAGTGGTTTCCCTTTTCATCTAGCCTTTGCTTATTTGAAGAAAAGAAGTGCAGATAGTGCATGTAGGACTTTATACAATGCTTAGTCTTTGTATTAAACAAACAGGACTCACAAGATGCCATTATGACATTGACACAACGATCCTTTTATTCCCCACAGCCCCTTCTCCTGTTCCTGTAAGGAAACAGTGCCAAATTCCTGACTTTTCTGAACTTTCTTAGGAATTATAAAGCCTTGGATTTACTTTAGGTCACAATCATAGTACACTTCTGAAGTATGAATATCTAATTTCTGACCATAATCCAAAGGCAAATGACTAATATCAGAGTGTCTCCCCTCCTGACATGGGGCTTCCTGCAGTGGGAGTGGGTGCCTGGTCCTTCTCTCTCCTTGAGCTCCTCCCCACCTGCTAAGAGTCCTTACAGACCCTTCCCAGTTTGGAATGCAGGGTTTCAGGGCTGTTTCTTAGTTGCCCTCTCTGGGTGTGTAAAAATATTATAAATACTAATCACAAGTATATAATAATACATATTTTAGGGCTTCCCTGGTGGCGCAGTGGTTGAGAGTCCGCCTGCCGATGCAGGGGACACGGGTTTGTGCCCCGGTCCGGGAAGATCCCACATGCCGTGGAGCGGCTGGGCCCGTGAGCCATGGCCGCTGAGCCTGCGCGTCCGGAGCCTGTGCTCCGCAACGGGAGAGGCCACAACAGTGAGAGGCCCACGTACCGCAAAAATAATAATAATAATAATAATACATATTTTATACATATGGAAATATGTATCATATATACATAAAATATAAAATACTTTATAATATTTAACATACTCAAGCTGATTCTTTCCCGCATGTGTGCTATCATAGAATTGTAAGAGCCTCCTGTGCAGTGCCCTTCCAGCTGCAGCTCCCAGACTGACACTGGTGCCGTTTTTTGTTTGTTTTTGTTACTGAGTAGAGTTCCCTGTGCTATACAGTAGGTCCTTGGTGGTATCTGTTTTATATAAAATAGTGTATATGTGTCAATCCCAAACTCCTAATTTATCCCTTCATCCACTTTCCTCTTTGGAAACCATAAGTTTATTTTCTATGTCTGTGGATCTATCTTTGTTGTGTGATAAATAAGTTGATTTGTATCTTTTTTTTTAACATCTTTATTGGAGTATAATTGCTTTACAATGGTGTGTTAGTTTCTGCTTTATAACAAAGTGAATCAGCTATACAGTATACATATATCCCCATATCTCCTCCCTCTGGCGTCTCCCTCCCACCCTCCCTACCCCACCCTCTAGGTGGTCACAAAGACCACCAAGCTGATCTCCCTGTGCTATGCGGCTGCTTCCCACTAGCTATCTATTTTACATTTGGTAGTGTATATATGTCCATGCCACTCTCTCACTTTGTCCCAGCTTACCCTTCCCCCTCCCCATATCCCCAAGTCCATTCTCTAGTAGGTCTGCGTCTTTATTCCCGTCCTGTCCCTAGGTTCTTCATGACCATTTTTTTAGTTCATTTGTATCATATTTTTTTTTAGATCCCATATATAAGCAATATCATATAATATTTTTCTTTCTCTGTCTGTCTGGGGCTCTTTGTTTACAGGCTGTCCTCCACCAGCCCACAGTTTTCTCTGCTCCATTAAACCCAGGCTGTGGCTGTGAAATCCTCTTGTACCTTTCACATCATCCTCTTGGTCAGGACTAAAAAAGTTTTGAGGTTGGGTTTCTTTCCTGCAGCATTCACATTTGGACCACAGGAAATACACAGGCATCCGTTTACCCACCTTAAAAGGGAATTTACTCCCAGACACAGCACTGCCCACTTTGGCTCCCCTGCCAGAGTAACTCACTGCCATCCTTCCTACTACCCAGGTATCACGGGCGGGAACTTGATGACAGATCGCTGAGTCCTCCAAACTCTAGGAGAACTACCTCAAACTCTTCAAGTGGCCCTCTTAAAGTTCCTCTTGCTAAGCTTTAGGTGAAAGAAGTAACACTCTAGCATGCCTTGAGGGGGGATGGGACTTGCAGCTCTTTCTCCAATAATCTGTCTTATAAAACTCTCCCTACCCTCCTTAAGATTCTAGATCTGTGGTTCTCAACCCTGGGGGTTGAGCACCACTGCTCAGTCCTTTGTCACTTCAAGTGTCATCTGGACCAACTGCATCCACATTACTGGGAGATTGTTAGAAATGAAACAGCTCAGGCCCCTACTGAATCAAATTCCACATGTAACAAGATCCCCAAGTGATGTGTATCCACCTCAATATTTGAGAAATGTGCTCTTTTAGAATAGTGGTGCTCAAACTTTAGTGGATATCCTAATCAACGGGAGAGCTTGTTAAAACACAGAATGCTAGGTTCCACCTCCAGAGTTTCTTATTCAATAGATGTGGGATGGTTCTGAGAATTTGCACTTCTAGCCAAGTTCCCAGGTGATGCTGATGTTGCTAGTCCAGGAATCGCACTTTGAGAACCACTGTGTTTATACCTACACTGTCTGATACTACAACCATAGTCACGTGGTGTTATCAGGCACTTGAATTGTGCATTGAGATGCGCTATAAATATAGAATACACACCTTATTTCAGATTTAGTATTTAAAAATGCAACGTATCACATTTATTATTTTTATATTGATTACATGTTGAAATGCTATTATTTAATGAGTTAAATAAAATATATTATTAAATTATTTTCACCATTTTTATGTTTACTATTTTTGGTGTGACTACTGGAAACTTTCAAATTACATATATGGCTCAGTTTGTATTTCTATTGACCAGTGCTCTTTATTTTGGTCTCCCTCTGGCTAAGGGATTTCTGAGGGATTTCTGAAACTGATTCTTTGTCACCTTGATTGCAAATTTATTATTTGGTGGTGCCTCTTCCTTTGGTATGCCATATCTAACAAATCTCGGCACCTCAGGGAAAATTACAGTATTAACATTTTGGGTTCCACATACAATAGCTTGTTTAATTCTCACAAAAATCCTATGAACAGGCTATTATTATCTGCTTTTTTCAAATGAGAAACATAAGAAATAACTTACTGAAGTTCCTCTACCAGCAAGTGAAATCCAAGAGTAGGTTTGTCTGACTTTCAATCCCACACTTTTCCACTTTACTGTGCAGCCTCCACTCTGGGACAGCAATATGTGAAAATTTGTTCTTATGAATTATTTGGAAACTATCTGCTCAACTTTGTACAAGTTGAAATCTGTAGGAGTTTTACATAAGAGTAAATATTGTCCTGTGTTTTGAATAAGGCAATCATTTCTTCTTAATGAAGCAGTGTAATTCTTCATGTTGAAAACGTTAGTACTTTTAAATGCATTGTCACACTTTAATTGCTTTTTGCTGACAGGCCAATTCAGTTCTGGTCTCGGACACCATTAGCTATGTTGTATCATTGTTTTTTTGTAGTTAAAATTTAATTATAACACATTCATTCTATACAACTGGACTCTACCTTTGGCAATTTCTTCTATATTTGTGCCAGACTTCTGAGAAGCCCTTTTTCTCTCTGACTTCCTGAATGGTCCAAACAAATGTAATGATGCAAAGCGATAGGTTGGATCAATGAAAAAAATTCTTGACTATTACATTCCAAGTTAGCTCTCTGGAGCTAAATGACTCAAGCCATTTGATGTACCTCTGTGTGATGTTTTCTATAATAAGTAGACAGTATCTTTCTCCTCTAAATTCCTATAATCTTTCTTTAATTCTTCTAATTACATCACTTAAAACACTTTATTGAAATTGTCTATTGCATGTTCATCTCTCTGATTAGAAGATGATTCTGTTGAGGACAGGGATTAAATATGTATATATATATATACATATTAGATATATATGCATTATATATATGAACATGTATGCATGCAGTGAATGGTCTTCTTGAACTTAACCCAATGTTGAAATGGTTTTTAAATCTGTAAGAGAAATCCTTTACCTTCATTCATAGTTTTCACTTGACTGTCAAGATGAGTACCAAGAGTTAAAGTTTTATAATGTTAAACTTTTCATTTGGGGGATGTCGGAATATCTCTGTTTTAAAGTTCTATAGTCTGTAGTAGTAGTTTATAGGTATATGGGTGAAGGGATTAACATTTTTCAAAAAATATTGAAAATCAGATTTTTTTTAATTTTTATTTTTTTTATTAGTTTCTGCTTTATAACAAAGTGAATCAGTTATACATATACATCTGTTCCCATATCCCTTCCCTCTTGCGTCTCCCTCCCTGCCACCCTCCCTATCCCACCCCTCCAGGCGGTCACAAAGCACCGAGCTGATCTCCCTGTGCTATGCGGCTGCTTCCCACTAGCTACCTACCTTACGTTTGGTAGTGTATATATGTCCATGCCTCTCTCTCTCTTTGTCACAGCTTACCCTTCCCCCTCCCCATATCCTCACGTCCATTCTCAAGTAGGTCTGTGTCTTTATTCCTGTTTTACCCCTAGGTTCTTCATGACAGTATTTTTTCTTAAATTCCATATATATGTGTTAACATACGGTATTTGTCTTTCTCTTTCTGACTTACTTCACTCTGTATGACAGACTCTAGGTCTATCCACCTCATTACAAATAGCTCAATTTCATTTCTTTTTATGGCTGAGTAATATTCCATTATATATATGTGCCACATCTTCTTTATCCATTCATCGGATGATGGACACTTAGGTTGTTTCCATCTCCAGGCTATTGTGAATAGAGCTGCAATGAACATTTTGGTACATGACTCTTTTTGAATTATGGTTTTCTCAGGGTATATGCCCAGTAGTGGGATTGCTGGGTCATATGGTAGTTCTATTTGTAGTTTTTTAAGGAACCTCCATACTGTTCTCCATAGTGGCTGTACCAATTCACATTCCCACCAGCAGTGTAAGAGTGTTCCCATTTCTCCACACCGTCTCCAGCATTTATTGTTTGTAGATTTTTTGATGATGGCCATTCTGACTGGTGTGAGATGATATCTCATTGCAGTTTTGATTTGCATTTCTCTAATGATTAATGATGTTGAGCATCCTTTCATGTGTTTGTTGGCAGTCTGTATATCTTCTTTGGAGAAATGTCTATTTAAGTCTTCTGCCCATTTTTGGATTGGGTTGTTTGTTTTTTTTGCTATTGAGCTGCATGAGCTGCTTATAAATTTTGGAGATTAATCCTTTGTCAGTTGCTTCATTTTCAAATATTTTCTCCCATTCTGAGAGTTGTCTTTTGGTCTTGTTTATGGTTTTCTTTGCTGTGCAAAAGCTTTGAGGTTTCATTAGGTCCCATGTGTTTATTTTTGTCTTTATTTCCATTTCTCTAGGAGGTGGGTCAAAAAGGATCTTGCTGTGATTTATGTCATAGAGTGTTCTGCCTATGTTTTCCTCTAAGAGTTTGATAGTTTGATAATCAGATTTTTATATTGCTATGCAAAACCACTAAACATTTGTGTTTGTTTAACAAAAAAATACACAATCTCACTCCTTTTCTGAAGAAGGTTATTTTTAAAGAATGTAATCTAAAATAAAAAACAATTTTTGAAAATATAAATTTATTTATTTAACATCTTTATTGGAGTATAATTGCTTTACAATGTTGTGTTAGTTTCTGCTCTATAACAAAGTGAATCAGCTATACATATACATATATCCCCATATCTCCTCCCTCTTGCATCTCCCTCCCACCCTCCCTATCCCACCCCTCTAGGTGGTCACAGAGCACCGAGCTGATCTCCCTGTGCTATGCAGCTGCTTCCCACTAGCTAACTATTTTATATTTGGTAGTGTATATATGTCCATACCACTCTCACTTCGTCCCAGCTTATTCTTCCCCTTCCCCATGTCCTCAACTCCATTCTCTACGTCTGCGTCTTTATTCCTATCCTGCCCCTATGTTCTTCAGAACCATTTTTTTAAAATTTCCATATATATGTATTAGCATATGGTATTTGTTTTTCTCTTTCTGACTTACTTCATTCTGTATGACAGACTCTAGGTCCATCCACCTCACTACAAATAACTCAATTTCGTTTCTTTTTATGGCTGAGTAATTTTCCACTGTATTTATGTGCCACATCTTCTTTATCCATTCATCTGTCGATGGACACTTAGGTTGCTTCCATGTCCTGGCTATTGTAAATAGTGCTGCAATGAACATTGTGGTACATGACTCTTTTTGAATTATGGTTTATTTTTATTTAATACACTACTCTCATCTTGCTCTGTCTTCCATGAACTCTACTTGGCACTGGTCCACGGACTAGGAGAGGGCAGCTTCTGTGAGATGCGCGCCATAGTGTAGACGTATGAAGGGTGGTGAGGGGAATCTAGTGATGCCCCCTTGTTTGCAGGGCCTTCTGTACACAACACACAGCAGAAGCTCCTCTGTGATCAGTTCATGTGTCTGAGTTAGTTAATCTTGCATCTTTGGCTTAGTAGGACTGTCATTACAGAAAAAGTAAGTAGCACAAAAATTCATGCTCTAAAAAAGTTGTGTCCTGTTTTAATGGGAAGATGTGAATCAACCTGCCTTATGTATAGGGAAAGGATCAGAAATACTGGAAGACTGTAACAGGCACAGGAACCACAGACCCTTTGGCATTATAAAAACATTCTGTGCACACCATGGGTGATTTACTGATTCTTACATGTTGACAAACTGATTGCATACATGCCAAAATGAATTGGAAGCAGAAGTAAATTCAGATGTAAACAAAACCATTATGGAGGATACATTTTCTTCTAACAGGAACCAATAAACCCAAGTATTCCTTCAACATAATGCATCCTGTGTCTCAAATATCCCCACGTAACTGGAAATATATTTTCCAATAATTTATTTCTTTGGATTGGTCCTCCATTTATGAAATGCTAACAGGGAATATGCAACTTCTGGCAAACAAAGACTCTGATAGTCATAAAATACATTAATGTAATATTAAAGCAATAGAGCCAAGACAGACTGCCAAATTGTTTAAATTCCTTCTCCCTTTTCCTAGTCCCTATTCCAACATTAGCTATTTTCCAACATCCTCATTTATTTCTTCTCATATCTCCAATCTCTTTAAAGAAACATGGAGCTAATGACAACTAATGATTTGTGATTCACCTTATTTTTAGTAATTGTGGAATTTCCTTCCTGCCCCACAGCACAAATAATCTGTTTTTAGAAAATAATACCAGTTCTATTTTCTTGCTTTTGCTGTGTTTAGCTTCTTATCCGAAGGAATAAAACCAGATTCCTGCCCAAAGTGCTTACTGCTTACTGCCTACACAAATGATGAGCATTTCACTCTACCTAATATACGTAAGAACCGTGCATCCAGTAGAAAGAAACTCCAAGGATCCCAGTACATAAACAAATTCCAGTCCTCTTTCACCTTGCCCTGCTCTTTAGTTTGCTTTATTCCCTGTTGCTGACATCTTACAACCTATAATACTTTACTTTGTTTGCTCCCTACCCTTTGTTTCCCTTTTACTTGATGTATCTCCTCTGGCATTCACCTCTGACTCACCTTAGACACCAACCTGCATTTGCCCTCATCACAGTCTACTTCTGGAGCTTGATATCTATCTTTTCTTCTACCCCCAAACCTAGTTCTAGACCTTGAGACCCTATGTCAGTTCTATTTCATCCTACAAAAGAAAAGTGGGCTCAAAACTAAACAAAGATGAACTACTTACTAAATAGTTAAACTTTTTTTTAGTGGTACCTTATTTCCAAGTAAATCATTTTTTAAAATAATGGTGATAATTCCTTAACTTGAAACAATTTGAGTCATTCCTTTGCTTGGAGTCTGTTATGCTAAATCCTCTATCAAATAGCTCTGTGTAGTACAGCTTGGGTTTTTTTTTTTTCCATGCTTTTCCATAAGATTGGTTATTTACATGACCCTCAAATGTTTGACTGTTTCACTTGTATGTCATTTTCTTCCTTACAATAAATGTCTGTAACTCTTTCAAAACATCCTTCAGCTCAAGCGCCTTCAATAAGCAATCAAGCATGTCCTTATGACAGCAGCCATGTGGCCTCACCTATTTCAGAGTGCACATGCAGGAGCTTGATTTGTATAGAATTTATATTATTACATTGTTCTAAGGAGAATTTTCAAGTATAAGGTTTATACCCCCAACTGGACTCCAAGCACAAGAAAGAAATCAACTGTGTCCATATATCTTTGTGTTGCTTGAAAACCTAACATATTTCTGATAGGAACATAATAAACATCAACAGCCTGGCTTTGTAAGGAATCATTAGTCTCCCTTTTCATACTTCAAGTTTATTATGAGAACACATTTCTTATTAGTGTATCAAACAAAACTTGTCTGTAGCCTAAAGAGTAAGAACACTAAAAGCTTTTTACCACCCATAAAAAAGAAGAAGAGAAAATCTCTCTATATCATGAGAGTATGGATTCAAATGACAAACAAGTGAGATGGGG
The DNA here is from genome assembly GCF_949752795.1 of Hyperoodon ampullatus. Lineage (NCBI taxonomy): Eukaryota > Metazoa > Chordata > Mammalia > Artiodactyla > Ziphiidae > Hyperoodon > Hyperoodon ampullatus. Next base: position 55,835,617 of record NC_136922.1, on the reverse strand, counting down.
AATGAAAATAAAATATCACCAGAGAGAGATCAAAGCTTTATTTGTTCTTTTGAAAATGTGGAGATTTGGATGTTCAGAGTTATTGCCTGAATTGTTTGTCAACAAGAGAGAGGTATGCTACTCTCTTTTGCATCGAATGATACTTGACATGGGAGCATATATTTTAAATACCATTGTCAAATAGGCAATGAACATTATGAATTCACTGATGTGTGTATAGCATAAATGCTTAATTATAACAATAGTTATTGCAAAACTTTATATAATACGAGAAGGAGCAGAGATCAAACAAGGGGATTAGAGAGTCCACAACTAATATTTAAGAGGAATTATGTCAATTATAGGGAATTATTTTATTACCATTTCCAATATTCTTGAAAATAGCAATAACAACTTGATGCGGATCTTGATATAGAAACTTTAGACAGATTGATTGATTAAATCCTCTTAAATATGTGATTTTTGCAACCACAGAAAATAGGAATGACACAAAGAAGAATACCTCTGTAGGAAGAAGGAAAGTTGATATAAGAGCACAACTAAAGGAACTTAGGGAAGAGAGAGAAGAAACACTTTAACACTGATTCACACTACAAGAATTAATGTTGCTTTATCTCTATATACACATGAATAGACCTTCCATTAAATCAGTGATTTCCAACTCTAATTGTACCTTAAAACATCCTGGGGAAATTTCACAAAATACTGATGCCTAGGTCCCACCCTCAGAGATTCTGATTCAACTATAAATTTCCCAGGTATCACTGTGTCTTCATTGTAGCCAACCATTGCAATGGGTAATTTTAAAGGAAACTTTACTTTGTTCATATCAAGAGTAAGTACACCTCAACTTACATTGCCCATGAATAAGATGACTAACCATTGGACCCATCTTGGCCTCTTTGCATTAGTGCCTCTTCATCAGGGACACAGAAAACCTGTGAAAATCATCCCCAACCTAAACTTTGATTTCTCTCAGGGGATAGTTTGAGCCATAGCTCTGGTTGCTCCACCCAAGGGCCACCATATGTTCAGGTTTGGAGTAGCCATGCAAGAATGATAAAGCATGCAATTTGTCCTCTCCTCTGATGTTTTTAGAATATGTCCGTAGCTGTAGTCAGATGCCTCCAGTGACCATTTGCCTAGTGATATCTATAGGTAACCTATAACTTTGCTCTTTTGTGGGGAAAAATCAAAGCAGCATTGATATGAGCCATCTGAAAATTAAAAAAACAAAACAAAACATTAATTAGTGCTCGCTTCGAAAGCACATATACTAAAATTGGAACGGTACAGACAGAAAAGACTAGCGTGGCCCCTGTACAAGGATGATATGCAAATTTGTGAAGTGTTCCCTATTTTTATCAACAGATAATTGGCTTAAGAAGATGTGGTATACATATACAATTGACTATTACTCAGCCATAGAAAAGAATGGAATATTGCCACTTGCAGCAACATGGCTAGACCTAGAGAGTATTATATTTAGTGATGTAAGTCAGACAAAGACAAATATTATATGATATCACTTATATGTGGGATCTCAAAAATAATACAAATGAATCTATATACAAAACAGAAACACACAAACATAGAAAACAAACTTGTGATTACCAAAGGGGAAAGGGAGAGGAGGGGTAAATGAGGAGTATGGGATTAACAAAGTACTATACATAAAATAGATAAGCAACAAGGATTTACTGTGTAGCACAGGGAACTGTATTAAATATTGTGTAATAACCTATAATGGAAAAGAATCTGAAAAAAAATAACTGAATAGCTTTGTTGTATACCTGAAACTAACATAATATTGTAAATCAACCCTACTTCAATTTTAAAAAACCCACTAATTAATGAACTAGCATCGTGAATATATGCAGCCTAGAGCCGTAGTCAAGACAGTCACTGGAAAACCTTAAACTGGTCATGTGACCCAAGAGTCGGTCAAGAGTGCTAAATATCAGGGCTTTTTGCTTCAGTATTCCACACTGGCAGGCTCACATATGATATGGCCACAATCCACAAGTCACATTCCATGAGGCCCTCTCATTCAGTAGCCTGAAACATGGAGCTAAACATAGAGAATGCTTTAGATAATGTTTCCAAAGTGAGAGGGAAAAAATGAGAATACTGACATTTCTCTCTCTTTACCTTTATCTCCGTCTTCTGCCTCACTCTCCCACAATCCTCAAGGATCATAAAGCTTTGATTATTCTTTTACTTCCTCTGTGTCAGCTCCTCCTTCTTTCCATTCCAATTTCAGGGTTAAACTTGAGGATGGACAGTATGGGAAAAAAGTCCATCATAAAATCTAGACATTGATGTTGTAAGTGATGCTAAAGAGTCCTTAATTTCTTTTTCTCTTCCAAAAGTTTGGTTTTAAGCAGAATATATTACTTAAAAATTATATTTTGAATATTAGTGGTTAAATAATAACTCTCTTTTCCCCTCTCTTTACAATGCTTTGTAATAGCCCTAATCCTCTCTCTGTTACCTGCCTTTTCTTAGACTTTGGACTTATTTAAGGTCCCATCAAGGTTTAAACAATCTACAGTTCTATATTACTTCCCTATGCTCTCTTAGCAAATTGACACAATTTTGGTGACTTAAAACAGCACGCAATTATTATTTCTTAGTTCTGTAGATCCCAAATCAGGGTGAGCTCAACTGGGTGCTCTGCTCAGGGTTTCACAAAGTGTCAGCACTGCTGGACCCTTACCTAGAGGCTCTGGGAAAGAATCTGCTTCCAGGCTCATTCAAGTCGGTGGCAGAATTCAGTTCCTTGTGGTTGTAGGACTTAAGCCTCTGTTCTTGCAGCCTATTGGTCAGGAACTGCTCTCAGCATCTAGAGGCCACTCTCAGGTCCTTATCTTGTGGCCCCATCTATCTCAGTAATCGATAAATTCTCTAACTCTGTCTTCTGCTACCAGTCGGAGAAAACCTCTCTGTCTTGTAATGGCACATGGGATTATTTTAGACTCAGCTGGGTAATCTCCTTTTTCATTAACTCAAAGTCATCTGATTAGTAACTTTAATTACATCTCCAAATTCCCTTTTGCCACGTAAGGTAACATAATCAAATGTGTGGTATCTCATCATATTCACAGTCCCAGGGATTAGGGAACAGAATCTTGGTGGGTCATTTTTAGAATTCTGCCCAAAACAGTTCCTTATTTTAAATCAGAAAACTGAACTTTGGGACTTCTATAACTCTGTTGTTTACAATAGCCTTAAGAGTGCTTCTCAGGGTTCATAGAAGCTATGAGAAGATTATTCCAGGGATGAAATAATATTTATACTTTTTAAACTTCTATTGTGAAAATAATGATAAATTTTTTTGCTTGTGTTGTTGTAGAGGCCACATGATTTATTAAAAGAAGATGGCACAACATAAAGAGTTGCCTGAACTACAGGCATACCTTGGAGATATTGTAGATTTGGTTCCAGACCACCACAGTAAAGAGAGTCACATGAATTTCTGGTTTCCTAGTGCCTATAAAAGTTACTTTTACACTATACTGTAATCTGTGAAGTGTGCACTAGCATTATGTCTTAAAAAAAAACAATGGACAAACCTTAATTAGAAAATACTTTATTGCTAAAAAAAATACCATAATCTGAGCCTTCAGTTGGTCATAGTATTTTTGCAATAGCAACATCAAAAATTGATCACAGATCACTCTAACAAATACAATAATAATGAAAATTTTTGAAATATTACCAGAATTACCAAAACATGATACAAAGACGTGAAGTAAGCAAATGCTGTTGGAAAAAATGATGCAGATGGACTTGCTTGATGCAGGGTTGCCACAAACCTTCAATTTGTAAAATTCACAGTATCTGCAAAGTGCAATAAGGCAAAGCATAATAAAACAAGGTATGCCCGTAAAATTTAGTTTATAAATATTTAGCTTTTTGGTATTCTTTACACATGTGCTTTTTTTCATTATGAAATCCGGTGTTTAATTCTGATGCTTTCAAAGTATAGAAAACATATTGCCTTCATTTTTACTAAATATTATTATTGCCATTAGCAAGAAGGTATGAAAGAAGTAACACTACTTTCTTTGCATACGGTTGTTATTTCATTATTCTACAAATCATTTGAATCACCTTCTCCTAAGAATGTTGAAATTCAGAAAATATGAGGCAGATTATGTTAGCCTTACCAAATCCTTGATGATCAGAGTAGTATTTTGCAAAACGAGGATGAGACTAGGTTGATACTTGACAACAAAAAAAGTTACGTGAAAGAAAAATAAAAGTTGATTAAATTCAGAACGAGTAAAATGAAATATTACCTTTTTATTAGCTACTTGGCCTGCATAATTTAATGAACAAGAAAAGTCAGTGATTCAAAAAGAGTTGTTACTACTTGCATTAAAGATATGGCAGAATTGCTGTCCGCTCCCAAGTATCCCTCAAAGCTTATTGTTCAACTCCCCCCAAAAAGTGCCAACAAGGCCATCAGAACTAAGCATCTGCTCATTTCAAACATGTAAAACTCATTTACATGCTAGAATATCTAGGTAGTACATAAATGGAGGTATAGGGTCTCATTAGTGGGTTTTGAGAAAAGCAATACCATTATTGGAGCAAGGCTTCATTTCATTCATTTAAAAAATGTTTACTTAATTTTATTCTTATAAAGCTAATTAGTGTTTGTTCTGGGCAGTGGTGAAAAATAGAAAGTTGAAAGGAAACAAGTGATCATCCAGGCTGTCAATATAATATTAGATGTGTTTGTTCCAGCTTTCTAAGATTTTTCATAGTTTTGATCATATATGTATAGCGATTTATTCACTTAATATTACAATTTCTTCATAAAATCAGTTTTGTCTCATTGATTCATCTTACATAAATTTCATCATAAATAATATTATCTTACACTTGATTTTCGCTGTGCTTGAGTTAATGTCTTTAAATTTGAGTGATTTAATCCTTTCATCATATGCTAACTCTTCCCCCATTAATTTCTTTTATTCAACTGATTTCTGCCTAATGCACTCAGTTGTAGAAAATTTTGAAATAAAATTCATTAGCAGTATTATTATCGGTATTTTTCCCTGTTTCTATAGCAGCTCTTTCATAACCATTAAGCATGCAGAAATGATAGTGATGCATTTATGTAGTTTTGACACATTACAACATGTAAGTGAAATTGTTTTTTTAAGCTATTTCATGACATTTACCATTAATTTTACTCTAGATATCTAATTCCAAAAATTGACCAATTTTTAGAGAAAATTTAGAATATTGGTTTAGCCAAAGTCATCAAAAACCTAGAAAATCTTAAAAGGCCTAAAAGCTCATAAACCTTCTGTTTCCCCATCCAAAGTTACTGTTTCTAAATATTTATTTTATTGATGAAACAGAATTTGAAATAGAATTGCAATGTAAACCAATCATGAGCAACAAGAGTGGGGAAAAAGTAGCAGTCATACTGCTATTACAAGGTGGCCTGCTCTGCAAGGGTGTGTCTCCAAAGATTGCTAGCAGGAGTTCCAAAATCTTTAAAAATAAATTAATTTTTTTAACCAAAGTGTCTGGAAGAGATGTGGAAATGAGCATTTTACCACTTTGCACACAGCCACACTTTGTAAAAACTATTCAAATTTTGGCCCCAAATTTTCCTTCATCTTGGCCGCTGCCCAATTTTCTCTCTTTTAAAAATATGTCTCCCTACTTTCCCAGACTTTCTAGGTTATTTTCTGTTTCCAGAAGTATCATCATGTCCCTTCTCATAGGAATCCATCTCTCCCTTCTCTGTCCTACTTCATTCTCTAATTTTGATTCTAATCAACTCAACAAAAGCCTGATTGGACAAAGAAGAAAAGAGCCTTTCTCCTTATAGGCAGTGGATCTGATTGGGCACATCTGCTCTTAGGTGCAGTGAAATGAGGTTCCCTCACAACCTGTCTCCTCCTCTGCACACACACACAGACACACACACACACACAACTAAACTCTCTCAGTAGCACTCAGACAATATAGATGGAATACCCTCATCTCTGGCACATACACACAGACATGCCTAAGTTTGTGATGGATGAGGACAGCAGCTATAGAAAGTAGAGCACAGATTCAGATATGTCTTGGGGTCTCCATACCCTGGAGAGGGCACCAAGCCTCATTCCTCATCTTGATCCTTGAGTCAGCTCTGTTTGTGATACAGGGATGGTCTTGTGGAATTATATTGGAAAAACTTCACTGGGCCCCCAAATTGCTATGGGAGAGTCTAAAACTGTACCTGCCCTGAGCTCTAAGAAAATAAATAGGTTTTCTATCTCCCTTGCTTACGTTTGGTATTTTTGGAGTTGCCTTATGGCTCTGTAAATATCAAAGTACCACATGAGACATTAAAGGGATACAAGTATTAGTTCCAGTTCACTGGTATAAGAATTTATTCATTCATTAACTCAACAAATACTTATTGAGTTCCTATTATTTTCCAGGCACTCTTTTAATTTCTGGAAATACTGCAACAAACAAAATACATGAAACTGTCTACTCTCAATGACCATACATTACAGTAGGGAGAAACAAACAATAAGCAAACTACTTGTTAGGTGGTATACTAGACTGAGTAAATGCTGTTAAAGTCCATAAAAAAGAATGAAATAATGCCATTTGCAGCAACATGGATAGACCTAGATTTAATCATACTAAGTGAAGTAAGCCAGACAGATAAAGACAGATACTGTATGATATTGCTTATATGTGGAATCTAAAAAAGAATGATGCAAATGAACTTATTTACCAAACAGAAACAGACCCACAGACGTAGAAAACAAACGTATGGTTACCAAAGGGGAAAGAGGGGGGATAAATTAGGAGTTTGGGGTTAATATATACACACGACTGTATATAAAATAGACAACCACCAAGCACCTACTGTATAGCACAGGACACTATACTCAATATAAAGGAAAAGAACCTGACAAAAAATAGATATATATGTATGTATAACTGAATCACTTTACTGTACACCTGAAACTAACACAATATTGTAAATCAACTATACTTCAATAAAAATAAATTTTATAAAAACTAACCAAAAAAAAATCCAAAACCTGGCTCAATTTCTTAGTAAGACCCAAGGCTTACATAATGCCAATAGTAATAGCTGACAATAATATAGCTTCTACCTCATAAAGGCACTGCTCCATATATTTTACACGTATAAACTGATTTAATCTTCATGGTCACCCTAAACAGAAGATACTATGATATTCACATTTTATAGCTAGAAGAACTGCAGTAACACAGAGGTTAATTAATTTACCCCCAAATTTTGCCAGGATAAAGGCAAAGCCAAGATTTAAACCCAAGAAGTCTATTTCCAGAAAACATTCCTGAAAACATCTTGATATTGAGGGCAACATACTCCAAACTGTTGCAACATGCTGTAAATATACCACATTGGGAAGTGGAGTCTATATGTGTGGCTTATCTTAAAGCTAGCATTTCCAAAGGTCATTCAGACCTGTTACGGTTCATGGAAAAATCTTCGTGGCAAAAAGGGAGAGTTAATGACAATTCATAATTGTTTCATAAAGCTAATTTAGATAATAATAAATGAATCTCTTAGGATCAAGAATCCTTTGGGAATTAGATATAAAAAAACTATTATTTTTAATTTATTTTATTGAAGTATAGTTGATTTACAATGTGTTAATTTCTGCTGTACAGCAAGTGATTCCGTTATACATATATATACATTCATTTCATATTCTTGTCCATTATGGTTTATCACAGGATATTGAATATAGTTCCCTGTGCTATACAGTAGGACCTTATTGTTTGTCCATTCTTTTTTGTTAACTTTTATTGGAGTATAGTTGCTTAACAATGTTGTGTTAGTTTCTAATGTACAGCAAAGTGAATCAGCTATATATATCCATACATCCTCTCTTTTTTGGATTTCCTTCCCGTTTAGGTCACCACAGAGCACTGAGTAGAGTTCCCTGAGCTACAGAGTAGGTTCTCATTAGTTATCTATTTTATACATAGTATCAGTAGTGTATATGTGTCGATCCCAGTCTTCAAATTCATCCCACCCTCCTGTCCCCCTTTGGTGTCCATTCGATTGTTCTCTACATCTGTGTCTCTATTTCTGCTTTGCAAAAAAGATCATCTGCACCATTTTTCTAGATTCCACATATACACATTAATATACAATATTTGTTTTTCTCTTCCCGATTTACTTCACTCTGCCAGAGAAAACCATAATTCAAAAAGAGTCATGTACCACAATGTTCATTGCAGCACTATTTACAATAGCCAGGACATGGAAGCAACCTAAATGTCCATCAACAGAGGAATGGATAAAGAAGATGCGGCACATACATACAAAGGAAAATTACTCAGCCGTAAAAAGGAATGAAATGGGTCATTTGTAGAGATGTGGATGGACCTAGATACTTCTGCTTTGGGAAATATTGGCCTTGTACACCATTGGTATTCAGTTTTGTTTTTTTAAATAATAGAAATATTTATTTAATAAAAATCTTAAACAGAAGCCCTATATGTAAAATTAAATAAAAATCAGCAGCTGAAGAGTTGCACTGACTGAAACAAGGTCAGCAGAAGTGCACATCTCAGAGTTTACTCCGCGGCTCTCTGCCCCTGTTACTTTGGCAGCCCCTGAGGTGCTTCCTCTGTACTCTTAAGTCTTTGTATACCACAGTTTGTCAAAAGACCATTACAGTTTTTCAAAATAGGTAATGCTTTGTTCTACGTTTAATTTCACTGGCCTAATATAAACTTCAATGGCCAAGTGTGAGCAATGTCTAAACCTGATAGGATGGGGCCCTGCTAGTTTCTAGCACTACAGGGACGGTCTGATCTCCTCAGATTTCCCAGGTATCCCAGCCTCAGGGCAATAGGTCACTCGGTGGCTCTAGATGCATGGTTTCCAAGTTTTCTAAATCTTCTCTTCCCCACAGTTTTCTCCATATTTAGTATTTAGTGCATTTCTCATACTACTCACAGTTACCTACCAACAAAAATGACCTTGTCAAAGAATTGTTACATATAAAATCATTTCTCAAATGCTTAAAGCTTGCATTCCCCCAAGACAAAAACCAAACTCCTTAATTTGTTGTTCAAGATCTTGCAGAATCCATCCCCAGCCCAGTCTTACTGCTGTTTTGTCTCTCCCATATCTTCTGCATGAGATTTATTACTTTTTTCATGATTCCCACTCATGGCCATCTCTGTCAGGCCTTCATGCCATCTATCCTGCTATCTCAATTCTTTCTAGAATCCATTGCCCATCTTTATTTCTCCAGACTCCTATTCATCCTTTGAGTTTCTACTCAGGATGGTATTTATAATTTCCCCAAGACAGTAATATAGGAATCTTTTCTTAACACTACTGATACCAAAGAACATTGTATTCTACTTTATCAGTATTCCTGTCTGTCTCTTCCATTAGACTGCTCACATGTTCTTGCTTGTCTAGTATATTTCTCAGTTCCCATAACAGATTAGAACTAAAGTTTTAGAAAATTAATCAATGCATTTTTCATAACTTTTATTATGTTTGTTTCAATGTATCTACAAAGCCTCAAAAATATCTGAAAAAATAGGTTTGGTTTAAAAAGCAGACAATATTTGTTGGCATGGAAGTTTTCAAATGATAAGCTAAATGTTGAAATTTTCTCTTGGATACTTTTAATTTTACTAGTGTAGACTTTGGCTGCTTTTTTGTTAGCTAAAAGCTTCAGCTAAGATATTATTGTATTTATTCAGATTGTGTTTGACTCAAAGTGTACACTTCAGGAGTCTTCCATAGAAATGTTCCTATCTTTAACACCATCGTTCAAGAATAATGATTCTATTTAGAGATCTTCCCCCCTTTATTGGTTCATCACATATTTATTTGTTGCTACAGTTTCTTAAAAATACTCAAATTGTTTTTGCTTTGTTTTAGTCACATTCATTTATTTTTTATCACATTCATTAGTTTACTAAAGTTTACATATGAGATGAGTATAAAAACTTATCTTCTTCATCAGTTTCCTGCAGATCCATTTTGCACAGAGGGGAAACAAATTATAAAAATTAATTCCAGGCTATATGCCAGCTTCCAGATTGAAATCAATTAACACAGATGAAGAAACAACTGATGGTCTGGATTAGATTGTTTGGTTTTGTTGTTGCTAATGTCATTTGTTTTGTTTTGTTTTCTGGAAGAAAAATGAATGCTAAGTGATGACTAGTCCTTCAAGAGCTTCAAATTTCCAGAGATCCTGGCATATCACCTGCTTTTCTATTGCTACGGTCCTATTCTCCCTTTACCCACAGGTGTGTAAACAACATGAGAAATAATGAGAGGGAAGATAGAGGTGTCATAGAAGGAAGGTCCTTGATTTGAACATGGGAAAATAGATGAGCAAAGATGAAATTAAGTGGTTAGAAAATTGAACCTTTGTTATAAAATATTATTATAAGTAGTTATGAACTTAAGTCACACATGAAATACACTCTAGTAATAGAGCATATAATACACATACTATCTAACTGGCAAGGAAGGTTTTAATTTTATCAAATTATATCCCAAGGAGATCCCTAGGAAACCTTTATGAGTAGAAATCACAACTAAAATAATCCATGGTGTTGTTCCAATATCATAAAAACATGCATCTGACTCGAGATTGATTTTGTACAAAGAAACAGCCCATCGCATATTTCCTCCCTTAGACAATTCTCTCCCTAAATTACAAACACACCCACCTCCAGTTGGACTGACAGTGCCAACTCCAGGCTGGAGCCTGGTTTGGCGATTCCTTGGGCCTTTGTCCCACTTTCTTTCCTCCCTCTCAGGGAGATCCAGTATAGGCTGTCTTCACCTCATTTCTTCTGCTGGTACTTCTTATAGTTATGAAAGTACATCTTTGATAATCTTTTCTTATAAGTACACATAAATTCTTTGTAACAACTCTCTACCCTTTCTGTTTTCCATTTTCTGGCAGGTATCTTAGGAAATCACTTCCAGTATAAAATATTATTAAAAATTCCTTAATTATGAATGAAAGATGACTACTTTTCGTGCAAATCATGTTACTAGTGTACTCATTACATCTTCCTCCAGACTTCTCTTCTTACCATATACTCTGTCTTGATTAATGGCACCATCAGATGCCCATTTTAACTTCCCCATCTCTCAAACCAGTAAAGGGGAAATCATAGAGGTTCATCCCTCCCTCACCCCAATGATAACAACTAGTAATTGAGACCAAATGTCCATCTCTTTATCATCCCTCATATCTGAACACTCTTCCTGTTCCTCAAGAGTATTGGATTATTAACTTAGTTCTCTTGTTTTCACCATTTCAATATTTTCCTAATTGATCCTGCCTCTTTTGTTACCCCTTTCTTACCCATCCTTAAGATTGTCATCAGAGTAATGTTAAGTCAAAAATGAGATCATGCCATGCCTTTGCATACAATTCTTCATTAGCTTCCCATTCCCCTAAACTTAAATCCCATTTTCTTGGCATGGCACATGAAGCTTACTATAATTAAGTTTCTGCTTGCCTGTGCAGGCTCATTAAAATCCACTCTACATCACACTCTGTGTATTCCAGCAATCTCAGAAGTCACCATGCTGGTTTGCCCCTTCACAGATGTTTTCTCTGCATTTAATGGACTTCGTACTCTCAACCCTTGCTTTCTTTGCCTAAGCAACTATATTCTAAGATTAATACAACACTACTTCTCATTTAATTGTTTTAATGTTGCCCTTTGTACTTACTAATGTTACTTTCTATTATTTTTTATTGCAAATATGTACCCTTACAATTGTATTCTGAGTTAAATAGGCCTTTGTGAGCTAGCCTAGAAATCATACCATTATTTATAAAGTGTTTCAAAACAAAAGACACAAGTTCCAAATGACTGACTGGAAAGCAAAGATTTGGAACATAACCTATTTGTAATTTTGGTCCCAGTGGTTATATCACCAAATGAGGTAACAAGATCAAACCTCAGAGGAAGATTTGTTTGTTTTTAAAACATATGGTGCTGGTGATGTAGGCATGAGAGAATAAAGGAAGGTATATCTCTATTTAACTTCTTAAATTAAATGTTAAATGCTATTTACACACAATAAAAAATCTGGAAACAACAGGATTTGGCTCTAACTTTAAATGAAGTAGTAGGGAATTGAACCATTAAATAAATAATGGATGGCAAATGGTAGAGCCAGGTTTCTTACTGTTGGAGTGGGAGAATATAGATAAGTAAGGGGAGAAGTATGTTTAGGGGAGAACTATACACACACACACATGCACACACACACACATACATACACAGGTTAGTATACATATGTATATTGTCTTGCTTTGTCATCTGAGAGGGCCTAGAAGGCAATGACACCCCAGTAGCACAGAGCATACTTAGAACCCATATCTTGGTTTCTAACATCACTCTCCAATAAAAGAAATCAAGGATCATTAGAGAAATGCCTGATGGCCTGATTCTAGGGCTGGGCAGTGAATATACAAGATATCCTGGAGCATCTATAACAAGATAGATGCTAGAAAACAAGGAAGTGCTCAAAAACAAAAACAAAAAAACATTGATGGTTGTATGTCAAAGAGACACAGGAGTCAAGTGAAATAGCTACCAATATCCAAAACTAGAAAAATTTGAGCAAAAAAAATATAAAGAATATATAAAGTAGTATTGGATTATAACCCAAAGTATGAAATAAATATCCATGAGTCCATGATGATATAAATAAGTGATTGAATAAAGAAAGAAATGAGAGCATAGACAAATCTTTTGTGCAATAAAATCCCAAATAATTTATGTAGATATTCAGTCCTCTAGGCAGGGGAACATAACTGCCCACTCCTTAAGTCCAGGCTGTGCATCGTGACTTTTTTTCCAAAGAGTGTAATATGGAAAGGAGGGAAAAAAGAGTAAATTTACAGTAGAGAAACCTGACAGACCCTTTAGCCAGGTGAGAAAGTTTAACCTTAGCAGTGATAAATTATGTTGATAATATATACCTTTGCTATGATGTAATAAGGGTGGCTGTTAACCTCTGTGGTCTTCTTCCCCAAACCCCATAACACTAACCTGATCATGGCAAAACCAGACAATTCCCAACTGAGAGACATTCTGCAAAATACCTGGCCAATATGCAAAATTGTCAGGGTTATCTAAAACAAGGAAAAGTCTGAGAAACTGTTACAACATAGAGGACCTGAGAAAATACGATGACTAAATGTAATGTGGTATCCTGGATGAGATCCTGGAACAGAAAAGGGCATTCAGTAAAAACTAAGAACATACGAATAAGCTATGAACTTTAGTAAATCATATGTGTCAATATTGGTTTATTAATTTTTACAAATGTATCATACCAACATGATGTTAATAACAGAAGAGATAGGGAAAGTCTCTTGACTACAAATTGTGTGCATTTTCAAAGAAAATATCTTGTACCTCCCTCTTGTATTTTCTGTATAGAAATAGTGACCTTGTATAGTGTTTTTGCATAAAGGAACTTGCATCAGATGTAAACCTTTCATCCTTTGGGAAAAACGTTGCATTAATTTCAGCTGGCCCATCCCACTGCTAGTGTTCACACCCAGAACGTTCTCATGTCGTTCTTGTTCACTGGCTATTGACTGCAATTCTCTCTCATATTTAATGCTCTTGGAGTATCCTTCTGACACATCTTAGTGAACAGACACCATTGTCTATCTCCCTCAAGTGTTTTTTTAATCGCCTATTAACATTACCTTTACCATGCCTATCTGAACCAATACATTGTGCTTTTGGATGATAGCTCTGAATAGGAGGTTCTGAATAATACAGTTTAAATATAACAATTTAAATTTAGTAATATTTGAACTTTTTCCAATACAGAGAGTCTGGTTATCACAGGCTATTTACTTTAAAGCAGTAATATGGCTTTTTTTCTTATTATTTATATTATTTAAAACATTTACAACATAGAATGACAGAGAACAAAATGAATCAATACTCTATTAAGTAGCAAAACTGTGTGAATGGCCTCAAGGGGAATTTGAAAATCTTGACATAATGAGATATAAAATACAACTGATTGATAAGGAGCCAGGACTGAGGCCCTCACTACCATGACATTTAGGTTGGAAGATATCTGTAGTGTGCTTCCACCTGACTCAACAGATGGGCATGGTAAAAGGTGTGTGCACATGGTGTGTGCATGTGTGTTTATATAAGCTAGACCTGCTGTAGCATATTGAATGCAATTCTTTATTAGAAATGTTCTGTATAACTTTTTATAAGCAATATATGTTTTATTGATACACATTTGGAATGCTTAAAATATGAGCTGGGGGCCACCATCCCAAACTAGATTTGAGACATTACACTGAGGACCAATTAATCAACCATCAAATTAACATCATTTTTTATTTCTATCATCACTTATTTATTTAGTCACCTTTTTTTGTGGTTATCATTACATCCAGTTAATAAGAGGTGTGATTGAATTTCACACATGTTAATTTCACAAGTCTTATTTTCTTAGCTGTGGCTCAGCCTCATTAAGTCCTTCAAAGAAAATTATAACATTTCTTTGAAAGGCATGGAGTTTTATTTAAACTACAACACTACCTGATCTTTTTTTAATGAAAGAACAACAGAATCCTTATTAAGGAGGTTGCTGGAGGTTGTTTTTTGTTTTTAGATATTAACTAAAGTTCTATTTCTAAGCATAATGGTAATTCCAAATGTTTACATGTGACATACATCCCTAGAAACTTTGAGTAAAATATTTGTATGACATCAACATCTGTTTTACCTTCAGGAGTGTCATTTCTATTGGCAGGAACAGCCACCCAGATGCTTAAAAGAATCACCTATGTAGAAAAAGTGTTAGACTACATCTACGTTACAGATTTTTGGGTTAATTCATTTAAATTGTTCACAGACTGATTCTTTCAGCCATTGCTTAATGAATTCCTTCTGCCAAAATACTTCCTCTCTTACTGCATCTCTCAAAATTTGACCCATCCTTCAAGACTTAGATTAAATGCTATTTGCCATTAAGTTGATCCTAATCCTCTCAAATACGTATGATCTCTCATCCTTCAGAATGCTGGTAACCTTTTAATATTATCTTTTTGAGATTTTATTATACTCTGCCTTGAATGACAGTTGTTTCTGTACATGTCTTGGTACCAATACCCCCTTTTAGCCTGCCTCTCCTGGAGAGGACTGTCTGCCCCTTTATCACCCTTAGCCTCACCTGGCACAGGCCTCTACGTCCTCCAGGTAAGGTCACTGACCACAACCTTATATTTCCACCCTGTGCTGTAAACTTGTGCTCTTCCTACTCACATCCCTGCTCTGCCCCCCGGTCTGTCTTCTCTAGTCCTCCTGCTTTGAGCATCTATTATTTCTAGTATGCTCCCAGTCCATCTAATCCTAGCTAGTCTTCTACTCATTTCCTATCCATAAACCTCAGAGCTTCTGGGGAGGATACTCTAATCCCACATTGAAGAAAATGGGGAAGTGGAATTTGCCCTTCAAAATGGAAGCATATGGGTGCCAGCTCCAAGTGTGCATGCATGAAGAAAGATGGAAGACAGACTGGATGCAAATATGCACAGAAAAGAATATTCCATGGACTGGAATCACAACGGGTGAGAGAGATCATCCTCAGGAGATAAGAAGAGCAGAGGCGGAGATGTTATTTCCAAATTTACCTAATCTTAAAAAGTACCTTGCCCACTTGTTAAAAATGTAGATTCAGGAGACCCACCGTAAGCCAAGCAAATCATAGTCCCTTGAGGAAGGGGTCTAGAAGTCTGATTTTAAGAAGTTCCAGAGTGATCCTTAAGATTGGTTAATTTCGAGAAACCCTGGATAAATTGATGGTAAGGTCACAGAGACATAAAACGTCAAGAGAACCAGCAAGCAGGAACAATGACCTTCCTCATCCCACAATATGGGATAATTGGGCTAAAAGCAGGGGCACAGAGCAGAGTCCTAATGCACAGAGTGCTGTGGCTTCCTGAATGAGCCTGCATTAACTCTGCTGGCTGCAAATACTTCTCAGTAAAATATGAGTAAAAAGGCTTTTACAATAAGACTACCAAGATTTTGTTAAATATGTTTAACCATTAAGGAAAATGTGGGAAACTGACATGTTTTCTTCTTCTGAAGCAATCATTCACTATTAGTATTTAGCCATAAATTTACTTTATTCTCTTTTCTGTTCTTAGTTTCTCAACCTATGGCAGTGGACTTGAAAACATTATTTGAATGACATATGGAAAAATCACAAGATTTCCATTAGTCTTAGAACAAAGCCAATAATTTATGTTTTAGAGACCATCAGTTTATTTTAAGAGAATCATCCTAGACTGTTCCTTACTGATAAAACTGAAACAAGCACAATTTAACTAAAAGTTTTTTATAAAAATAATACATATTTCATAATATTAGTACTAAAATGTCCCACACCAATGGCATGTAAAGTTGCTGTCCCTATTTTAACCTAAAGCCTAGCACTGGAGGAAAATAATAAAATTCACTTATTCATCATGTTTTATTTATTTTTTTCAATTGGATTTATAATCTGGACTATTGAAAGAGAAAAGCGTGGACAAGGGCAATTCATAATTAAAGAATTTGTCATAACTTGTTTTGTAGTATCTACTGATATGATTATTACTTCTCCAATAAAGAATTCTATTTCTCATTCAGTGCATACAAAGTTAATTGTAATCGAAGCATTTTTATTGCCTTATGCTTAATATAGTTGATAGTTTTCTTAGTAAAACATGAATAGCTGTTTGAAATTAAAAATAGCATTTTTTAGAGAATAGGGGATGAATGAATCAGTATATCAAAATGTTTTTCCTTTTCATAAAAAGCTTATTTAATTTTTAACACTAAATTCAAAAAGCTTACAAAGGGATAAGCAGAAGGGAAGTTTGGCTGTGTATATTCTGACAGTCACTTACTAAAAAAACATTTATTTCCAGATATTTTCTTTAGGCACATAATTAACATTCAACTTAGTCTAATCCCTTTGAAGTTTGTTAACAACTATATTCTTTGTTTCATCTCTCAGTGATATGTAACAATAAAATATCTTTTTTTAACTCAATGCATAAATGAGAAATCCCTTGATTATTCAATACTTTCATCATTTCCTTGAGTAAGAGTGAGAAATATGTTATTTGCTAAGAAAGAATCCAAGGTTCTAGAAGACTTTTGGAATGGCATTGTCTTTTAACACAATCCTGTTGTCCCAAGAAGACTCAAAAGGGCAGCAGGGTCTGCAAAAATTGTTATTAAATATCTTCTCACCTATTCTGTCCTAATTCAAGATATTTTCTTTTTTTCCATGAGACTTTTTAAAACTTTTATTTTTATATTGGAGTATAGTTGATTAACAATATTGTGTTAGTTTCAGGTGTCCAGCAAAGTGATTCAGTATACATACACATGTATCTATTCTTTTTCAAATTCTTTTCCCATTTAGGTTATTACAGAATATTGAGCAGAGTTCCCTGTGCTATACAGTAGGTCCTTGTTGGTTATCTATTTTAAATACAGCATGTCAATCCCAAACTCCCAATCTGTTCCTCCCCAGCCACCCCACCTTTCCCCCCTGGTAACCATAAGTTCATTTTCTAAGTCAGTCAGTCTGTTTCTGTTTTGTAAATAAGTTCATTTGTATCTTTTTTTTTTTTAGATTCCACATATAAGCAATATCATATGATATTTGTCTTTTTCTGTCTGACTTACTTCACTTAGTATGATAATCTCCAGGTCCATCCATGTTGCTGCAGATGGCAATATTTCATTCTTTTTGATGGCTGAGTAATATTCCATTGTGTATATGTATGTAGCACATCATCTTTATCTGTTCCTCTGTCAGTGGAAATTTGGTTGCTTCCATGTCTTGGCTATTGTCAACAGCACTGCACTGAACATTGGGGTGCATATATCCTTTCGAACCATGTTTTTTTCCAGATATATGCCCACGAGTGGAATTACTGGATCATATGGTAGTTCTATTTTTAGTTTTTTAAGGAACCTCAATACTGTCCTCCATAGTGACTGTACCAATTTACATTCCCACCAACAGTGTAGGAGGGTTCCCTTTTCTTCACACCCTCTCCAGCATGTATTGTTTGTAGACTCTTTGATGATGGCCATTCTGACTGGTGTGAGGTGATATCTCATTGTAGTTTTGATTTGCATTTCTCTAATAATTTGCGATGTTGAGCATCTTTTCATGTGCCTCTTGGCCATTTGTATGCCTTCTTTGGAGAAATATACATGACATGAACAAAAAAGATAGATACATTTTCTGGATGGTGAAGGTTATCTAAATTCAAAATATACTTGTCTTAAGTTATAGTTTCAAGAAATATACTTGTATGTTCTATGATACATATAGGTGTCTGACTAGAGGAAAGATGCATTATTAACATGGATTTTACCTTTAGGCAAGATAATTGTGATTATGATTGATTCATATTTCATGTAGAACAACAGTACATCATTAAGCAATGGATTGTAGAAGAATAATGTGAATTTGATTATTTCAGTAGCTCAGTGTTTTGATCACAGTGTTTTCTAAGGTGATCCCAAGATAGATCCCCAATTTCCTGATGAAATTCTAAATGAACCTTTAAATTCTGAAAAGAAAAACAGCATCAAAAGGTATCCACTCCAATAACTTTACTGCTTTCCCATTCATCTTGTGGACAGACTTTCTGGGAAAGAATTTCATACTTCCTGCCTTCCCTTGCTCAAGTCTCATTCACACCTCAACCCACTAGTGTGCTAAACCAGGCTTTGGTGGTAACAAAAGTTAGCTCCTAATCTGCAAAATCCAGTAGATCCTCTGTGGTCTCAACCCCCTTGTCTACTGTAGCATTACTGCTGCTGACTCAGGTCTTCTTGAAGCATTCTCTTCTTTTGTGTACATAATATTACTTCCCTTGATCCTATTTTGTCTGCTCCAGGGTTCTAGTCAAGATTCTCCTCTCTCCTTATTTTATAATCCTCTTTGTAAAAAGAAATTTTTATTGTAGTATAGTTGATTTATTGTTGTGTTAGTTTCAAGTGTACAGCAAAGTGTATAATCCTCTTCTTATACAATCACACATATGACCATGGTCTGTATGCCAGTGACCCCTAAAACTCCACCACCAGGCTCCAAACTCTTTCCTGCATTCTTGACATTTCATTTCCATCCAGTTCCTGGATATAACATCCAGGTATTTCAAGTACCAGATGCCCCAAATAAATGTGTTACATTTCCACACAGGCACATTCTTTCTACTCCTGAGTAATCTGTGTCTCTTTAATGGCATTACCATCCATCCGCATCTTCAAGAATATCCATTATGTTCTTTCAGACTCCTCCCCACCACCACATTACATTTGTCATCAATTCCAGTTTATTCTTACTCCAAAATATCTCAGGGTATAAAGTCGGCTAAGAGTCGGGATAGAATAAACTCAGTGAGCATTTGCAGTAGTGGTGGAAAAGGAAAAGGAGGGGACAGATTAGACACAATCCTCTTCCTATCCCACCATCCCCCCCTTGATTAAAATTCAAGTATGTCTCCATATTTCTTACTGGATAATATTCAAAACTGCTAACAAGGCATGATCATATCCAATTCTTTTCCTAAATGCCCTACCTTGTTTTCCCCTGTTGAATGACCTTTTATTCATGAGTATATCTTTCACTCCCATACTGCTGTGTCTTTATTCATTCCATTTTCTTCTCCTGCAAATGTCTTTCTCTTTTATTTTCTTCTGGAAACTCCTTCTTGTCTCCACCAATTCTTTCCCTGAAGCCTCCTGTGACAGCCCACAAGTACCATTCCCTCCTCTGTGCTTCCAGGGCTTTTGTAGGTCCCCTGTGGCCCCTTCTTCACTAGACAAAGCTTACTTCCCCATATGTCTGTCTGCAAGTTTTGACCTCTTCAAGGATGGAGACTGTTAGACACTTAGCACATATTCACCCAGAAAACAGACACTGAAATGAAAAGTAAGTGACTGATTTCTTTAAAGAAAATTCACATTAGGTAACTGTAGGGGAAGTTAGTTGATTCTTCAAATTCTTTTTATATCAATAATGGCCAAACCAAATTTTCTCATGTTTAGTCACAGTTACCTATTTTTCCTACTTCTTGTAGCATAAACTGAGTATAGCATTTGGTGTTCCCTTAGTCACATAGATCATAACAAATGGTAAAGGCTCAATAAAGAAAACTTCACTGGGAATGTGGTTGTTGTCATAAGGGGGACTAGATGCTTCTATTCAGTACAGGCTATTAGCTCTGTAATGCTAACAGTGTAAAAGCATTTGCTCGTTCAGTCAACACATGTTTACTGAAAACCTGAAACAGCTACAATATGCACAATATAAATTAAAGAAGGATGATTTATCTTGTAAAAGATCATTCCTAGTTTTTAGTCATTAAGTTCTATACAGGGAGCAATCTTCTATTGCTAACACAGTAACTGAACGAGTAAAGAGCAAGACTCCATAGTTACTGGCTCCTGGAGCACTTTACAGGACTCTATGGGCAATTCTCTTCTCCTTTGGTCTTCTAAAGATCCTCTCTGTGAATCCAGTTATTTAAATCCAACTCCATAACACTCCTGGGAAGGGAGGGCAAATAGGAGAGAAATGCCCTTCAAACAGAAGCTCACACACTCTGGAGATACCTGAGAAAGAAAAGAAAGGAGGTAAATGCCTACTTCTCTGCTCTACCTAAGCCCATTTAAATGAAATGGGAAGAGAGCATCATTATTACTTGACATTCTATAAGGATGAACCATTTCCCACTTCCTTTGTAAATGTGATGGGAGCAGCAAGGGGCTGATTGTGATGAGAAAGATGGATGGTCAACAACCCAGAGGATTTCAGTTCCAGAATCTCAGCAAGCCCAGGCCCGGCTTGCTGTGGCCTTCTCTTCTCTAGGATCTGAAGGTTCTCACAGTCTCTTTGCATAATGATGCAATGCATATGGTGTCCCAGAAAGCACATCCCTACTCTTGTGAATTCCATTTGCCGGCTAATTCCAAGAAAGATTAGCAGGTGTACCATGAAACATCAGGGGACAATTTCTACACTGACTCAAAGAAGTGGTAGTTTAAAGAGGCCATTTCATTTGTAGACAAAGAGAAGATAAAAGCTTTTTACTCAAAAGTACTGTTACTAACTGTTGTTCTTTAGATAAAGGATTTGCTGTGTCACCACGCACAATGGGCAACTTCTTTGGATGCAAACTAGGATTTTTAAATGTACAAATTTTATAATATATGTAAATTTAAAGCACTTCTAAGCAACTATCGTATAAATGATTTTTGAGTGTAATGTATAGATAGGGCCATACTATTTAAGTGCTTGATTTAGTTAAACTAGAAAGTAAACATAGAAAGATTTAATGAGCTTCACAGTGAACAACAGTTTACAAATCTTATTTCAGAAATTCATATGCAAAACCTAATATCTTATAACCTGTATATTTTTTCCACAGTAATATGTTTGCATTTCTCTCACTTTCCATATTATTGAGCACTTACTATGTTCAGGTCCGGTGTTAAGTACTTTAGGTGCATTGTGCATTATCTCATTTAATTATAACATAAACCAACTGAGTAGGTACAGTTTTTGTGAAAACACTTTGTAGATGACAAAAGTGATGATACAAAAGATGAAGTCCCTTGTTATAAATACTTGTGAAGGTACTGGAATCCACAACTATTTCCCTCCAAGTGCCATGTTCTTAACGTTGTACTGACCCTGCCTTTCATGGACTTGAAAGCCCTTGTGTGATATACAGGGAGCCAAATCAACTGCAGCCTTCTCATCTCATGTTGGAGGATATCTTTAAGCTAGCTCTGTGAACAATAAACAATTGGCTGAGAAAAAAGGAAAGTGAGCCAAATGTGTTGGGGATAATATAGTCATAAAAAACGTAGAGGGGAATGAGGCCAACAACTGTTAAAAAATCAACTGATCACGCTGCTTTCTACATCAGCACAGCTGGAGTCCATGCTGAGGTAGAAGTCAACTCAGTTCTTAAATGTGAATTTGGTCGAATTCTGAAGGAGCCTTCAGTAGTGATTTGAGACATAGTTATCACACAAGGTCACCAATTACAATTGTTTTCACACTACTATCCTGTACTTTTTCCGCAATCTTTACCAATTTTCAGAGGCCAGGGTTGGAGTAAGCAGATGTCCCACCAGATGCATTTCAGTTTCACTTGCAGAGTAACAGCTAACTGTTTCCTATCTAGGAAAGTTCCTCTAGACTACAAAAGCACAGAAAGGGTATATATAATTTGTTCTCAGTTTCCTTAACTTGTTTAGGATGCAGCGATGTAACAAGAGTTCTCCAAAGGAGAAACAACCATGGTTGAATATGAGAATAAGTCACTGCAGAGCTAGCCCAGACATTTGATTTTAAAAAGCCCATAATACCTTTAGTTGTTTTGCTGGACATGGTGCAGATATTTTGGAAGAGTACGCTTCACTTTGCCAAGTTCAAAATGCTCAGTGGCATAATTTGTGATCTGGAACTTGCTGAGATGCATGTAAGAGCTGAGACGAATTGGCAGAGAGAAGGTACTGGCAACACTTCTAGATGCGATTCCTAGAAACTAAAGAGCTATGTGACCAGTATACAGAATGACTTTCGATCATAGTGTTTTAGTACCAGACTGAGTCATTTAGCATCAACTCCCTCAATTTATCAGTGAAGAAACTAAGGCTCAAAGAAGTGACTTGCCTGAAGTCAAATGAGTGTCAGAATCAGAATGGAATCTAAATTTTCAAATTCAAAGCCAAGTACTACACTGAGCTTCTTGTCTCATGCTGTCTCATATTAATCTACCTCTGTCTCACAAATTTAATGCAATTATTCAACTTATAAATAGTGTTCTGTTTTCATAGCCAGGATATAAATCATGTGGATGAAAACCCATTCATTAATGGTGCCAATTCAATTATATCAATTATGTTTAAACATGTGGTAGAGTCCACTCTGACTACCTGTGAATACCATAGTCTCAGAAGGAACAATTTTGTGTGGCGATTCTGAAAACGGAGTTTCATGCATAAATTTGTATGTTCAGTTTCTCAAGTAACTAACAGAATGAGAGGGATTTTGCAACATAATGTGAAAATCAAATTCTGAATAATTTTTTGAAAAGGACATTAAAACAATTCAAAATGTGTTTTCATGTTAGGCAAGGATTGGTAGATTTGGCATTGGTAATATCTGTTTAGAGATTTTTAAGTGTATCAGGAAAAGCAAATCAATGAAAATTAAGTGATCTATAAATAACACTTAACTGTCATTAATTGAAACAGTTGATATAAAATTGACCTATTTAGGAAAGGGTGATTTTTGTTTTTCTTATGAATTTCGTTATATATTTTCAGAAGAATACTTTTTAAACTTTGAGCTCCCATGAATAATTTAGTCATTTTAATATGAAGTGTGATCATAAAATTAAGGAAATGCATATAGAACAGTTGAATTACACAAGGAATGCAAGTTTATATTATGAAGCTGTGGGCCTTGTTGATTTAAATAGTTTTTTTTTTTTTTTTTTGTATCATTGTTGCAAGATTATTTTGTATTACGTTAGGCTATAATTGTGTTATTCATAGGAATGAATTGTATAATCATAGTGTGGTGATGGCATTCAGGTAACCATGACTACTACTATTGTTCCATCAGTTTTTGCTTTATGCAGCAGTGAATATTTTTAGTTGTTCTATTATTTGCTCTTTTAAAATTTGGAACCTAAATTATGTCACTTCTATTTTTTTAAAATCTTGCATAATTTTATATAGTGTTTCCTCCTTTTAGATACTTAGGTATGGAATACCAAAAAGGAAGCTTGGGCAAGAGTCTTCTAATTTAGACAATAAATGTCTGTCAGTGAGGCCACTGTCTTCCTCATTTCCCAGGGTATAATATTTACATTTCTTAAAATTTCTTTCTAGCCTTTCTCTCCCTATAATCATTAGTTTCTTTATTATGAGAATTCTAAAAACCTTCCCTTATAGCCCATTCACAAACACCAGGCCTTCACCACTCATACCTGGATCATTGAGATACCCTTCTGACTGGGTTTCACACCATTCTCAACATTATTTGTGACTTCATCTCTTCCCACTAACCCCTTCTGCCTGATTCCATTCCTCCTGATTCCATTCCAAAGCAGCATCTTTGCTATTACAAAAAGTTTTCCAAAACTGGGCATTTCTCCTAATGTCAGAGATTGTAGAGCTTGATGTGAATATAAAATGAATTATTCTTTAAGTAGGGAGCATTATTGGTTTTATGGGGTGTTCCACTGGCTTGGTACAAAGCTCTGAGTGTCAGGGTACTTGGAGGCTTTGTAGTGTACATCACAGATTTTTTTGTTGTCTTTCTTTTGATAGTTATGAATTTGTTGTAAGCAAAATTACAAGGTCAAGGGTGATCATACTGTTGAAATGCTTCTGAGTGTGTAGACTGAAGTGCAAATAAACTATTGCTGTTAATTTAGATGAGCCAATTTATTTTTCTCAGTTAACAACAAAATACTCAAGAAGATAAATAAAACCCTTCATTAGTGAGGTTTTCTACTGAGGAAAACTTAGTTATTGCAGATATAAAATACTCTATGCCTGATATGAAAACTACTCATAAATTCTAGAGCCACTAGTGCAATCTGAAAGCAGTGTTATGATCAAAGGAATAGAGTCCAGTAATCAAAAGTTATATCAAATAGTTCAAAGTCTTTAATTGCATGTCTTGAAAAGTGTGAAGTGTTTCAAAACATAACACTAATAAAATTCTCCTTTTTCCCCACAATCTCTTCCGTTGCAGACCTGCAACACTCCTCAGAAACCCACCACTCCAACCAGATTTGAGTCTTTTTTTTTTTTTTTTCATTTTCTGCCCCAGATTTTTTATTATGTAAATACACCTGACAGTTCTCCACAAGGCATAATTCTTCTTCTTTAATTTAGGGAACAAAGAGAAAACTGGACTAGATATTCTCTTTGGCAGGATGAAGAAAGCGGACAACTCTGAGCAATTTCGAGTTGATTGTGTTCAATCATGAAAGTAAATGTTTTTGTAACTAGATTTTTGAAAGACAATTTTATAAGAACATATACATGATGGTATAGTAGAACAGACTGTGCTGGAATTTGACGACAAATCCTTTGGATTTCAAGGGGGTTCAAGGCAAGGGAACTTAGTGCTAAGTAAAATAATGATTTTTTTTTTTATCACTACACAGTCTTTTCCTAATCTCCCAGATTACAACCCAGAGAGGTTTCGTTGGTTTTTTTTTTTCTTTTTTCCTTTATTTATCATTAGACCAATATTTCTTCTCTGCTTAATTCCCTGTATCTGAGATACCTTTTCTCATGGATAGGAGTCTCATACAATTCATTCTTAAGACACTTTATATTTTATCTGGTCACACATATAAAAGTATCCAACGGAATGTACAAAAATTTTATATAAATCAAGTTTGAAACCTATTCATTTTGGTCATTATGAAGACCAATATTTTGCTTATCTGATTTTCAATCTTATATGGAATAATACTTGGGAAAATACAAAACTTTATTAAAATAATTAGTAATTATTTTATTTATAATAATAATATAACAAAAATTACATGTGGTTGGATGCCATGACCATATCAAAATTTTGTTACATTCAATGTCTGTACTTATCTCATGTAAGATAAGTGAGATAAGAGGGGACAAAAAGTTCTAAAAACACTTCTCTGGGGCTTCCCTGGTGGCGCAGTGGTTGGGGGTCCGCCTGCCGATGCAGGGGACACGGGTTCGTGCCCCGGTCCGGGAGGATCCCTCGTGCCGCGGCAGCTGAGCCTGCGCGTCCGGAGCCTGTGCTCCGCGGCGGGAGAGGCCGCAGCGGTGAGAGGCCCGCGTACCGCAAAAAAAAACCCAACAAATTACACTTCTCTGACCCGCAAGCTCCACAAGGAGGCCCCTTTTTCAGGAGAGGCTTCTCAGCTATTTGACTCACCTGAGCTCCTCTGTAAATGTAGATCTTCGGACTTTTTTTTTTGATTGACCACATATATTATTTCTGTGCACTAACAGTGTCACCACAGGCTATTAAACACTTTTTTGCAACTGACAGAATGTGCCCTTCTTAATAACCGGGGCAGCCCTCCCCAGGGCCGGTGGCTTGGCCGGCAGTGGAAGCAGGTGTCTACCTCCTCTGCCTTCTGGCTGAGGGCCTCTGTGCCAAACGCGATTTTCACCATTAGATGCAACAGCTCTCATCTGGTTGCTCTTTTTGATTTCATTCCAAGCCCCAAGTCCCTTTAATTCCTTCTCAGTCTTCGCAAGAGGGAGCGGGGAGCTTGGCAGTCTTCCAAGGAAGAAGTGGCTCATAGTGGATGGAGCATGATTTTTTTAAAGTAGGATTTTATACCAGATCTGGAAGCGGCATCCCATAATCTACTATCTATGCTAAGTGAGCCTCCATCTCTTAATAACACTTTACAAAATGTAAAAGGCATTTTACAAAATATCTCTTGTTGTTAACCTAATTTATGTTTATATTTAGTCAAGTTCACAAGGTTGGGGTGGGTATTGGGTTAGGTTTACCAGGTTCAGGAAATTCTTAAAAGGAAGTCAGTCTTTGAATGTGCTATATAAAGCTATCCATGATACAATTAAAACAAATATATATATATATATGTTTTTTAAAATAAAAATATTGTAATGCTTATAAAAACTGCAGGGACAGATGAATATTTAAAAGCTTTAAAATATTTAGAAAGAGCAGTTGTATAGAAGCAAATAAATTAAAAAGAGACTCAGATATTACGACCTGCTAAAAAGAGAAATTTAAAGAATATAGGCAGTCAGGGATGTTGAAATAAGTTTGCTAATACATGTAAAACTAGTTAATTACCTGCAGAGCAATAAAATGTCATGTTTTCTAGAGGAGAGAAATCAATTGTATCTTAAATGAAATTCATTTGCATTGCTATGGACAGTAATCTTTGCATGACAATTAGTTCCGTACAGATTAACTTCAACTTCTACTAGTCTAGTTAATAGAAAATTAATTAAATGCACCTATCCCTATTGAATAAGAATTTCTCATTAGTTTCCCATCTCTCCTGCTCTTCACATTCTCACCTGTACCACATGACCTTACCCTCTACTTAAGAAGAAATATTGAGACCACCTGGCATACTCTCCCTCCTGTATTTCTACCTCCTACTTACAACAAGCCTCACAGAATTCCACTCAGCCTAAGAGGAAAAGTTTTTCTCCCTCTTTCAAGGAAATCCTTCTACTCTTTTCATTCCCATCTCTTTGAGTCTATCCCAGGTTTAGCCTCTCATTTATAAGTATTTTCAACTTTCCTCTTCCAATGACTCTTTCCTTTTTACCTATGTTGAGGTTTCGCTCACATTACACATTTTTACCGAGCTCAGCTACCTTTCTTACTCTGAAGACTTTCATATGCCTGATGAACTCCTGGATGATGAGTCCCCATCATCTCTGCTTCCACAAGGTAATTGTTTATTTCATTATTAAACTTTGGGAGTTTGCGGTTCGCCTTTGCTTGCCATGTTACTAAAAAATCCTTTCTCAAACCTTATCTTCTAGTGTCGGCATTCTTTCACAATCCTGTAGTATCGGCATCTTGATTTTCAGCTTTCTTTCTTACACCTGCGATTCATCATTCTCCCGAACCTCTGCCTTTTCCTTGCCACTCTCTTTGCCTGGCTATTACAGCATTTATTGTAAAGATTCTACCCTTGATTCTTGATCCCTCTCTAAATATGAGCCACACTCGTAATTTCATTGTTTAAACTCTTGAGCCAAAAATATAACTCCAGGTTGAACCTCTCAAATTCCAGCCACATAATTCCAATTGCTTACAGAAGATAAATATATCTCATGGCAAGCTTAATATATCTGAAACTGAAAACACGTTCTCTCTTCACAAATGGAGTTCCTTTTGGACCAAACTAGTTTCAAAGAATATTAACATATTTTTCCAAATCTCATGGAAAGGCTTTCATTTAATTCCGTATACACAATGTTATTGAATCTTATCGGTGTTCTTGAATGTTATTTCCCCAATTTATCCTCAGCTTCAAATCCATCACCAAATCCTTATATTAGTATTATATTTACTGTTTTTGTGTATACACTTATTTTACTTCCCTACTAGATTATAAGCCACCTAAACAAAAGGATTGTATCTCTTTTTCTTGAACAGGTCAAGTAATTAATTAATAAAAATACTAATACATTGCATAACTTTATAATTTTCAAAGCACATAATTTTCTAATGTACTCTAACGGCTGAAGCTCAGAGAGGTCAAGGGGTATTGCTCAAGGTTTCAAAGCCTGTAAGAGAGAGAACAGGAAATGGTGTTGCTGAATTTGCATCCAATGCTTCTTCATAACAATATTCATCAACTACTTAGTCATCTAGAATGATATAACTTAGAAAAAAATTAAACCCATATTTAACTGTTAATCTAAAGCTGTCGTTACTAATTCTTTCTTAGTGTAGAAATTCTCTCTCTTTCTCTTTTTCTCTCAGCATTTAGATAACATGAGAATTCCTGGGGTGGCACGGAGGGTTCTTGGAATAGAAAAAGATTTGGAAAATTGAGAAGCTTCTCTACTAAATGGGCAACACTTGCTTACTGAAAATAGTCTCCACAGAAGCGTTTAATAGGATCTTTTCACTCCACTCTGGAAAAGCAAAGTTTTGTGAAGTGTTATTTGCTTCGTTTTCCCACCCAGAACAGTGAGAGCAGATATCCTTGCTGTAAAGAATTATTTTTACATCGTATAAAACTCTCTCGTTTAAGGGCTGCGTTTCTCATCCACCATTAGGGAACTAAAGTCATTGTGTGTTTCAAACCATAGTCTACAGCTGTTGAAAGGTCATGTAAAATTTACAGCTTTTTAAATCCCACTTTGGAACATGTTTCTTCTATAAAATGTTAGATTTTGATTGCTAAGCTTCTTCACAGGATAAGTCCAGGATGTTCTGTTGTATGGAGGTAATTTATTATTGGGCAGAAGGTTTTGATAGAGTAAAAATGTAGTTACTTCAGTATTTTGTCCTGATAGTAATAAGATTTTATCAGAGAAAGGTCATTTTAAATTAGTCATGCACCTGAGAGCAATTAAGAGCGAAGAAACAGGTGGGAATTAGAAAGCTAGCACTCACTATTAAAAGAGCTCTAGCTGGTGAATTGTTTACTTAAAAATGAAGCATTGAATCTACCAGCATGATCTCTCATTTTCTCATGATGGTGGACAGCTGTCGTCTGTGCCCTGCGAGGGCTGGATTTATGTGGAACATACCTTCCTTTCGGCACTTAAATCTGAGAGTCTTAATTGTCAGGCTGTATCTTAGGTTTTTGTTGTTGTTTTGTTTTAAATTTATTTTTTCTTAAAATTCCAAGTTTTTGTTGAAACTCTAATTTAAATATCTTTGCTTGTTTGTGCTGTCAATGATTACTGAAGGGCCTATAGGCATGTGGGACAGTGTTTTCTATAACTTCCTAAAGGGAAGATTTCTTGATCAGAAGTGCCTCCTTTGGAAAGAAGCTTGAGGGTTACTTCCCTAATTCTTAGATAAGGGCACGATATCACAGAAATACTCAACTATTCTTAACATCCACTTTTTGCTCATCAGTGAAAGAGAACATGGGATACCGCATGTGAGTAAAGCAAGGCAAAATTAAATAGAAGAAAACAGAGGCTAGATGGAGAAAGAAACTAGAAGGGAAATCTGGTGTTTTAAATAAAAATAACCCACTTTCATCCACCTTAATCCATGAAATAGATCTCACATACTCTAAGAAAAAACTGAACTGGATGGTAAATAAACATACACAGCAAAAGAACTGACTTCCACAAATTTTTGTCATCAAGGACAATGAGAGAAGTTAGCCTTATCCACACATCAGACTTCCAAATCCATAAATATCAACTGTCTATCACAAAAAGAATCATACAAGAATTTGATAAGGGGCTTCCTTGGTGGTGCAGTGGTTGAGAGTCTGCCTGCCGATGCAGGGGACATGGGTTCGTGCCCCGGTCCGGGAAGATCCCACATGCCGCGGAGCGGCTGGGCCCGTGAGCCATGGCCGCTGAGCCTGCACGTCCGGAGCCTGTGCTCCGCAACAGGAAAGGCCACAACAGTGAGAGGCCCGCGTACCGAAAAAAAAAAAAAAGAATTTGATAGGAATATTTGCTCCATTTACTGGTGTTCCTTTGCCAGTTCTACCACTTTCTTTAATAGTTGAATAAGTAGGTGGTAGCTACCTTAGGTGTTTTTTCAAATGCATTTTCCAACAGTGAACAGCATAGTATGAACTTCCCCTGTGATTCTGTCTTTCTCACTAGTGAACTCGATTGGCTCAGTTTGTTCAAACACCCAACTGAGGAAACTAAAGCCCTGTGTTTATAAGTCCCTAGTGGGAAAATGTGTTGGGATGATAGACATCTTTCCTCACTGAATACAGTGGTCAGTATGTCTTTACACAAACAGATGATCATTCCTCTGCTTCAAGGAAAATAACCTCAAGAATTCTGCTTTGTGGATGATGCAGAAATGAAATAAGATCATACATGAAGTTCAGCTAAACTAATACTTAAAAGGTGATATTGATTAATTGATTTACAATGATTAATTGGTATACGTTGATTAATTCATCTCTACTAACCATTTCAAGGGACTTGGACATTTCACCAAATTGAGTAATTTATCCCATTAGGCATGCAGTCTTGTGCAAGTCTCAATGTCTCCTCAAAGCACTAGGTAAAGAAAAATCCATTTGTTCATACCAACAGCATTCAAGATTAACATAGTTTTGCATGAAAATGCATGGAAAATCAGTCCATGGAGAAGTAATGTCCTGTACAGTGCTTTTTCATTAATTCTCTTGTCTGACCATTCTGGACTCCCACTTTAGCTGCTCCTTCCCTTTAGGCCTCAGCTCATGTACCTAGAACTTTCTTGACTGTGGCACAGCATCACTCTTGCCTCATTGTTCATCTCACTTTTTCCCATGGACTAGGAAGTTCTAAATGGAGAATAAAGTATAATGAAACTAAGCTGATGTAGGATTCTTAACTTTGCCAAATTGTAGGCAAGACTCTGACAAGTGGAAGGTGTTTGGGGCTGCACTTTGACCCTCACTGTATGTCTTCTTTCACCCCATGACAGGTCTTTAGATGCTTCATGTTTTACATTAAAATAATGAAGACTTCTTTGCCAAGCAGGTGTAATTTTGCAGAGCTCTTGTGTCTAATAATATCCCACTGAGTAGATGAGATGTAACTTAGCCCTCATGAAACTAGACTATGAATAACCATTCATTTGTAGTTGAGAGGAAACAGGCATAATTTCTTCTGACAGGGCCTATCCTATACTTTCCTTTGCAGTATTAGATAGTCGTTTATTTTGGGTGACAATATGTAGGGTGGGGAGGTATATTTCATTGCTTAACTCTTGCTCATTGATTATTATGGCATCTTAGCCTCTCCCTCCTGAATAAACAATTTAGCCCACTAACTGATGGTTACCCTTCCTTTTACATATCATTACACCTGCAGATGATAATATTTGTTTTACGCATTGGGGTAAAAATGTGACTGTCCCTAGGGCTCTCTCCACTCCAAAGTCTAGACAATCACTACCTTCACATATGCTTAGCTGTTCGTTTATAACCAGTGGCATAGTTATTTTGTGGCTCTGTAACTATCTCTGTTCTGGGACTTGCTGAGAAAGCTATTACTTTCTTTATAAACAGTTTCCAGGATCCTCTCAGAAAAGGGTCTCACCCTTTTTTCTGATGAGTAGCTAGGACAGTGTTCATTCCTTTGGGTGGTCCTGATTAGTATCCCTTCCTGTGTGCCTGCATGATCTACACAGCCATCAGCCCTCATTCTTCCTGTCAGGTATCCTGGTATTAAAGATTCTCGCATGTTAATATTAATGGAGAATCATCCTGGGGCTTGTCTTCTGCCTCAATTATAGTTACCTCAGAATAGAAGAAATAAAACAAATGAAAAACAAACCAAAAAATACCCAAACAGCAGGTAGAATAGGAAAAGGCTCACCCTATTCTGCAACTCCTCTTCTTTCCCTTTTAAACCCAATCTTCCTATCAAGTTCATAACAGGAGTTCGGAGATAGTTTTGAGGTTGTAAGAGCACAGTACAGTCTCTTTGACGGTAGTATGGAGGATGACAACATAGCTGGAATTGGGTAAAATATACAACATTTATTCCCAGAAACCTTGACTTGTGCTGCTTCAAGTTTCTCCCCAGTTTGTTTCAAAATACATGCAATGTTGGTACCTTCCCAAGTCAGTTGTTGCATAGCCTTTTATGCATTCCAGCTCTTATCAACCCTGGGCTCAGAGACAGACATACTGAGTTATACCTGAACTTGTTACTATTTCCTGCAATGTAAATAAAAAACAATCACAAAGAAATGTCTGAGAGAACTGGGATTTCCTTGAACACTAATAACAAGAAGCATTGCCTTAGCCAGGATTTGAAAAAAAAACTACATTTGCTTTAGCTTGAATCTCAAAATATCCACTAATCGCAGGTTTCTTTGGCCTCTGCATTGCAGGATCCATTTACAGTTGTCTTTCAAAGGAACCCCTAAAGGCTTGATGGCAGGAGAAGTTAGGACATAATCTGAGCTTTGGGGGTTTTTCTTGGGAAAAAATTTTTTTTTTCTCTCAGGTCTTTGCACCATGCCCAGGCATGGCTATCCAGCACCAAAATGCATTGGTGATTAATGCTAACAGGCCTTAAGGTATATACCTATATGAACCCTACCAATTAAGAAGTATATCTTAACAGAAACATATGGTGCCCATTTCAGGCCTGTAGGGAATGGGAAGGGATGAAATCTTTCAAGTAGCTGGTTATGCCTATTCCTATAGGGATAGTCACACAACCCACTATAATGGTATATGATTTGCCCACTTTTACTACTTCTCAAGTCTTTTTTACTTTCCTTCTCAGTGCTTACTATACAATTTAAAGTGGTGATCTAACGATTAGTCCTAAACATTTTCTTGATTTTCAAGTACTCATAAACTGAGTTTGAACTAATAGAACTCAGAGATGTTTTAAACCTGCAGAGTCAACTCAGTCATGGCAGTAGAGATAGACTTTTTGCTTTTAAATGAAATTTAAGTGAGTGGATGTTGTGCTTGATGAGTGATATAGGTCTTGTTATTTGTAATTAGTTAAAATCTAAATATAAAATTAATTGTTACTGTTTGAGTCCTTGGCTTGTCATTTGTTATGAAACCAGTGGGCTACAAAGTAATTCAGGCAACCTCTCTACTAATTAAAGTATGTACTAAAAGTGCATGTGATATTATTTGCATATTCAAGATGCCATGTCTGGAGACCATTGCAGAATTAAATATAATTTTATTTAATGCATTATATAGAAAACCAACCTGCTTTGAGATTATTCACATGTTTAATAAGACATTGTTCTCTTTCTTGGGCAGTTTCAAACTACTGCTATAAGGTGGGAATCATAGTCATTGCTCTGTTTCCTCATAGTTTGTTAAAAT
Source organism: Hyperoodon ampullatus (assembly GCF_949752795.1). Taxonomy (NCBI): domain Eukaryota; kingdom Metazoa; phylum Chordata; class Mammalia; order Artiodactyla; family Ziphiidae; genus Hyperoodon; species Hyperoodon ampullatus. The sequence goes on along the minus strand of NC_136922.1, from coordinate 55,801,964 downwards.
GAAATTTCATTATTTTTTACCTTTCAAAAGCAATTATACATATACATATATATGTACCACATTTTCTTTACCCATTCATTTGTTGATGGACATATAGGTCGTTTCCATATCTTGGCTACTGTGAATATTGTGAATGCTGCAATGAATGTGGGTGTGCAGCTGTCTCTTTGAGGTCCTGATTTCAACTCTTTTTGGATATATATCTAGAAGGGGGATTACTTGATCATACGGTAGCTCTATTTTTAATTTTTTGAGGATCCTTCACACTGTTTTCCATAGAGGCTGCACCATTTAGTAATCCCACCAACAGTGCATGAGGGTTCCAGTCTCTCCATATCCTGGCTGACACTTGTTATTTTCTGGGTTTTTTTTGCTTTTGAATAATGGCCATCCTAACGTATAAAATGATGTCTAACTGTGGTTTTGATTTGCATTTCCCAAATGATTAGTGATGTTGAGCATCTTTTCATGTACCTGTTGGTCATTTGTATATCTTCTGAGTCCTTTTTTCCATTTATAAATCAGGTTATTTGTTTGTTTATTGTTTTGCTATTGAGCTGTAGGAGTTCCTTGATATTGATACATGGTTTACAAATATTCCTCTCGTTCTTTAGTTTGCCTTTTCACTCTGTTGATTGAGCTTTTTGGTTTGATGTATTCCCACTTGTCTAATTTTGCTTTTGTACATTGTGCTTTTGGTGTTATATCCAAGAAATCGTTGCCAAGCCCAATGTTATAAAGATTTTCACCTATATTTTCTTCCAGGAGTTTTATAATTCCAGGTCTTACATTTAAATCTTTAGTACACTTTGAGTTTATTTTTGTGCATAGTTTAAGATAAGGGTCAAATTTCATTCTTTTGCCTGTGGGTATCTAGTTTTCCCAACCCTACTTCTTGAAGAAACTGCCCTTCCCCCATTGTGTACTCTTGGTACCCTTCTGTTCCATTCATCTGTATGTCTGGTTTTATGCCAATACTGTACTATTTTAATTACTATAACTTGGTAATATCTTTCAAAATTAGGGAGCATGATGCCTCCAGCTTTGTTCTTCTTTCTTTAAGGTTGCTTTGGCTATTCAGGGTCTTCTGTGGTTCCATATGACCTTTACAATTGCTTTTTCTATTTTTGTAAAAATGCCATTGGTCTTTTTATAGGGATTGCACTGAGCCTGTAGATCACTTCCAGTAGTATAGTCATCTTAACAATATTAATTATTCCAATCCATGAAAATGAAACATCTTCCCATTTGTTTATGACTTCTCTAATTTCTTTCATCAATAATTTGCAATTTTCACCTCCTTGATTAAGTTTATTCCTAAGTATTTTAATATTTTAAATGGGTTTGTATTCTTAATTTCCTTTTCAGGTAGTTCATCATTAGTATATAGAAATGCAACTGATTTTTGTATGTTAATTTTATATCTTGCAACTTTACTATATTCATGTATTCTAATAGTTTTGTGTGTGTGTCTGTGTGTGTGTGTGTGTGTGTGTGTGTGTGTGGAGTCTTTAGGATTTTCCACCTCTAAGATCATGTCATCTGAAATATCAATATTTGAAGCATCAATAAGGAAGAAAGAGTTCACAAGTGAAATAAAGAAAAGATGACTAGAAAGGCAGGAAGAAATAGTGATAAATTAAGAGAATTCATGGGATACAAAGTTTCAAAGAGTTGATAGATCAAATAACCTAAAGCATTGACTGAGAAGTGTCCATTGGTTTGTGTAAAAAGCAAATCTTTGTTGGCTTATATGTTAGTGATAGAGATTAACATGTTTAAATGCCAGAGGAAAGAAGCCAGAAAAGAGAAATATTTGAAGATACAGAGGATAGAAAGAAGAATCTTTAAAGCTAGCTCTCCGAGGATATTGGATGGGATAACATTCTGCTCAAAGGTGGATGGATTGACCTTAACATAGGAGAGGGATTTCTTCTGTTGCAATAAAGTAAAATATAAGCAAAAATGTAGTTAGGGTTGTAAGTTTAGAGCCTATAAATGAAAAAAGGAACTAACCTTAGATTTCTCAGTACTTCTTCCTGCCTTGCAGCAGGCTAAGTAAAATTTTGTAATTTTGACATTCAGTCACTAAAACTACAAATTCATTTTTGAGGGTACAATAGCCAAAATAAGGAGTATTAAGCGTATTGCTCTCTTTTTTCCTTTTCTTTTTTTCTTTTTGTTTAGATATAGGAAGAGAGGACCTCTTCTAGATGATTCTGCATTGGTGTGTGTGAAACTTAAATGTAGAAACAGAGACTGTTGTGGAAGAAGCTGTTCTTAGAACATGTCACTTTTTTGCATGGCAAGATCATTTCCCTAGGGATTGGTTTATGGCGGATGCAAATGTTAATCTCATCTCTGAGAGAGTCAGATGACTCTCTAGCCTAATGGCCCTACCTGTCTCACTTTACACCCTCAGTGTTCTGCTTCTTGGTATAGGAAAGATTCAGCAGTTGGTCAGCTCCTTATTTGGCCTATCTGAAAATATGGAAGGCTTATCAGACTGGTCAATTGGTTAATCCTTTGACTTTTTACCTCTGGAATTTGTTTATTCTCATTTGTCTAACAGAGATCTTTCTTTATGTATTTACTGAACCCATGATTCCTGGGCTCATCGTGTTTATCCAGCATGGGACCTTTGGCATATTTAGTTTAACACGTGATTATATAATGGTTTGTTATATGCTACTTTAAAACATACCAATATATAACATAAATCACACAGAGGGGGTGAGTATTTTCTACAATAATCTTAACCCAAACATTTTCAGGAATTTGAGGTGATTACAAACAGTAACTTGATTAACTCCCATGAAATAGAAAGCAGAGCCATGTACTAAGAGTGAGCAGGAAGTAGGGTATTTGTTGGTTTCAGGATGATGGGAAAGCATGAAATGACATTGCAGAGAACACTCTAGCAAGAAAAATAAGATTGCTGTAAAACTTCAGAAGCCATTTGGGGTTGGAAACCATGGAGATATAGTGACCTGACTGACTGCATGCAGTTGCCAAATGTGCAATGTTGGTGGTGCATTTATGGCGCTCTCTCTGTGGCTTTGAATGCCCTTGCTACTATCAATTTATTAAGAGAAACCTGATCCTTGAAGAAGCAACTCATATGCTTCATTCTCTGTGAGGCCTTTCCTAATTTTCAAGCAAGAAATGCCACACAATAAGCATTTCATAAATCTTTGTTAGAAAGATTAAAATTATGCTTCCTTTGTGCTTACTCTTCTATGGTGATTTTCTTAAGTTCTTTGTGCTTCAGTTTCTCTACCTGTCAAACATGGATAATAACAATGCCTATTGCTTAGGGCTGTTTTCTGGGTTAAATGAATTCACACATATAAAGAACCTGAAGCAGTGCCTGGCACAATTTAACTGCTCAATTGAAATTACTCATATATATTACTATTTATCAATGCTATTGTTATTATTATACTTAACGGCATTTCCATCATTTATGTACGTGAATTGATCTAATATTGGACTGTATATCACCCATCAAAGTTGTCTTTATGTTTTCAAGAGCTAAGTATGGGCTTAACAAGTGTAACAGCTCTATGTCAAGTGCTTGTTGAACAAATGAATGACGGTGGATGAGACAATAAATACATTTTTTGGAAAAGCTGATATTAACAGAGGAAGGATATCCTGAGATGAAATATGCAGTAGAAGGAAAGAAATATACAGGCTTTGGAATCATACTGAGTTTCTAGCTGGCTGATCTTGAGCAGGTTGCTGAATTTCCCTGAGCTTCCAGTTGTTCATTTGCAAAATGAATATAATGGTACTCAACTTGTGGAGTTGTGGTGATGATTATACATACTTGCACTAAAGACGTAAATGTTTGATTATTGCTCTCACCACTACCACAAGTTTCATCACTGAGGTCACTGTTTTCATCCTCATGTCACTTTTTACCTTTCAATTGTTAGACTTAAAATATTATGACAGGGCTTCCCTGGTGGTGCAGTGGTTGAGAGTCCGCCTGCCAATGCAGGGGACACAGGTTCGTGCCCCGGTCCGGGAAGATCCCACATGCCGCGGAGCGGCTAGGCCCGTGAGCCATGGCCACTGAGCCTGTGCGTCTAGAGCCTGTGCTCCGCAATGGGAGAGGCCACAACAGTGAGAGGCCTGCATACTGCAAAAAAAAAAGAAAAAAAAAATATATATATATATATTATGACAAAACACCTTAGTAATAGTAATTTTTCTACTTCCTAAAACGTAACTTTCATTTTCATTACCTTCTCCAACCAGTAACATAAATATCTTGAGTGGTGGAAGTTAGAGTGATGGGTGCTGCCTAGGAATTTCAGGTGGTATGATGTTAGTAATATTTTGATGTTTGCCTAAATAACAGGAGCAGCAATTCTGTACAAAAAGACAAGGCTCAATTTTGACACAAAATCTGATATACCAAGAGACTTATTTTGGGAACAAAACAACTAAAAATACCAGGGTTGTGCTTAAGTTACCAGCTGCAGGCATTAGTCATGACTGTGTTACAAAAGAGTTAATTAAGTTCTTTGGGTGAAGGAGGTGCAGGAGGAAGTCAAACACAGTTTTCTGATGAGATGAGTCACTGTGATCATATCAGGAAATAATGCAGGGGTTGAAAAAAGCTCTGACTCCTAGTTGGATGCTATATTGCAAGATCAGCCTCTCTAAAAAACCACAGACCAATAGGAAGCTCAGAGAAAAATAGTTTAGTGCTGTGTAAAACCTCATTAATACATAAGAAGTTTGAATTTTATGATTACATTTTTAAATTGTATTTTCAAGGGCCAGAGGAAAGTGAACCAGTTCTTAGATTCTTAACATTGGTGGAAGTGAGTGAGGGTTGGGTATTGGGAGTCATGTTCCCCATCTTGAATCAAGGTGTTAGAGAGTATATTTATTTATTAATTAACATGTATGTCTGTTTATGACAAAATAAGCTTAAAAATAAGTAAAACCATTAATATTTCTTTCAGCCTCATGGTTTACTACCTTGTTCTTATTTTTCTCCTTCTCCCTCACTCACTGGTCTTATGTTCTATGATTCTAACCTTAAATATCCACCCCTTTTGGTCCAGCTTCATTTCTCAATTAAATTTTGTAAAAAGTTGTTTTCATTTCCCTGTGTTTGTCCTGAATTATTTTACACAATATATGAAAAATATCATTCTCAAACCCAAATCAGTCACATCACTTCTGTTCAGTTTCTCCCCTGGGTTCCCACATTCACTTAACATTAATGGCCCTTAATAAGGAGATGTAACCTTGACCACCACTCCAGTCTTACTGACTTGTGGTTTCTACCTCTGACATTATGCTTCATTTACAGTTGTTGCTGTTTAATATATGTATCTTTTGTATATATTCTTGCTGATGTTCCTTTGTATATACTGTGAGCCTTTCCTGGAATGTCCTTCATTTGGCCTTTATCACTTGTCAAATGCTGGTTCTTCCTTCAAAACCCTGCTGAATTATTTCTTCCACTGTTAAACTCTCCCTGACTGTGTCTCACATAGGCTGAGATATTCACTCTTGCCCCTGTGCCACCATGCACGAAGTTCTCCTATGGTTGTCTCACTGTCTCTTCCCATAATAGGTTTATATATCTACCTTCACCACTGGGCACTGACTACTTAAGGGCACAGCACATTCAAATTCTTCTCTTTAATTTTTAAAAGGCTTGACACAGGGTAGAAGATAAAATTTTGTTGAACTTAATTCACAAATTATATAATCTAGATAATGAAAACCTTCATCAACAACATAGGATAAATGGGAGCATAAACAGTGCATCCGATTTTGCCCTGGAGTCCTAATGATTTCACAGCTTTCATGAAGGGACAGTCTTCTTCGAGGATATTAGTAGCATTGTTTTTTAAATTGGAAGAAAGTCAAGGAGAGGTAGGAGATAAATGCAGTAATCCTGCATTCTGATATGCTGATACTCTTAATGGAGCTGAAATCTAACAAGGAAGGGAATAAAAAAGAAAGTCGTTTTACGACAAGGCAGTTGAAACACCTACTGAATGCTGGCAGAAGACCTCAGACTTCCCAAAAGATGCCTGAGGGTGACCAACATGCAGAGGTGGGGCCGAAACCAAAGTGGAACCCCAGGAGCTGTGCAAAGAAGAGAAAGGGAAATCTCTCCCAGCAGCCTCAGGAGCAGCAGATTAAATCGCCACAATCAGCTTGATGTACCCTGCATCTCTGGAATACCTGAATAGACAATGAATCATCCCAAAACAGAGGTGGTGGACTTTGGGGACAACTGTAGACTTGGGGTTTACTGTCTCAGACGGATTTGTTTCTGATTTTTATGTTTATCTTAGTATAGTTTATAGCACTTGTTATCATTCGGGGATTTGTTTATTGGTTTGGTTGCTCTCTTCTTTTGTTATTATTTTTATTTTCATCATTTTTAAAAATTTTATTTTAATAATTTTTTTAGTTTTAAAAAATTTATTTTTTTTTTTATTTTTCCTTCTTTTTTTCCTCCATTTTCTTCTCAGCTGTGTGGCTGACAGAATCCTGATGCTCTGGCCTGGTGTCAGGCCTGAGCCTCTGAGATGGGAGAGCCGAGTTCAGGACACTGGAACACCAAAGACCTCCTGTCCCCACATAATATCAATCAGTGAAAGCTCTCCCAGAGATCTCTGTCTCAACACTAACACCCAGCTCCACCCAACGGCCAGCAAGCTCCAGTGCTGGACACCCTATGCCAAACAAGTAGCAAGACAGGGACACAACCCCACCCATTAGCAGAGAGGCAGCCTAAAATCATACTAAGTTCACAGACACCCCAAAACACACCACCAGATTCAGTCCTGCCCACCAGAAAGACAAGATGCAGGCCAACCCATGAGAACAGAGGCACCAGTGCCCTCCACCGGAAAGCCTACACAACCCACTGAATTGACCTTACCACTGGGGGCAGACACCAAAAAAAAAAAAAAAAACGGGAACTATGAACCTGCAGACTGTGAAAAGGAGACCTCCAAAACAGTAAGTTAAACAAAATGAGAAGACAGAGAAATATACAGCAGATGAAGGAGCAAGATAAAAAACCAACAGACCAAACAAATGAGGGGGAAATGGGCAGTCTACCTGAAAAACAATTCAGAGTAATGATAGTAAAGATGATCCAAAATCTTGAAAATAGAATGGAGAAAATACAAGAAACGATTAACAAGGACCTAGAAGAACTAAAGAGCAAACAAACAATGATGAGCAGAACAATAAATGAAATTAAAAATTCTCTAGAAGGAATCAATAGCAGAAAAACTGAGGCAGAAGAATGGATAAGTGACCTGCAAGATAAAGTTGTGGAAATAACTACCACAGAGCAGAATAAAGAAAAAAGAATGAAAGGAATTGAGGACAGTCTCAGAGACCTCTAGGACAACATTAAATGCAACAACATTCGAATTATAGGGGTCCCAGAAGAATAAGAGAAAAAGAAAGGCACTGAGAAAATACTGGAAGAGATTATAGATGAAAACTTCCCTAACATGGGAAAGGAAATAGTCAATCAAGTCCAGGAAGCACAGAGAGTCCCATACAGGATAAATCCAAGGAGAAACACACCAACACATATTAATCAAACTATCAAAAATTAAATACAAAGAAAAAATATTAAAAGCAGCAAGGGCAAAGCAATAAATAGCATACATGGGAATCCCTGTAAGGTTAACAGCAGATATTTCAACAGAAACTCTGCAAGCCAGAAGGGAGTGGCAGGACATATTTAAAGTGATGAAAGGGAAAAACCTACAACCAAGATTACTCTACCCAGCAAGGGTCTCATTCAGATTTGATGGGGAAATTAAAATCTTTACAGACAAGCAAAAGTTAAGAGAATTCAGCAACATCAAAACAGCTTTACAACAAATGCTAAAGGAACTTCTCGAGGCAGGAAACAAAAGAGAAGGAAAAGCCCTACAAAAACAAACGCAAAACAGTTAAGAAAATGGTAATAGGAACATACATATTGATAACTACCTTAAATGTAAATGGATTAAATGCTCCAACCAAAAGACATAAACTGGCTGAATGGATACAAAAACAAGACCTGTATATATGCTGTCTACAAGAGACCCACTTCAGACCTGGGGACACATACAGACTGAAAGTGAGGGGATGGAAAAAGATAGTCCATGCGAATGGAAAGCAAAAGAAAGCTGGAGTAGCAATTCTCATATCAGACAAAATAGACTTAAATAAAGACTATTGCAAGAGACAAAGAAGGACACTACATCATGATCCAGGAATCAATCCAAGAAGAAGATATAACAATTGTAAATATTTATGCACCCAACATAGGAGCACCTCAGTATAAAAGGCAAATGCTAACAGCCATAAAAGGGGAAATCGACAGTAACACAATCATAGTAAGGGACTTTAACAGCCCACTTTCACCAATGGACAGATCATCCAAAATGAAAATAAATAAGGAAACACATGCTTTAAATGACACATTAAACAAGATGGACTAAATTGATATTTATAGGACATTCCATCTGAAAACGGCAGATTACACTTTCTTCTCATGTGCTCATGGAACATTCTCCAGGATAGATCATATCTTGGGTCATAAAGCAAGCCTTGGTAAATTTAAGAAAATTGAAATCGCATCAAATATCTTTTCCGACCACAACACTATGAGACTAGATATCAATTACAGGAAAAAAACTGTAAAAAATACAAACACATGGAGGCTAAGCAATACACTACTAAATATCCAAGCGATCACTGAAGAAATCAAAGAGGAAATCCAAAAATACCTTGAAACAAATGACAAGGGAAATATGACAAGCCAATACCCCTGGGATGCAGCAAAAGCAGTTCTAAGAGGGAAGTTTATAGCAAAACAGTCGTACTTCAGGAAACAAGAAAAATCTCACATAAACAACCTAAACCAATTAGAGAAAGAACAAAAAAACCCCAAAGTTAGCATTAGGAAAGAAATCATAAAAAATCAGATCAGAAATAAATGAAAAAGAAATGACGGAAATGATAACAAAGATTAATAAAGCTAAAAGCTGGTTCTTTGAGAAGATAAACAAAATTGATAACCCATTAGCCAGACTCATCAAGAAAAAAAGGAGAAGATTCCAATCAACAGAATTAGAAATGAAAAAGTAACAACTGACACTGCAGAAATACAAAGAATCATGAGAGATTACTACAAGCAACTATATGCCAATACAATTGACGACCTGGAAGAAATGGACAAATTCTTAGAAATGCACAACCTTCTGAGACTGAACCACGAAGAAATAGAAAATATGAACGGATCAATCAAAAGCACTGAAATTGAAACTGTGATTAAAAAATCTTCCAACAAACAAAAGCCCAGGACCAGATGGCTTCACAGGTGAATTCTATCAAACATTTAGAGAAGAGCTAACACCTATCCTTCTCAAGCTCTTCCAAAATATAGCAGAGGGAGGAACACTCCCAAACTCATTGTATGAGGCCACCATCACCCTGATACCAACAGCAGACAAAGGTGTCACAAAGAAAACTACAGACCAATTTCACTGATGAACATAGAAGCAAAAATCCTGAACAAAATAATAGCAAACAGAATCCATCAGCACATTAACAGGGTCATACACCATGACCAAGTGGGGTTTATCCCAGGAATGCAAGGATTCTTCAATATATGCAAGTCAATCAATGTGATATACCATATTAACAAACTGAAGGATAAAAACCATATGGTCATCTCAATAGATGCAGAAAAAGCTCTTGACAATATTTAACACCCATTTATGATAAAAATCTCTCCAGAAAGTAAGAATAGAGGGAACCTACTTCAACATAATAAAGGCCATATATGACAAACCCACAGCCAACATCATTCTCAATGGTGAAAAACTGAAACCATTTCCTCTAAGATCAGAAAGAAGAAAGGTTGCCCACTCTCACCAGTGTTATTCAACATAGTTTTGCAAGTTTTAGCCACAGCAATCAGAGAAGAAATAAAAGAAATCCAAATAGGAAAAGAGGAAGTAGAACTGTCACTGTTTTCAGATGACATGATAGTATACACAGAGAATCCTAAACACGCTACCCGAAAACTACTAGAGTTAATCAGTGAATTTGGTAATGTAGCAGGATACAAAATTAATGCACAGAGATCTCTTGCATTCCTATACACTAATGATGAAAAATCTTTAAGAGAAATTAAGGAAACACTCCCATGTACCATTGCAGCAAAAAGAATAAAATACCTAGGAATAAACCTACCTAAGGAGACAAAAGATCTGTATACAGAAAACTATAAGACCCTGATGAAAGAAATTAAAGACGATACAAACAGATGGAGAGATGTACCATGTTCTTGGATTGGAAAAATCAACATTGTGAAAATGACTATACTACACAAAGCAAACTACAGATTCAGTGCAATCCCTATGAAACTACCAATGGCATTTTTCACAGAACTAGAATAAAAAGTTTCACAATTTGTATGGAAACACAAAAGACCCCAAATAGCCAAAGGAAACTTGAGAGAGAAAAACGGAGTTGGAGGAATCAGGCTTCCTGATTTCAGACTATACTACATAGCTGCGGTCATCAAGAAAGTATGGTAGTGCTACAAAAACAGAAATATGGATCAATGGAATGGGATAGAAAGCCCAGAGATAAAGCCACACACATATGGTCACCTTATTTTTGATAAAGGAGTCAAGAACATAGAATGGGGAAAAGACAGCCTGTTCAGTAAGTGGTGCCTGGAAAACTGGACAGCTACATGTAAAAGAATGAAATTAGAACACTTCCTAACTGCATACACAAAAATAAACTCAAAATGGATTAAAGACCTAAATGTAAGGCCAGACACTGTAAAACTCTATAGAGGAAAACATAGGCAGAACACTCTGACATTAATCACAGCATGATCCTTTTTGACCCAGCTCCTAGAGAAAGGGAAATAAAAACAAAAAAACAACAAATGGGACCTAATGAAACTTAAAAGCTTTTGCACAGCAAAGAAAACCATAAACAAGACAATAAGACAACCCTCAGGATGGGAGAAAATATTTGCAAATGAAGCAACTGACAAAGGATTGATCTCCAGAATTTACAAGCAGCTCATGCAGCTCAATATCAAAAAATCAAACAACCCAATCCACAAATGCGCTTCCCTGGTTGCACAGTGGTGAAGAATCAGCCTGCCAATGCATGGGACACGGGTTCGAGCCCTGGTCTGGGAAGATCCCACATGCTGCAGAGCAGCTAAGCCCGTGCACCACAACTACTGAGCCTGCACTCTAGAGCCCATGCACCACAACTACTGAAGCCCGTGCACCTAGAGCCTGTGCCCGGCAACAAGAGAAGCCACTGCAATGAGAAGCCCACACACTGCTGCTAGAGAAATCCTGCACGCAGCAACGAAGACCAAACACATCCAAAAATAAGTAAATTAATTAAAAAAAAAACATTTCTCCAAAGAAGACATACAGATGGCTAAGAGGCACATGAAAAGCTGCTCAACATCACTAATTATTAGAGAAATGCAAATAAAAACTACAATGAGGTATCACCTCACACTAGTAAGAATGGGCATCATCAGAAAATCTACAAACAACAAATGCTGTAGAGGATGTGGAGAAAAGGGAACCCTTTTGCACTGTTGGTGGGAATGTAAATTGGTACAGCCACTATGGAGAACAGTAGGGAGTTTCGTTAAAAAACTAAAAATAGAACTACCATACGACCCAGCAATCCCACTACTGGGCTTACACCCTAAGAAAACCATAATTCAAAAATAAGCATGTACCAGAATATTCATTGCAGCACTATTTGTAATAGCCAGGACATGGTAGCAACCTAAGAGTCCATGGACAGATGAATGGATAAAGAAGATGTGACACGTATATACAATGGAATATTACTCAGCCATAAAAAGAAACGTAATTGAGTTATTTGTGGTGAGGTGGATGGACCTAGAATCTGTCATACAGAGTGAAGTAAGTCAGAAAGAGAAAAACAAATACCATATGCTAACACATATATATGAAATCTAAAAAAAAAATTAAAAGGTTCTGATGAACCTAGGGGCAGGACAGGAATAAAGACACAGATGTAGAGAATGGACTTGAGGACATGGGGAGGGGGAAGGGCAAGCTGGGACTAAGTGAGAGAGTACCATTGACATATATACACTACCAAATGTAAAATAAATAGCTAGTGGGAAGTACCTGTATAGCACAGGGAGATCAGCTCAGTGCTTTGTGACCACCTAGAGGGGTGGGATAGGGAATGTGAGAGGGAGATGCAAGAGGGAGGGGTTATGGGGATATATGTATACATATAGCTGATTCACTTTGTTATACATTAGAAACTAACACAACATTGTAAAGCAATTATACTCCAGTAAAGATGTTAAAAAAACAAACCAAAAAAACAGTGCATCCTATATGTTTTGTTGCTTTGCCATTAAAATTTATAGGATTTAGGAAAGGCAGATGTTCTCTATGGACTTTTGTTTTCCCCATATTTACAGAAACAGTTGAATAGAATATAGGCAAGTCCCTTTTCAGCAAAATTATGTTTTAAGCCTATTATTGAGACCACTGTAATAAACTGAATAAACTTTTTATGTCTTAAAATATCTGCATGACCTTATTTTTCAGACAATTTATATCATATCATGCAAGCTTCATATTCCAGAGGCTAGTCAGTTACTTCCTAGGAAGGACTGTTGAAGGTGAGTTTATATCTTTGGGTGAAAGGCAACCTTTTCAAAAATCAATGTGGTTCCAAAGCTGAGAATTCATTTCATATTGGCCAGTGTTTTAACATTTCTACACTAGTATATATTTTTTTTCCTGATAAACCTGTTCAGTGACTTGGAGGCAAATACTCTGTTGTCTCCTTTGTGTGCAAGCTTTCATTTTTGGTGTATGGATAATATATTAGCTATGTTTCAGGCCAAGATCACGCAAGCAAGTTTACTTTGAGTTGAAATAAACCTCAAGCTATTAAATATGATAGGACTAGCTAATCTTGCAACATTTTCAGGAGGCTGATTTTTTTTCTTCAATTTTTATGTCATAGTGATATGAGTATTACAAAGAAAGCCAGAAATGATATCAAATTTTTGTGGTTTCAATTGTGGGAAATGTATGCCCTGAAAGTTTTTTATTATCTATTCCAGGGACCTGAAGAGAGTGTGTTGGCCGGTGGGGTGTGTGAGAGAGAGAGAGGGAAGGAGAGAGAGTGTGAAAGGGAGGCAATAAAGAGAATGTATACAGGGGAAAAACTTAGACTCAATAAATATTTAAATATTTCCAGGGAAAATCTGACTAGGTTTTAAAATAAATGTTAAATGTTAGGAACTAATATGTAGGAAATAAGAGTAATGAGGCTTTCATTTTAAATGAGGCAGACAATATACTTACCTTTCTTTATCTTAACTTCAGAATATTTTTAAAATTATGAGATCAGCCTTACTTTAATAAGGCTATTTACATTTAAAGAGATGTCATATTCAGAAACATGATAATATACATAAAGCTGGGTGTTAGAAGCAGTGCAAATACATACATGGTCAGGGAGGCTTGGGACTTTACAAGTTGAGCAGCCTTGAGTATGAATGTCAGTCTGAAAATAGGAGGGACGTCAATGAGTAGAAGATAGATGTGAAACTGTTAGAATTCCCAAACAAGACCTACCTGGGAATGCAGAACCCTTTACCTTAGTGGAAAACAAATATATTTCCTTTTAAGTTCAAGGTGAAGTTTAAAACATGAATTTATAAAACTTCTTTTTGTGTGTTTTTTCCATAAAGAAAAAAATGCCATCTTAGATAAATGACATAATTAAAGAGACTGGAAAAGAAATATCAATCCAAAGACTGGTTATGGTTAGCCTTTAGAATATAACTAGGAAATAATAAGTTTATTAATAGGCAGATGAGAGGTACTTTGTTTTGAGCCTTCAGATTTTCCACTCATAACATTTTTGAGATTAACCACTAGCTAGTTAAGGAATTAATTATGAACATCATTCACTACATAATTTTTAATTTTATTTATCACTAGTATAGCATCAGCATTTACAAGTACGTTTCATTATTTTTTTAAACCCAAAACATATTAAAACATGTTGTAATAAATGAATTTTGAAGTATAATCTCTTCCTACATATTCATATTTATGGTATTATTTGGCATTGAATACCAGCTAAATAAGTTCAAAATCATTTTATGTTTAATCCACGCAGTAAACATCTATTGAGTAGTGCATGTATTAGTTCTTGTGGAGATTGGAGATAATTGATTAATAAAATGCAGTCTCTGCCCTATAATCAAATAGAAAAGGTTTTAAGAAAACTATTGTTAATTATATCAAATCACATCCACTAAGCCCAATGTAGTATGGTTGAATATGATTTTTCCTCTCTTGTTCGATATAATTTATTAGAAAAATGAAATTTAAATGTTCCTGCATAATTTATTCATTATTTGCTGTTCTCATTCTATAAGAAATTCTGAGCTGATAGTTTATCACTCTAAATTTTCTATTGAGGAAATGGTAGAGACTGAATTTCTACAATTGTACATTGTGCATTCACATATCACCATAGACAGTTACATTCGGAGATGAGATTATATGTGCATAAACATTTTGGAAAAATACAATGGTGAAAGCAGTATTTCAAAAGACAGGATTTTTTTAAGTGCTTTAAACTAGATATCACTTATTTTTTTGTTACACAGTCTATTTGGAAAAGACCCACCTGCTCAAAAAGAAAGAGCAAACATGATTACTGTTGTAATTATTCAGAGGGGATACTGTGTGAGCAGGAATATCACAGGCAATTCAATAAAAAAAAAAAGTCTTGGTGGTTTCTATCACTAGCAATGAATAGGGTTTAATTTCATTTCATTGTAGTTCAAAAGCCTCCCGAGGGTGTAATTCTGACTTCTTGCCATGGGAGCCAGTTGTGTTATTAGAATAACAAGATGGTGTGCTTTTTAATCATCTACGTTGGCTTTTTATTTTGAAGATAGTGGAGCATTTGTGTGTATATGTTTCACACACGATGGAAGAGATAAGTTGAGTGCGACATACATGTTTAGAATTAAAGCCTGGGAGCAAAGTATGTGTTCTGGGCAAAGCTCTAAGTGACAAGCTTTTGATGAATGTTTCTTTTTTTTTTTTTTTTAACCCCACATTTGTTTATTTATTTATTTTTGGCTGTGTTGGGTCTTCGTTTCTGTGCGAGGGCTTTATCTAGTTGTGGCAAGCGGGGGCCACTCTTCATCGCGGTGCGCGGGCCTCTCACTATTGTGGTCTCTCTTATTGCGGAGCACAGGCTCCAGATGCGCAGGCTCAGTAGCTGTGGCTCACGGGCCCAGTTGCTCCGTGGCATGTGGGATCTTCCTGGACCAGGGCTCGAACCCGTGTCCCCTGCACTAGCAGGCAGATTCTCAACCACTGCACCACCAGGGAAGCCCTGATGAATGTTTCTTATCCTTAGGCAATTTCTTGATCAATTAACAATAAATTAGGCTTCCAGACATTACTTAGCTGGCATGGTCCTATTTCCAAAATGTAATGAACAAAAGAAAAGGTTTAGCAGGTGCTAAAATCTATGAAGATACTGATTCAAGCATAATGGACACATTCAACTGTGGTAGTTTTGTTAGTACATTGGACCTACAACATATGGGTAAAACAACACACTGGGAAATTTGCAGTCATTCAAATATATATGATTTACTTGTTATTTATGGTTTGAAACTCTTTTCCTCTCTACATTTGTTTGATGTGGATTATAAAAGTAAACACAGGATTCTAGTTAAAAGGAACAGAACAAAACAGTATGAGGCACCTACAATGCTCACAGCAGTTAAGCACTCAGTGTTAACTCTGAATTTGCTGGAAACCAAAGCAGAAAGTGACCTATATTGGGATATATAGTTCTTAGATTTCCTGAGTTGATATTTTGACTCATCCACTTAATAGTTATAGGTAAACTATTTACTTTCTCCGTCTCTAATCCTCAAGCATAAGAGAGGATAATAATACCTACATCATGGGGCTTTTGTGAGAATTGCAGCTATTGTTACATGTAAGACACTTAAAAGAGTGCTGTGTACATACCAAATGCTCAGTATAGTTCAATAAATATTAGCAATGAATATTAATAGTGTTAGTATTATCTGATAAATGAGAGTATGTTCATTTATATAGGGAGTTTCTTCCTCCTTTTCCCTCCCCCAATAATTACATTCAAAAAAGCACACAGGGCCAGGATAAACTGAGGGGAAATTGGTTAATATAATACACTCCTTATTTAAGTGTGACATTCAAAAAGACACACGAATATATTCTACAAAAGTACATTTCTTTTATCAACTCTCCCCAGAAACCGAGACCTTAACATTAATGCATAATGCAGAAAAGGCTTTGTTATGGCAAAGTGCCAAAACAGTATGGTATGGACACCTGATTTCCTGGTAATCTACTACAGGAGTAAAGCTTTGAGAACTTGGGGTGCTGAACACATGATGCCACCCCTTCCAATCACTAGGAGTCTGAAGTAGCCTATGTTTGGCTGGAGTCACTTCCAAGCTGAATTCTTTTAAGTGAAGAGGCACTATTCTGTCTAATGAGTAATGTGAAGTCTACATGCTTAAGTTATCACACATTAAAAAGCCAGACTTGGCATGCTGCTGTGAAGATGGGGAAACCAAAATTGTTTTCTTGCTACAAGGTTTATCTACTTTCTCACATCAATGAGTCTTTGGAATGCCTGTAGGTATAACCAGTATTTTCCTGCAAAATGAGCTTTAAATCTCTTTAATTACTTGCCACATTACATGGATGAGAAAATTCTAACCTAAAGAAAATTTAAGGACAGATGTTATCAATAAATCACCCTAACCCCCTCCCAAAAACAGAAAAAAAGAAATTTGCATGAGTCCTATGAACAAAGTCCATATTTCAGTAGAACTATTTTCGAATTAACCTGCCAGAATGAATTTGCTCTTAAAAACACCAGGAGGAAGTCAAACTGACCAGTTAAGATGACTAGTACAGGCCACCTAAAAGGTTGAGAAAGTTCTCTGAATAGTATAATTTTAGTGTTGACATTGTTCTATGATGCCAGATTGTTGCTTTGTGCCTCATACTGTATTTTACCAGCATATAATAAATGCCATCATACTAGAAAAAGCTGTTGATTGTGCTGTTTTTAGTAACTGAACTGAATCAATTTAACACATGTATCAAAATATAAATTTAAAGTTGAATTCACATATAAATTTAAAGTTAAATTTAAATATAAATTTAAAGTTAAATATAATTTTAATGTTAAATATAAATTTAACGTTAAATATAAATTTAAAGTTAAATTTAAATATAAATTTAAAGTTATGGTGTGTGCATCTAGAACATAGAAGTGATATTAAGTTTTAAAGTTAAGATTCAGAGTTATTTTTTAAGTAAACTGTTCCTGCCAGTGGAGTCAAAGCATGATAAAAGATCAAAGAAGGCTGAGAAATGAGTTACATTTTTTCTAGTTCAGCTCAACTATAGACAGTAGCAAGTACTGGTAAAGAACACACATTCTGGCTATGCATTCAGAGAAGGAGTTGGACTTTAGCCTCAGTTTTAATATTTGCTTGCCATGTACTTGCTGTATATAGAAATGGGAATATCTCTGAAAGTTCTGCTTGAAGTTCTTTAACTTTGGAAGATGAAAAAAGCCTGTTTGAGGAGTTTCATGAGGATTTTTCTAGAGAGTATTGTTAAAGTTGTCTCACTTTGGATAAGATGTAGGACATGCCTACTTGGTATTGATTGAGAGTGAGAATGATTTGCCTTGAAATGTTTACAAAATGAAATTTTTCAGTACTGACACTGAGCCATATTAAAGGATTTGGATTCCTAATGATTTCTAAACTTTGTTTTCTTATATAATTAGGTTACAATCTCTCTAAGTCTTAGGGAAAAAAGTTCCATTGTGAAATGAACTCTAATTTCAGCTATAATAATTTGAGACCAGTGCAGAGCTGGTCCCACTCAGAAGGATAGGATAGAAATGTGTTCTACTTATCAAGTACTCCATCCCCTCTAAGATAACCAAGGGAATCACTGATGACATTGAAATCTAGAGTTTGTGAATGAGTTTTATCCTCTTCTGCTTCTTAGGCAAAATTAGCTCAAAACACTTTTTTTTTTCGTAGACCAGAATATATGATATTTGTATTGTGGAGATATGAGGTGGAAGCAGATTTTTAAAATCTGGAGGAGAGGTAACAAAATACTGTATATAATATGTACACAATACAATATTAATTAGCAATTCAATCTTTGCTAATAAAATATGAGCGTATATTCATTCCTGTGCTTCATTACATAAAATATGCCTGTTTTACTGACTTCTTGCGCAGGAATTGTATGTGTAAAACTAATATGAAAATCAAGGATAGCTGTGAAGTATATCAAAGTCAAAATGCTGAAGGAAGAAACTTGAGATGCTCCTTTAAAAAATATAAAATGATTTCTAAATCAACTCATGGTTGTCTGACGTTCCTCCTGATTAATGCCAGGGTGCTCTGAGGCATGCTAATAGGATAAACAAGGAAACATTTAATTTCTTGACATAAAATGAGGGTCATTTTAAAGATATGCATGCCCCACGGGACTTCCCTGGCAGTTCAGTGGTGAAGACTTCACCTTCCAATGCAGGCAGTGCCAATTTGATCCCTGGTTGGGGAGCTAAGATCCCACATGCCTCGCAGCCAAAAAACCAAAACTTACAACAGAAGCAGTATTGTAACCAATTCAATAAAGACTTTAAAAATGGTCCACATCAAAAAACTCTTTAAAAAATAAAAAAATAAAGATATGCATGCCCCAGACTTATCTTTTAATTACAGATGTTTGCAGCCTAAGGCAGAAAATTCTTCCATGTGAATATTACAGTTAAACACAGTAGTGTTAATATCATTTTACATCATCAACCTTCATTGTTTCAAATATAGCAAAATAAAACTAACTCCTACTTTTAATTGCAAACATCTAAATAAAATGTTGAAGTAAATGAAATATTTTCTGAATGGGTTATAGAACACATTTAGTTATGGAAGTGCCTGAAACGATGTCATTGAGAAACATAATATAGTATCAGCTATAAAATGTCATGGTTGATGAGAAACTCACTGAAAGCCATTCAAAGCATTTCTCTATTAACTTTCACAAATGCACACTTTGAATCTATAATTCTTTTTTTTTAATTAATTTATTTTTATATTTATTTTTTTGGCTGTGTTGGGTCTTCATTTCTGTGCGAGGGCTTTCTCCAGTTGCGGCAAGCGGGGGCTACTCTTCATCGCGGTGCGTGGGCCTCTCACTGTCGCGGCCTCTCTTGTTGCGGAGCACAGGCTCCAGAGGTGCAGGCTCAGTAGTTGTGGCTCACAGGCCTAGTTGCTCCACGGCATGTGGGATCTTCCCAGACCAGGGCTCGTACCCGTGTCCCCTGCATTGGCAGGCAGATTCTCAACCACTGTGCCACCAGGGAGGCCCAAGAATCTATAATTCTTTATGGGAAAACATTTTAACAAATGTACTGTGGTTTACATTTAAAAGCACTGTTTTGTTTATAGTTAAAAGCAATTATGATTCACTCTGCTGATCTAGCTAAGGGCAAGGTGCTCACAGAACACAAAAACTACAACATTTAAGAACAGTAAGGATTGTTGTTTAAATTCAGAGCATCAGCCACCCTCCAAAAGGGGTCAGCAATATCCTTGTAATAAGACCAGCTTCACTGAATACATATTAAGGGATATTAGGAGCTAAAATAAGTTAGTAGAAAAGGAAACATGAAAAGATGGTCGTAGAACTGCCTGTTGCCTGTATGTACCAGTGTATTCCCAGATGCCCTCAGACTTAGGTAAAAACTCATGACCTCATCCTCTCCCCACTCCTTGGCAGGTTATTTCTTCTTTTCCTTATGCTTTTTTAGTTAGTGGTGTCATCTTGTATCCAATTGTTCAGTTAGAAACCTCAGAGTCATCCTGAAGTCCTTTCTCTTCTAGCTTCTCCCATATCCACACAAATCCAGATCTTAAATTTCTCTTTTTATTTATTGTCATTATCTCTTCTCTTGTGGTTTTCTTGCCTCCATCTCTGTGACTCTCTTCAGTCCATCCTCCACTCTGTGGCCAGAGAGAACTTTAGAACCGCAGCCTCAAATATGTCTCCTTGAACATTTGACTGTTTACCCCTTTCACAGAATTAAGTCCAAGTTCTCTAGCATGGTGCTTAAGGGTCTTGAAAAGCATTCTCTATGTTCTAGCCCTGTTTCCTGTCTCATTCAGCCCTTTCTGACCTTCTTGTTATATTTCAGTTACTTGTTGCTTTTCTCGCTTCCAGATCTTGGGTTACTCCTGAATACCTCCCTCTTTTGCTGTGTGGTAATACATCTGCTATTTAAATTACTTCAAATTATACTTCTTATCTATAGCTCTTTAAAAAACGCACTTGATGTCTTCCTTGTGTATTTTGTGACTCCCTTTTCACAAGAGTTTTGTACTAATTGCCCCACTGTATTATGACATTGATTTGCCTTTCTGACTCTCCTGTACTCAAACAAAAAAAGTATCTTATTCAACTTTGTATTTCATAGTCTAACTTAGATTTTGCCCTGTTTATTACTTATTTATTGATTGAGAAACTAACAATTAGAAGGCCTAGCCTGTAATTCTGACTTTATGCTAATTTACTACCAGGATCTTAACAGGACATTAAATTTTGCTAAGTATCTATGGAATGAATGGTGGGACAATACAAGCGGTTCTCAAACTTTACTAGTTCTTTAATACATTCTAAAACCAGTGCACATAGAGAACATAACCTGTATTGTGCTGGCTCACATTGTGGGAAGCTGCAAACAATTTTCCTGCAAAGTTTGCATGTCTAATTGTTTTTTTTTAACTTTATTTTATTTTTTATTTTTTTTCAAGATTTAAAAAATATATATATATTTTTAACATCTTTATTGGAATATAATTGCTTTACAATGGTGTGTTAGTTTCTGCTGTATAACGAAGTGAATTAGCTATACATATATCCCCATATCTCCTCCCTCTTGCAACTCCATCCCACCCTCCCTATCCCACCCCTCTAGGTGGACACAGAGCACCGAGCTGATCTCCCTGTGCTATACAGGTACTTCCCACTAGCTATTTATTTTACATTTGGTAGTGTATATATGTCAATGGTACTCTCTCACTTAGTCCCAGCTTACCCTTCCCCCTCCCCGTGTTCTCAAGTGCATTCTCTACCTCTGTATCTTTATTCCTGTCCTGCCCCTAGGTTCTTCAGAATCTTTTTAAATTTTTTTTTTAGATTTCATATATATGTGTTAGCATACGGTAGTTGTTTTCCTCTTTCTGACTTACTTCACTCTGTATGACAGACTCTCCCATTTCATTGCAAGGGACTGAGCATGATTAAGATCAAGTCTGACTGGGATGCCAGCATATAGCCCACAGCTGACATCATAGTAAATGGTGAAAGTAGAATGACAGGGTTCTGATGGGCTGAATAAAGGCTTCTCTCCTATGATTGTTTGAAAAAATGTCTAGATAGGTGGATAGTATGGTTAGGTAGCTAGTTCAATGAATCCCCCTAAAGCATTCAAGCTTGTTAGAATCATAAAGTTATTGCTGTTGCAAATGATCTGGAAGGTATGTTTCCGATCTTGGAAATTTCAGTTTCAATTTTCTATTTTGACCAATTTTGAAAAAAAAAACTGGGAAGTTTGAGTTAGTTTGAGATTGCCCATATAGTTCCTGGCTTCCCAGGTGTTAGATATATCCTGCTACTTGCTGTTTTTCAGCCTCCAGAGAGAGTGATTCTAATGCAAATATACCCACAAGATAGAATATAATTCATTAGATCACTGATCTAGTCTGGTTATTATAGCCAGTTGAAATTTATTTCTTACAACCATTATTCCTCATTTGCTTTAATAGCTTCATATATTTGGACATAGTCATATATTCTTGAGACTATACCCTGAATAACTTAATGAACTAACTTAATGAACTTACATTTTTTCATATGCCTGAAGTTACCTGTTTTCTGACTATTCCTTAGGGCAGGTAATTTTTAAAGATGGTTGAACTTATCCTTTATTTCTGAGTTTAAAATTATGTTAAATTCCTGTGGTTAACTTCAAGTTTTGGATTGTACCTCACATTACTCTCCTCACTTCTTTGTGCAGACAAGCATCAGCAGCCACAGATAATTCCGTAACACCAGTAACATCGTTGTTGTAGGATTTCATGTCTTGGAGTTTATGGTGTATTGGAAGTGATGTTGACTATTGGGAGATTTAGACCATCAGATACCATTAAGCAAGGGCAAATCACAGTAATGCAGAAAACAAGAGTTCTCTTATTTAAAAAATATGGAAAATATAGTATAGACTATCAAAATAGACCTGAATTCAGATCCTGGCAGACAAAAGACCTGTATGCAGACCTGTATTTACTGGTTGTGTGATTTTAAATGTTAGTTAATTTCTCTAAACTCATATTTCCTCCACTTACTCAGGGGTAAAAAATAACAGTTTTCTGGCATTTTTACCAAAAATATTAGAGATAATGTATTAAAAGATCAGGAATAGTGATTGGCACTTTTTACATAATACTATGATAATTATTTTAATAAATGATAATACATTGCAATTAGAAATAAGTCCTTAATTCAATTGTGTTAAGAAGGTAACTTAATTAGAATATAAGCCTGCTACTAGATTGAAAGATGGGCTTGAAATAAGAGAAGAAATTGTGTAATGCATAGATGATAGAGATAGAAAATTCTAAGTTTTTATTACAAAAGTTTCCTTTGCTTAACTGGTTATAGTACCTGTCTTACCATTCCCTAAGTACTGCTCTTAATTGTTTCCTTTCTTTGGATTAGTTAATGGTTTTGCTTGACCTCTTCTTGTAGATTTTATGAGATAAATCAAAACCAAGTTCAAGGTAGAATAAGGATTACTTTTAGGTAAAGCAAAGTAGGATCTTAAATATGGAATCTGTATGACAAATTGTCTTGCCCTTTGCTTCAGTTTCAGGGTTATGCTTTTGTATAAAACACATGCTGACAAAGTAAAAACATAATTTTAGTTTCTCAGTAAATAGCAATCATATTTGTCATCACATTTCCCAAGTGCTTCCTCTTTGGATTATGAAAACTAGCTATTGCCATCATTATTATATCATTAATAATCATGTCTTGTGAGCATTTAATAATTATCTAGCTGTGTTCTGGGACTCCTTGAGGTACCATATATACAAAAAGAATGGGAAATCACCTTGGTTAGTACAGGGTCATTGAGCAGGCTATGTGGGAGAAGATAGGAAGAATCACGTTTTCTCACCACGCCAAATGCTCCACCAAATGGAGGCTGCCATTTGCTTCTTATCAGCATGATCATCACTGTTGGAAGACTGGGATGACCTTATAGTACACTTGGATGATGTGTTGGAGCTGGCTCGTATTGGTTTGCAAGAGCTGACTATTAGAATTTTAGGAAATTTGCCACCTGGTTTTTAAATATTTGGTAGCTTGAAATTGGCCATAGTGTAAGTATTTATACCACATACATTGAAAAGTGCTTCTGCCCTTCTATCCCTCAAAGATCCTATTGTTCAACATTCATTAGCATATCTGGTTCATTTCCAAAGCTTCAGCACTCAGTCAAAGTGAATGTCACATAACCATAAACTTAAGCACTATTAGGTGGAGATGCAGATATAAAGAATTGATTGAGAAAATCTCACTTCTGTTTAATTTAGCTATTACCAAAAGCAACAGGATCCTGATGGATATATTTATTCTCTATTATCAAGTTTCAAGTGAAAAAGTTTAAAAAATATATGCCAGAATCTATACTGCTCTGGATATAACTCCTTTGAGCAGTTGAAAATTTCCCTCTAAATCCAGAAATAAATATATGGAGAAATAAATATCATTTTCCATTAATGAGCAGGGTACCACAGCTTGGCTGTTCTAGGTTCAAAGGGCTGATGCTTTCATATTTTAGAATATAGATTAAAGTTTTAGAACATTTTTAGAACATTTTTAATGGAAATGACAAAAAAAAGATTATTACCAAGTGACTTACATATGGAATTTTATCCATCAATGCAGCGTCATGAACTTTCTGTCAGACTTCCTTTCCAGTCCCAGATGAAATGGGATTATAGTTTATTGCCACAGAATCAGAATCTTAAAATAAATCAATATTCAGGTGGTCTACAATAATTGCTCCTGTAAAACAAAGTCACACCATTTTCAATCTGTAATATAATTTAAATGGAAAATTGGCAAAATTCCAATGCTTGCTCTATGGTTATGGTTTTACAACTCATTCCTTATAAGTGTATGAGCCTTGGAGTCATGTCCTGGATAATCAGAGAGTCACTTTATTAATTCATGTGTCCATCAAGACTCACTTATGATACTCTTTTCTTCCCAGATACCGTTTAAAGTTTAATAGAGAATACAATACTGATGTTTTAAAGGTGCATTAAATATCTTATTAAAAGAACTTTCAATAAAATATCTAGGAAATTTTCTTCCTTTTTCAAAACAGGGTTCATTATTCATTTAACAAAACTTGCTTTTTAATTACCTAATTTATTTATTTATTTTTGGCTGTGTTGGGTCTTCGTTTCTGTGCGAGGGCTTTCTCTAGTTGTGGCAAGCGGGGGCCACTCTTCATCGCGGTGCGCGGGCCTCTCACTATCGCGGCCTCTCTTGTTGTGGAGCACAGGCTCCAGACGCGCAGGCTCAGTAGTTGTGGCTCACAGGCCTAGTTGCTCCGCGGCATGTGGGATCTTCCCAGACCAGGGCTCAAACCTGTGTCCTCTGCATTGGCAGGCAGATTCTCAACCACTGTGCCACCAGAGAGGCTCAAAATTGCTTTTTAAACAATAGAGAAAAAGTTAATCACTACAGTTCCTCTTAATTCTTAACTTCCTGTGCTAACAATTTTTGACAATGTGTATGTCATTTCACATCATTCTCAAAATATATACAAATACACAAATTCATATATTCATTATTATTTTGTTTGAGATTTTATTAAGATGAAAGAACAGCATAAACTTTGTCCTCCAACTTTAGATTTTTAGTTAAAAGTATATTATAGGTATCACTTTTGGTCAATAGATACAGATTATACTCATTCTTCTTACTAGCTACATAATGTTCCTTGACATAGATATGTCAGTTTTTTCAACCATTCACCTACTCACAGACCTGTGTGTGCATGCCTGTGTGTGTGCTTTTACTGCAGTAAAAAAGAATCTCAGGAGAGTTATTGCTATCTGAATTTTAATTTTAATAGATATTGCCAGGTTTCTCTTCAAATATATTGTTTAGTTAAAGTCAACTGTGCTTAAAATCATTCATTTCCTCCATAGCATTAAAACATTTTAAACATGATCAAAAATTCTGTTGATACAAATCATTAAATTTAGATATAAATATAAGAGCTTCATAATATATTATTATACAAAACTGAATAGAATCTGTTTTTTCTGGGAGAATTTTGTAAAAGACATTTTGGTTGTGACTTCTATAATACTAGCTGTCAGAAGGATATTCTGTCCAATGAATGAATAAGTGACATTACTTTAGTCAAAACCATGCCCTTATTGCATTTACCTTCTCATTGTCTTTATAGCAGAAAGTCATAACTTCTATCGGACAGACACCTGGAATCTTGTTGCTGAACTCAACCATGTTTCTTGTCACTTTTCCTTTAACTCAGGTGCTCTCATTTCTGTGTTAACTCCAGCATCTAGGGAAAAATATATATATATATATATATATATATGTATGCAACTTAAGCTGAATAGTAAAGTTGATTTGGGGGAATTCTCTCTTCAGCTAATTTTGAACATCTACTGAAGTAATATTAAGAATAATATTAATATTAAAATAAACTAATTTGTATTTGAACTTTCCAATGGGGATAAAAGAAGAGTTTTGTATAAATGTTATTATTTTTGACATAGGCTTACACCTTGATTTTTTTGGTTTTTTGTTTTTTGCTATAGTCATTGTTTTTTCAGTTCTAACAATCATTGTTTGTAATTTACTTCTTCCCTTCCTCACATTGTTTTCTTCTCTCTCTCTCTCTCTCTCTCTCTTTTTCTTTCTGTCTTTTGTTGAATAAAACAGATTAGATGTCTCTTATTGATTCTGAAAAAAATCCCAAGACCTGTAAAGGGACGCTTTTGTATTGACAGTGAGAGTAATATGAGAATTGAAGGTAGAAACTGAAGTTCTAGCATAAGGCTGATTACCAGTCTTCTCTTGATAACACTGTTATAGAAGGGAGAACATAGGGAATAGGTTCTATGTTGAAGTGTTATTGCCACTTACTGTCCAATTTCAGCACTCACATGTGACTTTAATCTCTTCTTACCCCGTACAGTTACATTTTCACAACTGTAGCCATGCTGCTACTTAATATATAGTGTTTATCCTTAAAACGCATCTTTTTTTGTATATAGCAGTGTGTATATGTTAATGCCAATATCCCAATTTATCCCTCCCCCCTCTTGCCCCCTGATAATCATAAGTTTGTTTTCTACATCTGTAACTCTATTTCTGTTTTGTAGATAAGTTCATTTGTACCCCCCATTTTTTAGATTCCACGTATAAGCAATATCATACGATATTTGTCTTTCTCTGTCTAACTTAGTTCACTCAGTATGACATATATACACTACTATATATAAAATAGATAACTAATAAGGACCTACTGAATAGCACAGGGAACTCTACTCAGTACTCTGTGATGGCCTATATGGGAAAAGAATCTAAAAAGGAGTGGATCTATGTATAGGTATAACTGAATCACTTTGCTGTACACCTGAAACTATCACAACATTGTAAATCAGCTCTACTCCAATAAAAATTAAAAACAACAACAACAACAACAAAACTCTTCTTTACCCACCAAGTTTCATGCAGAGTTCATAACCCTATCTCTGTCTCCTAGAGTATGTGACTTACCTGGCAGGCAGAGGCTTTCATTGGAGTAAGTGTCCTTATCAGCCTGGTCCTCTTCCTCAGTGTCCTTCTTCCTGGCATTCACGCTGTCTTTCAGAAAACTAATTCCTACCTTGGGTATGTTCACTATGTAATAATAAAACCATGCAGACCTTCAGGGGTGGAAAAACATTGCACACCAGTACAGTGCCTAGCACATAGTACAAGTTTGATAAATATTTGATGAATTGGTTGTGAATATATGAATCACAGCAGAATAGATTTTCTTCTAAGGACTAGTTTTTTGGAGAAATGCCTGGAGCATACCACTGGTTAGGAAATGGTTGTGGCATAGAAATGAAGGAAACCGAGAAATGAGAACCAAGAAGGGACAACCAGGCACTAGGTAAATCCGTTTTCATTTTTGTTATTTCTCAGCTGACACAGGGCACTAGGAATGTCTGTCTATTTTATGTCTCCATCTTCCAGTAGACAAATGCCCTGCCTATTTTAACAGACACGCCTGAATCGTTCATTCATTCATTCATTTTTACAGTGTGGAATGAGGAGGCATCAGATATTTTCTGGGAGGCTGATCTCTGCTTCTGTCTGATCCTAGACCCTCCCTACTGGCATCTGTCTTTTTCCTCTCCCTTCCTTTTATCTTTTCTTTCTTCCTTGTCTCCCTCCTTCCTTCCACAAGTGTTTATTGATTGTCTACCATGCTTTAGACTCTGTCCATGGCAATGAGATAGATCCATAAACACAATGGACAAGACTCTTGCTACTGTGCAGCCTTACATTTTACAGCTGGGAGACAAATATTGAAAACAAATTCTTAAATGCAAAATTTTAAGATCATTATTGTTGCTATAAAAATTAGTGTGATGAGTTGTAGAACAACGGGGATATTGTTGAGTATTAAGTTAGATTGGGTGGCCACAGAAGACCTACCTGAGAAGGTGTATTCTGGGACAGAGCTTGAACAAGAGAGAAGGGCCATTTTTGTGAAGATCTGGGACACAGGGAGGAACACTTCTGAGGAAGGACTGAGCTGGTAGAGGAGGTCCTTGTGGATGGAACCTGGGTAGTAAAGGACAGATGGTGGAAGATGAGATCTTGGAGGCCGCTGTAAGTTCAACGGGAGGCAAATGGATTGTTATAAGTAGCAAAATGCTAAGATCTCATTTGCAGTTGGCTGTTGTGTTGAGAAAGCATTGTTGCGGAGCAGCAGAGAGATCATTTGGGGGGGGCAGGATAAATGAATGAGCATCATACTTAGGATGATCAGGTCCACCTCTAAGATTTGTGGTCCTCGGGCAAGAGGGCAAATCAAATGGAGGATCCTGGACGAACAACCTCCTTCCCCTACTGTTGGGACCCTCTTTCCCTCTGTGCATAGCCTCACACATACAAGTGAACAGTCCAGCCACTTGGGCAGGAAATTCCATGTCCCCTTGTTTTGGAAATAGATATAGAAATGGGATTGTGGAGCATTGAGAGGTATGAATGCTTGGCCCCAATGATTCCTTGCCCTGCAGGGAAGGGTGAAGCTGGAGGTGGGCAAGAGTGGGCCTAGTAAAGCTGGGAGCCCAGGGACAGGCACCCTGGTTGCTTGGCTATAAGGGAAGTGCTGATGCCAACTTAAATAAGGAGAAAAGTAGAGATACCATGCATGATTGGAAGTTAAGTCAAAAGAGTGGTCAAGGTGGGGGGGTTGTTGAGGAAAATAGATAGCATGTGTCTTCTTTGTCGCAGGGAAAGTGGGCATAAGGTCAGGGGAGACTACTATGATAAAAACTAGTAGCCCTCTAATACGACAAAGAAATCCCCTCCCACTTGCAAACCCATAGGTCTTTTGTGTGGAGCATCTTTATTGTCATAACACTCAAATAGGACTGAACCAATGCAGGAAAACATAACATCATTCAAAGTTTAGAGAAACAATCAATGAAATACTTTTCTTTAAATGGGATGAGATGGAAGGTTAATTATCTGTCAAAATGAGCTTGGATCTGACCAGATAGGCCTAATTTCCTGAAGCCAGCTAGACCTCTAAGCAGAGGACAAGAGGGGGAAGATTCAAGAGAAAGGGAAACCGAGAAGCAGGTTGTACAGTCCTAGCCAATGACAGGGGTTCAGAGTGAGGACCACAGCTCCTTCAAGGACAGCAGAAACAAGACAGAACCCTCTTCATTTAATTTTTTTAAATAGTTAATTAATTAAAACTATTTACTTCTGGGCACGGAGAAGCGTAAATAGAATTACGCCTGCCTTCATGAATGTCGAGGTATTGAGGGCATTGAGACAGGTGTGGGGAATGGAGAGAGATGGGCCTGGTCAGAGCAGGGAGAAGTCAGATGATATACGGCCACTGAGAGAAGCAGTGGGAGTGCATCTGTGGAGTGGACTTGGGATGGGGTCAAGTGGGGATTTTTTTTCAAATGAATGGAAGAAATACTGATTCTGTAGTTTGATCCTATGCTATTAAATTATCAGTCTAAAGCTTCTTGACTCCCTCCCCAGATTGAGGAGTTTAGTGCCTGATCTGAGACAAAACGCTACTTGGATGATTAGGCTAAGGCATCCTCATGTCCAACATAAAGAAATGCAGGGGTGGGTAGTAAGTACATCATTACAAAATCTAATGTCGATGATGACCTAACTTAAGTGTGCAATTGAAGGGGGAAACTGAGGGCTTTATCAGTACTCTGTCCCAGGAAAGGAGAGAAGTGTTGCAGAGTTTCTGGGGGAGGTCAATTTTCAGGCTTAATAACATCAAAACAACATTAATGTAGCATCCCGTATCACTGACTTGATTACATTTTTCGGGATGCTTACTTGCCCTTATAACTGGTAGTAAGGTGGTTTCCTTATATTTATTAGAAAAGCAAACTTTATATTAAAGATCTGCAAACAAAATGTGTTGAAATATGGGGACATTTTGAAACTGCTTAGGTATGGTAGAGGTTAATGATTTCAGTTATATCTTAATAATTACTGTCACTGGGTTTTTTACCCTTATAGCTTTTTAATTGTTTAAAGATTATAAACCAGAAAATTTAACACAAGCTTGAGAAAGATCCTTTATGGTATAACATAATTTTATGTTGATATGATCACTATAAAATGATTCACCAAAAAAGTATCTTAACGGACTTTACTTTCCTCACTTCTGATTAGTATTTTTACTACAATATACTGTGCACTCTGTAGCATGCTACAACATCCCTGCTAAATAAACATTATGCTTTTATTTAAAGCAAGTATTTTAAAGTTTTACCTTTTACCAGGCTTACCATGAGGTTGCAAAATGAGGAACAGGGAGGTCTGACAAGATCAAAGGACAAAGGAAGGTTGTACTGTACCGGGAGATGTCAAATTTATCCCTCAAAACTCTCACAGAGAATGGTTGTTTTCAGGCCAAGTAATCCTCTTTTGGCCAATTGCCTCATTCAAATATGTTGAGACTACTCATGAACCTCCGTGTGTGTGTGTGTGTGTGTGTGTTAGGGGAAAGAATACATCAGAGAGTGTGAATTTCATCTGTCTGTGTTCAAAGATTTAACTGCCACCTGTGTATTTGATAATTCTAAAATGTACATATCCAAAACTGTTCATCCTCTCTCCAGGGGCCCACACTTATTTCTGAGAGGCAGTGCTATTGTGGATGATGCAGGGACTTTATTATTTTTTTTAATAAGACAAGAGAAATGAAGGAAAATAGAAATGAGTGGGGAGAGACTAAGATGTATTATATGTAGACTTTGTGCCAGGGTCTTTGTTTGGCTCCATCTCAAATTCTTCTTGCCCTGTTGTACCAAATGGTACAACACCCATAACAAACAAGCCCTGCCAGTTCACAATTGTGTTAACCTTTTGGATGAAGGAACTCATCTCCTCCTTCCAGTACTGCCCATGTAGCCATTTTTTCACACAGAGGACAGAATAGTCTTCCTTAAAAGAAATCTGAATATAACACCTCCTACATAAAAAAGTTCAATAGTCTCCAAAAGTCCTTGATAAAATGTAAGCTTTGGAACAAGATGGTTTCAGTCAAGCCTTATACCAGCTGTGCAAGCACGTAGTTACTTACCTCTTTGTGATTCAGTTCCTTCTCATTAGGTTGCATAATGATTGGAAGGGTTAATATATATGAAATGCTGAGAATAGTGCCACATAAATGATTATATTTATCATTAATATCATTTCTTCTGCCTCTTGTACATCTCTCTGGGGATGTCTCCCAAACACCTAAGCTCAGTATGCATCATTCTCTCTCTCCCCTCCGCTCAATCCCCTCCTCCTGTCTTATAACAAATGTTGGCTATTACCCAAGTCAGGACCCTTGGTTTTCTCCAGTCATCCATCTCATCTAGTTAGTTCCACAATCCAGTAGTTATGCCTCCTATACTTATCAAAAATGCCATCCTCTTCATCCCAGTTGCCAGTGCCTGGCTGGACTTACACCATGTCCAGGCTGGACCCCCATAATAACCTCCTGATGAACTCTGCTTCCAACCTGAGAGCGCTTCTAGTCCATCCTTAGCACTGTTGCCAGAGGGATCTTTCTGCAATACTGATCAGAAAACAAATCCTGTCAATCACTTGCTTGGCAATCCTTCCATAGGTCTTTATTCTTCACAGAAGAGCATCTGAACTTCTTGACAAGAAGTGCTCGGCACTCATGGTTACTTTCCCAGCAGCCTCTTGCCTTTTGCCCCCCACCTCCTGCTGGAGCCTGTCACCTCCCCATTTTTATCCCTCCCAAACACTTGCTTTAAGCAATATTGAAATGTATACTCATATTATTAAATATACTGTTAGATCAGGCTTCTATGCCTTCGTCTGTGTTGACCCTCTGCCAGAATGTACTTTCTGGGTACTCCCTCGCCCACCTATTTCCTATTTATCCCTCAGACAGTTAAAGGGGAGCCTTATTTGTGAAGGATTCCCTGTTTCAATCCACCTTGCACCCCTCAAAAGTTAGTCGCTCCTCTCTGTGCTTCAGTCAGAGAGGAATAATCAGTCCCTCAAATCTGGCATTTGTCATATTATCTTAAGACTTCTTGTTTATGTGTTGATTTTTGTCTTTACATGACCATAAGCTCCTTGAGGGCAAGGTTATACCTTATGATTTTTGTTTCCTGGTACTTAGAGTAGAGCCCAGAACACATTAGACATTCAAATAATATCTGTTGAATTAGTGAATAAAATAATCTGAGATAAGTCAGAGAAAATGATAAGATAATTACGATGGTGGAAAATATTTTCACCTATTATTTCCCATAGAGTGGACATAATCAAACCAACCCTTAATTTCATAGATTAACTAAGGTGAGTAGAATTAATAATAATTCAAATATATATGTATACTTTATATATATTCAAAATTTTATGGTCTTTTTCTACTTTCTGATATTCTAAGGGTTCACTTATGAAACAGTACATTTACATCATCTGAAGAAACTTGTTATATTAGAAGTTAAGAATGACTAATGACAGACTTGTTTTGAATCTTTACTTTGCTCTTACTAGTTATTTGATCTTAGGTTATATACTTTAACTTTCTCAGATACATTCTCACATTTAATATAATAATAAAACTTTATTTCACATGGTTTTGTGAGAAAATAATCCAGTTACAGTACTTGGTACAGTGTTGGACATTCAAGTAATGCTTTGTAACTACTAGCAATGAATATTTTTTAACCACAGCAGGCATGCTCCTCCCCACTGGAAAGAAGTGCTAGTCAAACTAAGCAACTTTCTCCACTCTTTACCATCATAAGAGGGGTTAAATTGGGGACATTTGGGGGACCGTCTCTGTATCAGATGCTGTGCTAGACTCTGAGAGTATAAAGCTATGTAAGACTGAATCCTCAATCCAGGATCTCATCGTCTATGTTTCATCCTCTTCAAAATGTTCATTCTGCAATGTGGGATGGAAGCAAAAGAAAAGTAGAGACCTATCTTAAATGTAAATTGAACTGGAATGTCAGCAGAACAAATGATCAGTCAACATGTACCTGTTAGGTTTCATGCCATGTGGGACTCACAGGAGGAAGTTTAACACTATTCAGATAATTATTATGGAGGAAGATTGGTAGTGAATAAGGTGGGCAATCAAGGAAGTATATGCAGACTACCCTATACACCCTGATTTATAGAAAGTGAAAAGAATGGAGAATAGCTTCATGTGGAGAAAGAAGAGGACCATGAAAAAGTTTAAAATACTGCCCTTGCTTTCAAATGATTTAACTAAAGTTGTTTGCATCTGTGGAGGAAGAGCTTAATATTTCACTCAATCATCAATTTCTTTGTTTATTCACTAACTGTGTTCTAAATATCAAGGCATATAGAAGACAGTGAATCGCAATTTGTTGGATAAATGCGTGAGTAGCTAGGCACTGTTCTTGGTGCTGATTATAGCTAATCAATGAAAAATCTCTGCCCTCAGCAAGATTCTGTTTTAGGACTACTAACATTGTGTATTACTCTTATTGTTTATTATTTGTTTAGAGAAGTCTCTTCATAAAACTGTGGAACAAAAGTCCTGAACTTTGCTCGATTATAAGGAAGAGTAGGGTTCCTTTCTGGTGGGGTACACTGTAGGTTGTTTGGCAGCCACCCTGTCCTCTACTCTCTAGGTGCCTATAGCAAACTAGAGATGTCCTTGTGGTTAACTCTAATCCTCATTACATGTTGGTGGTAAATATCATTAGCCTCAGTTGAAGGCGGTTCTGCTGAGGCTCAGGGTAGTTAAGCAGACACACTGTAAGTGGCAGAAGCAGATTTGGACTCTCTGGTTTACTCCCAATATATTGATTGCTCTCTTCTCTAAACCACACTCATTTCACCTAAGAGTCATCCAAAATGGTAAGAATTGAGGTGGGCACGGGCTTCTATGATGGTCTCCAGAACAGAGTTAAGTAGATGGCCAGCAGGGCAACTGCTTGGGAAGTCAGACCACAAAAGCCACTAAAATATAACTGGAAACATAATGAGCCTGGGGAAAAAATCACCATCATTTCTCCCAGGGAAATGTATTTGGTTAAAAGAAATACTTCAGTGAGCCACCTGACAAGAGGAAGAATCCTCTGAGAGGAGGTTGCTGGGGCAGCTGCCTTCTAAGGCATGCCAGTAAATTAACTGCAGAGCATGTGTTTAGAGGAATGAGGCAGGCACGCTGAATTAGAACTAAATTGTTCAGAGTAGTATTGCCCCTGGCTACCTTTCTTCTCAGACTTAAAGCCAGCCTGCTGGGACCAGCGCTGAGTTTTTTTCTTATATGTATACCAAACAAAATGTATTGCTTGAAGGGGCACCATGTTACTAGCTGGCACAGGGCACTTCTCCACCTTGACTATCTCCCAGGGCTTAGGGCTTCTTCATGGAAGCATCTACTTTTTTTTTTTTTGGTGTATGGATACTGCAATGAAGCTTATGCTTCAGAACCCCTCACCAGCATGGGCTCCCTTTAAAGCCCTGGAAGGGGCCCAGCAAGGCATACACATGTGTATTAGTTTCTTATTGCTGCTATAACAAATGACCATATAATGGGTTAGAACACAAATTTATTCTCTTACAATTCTAGAGGTCAGAAGTCTAAAACCAAAGGGTTGGCAGAGCTGTGTTCCTTCTAGAGTCTTCTTGGTTGGAAATCTGTTTCTTTGATTTTTCTAACTTCTGGAGGCTGCCTTTGTTCCTTGGTTCTTGGCCCCTTCCTCTCATCATTCTAATCTTTACCTTTCATCCTTATGTTGCATTCTGTTTTCCTGATTTTCTGCCTCCCTTTTATGAGAACACTTATGACTCATTGTGCCCACTTCCTGATAATCCAAGATAATCTCCCCATCTCAAAATGCTTAATTGAATCACATAGGCAAAGTCTCCTTTTCCATAAAAGTGGATTTGCACAGGCCTGGGGATTAGGATGTAGCCATGCTGGGCAGCTGTTATTTAGCTTACCACCATATGATCATATGTTTGTATGCAGTTTGTAGAAGTAAGATATTTCATGCACAGTCAGTTAAGATGGCCATCTCTTTTAACTTCTTTTAACTCAAATCTGGTAATGTTGGAGTACTTGCCGGCATTTGGGGTTCTAATGGGAATTTGGGTTGAGAATACACTTAGTTTGGCTTCAGTAGGATGTCTTTATAAGGTGTAGCTGGCTGTCAGGTGTGGGAGTGGCTTCCAGGAGTCCTACTGCCTGTTGTGCCTACTCACTAAACATTGTGCCTTGAAGTTTTTGTGCCAAAGGTCCTATTGCAATACGAATACATCCTAGAGTACCCCAGCCTCTGAGTATATAGGTAATGAGGGAGAATAGGGCTCAAAATACATGGAGCCTAGAGCCAGTCTGTGGAAAAGTATTGCAACCATCAAACATGTTACAATTATAAGTGAAGAACTGATTTTTATCTGACATCTGGTCAAAATTATTATTAATAAAAAACAAGTTTCAGTCAACTGTGCTGCAGAACAGACTGTATTTTTTAATTCTCTTTATAGAAAATGATATTACCAAATTTTCATTAAATGGAGAGATAATCAAGTAGTAAAATGTTAAAAATTTTAGAGAAAAAAGTATTTTAAAGCTGTGCCAGACAGTTCATGATAAAAATATTAGACCATTTTTCTGGGTTATGTGATCTTGTGATATTTGTCAGATGTTAAAATTTTATTTCTTGTGAGTCTTTTATCAACCTAAATACTTATTTTGATACCTAAATATCCACATACACTCCAAACTATGTAAGCTTCAGACCCCACAGTATCAGAATCTGTCACTGATAGTGCTTGTATCAGTCATGGTTTAATCAGAAAAGCAGATTATCTATCTATCTATCATCTATCTATCTATCTATCTATCTATCTATTTTCCATCTATCTACCTATCTACCTGCCTATCCACATACCTATTTATAGGAAGATGTGTAGTACAAGAAACTAGTTTATGTGATTATGTGTGAAGGCTGGTTAAGCAAGTCTGAAATCTATAGGTTAGGTAGTGAGAAAGGGAAAATCCAGGGAAGGGGCAGCAATTGTAGTCTAAACTGCTGTTAGGTGTCTCTTTCACCAGGAAGAGTTTAGTTCCTTTTAAGGGCTCACCGGGTTACATTGGGCCCATCCAAGATAATCTCTTCTCTTTAAAATCAGCTACTCAGGGCTTTAATTGTACAGTTGACCCTTGAACAACATAGCTTGAAGTGTGTGGGTCCACTTACACGTGGATTTTTTTTCACTATGTACTATAGTACTACACAATCCACCATTGGCTGAATCCATGGATTTGAAACTGTGACTATGGAGGAGCCATGGATACTGAGGGCCTATTACAAGTTATGCATGGATTTTCAGCTTTGTGGAGGGTTGGTGCCTCTAACACCTGCGTTGTTCAAGGGTCAACTGTATTTGCAGAAATCCCTTCACAGCAGCACTGAGATTAGTGTTTGTTTGAATAACTGGGAAAAGATGTGTGTCTGGTACAAAATGACTGCTACCCTCCCTTCCTTTCCCATAGCTAAGTCTAGTCAAGTTGACACATCAAAACTCCATGACAACACTCTTAGTGTTATTGGGTAAGATAACAATGAGCATTGGAAGACTGTCATCCTCTTAAAATTCTCTTAGTACCTGATTAGCTTCACATATATTCCAGGCAGTAAATTCTTAGAAATTGAAGCAGGTTAATATCAGTAACTAAGTATAGGAGCTCTGAAGTCACATGATCTAGGTTTAAGTGCAATCTTCATCATATTCCATCTGTGTGACTTTAAGTAACTTACTGAACCATGATAACTTCTTAGAGAGCTAATATTTACAAATTTAAAAAGCTTGAATGAGATAATACATGCAAAATGCTGAACACAGTGAGGATAACACAGTACCTAAAACATTGGTAATTAAGAGCATTTTAAATATTCATTCTTTTCTACCAGATAACATACTTAATTATTTTATTTATACCTTTTTATTTAATCTTTATAATTATTGTTGGAAAGTTATAAAGACAGGGTTGGGTGATTGGGAAAATACTGTGAGCTCTGTTTTTTTAGAGTTGTGGCAACATGCCCCATTTTGTGACTTTTTATATATTACATAAGTATGACATTTAGAATGGTATTGTATATATTACCACAGCCTGATACTATTTTTATTATATTCTACCTAATTAAGTACCCTGTTGTGTTATATGAATATTTTATGAAGTTGAAACAATGTTCCTAAAACCCAAGTGTTTGCTTGCAGTCATTACCAATTTATAAATAACTTCTATTCACTGATCTCTCTCCAAGGGGAGTGAATGTGATCAGAAGTGTGAGTACATTACTAAAAAGAAACACTTGATTAAAAATAAAGTTATCCTTACATTTTTCTAAATGCTGTCCTATGCCAGGTTTAGTTGCCCTGAATTGGGACTAGAGGGCAAAGTATTAGAAGGAGAAATAAAGCTACAGACTAGATATGTTATAGTCATAGAGTATAAGAGGTCTATCTGGGGTCTTTTAAAATTTGTGATTTGCCATTTAAAAATCTGCACTGTGACTGAGAATCTCACCATTAACCTCTATGTGAACAGATTAATTCCAAAGTCATCCAAGAATGTGTAATTGAGAAAAGAGCCAATATTGTGCCCAACTAGTCTAGAAAATTTTCCACTGTGAAGAACAAGACACTTAGAGGCACTTAAAAGACTGTAGACAGTTGTGGAAGCTGAGCTGAGTTTGTGCCCAGGAGAAAAGTCCTCTGAAATAACCGACTAAAGTCCAGTGCTCAAGGCTGGTGACTGGGATTCACTGAGCGTGACTTGTGATTGGACAACAGAGAGGATGGGCAGGCGCTTTCCTACATCAACAAAACCAGCAGACTTACCAATACCCAGTAGGCAGAGGACAAGAGAGGGAGAATTTCCAGGGTTGGCCTGTTTATTTACCACGTGGCTGCATTTATGAAAGAAGGAAACATATGTGTACAAGGCCTGTTTGCCATAATGACCTTGGGCAAGGTAGCAAGAGAAATTCTTTAAACCTCTTTATCCAGAATGATTCAGTTAAATAGAGTGTGAAGGGGTACAAAGGACTTGAAGGGCAAGGCCTTCCCCCCAGGAGGACTCATGTGTCACTAGAGTCTAAATGTCTCCGATGAGACTATGTATATGAAATTAAAAGTCCACGCCATTACAGAAGTTTATTACAAGCTCATTAAGGATAACTAGGACATTTTTTAAAGTTAAGAATGTTTGTATAGAGTGATTTCATGGGATGAAGGGGTCAGGAGACTCAGACAAAGGCATGATTATCCAAGAAATACATAAATGAAACTGTGGTATCAGAAAGGAGTACTTCCCATAGAACGTTACTCACAGCAATAATCACTAAATGGCCAATTCAGGCACTAGCTTGTAGCCTGTTCTTCTGTCTCATTAGAGCACAATTTTCTTATTCTCAAATTCAGGTCCATTTTGCTATATTTCCAATTTAAAATGTATGACAGGGCCACATTTTAACAATGGAAATATGCTTCTTTGTGAGTATAAATATTTGCAAGTATTTCTTTAAATAAAAATTTTCAAGTATGCAGAAGAGCTTTGAGTGTATGTACATACACACACACACACAACACACTCACACATAAACATTTACCTTCCAAGAACATCCTTCTGGGAAATGCTTCATTCTCCCTCCCTAATCATGAAGTCCTTCTTGTTATTCCTGTAATTTTCTTACAAACTCTATTTGCTCTCTGTCTAATTTGTCAGAGTTGGGACCTGTCCCAACCTGGGTCTAGCAAAGACCAATATGCCCTGGTGGCAGGTAATTAGAATGGGGAAGAGAGGTTGACCTAAGCTAGGCATGTCAGAGACCTTTCTCCAGAGTTTCAAGCTTGGAAAGAGAAGGGTTAAGTTTTAGCTCCTCTGCAGGTGGACATATGAGGCTTTATTTAGAGGAGTGCTTTCCATGACCCAGCCCTTAAAATGATTTAGTCTGAGATAGGAAGAAATAAGGTCACTCAGCAAAGGAGAGAAACCTGCATAAATGTTAGAAGGATAACACTCTTGTTTTCCATGTTCTTGAGTCCAGTTTTCTCTGAGGCCCTAGTAACATTTCCTTTCCACAGTTAGAATGACTTGGGCAGGCACCTCTGGAAACTTGAGGAGTCCAGGCTTGTAGAAAGTCCTTCTGTGCCTTCTTTTCCTTTTTTAGTTCCTACTGCCCAGCAGATTGTATACCTACAAAATAAATGCTTTGCAATAAAAGACTGAGCACTGGACTATACTTGAAATATTCTTTCAACAATCCTTAAACATGTGGGTATCTGATAGAGTATGAACTTTCTTTAATTCATCCAAACTGACCTTCTCTTCGAAACTATTACCTGAAATCTGGGGCACTGCAGCAGAGGGAGCCAGATCATGTACTCTCCCTTCAGGTATCTGGGTAAGTGACTTAATATATCAGTGTGAATAAAAACTCTACACAAACTGAATAAGGAACTCCCAAAAAAGATGAATTCAGTAGACTGGCATGAGGATATATAAATATAATCAGAAAGGCAACACAGAATAACCTATTGTTTAAGGAGAACTCTAGGGATTCTTTTTGTTATACTTTTTCTTGTTTCAACTATATTCAGAAAATGAAAATACACAAAGAGGGAATAAGGCTCTTGCTTGGGAATCGCAGGTGTGAGCTTTTTAATTTTTACCTTCTCCTACTATATATCATAAAGAGGAAACTCAAGCGTCAGAAATGCACTTGGGTAATAAACCATTAGATTTTTGAAATGCATTCAGGTCAGGGTACTCTAAGAGCTTGTTCAAGAAATTAGGAAGCAGTTAAAAGTCTTCAATCAAAGATTATGGAGAACCAAAGTCTGAAATGATGACCCATTATAAAAATTGATAAAATAATAAATTCCAGAAACTTTTATAATAATTTCTGTCAAAACATATTAAGTGAATTTTCAAAAGATTAGTTGTTATTGACTAACATAAGATAGTGGCCACTGGAAAAGAGCAAGAAAAAAAGTAACCCAGGGACACTTTTGATTCAGTCCCTTATAGCTTTGTAGAAATTATGTGTATACTTTGCAAAATAGCCCTTTGTAAGTACAGCTTGGAAAGTATTTAGCTTGTACCTTGAGGAGGTATGAACTCATAAGATGAGGCATTCCCTACGTAGGGGGAGGGTGTTCAAATGTGCTGAGTGAACAAAACAATGCCCACTAAAATAGATTTTTAGTAGAAAAAACGATTCTTCTATTGCTATTCTACTTAAAGTTTTTATTATAAAAGGCTACTTATTTTTACTAAATGGATTTTCTGAGTATACTGACATATGATGTGATCATTCCCTTAATTTTGATAGATTTCCTACATCAGACCGTTCTTGCATTTCTGCATTTGAAATGCTGCTAGATTCTAATGTTTTCTGGAAGTTTTTCTATATTCATAAATGAAATTCATCTATTTTGTTTTTACCCCATCTTTTTCAGTTTTGTTGTATTGGTTTTGTTGGATTCATGATAAAATTTGGTATTTAAATAATATCAGAATGACTTCTTTTTAGAAGTTACATAAAAGTCAGCTGTAAAATAACTGTTGCCTGTAGATCTTTAAATACTTTTAATCTATCGACTACGTTTAACCACTGGTCCCTGAATTATTATTATAAAATTATCCTTTGCTTCTAAATTTTAACTTTTTTGTCAGAGTTTCACATAATATTCAAGATGGTGCAAATCTTATATTCCCTCTGTCAGGTTATGGAGATTGATTCTGAGATGATCACATAATCCCAGTCAGGAATTTAGCATCCGCCCACCAGGTCTTTTGCTGCTGTTAATAGGATTATTCACCTGTGGTGCCAGGGGACACCACAGGGAAAATATCAGTCTGTAGGAAACAACACAACACAACACAAAACAAAACACCAGGGAAAGTAAAGATGAGAAACAGGGACAGGTGGAGTACTGATGATATTATTTAAGTATCTGGATACAGCCATGTCTGAAACAAAAACTATCTCCTGAAGTGTTCATTTATGTGAGCCAATAAATTCCAATTATGTTATGCCAGTTGGAGTTGGGTATCTTGTATAGTCAAAGAGTTTGATTAAAATAATCTGTGCTCCCTTTTCAGGAGAAACAAAAAATACAGACATACATATTCAGGTAAAGGAAAAAATCAGTTATAAAGAACTTCCTTATACACATAAGAAGAACATTGG
The DNA here is from genome assembly GCF_949752795.1 of Hyperoodon ampullatus. Classification (NCBI taxonomy): domain Eukaryota; kingdom Metazoa; phylum Chordata; class Mammalia; order Artiodactyla; family Ziphiidae; genus Hyperoodon; species Hyperoodon ampullatus. Next base: position 55,760,674 of record NC_136922.1, on the reverse strand, counting down.
TGAGCAGTGCAACTACTTATGTACAAATAATTTTTGATAATATGGTTGTGATATTTAATGTAATTGTTACTGAAAGGTTCTTAGAAGAAATTTTTGTGTAAAATGAAATGTAGTAGCTAAGCAGCATGATGTGAATGAGAATCTTTAAAAATGCTAGAGGCTTAAGCATGTTTGCAGACTGACAGGAGGGATAGAATTGTGAGTGGGTGAATGTATGAGAAAAAGAGGTGATGCTAGGATGGTTTTCTGAGAACAGGAGGGGTTGGGAATGTCCACTAAAAAACATACACAACCGAAAAGTTGAGAGTTAGGTTTTATTCCGTGGGAATTTTTAGGACTTCAAGCCCAGGAGGCAGCATCTCAAGTGACCCTGAGAGAACTGCTCCGAGGTGAGGGAGGACCCAGTATATACAGGAGTTTTGCAACAAAGGGCGGTAGTAGGAACAAAAGGTTACCATTAATTAAAGAGAACTGGAAGTCTCAAGTTAAGGATTTGAAGTGCTTTTCTCTGTATGGGAATATGCAAGAGTCTGGGCTCACTGAATTCATTCCTTTGATATGCACCTCAGCTATCTGGGGCCAGCGTCCTGTGTTTTCAAATCCTGAGTTTCAGGAGTGGCTGCAGTCTGATGGCTGCTAGATGGCAGGTATTCCTTTCCTTCCTGAGTTTCCTCAGGGCTCACCAGCTTACCATTGGCTATGGCTGCAATCGCTGGTGACTGTGACATTCTTTGTTTACTGATAGGGCAGGCAATATTCCATCTATCAGGAATTAAAGCACTGCTGGAAGAATGAGGTGAAGGCAATGGAAGAAGAGCCTAGGGGTGGCCCACAAGGGGCCATGTGGAGTGTATTAGGTCAATGAGAATGGTCCTGTCTATTGGCTTCAATTTCCTACAGAATATTAGGTGAGATAATCTAGCGTCAGAGGATATGTGTGGGGACTGTAGTTAGGAGGACAGTGGAGGATATTTGATATAGTGACAGTGAAGAGCTATCTACACAGGCAGTATAGAATGCTCCTTTGATGTTTCTTTCTCTGTAAATTCAGACTCAGTAATCAGCTCTATTGTGCCACTTTCTTCAAAAGACTTGGCTGCTCCAGGGAAGTTACAGGGAAGCAGTTTCATGGGATCCTTAAGAGCTGCATAAGAGTTTAGATGGGGAGGGAGGAAGGGAGTAAAGGCAGAGAGGTAGGAGGGTGTAGAATTTTGGCAGGAAGGTTATTGATCGAAATAATGGACCACAGAATCGTAGTAAATCAGTGAAGAAAGAAGTTTGACAATGTTTTTTCAGTTTTATTGATGTATAATTGACAAATAAAATTGGAATATGTTTAAAGTATACAACGTGTGATTTGATACATATGTACACGGTTAAAGGATACCCAAATCGAATTAACACATCCATCACCTACATATTTACCTTTTTAAAATTGTGAATGCTTAAGATCTTAGCAAATTTCAATGATCCAGTACAGTATTGTCAAACTATAGTCACCACATTATACTTTAAATCCTCAGAATTTATTCATCTTATAATTGAAAGTTTGTACTCTTTATCCAACCTCTCATCATTTCTCCTACCCCCAAGCCATTCAACCCTCTGTTTCTATGAGTTTGATTTTCTTTTCTTTTTTTGTGGGGGGAGGGGAGGTGGTTTCCACATATAAGTAATGCCAAGAAGTATTTGTCTTTCTCTCTCTGGCTTATTTCCCTTAGCTTAATGCTCTCCAGTTTCATTTATGCTATAACAAAGGACAGGATTTCCTTCTTTTTTAAGGCAGAATAATATTATTCCGCCTTAAAAAAGAAGGTATATATATGCCACATTTTCTTGATCAATTTATCTGTCAATGGAAACTTAGGTTGTTATTATGGATATGATGAATAATGCTGCAGTGAACATGGGAGTACAGTTATCTCTTTGAGATAATGATTTCATTTCCTTTGTATATGTACCCAGAAATTGGTTTCCTAAATCATGACAGTTCTATCTTTAACTTCTTGAAGACCCTCCATACTGCTTTCCATAATGGCTGTATCAGATTACTTTCCTACCAGCTCTGTACAAGGAAGCATTCTCTTTCCTCCACACCCTTGCCAGCACTTGTGATCACTGTCTCTTTTGATAATAGCCATTCCAACAGGTGCGAAGTGATATCTCACTGCGGTTTTGATTTGCAGTTCCTGACAATTTTTAAAGTAGAAGTTCCTAACTTCTATAATGTATAAAATTGCTTACAAAAGTTATGCATTTAAAAATTAGAACTGTTTTAACTGGATGTTGTTTTGAGGGAGATGATTTAATGAAATGGATTATTCTTCACGAAGATTTTGAAATAACAGAAAGAAAGAGGAAAAGAGAAAACCTCATGGCCCTTGGTGCTATAGCAGTTTATGTTCTGCTCAAGTTTAAAACTTTTTAAAAGTCATGAACTTGAAAATATGATTGTGTGGTATTTTAAAATGTCAGAATCACTGCTTCTTCCTAATCACTTATTTTTTCTTTTATGAAAAATATTATATTAGATTCCCCAAGTTTCTCCCTTTCTTAAGCTAATCAAGGGGATTCAACGGAAATTAGGTGAATTAACAGTGAAAGATATTTAACTATATCAGTATAAATAAAAGCACCTAGAATGTTCTCCAACTTAAAAATATTTCCAGAAGGGCCATCAGGGAAACTTTAGTATATGACATCTGGTTGAACTATTGTTCTCACGTTTATTAACTGCACGTTCTATTAGAACCACTTTCATATTAAAATAGTTTCTGTAGTAAATAAATAAGGCTAATAAGAGCTATATTCAGAAGGCATTACTCTTTAATAGATGCTTTCTATGGCTGTTGAGAGTAAAGAGGACATGATTTTATTAGTTAACATTAAATGTTTACAAACCTACTAATGGGAGAATGAGTTAGAATGTCTCAAGTGTCTAAATTGTTTCCCATTAGTAAGGTGGGTTGTACCATGAAGAAAAACTAATTTTTCAGACTTCCACAGTATCTCAAAGTATATTATTGCTTCAGTGACTTGAACACTGAGGGGAATAAAGGGTAATCAGTACATTCTTTGCTAGGAAAATAAATCCCAAATTTTACCTCCCTTTAACATAACATGAACTCACTGGAAGTACTCAGTTAAGAATTTTAGAAATAGTTGGCCTTGCTTCTAACGTGTTATATCCTCTAAAGACCGGTATGCAACAGTCTTTGGAATTAATAGATTGTTGAGAAAATAGAATTTATTAATTCCAAAGACTGTTGCTTACCAGTCTTTAGTGGATATAACACGTTAGAAGCAAAACCAACCATTTCTAAAATTCTTAATGGTAAGAAAACATACAACACATTTTCTAGCTATTTTAGCTAGAAAATGTGTTGTATGTTTTCTTACCATTCTCTACCAATACACAAGAGTTCATGACATTTTATTCCCATCAATGAGGGGTATTTACTACGACAGGAAAGCCTGCCATAGGAAGGGTTTTCTTTCTCCTATAATATTATCTAAATATTTTCTACCTTGGTGAATGAGATAAGGTGTTAAGCCAATATAAAACAAAAGAATTTCAACCTGTCTAAAGCTGTGTTTTAAGAGCTTGTTATCTTAGATATTTACTTTCTACCTAAAACTTTTTCAGTTGTTTCCAAAAGTGTTTCCAGTTTTACCTGCTCCTCTATAAGGGGGTAAAATGAAAATTGAAGAAGAAATGAAGGAGTCTGAGAAATAGAGTTTTTAAATTTTTTCTTAACTTCCTTTTCTTACCATCATTACCATTTTACATTTTCAAAATTTTCCATTGGATTTAAACCATGATATTGTAAGATAAAATGAGGCCAACTTTATTCATTCAGGAGATAGAAGGAGATGGAGTATGGGGCTAACTGTTTATTATGACAGTTCTGAAGTAGCAGTTGTGGCTCTTGTGCTTTTCCTCCATTTTATTTTTTTTTAATTTTAATTTCTTTTTAATCATAACTCTTTCAGCTTTGAAAGGCTCAAAATGGAACTGCCGCTTCTCATGTTCAATTGTATCAAATCTCATTTAATTTTCCAAAATATACATACCCATTTAACAAAGAACACATTTCTTGTAAAAGCCAAGAGATACAGAGATTCCATTTTTGAATGGGAGATAAGGGTGTAGAAGTGCAGTCCTGGCAGTGCTTCTTGAATATAGATATTAGATGTTCTAACTGGAGCTGGAAAATTAAATGTTACTTGGTCATTTCTCCACCCAGAGTCAGGTTCTAGGGTACATGTTTTATATCTGGACATTCTCTTTATGGTTCTATGTTTAGAAAGTAGCAAATGCAGCTTAAGAAAGTTAGGCAGCTGTCACAGATGAGTAAGTAAAACATCATGAAATAAGAAAAAGACCAAATTTGATGACAGGGTCCTTTACTCATAGCCATATGACCTTGAATTAATTATTCAACTTCTGGGAGCATCACTTATTTAGTCAACAAATACTGATTAAGCACTGTTCCTCTTCCAAACACTCTTGGGTGTATTGCAGATACTGCAGTGAATAAAGCTGTCCTTATGAAACTTACATTCTAGTTGGAGCAGACAGGCAACTCAAAAAGATGAAAAAGTAAAATGTATAGAATTTAGATATTAAGTGGAAGTGAGAAAAAGGCACACATAGAATGGGGACAAGAACTGATATAGGAGGACTGATATTTTAGATAATGTGGCCCAGAGAATGCTCCTCTCATAAGCGACTTCTGAATGAACTAACTATGCAGATATCTAGTGGAAAAGCTTTCCAAAAAGAGGAAATACTTTCTTAACAGCTTTGAGATGAGATTCATCCTGACATGTTCAAGGAGCAGCAAGAGGCCAGTGTGGCTGGTATATAGTGAACAAGTTTGGTAGTAGTAGGAGATGAGAAGATGAAAACAGAGTCACTTAGGAGCTAGATTATGGAGCCCTGTATGGGTCGTGGGAAACCAGTGAAGGCTTTCAACATAGGCGTGACATGGTTTGACTTATAATTTTACAGAATCACTTTGGCTGCTGGGTTGAGAATAGACCGAAGATAGGCAAGTCCAGACACAGGGAAGGCAGTTAGAAGATATTGCAATAATTGAGGAGAAATATGGTGGCTTGGATCAGCGTGGTGATGGTGGCAGTGGTAAGTAGTAGTCAAATTCTAGATATATTTTGAAGATATTTCAATCAAATCCTATTGAAATTAATTAAATTTGGAGACTTATTGTGCGTGTGAGAGAATGAGAAGACTCTTGCAGTTTCAGTCTATTCACCTGAAAAAAATGAGCATAATTTTTGCTCTTTTGCTTGTGGGATTGATGTGAAATACATGTTGTAAGAATTAAATAAATTACAGTTATTGTTATTTGGTGCATTTACACTAACTAAAATCAGAGTTTTCCAAAGACTGAATGTGCAGGATTACATCATTTTCAGGAGGAAAACTTCCTTTCTGAATATAGGAAACTCTATGGTAAGCTCTTTATGTCCAAAGAACATTTCTTTCATTTGCATTTGTTAGGATTTTGATTAATAAGGAACTGATCTATAAAGATCCAAGCAACCCTTCATAGTTCATCAATGGCAGCCATGTCATCTGGCCTCAGTCCAGTTGGTTGTGTGTCCTGAGGAAGATTCCCTTCTGATGAGTGGACCAATTCAGTTCTGCTTCAGCTTGCTCAATCTAGAAATCCCCAGAAATGTGAGAGGTGATCTATTATAAAGAGCGGTCTTCCTATAAATTTTAAGTACATTTTGTAGCAAGTCTAAAACATATTATGTTTTTCATTTTTATTTTTGTTTTTTATGATAAAGAATCCCCACATACACATCTTAAACTTATTGGGGAAAAATAACTAAATCTTTACTACATATTCAAATCCATCCACAGTTAGAAATCTATCAAAAATTAATGAACTGATGATGTTATTTACACTGAAATGTGAAAAGCATGATGTTTCCTGAGTGTTTTGGTTTGATACATAAAATTTGATGAGGGGCGCTACAAATGCTATAACAAAGCTATAGACTTTCGGAGATAGGGGACAGTTAGCCAAGGGATGTTGGAGCAGCAGAGTTGAGCTAGCTTTTGCTATTGTGTACCTAATAGAGCTAAGGTTGCTTTTCAGGTTTGGAGAAAAAAAAAACAGCCTTCATCAGGGACTGGAAATTTGAAACTTAGTGTCAGGAAAAGAAAAAAATAAACAGACAAAATTGAAGGTAGGATTGAATCAGATTAGCAAGTAGCCAGGGAAGGAACTGAGGAGGATCACCTGTTCTTCAGAAACACCTTCCTAACCTTTCCAACTTGATATACTTCCTTCTATTGGATGTTCTCATAACTTGTTGAATGCTTCCTTATGAGTCATAAATTTACATTTCTTCAGTTATTTGATCAATATTGCTCACTTCCAATCCACTGTAAGCTTAAAAATTTCTCCAGGGCTGATTTTGTTCACCACTATGAACATTACACATAAGCTCAGCCTATGGTAAATAAATGAACACAATCAGTTGTTAAAGGAAATAAGGGAGAAATGAAGGAAATAGGTCATCAGAGGATCAAGATTTTAGCAAATTAACTTTAAATTACATGAAGACCATTCTGAGGTATAGCTGCAGATTTACATGATCTCTAAAATGAACATCTTTGGAAAATGGATTTTTCTTATATTCCTTCACTATTTAAAAAATCTGTGTTCATTCTTCTCACTTTGCTGTGTCTACTGAGCAAGTTTTTCATCTTGCTGTATTTTAGTCTTATGGATTATTCTGTCACTGACCTATGAAAAGCGAATCACTCTATATTAAATTTTCTATACTTTAGTTTTTTCTTTGAAACATCCCTTATATCTGAAAGAATTTATTCTCTTCTTCAAATCTAAAGAGCCCTCTTCTCTTCCTTCAAACTCCATGAATTTAACAAAATGATTTCTAAGCTTCAGGAAGCTCTAACATTATCCAATTCTAAGAATTATTTCTTGGTGGAATACCAAGTGGAACCTTTCAATCTTTCTGCTTGTACGTTTTGGGACATATATTGTATCAGTTGTTAAAGATCTGTATGGCCCTTATCTCTCCATGAGCAATCAGAATACCCCAAATACACGTGAAGGGACATTGGTAAATAGCTCCTGCAGATTATTTGTAAATCTCGATAATAAGATTGAGCTGGTGAAATAGAATAAGTACAAAGAGACAACTTATGAGCCATCCTAATTTATTATTATTATTATTTTTAAAGAAGATGTTGGGGGTAGGAGTTTATTAATTAATTTATTTATTTTTGCTGTGTTGGGTCTTCGTTTCTGTGCGAGGGCTTTCTCTAGTTGTGGCAGGTGGGGACCACTCTTCATTGCGGTGCGCAGGCCTCTCACTATCGCGGCCTCTCTTGTTGCAGAGCACAGGCTCCAGACGCGCAGGCTCAATAGTTGTGGCTCACAGGCCTACTTGCTCCGCGGTATGTGGGATCTTCCCGGACTAGGGCTCGAACCCATGTCCCCTGCATTAGCAGGCAGATTCTCAATCACTGCGCCACCAGGGAAGCCCCATCCTAAATTATTTTAAGACTCGAATATAAGTGTATGTTCAAATGCAAAATAGATCATTTAAATAATCAAAAATAAGATCCAGAGTGTCTCTCTGTTTTATCCACATATGTTTCCCAGTTAGGCTTTCTTGAACTCAGAATTGTATATTGGGAAAAACGGGTCTTAAGCATTCCTTACCATTTCTTTTTCTCACAAGTGCCTACTATCCTAATATTCTCTTTATATTTTTCCATTCAAATCCAAAATTCAAAACAAAATAAAATACTTTAAATCTTTTTCACATGAAGGAGTAGAAGACTGTATTATACAGTTTGTTGTATGACCCACATGAAGTAAAAAAAAAAAAAAAAGCAAAAATAATTCTCTTTGAGTGAAAGGCCATTGATTATCAAGTTGAAGATAGGGTTTGGAGTAGGAGTGGGCTTGAGGTTTGTAGATCTGAAATTGTACCCTTACTTTCCTTCTAACTAAGCTAACCTGTAGGGCTAATCTAAGTAGTTAAAAATAAAATAAAATCACCAACTCATATGAACCACTTATTTGGAAAAACGTGATGGGATCTCACAGTTTTCAATGAAAAATATTCATGGTGATGTATATAAGTGCAAAAATCTTCTGGAGTGTAAAGGAAATTAACTCTCTGAAGATAATTTCAGTTCTTCAACTAAATTAGCAGCAGTTGACAATTCCCTAGATATTCAATTTTTAGGTAACCACATTTATTGGCAATTTGATGATTGATATCTACTATTAACATAAAAAGTATTTTAATAACAGCCTGTGTTTTCTTTGATGCTCTTTTTGTTCAATGCTCTTTGGAGTTAAGAGTTTTCAAAGGGATCTTATTTTTTTAAACTCTTGACATAAAGATCCTCTTTATAAAAAAAAAGAATTTTAAACAGAATTTTTTAGTGCACCATATAATTTGAAATTCTGCTAATTGGCCTAGCAAGGGTAAATATACTACATTTACTATAAGTAAATATAGTATGGAGCATATTTCACACACACACACACACACACACACACACACACAGATAAAAGTTTAATATTACAAAGTTTTCCTGAGTGAATATATACAATTATTTTAACTTTCTGAAATATTGTGAATGCTGTAAGAAACAGTAGGTGTTTATAATCAAATTTGTTAGTAATTTCAATTCATTGACTGAATCCTTTCCAAATGAACTCTCCTAGTTCTGAATTCCTAATCATCTGGGGGCAAACCAGGGCTATATATTTAAAAAAAAAGACCAAGCCAAAAAGGAATGACCCAGGGCTTCCCTGGTGGCGCAGTGGTTGAGAGTCCGCCTGCCGATGCAGGGGACACGGGTTCGTGCCCTGGTCCGGGAAGATCCCACATGCCGCGAAGCGGCTGGGCCCGTGAGCCATGGCCGCTAAGCCTGCGTGTCCGGAGCCTGTGCTCCGCAACGGGAGAGGCCACAACAGTGAGAGGCCCGCATACCACCAAAAAAAAAAAAAAAAAAGAATGACCCTGTTTGTTATTGTAAACTTCAGATACTCTTTTATTTTCCACTTCTTCCCAAATTGGTTATTATAATACATATTCAGAAACCCATGTATTTGAGGATGTGTGTCTAACTTTATATGGTTGAATAAGACCTGTTCACACATTCCAAGCTTAGAAAAACCCATATACTTTGAAAAGAATTGCAACCAGTATAAATACTGTTTCCTCTAACTTAATCTAAGTATAGGAATAAAAACAACCCATATTGAGACATTTTACCTTTGAAGATATTTTTGTTTCCAGAAATTAAAAGCAGCAATCTATGGGGCACGTTCATACCTGGAGAGAAACTTATTTCTCCTGTTTGTCTTTGTATTGAACCCCAGAGGATGGGAAGGTGTGGTGGTTAAATGTCTCCAACGGTACTTCAGATGTGGGTAGGGCCCATGTGATCATGCCTGAGACCCAGTGTCAGTATAGAACCATGATTTCAGCCATGTTGTTGTATCTTCGATGGTTTTTATAAAGCCTCATGAGAACAGTTGGGGAAATGAAAGAAGCTGGGCACAGAAGAGACAGGACAAAGATAACTAAACAGCCTGTAGGCCAGCTGGTCTTGGGGAGTGGTCCAGGTGTTCAAGTCACTGGTCAAAATGGCACATGAAGAAACTGGATCTACAGGTAGAGCCCAGAAGATGGAGAAACCCAACTGTCACAATCCCATAAGTTAAAAGAGAAACATTATTCTAGGAGATATTCACAGCCTGTGAGTACCTATTGCCAGTCTCAGAGAGTGGGAGTGGGTGGGTAGAAGAGGGTTGGGAAGTGGGAGACAGAATGATAGAACCCTAGCAAGCTGGTTGGATTTCAAGAGAAGGCTCAAATCTCAGGAGGATCAACTATTGTCAAATTGAAACACTGAAAGAGAGGTTGGAGGATACAGAATAAACTGTGCTGGGCTGTTAGCAGAAGTCTGTAGATCACAGATATTCATCTCAGGCACAGTGGATATCAGGCTATGCCCGCCCTACTTGGCAGTGGCTGCTAATAATACTTCCCACCGTGGCAAGGGCTTAGCATTGCTATGCGTGAGAAGTCAGTCTCAGTGACACCAGAAATAGGCTTATTCACATCAGTATTGGGACTCTAACCATTTAGTTTAGTACTGCTGGAACTGACATAGATTTTTGTAACAAAAAGGTCAAGTAAGTGGAACGCATTACTGAGACTGATTTTAGAATGTCTCCATAAATGCCTGGAAATGTTTAGATAATAGCAAGTAGTTTTATTTAACAAAATAGTTTCCCTAAATTTAATAATTCTCTAAAATAACTACTAATTATTTATTATCTGATTTCCTTTTTACATATTTTTCTTTTTCAAATCAGATTTTTAGAACTTATGCAATAAAATATTTTTTACTAATGTTTTCTAATAAATAAAATTATCATGGTGAAACCTGGAGTATGGTAATTTCTGTAAATAATCATTTAGACTACCATTTTATTGTAATAAAAAGATGAACATGGGCTTTGAAAAACATGCACTGTAGCTTTTTTCATTTCAAGGGAATGAATTGATTCTGTATACAGTGTCATTTTCCTGGAACTCTCCTTAGGTTAATGTTCCCAAATCAAGTAACCCTGTTCAGTGTTCATTCTGTAAGTTTAGAATATGCTTGTTACATATTGACACTGTCTTCAAAAATCAATGCTGCCTTTGTTGCTGAGCATTTATAAATTGAGATGTTTTCTCTGTTTGAGAAGTTCTACCTTCTTCCCTTTCTTCTGTACATTTTAAGGTTTACAATAGTTTGCCAGAGGAAATGATTGAATCTTTAGTTTTTATATAATACCAAATAGGGAATCATCTATTGTTTTTCTTGGATACCTATAGTTTCTGAAGAGTTTTGAGCAGGAACTTTTATTTCCCCACCTAAGGAGAGCTTTTCTAGTTGTTGAGGAACATGCTTGGAGTTGATGAATCGAAGTGTAATTATTTTCTGGCTTTTAATTGCTTCCCAAATCTGCTATGTTCATTCTGCAAGAGTGAGTGTTAACCCATTGAAGCATAGTTAATTGTGGGCTTGTAGATTCAATGATGTTTGGATGTTTCACTTGGGAGCATGAATACTCTGTGTACCACTCAAATGACCGCATTCTGTTTGCCTTACAAGTGTCTCTGTGACACTTTGTAGGATCTTTTGTCTCTGTGCAAAGGAGGCACACAGCTGTTAATTGACAAGGTAAGTAATCTTCTGATTACAGTAGTTAAAAGCTGTTCTCTAATGAATTTTACTTGTCATTTTTAATTCTTTAAAATCTTTGTCTGCATTTCATTAGGATGGCTTTATCATTCAGATTGCTCTCCTGTTGGTTATTTTGATAGATTTAATGGTTTATCTTCAAACTGTGGCAATCCCTTAAAAATATGATAGAGTGATACTTAGATTCTTCAGGAACTTTTTACACTTGATTGCTTTTCCAACCCATTTTTCCTCTCTTACACTTTACATTTTTGCAGATCAAGTATTTTGCATTTTCTACATGCCCTGAGCAAGCTTCTGCTTTAATCTTTCATGACTTAATCTACTGACTAAATATGAGATAGTTGGTGAGGCAGCAAGGAAAGACTGTTATTATTTCCTGTTCTGCTTGCCTGCTGTGAGTTGATTTTTTTTTTTTTTTTTTAATTTACAAGCAATAGGCTTTCACTGTGCAGTTTCCTAAGAGATGATTCAGGTACTGACAAAAATATTTGTAAGCCTTTTTAGGGTCTAGTGGTAGCACGAAAGTGAATTTGTAAGAATGGTTTATTATGCATTTCATGATGCAAAAATGTAACATTCAGCCATTACTTATTCCATAAGAGAGCATTTTTAGATCTTGCATATGATCTCCTGTATATGAAAATGACAATTCACATACAAATATGTTTCTTGAGATCGTATCTCATTTCTCTATAGCTAATGCATTTACCAAATAGCTCTTTTATAAGGTATACTCTAATTAGTAAATTATGCCAACCTAGGTGTTTGGTTGGTGGGAACAATTAATTGATGTAAGAGCAATAAGGAAGATAAGAAAATGCAAAAAAGTTGGTAGTAGATAGAGATAAGATAGAGTATCTGGACCTTTTTATACTTAATAAATTGGGATAATATTGTCCTTAGTTGCAAGTACAATTGAATCATTTAACAGTCCTACCTGGCAAAGGTTATATGATGTCGAACCATGCAGCAGATGGTAGAATTACAGGATGCAACATTTCATGGGTCCTTTTTCAAAGTTTGCTAAAGTGAGATCTGGTACATGGCTTTAATTACAAGTTAATTCTGCCTGGAAGCTTGTATATAAGTAATTTGTCAATTTAGTTATAATGGAAATCTGTCTTTGTATGAAATGGAATCCATGCCAAATTATTCTTTTTAGTGTTTAGAGCATAGATTCTCAAAATGAAAGGAAGCACAATTTTCAAAGAACTCAGTGTATGTATTGATTTTTAGAATGCATCAGTGAAGTGGCAAGACAAAATTCATGTATGCTCAGAGGTTTAAATGGATTTCATTTTTTGGTAATATAACCAAGAGTTTTAAAGCATAAGTATGAAAATGCATAAGACAAACAGTGATCATTTTCAATTTTTGATTTCCCTTATTTAAAATGCAGTTGTGCCAAAATGATATTCATCTCAATTATTGTATGTCTTCTGATTATAAAAAAGGGTTCACATTTTAAGTAGTAAATGTGACTATTAAGTTTGAAAATCCTAGAAGTCATCTCAAATCCTTTAAGTGACTGGGTAGAGAAGAAACAAACAAAGATCAGCATTAATTAAAAAAACAAAACCCACAGCATCAATGTAAAATGAATAAATATTAAAATTAGTTGAATATACAAGCACAGTTGCTCACTTAAATAGTTGTAATATCTACTTAAATATTTGTATTCGCATATTTCAACGCAAATCATATATTTGACTCTATCTTTTAGCGTCTGCTGATCTTTATTTATTTTATTTTATTTTATTTTTTATTTTTTGTGGTATGGGGGCCTCTCACTGTTGTGGCCTCTCCCGTTGCGGAGCACAGGCTCCAGACGCACAGGCCCAGCGGCCATGGCTCACGGGGTCCAGCTGCTCTGTGGCATGTGGGATCTTCCCGGACCGGGGCATGAACCCGTGTCCCCTGCATCGGCAGACGGACTCTCAACCGCTGTGCCACCAGGGAAGCCCTGATCTTTAAATGTTAAAATATACTTCACTAAAAATTTTTAAATTGTGGAACCCATTGGCATGGAACCCAAGTGTTCCATTTATGTTTGTCTTCTGTGTAACACAGACAACTGTGTGATTGGTTCTGTTTTTCATTTTTTTCCTTTTCCCAAATTTTCATTGTTTCTTCTTACTACCTACTACAACAAATATATATTGTATGCTGGGTAGAGTCCTCTCTTCTTGGCCAGACCCAAAGTTAAAGAGATTGTAGAGGAGATGGCCACGTTCAATTAGAAAATCTTTCACAATAAAGATCTCTCGACAAATATATGGCTGTAATACATATAGCACTTATACTGTGCCAGGCACTTTTCTAAGTGTTTTTATATATTAACTTATTTAATTCCCAACACGACTCTTCAAGATAGGCATGTTTGATAGTATAGACAAGAGAATAAGTTTTCCCTGGGATCACACAGTTTCTAAGAAGTAGAGCCAGCATTCCAACTCAGTCAGGTTGAGAATTTGCATTCCTATCAGTGTTCTGGGGCTTATGTGTTTTATGGTTTGGTAATTGTTAATGTTAAAGCATGAGAAATAAGGTCAAACAGACAGGGGAAAAGATCTGAAAACTAGATCAATCAGATAGATACTGAAAGGGAATGACAAGTAAAAAAATCCCCATCCATGAAAATCTGAAAAATACAAAGTGGTAATAGGAGACAGTAATGGATCTTGAACCATTAAAAAGTCTAGAATATATGATAGTCCATTACAAGCTATTGCTTACCTATGACATGTTCTCGTTGGCTTTTAAAAATGATTTGTAGTTGGGCTTCCCTGGTGGCGCAGTGGTTGAGAGTCCACCTGCCGATGCAGGGGACATGGGTTCGTGCCCCGGTCTGGGAAGATCCCACATGCCGCGGAGCGGCTGGACCCGTGAACCATGGCCGCTGGGCCTGCGCGTCCAGAGCCTGTGCTCCGCAATGGGAGAGGCCGCAACAGTGAGAGGCCCGCGTACCGCAAAAAAAAAAAAAAAAAAAAATTTGTAGTTGGCTCTCAAATAGAGTAAAGAGATGTATTGTGAGTTAGACCCATAGGTAAAGGCCCCAGGTAAAGTGGACTGGATTCAGTTGATACTTCACCCTAGGTCCTCACACTTGCCTTGCTTTCTGGCCAGAATGGCTGTGGTAATACTTGCAACACTCCTGCATCCTGGAGACAGGTTGGCTGCTGCCTCTGATGTTGCTCTTGTTGTTTGGAAGCAAAACAATACAGTGAATATAAATATTCAAACATAATTAAAATGAAATTCAATTCATTCTCAGGTCACTGTAATTTTAATTTGGTACTATGTACTTGCAAATGTGCAAGTGGCAAGTGCATATTCAAAATGCAGATGTTGTATTTTCTGCTAACTTTACTTTCTAAAGACATTTCATGTACTGATTCTTACGGAAAACTATACTAAATAATCCTCAGCTAGACAGTATTTACCTAGAATGGATTCTAGGCTGAGCTATCTGAAATATATGAGGGAGAACCTTCCAGAGATCTGTATATTTGGATTATTTAGAAAAAAAATTACAGGGCCAGAGTTCTTTCTCAGATTTTAAAAGTAGTTGTTAAATTTAGAGAAAGTAAAACAAATGTATCTGGTCATTACAACTGTGAAACACAAAAATAAATAAAACACAAAGCATATTCTGAGATTTAAATAGCTAGTGGGCAATTGGGCTTTCTCATCTTATTATCATTAATTAGTAATGGATGAGTAACTACATTCATGCCTCATATACTAAACTTTTCTCATCAAAATCTCAGTATTTAAGTAGGAAGAAAATAAAAGGTCCACATGAACAGAATTTCTGTCTGTTTTGTTCATTGCTATAGCTCTAGCTCATAGAAGGCTTCCTGGCATATAGTAGGTGCTCAATAAATATTTGTGGCCTGAATAAATATGAAAATAAAACAATGTTAGAAAAAATATAAGAAGAGATGAAAAGTGTCAGGGAGAATGGTAGGTACTCAGGATGTGTTTTCAGGATGTGATTACTTTGTTTCTCTTTATCTCCTAAATGAATAGTACGAATGTTTAGCACATAGAAAAGCAGCGTTATCAAAAAAAAGTTGGTAAAGTAAATTTAAACCAAATCATTGTGTACAGGTATAGTTTTAGTTTCTTGACTACTTCTGGATAATCGGTTGCCTCATGATGAGTATTAGACTACAAAGATGGGAAAAATAGAACATTCAGCATTACTGTCTACTTTATCAAGAAAACCTATCTGGTAATTTGGGTACTTTGGGCTGCCCAGTTCCCCATAATATAAAGACCCTCCATAATACAGCCCCCTGTAATACAAAGGCTTTTCCATACCCCATTTACCATTCAAAAAATTCAAAAATACCATTTTGATCTTTAAGAGTTTTGTGATTTATTTTGGTAGACTGAATACAAACACATGCATACACGTATAAACACACACACACAAATGCACACTTCTATACACAGAATATAAAGCACCAAAAACATTTAAAAAGCAATTAATAAGCACAGTTTGATACAGACTAAGTCAAATGCAAAAATGCTGAGGGATCACGTATGTCATTTAAAATAAAGGGCAGCAAGTAACGCATTTTGAGGAAAGTTTGGACATGCATTGAGCAGAGAAGAGCAGATTTTACTTATTTGTCTAATTTTCGCTATCCCCTTCATTTTATCTTCTTATGAATTCTACTTCATTTTTATCAAAAAATTTAATGATTGTTTTATAATTAGATTATATAAAAGATTGGCTTTAACAATTTGGAGCAAGGCTAAAATTTCATGGGTTTTGGGATGCCAATCACCTTAGGTAATGCCAGTTAGGAAAAAAAATAGTAGTCTTTCAAATTATCTAACTTAGATGTAAATTAGATGTAAATCACACATCATTTTACAGAGCGACAATTTTCTTTCAAACACGATAAGACCTAGCTAAAACATTAACAGAAATAACTGGGTAGTAACAGGTGTCACATTTACTGCAGGGCAAATGGTTTATTCTTTTACAACACTTTTCCACCAGATTTGCCTCAGTTTTTTGGGGTGAGTATTCTCACAGCTTTGAGTGAAGATGTCTAACTAAAAAGAGAGCACAGATAAGTCGCCTCAGTCAAACTAAAAGTATGTACAAAAAAAAAAAAAAAAGAAGAAGAAAGCATGGTACAGTCTTGGTAATAATCAAAAGAGAATAAATAAGCATTTGATTCCTGGGAATTTTGCATATATTTTGCCAAGAGCAATAATACATAGCAGTAATGGGATGGCTTTTGTCTTGACTTCCCGTCTGTGTCCCATTCTCCTTTTCATTGAAACCATCTACCAGGATTCTGTGCCTTTCTGTGGCACACTGCACAGGGCTTCCCACCTAGGGTTTTAGTAAATGAGTGAAACTATGAGTTCCAGGCAGTTTTTTATTTCATTTTCCTCATCAACATGTGCCTGTTCAGAGTCTTATGCTCTACTTGCTTGGGTGGGCAGTCTCTACTTAGAGTATGTGGAATTCTTAGGGACAGAGAAAATTTCTATTCTCCCTATTTGTTCACATGTATATGGATTTACAATATTTATTTTATACTTTGGGTTATATTCCTATATTTACTTTAGTTATTTTTTTGCTCAAGTTGTTCCAGCTTTGGCCATTGGGAGCTCTTCCGTTGGCTTTTTGGCCCTTTTACGTAGTTCCATCACTGTCATTATTTTTATTATTTTTTTAGAACTTCCTTACTTGCTTGCACCTTAAGATGTATCAGCTCATCTTGCATATTTCCAAGGATTCCTTGTCTCTTTTATTGGAGAATGATATTGGAAACCAAGATATGAGTGTTAGGTATACTCACTGCTACTGATGTGTCATTGCTTCTAGGCCCTTTCGGCTGAAACAGCAAGGAAATTATATGTGTATACTAACCCATGCATACCCATAGATCTATAAGTCTTTCTATATGTAACTATAGGTATCTATATTAGACTGAAAAAGAGTTCGTTCTGTTCTCTCCAACTTTAAGCCATTACCACATGGATTTTTCTAGCCTTCTCCTTTCACTTGTCTGTGATCTCCCACTCCAACTGTGAGAAAACTAACTCACTAAGTTCATTTACTGAACTTTCCACTTCTAGTATACATGAAAAGTGGTTTCAGAACTGTTATCTGTACCTCTGTGGGGAATAAATTCTTCAACTAGAGTACAGTGCTATGTACAGTTCCTTTTGCCTTTAGTCTTGAGAACTCCTCTCATTTCCAAAGTTAGTTAGGCCAGCACACTTTCTCCATGCTCTTTAAGTGAGATCATTTCATAATTTGTAAAATAGTGAGATTCTTTTGTCACATTCTGCATTCCATTCTAGGAATCCCTCATACTTCTAAATGATTTGTTTAAATTTTATACATTAAAGTTTACTTACTGTGCTTTAAAGGTCTATGAGTATTGACAAATATATAGCTTCATGTATCGACCCCTACAGAATTGTTGTGACTGCCCTAAAAATTCCCTGTGTATATTCACATTGCCCTGTTTTTGTTTTTTGGGGTTTTTTTTGCGGTATGCGGGCCTCTCACTGTTGTGGCCTCTCCCGTTGCGGAGCACAGGCTCCGGACGCACAGGCTCAGCGGCCATGGCTCACGGGCCCAGCCGCTCCGTGGCATGTGGGACCTTCCCGGACCGGGGCACGAACCCGTGTCCCCTGCATCGGCAGGCGGACTCTCAACCACTGTACCACCAGGGAAGCCCTGCCCTGTTTTTAAGGCTCTCTTAGGGACTGGTATTTGTTAATTTGACTCTATCATTGGTCAAGAACATGTTCTTTCTTGGAAGATAGAGAATTTAACCTATACACTTGTATGCATAGGCGTAGCATGTGTCTGAAGGTGCCACTCAGTTGTTTTGGTCTCCTGGTGAGCTTGCTCACCAGTGGGTATAGAAAGCCATGCTGTCCAAGTTGGTCTTTTAGTAGTTCAGGTACTGAAATACCTTTTATCTCAGGACCTGGGCTCTCAACCAAAATGACCTCATTTGTCTGGAACTGAGTTAACTTTTTGAAAAACCACTCAAATTTTTGAGGGTCAGCTCCTTTCATTATTGGTTGGCAGCTAACTCCAGTTCACAGGGCTCAGAAGCCCACCAGGGTAAGGGACTTACTGTTTACTCATTGATTCCATAAATATACTGGTATATTTTGGTCAGGGACATTACAAGCGCTCTGTGGTACTGTCAAGCATTTGGAAGAGCAGAAAAAGGAAAAAGAAAACAAGGCTAATATTTATTGACAGCTATTGAAATTCAGGTATCATTCTAGGGCCTTTAGATCACATATATAAAAGTTCTGAAAATCTCAACTAACAAAGATTTTACTCTGTTAAACCAACATCATGATGCCTATACAAATTGTCAATTCCCATATGCCCTTCTTTTCTTCCAAAGCAAGACTGTGACTTCCACTGTTTTCAGATATTTATTTTACCTCTTTTCAAAAATGTATATGGTAACGTTGGCAAAATGGCCAAATCAATATTCCTCACAAGCATTCCCCTTCAACAACAATAATTTGGCATCCATAACAGTGCCTTTGTGGGAACTTTGGGATGCAGGCAGGAGACTGTGAAACCATAATGCAATTGCAGATCAAAAAGTACCATGTTGAGAAGGCAGGCTCTACCTAGGCTCATGCACCAACCATGGTGGATACAGAAATAGAAACAGTTTGGCACTCTTGAGAATTTAGCTAAAGCTCCATCTGGCTTTGGATCTGTCAGCAGCATCATAAGCCAAGGAACCCAGGAGGACTACATAGGTAATAGACATACAGACCTCGGTCCAGCTGTGCTCCATGAAGTTATCTGTGAGCCCCTGAAGATTAGCCTGGCAAGCTTGGTCAGAATATAGATTCTTAAAAGTCCGTGTAACTGAGCTCCAGCTAATCCCAGCCATAGTCTGAAGAGCCCTGTTGGCACAGGGACCCAGTAGGAGACACTCCTGTTGGCACTTCTGAAGATGCTGAAAGGGCCCTGTACATAGGAGCAGCTTCCTTATAGCCGTAGTCTGCCAGTTGGCCAGCAGTCCTGAGGGTCCAGGGGCCCACAGGAGATTCTACCATATGCACCCCCCAGAGATGGTGAAAGTGCCCTATATTTGGCTCCAAACTCTCTCAGCCATTGCCCTGGGCCAGTCCTGCCCACCCAGGGACCCATCCAGTGACCAGGCAGCAGCCTTCTCATGGACCTAGCAGGAGCCACACTCTGCATATCTGGTAATAGGCCCTCTGTCAGAGGCTCCAACGGTGGACCTTGATGTCGATACTTGTACCAGTGCCATCCTACCCACTGACTACAACACTGGAGGCAGTCCCATCTACCCAGGAAGCCAACAGGATCTGAGGCCCTGGTAACAAGCCCTCCAGGTGCAGACTCTACTGCCCAAGGACCCTTATAACCAGCTCCAACCCAGGAAGACTGTGATTCCCTGCAAACCTTTGTACACTGTTGGTGGGAATATATTGATAAATTGGTGGGGTCACTATGGAGAACAGTATGGAACCTCCTTAAAAATATTAAAAATAGAGCTACCATATGATCCAGCTATCTCACTTCTGGGTATGTATCCAAAGGAAATTAAATCACTATCTTGAAGAGATAGCTGTACTCCCATGTTCATTGCAACACTGTTTATAATAGCCAAGACATGGAAATAACTAAAGTGTCCATCAACAGATGAATGGATAAAGAAAATGTGGTATAAATATATGTGTGTGTGTATATATATACACACACAAGTATATACATATATAAAGAGAGAAGGAGACAGACATAAGCACAATGGACTGTTATTCAACTATAAAAAAAGAAGGAAATCCTGTCATTTGCAACAACACGGATGGACCTTGAGACATTGTGGTAACTGAAATAAGTTAGAGAAAGACAAACAATGTATGATCTCACTTATATGTAGAATCCAAAAACATCCAAACTCACAGAAACGTAGAGTAGAAGAATGGTGGCTGCCAGGGGCTGGAGGCTGGGGAAAACGGGGAGATATTTTTCAAAGGGTACAAACTTGCAGATGAATAAGATGGGAAAGTTCTGGTGATCTAATACTCAGCATGGTGACAGTAGTTACCAATATTCTATTACATACTTGAAAGTTGCTAAGAGAATAGATCTTTAATGTTCTCACCACACACTCATAAAAAATGCAATTATGTGAAGTGATGGATGTGTTAACTAATTTTATATAGTAACCAGTTCACAATGTATATGTGAATAAAATCATGTTGTACACCTTCAACTTATCCAACATTATGTGTCAATTATATCTCAATAAAGCTGGGGAAAAAAACCCAAATATATGTCTGACCTCATTTAAAATGTTGTACTTCAATATCTTGTAATAACCTATAATGGAAAAGAATCTGAAGAAGTACATATATATATATATATATATATATATTTATAAGCTGAATCACTGTACTGTACACTTTAACACAACATTGTAAATTAACTCCATCTCAATAAAAAAAAATGCCTCTTTCAAGTTTCCTAAATGATAAGGTCCACACTTTTCATCCTTTCTAAGCATTGCAGGGTTTTCTTTTCCCTATATTAGTGTCCCAAGAGACCACCTCCACCTCGGTTCTGCTGTTCATAAAATAATTCTTGGAGGATAATGTGGGTATATTTTTAAAAACAAGCAAAAAACCTGTAATTTTGATGCATTTGTACCTGAAGTGCAGTCCTTTTCAGACTCTGACTATGGGCACTTTCCTCCATTCCTACAATGTAGTTCTTATTAATAGCAAAACCTTGTTTATACATTTTGAGTCTGTCTCTTTTTTCTAAAACATAAATGGTGATTGCACTTTTCTATCAATTTCAGTATGAGCTGAAGTATTTATTTTGCTTAGAATTGATGATGTTAATATTCACATTAAAAAGTCAGTGCACATGACAATAGACCTAAAAAGATAGTTTGCCTTGTAGTCTCAGGATATGATTCAGTTTAATCTGATTGAGAAGCTTTAAAAGGGAGCAGCAGCAAATATTATTTGTTTCAAGGTTAAGTCTGTAGAAATATCTATCATAGACTGTATTTTCATAAATATAAAAGCTAAAAAGTAAGTATTCAAAAAAATTAAACATGAAAATTCTTATAATGTTCTATTGTCACAATACAGTATGTTCTATTACACATAATTGTACAAGAGACAACTGTGCCAAAATGAGAGCATGTGTTGAAAGGCATATCTGACTCTTGCCTGATGTTAGACCATTGATTACACAGACATGCACAAGTATGAAATAAAACAAAGATCAGTGTAAATCATCATTCTTCCTAATCAGTGATAAATTTACAAAATTTAACTATATGCTATGGGAAAGCAAGAAAACTGGTACAAGATTTGTACAAAAGTGACTTATCAGGTAACTACAAAAGTTAGCAAATGAGATTTCCAACATGTTAAAATTTGATACACAAAATATTTATATTTGTTTCAAGTTTTTAAACTCTTTAAAAATTTATACAAAAGCATTTTTGGTTAAACTTCTGCAGCTCTCCTAGAACTTCCTGTAGGACTCATTAAAAATTCATCTACACAGAACCCAGTTTGAAAAGTCAATATTCCAACAAATAAGAAATGTATTAATTTCTGGTGATATAGGCAAGGATGAGACAAGTTTGACAGGCAGAAAGGAACCATGGAGGTGACAGTTGTCCAAAGACTGAAGGGGCACTTCGTGGGAGAATTGATCCTAAGGCAGGTGTCGACCAGTAGTTCTCAAATGCTCCTTTTTGCTGGCCTTGCCTAGAGCTTTCTTTGGTTATCTTTTGTGGTCCTTTTTGACCCAAGGTGACCTATGCATTATAGTATGAGAAGTCATATGTTTGCTGTTATTACTACCCAAATTGTTGCTTGGGTGGGTGTTTTTTTTTGGGTTTTTTTTTTGGTTTTTTTGGGTTTCTTTTCCCCAGTTCCTGATTTTAAGATAATCTAGTTTGAAAGATAAGGAATTTCAGAAAGATGCCTTAATTTTTTTCTGTATTGCTTAAAAATGAGATGATCTGTTCCATGTATATTTTTGAATGCAGGTTTCCTATTGCACTCCTCTTCAAAGTAATTTTTATTATATGTGTACTTTTTCTAAGTTGACTAATTAGTTAATTTTAATCTAGATGGCCTACAAACAGATCCTTTATATAGGGCACCACATCTGTATAAAAGGAAATCAAGTTGAAATTATGCCATAAAACTGGGTATTTTAGTCCGCTCTGGATCTTCCCAGCAGACACTGTTCTCAGATCATCCTCACAGTGCAATGTTGAATTATTCCCACCTTACGTTTCATCCCTAGCATTGTTGATCTTTAATCTTTGCTTATCATGAAAGTCATTCTGGTTGCGAAGACCACCTTTCTCAAAGCCTCACAGATTGCTTCAGGCTAAATCCTGTATTCAGGTTCATGCTGAGTCCCCAGCCAAAATTAATGAGAAACGTGCAACTGCATTTCCGGATGGACCTTCTCTTCCCTCGCCTCCTTCAGTCCTCCTCACTTGCCTTTTAAGCAGTTGGAGGGCTGTTGTGACTGCTTCAGATCAAAGCACACACTGTTTCGGTGACTTTCTTGCTGGCTCATTTCACTTGAAGGCTAAATTTTCTTGTACTTGGGCCACAGATCAATTTTAGTAGCGTGGATGCTTGTAATATGCATTAATGACATGGACGAAGGCAATGAAACAAAATTTCTGAGCCTGCAAATGAAGCTAGAATTGGAACCAGAGAAAATAATGAAGTGCAATGAAACCTGATTCAAGGAGAAGAGGGTTTGAGTATGAGTGCCAACAGGCACCCAATCAACTTAAATGAAGACAAATATTAAATATTTTATGAGCAAATAACCAAGCTGGAGACTATCTGTTAATTAGAATAATGAATCAGCCGTCCAATCAGTATATGGTTTGAAAGTTATAGAAAATCACGAAAGCTTTCAGCTCAAATAAAACCTAACAAGAAATTAATAGAAACACAATAATGGTTTATATTTTGAGAGTGATAGGATGCCTATCACAACAGTGAAAAAATTACAGTACAGAACCTTGATTATATCACTGTAGAAATATTCTCATTTACTTAAATTCGTAAAGGACTTTATTGAGTTGGAAGTCCCACGAAGATGCAAACTCTGATTTATTTTATGATGAAGCTTCTTGTAGGAAATTTTGTTTTACTACAAATGCACTGCCCCCTTTTTGTATAAACTGTTTATAAAACATTCCAGTAAAATTATCTACTTTGATAAGATTATGCCTACTTCATCATATCATTGAGCTGCCATATACTTAGCATTTTAAAAACACATTCAGAAGTTCTATAATAATGTAATAATTTAATGCTGATAGTGTTCTAGCTTGGGCACTGACCCAAACACTTTACATTTTACATATATTATCAAGTTTAATCCTTTACAAAAATCCTTTAAGGTAGGAACAGGGAATAATTTATATTTCAATTTTAAAGCCGAGCTGGGGGGCAGGGGGAGCTGAGTAGTTAAAAAAACTTGTTTGAGGTCATGCACAGTAAGAAAGGGAGCCTAGGTTCAAGCCCTGGTTTGCCTTCAGAATCCATGTTCTTAATCACTGTGTTATCCTTACAAATTCTGTGCCAAGCAAAAAGCTTGTAGTAACTTTTACTAATGAAGAAGCTGAGGTACAGAGTAGTTAAATAATGTCATAATGTTACATAGCTATTAAATGGCTTCACATTCAAAATTGCAATTGTCTTAACTTTGAACTTCATTCTCTTCCTATGTGACATATGCTTCCTACTCTCCCAAAACTCTTACCTTTCCACCTTTGGGTACAAAATGGGATAAAGGAGAAAAACCCATGACTCTAGACTGTAAACTGCCAGGATGAATCACTTCAATAAATAATTGTTGACTTGCTCAGATACCTATCCAAAGTCCACTGAACTTTGTATTTTTACCCCTGGTCATAATGAGCATTGATAAATCAATCCTTCCAAAAGTTTTAACCATAAATAGCTTAATCAACTTTTCCTTATAGTAAAACCTGAATGTAGCTGAGACACTCTCTTAAGTGAGATGCCTTGATTCTATCCACACATTAAGGAATATGTGAGGAAATATAGTGGCTGAGATAGTTATTAATAAACACCTTGTGTTTTATCAAATTTTTTTTCTAAACTGAGTACTTTGTTCAGAAATATACTAAGAACAAAGCAATAGACTGTGGCTATATACTATGATGAGAACCTCATGTTGGAAATCCTTGAGGACACCCCCAGAAGGTGAGATCATAGAGCTAAGACTTGTGAAGTGCCTGCTCTTCTGCTGTATCGTAGCTTGACATCCTTTCTTTGAAATGATGATCTAAAGATTGCTCTGCAAAAAAATGTTAAAAGAGAGAAGAGAATGCAAAGCAACATATTTTTCCCAAAATGTTAAATTACATGGCAAACATGTCTTATATGTGTAGAGACATGTTTTGAAATCTACCTGCTCACTGGGAAGCAGCAGTCACTAGGAAATAGACCCAGTCATAGTGGCTGGGAAACGGTACAGTTCAGTGAAAGGAAAATGGTATTCAGATGTGACAAACAAGAGGAGCTGGAGGTTTAGGCAGACAATGCGCATCATGGGTATGAAGCCATTATAATGGAAGTGCTGTGGTGGGGTTGGTGGATGGGCATGGTGATCACGAGTTCAGGCCTGAATCACGTCCATGATTTTCTCGTTGAGAGACCTCTGCATGGGGAAAAAGCTCAGTAGGGTTTGTACTGGGGTTTTGAAGTAAGACATCATCTCACCCAGGGGAACTGACAAGAATAAGGCAGACCTCTAGTTTTAGAAGTGCAAGTTTTAAAGACAAGGGTCAGACTCAGAGATGCAAAGCAGAAGTAGCTTGGGTACAGTAACTGGGTGGCAGGATATCTGAACTGAACTAACTGTAGATCCCCAGACTGTTGCACAAAAGCATCTTTTTTTTCTTTTATCTGGAAGAGGCTCCAACCTTTGAGTGTTGGGTCATATAGCTCATTGGAAAGAAGAGGTAAATTTTGAAACCTGGAATCCAGGTGGAGGCGAAAAGTATGCATTTAAATCACCTCAGATTAATTAAACCAGTGTTTCAAGCACATGTATTTTACCGACACATTTTCCCTCAGGAAAATGACAACAAGAAACCATATTATCAAGGTAGTTCCAAGGTTATATACCATATGTATGGTTTATATATATCAGGTTTATATTGATATTAGATACATATTTTACCTCTGCTTCATCAGAAACTTTCAGATGTGATTCATATCAAGCTACTGCCAGAAATAAATTAACACAATTCTTTCTATTTTAATCATTTTTCTTGAAACCAGTATTCATTAATGGAACACAAAAAGCAATGCAATTTCAGAATGAAATCCTTTAATGTGGCAGTTTTAGTGCACACAAACTGATTCGAAAGCATCTCATTTTCTCACAGTCACTACAACAAAACTCAATAATCTGTATTCATTGTATATAACAGCTCCTCCAGCAGGCAAGCTTAGCTTTGAGCTATTTGCATGGTGTGCAGATCGCCAATTTGGCAGGGTTGGCATTCAAACAGTTCAGAAGTGAATAATTTGCATTATTAATCAGGTATATTTCATTTATGACAATATTGCTATACTTCTAAAACTCTCTTCACAATACTCTCCATTCGATAAACTTAGTATTGTTTTAAAGGTGAACATAAATAGCTACCCTCCCTTTAAAATATAAAATTAGATCTATTTACAATAGTCAAGTATCTTAATTATTTTTCACTTTTCAGATTATAAAGCAGTTTAACTCATAAAAGGAGTGAAAAGTCCATTACTTCTAGCAAGATGGGCTGGAAGGTGGGAAGACCAGGTAGAAGGTTACTGTAGCAATACTGGCATGAGGTTGAAAAAAAAAAGGCTGAACTGAGATGTGGTAGGAAAAATGTGTGAGTGAAAAGGTAATTCAGTGCTATGTTTTATACGATGAAAACAGGACCAATTGAATATAGAGGAAGGACTACAGTAGGAGGAAGAAAAGATGGATCAGGTTTTCAAGCAGGAAGCAGATGATATGGTTGAATATACTGGGGACACCAGGATTTTGATTTTGGAGATGATAACTTTGGTTTGGAGCTGAAGGGATTTGATGACTGTGACTCCTACTGGAAATGTTCAACAGGAGTTGTAAATATAGTTCTGGAACTCAGATAAAAGAACATATATGGAGATGGAGCTATAGTTGTTAAAGACAGAGTTATTAAAAGAAAAGGAAAAGGAAGAAAATGGGTGAGCTTTTCAAGAATGCAGTCCAAATGGAAATTAACCTACTAGTTTTACGTATTAGTTAATAAGTAAACCACTTTTATTTATAATTAATGTCATAAGTTTATACATTTCACTAGTGTCATAATTTTTAATTCTTTTGATATTGAGATTCACTTTTTAACATCATGCATTATGAGGGTTATTCTCTTAATGTGTGTTGACTTGAGAATGTACTGATCAACTATAAATTCAGTGATTCTTATACAAGAAAATTTATATTAATCACTGCCACTAAATACATTTGGAATATTTTGCATATTATGAGGTATCTATGATGGAGTAGTATGTGAGGTACAAGTTGATGAGCTTTTTCCAGACTTCCTATTTCAGCCACTGACACTCTCGTTAGCAGTTCTGTGAAAGGACTCCTAGTGCCTTAGACATATCTATAGCTGAGAACGAAGTTTTACATGTTTAAGATTCTAAGTTTTAAAGGCAGGAGTTATAAATTGATTAAGGGATGCATGTGAATAGATAAATTTTTCTTGCTGTCAGACAAGATATTTGACCCTGTTGGCTGGAGAGAATTGGGGGATGGGGGTGGATAATTTGGGGGAAGAAGAAAGATTCGGTGTGGTCATGCACTCTGTTCCCTCCGCCCACGAATCTGGGTGGTTGGATTCAGGTTCCTTGGAAGTGTGAGAGCATGGCAGAGTCATGTCCTACATCTCAGACTTGATCTACACAGAAGGGACAAGTGGAGAGGGCCAGTGACAACTTACAAAAGTTATCAACAGTTACTAAGCGGCATGGGAGGTAGTCTGTAAATTTCCTGTGGGCTCTGTGTAGGGTGGCAAATTGAGATGACAGCAAGAGTGGGTGCTCCCCAGGAAGTCGCCTGAGTTGGGTGAAGAGCTAAGCATCACAGAGTTGTAGTGTGGGTCACATGTCCGGGGCTAGAGAAGGAAATATCTCAGTCTCCTAGGACTGTCACAGCCAGGAAGTCAAAGAGTCATCAGAGGAAAGAAAAGGCAATCATGAAACACCTGAACAATATAAATAATTAATAATAGAATATAATTTTGCTATACGAATAAGAGGAAATATAAGCATAAACAATTTGAGATTAAAAGAGCTTAACCATTTCCTCCCTTTCACATATTAGTGAGCATTAGTTATGATATAATGAAATTAATTAGTTGTTTTATTTTCTCCTCTTCCCATCTACAGAGAGCTGGGATGGGTGGATCAGACAAAATGCATTGAGAGAAAAACATAGACTTGAATGCTGATCCTTCAGGGGTTTCTCAGTTAGGGATGGGGGGAACAAAACCTGTCATGGTGTCAATGGTTTCTAAAGAAAGTTGAGGCATGAGGTAAGAGAAAGTTGGCAGGCCATCTCCACACACAATAAGGAAGTAAAACGTTTCAAGAAAGAAGTATCAGATACTTTTTATATTATAGAATAGTTTCCAGACCTTGGCTCAAAAGGACCTCACTTTTAAAAACTTTTCCCCATTCTAGAATGATTTCACTCTCTTGAAGTAATCTTACAGGTCATCTCTGGAAGGATGATCATACTTATTTGGAAATGCAGGAACAATGCAGCAGAAAGGTCACAGAAGTTGAATGAGGATGATTCTATTAGATGTGGCAAGATCTAAGACAATAGGGACCTTTTAGAGAACTATTTCTGTAGAATGGCAGGCAGAAGACAAATTGTGAGTGGTTAAGTAAGAAGTGCATGAGGAAAAAAAGAAATGGTTGAAAGTCAAGATATGTACCCACAATAAAGTGGTTGGTAAACAGGCAATTGTTAGAAAGAATAACTTATATAAAACATAGGCTAGAAAGGAAGACTCCAATGGAGAGATATTGCTTGAAAATCATGGAGGGAGAGAAGAGAGAGAAGAAAAATAGCTCATGATTTGCTGTTGCATTTAAACTGTAGACCTATTTAATATATAAATGCTTTCCTGCAGAATTGTGTCATTAGCATAGGAGAAAAATGTCCAACTAATAGTTATCATCTATTCATAAGCATGAAATAAATCATGTTGGGGTATAATTAGTAAGAGAGCATCAATAAAGGAAAAAAATATTTTTAATCACAATAGACCTGGAATAAATCATGCATTAGGTATAATTACTGAGAGAATACTTGGATCATTGCAAATAATTTGACATCATTCTGTTTAGTTTACCTGCCTGTTTTAAACGAAAACATGAGGCTCGTGATGTATTTTATTGTCTATTTGTTATACCAGCACACTGAAGTGAGAATAAGATTACTGTGAAATAGTAAAGAATCGCCTGTACTCCTAAAGAGTTGTGAGAATAGCCAAAATATCCTAACTTAACATTAAATTTTCTAACATTAGAAATCAGAAAAAGAGCACAGACATGAGGAGAAAAGTTAATGTTTCAGAAAAATAAGTTGGTGGTTGGCGTGCTAGGTACGGGTGGTAGTTGAGTCAGGGATGCCCCAAGCAAATAAAGTAGCACAACAAAAATGTCATACAATTTAGTACATTCACAAAATTGTAATTAGTTCACTATTGCCAGATGATGAAAGATAATATGGGTTAAATAGCCAGTGGGGAGGACGTAAATGATTTGAAACAGTGAGGTACCATAATACATTTTTCAATGTAGAACCAAATATGTTGGAAGCAGTGTGGAGGATCGATTTGAGTTGAATGAACTAAAGGCAAGTTAACTAGAGAGAGGGCTATGACAGCAAGATAGGTGAGCTATAAAGTGGGTCTGGATGAAGAGAATGACAGCATGGATGGAATACAGGTAACAGATTTAAGTGACAGCTCAGTGCTCTTCTTTCTAATTGATAGTTTTTAGGCTTTAGAGTAGTTTTAGGTTTGCAGAAAAATTGAGCAGAAAGTACTGAGATTTCCATATAGTTGCTCCACTGACACCCCAGTTTCCCCAATTATATACATCTTGTATTAGTGTGGTATATTTGTTACAATTAGTGAATAATGCACTGATGCATTATTATTAACTAGTGTCCATAGTTTACATTAAGGTTCACTCTTTGTGTTGTACAGTTTTATAGGATGTGAATCAACAGGAATGCACAATATCATGTCCACCATTACACTATGAAAATAGAATAGTTTCTCTGCCTTAAATATACCCCGTGTTTTACATATTCATCCCCTACCTCACTAAATACAAGGAAACCACTGATCTTTTTATTGTGTCTATAGTTTTACCTTTTGTCATATAGTTTGAATCATACAGTATGTAATCTTTTTAGACTGCCTTCTTTAACTTAGCAATATGCTTTTTTTTAACATCTTTATTGGAGTATAATTGCTTTACAATGATGTGTTAGTTTCTGCTTTATAACAAAGTGGGTCAGATATACATATACATATCTCCATATCTCTTCCCTCTTGGGTCTCCATCCCAACCTCCCTATCCAACCCCTCTGGGTGGTCACAAAACACTGAGGTGATCTCCCTGTGCTATGCGGCTGTTTCCCACAAGCTATCTGTTTTACATTTGGTAGTGTACATATGTCCATGCCACTCTCTCACTTTGTCCCAGCTTACCCTTCCACCTCCCTGTGTCCTCAAGTCCATTCTGTATATCTGCGTCTTTATTCCTGTCCTGCCCCTAGATTCTTCGGAACCTTTTTTTTTAAATTCCATATATATGTGTTAGCATACGGTATTTGGTTTTCTCTTTCTGACTTACTTCACTCTGTATCAGGCTATAGGTCCATCAACCTCACTACAAATAACTCAAGTTTGTTCCTTTTTATGGTTGAGTAATATTCCATTGTATATATGTGCCACATCTTCTTTATCCATTCATTTGTTGATGGACACTTAGCTTGCTTTCATGTCCTGGCTATTGTAAATAGTGCTGCAATGAACATTATGGTACATGTCTCTTTTTGACTTATGGTTTTCTCAGGGTATATGCCCAGTAGTGGGATTGCTGGGTCATATGGTAGTTCTATTTTTAGTTTTTTAAGAAACCGCCATAATGTTCTCCATAGTGGCTGTATCAATTTACATTCCCACCAACAGTGCAAGAGGGTTCCCTTTTCTCCACATTCTTTCCATGCTTCCAGAAAACAACTAGAGCTAATCAATGAATTTGGTAAAGTATCAGGATACAATATTAATGCACAGAAATCTTTTGCATTCCTATACACTAATGATGAAAAATCTGCAAGAGAAATTAAGGAAACACTCCCATTTACCATTACAACCAAAAGAATAGAATACCTAGGAATAAACCTACCTATGGAGACAAGAGACCTGTATGCAGAAAACTATAAGACACTGAGGAAAGAAATTAAAGACAATACAAACAGGTGGAGAGACATACCATGTTCTTGGATTGGAAGAATCAACATTGTGAAAATGACTATACTACCCAAAGCAATATACAGATTCAATGCAATCCCTATCAAACTTCCAATGGCATTTTTCACAGAACAAGAACAAAAAATTTCACAATTTATATGGAAACACAAAAGACCCTGAAGAGCCAAAGCAATTTTGAGAAAACAAAACAGAACTGGAGGAATCAGGCTCCCTGACTTCAGACTATACTACAGAGCTACAGTAATCAAGACAGTATGGTACTTGCAGAAAACCAGAAATATAGATCAATGGGACAGGATAGAAAGCCTAGAGATAAACCCATGAACATATGGTCACCTTATCTTTGATAAAGGAGGAAAGAATATACAGTGGAGAAAAGATAGCCTCTTCAATAAGTGGTGCTGGACAGCTACTGTAAAAGAATGAAATTAGAGCACTCACTAACACCATACACAAAAATAAACTCAAAATGGATTAAAGACCTAAATGTAAGGCCAGACACTATACAATTCTTAGAGGCAAACCTAGGCAGAACACTCTATGACATAAATCACAGCAAGATCGTGTTTGACCCTCCTCCTGGAGGAAGGGAAATAAAAACAAAAACAAATGGGACCTAATGAAACTTCAAAGCTTTTGCACAGCAAAGGAAACCATAAACAAGACGAAAAGACAACACTCAGAATGGGAGAAAATATTTGCAAACGAAGGAACAGACAAAAGATTAATCTCCAAAATATACAAGCAGCTCATGCAGCTCAATATCAAAACAACAAACAACCCAATCCAAAAATGGGCAGAAGACCTAAATAGACATTTCTCCAAAGAAGATATACAAATTGCTAACAAACTCATGAAAGGATGCTCAACATAACTAATCATTAGAGAAATGCAAATGAAAACCACAATGAAGTCTCACTTCACACCAATCAGAATGGCCATCATCAAAAAATCTACAAACGATGAATGCTGGAGAGGATATTAAGAACAGGGAACCCTCTTGCACTGTTGGTGGGAATGTAAATTGATACAGCCACTATGGACAACAGTATGGTGGTTTCTTAAAAAACTAAAAATAGAACTACCATATGACCCAGCAATCCCACTACTGGGCATATACCCTGAGAAAACCATAAGTCAAAAAGTGACATGTACCACAGTGTTCATTGCAGCACTATTTACAATAGCCAGGACATGAAAGCAAGCTAAGTGTCCATCAACAAATGAATGGATAAAGAAGATGTGGCACATATATACAATGGAATATTACTCAACCATAAAAAGGAACAAACTTGAGTTATTTGTAGTGAGGTTGATGGACCTATAGCCTGTCATACAGAGTGAAGTATACTCCAATAATATAATATACTATAATATACTCCAATTATACTCCAATAAAGATGTTAAAAAAGAAATTATGAATATTTAAATAATGATAAAGTTCTAAGAAAATTTCATTGTGGCCTTAAATGAGAAGTAAAAATTCTTCACAGGGTTTTACCTATTGTGAACATGTCTAATTTCTTAACAGAAGATCGAGCTTTTTGCTAATTACAGTTATCATTATTAGTGAATATTAATTAGTCAGTTATTTAAAAGTCAGTGAAAGGGAGTTTTTTTTTCATTGAGGACAGAAAGAGTAGACCATGTCTGCTGAATAAGGTATTTGTATTGTCTGTGGTTCTATATGTATACGATTTATGACAGGCATGGTTATTAAAAACCTTATGTTACTATGTTAATTAAAAGACCTGGAAAACACAAGGTAGCTTTGTTATTACTGTGTAATCTGCATCTCCTGCTCCATATGAAAAGTTCTCAAAAGAGTGAGTCTCCATTTCCATATTTGGCCCTTAAATCCCCAAATAGGTTATTTTGAGTCTTCAAAATCTATGATTATAATAAAATTACCAACAACTGTGTCTTGTATAACTTTGAAGAAAAATGGAATAAATTATACCTAAAATTTATTTTAAGGGTTCACATATTAAGCTTCAGTTCTAGAGATAATAAGGCCTTCTCACCAGTTATGCTGATGAATAGTGCAGAGACTTCATTTCCATAAAAGTTAGTGACATACTCCTAGGCTTCATTTTTAATTGATTTACCAGCATAGTTCCTTATATCTCCTTCTTCCAACAACAAAATTTGGAGGTAATAATTGGAAA
This sequence comes from Hyperoodon ampullatus, assembly GCF_949752795.1. Lineage (NCBI taxonomy): Eukaryota > Metazoa > Chordata > Mammalia > Artiodactyla > Ziphiidae > Hyperoodon > Hyperoodon ampullatus. The sequence continues at coordinate 55,727,564 of NC_136922.1, read as the reverse complement.
AAATTGTTTTTTCCAAGAGTAGATTCTTAAGTAAAATGGATTCCATTAGAGCACTATGGTAGACTGAATAATGGTCCCCACAATACTAGATCCTGATCCCTGGAACCTGTAAATATTACCATATATGGCCAAGACTTTGCAGATATGATTAATTTAAGAATATTGAGATGGAGATATTATGCTTGATTACTATGGTGGGCCCTAAATGCAATCACATGTATTTTTATAAGAGGGAGGCAGAGGGAGATTGGACTACATAGAGAGGAGAAGGCAGATGTGAAGATGCAGCTCTGAGAGAGTTAAGGATGCTGGCCTTGAAGACTGGAGTAATGTGCCATAAACAAAGTAATTCTGTTAGTCATCAGAAACTGGAAGAGCTAAGGGGTAGATTCTCCCCTAGAGCCTCCGGAGGGAGTGTGCCCAGGTTGACAACCTGATTTTGGCCCAGTGATACTGATTTCAGACTTCTAGCTTCCCAAAGTATGACAGAATAAGTTTCTGTTGTTTTAAGCCAAGAAGCTTGTAGTTATATGTTACAGCAGCCATAGAAATCAAATCAGGCACCATGCATTACCTATAGATAATAATATTTTATGACAAAAGTTTGGTTATGTTAGGCCAATATGATTCTCATATGTTTCTTTCAAATTGAATATTACCCAGATAATGGAATTTTCCAAACATCCTTTAAAAAAAAAAACTACATTCTTCGTTGTTATGGCTTATTCACTGCAATTGATTAACTCCCTGGTTACAATTTAAAATAATTAATATTGTACTTTGTGTAGACTTTCTCCGTTCATGACTCAAAAGAGCCATTACCCAGTTTGATACCCAGGTGGATAAGTTCAAGTAATTTGCTCAATGAGGTGAAGTCTGAAAAGGTTCAAATAGTGATGCTTATCAGCCATAATGTTGATGCTGTCTTGACTGAATTGTAGGTATATTAAACTTAGGGTATTTTTGGCGGTGAGAAAATTTCTTATTCAAATTCCCATATTCATAAACCATGTGACTGTTGAAAAACAAGCTTTAAAGGCTTGTAATCATGATGCTTTCTTTTAGAGTTTGCACATAAACATAAAATCATACTTCGAAGTTTTAAAAATATTCCAGTAAAGTTTTTAGAGTTTTAGTTTTGTGACATTTTCTCAAAGTTGTTCATGAATACTTTTTCTTCATTTCAACTACCTTTAAAAAAAGATGGAAAATGTACCATTTGTCAGCAGACGTTTGATTGTGTTGTGAGCTTGATGTACATTAGGAAAAATTCTTTTGTGCCCAGAGGAAGGTTTCTGCATTTGAGAAAAGAAAATTTCAGTCAAGGAGCAACCAATCTCAACCTAGACCAGAAAGAAAATGGATACACCTTCTTTCACATGTGGACTGAAAAAAAATTGTTTTGCAAACTGACACACATATTTGAATGCTACCACATGCTGCACTCTTATTAATCTTATAATTATTTTATGAAGTATTTATTTTTATTCCCATTTTACAGCTAAAATAGCTAAGGCTCAGAGCAATTAAACATCCTCCCTTTGGAGTACTGAGTCAGGCCTGGGAGCCAGGTCCAACTGGTTATTCCATATCTCCATTTAGCATTACCTTAATAATACAATCATTTAATTAATTATTATAATAATCCCATAGTTCCTAGACCATTTAACTTTATTTGTATATAGGAAATGGAATTTTGACTGCACATTTTGCAAACTCCATCTTCTCAGAAATTACAGAAAAAATGTCATTCAGCAAATAATGTAATGGGGCTTAGTTTGATTAAATAAAAACAAAATGTTACCTCTTGAGTTTTACAGTGCAGTGTAATGAGTTTTTCAGAAGAAGTGGGCGGGGAGTTATAAAGTGCCCCTGGATCTCATACTTTTAATGTCATGAAATTAAGTTCCATCCCAAAGTGTACTGACTAGTTATCACTTTTGGATTATTTCAGTTGTTAACTAAAAAGTAAGTAGGCCCAAACTTGTTTTGGTGGGAAGTTATAGAACTCTAAGTCCTCATTAAAAACTGCAAAATTTGTCCTTATCATACTTCTGTCCGACATCCCCCATTCATCACTCCAGAGTTCCCTGTAGGAAGGGCTGTATAGAGATTAGATGAGGTCAGTGATGATGATGATGATGATGGCAGATCTGACATGAAAGAAAGTTCAACCATGGAGAATTCTGTGATCCATTCCCAGTTATGTCCATGTCAACATTAGATTTTTTTCAATATATACACCCTTTTTAAATTTTATAAGCCAGTTTCATCCATTAATGCATCATCTTTAGACTCAGTTCAGTGAAAGAGTAAAGGAGTATGACATCTGAGTACTTACTATGTTCCAGGCACTAGACTGAACCCTTGGCACACATGACCTCACATGACCACAATGGTCCTTATTATCACTAACAGTGATTTCCCACCCTGGCTGTAAGTCGGCATTATCTAGAGACATTGAAAATTATTGATGCCTGGCCTAGACACCATTCCAGAAAAATCAGAATCTTTCAAAAGGTCTGAGACAAATATCAGGTTTTTTTTTCCTAAGTCTCCCATGTGAATTAAAATATGAAACCTGGGTTACAGAAGGATCATCAACTTCAAGGTAAAAATATTATTCCATCTTACCTCTATTTGGTCAGTTTATAAAATTCAGGAGGCCTTTCTTCATTGAACAACCTTTCTGGCAAAAAATACCTCTATAAAGTATGAGGTATTGAAGTATTAATTCAGTTTGCTTTCCCTCGTTCTTCCTCATAATCAAATCAATAATCATAAAATAACTTACCCAAAGGACTCTCACCTCTAACTCTGATACACTTTATCTTCTTTGTACTCAATTTACTGTTTCCTTCTATAAGTCAAAAACATGTATCTGGTCTGGGGAATTCCAGTGAAGAGAATTAGAAATTAGAATAGGGAGCATGAAACATAGCACCTGACTGTGCCCAGTTACTTCAGTCAGGACCAGCCTTACTTGATAATCCTAACATGGGAAACTACTAAGGCATAAAAATCAATTAAAATTACATAATTTTTAAAAATATGAGTTTTTATTGATTTTCTCTCTACATATTTGTTTGTTTACCGAACACATTCGATATCTCCATCAAAGTTTATTTCCAAGTGGGTTGGGTTCCTTTGACCTGTCTAGCATCTTTTTTCATCTCATGGGCTGAAAAAGAGATGGAACAAGGTATAGAGTTACTAGTAAAATTCAACTAATGGCCCTCATGAGGCACAGAAGAGTTATCACAAACAGAAAATTCTTTCTTAAAATAATACTATTTCAGGTGCAGCTTTTTTTGATCCTTTTAAAAACAAAGATTAAAAAAAAACCCACCATCTTCTCCAAGTTAAAAAAAAAAACAGAAAACAAACCCCAAAACTACTGTTAATCTTCAACACCTAAAGTTTAATGACTTGGATTTTAATTTAGGTGGTTTTTATTTGTTAATTTGTTTGTTTGTTTTTACTTCCATTTTGTTGATGTGGCAGAAGACACCATTCTTTGTCAACTCTTCAAATATTTTGCAAGGGAAAACAATAATAATAGTAGTAATTATTATTATTTAAAAGTAGGCTTCTCAATAGAGGAAGATGTTCGACTATGTTAATGACTACCATGTTGAGTGAGGTACTTTGGGAAACTACATTGCTTTTGCCAATAAAAGTAGAGCTACCACTGATTTGGCATGTACAGTCCAAGACATTCTGCCTATATTATCTGACTTAGTCATCACACAATATTCTTTTACTTCCTCATCTTGTAAGGGTAGCAGCTGAGAACCAGGGAGATTAATGAACTTGCCTAAGAGGTGGCAGAACCAAGATGTGAATCCACAGATCTTGTTGTATCTCATACCAGCAAGCCCTCTACTCCTCAAGACTTTGTGGCACATCAGTAGAGAGCTAACTGCTCCGTGGTTAGAGTAACAACTCACCATTTGCCTGAAAAGTCTTGAAAGCCTCTTGGTTTCCTCTAGGGGTTGGGTTGATGTCTAAGACACATATGAGTCCCAGCTATAATTTTACCTGGGAACACATATTCTATGAAGTCTCTATGTGAATTGTTAAGATGTCTTCAATACAGTGGTGTACCTAGCATACTTGACAACTCATTTTTAACATTTTCCTATCTAGTACAGAAGTATTTTTAGTAATAATCATGGAATGAAATAAATGATGAAAATGACCAGAAAAGTAATGCAATTAAAGTGTTTATTGAAATTTTACATAAACATACTTAATTCAGGAAAACAAATAAATGTTATACTACAAAAAAGCAATATGTAATACTTTTAAATTACATAAATTTATTTTAAAAAACAAAATTTCTACATATTGGTCTATCATAATAATGGATAATTACAAGTTCTGTTTCTAGTCTTCTGTCAATTTCTAAATTTTTAATACAGAGACTAAGTGTTATACAGAAGGATAGATAAAGTAAGTCAACTTCTCTTTCTCCATTTTTATAATCATTATGTTATTAATGTTATGAATGGAAATCTAGGCAGTGCTACAGAGACATGAACTGCACAGGAACAAACTTTAATGATTCCAAACTGCTTTGAACTTATTCTCAAAACGAATTGTGTGTCACTGGGTCTATGTATGTAGGATGGCAACTGTATAACTAAAAAGTATCTGAAATAACACCCATGTACAATATAGTGTTTAGTAAAAAATAGGTAACCAAATGTGCTAATTAAAAATGTATCTATCTATACATGCATATGTATAAATTAATTTATTATATATTAAACTGTATAAAACTAATATATATTAAATATTTATATAATTAGACCAGTAACCACAGTAGTTCTTTAGAACTGTGCTGTCCAATATGGTAGCCACTGGTTCCTGTGTCTACTTAACATTAAATTTAAATTTATTAAAATTAAAGAAACTAAGATTTCAGCTTCTCAGTCACATTAGCCACATTTCATATACTGAATAGCCACAGGTGGCTGTGACTACAGTAAGGGACAGCATAACATTTTATTGAATAGCATTGATTTGAATCTTAGATCAGTCAAAACTTTTATTGATGAAAACTACTTTATTACTAACATTGTTTAGAATTGCCAGTGCAAGAGAATGATAAAAAGCAGACTGACTTTTAGTAGGTGTTGTTATTATATAAAAATTCTCTAAAGACAGTGCATTCCTCATTGCCTTTTCTGGGGGCCTCATTCTCACTGGCCTGTCCTGGGGTTACCACTGTTCTGTGGATCCTTGAATGCTTCTATGTCTCTCCCCTAAACTCTCACAGCTATGCAGTGGGAAGTAAACTCTCCTCACCCCCTTATCAAGCTTTATGCAGGGCATGATTCATGTGGTTTGGATGCCAAGTTACCCAACCCCTCAGGGAACACAACCATCAAACCATTCTCCATCTTTATTTATTGGCAATTCATCTTCAATCTAAGCAAGCGTGTCTCACCCTTATAAAAATTCACATTCTTGTACCTTGGTTTTGTCTTGTATCTCTAGACAACTTTGAACAATTACCTTTCTTTTCACATTCTGAACTCCTGAAATAGTATTCCATGGTTACTTTGTTCCGTTGTACTCTATATTCCACAAAACCTTTTCTGGTCATAGCCACCCCGAGGTCTACAGGAACTCAACCCTGGCCCACTTCTGTGCTCCTACAGCATCTATGCATACTGTTTTCATACTACATTTTACAGTGTACTTGACAGGGGAATTTGCTTCTCTCTTATGCTTGAGAAAATATGAACTCTTAGAAGATACCAGAAATGTCTTATTCAATTCTGAGTCCCCAGGACTCAGTTCAGTGCTCGTTTTTAGGGGTCACTAAGTAAACATTTACGGAAGAAAGGAAGGATATGAAGAAGGAAAGAAGGGGGGGAGTTTTACTATCGTTTTGAACAACTTAATTGTGAGTTAGGGGTAGGGGCTAGAGGACCAGCAATTAAAATGAAGTGCATGCATGTCAGCTACATGGTCGAGACTATAGAGCACTTAGGATGATGTATTAATATGGCAAATAAATTATTTTGCATGTATCAAGATTCTCCCTAATGTTCAAATTATTACAGGTGTGTTGATGATCTATTATAAATCAATATTCTGAAACTCTTCATGGCTCTATTCAATTCAGTGTAAAACATATAATAAAGGGCTTGCTTTGTGTTGAGCACTTTGCTAGATAATGAGGATACTAAGATGACAAAGATATTATATCTGCCCTTAAGAGGTAAATTTATTTGTTAGGAACAAGACACAAAAAATTAAAGATAATTGTGATGACAGTGATAGATAATGTTCATGTAGCACTCACCATTCTTCAGCGCCAAGGGCTTCTCATGTATTTCCTAACAGCTTATGAAGTAGGTAGTAACATTATTGCCGTTTTACATATGAAGAAACTGAGACAAAGAGAGGATGAGTAAATTGCCAAAGGTCACACAGAGAGTAATTGGCAGAGTTGAGATTCTATCTAGGTATAGTGCGACAATTTTGGATATTTTTAAGGCTTTTTAAGACTCCCCAGGGCATAATTACCTATGACCTTCATTTTAACTCAAAAGATGTGATGTGGTAAGAAAGAGTACACGCAATCATTGGGGGTCTAAGACACAACTAAGTGCAAACTCCCCTCAGGTCCTTATTCACACCATATGGGCTTTGCCCACGCACTGTACCACCAAGAGCTTAGCAATAAAACTCTCTTGGCTTTGGGAGAGCTTCAGGTAGAAGTTGCTGGCAGGGTATGTTATGCCCTTGTAGTCACTAGTCAAGCCTGGCTGTCTTACAGGTTATGAGCCATGAAAAGCATCAGTAAACAGATGATTCTGAAGGTAGATGGGGGAGCTCTGGACTTAAACAGCACATCATAAACCCCACTGTTCTTATCTTGAAAGAGTCAAAGCCAGGTGTCCTGGTATCCTCAGGAATAAAATATACTTTCCCAGTCTAGATGTAAATTAACCCTGTCCTACCTAGAAGGGCTAGACATGGTAATGAGGATGCAAGGGAGGAAGCTGGGAAGAGAAAAGTTTGAGGGAAACATACTGATGATCCATGGGTTAAAGCACATAGCAAAATAATAGGAGTGAGGGATGTTTTCCGAGTGCTCTGGGCAAGGGATAGACTTGAATGTCAATAGTAAAATAACATTAGCTGACATGAAGTAATTGTGTGTAATTGTGTGAAGCACTTCATATATATAAACTTCAACCACATAATAGCCCTGTGAAATGACAGTGATCGCTCATTTACAGATAAGAAGGCTGGAGCTTAGTGAGAATAAGCAATTTGTCAAAGTTTAGTTGAAGAGAAAATATGGTAAAGCTCTATCAGCCTGTTTCAAAAGTCAATGATTATACTTTTACAATGTGGTCTGTAGGTGAAAGCCAATAGAGATTTGTGGTTCATTCAGGACCAGATGCACAAAAGGATCAAGTTGGTAATTCCAATGTACAGTTTTCTGGTCCTTGCTAACTTCAAGGTCCTTGAAGAAAGTGTTAGGAGCAGTCTCATCCCAGAAATATTTGCTCTCTTTCAAGCATCCTCTTCTGGTCCACATTTGTAGGACATTCTAGGGACAGCTGGGTAGGGTTCCCAAGACCAATGCTTGGCCTGCTGATTGACCTTCACTCTTCTCAGGAGAAAAACTCTAGAGATATTGTCTCCTAGTTCTTTCCAGCTGTACTTAATTTTGGTATGCCAATATGGCAGATGTCAGGGAAACTTCTTGGCTTTCTTCTTAATCTCTTAAGATTAAGTGGGTGTCTAACAGCAGACCTGATTCTGGTGATGAGCTGGCTGTCACATCTGTAAGTGGCACTAAGGAGAAGAGCTAAATAGATTTTTAGAACTTAATGGTATAACTAGTAACATTATTGTAAACAAAAGTAGTCCATTTCTGAAGTGGTCTTATGAATATGTATTATATTAGATATTGATATGAAAATATATGCATAATATATTTATACAAGCTAATTAATCACATATATATTATATATGTGATTCATGGGTGAATATATGTATATAATATGTGTGATTAATTAGTTTGTCAGAAATATAAATTTTCAAAATAAGTTATGCTTGTACTGACTTCTAAACTTCTTGCTTTTATTTTTCTTCTTAATTCTTTAGTTCAAAGTAGCTAATTTCTACCAAGGTAAATCTCTACTTTTTTCATTTCAATTTAAAAATCCTAATACTCTTAGTAACCAATATAGGTTACTGTCAAACATTCACAAGTATTCAATTAAGGAGAAAAGAAATATGGGTATGGATTTTAACTTAAATTTTTTTAATCAAAAAAATAAAATAAAATAAATTGAGCATACTATTTTTAAATGCTTAAAGACTGAAATTTTATTATTTCCAGTGTAATGGATGTACCTCTTTTTCCTTCGGTGCATGCCTCTAGGTCTTGACATTTTGTTACAGAAAAGGCTGAGTAAATTATAACCATCAGTAGTTTGTGTATGTGTCCTTTGCTCTCAGGTGCCTGCAACTGCTAATTTTAGAGCACTATGTTAAAACTCCAATAATCTAAAATAATTTAAAATGAGTATCACATATGTTTATGATAGAACAAAATGTATTTTATACCAGATATTTTTCATCAATCAAGAGTGGTTTGAGCTTCTGGGCAAAAAATTGACTCAGGTAACATATTGATATTCTGTTTCCATGACTTGTTTGTAGGTATTATTTAAGAAAATGGATTTTAGGGGAGGGAACTGAAAAATTCTGGGCAATCCATATTACATAAAGTTTTTTTTTATATTAGTCTGTAGTATACTGATTTTCCTTACAAGTGTCTAAAAGGTTAGTGCCATATACTGGATTTTCCAAAAATTTTCACCTCCACATCTTTTTTAAAGAGGAGCTTCCTGATGATTCCATGGTCATGGAATGCCCTTTGGGAAATACTGGATTAGAAAGTCTTAAGGTTTCTGGGAAATGGAGCTAAAGCCAGTCTTGAATTAACACCAATCTGCAGTCTGAACACAAAGTAATCCACACAGACTGCTGAGTTGCTTTATTCATGATACCTACTTATCTTACAAATACTAAGTTTTAGAATTTATTCTTGTCAAAAAATCAGAATACAAGTTAGGAGAGTATCATTAGTTATTAAACAAAGTATCAGAATTTTATATCATATTGTTGGAATTTAAAGATTCTGATTTTTGCAAATTTTAAAATTAGATTTGGTCTTCTTTTGATGACCCTATAGTTTTTGAAATACACAAAAGACCCAAGTGTTCATATTCTTCTACAGATTCAGGGATCAGGGATTCTTTATTTATCAAGATCCTCTGAGAGTAAGATATTCTCTTCCTTCTGTAAATTTTACACGATGTGGTCCCACATGAAGACCTGTAGGCTGTTAAAGCACCGTTAGTATACTGAGATAGTAACATGATAAATAAATCTTACACAAATAGTTTTACCTTTTGGAATGCAGATTTCTTCTAGGAAAATGATACCTAAGCTACCTACTTCACAGGGCTGTCAGAAAATAAATATGAAAATAATACACTGTATGTGAAATTCTTTTGTAAATTGCAAAGCAGTCTACAAAAGACAAGGAAATTCGATAATGATAATGATCATGATTCCTAACTGTACCTGATGGTTTCTGGAAGATAGAACAGCTCATAAGTTAACCAAAGCAAAATATTCTCTGGCTCAAATACAAATTTGTCAAGGCAAATGTTTACTTCAAAACATAATTCATTTTGGAAAAACACTAGAAAAGTAAATATTGATACTGATTTTCAGGAGCTTTCAAAAAATTCAGAAATCAGCTCTTCAAGAAACTAGGAAAGTAAAAACAATTAAGAGTGGTAATTTTTTTGTTTTGATGTGGTTTGTTTTTGACTATTTTTCCTCTCACAACATTGGAAGAGCACACATACAAAAATAGGGGGGTTTTTTGTTTGTCTTTTTAAGTTACTGTGCTGTTCAAGGTAGAGTTATTTTAAGTGCAAATCTCTGAGGCAGTGAAGAAAATATACTAAAGTGCCTCAATGAACTGAATGTTTTCTTCTTGGGAAAGTTGCACACATATTTTAAAAATACAAGTCAGAATGTGTCTTTGCTCTCAATTTTGATTTTTATATAACTCCCAGATGTTTCTACAGCAGCTGGATCTCTATGGATATAGTTAAGGGAAGGAAATGTAAACCCAGCTAACATGTAGTCCTTTTTGGTCCCATAGGAAGGCCATACTGTTACATTACTGAATAATATATGTTTAGGTTAACCCAAATCACATATAAGTCTGTTTTAAATATAATTAATACATTTTTTAATTTTAAAAGGGAAAGATGTAATTGTACTTTCTGATGAAAAGTACAAGCAATAACAAAGCGAAAGCCAAAGAAAAATCATCTAAAATCCATTTCTTTTGAATTTTATTTTATTTATTTTTTTATACAGCAGGTTCTTATTAGTTATCCATTTTATACATATTAGTGTATATATGTCAATCCCAGTCTCCCAATTCATCACACCACCCCCGCCCTGCCACTTTCCCCTGTTGGTGTCCATACGTTTGTTTTCTACATCTGTGTCTCAATTTCTGCCCTGCACACCATTTCATCTATACCATTTTCCCAGGTTCCACATGTATGCGTTAATATACGATACTTGTTTTTCTCTTTCTGACTTTCTTCACTCTGTATGGCAATCTTTAGATCCATCCATGTCTCTGCAAATTATCCAATTTTGTTCCTTTTTATGGCTGAGTAATATTCCATTGTATATATGTACCACATCTTCTTTATCTTATTCATCTGTCGATGGGCATTTAGTTTGCTTACATGACCTGGCTATTGTAAATAGTGCTGCAATGAACATTGGGGTGCATGTGTCTTTTTGAATTATGGTTTTCTCTGGGTATATGCCCAGTAGTGATATTGCTGGGTGATATGGTAATTCTATTTTTAGTTTTTTAAGGAACCTCCATACTGTTCTCCATAGTGGCTATATCAATTTACATTCACACCAACAGTGCAAGAGGGTAACCTTTTCTTCACACACTCTCCAGCATTTGTTGTTTGTAGGTTTTCTGATGATTCTCATTCTAACTGGTGTGAGGTGATACCTCATTGTAGTTTTGATTTGCATTTCTCTAATAATTAGTAATGTGGAGCAGCTTTTCATGTGCTTGTTGGCCATGTGTATGTCTTTTCTGGAGAAATGTCCATTTAAGTCTTCTGCCCATTTTTGGATTGGGTTGTTTGTCTTTTTAATATTGAGCTGCATGAGCTGTTTATATATTTTGGAGATTAATCCTTTGTCCATTGATTCGTTTGCAAATATTTTCTCCCATTCTGAGGGTTGTCTTTTCTTCTAGTTTTCTTTGCTTTGCAAAAACTTTTAAGTTTCATTAGGTCCCATTTGTTTATTTTTGTTTTTATTTCCATTACTCTAGGAGGCGGATCAAAAAACATTTTTCTGTGATTTATGTAAAAGAGTCTTCTTCCTAAGTTTTCCTCTAAGAGTTTTATAGTGTCCTGTCTTACATTTAAGTCTCTAATCCATTTTGAGTTTATTTTTGTGTATGGTGTTAGGGAGTGTTCTAATTTCATTCTTTTACATGTAGCTGTCTAGTTTTCCCAGCACCAGTTATTGAAGAGACTGTCTTATCCATTGTATATCCTTGCCTCCTTTGTCATAGATTAGTTCACCATGGGTGTGTGGGTTTATCTCTGGGCTTTCTATGCTGTTCCATTAATCTATATTTCTGGTTTTGTGCCAGTACCATATTATCTTGATTACTGTAGCTTTGTGGTATAGTCTGATGTCAGGGAGTCTGATTCCTCCCCCTCCATTTCTTCCCTCAAGACTGCTTTGCCTATTTGGGATCTTTTGTGTTGCCATAAAAATTTTAAGATTTTTTGTTCTAGTTCTGTAAAAAATGCCATTGGTAATTTGACAGGGATTGTGTTGAATCTGTAGATTGCTTTGTGTAGTATAGTCATTTTCACAATATTGATTCTTCCAATCCAAGAGCATGGTATACCTCTCCATCTGTTTATATCGTCTTTAATTTATTTCATCAGTGTCTTATAGTTTTCTGTATACAGGTCTTTTGTCTCCCTAGGTAGGTTTATTCCTAGGTATTTAATTCTTTTGGTTGCAGTGGTAAACAGGAGCATTTCCTTAATTTCTCTTTCAGAGTTTTCATCATTAGTGTATAGGAATGCAAGAGATTTCTGTGCATTAATTTTGTATCCTGCAACTTTACCAAATTCATTGATCAGCTCTAGTAGTTTTCTCGAGGCATCTTTAGGATCCTCTCCGAATAGTATCATGTCATCTGCAAACAGTGACAGTTTTACTTCTTCTTTTCCAATTTGTATTCCTTTTATTTCTTTTTCTTCTCTGATTACCATGGCTAGGACTTCCAAAACTATGCTGAATAATAGTGTTGAGAGTGGACATCCTTGTCTTGCTCCTGATCTTACAGGAAATGCTTTCAGTTTTTCACCATTGAGAATGATGTTTGCTGTGGCTTTGTCATATATGGCCTTTATTATGTTGAGGTAGGTTCCCTCTATGCCCACTTTCTGGAGAGTTTTTATCATAAATGGGTGTTGAATTTTGTCAAAAGCTTCCTCTGCATCTATTGAAATGATCATATGGTTTTTATTCTTCAATTTTTTAATATGGTGTATCACACCGACTGATTTGCATATATTGAAGAATCCTTGCATCCCTGGGATAAATCCCACTTGATCTTGGTGTATGATCCTTTTAATGTGTTGTTGGATTCTGTTTGCTAGTATTTTGTTAAGTATTTTTGCATCTATATTCATCAGTGATACTGGTCTGTAATTTTTTTTTTTTTTGTAGTATCTTTGTCTGGTTTTGGTATCAGGGTGATGGGGGCCTCATGGAGTGAGTTTGGGAGTGTTCCTTCTGCAGTTTTTTGGAAGAGTTTGAGAAGGATGGGTGTTAGCTCTTCTTTAAATGTTTGATAGAATTCACCTGTGAAACCATCTGGTCCTGGACTTTTGTTTGTTGGAAGATTTTTAATCACAGTTTCAATTTCATTACCTGTGATTGGTCTCTTCATATTTTCTATTTCTTCCTAGTTCAGTCTTGGAAGGTTGTGCACTTCTAAGAATTTGTCCGTTTCTTCCAGGCTGTCCATTTTATTGGCATAGAGTTGCTTGTAATAATCTCTCATGATCCTTTGTATTTCTGCAGTGTCAGTTGTTACTTCTCCTTTTTCATTTCTAATTCTATTGATTTGAGTCTTCTCCCTTTTTTTCTTGATAAGTCTGGCTAATGGTTTATCAATTTTGTTTATCTTCTCAAAGAACCAGATTTTAGTTTTATTGATCTTTGCTATTGTTTTCTTTGTTTCTATTTCATTTATTTCTGCTCTGATTTTATGATTTCTTTCCTTCTGCTAACTTTGGGTTTTGTTTGTTCTTCTTTCTCTAGTTCCTTTAGGTGCAAGGTTAGATTGTTTATTTGAGATTTTTCTTGTTTCTTGAGGTAGGCCAGTATTGCTATAAAGTTCTCTCTTAGAACTGCTTTTGCTGTATCCCATAGGTTTTGGATTGTCGTGTTTTTATTGGCATGTGTTTCTAGGTATTTTTTGATTTCCTCTTTGATTTCTTCAGTGATCTCTTGGTTATTTAGTAACCAAGCCTCCATGTGTTTGTGTTTTTTACGTTTTTTTTTCCCTGTAATTCATTTCTGATCTCATAGTGTTGTGGTTGGAAAAGATGCTTGATATGATTTCAGTTTTCTTAAATTTACTGAGGCTTGATTTACAACCCAGGATGTGTTCTGTCCTGGAGAATGTTCCGTGAGCACTTGAGAAGAATGTGTAATCTGCTGTTTTTGGATGGAATGTCCTATAAATATCAATTAAGTTGATCTGATCTTTTGTGCCATATAAAGCTTGTGTTTCCTTATTAATTTTCTGATTGGATGATCTGTGCATTGGTGTAAGTGAGGTTTTAAAGTCCCCCACTATTACTGTGTTACTGTCGATTTCCTCTTTTATAGCTGTTTGCAGTTGCCTTGTTATTGAGGTGCTCCTATTTTAGGTGCACATATGTTTATAATTGTTATATCTTCTTGGATTGATCCCTTGATCATTATGTCGTGTCCTTCCTTGTCTCTTGTAATATTCTTTATTTTAAAGTCTATTTAATCTGATATAAGTATTGCTACTCCAGCTTTCTTTTGATTTCCTTTTGCATGGAATATCTTTTTCCATCCCCTCACTTTCAATCTGTATGTGTCCCTAGGTCTGAAGTGGGTCTCTTGTAGACAGCATTAATATTAGTCTCGTTTTTGTATCCATTCAGCAAGCCTGTGTCTTTTGTTTGGAGCGTTTAATCCATTCATGTTTAAGGTAATTATCGATATGTATGTTCCTATAGCCATTCTCTTAATTGTTTTGGGTTTGTTTTTGTAGGTCCTTTTCTTCTATTGTGTTTCCCACTTAGAGAAGTTCTTTTAGCATTTGTTGTAGAGCTGGTTTGGTGGTGCTGAATTCTCTTAGCTTTTGCTTGTCTGTAAAGCTTTTGATTTCTCCATTGAATCTGAATGACATCCTTGCTGGGTAGAGTAATCTTGGTTGTAGGTTCTTCCCTTTCATCACTTTAAATATGTTATGCCACTCCCTTCTGGCTTGTAGAGTTTCTGCTGAGAAATCAGCTGTTAACCTTATGGGAGTTCCCTTGTATGTTATTTGTCATTTTTCCCTTCCTGCTTTCAATAATTTTTATTTGTCTTTAATTTTGCCAATTTGATTATTATGTGTCTCGGTGTGTTTCTCCTTGGGTTTATCCTGTGTGGGACTCTCTGCGATTCCTGGACTTGGGTGGCTATTTCCTTTTCCATGTTAGGGAAATTTTTGACTATAATCTCTTCAAATATATTCTCTGGTCCTTTCTCTCTTCTCCTTCTGGGACCACTATAATGTGAATGTTGTTGGCATTTAATGTTGTCCCAGAGGTCTCTTAGGCTGTCTTCATTTCCTTTCATTCTCTTTTCTTTATTCTGTTCTGCAGCAGTGAATTCCACCATTCTGTCTTCCAGGTCGCTTATCCGTTCTCCCTCAGTTATTCTGCTGTTGATTCCTTCTAGTGTAGTTTTCATTACAGTTATTGTATCGTTCATCTCTGTTTGTTTGTTCTTTAATTCTTCTAGGTGTTTGTTCATCATTTCTTGCATCTTCTCGATCTTTGCCTCCATTCTTTTTCCGAGGTCCTGGATCATCTTCGCTATCATTATTCTGAATTCTTTTTCTGGAAGGTTGCCTATCTCCACTTCATGTAGTTGTTTTTCTGCGTTTTTTTCTTGTTCCTTTATCTGGTACGTAGCCTTCTGCCTTTTCATCTTGTTTGTCTTTCTCTGAGTGTGATTTTTGTTCCACAGGCTGTAGGATTGTAGTTCTTTTTGCTTCTGCTGTCTGCCCTCTGGTCGATGAGACTATCTAAGAGGCTTGTGCAAGTTTCCTGATGGGAGGGACTGGTGTTGGGCAGAGCTCAGTAAAACTTTAATCCGCTTGTCTGCTGATGGGTGGGGCTGGGTTCCCTCCTTGTTGGTTGTTTGTCCTGAGGCGACCCAATACTGGAGCCTACCTGGGCTCTTTGGTGGGGCTAATGGCAGACTCTGGGATGGCTCACACCAAGAAGTACTTCCCAGAGCTAATGCTGCCAGTGTCCTTGTCCTCACGGTGTGACACAGCAACCCCCTGCCTCTGCAGGAGACCCTCCAACACTAGCAGGTAGGTCTGGTTCAGTCTCCTATGGAGTCTCTGCTTCTTTCCTTGGGTCCCTATATGCACACTACTTTGTGTGTGCTCGTGAAGAGTGGAATCTCTGTTTCTCCCAGTCCTGTCGAAGTCCTGCAATCAAATCCTGCTAGCCTTCAAAGTCTGATTCTCTGGGAATTCCTCCTCCCATTGCCAGACCCCCAGGTTGGGATGCCTGATGTGGGGCTCAGAACCTTCACTCTAGTGAGTGGACTTCTGTGATATAAGTGTTCTCCAGTTTGTGAGTCACCCACCCAGCAGTTATGGGATTTGATTTAATTGTGATTGCAGGCCTCCTACCATCTCACTGTGGCTTCTCCTTTGCCTTTGGATGTGGGGTATCTTTTTTGGTGAGTTCCAGTGTCTTCCTGTCAATGATTGTTCAGCAGTTAGTTGTGATTCTGGTGATCTCGTAAGAGGGAATGCAAATCCATTTTTATTTTATCTAAAAATATTTGTAATTCCATTTTGATCTAAATCCCTGAGGATTTTGTTCTACCATGTGTGAACAGACTTTCTTTAGAAAAACGGGATCAGGCTATGTATATACTTTTATAATTTTTTGGCACTTAAATATTTTCGTGAACATAATTACACATCATAGTATTTGGTACTTTCATAGTATTCCATTTTAATGTATATTATAATTTTTAACCAATTTCAATTATTGGGCATTTAAGTTGTTTAATTTTTTTCCTAGTATAAAATCGACTGTGATAAACATTTTTAAACTAATGTGTTTGCACATTAGACCATTATTTCTTAAGGTTCAAGCCTTAGATGTGTAATTGTTAAGCTTAGTCAAAATTTAACTCTCCTAAAATTTTATATTGAATACATATTGCTAGATCACCTTTAGAAAAATGTAGCAATTTTCTCTTCAACAAAAGTATATGAAAATACTCTTTTCCCCATCTTATGATGATGAAGGCGTTAACAGACATGTTTTTTTCTTACCCAATCTGATGAATAAAAAGTGATGTCACATTATTTCAGTCTGCATTTGTTATTAATAATGAGGTCAAACGTTTTTCCATATGTGTATTGGTCATTCCTTTTCTCTTGTGTAGAATTTGCTAATTTCTCTTTCTCCCTTTTACATATAATTTGCTCATATTTTCTTAATATTAACACTTTGTTTTAAAGATACTTTCTCATTTATTAGTATTTTTCTATTTTGTAAATAACTAATTGTCTTTGCATTTGATGCATCATTACAAAGTAAATACATATTTTTTTCTAATTTATTTTATTGAAGTATAGTTGATTTACAATGTTGTGTTAATTTCTACTGTACAGAAAAGTGATTCAGTTATACATATATATATATATTCTTTTTCATATTCTTTTCCATTATGGTTTATCACAGGATATTGAATGTAGTTCCCTGTGCTATACAGTAGGACCTTGTTGTTTATCCATTCTGTATATAATAGTTTTCATCTGCTAATCCAAACTCCCAATCCATCCCTCCCCCACCCCCCACCCTTTTGGCAGCCACAAGTTTGTTCTGTATGTCTGTGAGTCTGTTTTATAGATTGGTTTATTTGTGTCATATTTTAGATTCCACATATAAGTGATATCATATGGTACTTGTCTTTCTCTTTCTGACTTACTTCACTTAGTATGATAACCTCTCTACGTCCATCCATGTTGTTGAAAACAGCATATTTCATTCTTTTTTATGGCTGAATAGTATTCCATTGTATATACGTACCACGTAATCCCTGTATATATTCAAGACATCAATATCAAAAAAAGACTATTTAAAGATATTTTTTTACCTTTCATGTCCCCTTTTCTATACTTGAAACATTATAGAAAAAAAGTCGTCTTATGTATTCAATACTTTAAGAAGCTCAAGTAAGTCAGTAAGTGATATCACTTTGTTAAATGAGAACTACATAACATCTTATTTCCTTTGGTCACTCTGGCTTCCATTAAGTCCAAAGTTAAAATTAATGCTCAATTTTAGGAAATTACATCATTTACATTTCTGATATAATTATCTATCTTAATCAGTTACATGACATTATAGCATTTAACCCTATCTTAATTTTGTTATTGCATTTCTATCATTTATTATAAAGTACCACAAATCATTCGGGGAACAGGAAGGAAAAATAATAAACGTGTATATCCAAGTAAGCTAATGTAACAGAATATTAGAATGGGATCTTCTCTTCCTAGCTGGACTTGAGGCCTCCAAGGCTGAGAATAATATAGTAGGTGGCAGATTATTATGTAAATAATAACTAAAAATTTTGAGTCCTTATTACATTCAAGGAGCTGTACTAAGGCCATTATGTTTATTGATCCTCCATATTATCTGTTGAGGTAAAATGCTTGTACCTATTGATATCTCCCTTCACAGATTAGGATATCAGGCAAGGGGAATTTAAGTAACTTCATCAAGGTTATTTAGCATATTGGTGGCAGAGGCAGGGTTTGAACCCAGGTCACCTGGTTTCAGAACATGTGCTCTTAACTACCAAACCATACTAGTTACCTTATATTCTGAGAGATAATGAAATCAGTTCTAGTGGCATTAGCCCACAGAGGAAAACTATGTATTTGGGAAGGTACAAAAGTTCCCAAGACTAACAATGAGGATTTATTTGGAGAAAAATCATTATTCCCTTCAGTACCTCATGGAAAAATTGTTTATTCTTCCCTCTCCCCTCCCTTAAACAAGAAAGAGTTTTCATGGGAACCTCTTGGAGACCTTAATATTGCAGAGATGAGTGTTTGATTCTCACCAAGTAAAGTTGAGAAACAAAAGACCAACTAGAATGGTTTGCCTAGCCACAGAGTAAAGAGAGAGGAGTTGCACCTCAAAGGAAAAATAGATGAGAGGGCCTTTATCCTGGGGGCAACATGAGGAACTCATGATGGGAAGATGTAGGTGGCCCATCTGCCATTCTGAAGGAACATGTCCCAGGAGGTTGACCAAAACAGAAGTGACCCAGGAGAGCAGCAGGCTGCCCAGGTGGAACAAAGCAGCTTTCTGGGGAAGGCATTGACCATATCAAGGAAATTGCATATGATGACCTACAGGAAGTACCTCTAGAAAACCACAAATACACCCAAGAAGGAAACAGAGACATGAAGTATATGCCATAGAGAAGGCTCTGATGCAACTTACAACTGTACCAGCCATTTAAGGCTTTGCTAGTTTTTGTGAATCTTCTCTCTTCCCTGGTTCTGACATTGAGGGTCAAAAATAGCATCAGAAGGAAAGAAGGAGGTGAAATAAATAACAGAGAAGAAGCATCTCCAGCTACAGGTTTACCAGACTGGGATGGGCCCAAGCTAGAAAGAGGGAAAAACATAACTTTAAAGAGTATATCGAATATTTCTAATAACAAAGAATGGGATTCCTTCTTTTTTAAACTCAAAAACAAAAGGGCTATTTATTTATTTCCACTGAGTGACAGGAAAAACTAAGAAGGATGAGGTGATTTTCATCCCAGCATGGAGAAGATCTTCACCTACAGAGCAGGTGGAACAGGACAGGGAGGGAACAGGTCCCTTTCTGCATTCCCCTGACCTAGTTCAACACCTATAGCAAAACAGTGACATTAATTTGTCACAATTAAAATGTATATATCTTCTGAAGACCCTTTAAAAACATGACATTAAAAATTGAAATTCTAATGATGTCACTGGGAGAGATGGCCACCTATTTCACTAATCCACAGAGTAGGCTTAAAAGTCCTCCAAAATATCTAAGATAAAATTAGATAATGCCTATGAAAACTGTGCAGCCCACTGCTTGGCACAGAGTAGCATTCATAAATGTTTGTCTTTTCCCTGAGGAAACAGGGTATTTTCTTACTAAAGAAACAAAAATGAGAGAAGTTACATCAAGTTACCTGTATTTTAGGAGCTGAGGGACTGAGTTTTATGAAATCCTTTTATGAACCCATGTGTAAAACTCAGATATAGCCTATAGTTTTGCAGAACTATTCCATCAATTACTTTTATCCTGACTCATTTCTATTTTCTATATAGAAGCATGGGAGCACATCTCATCAGTTTCTCCTTTGGATTGTGATAATCCTGATATCGAAGCCAGAAGTGGTATGGCTTTGGATTCATGTCTGCCCCTTCTTACAAAGGTTAAAGGCAAGTTCACATATCTTCGAAGAGCTTTGATTGCAGGGAACATAGAACTGAAATTGACTTTAAGTAGCACTTTTTATAGAGAATTAGATGAAAAGAAAAAGCCTAATATCTAAGTCTGCTTTGTTCTAATTTAAAAGATAATCAAAGTGTCTTCACTGTGGGAGGTCTCTCAGTAAACAGGGATTTATATTTAGCACAATTTATTTGAAAAACAGAAAAGCTGCCAAAATGATCCAAACATTAAATATTTCACTTTTAGAGGGCAGATATTAGTGAGAAGTAATAAAATATTGCCAGCCTGCATAAGTAGCTCATCATCACTACTGAGAACTAGACAAGATGAAAAGACCGATTATGCCTAACATGGACAAATGTTGATTAAAGGGTAGACCGCATAACTGCCGAGCCATGTCCGAAGGCTGTAATCACAGAGGAGGTAGGGGGAAAGTGCTCAAAACAACAGCAAAAGCTGCAAGGAGGAGTCATCTGATGAAGGGGGAAAGATGGGAAATTTTAAAGGAAAATGTCAGAGGAAATTGCTTGGTAAGAGCTCTACTCATGCATGACTCTTAAGGAAATTGTCTTCTTAGGAAATTGTAAGTTCCCAAAATGTCTTAGATAAAAAAAATGGACATAACTAAGCATTCTATAGGTCAAATTTAGTAGTTTCAGACTGTAGAGAAATTGTTTCCACATGTCATAGCTCCTCACTCTTCTGAGGAAGACTCAGGATCTGCCTGATCTTGGGCTAATAAAGGAGTTCCAGAGAGACACTTGCTTTCCATTCAAGTCTGGTAACACAAAGGTTAAGCTAAGATCCCATCAAAACCTAATTGGGTAATTTTGTATGTGAATAATTACACACAATTTCAAATGAGATAGCATATATAAAATGCATAGTACAGCACTATACAGACAAGGTGGTATGATGCATAAGATATGTATTGAGTACTTATTAAAATGAACTCAGTACTGTGCTCTGAATGGAAAGGATAAAGAAGTCCTAGTTTTCAAGGTACTAGGAGGCTATTAGGGAGAAAACACATGCATGAGAAAAATTTTAAAAACAGTATGATGCAATGTGTAATTAAGTACTATATTGTAGAGCACAGGATTATGAGAGTTCAGAAAAAAATAAATGTAATGAGACTGGAAGGATCTTCTGGAAAAGGAAGAACTTAAAGTGGGGCTTGGACAGTATATAAGATATGGAAATTCAGAGGTTGAAAGGGAGGATATTTCATGAAAGAGAAATAGCAGCTCAAATATTCAAGGGAGAGAGAGGCAAAGAGATTGGACTAGGGAACCAGTGTAGCATAGTAACTAGGAACACAAGCTCTGGAGCCAGATTTATCTGGATTTGAGTCCCAGCAGGTGTAATCTTAGTCATTATGTGATCATTCTGTGCCATACTTCCCTTGTCAGTAAAATAGCACATCCCTTTTAAGGGAATATTTTGAGCATTAATGGGTTCATATACATAAAACACTTATACTAGGACCCAGTACCAAGAAAAAATTCAACAAATGTTAGTTATTATTACTATTATTATTGTTGTTGGGCACTATTAGAAAATGTGATTTTCATGGCTAGAATGAAACCAAATTATGTAACAACAGCAACTACCCCTTATTACAGTCAGTGATGGACCCTGTGCTCAACACTTTGCCTGCTTTTTCTCTTGTGTTCCCAGCAACCACCCCCTGGATAGGGAAATATCATTTCACTCACTTTACAGATGAGGGAGCTGAGACTAAGAGAAGCAATTTTCTCAAGAATTCTATAGCTGGTAAAGAATAGTCAAAAGTTTGAAGTCAGGTCTTTTGGCCTTCACCCCAGTGTTTTAAACTGCTGTGTTACCTTGCTTTTAAGCCTTAGGGGGTCCTGAGATTTTGGCAGGGGTCAGACACAAGTGCACAAGATGAGTTCAAAGTAGAAGAGGTGAAATTCAGGAACACCAGCCAAGTAGATGTTGGTGGCAGTGGCAGTACTCTAGGTAAAGTGAGGTGAAGGAATGAAGATGGTGGCACTGAACCTGAGAAGGCAGAACCAGGATACTAGATTCCTTCAGCAGAAAAGAAATGGGTGAGATGTTATTCTGGGTCCTGAACATAAGAGATAGTGACTCTTGGTTATGGAGTCCAAAGGACTAGAAAAATGGTGGCTTCTGAAGGTCTGACATGGAGAAAGGTGCAACTCCTTTCACATAAGCCCAGAGCTAAGGGAGCCTGTCATTCGTCTCCTTATTTTTTATGATGCTAGCTGGGCCGGTCTTTTATTGCCTTCATGAGATTGGGAATTAGCTTTCCTGTTAGCCTGCATTGCATTTCACTTGCCCTTTGGGGGCTCTTGCTGACATTCTCTGAGCTGCTTGCTGTACGAAAGTCACTTAAGGAATGACAAAGTAGTTCTGGAAGACAATAGTTGCTCCTAATGCAGTTGAGAGTTGTCTATTTTGTAGCCTCAGACACTTTACAAGCAACAAGTAGAAACAGACATCAAGGCTAATGCACTTGAGCAATATAAAAGGTTTCTACAAAGAAAATGCTGCTAAGAGTAAATGGTTTATATAAAACAAAGATAAATCATAATGGAGTGGTAATATGAGTTTCGATTGTACCTCTCCTTGGGGAACTTCAAGTGCTCCAAAGACACTACCTCATTACTATCTTGAGTACCTCTGAGAAATACGTAAAAAGCATCATTTTCTCCAATTTTTGTATAAGGACGTAAGTCACAGGGAATTTAAGTGACTTGTTAGTGCATAGAAGTGGATTATTTATTTTCATGAAAAGGATTGTTTCAGTGAACTGGCTGATTGTCTCATGAAATTAGTCACTCAATTTAAGGGAAAAAAACCACAACCGAAGTCCCCCATTAAAAACAAATAAGCCGGGGCTTCCCTGGTGGCACAGTGGTTAAGAATCCGCCTGCCAATGCAGGGGACATAGAGTTGAGCCCTGGTCTGGGAAGATCCCACATGCGGTGGAGCAACTAAGCCCATGCACCACAACTACTGAGCCTGTGCTCTAGAGCCTGCGAGCCACAACTACTGAAGTCTGTGCACCTAGAGCCCATGCTCCACAACGAGAAACCACCATGATGAGAAGCCCACGCACTGCAACGAAGAGTAGCCCCTGCTTGCCATAACTAGAGAAAGCCTGAGCACAGCAACAAAGACCCAACACAGCCAAAAATAAAAATAAATAAATTTTTAAAAAACCAAGCCAAAAAAATACCTCTTAACCTATTTCAATACGTATTTTGGCAACACTTTGTAGACTTGTTTGAACTTAATAAATAAAACTAGGTACAGAATATATTCTACTGACTTTGTCCATTAGAGTAACTCATCACATCATTATTTGAAAGTTACTGGTGAGAAAGATGAAATTTTTCAGAAAAAAGCTAGGAAACCTGAGGCTTCTGGGCAAATGCGTGGCCTAGCAGGAATGGAGCTGCCCTTTTCTGGCCTCCACTGTCTCAATTAGGCCAACTCTCCTCAGTGACAAACTGACATCCTCACCAGAGCGTGATCTCTGCACCCAGAAATGACAGTAAAGAATGATATATCTCTTTCTTAGGGTTTCTAAGAAAATTGCAGTGACGTCCATTAACTCACTTAGGCGTGCTGCTCCCTGGAGCACCTACCACTCACTGCCCAGCCAGAGAGTGCCATACTGCTTATCTGCACACCATTCCTACAACCCTCCCCATTGCCCCCAGCTTGCCTCAGGTGTGTAGATTCAGGAATCCCTCAAGTCAGAGCATAGTTCTGGAAGATTCTAATGCTTATCATCTTTGGTGATCTTTATGGGCAAGTTGTATGTAGAGAAATTTAGCTTATTATGTTTGATCTTTCTTCCTAGAGATAATATCCCATATTTCCATTGCTGTTAATTGTATCTATTGCTAAACATCCTATTCTCCCATTAACCCACTTTCAAAGGGAAACCGTTTTGGGTTTTTTTTGTTTTTTTTTGCGGTACGTGGGCCTCTCACTGCTGTGGCCTCTCCCATTGCGGAACACAGGCTCCAGACGTGTAGGCTCAGCGGGCATGGCTCACGGGCCCAGCCACTCCGCGGCATGTGGGATCTTCCCAGACCAGGGCACGAACCCATGTTCCCCTGCATCGGCAGACGGGCTCTCAACTACTGTGCCACCAGGGAAGCCCGGGAAACTGTTTTTTAACTACTGAATATAGCCTTCTTTATGGATGCAGATCTCTAGTCAGTAATTACAATTTGTTATTTTTAAATAGTTTTATTACCTTGACCATATATATATATATATATACACATACATATATATATATATACACATATATATACATATACATATATATATACACACATATATATACATATATATATATATATATATATATGTTTCAGTGGTGGAGAAGGGATACTTGGATAGTAAACTCTACATTGATGGTCTGTTAAATAATTCAGCATGAACCCTTATTCTCAGTTACAAAGTGATTAGAAAACACTAATTGTATTTGGTAATTATAAAGTTGATGAGGACTGAATTTAAATATTCATCACAATTCTTTTTCATGCCTGACCTCCAATAGAAACCTACGAATGTTAATCCCCAAGGTACTTTTTCTGATTTGGAAAACCTGAGAAAGTTGGGCATTCTTTGGTTCATATTTATGTGAGGTGTGGAGTCATATACAAACCAAAAAAGTAGCTTAAATATTCACTATTCTTGGATATTTCCATAAAGGTGTCTGTGCAACTGTCTTTTCTCTTAGCGAGCACCTGATGGGTCGGTTCCTTCTTTATTCCTCCTCAGCAGCTCTTGATAGTCATATTTTCTTCTGTCTGTACTGGAGTTTAATTTGATTAGCCACATTTTGACTTTGAAAACTTATGACTGAATAACATTTGCTTTATCTCATGTAGCTATTTCACATCAGGACTCATATCGTGAAAGTCTTCATTGGTTGTAAATTTCTTTAACTGTACAAGCCATTAGATATGTTGCTATTCTTATATCTTTCTTGTATTTTCTATAAAACACATACCCCATCTGAGGCACAGAGATGATATTCAGGTGAAGGCTTTTTCTTAGCTCATTGTCATCTTATCCTACTATCAGACTTGATTTTAATATATTTTCATTATGAAAAGAAGTATAACATATCTCCTATCTACTTTTGACATCTTTCCACATATTCTTGTCTGACAGGAAACATGAATGTGCCTCTCACCAACTTAGATGTGTTAACCCCAAGAGAGAAGACAAGATTACTGATCTATATGTTCTAAAACACATCTGAACCTGTTGTAAATTAACAGAATGCAAAGCTCTCATTTGGGTTAATATTCCTTACTGATAGATTATATCACAGTAAAGAGAAAACTGAGAAATCTCAACTGCATTTTTGTATTGGAATTATTTTTTAACTTTAAAAAATAGTTCAAGAAGCCAGTAGGAGCCTGTGACGTCGTGCAGTTGTCTGAAGATTCTTCAATCACTATGTCAAGTGACACAGATGTTTCTCTTTCTTCATATGATGAAGATCAGGGATCTAAACTTATCCGAAAAGCTAGAGAGGCACCATTTGTCCCCATTGGAGTGGCAGGTTTTGCAGCAATCGTTGCATATGGATTATATAAATTGAAGAGCAGGGGCGATACTAAAATGTCTGTTCACCTGATCCACATGCGCGTGGCAGCCCAAGGCTTTGTTGTGGGAGCAATGACTCTTGGTATGGGCTATTCCATGTATCAAGAATTCTGGGCAAAACCTAAACCTTAGAAGAGGAGATGCTGTCTTGGTCTTGGTGGTGCTTGCTTTGGTTAGACATCTCATATTGAGGTTATATGTTTATGTTGAAAACAAATTCTGTGGGTCGGACAATAACATGGTAATTTGAATACTGGCTTCCTTTCTTGCAGGCTTGATTTGCCTAGTGACTAGTTCACTTGCTAGGTCATTCAGGGGAGTCAGATTAGCACAAAAACATGTCACTTTTAAATGCACTTGATAGTGGTATAGTGTGCACTTTCTTAAACTCTTCTGATAAAATTAGTTGTAAAGAGGACAACATGCCAAACCTGAAAATGCTCCCAGTTGCTGCAGAATATCATATGCTTTTGATGTAATGTAGGACTCCTATTTACCCCAGTTAATTTAACTCTTTCTGACTGCCTTGTGGACTGAGTACTGTTTTTAAGGTCTGGTTGGTTCTTGAAGGACCCTTTCAGAACACTGCATGGAATAATTATAAACCTCCCAGCAACTATGTGTGTGTTTTTAAACCAAACCTAAAGAGCTGGTAACAGCTGCTTTGAAGTAGTATCTGTTTCAGAATCATAGTTGTAAACATGAGAATAACTTAACTGTAGATCCCCGTTTAGCTGTTTTGTAATTGCAGAATTATAGTTTGCTGCTGTTATGAAAAATACTTTAAAAAAATAGTTCAAAATTTATGACCTTGGTACTTATTTGTGGCATGCTGATGTCATGTCCTGAAATGATAACACCATAACCAGCAGATTTTCTGTAGAGTATTAGAATTCATGAGATGATTTTTTTAATATAACCCCAAGGATTCTAAATACTCTTCATTTTTTTCCATTGAAGAGGAAACAAGCCCAGACATTTTGACGTTTCCTTTAGATAAAGGTTCTTTGCCCTTTTTGTATTTTGTGTGGCCTGATTAATATTTTGTTAAAAAGAATACTTACCACATTTATTTGTGGAATATTATTTGTACTATTTTTTACTGTGGTAAAATACACACTAAATAATATTTACGTTTTTAATACTTTTAAATATTTTGTATAGTTTTTAATCACTCTGTACCCATATTATACATTTGTAACCTATTCTTTTTTTACTTTATTGTGAATACAACATGAGATCTAGCCCCTTAACAATTTTAAGAGTATAATACAGTGTTGTTGATTATAGGCACAATGGTTATACAGCAGATCTCTAGAATTTACTCATCTTGCATAACTGAAATTTTATGCCCAGTGATTAGTAACTCCCCATTTCCACCTTCCCTTAGCCTCTTGAAATCACCATTTTACTCTGATTCTATGAATTTGACTATTTTAGATACCCCATATAAGGGGAATCATACCTTTAAATAAAAGTATTTTCCTTTCTGCAACTGGCTTATTTCACTTAGCATAATGTCCTTAAGGTTCATTCATGTTGTTGCAGAATTCCCTTCTTTTTTAAGACAATATTATTTACAACTGTATGTACATACCATATTTTCTTTATCCATTTATCTGTTGATGGATATTTAAGTTGTTTCCACATCTTGGCTATTACGAATAATGCTGTAATGAACATGGCAATGCTAATATCTCTTCAAGATCCTGATTTCAATTCTTTTAGATAAATACCCAGAAGTAGGATCACTGGATCATATAATAATTATATTTTTAATTTTTTGAGGAACTTTCGTGCTCTTTTCCAGAGTGAATGCACATTTTGCATTCCTACCAACATTGTTCAAGGGTTCCAATTTCTGCACATCCTCACCAGCACTAGCTGTCTTTTGTTTTTTTGGTAATTGCATTTAAACATTTTTGAGTGTACAATTCATTGGTGTTTTTTACTTTATTATGAACACAACATGAGATCTAGCCCCTTAACAATTTCTAAGTGTACAATACAGTGTTGTTGATTATAGGCACAATGGTTATACAGCAGATTTCTAGAATTTACTTAGCTTGCATAACTGAAATTTTATGCCCAGTGATTAGTAACTCCCCATTTCCACCTTCCCTTAGCCTCTTGAAATCACCATTTTACTCTGATTCTATGAATTTGACTATTTTATATACCCCATATAAGGGGAATCATACCTTTAAATACAAGTATTTTCCTTTTAAGTTCATTAATTTCATTTAGGCATTAAGTTCATTCACATTGTTGTACAATCATTACTATTCATTTCCAAAACTTTATCATCATCATCCCAAACTGAAATGCCATACCCATAAATAATAATTATTTCTCATCCCCCCAATGTCAGCTTCTGGTAACCACTATTCTATTTTATGTCTCTATCGATTTGACTATGCTAGATACCTCATTTCAGTGAAATCATACAGTATTTGTCATTTTGTATCTGACTTCTTTCACTTGGCACGTTTTCAAGGGTCATCCATGTTGTAGCCTGTATCAGAATTTCATTCCTTTTTAAGGCTGAATAATATTAATTGTATGTACATACCAAATTTTGTTTATCCATTCATCCATCAGTAGACATGTGGGTTGTTTCCACCTTTTGGATGGTTGTGACTAATGCTGTTATGAACATGGTTATACAAGCGTCTGTTCAAGTCCCAGCCTTTAAAACCATCAGATTTTGATTTAAAGAATGGTTTATACCTTATAAAACAATTGTAATCCTAAACAAAATCATAAAAGATGATCACTTTAATATATTAATTGATTCATTCCACAAACATACTTATTTCCCACTGTGGGCCAGACCCTGTTCTCCATGTTAGTGAGTGGAGGTGATGAATACAATGTGCTTCCTTACCTAGGCTGCTTGGAGACATTTCTTACAGTTGATTCTGGATCAGTGCACTAATCCAGAGGATAAATCCTCTTTTTGTTTTTCATTTTCAGTTAGTTCTGTAAAGCTTAGGTTAGGGAATTAAAAGAAATAAAATAAAATCTGTTCTTAACCTTTAAATTTAAAGTCACAAGAATTAGACATATTTTCCATTTACTTCCTGAATTCTGTGCTGCATTAGCCATGCTCAAAAAGTTTCTGACATGATACCAAAATGAGCTGGGATCGTCAGCATGCTCTGAATCAGTCTCCAAATAAAGAGGTCATTGAGCTTCCAAATGATGTTTAAACTCATTATCCTCCAACAGGGAAACATTAAACTATCATCTCCTAGAAACATTATTACCATGGAACATCTGTAAACATCCGTATGTGGTCAAAGATATTGATGGGATCCACCTTTTTGTAAATTTAAACATACTCAAAAGATGATGAAAAAAAATCAATGAACATTTTTCAGTAATGAGTCAGAAAAAATGACCTTATAGCTTTAGCGCATTTTGTTGGATGTAATAATGTACTCATAAAACTACAGAATTACTTATAAACATATTAGGATGTTACATTAATCTAAATGTGGGGATAATGAACATGACAATAGAAATTGCCAATCAAGAATTTCTAAGAGTGCTTGTATTGAAATTATGAGCCATCTAAATTGTATTAAATTTAAAATCCAACAATGGGTGTAATTGACAATCTGGAGGTAGTTTTCCCATAGATGTCCTTTAGATGTTAGCATCTAACATCTGAAGATGTTATTTATTTTTCTTTCCTTAATGTCTTCCATATAAATAGACAATTCTCCAAATGGTACACCTTGAAATATTTCAGAAATAATTCCTGCACATTTTTGAAACTAAGGAAATCAGAATAGTCAAGGTAAATATAATTGGGCACCCATGTATTCTGTGGCTCAGATGAACCAGGATAAAATGAACTCTGTGTAAATTAAAAGTGTTAAAGATAAATCACATGATTAAAGTGTTTATACATGAACATGTAAAGTATTAAAAAAATACATGACTACAATATGGGTCTGCAAGCAGTCATAAACAAAATTTATCATGTTACAGGATGCCATGTGTATGCTTCCAACCTCTGACCAATCATCATCTGAATCTCTAACCCAGATATTGGAGAGCAAAGACCAGGTTCATTGGTTCCATTATCAATTAAAAAATGATAATGATTCCATTTCTCATCTTGCACCTGTTTATTTTCCTATTAGCAAGTACTAGCAGATGATATAAAAAGTGATCTAATATTAATGAGGAAAATGTCAAAATCATTGTCATGTTGAATTAAATAGCCTTATTTTTTTAGTTCTTGAATACAGTAACTAACAATTATTACATGATTTGAATACATATAACGTGAGGAAATGTAGTGCAGAAAGGAGGTGCTCAGGAGTCTGGCTGATGTGGATTCATATTCCAGTTCTGCTACCTTTGATGCCTGTAATCTTGGACAAATCACTTAACCGCTGTCAATTTTCATTCTCCAAGCTGCACAAGTAGGATGGAATATCTATATCAGAGGGTTGTTATAAATGGTTAATTAAGCTACTTTTTGTAAAATATTTAGCAGGGCACCTCACAGATAGTACTTTCCCAACATTTGTTAGCTATTTTATGGATTGATTATAATTCAATTATATTAGTTGCTAGTAAAATATTCCCAGTGTGTATAGTATAAGTAAGAACGGTATGGTTTCCAGATACTTCTAGCATACAGCAAATAAGAGTATATGAGCAAGAAAGAGAAGAGAAATAGGTAAGATGCTCATTCTCCTGTAAAATTCAATATCTTATTTGTATTTTACTTTTAACTCTGTCTACTATGAACAAAGAAAAATGTGGGTTATATTACCAAAGCAATTCCAAAATAACGTTATCTATTTTAAAATATTAGTATCAGTATCCTGCTGTGTAAAATAAAAATTAATTTGGAAATTAAATCAATATTTTCTCTAAAGAAATCAAAAGAACCTGATTCACACACACCACCCCCCCACTTGAAATGCAGGCACTTAAAAGGCTTGTGAATAGAACTTTTAATAATCACATACCACAGGCCATCTTGTCAGATAGACAATACCTAGAAGAATCTGATAAATTATGTGGTATTGATTGCATCTGTTGAATAGTCCCTTATGTGAACTCAAGTTTTTTTCTATTCTCTGATGAATACTCTTTTAATTTCAATTTCACTCCCTTTCTCTCTGTTGCTGCCTTAAAAAAAAAAAGAACAAGCTAACCATAAACAATCAAGTTGACGGATGCCTATGAGAATTATGTTACTCATTCTGAGTCACTCCCAGGGCTTCTTTGGAAACTCTCTGAGTTTCTGCCCTGGAGACTTAGGCTGATTTTCTGCTTCTGACTCCTCATCCTGTCACTTTATAGAAGAAGGCATTAGAATGTTACCACTGAGCTGAAATTGAAGTCAGAGCCACTGACCCTACTGTACGAACCTTTCATTTTGTTCCCTAGGATGGGTCATTTCTTACTTGTCCATTGTAAAATTTCGGTGTCTACTCACTGAATTCCCATTCAGTATTTTAAATCAATTTCCCAAGGGCTTCCTAGGAAAACAAGCCCAAAAGAACAGAATTTGAGCTGCCAGTCACAAACTTACCTGTCTTATCTTTGCAAGTGGGATCCATTCTAAATAAAGCTATAAAAGCTTGGTTTTGAATTTAAAAAAATATATAGAGTCATAAAGTTGTCGTTCCATTCAAAGTAATTATAGTTACCCTATGTTAGCTAGTATTGGTAATAAATTAACAATGGAATTATTATTTTGCTTCTTCATAAGTAATTAATATGTAATGAGTGAATATACAAAGGCAGTAATTTATGTCTTCTCAGCTATTGTAAAAATGGTAAGGCACTTTTGAAATCTTAATGTCAAAATAGTCATTATCTAAAACCTGAGATAAGAGTTTTATCACTTAACATGTAGTGAGGAAAATCCTCAATTCTATTTTCGTTGTAAATGCTTAATCTCAGAGATTCCATCCTTCCAAAAATTCATGCAGTCCTGGCACAAGGAAGCAAATAGTAGACCCCTTCTTGAAACACAAGCTGGCAGGAGCAAAGGGGCGTATATGGGCGTCTTCAACATTATATGAAGTCAGCACTGATGTTCATCTGGAAAATACCACTTCAAAACATCCATTGCTGACAGCTGGTATCTTTTTTTTTTTTTTTTTTTTTTTGCAGTATGCAGGCCTCTCACTGTTGTGGCCTCTCCCATTGCGGAGCACAGGCGCCGGACGCGCAGGCTCAGCGGCCATGGCTCACGGGCCCAGCTGCTCCGCGGCATGTGGGATCTTCCCGGACCGGGGCATGAACCCGTGTCCCCTGAATCGGCAGGCGGACACTCAACCACTGCGCCACCAGGGAAGCCCCCCCTTTTTTTTTTTTAAAGAAGATGTTGAGGGTAGGAGTTTATTAATTTTATTTATTTATTTTTGCTGTGTTGGGTCTTTGTTTCTGTGCGAGAGCTTTCTCTAGTTGTGGCAAGCGGGGACCACTGTTCATCAGGGTGCACGGCCTCTCACTATCACGGCCTCTCTTGTTAAGGAGCACAGGCTCCAGACGCGCAGGCTCAGTAGTTGTGGCTCACCGGCCTAGTTGCTCCGCGGCATGTGGGTTCTTCCCAGACCAGGGCTCGAACCCATGTCTCCTGCATTAGCAGGCAGATTCTCAACCACTGCACCGCCAGGGAAGCCCTGACTCCATTCTTAATGGTCCATATCTGTGTCATAATGATTATTAAATATTTTGAATACTGTAGGTTGCTGTGCCATTGGAAAACCTGATTCTATGATTAGAATGGTAGGGCCCAGGAAGGGCCCAGGAAGCTACCAATGTATAAGAAACTGCATTCTCATTGAGGTGATCTAGGAAACACACTTAGAGAAACATCTTGTCTTGTTAAGAGAAGCGTGGCTAGGAATCTGTTGGCCTGACCTCCAGTCTCATTTTTTGTACTAGTTAAATCTCTACTCTTAGGTAGGTCACTTAACTGTCTCTGCATCTCAGTTTACCTGGTAAGTGTGAGTTTTAAGAGGGTTTAAAAGACGTAAGAGCTATAGAGGTCATAGATCCTTCTAATAGCCCTTTCATTTCTAAAGTGATATTTCTATATTTGGTCATTGCTAATAACCGACAAGAGATGGAGTTGGGAAATTAAGTGCTTCTACCAACAGACAAAATGGGAAAGCTTGAAAAGAGGCAAAATAGTGAGCCGTGTTCTGGAAAAGGAGGGAGGAAGGAGAGCCTGGATCAAGCCTTCTGAAGAGCTAATCTTTCCTGGAGTACATTGTAGGCTCTTTGGATGGTGTCTCAATACTGTGATGCCCTTAAATATTATTCTGTGAGTTTCTACTTATGAAGCTAGTACACACCCTAAGTGGGTGAGAAATTGAGACCTGGACTTAAGGTGTATTAGTCAAAAGAGGAAAGGATACTTTATTAAAAATTAAACTAAAATTAGTATATTAGAACTAGTATAACTGCTATAGAGTATACTGGAGTAGACATTTTAGAGAGAAAAGAAAAAGATGAAAGAGATCTGGAAATCAAATTATTAGATTGTGAAAAAAATCATGTTGGTTTTGATCCATTTTTCAAAGTAATTAACTTAAACACAGAAGACTCAATTGAATATCTTCTTTCCCAGCCACTGCCACATCTGAGATTTGGAATCCTGCATTTGATGTTTAGGTGAGAATTGGGGGGAAAAAAAAGATGGCATTTCTTGACCCTTGAAACGTCTTCATTCCTAGTAAAGACTGCATGGAGATTTTGCTGTTTTTATTGTATTATTAACTCCTTGATCCAATTTATTATTTTATTAATTTACTTAATAATCTATCTCATCTATCATTGGCACCATGATCTATCCATTCCTTTGTGATTGTAAGACACATACTGCAATCTAGAAATAGTTGTAAATATTAAAACACCTGTGGTCTCTCTTCCTAAGAAGCAAGTTAATCGCCAGTGTGGAACTGAGCTCACAGAAAATAACTTATTTCATTGAGTAGAGAGACCACACGTGTTTTTCATGATTACTGTCATAAGTTTCATCCTTCACAATGTGTTTCTGGCTACAAGATGGTAAATGAATTTACCACAAAATGTATACAAAACTCTTGTATGTACAAAAATGTACAAAACTCTTAAGTATTCAAGAATATAGACCAAGATGTGACAGAGAATGGGCATCTAAGTAAATCTATTCTGACCTCCTAAAAAAGCAATTTCCTCAAAATAAGTGGCAGCATCCCAAGATCCCTGTCTCAAGAGCCTTTGGTTAGAGCTGTAAATCCAGAGCACTAGTAGGCAGGGGAGATGGAGGTGCGGGAGAATCCACGCTCATGGACCATCTTTGCTGTTGAAGATCTACCTGCAGGGAGGAACATTGTGTAAGGATTAAATCACAGGATGCAGATATGGTTTTGTTTGTTGGTTTGTTTGCCTGTTTTTCAGGTATGGGTGTTAGATATTATTGAAAAATTGGGGGCATTAATTTTGATAATCCTTTTTTTTACTTTCTCTTTTTTAACTGTTAACATATGAGTTACACTAGTAGAAATATCAATGTTAAACCATCCTGGTGTTCCTGGGGTTAACACAACTTGGATAATATGCACTATTATTTATATTGATTTATAAATAATTTACATAGTTTATATTGATTTATTATTTATATTTATATGGATTTGGATATTTTAGAGTTTTCCCACATATTTTTTTTACCATGAAAATATTTATTTGTGTTAATCATAAGTCAGTAAGACCAGCACAGACAGACACAGCCTCTACAGCTCTGGAAGGGGTTTTATGTTTATAAACATATCCACATGCTCACAGTAGGTGGGGCTGGTAGACCATTGGGCTAGTGAAACCACTGCCAGAACCACAGAGACGCCCCCTCACAGCTGGGGCCAAGCTGTGTCCCGAGGCTTCATCACTCCCTTGAGAAGCCTCCAAAATCTGAGCTCAGTTCAGGAAGGACCGGGGTGGCATTGACTGGCCTGAGTCGGTGCCTCAGTTCTCCTTTGGGTCTAGTTTTGCAATCATTGGCCGAAATCCCAACTAAAATTCTAAATTAGAAAGTATGGAGATTTAAAGCCCCAAACACTAAAAATATCACCCACATACTTCTTATCCTTCGGGGCTGCATGGAGTAAATTAAGAATTCACTTCCATTTCCCCAAATATCAGCATCTACTCCCATCATCAAGATGACAGTCCCAGATATTTTGTGAGTTGGAGTTTTCCCATATATTTTTAAGTGAGATAAGGGAGATAATTTCTTTATCTTTCATAGCAAGGAGTCAACTAATATGCTTTCAAACTACAGCACATTTTTCTTTAAACTACCAATTTGGTTTTCAACTTGTCCTTACTTTAGGGAGATATTTTAGGAACTCATAGATCTTATTAAGAAAACATTTGTCTAAAGTTCAGCAATTTCTTCAGCTTCAGTGTACTTCCTTTTCTTCTGCTAAATTCAAATAAAATAAAACATTTTTAGGTAAAAATTTTGTATGATCCTATTTTTCAGTCCATTGAACATTTTGGACACATGCAGAAAGAGGTGTCCAAAATAACGGTCTTACATTTTTAAATGATCACTATTTCTCAGTTTTCATTCATTTAAAATTTTATTCTCTCAGTCTTTTCTATTGCTAAATTTTTTCATAAACATGCTTTAATCTTTCAAGAAAAAAAGCTGTATTCTTTATAGAAAATACAAGATATAGTTACTTATTTTCTTGCTGTTAATATCGACTAAACTTAATTCACCTCGATATTTTCTTGTTCCAAAATGTAGTCTAAATTACTATTGCTGCTGATTGACATTTTTGGATATATCCTGAGCTTATGCCAGTTAATGTTCAAATGACAAGCACCCGTAGGGTGTGAAGGCTGGAGTGTGTTCCAGATCATTGGCCATTTGTTCTGATTGGCCTTTCTCATGTCCCTTAGTCCTTAAGCATTTTGGATATCATCCATGGGTGTATGCATAGATATTAGCAACAAAAGCTAAAATGTCATATCTTAAATGAAGATTATAAACTATTTTAATATTATTAGATATCCATCATTTTACTCTGTTGTTGTGAGTCTGGCTTTATATCTATATCTATTTATCTATCTCACATATAAGTGAGATCACACAATATTTGTCTTTCTGTATCTGGCCTATTTCACTTAGTATAATGTCCTTTAGGTTTAATGGTGGTTACCAGAGGCTGGGGTATGGAGGAAAACTGGAGAGGAAGGATGGAAGGACGGAAGGAAGGAAGGAAGGGAGGGAGGAAAGGAAGGAAGAAAGAGAAAGGGGGGAAAGGAGAGAAGAAGGAAGAATGAAAGAAAGAAAGAAAAGGAGGGAGAGAAAGAGAGAAAAAGAGAAAAAGAAAAGGAAACGAGGGAGGAAGGAAGGAAAAGTGAGAAAGAGAGAAAGAGGAAGGAAAGAAGGGAGGGAGGAAGGAAAAATGAATAGTGGTTGCCAGGGGCTGGGAGAGGAGTGTCACGGGGATTATTATTTAGTGGATACAGAGTCTTAGTTTTGCAAGATGAAAGAGTTCCAGAGATGGCTGGTTGTGAGGGTTGAACAAATATATGAATGTACTTAATACCACTGAACCATACACTTAAAAATAATTGATAGCAAGTTTTATGTATATTTACCACAATTAAAAAAGAGGCATGATGGCAAAAAAATTATTAGAAGCTAAGACTAAAAAGCATACTATTTTGTAAATATCTTATGTTCTTTACACAAGCATGAAAATTACATGTGCTCTATAAGTTCATATATCATATGGTTGTTTGAAACTTTGGGAGGACTCCAGTCAGATGATGGGACAACAGCCTGAGTAGAATGAGGGATGGAGAAGTGAGGAAAGCACAGAGAGGACAGGAGACTGAACTACCAGGAGGTTTTAAACCAACAGGGGCCCCACAAAGGAAAGAGGGCAGAGTTGTTCAGCTTCTGGTTTGATGTCTCTAACTGGCTGCTCCGTGGTACTTCACACTGGATGAATCGGACACATCCATGTGATCATCCAGCCTGAAAGACAAGCGTCATCCCAGATTCCTCCCTTTGCCAAATGCCCCGTGTTACTGTCTTTGCTGAATATCTCACCATCTCTCACTCGGATAATTGCAAAAGGCTCCTCCTACCTGGCCTCCCATTCTCTGATCTGCCTTCCAATCTGCTGTCAACAAGTCTTCTAAAATGCACACCTGATTGTTTTGTTCTCTGCCGCTGCTTTTCTCCATTTTCTATAAAATCACTCTGTGTCATGGCATGGGGGTCCTTCATCACCTGGCTTTGTTTTGCTCTCGCCAGCCTTCCTCTCCCTGTGCTCCCTCCACCTTACAGTCTTGCCGTTAGTACTCCAGCCACCCTGAACGCCTTGCACTTTTCTCAACATAACAGTCTCTCTTGTGTCTTTATGTCATTTCTCATTCTATGATCTTTGCCTAGAATGCCTTCTTTGATTATGAACACTTGCTTTCTTTTTCTTTTTTCCCCCCCAACGTTTTCTATAAACATTGCCCTTTCTAAGAAGTTTCCTGACCTCCTCTTGGAATTTATTTCCAAGGAGGAATTTATTTCCCTGGCATATGTTCCCTTGTATGCTTTAACATTACTTCCTTTATAGTGTTTACATTGGTATCACACTTGTTTGTTCATTTGTCTCATCCTCTCTCCTAGATTATATCCCCTTCCAGATAGGAATCATGTTTTCATTTTTGTAAATTCTTATTTGCCTGTATATTAGAGGTACTTAATATAAAATTTACAGTGAGTGAATACAAGTGAAAAATGACATTTCTTTGAAAAGATGTGGTATGGTTTCGACAGGAGAACCAGACTGAAGTCTTGGCAGGCATTTTCTGATGGTTTGAACTTGTCATAGTACAATCCTCTCTGATAATCCATTTCATGGCTATAAAATGGAAATAATAACACACACTTCTGAACATGGCTGTGAGAGTAACATGAAATAAGGTACCTGAAAATGCCAGGAATGCATAGTAGGTATTCAAAAAAGTATTGACTCTTTATCTCTGTGTCTTGGTAGAAGCTTGCCTCCTCTGGAGAGAGTTTTATTATTATTATTATTAATTTCTTTAATTAAATGGTTGCTTTTGTTCCCTTAGACAGACAATGTTAAAATAGATTTCCTTTTGAAATTATCTCTAAGTTTGGAAAAAAATGAGAGTTGTAAATATATATCAGTATACATCAAGACTGAAGTTCTACACCTGTCAAGGACAAAATGGCTCAAGGGATTGTGCCTTACCTTTCTTCTCCAAAGAAGACAATTACTGGGCTTTTCATTGCTGCAGTGAGAGTGATTCAGAACCTGATAACCAGTGAGAGAAGAGGAAGGAGGAAAAGCCCGTGGTGGGATTTACCCTTCTTCCTTTTCCCTTTTTCTCTCACACATGAGTCTAATCAGACTCATGTCCTTGAGACCAGCACAGAGGTAAAAGGAGAGGCATAACAAAACCGATGTGGGACAGGCCCTCTGCTAGGGTTGCTGTTTATATTTAAGCCAAGGACACACACACAAAACATAGGACTTGCTGATAACCAGGGCCAGGGGTAGCTCCCTACATATATGGGATACAATTAGGTTGAACATAGGTAAATGCAAGATTTCTCTTATTCTCTCGAATCATTTTAAACACAAATAATGTTGTCTGAAATACAAATTAATTAACACATCCTATGTAATAAAAAGGAAATGTCAAGATCTCCTAAGCTAATTAGTGATTCATCTTTCTCAACTATCACTTATCTTCCCCAATTAGCGAGAAAGCTTTTGATTGTTGTAGCTGTCATTTTCTGTTTTTCTAAGCTGTAAAACATGTACTCAAAAGCTTCTTTGATGAACATATTGTCACCTACTAAAATAATAGGACATGAGTTTTTTTCAACAAAATGATAAAGAATAAAAGTCTTTGATAATAGTATTCTTTGATGTTATAAAAGTTATCAGATTTCCAATCTGGTGCCTGCAATTTTGAGAAGAATCCATTAATCACAGTGGAGTAATTTATCTTTGGCAGTCATCTTTATCTGAGTCATGAAAAGCCAGTCTGAAGGGGAATGTTATTATAGAGTTAAGGGGAATAGAATATTCATGGTGTTTGGTGAAGAAAGAGTTCCAAGTACAAAAAGCTGTATTTAAAAGACAGTGTGTAGTGAAATAAGCACAGCCCCATAATCATGTAATGACCTCCAGAGCTTAATCCTGTGTCTACTGAATTGACATTGACCCTTCAACATGAACAAGGGACTGGGTGTTGCACAGTAGATTGTGTGCAGATGAACATCAAGATTTCCTAGATGTAACCATATTGGGCTTCACTCAACTCCTCAGGTGTGACTCACTTTAAAAATAAACTCATATACTAAATAGACGGAAGGCACATCAGACCAAATTTTTCTCTAGTGCCTGGTTCAGACATTTTTCATCTTCTCTTTTGTTTCTGCTCACTTATATAGAGAAGGTAAAAGACAGGTCAGGTGAGAACTTGACGCTGAGCCAGGAAAGCAGGTGTAATTTGAAAAATTACTTTCAAAAAAGGCTGAGAATAGATAATTGAGGTTAAAGTAGAAAATATACTGTAAAGTTGATACTGTCAGTTAGATGAACTTGCCAAATATACTTAGCTTAATGACTAACAGCATAAAATGCAATTGATGGAAATTAATAGCCTATTCTTTCAATATTTTGGAATATATGTATTAATTTCTGAAAACATCATAGGGATGTTCTTCTTATGACAACAGGCCTAATTTGACCCTAACCCCAGCTTGGGGCTTAACAAAGGAATATATCTCAACAGACTCACAGGATGAATATAGTTTGAATTATTTTCTTTGCTCTAGCATCAAACTCTTTTGTAAGATCCAGACTGTGGTTCAGACAGCTGCTAAATGATCCAGAGTTGTTCAATTCAAAAATGTTTGTCACTGGATTTCTTATCTCCCTAAAGCAGGGGTCCCCAACCCCCAGGCCGCAGGCTGGTATCTTCCTTGGCCTGTTCGAAACTGGGCCGCACAGCAGGAGGTGAGCCACGGGCAAGTGAGCGGAGCTTCATCTGCCACTCCCCATCGCCCCGCATTGCTCGCATGACAGCCTGAACCATTCCCCCTCCAGCCCCCGTCTGTGGAAAAACTGTCTGCCATGAAACCGGTCCCTGGTGCCAAAAAGGTTGGGGACCGCTGCCCTAAAGTAAATTGTCATATAGTATTTTGTTTAAATTAAAGGTAGTGCCCTCTATAAAATCTCCTCAGCTCAAAATCTCATAGTCACCTTTATCTCCTGAATCCCCTCTTTAATCCTCCGTCCTCATCCTGTTGCCAAGTTCTGTCAGCTTCATCTCTGAAACACCTCTTGGATCATTTTCCCTTTTCTATGCTCAGGAACATTGCATTAGATCCTGCTCTCATCTTTTCTAACATTGAAAATTACTGTGACCTTCTAACTGATGTCTTGTTCCTATTCTCACCCACTCTAATTCTGCTTCTAACTGCTGCCAAAATAATCCTACCGAATATAAATCTCCCCTTGCTTAAAATGCCTACTTATTTTTCAATGAATTACAGTTTATGTTTATTGAAGCGTATGTTACCTTCTAATATGACCCCAAACTGTTTCCCTGAGTTCCTCTCCTACACTTCTTTCTTCCCTTCTCCAATCCACCTTTTCATCCTCCATGTGTTTGAAAAAGATTTTCCTCTACTAAAAGTTCACGTTCACAGCCTTACATATGTCTTTCTCCACCTGGCAAATGAATAGTCATTCTTCAGGACTCTGTTCAAATGTCCCTTTTCTGTGACAAATTTTCCTAAAACCCCAAGAAAGATCAACCACTTCCTGCTATGAACTTCATCAGTACTTTTAGAAAATACTTAGCTATCATATAATACATAGTTGTTCCTAAACTTGCCGATTGCTGGGATCACTTGAGTAACTTTTAAACAATAGAACTACACATTCCAGGACTCTTCTATTCATTTCTGAGTTATTTCTGGGGATGGAGTCCCAGAAGCTTCCAGTACTTGAATGCAATGGATTTGCTTAGGCATCTCTTTATTCCCAAGCTCAAGGGTTTTGCCTTGTACACGAAAGTACATTAGTGAGTGTTGGCCAAAGAAAAGGTGAACTCCATTAGTCAGTCAGTCCTCCAGTCACATCTACAAGTTCACTCTGCCCTCATCTTCAACCTTAATCTGGAGATAGCTTGGGCTAGTACCTACTGAAGCCCCGAGTGGATGAGCAACTGGAAATCCCATGGGCCACAGAACTTTGTAGTGTCAAAGAGCTCATTACAGAGTGAATTGAACAAGGGCTTTGGAGATGGATAGAGCCTGGATTTACCATTTTCTAGTTCTGTGATCTTGGACATGTTATCCAATTAATCTGAATGCCAGTTTCTTCACATGTAAAATTGTTATAAGATTACTTTGCTATAGAGAGTTGGAAGAATTAAAGTAGTTGGTGAAGTAAAGCACAGAACATAATAGGTATATATTAAATGGTGGCTCCTATTATTACAAACCTTTAATGATCTTCACTAACTTCATAAGTCAATACCTGATAATATTTCATAAATGGGTACTTTCTTCCAATATTTAACTCTGAAATCTTTAACTATGAGCATAGAATTATGCTCACTGATGTGAAATAAAGTACTTACATAGCTTCTTCTTAATAATCCTTTAACAGGAAAATATTCAGGGTAAAGTAAAAACTCTCCATCCATGGTTTAAAATCCTGTGTCAGTTAAGGAAAGTTTAAGAATGAGAATCAACTTAAAGAATTTAAATTATTTGGAAAGTTCCTCAGGCATCCATCCTTTCTACAGGGTCATGGGAAAACTTTATGAGCACTCAAAGCAAAGCAAAGTCCAAATCAAGCTAATATCTGGTATAAAGATAGCTACCTAGCTGAGTGATGACGTAAGAGCATTTGTGTGGCCAAATGATGCTGTGACATTCATATCTACTCATCATTTTCTCTTCATCTTGATACCTTTAAATGATGGTAATTCCAGGGCAGACACTATCCTTTAGAATATCCTATTCTTAAACATATTTCTGAAAGAGTTCTTAATTGATCATTGATAGTGAATTATTTTGGCTTAATTTGGCTTGGACAATCTAAAATTTTGGCAACTGCACTTTGGGACAGCATTTCCTGTAATATCTTTGTTTACACTTTGTATGTGTGCATGTGCGCAGTAAATCAGGCTCAATAGTGTCTCTCCTGTCACATTCCATCATGTCGCACTAATAAAATTTGACATGCTCTGGGATGTGGTGATAAATAACCATATGTGGTGACAACTTGGAGAATGCTTAAAAATTATGCTCTGCTGTGGTTTCAGAACCTTACGTGTACTTCCAAGTTGTTGAAGTAACCCTTACAAAATAAAATTCTCCAGCCATGAAAAGATCAATTTAGGACTTTAGTACAAAAATCACCAAGATAAATTCACATTAAGCGTATCAATAACCATTAAATAACACAGGGTGATAAAATGGAACATACCTAATATTGCAAAAAAGACATACCATATTTTATATGAATGAGGATACCAGAGCTATAAAACACTGATCAGAAAAAATAAAGACATTTATCATAGATTAAAGTAGCTTAATCTGTATGTTTTTTTCTTTTGGTTGGCTTTTGGATGAGTCTGTCTCTTGAAATAGTCATTATTTATATACTATGGAACTACTTTCTGAACTGAATGCCCTGTCCATGCTAAGCACTTTATAGCACCTAGTTTTGCTGCCATCCTGTATCGTTATTCCCATTTGCTAGTTGAAGAAACTGAGGCTGAGACAGTGGAATTAATGGGTCCAAAAGTCACACAGCTAATAAGTAGTGGAGAGAAGATTAGAATCTGAATATTTTGTGTTCTTTGCAAAAACTGAAATTTCCTGGTTCTGCTACTCACTTGTCCCCATTAGACCAAACTGAACATCCTGCCAGGACACCATATCCTTGTGGCACTCAAATCCCCTTTCCTGGAGAGCTTTCCTCATGGCTAGGCTTCCATTCACCAGGAGGGAAGGGCTGGTGACTTCTGCCTGAGAGCTGAGGACCTTTGTCGCCTGGGAAAGCATACTGTGCAATTCTGCTCTGATTCGCAGTACAGCATGACTTCTGAAATCAAGCAATTTCTAAAACCCAACAGGCTTCATCTAGAGAAAGCCCTGTCAACACTCTTCTTGAACCTACACATACTAAATTCGGTGCTAAGCTTTGAAACTGAAGCCCACAGAACATTCCCTAGGTGGAATGAACTCAACATGCTACAATTTTATATTAAAAACAATTCTCCTGTTGGAATAAACTGATGTTGCTGAAACAATGGCTAAGGCAATATAGAGTGTTCATGATTTTATTAGTATTTAACTTAAGGTGGTAAAAGTGGAATTAAAATGATTAAAGAAACAAAGGTTTTATTGCTTTCATTTGAAAGTTTTTTTTTTTCTGAATGGGAAATTTTTAATAAAGAATTTCTTGCCTTTGTATGGAGAATTGGCAAAATGTCCCCAAATTTGGGTAAAAGTGAATGAACATCATTAATTCCAGTTTGAATAGATATTAAATTATGAAAGCATTCACTCATACTTTCTGACCTAGGAAATATATTATCATAGTGATTTATAAATGGTTCATTTCTATACCAATACGGGATAGTGAATTTTATCCCACATTTATTACATGTAACATGATTTCTCATAAGTAACATGTTGATAATGGCTTACATAGAGAGTGACTGGACAATGTGATGGTTAAGAAGAACTTATTTAGGATTCAACATATGTTGTATTATTTTGACATTCTAATAATATCAATTATTCTGGAATCAGCTTAATGTCTGTACTTTAGTCTGTAGCATGTGGACAACATCACTACTAGGGAAAAAGAGAAAAGTTTTATTGAATGTGAATATAACTTGCTACAACTGGTCACTATTTTGAAAAAGAAATATAGATATGTATCTTCCTAGCCCTCTTCCTTCTCCTTTTACTTTTTTTCAAAGATTCAATTCCCCAGTTAGTTCTGAAGCTTTATTAGAAATTCATCTTATGACCGTATGCAGGACTTTAAAGTTGGGGTTGGAAGTGACTATACCATCTAACCCTGTTGTTTTTCAAATGCATTTTAGCTATAAGACCAAAATCAAACTCCTAA
This sequence comes from Hyperoodon ampullatus, assembly GCF_949752795.1. Lineage (NCBI taxonomy): Eukaryota > Metazoa > Chordata > Mammalia > Artiodactyla > Ziphiidae > Hyperoodon > Hyperoodon ampullatus. The sequence goes on along the minus strand of NC_136922.1, from coordinate 55,683,814 downwards.
GTAGCTTTTGAGCCAAAAATAGAATCTAGGAAAATACAGTGCAATTGTTGATTCAATGCACTGTAATGTAGATATCAAATAAATTTTCCCTCCAGTTTGGAAAAAAAATGCTCCTTAATTCATTTCATTTACAAACACCTTTTATTTTTTCCAATAGTGAAACCACAGCTGCCAAAAGAGGCCACCAGCAGCCTTAAAAACTTTCACACTTGTAGCCAAAGATATGAGCTCAGTATTCCTTAACTTAAAAGCTTTGTTTAGTGTATGTCACTTTTTAAATTGAGAAACTCTTCTTTTTCTTTTTTCCTTTTTTTGGGGCGAGGGGTGGGGAGTGGGGCCTTAATGTATCAATTTGTTTTCTCTGTGACAGAGAAAATGTTTAAAAATCAGCCAATGCAATGACGGTATACACTTTTGCGAAAGATGGGGAAAGTGAGTTAACTCTAATGCTCCCGTGTCATTTAGTTTTATTCTTCTTTCCTTTGCTTATTTGTCTTATTTCCATCACTCCTGGATTATCAGTAGAAAATCTAGCCAACAAAAGGCAGTTATAACTGAAAGTGTTATCTAGATGTAAGAATAAAGATATCTTTATGAATCATTTATGAATTTTCAATATATTATCTAGAGTTTGAGTAGACAGTAGAGCAGTGGCTTGAATCTATAACTTCTTCATACATCTTTTCCACATAGAGCTTCAAATGAAAAAAAAAAGATTATACTAAATGCAGACATTGTCTTTTTAATCAGTTAGGACTATTTTCTTCTTTCATTTTTCCTTTATTCTTTCGTTGCCTTTTTCTTCCTTCTCTTCTTCTCTGCTTTCCTTCCTTCTTTTCTCCCTTCCTTCTCTTCTCTATTCTTTCCTTCCATCCCTCCTTCCTTCCTTCACTCCTTCCCCCTAGATATCTTGGCAAATATTACCTGATATTTTCACACAAGGGAATGACCATTTTGCATTTTCTTAGTTTGAAAGGATTTTTTTCAGCAGCTAAACCAGTATCTGTCAAACAGATACTGAAGCATCCTTTAAGAGCAAAAAAAATATATCACTCAACATTATCAACATTAACAACATTGCATCATACATTTGAAAGTTGCTGAGAGAGTAAATCTTGAAAGTCCTCACCATAAGAAGAAAGAATTTGTAACTGTATGAGGTGATGGTATTAACCAAACTTACTGTAATCATTTCACTTTACATGCATATAGCAAATCATTATGTAGTACACCTAAAACTAATACAATGTTGTATGTCAATTTTATCAAATAAGCCTGAAAAGAATAAATAAAATGTGCCACCCAGAATACTCATTTTGTAATCAAATGAGTTTTTATAATATTGCATTGTCTACTATAAAACAATCTAGAAGAGTCTTATTGACATTAGCATATAAAGGGTCCCGAGAATAACTGCAAAAATATCTTCCTCTCACCCATTAACATCATGTGGCACTGTTTTCTCGGGCACAGCAATTTAAGAAACACTGAACTGAGCCAATTATAGTTGTATGTCACCATTCATGTGATCTCACAAGTGTCCCATTTCTTTACATTTCTGAGGAAAGTGTCATGGGGAATTGGGTAAAATTATGAGTAAATTAATTTTGATAGATTGGATATTTTATGAAGCAAGCAGAATGCTTAACAACCTTGGTTCTGTTGTCATAGACTGAGGGAAGCTCCCAGGGAGACTTCAGGAACTTATATGATTCTGTTGGTGTTGTGTGTGGCAAAAGGGCACAGCATAGTTTTTTTTTTTTTTTTTTTTTTTTCGGTACGCGGGCCTCTCACTGTTGTGGCCTCTCCCGTTGCGGAGCACAGGCTCCGGACGCGCAGGCTCAGCGGCCATGGCTCACGGGCCCAGCCGCTCCGCGGCATGTGGGATCTTCCCAGACCGGGGCACGAACCCGTGTCCCCTGCATCGGCAGGCGGACTCTTAACCATTGCGCCACCAGGGAAGCCCCACAGCATAGTTTTTGTTCTTGATGTTGACATTCCCAGTAACTCTCTCCATCATGCCTTTAAAAAATATTGAAAAAAACGTTCTCTTTATGTGTTTATTTCAATTCCAGACTTATCTTTATCTTTACTATTTTGATGACGAACTTTCTAACATTTATAACAGGCTTCTCTATTTTTTTAAAGACTATAATAATATAATTTTGACCACTTAGATGCATGGCAAACCCTCTTTTACTGTACTGAACATTAATACTAATGTCTATAACCTATAGGTATTAAGGACCATTTGTTTCTATGCTAAATAATGAGAATAATAATTTAATAGTGACAATTTACCAAGTGTTTTCTATGTGACTGGCTGTGTACCACATATTTCACTTGTTATGTCATTTAATGCTCACAGTAGCTATAAATGTCATTATTTCTACCTTATTTTAAAATATGAATAAACTGTGTTTCATTAAGATCAAATAGCTTACCCAGTATTACACAGCTAATGGATAGAATAGTCACGATTCAAACCCAGATCTACCAGATTCAAAGCTTGTGTTCTAAACTGATTATTCTGCCTCATACTCCAACTAGAAATCTACAGAAGGAATTAGTTTGATTGTTTATAGTATTTTCTGCCTTTCCTCCAGTGTGGAAATACATGTATAACTGAGGCACTCCATCCACCACTGAGCTATGTCTAAATTTTAGGTAATCTGCTAATGAGACATGGACTCTACAGATAGTGAAGTGTCTGGGGTCTCTACGAGGTATGGAGGATACACAGAGTAATTACAGAAGGTGAGAAACACAAGAGAATTAGATTGAATTCTTGAGGATAATGATAAAATTTTATTTCACAAAAACATAAAAAATAAAGTAAATGAGGCAAAGTAAAATGAGGAAAATAAAAGAAATGAGAAAGCTTGGTGGGGGTGGGGACATATTTGTCCAATGATAGAGATTTTAATAATTTTTTTGGAAGTCACAGACCTCTCTGACATAGCTCAGAAGTAATCCAAGACAGGAGTTTTAGCATGGAACTTGCAGGAAGATTTTGTTTACAGATTTCTTAAAGAAGCCAAAGAAAAGGTAATCTAACAAGAACTGAATAAAGGCACCAAAAAGCAACATCTGGAATCACCTGTAAGACATGTTTAAATGCCTGTCTTATGGGTTAGCCTATATCCAGCTGAAATTAATACAAAGACTGTAAGTGTAATTAATTTTTTTCTATTTACAGTCTGTAAAGAAAATTTGCACTCCAAACAGCAGATTCTGTTTAGAGAGTGTGATTGTGAAGTACTGTGCCAGGCTTAGATTCTAGAAACTCAGACTTTAAAAAATACATAAATTTGACTCACCTTCTCTGAGGAACTATGAAGTTAAACAACCCAAGTATACAATAATGTTGTTAGATGATTTTAGAGGAGAAATAAGAGAGTTCCTAAATAGAATCATTGCAAGTCAGTGTGGACCTACTGCATAGCATCCCATGTGTTTCTTATCAGAATGTGTTTTAGGTAGTTTTATAAAACATTTTACTTTATGCCTTGAAAATTATATTGTGTTTGTTTATAAAAGGACTTTTATATTGCTAGAGACTCTTTTGGGCATAGAAATAATTTCAGGTTGCCATTATAGTTTGCATAATTCTTAAAAAAGAGTTTCTGGACTGGCATTCTGCCCTCCCGTCCCTACACGTGCAATGCTTGCAGGTTATACTGCTTAGTAGGCCATTATTTTCTTGAATATTCATTTTTGTACATCAGGATTCCAACATGAAATGAATTTCCATGCACCAGAAAAGCATGGGACTTAATCACCAAGCTGGATTTTAAACAAAGCAACTCATTCCTGACAAAGGAAGTTAGAACATATGCAGAGTATACTTGCTTCTACAATGCTTTTAAAAGATTATGAACAGTTGGGGTAAGAGTTGCCAAAATTAAACAATGACTTTTATGAGGATAATAAAAGAAAAGTCCTGCTATAAAAATGCTTCAGAGTTCATTGAACTCTGCATATTCCAGCTCAGGTAGAACTGCAAATTATGACATTTATTATGAAACTAGGCTTGAATCTCTTAACAGAAAAATGAGGGAGCCCAAGTGATGACCATTAAATTATACAACTTGTCATAAACTCTCTTATTATTCTATTATTCTATGTAGCCTCATCTTTGATTACATCTTAAATACAAACTAAAGAAACCACCAAAAAAGACCTTTTCTAGCAAGAACAGTAAATATTAATTAAAGCACAGATACAAATATTTAATAATAACATACAGTACATATTCAAACAAAATCAGTACATTATGCTTAACTTTGAGTACCAATAATCTATATTTAACTGTGATGTTCAATAAAATGATTAGGGAAATTATTCATCTTATTAACAGAGGCAGACTTATCCACCGAGAAAATAACTATCCCATTACTCTCTCTCAAGGTGGGCGTTTTTTCTTTTATTTCTCCCTTTTATAGTTTCATAGTATTTATATACTGATTATCATATGCTTTTTCAGTGAAGTAACTCCTGTTAAGAAAACACAAACCAATGGCATGAAAATAAGTATTTGTTCACAGACCTTCTGAAGCTAAATGAAATCCCTGTATGGTTATTTTTAGATATGTGGGCAAACTGTTCCACTACGGTTTTTTAACACATCTCAGAGCTAAATTGAGGGAGAGAAAAAAGTTAATAAAAGGTTGAGCTCTAGTTGTGCTAATACCTCTTAATTTTTTTAATGCGTTTAAAAGGGAATTTGATATTCTTTCCTTTGTGCCTCTTAAGTCCTAATGGGCAGTTGAAGCCTTCTTAGCTAATGCTATTGGGACTTGTGGTTGGTGGTTGGTTAATAAAAACTGTCTGATCCATCAAAGCCAGAGATTATCAGACATAATACATACAGAGTTTACAAATTTTAATTTGGAATATTTCTTTTTTTTTAACATCTTTATTGGAGTATAATTGCTTTACAATGGTGTGTTAGTTTCTGCTTTATAGCAAAGTGAATCAGCTATACATATACATGTATCCCCATATCTCCTCCCTCTTGCATCTCCCTCCCACCCTCCCTATCCCACCCCTCTAGGTGGTCACAATGCACCGAGCTGATCTCCTTGTGCTATGCAGCTGCTTCCCACTAGCTATCTATTTTACATTTGGTAGTGTATATATGTCCATGCCACTCTCTCACTTCGTACCAGCTTACCCTTCCTTTTGTAGTAGAGCTAAATACTTTCCTTTGAGCATGAAACTGCTTATTGGAGTAGAGTTGCATTTTGTCTCTTTTTATATAAAACATATTCTAATTCATCATTCACAATTTATTTGCTTTATTCAAAGTAGAATGAGAACTTAATTGATAATTGTGAAGCAATATGAATGCCAAATCTTTCTAGATTGTGCTCTTTCTCTCCATATTTTAATGTCATTTTTCTCACATGTAATTCAATAACATCAATTCTTGAGTCTTTCCAAAGCATTGAACCTGTTTTTCATAGAAACAGCTCTTTCATTTCAAACATTTATTTTATCAGTATATAAAATATTCAATTAAAAATATCATAGTTACAAAAATAAGTGACATGAATAGGTTGGGGAAGAAATAGGAATAATTTACGAAAGCATACAGCTTGGGTGTTGGGAAGTCAAGTGCTCAAATTCTGAAGCATGGTATACAGGACAAGCCTTCACCGAATCCTAGGATTCAGACAGTGTGGTTTAGAAAGGACAAGAAGTTACTGGTAAGCCTTCAAGTCAGTTCTTTAGAGACCAGTTCAGAGTGCTTTTACTGAAAAATTTCAAAGGCCTCTGGATAAAATGAGAAACCAACTTTCAGTGCACCTCAAATCTACTTCAACTTTCTGTTTGTACACTTAGAACAGATCTAGGAAATAATTATTTGGAAGGCATGGTAGCTACTGACTTTAAAATGAAGTCACTAGACAGTTTTTTGCTAAGTTTTGTGTGAAAACACATATTGAGTTGAATTAGGTACGACCAGAATTATAAAATTTTACTCTTTATATCAAAATGGTGGAAATAGATATTTTATCTTTTCATACTGTCATAATACCTCAAGTTTGCTGTCATGACCCAGAATGATTTGCCTAATAAATGAATGTGTTCATCATTTTTTTAAATTTAGTAATGGACATACAAATTCAGAGACTATAGCTACACCAATGTCTTTGCCCTTGTTTTTTACCGTAGTCAAATTAGAGATGACTTCACCTCTAGACCTCTCTAAGTGTGTGTTGATCGTTTTTATTAAGCCTACGAATTGAGAAGGAATGGAGGTTTATTTCTTCCAGTTTATACCTGGGTGAGCTAGGAATGGAGAGGTTGGGGCACTGGAGGAAGGAAGTGCTGAACAACATGCCTCCTTTAGTAAAAGGACACTTGAGTCCCCTATAGAATCTAACTTTGTAATTCAAGGTTGTGGGCTTGTAAAGGAAAAATCACAGGAGCCACATTCTATTGTTTAAAGCAAAGCAGAATGCTCTTCTCTACCTTTCTTACTTTTCCCCCTGCAGGTACCACCTCCAGGGTGGTACTGGAGGCGTTCAGCCATCTGGGCTTTCCTGAGTCGGCTCTGTCTGTCTTTACATCTCTGTACATGGGTTTCCTCTGCCTCAGAAACCCTTCCCTCATCAAGAGCCAAGCAATTGTTAACTCATCTTTCAACAGTCAGTCCAAAGGCCAGAGCCTCTAGGGTAACTCCTTTGATTTACTCCTTTGGCATGATCATATCCTGGGTCTATTTAAGAGTAGCACTATAGGACAAAATAAACCAGGAAATATATTTATGTGAATGATCAGTAAGGTTAGTCTGATCTAGCCTGAATTAAACTCTGGGTTTTGGTAATTTGAAACAAGTGCTTATGCTGTTCATTTCTACTTAAATAAACAGTAAAAATAACAATAATGATTGATTATTTGTGGTTTAAAGAGTATAAATACTCTTAGGGTATTTAAATTCATCATCTTATACTGATCCTTTCAGAACTGGACTTGTGTAATTGACCTACAGTATAGGATGGCTGTCAAAAGGCTTCATGGTCTCGTCAAATCCTGCACTGGAGGGGCACTTTGAGATCTTGGTCCCATATTTTATTTTATTCTATTTTATTGAAGTATAGTTGATTTACAATGTTGTGTTAGTTTCAGGCGTACAGCACAGTGATTCACATATATATATATATATATACATATGTGTGTATATATATATGTGTGTGTATATATATATATATATATACACACATCATTTTTCAGATTCTTTTCCCTTACAGGTTATTACAAAATATTAAATATAGTTCCCTGTGCTATATAGTAGATTCTTGTTGGTTATCTGTTTTATATACAGTCATGTGTATATGTTAATCCCAACCTCCTAATTTATCCCTCCCCCCACCCTTTCCCCTTTGGTAACCATAAGTTTGTTTTCTATGTCTGTGGTCCTATTTCTGTTTTGTAAATAAGTTCATTCGTATCTTTTTTTTTTTTTTAGATTCCACATATAAGTGATATTATATGGTATTTGTCATTCTCTTTCTGACTTACTTCGCTTAGTATGATAATCCCTAGGTCCATCCATGTTGCTGCAAGTGGCATTATTTCATTCTTTTTTGTGGCTGAGTAAGATTCCATTGTATATATGTACCACATCTTCTTTATCCATTCATCTGTTGATAGACATTTAGGTTGCTTCCATGTCTTGCCTATTGTAAATAGTGCTGCAGTCACAAGACCCATATTTTAAATAAAGCTAGTCAAATAAAAGGAAGCATGGTAGATTAAGGACTGGTAACCAAGACACTCATAGAGCAAATGAAGAGACAGAGGAAACTACAATATCCAAATGAGGATTTAGAAGATGCATTTGATTTGGAAAATATAAGTTTTTGATGACCTTTGAGAGAATAGTTTCAGCAGGAGATGGAGGAGAGCACAAGTTTGCCTTAAGAGTAAATGGGGGCTTCCTTGGTGGCGCAGTGGTTGAGAGTCCGCCTGCCGATGCAGGGGACACGGGTTTGTGCCCTGGTCTGGGAAGATCCCACGTGCCACGGAGCGGCTAGGCCCGTGAGCCATGGCCGCTGAGCCTGCGCGTCCGGAGCCTGTGCTCCGCAACGGGAGAGGCCACAACAGTGAGAGGCCTGCGTACCGCAAAAAAAAAAAAAAAAAAAAAAAAAAGAGTAAATGGGTAGTAAGGAAGTGATAGCTGTTAGTACAGTCTGTCTTTCAAAATGTTTAGCTAGATATCAAAGTCAAACTCTTCAGTTAAGCAAAAAATCATGTCTAGGGTGCTTGTGACTATGGCAGTCAACTATAAATAGAAGGTCACCTGGCAATAAGGGTTGATTGTATTCCCAGCAATGTATGTTTTTTTTTTTTACCTTGTCAGCTGTTTTACTGACTGTAGAGTCACTTCTTTTCCCACCTAAATAGAATAAACTTAAAATATCCTAGCAGGTATGTTTTATAGCCATGTAACAAATTGAATGTGCTTAATTTACATTTGTAGAACTCGGTATTTGAAATATAGGTGTTTATAAATAACCAGAATTTATTGTGGTTAGGCACAACTCAGAGAATTGTACCTCACTCATAACTTAAAATTTAAAGCAGGCTTCTTCTCCTCTGCCACTCCACTCCATTTGAAGTAATAAAACATGATCTTAGCTTAGGAATTGGCCTTTGAATGGAATAAAAGTTCCCTCAAATGTTTTGATGTGTATATTTCATCCTCATCTGTACTCAAAATGAATGAACTTTGAAAAGCAGAGCTAATTCTGTCACAGTATTTGGTGAAAATGCTTAAAACACAAGGGAATGAGTGATTCTAGTGGTGCCGTAGAGCCCCAGGGATTCTAGAAATAATTCAAGGCACTGTTTTTTGTTTTTTTTTATTATTATTAGTTTCTGCTTTATAACAAAGTGAATCAGTCATACGTATACATCTGTTCCCACATCCCTTCCCTCATGCATCTCCCTCCCTCCCACCCTCCCCATCCCACCCCTCCAGGTGGTCACAAAGCACCGAGTTGATCTCCCTGTGCTCTGCGGCTGCTTCCCACTATCTATCTACCTTACGTTTGGTAGTGTATATATGTCCATGCCTCTCTCTCGCTTTGTCACAGCTTACCCTTCCCCCTCCCCATATCCTCAAGTCCGTTCTCAAGTAGGTCTGTGTCTTTATTCCCGTTTTACCCCTAGGTTCTTCATGACATTTTTTTTTTAATTCCATATATATGTGTTAGCATACGGTATTTGTCTTTCTCTTTCTGACTTACTTGCGGTTGCTGCATGAGCCCTCCTGGGGCATCAGTTAATCCCTTGAACTGTTCCTGATCTACATTATTTAACAAGGGACCTAAAATTAATGGTATTACTTCTTTGACTCAATAAGTTAATGCCTGACTGTGTGAAACATGTGTCTGGCTCTCTTTGTAAGTTGTGATGCAAAGTTATAGAATTTTACATTTTATCCCACCCTCAACCAATCAACAGTAATCTCCTCTTTACCCTGTATTTTTGAATTATTAGAGCGGTACCTGTATTTTCCATATTTATGCAAATTTTAACATTTGAGTAATCTGATGTAAGGTATTATAGACTACTGAATATCATGTAAGTATGAAAATGTTTACATTAAATCTGCATATAAAATATTTAACAAAGCTGAACATTTGTGTATGCTATGACCGAGCAATTTTACTTCAGAAGATATGTTAAAATATTTATAACAGTTCTGTTCAATATAATACCAAACTGAAATCCACTCAAATTGAGAATGGAATGGATAAATTAATGATAATATATTCCTATAATGGGATACCACATAGCAATGAAAATGAACAAGATATCATTACACGTAATTATATAAATTGATCTGATAACTACAATTTTGAGTAAAAGAAGCAAGACACAAAAGCACTATGTTGATGAGTCTAATAATCTATCTATCTATCTACCTACCTACCTTTCTGTTATGAACTGAACATTTATGTTCCACCAAGTTCATATCTTAAGATCTTAATCCCCAATGTGATGTTATTTGGAGGTGGGGCCTGTGGGAGGTACTTAGGTCTAGAAGGTGCAGCCCTTGTGAATGGGATTAGTCCCCTATAAAAGCAACCTCAGGGAGCTCCCTTGCTCATCTTCCCATGTTAAGACAAAACAAGAGCTGTTCACAGAACTGTTATAAATAACACATCTTCTGAAGTGGAATTACCTTTTATGAACTAGGAAGTGGGCTCTCACCAGACACTGAGTCTGCTGATTCCTTGTTACTGGACTCCCTACCCTTCAGCACTGTGAGAAATTAATGTTGTTTAAGCCACCCAGTTTATGGTATTTTTGTTATAGCATTCCAAATGGACTACGACATGATGTATCACAGGCAAAACTGGACTGTACTAGAGTTAAAAGTCAGGGTAATGAATATCTCTGGGGAGTTTGCTGTGAGAGGGTTGATGATTTTCTGTTTCTTGATCTGGGTGCTGGCTAAAAGGATGTGTTTACTCTATAAAAACTCATTGAGCTTATGATTCGTTCCCTTACTGTATGTAGGTTATGTTTTAACAAATGTTGGACTTTAAAAAACATACTTGCTAAGAGAAACTTCCTAAGATGCCTGTTATGTGCCAGTTTATTCTCTATTAGCAAACAAATCAATAGAATGCAGTCTTAATATTTCAGCCTGTGAGCTTTCTGAATTCAGAATTAATTGCAATGGAAACTGCAACAAATTAACTTGAGCAGATGACATTTCATTCAAATAAGATCAAATAGGAAATTGCCCTTGCTTAAAGATACTATTAGAGTGGTGTGCTACCTAACTAAAAATACTAAATCACTTGCTTTTGTTCATTCTGTTTTTAAGAAGCATGGTATGGTAGGTAGCATTCATGGATCAAAAATTTAAATAACATGTGAAAAGACACCTAGAGGTACCATTAAAGCACGTTCTCCAAAGTCAGACGAAGCTAATTTGAGCTTAACCTTATCCGCAATCCAAATTCAGCAAATACAGCATACTGTAATGTTCATGAGAACTAGATGTGGCAGTAGAAGACTTTAGATTTCAAAACATGATAAGAGAGGACAAGTATAGTTGTAGCTACTGTCCATAATAAGCATGTACTAGGTAAAAACCCAAGGAATAATTTCTTCTTATTGTTGAACAACACTCCTGGGGAAATATGCTTTAAAATTAGTTATCAGAAACACAATTTTGAAGTGACATAAAAGAGGGAATTTTTTTTTTTTCCCGGTATGCGGGCCTCTCACTGTGGTAGCCTCTCCTGTTGCGGAGCACAGGCTCCGGATGCGCAGGCTCAGAGGCCATGGCTCATGGGCCCAGCCGCTCCGTGGCATGTGGGATCCTCCCGGACCGGGGCACGAACCCGTGTCCCCTGAATCGGCAGGCGGACTCTCAACCACTGCGCCATCAGGGAAGCCCCAAAGAGGGAATATTAAATTTAGTTTTTCTTGATTACTTTGTAAAAGACAAGCTTACCCCTCCCTCCAGAAAATGAAGGAAGACAGTGTAACTGCTTCTCTGCCTCTCTTTCCATAATGGTGGGTACTAGAGAAAATATGCGATGATTATGGAAAGTTATTGCTTAGTGGAAATTATCAGAATTGAACTGAATACTGTTATCGCTGATCTGTATTCTCTGATTTGATCTAGCAATTATCAGATTCTGCTCATGATTGTATTTTGGCTGCAACTAGAGTTTCTCTGTCCACATGTGAGGGGAAGACATTTCCATTTATTTGTTCAGAAACATATACTTTGAATCTCTATTTTGTACCAGGAAATGTGTTAAAAATATGGAAATAGATGCATGATCTGTGTTTTCAAGAAATAGATACTAAAGACAAGGTATATAGGAAGGAAGAAATTGATACAGGGCATATAAAAAGAATAGAGGGCAATGGGAGCTCATGGCAAAAGATTTCCTTTGACCAGCGTGACAAAGAAGGCTTCATGGCATAGACAGAGTAAATGAGTTGAGTTGGCTGAAGTTTAAACATGAGAAAGCAAGAGAATGACATTCCAGGGAGAAGAGTTAGAGCAACGGAACAGAGGAGGAAAAATAATGGACACGGATAATAACAGTGAATCATTTACTGTGATGAGAACATAAGATATGATAGGAAACCATGAGAAGACTGAAAAGTGTACTGGAACCAGATCACGGAGGAATTAAGCATTGGCATTTTGTTCATTAGGCAAGTAACCCAAAGGACATTATTTATTGGGCAGCTGTATGTAAGGTGTATTACTGTATACAAAGAACCCCTGAAAACCCCGAAGGAGTATTGTAACTTGGTCTGCTCATCTCTACAGGAGAAAAGTCAGGGTAAAGACTGGCAGAAAAAAAAAAAAAAACTCTACAAGACTCATCTGCTGTTAAAAAATATTTCTTTTTTTTCTTTAAGGAAGGAATGATGTAGCAAGCTTTCCTCATGCTAAATGTATATATATTTTGTTCCTTTATCTCCAAATCTTGCATTCCTAAGTACCTTTGCAAGCTCAGGTAGAGCAAATCTCAGATGTGAATAGAAAATGGAATGTTTTTAATTTTCAAATAATGCCTTCATTGTTGGAAAAATGGCTGTGACAAGATTAACCAGAATCATAGCACCCATTTTAGGGAGAAAAATAAGAAGTCATTGACAGTCATTTTACTCATACAGCCATCTGCACATTCATATCTAAATCCTTCTGGCATTTAAATATGCAGCTTCCAAATTCAGGATCTTGTTGAGAGGCCTGAGTTATTCAGAAACCAGCAGGAATGACAGGCACCAACAAATCTTTTTGTGGGCCCTTCATTCTAATCTTTTATACAGTTAGCCTTTTTATGAGCTGCTGTCACTGTGGAATCAAGCAAATTCCAGTACATAAGCACAGTTTCTTGGCTCGCCATCATACAAAGGCTGGTCTGGTGGAAGATGAGATGTATGGAAGGTGGTTCAGGATAAGCTCAGAATAGAATAATGGAATCATTGAGTCTGTGAGGTGAAAGGCCCTTAGAGATGGCCTAGCTGAGCATTACATTGTGCAGAGATACTGTAGAGAACTCTGGACAAGCCCTAGGGTTGCAGGGAGTCCAACCTACATACATAGACACATGAACACACAGACACACACACGTGCACACACACTTAAATCAAAGCAGCACCCCTTTGGTCTGCTTTAAATACAGTACTGAGTTTTCCTCTGATAAATAACAGTAGAAACTGCATGCGTAGTAGAGCAGCTTATGGAATCCCAGTTTATGGATTCATTTCACGGATGCTGTAACAGTTTAGAAAAGGATAAGTGACCTGTCTTTTTCCTCTCCTTCCCCTAGCCTTCTCTTAGAGATGAATGGTTAATAATATAATATAGTCTTTTTTTTTAGTCTTTACAAGGTATTTAACATAGGGTATGTTAATTTTAAATGCCATTTCTTTCTCCTGTTAAATTCCTTTTGAGTTCTGTGTTCATGATATTGTATTTCATGATTTCAATATTTATAAAGAATGCTTCTTTGGTGCTTTTTTTTCCTGGTATTTAAAGAACACTCCTAATTTTCTTCCTTGCTACAGACACAGATTTCATCATCGAGTTCTATAGTTTCTCTGAGTTTGTGGTATCCTACTTTACATAAGCTACTCTCTCCACCTATTACCATGTTTAGAGGCTAAGACCCAAGTTGTTCTAGAGTTTCTAGAGAACCATATTTGAGACAACCCACAATTTATGTATTAACCTAGATGCCTATTTGATATCAATATTATAATTAACATATTTTCCAAACCTAAAATTGGTTGTCCTAGGGACAACGAAACAGGATATTTGACATTAGGACTCTCCCAGAAAATCCGGGGACAATTTTGAGTTTTGATTTTGATTAGGGTTGGTGCCTTAAAAGCCTTACTGCATTAAAAAATATGGAAGGGGGCTTCCCTGGTGGAGCAGTGGTTGAGATTGCGCCTGCCGATGCAGGGGACACGGGTTTGTGCCCCAGTCCGGGAGGATCCCACATGCCACGAAGCGGCTGGGCCCGTGAGCCATGGCCGCTGAGCCTGTGCGTCCGGAGCCTGTGCTCTGCAACGGGAGAGGCCACAACAGTGAGAGGCCTGCTTAAAAAAAAAAAAAAGAAACCATGAAAATTTAACAATCAATAAAAACATGCATATGTTGACAATGTGAATAGTGATAAAATAATTTTATAAATAAAAGATGTAAAACACCCCTTGCACATATATAAGGAAGGTGAAAGTATTTATAAAACAAATTACCACTGCCACAAATGGGGATATCTTAAAAATATTATTATACACAGTATAATGCTGACTCCTGTTTTAGAAAATTTGATGAACTTTTAAAAAGTTTACTTTGTGCCACCTAAAGTTAGTCTTTGAGTGAGTAAGGAGATACCACACTATAAATAACATTTTTATTCTTATATAGAAAAAGTCTTTGCTTGTTTGATATAGTAATATTTATTTGATATTATTTTATAAGAACTACCCCCAAAATTAGGGGCAAAAAAAGTGAAAACTGAAAGAAAGGGATTCCTATCATGTAGCCAAATGCATAAAACCAAACATCTAAATATAAATATTTCCAGAGTTCATTTTCCCCTGTATTTGTATTTAAAGGTTACATTCCCCGCCCCAACTCTTCATTTGTGCAGAGAAAGGCAAAGTACTTTGTCCATATCTGAGGGGCACTTCCTGGTATGCCTTATGCCAACCATCTGATTTTGAAATAAGTAATCCCCCCCATAGTAATCTTTTCTTGATTAAAAATGATGTTTATAAAAAGGAAACAATATATTTGTTCACCTACAGGAGCCATGAGTGACATGGCTTAGTAGTTGTGTTGCATTTATAAATACATCTTTTGGCAACTGAGAAAATCACTTTTATTCTGCTCACTTAGAAAATAAGAGCCCTTCGCAATATAATCTCCAAGGAAACAATCATTCCGAGGACCTCGATAGACAAGACTCTGCCTTCCTAATCTAAATCTTTCTGTCAAGATCTGATAGATTCTTTCAACTGTGATGACTGTCTTAGAATGTAATTCCAAAGGTACTCTCAGCA
The DNA here is from genome assembly GCF_949752795.1 of Hyperoodon ampullatus. Classification (NCBI taxonomy): domain Eukaryota; kingdom Metazoa; phylum Chordata; class Mammalia; order Artiodactyla; family Ziphiidae; genus Hyperoodon; species Hyperoodon ampullatus. The sequence goes on along the minus strand of NC_136922.1, from coordinate 55,668,736 downwards.
TTTTGTTTGCAAAAGCACAAATATCAGAGTCCTTTGATTTTTTTGGAGATTGGCTTCATCCTTAGCTCTGCACTTGGAATGTTGCCTTGTGGGGCTCCATATTTGAAATGCAATGGCCTAGCTCCTCTAATCACTGCATTCACCACCATCAGCAGAGAATGAACCTTGGCTCTTAGTGGTTGGGATTGATCCTCTCAATTTTCAATGTTTTTCTTTTATTTTCTGACATAGAAACTCATTTAACAGAAAGAGAATATTTTCTACCTTACAAATTTCAATCCATCATATCTTTCTTGTTAGTGAACTGCAAATATGACAGTTCAGCAGTAAAAACATTACATTAATTTCTTTGAGTCATTTATCTTGGCTGAGTAGAAACTAAGGGAGCACCAAACAAACAAACTGAAAACAAATAAAGACAAAGTAAAAAACAGGCTAAATAAGTGGGTGTCACACATCTAGACGGTAATTGTACAATCAGATGTCTTTTGTTTTTAAAATAATTATTTTAAATTGGAGCATAGTTGATTAACAATGTTGTGTTAGTTTCAGGTGTACAGCAAAGTGATTCAGTATACATATACATGTATCTATTGTTTTTCAAATTCTTTTCCCATTTAGGTTATTATAGAATATTGAGCAGAGGTCCCTGTGCTTTACAGTAGGTCCCTGTTGGTTATCTATTGATATTTTAAATATATTAGTGTGTACATGTCAATCCCAAACTCCCAATCTATCCCTTCCCCTCACCATCCTTCCCCCCTGTAACCATAAGTTCATTCTCTAAGCCTATGAGTCTCTTTCTGTTTTGTAAATAAGTTCATTTTTATCATTTTTTAATTCAGCATATAAGCAATATCATGTATTTGTCTTTCTCTGTCTGACTTACTTCACTTAGTATGATAATCTCCATGTCCATCCACGTTGCTGCAAATGGCAATATTTCATTCTTTTTGATGGCTGAGTAATATTCCATTGTATATGTGTACCACATCTTCTTTATCTAGTCATCTGTTGATGGACATTTAGGTTGCTTTCATGTCTTGGCTATTGTAAACAGCACTGCAATGAACACTGCAGTGCATGTATCCTTTCAAACCATGTTTTCCTCCAGATATATGCCCAGGAGTGGGATTGCTGGATTATATGGTAGCTCTATTTTTAGCTTTTTAAGGAACCTCCATACTGTTCTCCGTAGTGACTGTACCAATGTACATTCCCACCAACAGTGTAGGAGGGTTCCCTTTTCTCTGCACCCTCTCTGGCATTTATTGTTTATAGATTTTTTGATGATGGCCCTTCTGACTGGTGTGAGGTGATATCTCATTGTAGTTTTGATTTGCATTTCTCTAGTAATTAGTGATGTTGGGCATCTTTCCATGTGCCTCTTGGCCATCTGTATGTCTTCTTTGGAGAAATGTCTATTTAGGTCTTCTGCCCATTTTTTGACTGGATTGTTTGTTTTTTTGATAATTGAGCCACATGATCTGTTTGTAAATTTTGGAGACTAATCCTTTGTCAGTCACATTGTTTGTAAATATTTTCTTTCATTCTGTGGGTTGTCTTTTCATTTTGTGTATGGTTTCCTTTGCTGTGCAAAAGTTTTTGAATTTAATTAGGTCCCATTTGTTTATTTTTGTTTTTATTTCCATTACTTTTTCATTTTGGCACAAATAAGTTGAGTCAAGATATTTGGAAGATTTTGATATGCTATTAAATCCTAGGAATGTGTGACAGGTGACATTTAGTATAATGTCTTCTTGTGCCCTGGGCTTTGTCTACAGTGGAAAAAGGTTGGAGAAGCAAGTGAGTATCCATCCGTTCTAGATGAGTGAACCCCTGTGGAAACCAGGGAGCCTGAAAAATTCAGGATCCTCTCCCCAAAACACTTTCCTCACTTTTGCATTTTATTGTCAGAAAGATTCTATTAACCAACTCTTTTTCTCCTGAAAGAAACACATCAATATTTAAGAAGATTGTCCCCAAAAGACAAAAATTAATGGCATAGTCTTAGAGTTCAAAAGATACTTGTCAATTAACCAAACCCCTATTTTAGAGATAAGAAACTAGAGATAAGAAGTCACACATACCAAGCTGGTTGTAAAGCTAGGTATAAATTTACCTAGTTTCCCTGTCTCCTACCTCAAAAGAAGAGTCAGACACCATTTATTGCATTTTCTTCATAAGAATGACTTTTTTAGATTATATGTCCAATTTAGGTAAGATAAATGTTTGCTGACACAGAAGTTTTAAAAAATCAACCTAAATTGAACCAAATTTCAAGGATAACATAAATGAAAAAATACATAAAATGTGTAAAGTGTTCCTTTTAAATACCAAATTATCATATGTATTTCACAAAAGTAGGTATTTTAATATAAATATGTATCAGTGTTTTAATTTTCAATATTTATTATGAACCTACAAAATATTCAAGCGAGCAGTTAATTTCAATATCTAATTCATTGTTGATTAGCCATCATGTGCAGCAACCACTGTCAAGTAGACATAAGGTACAAAAAGTTATCTTTTATGACACAAAATTGTCACCTAAATGCTGTTAATGCCTCATAAACACGGATAGAGTGCAAAGAAGAGTCCACCAAATTATTGAATTTGCTTTCAACTCAATGCTGAATAATTTATCAACTGTTACGATTATGCCTACAGAGTATGAATTAACTATCTCATCAACTAAACCACTTGTTATCACTTCAGTGATTTTTAACCTCTTTATAATGAATCATGAAATCTATATTAAAAAATATTTGAATGACATTCAATTGTATTCTCATCCTGCACTCAAGCATTCTCTACCACCTTCATAAGACAAAGGTAAAATATACCAACAGGCTAAACAAAATACATGAAAAAAGAGAAAAATACTTGCCTAAGGATATTATGTAGGGAGCAGAATAAAGAAGCTGTAGCCAAGTGGTAGGAGAAAACTCTGAACTGGATTTTTTAGAAGTGCATCTACCAAGCGTATTTTTCATATAAGTTGTACCTCACTCATGGAAAGGTAAATGTGTGAAGAAACTTTATCAGGCAACAAAATGATTCTTGACATTTATGCAAAATTATGAAAGTAGCTTGCATTTTTAGGATGAGATAAAGAAATAGCTATATACTGAAAAAATATACAAAATACAGGCTTCCACAAAAGTCCGACAGAAAGAGGGTAAAAAGCAGATGCAAAGTATATAAAAGTTTTAGTTTTAGTCACAAAACCAGCTCTCCATTTGTTGATGGCTTCATTTTGCAAATTTGTCTTCTACCAAAGAACATATCTGCATAATAGCTCTTCCATTTTTTTCCCTTTTCCTTCCATTGGCTGATTACAATCATATTTTATATGTGTTATAAGTTTTCACATCTTATCTCCATTTTGTAACTTCTGCATTAATACAAAAAGGGGAGAAATGTTTTTGAAAGTTTACTTATGAGGAAACGGGAAACTTAGCTATTAATTTAATATCTTTGTCACTTGGTTGGTTACTCATTAGAATTCATATTTAGCTCATAAGGACCACTTAGGGTCTTGATTTTTTCCCTTATTATAATAGATGGTTTATGCATAGGTTGGTGCAGTTAGATTTAATTTAGTTAAATGGAGACACCAGAAGTGGAAATTTTTCTGCATTTTTAGTTTTGAATATTGAAGAAACTTGATGTCGTTTTTATCTGAATAAATTATTCTTCAATCGATTAGCAAATTGAATGCTTAGATGTTACTAAATATCTTTTAAAGTAATGACATATTATTGGTTTATTTTGACATACAGATCTGGTCATTAAAGATTGATGAATAGAACACTGACCTTAGGTTATCCAAGTTTTCATGAAAATATTAACTAAATGGACAACAAAAGAAGAACTGACAAACATCAGCAGATAATTAAAACTTTACAAACTTATGTTTGATTATAATACTAGCTTGATCAACTCATGAGTTGATTTAAGGCACATAGGTTAAATGGGAATATTTTTTGGAAATGCTACCACACAACCACATATACACACATAAGTCATTTTTAAAGCTTTTACTTGCTAAACAGACAAAATAATTGGGGTGGGTCTTGACAGCCTTTTTAGTTGAAGCCCATAAAATTTATCCTTGCCATTTCGTTATTAATAATAAAATGCCTAATGTTTAAATCACCTTCCAAATTTGTGGTCACACTGAGTGAGTGCCTATTTCTGTACAATAATAGTAGCATTTGTAAGAATACACTTTTTTCTTCTTTTAGTGAAAACATTATAGAACCAATTAGTTCATAATGCAGTTAGTGAAAGACACTAAGTTGGCAAATGTTTTATACTAAATAAAAAATAAACCTTGAGACCTTGATATTATTTGTTATGTTACCTAAGGAATATTGTCACATAAATGTAACAAAAATTAATACGCATCCTTGCAGAAAGAGTATATATTTATTTTTAATCTCCAATGTAGATTCCTATATGTTTTACATTAATAAACTTTCAAATCATGATTTTTGTATAGGGTAGTAAAAATATAACAGAAAATATCCAAAGCTTTTTTTTGTTTTTTAATAACAAAAAATGTCCTTAAAAAAATTGGTCTCTCTGTACTCCTGCCAAAGGCAGAAATCCAAAAGATACAGTAGCAAAAGGCCAGGTCAGGAAAACAGCTCAGCTCACCATCTATAGTAGAAAGCAGAGCCTGTTTACAGAAAGAAAAATGTATGTTTAATGCAAAGAGCGTTATTTCTAACAAGTAACTTATCCAGAATACCGTACCGTGGGGCGTTTAGAAATAAAAGAGTCAGCAAAACGGGCACTCGTGTCCTCGTAGGGGCATGATTAAGGGTCTGGCTGAGGTTTCCGCTTGTTTTTGCATTGGATTTTTTTCCCCTTTAGTTTGCAACACAAAGACAGGTCCCATAGAAAGAAGAACTTGTCATCCACATAGTACATCATCACTCAGTCGGGTACAGATAACTAAATCTCTCCCCTGTGGGAAGAAGTGCTTTTTATTGGACTTTGTGGGTCCATTCTTTGTACATTGTTGGATGTCAGTTATGGGAAGCTCGGCTCCCCTTTCCTAGTGGAGCCAGCATCTTTTAGTGCAATCCTCAGGGACCACCCCCGCCCCGCCCCCATCAAGTCTCCATTCCCAATCCAGACACTTCTGCTCTCAATCAGCCAGATATCTGTCTTCAATTGTCACTGTGTATCGCATTCAAATCTCATGCCGTGTTTTTCTATTTGCTGTTAAACTCTGTAAAAACAAAATGAAACAAAACAAAACCTAGAAAATATAAACAGATAGCAATATTAGGCTGGTACTATGCCAAGTATTTCATTTGATTTGTTTCCACAATCAGTACGACCGACCGTCCTATGAGTTAGTACTGTTATCACGTGCTTCTGTTTTGGGATGAAGACACAGATAAAGATGGAATTGCTGGGTCCTCACGCCCCCCGTCATGAGGAACAGACCTTTGATTTAAACTCCATCTGTCTGATCCAGAACTACACTCCTAACCACAAGGACATATTGCCTCGTCTATTTTTAATAACTAATTTCAAAACTTAGAACTTCCTAGACACCCTTCCTCCTGGCATATTTCCACTTTGGCACTTCAGCATTTTAAGACTATAGTTTTTTATCTATAACTATTGATGATAGGTAGGTAGATAGGTAGGTAGGCAGGTAAGTAGGTAGATAGATAATGTGACTGCTGAGTGGTACCTGGAATGGTATTAGGTGCCTTTTATGTTTAAACTTATTTAATCATTATAATCATCATGTGAAGGTGACATTACTATCCATGTTTTACAGAATTTAAGTGATGCATTGAAGGCCATGGAGTTTGCAAGCAGTTGAGCTAGGATTCATACTCTTACCTTGATCTCTGTTCCTCCCTAGATGGACATCCAAAGTGCAGCTCTTGTGGTATTTGGGCGCACAGTAAACCAGGAGGGATGCTCCTTTGCTGCTACTCTTAGGGAGTGCCTAATGGTATTTATTTACAAGTTTAAGGGCATTGTCATTTCTTATCAATGAAGGTTCTCTTTTCTTTTTATACTATAATGACTTTTTTTTCCCTACATGTCCCTGCTATCACTGCAGCTAGTACAGAATAGAGACTTGCTGACAAATTCATCCACTAGTGAGAACACAGATTCCAGCCCAGAGTTGTAACAGAACATTCATGCAGACAGCAGCCAGTCAAGATTTTCCATGGCATAATTGTTGGAGGCAAAAAGTTCTATAGGAATTAATTTTTAAAATCACTTAATTGTGCTTTGGTGATCAAAGTGAACTCAGACTTTGTGTAAAGACTCTGAAACGAGAAGCAGTGAGTCCAAGAGAGATGTCCTGGGAAAATAATCACAAGGAGGACACTGAGGAACAACATGGGCAGAATCATAATTCTTATGTTAGTTACTGGTCAGCAATAACACCAGCTGTAACAGAAGAGGAGACAGGGAATAGGATTCCATTCTCTCTAAAGTCTGTATGGCTTCTTGTTTATCAGTACATAGAGTGAAATCTGTATTATTCTCATTACAAAATGTAGGTTGATTCATTCTCAGAAATACTTTATGCCCCTTTTTTTTTTTTTTTTTTTTTTTGCGGTACGCGGGCCTCTCACTGTTGTGGCCTCTCCCGTTGCGGAGCACAGGCTCCGGACGCGCAGGCTCAGCGGCCATGGCTCATGGGCCCAGCCGCTCCGCGGCATGTGGGATCCTCCCAGACCGGGGCACGAACCCGTGTCCCCTGCATTGGCAGGCGGACTCTCAACCACTGTGCCACCAGGGAAGCCCTATGCCACCTTCTTAAACTCCAGAATTAAAGACTGATCAAGTGACATTCATTTTTTTATATGTAAGAGTCAAATACAAGACCGTTAACTTAGGCTCTTTATAAAATTCTATCTTAATACGTTTATTCTACTTAGGTATGTAGGCACATTACAAAGCATCATGGTTATTTCCCTTCTCTGAATACATATAGCACTTTAAATCCCCACCATATTACTGTATATTCCTTTCTGTTTTCACTTGTAATTTGTGAATTAATTCTGTCCCTCCAGGTGGTCTGAGAGTCTCTTGAAGAAGGAATTATGTGTTATTATTATCTTGCACAGTAGAATAACACAGTAACTAATCCAAACCTTTATAATACAGCTAAATCCCCACCATACATTAAATTCCTTCAAGGGCAGCATAGAAGTTAAAAAAAAATCATTTTAGGTATGAATTCTTTTATCTTCTGCTTTTTCTTCTCTTTCATCTAAGATATCCCTCCAATATCAGAAAAGAAGGTAGCTTCCTCCTTTCTAAAGCCAGTTTTAGTACTGGCTCAGCTCAGTGCTCAATCTACTGTAACTATAACTAACAATCTATGGACTAGCAAAGCTCTTAATATTCTTTTTTTAAGCTTAGGAGAATAAAGGGAAGAGGAAGTCCTCTACTGAGAGTGATTCTGTCTCCTTCTGTAGGAGATGGTTTAAAATTGAAAATTTTCTATTTCTGGCATTCCAAGAGTGAGAACATACTTTCTAAGTATGATGTTAAATTTTGACTGTGTTGTTTAAGAAAAGAAAGAGAATATCTATAGACCTATATCAGCTTAAAGACTGCAGATACTCATTTATCCATTTTGAGGTTCAGAGATGCAAAATTTGGTCGTCTAGCTCAATCTCCTCTTCCAAGTAAGGAAATAGGCCTCGTAGAATTTGTGGCTCTGGTATTGTTCTCCAAGGTTGGAGTCAAGGACTTGAATTAGCCCAGATCTGCTACTTACCATTCTACATCAACCTGGGCAAACCAAAGAACTTCTGGATTAAATTCCTTTAGCTAGAATAGATTTTCTAAAATCCCTTCCGTGCCTGTATGGCGATTCTGACTTTTTTATTCCACTTCTTTTACAGTGGACCCACAACTTATGTTCTATTGTAGCTGACTCTCTTTCCAGACTAACTCTGTGCACAGTGCACACACACACACACACAAAATCACACACAGTAGACTGGGTCATGCTGTATGGCTTATTGAGTGGGTGCTAGTGTTAACAATAAGTATGGATCCTCCAACTGCTCAAGCAGCTGTGAAAATCTGTCTCAACTCTTCACCACAGTCTGGGTGGGCTGTACTATCACTTCTGCCTTTATGACACATACTAACTTTTGCCCCAGTTTCCAGCTCTCAGCCTTTCTGACTTCAATTGACAATTGTTTTTATTTTCAATAAAGCAAGAGTGTATCCATAAAACTGGTAAACACCCTTTCTTTTTGAGGATTTTTGAAGTCAATGACCCAAGTTTTACAAAAGTTCTATGAGAATAATTAATAGATAAAATATGTGACAAATATATCTTCCAAAATATATGACAACAGAGCCAAGTTTTATACATCATTTCATGATCTTGAAATGAATGTAATGTAGTTTATAGCATTTCCTTTAGCCCATGTGAATGCCTTCCTCTCAAAGAAAACTAGCATTTTAATAGATTTACTTTACTTTGACACATTTTCCCAGCTTGAAGTTAATATTTCAAGATTTGAGACACAGAGCTTCTGTATAGCATTCTTCTTTCACAATTGCTGGTTTTCTCTAAGTTTGAAAGTAAATTACCTATTAGAATTTCAATAGATAGAACCCTGGAGCAGCCAGTTTGAAATAATGAAGTGCCTTTGTGAGTGAGCACAATCACTTTTTTTTTTTTTTGCGGTATGCGGGCCTCTCACTGTTGTGGCCTCTCCCGTTGCGGAGCACAGGCTCTGGACGCGCAGGCCCAGCGGCCATGGCTCACGGGCCCAGCCGCTCCGCGGCATATGGGATCCTCCCGGACCGGGGCACGAACCCGTATCCCCTGCATTGGCAGGCGGACTCTCAACCACTGCGCCACCAGGGAGGCCCTACAATCACTTTTTAAACATCTCTGGTTATAGAACAAGTAAACCAAATGTAGCAGACTTTTTAATCAAACAAGATAGCAAATGTTCAGATAAAACAGAAAGAATGTCCTTGGAGTTTTGACATTTATCTGGTTTGTGTGTCCTTTTTTAAGAGCAAAGACTTTGGCTTTATACTATTTTAGCACATCATTTTAGGAGTTTCCAGGCTTGTTTTAGCACATGTAGAACAGAAACACAGCTTTTTAGAATTGTACAGATGAATTCCAGAGCAACCTGAGAAGGCCTTAGAACAGGAAATGACTTGACAATCACCTGAATCTTTTTGAAGGGAACATATTTGCCGTTAATTCCCATGCAAAAGTGAAGCAATGTCTAGGTCAGCGTCTCTTAATGACAATTTCTCCCCTAGATAGCTGTTACAGATGTTGAATTTTTAAAGAATGGTTTGTAATTGAGCAGGTGTCACTAGCAACTTTCCAGAAAACTTAGTGACCCGACATTTTTTATTGATTTCTCCTATATTAGAAAATGAAATGTCAGACACTATTAATTGCATTTTTAAAATAAGTAGTTACAGCAGGAGTAATGGGTAAATGAAAGTACTTCCTGTCTAATGCACAATAGATGTATTCATTTAAATGTATTCAATTTAGATGAATGCAATATGTCTGTATTCATTACAGTTATACATATCTGTGGGCTGAATTGATGGAGTGGTAATTACTACCTTTATAAATGGGACACTATTGTCAGTCTGGGGGAAGAAAACTCATTTTCTTATCATATTTTACACACCCACACCATAGACACATTCTAAAATCTTTCTTTCAAATATAGAAATTTTACCCGTGAATTTCCAGTGGATCTAATGATTATAAATATGGTCTGTCAGTAGTCCTGCTTTTCTCAAGGATTGCTGAGGGTTGCTCTCTCTCATGGAATATGACAGAGCGGAATTGAGGATCTCAAGATCTCTCCATACAAAGGAGCCCTCCTTGTCATCTGGCCCCACCCCTGGAGCTCAGCCATGTACATTACATAACATGGATTAGATTATTTTTACATCATGCATTGTTTTTCTTTGAGTTCAATGAAGGTAGGACTATCAAAATGTGATTTCGTTGTACACTTTTATTTTCTAAATACTAGACTATTTTTTAAGAGCATTTTTAGGTTCATAGCAATATAGATCAGGAAATACAGAGAGTTCCTGTATACTCTCCCCTAATTTTATATATAGTTTCCCTTATTATCAACATTTTATATTAGTGTGGTGGGTGAGTGTGTTACAACTGATGAACTGAAATTGATGTGTTATTATTAGCTGAAGTCTATATTCCACATTAGGGTTCACTCTTTGAACTGTACAAGTATATGGGTTTTAACATCACCATACTCATTTCAGGTTTTCCAGTTCTCTCCCCTTTAGCACAATAAGTAAACAGGAAAAAGGTCAGAAAGAAATTAAATGTATTCATTCCTTCACTCACTACATTTATTCATTCATGAATTCATTAATGGACGTTTGTTGGGCATGAACTCTAGGCCAAGGACTGCTATTTAATGGATTTGACCTTGTCCTTGACCCTGGGTAAATTTACATATATTTTTATGTACTCTCTTTTTCTCTCCCACCCAAAAATATTGCCTGTTTTTACTGGTGAGGGCTGGGATGTTCTCTGTAAGAGACTGGTAGTCCTTGCATCTTGATGGGCTCATACTACACGGTGTCCAGTAAATCTCATTGGTTTACATGTATTTTACTGTTTCATTAGTTGTTAAAAATACTCTGAAAACCCATCCATAACCTTTATGAACTTGTGCAGTGCAGCATCTGTATCCCATTGGTAAGCAATATGGAAATTATATGTGCGCCTTTTTTCCTTTATGGCAGACATGCATAGTTAGGTAATAAAGCAATAGCTACTGTTATGATTATTTTAGGGTACACCTGGGACTGCATTATATACTTATGTGTTTTTCTGGTAGAGGAACTGTATATTAATTTATGCTGAGGAAGATGAAGTTGGTGGTGTAGAATACTGATGAACAATGGTTCTAACAGATATGCATGTGTTTTTCAAAAATAACCTCTGTTCAAATGCAGCCAATTAGGAATCTTCTCCAAAATAAGCAGTTATACAAGCAAACTTTAAATATTTAATTGTTGCTTCATGAACAGAAATGCAATCATCATGCTGGCATCTTGCCAGTAAGTCAGAAATTCATCATTCTTTCCATATTAGAAACGATGCTGAGATGTTCCCAAAGCATGCCACCCAGTGATAAGTTCAAATACTTAATGTGGTCGTATTCATCTTCTCATCTGGGCAGCTTGAATGAATCACTAATAAGAGGGGAAAAGCTCTTTTTCAAATCCAGGAAGTGGCTGTCATTATACCTACCTGGGCATTGCTGGAAAGGTCTAACTTTGGTCATGTCCAGTTCAAGTCTGGGAAACCAACACTTGATTCTCAACAAATTGTAAGGAGAACTATTGATTATGGTAAGACAAGAGGAGCATTGGAAATCAATAATCTGTAGTTCTGATTGTGAATCTGTATGCAGTTGCCACCCTCTATTACTTTAGGCTAATTCTTCAGTAAGCTCCTTAGACCTCAGATTCCGTATTTTTTTAAAGGATTGTTCCAAAAGTTCCATATATTTAGAATCATACTCATCTGTTTATTCTGCCATCATTTCAACAGTTTAATTCCCCATGATATAACTTAACATTGTCACAGTAAGCCAAGCTATCTATTACGTAGTGGGAAAAGCATTCTCTGGTTTTTATTCATTAATTTCACTTATTCAACAAATATTTACTGAGTTTCTTCTAAGTAACAGGTAACATGCTAGATGCTATAGAATGCAAAGACCATATAAAAGAAGCCCGTCACATCTTTAGGGAAATCAATATTAGTAATATTAATGTTAATTAAGGGCATCCAGTGCTCTCTTGACTGTGTGTGGGATTTCTAAACAGTCCAAAAGTTAAAAACAAATTGTGAGATAAAAACATCTGAAAATCCTACTTATGGAAACCAAATTTGATTTTACTATCAGGGATTGTGCTTTCATATGAGATGGTGGGTTGAAGAAGATAAGGATTCCTATCATTTGCTCAAATTTTCATCAGAAAGTGAAAGTTGCTTTATAGACTCATAGGAGAATGGTATTATTATTTTTTTTAATTTTAGTGTCATATGGATACAACGATACCCATACATATAACACAAAGACACATACACAGAATATCCAAACATCAAGTACCTACTTTTAGCAACACTGTACTAAGTGTTTCCATGAAACTGATCTCATTTTATACTCACAACAATCCTTCAAGCTACTCCCTACTCCCTTTAATTTATCCTGAGAAAACTGAAAATTTAAAGTTTAAACTGCTGTAAGAAAAAGGCTGAGATTCAATTTAGTCAGTCTTCAAACACTATTTTTTTCTCTATCACAAACATAAAATAAATACATGAAGAAACCCATCTAAATCAAGTTTCCCATTACCCAATCTATTACAGAGATGCAAGGGGACAATGGGGACCAAAAGAGATCTTTTGAATCAGCGACAGCCACTTGATCAAAGGAGGAGGAGAATTCACTATCTTTGAAACAGGATTTTATCTGGGGCCAGTGTAACAGAACAGGTTAGAGAATATTAGAATTCTTAAAGCAATCTCTTACACATAACAGTGAAAGGTCAAATGTGAACGTTCATGCAAAGAATGTGAATTCAGTTCTCAAAGCTCCGAGCTGGTATTGCCATCAAGGAGATACGAAGACAGCAATTGATTTCTTCTCTTCCTTTTCAATAATCAAGGCACATATTCACAACCAGCAGAACAGGACTACCACCTTGTATTTTCCTAGTGCCCATCTCTCAGCTTCAAGAGCTTTATAGATTTTTAAAATTATAATTAGTCCTCTTACTCTCTCTGGGAGCTAGGGGCTCTGTATCATTCCAAATCTACCAAAACAGTTAGCATAGACAGCTCAGAATTATGCAGCATCTGGATAAAGGCTAATTAGGGCAGCATGAGCCTGGCGATTAATAACTCTGAAGACAGGCAGATCTGAGTCTGAATTCAGTCTCTGCTCTTCAACATTGAGTGAGTTTCTAGATGTGTTTGTACCTTGTCTTCCATGTCTTTATATGGGATAATAAGAGATGATACTTAGTAAAGTCGTTGTGAAGATTGAGTTAACAAACATGAAGTGCTTGGCAGATTTCTGTTTTACAAAGAGAGAGCAATGGATTTTAGTGTGTAAGCATCATTACAATAATAAAAATAAGTTGGTAGCAAACATACATATTTCTAACTAAACACATTACTCTAGTCAGAATACTTGCCACTTTACAGACACACTTGTTATATGCATGAATGTAAAATTCTTAGTGTGAAAAAGTATATTTTCTCTCTTTGCACCCAAAATGTTAATTATGAAAAGTAATTAATTACTATGGAATTCTTACCAAACTGAAACATAATTGCCCACTGGCAATGCCTAATGTTTTAAAAATGACTTATTAAGATAACTCATATTCAATTTATAATTCATTTTCAACATTTAATGGATCATTGAGAATGCTTAACAAGAAGTTTTCTTTTATTTCATAAATGTTATTTTTTCTATTAAATAAGCTTCCAAAGTCTCCTCTTCTAGGCAAACTGTAAGAAGGGAAATTTGTATAACTAGCAAATCAATGATACAGCTATACATCAAATGTTATATGTCTAATGTATTATTATGAATTTTATTCACTTTTAATTTTAAAAATTTACTGATACTGAGAATAGGTGGCTATTTACTCCTTTCATGTTTACTCCATATCTCAATATATTTAAAGACTGTAATTATTTCAGAGAGTAAATCTCACCTTAATTTGCCTTCAAAGCTATTTGACCAGTAAAAGTATCTTGTCATTAAACAAAAAGGCAAGAAATGCTGAGAACTTACAGCGTATCTAATGCTATGTGTGAAAAAGAGAGAGAGAGAAAAAATCTGACTTTTTCTTCAAATTATTCTTAACTAGTATGAACTAGGTAAATTCTATAACAACTTATGATTATCACTGTATTGCAATGTATAGTGTTTACCTGTTCATATGTAATTATCCCATGCTAGACTGTAAAACTCTGAGGTAGAGACCTAGTAAGAAACTGACAATTACAGGTTGCTTAACAAGAGGTTCTTGACTGTTTAAGTGCTTGATAATAGTGCATTGAATGTGTGGTTAAATGAACGGATGAATGATTGAGTGGATGGGGCAGCGTGATACAATGGAAAGTGTGCCCCTGCTGTACTGTTAGCTGATTTTATTCAAATCACGAAATTGCTAAACATCAGTTGCCTCTTCTGCTAAATGGTAGGATTAGACAGACTACATGATACCTCCCCTACTAGTCTGAGACCTTACCCTCCAGCCTTCTGGCACATAGAGATGGACAAGCTCAGCTCCATTTCCATAGGTAGTCCACTTTGACACTTCAGAGCAGGTCTACCTTATGCTGAGTAATACCATGGACCACTAAGTTATAGTTCTTTTACTAAAAGTCAGCTCCAGCTCTAATCTCAGTTTTCAAGTTTTGCCAAAAATTCTTAAGGATTTTTGTTTTTCTTTCCCTCTGTGATTCCTCTATCCCTACCCAACTCGTGGCTTGTAGTCTCCTTTGCCTGATATTTCTACTCTCAGGCCTCAGTTTCCCCATTTCTATTCCCTAGTCACTGCTGTTGGGTTTATGCTTTTACTTCTGGCTTTGAGGGACACACTGGATTGTGAACTCTCTCTGTTTTGCTCATGGCATTTATATCCCACCTGTGCATCCTTCCTCTCTTAATAAGGGGACTAGGATATGCTGTGGGAATATCATTAGTCCCTTATAGGGAAGAGAAACGGGTATATTGGCACCATTTCCCGGCAAGAAACATGAAGCAAGAAACAAGGCATGTAATTTAGTCTGATGGCTTTGTAAAATGTAAACGTTTGTAGGAGATGGTATATGACTAAAATATTGGTAGAACTCTCATAACATTTTTCATTGAGAGTCATATATTATAATATCATAATTAAAGGGTATTTTAGAAATAAAAAATGTTTAGACATAGATGCCAAGAGTAACTGGAAAAGCTCTACTCCTGGCCATTGAGCTATTGTCACAAAATCCTCTCCAAAATCTGGAATAATAAGAATACACATTTTTAACTACAGATTCACCCTGAATTCTCAGTCGCCGCCCCTGCTCCACTCCCAGTTAACATAGCTGAGGCAGAGTTGCTCAATATCCAAGGAACATGGCCAGTTTTCTGAGGCTGTTGTTCCTGGCTCATCATAAAGTAAGAACTATGGGTAAACCAAAGTAGTCCCTGTCCCAATCCAATCCCTGCAATTATACTGAGAAAGGGCATAACAAATTTCTAGTGAGAAAGACTGGATGAAAAATAATGGTTTCCCCTGATTCTAAGTGTACTGCATCAAAAGATATGCTGTACCTCAATGCTATACTGCTCCCTCAATTATCAAGTGACTATATTATCTCCCTTCTTTGAGTAACTGGGTTTTTGTCTTGAAATCGGTATCCATATTCTCATTACTGGATACATCCTGTCAAGTAGCTTTTATTTGCCTCATTAGCCTAGAATGTAACCACATTTCTACGTCAACTCTCTTAGATAGGCAATCCGGATATTTTGTGTAGTTTGATCTTTGTTAATGTTACTCATGTCCTCCCTGCTTCTCGCCATGTGTTTTAGACACTTATATTTAGGCTTGAATATTATGTTCCATGTCTGAATTAATTGCCCCATCACTTCTCCCAACCCTGTAGAATCTGCCTAAATTCCCTGCGTTTGCTTTCTTGTCTGGGTAGTGATAGCCCTCTGATTTAGGTTTATGGCCTAAGTTCTTTTTATAGAAGGTTAGTCATTTTGGAGAAACAAAGCTGAAATCCATTCTTTATTTTGTTCACCCATTCTTTATGCATATTTATTTGGTATCCTCTAAGTGCCAGTCATTCTTTTATTTAGGCCTTGGGACAATAGAGAAGAACTTGCAGAATGGTAGGAGGCATGAATATGTAAGCCAGCATTATCTATTAATTTATGTAATGCATATTAAATAAGCACCTATTCTGGGCTAGACAATACGTTTGGCACCATGGACACAAAAATGAATAAAACAGTTCCTGCCTTCAAAAGATTTGTGGGAGCCATAGACATGAAAACATGTCTATGAAAATATCATGTGGCATGTCTGCTAATAGAATTAAAGAGGGTAACATGGGAGTATGGATTGATATAAATGACACTGATGAGGTAGGAAGGAGCTTGTATGGTATATTAAGGGGATTGGCCTTAAAGGGAGATGGTAAAGCACAGCTGTTTGCTAACAAAGGAGGTAGGCATTGGTTATTTGAATTCAAATCCTTTCTGCACTTGGTAACTCAGTGACCACAAGTGTGTGATCTCTCTGAGTGCTGGTTGATGCATCTGTAAAATGCAGATTAAAATAGAACTTATTTTTATAGGGTTGTTGTGAGGAACAAATGAGATAATTCACATACTTAACCTCATACCTGGCACATTGTTTATGCTCAATAAGCATTTGTCACTGTTATTCTATAGGCAATGAGAGAATTCAGGAGGATTTTAAGCAGGAGGATGATATGGCCAAAATTCTGTTTGAGATAGAGCATAGTCAAAATTGTAAGCGTAATAATTTTGAAAACTGTGCAATACACTTATTGCCGATGTCTAGCAGGAGCTGATGCTTGTGGGAGAAGCTTAGGCTGGAGTGAGAGATAATGGATAAATAAGGCTCTAACTATAGTATGAATGGGGTCACCCAGGGAGAGTGTGTAGCATGGATAATTCAGTTGGCTGAAGATGGAATTGTGTGGAATACAAAAAATGTAAGGGGTAATATCAAAGAAAGAAATGTCCATGAAAAAGACAAGGTAGGAATGATCATAAATGTGTTTAGTAATAAGCAACATAATGGAGGCTTTCTCCTCCTTGAAATGTCATGGAAAATGATTCCCAGAGGAGGCAAAGAGATGGGTATTGGGAAAGGAGTAGCAGCTCACCAGCTTAATAAGGTGGGAAAGGCACTGTGTGAAGAGAGAATAGTAAGTCCCAACACATGATCTCAGGGAGGCTAAACACGAGCAGTAGGTGAACAATACAAAACAATGCAATCAGTGCCCCAATAAAATATTGTAGTGGAGAGGTCTTACAGTGTTTCAGATAGGTCATTGGATAGGCAGAGGAAATGGGGGTGAGTATTCCAGTTAGGTGAGTCAGCAGAACCACACCTGTAAATGGGTGGCAAGAAGAAGAATGAGTAATGACCATGCTGCAGCTGAGGGCTCCTTTACGATAAGTCATTATGTGTTTAATGATAACTTAGGGATAAGGCTAAACTGAAAGTTGCTGCCACAGTGCCATGAATTCCTGAAATGTAATGTGACTAACCATATCCTTTTAGTCACAGTAAAATTAAATACCAACTTGATTAATATGAGATCTGATTATGCTATTAGACAGAAATGTAACCAACATTTTTGCCTTTTTTTTTTTTTTTTTTAAGGATTTTCCAGAAAAGGAGAAGTCCACAGCAAAGGCCCTGGAAGACGTAAAGGCAAACTTTTACTGTGAATTATGTGACAAGCAGTACCACAAACACCAGGAGTTTGACAATCATATTAATTCTTATGATCATGCTCATAAGCAGGTAAGTCGAAGTGGGAAATAGCCTTCCTATTCCTGGATTTATACCTTCGGAACACAATATATGCAAGTGGCCTTATTTATCCTTGTCTAAGATGCTGAGGTAAAACCATTTTATACCTTTTTTTTCTTGAAGGTTGTGTTTTCTGTTTAAATATTGGGTGAAGTACTTTTTCCTAGAAGGAATGTAAAACTGTAGGTTAACTTACAGATGATCCAAGAGTAGATTGACATTTATTTTAGAGTTATATATGTGGGGAAACCAGGACCCATTAAACATAGGGCCGGATTCAAAACCACCTAGCTACTTAGTGGCAGAATTAGAACACTGGACTAGTACTAGGACAGAATCTACCATAGAGTTCTTTCAAGAGTTCCAAGGTATAGGGAATACTAAGTCTTTGGGGAAAAAATTCTCAATATAAGGTTACATTTTCCCAAGAATACCCTCTTAGGAGGGTCAAAGTGATTATTTAATAAATGAACCATTGCAAACAAAGAAAATCTTGACAAAGGCAAAGTTGAGGGGTAATGGCAGGTATAAACAGTTCACATTTCATTTTCTTTTACTACACATGGAAGCTAAGATTTTCTATCTGTCTGTGAAAGAGGAAGTTATTGTTCTCATCTGTTAAATTTTATCCTTGCTGCGTGAGGTATGAGAATACTAGCCCTTTAGGAATTAGGAGTGTTAAATACCACTAAGAAAGAAATTCCACATGGCCAGAGGATTATTGCTAAGAGCTGAGAAGGTGCACACTCCTAATATCTTTGAATATATGGGTAAGTCTCGTATATTCTAGACCTAGAATGTTTATTCAGAGTGAACAGCAATAAAGGTTTTGACTAACATCACTAATATTTATTGAGCACATATAAAATATATGGCTTTGGGAGATGCAAGACACAATTTCTAACTTTAAAGATACAGCATGTATATGTAATTGACTGGATGTCTCTGACAAGAGCAAGAATAATGGGATGAATTGTTTAGGACTATGATTCCCAAATCTTAGTGTGCCTAATCATCACTTCAGAACCTGTTAATAATGCAGATTTCTGGATTCTCCTTTAGATATTCTAATTCAGTAGTTCTAAGATGGAGCACAGGAGCTTGTATTTTGAAATGACACAAAATAGAATTTTTCAATCATATATAAAAATGAACTATGTGGCTACTATCCAACTCCAACAGCAATCAGTCATGTTTCATTTATAGCACCATCACTCACTTCCCCACCCCTGCCACCACCGTGCATTATTTTGAAGCAAATTCCAAACATTGTATCATTTCATCTGAAAGTATTTCAGGATGAATAATGACGCTTAAACAACATAGCCATCATCATACCTAAAAATTAACAGTATCTTGGTATCAGTGGGTGGTCTTGTTTTCTCATTTGTCTAATAAATGATTTATAAATTTGGGTTTGTTGAAATCAGGACTCAAACCTATCACACTTTTGGTTGATACATCTTTAAGTTTCTTTTAATATATGTTTAAACTGTGGGTTTTTCACTTCCTCTTTAAATTTTACTCCTTGCAATTTATTTGTTGAAAAACTATTGTTTCACAAATTTGAGATTTTACTGAATACAACCCAGTGTTGTCTTTGCACGTTTTCTGTCTTCTATATTTCCTTTAAACTTGTTGTTACAGATAAAATCTGGTCAAATGCAGGTTAACATTTTTTTCTTGGTAAAAATATATTAGAGTGTGTGTTGTGTCTTTCCATAAGGAGGTGTATGATGTCTAGTTTTCTTTCTTTTTATGACTTGAAGTTTCATCAGTGGGTTCAGATACTATTGCCTTGATCCATCCATCATTAAGTACCCTACCAACCTTTTTCCACTAATAGTTCTTGTATCCATAGATGATCATTTGCTTAAACCTATTACTTCATTTGGAGTTGTAAAATGATGATTCTAATTCTATCATCCTTTTGTCATTTATTAGATAGAATATGTCTATAACGGCAAACTTCCCAAAAGTATCACCTAACGTGAATTTTATGTAGGAGTGCTTCAGGCTGCATATTAAGAAAAAAGTCACTCTGGAGATTCAGAGAAATAAGTGACCATGGAATGTCTCAGGGGATAGTGACATTTGACCTGTGCTTTAAGTGTGCATGTGTAAATGTTGAAAAAGAGGCTCAAGATGGGATGGAATTCTTGTAAGTGGAAACACAAGGAACTAAGGTGAGGAAATGGAGGGGTATGAGGCCACTTTTGAAAACAGTAGAAAGTATTGAACTACCAGAGGGTGAATTCTCCACACTAGATCTGCATTCTACAGCCTGCCTTTCACTCTGCAATTCTGCCTCGTCAATTTCCCCTTTTATCACTTTCCTCAATCTTATTTCCATTGGCTTTCCAACATGTTGATAAAACTACCTTTCCTCAATCTTTATATTCCATCTATTTGCCCATTTCTGTCTTTCTTTAGGCTTACTAGCATTCTAAGATTCCTAGGCATACTCCTTGTTCAAACAGTGATTGAGTTTCCACTATGTGCTACTGTGCTGGCTGTTGAAAGTGGACACATTTAATCCCTAATTTCAGGGAGCCTATAATCTGACTGGGGAACCTGTAATCTACCTAATCAATCTGTAAAATACATTGATTTAAATATTGTAGAATTTGTATATCTAGGACACTAAGAGAACATATAAAAATTATTTAAGAATGAAAAGATGACAGGTGAACTAGGAGTCCTAAAGAATGAATTATAAGTGGGCTTCCCTGGTGGCACACTGGTTGAGAGTCCGCCTGCCGATGCAGGGGACATGGGTTCGTGCCCCGGTCCGGGAAGATCCCACATGCCGCGGAGCGGCTGGGCCAGTGAGCCATGGCCGCTGAGCCCGCGCATCCAGAGCCTGTGCTCCGCAACGGGAGAGGCCACAACAGTGAGAGGCCCGTGTACCACAAAAAAAAAAAAAAAAAAAAAGAATGAATTATAAGTTAGCCATGTTAACCAAGAATGGAAAGTCCATTATGGTAGAAAACCTATATCAAGGCATGGGAACCTGTATCAAGCATAACCCAGAGAAGCTGCAAAAGATTCACTGTGATCACTAAAGTCACCATCAGTCTCTTGGAGAGCTCTTTAAAAATCTTTGAAACTGTCCCTCATTCCTCTCATTCTTCTCTTGCAATAGATCTTGTTCTCATTCTTCCTTTTGCATTCTCTTTTCACCATTCATGTTTAATCTCACTCCTGATTTTTTGCTAGGGCCTTCTACCTGGACTCCCTGCCTCCAGTGTTTTCCCTTCTCCACACCAACCTATCCGTTTTCAGCCAGATTGATCCTCCTGAACTACTATATTTATTCTATCACTCCCCTCCTTGGAAAGCGTCAATGGCTGCTGGCTGACTTTTTAAAAAATCTGAATTACTTAGTCTGTCATTCAAAATGTCCACAGTTTGGCTCTGGCATCCATTTCCAGATTTATCTCCTGCAACCCCAGAATTTCCTTATAGCTTCTTAAAAGATTCATTATGCTTTCCCACCTGCTCTTTTTGGCTCATAATCTTCCCTCTGTCTGGGATGCCTGGGGACTGTATTTCAACATATACTTCAGTAGATTTAATACATAGACTGACAACTTATATCCAGATATAAAAAAAGCTGAGATCTCATGCTAAACTGATTTAACAGCATTTTCCAAATTCCTTTTGATCAACACATTCATATTGTACAGAATTTTGTACATGCTGCCCACTTTGGGAAACACTGGAATAATTAAATTTGCCATAGACCTCATAAAACTGCTTTCTTAGATAAATGTTGAAATACTTCCATCTAAAGATTTATTTTGGCCCAAAATATTTTGAAAATTACCTGAATTCTAAATGAAGCTGAGTTTACAATTTGCCTTTTAAATGAAACTGAATTTTACGTACAAGAAATAGGAAATATGTGCTAAAGTAAAATATGCAAAACCTTTTTTTTTTTTTTCCAAATCCCAAAGCTAAATATGTCTACTTGGTTCTTGCTTCAGTAAGGGCTCTTCTTGACTGTGATTCTGATTATAATGCTGGTAGTGGGGATTTGGATGAGAGTATTTTCTGGCCTAAGTAATATGAACAGTTGCCTTAATTTTATTTTCCATGTGGATTCAGAGTAAATATCTGGCCTCTTGTGCTGAACTTCCAACAATATGGCCTTTTGGTACACTTAGAAGTGAATCCAAATTCACATGGAATTAATTCTATTACTCATTAATAGAATAGTTTAGAACTAGAAACAGGGTAATCTGAATTACCTCTCTACCTCCTCTCATTTATAATTACTCAGGATCCTTCATTTTAATAAGTGATTTCTAAAGCTTTTGTGTTACCTTGTATCTAAACTGCAGTCCTATGTGTTTATTTTATTGCAAAGTTTATATTATTTACAGATTTATTGTAATTCTAGAGAAGTAAGCTAATATATAACTTTAAATAATAAAGTAAAATAATCTGGGATTCATAGCTTTAAACTAATTCCATTTGACATTTAATAATGTTTTCTATAATTTAATAAAAATTGAGATATGTTTCTTGTAGAAGAAGTTTATCAGTAACAAAGCTGATTTTTTTCTATTTCTTCATCAAGGAAAAATTGAATTTCCAGTTTTGACAGCCATATTCTATACCTAACTCATGTTTTTGGAAATAACTTGATTGTTTTAGCTATTGCCTTGAACTTTTTAAAATTCTGTATAAATGTTGAGCATTATTACTAAAGCAATTTGAACGTGTATACAAATTACAATCGCTTGGATAAAGAGAGTATTGTAACTATTAATATAGCTAACATGTCACTAACAATTAATTACTTCTGAGACTACCAAGTCATAATCCCTTTCTTGGGATTGTTAGCTGCTAATGCATAATACTGAAACAAATAATACACATCCTTACAAACAGCACAAGTCTCTCCTGCCCCAGAGACATACTGGCTCATCTCAGCTTAGAAAAAACAAATGAACCGGATCCCCATGCAATTAACCCATAAAAATACCTTCAATAATAAAAAACAAATCCACCTTCAGATCCTCCACATGTGACACTTAATCCTCCTAATCTTCGTTTGCTTCACAATAAGATTTATTTTCACTCTGGAGGAGCTGTTCATTTCTCAAGCCTGGATTTGAACTCCAACTGATTCATTCTTAAAATGTTGTTTTGGATTCTCCCCATCTCTACCTGCTCAAGATAAAATAAACAAAACAGAATTATCTTTTGTCATCTTGACTACAAAGGGAAAAGATTCCCAAAGCTGATCATTGAATTTAATCCAATTATTCTTGCTTTGTTCCTACAATTTGATTTATATTTTATCCAAAGACTGCCCAATGATACATTTCAGCATAGTATATTTAAGCTACTAGTCATCTTAATATGGCAACAGGATTTAGAAGTATAGTTAATTTGTAGGGTTGGCAAGATTGAAGAAGAAATATAGACTAGAGCGTCTAGAATGAACACTCTGAGAACCATAAATGTTGGTAAAAATAGAATAATACTTATTTCCTGCTGTATTTTGTATTCTATAAACCCAGGTTTCTGGTAGATTTTATATTTCTATATCTGCGCCACCACCCTCTCCCAAGAATTACCCAGCAGTAATTGGAAACTCTATTAGCAAAGAAGTACAAAAGAACCAAAACTGATCTTAGCTTCTGAATCATAATTCACCTCTTCTAAAATACTGCTTTCACCCTGGCTAAGAGACCTTTTGATCTCAAGGTGAGCTCCCAACTGAAAAATAAATTAAAAATCTATGTTCTTGTTGTTTCTGTCTTTCAGATGTGCTAAGTGATTTCCTGCCTTAGTGTGTTTGCCATATCTCTTTCTTCCAGAGCTGTTTTTTCAGATGACTTTCAACTTTCTGATTCCTCTCTTCATTTGTGTCTTAGCTCAATGTCATCTCTTCTGTAGGATCTTTTCTTTGCATTCTAATCAAGTTAGAATGTTGCCACTTCTCCAAATAATACCCTATTGGCACTGTCAGTGGTGGTTGGAGTCAACCTACACTGGCTCTCCAGAGCCAACTGTTTAATATTCAAGAAATTTGTGAGCTGGTTCTTAAACCACTGGTAGATTGAAATCAGCCATGGTGGGAGATCCACACACACTACAAATAGGGCTTTATATATTTCATTTGATTTTTCCATAGAGTTGATATACCAGCACACCATTGTTTAATACTCTGTTAAAAAAAAAAAAAAAAAGTTATTTACTTTTTGAAATTTTTGCCCCTTCCCCCCTTCCCTGCCATTAACTCCACAAAGAGAAGAGCGGGGCATTGTTGGCCCTATTGGCCATGTACCCCTGTATTTCTAGAACTTAGAGCAGTGTCTAGCACATAGTAATAACTCAATAAATATTTTTTAAATGAACGAGTAGCTGAATAAGTGAGTTTCTAGAACTGACTCTGCTACTCTGTCCTTTGTCAATATATTCTACCATCATTGACTTATCACTTCTTTTTTCCTTTATTAAGATATAATTGACATATATCACCATGTAGGTTTCAGTTTACAGCATGATGATTTTTTTAATTTACCATTTTAATTGTTTAAAAATGTACAATTCAGTGATTTTTGGCATATTCCCAATTTATTTACATATATCATGAAGTGATAATTATGGTAGGTGTTGAGTTATCTGTTTTTGTACTGAGTTGTATGAGTTCTTTATATATTTTGGATATTAACCCCTTATCAGATATATAACAATAATATTTTTCCCTTTTCATAGATTATCTTTTCACTTTGTTGCTGGTTGGGATTACTACTTGGGCACTGTAGGTATGACCTCAGTCTTCCAAGATCCAAGTGTCGTTAAGAGCCCTCACCCCACTTCTCTGTCCCAGTGGTTGAGCCCTGAAGATTCCCTTGCAATCTGGGGCAAGATCAGAGTAGGGGCTCCCACAAAGTGACTCACAATGCTGGGGGTAGGGATTGGTTGTCCCCCCTGGGTTTTCTTTGCTCATTGGAGAAACTGGAGGCTGAAGGGAGACCTCTCCATGTGGTGCTGCACTGGCCTGGGGGAGGGACAATACAATCAATGTGTAACTGCTTCTCTCACCTTCTGATTTAGTGTCTTGGTCTCTGTGGTGCAAGGGGTGCTTTAGCCTCACCCCTGTGTTGTAGGATTTTCTCAATGATGTCTTATTCTTGAATAGTTATTAGTTGTTCCTCTCCTGAAGGGGAACAAAGTCAGCAATCACCTATGTTGCCATCTTGGTGATGTCACTCCTTAATTACTTCTTAGGTAGTTATAGTGAATACTATAATGAGCAAAATTAGCTCTCTAATCCCAAGTTCTTTATAATTATTGAGCAAAGGCTGTCTTGAAAACACATTTTTATAATTTAAGAAAATAGTTGAGCCCATATTAATGCTGAAGTAGTGTTCCACTTGAAGAATTTTAGACTTTACTCTATGGGAAATTTCTAGTCTTCATGGGCTTTTAAGCAAGCAAATGATATTATCAGATTTGTGATTTAGAAGAAAAAACCTAGAAGCAGTTTAAGGGTTGGAACACAAGGAAGAGAGCTTGGCTCTGCCATCAGATGGGAGCCTAAGAGCCCAAGAGATATGACTGAAATATTTACAGCAGTGACAAGGAGAGGAAAGGAGAGGGGTACATTCAGAAGACTGTCAATGGCTTACAACATATGAACACATGGTCTACCTCACTTGTAATCACATAAATACAAACTTGGAGAGTTTTTCAAAAAAAAGGTGTCAAATAAAAAAGAATACTACCCAGTGTTGACAAGATATGAGATAATAGATACAGTTAAACATTGCTTGTGGGGATAAAAATTGTCTCAATTTTTTGATGTTCAGCTTTGGATTACTTATCAAAGACTTAAAATGTGAATTTTTCCTATGAACAATTCCATCTGACATGTATTCTAGAAAAATAATCACATTAATTCCAAAGATTTATACATGAAGATATTAAAATAGAAAAATACCAGAAGCAATCTAAACATACAATGAAAATAAAGTGGCTAAATTATGATGCACATAAACTGAAATACTGTGTAAAAGTTAAATTACACTTTGGATCTATATTTTATACAAAATTAATCTTAAAAGGAATGCTTTGATACTTGTTTATATTAAAAATTAAGGAATATAAGTATGGAACATTAAGTAATATCATTTAATTACAATTTGGTCCATATCTTTTTAGATAAGTTTCTAAATACTTATTATCAAGTCGTAAACTCTTGTATAAAACATAAACATAAAATGGGATTATATTATAAACATTATTCTGCCTTCATATGTTTTCACTTATATCTTGCCAGTCCATAGGGATTTGTATTTTATTGTGTTGTTAAGTCAATGATCAGAATTTATGACGCTGTGACTTGTAGATTTTTTTATGTGACCCTCATAAGGTACTGTGATTACTTTATAATTATATATTTTTTCTTGTATACCTATTTTTTCCTGGAGTTAGAAACTGCCTTATTTTTATATTTGCTCAATTTTTTAAAACCACTGCCTATTTCTAATTCATCTCTGAACTATTTACCATACATAAGAAAAAAGTCTGATTACAAAACATCAGATAAATGAAATAATAGATCAGTCCTTGTCCAGCCCCTCCCTCTTCTGCTGAAGTCCTGGGTCTTTCTGCTCCAGTGTTACCCGGTTGCCTTCCAGACCTGCTGCACAGCTGTTCTTTTAGGACTTCTCTTTATCATCATCCTATGAATGCTTCTGTTTCTCTCTTAGATTGTAGTCCTTGTTTCCTTGATCTCATGATTTCCTATATCTTATTTTATTCCTCCTTTTTGTGGAACCTATTCTCCCGAAGCTTCCTAAGGAAGAATACACACAAGGTAAAATTTGGGAGCCCTTGTCTGTCAGTAAATATAAATGTGTTTATTCTATGCTCATATTTTATTTATTTTTCAACTGGGTTTTAGCCTTTAGTGTTGCTGTTGAAAAGTTATATGTCATTTTGGCTCTTAATCCTTCTTTTCAGAAACTTTTAGACTTTCCTCTTCATCATTTTATTTTATAACAAACATTTCCTTGGTGCCTGCTATGTACCAGACACTATTCCAAATACTGGGATTACTTTTAGAAAACAACCCATCATATCCTTCCTCTGGAACTATCATAGTAAGTGTGAGAAAACAGAAAATGAAGATATAAAATACATAGGACATTGGATGGTTCTACCTGCTATGCAGAAAAATAAAAGAGTATAGTGTATAGGGAGTGCTGTGGGGCAAATAGAATTTTAATTAAGGGTTTCAGTGAAAACCTTAATGAAAAGACAAAAATAAACAAAAACCTAAAAGATATAAGGGAACAATCAATGATAGCCATCTATCTGAGGGAGAGTATTCCAGGCAGAGGGAATGCCCAATGCAAAGTTTGGGAAATAAGGCGATGTACAGTGCTCCAAAGACTCCTAATAGGTTAATATCCTACAATGATTTGCTTTGAGGTGAGTTGCTTTTCAATTACTGTGCAGGGAACCCCATGGGGTAGTTCAATTTGGAAAGTCATATAATTTGTTTTGGGAGGTTTTTAAAAATCATTTATTGGATAATCTCCTCCTCTACTCTTTCTTCTCTTTCAAAGTCCTTTTATTTGGATATTAGAATTCCAACATAAATCTTCCAAATCTTACTATTTTCTGTATATTAGTCTTTATGTCAACATAAAGATTTTCACAGTTTTATCTTCCAATTTTTCTACTGAATATTTTTTTACATTGTATGAGTGTATATGAGTGTGGGGAGAGAAAAAGAGAAAGAGAAGAGAGCAAGAGAACGAGCAAGGGCACATTTGGTTTTACCTATGGTTTACATGCTAGAGGCCTTCCTCAAATATCTTGTAGTACTTGGCTGTTTATCTGACATTCTTGTTCATAACTGAGGGAACAAAGATTTGACTGGAAGGTTTGTACGTGTGGGTTGAGTTTGGCAGGTGTGATAGGGCAGTAATTCATTTTTTTCATTGGGTGACCTCCCACTGTCAACATCTATGGATTTTTGAAAGACATAAACAGAAAGAAAACTTGGAGCCTCACCAGTATGAAATTTCCATTTAACCTCCTCATTTTAAATGGTCTTATAGCTTAGGACTAAGGTGAATCAGATGTTCCTAAGACTAGATCCTATGCTGGTTCACTTTCTCTAGAGAGCAAGCCTCCATCTTCTGCCAGAATAGGCTAGGGATCTGATGGCTCATTTGTTCCTTTGTATACTTAAGCCAATTCTCCTATTTCTAGTCCGAGGCTTTTCCGATCACAATGCTGAGATTAAATATCAATTACAGGAAAAAAGTGTAAAAAGTACAAACACATGGAGGCTAAACAATATGCTACTAAATACCCAAGAGATCACTGAAGAAATCAAAGAGGAAATCCAAAAATACCTAGAAACAAATGACAGTGAAAACATGATGACCCAAAACCTTTGGGTTGCAGCAAAAGCAGTTCTAAGAGGGAAGTTTATACAATACAATCATAGCTCAAGAAACAAGAAAAATCTCAAATAAAAAAATTATCCATACACCTAAAGCAATAAGAGAAAAAAGAAGAAAAAAGCCCCAACGTTGCAGAAGGAAGGAAATCATAAAGATCAGATCAGAAATAAATGAAAAACAATGAAGGAAACAATAGCAAAGATCAATAAAACTAAAAGCTGGTTATTTGAAAAGATAAACAAAATTGAAAAACCATTAGCCAGACTCATCAAGAAAAAAAGAAGACTCAAATCAACAAAATTAGAAATGAAAAAGGAGAGGTAACAACCGACACTGCAGAAATACAAAGGATCATGAGACATTACTGCAATCAACTATATGCTAATAAAATGGACAACCTGGAAGAAATGGACAAATTCTTAGAAAGGTACAATCTTCGAAGACTGAACCAGGAAGAAATAGAAAATGTGAACAGACAAATCATAAGCAATGAAATTGAAACCATCATTAAGAATCTTCCAGAAAACCAAGGTGCAGGACCAGATGGCTTCACAGGTGAATTCTATCAAACATTTAGAGAGGAGCTAACACCTATCTTTCTCAAACTCTTCCAAAATATAGCAGATGGAGGAACACTCCCAAACTCTTTCTACAAGGCCACCATCACCCTGATACCAATACCAGACAAAGACGTCACAAAAAAAAGAAAGCTACAGGCCAATATCACTGATGAACATAGATGCAAAAATCCTCAACCAAATATGAGCAAACAGAATCCAACACCACTTTAAACGGATCATACACCATGATCAAGTGGGGTTTATCCCAGGAACACAATGCTTCTTCAATATATGCAAATCAATCAACGTGATACACCATATTAACAAACTGAAGGAGAAAAACCATATGATCATTTCAGTAGATGCAGAAAAAGCTTTTGACAAAATTCAACACCGATTTATGGTAAAAACCCACCAGAAAGTTGACATAGAGGGAACCTACTTCAACATAATAGAGGGCTTATATGACCAACCCACAGTCAGCATTGTTCTCAATGGTGAAACACTGAAACCATTTCCACTAAGATCAGGAACAAGACAAAGTTGCCCACTCTCACCACTGTTATTCAACATAGTTTTAGAAGTTTTAGCCACAGCAATCAGAGAAGAAAAAGAAATAAAAGTAATCCAAATTTGAAAAGAAAAACTAAAACTGTCATTGTTTGCAGATGACATGATAGTATACATAGAGAATCCTAAACATGCTACCAGAAAACTACTAGAGCTAATCAATTAATTTGGTAAAGTAGCAGGATACAAAATTAATGAACAGAAATCTCTTGCATTCCTATACACTAATGATGAAAAATGTGAAAGAGAAATTAAGGAAACACTCCCATTTACCACTGCAACAAAAAGAATAAAATACCTAGGAATAAACCTTCCTAAGGAGACAAAAGACCTGTATGCAGAAAAGTATAAGACACTGGCGAAAGAAATTAAAGATGATACAAACAGATGGAGAGTTATACCATGTTCTTGGATTGGAAGAATCAACAATGTGAAAATGACTGTACTATCCAAAGCAATCTACAGATTCAATGCAATCTCTATCAAACTACCAATGGCATTGTTCACAGAACTAAACCAAAAAACTTCACAATTTGTATGGAAACACAAAAGACCCCAAAGAGCCAAAGCAATTTTGAGAAAGCAAAACGGAACTGGAGGAATCAGGCTCCCTGAGTTCAAGCTATACTACAAAGCTACAGTAATGAAGATAGTATGGTACTGGCACAAAAACAGAAATATAGATCAATGGATCAGGATAGAAAGCCCAAAGATAAACCACACACATATGGTCACCTTATCTTTGACAAAGGAGGCAAGAATATACAATGGAGAAAAGACAGCCTCTTCAATAAGTGGTGCTGGGAAAACTGGACAGCTACTGCAAAAAAATGAAATTAGAATATTTCATAACACCATACACAAAAATAAACTCAAAATGGATTAAAGACCTAAATGTCAGTCTAGACACTATAAACCTCTTAGAGGAATACATATGCAGAACACTCTATGACATAAATCACAGCAAGTTCCTTTTTGACCCACCTCCTAGAGAAATGGAAATAAAAACCAAAACAAACAAAGGGGACCTAATGAAACTTAAAAGCTTTTGCACAGCCAAGGAAACCATAAACAAGACGAAAAGACAGCCCTCAGAATGGGAGAAAATATTTGCAAACGAAGCAACTGACAAAGCATTAATCTCCAAAATTTATAAGCAGCTCATGCAGCTCAATATCAAAGAAACAAACAACCCAATCCAAAAGTGGGCAGAAGATCTATATTGACATTTCTGCAGAGAAGATATACAGATTGCCAACAAACACATGAAAGGGTGCTCAACATCACTAATCATTAGAGAAATGCATATCAAAACTATAATGAGGTATCATCTCACACTGGTCAGAGTGGCCATCATCAAAAAATCTACAAACAATAAATGCTGGAGAGGGTGTGGAGAAAAGGGAACCCTCTTGCACTGTTAATGGGAATGTAAATTGTTACAGCCACTATGGAGAACAGTATGGAGGTTCCTTAAAAACTAAAAATAGAACTACCATATGACCCAGCAATCCCACTACTGGGCATATACCCTAAGAAAACCATAATTCAAAAAGTGACATGTACCACAATGTTCATTGCAGCACTATTTACAATAGACAGGACATGGAAGCAACCTAAGTGTCCATCGACAGATGAATGGATAAAGAGGATGTGGCACATATATACAATGGAATGTTACTCAACCATAAAAAGAAATTAAATTGAGTTATTTGTAGTGAGGTGGATGGACCTAGAGTCTGTCATACGGAGTGAAGTAAGTCAGAAATAGAAAAACAAATACCGTATGCTAACACATATATGTGGAATCTAAAAAAAGAAAAAGGTTCTGATGAACCTAGGGGCAGGACAGGAATAAAGATACAGAGGTAGAGTTGGACTTGAGGACACAGGGAAGGGGAAGGGGAAGCTGGGATGAAATGAAAGAGTAGCACAGACATATGTACACTACCAAAGTATAATAGATAGCTAGTGGGAAGTAGCTGCATAGCCCAGAGAGATCAGCTTGGTACTTTGTGACCACCTAGAGAGGTGGGATAGGGGCCGTGGGAGTGAAGCACAAGAGGGAGGGGATATGAGGATATATGTATACATATAGTTGATTCCCTTTGTTTTACAGCAGAAACTAACACAAAATTATAAAGCAATTTTACTCTAATAAAGATGTTAAGAATAAAAACAAGAGCAGTGAATAGAAAAGACTCACAACTATGGTAGGTATTAATCCAACTATATCGATAATCACTTTAAATGTTAATGTTCTGAATTCATCAATTAAAAGACAGAGACTGTCAGAGTTCATTAAGTAAAAGAGAGAGAGGCCCAAATATATTTTGCTTAGAAGAAACCCACTTTAAATATAAAGACACTTTAAAAGTAAAGTGATGGAGAAATAGATGCCATGCTAACACTAATCAAAAGAAAACTGGAGTAACTATATTAATTTTAGACAAAGCTGTCTGTAAATCTAGGAAAATTATCAGGGATAAAGATAGGCATTACATAATGATAAAGAGATCAAAGCATCAAGGGACATAACAAAACTTCGTGTGTATGCGCCTAACACCAGAGCATCAAAATACGTGAGACAATCTGATAGAACTTCAAGGAGAAATAGATAACCCACTATTATACTTGGAGATACTGACACTTCTCTATCAGTAATTGATATATTGAACAGGAAGAAAAGCAGTAAGAACGTGGTTGAACTTAATACTGTCAGGTTCAACTGCCGTGTATAGAATACTTCATCAAACAGTATCAGAATACATACTCTTTTCAAGCTCACATGGAATATTCACCAAGATAGACCATATTCTAGCCATAAAACACAACAAACTATAAAAAAATAGAAATCACCCAAAATATGCTCTCAGATCAAAATGAAATTAAAGTACAGATCAATAATGGGAAGATACTGGAACCACCCCCCCAAATAATTGCAGATTAAACAAGGTATTTCTAAATAGTATGAATCAAAGAAGGAAGTCTCAAAGAAAAAATTTTAAATATTTGACCTAAGTTACAAGAAAATATGATTTATCAAAATTTGTGGGCTGCAACCAAAACAGATCTTAGAAAAAAATTAAAGCATTGAATGTTATATTAGAAGAAAGATCTAAAACCAATAATGGAAGCTTCCACCTTTGAAAACTACAGAAAAAAGAGTGAAGTAAATCCAAAATAAACAAAAGAAAATACATTTAAAAATTAGAGCAGAAACCAATGAAATTAAAAACAGGAAAGCGATAAAATCAGTAAAACCTAATTCTGGTTCCTGAAAAAGATCAATAAAATTGATACAACTCTAACCAAGCTAACTTAAAAAAAGAGAGAGACAGAAGACACAAATTACTAATATTAAAAATGAAAGAGGAGCCATCTCTACTGATCTCATGGACATTAAAAGGATAATAAAGGAATGTTATGAACAACCATATGCCTACAAATTTGATAACCTTTTTTTTTCTAAAAGATTTTTCACCAAGCCTGAATCTTTAGAGCAACTGTAGCAATGGCTTTCATAAAGGTAATTCTATGGGAGAACCAAAGAAATTATGCCAGGGTATAAATATATGTGGTTTTATGCATTACTTAGAAAGTAATTCTGGGCAGAACAATCAGTGCATAGTGAAGTCTTCTTTTGATAAACATAAATTTGAGGTGTTCTTTGTAAGTATGAATATAGTCATTTCATTTACAGTTTAAAGACATACCCCTGTGTTTGGTCCTGTGAAAGAAACAAAATTAAGTTCATCTCAGTGTGGAGATGGGCTTCTGTTTTAAGGAGTAGGTTGGAGGAACACTGAAAAACACAGCTAAGATTTTTCTTAACAAGTAGTGTTATATCTATTCCAGTGCAGAGAGTAAAGTCCTCAATATTTTTTAAGGGAGTTTAACTCAATTTTAGACAGAAAACAGTTAGAAATGAGGTCTGATCTGTTTGTAAAAAGTGAACTATAGGGGCTTCCCTGGTGGCGTAGTGGTTGAGAGTCCGCCTGCCGATGCAGGGGACACGGGTTCGTGCCCCGGTCAGGGAGGATCCCACATGCCGCGGAGCGACTGGGCCTGTGAGCCATGGCCGCTGAGCCTGGGCGTCCGGAGCCTGTGCTCCGCAACGGGAGAGGCCACAACAGTGAGAGGCCCGCGTACTGCAAAAAAAAAAAGTGAACTATATCTTCAGCTTAGCCATAAAGTCATCTCAGTCAATAACCATTAGAATTTTTAGCTCAATAATACAGCTCTCTGACTTATACCCCAAGAAGAACTGTAAAACACATACCTAGCTAATATAATGAGCTTGTTCTCAAAGTGGAATTATTAAATACAAGCCAATTAATGGTTGAAGTATGTAAACTTACATTTATTCCTTTCGTTTGGAATTATTATTCTGTGCTAGATTTTTCCCCTTTTCTTTCTCTTTTTATTTGTGGTAAAATCCCTTTTGTTTTGTAATAATCAGCCCAGTGGGAAGAAGTGTATTGAATTGACTATGAGTAAAAGAAATCTTGTAATCAGACTAGGTTCTAACCCTAGATCTAAAAATCTACTCAACCTCTTTAAGCAGTAAGTGATACCTACTTCATAGAATTTCCAAAAAATTAAATATCATATTAAAATTGTTCAATGCAGTGCTTGATCCAAATAAATACTACTTCTATAATAAAGCTTTTTAAAAAAATATATGTATAATAGAACCTTAATCTTGTTCTTTTCTATTGGGAGTGTCAGTTTTCTAGCTCATCAAATACCATCAAACGACAAACCTGAAAATTAAAAAGATAATCAAAATTTTCTTTACTGGAAATTGCTATCTGATAAGTCCAAAGAAATATCAAAGAATCTGAATTTTGAAGTATAAAAATCTTATGAGCATTAGCAGACAGTAGTGTATTGAGCATTCATTTCTTATACTGCAGCCAGATCTTCTTCATAGAGTCAAAAGCTAAAGGGAAATAAACAAAATGAGATTTTTCCACAAAATAATGGTGATAAATATGGGCTAGATCTATAAGAAAGTCTGAATGCTCTTCAGACTTTATGGAAGTCCATATGTTCAATGCATCATTAAAGAAACTGAAATACATTTGAGATTCAGTTTTGAATAAGCTAATGTGTATAAAATTTGAACAGAGTAAAAGCTGCCCTTTATTAAAAAATTCTGGGTCCAGACATATAACTGAAAAAAATAACTTAATTGGCCATAATACTAACAGTCATGGTCACCTATTCTTCAGAACAGTTTTTGTTTGTTTGTTTTTAATGATTTTGGATAATAAAGATATTTTTCTTGCACAGGAAAAACCTGATGACCATCTTAATTTGGGCCAATATAATTATTTTGGAGAATTAAACAATTGGCAAAACTGAAATAAAATGGTTTTCTTTTTTTAAATTTTTTTCTGAAGTTATTACAAAATATTGGCTTTATTGGCTATATATAATATTGGCTATATAAAATGGTTTTCTTAGCACTTTCCACAATGTATACTCAGAACAAATGTTTAGTAATAGGTCCTAAATTAATATTTATTAAAAAATAAAAAATTTTTAATATTTTGAATCAAAACTACCCTTTAAAACCACTTTCATTCTGAATAATTAATTGGGAACCACATATGTATTTTTAAAGCTGAGTCCCAAGTTTGTGTAGCTTCTTAAATACAAATCAAATTATCAAATTACACTTCCTTTCCTTTCTTAATTTGGTTCCTGGACTTCCTTCCAGCTATTAGCTGAAGCCAGAGCTGAAGTCCCATTGAGAATTTTGTGCACTGCTAGAAATCCTATGATTCACTCAGTGGGCAGTTCTGAATTGTTGTTTTTTTGTTTTTTTTAATATCTTTATTGGAGTATAATTGCTTTACAATGTTGTGTTAGTTTCTGCTGTATAACAAAGTGAATCAGCTATATGCATACGTATATCCCCATATCCCCTACCTCTTGCGTCTCCCTCCCACCCTCCCTATCCCACCCCTCTAGGTGGTCAGAAAGCATGGAGCTGATCTCCCTGTGCTATGCAGCTGCTTCCTACTAGCTATCTATTTTACATTTGGTAGTTTATATATGTCAATGCTACTCTCACTTCGTCCCAGCTTACCTTTACCCTTACCTGTGTCCTCAAGTCCATTCTCTACGTCTGGTCTTTATTCCTGTCCTGCCCCTAGGTTCATCACAACCTTTTTTTTTTTTTTTTAATTTCCATATATATTTGTTAGCATACGGTATTAGTGAAGTAAGTCAGAAAGAGAAATTCTGAAGTATTGTTAGAAGGAATATGTCTATATATCACCTCATGATTATATGAGCTTTGCCTGGGATTGTTTATACAAAGCCCATGGTGGGGTGAAAGGCCTTTCCCCTCTCTTCTTTTTTCTATAAAAAGTGTGTTTTGTGCCACTGGCATTGTTTTATGGTTACTTTTTTTTAAGTGAAAAATCAGTATATAGTTGGCCATGTATCTCATGTCTCCCTAAATAACTTCTGCTATTTATAACTTAGAAATGAATTTTCCCCTCACTGACCTCTTGTTTGATTTATAATTGTCATAGCTCTTATATTATCTGCTTGTACACTTATTTCATATTTGGTACATCTCAACTGCTTTTATTTTATTTTTTTCTTTATCTTAGATTTTTTTTCTACTTTCATTTTCATCTTCTTCAACTCTCTACTCCAAGTATTATTATTAAAACATAGTCTCAAACCTCGGGGGGCAGAGCATAATTTCTTACTCAGCACTTAAATTTTTCCTATGAAATAGTAATCTATAATTGCTTTATCTACTGGTTATTAAGAAGATAAGCCTTCAGTATTTCAAAATGTGCTTGGTATATTGTTTTAAAGACATGATAGACTCATTTTAGCCCATTCATAGTTGTGCTTTAGCCTTTATTTGGATTTTAATTACAATTCCAAACTGTACAGTATCTGTAGCAGACACCCACGGTGCCCCATCCTCATCATTTAGAACTTCCACTGTTCCCTGGATTTCTCTCAGCTGTCAGTACCTACACCGCTATGCCTGAATTGTTTGTTTTTGTTTCTCTACCTGAAACCACAGATGCCCACTCTTATGTATAAAAGAGGCTGTACTAACACCGCCCCATCTGCAGGAATCCCAAACAAATGACTCTACTGACTATAAATATCCCAGTCCTTTCTCTGTAGACAGGAGAATTCCCAGACATGGGTTTCATCTCTTTCCCCATA
Source organism: Hyperoodon ampullatus (assembly GCF_949752795.1). Classification (NCBI taxonomy): domain Eukaryota; kingdom Metazoa; phylum Chordata; class Mammalia; order Artiodactyla; family Ziphiidae; genus Hyperoodon; species Hyperoodon ampullatus. The sequence continues at coordinate 55,632,303 of NC_136922.1, read as the reverse complement.
CAGATATCTCCCGCTTTTTGAAAGTTTGCATTACATCACTTGGCTTTTCGGAAACACTTACATTAGTACCTGTTTTCTGTTAACTGAAAGAAATCCAAAGAGGATTTTCGCTTTTACAAAAAAAAGCAAAAAGGGAAAATAGTGTTCAGTGTTGTTTGTTTTGCTGTGAGTCCTTGTAGAGGCAGTGTACAGCCCGAGCAGCAGGGCGGTGCCACCAACCTCCTTCCCTGGGAACTACTCTCAGCATCACAGCGTCAAGCCTGCACAGCTTTGGACTGTGTCTGTGAGCATCTGTGCTTTATCTCAGTGTTTTGCATCCATTAGCAAGATTGTCCTAATTTCAGCTTACGAAAGTTTTCACAGGAACGTTCTACTTTCAGATAACAGGGGAAACATGTACTTTCCCTGAGATAAAGCCTCAGTTGCTCACTTGATAAATAGTTAAATAGTATACCTTTTATTGGCCTTCTTCCCTACTTTCTACCACCACCCCTAGTCCCTGCCAGTTTTTCCTTGCCCTCCTAAATACACTTCTTGCCCTCCAATCCTTGTCTCAGCATCTGCTTCAGCATTATTCTTGAAGTTATAGTTCCTTCATCTGTAAAGGAGTAAGGACACCTTAATTTTGGGAGAATTAATGTACAGATCCTAACTCATAGTACATGCTCTGATATCATTGTATCTAGTTAAAATAAGTGTTATCTTTTGCAGCTGAGTACTCTCTCCAAGATATAATTTTGTTTCTTCTGTATCTCAGTAGGATGAGTTATTTCACACTGGGTGGAGAGGGCCATCCCAGTGGTCACCAATGTGACAAAATTCAAGGGTTGCCTATGAAGAGTTCACACATTTCTCTGTCATTGATATGGATGATTCCATCAGCAGTCATACATTTCCATGTGGTGAGAATAATCTTTTTCTTGCAGTCCTATTTGAATCACTGCAAACACTAAAGAGAAGGATAAAGTTCAATGAAAGGCTATGGAAGAGACTATCTTTTAATTTTTCCTTTTCTCCCCCATGGAACAACAATCTACTGTAATCTTTTACACTTTCCACCAACTTCTCTTCACCAGACTATTTACTAGTCACCTTGTAAAACTCAATTTATAGGTCTTCTACAAAGCTTGTCCTCCTCCCTCACAGCTTTTGGGTTACCTTTTTTGTAACCTGCCCTAGCTCCCAGTATTTATTCCTATCAGAGCATGTGATCTACTGAACTATTAACTGCCTGTTTATCCCATTAGCAAGATCCTAAATCAGTTGGACTGGATTATTTATTACTGCAACTCCAGCACCTAGAACAGTATTTAGCATATACAGACACTAAAATGTTAGATAATAAATTACACTTATCAATAGTGTTGGAAATAAATGTTATTGCAAGATATTGAAGTGGTTTTAATGAAATCTATATAGTTATGGGATATTTGCTATCGCACTGCCTCAAATGAGCATAGTTGATTGCTGATCTTCTCATTTATCATCCCTACTTTTATGATAATATGCAATTAACCATATTCCTTCATTTCCAATTTGTAACCAACATTAAACTTGCTGGTGGTTAATCTCTGAATACTTTTGACTCTAGATACAAAGAAGACATTAAGTCATCTCTTGCGGCATAAAAAAAGTAAAAACAACTTAAAGTAATACAATGTTTGAATTTTATTTAATTTCTGCTTAAGTGAAAGCAGGGTAAACTAGATGTCAAAATGCATACTGTTTCCAAAGCATGTGGAACATAAAAATAACATTTAATTATTTCATTTTTTATGTTTATAATAATCTATCACTTAATTTTTTATGTATTGATCTTCTAAATGTTGGGACATAGAGTTTATTAGTTTAATAAAGGGTTAAATAATGTGCTTTACTTACTTATTAAATAACTATGTATTACAGCAATGCTGCGGGAGAAAAACTTAAATTATCAAATACCACTGAGCACAGGCCAGTGATTGCTTTTGCCTTAAGGCAACAAATTCCAGTTTTAAATGTCAGCTTACACAATTTGTTTTTAATTTTAAATATATGCATTTGTGAAGACAGCTGAGCTGTATTAAGAAATGCTGTACCTGCCACACTGGGAACATTTTATTTTATGGCAAAGAAAGCAAATAAATCAGCAATTTTAATATTTGGAAACAGTATGTTTGAAATAATTTTATTTTAATCATTACTATCTAAAAAGTATCTAGCAAACAGAACAGTGATCCCTTTACATTTAATGGCTAGATAAGCTATTTGTTATTAAATGTTGGTTACAGAAGAATTACATTTGCCACATTTTAAAGTGAATGCTAATCAACATGGAAATGAGCAATTTAACCCTCTTTAAGTTAGATAAAACCCTTGGGACAGTTATTTCATTGTTGTTATCGATGGTCAAATCACTTAAGATGATTCTTTACAGAAGCACATTGCTTTTGTATTTAGAACAGAATGAATGACATTCCTGACTGGCAAAGAATATTTTATTATTTTGTTTGTGTACTGATATTTTAATTCTTCTGGAAGAGTTGAAACAAAAACATCCAGATGGAAACTGTGGATGTGTTAGGTGGGGGTGATGCAAGAGGAAGGGTTGTCGCAATAATGTTATGCATCATATAGTGAACTACTTAAGATTTGAGTAAATTCAGGTAACAGAGTTACCTAAAGCACTGAGATTTTTACCCAAAAGCTTTTCTATCCCAGACCCAAAAAGCAGGGCTACCCAGCTCCGTATTGCTCCTTAGCTCTTTGGGTTCTTGCAGTTATATCTCTTGCTGACAAAGTCTCTTCAGATTCTGATGTTGGCCAGCATCACATTTTTAGGACTGAAAAGAGCAAGAAAATCTGAGAAGTCCATGAAGCCTGCCTTGTCCATCTGTCTCCCAGATCTTGATCTCTACTTATGCGTGGGTTCAAGAACACCAGCCTGCTCATTTACTAAATATTTCTTTCAACACATACTTATTATGCACTTATAGTATGGCAGTGACTTTTAGTCCACCCAGTAAGTCCTAGTGAGAAAAGCTAACTCGAACTGATAACTGAAGGAAACTTACATTCTGAGCAATCACAGTACCTTGAGACCAGAAGGCTCTTCCTTGAATACCAAGTAAAGCAGAAGATGACTATAACTCATTAAGGTAAATGGTGGAGCATGGAGGAGGGTGTATGAATAGGGAGCTGTAGTTGGTAAACTCTAACCAAGTCATAACTCTCACCCTAAGATAATTCCAAACATCTAAGTACTAATCAAGTGCTTATGAGCCATTCCAAGTGGGTCTGCTAAATTAGTGCTTAGATAGGGAGATACAGATCTCAGGATAGCACTTTCATGTGTAGTTGTGTTGGTCATGCATCACAGACCAAAAGGCAACCATCTGCAGTTCACTGTCTTTGTGGACATGTGTGATGACTCCTATAGAATGAGGTCAGATTCCTGGAAGTCACCAGCTTATAACTATGATTTAAGCGAAAAGACTGGATAAGATCACCTGGAAGATACTGTTGAGTCAAAAGAGGACCTAGGACCCAGCCTTGAGGAACTCCAACATTTTAAGTTTAGGTAAAGCAGGAGAGGTCAGCAATAATCTTTATATGGAGTGACCAGAGTGGATGAAGGAATCCAGCAGTGTGTTAAAACGGAGGGTTATTCCATGCAAAGGGAAAGGTCAACAGTGCTAACTACTGAAGAGAGAGAGAGTTGGGATTCAAACCCACTTCTGTCCACCCAAAGCTCTACATGTTCTTGAGAAAAACCACACTATCCCTCACTAAATGCATATTAAAAAATCCAGTATCTTTGAATCTGGCACTCAGGGATGTCATATATGGTTGGCTAATATTTTAAAGCTTTCTAGGCAGTCTCTGATCACAATGGTGTTAAATTAGAAATCAATTATGTTTCAAATAGAAAATTTCACACATTTGGAAATTTTAAAAATTACATCTAAATTTTTGTGAAACCAAGGAAACATCAAATTAATAAATAAAATATTTATTTATAATTGAATAAATATAAAGTAAATGCATTTCCAAACTTCCGGCATGTACTAAGGTAATACTTAAAGGAAAATTTTAGTTTAAGGTCTTAATTTAGAGCAGAAATAAGGCTAAAAGATAATAAGCTAGATATCCAACTTAAGATATTGAATTTTAAAAAAAGAGGATAATTTAAAGAAATGAAAAACAAGGAAATATAAAAAGTAAAAATTAATAAAAAGTTCATTAGAGAAGATCAACAGAGCCCAAAGAGGGTTATTTGAATAAACGAATAAAATATATAACTCCCTGTATGATTAATAAAAAAGACATCCAAAACACACTAATTTGAAAGACAAAATAGTTATGTCTAGAGATGCTATTGGTATTACACAGCTAATAAAAGGATATTATGAAAACTCTATACATATAAAACTTAGATACAATGAATAAATTCTTATAAGAATTCAACTCATCCAAACTGATTCCAGAAGAAATAGTAAATCTGAATGGTTTTATCACCATCAAAAAAAAAACCCAAAACACTTTCTTTTTAATCTTCTCGTTATAGTAATACAAGGTCCATGTAGTTTCAAAGGCAAGTTTTTTTGATCAGATAATTTCAATTTACACCAGTTCTTCCATACCATATAAAAAAAAAAGAAAGACTGACAACAAAAACAAAAGAGTATAAAAAATTAAAAGGGAAATTACAGGCCAAAATTATTCATGAGCAGAAGTGCTAAATACATCATTTGCATCTAAATCCATTTATGAAATAAAAACATATAATCTAAGCTGGATTTTTCCCAAGAATGCAAAGTCCATTTTTTACTAGAAAATGAATCAATGTAATTCACCTCTGTATTCCTACAGTAGATGTAGGGGGAAATTTTAACATTCAATATCATGTCAGGTTAAAAATTCCTAGGAAACTAAAAATAGAAGGGAACTTCCTTAGAATGGTAAATGATTCTTACTAAAATATAATAGATAATACATAACATCATGTTAATGGTATATGTTGAAAGCTCTCAGTTAAAATTAGGAATAAGGGACAAGTAAATCGTTCCTGGTATCACAATTTCTATTTAACATTGCATTGATCCAAGCTAATGCAGTGAGATAAGACAAAATATAAAGATAAATTAGAAAGGAAGAAACAATGCCATCATTATATCTAGATAACATAATTGAACACACTGATTAATAGAATTAATAAAATAATTAGCCTTGTTGGATAGATATCAGTATTGAAAAGGAAACTACATGTTATACAACAGTAAAAATCATTTGGAGAATGAAATTGTATTAAAAGATAGTAATTGCAATAACATCAAAAATATAAAATACCTAATAAGTAAACTAACAAAAAATGAGCAAGCTCTTTGGGAAGAAAAATACATATGATTTTACTGAAAGATATTAAAAAACACCTAAATAAAAGGAAAGAAACAACATGATCTTAGATATAAATTTTCAGTATTTTATATGTGCCAATACTCTGTTAACTTATGATACCCTTTCTCAAAACAACGACAAAAACAACTCAACAGTATTTTCTGTGGAATGTGGTGAAGTGATTCTATATAAAAAAGTGAAAGACCAAAAACAGCCAGGGAACCATTAAAGAAGAAAAATAAGGTGAGGGAATTTCCTTTTAAGCATCCAGTTTTATTAAAAACTATAGTGATTAAGACAGAATGATGCTGATGAAGAGATAGGCAAGTAAACAAATGGAATAAAATAACAAGTCCAGAAACCATCTCATTCATGAATGCAATTTTTGTTTATAGCAGAGTGGGCATTGAAAATCAGTGCAAAAAGGAGAGCCTATTAAATTAGTATTGGGAAACTTGGTCATCTATTTGAATAATAAAATGAAATTAGATTTCTACACAAATAAATATTAGATGGATTAAAGATTGACATGCATAACTATAGGAAAATATTTTATAATTGTGATGGAGGGAATTTTTAAATCAAATTATAAAAAGTACATAGCCTAAAGGAAGAAATTGATAATTTTAACAGTATAAGACAATTTAAAACAAATTAAAATAAAGACACTTTACAGATAAGCAAAATGCAAGTAGTAATCTAAAAGATATTTCTGGTATTTACAACTGGCAGAAAACTTTTTTTTTTTAATATAGTAATTTTGTATTTTTTGTTGTTTTGTTTTTTTTGTTTGTTTAACCTCTTTATTGGAGTATAATTGCTTTACAATGGTGTGTTTCTGCTTTATAACAAAGTGAATCAGCTATACATATACATATATCCCCATATCTCCTCCCTCTTGCATCTCCATCCTCCCCTCCCTACCCCACCCCTCTAGGTGGTCACAAAGCACCCAGCTGATCTCCCTGTGTTATGTGGCTGCTTCCCGCTAAAATTAATATTCAGGATACAAACAGTAAGAACAGGTGGTTCATGGAAAATGGGTGAAAAACATGAATAGGCATCATGCAGAACAGGAAATATAAATGTTCCATAAACTTATTTTTTAAATGCCTAAACTTTAATAGTAGTCAGGGAACTTGACATTAAAACCACATCCAATTCCCAAATATAGCCACCAGATTGCAAAAATTAATAATTTGTTCAATATTAATGTTGGGATGAGTATAAATGATAAAAACAACTTTGGTGATTTTAACTAAAAATAATTTAGCGTGAGTGTGCTTTGTGACCAAGCAAATCTATTCCCATACATATAGACTAGAGTAATGCTTTCACATTTGCTTCAAGGGATATCTATAAGGGTAAATTCTTAACAAAATTGTTTGTAATGGCAAGAAATTGGAAACAACCCAAATAAGCTATCAAAAATAGCTGGCAAAATGTACTGAGGAGAAGTTATACAGTGAAATGTTATGAAGTGTGGAAAATAAACATTCTGTCACTAGTATATCCAGATGGATGACCCTCAAATGCATAATATTGACCAAACAAAGCCAACTCATAGGAGAAGGCATACAGTGTAACTCCGTTCACATAAATCTGCCAACCATATAAAGCAATAAAATATTGTCTAGTCTTACATGCCTTGGTGGTAAAATTATAATGAAAGTTAAGTGAATGATTTACCCTCTTGATGAGAGGGGGGTTACCTCTAGGGGGGTTAGGGGAGCAGTTTTGCTACAACAGACACCTTTATAGTGCTGACAGCTGATGATACTTTCTTAAATCTGGTAGTAATTACATAGGTGCTTTTAAAATTATTATTCTCTAAACTGCATATGTTTAATTTTAGTTTACTTTTAATTTATGATAGATATCAGAATTATTATTTTTTAATATAGCATATGCTTATGGAATGTAAAATGCCATTGTGGGCCAGGTGATTGAGTTAGACAAGTTGCTGCTTTTCCTAGTGTGTTAGTACTCTATAAGATGGCTCATTAAAGAACAAATTTTTGAATGTTTTCTTCTCATCAACTGTGCTAAGTTTAATTAAAAACGCACGTAATAACCTGAGCTAAGAGACTGGATTCTCTCCTGTAGCAGAAGAAATTTCCCTCAATTACACAGTGACATTAAATACTGAAATTAATTCCTAAAGGAAATTATCAAATATCCTTCTATGAATCCTTTTAAAATTTGCTTTGAAATCAGCATATTATATACTTAAAGTTCTGCATAGTTGGTGCTAAATAAAATGCTATATTTCACAGTGTAGTGGGAAGACTACTGAAAGAGGAATCACAATTTCAGTTCATGTTGGTTTTATCTCTTATAAACCTAATCTCTGAATCCTAATTTCATCATCCAATGTCTATTACTTGTGGTGTGAAAACAGTTACATGAAATTAAGCTAACAGCAGTGCCCTTTACATATGAAGGAGGTCACTACTCTTTGGCTTTAATCACTGTTTGTTTCAATGAAAAGCTCTACCTGTCTTTAAGGTACATTATATAGACTTCGATGTCTCATAGTCACCCCATCCAAATTTGCCAACCTTGAATGATACCTCATCAAAATACATCTTTATTTCTCTTGGTTGCTCAGGATCCTGCTCTCCTGGGCTAATGAGTAATGAACATTTAACCATGTCAGAGAAGCTATGAGTAATAATGTCAGGGTATGATTATTAATTTTGGCTGCATAGTTGCATTGTAACAAAATAATTTAGGAAAAATCAGAGAGGCTGAATAAATAGGCAAGGTAACATGCTTATAATTGGAGAATGAAATACAGGTGGAGATAATAAGAAAATTTATAGATATAATGAGGTATATTATCCCATAGCTTAGTCATTTGGATCTTCTTTGCATCCAAGTCACTCTCTCTGGGTCATTTATAATGCTTGTATTTATGTTTTCATGTTGATTATCTAGAAATATTTTTGGAAAAGACAACTCTAGGATTTAAGGATCTTTCCCTAATTAATCTGAATTTGAAAGAAGAAAGAAGTTTTAGTACATCTTTTAAAGGAATGAAAACACCTTGTGAATTACAGAAACACATTCTTCCATTGTCAACTTTGTTGATTATTCTGGACTCTACAAAAGAAAAAAAAATGAGTAGAGATGGGACATTTGTCATTTTAGTTTCTTTTATATTTTAATCATTTTTGCTCTCAGAGAAGTTCTGGTCTTTCTTCAGTTATGGGGGTTTCTCTACTATGATTTATTTAATTATGCCTCCTGTCCAAGCTTATTATTTTCATGCTCTGGCAGTTTAGCATAATGATTAAGAACTGCTGTGGGTATGATATCCTCCTCTATCTCTCTGTTAATATATATTAAGCATACATTTTAAAAACTCTATTTGGATTGCTATTAACTCTTTGGACACGCATACATTTTCCATTGATTTGATTTTCCGTCTCTCTTTCAGTGTTGTTTAATATTTGTGGCTTATTTGTGCACTTAGCTCTGTAGCCGAGGTGTCCTATATGAATGTCTCCTCTGTTTTGTTCAGAGAGATGTATGTGAGCTGATTTGTGGCTGTTCTCTTTTTTAGTGACTATGAGAGTGGCATCCCTTGGCAGTTGGTTTTCTGAGACTGGGTACTCACAAACAAGTGCTGTTAGCCATTTGGGGTTAATTTGTGCCTCCCTTTTTCTAAACTGCTTCACTTACCATTTCTACCTGGAGAACTTCCCTTCATTGTTGCCAAGAGTGACCTAGCTGGCTGCTCCTGTGATACCATAATTAATAACTCTGTTTGTTTCTTCCCAGGCCCCTCCTCTTCATGGGCTCCACACCCTCCTGGTATAGACTATCATGATGTTGCTTCTATATTTACCACTGTGGTTTGCTCTGTGGCTCTTTTTCATTTTGCTTTCTATTACTCAGGGATTCTCTAGAGTTTCTGGTTTACGTAGAATGACTCCTTTTTTTTTGATCGGGGTTATGTATTTATTTTTGTATAAGACAAAATCATGTCATGTCCTCCCATATCCTACCTTTGTATCTGATTTAAGCAATTACTTTATTCTGGTGTATGAGATGTTAAAATTGGATCTAGAGTGATAACTCATTTTTATCTCAAGTGCTATGTCCTATTGATTTGTAGGGGCTGCCTAAAGTGAGGGTTGAGAAGGATAGTGAGGTCACCTCCAGAGTCAGAAGAAAGACTGCTACAATTGATGACAGATAGACAAAATGGCAAGGCCAGGGGACACTAGAAGCATCTGACCCTGAATTTATTTTCCAGGATCATAGGTTATAAAAGTCACAGGACAAGTGTATATTTGTGATTTGTGATAAATTATTATAGCAAATAAATGGATGAGTCCAAAAAGGATGTGTTAGGCAGTGGGAACAAAACCAGCATGAACTCGAGGGGAAAAAGGAAACACTAAAGAGAAGCTCGAAACTTAATTTGTGTAGAGCTGAAGCTCCTGTACGAATGTAGGTGATTGGAGAAAGTTAGGTTGGGCCCTAACTGATTAAGGCCATCCATGCGAAGTTAAAGATTCGGTATTTAAAATAATATGAAAAGATAGAATCCTGTCCTTTCTTGTATTGCTGGAATTTATTGTTTAATTCTATTTGAGCTTATTTTTAAATCCCTTTATAGGGTAATTTGAGAGAATAAAATGATACAATGACAATAATAATTATTCTAAGATAATAGAAACATTTTGTCAAAATTCAGGTTGTTTTTCCACTTTAATTAAGAAATAGGAGTAACAAGAATAAGGCATCTTCTGTCTGCAGTGCCACCCACCATCTGTTTGTTCCTTGATCCCTGGCAATAGTTCCAGGCAAAGATGAAAACCAGCCCTGGGGTGGATGCAGTCACACTAATTTGCACTAGGACCTCAGAGTAAGTTCCCATATTGCAGTCCTTTTAGGGCGAGACCTCTGGTCACTCCACTTTATGACAGACATCTCACCTAATGGAAGAAGTGATAGTTTTACAGATTCTCTACAGCCACGAGCACAAGTAACTGATGCAAGTATTCTACTGTTGTCTGCATTTAGATTTTTTTTTCCTCCCACTATTTGTCAGAGGATTTGAGGTTTACAAATAGATTCTTGAAGATGTTATTCATGGCTTTCACTGACCTCTGAAACAGGGCCATTTCTATTCCTCTTCTGAGCCACTTGTCTATTTGTCTTTTACAAGCCACCAGAATAGCTGCCCTAACACCCCTGCTGTTGCTATTTCTGATATTACCAGTCTTGCACCAAGGTTGACTTATTTTTACTCTTTTTCCATCGTCAGCTAGGAAAAAAAGAACTGTTCTTCATGATAAAGGTCATATTTACATTTCAGAATTTTGAGTGACTGCACTGCCAGATGTTAATGCGTATTATAAATAATATGGACTCCCAAATTTCTGAGTAGCATTGATTATAAATAAATATACCTCAGTAAGAACTATAGGAGGGCTACATATCAATGATCCTATCCAGTTACAAAAATGTAGATTTAACCTAGAACATTCTTTCCTCTGACATACAGTTCTACATATGCAATCAAAATGACAAGTACAGTCCAAATAATTCCACAGTTCTTCCTGCATGAATCACCTTCCTACAGATGTTATCCTAACATTGATCTCTCTTTTAACTTCAAAGAGAACTAACTTTTCACTCTGAAGAATCAGACTTTGTACTTCATTTGCCACTTTAGCCACACATTCTTTCTCATTATGTTTCCTTATTCTAAAATTATTGCTGTTATAATAAGTAGAGTATATTATAAAAAATAATTTTTATATTATATATTATATTATAAAAAATATTACAAAAAATATTTAGTTCTCCTTTTCAGGAAATAAAAAAGGGTGGAAAATGGCTCCATAAACTTAGTAATATGATTACAGATTGTGTGTGTGTGTGTGTTTGGGGGATGTGGACAATGCAGAGAATTTTACTAAAGTTGCATATACTGAGTTGTATCAATATCTTGTAAATCAGTTGGAATAGATATATGCTACTAAATTGGGCAAATTGCCTATTTGAAAGGGAGTTTTCTCATAATTGAGGAGTTGATTGCTTGGAGTGATTTGGCCAACTGGTTATTTTATCATTCTTCAGATCTTGATTTAAACCCTATTTTATATCCTTGCATTACCTCCCTTGATTTTGTTGATATGGATACTTTGTTTCCTCTTATTGTTCCCTCTAGACTATGGAATGCCCCTACTTCTTTTCAAAAATATACTTCCCATTCTGGTGATTGGATCCCCCTCCTCCTCGTCTATGAACTTACTCCATCCATTGTAATTGTTCTGTTTTGTGTATTTTACCTTCTTTATAGTAGCTATTTGACATTAGCCGATATTGTCAGGATTCTGGTGGCTGCAAATGACAGATCAAACTAGTGTAATTATCTATGGAAATTTATTGGTTTACAAACTTGAGAAGCCAAAGAAAGACCTAGTCTTACACATGACTGCATCCAGGGACCCAAGTGATAATATCTTTCTTCCATCTCCTCACTCTACTTCTCTCTGTGTTTTGGTTAAACTTGCTTCCACCAAATATGGTCTAGTTCCACATGGGTCCCTATAGACATAGACACTTTATTTCTCCAAGCTAGTACCTTCAGAAAAAGAGAGGACTTGCAGTTGTCCAACTCTAGGTTAGTACTCTAGGTTAGAACTACTGCCAGAATCAAACAGAATGGATAGTGGGGAAAGAGTTCTTTTCTAACAGAAGAGTTTTTCTTATTGGAAGAAGGGAGGAAGAAATATACAAGCAACAGAAGTCCTCTAAATATGTTTGTTTCTCAACCCTCCTCTATGACTCCCCATTTAATTATTCCTTTATTTGCAGATGACTCTCTCTTTCTCTCACCATATAAATGCTGCCTACATTTCACATTACTCTTGCTACTCATCTTGCTGAGATGGACCCTTTGACCCAAAAGTCTACTGAACGTTTTCCTCCTATCTTTATTAAGGACATCATCCTTCCTAAAATTACTGACTGCTTTTCTTTTTTCATAGTACTTGATCACATCAACTTTGGCATTGTTCAAGACTGCTTCTTAGCCAATATAATACATCTCTATCCTGCATAATTTTCTAACTTGCACCTCCTTTTGAATTTATTTCTTTTCCTCCTCTTCTATCTATTCATTAAATAAATCTTCCCCAGGGTGCTCTTATTTTATTACAACATGCAATCTCCTTTCATGATTGATTTACTTGTTTGTAGCTTCGATTATCCCTAAATGACAATAAGCACAAATTCATTATCTTTTGCCCAGAACATTATCCTGAAGTACAAGCCAGTCTTTCCAACTGCCTATCAATAGATACAAGCAAAAAACACAATCTATAAATAAATCAGACTTTCTGTAATCACCCCAAATCTTTCCCTTTTCTTCTGTTTCTATATGATCGAATGACTTTACCAAATTCTCAATTAAAGCACCTATGAAGATGAGTTAATATTGGCTTCTCTCTTTTTCATCTGCACATGCAAAATGTCAGCAAATCTCATCTGGAGTCTATTTCCTACTTTCCAGTGAAACAGTCTTATCAACAAAACTTCCTTAAACTGTTTTGATAGCTTCATATTGTGTCAATAGTCTCTAGTCTTCCCCCATTCTAGGCAGCAAGCATAATGCTACCTGATTTATTTTTCTACCAGATAAGTCTGTCTTTTAGGAAACTGAAGATTGTTAAGAACTTTCAATGCGTCTCTTGCTTATAGGGTAAGGTTCAAACTCCTTAACACCAAAATTTTCAATTATTGTCCTTCCTCATTACAGCCCCACAACTGCCCATTCCATATTTCAGCCACCTTAAAATATTTGCCATTTTTCCCACATGTCGTGCTTCTTAACACCTCCATCTCTTTGCTCATTCTGTTCCTTCTGCCAGGAAACCCTTCCCCACTGAACTCATACTCATAGGACCAGAAAATGCTTGGCACATAGTAGATACTCAAAAATTATGCATTGAACGTATGAATAAATGAATTAGATAGTACTTAATTTATCTTCATTTTCATATTTTCTAAGTTGGAATAAAAAATTATGCCATGAGTACCTCACAGGCAAAATAAAGAAGGTTTTTTCAAAATCGATTAAAATTTATTCATTAAAATGCATGTTTTAATCATGTGGTGATGTGATACCTAATGTGGTAAACCTGTTCCTTAAACACAAATAATACAGGAGCCAAAAAAACCAGTATACACATCTATGCTTTAATTATTGGAGAAATGTTCTTAATAATTCTAAATAAAGGTAGTTGAAGTTAAAGACAGGGTTCAAAATCTGACATGCCTTCTCAGAGTATGATTTTTTACTACATTCCACAAAATGACTATTGAGGTTTTGTTACTGAACTCAGGTTCAGCCGCTCACTGCTCAGAAGCCAATAATCAAGAGGTAAGTGTCAACAGAAAGGAAAGATGTTTTAATCAGAAAAATCAGCAATCTGAACAGAAGGTAGACTCATGTCCCAAGGAGACCAACTCCAAAGATTCTGCTCAGCCATGACAGTTTTTAAAGGAGAAAAAGGGGGATGAATCTCAGTGAATCATTGAGGCAGGAGGTTGGATTCTGCATCATTCTCCATTTCATGAAGACTGCTTGACTCTCTCTTCAGATGTTATATTGCCCTCGTGATCTGCCTGCAGGATTGCTAAGGGTGCTGTGGGGCACAGAGCTAGTCATTCTTTAACTACTTCGTTCTTTTAATCTAGGAAAAGAGTCAATAGGTTAGGCAAGGCATGGTGTGCATTCAGGAGAGCAAAAGTCAGGAGTCAGCTTAAATCGCCTAGTGATCTCATTCCTATAATTAGGTCTTTCAAGGTTAGAGGGGAACAGAAATGGGCAAACAGGAAAGGGGCAAAAGAGCTGCTTTCATTTTGTGACTATCCCTTATTTTCCTGTCACTTCTTAAAATGATCATTTGAACTTCATTTGTAGCACAGCAACTCTCTGAGAGTTGTAGAAGAAAAAAATGTATTCTTCTCTCTTTCTCTCTCTTAGATTTATAGGTAAAATAGTTTTTGATTTTTTAAGAAACAGTATACACACCACCCACCATCAGAAAATCAAACAAGCATTTAATTAACTCTCTCAGAACACTGGAAAGGCCAACTCCAATTCTGTTTATCTACTCCTCAGCTTTTGAAAAACATTGCATTTATACTGCCTTCCTGTTTTCTGACAGCATTTGTGAAGCAGAGAAAAACAAATGCTATTTAATTGATTTTCAAATGCTTGTGTAGCTTCAGGTTTAAAAAATAAAACAGTTCTTTTGATTCTAGAAAATGTTTTAACTGATTAAAAGACTATTTCTCAATTTTTATAACAACCCTAAGCACTGTGTCCCTATAAGTAGTTTTGAGGATATTTTACTAAAATCAGAGTTTAAAAGAAAAAGTCAACTTCAAACAACAGACTAAAGCAGTAACCTCATGCTACTCACTACAAAGAGGCAACTTTAGACAATAGGGCCGTCAAAATGGAAACCATGCCAAGTCTAATGAAAGGAAGGCACTAAATTTCTTTTCACTCTTTCAAAGAATACTTTCATCAGAATTTCAAAAGATCTCCTGGATTACAGATAAAAGGCAAGTGCAAGTGGCTAGGTGGGGTTATTGGTTAAATGTTTCATTTTATTACAATTAATTTCCAACTTAAAATTATTTAAAGTGTTCAGGTTCTAACTCAATATTAGAAATTCATCCACTTTTAGCTGGTTTATAAATATTTACCACCAGAAGCTCTCAAACAATTTGCTCAGTTTGATATTTTTCATTTGCAAGGTATAATGTGATTAGGAAATTGACAACTGAAAAAGATAAATGGAATTTAATCTATTATTTCTGGAATATTTTTCATATTCATGAAGCTTCCCTTGTAAATCTCACCTTGATACCAAGCACATATTATAGGCTCAAGTACTTAATGTTTTATCGACATGCAGATACATGGGGGGGTGTTTTGAGTGGTAGATTTAAATTTTCCCCAGAACTCCCATTTAATTCTCATTTCTTAGGTCATCAGAATTTCCAACAAGTAAAACATTGAAGAAGAAACAAAACAAAATATGGACATCTTTCTGAAGAACGATAAAAATGACAACATATTTGGGGCAGTTATCTTCTGTATCAATAAGATTACAAGTTAATTTCAATAAAAGATCTTCCCTTTATTCTCAAGTCAGTCACTGCATTCTGCACCTAATAGTCCAAATAGGGGTCTTCCAAATCTGCATCTAAGTTATAAAAAGCAGTCATACTAAAAGTCCAGTCTTTATGTAACCACCCACTCTGATAGATGGCTATTTCACATCCTCTTCTCTGCACTAAAATCTCCCAACACTACCTCTCCAATCACTATTCTTAGCTTATAACATCTTTCCTATTTAAGTGAGAAAATAGACAAACTTAGAAGAGAAATTTCCCAAACTCCCAACCACATAACCCGCTGCCTGCTTCTGTGATCATTTCTTCTGCCTTCCCTCCAGTTATGAAAAGTTGTACATCCATCCAAAGCCTTCTATCAACTTCTCTATTTGTATTTATTTCCTTCTCAACTACTTATTCAAGTTTTCCTTCCAGGACACTACTCTACCTGGCTTCTCCTTCAGTCTCACTGACCACTCTTTTTCAGTCTGACTTGTGTATTTCTTCTTATCTCCCAACTTCTAAATGTTGGAATATCATGGGGCTCAAGCCACGGACTCCTCTCTCTTCCACCTTTATGTAGTCCCTTGGTGATTTCTTCTGGTCCCATTGAGATGGAGAATAGAAAACTCCAGAATTTACAGCTATAGAATGAACCTCTCTCCTGATTCCAGATTTTTATGTGGATTAACCAACTAACATCAGCTTCTGGATTTCTAATAGACATCTCAAAATTAAAATGTCCTTAAAAGAGACAAAAAAACATACTCTTGATCCTTCTCCTCAAAAACCCACTTTTCCTCAAGGCTTTCCCTTCTCAGAAAATGGAAAGTCCAGCCTTTCAGTTTCTCAAGCCAAAAACATTGACTTCTCTTTTTCTCTCTTACTGCATATAATCAGGAAAACATGTTGTCACTATAAAAATGTAGCAACTACTTACCACCTTCTTGGCTATTACCCTGGCTTTGTCTGAATAACTGTAATAGCCTTTCAGCTAGTCCACTTGCTTCTGCTCTTGCCCATTTCTCACTTAGTCTACTCTCAGAAGAATAATCAAATCATTGTTATCATTGGATCAAAACCCTCTATCTCTTTTGCACCTCTCTCAAAGTAGAAGCCAAAGATGACAAAGATTCACCCCCTCGTACCCCTTTCTTCTAATTCATTGCTCTCTAAGCACTAGCTACTCTGTCCTTGGTGCTCTGGCACTTGTAGTTTTCTCTGCCTGGAATGTTCTTTCCCCAGTATCTACACAGTTAATTCCCTGATTTATTTCAGATCTTTGATCCAATTCCATTTATCTCAATAGGGCCTTTTCTGACTGTCTATTAAATTTGCAACCTATCCCTTTGTTATTTCACATTTCTCATTTCCTGCTTTGTTATTTTTTACAATTTTCATTATCTCTTATGCTATATATACATTTTTATGAATTTATTTTTTGTCTTCCTCCTACAAGAAAGTAACTGCCATGAGGACAAAGATTATTCTTTGTTCCTGTTGCTAATGTTTCCCCAGCATCTAGAAAGTTTACCTGTATCTATTAGACATTCTAAAAGTGACCTGTTGGCTTTGGGTAAATTACCCAATGTGTACTTACATAGGTAACCTGTCTACATAAAATACTTTTTGGATATATGCATATCTAGTATATATCAGTTGAGTGTTATATTTGTATAGAATGCAAATTCCCAAAAGCTGTATTGTGTTTTTATGGGGGATATTTACTAAAATATAAACAATTTTAAATTTACCAAAACTATGCTTTTTTGAGAGTACAATAGAATTGAAAATTCTGAGATAAAGATATATTTTAAAAGGTATTTTATGCATGTTTTAAGACGGAAATTTAAAATACATTGTGACAATCAAATTAAATCATAAAAATTTAATCTAAGACTTATAGTAGAGCTTGAGGCTCTTTGAAAAGACATTTAACTATAATCATAATACCTCTATAACTGGACATTTGACCATATTTAGATTAATTTTGAAATTTTCTGGTATTAAAATATTTGGAGAACTTATCATTTTAAAACTTTACTGTATAAGATGGTGGTGTAGGAAGATTCCAAGTTAGCATTTGCCCACATCTAGGGCACCTGCCAGCTGCTGGTGGGGGATCCTGACATCCAAGGAGATGGGAGGAACCCCCAAGTGAACCAGTAGGATTTGGGGGGACTGAGGGGAGAGGAGAAGTGGATGCCAGACAGGATGCATGCCCCTGAAGCTGGGGAGATCATGAGAGGCAGGCAGGAGGGACCCTCCGGGAAGTGTGGGAGAGGAGCGGAGGTTGATTGCCCCACCCACTCGAGCCTGGGGATCCGGCTGAGCTCCCAGGCCGGTTCCCTGCCATCCAAGGCCCCCTCTCCCCAAGGGAAGCCTGCTGGGCTCCCAGGTGATGTCCCCCACCCTCTGAGACCAGGGGTGGGGGACACACCTGTGTCCCTTCTATTCCTTGAACTTAAGCCACACCCCTGCAGCCCCAGGGCTTTTCCAGCCCTGTGGGTCCTAAGCATAAGCCCTGCCCACCACCCAAACCCCTCCCTGGCTTAGGCCCCACCCTCCACAGCCAAGGCCTTCCCCCCCTTTTTTTTCTTTCCCCTCCTCCTCTTTTTTACTATTGTGGTACTGATGTACATCCCAGTTGTTGATACATCTATATTGTTATTTTTATATTCTTTCTAATGTATCTGTTAGCTTCCTAGTCTATTTACTTTGTTATTGTTCTCTCTTTTTTTTTTTTGCCACCCCACATGGCTTGTGGGATCTTGATTCATGAACTTGGGGTCGGGCTGAAGCTCCTGTAGTGGGAGCTCCAATTCTGAACCACTGGGCTAACAGAGAACCTCAGTGACCAGGGAATATTCATCAGAGTGAGGCCTCACAGCGGTCCTCATCTCAGCACCAAGACCCAGCTCTACCCAACAGCCTACAAACTCCAGTGTTGGAAGCCTCAGGCCAAACAACCAGTAAGACAGGAACACAATTCCACTCATTTAAAAAAAAAAAAAAAAAGAGAGACAGCAAATTAATATGTCACAGATGAAAAAGCAAGGTAAAAACCTACAAGGCCAAATAAATGAAGAGGAAATAGGCAATCTACCTGAAAAAAAATTCAGAGTAATGACAGTAAAGATGATCCAGAATCTCAGAAATAGAATGGAAACACGGATTCAGAAAATACAAGAAAAGTCTAACAAAGATCTGGGAGAACTAAAGAACAAGCAAACAGAGATGAACAACACAATAACTGAAATGAAAAATACACCAGAAGGAATCAATAACAGAATAACTGAGGCAGAAGAATGAATAAGTGAGCTGGAAGACAAAATGGTGGAAATAACTGCCAAGGAGCAGAATAAAGAAAAAAGAATGAAAAGAACTGAGGACAGTCTCAGAGACCTCTGGGACAACTTGAAACGCACCAACATTCGAATTATAGGGGTCCTAGAAGAAGAAGAGAAAAAGAAAGAGACTGAGAAAATATTTGAAGAGATCATAGTCAAAAACTTCCCTAACATGGGAAAGGAAATAGTTACCCAAGTCCAGGAAGCACAGAGAGTCCCATACAGGATAAACCCCAGGAAAAACACACCAAGATACATATTAATCAAATTAACAAAAATTAAATTCAAAGAAAAAAATATTAAAAGCAGCAAGGGAAAAACAAAAAATAGCATACAAAGGAATCCCCATAAGGTTATGAGCTGATTTTTCACCAGAAACTCTGCAGGCCAGAAGGGAGTAGCACAATATGCTTAAAGTGATGAAAGAGAAAAACCTACAACCAAGATTACTCTACCCAGCAAGGATCTCATTCAGATTTGATGGAGAATTCAAAAGCTTTTCAGATAAGCAAAAACTAAGAGAACTCAGCACCACCAAACCAGCTTTACAACAAATGCTTAAGAAACTTCTCTAAGTGGGAAATACAAGAGAAGAAAAAGACCCACAAAAACAAACCCAGAATAATTAACAAAATGGTAATAGGAACATACATATTGATAATAACCTTGAATGAAAATGGATTAAATGCCCCAACCAAAAGAAACAGACTGGCTGAATGGATACAAAAACAATACCCATATATATGCTGTCTACAGGAGACCCACTTCAGACCTAGGGACACATACAGGCTGAAAGTGAGGAGATGGAAAAAGATACTCCATGCAAATGGAAATCAGAAGAAAGCTGGAGTAGCAATACTCAGATAAAATTAAGTTTAAAATAAAGACTGTTACAAGATATAAGGAGGGACACTACATAATGGCCAAAGGATCAATCCAAGAAGAAGATATAAAACTTATAAATGTTTATGCACCCAGCATAGAAACACTTCAGTATATAAGGCAAATGCTAACAACCATGAAAGGAGAAATCGACAGTAACACAATAATGGTAGGGGACTTTAACACCCAAATTACACCAATGGACAGATCATCCAAACAGAAAATAAATAAGGAAACACAAGCTTTAAATGACACAATACACCAGATAGATTTAATTGTTACTTATAGAACATTGCACCCAAAAGTGGCAGAATACACTTTCTTCTCAAGTGCACACAGAACATTCTCCAGGATAGATTACATCTTGGGTCACAAATCAAACCTTGGAAAATTTAAGAAAATTGAAATCATATCAAGCATCTTTTCTGACCACAATGCTATGAGACTGGAAATCAATTACAGGAAAGAAACTGTAAAAAACACAAACACATGGAGGCTAAACAGTACACTACAAAATAACCAAGAGATCACTGAAGAAATAAAAAAATACCTAGAAACAAATGACAATGAAAACACGAGGACCCAAAGCCTATGGGATGCAGCAAAAGCAGTTCTAAGAGGGAAGTTTATAGCAATTCAATCTAACCTCAAGAAACAAGAAAAATCTCAAATAAAAAATCTAACCCTGCACTTAAAACAACTAGAGAAAGAAGAACAAAGAAAACCCAAAGTCAGTAGAAGGAAAGAAATCATAAAGATCAGAGCAGAAATAAATGCAATAGAAACGAAGAAAACAATAGTAAAGATCAATAAAACTAAAAGCTGGTTCTTTGAGATGTTAAACAAAATTGATAAACCTTTAGCCAGACTCATCAAGAAAAAATAGGGAGAGGACACAAATCAATAAAATTATAAATGAAAAAAGGGGAAATCACAACTGACACTGCAGAAATACAAAGGATTATGAGACTACTAAAAAAACTATATGCCAGTAAAATGGACAACCATGAAGAAATGGACAAATTCTTGGAAAGGTACAGTTTTCCAAGACTGAACCAGTAAGAATTAGAAAATATAAACAGACCTATCACAAGTAATGAAATTGAAACCAAAATTAAAAATCTTCCAACAAACAGAGCTCCAGGACCAGATGGCTTCATAGGCGAATTCTATCAACATTTAGAGAAGAGCTAACACCCATCCTTCTCAAACTATTCCAAAAAATTGCAGAGGGAGAAACACTCCCAAACTCATTCTACGAAGCCACTGTCACCCTAATACCAAAACCCAAAAAAGATATCACAAAAAAAGAAAATTATAGGCCAATATCACTGATGAACATGGATGCAAAAATCCTGAACCAAATACTGGCAAACAGAGTCCGACAGCACATTAAACGGATCATACACCATGATCAAGTGGCATTTATCCCAGGGATGCAAGGATTCTTCAATATATGCAAATCAATCAATGTGATACACCATATTAACAAATTGAAGGATAAAAACCATATGATCATCTCAATAGATGCAGAAAAATCTTTTGACAAAATTCAACACCCATTTATGATAAAAACTCTCCAGAAAGTAGGCACAGAGGGAACTTACCTCAACATAATAAAGCCCATATATGACAAACCCACAGCAAACATCATACTCAATGGTGAAAAACTGAAAGCATTTCCACTAATATCAGGAACAAGACAAGGATGTCCACTCTCACCAATCTTATTCAACATAGTTTTGGAAGTTCTAGCCACGGCAATCAGGGAAGAAAAAGGAATACAAATTTGAAAAGAAGGAGTAAAACTGTCACTGTTTGCAGATGACATGATACTATACAGAAAAAATCCTAAAGGTGCCACCAAAAAACTACTAAAACTAATTAATGAATGTGGTAAGGTTACAGGATACAAAATTAATGCACAGAAATCTCTGGCATTCCTATACACCAACAACAAAAAATCAGAAAGAGAAATTAACACTCCTATTTACGATTGCAACAAAAAGAATAAAATACCTAGGAATAAACCTGCCTAAGGAGGCAAAAGACTTGTTCTCAGAAGACTATAAAACACAGATGAAAGAAATCAAAGATGACATAAACAGATGGAGAAATATACCATGTTCTTGGATTGGAAGAATCAATATTGTGAAAATGACTATACTACCCAAAGTATTCTACAGATTCAGTGCAATCCCTATTGAACTACCAGTGGCATTCTTCACAGAATTAGAACAAAAAATATTACAATTTGTATGGAAACACAAAAGACCCTGAATAGCCAAAGCAATCTTGAGAATGAAAAACAGAGTTGGAGGGATCAGGCTCCCTGACTTAAACTATACCACATAGCTACAGTAATCAAGACAGTGCAGTACTGGCACAAAAACAGAAATATAGATGAATGGAACAGGATAGAATGCCCAGAGATAAACCCATGCACATATGGGCACCTAATTTATGACAAAGGAGTCAAGAACATACAATGGAGAAAAGACAGCCTGGGAAAACTGGACAGCTTCATGTAAAGGAATGAAATTAGAACACTTCCTAACACCATACACAAAAAAAAACTCCAAATGGATTAAAGACCTAAATGTAAGCCCAGACACTATAAAACTCTTAGAGGAAAACATGGGAAAAACACTCTTTGACATAAACCAGAACAAGATTTTTTAACCCACCTCCTAGAGTAATGGAAATAAAAATAAACAAATGGGACTTAATTAAACTTAAAAGATTTTGCAGAACAAAGGAAACCTTAAGACAAAAAGACAACCCTCAGAATGGGAGAAAATATTTGCAAATGAAATAACAGACAAAGGATTAATCTCCAAAATAGAAAAACAGCTCATGGAGCTCAATATCAAAAAGAAAAACAATCCAGTTAAAAAATGGACATTCCAGGCTTCCCTGGTGGCGCAGTGGTTGAGAGTCCGCCTGCCAATGCAGGGGACACGGGTTCGTGCCCTGGTCTGGGAAGATCCCACATTCCGCGGAGCGGCTGGGCCCGTGAGCCATGGCCGCTGAGCCTGCACGTCCGGAGCCTGTGCTCCGCAACGGGAGAGGCCACGACAGTGAGAGGCCCGTGTACCGCAAAAAAAAAAAACCCAAAACACACACACACACACACACACACACACACACACACACACACACACACAAAAGGACATTCCACCAAGGACGACATACTGATGGCCAAGAGGCACATGAAAAGATGCTCAACATCACTAATTATTAGAGAAATGCAAATGAAAGCCAGAATGAGGTATCACCTCATGCCGGTCAGCATGGCCATTATAAAAAAAGTCTAGAAACAATAAATGCTGGAAAGGGTGTGGTGAAAAGGGAACTCTCCTGCACTGTTGGTGGGAATGTAAATTGACACAACCAGTACGGAAAACAGTATGGAGGTTCCTTAAAAAACTAAAAATAGAACTACCATATGACCCAGCAATCCCACTACTGGGCATATACACTGAGAAAACCATAATTCAAAAAGAGACATGTACCACAATGTTCATTGCAGCACTATTTACAATAGTCAGGATGTGAAAACACCCTAAATGTCCATCAACAGATGAATGGATAAAGAAGATGTGGCACATATATACAATGGAATATTACTCAGCCATGAAAAGAAACGAAATTTAGTTATTTGTAGTGAGGTGGATGGACCTTGAGTCTGTCATACAGAGTGAAGTAAGTCAGAAAGAGAAAAATAAATACCATATGCTAACACATATATATGGAATCTAAAAAAGAATGGTAGTGATGTACCTAGTTGCAGGGCAGGAATAAAGATGTAGACATAGAGGATGGGAGTTGTGGACATGGGGTGGGAGGGGGAAGCTGGGGCAAAGTGAAAGTAGCATTGACATATATACACTACTGAATGTTAAATAGTTAGCTAGTGGGAAGCAGCAGTATAGCACAGGGAGATCAGCTTGGTGCTTTGTGATGACCTAGAGGGGTGGGATAGGAAGGCTTAAGAGGGAGGGGATATGGGGACATATGTATGCATATGGCTGATTGACTTTGTTGTACAACAGAAACTAACACAGTATTGTGAAGCAATTATACTCCAATAAAGATCTATTAAAAAATAATAATAAGCTGTTAAAAACAACTCTATGGAAAAATATTGTATGGTATGCTGTTTGCAAATTGTTTTAAAAAATCAAGGAAATTTGCTGTAAAAATTTCAATTCTTTCCATAGTTCATATATAATCTCTATTTTTTCAATTCATAACCTAATTTTTAAAATAAACTGCTGATTTTCTTTAAAAAAACTTTATTGTGTATTTGTACTTAACATGAATCTAATACCCCTCAGAGTTTTTTTATCACATCAGTCTGTTTAACAATGTAGATAGCATTGTCTAAATCATAGAAGTGGTGTTTATAAGTTACATTTTCCCTTTTCCTCAAAATTATTATGTCTGTGTTTTAGTGTATATGCTTTTATTTTTGGGTTGCTTATACATCCAAAATTTGCTTGCATAGGCAATAGAAATGTACACTCAAATAATTGAATATAATTTTGGTTGGTTTTCAGATTTAATTGACTTTTTCAGTTTAGTACTAGTGTGTATGTTTGTATGTGTGTGTGTGTGTTATTATTCATATCTGATGCTAAGATCCACCAACAAAAACATATAAAAGAATTTTTTCAAGATGCTTACATTTTAATATCTGTGATATAATAGCTAATCTTTGTTTAATCATTAGTGTCTTGTAGTAAACTTCAAAAATATCATGACCACCTGCACCTTTCACTTCATGATTGATGTTGAGAATTTAGTAGCATAATTATGTCCTGTGGACCTACTCATATATCCTGGTGCCAATGGATTTGTATTATAGAATATTTTTCTTTAAGGGATACTTCCTTAAGGTCTGCATACCATTATGATAGCTATAAATGATAGTTTGGCATGGTATTGAATTTATTATCTAACTTGGTCTGCAAACATTAGTCATCTTTTATTTAGCTCCCAGGGGAGGAAGAAAAAAACAGCTCTACATTAATTATTTTGTGTGGGAGTCTTACCAACTTCTGCTGAACTGGATTTTCACCAGTATTCTCTCAAATGCTATGATAACATTTTAAATATCTATAACTAATGCTAAATTACAGTGGATCATCTAAGGAAATATATATATCTTACATTAACATGAAT
This sequence comes from Hyperoodon ampullatus, assembly GCF_949752795.1. Lineage (NCBI taxonomy): Eukaryota > Metazoa > Chordata > Mammalia > Artiodactyla > Ziphiidae > Hyperoodon > Hyperoodon ampullatus. The sequence continues at coordinate 55,607,350 of NC_136922.1, read as the reverse complement.
GTATTTCAATCAGGATAATTTGTGATAATTCATAATACTAGTTTTTTTTTTCAAGTTAATACCAGTAAAGGGCACAAGAGAATAAAAACAACTAAAATTTCTGGTCCAGATGACGTGACAAGCCTAGGTTATGACACAGCTCTCTGCTTCAAACACGTGGCAGAGCCAAGTACAGTATGAACATAGACAACAACAACAAATGATAGAGCTGGGTTCCAAATGAAGTAAATATCTCCATAGATTACAAATAGATCAGAAACACAAAGCATGGCAAAGTCCTGGTAGATTCTGAATCCAAAAGCAAGAAAAAATATTCCCACAGTTGCAAGGTAAAGAGCAATAAACATAATGAACTCGGACAGAGTCTAAAACTCTGCTGGAAATATGGCCTTGAGTTAGGCTTCCCCACACTGGAAAGAAAGGAGACAAAACATATAACTTCAACAGTGACAAACCACCAACTGTGGCTACTGCTTTTAACAAGTTGCCAGCCAGGGAGGGTATCAACCTTATGACTAGGAACTGTGCACATGCCTGTGATATTGGAAATATCATAATGGGATGGAAAGTCCAGTTGCAACCAGGAGACCTGATTAGCATAGAGCACCCAGGGACAGGTAACTTAAAAAGTGATGAAAGGAAGAGCTGACAAAAATAAAGAAACCAACAACAACAAAAATAAAGACATTGCATTCAAAGTAAGCCTCAAGGTAAAAAGCCAAAACAATGAAGAAATCAAGTGATAAGTGTAGTAGGCAGAATAATGGTCCCCCAAAATATCAGGTTCTAATCCCTGCAACCTATACTTGCTACATCATTTGGATAAAGGGCCATTACAGATGTGATTAAACTAAGTATCTTCACATTGGAACTTTATCCTGGACTACCAGAGTTGGCCTTAAATGCAACCATATGTAACCTTATAAGGGGAGACAGAGAGAAATTTGACCTCACAGAGAAGAGCTTCCTCTCCCGTGTCATTATGGAGGCAGAGACTGGAGTAATGCAGCCACAAGCCAAGGAAGGCTGGCAGCCACCAGAAGCTGGAAGAAACAAGGAACAGATTCTCCCCTAGGCCCCATGGAGGAAATTTGGGCCTCTCAACACCTTGATTTCAACCCAGTGAAACTGATTTCAGACTTCTGGTTGCCAGAATTGTGAGATAATATATTTCTGTTGTTTTTAAGCCACCAAGTTTGTGGAAATTTGTTACAGCAGTCATAGGACAGCTAACAAAACCAATCAACATGAAATTAAGCGCAACTTACTTCACTGAGATTTTCTATCCCTTTTCTCATGGCTGATGGGAACAATGACCTTGCCAGATTTATACATTCTAAGCAGAAGCCAGAAGTCTATTTTAGATTTTAACTCCAATGTCTTTGAAAATATTTGTATTTTGCCTTCACATAAGAATGCTGATTTAATAAAGTACAAAATTTGAGATTCAAAATCATTTTCCCTCAGACTATTTATGATACTGCTCCATTGTAGCCTAGTAACCAATACTGATAATGATAATTGTGTTTCTTCAAGTTCTGCGTGAAGAGTTTCATGGCACTAGTTTTCCTCAATTATGATTCTTGGCAGTGTATAATTTTTGTGTTTGCAAATTCCTGCTGATTGGTCTGAGGATGGTAGTTCAATGGATCTTATTCTATCTCTGGTAATTATGTAGGAGATCAAGATGTGTCATTGTCTGAGAATTCTGATAGTTTTTATTTTGAAGGTGAAGGCTTATGTAAACATAGAAGAGTTACAAGGTCAGGAAATTGAAGATGGAGATAACACTGTTTTCTAATGCTCATATTCAAATTTCACCAATTGGATCAATAATGTCCTTTAGAGCTATTGTTACCTGGGACTAGGATCCAATCCAGGATCAGGCATTACATTTATTTATATCTTTCTTGTCTCCTCTAACCTGAAATACTGCTAATCCATGCTCTGTTTATAGTTCTTTTTTTTGGGGGGGGGTAAAATTTCTATATAGTGAGCTTCACATATTTAATGTTTTGACAAATGAATGTAATCAGCACTGCTATCAATATACAGGATATTTCCAACATCTCAGTTCTCCTTATAGGTGGAAACATACAGTATGTGATATTTTGTGTTTGGCTTCTTGAGCTCAGAATAATGACTTTGTAATGTGCTCATGTTTTTGCAGAGAGCAGTTGTTCATACTTTGTATTACTATCTCATTATTTGCATATATCGCGTGTTTATTCATTTAGCAGTTTGAATTGGTGGGAAATTGTTGCATTTTTTTGGATGTTATGATAAAATGGCTTTGAAACATTTTGTACAAGTTCTTTTCAATTTAATTTTGTGTACATATATTTTAATTTCTTTTCAGTAAATACTTAGGGATGAATTGCTATATCATAGGATAAATATAGTTTACTTTTACAAAAAGCTGGCACAACTCTTTCCAAAGTGGTTGGCTCATTTTATATTCCTACCAGCTATATGTGAGAGTTGCCAGTTCCAGAACAGGTAAAATTAATCAATGGTAAAAAAAAAAATTGTTTTAGAATTGGGATAATTCTAGAGCAACTACTTGGGTACCCTATGGCACATTTTCACAGAAAATACCCCTGTACTTTGATAAGATTACTAGTCGAATTTCTCGAATTTCCTAATAAATATTCAGCCCTTGTTTTCACCTCTCTCTTTTCCAAACCTTATGATCTATCAATTATATAGATTTCCAGCATTGTGAATTATTGTCCAAGATCTTAAGAGTTGTCTGCTTTTAAACTTTTATCATGGACTTAACTGAGGGAGTTAATATTCAAGGAAGATGGTCTATTCGACCAAGTATTCATGCATTATTGTAGGAATTCTATGTTATGTTCTATTATCAGGTTAGACAGCCTACATACCAGTTATCTGAAATATGTTATTTTGCCAGTCATAGAATTCACTTGTTTTCCTTTGAAATTTAAAATAACCCCCTTATTTTTTTCTTAATGTTGTTATTTTGAAGTTGAAACTTGATTATTTTTCGATTATTTTTCAGTTTTTGACATATAACTGACATAAAACATTGTGTAATTTTAAGGCATACAATGTGAATTTGATACACATAAATATTGTGGAATGTTTACCACAATAAAGTTAGTTACATCCTTTACTTCATGTAATTATCATTTTGTTGTTGTTATGGTAGAAACACAAAATCTTGACTCATAACAACTTTCAAGTATATCATAATATAACTATAATACAACTATAATTACCATGCTGTACATTAGAAGCCTGGAACTTATAACTGAAAGTTTTTATACTTTGACCAATATTTCCTCATTTCCTCCAACCTTCAACTATTACATTCTACTCTCTGTTTCTATGAGTCTGATGTTTTTAGATTCTATGTATAAGTAGGATCATACAGTATTTGTCTTTCCTTTTCTGACTTATTTCACTTAGCATAATGCCCTTAAGGTCCATTCATGTTGTCACAAATGGGAGGGTTTCCTTCTTTTTTTATAGTGGAATAATATTCCATTATATATACCACAATTCATTTTTTTCCATTCATCCATCAATGGACACTTAGGTTGTTGCCACGTTTTGGCTATTGTGAATAATACTGCAATGAATATGAGAGTGCAGATATAACTTTGAGATAATGATTGCATGTTCTTTGGATAATTACTAAGAAATAATATTGCTGGATCATATTGCACTTCTATTTTAAATTTTTTGAGGAATCATACTGTTTTCCATAGAGACTATCCCAATTTACATTCCCACCAATGGTGCATCAGCATTCCCTTCTCTCTTTATCCTCATCAGCATTTATCTCTTTCTTTATGATAATAGCTATTCTAAGAGATTTGAAGTGATATCTCATTACAGTTTTGATTTTCATGTCTCCGATATTAACAATTGTAAGTATATTTTCATACTTTTGGACATTTGTATTTACTCTTTGGAAAACTCTCTATTCAGGTCCTCAGTTCATTTTTATCAGATTATTCATTTTTTATTGATGCTTATGAGTTTCCTATGTATTTTGGATATTATCCCTTTATTGGATGTATAACTTGTAAATATTTTCTCTCATTCCATACATTGCCTTTTAATTGTGTTGACTGTTTCTTTTGCTGTGTAGAAGCTTTTTCATTTGATATAACCCCACTTACTGATTTTTGCATTTGTTGCTTATGTTTTAGATGACATATCCAAAAATATCATTGCCAAGACTGATACCAAGGAGCTTACCCTCTGTGTTTTCTTTCGGGAGTTATGCATTTAAGTCTTCAATCCATTTTGAGTTAATTTTTGTATGTGGTATAGAATAGGAGTCCAATTTCATTATTTTGCTTGTGAATATCCACTTTCCCTAAAACCATTTATCAAAGAGACACTTCTTTCCTGATTGAGTATTCTTGGCTTCCTTATCAAATATAAGTTGACCATATGTGAATGAGTTTATTTCTGAGGTCTTGAATCTGTTCCGTTGATCTACATGTCTGTTTTTATGCCAGTGTCCATTGGTCTATGTGTCTGTTGGTATGCCACTGTTTTGATTACTATAATTTTGTGATAATAGCTTGAAATCAGAAAGTGTGATGCCTCCAACTTTCTTCTATCTCAAGAATACTTTTGCTATTTGGGGTTTTGTAGTTACATATACATTTTAGGATTGTTTTTCTATTTCTGTGAAAAATGCCATTGGAATTTTTATAGGAATTGCATTGAATCTATAGATGGCTTTTGGTAGCATAGACATTTTAATGATATTCTTCTGAACATGAACACAGGGTATCTTTCCATTCACTTGTGCCTTCTTCATTTCTTTCCTCAATGTCCTGTAGTTTTTGGTACATAAATCTTTTGCTTCCTTGTTTAAATTTATTTGTAAGAATTTTGTGGTTTTTAATGCTACTATAAACTGGATTGTTTTCTTTACTATTTTTTTGGATAGCTCATTATTAGTGTATAATAATACAACTGATTTTCATACGTTAATTTTGTATCCTGAAACTTTACTTAATTCATTTATCACCTCTGACAGTTTTTTGGTGAAATCTTTAGTATTTTCTGTATACAGGAATATGTCATCAACAAACAGAGACAACTTTATTTCTCCCTTTCTGATTTGGATGCCTTTTATTTCCTTTTCTTGCCTAATTACTCTATCTAGGACTTCTAATTCTATGTCTTATAAGAATGATGACAGTGATGCCCTTGTCTTGTTCCTGATTTTAGAAGGAAAGCTTTCAACCTTTCAACATTGACTATGATGTTAGTTGTGGGTTTATCATATATGGTCTTTATTATGTTGAAGTATGGTCCTTCTATACCCAACTTGTTGAGAATTTTTATCATGAAAGGATTTTGATTGTGTTAAATGCTTTTTCTGCATCTATTGAGATGATCATATGATTTTCTGTCTTTCACTCAATGGGCTGTATAACATTTATTGATTTGTGTATATTGAATCATCCTTGCATTCAGGGATGAATCCCACATGATCATGGTGTAAGATCCTTTAATGTGCTATTGAATTCACTTTGCTAGTATTTTGTTGAGAATTTTTACATCTATATTTGTCAGAAATATTAGCCTGTAGTTTTCATTTCTTGTAGTATCCATATCTGGCTTTGATATCAGGGTAATGCTGGTCTTAAAAAAAGACTTTAGGAGGGTTTTCTCCTCTTCAGTTTTTGCGGAAAAGTTTGAGAATATTCTATGTGTTTCTTTTTTTTTTTTTTTTTTTGCAGTATGCAGGCCTCTCACTGTTGTGGCCTCTCCCATTGCGGAGCACAGGCTCTGGACTCGCAGGCCCAGTGGCCATGGCTCGCAGGCCCAGCCACTCCGCGGCATGTGGGATCCTCCCGGACTGGGGCACGAACCCGTGTCCCCTGCATCGGCAGGCGGACTCTCAACCACTGTGCCACCAGGGAAGCCCTCTATGTATTTCTTGTTTAAATGTTTGGTAGAATTTATCCCTGAAGCCATCTGGTCCAGGGCTTTTCTTTGTTGGGAGATTTTTTTTGTTACTGATTCAATTTCCTTATTTGTTATTGATCTGTTAAGATTTTCTGTTTCTTCATGATTTGGAATTGGTAAGTTGAATATTTCTAGAAACTTATTTATTTCTTCTGAGTTGTCCAAGTTTTTGGTGTATAATTTTTCATAATAGCCTAGTTTGGTTTTCTGTGGTATCATTTGTAATGTCTCTTCTTTCATTTCTGATTTTATTTCTCTTCTCTTTTTTTCTTGGTAATTCTAACTAAAGATTTGCCTATTTTGTTTATCTTTTTTAAATTACCAGCTCAGTCTGTTGATCTTTGCTGTTGTTTTTCTATTCTATATCTCATTTATTTCTAATCTGAGATTTATCCTCCCTTTTGCTAACTTTGTGCTTAGCTTGTTCTCTGTCTTCTAGTTCTTTGAGGTAAAAAATTCAGTTGTTTATTTGGGATCTTTCTTTTTTCATAATGAATTTCTTTATCACTGTAAATTTTCCTCAACACTGCTTTTGCTGCATCCCATAAGTTTTAGCATGTTTTCTTTCCATTTTTATTTATTTCAAGATATTTTAATTTTCCTTTTGATTTCACCTTCATGGGTCACATTGGTTGTTTAGGAGTGTGTTGTTTAATTTCCACATTCTTAAAATTTTTCTCCCTTTCCTCCTGTTATTAATTTGTAGTTTCATAACACTATGATGGAAAAGATATGGTATAAGTTCAATCATTAAAAATTTACTGAGACCTGTTTTGTGACCTAACATATGATTTATCCTGGAGAATGTTCTGTGTGCACTTGAGATGGACATGTGTTCTGCTGCTTTCAGATGGAATGTTCTGTATATGTCTGTTAGGTCCATTTTGTGTAAAGTATAGCTGAAATCCAGAGTCTCCTTATTGATTTTCTGTCTGGATAATCTACCCATTTTTGTGAGTAGGTATTGAGGTCGTTTACTATTACTGTATTGTTATCTATTAGTCCCTTCACATCTGTTAGTATTTGCTTAATATATTTAGGTGAACTGATGTGTGCATATATATATTTACAGTTCTTATATCATCTTAATATGTTGACCCCTTTATCATTATACAGTGACCTTCTTTGTCTCTTGTTATAGTTTTTGACTTAAATTCTATTTGTTCTGATATTATTGTTGCTACCTTAGCTCTCTTTTGGTTTCCATTTGCATGGACATCTTTTTCCTTTCTTCCATTCCTTCCTTTGAGCCTAAATGTTTCTTTCAAGCCGAAGTACATGTCTCATAGGGAACATATAGTTGGTTCTTTTTTTTTTTTTTTTTGCCGTACGCGGCCCTCTCATCACTGTGGCCTCTCCCGCCGTGGAGCACAGGCCCTGGACACGCAGGCTTAGCGGCTACAGCCCACGGGCCCAGCCACTCCGTGGCATATGGGATCCTCCCAGACCGGGGCACGAACCCGCGTCCCCTGCATCAGCAGGCAGGCCCTCAACCACTGTGCCACCAGGGAAGCCCCTAGTTGGTTCTTTTTTAAAAAAATCTATTCAGTCACTTTATGCCTTTTGATTAAAGCATTTAATGATTTTACATTTAAAATAATTATTTATGGGTAAGGGCTTACTATTTCCATCCTGTTAACTGTTTTCTGGCTGCTTTTTAGTTTCATTGATCCTTTCTTCCTCTCTTGCTGCTTTTGATTGTTAATTGATTATTTCCCATAATGGTATACTTTGATTCCCTTCTCTTTATTTTGTTTGTATCTACTACAGGTTTTGTTTTGTGGTTACCCTGAGGCTTACTTGAAATATCTTATAGATATAGCAGTCTATTTTAAGCCCGTGACAACTTAATTTTGATTGCTTACAAAATCTTTACCCTTTTATTCCCCTACCACCATTTTATATGTTTGATGTCTGATTTTATACATGTTTATATTTTCTATTCATTAACAAATGACTGTAGCTATAGCTATTTTTTAATACTTTTGTCTTTCAATGTTTATACTTCAGTCTTTATACACATCAACATATTACAGTATTAAAGTATTCTGAATCTGACTATACACTTGTCTTTACCAGCGTATTATTTATTTTTATGTTTTCATGTCTCTAGTTAGTATCATTCAATTTCACCTTGAAGAATTCCACTCAGCATTTTTCTGTAAGGCAGGTTTAGTGGTGATAAGCTAACTCAGTTTTTGCTAGTTTGGAAAAGTCTTTTTATTGCCTTTAGTTTTTTTTTTGTTTTTTTTTTACAATGGTGTGTTAGTTTCTACTTTATAACATAGTGAATCAGTTATACATATACATATGTTCCCATATCTCTTCTCTCTTGCATCTCCCTCCCTCCCACCCTCCCTATCCCACCCCTCTAGGTGGTCACAAAGCACCGAGCTGATCTCCCTGTGCTATGCGGCTGCTTCCCACTAGCTATCTATTTTACGTTTGGTAGTGTATATATGTCCATGCCACTCTCTCACTTTGTCACAGCTTACCCTTCCCCCTCCCCATATCCTCAAGTCCATTCTCTAGTAGGTCTGTGTCTTTATTCCTGTCTTACCCCTAGGTTCTTGATGACATTTTTTCCCCTTAAATTCCATATATATGTGTTAGCTTACGGTATTTGTCTTTCTCTTTCTGACTTACTTCACTCTCTATGACAGACTCTAAGTTTTTCATTTTGTCATGTTGCTGAAGTTTCTTAGGTGGACTCCAAAGTTCTCCCAGAGCTGTTCTTGTTCTTGGATAGCTGTCTAGTTGTTGAACTTTGTAAGGGAGACAGAGGCTGAAGTTTTCTATGTCTCCATCTTGGTGATGTCACTCTTGAAATCTGTATTAATCCTTAAAATGGGAATACTTGTTTCTTCTTTCTGGGACTCTGAATTCTGATTCTGCCTTAAGTTTTATTCATATATGACAACAAAAAGTTTTAACTCCTTCCCTGTTTTTGGAAGGAGTTAAAAGTTAAAATTAAAAGTTAAAGTTTAAAAACATATCATGGGAGTTCCCTGGTGGCACAGTGGTTAAGAATCTGCCTGCCAATGCAGGGGACATGGGTTCAATCCCTGGTCCAGGAAAATCCCACATGCCGTGGAGCAACTAAGCCCACAAGCCACAACTACTGAGCCTGCGTACTGCAACTACTGAAGCCCACGTGCCTAGAGCCCATGCTCCACAACAGGAGAAGCCACCTCAATGAGCAGCCCACGCACCACAATGAAGAGTAGCCCCAGCTCGCTGCAACTAGAGAAAGCCCATGCGCAGCAACAAAGACCCAACGCAGCCAAAAAAAATAAATAAATAAATAACATATCATGTTTTTAAACCTTCAAAAATGCAAACAAAAATTCCAACAACAACAATAACAACAAAACTCAGCTGCTTCATTTTGAGTGCCTTCAGCAATGTACTCATTTTGGGAGTATCTAATTTTCATTGTGGATTAAACACTTCTGACCTGACTCACTGCTCTAAAATCTCCAGTGCCTGATAATAAGGTTTAGTTTTATTTTCCCTAAGGGTCTGAGATTTAACTGCTTCCTCCCATTTAGCTCTTAAACATAAAATGTATGAGTCTATTTACAATATCTCCTTTTCATTATAAGAACTAAGCTACTTGTTTAATTATACCACTAATGGCCTTAGCCAAAGGAAAATATCTTACTGAAACAAATTATTTATTTTGGAAATAGTAGTGTCAAGAGTGCAAATAGATCTTTAATTGGTGAGTAATATCCCAGCAATTAATTCTGCTGTCTAAGTATTCCCCTCTGCTAGCCCCTCCTCACACTGCTCCTCATTTTACATCAGGACCCCATCATCTCAAGCTTCGTTAGTTTTCTTGGCTCCCATTTTGCCCTCTCCCCTCTGCTACCAGCCTCATCTTTCTAAAATGCAGTTATAGCCATATCACACTCCTCTGCTTAGAACATTTCATTACCTTCCTTCTCGTATACCACCGTATAGTTCAAAATAATGCTTAACCTCCTTATGTTGACTTAAAAAGCTCTGCAGATCCCAACCTACCTCTCCTATCTCATCTCTTACCTTTCTGTACTTTTCACCCCTACTCTGCTTGCAACTATATTCTAGCCCTATAGGTGCACTTCTGTGTATGGAACTTTGTGCATGCTCTTTCTTTGATCTGGAAAACTCCACAGTGGTTTTTGCCCTTTACCAGTTAATTAATATTCTTCCATGGTGTACTAGTGACTAAGGGAAGGAGATGGCAACTACTTTTAATTGGTAATGTACGGGTTTCTGACTGCATAATCCTAGATTCTGAAGATGAAAATATATTGGCATCTAAGGAGAAATGAGTATAGTCCAGAAAGGACATGATTCCTGAGTTGGGAAAGATTGTGGAGTATTAAAGTAATAGAAAGAAGTCAGCATAGCTGAAGAGCAATAGAATGAGATAACTAGGGTAGGAAAATGATAAAATATAAAGCTGGAGAGGGACAGAGTGTTTAAATCATTTGTAGTTTCACAGGCTATTCAAAGGCTTTGGATTTTAGTCTTAGATCATTTCTAAACCACTGATAAGTTTTAATCAGGCAAGAGGCTTAATCTAAAGATATTTTAAATGATTTCTCTGTTTGCTTTATGAACAGTGGATAGATGTGAGGGAGATTGAAATTGGAAGGTGAGAGCACAGCTAGAAAATTACTATGATATTTGGAAAGGATATGATGATGGCTTGGGTTGGAGTGGAAGCATTGGATAAAAAAGCTATTAATATAAGCTATAATTTAGAGGTAGAGTCAAATAGACTTGCTGATGGATAGGGAGTTGAGGAAAACTGTCTTGCATTTAGGTAGAGAATTCAGAGAATCGTATTTCTCAAGTTTTTTCTTTTCTATTTTCTTTTCTGAAGTGATAACAGCTGATAGACAAGAAACAGTAATAGATGCCTTAAGCTTAACACTTACTTTTTTTGACAACTTTCCACCTTATTAGACTTTGGCTGATCTCTTGGTTATCCAAGTTCATTCATATAAGGCTGCAAGATGCTTATTATTTATATCATCTAATAACGTGCACTGCAATAGATGATCTTGTCAGGACAATGCAGTAGTCTCCTTGCCAGATTCTTATGGCATCATATTCCCTCTCCCAACCCAACCTGTAAACCCTTTTCACTACCATCACACTGACTTCCGTCAATAACAATTTCTATTAATTTTCTCTCCTGATAAACATGGTTTTCATGACCCACAGTGCTCAGGAACAGATTTATCTTTCAGGATTGGTATCTCTTATACCTCCCATGTTTCAGCTAAAAATTGTTGCTCAGTGTTCCTTAAACACTCCAGAATTCTACCATCCTCTTGCCTTTACTCTTGTAATCTTCTACAAGACATATTAGAATCCTATCTCTCTAATAAAAGTCTACCATCATCAGGGCTTGGAATGACAGTAATGCACAGTGGGTAAGAGAATTAGCAAAGAAACATGGGCTAGAATCTGACTCTGTAAATTATTAGATATGTGGCCTCCAGTGAGCTCTTAGCTTCTCCTAAGGGCGAATTTCCCTTTCTCTCAGATGGGGAAAATAATAGTATCTGTCTTATAGTCTTGCTCTAAAAATTAAATGGCATAATACATTAATAGATTTTATAACAGTTTGACCTAAATTAAGCATTAAATTAATGATTGGTATCAATATCTTTATGAAGGCCCACTTTAAATGCTATAACTGTATACAAAAAAAGCTCATGACACTGGTTAGAACTATCAACTTAAATGTGGTGTTATGTATTACAGTTCTTGGGCTTCCCTGGTGGCGCCATGGTTGAGAGTCCGCCTGCCGATGCAGGGGACACGAGTTCATACCCTGGTCCGGGAAGATCCCACATGCCGCGGAGCGGCTGGGCCCGTGAGCCGTGGCTGCTGAGCCTGCACGTCCGGAGCCTGTGTTCCGCAATGGGAGAGGCCACAGCAGTGAGAGGCCCGCGTACCACAAAATAAATAAATAAATAAATAAAATGTATTACAGTTCTTTATACACACATATGCACGCACACACACATGGTCACATATACATGACCAAAAATAACCTCTTACATTTTCACTATCATAATAATTTGTCCTCCTCTCTTGCATACTTCTTATCACATTCTGCTGTACATTAAGATTATGTATGTACCACTCAATTTCCTGTGCTGAACATTTTCTCCTTTGCCCTGTACTCAATTCTTACAGGGCTTATTTCCTTTTTTCAAACTTTTACCTGCAACTCCTGCTAAATAAGAGTTAAGCCACAGCTCTCACGCCCTCTGTCAAAGGTTATTGGGATTGGATGGACCCCTGGCCCTTGTTTTGCAAGGTATATTCTTTCCCTTTTTGACATAGAAATCAGAGTTAGAGAATCTGTCTGTTTCGGCACAGTAAAGCCAGAGCCTGGAGTGGCCGTGTTCGGGTCTAATACATTCCAAAATAGAGAAAGGCATGCTGGGAAGAGATAGAAGAATGGCATTTGAGTGCCCAGAGAAGAAGAGATGGAGATCACTCAATCCTCTGTTGACAGATAAAATCATCTCAGTTCAAAGCTTTCTTGTTCCTGGTGTCAGTCCCTTTTGTAGCCTAACCACACTTCCTGCCAGGTCTCTGAATTGAGATACCCGGTGCCCTTCCATGAAATCATCTCCAGTTTTAGTAGATTTCTGTTACTAACAAGAAAATCATCCTTGTTGGAGACCATGTCCTTCTCTCCTTTCCCTTTGCGTGCCTGTAGCTGTGTGAGTATCTTTTTCTCTCATCCAGAACTCCTAGATCAGTGTCTCACACAGGTCAGCATTAACAACCTGGATAACTCTCAATTGTTTTTACCATTTCTAGATAATCTTGAATTTAATACCATACTGCTCAGAGTACTGAATCAGACTTATTTAAAAGTAAATTTAAATTGATTTTCTTTGAGGGCTTTGGCAGCGTTTTATAAAACTCCTTGAGATTTTCTTTAAGACCCTGGATTGTGGCAAACCTGTATTGGGAATTACTAAATTGGACTGAAATATTAAGGAGCGTAATTGGTTTTTCTTATTAGTAATTCACATGCATTTGGAAAAAGTAAAGCTATTTCCTGAGTTGGACCCTTACTCCATTAAATAATAATTTTTCTGAAGTTGAATTGTATCCCAGAGGTTTCGCTTGTTAACCAAGGAGAAGGCAGGTGTTTTCATGTTGTTGGCCCAGAGACAGTCTAAGTTTCAGATGCTGAATCCCAAGTGAACAGTTCAAAGCTTTCATAGGTGCATGTTTTTAAAACTACAGTTTAAATGGAATGGAAAATATAACTTGTGAAATGTAATTTAAAAGTCTTGGTCCTGTGAGGATGGTAATGTCATGATTCCAAGGGCAAGTAATGATGGGTTGCAAAGTACATAAAGAATCTATCAGAGAAAATAGAGTGTAGAGGTTACCAGCCAGGGCTTAGGGGTCAAGCAGTATGGACTTCAAATACATTTTATAAAACCGATTTTTAGTTGTAGAATTCTGAGCAAGTTACTCAGCATCTCTTAGCCTCGATTTTCTCATATCAAAAAAAAGTGAGATGTGGGTACAAATAGCAGTTACAGGGTTTAGGGGGAAATTACATCAGGTTATTTACGTAAAGGGCTTAGAGTAATTCCTGACATGTGAAAATCTCGTAATTCATGAGAGTGGATGCCGTTCTTGTTTTGTTGTAGTCATTATAGACAGATTTTCATCTGATTTTAATTGTTTCATGGCTCTGTTATGAATTGGTTGGAAAAGACTATAAAACTTCATGAAGGACAAAATTTATATTTATAAAGACATGATGCATGAACCTTGAAAGGGCAAACACCAAAATGTTAACAGGTATCTTTGCCAATAAATTAGGTTAATGGAGATTTTTAATTCTTTCTATGTGGTGCAAATGCATTTTCCAAACTCTCTACTGATCAAAATGGCCTTAATGCTCCCCTCAGTTCTATTAACTTGAGACAGGTTTCTTCCTCACTATAGGCCCCTGACCTCCCTTTTCTCAGAGCATTTCCTTTGGAAAACTTGCAATTATAAATTTTTTCTCTGTCAGTTTGAGATGTAAAGGTTCTATAGTCCAGAAATGTCTTTCTTAAGACCTGGGAGTCAGACCTTTGAAATGTAATCATGAGAGGAGAGAGAGCCCCAGTCTCTGTGGGAGGAAGAAAGCCTAATTTCAGTAAGGGACAATTGATAAACACAGATGGCCTACTCACATTGATGGACCTCCCCGAAGCATTCTCTCATACTTTTCCATTAGCACATCCCAGCCTTTGAAAATCCTCCTGCTTTTTGTTTCAGTGGAGTAACATTCAGTGTCTCTTCCCTGTTGCAACAGTTCCTCTCCTTTGTTGCAATCCTCTTGAATAAAATCTTCCTTGCTTGTTCAACTTTTCCAGTGCAATCTTTTATATTACAAGTATATTTATGGTAAAAATGAAAACACAAAGTGTGTGTATGTGCATATGTGTGTGTTTCTGTGTGTCCATAAGAGAATGTTTGCTAGCTAAAATATCTAAAGAGGAACTGATGTTCAGTCTCTTTAAAGTGTTTTCCTTCAGACAGAGTTGTTTCTTAACAGATTACAGTGATTGTATTTCAGCAGAACCTTCCAACACTCAGCTATAGGGATGAGTTGGAGTGTCAGCCCCAAAGACCTGGCAGCTGATAGATTTTTTTTCTAAAGCACAGACTTCCAACCTAAGTCGAAGACCCCATTGACTGTTGAGTTACAGAGGGACATTTGGCAAAAAGACATGGTCTTCATAATTTAATTAACTAATCTTCTATAGTTGGACTTCTGGGTTATTTTCAATATTTCATTATAATAAGTATGATAAACATAAATATTATATATTCCCAAGGAAAATAAGGGCTTTGCTAATAAGGCTTCAAACTTCAGATTATTTTATATATTCATATTTTCCTATTTCTAGTATTAATTTTTAAGATGAGATGTTTTTCAGCCCACTTCTATTTGAACTTCATAAGAAATTGATTCACTCATGGTTTCATACCTATTTATACCTGAATACTGATGTGTGCTTTTTTATGATCATATTTATTCTAATAATTTATAAATCAACTAATGGTTAGATGACTTTGTTTAGGAAAAATGAAATGTGTGGCCTTCTGAACTTATCACTCCTAATAGATTTAATAATTTTTTTGTCCAAGTTTTAAATTACCATAGTTAATAAGGTTTAGGAAATTTGATTAAAAACAGTCTAAATGAAATAAGGGGTAAATAAAGAGCACCATTAAATAGCTGTTGATAGCTGAGTTATCTAAACAGATTTCATTTCCAGGCATAATTTATCTCCAATCAACAAGCAATTCAGATGTCAAAGAAAATGTTTTTTACTTGAATTGCAAATTTCAGTTAATTGCATAATCACATTAACTAAATATCTTATCCCATTATAGTTGTATTTTCATGGCATTTTTTGATTTAAATGTGAAAACAGGTCAAATACTTCATAAGGAAAGAAATAGAAAAAAAAAGAAAAAAAACATGATATTTTTGCCAAGGCCAAGAGTCCCACCTTGCCTGTATTTCTGTCTTCTCTTATTCCACCCAAGTCTTGCAATCCTTATTTCCACTGTACTTTGACTCACAATTGTGAATTTTAATTTTTAGTTGCTTAAAACATCCTCATCTCAACTGATATTCTATTCTATTTTATTTTATTTTATAGAAGTATTAAAAGCTGTGATATTATGTGGCTCTGACACTGAGAAGGTAAAATTTGGAGGCTATAGATTCTTTAGGCACTGAGTTTGATGAATTCGTTAGACTCAAATATTTCTTAAGGCAACAAAAACAGCAGAAGTGATGTGAAAGACTTTCTCTTTTTTAATTTTAATTCAGCTAATTTCAGAACTAAGGGTACAGAAGATACATACATACCAAGGAATAAAAACAATACAGCTTATAGATCATCATTTTAACTTGCATATCATTCCCAGAAAGAAGCTGTCACAAGCAATTTGAGTAGTGGTTAAGAACAAGGACTCAAGAATTAGACAATTTTTTTCCCTAAACTTAATTCCATCAATATTATTACAAGAAACAGCCTTTGTTGAGTTGTGCAAATTTATCTGAAGGATGCATTCTAGACAAGGAATTACTGAGCCAGTGGGATACTACCTATAGAAATATAATTGCTGTTGCCAAATTCCCTTCTGAAGGGATTGCATCACTTTATACTCATACCAAGAGTGAATGAATGTGCTGGTTCCTCATGTATCTAATACTACTGGGTGTTATAAAACACAATGACTTTGTTAGTTTGAAAGGTGAGAAGAATGGAGTCTCTTTGCTGGTCGTATTATGTTTCTTTATGAATGAGATTATTTTATTTTTAAAAGTCAAAATAAATATAAGTAGCCTTTCTTAGTGCTTCTGCATTTCATCCTAGAAGTTTCATGTAATAAACATATTTGGAGATACAAAACACACAATGAATAATACAGTTTTAGAAAAAGTATAGACATAACTAATCCTTTGTTTTTGTTGTTGTTGTTGTTGTTGTTTTGCGGTATGCGGGCCTCTCACTGTTGTGGCCTCTCCTGTTGCGGAGCACAGGCTCCGGACGCGCAGGCTCAGCGGCCATGGCTCACAGGCCCAGCTGCTCCACGGCATGTGGGATCTTCCCAGACTGGGGCACGAACCCGTGTTCCCTGCATCGGCAGGCGGACTCTCAACCACTGCACCACCAGGGAAGCCCCCTTCATTTTAATAATATTTTAAAAATAGTGAATAGCATTCCTTAAAATTTTAAGTCATTTAAACCCTGGCCAAATTTTATACAAATGTTATACATCTGTCTAAAAGCACACTTATGTTTATATTCTACTTACATATCAAAATTTACTGAAAAACCTGCGAAAGCTAATTTTGAAACAAATTCAGTGTTTCAGAAGTTTAAGTTTTATGAAGTATCTTGCCATTTCGAACTAAAGTGTAAGTTTGTTCTTAGCGGTAATACATTCATTTGGAATCCTTTTCTAAGAAGCTTTTGCAATCACTAAAAGAAAGAACAGTAGTAGTAATAGCTATGGATGTTGGATGTTTAGCTATGGATGTTTGAGTAGTAATAGCTATGGATGTTGATAAAATTTTGTTTAGATGATTTCAATTTCACAAAGAATACACTGCCAATCAAATTATTTGCTTGTCAAAGAAGCACTAACTATTGTGAAATAACTAAAGTGAACTTAAAGAAAAATTTGTTTTTATTCTCTAGAAAATGAAAATTTTTTTAAAAGTTCTTCTGTAAAAATAAATAAAATCCAGTTTATTTCAGGAGGTAAAGAAATCAAGAGTTAAATTAAAAGAGAAGATGCTCGCACAGCCTTTGCCTAAAATCCACTTTTACTCAAGTACATACTCAGCTACAGCCTTTTCCCAGACTCTTGCAATTAGCAATGAGGCATGTGATATAATTTCCCACAATGCACTTAATAAATGGAGCTATAGGGCCTCCCTGGTGGCGCAGTGGTTGAGAGTCCGCCTGCCGATGCAGGGGATACGGGTTCGTGCCCCGGTCTGGGAGGATCCCATATGCCGCGGAGCGGCTGGGCCCGTGTGAGCCATGGCTGCTGAGCCTGCGCATCCGGAGCCTGTGCTCCGCAACGGGAGAGGCCACAACAGTGAGAGGCCCGCGTACCACAAAAAAAAAAATAAATAAATAAAAAAAAAATAAATGGAGCTATACTTTTGAAACACAAAAGCAGAATTAAAATATTTTAAAAGACTACTTATCATTTTCACTTGCGTAAAACAAACAAACAAAAATACCCCAAAACCACTGAGTCTTTTTTAGTGTTACTCAGAAATGATGCTCCTTGTTTTTGTAACGTCCAAACACTCTTGACTTAACTCTCTCTATTTTTCTTATTTCTTTTCTTTGCCTCCAGGCAAAGATAAGCAAAGTATAGAAAAGACCATGAATCTCATATCTTCCTAATGTTGTTTTCTGTGAACAATGGCAGAGAAACACTTGAAATAAGTGATGATCCAATCTGCTGCGTTCTGAAAATTAATTGTGCATTTAAGTAGTTCTGGGGGATTCTATTCAATGAGAATATTCAAGGCTTGATTTGTTAACAAAGTCAGGCTTGATCCAGTTAGACTTCCTGTAAGAAAGTTGGGAATGTTAAAACTAAGTCAACATCTTAATAGGAATATAGGCATATCTTGTTCTATTGCGCTTCACAGATATTGTATATTTTTACAAACTGAAGGTTTGTAGCAACCCTAAACTGTCAGATAACGTTTACCCTTTTTTCAGCAACAAAGTATTTTTAATTAAGGTCTGTGCATTTTTTAAGACATAGTGCTATTGCACACTTAATAGAGTACAATAGAGTGTAAACATAACTTTTATATGGACTGGGAAACCAAAAAAAATGATTGTGACTTGCTTTATTTTGATATTCACTTTATTGTGATGGTCTGGAACTGAACCTGCAGTATCTCCGAGGAATGCCTGTACTAAAAGTTATCCCATAAGCACTGGAGGTCCTACATTCTGGAGTTTCTATTACTATCAGTTAAATAAGATTGGATATTCCTCCAAATACCGTTGTGTCTTTTTCCCACCACTATCTGCTTCTTTACTGCTTTCCTTGACCTGGCTGTTTCTCATTGGGAAAATATCTCATGTGGTGTGTAAATATGGAATTAACACCTCCCTCATCCTGAACTAAAAAGAACAGGACTGTTTCTCTCACTGGGGTTGGCAAACTTTCTGGAAAGGGTCACATAGTAAATATTTTTGAATTTGTGGAGAACAGGGTCTGTTGCAAGGACTTACCTCTGCCATTAAAGTAACCAGAGATGAGATGTAAAGAAATGGGTGTGGCTGTGTTCCAGTAATACTTCATTGACAAAAACGAGCTGAAGGCCAAATCTGACCCATGGGCCTTAATTTACTGACTCCTAATTCTAACACTGCATACCTAAGTAGAAAATCAATTCCAAATCTTTTTGAGAGAATTAGTAATTTTAAATTAAGGCCTCTGTAAGGATGTGGAATAAAATGATCTGGAAATTTCTTGCTATCCTGTTTTGCAGCCCAGTGGCTTAGAGCTTGTAGAGGGGAATTTTATACCTGAAAGAAGCAGTGTGCTTGATTGCACACTAACTGCACCCATTCCTTTTGGCCATATTTAGCAACTTCAATAGGACAGGTGCTGCTGGTTACCTACTCACTGGTCCATTCCACCCTCTTTCCTTACTGACAGAATCCAGATTTATCTGAGGCATGCCTAGCTAAAAACTTGAATTTCCCAAACCCCTTACTTAAATGTCAGTAGCATGTGACATCCCCCTAGCAAATCGTATTCCAGTGAAGTCTACTTGGTACAGCTTCCCCAAAACTGTTGTCTCTAAGGTAAAAATTGTAGTCAGCTTTTGCCTTTATCTCTTCCTTCCTCCTACTTGGAATGCAGTTTTGATACCTGATATTTCTCAGGTATATTGCAACCAGGAGGATAAAGCTCCAAGAAACTGAGAGCTGAAAGAAGATTGGGCTGTGGGCTTCCTTAGAAGGTATAAGTACCATGGTATGCTTGAATATAGATTCTTGGTTAAGAGTAAAATAAACCTCATTTGATTATGTCACTGTAGCCAAGTTTCTGATACATATAGTTCAATGCATTACTAACTGATATCTTTAGCTTTAAAACACCATCTCTATTTATTGTATGAATCACATGATCCAAAATTCAATTTTATACCAGAGTCTAATTTCACTGATTTCTCATGTCTGTTCCTGTCTCTATTTTAATAGTTTCTTCTCAAAGACAGTTCTATTTCAGAACGACATTTAGGTAAGGAATTGAGAAAAATCTCAAGAACACTTTCTCTGCGCTAAGACTGTCTTAGTTTGCAGGTATGTTCAGATTAACTACTTCTGCCTGCAGTATTCTCAGCAGGCATTGCTGACCCTAAACTAGGATATGAAAGAGTGGGAGGATGAAGTGGAAACTGAAAGAGCTTTTAAAAATCAGTATAATGTTAGGTTGTACAAGGTGCTGAAATACAAGAAATTGCTCTTTAAGAAACAGCTGGAGAGCTGGGTCAGAGTGCATTAGGTCAAGATTTCTTTATGAACTGAACAAGGAGGAGGTGACCATAAAGGCATCACACAGCTGGGAAAGAAAGCTGCAGAGCAGAAAATAACCTGCCAAATACAGATGGCATCATGACAGCAACCAAGCAATCTTCGAGGAGGGCAGAGGCTGGCCATGGGATTCTCTTAAGATTTCTTTTTTAGACTCCTAGGGCCTAGTGTAAAAACATTTACTTCCTAGAACACCCCCACAAGGAATGTGATTAATTCTCTTGGTCTTTAAAAATAAATAAGTGGAAGATTCCCTTAAGGCCTTAGTCTTTTCCACATGTAACTGGGAGTGTTAGAAATAAGCATCATGCAGAAAAATCCTCGTAACTGTTTGTTTTGATACCCATTCTAACTCTATATTTTGATATTTGGAAGTATTTCAGAAAGAGATTTGTAAAACTTAATTAAGCACTTTTTGGCATGAATAATACTTTTTAAGAAAAATTATAAGTAATTTACATACTCACCTATAAAGAATATATGAAACATTCCGGCACTTTCCACTTTTTCTCTAAGGAAATAATTCTGAAACTTTGTTGCATGAGGAAAATTGTCTGGATTTTCCTGGTCTTTCTTTTGCTTCTCACATTGAGCTTATTCTCCATGGTCTAGACTGTGATAGAATGCAAAATTATTTTTTCAGAAGCCTTGTTGATCAAGTATTAGTCTAATCAAATATTGACTCAAGACATAATCTTTAATTAATGAATTTTCATTTGCTCATTCCAGAAATGGTGGACTTCTCCAAACCTGAATATACTCTCTGCAGACACTTCATGGGAATTAATATTTTTCTAATGTGGCAGATGTGTTCTTATCACGCTATGAACATGGAGAAGGGTGGAGATTAAAAGCCCTTTGACTTCTACTACTAAACCAGTCTAAAAAGCAATTCCCATTTCTAATCACCAAAGCAAAGTGCTTCCTTTGTAATGCTGTTAATCATTTCACAACAATAATCACTAGAGGTAATCGATATTGACATAGTATTGGCTATATTCTTGCCTGATTCAATATGGCTTACAAAGGCACTACCAACTTTAGCTTTGGTTATGCTGTGGTGCAGAAAATAATAAACCTTGCAGTTAAAACCAAATAAAAATCCGTGCTTTGTATCACTGCTGAGTTGGATCCGGACGATAATAGCTAGAGAAAGGAAGGATCTGGGTAACTTCTCAGAAATAATGGGAACACTAGAGCCATCCATTTGCCCTTTGAGGACTTCTCAGGGAATCCTGGGCCTTGCAAGGGGGTGGTCTGGTGACTTGCTTGGGGCATATACCTTAATCACCTATGTATATGCTCCCCCCTAAGCCATGGAGGTATCCCAGGCTACTCTGAGTTAGTAAGATTTTTTTTTTACCTGAACCACTTTTGCAGGTTGTCCTAGAATCCAGAAACATCCCCAAACTAGCACTTAGACAGTGGTGTCCTCAGGCTTGGAGACAGTGGTGTCTTCAGGCTTGGCTATATCTCTCCTGAGCATCAGGCTCAGCCCGTCCAAGAGTCCAAAAATGAGCCCAATAAGGCGTCTCCAGGTCCTGATTGTCAAAGCACAGTTGGCTGACCACCAGCAGTCAGATTTAGAGACTAGGAATTCATATTCCAGCATGTATAGGAAAAATCCTTCACATCCTGTTGTGAAGTATTTAACTTAGCACTTGTAAAGAAGAGGATGGGGACAGAGTATCAGCCCCAGGTTCATTTCTTCTCAGCCATTCTTCGCTTGCTTGTGGCACGATTGGTCCTTGGAACAGGGAATCCCATCTAGAGATTATACTCAGATGCATTCATTCTAGGCACCTCCTCCTGGTCAGTAGCCTGAACTGCAGCTTCTACAATGGGAGACTTAAAAAAATATTTTAGGTTATTTCACTATCTGTGTTTGTACAGCTACCAGATCCCAGAAAAGATAATGGCATGCAGCAAAGCAGGAAATAAGGAAAGCCCCATTTCAAAATGGAGAATTCTTTTGACACATAATACTTTTTATGTAATTTAATGCTTATATCTTGATCATATTGTTCAAATTATATCAACTCCTGTTCTCAATTATTGTTTAATGATCTATAAATGTCTTCGAAATCATTTTGGTACAAAACATTTTGAAACAATGAACGATACTTCAGAACTGGATAGACTTTTAATTTCACAAAATGGAACTATTGTCAATTTCTAGACTTTTACATAAACACTTCTGAGTTTTCCATATGCTAATGAAGATTAGACATCCTGTTTTCAAGTCACAGTTTTTTGTTTTTTTTTTTTTTTTTTTGCGGTATGCGGGCCTCTCACTGTTGTGGCCTCTCCCGTTGCGGAGCACAGGCTCCGGACGCGCAGGCTCAGCAGCCATGGCTCACGGGCCTCGCCGCTCCGTGGCATGTGGGATCTTCCCAGACTGGGGCACGAACCCGTGTCTCCTGCATCGGCAGGCAGACTCTCAACCACTGCGCCACCAGGGAAGCCCCAAGTCACAGTTCTTTTCTTGGCCTCTTCTTTGCTGTGGATCAAGTCATTCAACCTTCTATATGTTTGTTTCTTCATCTCTAAAATGAGGGTAATCATTTTGACCTTTTGCACTGGGGTTTTGCTCTGCTGTGAAGAAAATACATTAATGCCTGCAAAGTGCCCTGGGATCTATGGATGAAAGTTCAGCGGTGGAAGGAGTTATTCTATTTCAGAGAGGAAAAAGCAGATAGATACGCTTGCGTAAATTCATTTCACATGTGTGTTCTGCTTCAGTGAAGGTGAACGAGAGTGGTTACTGGAGTGGGATGCTGTTCGCAGGCTTGTTCTGACTGGGAAGCAATAATATTGGGAGTATTGCTATTCAGAACACATGGAGACTCACTGCCCTGATCAATTTGCCTCTTTATTCATAGCTGAATTCCACTTGGAATGCACGTGCCAAGCATTCTTGTTGGTAGGTAGGGAAATAAAGATTGCTTAATTTGCACTTTTAAAATGAACCTGATAACATAATTAAGTCCTACATATTTCATAAATGTTTTTAAGCCAGTATATTTCCATAAGCCTTATTTCGCTTGTTGCTGAGAGAGAATAAAAAGCATTGTGAAAGCTGCAGAAGATACGTGAGAACTACTTTTTCTTCTTTACCTTGACTTCTGCGACAGCCCTTTATCGCATTGCTTCTGACCTGGGCAAAGACCATGTCAGGTACCCTGCATTCAGGACCATGAAGACCATCTGCTTTGCCATTTCCCCTAAATTCCTTTTGCAAATACAAGGACATGAACTAGATGTCCCTATTTCCCTCAAGAAAATACTAGATGTCTAGTCTTTTACCCTATTTCCTGATTGAGTTCTGTTTTGGATAATATTAATACCCAACAGCAAGCTTCAAATAAACTTTATCAAAGAAAAGTTTGACAACAAATCATGCTTTAATCCAAAATTTACTATTTTCTTCAGTAGTGACATATGATCTTGGATTCCCAAAAATTACAAATATTTCCATTAACCATTATAAATTATTCAAGACAAGGGTGAGGAATATACCCAACATGCTTCCTTTTTCTGTCCTTTCCTTTAGAGAAGGCTCCACCCACAGATCTTGTAAAACCATCCAGATGAAAACTAATCAAACATTCTGCTTTCAATAAGAATATGAGTCAAATGCTCTTAATGGCTCCCCATTGCCAGTTAAATCACGGGCTTCTTGTTCATCCTGTTCCTTGTTCCATAAAATTTAACTGTTAATCTTACCTGTAAATTGATAATAGCTCATACTCATTGAGCATTTGCTGTATATCAGGTGTTTTACCTTTCCCAACTCAAATAATAGCTTTGGTTATGCCGTGGTTCTGCCTCAGTTATTCTGCTATTGTTTCCTTCCAGATAATTTTTAATTTCATTTATTTTGTTGTTCATCATTGTTTGCTCTTTAGTTCTCCTAGGTCCCTGTTAAAATGTTTCTTGTATTTTCTCCATTCTATTTCCAAGATTTTGGATCATCTTTACTATCATTACTCTGAATTATTTTTCAGGTAGACTGACTGTTTCCTCTTCATTTGTTTGGTCTGGTGGTTTTTACCTTGCTCCTTCATGTGCTGTGTATTTCTCTGTCTTCTCATTTTGCATAACTTGCTGTCTTTGGGGTCTCCTTTTTGCAGGCTGCAGGTTCGTAGTTCCCATTGTTTTTGGTGTCTGCTCCCAGTGGGTAAGTTTGGTTCAGTGGGTTGTGTAGGCTTCCTGGTGGAGCGGACTGGTACCTGTGTTCTGGTAGATGAGTCTGGACCTTGTCTTTCTGGTGGGGAGGACTCTGTCCGGTGGTGTGCTTTGCCATGTCTGTGAACTTATTTTTATTTTAGGCAGCCTTTCTGCTAATGGGTAGGGTTGTGTTCCTGTCTTTCTAGTTTTTTTGGCATGGGGTGTCTGTCACTGGAGCTTGCTGGTCATTGAGTGGAGCTGGGTGTTAGCATCAAGGTGGTGATCCCTGGGAGCACTCTCACTGATTGATATTACGTGTAGCTGGGAGGTCTCTGGTGGTCCAATGTCCTGAGCTCCGCTGTCCCACCTAAGATGCTCATGCCTCACACCCAGCCAGAGCACAAAGACCCTGTCATTCACACAGCTCAGAAGAAAAGGGGGGAAAAAAAAGAAGGAAAGAAAAAAATAAAATATTTAAAGTTATTAAAATAAAAAAAATTATTAACTCTAAAAAAGTAATAAAGAAAAAAGAAAGAAAGAAGAGAGTTACCAAACCAATAAACAAACCCACCAAGGGTAACAAGCATTAAAATGTATAGTAAAGAAAGAAAAAAAAAAACAAAAAACAGGCAGACAGAACCCTAGGACAAATGGGAAAAGCAAATCTATATGCACAAAATCACACAGAGAAGCATACACATACACACACTCACAAAAAGGGAAAAAGAAAAATATATATATATATTAAAAAAAAGAAAGAGAGCAACCAAATCAATAAATAAATCTAACAATGATAATAAGTTCTAAGTACTAAACTAAGATAAAAATAAAACCAGAAACAGATTAGATGCAGAAAACAAACCCCAAGTCTACAGTTGCTCCCTAAGTCCACCATCTCAATTTTGGGATGATTCGTCATCTATTCAGGTATTCCACAGATGCAGGGTACATCAAATTGATTGTGGAGGTTTAATCTGCTGCTCCTGAGGCTGCTTGGAGAAATTTCTTTTTCTTTCTTTGCACAGCTCCCGGGGTTCAGCTTTAGATTTGGCCCTGCCTCTGCATATAGGTCCCCCTGTTGCATCTGTTCTTCACCCAGACAGGAGGGGGTTAAAGAAGCGGCTGATTAGGGGGCTCTGGCTCACTCAGGTCAGGGGGAGGGAGGGGTATAGAATGCGGGGCGAGCCTGCAGCGGCAGAGGCCTGCATGACATTGCAACAGCCTGAGGCACGTGTGTGTTCTCTGGGGAAGTTGTCCCTGGATCACGGGACCCCGGCAGTGGCAGGCTGCACAGGCTCCCAGGAGGGGAGGTGTGGACAGTGACCTGTGCTTGCACACAGGCTTATTGGTGGCTGCAGCAGCAGCCTTAGCATTTCATGCCCATCTCTGCTGTCTGCGCTGATAGCTGTGGCTTATGCCCGTCTCTGGAGCTCATTTAGGCGGTGCTCTGAATCCCCTTTCCTCGCACACGCAGAAACAATGGTCTCTTGTCTCTTAGGCAGTTCCAGACTTTTTCCCAGACTCTGTTCCAGCTAGCTGTGGTGCACTAGCCCCCTTCAGGCTGTGTTCACGCAGCCAACCCCAGTCCTCTCCCTGGGATCTGATCTCCAGATTCCGAACCTTAGCTCCCAGCCCCCACTCACCTCAGTGGGTGAGCAGACAAGCCTCTCAGGCTGGTGGGTGCTGGTCAACAGCGATCCTCTGTGCAGGAATCTCTCTGCTTTGCCCTCTGCACCCCTGTTGCTGTGCTCTCCTCTGTGGCTCTGAAGCTTCCCCCCTGCCCACCCCCATCTCTGCCAATGAAGGGGCTTCCTAGTGTGTGGAAACTTTTCCTCCTTCACAGCTCCCTCCGAGAGGTGCAGGTCCCATCCCTGTTCTTTTGTCTCTGTTTTTTTCTTTTTTCTTTTACTCTACCTAGGTACGTGGGGAGTTTCTTGCCTTTTAGGAAGTCTGAGGTCTTCTGCCAGCGTTCAGTAGGTGTTCCGTAGGAGTTGTTCCACATGTAGATGTATTTTTGATGTATTTGTGGGGAGGAAGGTGATCTCTACGTTTTACTCCTCCACCATCTTGAAGGTCCTCCCCTCTGTCTTTTTTTGACTAGTGTTGACATGATATATCTCTTTACAGTTTTTTCTTTTAACTCATCATGTCTTTATTTTGAAGTTTGTTTTTATAGTCAATGTATAGTTGATCTTGCTTCTTTTTTATTGAAACTGTCATCCTGTACCTCTTAATTCCAGTGTTTGGATTCCCATTTACATTTAATTTGGTTAGCAATATGTTTAGATTTTGTGATATTGCTATTTGTTTTGTAATTGTCCCATCTATTTTAATTTCCTTTTTACTTTTTTATGCTTTCTTTTGGACTGAGTAAATTTAATTATTTTCTTTTATCTTCTTTGGTGTCCTATTGGCTGAAACACATTGTTTTGTTATTTAAATGGTTGCTGTAGGATATATAGTATATTTCTTTAACTTATCACAGTCTACCTTCAATTGTTATTATATTATTTCATGCATAGAGTAAGACCTATCAATATTATATGTCATTTCTCCTCTCTTGGGCTTTAAGCTGTTATTGTCAAATATTTTATTTATAAATTTTTTAAAAACACCAAAAAACATAGCTATTGTCTTTTTGTAAAACAGTCCAGATATGTTCAAATAATAAAGAATATATCCTATTCATCATTATAGTTACTATTTCTGGTGTTCATTCTTTTTTGTAGACACATATATCTACCTGTTAATATTTTCCTTTTCTTCAGTGATATACTTTATTTCTTATCATATGGGTGTGCTGCTGTTAAATTCTTTCAGCTTTTAATGTTTGAAATCATCTCTATTTCACCTTTTTTTTTTTAAAGGATATTTTCACTGGGTATAGAATTTTATTTTGAAAAGTTTAAAATTTTCTTTCAGAAATTTCAAGTTGTTGCTCCATTGTATTCTCAATTGCTTATTTCCAATGAGAATCTTCTGCCATCCTAGTATTTATTCTTCTGTACAGAAATATGTCTTTTCTCTCTGGACGCTTTTAAAATTTTTCACTTTTTTCCTGGTGTTTAAAAATTTGATTATGTTGAGCCTTGGCATAGTTGTCTTCATGTTACTTGCGCTTGAGGTTTTGGGGGGTAGGGGTGGGAATCTGTGGATTTATAGTTTTCAGAAAATTTGGAATATTTTCACCCATTATCTTTTCAAATATTCCCTCCCCTTTCTTCAAAGACTCCAATCACGCAATTGTCCACTGTTTCTTTTCTACTTTTTGAATATATGGTATACAGTTATAACTGTCTTAATGCAGTGTTCTGC
The DNA here is from genome assembly GCF_949752795.1 of Hyperoodon ampullatus. Classification (NCBI taxonomy): domain Eukaryota; kingdom Metazoa; phylum Chordata; class Mammalia; order Artiodactyla; family Ziphiidae; genus Hyperoodon; species Hyperoodon ampullatus. The sequence goes on along the minus strand of NC_136922.1, from coordinate 55,579,757 downwards.
CAATTCTATCATCTGTGTCAGTTCTGTATTGGTTTTAGTTGGTTGACTTCCTCATTTTTGGCTGTGTTTTGTCACTTCTTTGCATGTCTAAAAACCTTTGATTGTATGTTGGATGTCATTAATTTTCCCTTGTTTGTGAATTTTTGTATTTTTTAAATATTCTTGAATTTGGTTCTGAAATGCAGTTATGTTACTTGGAATCAGATTTATACTTATACTTCTTGATAAAATGATGAAAATCATTTGTTAGGCAAATGTAAAATAGTGTTCAATCTATGGCTAATTATTCTCTAGTGAAGCAAGACTCCCTGAATTCTCTACTCAATGTCCCAAGAGCTTTTCTAATTTTGTTGGTAAGAACAGGCACTATTCCTGGTTTTATATGAATGCTAGGCATTGTTTTCTTTAGTTATTGCAGGTGGTTCTTTGCTTGGCCTGGAATATTTGCCTCACACACATGCACTGCTGATCAGTATGCTGAAATTTTGAAGGGCTCCCTCTGCAGATCTCTGGGGGGATTCCTTTGCGTATTCTTGAGCACGCGACATGGGCCAAGCCAAGACTGTGGCTAGAGGTCTCCTTCCAGTTTTCTGTGTTCCTTAAAAGTATTTTAACTTTGGTGACTTCCTCAACACAGCAATTCTCCATACCACCCCCCAATCTCTTAACTTTTCCTGTGTGCTTACAAAGCATCTTGTGTCCACTCCTGTTAAGAAACTCAGTACTATCTTATAAAAGTATCTGTTCATTTGTCTGTCTCCCTTGAGGGAAAAATAGTTGATTTGTACATTTCTATATCCCTAGTACATAGTAGGAGTTAACAGTATTTGCTGTTGGATGAATGAGACCAAATTCTCAATCATTTCTATAACTCAATTATAGGAGTACAGTATTGGAATCTGAAAGGCTAATGAAAGAAACAGGTATACCTGGAAGTTTCAAACAAGATTCCAATAATGAGATTCAAGTATCAGATATTGTGAGTAAATGAATCAGCTTCCACTCCTAGGTGGTTCAGGTTTTATATACTAGTAATGTCACATATTAAATAAATATATTGTAGAGTATTTTATGTTCAAAAGTAACTGAGAGTTAAAAAGAAAAAAATCCCTCTCCTCTTTACCAAAGTAACTGTGGTCTTTCTTTGATGCAGTTGAACTGCATTCTCTGTGGGCTCCTAAATTATGTTGTATGATTTCCAAAAGGTCTTTACTCATAAGATAAGCCTTAACCCCAAGAACTAGATGATTATGCACATGGGGGCCGAGGAAGTGTGAGTAGAAGGGTAGTAGAAATGCAAATTTTTATAAGCCTTTCTGTCTTCTGACCAAGTCTATCCTTTAAGGTTTAGACCCTGTGCTGTTATCAGCTCTAGAGAATTGTTGATGCTTTTTTTTTTTTTTCTGATAACACATGGGCCATCATTTTATTTTTTGAAATCTTCTGGTTTTTAAAAGACTCTGAAGCTTTTGTCAAAAACCGAGTTCAGGTTGACACTACTCTTCTCCCTGTGGCTATTTCTAGTTCTGTGAAACGCTTGTTCTTTGTGCTCAGAATATTCTCTCTTTGAAAGAATACTCTGCCTCCTTCCTTAAATACTTAGCCTGGAAGCAGTTATTTGGCTATCATCTCCCCTGAGTATGTTCCCTTTCAAGAAGGAATCTAATGATTGTTAAAGGTCTTGGCACTTGTTCTATTGGGGGGGAGGGCGGGGAATAGTCTACTACAAAGTTATTGTCTCACTTGATAGCTATGTAGTTTTTGCCATTCCTGGAAAACATGTTTTCATACTTGATTTGGGAAATAAAAGCAGATTAAATGGACACAGATTTCAGGTAAAGTCACTTTATATGGGTTAAGAAAGGCTAATCTTCAAACATACTCTTAAATCAGGATTAAGACCCAAACTTCAAGATGCTCATTTGATTGTGGCTGTTTCTCAATTTGTTCAATATCATTAGGTGAGCTTAGTGACAGATTCTGAAGTAGAAATCTGAACAGGTAGTGAGTAACATCCAATCTTCATGTAAGCCAATTGTTTTACAGAAAAGATTAATTAAAAGAAGTGGTAACTAAATTTAAATCAAGCAAGGCCAAGCCTCTATCCTGAGTTTAAATCCCGACCCATTTTTTTCCTCCTGGATACAATATAGAAATTTGAATTGGATAAATATCTCCACCAGAAAAAAAATGAGTTAAGAATTGCATTTAGAACTTTGAACTAAATCTTTTCACAATAACAGATGTTCTTTACTGAAACAAGCTCATTTCACCCAGTGTATTTAATCACACCAATTTTCAGGAATGAGAGTAAATATGTTTTATAAGTGAGAGGGCTGGGGACAGTGCATGGAGGAAAGTGCATCCCATAACTTCCTCTCCCTTTATACACATTTATATATTGCACACTTTCCCCATTTATGTTTTCACAGGCACAGAGATGATTGCAAATACATACCCAGGGTGGTCCTTGTCAGGACTGGGGTCCAACTTTGCAGCACATTTCTGCAGTGACTGTGACAAGCTTTGATAAATAACCCAGTTGACAACTAAATTTATCTTGGAGCGGAGAATAGAATTGATGGAGAAGGTGCTTTTACTCTCCCTATCCAAAAATTCACCTTTGTATCCAGGACAAAATTTAAAAAGGAAGTTTTTGGATGGAAAAAGATATATTACTTATTCATAGTGTCCTTTCTGTTTGTCTTCTTTTGTCCACAGAGACTGAAAGAATTAAAGCAACGTGAATTTGCTAGAAATGTAGCTTCCAAGTCATGGAAAGATGAAAAGAAACAAGAAAAAGCACTTAAGCGACTTCATCAGCTGGCTGAGTTAAGGCAACAGTCTGAATGGTAAGAATTAAAGGTGCCTAAGATGGTTCAAAACTCTCTTCAACTTCTGGGGAAATTTCAGTGATAAATTTACTTGGTTCACTATAACAACATAAACAAATTATAATTAATCAACAGATATATCTGAAGGCGAATGTTCCTAATAGTTAAAAGTCTATAAATTAATGACTTTGACATCTGGGTTTTTTCTTTCCCAATATTGTTAATGTGTTCTTTAATGAAATGATCCAAGAATGATTCTAATATACTAGCATTTATTCTATCCAGGTGATTTATATGGATCTATATATCCCTTTCTAATTATTTTGAGTTTTGTAATATTAATTTTGAAAACCATAAATAGCAATGCATCTTTTTGGGGAGGAACTAAATCTTCTGTGCATTCTTCTGCACACACCTGAAACTAGAATAAATGGCACTATCATTGTCTGGATGACAAACAAGATGTAATTAATGCAGTAAAATTTACCACACAGTGCCACTTAAGTTGACAATTATAACAAGCATTATACTAATACATTCTTGTAGCTGAAAAATAGAAGTTTTACATGAGCTTAGAACTGCTGAACGTTTTGAAGTGAGGAGATTGTTACCTGGAACTCAATTACATTTGCAGATTGTGATTTGTGTTCATATGAGTCATAATGTAGAACACTAATGTAGCTAATTAATGTAGTTGACAGCATTCTGGTGAATTGTAACACTTATAGCTCTGTGCCAGAATTTAAACTCCTATTGTTTAAATGAAAAACAATATACAGGACTTCCCTGGTGGTGCAGTGGTTAAGAATCCGCCTGCCAATGCAGGGAACACGGGTTCGAGCCCTGGTCCAGGAAGATCTCACATGCTGCAGAATAACTAAGCCCGTGAGCCACAACTACTGAGCCTGTGTGCCACAACTACTGAAGCCCATTCGCCTAGAGCCCATGCTGTGCAACAGAAGAAGCCACCGCAATGAGAAGCCCGCACACCACAACGAAGAGTAGTCCCTGCTCGCCGCAACTAGAGAAAGCCTACATGCAGCAACAAAGGCCCAAAGTAGCCAAAAATAAATAAATAAATTTATAAAAAAAGAAAAAGAAAAACGATATACAATAAGCTTGGGAGTGAACAACTCAATTATATTAGCATAAAATATTAGACCTCATATTTAGTTTTAAGAATATATTTATTTTTTAGGATCAATTACAGCCTTCAAATATTCATGTATTTGCACCACTGTCTTAGAGTAATTTAATTTGCCTATTAAAATACAAGAAAAGATAATCATATTAAAAATAAATGAGAAATTTGGTATAAAAATAAAGGTTGGAAGACCATGTGTCCAGAGGTGAAGTTAATACAAAAATGCATGCTCTTAGGGAGCATACGATCATAGAAACAGGACACATATCTGGTACTGAACTTTTTACTTGCCAACACAATGAAGATCTTAAAATATGTTATTCAAACACATTGTCAATAAGATATCAGACAGCCCTTGTCAAAACAGGACTTAGAAGGAAGAGTCTAATGGTTATTAGGTGGCATGCAGGAGAAAATTGAGGGAAGATGCTAATTCCCGGGTGATTAATTATGAGGTACAAAAAAACTGAAAAAATAAGACAAGCCTCGCTATAGAGATACACACTTTAGATAGGTTCTTTAAGGCCACACAACAGAAAATCTGAGTAGCCTTAATGTTATTTTGGTTCTTCTGTTACTATGCAAGTTGTCACACTTTGACATTTCTCCTTACTCATTCTGTATTTTCTTTTGGAAGAAATAGACAAAGGATCAGAGGAGCCTTAATGATGATGATAGTGATGGTGATGATGCTTTCATTTAGAAGTTCTAAGTTTGTAGATCTACCCATGAAGTGTCTTCCAAAGTAAAAGAAATTAAAAGATATACTCTACTGGGGTTGAGCTGCCCTTTTAAAATCTTATCAATTAAACAGACACAAACCTAGCCGTATCCTCTATAGAGTAGGTAGGCTCTCTAAGTCCCAATCTGATCATATTGTTAGGGAAATGATGGGTATTCAGCTTTCCAGATACATAACTTGGAACTAGGCAAATTACTTCATTCTTTTTCTATTACCTTCCATCTGCCCTCCAGGCAATTGTTCTCTCTGATTAAGTAGCCTCATGGCCTAAGGGATGTCACTTAATAGCATTATTAAATATTTTCATTTTGGCAGCTGAATTGACAAGTGAAAAAAAAATCACCTGGGTTATTTCTCCCCTGGAAAACCTTTGTCCTTTATTCTCATAATGAGGGCTTCTGAGTAAGATGCTACAGATAACAAGAAGGTTCTTCCATGGCCCTGTGGAGAAAAGAGGTGAATTTACTGGTAGTAAGAATATTTGAATCAGACTGATGAAAAACATGATGGCAGAAAACTGTTAGTGGATCTTGAAAAGTGCAGTCAACCTTGGTCACCTCTTGGGTAGATCAACCCAACGTGGTTCCTCAGCAAAACTAGTTGTTTTATTGGGGGAGGGGAGAGATTCACTCTATTTGTAAACTTCTACTATGTGTAAGTCTAAGTATAGTGCATGTTGATATGGACATTTTTTCAAATTTTAAAAACTGTAGGACCATTGATTCTGAGAATATAAAGTTCTTTACATAAGAGCTGGATAATGTGGGACATTAGGAAATTACATCACTTAAAGAAATCATGTTATTTTGATGTGCTTTGTTTCCTGTTTGGAAAATGTACTTCTTGAACAGGAGAGAATTAAATTGTGCATATGCTGAGTTACCACGAACTAGAAGTTGGGGGGAACTATTGGAGTGGACAATCCATTAATAAGAACTAAAGGGCTAATTAATGTCATTTTAAAATTATAAGTAAAAATAATTATGTAAAAAATACAGAAATAAACTAAATGTTCTAGAGGAGACAGTGAAATCATAAATGAGGGTATGACTATAAAGATTAAACCTTTATGTCATAAGGCATAAACTTGAATTAAAATAATAGAATTTTAGGGCTTCCCTGGTGGCGCAGTGGTTGAGAGTCCGCCTGCCGATTCAGGGGACGTGGGTTCGTGCCTCGGTCCGGGAGGATCCCACATGCCGCGGAGCGGCTGGGCCCGAGAGCCATGGCCGCTGAGCCTGCGCGTCCGGAGCCTGTGCTCCGCAGCGGGAGAGGCCACAACAGTGAGAGGCCCGCGTACCGCAAAAAAAAAAAAAAAAAAAAAAAAAATAATAATAATAATAATAATAGAATTTTAAATACCACAAAGATAGAAAACTGGGATTTTAAAAAATAATAAAAGTAAATTAGATTTAAAATAGGGGTAGGGCCTTCCCTGGCTGTCCAGTGGTTAAGACTTTTCACTTCCAATGCAGGGGGCTCGCGTTTGATCCCTGGTCAGGGAGCTAAGATCCCACATGCCTTGCACTGTGGCCAAAAAAAAAAAAAAAAAAAAAAAATTAAGATAGGGGAAATTAAAGTTTACAAAGCAATGAGATAAAAGTTTAAAGCAAAAAAATAAGAGGTATAAAATATTAATAATGAGGATAAAATGTTAAACTTGTGAAAAATATAATCATAAGTGTATATTGAACTGTAAAGTGAGAACAAGAATAAGGACAAGGAGAGCAAAATGTAATACAAAAACAATAAGAGCAAAGAGGTTTAAAAATATTTGAAAGAATATAAAAGGAAGAAGCTTACACATATTAGAAAGATAAATGGTAAAAGGAAACAGCAATACAGGAAAGAATGTTTAGACTAACATAAATCAAAGCAAGAAAATGCACAAAACTGTGCCAGAATAATAAGCAAAAATATTATATTATTAAGGAAAAAATGGTAAAAATAGTCAAATATCTGCATCATAATGGAATCAGAATGGGTAGAATGATGATATACATACACCAGACTTTTGAAATAATTTTTGCTAAGTGTAGTGCAGATAATATCAGATTGAAGTTCCTAGAGAAGGTACCTTAATACAGATGTATTACTCCTACTTACTCCAAAGTAATGGAAAATATGGAAAAGAATCTTTTTGGCACTGAGGCAAAATTCAGTGCTGCAGATATTTCTAAACCTCATCCTTCTATCCACAGGCTACAGGCAACTTTTCAAAAGACCAATAACTATAGTAAACCTCTATGCTTCCTATTTCTCTTTATGTTTGAAAGAAATATCCAGTAATCTGTATACCATCTTAGAGTATTTCCATTTCTCATATTAAATATGCCTAAACACCCTCTCTAAAGAATGTAAAAAATGATTCAAAAAAGAAGACTAATGTGATGAATAAGAGAAAAGCTTTCATTATGAAATAGTTACTGTAAGGAGCAGACACTTTAAAATTTTTTCTGAAATTAGTTTTCCATAAGATTCAAAGGAGCACTACAGCTCTAAAGCTACAGACATTATTAGTTCATGGAGAGAGGACAATCTGAAATTATTAAGGACTGGTGGCTAAAATTATTGTTTGTAAATTAAAATTTGTATGGGTATTGTAAACAACATATTGGCCACTGTAAAATATTGAATCCATAAAACAGAAATTAAAAACAAAAATTTTTTTCTGAACCAGAACAAAAGACTAAAAATAGTAGAGTACTAATATAAGTAGACTAAAAGATATATTCATGAGAGCAAATAAATTTAACTTATAAATTCCAGGATAAGAAACTAGGACAGGGAAGAAGAAATAATCAGAGACGTCAGAGAAGAAAATGTATCTGAGCTGAAGAAAGTTGAATTGAAAGTGCCCAGAAATACTGGCAAAAATTAACCAAAAGAAATCAATTTGTAACTATGGCCTGGTAAAGTGTTATATATATATATAACACTTATGTGTGTGTGTGTGTGTGTATATATATATATATATATATATATATATATAAAATCTGTTGTATGTAATAAATATAACAAAATATATTATATATAAATAAAAAGGAAAATTTACAAAACCATATAAATACATGAGCATATCTATTTTAATATGTATAAAAGGAGGTTAATTAAATATGTCTCTGTAATAGTAAACATATAAAGACAGTGAAGCAATGTACATGAAATTTGGTGGACAAAAGGAATGTGACGCCAGAGTTCTATGACAGTTGGCTGAATAGTTAAGTAAAGGCAATAAGAAAGAATTTCTCAGATGGAAGACTAGGAAAGGACTCCTCCCATTAGAATTTAAGCTACATATGGAAAAGATATCAGTTGTTTTAGTACTGTTTACTCAAGCAATAAATGACTGCATAAAAATGAAGTAAAATTTGAAAATAGAAAAAGGCCAACAAAACACATCCAAGAATATGAAAAAAAAAAAAAGGAAAAGAAAGCCAACTCAAAGCAAACAAGCAAAGCAGCTCAAAGCAAGCCAGCTCAAAGCAAGAAAAAGGAAAAGAAAGCCAACTCAAAATGATGTGATTTGTATTGCTTTCCCTCTAATAAGATTTGTTTTGTCATAGGGGTTTCACAGATAGAACATTAGAGGCAATTTTAATCTGAAGAGTTTCATCTCTTGTATGTATGGCTTTTTCCAGTTTTCTGACTGAATTACTAGTTAAGCTCAATAGAATGAATAATCTTTAAAAATCTGTTAAAAGATAAAACATATATGCAAAAAAAAAGATAGAAGAAAAATATTTTAGTGAGTAAGAAGCTAAAAAAAGGATTTCAGACTAATTGAAGATATTGAGATGGCATGTAAATGTGTATTACTTTCTTATAATTGATCAAATTAATGACAAATCATAAATAAAGAACTAAGCACCCTGTTTCAAAAGGAAACAAACATGAAAGAATTTTAAGACTGAGGAAACAAAAATTATAGAATGCTGGAACTTTAAACAAAAAAAGCAAATAAAAGAGATAAGTTTATGCTTTGGAAGTGACTTTTAATTCCATTTTATTTCCTATTTAGGTGAAGGCACTGATTGGACAACTCTTTGCAAAATAATGTTAAATCTGTATTCCGAAGAATTAGTAGGTTCTGGAGGACATAATGTGATGTGAATGCGATACTTTATTTTCTTTTGCACCACTAGCATAAAATATTCACCTGCTATTGCTTTTTGCTAATTTCAAAAGAATCCAGTTGAGATGCATTTTAGAAATAACCACTATAAAACATAGATATACTGAGTTATATAAGCATAGTGAAATTGTTACATTACAATAGACATAGTTCATAAATAGTATCAGATCCCATCATCAAACACTATAAAATGTTCACATATAGGTAAGATTTCAAATCTGATGTCTTAATCATTTAAATATTTATTCTATTTACAGTGTTTCTGGAAATGGACCAGCATACAAAGCCCCCAGGGTAGCTATAGAAAAGCAACTCCAGCAAGGAATTTTCCCAGTTAAGAGTGGCAGAAGGGTATCGTGCATGAAGAGTGCTCTTCTCCTTAAAGGAAAGAATCTCTCCAGAAGCATGTCTGATAAACAGCAGTCCACCACACCAAATCAACACCAGTTACAAGCGGACAGATGTTTGTTTGGAAATCAGGTACCACAAACATCCTCAAATCTTAGCAATGCAAATCACAGGACAGGAGTGTCATTTTCTTTTTCCAAAAAAGTGCATCTAAAATTAGAATCTTCAGCATCTGTTTTCAGTGAGAACACAGAAGAAACCCACGACTGTAACAAGTCACCCATCTATAAAACAAAACAAACCGCAGAGAAATGCATGCGCTGCAGGTTTGCAAGTGAAGATACACACCTCACTAAAGAAAAAGATAGAAACATCTTATCAAGCCATCTGGAAAGTATTTTACACAATACCTTCTCCATAAGTTCTGAAATTTTGCAAGACAAAAATGACTCTGTTGGTGAAACACTAGAAGATTCGATTGGCATTCATGCTTCATTCAGTAAATCTAACATTCATCTTTCAGATGTGGATTTTACTCCTTCCAGCAGAGCAAAGGAAACTAGAAATACATTGAAGAACACTTCAGAAAACCTCAATAATCACTCATGCCAAACAAATGTTTCCTCCAGCCCACCAAACATTTACAAGCACAGTGATGCCAGGATATTTGAATGTTTGGATGAGCTTCCATCAACAGAGCCAAGTGAACAAAGCAGTACATTTCATCTGAATCCCAACTCCAGAAAGGAGAAGAAAGAAAAATCATTAGATAAAATAGAAAGAGTTAGCAGAAATGTACAAAGTCTTGTAAGAGAGGCATATCCCTGTGATATGAAGTCCAAACCACTGCCTTATCTCCACGTACAAAGCAAGGATGGCCATACCACTCTCCAATGGCCTACAGAACTGCTTCTCTTTACAAAAACAGAGCCCTGTATCTCTTATGGCTGCAACCCATTATATTTTGATTTTAAGCTTTCTCGAAACACAAAGGATGGCCATGATCCAGAGGACTTAAAAACAGAATTGCTGAAAGAGCCCTCAGAAATGAAGACTACAATGGAAAACCAAGTCTCAGGTTTAATTAAAGACCAACAAAAACTGATCCAAGAAGATAATCAGTCTCTGAAACCAAAGATGATGATAGCTAATCCAGATTGGGAAAATTTCCAGAGAAAATATAATTTGGGCTACAACAATTCTGAGCCCAGTGCGAGTGAACATAATTTTAGTGCAAGCGATTTGGAAATGAAAAATCCTGAAGTGCCTGCTTACCTTGATATCTCTCTAAAGAATTGTGTAAGAAAGAATAATAATAGTGATAATGAACTTAAGGAACCTTCAAGGGCCCATTGGCAAAGCTGCCAAAGCGTAATTCTAAATGATGCAAATGAGGGCCTATCCTTTTCTCCTTATATCTCTAGGACTAAAAAACATGAACTGATTTCCTGTGATCCTCATTTGGATTTTGAAGATGGGAATAAATTCACCTGGAATTCTAGTCCTTACACAGTAAGGGGCCACAGTGACCATGGGAAGGACTTCAGTGTAATTTTGAATAGTAACCACATCAGTATGACCAGCAGGGTTTCTGGATGTGGAAAAGCAAGTTACAAGAGACGTTCTCCAAAGGTGTCTCTGAATACATGTTCTAGCCCTCCAGACACATCCCCTGGCAGTACATCCAGCTTGAGAAGTACTTGTTCAAAGCATAGGTCCAGTGGTCATGGTAGAGGTAATTTGCTCTACTTTTGTAAAAGAGAACACAACTCAGTCGAAAGGCACAAACGGAAACGCCGAAAGCACAGCTGCCTCTTCTTATCTGATGAGCTAGCAAAGAGTGACTGCCCACAGTCTGAAACCCAGAGTGACAGGGGCTGCAAGTTGTGGGAATCAGTTAAAAATGAAAAATATTCAAAACATGGTTATGGTCACTGCAGAGAAAAATATAAACTGGGCAAAAATCAACAATTTTCAGGGCCAAAATCCAAGAGAATCACCCGTTGTGATTCTAGCTCACGGTTTTCTTGTGCTGGAAACAGTGAAAACCCACCTAACTGCCAGGGACCTCAGCACAGCAGATTGGGCTCTTACTCAAGAGAGAAAATGTATTGCTTAAATAAAAGTGAAAGAAGTCAACAGTCTTTGGACAGCCCTCATATTTGTGATCTGGAAAAAGTAAAACCCATGCAATGTAACTCTGGGAATATCAGCTGTCTTCTAAAGAACTGTTCAAGCAGCCCTTCAGAAACCACAGAGTTGAACACTGTAGAAGGAGAGAGGACTCCCCTGACAGCCAAAAGTCTTTTAGAAAGAGTACAAGCCAAGAAATGTCAGGAACAATCAACTCATTTTGAGGTCTCTTCAAACAGCTGTAAAAATGAATCAGAGGCTCCTTCACAAATCCAATGCACAGTGCAATTTACACCACCAGGCTGTAACAGACATGCATTGCCTTTGTCTGAAAAAATACAGAACACAAGTAGAAGAAGAAAGGATAAAGGCAGTGCAATGCAAAGAACTATTGACAAAGACAAAGTCAAAAATTCCCAGACAAATGATTTTACTGTTTTAGTAGACACTGATTGTGATGATCATCTTTCTAAAGGTATAATTCACGTAGTAGCAGAGTCTCAGTTACCAAACATGAAAAAGTATCCAACAACGAAAGAACAATCAAAATCATTAATTAGTGAAGTCCAACCTTTTATTCAAAGCTGTGACCCAGTACCAAAAGATTTCCCTGGTGCTTTCTCATCTAATAGATATACTGGTGTTACTGATTCAACAGAGACCAAAGAGGACCAAATAAATCTAGACTTACAGGATGTAAGCATGCATATGAATCAGGTAGAGGGGAATATAAACTCTTACTATGACAGAACTATGCAGAAGCATGACAAAGTAGCAGATGACTTAGAAGTGCGTCATAAATCTCTCTCTCCCCCATTAATTCAACAGCCCGTAACATTTTCTCCTGATGAAATAGATAAGTATAAGCTCCTACAGCTACAAGCCCAGCAGCATATGCAGAAACAGCTCCTATCAAAGCATCTTCGAGTTGTGCCTGCTGCAGGGCCCACTGCCTTCTCTCCAGCCTCTGCTGTTCAGACAGTTCCAGGTCACCAGCAGGCTTCTCTCACCACCATCCACCACACGTTCCTGCAGCATTTTGTTTCTGCTTCCATAAATGCCCATAGCAGTCACCTCCCTATAGCTCATCTGCATCCTCTTTCCCAGCCACATTTTAATCCATTCACATTTTCAACTCTGACTCCAACCATCATCCCGGCACACCCCACTTTCTTAGCGGGTCATCCCCTGCACTTGGTCACTGCTGCTCCCTGCCACCCATCTCACATAACACTTCAGCCCCTGCCCCCTGCAGCATTTATCCCCACATTGTTTGGCCCTCACTTCAACCCGGCCACAACTTCTATCATCCACTTGAATCCTTTAATTCAACCACTGTTTCAAGGTCAAGATCTTTGCCATCATTCTTGCTCCAGTCAGATGCAACCATTAAACGTGGTGAAAAGGCCTTAAATGTGTCAGCTCACTTGAACTAACAGGTGTTAAAGCCCCTCTTCTGGATAAATAAAACAAATGGTCACTGCCTGCAAAATGATGTATTTAAAGTGGTCTGATTATTATAAGATTTAAAATAGTGGTACCAGTGCAAAATGTGACCAATATAGAAATATGAACTGAATTGCCAGTATTGAAATACAAGCATTTTAAGGATTTCTTTTAATTTGCAAAAATAATTGGACAAATTTAAAGTAGTTGGATGGAAAGGTAGAGGGAAACGTGTTAAAGATATTTTTGAATGAGTTCTCACATAATGTTATAAAAGATAGAAAAAAGTTAGGCCAATCATTAATATTACAAAGAAAATTAAATGAAACATAATACTCTATCTTCTAGGTGTTCATTGAACGAGTGAACAAATGAATGAATGAATGCATATTTGGTTTTATTTATCAGGTAATAATAAAAGGTCAGTGAAAGAAAATTATGTGTTAAAAATTGTTCGTATGGTTCACTGTCAACTAACCTTTCAATCAATACAATGTTTCAACCAATATAAACTATATTTTCATAGGAAATAAGAGATGGCAAGAAATTTTCTGACTAATTCAGATTGAAAACTACTCTTCAATGCAAAACAGCCTTATGCAGATTGTATGGCTGAGTTTCTGTGGAAGATTGAATTAACTTCATTTCACACACTTCTATGTCAAGAGAATTTGTAATTGTAAGAATCACCATCTAAAATTAATAATGTTTAATTTTTATATAAGAAAACATATATAAACTATCAATAGTATTTGATAATGCAAAATAAAAAAATAAAGTATACTCAGAGTAATATTTTGTATATATTGGTCAAACTTTCAAATATTATTGGGGCTAAAATATTAAGTTTTCTTTATTCTCCTACTCAGAAACCTGTGTTCAGCCAACCTAAGTATAACTGGAGAGGTAAAGCTTTGGAAGTGTCAAAAATTTTACATGATATTTATTGAGAAAAATCTTAAAAGTATTCAGTGTATTTTGCTCAATTTTACTAGATATTTATAAAATACCATGAATGATGATGAATAAAATCACCATTCCTATAATTTTGCAAATGATTTTAAAAATTCATCCAAAATGTTTTCTGACCCACAAAATTTGCATTTCTTATATCTATATTTCTCAATGGCCCTCCAGTTAAGTTTATTATTTTATATTCTTAAAAGAAAGAAAACTTGTGTGGCTGCACATTCCCCATAAGCATGGGTTTCAGAGAAAGTCAAATTAAACAAAAATAGAGGTAATCAGTCATCACCACTGTGTGTATGATGATGCAAACTCCTCTACCACTAGAAGATGAGAAGGATGGCTTATACAGCCTTGGCTTCACAGGAATGAGAGCTGTACTTACTGAAGGCCTACTGTGCACCAAGATAGGTTGAGCACTAAGCCCTCATTTTCTCATTTAATCTTCACAAATGTATTGATACTTTGAGATCAGTATTATCATTCCTCTGTACAGATGAGGAAAATGAAGTTGAAAGGTTAAGTTCTTAACACTTGCAAACAGTAGGAAAGGACATCTTTGATGCTGGTGAGGGAGAGATGAAGAGAGAAGAGAGAGAGAGAGAGAGAATAAAGTGAATTAAAAATTTTAACATAAACAACGTAGTTTCCTAGATATCACCAGAAACTTGTGGGATGGAAATTTTGACTGGAGTATGGCAGTGAAAAAGCCTAGCTTATCTAAAAGGAATAGAAAAATGGAAACAAGACATCAAATAGCAAGAAATTCTATACTTGTGTGGAACTCCATAAAAGTGATTATAAAAGAACATTGATAAACATTGAGTGAATTCAAAAAAAGTGAAATAAATGGAATATTTCTTATAAAAATAGATGACAAATGGCCCAGCACATAAAAGGAAAAGTAATGTGGATGACTGTTTCCTAAACCAGATTACAAAGCTGATGTAGCGCCAAGACGGAGTAATTATGGGAATTCACTAGAAGTCTTATTATGAAAAAGACAGCACCTGGTTAATATTTATAATTCTCTTGGTGACAATTTAACTTCTCAGAAGGTTAGAATAGAGAACCTCTACTGGGCACTTAATTTTGACTAACAAGGATAGATTGATATGAATTGATGGCATGGAAATGACTATCTTATATTATCAGCAATGAAAATGTTCACTGGATATAGTTACTGTCTTGGACTAAGGGAAAGCAGACTTCACCATTTAAATAAAAGATAACTTGTACTCCAGGGTAGGAAATTATAAAAGTTGTAGCATCACATGAGTAAAGCTACCATTACAGAAGATTCCAATGAGGCAGAAAAATGTAGTCCTTTAAACAGTCCAATATAAACTGAATGAGGAAAACATTCAGAGTAATTGTTCAAGTACCATACATACATAAACAGTAAGACAATAGCTGTGGATCAACAATGAACAGAGATTAAGTCAATGCCTTTTAAATATCCCATTTATTGGGAAAATCAAAAGATTGTTTTTTGCTTCTGCATACTTCTAGGCAGATGACCTAATAACAACAACAATAATAATAATAAAGTAGTGTTACTTAAATCTGATTTTGTTTTGTTTTCCCTATTAAGGAGAAAGTTCTTCAAAGTGGACATTATAGAACCAACATGGATAAGAATTTTGGAACATACAGAGAAAATTATTTCCTTGCCACTTCAAATAAGTTTGAATCTTCACATTTACAAGTATCTTACCATAGAATATTAAAATTTCCTAAAGAAGACCTCATGACATCTCAAGGATGCTTGAGAAATTAGGCAGACTGGAAGAGAAATTAGAACAAGCATCTCTACTTTTATGAAAGGAACAATATTTAATATAGGTATTACTAATTTAAAAGTTAACATATTTATAGACAAAATTTAAGCAGAGTGTTTAATGAAGATGAAGAGACAATCATTAATAACTCTAACAGGTATACTAAAAACAAATAGTACAAAAACATAAGTATTTTATTTTTCCTTTATTCACTTTATTTTCTTTCTTATTTAACAAGTATAAAGGGCCATGTGCTAGGCAGTAATCTAACTGTTGTTGATATAATAATATCAAAACTAGAAATAATGCCATAATATAATTTAATTCTAATTGAGTCATGCAGACAAAAACCAGAATAGACAAGTGATATAATGCTATGCCAGATGATGGTAAACACTACTGAGGAAAATAAATAGGGAAAAGTAGATAATGGTGCTTGGGCAGGAGTAGTGGCTAAAGTACAATTTTAAATACGGTAGTCAGAGGAAGCTTCACTGTGAAAGTGATATTTCAGCAAAGACCTGAAGGAAGTGAGCATTCTAGGCTAAGAGAAGACCAGGTTTCAACAACTCGTTGGGTATGCTTGTCGTACTTAAAAGATAGTATGAGAACACTGTGCCTGGGAAAGAAGGTTTCAGAGACAGAATTACAGGAGATAAGGTCAGAGAAATAATTTTGGAGCAAAATCATGTGGGATCATGCCAACCATTATAATGACTGGCTTCTACTGTGAGATGGAAACTATTGGATAACTTTAGCAGATGAGCAACATGATTCTTAGATTTTACCAAGGTCATTCAGCTATTGCATTGTGAATAATCGCTAGGGGAGTGAAGATTGGAGTACGAAGGCCAATTAGTAGATTGAAATGTTTCAGGCAAGAGAATGCAGTGACTTGCTCAGTGATAGTCTAATGGAAATGTTGAAATGTGGTGAGACTCTGGATTTATTTTGAAGGTAGGGCTGAGAAAATGTGCTTCATATTGGGCATAAGGTATAAGACAAAGAAAGGAATCAGAGATGATATATCAGTACTTTTTGCACAAGCAACTAGGAGGATGGATTTACTGTTAACTGAAATACAGAATACTGTGAGAGGAACAGGAGAGGAAAGGAGGATTGGTTTAAATATTCTATTTGAGATGCCTGTTAAATATTGAAGTGGAGATATTGAGTTAGTGGTTGGAAATATGAATCTGAAGTTTGAGTAGAGGTGTGAAAAGAACAAATACTTTCAGGAATTATTAATGTATAGAAAGAATCTGAAGCCATTAACCTGGGTAATACCAACAGGGGTAGGTAGGGTGGATAAAATGTTCAGAGACTGAGCCCTAGTTCACTCTGATTTTAAGAGTGGAAGTAGAAGGAACCATATATCCATTCTTTTTCAGATTTTTTTCCCATAAAAACGAGACCATGATGAACTTCCAAGTTTCATAGGAAAAAATCAGAACAATGTGTGCCTATAAGGCAAATAAAGAAAGTGACTCAAGAAGTGAGAGTGATCAACCCTGTCACATGTTGCTGAGTCAGGTAAGAAGAGGATAGAAAATTAAGTATTCTTTTAGTTACATAGAGCTTGGTTCTTACCTTGACCAGAGACATTGTGGTGAAGTGGGTAGTTGGCGGCAAAAGATAGTAAAATGTGTGGGTATTTTATAGAGAGACATTTTATGATTCTTATAAATATCCTTATGGACAATAGTCAGTGCTATATGACAAACGTGCTTTAATTGCTAGTTAAACAACTATACCCCAAGAGTATTGAGACTTGGACTAATTTCAATTTCGAAGGAGGGTTGGTTACAAGTCTTTGTGTTGTAGTCTTTTATATTCAACATTTCATAAAACGTGGACAAAATCATGGAAGGCATGCCTAACAGATAGGAGGAAAACACAAACCCAAGAGGACCAGGAATGGAGTGAATGACACAATACCATGTGAAAAAAATTCAAAAATCATAAAAATGGGACAAAATTTGAAAGGTGAAATTCAGCACGAATAAATGTCAAATCATACCTTTATCTTTAATTAACAGAGTCTTGTACACATAGATTGTTGAGGAGACAGAACCTAATTCTAGATCATCAGTAAGAAGAAGGGTTTAGTAGATTACAAGCGCCATGGGACCCAGTAATGTTAAGAAGCTGGTGAAAAGTTATGAAATATTAGGTTATTCTAAAGGAATTACACAGAATTAGAAAAATGGCATTCTTTTAAGTTTTTAAAATTACTTTTATTAATATATAATTTATATAACATTAATTTAAGTTGTAAACCATAATGATTTGATATTTGCATGTATTGCAAAATGATTATCACAATAAGTCCATTTAACATTCATTACCATATGTAGATACAAATTTTTTTCTCATGATGAGTACTTTTATTATTTTTTAACATCTTTATTGGAGTATCGTTGCTTTACATTGTTGTGTTAGTTGCTACTGTATAACAAAGTGAATCAGCTATATGCATACGTATATCCCCATATCCCCTCCCTCTTGTGTCTCCCTCCCACCCTCCCTATCCCACCCCTCTAGGTGGACACAAAGCACTGAGCTGATCTCCCTTGCTACGCGGTTGCTTCCCACTAGCTATCTATTTGACATTTGGTAGTGTATATATGTCCATGCCACTCTCTCACTTCGTCCCAGCTTACCCTTCCCCCTACCAATGTCCTCACGTCCATTCTCTATGTCTATGTCTTTATTCCTGTCCTGCCCCTTGGTTCCTCAGAACCATTTTCTTTTTTTTTTTTTTTAGACTCCATATATATGTGTTAGCATATGATATTTGCTTTCTCTTTCTGACATACTTCACTCTATATGACAGACTCTAGGTCCATCCACCTCACTACAAAGAACTCAATTTCATTTCTTTTTATGGCTGAGTAATATTCCATTGTATATATGTGCCACATCTTCTTTATCCATTCATCTGTCGATGGACACTTAGGTTGCTTCCATGTCCTCACTATTGTAAATAGAGCTGCAATGAACATTGTGGTACATGACTCTTTTTTTTTTTTTTTTTTTTTTGCGTTACGGGGGCCTCTCACTGTTGTGGCCTCTCCCATTGCGGAGCACAGGCTCCGGACGCGCAGGCTCAGCGGCCATGGCTCACGGGCCCAGCCGCTCCGCGGCATGTGGGATCTTCCCAGACCGGGGCACGAACCCGCGTCCCCTGCATCGGCAGGCGGACTCGCAACCACTGCGCCACCAGGGAAGCCCCCATGACTCTTTTTAAATTATGGTTATCTCAGGGTATACACCCCATAGTGGGATTACTGGGTCATACGGTAGTTCTATTTTTACTTTTTTAAGGCATCTCCGTACTGTTCTCCATAGTGGCTATATCAATTTACATTCCCACCAACACTGCAAGAGGGTTCCCTCTTCTACACACCCTCTCCAGCATTTATTGATTGTAGATTTTTTGATGATGGCCATTCTGCCCAATATGAGGTGATACATAATTGTAGTTTGGATTTGCATTTCTCTAATTATTAGTGATGTTGAGCATCCTTTCATGTTGTTGGCAATCTGTATATCTTCTTTGGAGAAATGTCTATTTAAGTCTTCTGCCCATTTTTTGGATTGGGTTGTTTGCTTTTTGATATTGAGCTGCATGAGCTGCTTGTATATTTTGGAGATTAATCCTTTGTCAGTTCTTCATTTGCAAATATTTTCTCCCATTCTGAGGGTTGTCTTTTGGTCTTGTTTATGGTTTCCTTTGCTGTGCAAAAGCTTTTCAGTTTCATTAGGTCCCATTTGTTTATTTTTGTTTTTATTTCCATTTCTCTAGGAGGTGGGTCAAAAAGGATCTTGTTGTGATTTATGTCACAGAGTTTTCTGCCTATGTTTTCCTCTAAGAGTTTTATGGTGTCTGGGCTTACATTTAGGTCTTTAATCCATTTTGAGTTTATTTTTGTGTATGCTGTTAGGGAGTGTTCTAATTTCATTCTTTTACATGTAGCTGTCCAGTTTTCCCAGCACCACTTACTGTAGAGGCTGTCTTTTCTCCATTGTATACTCTTGCCTCCTTTATCAAAGATAAGGTGACCATATCTGCGTGGGTTTATCTCTGGGCTTTCTATCCTGTTTCCATTGATCTATATTTCTGTTTTTGTGCCAGTACCATACTGTCTTGATTACTGTAGCTTTATAGTATAGTCTGAAGTCAGGGAGCCTGATTCCTCCAGCTCCGTTTTTCGTTCTCAAGATTGCTTTGGCTATTCGGGGTCTTTTGTATTTCCGTACAAATTGTGAAATTTTTTGTTCTAGTTCTGTGAAAAATGCCATTGGTAGATTGATAGGGATTGCACTGAATCTGTAGATTGCTTTGGGTAGTATAGTCATTTTCACAATGTTGATTCGTCCAATCCAAGAACATGGTATATATTTCCATCTGTTTGTATCATCTTTAATTTATTTCATCAGTGTCATAGATTTCTGCATACAGGTCTTTTGTCTCCTTAGGTAAGTTTATTCCTAGGTATTTTATTCATTTTGTTGCAATGGTAAATGGGAGTGTTTCCTTAATTTCTCTTTCAGATTTTTCATCATTAGTGTATAGAAATGCAAGAGATTTCTGTGCATTAATTTTGTATCCTTCTACTTTACCAAATTCATTGATAAGCTCTAGTAGTTTTCTGGTAGTGTCTTTAGGATTCTCTATGTATACTCTCATGTGATCTGCAAACAGTGACAGTTTTACTTCCTCTTTTCCAATTTGGATTCCTTTTATTTCTTTTTCTTCTCTGATTGCTGTGGCTAAAACTTCCAAAACTATGTTGAATAATAATGATGAGAGTGGGCAACCTTGTCTTGTTCCTGATCTTAGAAATAGTTTCAGTGTTTCACCATTCAGAATGATGTTGGCTGTGGGTTTGTCATATATGGTCTTTATTATGTTGAGGTAAGTTCCCTCTATGCCTACTTTCTGAAGGGTTTTTATCATAAATCAGTATTGAATGTTTTCAGAAGCTTTTTCTGCATCTATTGAGATGATCATACGGTTTTTATCCTTCAATTTGTTAATATGGTTTATCACATTGATTGATTTGCATATATTGAAGAATCCTTGCATTCCTGGGATAAACCCCACTTGATCATGGTTTATGATCCTTTTAATGTGCTGTTGGATTCTGTTTGCTAGTATTTTGTTGAGGATTTTTGCATCTTTGTTCATCAGTGATATTGGCCTGTAGTTTTTTTTCTTTGTGACATCTTTGTCTGGTTTTGGTATCAGGGTGAGGCTGGCTTTGTAGAATGAGTTTGGTAGCGTTCCTCCCTCTGCTATACTTTGGAAGAGTTGGATAAGGATAGGTATTAGATCTTCTCTAAATGTTTGATAGAATTTGCCTGCGAAGCCATCTGGTCCTGGGCTTTTGTTTGTTGGAAGATTTTAAATCACAGTCTCAATTTCAGAGCTTGTGATTGGTCTGTTTATATTTTCTATTTCTTCCTGGTTCACTCTTGGAAGTTTGTGCTTTTCTAAGAATTTGTCCATTTCTTCCAGGTTGTCACTTTTATTAGCATACAGTTGCTTGTAGTAATCTCTCATGATCCTTTGTATTTCTGCAGTGTCAGTTGTTACTTCTCCTTTTTCATTTCTAATTCTATTGATTTGGGTCTTCTCCCTTTTTTTCTTGATGAGTCTGGCTAGTAGTTTATCAATTTTGTTTCTCTTCTAAAAAAACCAGCTTTTAGTTTTGTTGATATTTGCTCTTGTTTCCTTCGTTTCTTTTGCATTTATTTCTGATCTGATCTTTATGATTTCTTTCCTTCTGCTAACTTGGGTTTGTTTAATTCTTCTTTCTCTAATTGCTTTAGGTGCAAGTTATGTTGTTTATTTGAGATGTTTCTTGTTTCCTGAGGTAGCATTGTATTGTTATAAACTTCCCTCTTAGAACTGCTATTGCTGCATCCCATAGGTTTTAGATCGTCGTGTTTTCATTGTCATTTGTTTCTAGGTATTTTTGGATTTCCTTTTTGATTTCCTCAGTGATCTCTTGGTTATTTAGTAGTGTGTTGTTTAGCCTCCAGGTGTTTGTATTTTTTACAGATTTTTTCCCTGTAATTGATATCTAGTTTCATAGCGTTGTGATCAGAAAAGATACTTTATACAATTTCATTTTCGTAAATTTACCAAGGCTTGATTTGTGACCCAAGATATGATCTATCCTGGAGAATGTTCCATGAGCACTTGAGAAGAAAGTGTATTCTGTTGTTTTTGGATGGAATGCCCTATAAATATCAATTAAGTCCCTCTTGTTTAATGTATTATTTAAAGTTTTTATTTCCTTATTTATTTTCATTTTTGATGGTCTGTCCATTGGTGAAAGTTGGGTGTTGAGGTCCCCTACTATGATTGTGTTCCTATCGATTTCCCCTTTTATGGCTGTTAGCATTTGCCTTATGTATTGAAGTGCTCCTATGTTGGGTGCAGAAATATTTACAATTGTTATATCTTCTTCTTGGATTGATCCCTTGATCATTTTGTAGTGTCCTTCTTTGTCTCTTGTACTAGTCTTTATTTTAAAGTCTATTTTGTCTGATATGAGAATTGCTACTCCAGCTTTCTTTTGATTTCCATTCGCATGGACTATCTTTTTCCACCCCCTTACTTTCAGTCTGTATGTGTCTCTAGGTCTGAAGTGGGTCTCTTGTAGACAGCATATATACAGGTCTTGTTTTTGTATCCATTCAGCCAGTCTATGTCTTTTGGTTGGAGCATTTAATCCATTTACATTTAAGGTAGTTATCGATATGTATGCTCCTATTACCATTTTCTTAATGGTTTTGTGTTTGTTATTGTAGGTCTTTTCCTTCTCTTGTTTTTCCTGCCTAGAAAATTTCTTTAGCATTTGTTTTAAAGCTGTTTTTGTGGTGCTGAATTCTCTTAGCTTTTGCTTGTCTGTAAAGGTTTTTATTTCTCCATTTAATCTGAATGAGATCCTTGCTGGGTAGAGTAATCTTGGTTGTACGTTTTTCCCTTTCATCACTTTAAATATGTCCTGCCTCTCCCTTCTGGCTTGCAGAGTTTCTGCTGAAAGATCAGCTGTTAACCTTATGAGGATTCCCTTGTATGTTATTTATTGGTTTTCCCTCACTGATTTTAATATTTTTTCTTTGTATGTAATTTTTGATAGTTTGATTAATATGTTTCTTGGCATCTTTCTCCTTGGATTTATCTTGTATGGGACTCTCTGCACTTCCTGGACTTGACTATTTCCTTTCCCATGTTACGGAATTTTCAATTGTAATCCCTTCAAATATTTTCTCAGTCCCTTTCTTTTTCTCTTCTTCTTCCGGCACCCGTATAATTCGAATGTTTGTGCGTTTAATGTTTTCCCAGAGGTCTCTGAGACTGTCTGCAATTCATTTCATTCCTTTTTCTTTATTCTGCTTTGTGGTAGTTATTTCCACTATTTTATCTTCCAGGTCACTTATCCATTCTTCTGCCTCAGTTATTCTGCTATTGATTCGTTCTAGAGAATTTTTATTTCATTTATTGTGTTGTTGATCATTGTGTGTTTGCTCTTTAGTTCTTCTAGGTCCTTGTTAAACTTTTGTTGTATTTTTTTCTGTTTTATTTCCAAGATTTTGGATCATCTTTACTATCATTACTCTGAATTCTTTTTCAAGTAGACTGCCTGTTTCCTCTTCATTTGTTTGGTCTGATGGGTTTTTACTTTGCTCCTTCATCTACTGTGTGTTTCTCTGTCTTCTCATTTTCCTTAACTTACTATTTTTGGGGTCTCCTTTTTGCAAGCTGCCAGTTCATAGTTCCCGTTGTTTTTGATGTCTGCCCCCAGTGGCTAAGGTTTTTTCAGTGGGTTGTGTAGACTTCCTGGTAGAGGGGACTGGTGCCTGTGTTCTGGTGGATGAGGCTGGATCTTGTCTTTCTGGTAGGCAGCACTGTGTCCAGTCATGTGTTTTGGGGTGTCTGTGAACTTATAATAATTTTAGGCAACCTCTCTGCTAATGGGTGGGGTTCTGTTCCTGTCTTGCTAGTTGTTTGGCATAGGGTGTCCAGCACTCTAGCTTGCTGGTTGTTTAGTGGAGCTCGGTCTTTGCATTGAGATGGAGATCTCTGGGAGAGCTTTCAGCATTTGATATTATGTGGAGCCAGGAGGTCTCTGGTGGACCAATGTCCTGAACTCGGCTCTCCCACCTCAGAAGCACAGACCTGACCCCTGCCTGGAGCACCAAGACCCTGTCCACTATACAGCTTTGTAAAACATTCAGGTTCAGCTATTTTGCATTAGATTTGACCCATCCATTCATTGCTGGTTTCTCATTAAATTCTGGGTGACAATCTTAGGCTTCTAAAAATGCATCTAAGCATCCACTGCATAGAAGTCTGATTTTCTCCTGTTGTAATTCACTTTCTAGTCCTTGCACATTGGCTCTATTAGGTCACTTTTCTGATGCTCAGCAAGGCTGCTGTCCACTCTAGTCAGCAGCTCATTCCCTGCCTTAAGCGGGAAGATCGGACTGAGGGGAAAGGTCTCTCAGTATGGTTTTGTTTTTTATTTCCCTGATGATTAATGATGTTGCAGATCTTTCACACACATATTGACTATCTGTATGACTTTTTTGCAAAAATGTCTGTTCAGGAAATCTGCCCATTTGTTAACCAGAATTTTCTTTTGCTATTGAGTTGTGTGAATTCTTTATATACATTGAATGTTAACGCCTTATCAGATGTATGACTTGCAAATATTTTCTCCTATTCAGTAGGTTGCCTTTTCATTTCATTGATGGTTTCCTGTGTTGTGCAGGAGCTTATTAGTTTGATGTAGTGCTGCTTGTTTATTTTTGCTCTTATTGCCTTAGCTTTTGGTTTCAAATCCAAAATATCATTGCTGAGACCTAAGTCAAGGAGCTTACCACCTATGTTTTCTTCTAGGAGTTTTATGGTTTCAGATCTTACATTGAAGTCTAATCCATTTTGAGTTAATTTTTTGTGTGTGGTGTAAGATAGCACTTCAGTTTATTCTTTAAGGGTATTTTTTTGAACTTGGGGAAAAAAAGATGACTTGTGAAAAACTATGTATTGTTTTAGGACACAATTATTTTTTTAATATTTTTATTTATTTATTTGGTTGTGTCAGGTCTTAGTTGTGGCAGGCGGGCTCCTTAGTTGCAGCTCGCTGTCTCCTTAGTTGTAGCGTATGAGGTCTTAGTTGCGGCATGCATGTGGGATCTAGTTCTCTGACCAGGGATCAAACCTGGGCCCCCTGCATTGGGAGTGCTGAGTCTTAACCACTGCACCACCAGGGAAGTCCCTGTTCTGGGACACAATTTAAGAGAGTTATTGGTGAACTGAAGTGGATCCATAAGTGGCAGACCTAGCCAATTAAGAGACCAGATTAATTTTATATTGTTACACTGATGAATTATATGAGTTCTATGAATTTACAAAAATTATTAACTGAATACAAGTTCAATTTTCAAATATTTTAGAGAAATATTAGGTTAAATAGTTTTATTTCTTTACTTTGGCATATCTCAGAATATTTGGCAAGCAGTATCCACTAGATATTTCCAGAAGAAGAATAGAATATATTGAATTTCCAAAAGTAATGATAACAGAAATATATATATTTTTTGCCTGTGCACCATCTCATGGAATTAATGTTTCATAGAACAGACTCTGGGAATTGCCACGTGAAAAATGAAACCAATGTGTGCATTCCAAAGAAAAGAACACTTGCTGAGGAAAGAAATAGATGGGAATAACTTTCTAACTTTAAATATCTGAAAGGTAGCACAGAGCTGTGTACTGTGGAAGATCATATTCATTCTCTTTAGGGCAGAAAAGGTAAATACTACGAAAAAGTAGGTGTTGACTCAACATGAAGAATAACTTGACAATTTTGAGTTATTTGTATTAAGTTGTAAAATCTGCGTCCTGAAACATTTAAGAACTTTTTCACATTTGGCTGAGCAAAAAGCTTAGCGATTTTCAGAATACTTTTCCTGGAATTTTGCTTGTGATCAATGATATATCCAGTTATTCTCTAGGTTAATTTCCAAATCTCAGATGGTTGATTCATACGGCTTAGTTTTGGATTAACATTTTTCTTCTGATCATTATTTTTGTTCTGATATATTACTGCTATAGAGAACATTCTGAGCGATACTCTTACTTCCCCAAATTAGTCAGTGTGGGCTCAAACATTTTATTTTTTATTTCACTTAAGCAAAGCATGCTTTGAAAGAAAATGAAATAGAAAGAAGTCTAATTATATATTGAATTCTAAAATAGATTATTTTTTAATTGCCACTGTGATGAATTATATTTTCAGCTCTGTTTCTTTCCACTTACACAATTATTTATTTAACAGTTGATTTTCAGCGTTAAACCTCTTTTATGCCTATTGCTTGGTATTTATGGGATAATTCTTTTTATGGGATTACTCTTTCACACTTGGCTCATAGAGGCAAGTTTTTGTATGTGTCTTATAAGTGCTTAATTAAAAACTGAAAATGTTTTAAGAAAGACTGTAAAATCTTTACACACACACACACACACACACACACACCCCTATCTATATATTTTTCTTAGAGGTTAAGAATGAACCTAGCCTCCCTGGATTCAAGGGATAGTTAGACAAAATAAATGCTTTGTATGAAGAACTGTAAATTTGAAAAACTTCATCTACTTTTTCATTCCCTGCCATATTCAGCAAGAAAAATTAGAGTGAGTTACACAAAAACTATATTTCAATATTTCCTTTGAGTTCACTTTTATATATGATATAAAATGTAGAAAAGAATTAGAATATAGGGAATAGTTTGGAAAGTTGAAAGTTCCCAGTTCCCAGGATTTTTTCCTTAGGCAGACGTTTCACAAAATTATCCCCTGAAATTTCTATTTCATTCACAGAAAGTGGATTTGACAGTGACTCCTTTTCTTCAGTTTTTGCCAGGACTTAATGGAATCTCCCTGATTTCTCTGAATAGAAATATATTCAAAGAAACTAGTCCTGTACAGCTTTCCCATTAAATGGACTATTTAATCAGTAACATTACTCAGGATCATATTTCCAGCTCTGGCCGTCTCCTTAGTGCATGAAGTTTTTGGTTACTTACAAAGTTCCCAATGATGGCAGCAACACAGCTTCTAAATTTTACCATAATACTTTCAAGCTGATCTAAAAACTTGATGTATTTCAAGCATTTGGAACAATATTTGGAGATATTGCAGATGGCTCTCGCACTTAGAGTACCACTTGGTATCCCAGTGTTCTAGATGTCAATAAATGAAATGTCCAGTGCCCTCCCCAGGCTGTATGGAGAGTTCACTGCCTTCTTATTAGTGAAATGACATTGCTGATCATCTCAAAACAGTAGCATATTTTTCTGTTTTCCTTAAAAATTTCCCCAAGTGTTTTCAGAAAGGTGGTTGAACATACTGAAGAAAATTATGTAAATATCAGATCCAGAGAATCCAAATTTCACACATCAGTGTATGTAGCTATTGGACCTAGGAGCAAAATTGAGCTAGTGCTTATCTCTGGCCCAGCAGGGCTCAGGAGGAATTTTAATTTTGATTCTTTAAATGAATGAACTCCTGAAGAGAAATGTGCTCTCATTGGAAAATAGAGTATTAAAAAGAAAGCACATGACCACTTCCATATAGTCGTCAGGCAAACAGTTGACTACCCTTTGTGTCTCAGACTGAAACTACTTCAATAAGATGGAAGTTTCCTCCTAAAATATGTTTTCCTGCCAATAAACCTGGGTCTAGAGGATTTTCAAAGGTTATCATTTCATTCCAGCAAAAACATTATCCACTTCTATTAGGCAGACACTTGAAGGTGATTGCTGTATTGCTTTGGATTAAGCTATGTTAAAATGGATGCCTTGGCTGAATCGGTAGGTTTAGAATAAGCCAATAATTAGAGAGATAAGCCAAAGGGTCTTTTTTCATTTTATGCAGCCATGTATCAGAGGGAGACCTCCCAATCCTTTTCTTAAATCCTTTCCCAAAGTCACTGCTTCCTTTTGCAACTCACCCCCTTTCTTAAATAGTGAGAGCAAGACCATCTTGACAAAAAGATAAATCAGGCAAATTGGAAATCTACAAAATATGTGTGTGTGTGTGTGTGTGTGTGTGTACATATGAGTATATATGTGTGTGTGTTCTTAAAAATATACTCTTTAGTCTTTAGTTATAGATCTTGATCTTTGTTCAAAATAATGTTTTTCAAAACATATCCACATATTGAAACAATCAACTTCAAGAAAGGTTTCTTTTCCACCATGCGAAATTGTCTATTCCTCCTATTTGTGAGAGATTATAAAATAGTTGATAATGTAAAATGGTTATGTAGCTATTTAAAACAAATTCTCACTTTAATTCTATTTAAAGTATTTACTTTGTAATTAAAGTAGATAATAATCTGGCAATGTCATACACAATCCAATAATTTTATTTTGTGTCCTGTGTACAAAACTTTTTTTATTATACTGTGGCTAAGTAAATTGCACTATTGTACATGCAAAGCAGCTTTTTTAGTTTTTCAATAAATTACTTGGACTATAGTTCAATGCAATAATATTATTTTCAATAAAAAGCTTAATGGTATAAGAGTGTTAGTCATGTATTTCTAACAAAAAGCATACCAAAATATAAGAACAAAATCAAAAGCAAAATGGTATGGAAATATGCTGTATTTTACACTGCTGAATTTAACATTTTATTTATTATTGTATATATTTATATTATATATTTAAAAGCTGGGATTTCTTAGACTATTTCTTAAAATTTTAGTGTTATAAAATAAAGCTGTTTCCTCAAGCTGAAAATAAAACATGACTTTAAATGTTCTATAGGTGTATTCTTTGTTGAAACCTATTATATGTATACTATGTGAAGCCCTGTTTCTGTTTGTTTACTTAAAAAAAACTGTGATCTAGTAGTTTGCTCTAACAAAGTTCTATAAATACTGTCTAGAATATATTCTCTAACTGATAATATAATATAGACATGGTGGCATTCTGCCTATTATAATAATTTTAATGTAAATGTGGAAAAATACCTTAATTAATAACCCCAATAAGCTGTTATTCTCAGAAGGACTCAACTCACTAGGAAATCTCTTTAATGAAGCATGATCAATGGTGTGGGAATATAACTTGAGACTCCACTTAACTGTCACTCCTCACTTTATTTTGTCTCTGCCTTTCCCAAGACAACAATACAGAGCCCTTATCTGCTAGACCTTAGTATGATTTATTCTGTGCAAAAACTCAGGCCAGGTGTTCCTAGAAATGACCACAAGATGCTCTCTCTTTCTTGAATCACGCTGATCCTCTTACCTCTACCCTCTAACAAGCTTTAGCCAAGTCCAAAAGCTCCTTGCTTCTGCACTTTAATTGGATGCCCTGTCACTACCTGTGTGTTAATGGAACAGGACTCTGCTTTGCACTCTAACCCAGTGGTCGAGCCCAAGCTTTCAATGGAGAAATGTTTCAGCTGCCAATCATCTGCCTCCCCAGACTTCTACCCTAGATTCTTTATTACTATGTTGGATTCTTTTTCAGAATCCTCCTAAGGAATCAAGAAGTACCTTGCACACAGCACACACACAAATGCATACGCACACATACATTGACTTCTGACAAAAGTCATGACAGAAACTGTCATTTCTTAATTAACTTGTCACCATTTATTGATTACCTATGTGAACTAGGCCCTGTTCAGCTATCCTCCCCACTAGCTGAATTCCTGGATTCCCTTTAAGCAGGAAAATCAATTTTATTTGAAAATGAAAGGAGATGATATTACTAATTGAACAGAGATGCAAAAGCAAATGTGATGTATGGTCTGTGTATTCAGTGTCTGCCCCTCCCTCATGTGTGAAGCTTCTGCCAGTCAGAGCTTTGTTCACCTTCTGTGTAATTTTCAGTTCATCATGGAAATATTTGACACTGACATAAAATGGGAATCACATACTCTTGAGGTTGTGTTCTCTTACTATATCTGGTAGAATTGAGTCAATTCCCAAATGGCATTTGTTAATGCTTTGAATCATAGAGATAAAATTAGCAGAACTTTGTTAATTTGCTCAGCAATAAATAAATGAGAGCTACTCAGCAGCCTGGAACACTCATGAGAGTGCCATGCTACTTTAAAAAATCTTCGGGTGTTTGTTTTTCTCTTTCTGACTTACTTCACTCTGTATGACAGACTCTAGGTCCATCCACCTCACTACAAATATCTCAATTTCATTTCTTTTTATGGCTGAGTAATATTCCATTGTATATATGTGCCACATCTTCTTTATCCATTCATCTGATGATGGACACTTAGGTTGCTTCCATGTCCTGGCTATTGTAAATAGAGCTGCAAGGAACATTTTGGTACATGACTTTTTTTGAATTATGGTTTTCTCAGGGTATATTCCCAGAAGTGGGATTTCTGGGTCATATGGTAGTTCTATTTTTAGTTTTTTAAGGAACCTCCATAATGTTCTCCAGAGTGGCTGTATCAATTTACACTCCCACCAACAGTGCGAGAGGGTTCCCTTTTCTCCACACGCTCTCCAGCATTTATTGTTTCTAGATTTTTTGATGAGGGTGGGAGAGAGGGAGACGCAAGAGGGAAGAGATATGGGAACATATGTATATGTATAACTGATTCACTTTGTTATAAAGCAGAAACTAACACACCATTGTAAAGCAATTATACTCCAATAAAGATGTTCAAAAAAAATCTTCAGGTGAACAGTTTACAAATTAAATATTTTCTTCACCATTTTATCAAAGAGATAGCTCGAAGACATGGTATTTCAATTATTTGGCTTGGTTATAGCATATAACATCTTCAGGGGAGGAATTAAACCCCAATTCTCTTCATGAGACTGTTTCATTCATTAACAAAATATTTTAATAGACACTTG
Source organism: Hyperoodon ampullatus (assembly GCF_949752795.1). Taxonomy (NCBI): domain Eukaryota; kingdom Metazoa; phylum Chordata; class Mammalia; order Artiodactyla; family Ziphiidae; genus Hyperoodon; species Hyperoodon ampullatus. The sequence continues at coordinate 55,549,304 of NC_136922.1, read as the reverse complement.
TCCTTTGTCATTAGTTATTCATAGTTTGTGGGCAAAAAGATTTATTACACATTTCTGAGATTTTCAGGGAGTAAAGATAATTTATTATAGAAATAGTTCATTAGGACACAGCAGTGATATAATTTTCCCTCTTTAAATTACCCATTCCTTAAATAGTTGTTAGAAGGGTTATTCAACATTGACTAAAACAAAGGCCAAGTTAATGATGAGTGGAAAAAAGTATGCGATGGGTCTAGTCATTTTGGATTATTTTTTCATCTGGACATGTATCTTTATCTGTATATGCTAACATTGACTATCAAACTCTCAATTTAAGACAATGAAATTGCATTATCCAGTCAGAGCTCAAAATTTTCCTTTAACTTGACTTAATTATAATCTTAATACAAGTATACAGATAATTTTTAGGACTGTACAAATTGCAAAAAGCCTACTAACTTCTATTATTCTAATCCATAGCCAATAATGTTTACAGAAGGGTCAATGTGCTCAATAAATGAAGTATGCAATATTGGAAAGTCTGGCATAATTGAATTTCAGAAATGAATTCAAATATATTGTATTTAAAGCACTCAGGACATGAGATGGATGCAAATATCACATCCTAATCAGCCAGAACATTCCTGAGAAAGGTCCCTTTCAAACCCCATGATAATCTATTCTCAACAACATTTATTACTCTTCTTATTTGAAACAATTTCTTCATTTTTGACTCTTGAACACAATGTACTTTGATTGTCCTTAAGTCTGACTGGTTTCTTCTTTGTAGCTTTTTTTTTTCTTCCAGAGCTTCTTTGTGTTCCCAACCTTTAAATGTTGTAGTAACCCAGGGCTTATAGTCTTCAGTTATCACCTTGTCTCTGTTATACAAACTATGTGATCTTATTCAGTATCAGGCCTTAAAGCATCTTTTATACACTGATGGTTCTTAACTTTTTACCTTCAGGTATGACTTTCCCTTAACCTCTGCACTTGTGTATTCAACAGCTCACTCAAAAGCACCACCGAATGTCTACTAGTAATCAGGAACTTAACATCCAAAAAGAACTCTTGGTTTGCTTTCACAAATACATTCCTTCCCCAGGGCTCCACATCTCAGGAAAGAGCTCCATCAGCTCCCCAGGTTCTCATATTTAACTCTTAAGCATCCTCCTGGATCTCCTTCTCACATCACACATCCTTATCACCAGCTGATCATCATGTACTTCTAGTCCTACCTTCACAATGTATCCCACGCTGACATCTTCTCCTCATCTCCATTTCTACTTTCATCATCTTCTCCCACCTATAAGATAGTAATGACCTCCTACCTAGTCTCTCTGCATCTCATGGTCCGAGAGCCTAATTTGCAGAGGAGAGGCTACTGTCCTAAAAATAAAAATCTTTTCAATTGTTTCACATTATTTTTGGAATAAAATCCAATGTTCTTACAACAGTCTCTAAGATTCAATTTCATCTGACAATCTCTACAACTTCATCTTCTTCCATTGTCTTTTGATCACTCTGACCTTGCAGTTTCTCAAACAGACCAAGCATATCCCATGCAGAGTCTTTGCATTTGCTGTTTTCTCTGACCAGAAAGCTCTTTCCTCAGGTTCTCTCATGATTCCTTTCTCTTTTCACTCAGGTATTTTTATAAATATCTCCTCCTCTTAGAGACCTTTTTTAACCACCCAATCCAACAGAATATTTACTTTATTATTCATACAATTGGCCTTGAATTATTTCTTCCAGCAATTAGTAATCTACTAGTCTACTATACATTTACTTTTTATACCTATGTTTATATATTTTTTAACTCCATCTCCCTAGAGTCAAAAAATAAACTTTTTGAGAGGAGAAATTTTATGGGAGCAGGAATTTTTCCTCTGTTGTTCGGGACTATTTTTTTAATTTCTTAGACTCATACTGGGAACATATGCGAGACCCTATAAACATTTGTTGAATAATATAATGAGATGAAGAAGATTCTCAGATTGTCAGTTGATTTGAGGTGATATTAATTTACTGAGCACCAGTGTGCAAAGTTTCATACAATTTATTAAATAAATTATAATTTAAATATTAAAGCCTATATCTTCAACCAGAGAGTAGATTTTTTTTTAAAAAAACCTTCTTGATTAATTGGTAAAATATTTGGTGAACATGAGGTGTTATTTAGTTTATTTTCAAATTATCCATAGGTCATGAGGTATTTTCTTGAAGATGTAAAATTTACAGGCCTACATAAAGTGTTAATACATACTTAAAAGTTTACATTGATTTGTAAAAGTATTTATCATATAATCTCTATAAATTCAGGGACTGTGTTTGATCCTGTTGGTCAGAGACAGTATAACCATTATCATCTGGGTGCATATTTCTACTCCTCCACACATAATGCTCCTACTACTCTCTACAACGGGTGAGACAAGCTGGAAATCCTCTGGGGAGTGGTTCTCTCAATGATTCAATAAATATATAGTAAGTAGCTACTATATGCAAGACAGATATAGTGGTACATAAACATTCAAAAATATTTGTTCTTATGGAGCTTACCTTTTACTGGAGGAGAAAAAAACAAACAAAATAAATAAGCAAACTATGTGTTAGGATAAATGATAGCAAGTGCTAAAGAAGTTAATGGCAGTCTGTGCATAATGGAAGAGGCTGTATGTGTACCCAGATCTCTGTTTTGTTCCCAAATCCTTGTTTCTTCTATTACATGAAATGGTGTAAGATAGAAATTACTGTCTGGTTAATAATTAATAATGCTTCCTTCTGTTTGGTTGCTTCCTTCAAAAAAGGATGATGAATTGAGGAAAATCCGTTTCTTTTGAATGGCCTGCAGAGAATCTTTATAGAATTTACCCTAATGTCACCTGCATCTTGACTTTGAGACTGTAATTACATTAGTTCAAAATCTGTTGCTATTGAATAATTTAAAATGTGATGGATATGCTTGGGAGAGATAATAATGACATATGGACTCATGACATATTTACACAGATATGAGAATGTGCTGTGGTTAGATTCTACTGCTGTCATCGGCAACTAATGCATGTCCAGAAAGGGAAAAATCTGATTTCAGAAAATGACAGGTGAAGTTGTCCTTTGAGATCTCTGTTTCAGGAAAGCAGTTTTGTATGAGGCAAACTTAAAGCTTTTGGCAAACTTTCCAGAGAAATTTCATTTTATTAAGAGGCTACGTACTCCAGGATTTGTTGCTACTCAGTTTAACTAGTTCCTGTGTTTATTAACATGTGACTGTTTCTTATATCTCTGATATGCAGCCATTTTCTTATGTATTTTATAGCCAGGAGCCCTTCACTATGATTTTTGGTGTCTGTTATCCCAATCATTTCATTTTTCTCACCAACTTCAGTAATAGCCAGATTCCTTTTTATCCTAAGTCTAGGAGCAGAATGAAAATAGTAAAAAATGCCATATGAAAACCTGAATTCCCTAGGAGAGGTCTCTTTCTGATTTCTGATTGGTTGTCTTTGCCAATGATAAAGAAATGTACTATCATTAAAGTCTGGCTGATAAATGATACTTTTTGGCAACACTGTTATACAAGCAATGGTGTCTTTTGGTCCATATCCGGTATTTCTCCTTGGAAGATCATACTTTGAATTGCAGCACCAGCCTTGGCTTCTTGTTTCCAGTTGAGCTATTTCACCTTGATGGCAGCATGAGATTGGTTCTGTCATTACTTATAGAGATGTTTCAATGCTTCTGGCTGATTTCTGGCACCTCCTTGAAGCATTACCCTGCCCATCCTGGATGCTTCTGTTTCTTAGATGTTCTGCCCTCATCAATTTTCCTCACATGCCAATCCTGTCAGAGTTGAGTTTTCACGATCACTGTGTCAAATTTGAAGAAGCATATGCATCCTGAACCCTGACCAGTGGGGATTTTATTCTGCCTGCTGAGGTTGTGTGGGTGCTGTTTGCATTAGAATTCAGAAACCGGCTGTTTTTTATAAAAATTGCCGTTGGAATCTCTACAGGGATTGCATCAAACCTATAGAGGCTTTGGGTAGTATGGATATCTTAACAATATAAATTCTTCTAATTCATGAACACAGGATACTGTTCCATTTATTTGTCTCTTTCAGTTTATTTCGTCAGCGTCTTGTAGTTTTCAGTAAAGAAATCTTTCACCTCCTTGGTTAAATTTAATTGTCAGCATTTTGTTGTTTTTATTCTGTTATAAATGGGATTATTTTCTTTATTTCTTTTTAAGATAATTCATTGGTATTGCATAGAAACACTACTAATTTTCGGATGTTAATTTTGTATTTGCAGCTTTACTGAATTTGTTTATTAGATCTAACAGTTTTCTGGTGAAGCCAGAACTGGAAGACCAGTTAAAAACAACCTCTCAGGTGTTCCCAATTAGTCTTTCTGATTGATAAGGGCCAGGAGCTACACTCAGCAGTGGGTGGGGCTATAAATTATCTCTTCAGCCTGGTGAAGCAAGGGAAACCTCCAAGCCTGGCAAGCCTTTTAGTCTGTGGTCTTGACGTGAGCTGACCTGCCCTCCAGGTTCCCTGGCCAAATGGTGCCACTGGCTTTGCTCTGTGGACTATCAGCTCTGCCTACTATACCCTTGGCTCAAGCATTGCTGGACTATACAGCTTCCAGGTGTTCCTGATCAGGCTCTTCTGTCTGGGAGAAAGCCTGGGAGCTCCACTTAGCCGTGAGCCACGCCATGACTCAGCAACTTTGCCTGATGACTCAAATCAGGCAGACCTGCACTCCGCCGCGTTTCCTCGTCAGACTGAGCCCATCTTGGCTCTGCAGAGGAGCAAAGTTGCTGGTTGGGACTACGACTTGGGCGCTGCAGGTAGGAGCTCCCGTCTGCCAAGATTCTAGTGCTGGTTGTTGCAAACCCCTTCCCCGCTCTCTGTCACAGATTCCCCTCCAATCCCCACGGGGGAAGACCAGAATGGGTACTCCCAAGAAGTGACCCTAGTCTCTCTTTTCGCACTAGAGGAAATGTAGACTTAGAGAGACCTCTGAGCATGGTGCTGTGCGGGCCTGTGGGAGAGAGAATGCAGTCAGCATGCAGCTGCTTCTCTTACGCTCCTAATGCAGTCTGTCTTGGTCTTTGCGGTGCGGGAGGGCCTTCAGCCCTTGTGCTCTAGGATTCTCTCATTGTTGTCTTGTCCATAAATAGTTTTTGTGAAGGGAAGCGAAGTCAGGAACGACCTATGTTGCCATCTCAGTGACGTCACTCCCTTTCTTATAAATGTAAAAATTTCTAGCTATAGTTCCTATTTAATATATATATGTATATAGAGTTATAGTTATACATTTTGGAATTTACATAAAATGAGAATATTTGTGAGAGCTTATACTGCCTGTTTTTTAATGGACTACAAATAATACCATGCCTTAATCATCATGCTGCATGTTTTTATTCCTTGACTTGCATGCCTATACTTTATACACTATCCAAATATGTAATTGTCTGACTAGGAATCAAATATTCTCCTCTAGGATCTTGTTTCTTGGCATTGCATTTCCCATATTACCTTTAAGAAGAGAAAATTGCACTAAAAATAAATGTCAGCTAGCCATTTCAGAGCTATCCATAATGGAAAACTGCTATTCCCACGTAACGTAGTATCACAGATGCTTACAGTTAAGAGGCTTTAGAGCTTGTTTAGGGCCCAGAACGATGGCTACAACCTTGTTGACGCTAAGTAAAAATTTTTTTGAACTAATGAATAAATCATGTACCAGGCTTCATTTTATACACACTGTTTTTAAAAGGTGTGTTCCAGAAAAACAAATGACTTTGCCAAGGTAACTTGGTGTTCAATAAAAATAATTAACTCTTCATTATAATACTCTGCCATCTAGATTTGAATGAATGGCTAGATTTAAGAGTATTAGTAATAATTTCTTGAAGTATGGACTTTAGAATCAGACTGTCCAATTTCAAAACTTAGCTCTTCTGCTTGCCAGCTGTGTGACCTGAGGCAAGTCCCTCAACCACTTGGAGCCTCAGTTTCTTCATTTAAAAATGTAGATAATGATATCACATACCTCATACCTGTGTAATAAGAAATTTGGCTGGGATGTAGGCTCTGAACCCTTGGAAAAAGAATTTGGTTGGAACCTGGGTTCCTGGGAAGCAGCCTCTAAATTCATGGAATTTCCTGAGTAAGGAGTGTCTTTGCTATTCACGGTGGGCCCTGATCGTTTATCCTAGTGAGGTGACTCAGGGTCTGACCCTAGAAAGTTTAAGCTAATGACTCAGGATAGAAGCTGGCTGTGCCAGAAAGACCAATCATGTGTTTACAGGGTTGGAGCTTTAAGCCACATGATATTGGCCCAACCTCTAGGGAGAAGAAGTAGACTGGAGACTGAGTCTAATGGCTAGCAATTCAATCAATTATGCTTATGTAATGAAGCCCCAATATAAACTGTGAACAGCTGAGCTAAGGTACCTTCCCTGTTTGGTAACAATCCGTGTCCTGACTTCACAAAAGAAAAATGGAAGCTTCACATTTGGAGCCCTCCCTGACCTTGCTCTATATGCTTCTTCTTTTGGATGGTTTTGATTTATTTTCTTTTGGCTGTAATAAAACTATACTCACAAGTATAGTGTTTTCCTAAGTTCTGTGAGTCATTGAACCTGAGGGGGTAGTAAGAATCTCTGAATTCGTAGCCAGTTGGTCAGAAGTGAGGGTGGCCTGAGGACTCCTGAACTTGAAGCTGGTGTCTGAAGTGAGGACAGTATTGGCGAGGACTGTGCACTTTGTGGTGTCTGTAGTAACTGTGGGTAGTTGATGTCAAAAGTTACTGGAATGTCTCAAAGTTATTACGAGAATGAAATGGTGTTCACTATTATAATTAATGGTTCACGTTCTTCATGACTGATAAATATGGCAGTAATAATAAGTGTTAGTCATTGTTTACTGAGTATGTTTTATTTAACCCTTAGAACCATTCTATAAGATGTTTCTATAAAGCCACTTTTCAAATTGTTTAAGGAAATATATTTAGTAAGTGATAAATGGACATTAAATAAAAGGTCTGTGCTCCTTAGTACAATGTAATACAGCTTTTCCCACTTATTCTAGCCTAAGGCTGGCATCTCATTTTCCAGAAGAAATTATTATGGGTATAATCACTTAAAATTTTGGCCTGATGTTTTGTTGGCAAAAGAAGAGGAATGGAAAATTTACCTCTATATTTCCCTATAATTGAACTACTCATTACTGTATAGAATGTTTGGCTGTCTATCATAACAAATAGACCTCAGAAATTAAAATAATGCAAACTCAATATGCTTATTTTTAATAAACTTTATTAAGGTTTATTTTTAATAGAAGTACTGGGTTTATAAAACATCTATGGGGCTGTTTCTTGTGGTATTCAAAAAAAACCCAAACTGATAGAGAATCTTCCGTCTTAAGTAATGGCTCCCAAAGCTTCCTTGGGTGTCATCTCCAATTAAGCTGAACAGAAGTTGTGGGAAAAAGTTGGGGATAAAATAGGAAATGTTTATACGGTTTAAGCCTAGAAGTAATTTCAGCTTACATTCTGTTGACTAGATCTCAGTCATATGGGCACATCTAACTGCAAAGGAGGCTGGGAAGTACAGCATAGCTGTGGAAGAAGAGGAAAAATGCAATACTAGCAGTTTAGTATTTCACTGTTAATTTTTCATATACTTTCTTTGCAGCCCCATTAAATCCTGGCAGAAAGTAGTCAATAACAATTAAGTGACCATTGATTATCTCGTTAAAGTCCTCCCCTTCCATGAAATACCCTCTTGCCTGCCACAGCTGAAAAATGTTATTCTTTTTCACTGGCTGGTTACTTTGCCTAAAATTCCACTGTAGACATTTCAAGCTTTATGGTATTCACTGTAGAAATTTACCATAGGCATTTCTGGCTTAATTCCTTATTAAAATGCAAATTACATCATCAGGGATAAATGTTATCAGCCATTTATACCTTGGAAAGCACATATTTATCAGACGCTTTGCTACTGGCTCTAGTTCATTGAAAGAGTCTTTTCACTGGTGGGAGTGGGGAGAAACATAGGCAGGGAGGTCACCAAGTGAAATGGGCAAATACAAAAGCTCCATCGCATCTATTCTCACAATGCTGTCTAGAGAAAGCTGGGATTCATTTATACATACTCCCATATGTGTGCTGGGTGTCTTACTTCTTTAAGGAGGGTGAAATAATAGACCTGATTCTGGCAATCTTAAATATTCATTTTTTCTGAGTAAATGAAAAATAAAATGTTTAAGATTCTTCCTGCCTTTTTTTCTTTTCTGCTTTTTATCATAAAGCTGAATGTTTGCTTCTCTTCGTCCTTCTCTTGGTCTAAATCCTTTGGCAAAAAAAGAGTGGAGAGATGGTGTTTGCTAGTCCCATGGATATGGAAATATATAATTGCAGAACCCTGGGGTTAAGGAATGGAAAACTGTCCTGTTGTGATTGTGTAGTGTGATCCAGACCTCTATTTTATAGCAGGTCAGTTATGCACCCTCTGACTCACACCACCCTTTCTCCTGATATTTGCTGTCTTTTAGTTCCAATTTTTTTTTTTAAATTGAACAGAAGAACTAGCATTGCTCTATAGCAAGTAGAGTTTCTTAAACCTTGCACCTATGACAGAATTTCCCATACCACACCTTCCAATTCATTGAGGAACAGCGTATTTCACTGGATAACTCCTAATCTTGCAGGTCTATTTCAAAACCCTGTGCAATAGACAACCACAGGCTTTATTAAAGTTCTTACCTATAGGTGCTTGGTGATATCCAATTGACGTATGTAATTACATATTTAAAACTGACAAACATTGCTTATGGTTATAACACTTCTTTTTACTTGATAAAGTCCTGGCAAGTGAGCAGACATAGGCTGCATTCCCTTTCAACAAAAACTTCATCTCTCTGGCATTGAGGTAGGAAAGAATCACCAAAATGAGCACTTAGGATGTCACAGAATCCTAGATCCTCACAGAACCTGACTATCCTGAGGGTAAGCATAACCTAGATAGAATGTTACTCAGAATCATCATTTGAGATCTCTTATACCTGGAAACAATGCTGCAGACATACAGTAAAGGGAGGACCAGGAAGGAAGGGAAGGAGGAGGAGGGAGAATTATTTCCTATCAGTGGTTTCCAGAAAGGGGGATGAAATTAGACATTGCCACCACTTGTTTTCAGAGTAGACTTTAAGTGGTGGCTTAAAATGATCAATTAAAAACTAATAGAAGGGAGATAGATCAAAAATTCAGGTGGTGAGAATTTAAGGCAATGACATTTCATATTGATATTTTTCTCAAAGAAAAAGTATACATTTGAAGTGTCTTGATTTGTCATAGATAATCCCCCAATATTTCTTCCATTCTTTATGCATTTATTTTGCTTTCTCATTTAGGATTCTGTATCTACATAGACATTTATACACATACACAGATATACTGTAAAATGTATTTTCTTTCATAACAGTCTTGTTTTCAACCAGAAATAAAGATGGAAGGAAAGTTAAGGACAAATGGGAGAAAAACTGAGACTTTTTTTCCAAAAGAATTTGAACTGAACAAATTCAGATCAGCTCAGAGAATATTTTGATGTTATGTCTGGTTTTCAATCCAGCACTTTTTTTTTTTTTTTGCGGTATGCGGGTCTCTGACTGTTGTGGCCTCTCCCGTTGCGGAGCACAGGCTCCGGATGCGCAAGGTCAGCGGCCATGGCTCACGGGCCCAGCCGCTCCAAGGCACACGGGATCTTCCCGGACTGGGGCACGAACCCGTGTCCCCTGCATTGGCAGGCGGTCTCCCAACCACTGCACCACCAGGGAAGCCCAATCCAGCACTTTTATATAATATACAGCTTTGTTTCCTCTTCATCCTGGTTCATTTAAGCATTATTTTAGAAAACAAAACAAAGCAAAAAAATGAATTGGGGCCACATATTGGGGGAAAAAAGCCTATTCAAAACCATGCAAATTAGCATAATATGCTAATAGCATATAACAAGTTAAAATGAATACATTCGGGTCAAGTCATGGCTGATTTCAAGACTGAGTAACCTGTGCCAGGCAGGTGTTTGTCCTCACAAATGTGTCTCACTCTGCAGTATTTCTAGGGACCAGTGTGACTGCAAGTACTACAGGAAGCTCCAGATAACAGTGAATTGTCTGGAATATTCTATACACAATGTGACTAAAATAAACTAGTATGTGATAGTTGAAAATTCTAATTTTTGCCCCAAAATTTGTATCTTAAAAAAATATAACTTCTGAGAGGCATGCTACAGAGGATTGAGAATGAGACCTCTGGCCTCCTACTGCCTAAGTTCAGATTCTAGCTCCATCTTTCAATAGCTACGGAAATGGGAAACCACTTATCTTTCTGAACCTCAGTTTCCTCCTCTATCAGAGAATAATAATGAGGATAATTTCTACCTCATGAGGTTGTAGTTTAAGGCATTTAGAGTCTGGCACAAGTAAGGGTTTAGTTAGTGTTGACTATCGGTAGCATTGCTAACCTTCCATTTAAAAGCAAAATATTTTACCAAGGTAATGAGAATGGGGGGAAAAACCCTCAGTTTGGGTTTGGCATAAAGAAAAAAGACTGTAATCCTGACTCCCCCTTAGATAGACTCAACCACTCATGCCCTTTTATTTCTGGTCTCTTTGCTTATCTATGGACTTTAGGGTAAGGTAAGAATGGAACCCCTGCTTTCTTCAATTGCCTTGATTGACCAGGCCCTAAACACACCTGCTTCTTTGGACCATATATCCCGCTGGTATTAATATATAAAATAGCATCCTGACGTACCCTGGAGGTTCAGCCTGATTATCTTGGAGGAAATTCCAAAATAGGAAAACTTGCTATCTAAATCATTGACATCAGCAAGGATCACATAATCTTATTATTAAAAATTATTTTATTCATCTCCAACTTTCCACCTGTGTGAGGTAGTGTCTTCTGAGAAGCAGATGCCAAATTGGGATTAGCTGTGCAAGAAATTTATTGGCAAAAAGGCCTGTGAGGAAAACTCAGGAAGAAGTCAGAGAAGATTTAGAGAATTGTCAGACCAAGATGCAGGTCTAATTCCTATGAAGGAGAGAAGGAAGCAAGGAAGGTTGAGTAGAAAAAGGTTTTGACTGTAGAGCAGTTCAAAGGAAGTTTTAACAAAGCCAACGAGGAGCTCTCAAGCCAGAGTCACCAGTCATAGGAGTCTCATATCTCCCAGGAAATGGCCTGGCTTCATATACTTGTTGCATTCAGTCACTGGCTGTGAGCAATCTGGTGGAAAGCAGGGCCACTGAGCAGACACATCAGTGGATTTCAGTGTACATCACTGGGGTCCACCGGTGAGTTATGCTCCCTGTTGTGAGATATATGAGAGGCTACTTCATGGCCACCAAACCATCTGATGCTTGAACCTCTTCCTCTATGCTGTCTCCTCTCCGTAATGATGAGATTTCACCACCTCCTCTACTCAGGCACCAACTTGGCTCCCATCCCCTTCCCTCTCTGCCTTTTCTTTGATCTCAACTGATTTTCAGAACACTCCTTATGCCTTTGACTGTATCACAATGAACTCCAAAGACAACTGTGATGTTTAAATTTTTTGTTTAGGGTTAACTATTAGCCAAACTCCAGATATATAAAATGTAAATAATAATTCCCAGAGCAAGCACGATCTCCAGTTGTTATTGCTCTTTGCCAAGACTGATAAATTGTGGTAGAGAACCAATGACATGAAACTTTACAGACTCAGAAAGGCAGATCAGAGTGTTAAAATGGTGTAGGCAACGGTCTGCATTAATACTGTGCTTTGTTCATTGATGATACTTATGATCTGCTTGTAAGAACACATGAATATTCAAATATCCTGAAATCTTTCCAAATCTATAAACAATAAGCTTTCCGTTTTGTTTTGCTTTCATCAGTGTTTACTAATTTAAACAATGATGGAAAATGATAACCAACGATAATAAAGTCAATTACAAAACTGACTTTACAGAAAAGAGCATTAAATTTCAAACCAGTGACAATAATCAGTTTACCAAGCTTCCAAATGTACATAGGCCAAACAGTTCTCATTAATGTTTTCAAAACTTTCAGATGTGGTAGAATTTTATAACAAATTGTAAATGATTTATGAAAAGAAAAATTTGTAGTCAGTCTCTGGCTAGAGAAACAGAGAAAGAGAGAAACTCAGAGCTAATTCCACAGTGCTTTGCAGTTAGCTTTATTAATTCCAAATGCCCAAATAAGGTAAAAAAATCACATTTTTTCCTCTAGTATTTTAGCTCAGGTTTCCACAGCAAAATAGCACAGATAAGGTAGCTTAAACAACAGAAAATTATTTCTTACAGTTCTGGAGGCTGGGAGGTCTACCACCGAAGTGCCAGAAAGGTAGATTTCATGCTGAGGCCTCTTGAGCTTGTAGGTGGCCACCGTCTTGCTGGGTGCTCACATGACCTCTTTTTTGTGTGAATATGGGGAGACAGAGCAAGCTCTTTGGTGTCTGTTCTTGTAAGGACACTCATCCTGTCATGAGCACCACCCTACACTCATAAGTAAATTCAACCCTAATTACCTCCCCAAAGTCCCATCTCCAAATATTATTGCATTGGGGGTTAGGACTTTAGTCTGTAAGTTGGGGTGGGAGCAAACATTTCAGTCCATAATATAAAGTAATTGCTGTAGCTTCAGAGCTCACATCTGTAACACAGCATGAATCACAGCATGATCAAATTACAATACCTCCCAGCTTAGCTGGAGGTCCATTCTTTTTCATCTCCAGTCTCTTTGCAAATTCTCTCATGGATCCCCAGGGTTCTTGACAAAGATCAGTATTTTATACCTTCTTTGTACGGAAAGTTATCTGCTGTGAAATTGGGGTTTGAGGGATGTTCCTCAAAGCCAGTTGCCGTAACAGTGATGACCTCCTAGTCTGCTGTTTTTGGTTACTTCCAGGCTACTCACCATAGCCAAACTGAGATCTTAGAGTTACTGATTAAACCATTACAACATGAAGCAATGCCCCATGTGTAGTATAGCATCACTGCCATCCCAGTGCCATCTTGCTGCCTCTGTGGTGCTGATGTTAAGTCTCTGCTGATTCTTCCAGGACTCTGTGAACGGCCCAGGTGTCCTACAGCAAAACCCACCAAGTATTACAGCTCTTTGTCATCCAGATTGTCACATACATGCAACACGCATGCATATACACAAATACACAAACACAGAATTGTTTTCCCAACAAGACACCTAGAGTGATATCAGTGGGTACTTATGATACAGAGACCAAACTCTCTCTGCCTCAATACTCGGATGGTGTTGAGTATTAAGCACAAGTCCAGATTCTTCTTCCCTTATGGTTAAGTTTATCTCAGAGACCTCATTGGCCTTTTATCTCCATATTGCTCCGCCAGGCTTCTTCTGTTTCATTCTACAGATTTCAGTACACATAAAATTTAAGAGAGAAAGGTCAGAATCTATTGACAAAGCTGGTTTGATGCTATGTTCAGCCAAAAGTTTCTGTTGTAACCTTCTTCACAATGAAATGGGTACATGCCTTATATTGAGATATATAGATAAATAGGTAGGTAGATAGGTATGTAGGTAGGTAGATAAATAATGGGTTTTTATTCTGAAAATTTAATCTGATAAGAAAAGCATTATAATTGACTGTATAGCACAAGGAACTGTATTCAGTATCCTGTAGTAACCTACAATGGAAAAGTATCTGGAAAAGAATATATATATATCCATATATATTCTTGTATATATGTATAAGAACACATATATATATATATAATATCTATATCAATTCTGTATACCTGAAACATAAATCACCTATACTTCTAGGAAAAAAAAAAGAAAAGCACTATATCTTATCAACCCAAACAAACAATGACAGGGCCTCATTGTGGATGTCAGTGCCGTGGGGAAATAATCTTGATACTCTGGACTGCTTTTCCTCTGACTCTAACTTTCATGCTATATTCTGAGGTTGAAGAACAATAGAATAAAAATCATGACAGTTCTAATATGTACTTCCTCAATATGCTTTGAATACCTCATTCTTGGGGTGAAATTCTACAACTTTCTAAGTGTTAGTATCAATAGGTCTGACTTTTGGACTTCCCTGGTGGCGCAGTGGTTGAGAGTCCGCCTGCCGATGCAGGGGACACGGGTTCTTGCCCCGATCTAGGAAGATCCCACATGCCGCGGAGCGGCTGGGCCCATGAGCCATGGCCGCTGAGCCTGCACGTCTGGAGCCTGTGCTCCGCAACGGGAGAGGCCACAACAGTGAGAGGCCTGCGTACCGCAAAAAAAAAAAAAAAAAAAAAAAAAATAGGTCTGACTTTTAAAGGAAGCTCCACAGGTGAAAGATACATGTGCAGGTATCTGAGCTCCAGAGGAATACACTCACCTGGTTCAGATTTTGCCTTGTCCCCTCCCAGTGTTTGAGGTTGTGCCACATCCCTGCTCAGTGCCAGACACTGAAGTTCCTTCATGGCCCAAAGCTCAACAAGGAGCTGGGAGGTGTGGAGTTGAGACCAAATTGAGGTCTGGTGATGAGGGGGATGAGGCAGTGCACCACCACAGGCCACTCAACCTTTGGTCCCTGACCAGGGAAGCATGGTGGTCAGAAATATGGGTCTAGTTGGAGAACTGCTCTTTAGTACTTATCACTTAAAATAAAATGTGGCTGGTATCCCCAGGCTCTTGTTATAAAGCCGAATGTTGCAGTTTCCATCTTCAGCTTGTGAACTTTCCCTGGTTGAACTCAGTCGATGCTGAATTTATTTTCTAGGTATCTAATTTTATCATAAAAACTGAGCTCTGAAATTAAAGCTGGGTTATATCAAGTGTCTTGGGAATCTGAAATTTGTGCCTTACTGGCTTCCTCAAGTTTCATTTCTTAACATGAAAAAAATTCTCCCTTTCACGTCTTAGAAAGAGAGAATATGCAGACTTTAGGAATTTAACAGCATCTAATCACGGCAGCAATACCCACAATGGCAGATCTGTAGACACAACAGCATGGAACTTTAACTGTTTGTTACTCTCATAAATCTTCATGCTGTCACTCTAGCTGTCCCTGTGCCTCTTACCGTCTCTCTGTCATGCCACGCTAGGAACTGATTTCATAGTTGACATGTTGGTCTCATTTCCTAAACTGTAGCTTCCTCCAGGCCAAAGACCACATCCTCTTACCTAGAGCATCTGGCAAGTTCTGGGACATGGTCAGTGCTCCAGCAGCATTTGATTTTAAAAGAAGAATTTAAAAGGGCCTGTTAGACCTGCATTCAGACTGCTTCTGGGAGGCACCTTGATGTAGAATTGCTAGTCCAGAGTGTCAGTATTTACCTGGGGCTGCTCTGGTGATGGCGTGCTGTCTGGCTCTGTGCCCCTTTCCCCAGAGGGAAGACCCAGTGTCCTCCTGCATCCCTCATGACAATGCTCAAGGGTGATTCATGGATGTAGGTCCAGATGGAAGACATATACTGCTTGTTATAGTGTAATTAGCAATCTGATGGGGCTCTACCCATATTAGGAAGAAAGTATAGCATGGGTAAATGGGGAGACTTCAGTCTTTTAGCCTGAATTTGAGTCCTTTTCAATTACTAGATGTATTACTGTGAACGAACCCTCCTGAACGTTAGCTTTTTATTTTCAAAATGGAGAAAATAATATCTTCTTTTCTGTGGGTTTTCGTATATATGATCTGAAATAGTACAAGTAAAAAAGCCTTGTAGATCATAAAATATCATTGGAATAAAAATATATCATTATTGTGAACTTATCTATAATAAATTTACTGATGGTAAGGCACTGAAATCTTCTATCAGATACTCTTGCAAAGTCTGGTCACTCAGTGTAAATTATGCAAGAATTGGATAATTTTGTAGTAAGTTCTGAAATAAATGCAAACCCCTCCAGTTGCAGTTTGCATTGGGTTACATATTGAGTTATAGGTGCAATAGGTACTCCTAGCAAATGAGGCAGCAAGTGAGACCAGCCTCCAAGCTACCTGATCTCAGTTAAGAATATCAATGACTTAAAAGAAAATTCCTACCAGCAAAACCATAATAACTTACCACAGGAAGACATGGCTTACAAGACCATAAAATGAAAGCTATATTTTGTCTTTACATGTAATGAGAAACAAGAGTTGCAGTGGAGGCAGCCCTGGGAATCATACCCCACAGAAGCATGCAGGAGCCCCAAATAATCACTGGTGCCCTAAGACCTGAAGAAGGGGACGTGTCCTGATATAAAAGATGCAGCAGCCCCTGTGGCAGCCCCAGACTTGCTGTTGCCCAGGAGAATCCTCCCCTCATCCAGGGTCAGGCTTGGAGCAACTGCCGCTGCTCTTGTCACTGCAACCAAGGTTTCTGGAAGCTCTCCTCCACTTCCCTTTACTTCAGGCCTTCAGTAACAATGTTCAACCTGCCCCCAATCATGTGCATTTCTTCTTTCATGAAGAAATGCCTATACTTAGAGATGGGGGATTACTCTTTGTAGCAAAGCACTCTCTGTATTTTCAAGTTGACATAGTTAGTAGAAAATAGTATTAATATATACATGCCATGCGGAATATCTCAGTTGTGTTGACAGAGTGATACCATAAACTGTTTAGTCATAATGAGTCTTAGTTTTTTAGGTTAAGAGCTGTATAATTTTGGGGGGGGGGGGGGCGGTTTCTACTTAAAGTGACAGTGGAACTACATTAAGTCCCTAGGACCAGAAACCTAAAAGTAAAAACAAGGCTCCATAATTTTGTTGGAAGGCATCTTTCTGTAAATTAAACAAATTGCCCAGATGCCTCTTTCTCTGATTGCAAAGACATTCTTCATGAGTAAATTCCCTCTGGGAGTCAAAATGTACATCCAGTAAGAGTTTCAGTAAAGCATCTAGGAATCTAGGTTTTTTGTTTTTTGTTTTTGCGGTACGCGGGCCTCCCACTGCTGTGGCCTCTCCCGCCGCGGAACACAGGCTCCGGACGCGCAGGCCCAGCAGCCACGGCCACCGCCCTCGGGCCCAGCTGCTCCGCGGCACGCGGGACCCTTCCGGACCGGGGCACGAACCCGCGTCCCCCGCATCGGCAGGCGGACTCCCAACCACTGCGCCACCAGGTAAGCCCCAGGGAAGCCCCGGAATCTAGGCTTTTGATGTGTGATTAGCTTTCCCTCCTGATGTGTCCTTCCTATGCATCGAGTTTAGAGAGTTGTTTTTGTCCTGTCCCCAAGTCTCACTGCATCTGTCAAAGAACAGCCCAGCCCAGCACACAGCAGATTCCAAGGCTGCAGCTTTCCTTAGGCTTTCTATCCCATAGCATTTGGGTCCGAGTACACATTCGTTCCTGTTTCTTTTTTTTTTTTTTTTAATTCAGGCATTCTCAAAGTATTAGAATCTTGCCAGATGAATGTGTGAACCGGTAATACAGAGGATTACAGTGAGATATACAATTGTATTCTTAAAGTTAAGAGCTTTGTCATTCAGAAATAAAGACAGGAGGCCACTGTTTGTTTTGCATGCCATCTTATCTCCAGAAAATATTATAGATTCTGGCACATAGTAAACCCTCAATGTTTATCAGATGAATGAATGAATAAATAAATGAATGAGTCATGATACTACAAAGGGTCATGTAAAGTGTCTTGAGAAAAAGAAAACACTCCACCTTTTGGGATCTTTGACTACCCTTATCGTGGGGCCAGAGATGACACTTTGGGTGAACTCTCTTCAATTAATAACCCCCAAACACAGCTGGGAAAATCTACAGCCCTACATTTACAACTCTTTTATTTTGTTTTATTTTGTTGCAAGACGATCGATCACCACGGTAAGTAAGTCTAGTTAATGTCTGTCACCACACAGAGTTACAATTTTTTTCTTGTGATGAGAACTCTTAAGATCTACTCTCTTAGCAACTTTCAAATATGCAATACAATATTAACTGTAGTCACCGTGCTGTACCTTACATCCCATGACTTGTTTATTTTATAACTGGAAGTTTGTACCTTTTGGACCCCCTTTATCCATTTCGTCCATCCACACCCCCTGTCTCTGGTAACCACCAGTCTGTTCTCTGTATCTATGAATTTGCAGGGTTTTTTTTTTTCTTTGATTCCACATATAAGTGAGATCATATGATATTTGTCTTTCTCTGTCTGACTTATTTCACTTAGCATAATGCCCACAAGGTCCCTTATTTACTGGACTCTTGAGTGGACAGGGTACAGCTTTAGTTGGAAAAACCTGGCAGAGTTCACCTTATTTCTATACTGCTACACTTTTTGTTTTCTATCCAAGTTCAGAATTTGATATCCAGACACCAAATTAAGTCCAAATGTTCCCTAAAGGCACTTTGAATAATTGTTACTGATGCCAGGTCACAGTGGATTCTGAAAACAGGGCTTTCCCGTGCAGAGATAGGGATCATTGTACCATAGGGAAAGATGCTCATAAGTAAACTCCCGAGGGGAACAAATACACAACACATTTAAAGAAATAGGAGAAACATATTTCAGTGTGGTGTTTGGGTTTTCAGTGAAGGAAGAACTGATGCCTAGAAGGACAGGTTTGGGCAAAGCACTCTTCTTTCTGTCCCTTATTTTGTGTCCCATGTCAAGGTCCTTGTTGTTTTGTCTATTGGGAAGGTCATTTACCTATATCATTTCGTGAATTTTTCCTTCACAACATTCAGACACAACTCAAATTTCCTCTCCTCAGAGATCCTTCCTTGACTACCTAGCTGAAGCACTTCCCTGTCATTCTATAATATTAGCCTATTTTATAGTCTTCGGAGCACTGAACAATATTTTATGTTTCTTCATGTTCACCATGTTTATGCCACTTATACTCTCTTTCCAGTCACCCCTCTCCATTGCTACATCCAAGTGCCTGGCCAAGGATAACTTGGCGGAGACTAACTGAGGGGTAGGAAAAGGCTTTGAATTCTAGATTTTTTTTGAGTGGACAAAAGGGATTCATTGGAATTTCTTTAGCTATGGGAGGGCACATGTCCAGAATTGTGCCTCAGAGAAATTACACTGGTGGCAACGTGCAGCCTGGATTAAAGAAGAGAGATCCTGACACAGAGTTCAGGAAAAATAAGGATGTTAGATTGTTTTTTTTTTCCCTATTTGATGTGGAAAATATTGCTCCAAGTTATATTTCTTTATACAATATAGTAGCTGTTTAAACTAGAAACAGGTTTTAAACTAAAGGAAATCTATTATTTAAGACCTGTTAAATATCATGTGTTATACATATTTCCCAAAGCAGCTATTAGTTTTGTGTGTGTGTGTGTGTGTGTTTAACAAAGTCTCATTTGGTTGCTAAAAGCTATCAACATGGCTCTATAAAGATGAAGACAACTGTTAACCAAAGGACCTAAGCATTTTAACCCAGACAATGCAAAGAGTCTTGGAATTCAGAATCTACTGTAATTATTGCAGTTAAAAACTAGTGACGGCTATTTAAAAAGCTTTCTCTCTTGAGATGGTATGTCCTTGTATTCCAGGAACTTAATGAGGGATAATAATAATGATTATGATAATGATAAT
Source organism: Hyperoodon ampullatus (assembly GCF_949752795.1). NCBI lineage: Eukaryota > Metazoa > Chordata > Mammalia > Artiodactyla > Ziphiidae > Hyperoodon > Hyperoodon ampullatus. The sequence goes on along the minus strand of NC_136922.1, from coordinate 55,529,734 downwards.
CTCATCAAAATCATGCAAGTATCTTTAAAAAGCCTAAAATGAGTTTCCTATTGAGATGATGAAAAGGATTTTTTTCAGGCCAAGTAGAGAATTGAATTTCTACATAGTCCAATTAATTTCACACAGAGGAAAAAATGACCACAACTATTACATGGCTCCATGCTTTACTCTCAACCCTGTGTGGCAACCACAACAAATCAACAGTATAGTTATTGAGCAACTAATGTGTTAGGTACTGATGGTTGAAAACTATTTACAAATATATGTCACTGGCCAATTAGGAAACTGTATAAAGTGTGGATGAGTCAGTACAAACATCGCAAGTACTGGCACATGTTAGGAAAAAAAGTCATTCAAACCAAAATAATCTTTTGGGGCATTCAAGAGCTTTCTGTTCTGTATATCTCTTGATCTCTTATGACTTCTCTATATTAGATTGTTATAATTTTTCAGGAAAAAAATTAATTTATTCCCATATTTTTATCACATGGCTTTCAAACCTCCACTTCAATTCTGTGGTGTCTATTTAAAAGACATGATGTATATGAGTCAAATCATTATGTTGTACACCTTAAACTGATACAGAGCTGTGTTAATTATATCTCAATAAAACTGGAAGGAAAAATACAAATAGGTAAATTTGTTTTTAATTAATTAACCAGTTAATTAAAAACATCTGATCATGACTCTTTTCTGCTTATAACCTGTTAATAGCTACCCAGAATTAATAGAAAAAGGCCAGCCCTCTAAACGTGACACATAAGGTCCTCCATTGCTGGTGCTTTGCCTAATTCTCTAGCCATGTTTTCCAAAACCCTCTACAAGCTGATTTTTGTATCTATGCAGTTTCTCGACTGCTTGCTTCTACTCATGCTGCCTGGAATGCCCACCTTTCCTACCCCACCTTCTTACTTCCTCTCCTAACTCTTACTTAACCTTCAGTACTAAATTTAAACATCATCTCCTCAAAGATGCTTTCTCTAAGGCTTTCTCTTTCACTTAAGGCTTAGTTAAGTGCCTTTAATCTAGACTTCCATTGTTCTCAGGATATTTCTATCATATACTTATCATTAACCTTATTGGTACCTACTTACATCACTCTACCTAATTCTTCAATAACATCTGTACTCATTTCATGACAAAAGTGCATCATTCTCACTACTTCTTTCCAATGGCTCATGAAAGAGTCACCAAGGCCATCCTTTATATGAAATATAAATCATTTAACTGTTACTGTATTGTTTGACTAGTTGCAATATTTACATAGTTGAACATTCCAAATTTTAACAAATTATTTAACAAAGTATAGTATATATAAATTCTATAAATTATACAGGTACAGGTTAATAAAATTTTTCATAAATTGAACATACCCATGTAATTACCACACAGGTCAAGATATCAAGATATAGAATATTGCCAGCACCACAGAAGCCCCATCTAGGACCTCCCTGTCATGATCACTAATTCCTATTAAAAGTTAATTATCAAAGATTATTTTGCCTGATTTTGAACTTTATATAAATACAATAACATTATTTGTACTCTTTTGTGTTTGGAATATTTCCCTCTAGACTGGGTTTGTGAGATTCACCGTAGCCTCTCATGCAGAAATAGTTCATTGCTTTACAGAGCCGGGTAGAATTCCCTTGTATGAATATATCATGAATTGCTTACATATTCTTTGCTTGATGATTGTTTGGTTTATTTCCAGCCTGTAGCTATTGAGAACAACTCTGCTCTGAACGTTGTGTACTTGTCTTTTGCTGTAAATATTTGTGTGTTTTTATTGGTTATATGCCTAGGAGTAGAAAGTCAAGTCACATGGTATGCACGTGTTAATCTTTAGTAGATACTGACAGTTTTTCAGACTGGTTATATCAATTTAAATTCCCACGAATAGTATCTGATAGTTCCTCTTGTTCTGTATCATCTCCAACAGTTCTGATTTCAGCTGTTTATTTATATATGCAGTTAATTTACTGGTGGTTTTAATTTGCAATTCCCTCATCACAACGATAGGTTTTGTTTTTCCTCACCTGTATTAATATATAATTGGTATATAATGTTGTGTAAGTTTAAGGTGTACAATGTGATGATTTGATACATATCTACGTAGATATTACAAAATGATTAACACAATAAGGTTAGTTAATACATCCATCACCTCACATGTTTGCAATTTTATTTTTTTATGGTGAGAACATTTAAGATTTATTTTTAGCAACTTTCAAGAATATAATACATTACTGTTAACTGTAGTCACCATGCTGGATATTAGATCCCCAGAATTTATTCATTTTCTAACTGGAAGTGCGTACCCTCATTTCCCCCACACCCCAGTCCCTAGCAACCACCTTTCTCCTCTGTTTCTATGGGCTGGATTTCTTTTTAGATATCACATTTAAGTGAGATTATACAGTATTTTGTCTTTCTATGTCTGACTTATTTAGCTTAACATAATGCCCTCAGGCTCCATCCATGTTATTCCAAATAGCAGGATATCCTTCTTTGCCATGACTGAATAATATTAAATTGTATGTATACAACCACGTCATCTTCTTTATCCTTTTATCCACCGACAAATAGGTTGTTTCCATATCTTGGCAATTGTAAATAATGCTGCAACGAACATGGGAGTGCAGATATCTTTTCAGTATCCTGTTTTCGTTTCCTTTGCATATATACCGAGAAGTGGAATTACTGAATCATATGGTAGTTCTATTTTTTATTTTTTGAAGAACCTCCATAATATATTCCATAGTGGCTGTGCTAGTTAACATTCCCACCAACAGTGCCCAAGGGTTCCCTTTTCTTCACATCCTCACCAAAACTTGTCATATTTTGTTCTTTTCATGATAGCCATTCTAACAGGTGTGAGGTGATATCTCACTGAGATTTTGATTTACATATCTCTGATGATTAGTGATATTGAGCATCTTTTCAGATACCTGTTGACCATTTGTGTGTCTTCTTTGGAAAAATGTCTATTTAGGTCCTCTGCCTAATTTTTAATCAGATTGAGTTTTTCTGCCATAAGATACATGAATTCCTTATGTATTTTAAATAGTAATTCCATATCTGATATATGGTTTGCAAATATTTTCTCCCATTCTGCATTTTAAGCTAATAACAACTTACCTTCAGTTGCACACGAAAAATCTACACTTTTACTTCTTCCCCCACATTTTATGCTACAGAGGTCACACTTTGTATCTTTTTATATTGTTCATCCATTAACAAATTATGGAGTGGCTAGAGCTGAGTTTAGGGACCTTTTAAGAGTTTTCTCAGGTACAGACATGAGTGTCTCCCATCTGGTCTCTTTGCCACCAGGACTGCTCATGGACTGTGGCTGGAAGAGGTTGGAATCAAATATAGGGTGCTTTCAGGTTCTCCCAGAATGCAAACAGAAGTATCTCCCACTGTTTCCCTGGCCAGCAGTATCGCTCATACTGTGCAGTGATAATCAAATTTTGGAAATAGACCCTGTTGCTTCTCTGCGTTTTGATTCTACCAGGAGAGGAATAAGGCAGTCAATACCCTCATGAACTATTATTTGATGAGGTAGGCTCTGACAAAAAAATAAATAACTACAAGCAGTGTAATAATTGCCAAAAATATCCTGAAGCTACAAGTGAAGAAGAACGAGTAGAGTATTTGAGCCGCAAAGCTGATCTGGCCCCAGGGCCTACAGCAGGGCCAAGTCAGGTGACAGAGTCCACCATACAATTTGCTGCAACTCTCACCAACACAGCTTGCTCCATATATAATAGGCAGAGCCCTCCTTTCTTCTTCACTCTGCATCCCAAACACAAGTGCCAAATCGATACCTTCACACAGGAAGAACAAGTTCTTTGGCTTTCTGCCCACTCTTTAGTTAAATACCAAAAGTTGTCAGGATACTCTTTAGCACAATGGTTCTTATTGCTATATTGAGTCCCTGAAATGGAAACAAAGTTTTTCTCTTAAAAAATAAATTAAGATAAAAATTAAGTTTAAAGTGGAGTTAAAATTGAGACATCTAAGAGATGTTTTTGTTATTTCAGCTCTGTGAAATACAGAAGCCAAGAAACATCAATAAAATTTAAAGAAACTATGAAATTGATTTGACTCAATACAATCGTAAGCAGCAGCTTTAAGTAAGCCTTCCTTTCTTGTAAATTACCTTGAACAGAGCTCTTTTTGAAATAACTTGCCATTTACCAAAATCCTGTCCTGGTGTTTTACTCTATTAGTGAGTATCTTCCATTAAGCTTGGGCCAATTACAGAGCACAAATGCAGTCTGAAGTTGTTTTTATTTATTTTTTTCTTCCTGCCAACACAAAGGTCAAATGTCTTTGTTTGGGTGGATTGAGTTTTCTTCATGGGATGCTCCCAATTCTTGGAGAAGGCTTTGAAGCTCCTGACATTCATCCTTACATCACTCTTCAGGCTACAGTGAAGCAAGTGATGAATTAGCTGCAAGGACTTTTGCATGATGTAGCAATTTTTCTAACTAGTGGCACAGTCGGTAGTAACAAGGGGTTTCCCAAGCACACATTGTTGGTTTTGCACCAATCTGTTTTTAAAGCAGATTTACCTTTCTGGTTTAGCTTAGTTGAGGTGAACTGTCAAATGTGTTGGTTTCTCCTTGGAGAGTAGAACCTGAAGTCTGTTGGATGCCAGGATAAATGAGCCTGTCATTTCTATATCTGTGGATCACTGTCCACAGCACTGATGGGCTGTATTTGTTCTTAAATGATAGCAAGCTATGTAGTGTGGCTACTCTAAATATATTACATGGTAATAATTTTTATTAATCCCATTGTTCTTAATATGTTTGCAAGTGCTTTCAAAATGATTTCAGTAAATTGGTGAGGCCTTAAACTTGACCATTAAAAAAGAAACAATTTGAGAGAAAATATAACATATATTAGTGACCACAAAAGCATCACCATTTTTGTATATAATAATGTCACTTTTTTTCCTCTGAAGTGTTATTCCCAGAATGATACTAGTAATCACCAAATTACATGGCTTTTGACATTTCATGCATTCTGAGAGTTTGTAATCTTCATATATAACTTGCTTCTAATCTTTTGTTAGGCATGAAAGTTATTTTTAAATAAAGAAATATAATTACCTTACATGTGGTCCACCAATATGTGAGCCTATACGTTTTCAGTTCCTTGACTTGAGAATTGATGGTGATTTTCTCGAGCCCCACATTAATACCTAGAAGCAAAAAAATGAAAAAAAAAAGCCTTGTGTTAAATATATACTATTTTAGACACAGCTGGTGGGATGATAAATACAACTTTCTGAAAAGGAAAAGAAACGCTCTCCTACATAACTTAAAAAAAAAATTTTTTTTGAATGCTGAATGTCAGTTTTATTGTGGTGGATTTCCCCTCATGTCTTCACAACTCACAGCAGCACTGAGTGTGACAGTCATGGTGGGGAGGGCAGTCTGGGCTCAGGAAACAGGCAGCTGCTACTCTGGCATCCCAGTGGGCTCACGTGCTCCTAGGGCAGCTCTGGAGCTGAAACAGGTGGGGCTGGTAATTGGCTGCCTCAGGCAGAATAGGAGAGGAGATGGACAGGCTCAGGGTGAGTTGTCCTTTGTTTCTAAAGTTCTACTCAGTGGAATCTTCCTCATTCATATCCTAGTATTAGGTGGAAAAGTTATGGACAAAATTGCTCACTGAAAATAAAATTATAAATAAAATATGAAATTATTTAATGTAAAATTGCATCCATGAAATTGAATATTATACTGTCATCAAAAGGAGTAAGATAGAACTATGGTTACAGACAAGAGAGTGCTGAAATATGTTTTTACAGGAGTGAAATAAGGCAAATTGTTAGAGTATATGATAGATATAGATACACATATAGATTGCAAATATGCCCACTTGTGATTGTTCATGAATATGCATACAGTATATACTCCATATTGATAGTAATAGCAATTTCAGCAGTTTCCATTATTGTACTCTTGCTCTAACACTATTGTTTAATTACTACAGCTTCATATCTTGATTTTTATAGTCAATGATTTTATGTGAACCCAACCTTGTACTTTTTTTAAAATTGCCTTTTCTTTTTAACACAATTACCCTTTTAATTAATTTTTTAACTCACCTGTGAGGGTTCATAAAACTCTGGTGGGATTTTGAAAGGTATTAATTTGGATTTATAGAGTGATTAAAAAAAAAAGAATATATATCTACATAAAACTGACACCATCATTCCCAAAATAGCATGACTCTGGAATTTAAGACCCTTTTTGTTTTTCTATAAACCTCCTTGGATTTTCTCCATAAAATTCTTGCACCACTTTTTATAAATTAAAAAATTTTCTATTTACATTTTGTAAATGTAAAATACATTAGTTTTGTTGCTGTAATGCATCATTTTTCTATTATAAGTTTTAATTGGTTGTTGCTTTTGTATAGAAGCACAATTGAATTTTTATGTTGATCTTGTATACAGCAAGCTTGCTGAATTTTATTACTTCAGTGCATTTTAAATTTGTTGATTCATTTTGCTTGTAGGGAAAAAAAACCTCTATTTTCTTTTATCCTTAAGTTATGCCTTGTAAAATCAATTGGTCTGTAACCCATCTGGTTGCTCTAAAACAGTTTGTATAAAATGATAATTATTTTTCCTTGGGGAGTATATAAAGATATTTGAGCTTATGGTAATTTTGTGTATGTCTGTGTATGATTTAACTATTTTAAATTTGTTTTTAATAATATTTGGCAGTACATCCCTAGAAACTTGTCCATTTTATCATTTTATCTAGATTTTCAATTTTACTGGTATAAATTTACTAACATTGCCCTCTTATAATTTTTAGTTCTTTTTTTCTACCAAAAAATTTTAATTTTTTAAAATTAATAGTAAACAAGTAGTAAATTAAACTATTTAAATTAAAATTAAACAGTTTAACTATTTGTTTAATTACTATTTGCTTTTCTCTGTAATTACTCCCAGTGTCTTCTCTCCCTCATTAAGTTGCAGTTTTTTGGGGTTTTGTTTTTTTAGTGATTTTTCTTTGCAAGTAACAATCTTTAATTTTCCCTATAACTTTGTGCTCTTTTGTTTCTTATTTTATGTTTAGATTACTTGTTTGTTTGAGGGTGGTTTTATTATTTTTATCTTTTTTGCTTGATTCTGAAAGGATCTTTTGGTTCACTATATATTTTTCAACTATGTATAATCTGCTGTTTACCCATATATTTTGTTTCATATCAACAATTCTTTATTTATTAGATCTCTAATTTGTTTTCTTGTATTGTCAACTTTTTTGTTTTATACCATCCTGTTTTCATTTCAGTAATGATTCCTTTCATTGTCTCATAGACTCATTTTAAAGCTCTTTTCTGATTTTTTAGTAACTCTAATTTCTTTTAACGAAAGATCTCCCTATTGTTGTATCTCTATCAAAATATTGGCCTTTTTCAGATTTCTTTTTCCCCCTCAATCTCTGTGAATCTTTACCAGCCTGGTAGCTACAGCTGTAGCTACCTCTGTAGCTACACTAAGTTGACCTCCTGGGATGGTGGACCTCTAAGTGTTTGCAGGTGGGACTGTGCCACATTTTGGGATGGCCTTGTCTATGGCAAGCACTGGGTTTACCCTGAAACATTACTTGTTAGGCATGCCCTGTAGCTCCTGCCTGCTGTGAATCCCTCTTGCTCTTCAGGAGTTTGCATTTGTATTACTAAGTTTAATGCTCATATATTGTCTGTCATTTTTCAGTTTGCTTGTAGGTGGGGAGACTTGAACATGAGTTCATTATCTGGATGTACAAAGTACTATGTTACTTTTATAATGAAAACTTTTTTAAAAGTTAAAGTCTACAGACTTGGAATGTATTAATTTCCTTGTAAAAGTCTGTTGAACTGAATTGAATTTTATAGTTTCTTACAGTTAAAATGTAATAAGCATAGATCTTAATACTTAATCAAATTTGTCTTTTTCAAAGTCAAACAAGTCTTTATTACTATTCATTTCCAGATAATGTACACTCTTATAATAACACAAAGCCATTTATTTACTTTACTGAACCACAGAATATGCCACAGTATAACTTCTAGGCACAGAATCTAGACCCACTACATGCCTGCCTTTTATATGGAAATTCTAACTAACCTTCATTCATTATCACTTTCACAAGTCATCTATCCTTTACAGTGAAAAATGCATATCTTTATAGGATGTCTTTTTTCATTGACTTCCTCAAAAATCATAATTAGCTGTTATAAATTAAAAACTGGCATTTACCTGACATGGGGGGGCAGGGAATTTTCTCTTCTAATTTTATTTATGGTATAACCTGAAATGTTACAGATACTCATGCTCAGAAACTTACTTTAACTTGGCAACTTTTCCTGCTGATTGCACCTTACTTGCCTCTTGCTCCCTAAGTTCTGTAATAGACTTTGCCCAAAAGTAATAGAGTGTGACCTAAAGATAAATGAAGAAGTTTGCTTTTGAGATGAACTCTGAAGTTAAACTTATTTAAAAGTAATCATTTCTTAAAGTATCTGAGCAATTTAATATTATTATATATATGTATTGGGCTTTCTCAAAGAAAGGCAGATATTAATATATCTCTCATACATAGAATGGTCTTTCCTCTAGTTTTGAACAACAGGGAGATCATATGATAAGAAAATGTTAATGTAGAATGAGAACCTTAAAATAATGCTTTACAGAGCTGGTCAAGTAATACTTTTTCCAGCATTCAAGCTAGTTGCATTCTTAAATTTCAGGACTCACTCTTCCTCTAAATACTGTGCATTCTCCAACATAGTAGCAGCAGGCTCATGGACATTATGCCCACAGAATGACTTTAGATGATATGATAACCTTCTCAAAAGTATATATTACTTAAATATGATACAGGACAGCTTGGAGAAAGTAACATTGCAGTTAAGTATTAAAATAGTGTGTCGTTTTTATTCCATTTTATACCAGATAAACCACATCACAGTGATACTGGTGCAATTTTAGGTTTACATCTCTTTTCCTTTCTTCCACTTTCATGGTTTCTGTGGGGAACTTATTGATTACAGAAGACTTTACTACTGAGAAGATTTATTTATTTATTGTTTGGTTGGTTTCATTTTGAAATAACTGAGAACATTTTATTGGAATGAAAATTGATGAGCCTAGTGTTATAATACATGATAAAGTCTCCACTGTTCATTACAATGGGGGATTTGCTCTCCCCCATTGTAAATCCGCACTGTCAGTAAGGGAGGTGATTTGGGAACCAGGACAGATTCTTTTGCAGGGAGAATGGTCTCTTACTGAAAGGTAGCTTATTTCTAGTTGAGTTTTGTTCGGATTTATGAAAAAATATTCAGATGGGATTATCTTATGCTAGTTTGTGTTCTAATTGCGCAACATTAAACAGTTTTGAAATCCATTTGAGGAAAAGGGGAACCTTTTTCCTGTCCTAATCTCTGTTCAAGTTCAGTTTTGCTTTCATGTGATGAGTATTCAACATGGAGAAAACCGTCCACATGACTTTCTTCAAAGGCAAGATCTGAAAGGCAGGATCCAAAAGAGTGGGGTTGCCAGGGTGGTGGAGTTGAACTCATACTTACACCTTACACTAGGCTACAGTTTATTTCAGTTGATCAAATATTTAAATGTAGAAAATTAAACCATAAAATTATTGAAGAAAGCAATTATATTCCAATAATCTTGGAATATAAAAGATCTTTCTAAGAATGTTAAAACTTGATGAAAGTCACATAAGAAAGGTGAGATATTTAGATAACATACAGAAAATTAAAAGGTAGTGGACAAACAGGAAAAAATAGTTGTAACACAATGTCTAATCATATATATATGTGAGGTATATTTGTGTGTGTATATATATATGTGTGTGTATGTGTGTTTATTTATATATATATATATTTCTAATAGAAAAAGCAAAGACTACCAGACTACCCATGGAAAGTTCATTAAAAGATGCAAATAATCTTTTTTTAAAATAAGAAAAAAAAATTCAACCTCATTTAAATAGAAATTCATTCTGAAACTTTAAAAACAAAATTAAAAAGACAGATGTGATATATTCAACCAATAAAATTCTACACACAACATGAAAAAATGAATTACCAACATTTGAAGGGACATTGTGTTGCGTTAAAAAATCAGAAATGAAAATGCATTAAAAAATCAAATGAAAATAGTCATAGTATATAATTTATATTCAAGAACATACAGGGCTATTCTGTTGTGATAAAAGTCTGAATGCTGTTTGTCCCTTGGGAGGTTGGATATGACTTGAAAATGAGCAAAGAGAGATTCTGGGTTACTGGTTATAAGTCTTGATTTGGGTAATGGTTGCACAGGTGTATACATATACAAATTTTCATTAGACTGAACACTTTTATTATATACAAAATAAATGTCAATAAAAAACAAAACTTCAATGAGATATAATATTTTATCTCTCAGATTAGCAAAGATAAAAACAATCTAATATTGATGTATATATCTAATAATTATATAATCCAGTAATATATCTATGATGGTTGATTGATACATAGCTACATAGAGAGAATGGTAATGTGGATAGTAAATTGGTATAGCCTCTGTAGAGTACAATTTAGTAATATCCATTAATATTACAAATAGATATAGAATAGGTGTAAACTGAATATCTGAAGCACTGTTTGTAATTCCCAAAGAAGAAAAGAAGGCTATTGTCAGTCAGTAGGTTGTGTAAGTAATCCATAGATGGGAACATCTAACAGCAATCATAAAAACGAATGAGGAAGCTCTTTGCCATCATGGAATAACTTCTAAGATATATTAATTAGAAAAAGCAAAGTACAGGGCAAAATACAGCACTGTTTCATGTTAACAGTGGATTGAGCTAAGAGACCTTTGCTTGTATGTGCATAAATTATTTCCAAAAGGGTACACAAAAAATGGTAAGATTAATTTCCCCAGGAAGAGGAACTTATGTGACTGAGGTTGAAGGTGGGAGCAAATAAATGTTTGTATATTTTTTGGAACTTTACATGATTGAACCACATGAGTACAATATGTACTCAAAATAGTAAAATAAAAAAACTGAAGACGTTAGTTTGTGGATAGACAAGTGTCAGAGAGTGGTAGTTGCCTCTGGGATAAGGCATAATAGTGGTGATAGAATAGGCTTGAGAAGGAGACTATTTTTACAGTACAGTTTTCCCCTGGTATCTACAGTGGATTAGTTCCAAGAGCCCACCCCCACCCCCCAGGATCCACAGATGCTCAGGTGCCTTATATTAAATAATGTAGTGTTTGCATATAACCTACACAATTCTCTTGCATACCTTAAATCATCTCTAGATTACTTATGATACCTAATACAATGTAAATGTTATGTAAATAGTTGTAAATACATGTTAATGCTATTTAAGTAGTTGCCCAGTGTATGGCAAATTCAAACTTTGCTTCTGGAACTTCCTGGAATTCTTTCCCCCCCAATATTTTCAGTCTGTGGTTGGTTGAATCCACTGATGCAGAACCCACAAATATAGAGGGTTGACTGTATACACGTTGATATATTTTGAGATTTGTCTCTCTATATATTGTACTATTATATTTCCTGTGAATAATCAATGACAGACATTTTGCAGAACACTAGAAGAAGTAAATGATTTGGGAAAGATAGATAATTAGGATGATCGCTAAATGTGTTTAAAGCAAGTTCCTATGGAGAAATAGGAAAAGACCCTGGCATAAGAATGTTACTTCTCATGAGAGACAGGAATGACCCAAGGATCTCATATAGGTCACCTAAAAGCAAGTGAAGGCAATTGAACAAGAAGATGAGGAACTGATACTCTTCCTGACTCTTGTCTGGTGCAAATAAATTTAAATTGTTTCATGGTAAACAGATACTGGGAAATACCAGCCAGTACTCTCGATAGCAAGTTAGTTTGTCCTTTTTTTAAAGAATATTTTTTAAAAGGGACAAAACTTGACTCTTAGTCAAGTATGACTAATTCTTGGTCAAGCAAATAAAAGGAATAAAAAGTTTAATGTAGGGATCCTTGAGTTAGGCTTTATAAAGTTTTACAAAATTAGGGTTGGAGCTGGCATTATGTTCCTCTCTCACTGAATCTGAAAGAGTTTGTTTCTCAGCTTCTCTGATTTTTCTCCCCTTTTCTTTTCTGTCCAGGTCTGCCTTTTCCCACATAGAGCACACTGTGCCTCCTCATGATCAGTACAATACCATTGCCAGGCTTTGGGTCTATATGATCCTAGTTTCTTAGTTTAGCTGCTCATTGAAAACTGACAGAATTTATCAGTGGTCTAATTTATGGACCTTTGAGAGGGAAGAATCATACTAATTCAGGTCACTTGATGTTTGCCCTTGAATTCAGGGGGTCTGTTCAAGTCCTGATAGCCATGACCAACATGTGTGGGATGTGAAGGGTACTTTGTTCAATTACATCAGAAAGGGCAAAGGAAGATTACTTTGTAATGGCAATGGCTTGTATCCTAATAGCATTTGTATATTTTGTGATCAAGCAGACTGTATGTTTATGTGGAAATAATTCTCATACCCATAGGTAATTTATTTTGTAACTTATCATTTTGTTTTCTCCATAAAAATATGAATTTTGAAAACAGCAGCAGTAAAGCAAGCCCTTCTAAATACAGTTATAGAAATATTTGTCTGGGTGGACTCTACCTCTCTTATAGTGAAGATATCTGTGCGTCAAATAAGTCATAAAATACCTCTAACACCACACAAAATTATGTTTTCATTAGGTCTTGTTCTAGGGGAATGTGACATGCAGTCAATGTACATGTAGCTTTGAGAACAGAGAATACGGATTTGTAAGGATTCTTCCTAACACAGTACCACTTAAAATACACTAAAATGGACACTAGGAGAATGAAATCTGTCTGTTCTTTTAGCAGTTCACATCAGTTTGAATTAGTTAATCTTGAGGAGTAATATGAGAGTGAAATTTAAGAGCCCTGTTATATTCAGAAGGTCTAATGTAAAATGTTTCAGGAAACTACAATATTTACGGTAGTCTTTCTACACGGCCATGAGTACTAGGTGAGAGTTACTACAGTGAGTGGTATTTCAAAGATTAATAAAGATTTTAATATTCTTAGGTCTTTTGTGTTACTGAGCTCATGTTTATGATAGCTCAGATTATGATAGGCTCAGATTATGATAACCACACATATGTGTGGCAATGCAGTGAACATGTTGTCAGTATCCAGTACAGGACACACAAAAGTGAGCATGATGGCTAAGTAGGAATGTCCCTAGACTACTCTTGCTTAGGAAATGTTTAATGATGCTACATCAAAAGGTGTTTAGTCTTGGGCAATGGACCATCTGCAGTTAATCAGAACAGAGACCAAAAATGGTTCTTCCTGCCAGAGGGAACGGAATACATTGCCCCAACAGTAGAGAGAAAGCATCCAGCAGTGAAAGCACTGATAGCAGCAGACAACAAAAGTGAAAAGGCTAAAACATAGAAAAGCAATTCCAGGTTAACAAGAAAAGTGTATAACAAATATTTTGTGGATATTACTGGAAGTAGCATACTTTTATATAAATTGATGAAGAGCTGTAGACATTTATAAAACTTTACAAAAGAACCTTACAAAAAGAACCCTGGGACTTAACCTTTCTGTGGACCAGTAACACTACCTGGGACACATAAGAGACCATCATCAGATCTGTGATAACACCAGGAGTCTTAACTAGGCTATCCATTTGGAAACATGAACCAAGCATTGATTGGGATTTTTGAGAAGACTATAAATGCTTATACCACTTGATAGTTTCATTAATATAATTGGCAATGCACTCCCACTTTTCTATGAAACAGAACTACTAAATTGGCTAAATATTCGTATTTTTCTAAAAAGAATGAAAATTGCTAATTTTTCTCTAAATTTTTAAATGTCCTTCTGGCATTATTGCAATATACTGATGTAACTAACAGTCATCACTAAGTATTATATTTAGCTTTGATACGGAGAATAGAGTTTATTTGTTAAGCAAGGATCATAAGTGAGATGTCTAATAAATTGTTGAACTGAAAGGACTGTGTAGATTAGCCAACGAAATTTTTCATAGTTAGTACATTACATCAACTCCTCTGTAAGCTAATGATAATAATAATAGAAATATCTCACAGTTATGACACAATTGCCAGGCTCTATGCTAAATGTTGATATCTTTTTACTAACCCTCGGACAATCCTATAAAGTAAGTACTATTGTTATCATCATTTAACAGATGAGAAAACTGGCTTAGAGAGATTATCAGTCAAGACCCTGTTAAGAAACAAATAATACTATTGAAAGAATAGCTAAAGGGACTATTTACAGAAGTGTAAGAAAGGTTAAGGAAACCAACCAGGTATAAGATATTGAAAACAGACAGTGAAAAGCTGCTATACCTCTAGGCTTGAGTGGTAAGAAGAACAAGAGAGTGAACAATGTTATTGGAAATGAGTAAGAGCTGAAGTGGTATAAAAAGGGGCAGTATGGAGGTTCCTTAAAAAATTAAAAATAGAGTTATCATATGATCCAGCAATCCCACTCCTGAGCATATATCCAGAAATGACAAAAACTCTAATTTGCAAAAATAACGCACCCCAGTGTTCATAGAAGCAGTATTTACAATAGCCAAGACATGGAAGCAACCTAAGTATTCATCAACCGATGAATAGATAAAGATGTGGTATATATACAGTGGAATATTACTTAGCAATAAAAAAGAATGAAATAATGGCATTTGCAGCAACATGGTTGGACATAGAGATTATCATACTAAGTGAAGTAAGTCAGACAAAGACATATCACATGATATCACTTATATGTGGAATCTAAAAAATAATACAAATGAACTTATTTACAAAACAGAAATAGACTCACAGACATAGAAAACAAACTTATGATTACCAAAGAAGAAAGGGTAGGGGGAGGGAGGGATAAATTAGGAGTTTGGGATTAACAGATACACACTACTAAATAGAAAATTGATAAACGACAAGGACCTACTGTATAGCCCAGGGAACTATATTCAGTATCTTATAATAACATATAGAAGAATCTGAAGAAGAATATATATATATATATATATATATATATATATATATATATTTTTTTTTTTTTTTTTTTTTTAAGGGCCACACTCTATCAAACAGAACTCTGGGTACTTCTCAGTCTAGTTACCTTTTCACTATAGCATGCAATTAAGCAGATGGCTATCTTAAGATATGCCCAGTGCCATAGCTTCAACCGACAGGTGAAAGATAGTATCTAGTTTAGATTTGGTTAGTTGTCTATGGGTTCAGCATCTCATCCCTCCTGCAGCAAAGTGGGGTGTGGAGCATTAAATGAATCTGGGGTATAGTAACTAAGTACTATGTGGGCATGAGTGTCATTTGCTTATGGAAATCAGATAAACCATCCCAGTCACCTTTCATCAATAGGGTGGAGGGAGAGGCAATGGGAATGCAAATCAAGGAAAAGTATAAGATAGTTTGAAATGGGGAATAGAGACAGAGCCTGGTAAATATTCTAAGATAATCTTATAATAATCATTTAATGAATCTTTTAATTTAAATTTTTTGAAAGCCCATCATACTTTGCATAATGTGGATCCTTTTGGAGTATTTCGTAGAGGCTATATTTTTAAAGGATGATTAGCCAACACGTGTATGTACAGAGAAAGCCAAGGAGAAAATGTGACATTCTGGAAAGGCTGTGTACCAGTGCTGAAAGAAATAGAGAGGTTTATCCAGGAAGAGGAAAAAAAATCTCAGTGGAGTCTAGTGTTAGAATAAAACTTATCCTGTCTAGTTACAATGGGCAGAACTGGGACCAGTAAGAAAAAAATGATCAGAAAGCAACTTGATTTTGATGTAGAAAAACAAGGTTCTATTTATAGTTCTAATTGCTAAATTCTGTCTAAAATGGGTTGCCTTGCAAGGTGGCGAGTTCCTTGTCACATGAGCTATTCCAGCAGGATATCATAAAAGAAATTTCTAATGTGAGATTGAACAAGATGTTATCAAAGATACTTTCGAAGTGTAAGATTCTGTGAAACGTCATTAAACTAAAATATCAAATTTAGTAGTATTTTTGGCCTCTCTGTGGTTTCTTACCTTACAGAGAGATATTTGCCCTGACAGTTCAGCTGGCTGAAAGTGAGTTCCCAAAAGTTTTCAAAAAAGCAATTTTAAAATTATACTTTTTTCTTCTAAATTATTTTTTAAATGAATTCTAAGTAAATTTTAAAACTCAATAAGATATTGCCAAAATATATAGAGCTTTTATTGTTCTATTTTCATTTCATTAGATCTTTGCAGTATACATCAACTCTTTAGCCAGAATTCAGAGAATGAGCAGTTTAACATATTTCTCCCATTAGCATTCTACCATTAGTAGGCTAAGCAAGTTAAATTTCTGCTGGTGCAATGTACTCTGCCTAAGACAATGGAAATCTTTTGCATTAAGGAAACTCTTCAAGGTGCAGGGTATCATATCACTAACTCAGCACCTTGTGACTCATCTCTTCATATTAGAGTATAATGAGAGAATCAGCAATTCTGTGAGCTTGGAGTGGATGACATATGAGGCTTTGTTGGAACAAAAGGAATCACAAAATGGATGGCAGATTCTAAAAATCAACAGATCTGATATGTCTTTTTTAAAGATGAAATTGCCATGTACAGAGAGCCTTTTATAGCTTGGTACATTTCAGCCAGTCATAAGACACTGTCATTTTCCTTGAAGGAATTAGTGGCTCCCAATCTTATGACTCTGATGGAAGGCTTGCTCACGAAGACCCTGCTTCCTCAGCAGAGAAATTCACAACTTGAATTGTGCGTCATTGTGGGTCAAGAGCAGCAGCCCTACAGCCAGAGGCAATAAACACATTTGGCTAAGGAATGGCACCTCCTGAAATCTCCAGGAAGACCCTGACACATATCTGATGGGGAAAGTTATTTCCTGCTTTCTTGGTTAGCTCTCATTCCCACTTCTTTCCCATATGATCCTTAATTGTCCAGACACTCCTCCTACCAAAACCTTTCTGAAGAAGAAAGCTGAGATATTCATACACACTAATGATGTTCTCAGGGATATTTGTATTTTAAAAGCACTCACATACCTAATCCCAAGAATACAAACAAATGGACTGTCAAAAGACCACTTCAGGCACTTGTCAGGGGGCCTCCCAGCGCCCGGGCTCTGTACCCAGAGTGTTCCTAAGATCAACCCTGCTTGTCCCTCTGCTCCAGCTACAGTACTTCCCATGTTGTCAAAGTACAAATATGAGTGACTGAGGGAATAGCAGCAAACTTGGTCAAGTCTTTCAAATTGTAGACTAAAATATGAAACAGAACAACAACTAAAAACCTGAGCCTTAAAAGGGATGAAGACACTTGATTAACACAAAGTACAGCGCTCCAATGTCAAAGCCAAAATGAAAACTCATCTTCCCTATTTGTATTGTGGCAAACATTTCCCCATCAAACATTCTTTGATACTCTACAATTTTTGATATAATATCTCATTGTTACCTTGATATTCCTTATATATGGGGAATATTAAAGTAAAAAATGTGATTTTTAATGTACAACTTCAGCTATGTGATATCTAAAAGTTTATTATTTTTAGAGGAATATTTTGATGAGTGAGTGTGTGTGTGTGTGTTGGTAGGGGCAGAAAATTAATGTCTGAGGGTAAAGATGTATATTTTTTATGCTCTTAAGTAAAAATATATTTAAAAATTTGTTTTTATCTTACTGTACATCATTGAACTAAGTGGCCACCCTTGTGTTACTGAGCTATTCCTAAGATAATAAATTGGCTACAATAAGGTAAATACAAGTTATAATGGAACTTGCTGTAGTCTAGATACCTGTATGCAGGTAGCACACATATATACACATTCAGCAAGAGAATCCAGCAAGCAACTGTGTAACCATAAACTAAATCAGAATATAAAAACATGGTAAAAATTAGAGAAGTGTTTCCAGTATTTCAACTGCGTTTAACACATTTGTAAAATATTGGAAACATTAACCATCTTGGTTTAGTAGATAAAACTTTGTCCCATCAGTTCTGTGTATTCAGCAAATTCAACATTGTCATTCCCCTAAATTCTGTAGGTACTTCTGTAAAAAAAAAAAAAAAAAAAAAAAATTAGTAAGCATTTGTCTTTTAAATCTATTTTAAATAAACTCTCAAAAGCTTAAAATGGAGCTATTAACTGATATAAAATTGGTTTTATTTCTGCCAAAGATTCCAATTCAAATCATTCTTGATAACTCAACTGTAAGCAGAGATGACATATTCATTGTTCTCCAAATCAGGAGCTGCCAAATGACGCTCTCATTTTGGTCTCACTTGAGAATTATATTGAGATAATTAGACAGCCTCTCAGATATTTGTTTATGATTTGTCTTCATGGGGAAAATAATAACCAGGTTTGAGTGTTAAAATGAAAAAGTGCCAAGAAAGTAATAATTTTCATAGAGGAAGGCATGAAAGCAGCCTCTTATAATCAATTTCTTTCCCATTACTGGAGATAAGCTCTCTGGGGGAGAAAAAGGGCAGGTGAATAGTTGTCCAGAATAGTTGTCTTTAAAATTTGATGTTAACTGGATCTACTGTCATATAGACTGGTTTAGTTTACTAAAAGGAGAGTTCCTATCTGTGGAATGCTTTTAGTAAGATGCTCCTAGTGTAGGATTCCTATGGTAAACAAATCTAGAATCTATGGATTCAGGAGGCATGGGGCCATGAAAAATGTTTTAACTGCAGCCTGGTTTCCTTGTGAGAATAACGCCTGATAAGAGTTCTTTCACATGGAAATTATTTTATCCTTCACATCTCTTGTCTCACCTTGCCCTTGCCTTTGCCTTTCACCTCCATTGTTTATCATTCCTTCACTCTCACGCTGACTACACAACTTGTTTCAGGCTTCCGACACCTCTGATGATTCATTCCTTGTTGATTTTGGTTCTTGGTTCACTATAATGTGATTCATCAAGTTTAGCTGTTGCCCACAGACACACATTGCTATGAAAATTCCTATATATGCATCTGGCAAATTTTTAAATGGTCTGAGGTCCAAAGAATGGCTTCTTCTTTAGAATCTGAACCCCTATCGTCAAAGATATGTGTATACTCTTGTCCAATTCTTTCCCACACTTATTTAGAAGATATTTCTAATAACCTGGCCTCTCAGCTCCTTGACCTCCTCTTCTCCAGTGACCTTGACTTTCAGTCCATCTCAGGCACTCATTCCTGTTTATAACTTAGACATTTAATTCCTAATAATTGTTCTAAACTCTGAAGTCTCAATCCTTATTTTTAAAACATTTATACAGATATAGATACAGATAAAAACCCAGATACAGATACAGACATAGATAGGTGGAAAGAGATTTAGAAGGAACATTTTGAGGACTTCCTTCCTGACCCACCATCAAAGAAGCTGGGCATTTCTAGAGGACGTTTGGTTGTGTTTATTTAGCTTTTTGTAGATACCAAACGAGTCTTCAATCTTTCCTATATAATTATTATATAGAGATTTTCCCTCTGATTTTTACTTCCATGTGTAGTGATATTCAATTCATCTTTAATAATAAGATGAATTTTGAACATTCAATATTAAAATTCTGTCCATTGTTTTAGACATTTGGTCTCTGACAATTACATTTAAATTATCTACTAATTATTTCTTATATTTGCCACATGTTAAATGTGTAACCGGAGGAAGTAGAGAGCAGAAATGTGTTTAAAACAGCAGAGGCAACTGAAGAAGGGATTGTGTTAGCTAAATAGGGATGGATAGGCAGAAGAATAAACAGGGAAAATAATAATTAAAATTTATTTTACTATGGTATAATTTACCTACATTAAAGCTGGCAGGTATTAACTATTCAGTTCTATTAGTTTTACAATCATATACACCCATGTGGCCACCACCCAAAACAAGATATAGAATATTTCCATCATTTCAGAAAGGATTCCATTCTCCTTTCCAGTTCGGACTCCCCACTTCCCTCCAGAGAAACTTGCCAACAGGTTCATTTTTCCTTTGTTTGCACCACATAGAAATGGGATTTATATTATTTTACTCATGAGAGTGAGAGAAAAATCTAATATAAGAAAAAAAGGTGGTTATTTATTTTAAAAATAAACAAGAAATTTTAAGCCAATAAAGATTAGTTTTTAAATGGAGAGAAACTTTTCATGACTGGTTCCACATAAAGCATATATAATAGAATGGCCTCCTCCCTCCCCTCCCTCCCTCCCTCCCTCCCTCTCTCTCTCTCTCTCTCTCACACACTCACACACACACACACACACACACACACACACACACACACACACACACACACATTCACATGCAAAATATTATAAATACAGTGATGATGAATAGATCCTTAATCTACAGTAGAAAATGGATGGTGTAGGGCTGAAGAAAGTAAGGAAATTCAGGCAGCAATCCAGGAATTTCAGGGAAGTGGAGCCATCAGCTATTTGTAAAAATTAGGCTCCACTGGGTATAGAAGGCCTGAAAAGCTAAAATTCTTTTAATGAGCCACACAACAGCACTAATCAGCTGTGATGACTTGGTAAAATGTCGCTGGCAAAATACCAACCGGCTGCACTCCCAGTATGGTTCCATGCCTAAATATTGATTTCACATTTATTCAAAAGGTTTTATTTTTATAAAAGAAAATATTACAGCACCCCACTCTGATGCAGTTGACTTGTTGTAGATGGATCGGGGGAAAAAGCGCTTACAGTAAAATACTTAGCCTCTAACAATTCATCCACATTATCTCATTTCTCCTTGATTCTAATCCTTTTTTCCCCTGAAGCATACACATTAGAGACAAAATAGACTGTCCTAAACACAAATTGCCCTCTTCACTGTGGGTTCATGCCCTGTATTGGTCTTAATGTTTTGGCATAAACATGACAGCACAATGCCCAATAAGATGAGGAACTTTCTAGAGTACATGTAGTTTCTCTTTTAATTATAATAGTCACCATTCTGGGTCTTGTCTGCAGTCTCTAGATTTTTTTGAAAAGAATGAAGAAAGTCACTGTCAGCTAAAACCAGCAATTCCCAAATATTGGTCCTCCTCTTTCAATAAGATAACTCATTTTTAAAAGGAGATCTCAAAGCAAAGCCTAACAGGACGTTTTTCTTCTTCCTCTCTAACTCTGCTTGATAAACCCTCAAAATTAGAAAAGGTTTATCAGCAAATTTAGCAGTGGATATCTACAGTTCCACATACAGTATTCTCATATATCTAGAGAAATTTTAAAATTTAATTACCAGTGTTATTAAAGTGAACATTAAAATGATCTACTGATCTCTGTATTCCTGAATAAACACAGGGAGATGGGTTCTCACCAGCCTAGGAGACAATACAAAAGAAAATGCTAAAGGAAAATGTATGGTTGGCATTATGCAGCCAATTTTTACTTTATTATCTGCCAGTTGTCCAAGCTAAAAACCTTGGAGTCACTCTTAACCCTTACACACCAGATCTGATTTTTCAGAATTGGATCACTTCTCACTGTGTGCATTGGCTACAATATTAGTGTCAGCATCTCCCAACTAACTGCATTACTTCTGCCCTGGCTTTCCTAGAGCGCATGCTCAGAAGAGCAGCCACCAGCCTATGCTTGGAAAGCACGTGTCAGATTACACCACTCCTCTGCTTATACGTTTCAGCGGGTAAAGCCCAAGTCTTCCTGCTGTCTTAGAAGCCCTATCTAATCTGCCCAACAGCAGCCTATTACATCTTGTCTTCTACATCCCCCACTTCATTCTGCACCAGCTACACGGATCATTTTGCTCTTCCTGGAAATAGACCCACCACTGCTTCAATGTCTTTGCCTTGGCTGTTTGCTTGGTCTTCCTCCCAACTTCCATCATGTCTTGACTCAAATGCCACCTACTTGGAAAGGCCTTACCTACACACTCTATCTACTGAACTCTCAAACTCCACACTACGGAGACTTCTTTCCTTCTTATTTTTCCCAGCTCACTCATGGTTTGCCTTATATTTAGAATGGAAGCAACTGATGGCACTGAATTGTTGCAAAGATTAAAGAAGATAATATATGAACACATATGGCTCATTATACAGGCCCAGTGAATGATTATCTTTTATTTACTATTAGGAAAAATATATCTAAGAGACTATATGTATTATATAGGTCTCTAAAGCGATTATACCAATATTCACTTCCACCAGTAGTATACTGAGTTCTCAGTATTCCATATTCTGACCACAACTTTGTATAGATAGTTTTATGTTTTCCAGTTTAGTAGGTATAAAAGGGTATCTCATTATGAAATTAATTTCCCTGATTACTAATGAGCTTGTGCATCTTTTCATATTTTGATTAATCATTCATACTTCCTGTCTTGTGAAATACCTCTTCATGGTTTTTGTTTTTTTTCTCCTTTCCTTTGTCTACACTGAGTGGTCTAACTTTTTCTAATTAAATTGTTTCTTTTTAATGCTGGTTTCTTAATAATTTGTAAGACTTTTAACACATTTTGGATATGAATTCTATTTTGATTAAAAATGTTTTAAAATATCTTCTCCAAGTTTGTGGCTTAGAGTATCTTTGAGTCATTTTAATGTAGTCAAATATGTAAATCTTTTATGATTTGACCTTTTTTGTGTCTTATTTTTAAAATCCTCCCTATTCCAATGTCCAATTTTTTTATACTTTTGAGGTTTTGTCACTCACACTTGTCAATTTTTTTTGAAGTATAGTTGACTTACAATATTATATCTGTACAACATAATAATTCAGTATTTTTATAGATTATACTCCATACAAAGTTACTATAAAATAATGACTATATTCCCTATGCTGTACATTACATCCTAGTAACTTATTTACTTCATATCTAGTGGTCTGTTCCTCTTAATCCCCTTCACCTATTTTCCCCTCTCCCCACCTCTCTCCCCTCTGGAAACCACTAGTTTGTTCTCTGTATCTGTGTCTGTTTCTGTTATGTTTGTTTTATTTTTTAGATTCTACATACAAGTGAAACATACAGTATTTGTCTTTTTGTGTCTGACTTGTTTCACTAATCATAACCCCATCCAGGTCCATCCACGTTGTTGCAAATGGCAAAATTTCATTATAATATTCCGTTGTGTGTGTGTGTGTATATATATATATATATATATCACATCTTTAATTTAATTGGATTTTCAACAATATTGTGAGATAGAAGACATATTTTACTTTCATATGTATGATCAACTAATTTTCTCAGAATCATTTATTAAGTAACCATTTCTCTATTGATGTCCATTGTAATACATCAAAATTCTGTCATTTACCATTTGTATTGATTTTTGACTGCAGTGTAACCTTCCCAGTAAGGAATTCTTTGGTTTCCCTATCTAAAATTGAATCTCATCTGCCCCTTCACAAACACACATGTACTTTCTACTACCTTCCTCACTTAATATATATTTCTTCACAGGACCTATCACCATCTAATATACTATATTTTACTTATTCATCTCATTTATTGCTTTCGCCTTAGCTATACCTAAGCTCCACAGAGTTTTAGTTTTGTTTGCTCTATCATTGCTGTATCACCAACCTTAAAACAAAATCAGAATATAATAGATGTTGAAAAAAATACTTTAAATTGTACTGAATTGATCGTCTACATGCCTATTGCCATTCTGATGCAAACTGTACTTTATAATAAATTGATATTTTGCAGCTTGATCCCTTCACCTGGTCTTCATTAAGAGTATCTCAGACTGAGTCTTTGATGTTCCAGGCACATTTGAGAATTAGCTTTCAAAACTACAAAAAGAAAATCCTGTTTGGGGGGTTGGTATTAAATCACACCAACTTGGAAGGAACTGAAATTTTTATTACACAGAGCCTTCCTCTCCACAAATATTATTTGTCTTTCCCTATGTAAAATTTAGGTCTTAATTGCCTTCAAAAATATTTTATACTTTTATACATAAAATTCTTACATATATTTTGCTAGTTTAAGTTCATTATATATTCATTGCTACTGTGAATAATAATTTTTAAGATTAGAAGTTACCATGATGGGAAATATAATGGAAACATACACTCACTTTAAGACAGTAGTTTTCAACATTCCTGCATATTAGAAACATCTAATTTATTTAAAAAAAAAACTGGGCCCTATTCAACACCAATTAATTCAAAATCTCTGGGTGCAGGGTGCAGGTATTTGTAATTGTAATGTTTTTGTAATCCACTAAGCAATTCCAATAAACAGCCAGTGTTGAAATATACTGTTCTAGGAAAGTACATCCCAGGAAAGCAACCATAAAGATATTTTAAAAGAACATATTAATAGGCAACACTATTGGATGATAATTAATATATTGAATTCCCAGACTTTAATTTTTATATCTTCTTTGATTTAGACTCTCCACATCCCATGGCTAATTAAAAGATCAAACATTGTATTTCAATATTAATGTCCCATAACAGGTCTTTAAATGTATATAAAATAACAAAATATCATTTTAGTTTTCAACTGTTTAAAAGTGGAAAAAGTATTTTGAGATCAAAGGATGTACAACCAGAATCACCAGATAGTAAACAATGGCAAACAAAACTAAGTGTAACAAACATCTCAATATCGATCAAAAGGAAAAATGAACTTTTTCATGGATTTGATAATTTTAAAAATGGCCAAATTCTTAGAAATTTTATTAAAATAATCCACATAAAACAAAGTTTATATTATTCCAAATACAGCAATATGGGAAGATTCTCTGGATAATAGGGTCGGCAGCATTTCAGTTACAAAACAGAGATATGAAGACACCTGAGAGGGAAAAGAAAGAAAAAATAGGCAGACCGATACTGAGCATAAGATTTAAACAGAAAGTGCTTATGTAAGAATTTGTCTTAGGAAAACAACTCTTTTTATTTAGGAAAATTGGTGGGGGACCTTTTTGAGCGTTAAATGTGACATGTGTCCCTCTCCATAGACAGATTGGGAATAAAGAAATAATTAGTATCAATAAAGTTGAGAATTTTTAAATTTCTTGATACAACCTAAGAGAATCAGGGAGAGAAAACACTCAGCAACATAGCAGAATGCCAGAAGAAGCCTGAGGAAAGAGGCTGACAAGATTTGATTTGCCCTAGAAGAGAAATCATGGCTACATAGAGTAGAAAAAGGATATCACACCAAGAAGGAACCTACAATTTGGAGTCCTTATCCATTTCATTTCATTTTAAATTTTAAAAAGAATGTGAACTCTATGTGGCTGGAGGACTTGAGACTTTCTAGGCAAAAAACACCTGGGTTACGCACACATGACAAGCCCTGCTAGGTAGCCTGGAAGTAAAGTTCACTAATGTCAAAAATCTAAATCCAGGAATCTCAAATCAAGGCACTTCAGAGCTGGCTTTTGTATGGGAGAGGGGAAATTAAGATGTAGGATAAAGGTCATCCTAGAGTTTGGTCCTTAAATTAGGGTATGCATACTGTGGGTTACACAAAAACTTTACAAGGGGGCAGCATAGGTGTAAATATTACGATAATATTCAAATTTCGATTTTCCATATTCACTCCTTAAAAGTATTGGATTGGCCAAAAGTTCATTTGGGTTTTTCCATAAGACATTATGGAAAAATCTGAACGAACTTTTTGGCCAACCCAGTACAACTGCAGTCTAGGTCTCTTGTTAGCTCTCTATTCCCACTTTTTCTTTCAAAATGTCTCATCTCAGTCTACAAAAGAAAAGCACTTTTCCCCAGCCTGTCAGAACCTTTCCAAGCTGCATTGTGATGGAGTGCAAAAACTTCTAGAGAACAAAGTGACAATTTTAATTATTAGTATTGAGAGGCTTCCTTTTAATCAAGACATCAAAAACCTGTAGTAGGCTTTGCATCTCTCCATGCTTTTTACATATTAATGTCCAGGACAATGGGTGGTATTAGAAATAGGATATGTTGGCCTGTGTTGAGATATTCTGAATTCAAGTATATTGTAGAGCATGGTGGTGAGATTGATGACAATTTTTGCTTAACTACTTTCCTTTTCCTTTCCAATAACCGTTGTCAACGAATTCATTATTCTTGAGGGAGAGTTCTTTGAGATTTTTGGTCAAAATTTATACATGTAAAAGGTTTGAATTTATCTCTCTTCTAAAACTATAACTTACAAGATTTCCAGAACCTATTAATTTTTAATTAGAAAAGATGAGTATTAGTAAAAATGTAAATAAAACTAAAAATATTTTGTAGTCAATATTATCATGGAGGCCTCCTCCAAATTAGCTTTGCTCCATGTGAAAGCTAGAAATTATACATGATTGTAGAATATGTTGTAATATCTGTGGCACGTATTCACAGTTTAAAAATATTAGATGCCAAACCTATTGTTACAATTAAATTGGTTTCTCCTATTCAAACAACACTATACTTTGTAGAGATGAGGTAATAGGGAAGATTGTTCAATACATTTTGACAGAAATTGTTGTAAATAAAACATATATACCTTGGGTACCCAAGATCTAGGGATATTTCTAGTCATTGTCAGTTAATAATGTATGTTCGCATGTACAGGGAAGAAAATCAGCATTAGTAATTATGGTATGGTGTGCAATTCATGCCAAATAATCACTTGGTAAAGAGATTTTCTGAACATTAGACAGTGTTGAGTTGATTCTAGCTGGATGGGCAATGATCAGGTACAAGAATGGTTTATTGCTCATCCCTGCACTTGAAACCTTAATTTATTTTGAGAATGCTGTTTTTTTAACAGTCTGTTTAAGTTATGTGTCAGCTGGGAACTTTAGTAAGTATTGAAAAACAGCAAGTTCAAATATAATCTTAAAATCACAAATAGAGTAAGGTAATATGAGATTTTAAGTACATAGATCTGAAAAAATCAAGTTGTTAATGATGTTGTCAAAGAAACATGTACCAGGGCTGGTGAAGTAGACAGAACTAGTCAATCTGAAGATGGTAGAACGTAGTTAGAGGCTTTAGTAAAACATGAGTTTTGTATTTATGGAGAGGGAAATAAACATAAATTTACCTATTTTTTCTAGGCTGAATATTCTTAATCAAAAGGCAAAAAAAATGTGTTTAATTTCCATGTCAAGATCAGAGCACTAAAAATAAATTGAACAGTTGAGTGAAGAAAGTTGATCACAGCAACAGTAAACATGCTAATGTCTTCATTCATTGATACTTGATACATTTACAGGTCTATAATCTCTTATTCTTAATTCCAAAATCCAGAGTCTTCTGAAAACCAAAATAGTTGTATAACTTATTTGGGAACAAAAACTGACGTGAAACTACTTTTAGTCTTTATGTTAATTTATCTTACTGAGTATATGTTATTATACCTTTCAATGCAGAGGCAGTAATAGGTTTGATTATAGGGTGCTGTCCTAGACTCAGCTGAGAATGTTTCACAGTATATGATGTATTACTCAAAAACATTACAATATCTGAAAATTCTGAATATCAAAACATACCTACCCTAAAAAATTTAGAAAAGATATTGTTGACCTGCTCAGATTATTAATGTAAAATAAATTACAGGAATCACTAGTCATCTTTCTATGCTGAAAAGACCTTTGACCTGGGTTCCCCTGAGATGATGAAAGAGCCTGATTGGCCTATGTGGGACCACGTCAGCCATTCATTTGAACTGAGCAGGAAGATGACACATGAGATTGTGTTCACCAACAAGAACCCTGAAAATATCACTTTTCAATATCTTTGGCAGTACTTTCAATCGCCAAAACACTGAAAAAAAGCTGTAACTGCATGCTTGCACATATTTGTGTAAATTCAGCTTTCAAAATATTGTAATACCAAACTGAGAAAAATGTTACCTGGAACGTGAACATAATATGTCACTAATTCACTTAGCAACTATTATGGAATGCTCCAAGTGTGCCTGACAGCGTTCTAGGTGCTGGGAATGCACATTTGCTTTGGTTTTTTTGGCCATGGAGCACATTTTGAACAGTTTTCTTATATGTAGGGGACTTTCTATGTTAAGAAAAAAACTTCTCAAATGAGAAGTGAAGTGAAACTTCACTTCTCAAAAGTGAAACTCACTTTTCTTGACCTTGATCTAGAGCTCAGCTCTGTGACCTGGAATTCACTAATCAGATGCATGTATTCAAGACTTTGGTCCTGAAAAAAAGAACTATAGGAAGCAAATACTAAAGGGGGTACTTTTCTAAATGCTTTTCCTGATAGGTCAGAGTCCATAGCCAAGATTTGGGGGTTCCAAAGATAGCCTATCATCAGCATGTGGACGATGGTATCTGACTCTGTTGGCAGTCGTGATGGAGTGGGTTGAACCATCCGCGCTGTGAGGCTTCCGCACTTTTCCTGGTGGCTTAACCTCCAAGCCTGGATAATCTTGCGCTCTGGAGAGTCCATGAGCAACCTACTAGCTTTTATTAAATTTATTACTTTTTATGATAACTATGGGTTTGGTTTTTTTGCAGTTAACAACCATGATTCATATAAGCAATGAAAAAAGTCCCTGACCTCATAGGGCTAGCATTCCGGGAGGGGAAACAGGTAATTGAATATGCTGATCAGCATAAAATAGAGTATAATGTTATTGTTTTAAAAAGAACATGGGTGGAGGAAGAGGAAATACTATTTTAGAGACATGGTAAGGGAAGAACTACCAGAGAAGAAGGCATTGAAACCTAAGTAAAATCTAACTGAAGAGCGGAAGTAAACTATGTGAATATCAGGCAGAGAAACCATGAATGCGTGCTGCTGTGGAAGCTTGCTTTACATATTTGACGAACAGCAGGAAAGGATTGTGAGTCAAGAGAAATTTAGAGGAGATGAGGTCTGAGAGGTAGTCAGGGGCAAAGCATGTGTAAGTTTTGTAGACTGTGTTGCTGTGTTAAGGACTGGGAGGAATATCCATCTGTCTGTCTGTCTATAATGGAGAAATATTATTTGAGTCTTTAATCAGCCCATTTTACAAAATCCTTAGTATAAATCTAATAATATAATGCCCACTAGTCAATGTCACAAGTCAGAAAATTTAGTCTTTGTGTTTTTTTGAGTTAATAACATTTAAAATCAACTATTTAAAATAGTTTAAATAACTATTTATAACTATTTATAGAGTTATAAATAGTTTAAATAACTATTTATAACGTTATAACTATTAATAACTATAACATTTAAAATAAACTATTTTAAATAGTATCATTAAACTATAAACTATTTAAAATAGTTTTTGTAGTAAAATGAAGAGCTACAGTATGTGGTAGGGTGCAAATTTTGCATGAGTTTTAAAGTTGTAACAGGAGAGCCCCAAAGATAGTTTAACTTTGTGTACAATTTAGAGTATATCTCTTTTGGGTATGGGTTTCATGTTAATATCTTGCACATTTAGGTATCCTTAGTAGGAAAAGTTTGAGAACTACATTGGTAAGCAATGTACAATGAGAAAAGTGAGTCAAATGTGAATTAAATGGATATTAACAAAGTTTTACTCATCTGTGTAAAACAATGTGATTTAGTGAAAAAGCATGGAATTTCAGGTATTTGAATCCAATACTGGATTCAATCCAATACTGTTCTGTTCTGGCGTTTACTACCCAGATGACCATGGGAAAGTTACTTTAATGCTCAGCACTTGAATTTCCTTATCTGTAAAATTAGGGAACATGAAACATATACAAATTTTTATAAATATTAATTAGGCAGCATCTCTAAGGAACAAACTGAGATGTTTCCCATAAATGACAAAATTATATATTAGTTTTCTTTTTAAAAGCTTTATGCTTTTACTTGTTTTCTAATTTGTTTCACAGCACAGCTCAAGAGCTGAAAGGGAAGCAGAAGGAAAAAAATATGCTTAGAGTAATATTTTATCCTCACAACAGCAATAAAAACAAACGTTGTTTAACAAGAAACCTTTCTATGAGTTTCCATATCATAATATAGCTTGGGAGCTTCACGCCTATTGATGAAATCCATAGGTTTTCTGTTGAACTTACCATCGTTTTCTTTATTGCTCCCTATCTCTTCAAAGCACCTGGAGATATAAAAGCTAATAGGAATAAATCAGCATGCTTCCCACACCTGAAGGTAGAATAGGAATAAACTCAAGATATTGACTTTAAATACAACTGGTAGATAAGGTTAGTAAACATTGTAAATCTTAAGAAATATACCAGTGAAGGAAAAGCTCAGAAGCTAACATTGAAGACATGTAACACTCCAGAATATACTAGGACATATATATTTGGATATATGTTGGCCATCCAGAACTGGAGCCAACAAGAAACCAACATAAATATACAACCATTAGGAATCTAAGAAATTCTAAAAGATATGTGCAGAGAAGAGGCCATACTCAGCAATGTAAAAAATTAAATTTTAATAACATAATAAAGCAATTAACGAGTATGTAAAATATCTCAACACCGTAGGGAAACTCTGAGGGACTATGAATAAAGGGGCATTGGGTAAAATAGTGTGATCAGTAGATTTTCCACAGTTATTGTACATCAAATGGAGAGCATTACTAGCAGAAGGAAGACTTGGGGAAAGACATGGAATTCGTTAAGGGCCCAAAAGGGCTCAAATTGTAAATAGCAATTCCTTAGCACAACACAGCACTAGGGAGTTATTGGTGGTGGGTTTGGGGGCATGAGTATATGAGCATCCAACGGGTATGGCAAATTTGTGTTGCATTCAGTTAATAAAGTGCAAATAGTGACCTTATGTTGCAATGCAGGATTTACAATTTATTGGTATCATTACACATATGGCTTCAAATCTACCTCTTTTATGTAACTGTTAGTGTAGCCTTGGGCAAAGACTCCTCATCTGTAAAGCAGAAATAGTAACTCCTATCTCATAGCATATATAAAACAACTGATACATATCTAGTAGGTACTTGAAGTAACATTGTTATTATTTTGTTATTGATATTATTATTAAAAATCAACATGAACTTCCCTTTCCATAAGTCTATTTACAATCAAATTTAGATATCTCTGCATCCCTTTCTGAAACTTTAAAATAATATATATTGTTATATGATACTGTATTCTTATACTGACTATTCAAAAATAAGGGATACTATTCAAGATCAAGATATCATATTAACATATTATTAGCTCTTGTTATTTCCAAGTAAAACATGAAGCATCAAACTGTAAGGCCTAAGGGAAGGATGTGGTCTTTTTAGTCAAAAGAAACAAGATACTGCTAATGCTTCTGCATGATATGACTGAGACCTTGATATATTGTTTCAAATTCTTTCCATTTAAGTTTAAAGATAAGTATTATTTATTTTCCATAAGCAGATATAAGCTATCTGGTGCTTTAATTCCCTACCAGTGCCCAGACATTCCAGTAGCTACTCTGGGCATTAAAGATCCTACCAGAGGTTTAACTGGTTTCAGTTAAAAGAATTATTTCAAAAGCATCAAGTTCAGGGGAGAGTTTTCCTCTGGAGAATTTAAAGGATGGTGGTGCTAAAATATGCAGCGTCTAGAAGGTTTCAGACCCGCACATTTTTCATCGGCTTTCTCAGAGCATGGTAGGATTTTATCATTTTATATCTGTAGCTCAGGCTGTCTCTCTAATAAGTACTGTGGGTCCTATTCTTTTTTTTTTTTTGTGGTACACGGGCCTCTCACTGTTGTGGCCTCTCCCGTTGCGGGGCACAGGCTCCGGTCGCGCAGGCTCAGCGGCCATGGCTCACGGGCCCAGCCGCTCCGCGGCATGTGGGATCTTCCCGGACTGGTGCACGAACCCGCGTCCCCTGCATCGGCAAGCGGACTCTCAACCACTGCGCCACCAGGGAAGCCCTGTGGGTCCTATTCTTGATCAACCTCCCTATCAGTTTGTGCCCAGGTACTGAGGATAGTTACTAGATTAACAAATTTTGGGATTTAAACTTGGTGAGTACTTCCTCTCTGACAGAGAACACAGGCACTGGAACAAGCTCCCATTTCCTGCTCTTTATTAAAATGCTAGGAAATAATTTTTAGCTTCTGAATTTATATCGTGAATTAAATATTTTTCCACTAAGTTGACTAACATTCTGGGGAAATGCCTATTTAGAGTTTGATTTTCGGCTAACCTGTGAGCCTGGATGTAAAATTGGAGCCATCCTCCACATCAGTTCATTGAATATGCAGCAAGAGTGGCAGCCCGTGTGGAAACTGATGGGCAAACAGTGCAGTTGGTCAGCTTGATACCCCTAGTCATGACCATTTAAGTCAGTGAAAGAAGAGAAATTAATTTTGCCAAGACTTCAGTAACAGTAGTAACTTCCAGATGTTCTACTATGTGAAAGTAGAGTCAGTATTCTGGCATTTGAAAACTTACTGGCATTTAGACATTTATTGAACACCATTTCACTTTCTCGTCAACAGAAATTTCTTTGTAGAACTACAAATCGCCCAAGACTAGACAAAGTCTTTTGTCCTAAAGAGTTCTTACCCCGAAGTAGAGAAATAACTGTCATTTCGAGGATTGGTGCCATAGGAGTAGAGTTTTCTTGCTGGGGGAAGAAATTGAGAACAGCCTCAGGTGAAGAAAAATAGCCAAGGCAGCATTATTTGACTTTGTCAACCCAGCCAGCACAAAGCAATCGTTGTAAAGGTGTTTTCTAAACATACTCAGGTAATCATCTCAATTCGTTCATTTTGCAGATTGGATAGATTCAATAACAAATTGCTGTTTAGATAGCACTGCTCATAGGAAGAACAAAGTCTCGGTGACAAGGAATGGGTGGAAAGCCAATTGTCAAAATTATTTCTTTGCGTACCTTTCTCAGGTGTGTGTTATTATGCCCTCTGCCCTTTGAAAGCCTCCATGCTGGGCAATAGTCCCAGTGTATGCTGCATGGATTTTAAATTAGGATAAAATGTTAGATGCTCCTTCAGCTTCAGGACCAGGGAAGAATGAACTTGCCCATGGCAGATGGAGATGGCATCGTTTGGATAAGCAGCTTTAAAAAGTTAGGTGAAGTATCCAAAATTCACAGATCACTGAACTCAAGGGAATTACATAGCAGTGCTCATGAAAAGAAAGAATAGAGTGTGAAACACTTTGCAAAGCTTTTCGCTGTGCTTTGATATTATCATTCACTCTCTAATCTACTTCAAGAAACAAACTCTAAAGGAAAAAAATGAGAGAGGATACTTGAAAAAACAGCCTAAAACATATTGTCAATAACTGCCTAAATAGTCTACACCCTTTGAAAAATCAAAAGATTCTTGGTTCTGGCATTGGGCAATGCTCTTGTCTGATGAACAGACACATATCGATATGCCTAATGGCTGAAAACTGTGTTACTAGATTATCAAACAATCATTAGTGCATAGTAGCTGTGAGGACTATTTTTGTGTTAGCCAGAAGCACTGTTTACTTTTCCACATGTTCCCAAGAATTCCCCATGAACTTGCCTCTTTAAATTTGCCTTTTATTTAAATATTCTGAATAAATGCTACCATACAAGAAAAGCTGTTCATTTCAATTTTACCCTAATGGTGGCTGTTCTACCCAAAACAGATCAGAGCAATTTCTCAGTCTCAGACTTCTATGAAATAAGCGTCTGGCTTTTTCCCATCTTATTTTTAAATAAAGAAGGGCAACAAAAATTTATGGGTATAAGCTGGACCAAGGCAATAAGTGGGAAAAGTGAACTAGCAGTGCTGGGCTTTAGTCCTGACTCTTAGTCATATTTCTGGGCCTCATTGTCCTTTTATATAAAATAAAATAATCTAGATTAAAATGGCATCTAGAGTCCTTTTCAACTGTAAAATATCGTAAGTCTTTTATTATACTTTCATGACCTGTGTATGCACAAGAAACAATAGTGTCTTGCATTTTGGAAGCTCTATAGTTTTCAAAATTTTATTAGTAATTATCTAATCCACCTTTATCTTTAAAAAAATCCATTTTTAAATTTATTTTTTATACAATTTTTAAAGGTTACTTTCTATTCACAGTTATTACAAAATATTGGCTATATTCCCCTTGGTGTACGATACATCCTTAAGTCTATCTTACACCCACTAGTTTGTCCCTCCTGCTCCCCCACCCCTATATTTCTGCTCCCCCTGACTGGTAACCACTAGTTTTTCTCTATGTCTGTGAGTCTGCTACTTTTTTGTTATATACACTAGTTTGTTGTATTTTTTAGATTCATGTATAAGTGATATCATAAAGTATTTTTCTTTCTCTGACTTATTTCGTATAGCATAATGCCCTCCAAGTCCATCCATGTTGCTGCAAATGGCAAAGTTTCATTCTTTTTTTTGGCTGAGTAGTATTCCCTGGTGTGTGTGTGTGTGTGTGTGCGTGCGTGCGTGTGTGTGTGTGTGTGTGTGTGCCACATCTTCTTTATCCATTCATCTGTTGGTGGACATGTAAGTTGCTGCCATATCTTTGCAATTGTAAATAATGCTGCTGTGAACATTGGGTGTATGTATCTTTTCAACGTAGTGTTTTGGGGTTTTTTTTGGATATATATCCAGGAGTGGAATTTCTGGGTCATATGGTAGTTCTATTTTTAGTTTTTTGAGAAACTTCCATAGTGTTTTCCAAAGTGGCTGCACCAGTTTACATCCCCACCAACAGTGAACAAGGGTTCCCTTTTCTCCACATCCTCACCAACATTTGTTATTTATGTTCTTTTTGTTGATAGCCATTCTGACAGGTATGAGGTGGTACTTCATTGTGGTTTCCATTTGCATTTCCCTGATCATTAGTGATGCCTAAGGTGCCTAAAAAACAACCATTTTTAAATTACACTAACATGGATTAAAATCTCTATACTCATACTCCAGTGACAGATAAAAAATCATTAAAAATAGTTTAAAAGGAAAAAATTAAGAGAAATGCCTAGGTAGATATGTATATAGCAATAAATATATATAGCTAAGATATCTACATCTGTGGAGATAGCTAAATCAGGATATACGGCTGACCAGAAAACAGTATGAAAATCCTGTTTACAAATACTATAAAACTTAAAATGTACTAAACTGTATAAAATGAAGAACTACTGACTGTTAAGTAAATAAAATAGTATTACGAGTGAATTGGCATTGTTCTAGCTGTATAGAAAGCCTGACACTAATTTAATATATTGCTCAGGCCAAGGCTGGAAGGGAAATATATTGGCCTGAGTTCCCTAGAAAACAGAACCTGAGGCAAAAAGTTATACCCTGATATGTTACTGGGGTAGCTAAGGGGACAGCCCTGGAAGCAAAAGTGAATGACAAAAGGGAGACCATATGGAAGGAGAACAAACCACAAGTTGGTTTGTTACCATATAGGCCTCAGCTTCAAGACCTGCATAGTGCATAGCTCTATTATGTGAGTTGTTTAAAGAGAAGCTGTAAAGAATTCTGTGTTTGGATCGATAGATCTATTGGAGATTGAAGGAGGGAGGAAGGGCTAGTGAATTACCTCCTCGTTACTTTCCTTCACTTGTTTCCTACTGGTCAAAGCCCTGCTTGGACTTAACTCTGCTGTACTTCTAGATTGTAGCACCTGGACTAGCTGGGCAACTTTGGAGGAAATTAGGGCTTCCAGAGGTCCAGCCCAGTTGGTGCTTTGTGCAGCAGACTCCTCCAAGGTTTTGTATATTTGTGTGTGTGGAGGAGGGGGAGACTTGGTTGGCGATGGTTGTGACTGCTTGATGGCAGTGGCAATGAGCTAGGCTTTATGTTTGGGATAATGGCATGAGGCATCTCTAAGGCTGTTCCAGCCAGGAAATAGAGTAAACTGCTGAGACCTGGGGGATGAGGTAAAGTCAAGTAGGTTTGAAGGCCACAACTCATATTCACTCACAGCCTATAACAATTTTCAGGTCTCACAGGAGAATACTTTGCATCCATTTCTTCCCTGGGAAGGGAGATGTAGATCTAATCCTTTAGGTGATGGTCAGTGCAATCTCCTAAACTTAAAGAAGTTTAGGGAAAAAAAGCTATATTCAAACTGTTGCAGGTGGTACAGAATTGATACTTCTCATCCTTCACCCAAACTTTCTGGCTTTTCCTTACCCTCTCCCATCACTTCAACTGTTGCTTGTTTCAGGAGGTGACACAGCATTCATTCTTAATGGGTTTGAGATCTTAACTTGCCTTTGTTGGGTCCTGGCTGTTGAAATTTTCATTCATAATTATCAATGGGTATAGTAGCATCAAGAGAGGTACCAGTGAATCTCCTAGGCCATAGACATACCCCACTTTGCCTCCGTTGTGTAATGGTAAATGTATCCAGGCTTACATTCCTGGTTCATAACCATTAACATTAGGCTCCACTCCCACATTGGTTCCCTGGTTCCTGCTGGCGTATATTGACCAGGGCTTTAATTTCTTTGCGATTTAGGCCATTTCTTCCCAGAGCAGAGCCTATTCTTCCCTTCTTGAACAGTGAGGAGACTTGATCGGCCTGGAGCCAGTGGGGCATATTAAGGGCAGACCTCGTGGAGAACAAACATTATCTCTTGAGACCCCTGCTTTAGGTCAAGTCAGTTCACAGCACCAGGGAAAAAGCAGGTTGTTCTCTTCTGACAAGGTCTTTTAGGGTTGTCTCTATTGGACAAGAAGATTAAGGAAAATTCAGGAAATTGACATTCACAGGTTGATTCATCCAAATATAACCATCTCAGGTCTTAGGGTCCCCCTCTTTCCCTATCAAGACCCTAGTTTAGCATATGAGACTTGTTAAGATGACACATTTAGTCTTCTTTCCAGGTATACCATCCTATATTCAGACCTTAGACTTGCTTTTCAGCACCATCTACCAGAAGAACAATATGTGAAAGACTTTTGAAAGCTTTCATAAAGGTCCTTTGGTTTACATGGGAAATAGCTGTTGTAAGCCTTATCCTTTTATTTTTCACAATGTTCCAATGTTACCAAAAGCTCAGTTATTACTGTCCCCATAATGATTAATGCAACAGCCACGTGATCTTCCAATGCCTTGCCTTACACTTGCACTCAATTCTAATTAACCACAGGTCAAAACATTAGCAATTATGATATCTCTGAATATACCCTCCTCCACTTACCATGAGCTACATGGTCACTTTTGCCTTTAAACAGGTAGAGAATCCAACTCCATATCCCATCCTAAAGGGTATGTGCTGTCAGAGGCCACTGCCTAGGATTTCCTCAGAAACAGAGCCTGGCAGAAAAAGCAAAAGGAAAAAGGGAACTCAAACAAAGAATACCTTGCTCATATTTTACAATTATTTATCTTCCTCCCCCACCTCCAGAGTCTGGAGGGAATCTTTGCTCAACACCCTCTAAGACTGGAACCTCAGGAGTTTCCCATTCTCAGGCTAGTCCACATTCAGGCTCCAGAAGTTTCTGAAAATTACTACTTAAGTGTTGCTAGCAGTTTATAGCTCTAGGGATTTCTACTTCAGGCAAACATTTCTCTCCTGTGACTCTAAACTTGCCTGTCTTTCCAGATTTTGAGGTGACTCAGTTCTCTGAGTCCAAGAAAATTCAATGATTTAAAGTTTCTTCGACTATTTCTTACTGTAAAAAGAGGAGTGGCAGATTCTAAGCTCTTTACATTTTGGCTTAAACTTGCAAGTAGAGTTCATTTTCTGCTTCTATTCCATTCACTGTTGAAAATATAATTTTCCCTTGATGCTTAGACAAAATAGAAATAATAGTCAGTGACGTGTCACTCATTTTTTGATACTTGGGTCAACTTGAAGAAAAGCAGTATCAAGGCTTCCATTTGCTTTTCCTGATTTTACCCTACTTGGTGGAGAAAGGAGATTAGCGATGACAGGTCAGGTCGTGTCTGGAGTTAGGACTTCAGGTGACTCACAACTTGCCTTTTACTCACTCCCAGCACAGGCTTTTTCCTCTATAAGAAGTAGTATTAATACTTACAGATAAAGCAAACTCAAATATGGTCACAGAGTCAGCACTTTTCAATTATCCTCAGGCCTAAAATATGGAAAAAATATACTATTATTAAAAAGATAATTACAGCTGCTGCTTTTCCTTTTTTATCATTTTTGTCTCCCTCTTCCTTTTCCTCCCCATTTTCTTTACAGAAAGCATTTTTTTATAACCTAGGATAATTAGAGAGAAACCTAATAGTAATATATTTCAGCAAGAGCACAGTTCTTTCTACTTTAAAGTATAAAGCTGGTCAAACAAAATGGATAATATTAATCTCAGTTAAATTGGTTATTTTACTATAGACAGATGGAAAAAGGAGTCATTATTCATCAGTTTAGTAAGCTTCACAAACTAACTGTTACAACCAGAAAGGATAGTCTCTCGAGGGAAACGTTTTCTCATTCCTTCAAAAACCCAGAGTTCTTCATTTGTAACACTTTGGTACCCTCGTTTCCCTCTCTCTGGGTTACACAATCCATTGACATTCAAGCACAGTAAAAGAAAACACTAAAATTTGATCATGAATATTAAAGCACAAGGATTCCTGTGAATGGTGAGAGATTTCCTGGAGAGGGTTACTTGTCAATACTAAGCCCAACATATTGATAGAACGAAAATAACACCTAACTCCCTGGTAAAATATGTACTTTCAATAGATGAAAAATAATGTCTTCTATTTATTGACAAAAAGTAGTTTAAATTCTAAAGTGTAAAAAGTATAGTTTTTAGACAAAGATACATGAATTTTAATCCTGCACTAGCTAGGTAGCTTCTGTGAGTCACACAATCTGTTTCCTTACTCTTAAAATGTATGTACTAATACTTAATTGGCAGGGTTGTTGAAATAGTTAATTTGTTTCATCAATATAAAGAATGTAGAATGGTAGTCAATAAATGATAACTATAATTATTTTTAATATTTTAAAATAGTCACACCAGCATATATTTATTTAAAAATAATAGTTACAACTTGCAATTTGAAATGGATAGAGAGAGATCTTTCGCTCTATTTGTAATCTTATACATCTAGATAACATGGTCTTTTTGCCTGGAATAAAAATAAGAAAAGGAGGAAAGTCAGGAGGAGGAGGAGGAAGAGGAGAAAGAAGAAGAGAGAATAAGATGAAGATGGCTGCACTCCAGAATATTTTTTATATGATTTGGTATTTAAGCACTTCATCCAACCCCTTTGAGAGACAGTAGGAAGCCTCTACTACTTTTATTCATGTCTAGGGAAGTCTGTATCTTGACCAAATTTGATAATAATGAAAGTTTGTTTTCAGGTTCCTCAGGACTCTCTTTTAGTGCTATTTCCCACTCCAGATTAGACCCTCTCACCTACACTCAGAATTTTTAGGTCTTCTTCACTTGATTCTGTTCTCTCGGAAGGACTGATAGCCTTTACATATTACCTTTCTCAGGTACGTTGATATTTGAGGTCTTATTTCTAATTAGGGAATTGTGGGTTAGGGATATTGTAAGGAATAGTATAAGGATATTGCAGCAGGGATAGCATAAAGGATTCCTAGGTAAGGGGTCTCAGGCATCATTCAGAAGGGAAGAATGATGTGTGTGTGTGTGTGTGTCCCAGCTTATGGCCCTGTGGACCTTTGTGTAGAATATGGATGATAAGGATGCCAAGTAGACTGAGAATGTAGATATTGTTACACTTGGCCATGCAAAGGCGTGCCTTTTTTTGAATACTTGTTTTCAGAAATCCTTAAAAAATTAAAGAAAGTTCAACAGAGAAAGAAAATATCACTTTCCCAGTTTATTTCATAAATTGGAAACAATTTGTGAATGTTTAAAATGTGTTATTTATTCCAAGGAACCTCAGAAAACATTGAGAACATGAACAAACTATGCTTAAAATATCTTCATAAAAACAAACCACAAGTATTGAATAAGCAAATTGATTTCAGCTTTTAAAACCTGAGGTTTTGGGTTGTTGTCTGATATGGTGCTGTTGGTGGTAATGTATGTGGTTGTGTGTACATGTGCATATTTTAAATTATAAACGGCTCTGAAATCTTTAATACTGGAACTTCAGCTTTCAAGTGGAGTTTCACCCACCTATGTGTGAAAGACTAATGAGAGGGTAAAAAACTTCACAGGTTCCCAAGAAAAGGAAATCATGAAATAAATCCACCATTTAATTCTAAGTGGTACTACAGCCTCATTGAAATAACAAGGAAATTATAACTTTTCCAAACAATAAAAAAAATTAAAGCAGCTTAAAAATAGCCCTAAGTGAACACATGACAACCAAAAACAAAGGTGAAGAATAGAAATTCAGCTCCTACCTTACAGCTGAAGAAATTTAAGTCATTGGTACCCATATATTGGGTTGGCCAAAAAGTTTTTGGCCAACCCAATACTTTGTTTCTCTAGTGGTGCAATGAAATTTAAAGATACTTCTAAAGTGCCTTCAGTTTTCACATACAATCAAGCCTCCATCTGAAAGAAACAATCATTTTCTTTTCTTAGCAAAATCATAAGGGCACGTATGAACAAAAGCAATCATTTGAGGAGGACAAGAACGGTTTTCACTTTGCTGTGGATGAGTCGAGCTAGAAGTTGCCGGAATTCCAAGTCCATTAAGCTGATGTCTGTAGACTAAGTGGCAGGCTGAAAAGCAAACAAATGAAACCCTACCCATAAACAAACAAAAAAATTTTAATTAACTTGAATTGTAAAGTGCCAGTTGAGAGAAATTTTCAAGGGAAATGACATCTTTTTCTTGGTCCTGTTGGAGAAGCAGAAAAGGAAACCAACGTTTGAAAAGAATATTCCGCATCAGATACTAGGGAGAATTGTATAACATCTAGTTAATGGTAAAATTTGGGATTAAATAAAAGCAAGTA
Source organism: Hyperoodon ampullatus (assembly GCF_949752795.1). NCBI lineage: Eukaryota > Metazoa > Chordata > Mammalia > Artiodactyla > Ziphiidae > Hyperoodon > Hyperoodon ampullatus. Next base: position 55,488,890 of record NC_136922.1, on the reverse strand, counting down.
GATAGTTTCCAATCTCCTCGTACCCACAAACACATACCCACATTCTCCCTCCCTCCCTCCCTCCCTCCCTCCTTCCTTCCTTCCCTCCCTCTCTCTCTCTCCCTCTCCCTCTCTCTCCCTCTCTCTCCCTCTCCCTCTCTCTCCCTCTCTCTCCCTCTCCCTCTCTCTCCCTCTCTCTCCCTCTCCCTCTCCCTCTCTCTCTCTCTCCCTCTCTCTCCCTCTCTCTCCCTCTAATGTTGTTGCTTTGGAATTCACCAAGTGATATTTAAAGGCATGATTACCTTCCCCATTGTAAGTGTTATTCATGTAAGTATCAGAATATACTCCCTGACCGCATACTGGTTCTGTGATCCTAATGTGAGATAAAGGGCATCTATCCTAAGAGATTTTTTACTGGTGATTCTTTCTTAATTTTGTTGCCAATTTGATACAACTTCAGATTTATTTCTGTTATAAAGACCTCTTTACATATCCATATATTCTAAAAGTCTACATGAAAATATTTTAATAAAGCCACTTTTAATTTCTAGTTAATCCATATTGTAGTTTTAGAGATGCTATAACTTCATTCTTTAAATCTTTCTTTGAATCAGCTTTATTGAGGTACAGTTTATGAGTAATTAAATGCACCCATTTTTGGCATAAGTTTCAATAAATCTTGACAAATTTATATACCCATGTAGCTACCAACACAGTCAAGATACAGAACATTTCTATAACCACAAAAAGTTCCCTGATGCTTAATTCTAGTAACCCCTGCTCCACTCCAGTCCCAGAGAACATCTGATCTACTCTCTAAAATAATATATTAGCATTGCCTTTTCTAGAATTTCATATAGGTAGAATCATATAGTATGTACTCTCTTGTATCTGGCTACTTTGGTCCACATGATGATTTTGAGATTCATCCATGTTGTTACATATATTAGGACTTCATTTCTTCTCATTGCTAAGTAATATTTCCACTGTACTGCTTATATATTTGCCAGCTAGTGGGCATTGTTTCTTCTCAGTTTTTGCTATATAAACAAAACTGCTATGAATCTATGAACATATAAATACACATCTTTGCAAGGACATATATTTTCATTTATTTAGGGTAATTTCCCTGATGACTTACATTGTGACCTTGACCAACATTTTAAGATTTTCCAGGTATGTTTTTGCTTTTGATTTATAGTTGAATTCTCTTGTATTAATAGCACATACCTTGCACTTTGTAACATTTTTGACACTTATTTTATGGCACAGAATATGATATATTTTGAAAGCTCCTTGCATACTTGGAAAGTGTATATTCTGCTTTTGAAAATAGATTTCTATAAATCTGTTTGAACAATTTGTTTTATTTTGTTGTTTAAGTCTTCCATACTTAGAAATTTTGTGTTTACTTTTCCTGTCCTATCAATTATAGTAAGAGGAGTGTTGAATTCTTCATATATAACTATAGATTTATCATCTTCTCCTTTTTTTCAGATTTTTAATGTACTTTGAAGCTCTGTTATTAGTTTCATATATATTTGATATTTTAACATTTCTTTTTATTGAGGTAACATTGGTTTATTACATTAAGTAATTTTCATATGTAGAACATTATATTTCTATTTCTATATACACTACAGTGTTCTCACCACCAAAAATTTAGTATTTGATATTTTTATGTATTCTTCAAACAGACCTCTTATTATTATGAAATTTCTCTTTATTCCGTATAATACTCTATATTGAAGTATGCATTGTCTGATATTAATATAGTGCTCTAACTCTCTTTTATTTAGTGTATGCAAGATATATTATTTTCTATTATTTTACTTTTAACCTTTCTAAACCTTTAACACCTTTAGAAATCTTTCTAAAGCATGTATTTCTTATAGACAACATATTTTTGGTCTTACTTTTTTTAATCCAATATGACCATCTCTACCATTTAATGGGAATATTTAGACCATATAAATTTAAGGTAAAATGATAATGTGTGTAGTAGGCAAAATAATGGCCCCCTAAAGATGTCCATATCCTAATCCAGAGGACCTGTGACCATGTTAGGTTACATGGCAAAGGAGATTAAAGCTGCAGATGGAATTGAGGTTACTAATCAACCAATCTTAAAATAAGGAGAATAATGTAGTTTTATCTGAGTGGGCTCTAGATAATCCAAGTCCTTAGAACTGGAAGAGGGAGGCAGAAAAGAGAGATGGTACCATGAGGACTTGGCCCAAAGTTGATGAAGAAAAGGGACCATAAGCCAAGAAATGTGCGTAGCCTCTACAAGCTGATAAAGGGAAGGATATGAATTCTCCTCCAGACTATATAGAAGGAGTATGGCCCTACTGACCCCCTTGTTTTAGCTCATTGAAACTCAGTTCAGAGTTTTGTTATCTGGAATTGTAAGATATAAATTTATATTGTTTAAACCACTAAGTTTATGATAATTTATTACAAAGGTCATAAGAAAATAATTCAGGTGTCATATAGAGAGCTTACCAATAAAACTTGTTGGGGCCGCACTACTTTGTCAAAACCAGAGGTATGTGGGAGGAAGTAATGTAAACTACTTCCAAGTCTGGCCATCTAAAACATCCCGTGGCATTTTCCACCTCTCTTTCTCAGTTGCTGTGACTTTCATGGCCCTGTGTTCCAGGTAGCATAGCTATAGATGGGGAGAGGCTTTGCTTCATGAACCACCACTTGTAGGAGAACCATTTACATTATGAGAGATGCTGGATCCACATTAAATGTAACAAGAGCAAGAAATAAACCTACATGTATTAAGCCACTGACATTTTAGGGCTTAATTGTTGCTGTATCATATCCCACCCTGTTTACAGATATTGAAATAGGTTTTTGATAGTACCTTATTTATGGAAATGCTGATAATGTATTGTGTAGTAATCAATCACCCTTAGATTGGCAACCAGAGAAACTAGATTCTTCACTGTTGATGCATTGTGACCCCTTACAAATACACCCTTACTTCCTCTACTGAATATCTGATTGAACAAATAAAGATGTCTTTATTTGATATAACCTAGGAGAAATGCTACCTATGACAAGGTGGAAACATCAGTTCGTTACAGTCTTAAAGAAAAAAATATCACTTAAGTGTAAGATTTTCATTGGCTTTAGTCTTCTGTCAAATAATTAATCAAATCTGACATTAAGTCTTTAGACCTTTATGTTATTAAGCCCTAGAAGTATATATTCTTATTTTTTAATCTAAACTATCAACAATTACAACTTTTAATTATCTGTATTTGGATAATTTTGAGTCCAAATGTGTCTGTAAGCAAGAATTTTTAACTACTTTTTAAAAATTATGCAATATCTACCTTATTTGTCTAGGGCAGTTAAACTCCAAAAGAATTTGCGGTTCGTTTGGAAAACCAAGCTAAAATGACACAAAAGAATTAGATAACAATCAAGTTTAAAAGAGGGGTACAAAATGAGAAGCAGTTAGATACAGGCTTTGTAGTCAGACAAGAAATAGTGTCTGTTGGTATCTTGAGCACTTACAAAATCACCCTAAGCCTCAGTTTTCTTTGTGTCCTTGTTTCTTAAGAAAGAAACAAGATATAATGGATATAAAGTTCTTAGCACACAGTAAGCACTCAACAAATAATGTGAAAGTGTAGCAGCCATCATTTTCTTCATTGTGTGTGCTATGAAAATCAGGGAAAGTTTCTGAAGGAGATGGGTCTTAATCAAGGAATTAGCTACTAGGAATGGAATTCAAAGAAGTGACAATAGAATGGGAAAAGGTAGGGAATTGAAAATAAGCATTATGGGTGTCAAGGGAAGGAGGAAAGTGGAAGAAGTAGCAGAAATAATTTATTAAAAAGCATGTGTACAAGGTAGAAAGCATAAGCTTTGAAAACAGAGAAATGGAGGTTCAAATTCCACTTCTGTGACTTAGGACAGTTATTTATCCTCTCCAAGCTTTAATTTCATTATCTAAAAATGGGAATAATATCTTTTGGGGGATTTTTAGAATAATTAAGGTAGAATATATATAATATAATACATTTAAATTAAAATATTATACATATAATCTAATATAATCTCTGATACATGTGGATGCTCTATACTTAAAATGGATTATTAGACATTAATAACAAATGGCATGCAGGGCCTTAAAACCTAGAGAGAACAATTAAATCCTATTATTTTGGTAGGTAATTCTTATTTGTACAAATTGATTGTAACATCACAATGGGGAGCAACCTCATCCTAAATGATAAATAAAGAGATTTTTAGGCAATTATTCTCTAAAAAAAAATGAACATTTATGATTTATAAATGAATCTACTTCTGGGAAATAATATAGAAAAATGAAAATTGGTTGAAACTTTTCATCTCATTAGCTGGGATACACATACTCCCCTTCTACACACACAATTTAATCATATTTTAGTGCCTTCATTATGTAATTTGGTAGATTCAGAAGTATCTATCCCTAAATAGGTTATATCTAGTGGGCATGGTATATAATAACTGGAGAAGTTATAATACAAAGCATTCTATGATATTTAACAAAAGTAAAACACAAATTGAATAAAAATGCTAACTAAGGGATAAAATTACTAATCTGTTGTACCAAATGGGAACTGCACAAGTCTCTATGGAAAAGTTTGCATGTGAAGTAGATATTGCAGAGAGCTCTTAAATGCCTTAACTAAGAAGTATGGATTTTAGTCAACAGTTAATGGAGAAGATGATAAAGAATTTTATCTTTTCCTTTTTAAGTCAGAAGTCATCAGACATCTATTTTATTTTATTATTATTATTATTATTTTTATTAGTTTCTGCTTTATAACAAAGTGAATCAGTCATACATATACATCTGTTCCCACATCCCTTCCCTCATGCATCTCCCTCCCTCCCACCCTTCCAGGCGGTCACAAAGCACCAAGCTGATCTCCCTGTGCTCTGCGGCTGCTTCCCACTAGCTATCTACCTTACGTTTGGTAGTGTATATATGTCCATGCCTCTCTTTCACTTTGTCACAGCTTACCCTTCCCCCTCCCCATATCCTCAGGTCCATTCTCAAGTAGGTCTGTGTCTTTATTCCCGTTTTACCCCTAGGTTCTTCATGACATTTTTTTTTAAATTCCATATATATATGTTAGCATACGGTATTTGTCTTTCTCTTTCTGACTTACTTCACTCTGTATGACAGACTCTAGGTCTATCCACCTCATTACAAATAGCTCAGTTTCGTTTCTTTTTATGGCTGAGTAATATTCCATTGTATATATGTGCCACATCTTCTTTATCCATTCATCCGATGATGGACACTTAGGTTGTTTCCAGCTCCGGGCTATTGTGAATAGAGCTGCAATGAACATTTTGGTACATGTCTCTTTTTGAATTATGGTTTTCTCAGGGTATATGCCTAGTAGTGGGATTGCTGGGTCATATGGTAGTTCTATTTTTAGTGTTTTAAGGAACCTCCATACTGTTCTCCATAGTGGCTGTACCAATTCACATTCCCACCAGCAGTGCAAGAGTGTTCCCTTTTCTCCACACCCTCTCCAGCATTTATTGTTTCTAGATTTCTTGATGATGGCCATTCTGACTGGTGTGAGATGATATCTCTTTGTAGTTTTGATTTGCATTTCTCTAATGATTAATGATGTTGAGCATTCTTTCATGTGTTTGTTGGCAGTCTGTATATCTTCTTTGGAGAAATGCCTATTTAAGTCTTCTGCCCATTTTTGGATTGGGTTGTTTGTTTTTTTGCTATTGAGCTGCATGAGCTGTTTATAAATTTTGGAGATTAATCCTTTGTCAGTTGCTTCATTTGCAAATATTTTCTCCCATTCTGAGGGTTGTCTTTTGGTCTTGTTTATGGTTTCCTTTGCTGTGCAAAAGCTTTGAAGTTTCATTAGGTCCCATTTGTTTATCTTTGTTTTTATTTCCATTTCTCTAGGAGGTGGGTCCAAAAGGATCTTGCTGTGATTTATGTCATAGAGTGTTCTGCCTGTGTTTTCCTCTAAGAGTTTGATAGTTTCTGGCCTTACATTTAGGTCTTTAATCCATTTTGAGCTTATTTTTGTGTATGGTGTTAGGGACTGATCTAATCTCATACTTTTACATGTCCCTGTCCAGTTTTCCCAGCACCACTTATTGAAGAGGCTGTCCTTTCTCCACTGTACATTCCTGCCTCCTTTATCAAAGATAAGGTGACCATATGTGCGTGGGTTTATCTCTGGGCTTTCTATCCTGTTCCATTGATCTATCTTTCTGTCTTTGTGCCAGTACCACACTGTCTTGATTACTGTAGCTTTGTAGTATAGTCTGAAGTCAGGGAGCCTGATTCCTCCAGCTCCGTTTTTCGTTCTCAAGATTGCTTTGGCTATTCGGGGTCTTTTGTTTTTCCAAACAAATTTTGAAATTTTTTGTTCTAGTTCTGTGAAAAATGCCAGTGGTAGTTTGATAGGGATTGCATTGAATCTGTAGATTGCTTTGGGTAGTAGAGTCATTTTCACAATATTGATTCTTCCAATCCAGGAGCATGGTATATCTCTCCATCTATGTGTATCATCTTTAATTTCTTTCATCAGTGTCTTATAATTTTCTGCATACAGGTCTTTTGTCTCCTTAGGTAGGTTTATTCCTAGATATTTTATTCTTTTTGTTGCAATGGTAAATGGGAGTGTTTTCTTGATTTCATTTTCAGATTTTTCATCATTAGTGTACAGGAATGCCAGAGATTTCTGTGCATTAATTTTGTATCCTGCTACTTTACCAAATTCATTGATTAGCTCTAGTAGTTTTCTGGTAGCATCTTTAGGTTTCTCTATGTATAGTATCATGTCATCTGCAAACAGTGACAGCTTTACTTCTTCTTTTCCAATTTGGATTCCTTTTATTTCCTTTTCTTCTCTGATTGCTGTGGCTAAAACTTCCAAAACTAAGTTGAATAAGAGTGGTGAGAGTGGGCAGCCTTGTCTTGTTCCTGATCTTAGTGGAAATGGTTTCAGTTTTTCACCATTGAGGACAATGTTGGCTGTGGGTTTGTCATATATGGCCTTTATTATGTTGAGGAAAGTTCCCTCTATGCCTACTTTCTGCAGGGTTTTTATCATAAATGGGTGTTGAATTTTGTCGAAAGCTTTCTCTGCATCTATTGAGATGATCATATGGTTTTTCTCCTTCAACTTGTTAATATGGTGTATCACATTGATTGATTTGCGTATATTGAAGAATCCTTGCATTCCTGGAATAAACCCCACTTGATCATGGTGTATGATCCTTTTAATGTGCTGTTGGATTCTGTTTGCTAGTATTTTGTTGAGGATTTTTGCATCTATGTTCATCAGTGATATTGGCCTGTAGTTTTCTTTCTTTGTGACATCCTTGCCTGGTTTTGGTATCAAGGTGATGGTGGCCTCGTAGAATGAGTTTGGGAGTGTTCCTTCCTCTGAAATTGTTTGGAAGAGTTTGAGAAGGATGGGTGTTAGCTCTTCTCTAAATGTTTGATAGAATTCGCCTGTGAAGCCATCTGGTCCTGGGCTTTTGTTTGAGACATCTATTTTAGAAAGAATATGTTGATGGTGTTGAAGGAAGAGATGAGAGTGGTAAGAATATGGGGCAGTGGTGTCTAGTCAAGAAGCTACTGTAATAATTCATTGCTGAGAAATAAAGGAATGAGCTCTGTAGTGTTAGAACTACAGAGGGGAGACAGATATGAACATAACAGGGGTAAAATAAATGGAGTTTGAGGGCAGAAGAATCATGGGATGATGGGTGCAGGTCCTTTGGAAAGAGAATGAAATTTATCAGAGAAGAAAACATGATTCCAAGGATCTTCCCAGGCTGTCCTGTCCCTGCAAAATGCCTGTGTCTTTGGGGAAGAATAAAATCGAGGTTTACCATGTATTTGTCTCTGTTAGGCGACAGCTAGAGATATTGTATAAAGGAGAGCTAAAAAGACACATAATTCATACAGTGGATCTCCTGAGTTTCACTCTTAATGATTAAATTCCTTATCAGTTTGGTTTATGTATTATTATTTTCATGTATTCATCCTCTGCTGCCAATGTCTTAATAATTTGATTAATCATTATCATGCCCACCAGATGGAAAGAGAAAGGGTGGTAAAATGGAACTCAAATTAGTTCCCTTTGCTACTTGCCAGCAATATTCTGAAAAAAAGTTAATAAGATGTAGGTTTATAAATGGGTTTAATCTATATTTTCCATTAATATACAATTGAGAGATGAATATAAGTAGGAAGCCTACTGTATTTGATCTTTGGAAACCTTCATAACCAAGACTTTTGTTCACCTAAGATTTCAAAATTAACAAGCATGAGAACTGAGAAAATGCTCGATTGCTCACTCCATGGACTTGTAACAATAGATTCTTATTTATGCAGAAGCGTGAAATTATTCTTTAACATCTGTCCCTTTGTGATGTCTCACCTGGAAATTACGTCCCAATCTCAGGAGAAATATTAGAATATTCACAGGCATATATATATATTTTTAAAGACTGTACTAATTATCACAACATAATTCTACTTTACAAAGCAATTAAACATTGCCTATTTTAATATGTATTATGGAAAGAACCTGTAATTTTTTATTTTCCCTAATGGATTATCTGTAATAAAATAATGTAATTTTGTTTGGAAAACACTCTTATTTATAGGTATAATATAAGGAAGCCATTGGAAATTAAGCAATTATTTGCCACCAAACTTCTTAGAGATCACTCTACCTAACTTACAGAATTCTTGGTCCTTGTGGATGAATAGCACAAAGACCTTCATAGAGGATGATTCCGTTAGCTCTCTGGGTTATGACAATGTTAATGGGGTAGGGGATATAGTACTGAGTTCATAAGCTTTTCCTCCATGGATTTTTGACACTGTCTTGCAAACCAACCCCTACTGAATTAAAAGTCTTTATTACTTCAGAAAGCATGTATTTGCCCTCGAGATAGGGAGATATTAAATAATCAAGTAGAAATAAGAAAGGTAACTGAGAATCTAAATGGATTTCTTGTAACTCATAGCAAGATACCATGCTTAAAATCTTTTTTGATTTTTCAATCGTATATGTTTTTGAGGAGAAAAAAAGGAATCTTATGAGTTCAAAGAGCTTGGCTTAAAATATTAAAAGATGTGGGCTAGTAGGTAATGCTTAGATGACAAAATAAAGATGTTAAATGATACAAAATCTGGCTTTCCTTCCCCAAAAGCAATAAAGTAGACTGGTTGACAGAATGAGGGACAGCTGGGAGCCAACGAGTAAGAGTCAAAGGTTATATTTTAAAATTTGAGAAATGACCTCATCACTACTTGCTTTCACCACTTCTATCTGTGACAAACTGTTTATAACATCTTGTTCCAGGAACATGTAGGAAAGAGTTACCTGCGTTGCACACTATGAAAGATCATAAATTCTGGAAAATTCATTTCTAATAACACATAGAAACAAGACTTTAAAGTGCAGCTATGTTTATAGACTTTATGCCGATAGACCAACATCTCTTAAATTTATTAAGTTATTAGCAAATTTTAAAAATAAGAAAACGACTTATAGCTGATGACTTCATGGGCAGAAGGACTCCAAGTTTTGGAGAAAACAGAAAATCACTTCTCAATTATTTCTGTAATTTATGTCAACAGTAAACCACAAAGTTCTCAATCCCCAGCCTTGCAAAGGGGAGCCTAAAGGAAGAGATTCCCCCCCGCCTCCAATCTCCAAATAACATGCAGTTTTGTGTTTGAGGAATAAGGAAGGAGGAATAAGTGGAAGTTAATTGCAGAAAGAGGGAAACTAAAAGGGAAAAAGGGAAAAGAAATGTGCAAAAACCAGGAAATGGGAGTGCTAGGCCACGTTTTATGGCTGCCTCTGCTGCTCTGGTTACACACACCCATCTCTTTCCTGGTCTCAAGTGTTCTAAAGATGCTATGTACAAGCAGCAATGCAATATTGCCAGAGAATAATTTCTGTAATTTATGAGGTCTATAACAACTCTCATTCTCATTATCATCATATTACCTTTTACATTCCCTGTTCCCAACTCAGAGTGCAAAATGCAGATGGCAAGTTCCTTTGAGAAGGAACATTGTTTTGTTGCTTAGTGTTTCCAAATGAAGATGTATAATGAATTGTGCATAGCACATAATTACAGCTTATTTACTGTATTTAGAATTGAACAATTCAGAACCAGATGCAAACGTCTGAAGAAAACCAGGAGGGTCTCTTACTAGGCACATTCCACAACATGTGTAGACCTAAATTTATAAACCATAAGCATAAGCACTTTTGAATGGAAATACTAATAGATATTTGACTACAGTGACAAAAAAATCATGGCTCTAATGAAAATTTTCAAAAGTCCCATCAGGCTGAAGCTAGACAAAAATAAGGGACACAGAATTTTGCCGCCCCTGCTGTTATTTGTTTGTTTATCAATAGGAAAATGATAGTATCTAGTAGTAGTATCTAGCCTCAGGTAACACATTTCTGGAAGCTGTTTATAAAGAATACATCAGCAAGAGAACTGACAAATTCTAGTTACATTGTAAAACATCAGAGGTTTATATTTATTCAACTATTCAGTGTAAAACATTATTCATGGTCAAAGGAAAAACCCTTAAGCCTTTTATCAGAATTTCTCATAATGTTATTTAGACACACTGCCAGCATGCGTTTATAAGATTGCCTTACAAAGCAGATGTAAATTTCTAGGCTGTCTTTGAAACAGGGTTAAAAGTGATTTACATTTTATTCCAGTAATACATACCTCATGGAAATGGACTCCTGAGTTTTGCTTATATGTTTGAAACTAAATGAACATGAGAATAATCCCATCACTTTCATCCCCCTCATGTTCACAAAAAAAAGAATAAATATTTCTAATTATTTGATGTTTGGTAAGAGTGTACAATGGACTCTTTGATTTTGTGGATATAACATTTGAGTCATTTTGTAGATATAGCATTTGAGCAAGTTTGCTATACGTAAAGAAATTCTTTAAATGAGATTCATAGTATTTGCATTGTGATATATCTACTTTTTAATTAAGATATTAACCATGCTTAATTTTATTTTTTATCTTATTTTTTATTGACATATAATTGACTTGCAATATTATGTTAGTGATTTGATATTTTTATACATTATGAAATACTAACCTTGCTAAGTCTAGTTACCATTTGTCACCATACAAAGTCATTACAATATTATTGACTGTATTCCCTATGCTGTACATTACAGCTCTGTGACTTATTTATTTTGTGACTGCGAGTTAGTTCCTCTTAATCCCTTTTCCCAATTTCCCCCATCTCCCCACCAACCTCCCATCTGGAAATCACTAGTTTGTTCTCTGTATCTGTGAATCTGTTTCTGTTTTGTACTGTTGGTTAATTTGTTTTGTTTTTTAGGTTTCACATATAAATGAAAACATACAGTATTTGTCTTTCTCTGTCTGACTCATTTCACTTGGCATAATACCCTCTAGTTCTACCCTTGTTGTTGCAAATGGCAAGATTTCGTTCTTTTCAGTGGCTGAGTAATATACCACTGTGTATACATGTACGTGTGTGTATGTGTGTATATATATGTGTGTGTGTGTGTATGTGTTATATATATATATATTTTTTACATCTTCTTTGTACAATCATCTATCAGTGGACACGTTGATGGTTTCCATATCTTAGCTATTGTAAATAATGCTGCAATGAACATAGGGATACATGTATCTTTTCAAATGAGTGTTTCTGTTTTCTATAGATAAATACCCAGAAGTGGAATTGCTGGATCATATGGTAGTTGTATTTTTAATTTTTGAGGAACCTCCACACTTTTTTCCATAGTGGCTACACCAATTTATATCCCCAAAAATAGTGGGTTCTCTTTCCTCTACATTCTTGCCAATTTACTTGTTGTCTTTATAGCCATTCTGACAGGTGTGAGGAGATATCTCACTGTGGTTTTGATTTATATTCTCCTGATGATTAGTGATGCTGAGCATCTTTTCATGTTCCTGTTGGCCATCTGTATATCTTCTTTGGAAAAATGTTTATGTCCTCTACTCATTTTTTAATCAGATTGTTTGTTTTGCTGCTATTGAGTTGTATTAGTTCTTTGTATATTTGGATATCAACCGCTTATCAGATATATCATGTAAATATCTTCTCCTATTCAATAGTTTGCCTTTTTGTTTTGTCAGTGGTTGCCTTCACTATGCAAGGCTTTTTAGTTTGATGTAGTCACATTTGTTTATTTTTACTTTTGTTGCCCTTGCCTGAGAATACAGATTCAAAAAAATAATGCTAAGACCAATGTTAAAGAGTGTACTGCCATGTTGTCTTCTAGAAGTTTGATGGTTTTAGTCTTACATTTAAATCTTTAATCCATTTTGTGTTTATTTTTGTATATTGTGTAAGAAATTGGTAAGTTTCATTCCTTTGCATTTATCTGTCCAGTTTTCCCAACACCATTTATTGATGAGAATTTCTTTTCCCCATTGTATATTATTACCTCCTTAGTCAGAGATTGATTGACCATATAAGCATGAGTTTATTTCTGGACTCTTCATTCTGTTCTATTGATCTACATGTTTGTTTTTGTGCCAGCACCATACTGTTTTGATTACTGTAGATTTGTAGTGTAGTTTGAAATCAAGGCACATGATACCTCCAGTTTTGTTCTTTTCTATCAATATTGCTTTGGCTATTTGGAGCTTGTGATTCCATACAAATTTTAGAATTATTGGTTCTAGTTCTGTGAAAAATACCATGGATATTTGCAATATTTCAACTTAAAAAAAACATTTTATATCCTCATTAAAAACTTTGTTTCCATTCCCCCTAATGCATGCATGCACACACACACACACCCTTAACTCTTGATAGTGTTCGTGATGGAAGACAAAGTCATAAAATATCTAATGCTTTATTTCATTTTATTGAAAGAACTATACGGGGATATAAAAAACATTAATGAAAACTTCCTTGTTGTCAAAGGTCAATTGAATAACTTGAACTGTTTGTGACTTTAAATTACATTTCACCTGAGTACCAACCTTGTATAATTCCTACTCAGCATACCTACTGGGGTGTTAATTGGTATATCAAACTTTAACATGCCCCCAGACAGAAATCCTGATATCTACCTCCTTCCTCTCCAAATTTGCTGTTCTTTGAGCCCCCTTCACTTTTTCAGTCATGGTTCCTCTTTCCCTTTCTTCTTCCTGCCTTTCTTCTTCCTTCCTTTTTTATTTCTTTTCTTTCTTTACTTTTCTTTCATGAATTTCTTTCTTTCATGTCCTCCTCCTCCTCCTTCTTCTTCCTCTCTCTCTCTCTCTCTGTGTGTGTCTCTCTCTCTCATTTTTTTGGTGTAATTACAACCAGAGACACAATACAAAACATTATATATCTATATCTCCCTATACACATATACTAGAGTTTCTTCAGGGTCTAAATCAGGGCTGTCCAATAAGAACTTCCCATGATAATGGAACTATTCTGTAATCTGTGCTGTCAAATAAGGTAGCCACTAGCACTTGAAATATATCTAGTGAGATTGAGGAACTAAATTTTCAATTTTTTCGTTTTGAATAAGTTTAAATAATTCAAATTTACATGTGGCTAGTACTGGAGAATTCCAGTCTATTCCAAGGAATGGAGTTGCTAGGTAATCATTTATGCATATTTAAACATGAGCTAATGTTGACTTGCTCTCCAGAACAGACTTCAGTGTCTCTATGCAATTATATATTTGATACCTTATATATGCAATTATCTATTTCTTTACCTCCTTGACTATATTTCATATTATTAGGCTTTTACACTTTCTGTGTAATTCAGTGGGTGTGAAATAGTATCTCGTTAATGATTTAATGTGTATTTCCCTGCATGGTCTTATATTACTCATACTTTTATAGGCCTGTCTTATTTCTTCTTCTTTTAATTACCTGCTTATTTTTCTGTTGAAATATTTACCGGTTTCTTATTAAAAGGTACGCTCATATTATGTTCTTCCAAAGAGGAAGTAGGACTCTTTTAGTTTAAGTCCAGTCTTTAATGATATTTGAACTTGAATTCTCTAAATGAATTTGAAAATAATTTTTTCATGTTCATGAAAAACTGAAGGTTTGATCCTAGTTTCATAAAATATAAATAATTTGAGGCTAAGTCTTCTTATCTACAAAAATGACATATGTTCCAGATTGTAGATTTTTCATGTTCATAAATAGCATTTTGTACATTTCTCCATGTTTTATTTCCCAGTTAGTATATACATTTATTATTGTGAATCATACCTTTTTCACTTACTATATTTTTGATTATTAAAAATAATAATAGAATGATGTTCACTTTTAAAATGTAGATCTTCGATTCAATAAACATGGTGAGTTACAGAACCATAAGCTAATACAGGATTATTGTTTTAAGCCACTGAGTTTATGACAATTTGTTATATAGCAATACAAAACTAATACAATTGACTTGTCTTTAGTTTTAATGTAAATATTTCTAAAGTTCTACAGTTATATAAGCTGTTTTCTTTATGGTCTTAATACATGTATTTTATCAAATTAAAGAATTTCCTTTCTGTTTCTCATTTATAATTGTTTAAATTAAAAATCAATGTAAGAATATGTTTAATGATTTTTCTGCAACTGTAGTATAATAATATGGTGTTTCTCTATCAATAGTAAAATTAATATGTAACATTGGATGTTAGTATTGTTATATTTCTTCCTTGCATTTCTGAATTATGATCACTTGGTTTATTATTATTTTATACTAAGATAACAATTTGTACTTGTCACTAATCTCTGGAATCTATCTATGGTGCATATTTTCTCTTATTTTTATATTCTACCGGACATGTTTTGAATCATCTTAGGGTGATGGACAGAGGTGCTTAGACAAGCATGCTTAGGTTGATTTCCTATCCAGAAGCTGTAACTAATTGCTATTGAAAGTACATCCTAGCCCAAGGACCTTGAGATAAATTAAAAGATGGTGAGATATAGTCACGGGCAGATCTTCCCAGGAAATAGATTTGGAGAGAGTGAGCATGCAGCTAAGGATTCACTAACACCCCTGGAAGGAAAGGGAAGAAGACAGGAGTGGGCCATGGGCAAAGGGAAGCTACTGTACAGTGTCAGCCTGGGGAGTTCTGGACTTGGAATGTTCCTTCGGAGCCGTCCTGAGTTGGCCTGAGATGACCAAGCTTTTATATACCCACGTTGTTTAGTCGTTACTCATGGGTCACCCCAGGAAGGGGTGTGAGCTTGAATAGGGCTGGTCTTTGCAGCTGAGACAGTCCCTGAAGGTGCTGAGAGCAGAAAGCTGTCTACTGTCAGTGCTCCCAGCAGCTGGAGCAGCAAGTTCTTCCTTGAAGAAGAGTTGGTTGCACCCTCAGCCTCTACCAAAAATGTGTATGAAGAGATAATGAGAAAACTTCTTTAGGCCTGAATGACCTGTTTAGACAGGGGCAACACTGATTTTAGCTGACTTATATGGGATGGTCAGGTACTCCAGACTAATCTCAGGTACATTGAAAGGGACCTTGTGTATGATTGTAGATATAAAAATAATATGTGTTGCTTTGTAGCCCACACGTCTAAATTAGTGGAGGTACATGCAGAATGACTGTTAGACATTTTCAGTGTTTGTAGTTTCTCTCTTCTCTAAAGCCTATGGGGACTATCACTGGTCAAAATAGCCTTCTAA
This sequence comes from Hyperoodon ampullatus, assembly GCF_949752795.1. NCBI lineage: Eukaryota > Metazoa > Chordata > Mammalia > Artiodactyla > Ziphiidae > Hyperoodon > Hyperoodon ampullatus. Next base: position 55,473,184 of record NC_136922.1, on the reverse strand, counting down.
CTAGCGTGAAGTAGGAAATTAGCAGATATCCTGAACCAGAATTGCTCAAACTGCAAATTTTGTGAAAGAAGAGTAAACATCTGGTGTCTGAGGTTTTAGTTGCAACAGTGCCTGTCCTCCTCCAGAGTTGTGCCACATGGGTAGTATAGACAAGACAATGTCAAGTTTAGTCCCCTTACTTCTCTCCTAACCTTTACTTTCTCTTTGGTCCAGCCTCCCTCAAATGCCTAGTTGATTAAGAGGTTGTTTTATTCTGCTCAGCCTAAGAATTTCATTTCAAAAGAAGAGCAGAAACCAGGGAATATTTGATTTACACTAGTGCTACATCCGAGGACTCTGTGGAAGAATAATATACTTTTTTATGAGATAGCAGTGATGTAAGTGGGTATACAAAATGGGAATGGTTTATGGTTTGGCCACAAGCTTGTAGTCCAGAAACCAAAGCCTTAAGTTTCTGCTCATTTGTTAGCAGACTTCAGACCAACTCGTTTCACCTGTATGGGATTTATTTTTCCAGTCTCCCCAAATGGAAATGATAAACTATATTGTTGAGATTTATATTGCAATTTCACACTGTTTCTTCCATTTATTCAATTCAAAGAATATTCAATTCAAAGAACTTTCCACACACTATTTTACTTACTTGTATCTCTATAGAAGTGGCATGTCTTTCATTAAAACCCTTTGTTGATGAATATACCTGAGGGATAAGGAAGTAAATGAATTACCTCTGGTAGTTGTTTTAATGGTCATTGTTTTAAAACAATGTTTTATTGTTTCAATAGCCTAGATTGAAAACCTAAGTATTTGGAAGTAAGATACAGAAGCGTTTGCCACACTGCTAACATTTATATTATCTTATGGCTGGCAAATGATTATATCCTTAATAGGTGGTCCAATTCCAAGAAAAAGTCTGGCTCAGAAACCTTATTTAATCTCTTTTGCTTTTATAGTTTTCTTATCAGTGTAAAATATTTTTGATTTGGTGACTGATAATTTATCCCTTCCAGGAAACTTTAATCCTTGTTTAGCTCTCAAATTTCAATATTAAACACACTGAATGCAAATCTTAAGTAAAGTTCATCTTGCTGAAAAGTAAGGACATTCTCTTTACTCATGTAAAATCACTCATGTAAACATCCAAAACTGTCAAGAGTCCCATAAATTTTATATTTCAAATAGAAAGACTTTATATGAATTAGATTGCTAAATGTATAAATAGGCAATAAGTTAAAACAGACTAAGTTGTTATTGATATGCATATTTTCATACAGAATATGACAACAATGATTTCTCTTGTATTTCTTTTTTGAAGAGAAATGAGATATAGAGGAGATTCAATATTTTTAGCAATCAGAACAGTCTTGGGTAAGATTTTTTTTAAAAGATAAAAGTAAGACTGTAAGAAGACTACTGATCTGAGAGTCTGAAGACTCAGAATAAGCAGGATTTTAAGTCATGATATTTCCCCTTAGGTTAGTACACTGATGTACTGTGTATTGCGATATGTTGTGATCTAATGTGGATTAGAGTTGAAATACTCTCAGTCCCAGGTATTTGGAAGAGATTAGATTCTTAGTTTCTATTTAACTAAATTTAAGGAATCAAATCACTCTCTCTGAATGTTATTTGGCTTTAACACTAAGGTATACACACATCTTTCTAGTGTCACTTCTTTAAACAGTGGCCTCAACCATCAGACTCAAATGAGAGAATGTATGTGAAAATACATAAATCCACCATGCCAATGAAAGAATTATTATTTTTATTGTCTTCACATATGATGCAACCCTGGTAAACCCCTTCAGAAGGGAGCATTCATTAATAACATTCATTAATAATTCTAAAGATAAAAATATAAACCTTATTCCTGCCTTGGAGAATTTCTTTGATGGTCAGCAGCTTACCTAGTTTTGCCTCCCCAGAAGTTAAAATCTTGAACTTCAGAGAGAGAAAAAGAGTACTATTATTTCTTAATGAGTACTCACTGGGCATTAAATTAAGGGCAATAACTACAACAAAACAACAACAAATAAGAAAATATGACGGGCTTCCCTGGTGGCGCAGTGGTTGAGAGTCCGCCTGCCGATGCAGGGGACACTGGTTCGTGCCCCGGTCCGGGAAGATCCCACATGCTGCGGAGCGGCTGGGCCCGTGAGCCATGGCTGCTGAGCCTGCGAGTCCAGAGCCTGTACTCTGCAATGGGAGAGGCCACAACAGTGAGAGGCCCACGTACCGCAAAAAAAAAAAAAAAAAAAGAAAAGAAAATATGACAATACCTGCTTGAATTCTAAGACAATATGTCACCTTTATTCTTTTTTTTGTTACCTCTATGTTAATTACCTATTTCCCCCTTGACACTTGACACTTTCCCATACTTTACTGTAGGATATATTTAGATTTGTGGGATTTTCTAAATGATATGGAGGAAGTCTCTTTCTGAGGTTTTGTCAGAATCCTTCCCTAACCTATCAGAATGGATTAAAATTAGAGCTTGGAATATCTACTGGTGGCAACTGGCTATCCATTTTTCTTAGTGTAATCTAATATTAATGAAATTAATTGCTAAGCTGGAGTACCCACCAGCATACATGAAAAGCCTCCAGCCTACCATTCCAAGCATAAACTTTTTCAGCATGGTTTTCCAGTCTGTAGTATCCAGATATTAGCCAAGTCCTGTGCCCATTTCCCTCTCTAATAATAACTGATTTCTAGTAACAGTTGCTGTTTTGGTTAGTTTGTTTTTTTATTTTTCTATGTTTATTCTTCACACCTCTCACCTCTGATTCCAATTTACTAATTATTATAATTTAACTGTTCTGTTTTAAATATTTAAAGCTAAAATATTTAATATTTAAATATTTAAAAGAGAAATTAAACAACATTTTTTATTCCAAATATATAAACCTACACTTAAGAAGCTAAAAACATGTCTCGGCTCCCAGTTCAAACCATCTGACTTTGGGGACATAATTACAGGCAGAAACTATGACTTAGGTCCAATTACATGCTGGGCCCAAGTTGGGTGCCTCCTGTTTTTCAAAGAAGAGTAGCCAGAATTAGAATTTAAATTGTCAGCTCAAAGAAACCCAGGGTATATTTGCTTTCTGCTAGTTAAAATGTCATATGGGAACCCATAGGGGCAGACTCCCATGTCATTCACTTCCTTCTCTGACTTGACCCAAGCCTAGGTTTCTCAGAAACTGATAATTAAACACAGCTCTTCTCAATTACTTATCTTTGCTCTTTATGAAAATACTTTATTGCGAGAATGTGTTTCTATTCAGTATAAATGAACATAACTCTGTTCTCCCACCCTGCATATATGGGATGGGAGTGGAGGGGGAAGGGAAATGGAAGGGGAAATGAAAACCTCTTGAAATTATATAGTAATTAGTTTCTCTATTTGAAAGCTCTAAGTTTCATTAAACAGCAATGATAGCCAGCAGTAAACTGCTACCCCTGGGAGGGGGAAAAATGTTAAATTTCATTTTGAAAAGACTTTTGCAAAAACGCAGACACAGTTGATTCAGTTTTATTCTGCAGATTTATTTCATACCAGTCAAGCTACTCAAGATTAATTCAAACCCCTCTCCCAGATGGAATAAGTGTGAAGAACTGGAACTTACTGTCAGATGATTTTGTCACATCTCGCCATCTCTAAATATCGTATACTGATGGCAGAAATAATACTACCAAAAATCTGTGTTAAGGAAGTTTTAGCTCAAACAATATATATGCTGGTATAACATTGTATGGGCACAGTGTGTGTGTGTGAGACAGAGATTTTTCTTTAGGGTAATCCATTTGTGTATATGCAAATTTCCCTGTCTTATCACATAAGTGTAACACAATGGGAAAAAATTATTTTAGCCTTCTTAAAAGGAAGGTCTTACTGCCAAATGCTATGTTAAATGATTTCACTCACCACTAGAGGAGAAGCGATATGTTAAAAAAAACAATACAGCAATTCCTTTGAAACTATACTAATGAGTCCCAGAATTAATTCAGGGGATAATTAACTGGTTATAAGGCCAAATCACAACATATGTGTTGCAATTAAAATAGTAAACAATCATTTCATTCACTGTATGACTTGTAAACTGACAAAGATCCATTGTAGAATATGGTATCAGGGAACCTAGTCCATGCATACTTAGAAATATTTGTAGTACCTCTAATTCCTTTCAAGGTGGATTTGAATCAAAATAGTTTAAACAAAAGGCAATACATCTCAAAGAAGATATACAGATGACAAATACATAAAAAGATGCTCCACGTCACACGTCATTAGGGAATTGCAAATTAAAACAACAGTGGGATATCACTATACACTTATTAGATGACCAAAATTCAGAAGACTAACAGCCCCAAATGCTCGTGGGGCTGTGCAGCAAGAGGAACGCTCATTCACTGCTGGTAGGAATGCAAAATGGTGCAGCCACTTTGGAAGACAGTTTGGTATTTTCTTACAAAGTTAAACATACTCTTACCATATGATCCAGCAATCTCTCTCCTTGGTATTTGCCCAGAGGAGTTGAAAACTGTCATCTACACAAAAACCTGTACACAGATGTTTATACAAGCTTTTTTCATAACTGCTAAAACTTATAAGCCACCAAGATGTCCTTCAGTAGCTGAATGGATAACTAAACTATGATACAGTCCGGACAGTGGAATATTGTTGAACAGTAAACATAAATGAGCTACCAGCCATGAAAAGACATAGAGGAATATTAAATGCATATTACTATGTGGAAAAAAGCCAATCTGAAAAGACTATATCCTGGAGGATTCCATCTATATGACATTCAGGAAAAGGCAAAATTATGAAGACAGTAAAAAGGTAGTGACTGCCAGAGGTTGTATGTGGGGAGGCAGAGGTGGAGGGGGGCAGGGTGGTAAGGGATGAATAGGCAGAGCACAGAGGATTTTTAGGCCATGAAAATACTCTGTATGATACTATAATGATGGATAAAGATAATTATACATTTGTCCAAACCCATAGAATGTACAGCACCAAGATCAATTCATAATGTAAACTGTAAACTTTGGGTGACTATCATATATCAGTGTAGATTCATCTTTACTAATCCGCTGAGTGATTTTGACGATGGGGGAAGCTATGCATGTGTGAGGGCCTGGAATATATGGGAAATCTCTGTATTTCCCCTTCAATTTTTCTGTGAACCTAAAACTGCTCTAAAAAATTAGTGTTTTAACAAAAAGTCAGTATTCTTCCTTTGGTAAGGCAGGTACCTCTAACTCTGCTGCTTGAAGTTATTATAATATAAAGTAGCAAACACCAAAATCATGGAATGATATGATTCACATAATATTATAATAGACAATAATGTTAATGATAGCAAAAAGATATGCCCAATAATCATTTGAATTGATTTCCTTCTTTTGTCTCCCACTCACCCAATAACAACATCCAAAATTAATGAACTTTTTCTAGTGTTACGCATTGTACTAAATGAGTATTTGGTAGACACACAAAGAGAAGTGCTTTCAAGGAAGTATGAACTACCCTTGTTTGAGGCCCCAGAACATCCAAACTAACAGGTTGGCAACATTCGACCTTTAAGAATGTATTAGAGGGCTTCCCTGGTGGCACAGTGGTTGAGAGTCCGCCTGCCGATGCAGGGGACACGGGTTCGTGCCCTGGTCTGGGAAGATCCCGTGGAGCGGCTGGGCCCGTGAGCCATGGCTGCTGAGCCTGCGTGTCCGGAGCCTGTGCTCCGCAACGGGAGAGGCCACAACAGTGAGAGGCCCTCATACCACAGAAAAAAAAAAAAGAATATATTAGAATGTTAGTTAATATTTTCTTACCCATTTATATGGCAGCCACTTCTTTCTACCCTGCTCTGCCAAAGGTGAGACACGTTGCATGTCCTGTCCGTCCTTGGGAAGGCTTGTCTATCTTTGGAATCAGTAAATGCAGGTTTACCAGCCTCAGCTCTCTCATGCACTCAATGAAGTTATGATTCTACAGATTATCTGGATTTTTCTTGCTGCAAGTGAAAAAGAGACAGTCTCTTCAGTTTTCTACATCTTATGCAGCAGTGGAAGTGGCTTCAAAAACATTTGTCCACATTTATAGTTGTAAATATTGTCTTCAATAGGTGTGTAATATTCACTGAATATATTTACCATAATTTACTATTCCATTGCTGCTGAATATTTTGTTTTTCCCATTAAGAAGGAATACTGCAATAAGCACATTTATGTACACAGCTTATTTTTTTATTCAGGATTATTTCCTGAACAAAATTACTCGGTTAAAAGAGAATAGGGTCAAACTGAAGACTGATAGGTTTGAATTATGTTCTGCCATTGATTGTTTGCATTATTTTCATGTAGTTATTAAACCCACAAAGCAATTTTTATAAACTATTTTCATTTTTTGCAAAACAGGAATAATAGTATCTATATTATAGTTTTTCTGATAGGTAAATGAGTTAATCCATATGCAGTGTCTGGGAGTGGATCATCATAGGCTAAGCATGAAATTATTGTTAGCTATTATAAACTATGAATCTTTTTGCAGATTCTGCAAATGACTTTCCAAAATGATCGTAGCAATTCACATTGCACTAACAGTGCATAACAGTAAACTCCTGCCCTTTTAAACAGTTGATTTTTTATTTTATCCAGGAAATGTAGTTTTCATATACGTAGTATGATATAGTCAAAACACCAGAGCTTTGTATGAGGACAAATATACTTGGGTTCAGATCCTGGTTCTGTATTTGCCACCAATGTGGACCTGGAAATTTTTCTTAACTTCACTGATTTTCACGTTCCTCACTCTTAAAATGAGAATAATAATTACTTCTAGTCATAGTGGGCATTAGAAATAATATAGGCAAATTACTTAGCCCATATTACACACTCAAAATGAGGTTCTCACCCTTAAGTGCACATAAGAATTACCTGGAAATCAAATTATGGTAATGAAAACGATTTTTAAAGTCATTTTTATGTTTTAATTGATATGATATGGGTAAGGACGTAATACCCAATGGTCAGCAACCTTGGCTATTTACATCCCCTGGGGAGCTGTGAAAAATATTGATACATGGGGCCCACATCCAGAGATCCTGATGAGATTAGTTTGGGATGCAGCTGAACAAAATCTTTGAAGATAATGCTTAGGATTTTCTTTCCTTCCTAGTCAGTGACCTGATCTTATATACACAGAATACCAGTACATTGCATATAATCCTGTTTTGTCTGTAAAACCCTCCCTTTCCTTGCTTATGATCACCAGGGACCTAGGTCTATCGACATGGAAAACAGTTTCACCTCTTGCCAAGAGGAAAATAATTGGAAGGGATTTTGAAAAGGGAGACCTTCACACAGAATCCAAGAGAATAGGCCCTGCTGATAAGTGAAGAGATGGCTTTCTAGATTCTTCCTTAATGCAGGGACCAGACCTACACGCACTTTGATATAATTCCAAAACCAAAGAAATCTTTTTTCTGCACAAGTGAATAAGCTAAATTTCTTTTTTCCCCTAAGCTCCTATGTGCTAGTATATGTACCATTAAGGTAGCCAAAAGGAAAGATTTTTGTCAAACTGTGTCTTATGCCACTCCCCTGCACTACCTAAAAAGCTATAGTATACTTTTCCTGGCCCTTCCATATATCCTTGATTTAAACTGGCTCATATGGTCCTGTAAGTTTTTTTTTTTTAATTGGGGTATAGCTGCTTTATAATGTTGTGTTAGTTTCTGCTGTACAGTGAAGTGAATCAGCTGTATGTGTACATGTATCACCTCTTTTTTTTTTTTTTTGAAGATGTGTTTATTTACCCCAACTCTACCACACAGCAGTCTGAGCAGGTGCTGAGCTTTCTTTCTATAACAATCCTAACTGAAATACCTTGACGATGGGAAGGCAGGGATGAAGCATTAATCACCGCCACATATTTCTTAGAATTCTCCACAGCCCGGCTCTGTCCCCAGGGCTAAGCACTTCCACTGAGGTGCAAAGAATTTTCCTTTTATCCTACACCTTTTTCTTTCTAAGCTATATTTTAGGTATCCATATTTATCCCGTTTTTTGGATTTCCTTCCTATTTAGATCATCACGAGCATTGAGTAGAGTTCCTTGTGCTATACAGGAGGTTCTCATTAGTTATCTATTTTATACATAGTAGTGTATATATGTCAATCCCAATCTCCCAATTCATCCCACCCTCACCCCTTTTCCCCCTTGGTATCCATATGTTTGTTCTCTAAGTCTGTGTCTCTATTTCTGCTTTGTAAATAGGTTCATCTGTGCCATTTTTCTAGGTTCTACATATATGGGTTAATACACGATATTTGTTTTTCTCTTTCTGACTTACTTCACTCTCTATGACAGTCTCTAGGTCCATGCATGTTTCTACGAATGACCCAGTTTCATTCCTTTTAATGGCTGAGTAATATTCCATTGTGTACATGTACCACATCTTATTTATCAGTTCATCTGTTGATGGACATTTAGGTTGCTTCCATGTCCTGGCTATTGTAAATAGTGCTGCAGTGAACATTTGGGTGTATGTGTCTTTTTGAATCATGGTTTTCTCAGCGTATGTGCCCAGTAGTGGGATTGCTGCGTCATATGGTAGTTCTATTTTTAGTTCTTTAAGGAACCTCCATACTGTTCTCCATAGTGGCTGTATCAATTTGCATTCCCAACAGTGCAAGAGGGTTCCCATTTCTCCACACCCTCTCCAGCATTTATTGTTTGTAGATTTTTTGATGATGGCTGTTCTGACCGGTATGAGGTGATAACCTCATTGCAGTTTCGATTTGCATTTCTTTAATAAGTAGTGTCGTTGAGCATCTTTTCATGTGCCTTTAGCTATCTGTATGTCTTCCTTGGAGAAATGTCTATTTAGGTCTTCCACCCATTTTTTGTTTGGGTTGTTTGTTTTTTTGATATTGAGCTGCATGAGCTGCTTGTATATTTTGGAGATTAATCCTTTGTCAGTTGCTTCATTTGCAAATATTTTCTCCCATTCTGAGTGTTGTTTTTCGTCTTGTTTATGGTTTCCTTTGCTGTGTGGTCCTGTAAGTTTTTACAGCTCAGTTCTGAAATGGATTTTGTGTCATAACCTTTCTTAAGTTAAAAAAGGTCTTTTTCTGCACTGCTGAAAAACTATGTTTGGGGATCTACTGAAGAGATATGGGGTCCCAATATACTTGTTAAAATAAGAGTGTTGGTGATATGATATAGCTTGAAAGGAAAATAATATACCTTTAAAAGAAATAATACATCTATAATAGAAAGTAATGCATCAACACCAGTAGCCAGTTTTTTGCATATGCAATGTAAAAGCTCTAACTGCATTTTGCCAATAGGTATGACTATTTTAATAGGTCTCTAGCACTCCTACCCCTAAGTGTCCTTGTATTCTTTTTATAGGTATGACAATATTATGAAACATACCACAAGACACATGCAGAATAAAATTCTGCTGCTGATTCAGTTTCTTTTACATCTTAATAGTGGTACATTGACAATGAAGACTCTGTACTCTGCAGTATATTTTTAATTACACTTGTATAAACCTGAGTGAAATATAATTAAAATGCACTTATTATAGAACTACATTATGAAAGGTCTATTATGTTCAGGGACACATTATAGGAAATATAATTGATTTCTTAACAAAACTAAGAACTCTTTTGCAAAACCAATAAAATTAATTTATTTGCTGGGTAGATTTATTAGCAGTTATTCTTATCCTAGGCTAAACATTTGGAAGAAGTAAATGTTTTATAAGATGGTAGCATTAATAAATGTACAGTGATTCCACTTCCTACCCTCAGAATTGTTTCTACCCACAGTTCACTTAAGGAAAAGCAGGCTGATTGTTCTATTTATTTTAAAAGTTCTCACTCAATCTGTATCTCAAATGTACCTTGTAGGTATTGGCTCTAGTGTTTCATGTTGGCACATTGTAGTAGGATTATTGCTATGGACCAAAAAAAAAAAAAAAAACCAAGATGGAGTACAAGATGGTGCTCCATGACATGTCACTTCCAAAAACATAAATTTTCCTTTAGCAGTAACACAATATACTTCTTGTTATTGTGGCTAAATTCTCATCAAATAAAACAACAACTTAGCCTACATTCAGTACCATCTGCAATTAGTTATTTAATCTGTGCCTATATAAGACAATTATTTGTTTAACACTAGTACAAACAAAAAGACCACTATATTTATCTTTCTCTTTCATGCTATCATTGAGAATCCAGAGAAAGATTAATAGTCCTTCAGCAAAATTGTTCTTAATAAGTCAGACACTCTTTATTAAACAAACATTTTGATGAAATGTTTAAGTATAATTCAAAATAATTATAAAAGCTAGAGTGTATATACAGTTGTACTTTTCTTCCATAAAAAGTATACTAATTATTTGATATAAAAATCTGATTAAGTATTTTCAATTTGGGAATAAAGTAAGATGAAGATAATTCTATGATCAAAATAGGTTGAATTATGAGGTTAGGTTTCTTCAGAGAGATATTTGGTTATTAGGATTATTACTTCTAAATCTATAATCTTAGCTACATAAGTATGTTAATCAAATAGGTAAGCTGCCTGTTTTTGTTTTTGTTTTTTTAACATAGATGTGATAGTTTACACTTGACATTTTCCAGTTAGTATCAAGTAAAACATTGCTGGTCAGAAGTCTCTAGGAATAATTGAGTTCAAGCTTTTATTTTCCTTTCTAATACCTGACAATTTATGATATGGGCTTTCCCCTGGAAATTTCCACATTACCTCTGGAATGTCTGCCTCAAGGATCATGGAGTGGCTAACTCAATTTGCCTTCAGTAAATTTCCATGATCTGGTTGTTTTCAGAACAATGTTATGTGTGTGATTTAGTCAGTGATAATAAGAGCGTGCTAATTGGTCACTTTGTGGTCAGAATACTACAGATGTGGTCAGGTTCCAAAATAGATATTACAATCTCAGTGAAAACTTGCTATATTTGTAAAATTTGGTCATCTATGAAGAGCTAAAAGCCAGCGAGGGGATGGCTACGATCTCAGAGGTGAGTCGATAATTCCCAGGGATCCCACAGGACATTTTCTCTTCCCTGCAGAGATTTGTAGGCAAAGGAAAAATATTATTTGCAGAAACTATCAGTTTGTCCTTGGTCAAGGTCATGAGCAGTTCAGCAATAAAGCATAAAACGAATGTACTGCATTCTTAACATTTTCAAGTGCTAGAGACACAGACATAATTTACTTGACAATAATAGCAAACTATCACAGACAGGGCAGAAGTACTTTCAAGGAGATTGAATCCATGCTCTGCACAATTAAGCAGTGCTACCCACCCAGTGAGGATGCTTTATAGTGTCTCATATTTTTATAACCGCCAGACAGTTTGGTAAATTTAAATGAAAGGTTTAGTGGGTATAACAGTGACTTACCTGGCTAATGAGATGTTAAATCAAAGAAAGAAAAAGAAAGAAGGAAAGAAAGGAAGGAGGGAAGGAACGAAGGGTTGGAGGGAGGGAGAAAGGAAGAAAAGATAGATAACTTATATAAATACAAATCACAATTACAATAAGACATAGAGGCTAGATACACAGCGGTTTAGACTAATATAAAGCTGTGCTTTGACATATAAAAAAGGGATAAATCTGTAAGATAAGCACAATAAATAGGTCCTATAGCTATTGGGATATAATGTTACAGTAGCTTTGCTATAGCTTCAAACTAAAAATGCACAATATTAAGTTTTAAATTTATTTTTCCCATAGAATTTTAGCCACAAACAAGTTGAAAATATTCAGTAGCAATGGCTGGAATTGCCATCATGAACCCAAGTTTGAAAGCCATGGTACAATATTAATAGAACCTAGCATTTCAATATTATGATTAGTCTTTTGCCAAAAAAAATGGTACTTTCTCTTGTAGATATATTTTTCAGATTAGAGGGCAGAAGGAAGGGAGTAAAGGCAATAATATTTTTTTGAGTGCCTACTATGTGTCTTGGTGCATTCTGTTTTATATCTCCATTAAATATCACAGTGATTTTGCAAAATAGGCCAGTTGATAAAAACTGAGATTCAGAGAAGTTGTCTAACTTTGCTATTAGGTGAGATAAGTGGGGTTTACCTCTAATCTTGTTTTTCCCAGGTATGCTGCATTATTAGGAATGGAACTGCCATTCATCTGGTCACCAAACCAAGATTAAACAAACATATTTTAATTCATGCAAAGTGCTTAGTGTAATAGCTAACACAAAATAAGCTCTCTATAATGTTTTAATGATGATAATGATCATCATATCAGAATTCTCCTTTGTATCTAAGTAGTCCCACACATCTCTCCATATTATCTGCCCAATATTCTCTTAGCAGTCCCTTTCTTCAGCTCTCCATTCTAAGCCTTCATTCAAGCTCCTGTCTTCTCTTGGTTTGACTATCATAACAATGTCCAAATGATTTCTAACCTCTAGTTTTGCTGCCTCCTCCCAAAGCTATGTCCATTCTTCATATTATTGTCACTGTGTTTTTTCTAAAATGAAATTTATGTTACTACTCATTGCTTAAGACCCCTCAGTGGTTCCCAGTAGGAGGTATGGATCCTTCTTTTCATGGTATATAAATTGTCTTATCATATATCTAAAATATAAAACCTAATATTTATTTATTTATTTATTTATCCCATTATATATTATCTCTCACCATTTCTATTTCCCAGTAGCAAAATTAAAATTCTTACATAGTATAAATGATCCTGCTCTATCTGACAATTTGCCCTGTGATTACCTATTAAACATTAGCTCTCACCACTCCCATTTAGCATATATTCTAGGACCCTAAAATTCCAACTTTCAGTTCCTTAAATCTCCCAGAATGTATCATGGCTTCATGCCTCACACTGATCCCTTTGACAAATGAATTTATTGAAAGAAATATATATTTAAATATAAATATTACTTAGGTGCAAAGGCTTTGTTGAGAGGTACAGTTTTAGGCCAGAAAAGTGGGGGGAAGAGGAGTTGAGGAGAGAAGGAGGGAAACCAAATATTTTGGAGTATGATAGCAATCTGGCCATTGAGGTGTATGAGAACTCAGCTGGTTGTTTGTCATGAGAAATGTCTTCCAGAAAAGCCATGTAGAATCACATTTCCTCAGTCTAGTTCATTGGGAGGAGGAAGGGAAAAATATTTACCTGCTATATCCTTAGAATCTCTTCTCTCTCATTTTAAAATATTCTCCCCATGGGCATTAGATTCCCTGTTCTTCTGGGTTGTCTTCCCCAGCCTGTTCAGGCAATTGCTGGACAAGCTAGATGTTGCATCCTGAAGCTGAGCTCTTCCAAAGAGTTGGAAAGAGGTGGAAGGGAACAGTGACTATGTGGGTACAGTTCATGAGACTGCATTACTAGAGTTGCTCTGAAGACTTTCTGCCTATTTATGTAGGTCTATCCTCATACATTTCCTGTATCTATTTTCCTTTAATATTTCAGTATTGCTTTTTTCAGGCTTCTGACCAACTACCCTAGGTATTCCTTATTTCCCAGGAGTTAGTGTGTTATCTATATCTATGATTGATTTTCCCTCAGTAAGAAGTGGATGTTCAAGCATACTGCTCACAGATCTAGCCACTGGAAGAATGTTTCTTTACCACTGGTTTAAAAAAATCACTCTCTAATGGGACTGTAATCTAGCAACAGATCAATTCTAGCTAGTATCATCATATCATGCAAAATTACTCAAGGTCCCATTGTCATAATCTCTACTAGAGCACAGGACCTGCAGCTTAATACATTCATTTAATGAGCATTTTTAGTTAAACAACACACAGATAAATAACCTCCAATTAAAATATGAAGTCTTGGAGGAAAAATTAAAAATGCATAAAGGAAAATACAACATATCAAAATTTATGGGACACATCACAAACAGTGACAAGAAGGAAACTTATAGTCCTAAATATAAAATTGGAAAGCAGGAAATAGTCTAAACTCCCACATCATGGACATAGAAAAGAAGAGAAAAATAAAACTAAACCAAGCAGAAAGAGAAAAAATAATAAAGATAAGGACATAAATCAAAGAAATAAAAAATAAAAAAATATAGAGAAAACCAATACAACAAAGTTCTGGTTCTTCAAAAAAGATCAGTGAAATTGACAAACCTCTAGCAAGACTGAACAAAAAAGAGAGAGAACACAGTGTACCAGTGTTATGACTGAAACAGAGGATATCGCTATAGAACCTACAAACATCAAAAAGATATGAAAAGCTCTATACACATAAATTTGACAACTTAGATGAAATAAACCCTTCCTTGAAAAACACAAATTACTACAACTCACTTAATATGAAACAGATCATTTGTATAGCCACATAGGTATTAAGTAAATTTAGTTCATATAACTACCATTTATTCCCCCTGAAAAAATCTCTAGGCCCCAGATGGTTTCACTGGAGAATTCTACCAAACTTGAATGGAATTTTTAATATTAATGCTACACATAAAAATATTCTAAAAGCCAGACATTCTCTACAATTTAAAAAAGAGCCCCAAAGGAAACAAAATCCCAACATGATGTAGCCACATAGTAGATTATGATTAAATTCAGGTCCAGGGATATGATCATAAGGGTATCAGAGCCTCTATGGATATTAAACTAGCAGCCTCTGAAGGTTTTTTATGTTAATGCCAGCATCATTACAGAAAAATTGATTAGATTGGGAAAATTCAAATGGATAAACCCAAGACTATTGACTTTTAAAATTCTTCTTACCCCTCCTGCCTGATACAGGCAGTCCCTTGCCACTTACCAGAGCTTCCCCTTTGCACGGAGACCCTGCAAAGACCTCACCTAAGCAGGTGTCTAGTAAAATGCTGTCCTCCTGAAATCCACCACACCTATTGCCTCCAGCCCAATAACCAGAATCAGGTTTCAGCACATCATAAGTGGACTGGAAAGCAATTCTCCAAAGTAAAAGAAGGAGGACACCTGGAAATATGAACCAGAAGCCACTGAGTACATATGTATGGTCATGGATCATAAATGTATTAGAGCAGAAGATGCAAAAGATAAAGCTAAGTAGGAGAGAATTCATGCATATGAGGGTATGACTCAGGGTTCAAAATGTTGGCAAAAATACCTGTAAATAGACCTAATAATTTTATGGAATGGGTCCTTGAAGTCTGAGCATGACAACAGTCTACAGTAAATGAGATAGAGAATCTGTACATTTATTTGACAAAGTATTGAAGAAGGACTCAGAAGCCTTAAGGAGTTGGAAAAGTTAGAATGGATTTATTCTGTAATGCCTAGGAACAAACAATCTTTCTATTTTTATGAAGTAAGCCCAAAGACACTTTAAAATTTTATTGAGGTGGTGAGGAATACCTTAATAAGTGAAGTATCTGAACTTTGAAAAGTTAAGTGACGGCTGGCGACTGCAGTCCAGAGGCAGTGAGACGTGTTGCTATATAATTAGGGTACCTAATCTCGATGGGAATGATGGGAATCCAGAATGGCACAGCCCAGGGAGCAGAACTTAGCTGTGAGAAGTAAGGGAGGCATAATTACTGTACTAGGTAACAATGTTTCTTCCTATTAAAGACTATGGTAACAGCTAATAAACCATGACATTCCTAGGGATTTGACAGATGGGTACCTGACAAGGATTTTTCTCCATTTATATAACAAAACAATCAAATGCTGGCAAGCAGAGTGTTGATAGTCCTGCAGTGGAAATTATAAAAATCTCAGAGTACATGAAATGTTAAAAGCACTATGCATTTTGATAATCATTAGTAGTATCCTCCTTGGGATAACTCTTTAGGGAAAAGCATGTCATTTTATACAGAAGGATGATCTTTTAATGGTCATTCATGTATAATAAAAATTTCTCAGATTGTTTCTTTTTTAATGGTCAAGTTTAAGGCCTCACCAATTTATTGAAAGGTTCAGCTGAAATCGTTTTGAAAGTGCTTTCACTATCATAAGAACAACGGGATTAATAAAAATTAGTATTGTCTAATATATTTAGAACAACCATGCTGTATAGTTAGCTCTCACTTAAGAACAAATACAGCCCAATTCTGTGGACAGTGATCCACAGATATAGCAATGACAGGCCCATTTATTCTGGCATCCAACAAAGTTCAGGTTCCACTCTCCAAGGGGAAACCAACACATCGGACAGTTCACCTCAACTAAACTGAACCAGAAAAGTAAACCTGCTTTAAAAACACAATGTTCATCAAGTCAAATCTGTATGACATAGGATTATCCCTGCTTTTCTGGATGATCTCTGCTATCACTCCATTAGCAAGGGGAAGAGAGGGTGGGCTGTAATCACATCTTATCCATAGATAGTATTTGAAATCATATTTCTCAAGGGCCTTCACTAAGTTATCTTTAGAAAATGACAGGCATGTTCATTTACACCCAAATGTTAAGGTATAGTGAATAATTAAGACTAACTATCCAGTGCTGACAGGAACACTGAGTTTGTATACCAATGAGTAAGAAAATAGACCAGTCATGGGAAATCACCAACTGCAGGAGTTTGTGTCCCTACTCTTGTTGTCCTAGTTCATATTTTTGGAAATGGAAATGTTAATTTATTTGGGATCATATCCCAATAGAAATGTTAACTTCTAATCAAGAATATTAAATGTATTGATTCTTTTATTCATTTTTCCCTTTGTCTCCTCTCAGATAGGATTTGTAACAGGTTGATCATTTCAAGATATTGAAGTTAATATCCAAATAGGAAGTGGAAATCTGATATTCAGTGGGACACATGAAATCACCATGTAAAAATACAATCAGAATACTATAAAATATTCTGGTCAGAAAGACTCTAGCCAAAGAGATGTCAAAAGCAATGGAAACTTATGCAATTAAAACTGCATGAAAATCTATTAATGAAAATTAAATTGTCATCTCTGTAGTAAGCTAAGAGATTGACCTTAACTAGTTACTGTTTCTCCTAAATTAATTTTGCAAATTGAAGCAAAACCAACAATTTGTCCTGGGAAATCCCTTTGTTACTACCCACTGTGCCACTAGTTAGAGAAATTGCTACATCATTCAATTTATTACTTGCTCAGCTGGAGCCTGAAGAGGGGTGTGAAAATGATAATCAGGACTTCAAAAGCCTTCTCCAAGAACTGAGGGCATCCCAAGAAGAAAAGACAATCCGTCCAAACAACAGTTTCTCAGATATTTGACCTTTGTGTCGGCGGGAAGAAAAACATATTAAACAACATATGTGTTCTGTAATTGGCCCAACCTTAAGGGAAGGTATTCACCAGCAAAGCAGAGCATCAAGACAGGAGTTTAGCAAATGGCAAGTTATTTCACAAAGAGCTCTGCTCAAGGTAATTTACAAGAAAGAGGAAGGCTTACTTAAAGCTGCCACTTAGGATTGTATCAGGTCAAATCAATTTCATAGTTCCTTTAAATTTTATTGATGTTTCTTCCGCTTTTGTATTTCACAGAGTTGAAATAACAAAAACGTCTCTGAGATGCCTCAATTTTAAGTCCACTTTAAGCTCAATTTTTATCTTAATTTCTTTTTCAAGAGAAAAGGTTTGTTTCCATTTCAGGAACTCTGAATATAGCAAAAGAAATCATTGTACTAAAGAGTATTCGGACAACTTTTGGTATTTAACTAGGTTGTGGGCAGAAAGCCAAAAAACGTGTTCTTCCTGTGTGAGGGTATCGATTATAATATTTGGCACTTGTGTTTAGGATGCAGCATGAAGAAGAAAGGAGGGTTCTGCACATTATGGGGCCAGCTGTGCTGGGGAGAGTTGTAGCAAATACAACTTTGCTTTAGATGTACAACCTAGTGACTTGATATTTTTATAGATTATATTCCATTTAAAGTTATTAAAAAATATTGGCTATATTCCCTGTGTTGTGCATTACATACTTGTATCTTATTTATTTTAGACCTAGTAGTTCGAACCTCTAAATTCTCTTCCACTATCTTGCCCCTCCCCGCACCCCTGTCTCCACGATTTGTTCTGTATACTGTGAGTCTGTTTGTGTTTTGTTATATTTGTTTGCTTTATTTTTTAGGTTCTACATATAAGTGAAAACATACAGTATTTGTCTTACCCTGTCTGACTTTCTTCACTAAAAGAAATACTATCCAAATACATCCGTGTTGCTGCAAATGGCAAAACTTCATTCATATTTATGGCTGAGTAGTATTCCATACCACATCTTCTTTTCCATTCATCTGTTTATGAACACTTAGGTTGCTTCCATATCTTGACTACTGTAAATAATGCTGCTGTGAACACTGGGGTGCATGTATCTTTTTGAATTAGTGCTTTCATTTTCAGGTATATACCCAGGAATGGAATTGCTGGATCATATGGTAGTTCTATTTTTAATTTTCTTTCTGAAACCTCCATACTGTTTTCCATATTGGCCGCACCAATTTACATTCCCACCAGCAGTGTACAAGGGTTCCCTTTTCTCCACATCTTTGACAACATTTGTTATTTGTGGTCCTTTTGATGATAACCATTTTGATAGGTGTGAGGTGATCTCACATTGTAGTTTTGATTTGCATTTCCCTGATAATTATTGATGTTAAGCCTCTTTTCCTGTGCCTATTGGCCATCTGAATATCTTCTTTAGAAAAATGTCTCTTCAGGTCACCTGCACATTTTTTAACCAGGTTGTTTGCTTTTCTGATATTGAATTATATGACCTCCTTATATCTTTTGGTTTTTAATCTCTTATCAAACATATCATTTGCAAACATCCTCTCCCATTCAGTAGATTGTCTTTCATTTTGTTGATGGCTTCCTTCACTGTGCAAAAGCTTTTAAGCTTAATAATGTCCCATTTGTTCATTTTTGCTTTTGTTTCTCCTGCCTGAGGAGACAGATCCAAAAATACATTGCTAAGACTTATGTCAAAGAGTACTGCCTATGTTTTGTTCTAGGAGTTTTATAGTTTTCATTCTTACATTAATGTCGTTAAACCATTTTGAGTTTATTTTTGTTTGTGGTGTGAGAATATGTTCTAATTTCATTCTTTTACATGCAGCTGTCCAGTTATCCTAACACTGCTTATTGAGGAGACTCTCTTTTCCCCATTGTATATTTTTGCCTCCTTTATCATAGATTAACTGACCATATGTGCATGGGTTATTTCTGGGCTCTCTATCCTTTTCCATTGATCTAGGTGTCTGTTTTCATGCCAGTACCATACTGATTTGATTACTATAGCTTTGTAGTATAGTCTGAAGTCACAGAGTGTGATACTTCTGGCTTTGTTCTTTTTTTCTCAAGATTGCTTTAGCTATTCAGGGTCTTTTGTGGTTCTATATAAATTTTAGGATTATTTATTATAGTTCTGTGAAAAATGTCATGAATAGTTTGATAGGAATTGCATTAAAAATGTACATTTCTTTGGGTAGTATGGACTTTTTAACAATATTAATTCTTCCAATCCATAAACATATGATATCTTTCCATTTCTTTGTATCATCTTCATTTACCTTTATCAGTGTTTTACAGTTTTCAGAGTATGAGTCTTTACTCTGAAAGAGTAAATAAACTTAACAGGTTAAGTTTATTTCTAGGTGTTGTAAATATTTTTGTGATGGGATTGTTTTATTGCTTCCTCTTTCTGATTATTAGTGTATAGAAAGCAACAGATTTCTGTATATTGATCTTGTTTTTGGCAAATTTACTAAATTCATTTATTCTAATATTTTTTTGTAGAGTCATTAGAGTTTTCTACATGTAGTATCATGTCATCTGCAAATAGTGACAGTTTTACTTCTTCCCTTTCAATTTGGATACATTTTATTTATTCTTATGTGATTGCTGTGGCTAGGACTTCCAATACTATGTTAAATAGAAATAGCAACAGTGAGCATCCTTATCTTGTTCCTGACTTTTTAAGGAAAAGTTTCTAGTTTTCCATCATTGAATATGATCTTAGCTGTGGGTTTGTCATAAATGGCTTTTATTACATTGAGATATGTTCTCTCTGTAACAACTTCGTTGAGAATTTTTATCATGAATGAGTATTGAATTTTATCAAATGTTTTTGCTGAATTTATTGAGATGATCATGTAATTTTTATTCTTTTTTTTGTTAATGTGCTGTATCACATTGATTGATGTGCAGATATTGAACTATCCTTGTATCTCTAGAGTAAATCCTACTTGATCATGGTGTATGATCCTTTTTATGTGCCATTAAATATGGTTTGCTAATATTTAGTTGAAGTTTTTGCACCTATGTTCATCAGAGATATTGCACTGTAATTTTTTTTGTAGTATCTTTGTCTGGTTGTCCTTCCAGGGTGGCCTCATAGAATGAATTTGTAAGTGTTCCCTCCTCTTCAATTTTTTTGGAGTTGTTTGAAAGGATAAATATTAACTCTTCTTTATATATTTGGTAGAATTCCCCTGTGAAGCCATCTCATTGGACTTTTGTTTGGTGGGAGTTTTTTGATTATTGATTCAATTTCAATATGATTAATTGGTCTTTTCAGATTATCTGTTTCTCCCTGATTCAGTCTTGAAGTATTGTCTGTTTCTAGGAATTTTTCTATTTCTTCTAGGTTGTCCAATTTGTTGGCATATAACTGTTCATAATATTCTCTTATGGTTATCTGTGTTTCTGTGATATATGTTCTAATTTCTAGTCTTTCATTTTTTACTTTGTTTATCTGGGTCCTCCCTCTCTTTTCTTAGTGAGCCTGACTAAAGTCTTATATATTTTGTTTATCTTTAAAAAAATAACTCATGGTTTCTTTGTTTTTTTCCTATTTTTTTGTTCTTTATTTCATTTATTTCCACTCTGATCCTTATTATTTCCTTCCTTCTGCTGACTTTGGGTTTTGTTTGTTCTTTTCCTAATTCTCTTAGATGGTAGGTTAGGTTGTTTCTTGAGGTATGTCTGTATCACTATAAATTTCCATCTTAGAACTGCTCTTGTTGTATCCCATAGATTTTGGAAAGTTATGTTTTTATTTTCATTTGTTTTCAGGCATTTTCCGATTTTTTCTTTAATTTATCTGTTCACCCATTGGTTTTTTTAGTAGCATGCTCTTTGTGTTTTTCTCATTTTTCTTACTGTAATTGATTTTTATTTTCTTAACATTGTAGTCAGAAAAGATGCTTGATGTAATTTACACCATCATAAATTTGTTGAGACTTGTTTTGTATCCTAGCATGTGATCTGTCCTGGAGAATATTCTATGTGCACTGAAAAGTATGTGTATTCTGCTGTTTGGGGGTGGATTGCCCTGTAGCTATCTATTAAGCCATCTGGTCTAATGTGTCATTTAAGGCCACTGTTGCCTTTTTGATTTTCTGTCTGGATGATCTCTTCATTGATGTAAGTGATGTGTTAAAGTCCCCTACAATTATTGTGTTACTTGTTAATTTCTCCCTTTATGTCTGTCAATATTTGCTTCATATATTTAGGAGTGCCTATATTAGGTGCATATACATTTACAAATGTTACAGCCCTGTCTTGCATTGATCCCTTTATCATTATATAGTTTTTTTCCTTTGTCTTTTATTACAGACCTTGTTTTTTTTTTTTTTTTTAACAGTTGCTTACATTTGCCTGTTTATTTTTTTTATTTTTATTTTTTTATTTTTATTTTTATTTTTTTTATTAGTTTCTGCTTTATAACAAAGTGAATCAGTCATACATATACATCTGTTCCCACATCCCCTCCCTCATGCATCTCCCTCCCTCCCACCCTCCCCATCCCACCCCTCCAGGCGGTCACAAAGCACCGAGCTGATCTCCCTGTGCTCTGCGGCTGCTTCCCACTATCTATCTACCTTACGTTTGGTAGTGTATATATGTCCATGCCTCTCTTTCCCTTTGTCACAGCTTACCCTTACCCTTCCCCATATCCTCAAGTCCATTCTCAAGTAGGTCTGTGTCTTTATTCCTGTTTTACCCCTAGGTTCTTCATGACATTTTTTTTTTTTTTAAATTCCATATATATGTGTTAGCATACGGTATTTGTCTTTCTCTTTCTGACTTACTTCACTCTGTATGACAGACTCTAGGTCTATCCACCTCATTACAAATAGCTCAGTTTCGTTTCTTTTTATGGCTGAGTAATATTCCATTGTATATATGTGCCACATCTTCTTTATCCATTCATCCGATGATGGACACTTAGGTTGTTTCCAGCTCCGGGCTATTGTGAATAGAGCTGCAATGAACATTTTGGTACATGTCTCTTTTTGAATTATGGTTTTCTCAGGGTATATGCCTAGTAGTGGGATTGCTGGGTCATATGGTAGTTCTATTTGTAGTTTTTTAAGGAGCCTCCATACTGTTCTCCATAGTGGCTGTACCAATTCACATTCCCACCAGCAGTGCAAGAGTGTTCCCTTTTCTCCACACCCTCTCCAGCATTTATTGTTTCTAGATTTCTTGATGATGGCCATTCTGACTGGTGTGAGATGATATCTCATTGTAGTTTTGATTTGCATTTCTCTAATGATTAATGATGTTGAGCATTCTTTCATGTGTTTGTTGGCAGTCTGTATATCTTCTTTGGAGAAATGCCTATTTAAGTCTTCTGCCCATTTTTGGATTGGGTTGTTTGTTTTTTTGCTATTGAGCTGCATGAGCTGTTTATAAATTTTGGAGATTAATCCTTTGTCAGTTGCTTCATTTGCAAATATTTTCTCCCATTCTGAGGGTTGTCTTTTGGTCTTGTTTATGGTTTCCTTTGCTGTGCAAAAGCTTTGAAGTTTCATTAGGTCCCATTTGTTTATCTTTGTTTTTATTTCCATTTCTCTAGGAGGTGGGTCCAAAAGGATCTTGCTGTGATTTATGTCATAGAGTGTTCTACCTATGTTTTCCTCTAAGAGTTTGATAGTTTCTGGCCTTACATTTAGGTCTTTAATCCATTTTGAGCTTATTTTTGTGTATGGTGTTAGGGACTGATCTAATCTCATACTTTTACATGTCCCTGTCCAGTTTTCCCAGCACCACTTATTGAAGAGGCTGTCCTTTCTCCACTGTACATTCCTGCCTCCTTTATCAAAGATAAGTTGGCCATATGTGCGTGGGTTTATCTCTGGGCTTTCTATCCTGATCCACTGATCTATCTTTCTGTTTTTATGCCAGTACCACACTGTCTTAATTACTGTAGCTTTGTAATATAGTCTGAAGTCAGGCAGCCTGATTCCTCCAGCTCCGTTTTTCGTTCTCAAGATTGCTTTGGCTATTCGGGGTCTTTTGTTTTTCCAAACAAATTTTGAAATTTTTTGTTCTACTTCTGTGAAAAATGCCAGTGGTAGTTTGATAGGGATTGCATTGAATCTGTAGATTGCTTTGGGTAGTAGAGTCATTTTCACAATATTGATTCTTCCAATCCAGGAGCATGGTATATCTCTCCATCTATTTATATCATCTTTAATTTCTTTCATCAGTGTCTTATAATTTTCTGCATACAGGTCTTTTGTCTCCTTAGGTAGGTTTATTCCTAGATATTTTATTCTTTTTGTTGCAATGGTAAATGGGAGTGTTTTCTTGATTTCATTTTCAGATTTTTCATCATTAGTGTACAGGAATGCCAGAGATTTCTGTGCATTAATTTTGTATCCTGCTACTTTACCAAATTCATTGATTAGCTCTAGTAGTTTTTCGGTAGCATCTTTAGGATTCTCTATGTATAGTATCATGTCATCTGCAAACAGTGACAGCTTTACTTCTTCTTTTCCAATTTGGATTCCTTTTATTTCCTTTTCTTCTCTGATTGCTGTGGCTAAAACTTCCAAAACTATGTTGAATAAGAGTGGTGAGAGTGGGCAGCCTTGTCTTGTTCCTGATCTTAGTGGAAATGGTTTCAGTTTTTCACCATTGAGGACAATGTTGGCTGTGGGTTTGTCATATATGGCCTTTATTATGTTGAGGAAAGTTCCCTCTATGCCTACTTTCTGCAGGGTTTTTATCATAAATGGGTGTTGAATTTTGTCGAAAGCTTTCTCTGCATCTATTGAGATGATCATATGGTTTTTCTCCTTCAACTTGTTAATATGGTGTATCACATTGATTGATTTGCGTATATTGAAGAATCCTTGCATTCCTGGAATAAACCCCACTTGATCATGGTGTATGATCCTTTTAATGTGCTGTTGGATTCTGTTTGCTAGTATTTTGTTGAGGATTTTTGCATCTATGTTCATCAGTGATATTGGCCTGTAGTTTTCTTTCTTTGTGACATCCTTGCCTGGTTTTGGTATCAAGGTGATGGTGGCCTCGTAGAATGAGTTTGGGCAGACCTTGTTTTAAATCTACTTTGTCTGATATGAGTATGGTTATTCCACCTTTATTTTTATTTCCATTTGCATGAAATACCTTTTTCCATCCCTTATTAGTCTGTGTGGTCTTTAGCTCTGAAGTGAGTCTCTTGTAGGTAACATATAGAAGGACCTTTTTTGTTTTATCCAATCATCCACCGTATGTCTTTTGATTGGAGCATTTAAACCATTGACACTGAGAGTCATTATTCATAGGTGTGTATAATTGTTTGTTTTTGTCACTTGTTTCTGGTTGCTTTTGTAGTTCTTCTCTGTTATTTTCTTCTTCCTTTAGTCTCTTCCTTTGTGGTTTGATGAGTTTCTTTAGTGTCATATTTATGTTTCTTTCTCTCTTGTTTTTGTGTGTCTGTTGTAGTTTTTTTATTTGTGGTTACCGTGGAGTTCAAGTATGTTGACCTATAATTGTATCTGTGTATTTTAAACTGATGGTAATTTAAGGTCAAACATATTCTAAAAGCTCTATGTTTTTTTATCCCCCCCCACATTTGTGTTTTTGTTGTCATATTTTACATCTTTATGTCTGTTCTTAACTATTTATTGTAATTTTAGCTGATTTTACAATTTTTGTCTTTTAACCTTCAAACTAGCTTATTTAAGTGGTTGATTCACAGCTTTTACTATGTTTTTGCCTTTGCCAGTGGGATTTCTCCTTTCCTATAATTTCTTCTTTCTCATTGTAGCCTTTTCTTTTTCACTTAAGACCCTTTAACACTTCTTATAAGGTTAGCTTAGTATTGTTGAACTCTTTTAGTTTTTGTTTGTCTGAGAAGCTGTTTATCTCTTCTTCAATTCAGAATGATACCCTTCCTGGGTAGAATAGTTTAGGTTGTAGTTTTTTCCCTTTCAGCACTTTAAGTATATCATGCCATTCTCTGCCTGCCTGTAAAGTTTCTGAAGAAAAATCAGCCCTCAGCCTTATGGGAGTTCCCTTGTATATGACTCTTTTTCTCTCGCTACCTTTAGAAATCTCTCTTTATCTTTGACGTTTGCCATTTTAATTATGATATGTCTTGGTGTGGTCTCTTTGGGTTAATCTTGTTTGGGACCCTCTGTGTTTCCTGTATCTGGCCATCTGTTTCCTTCTTCAGGTTTGGGAAGTTTTCAGCCATGATTTCATCAGATGTATTTTCTAAGCCTTTTTATCTCTCTTCTTCTGGGACCCTTATAATGCAAATGTTAGTACACTTGATGTTGTCCCAAAGGTCCCTTAGATTATTCTTATTTTTAAAATTTGCTTTTCTTTTTGCTATTCTGATTGAGTGATTTCCATTATTCTATCTTCCAGATTGCTCATGCGTTCTTCTATATCACACAATCTGCTGTTCATTCCCTCTAGTGAATTTTTCATTTGAATTATTGTATTATTCAGCTCTGACTGGCACTTTTTATATTTTTTTAGTTTTCATTAAAATTCTCTCTACGTTCATCTATTCTTTCCTATGTTTAGTTAGCATTCTTATTACTGTTGCTCTGAACTCTTTATCAGGTGAATTATTTATCTCTGCTTCATTAGGGTTTTTTTCCAGGTTTTTTCCTTGTTCTTTCATTTGAAACATATTCCTTTGTCTTCTCATTTTGTTTAACTTTCTCTGTCTTCATGAAATTATGTGAAACAGTCATCTATCCTGGTCTGAAGGTGTGTACTTTTGTGGAAGTGTCCCTATGCAGTCTGAGTGTGCCCAAGGGCTTTGGTGGGAGAGCTGGATCTGAAGGGAGCATAGGCTGTGTCTTCCCTGGGGGTGTGGATCTGAAGGGAGCATAGGCTGTGTCTTCCCTGGGGGTGTGCTGGCAGCTGCAGCCTTGGTGGGAGGTAGGGTTAAAGTTGGAGGGGCCAGATTCAGAACCAGGTGTAAGCCCTGGGGCTTCTTTTGTGTTCAATGGCCTCATCAAGGACAGGGTGGACCCAAGGGCCTGGAGCAGGAATCTTGAGGGAGTTGGGTTTCTCCCAGGTGTGATGGAAGTCTCTGACTCGATTTGTGGTATGGCTGGGTCTGAGGACTTGGGACTACAATTCTGTGCTGGCTTCAGTTTTTCCCCTGGTGTGCATGCCTTGGTTAGAGGCTAGTTGTGACCAGAAGAGGTGGTGCCACACCACTGATCTGTCTTTGCATCCTCCCAAGTATGTGTAGGTATGGGTGCTCCTGCTATGGCAGTGTCCACCCTGGAGTTAGTTTAGCTTCCTCCTGGATGTGTATTAAAGTGCTTGCTGGCAACAGCAGTGTCCACCTTAGTAGGGAGCAGCACTGGAGAAAGAGGGGCTGGAGTAGGAGCCTGGTGCAGGCTTGGGTAAGGGGCATACTGACGTGGTCCTGGCAAGCTGGCCAGAGTCCCAGACAGTTTTTAATCTGCTACCTCCATGTTGTGACTGGGAGTAAGCAAGTCTGTGCATGTACTCTTAAAGAGCAGTCTTCTTTTTGTTGTTGTTGTTTTGTTGTTTCTTTTTTTCTACATAACCCTCCAGTAAGCCCCACTGGTTTTCATGGTTTTCAAACCAGCTAAGGGGCTTGTCGTCCTTGTGTTGGACTCTGGGGTCAGGTGCCTAATATGTGGCTTGAACCCTTTGCTCCCCATGGAGGATCCCTGAGCCTGTGATATCTCCTTCCTCTTCTGGGTCCCTCTCCAGGTGTGTGGGTCCTGACCAGATTGCTCCTCCTTCCTTCCTACCAGACTCTGTGTGAATTTTTGTTTACAGCCCTGGTTATAGAATAGCTATCCAGCTAGTCCTCATGTTGATTTCAGTGAGAGTCGCTCTATATGTAGTTGTGGTTTTGACGTGTTTGTAAGGGAAGATGAGCCCAGTGTCTTCCTACTCTTCCATCTTGATCTTTCCAAAATTGTTTTTGAGGTGTATCCATGTTGTTGCCGACAGATATAATTCATCAATTTTAACGTCATTGCATGTTTATTTATCCATTTTCATGCAAAGGATGCTGTTTTTTACTTTTATTAAAAATTTTAAAATATTGTAATAAACATATATGTCAATCGGGACACTTACACAAGAGTTTCTCCATGATCCATACCTAGCAGTAGAATTGTTAATTCCTTTTTACCCATATTCTCCCTTCGTGTTACAGGAACTATGGCACTTCGCCTATTGAGATGATATTAAGTTGTTTTCCATTTTTGTTTTTATTTACTTTTTCATGTTTACTGCTGAAGTTGAGCTTTTCATATATTGGGCATTTGGTTTACTTCTGTGTGCATTGACTATTCATAACTTTGTCCAGTTTTCTCTTGGGTTGTTTTTATTTTGGTTAGTGATTTCAAAGACTGGTTTAAATTATGGAAAAAATTATTTGTTGGTATTGTGCTTTGTGGCTTGTCCTTTCACTTTTTTATTCTGTATGTCATTATAAGGAAGTTTTCATTGCAGTGTAATCATATTAACAAATCTTTTCTTTTGAATTTGGTTTGTTCTTATTGTTTCTTGTTTAAAAATTATTTCCCTCCCCAGCATCACACAGATATTCCTCACCACTTTTTTCAAAAAATTTTCAGTCTGGCTTTTCACATTTATGACCTTATTCAATAAATAATCCATTTTTTTAGTACTCAATTTTGCCAAATTTTTGCATTTGCTATTTTTCAAATAAAATGTTTTGGAGTTTTATCTCTAATTTTTGTTATTTGCTATTTAATAATTATTGTCATTTTAAATTTTGTCTTATTGTGATTACCTTCTTTCAGTTTGGTCTTTTTCTTTTTCCTTATTTTTTGAGTTGGGAAGTTTATTAATTCTGTGTTAATTCTTTTCTGATATAAGCACTTAAGACCAAAGAGTTCATGAAACTACTGCTTTACCTACATTTAACAAGTTTGGACACATTGTATTTTCATTGTTAATTTAGTTCTAAATATATTTCAGTCTCCATTATAACTCATTTGGTCCATGAGTTAATTGGAAGATTCTGAATGATTATCTTCTATCCAAATATTTTGGGAAGTGGACATTAACTTTCTACTGTTGATTTCTAACTTTTAAATTTAACTGACTTTTGGTCAATTCTATGTGATTCAGAGTCTTGGGTATTTCTTGTGATAAATTGTATAATCTATTACTTGGTAAATTTTTTATGTTTCCCTTGTAGGCAGTAGTCAGTGCTATTTAACAAAATATTTTCAAATCTTTCCAGTTGTTATGAAACTTGTACTGTATTGCTAAGTGTCTATAATCACCATGACTCAGTGTTTAACTGCATTGTTATTGGGTTGGCCAAAAGGTTTGTTCAGTGTTTTCCATAAGATGGCTTTAGTAGCATTCAGTTATCTTTAACTTCATTCAAAACAGTTTTGTTAGATTGTATGTGACAGCTGTCATATCAGCATGCATTAAAAAAAAAGACATCAAAATTGGTGAATTTTTGTGTAACCATTTTAATATAGAAGAGGGAAGAAGAAAAGCAACATTTTCAGCATATTATGCTTTATTATTTAAAGAATGGTAAAAACGCAACTGAAATGCAAAAAAAGATTTGTGCAGTATATGGAGAAGGTGCTGTGACTGATCGAATGTGTCAGAAGTGGTTTGTGAAGTTTCGTGCTGGAGATTTCTCACTGGATGATGCTCCACAAGTCAGGTAGACCAGTAGAAGTTGATAGCAAACAAATCGAGACATTAATTAAGAACAATCAAGGTTATACCACATGGGAGATAGCCAACATACTCAAAATATCCAAATCAAGTGCTGAAAATCATTTGCACCAGCTTGGTTATGTTCATCTCTTTGATGAACATTTTTTTCTCTTAACTTATGGTTCCACATAAATTAAGTGAAAAAAAACCTTCTTGACTGTATTTCCACATGCAATTCTCTGCTTGAACGTAATGAAAACGTTCCGTTTTTAAAACAAATTGTGACGGGCGATGAAAGGTGGGTACTGTACAATAATGTGGAATGGAAGAGATGGTGGGGCAAGTGAAATGAACCACCAACAACCACACCAAAGGCCAGTCTTCATCCAAAGAAGGTGATGTTGTGTATATGGTGGGATTGGAAGGGCGTCCTCTATTATGACCTCCTTCCGGAAAACCAAACAATTCATTCCAACAAGTACTGCTCCCAATTAGACCAACTGAAAGCAGCACTCGACTAAAAGTGTCCAGAATTAGTCAGCAGAAAACACATAATCTTCCATCAGGATAACGCAAGACTGAATGTTACTTTGATGATCAGGCAGAAACTATTACAGCGTGGCTGGGAGTTTCTGATCCATCCGCTGTATTCACCAGACATTGCACCTTCAGATTTCCATTTATTTCGGTCTTTACAAAATTCTCTTAATGGAAAAAAACTGTCAATTCTCTGGAAGACTGTAAAAGGCAACTGGAACAGTTCTTTGCTCATAAAGATAAAACGTTTTGGGAAGATGGAATTATGAAGTTGCCTGAAAAATGGCAGAAGGTAGTGGACCAAAGGGTGAATACGTTGTTCAATAAAGTTCTTGGTGAAAATGAAAAATGTGTCTTTTATTTTTACTTAAAAACCGAAGGCACTTTTTGGCCAACCCAATATGTGACACCAGCATAAAATACGTTTTTGTTGTGTTAACCCACTGAGATTTTGATTCTTTTTGTTACTGCAAGATTATGAACCAGTCCTGATTTGTGGATATGGGGTGATAATGTTAGAATCCTGACAGTGAAAAAGGTAGCAATTCATGTTATACATTAGCAAAATATTTAATTAAACTATCACCTGCTATTACATGTATCTAGTGATTATGTAGCACTAGGAGAAGTGGTTGAAAATCCAAACAATATTAGTATGTATTAGTTGTTATTAGCTGTTCTTATCAAGCTATTATGAAAGAGACTCAAAGAATGTGTGCTTATAAAATATATTTTATCTTATCATTTGGCACAGGATTCCATTCTAGTCCATCAGATCAACTTGCTAATTATGTTGTTGAGATCTATATTTTTACTAATTTCTGTCTGGTTGAGCTATTACTTTCTGAGATGATTATTTTAAAATCCCTTACCATGTGAAATGTAAACATTTCTTGAACAGAACCTAATAAGTATTAAGCAAAAACATTCTTAACAAATTACATATTAATAGAATTACAAATTTCTGTCAGTCAAAAAACACCAATAAAATAGTAAAAAAGGCCAACCAGAGAGTAGAAAAAGATATTTTCAATACAAAGAGCAAATACTTCAGATCTACAATACTCAAAACTTCCTGTTGTTGTTAGAACAACAACAAAAAAAAACAACAAAAAAAGTCAAACCAAAAGAAAAAATGTATAAAGACTTATGGACACTTCACGAAAAAGGATATTCAAATAGCCAATAAACATTTGAAAAGGTTCTTAAGGAAATGCAAATCAAAATCATAATAAATTATTATACATGAAAAACTGTACAAGTGAAAAAATAAAAAATACTCTTGCACTGCTGCTGGGAGTGTAAATTTGTATAACCTCTTTGCGAAACTGTTTGCAGTATCGATTAAAGCTCAAAATATGCATATACTATGACCGGACTATCCCAGTCACACAATAATGATCTTTGAGGATCCCAGCTTTATGTAAAGGAAACTCTCTGGACTGGCTAGGCTAGTCATAGGGCTCATCTCATTTGTTTGCCATCTCTCAGGAAGAACTGTTCTGTGTTGCTTGTTGTCCAATATCTTAAAATCACTGTTTCAAATATTTAATAAGTTTTTAGTATTTCAAGGCAGGAGTTTAAACTGGTTCATACTGCTCAGAAAGCTGATGTCATGTGTGACTTTTTGTTGGCTAACTGCTCTGGCCATTTCATCCCCTGCTGGGTCACAGAACATGTAGCTGCAGTTGTCCTAGTAAGCACACCTGTGCTATGATGTCTGTCTCAGTTCCAGGAATTTTTGCCAATAATCTGAAACACTTTAAACCCATGCATAGTTGGTTTGTGATTTTTGAATTTTTCTATTCTTTTTCCAGGAGTTAGACAGGAAATTAAAATTTTTTTCTTCCACATAATTTGATTTTTAAAAAATCTCTTTATTATAAACCCATGTCAACATTTCCCCAAATGGAAATGTAAATCCTAGCTGATAATTGTGTTTCAGTTTGGGAGTTTGCAATGAGACCACATATTTGAACTTGCTTTCCTTGTGTTTTCATATGTTGATTACAGCAGAAAATGCTGTTCTTGTGTATTACTAAATTTTATGATAAAACTCTCTAAAACACTTGGGATTGCTTATTAAGATGCTATAAAACTAAAGTTCTTTAACTTAAAATTTTTATGAAAACAAGTAAGCTACTAAAATGTGTGATGGTCCAAATGTAAAACAACAGTAGTTTAATTTCTCTTTAAAATCAGTCTTCTACATCTTACTTTATTCAGCAAAGAACCAAAAGGTACATTCTTCTGATACTTTGTTGCTGTTGCTCTTGTTGTGGAAGCAGTATGTATGTAATCCGGGTACCATTAAATAGCCATAGTAATTAAAAGTGACTCAAATAGAAACTTACTAAAGAACCTGCATTTAAATATTTTTAAATTTTTTACAATTTTTAAAGGTGACTTTCCATTTACAGTTTTTACAAAATATTGGTTATATTCCCTGTGTCATACAGCACATCCTTGAATCTATCTTGCACCCAGTAAGCTGTACCTCCCATACCCCCATTTTTTTAACTTCACTCCTTTGTTTAGCAAGGCACTGGTTGGCAAAATGATTGAGTAGCTCAAGTTGATTTTTTGGTTCACTCCCATTAATTTCACCTCTTCTTCCTTATTTTACCTCTGAGGTAGCCTGCAGCTCATGTGCCTTTCCAGGATGTTAGCACCCACGGCCATGGAAGTTGACATTGTCCCTTTAGGTTCTCTTTTGCCTTCTTCTCTACAAAGTATTCAATAGTATATATTGAATCTCATAAGCATAGTTCAAAGTTAGTTGTTACTATGGTTTAACACAGGGTCAGCTACTTTCTCTCTAAGGGACCAGATAGTAAATATTTTTAGTTTTTAGGCCATACGGTCTCTGTTGCACCTATTCAACTCCGTCATTGTGACACATAAACAGCACTAGACACTATGTAAATGAATAGGTGAGGCTGGTACCATGAAAACTTTATGTACAAAAGTAAGCAGTGGGCCAGATTTGGCCTGTGGCCATGATTTGCTGAACACTAGTTCAATACGTTATCCTTCCCAAAGCAGTATGTTGGAATTTTAACAAAGACCTCTGGGAAACCCTGTAACTCAAATTTTAAAAGTGGGCTTTCATGTGGCAATTTCAGTTCCATTAATAGAACTGTAGGTCATATATATTTTAAGCCATTCAGCATCCAAAGCAAATTGTGTTACTAAATAGATGCATATGCATATGAGGAGTGCCTCATGAAAAAAACTGTTTTCACAGTTTTTCATATTTACTATAGGCACTATATGAGAGTTTAATGTCCACTGCAATTAAAGCAATACTGAAAAAGAGCAAGGCTGGTTTTTATTAACTTTCAAAAGCATTGTCAACTGATGATTATGATGCTTGAGAAACATTTAAAAATAAGAGAAAGTATGTAATGGTCAGATATGGGAGTCTGGTAAATTACTTAGCCTCTCATTTAAAGGAAGCCTCATTATTTTGCAAAATTATTTTCTAATATGGATATGTACCCATGTTGTCTGAGTGGAGATCTACCCTAAAATATCCAAATGAAGATCCATACATAAGCCATAAGTCTCAATGGGATGAAGGAACATGAGCATGATTTTCTGTTAACTAACTTTGAAAAACACTGTCATTGTAATTTCTCCCTAACAAAGGAGCAATTCTCTACTGGTTAACGTTTTTGTATC
Source organism: Hyperoodon ampullatus (assembly GCF_949752795.1). Classification (NCBI taxonomy): domain Eukaryota; kingdom Metazoa; phylum Chordata; class Mammalia; order Artiodactyla; family Ziphiidae; genus Hyperoodon; species Hyperoodon ampullatus. Next base: position 55,440,045 of record NC_136922.1, on the reverse strand, counting down.
TGTGGCTATATGTAGACTGTAAAATTACATTTGTTTCTTTTTTTTTTTCAATTCTAGTCAAATTTCAATTTTAGTCAAATAAAACTAAAACCATTTTACTAAAAAGTCACGTGATGAATTTGAAGACTACGTTCAAAGGACAGATCCATGGTTTCAGGTGATTTGGGGGGAAAAAATCAGTCAACCGGTGTTTTCTGCCATACTGTCACTTCTAGTTCTTTAAGTCTCTTTGTGTTGGTAGCTTTGCAGTAAAATATTTTTATTTTACTGAGATATATTTGGCCATTGCAATGACATTCTTTTCTTGGCTAAATCCTGGTAACTTAGTAAGTTTCTTGAAACTACATACAAGAATTGAAAGTATTATTAAACCATTTAGAACATTTTTAAAAAGCATATTCAAATATTATTGTGGTCACTAGGCAGGAACATTCCCTTTCTTATGCCAGTAAGAATTCTATGAGCTTTTATAATACCAAGTGGGTCAGGATCTCAAGTAATTTTTCAAGTCATTTCACAGTAATTACAAAGTTATACATTTATTCTTGAAATTAATAGCACATCATAAATCCTGACTTTCATTTTTACTTAATAATTCATGCCTTCATTTTTTCAACAAATGCATGTTGAACCTACTATGTGCTAAGATTTGGGAAGTCAAGGATGAACAAATTAGATGTAATTTCTGCCCTGATAAAATTAACATGCAAGCTGGGTGAATCAGCCACTAAACAAGTAGATATATATATATATATATATATATATATATATATATATATATAATTTCAGATACATACTAAACAGATACATATGCATATAATAAGTGCCTCATGAAAGAAACTGTCTTTTCACAGTTTTTCATATTTACTATGAGCTCTATATGTGGGTTTAATGAAGGAAATGACCATGTGACATTAGTGACAGTTTTTGGACCCTGTACCAACCAACAAATGAGGATCCCAGCAATTCCTCTGCTAAGGAAAAGTGCAAAACATGAAGCAGTATGTCATTGTTACTCTGTTTTCTAAAGAGTTTTCCTAAGGAACAGAAATTTCCTAAGAAATAAGGGCTATTTCATAACAGAAGTAACCTGTAGAATGAAAAACTATTTCAAATTTGTAAACTCACATCAAAACGGTTTATGATTAACTTTAGTTTTTCAAGTTTCTCAGCTCTCTAATCCCATGGACATGCCCACAATAATCCTTTATTCTTATAAGTTCAAATTTGAGAAACACTTAGGTCCCTCACCCCATTGCTGCTCTGAGTGGGAGGCTGCGAGTCAGAGGGGAGAGGCCACAGGACATCTTCCCACCCCCCTGATTGACAGGTGGTAAATTTCTCTGTAAATCTGACATCAAGAGATGGAGACTAAACTCCCACAGAATTGTTTCTTTTGCAATGTCAGGCTTCCGTGTACCCAGGGCACTCTTCTGAAATGGAAACAAGATTCAGGGCTTTCATCTCACTTCTGATTTAACTATATTTCATATTAGTCCATGTGTGGAAAGTGGTGGTCACTCCAGAGAGCTTATTCTTACTGTTCCTCTGGATATTTAAACACCTGCATAGCACTCTCAAATCCAACTTAATGCCTAAACTTAACAGCTGAAAGAAGGAAGCACTGTGAAAAAGTCACACCTCTGCAAGGGTATGAAACACAGAATGGCAAGTATATCAAATGGGGCTGCATTTTTCTACAAGTAACAGACAACCTGGAAAGCAGTGGTTTAAATTACTAATCAGTCTATTTTCTTGTTGTAAATAAGAAGTAGGCAATCCACTGTTGATCTCATGGAGTCATCAAAATCCAGTTTCCCTCAAGCTTTCTGTTCAGCCTTCCTTAGCGTACAGTTTTCATTCTCAAGTTTTCCTCTCAGTTATTCTCAAAATTTCAGAATTTTACACTGACATCGAACAAGATGCAACCAAGTTTACTTTCTCAAGAAAGTAAAATGCCATTGGATGCTGTATAGTCACAAAACTTTCTAAAATCCGGAGAACACCAGGGAGCAAAGAGAGAAAGAACATACTGCTTTACTTATATTCGACATCAGTATTATCTGAAACTTGACAAAGCATAACACTGGCTTCTGAGGAACCAAAAGGCAGAGCCTTGAAAGCTTGCAGGACTAGAGATGGAGGAGAGGGAGGCAATGTGAGAAGAATGCTGCCCATAGAAACTTGTGATGGCAAAGATGGAAGGACAAATGGTGGTGCCTCCTTCCTACCAGACTGAGGTGAACATTTAGGACCCCCATATAATTGACACTGATGTTGTGCATGGTGAGGGAGCCTCATCGGCTGGAGGGAAGGAAGGTCCTTCCTCCCTACTTAATCTTCCCTAACATCAACCCAGGGGTTTGGGGGCACCTTTTATAACTCCATGAGGGTGGAGGTCTAGGCTAACCACTTGGCCTTTGTTGGGGTGAGTAGGGGTGGTTGTCCACAAGTGTTTTTCTGAAATGTTTGGCCGCAGTAAAGTGGTTATTGTCTAAAAGTTTTCTTTAGCTGGACTGCCCTAGACTGTTCCTTTGGCTAAAGAGAGCGGACTTCTCTGGTGCTTTTGTAGTGCGCACTGTTGACATTTCCAGAATGTGGATTATTCAGCTCCCAGTCCGGGATATGTGGGGCAAAGAGAAAACCCAGGGAACACACACGCCACTGTGTCGTTCCTTAGGTTGCAAGTTCCCTAGCCAATTTGCTTTGTTTCCTCTACCTTTTGGCATCTTCTCATGACTGTTTTATATATAATGTCCAGGATTTCCCATTGTAGTTAGTGGGAGAAAGAGGGAAAAGTACATTTACTACATCTTCTTGGAAACAGAAGTTGGCTAGAGCCATGCACATTTTTTATTTCTGGCATGTAGATGTATTGAATGTTGAAAAAGTTTTAAACTTTTTTCCATAGAAGTCCCTTTTATTTAACCCAGTATATTCAGAAAACCTCAGAAATTCAAAATGTTGTTAATTTCAATATACTTGTGCCAGTATAACTTACTTTCTATGTAAGTTGAAAAACTTATCACTAAACATAATATTTCAGGTCTTCAAAAGAGCTCCCCCTACCCCCAAAGCTAATAGCAAGTCCAGGAAATGAATACTGAGAATATTTGAAACAGATTACGTATATTTAAATACATGAAAGAAGCCATTTTTAGCACTCAGTATTTCTTACAGATTGTCTCCTGTTTTGCTCCCAAGTTGACTCCCCACAAGAGAAATTCTTTGTCGTTAGCCACAGGATAGAAGAGTTGAGGTTAAGTTCACTAAGGGAAATTTGCCATCATCTCATTGCACACTCAACTGATTTCAGAATGTTTCCTTGAGGGCCAAAATGTCCTCATTCTAATGCCATGCTTGACCTTTAAAAGGAATGACATGCTTTATTTGTTCTGAGGTGCATTTTTCCTCCACACATTACCGTCTCTTGAAATCAAGTGCCTCTTGCAATCATGATGGGATAATGATTGTCATTTCCTACACATGTGCACTGCAAGATCAAAAGGTGTAGATTGGGCATCAGTGGCTTAGAAGAGAATCTCAAAGACAATACTGTAGCACTCTTTTATTTCCTAGGAAGCAAATAGCTGTAAGATAGCTAACTGTGGTCAAGCAGAGGGTTGTGCTTTATTCCCAAACCCAGAAAACAAGCAGGCTAGCTGTATTCAGTTGCAAAGCCACCTTAGGAATTATCTCTAATGACTTTTAGTACTTGTAAGATTATTTTAAGAAGTCCTGTGCCACCAACGCTTTTGATGGAGCAGAGGTAGATATTTTGTGGGAAAATATGGACATTCATTATTCTAGATAGAAAAGGGATTCCAAATTTCAAACTCTAAACTTGAAAAATATTTTAGGAAAATCTTAACCAATTTATTTCACTTATGTTTTTATGCCTGCATAGAAGTAATATGTGATAAAATTCCATGAAAACATATCTCTCAGTAAGTATAAAGTAAAATTTTGTGATAAGAAAATGTGTCATAGTTCAATTGGCAGTATGGGTTTCTTTCATAGCTCTTAATAATGGACAGGTTCTTTGATAGCATTTTACAATATATATTATGTATATTAATAGTAATATATGCATAATTTATTGTATATAATATTATATATATTATATAGTACAAGCATACTCATTTTAGATGCCAGTAATTTAAGTTACAAATATTAAAAAAATTATTAATCTGGAGCAATTCTCAAAGGCTTTACTATGTGAATGCTTATGTTGAATTTTTAAAATAATGTTATAATATTCAGATTTTCTACACATTTTTTTCTTATAGATCCTCTTACTGAGACACCTTGGAAAATGGTTTGGATAATATTGTTCTGGCTTCTTTTATGTTATGGTGCTCCCATATATATTCTAATTTTCTATACACTGTAGTATTTAACATAGTAACAGAGATCATATTCTTTGTTAATATTTTCCTCAACATCTGTGATAAATTGTTATTTATGTTAGAAAGGTTTTAAAACATAATTTTATTAACCTATAAGACATAAATAAGCCTAGATACATAGTAGTTGTTCAATAAATGCCCAACCAATAGGATCACACAATAGTTTCCTTTCCACCATGCTCAAGAGAGGAAACCTAGCAATGGTGTGTTGGAGGGAGCGTCCTTTGCTGGGGCTGTTACACATGTTATACTATATATCACCTTTCTATACTTATCACTTCATTAAGTCTATGAAAAATCAATCCCAATCCTTTTATCTAAAATAACCAGTAGAACAAAAATTCAAATTGAGGCCCTTTGAGTGCATTTTCTTTCCAAATTGATTATCATTTTAATCTAGCACATTTTTTCATGTTGCTAAAGTATTCTGAATCATGTAGGAGATTTATTTTCTTCTGACATTTCTTTGTCATTCTCTAGGTGAATGTCTCTTTTAGTCACATGTCTATTTCCCTTGGACCCAAATTCCCAAACGATGGAATTATTTTGTAGCAGTTACCATTGACTCACTGAAATGTCTGCTACATGCATGTTGAATGACAAAATGCAAATCTGACATATTTGTCAAAGAATCAAGAGGAGAGAAGGTGGACAATTAAAAAGAAAAACTTTGCATAAGATGAATGTCTATCAGATGTTCTCCAGCATCATAATTAAATTTTCCATGTTCAAAGAAGGTTGAAAGGGACTAGACAAGAAATATTTTGTACAAGGAAATAGTCACCTCTTTGAAGCACATTTAAATGTTTTTAAAGCACATCTTTAAAAACATTACACAGAAAATACAAAATTATAAGTGATTCACTTTTTGTTATTATAGAAAGGTACATTTTGGTGGGTAGTAAAAGTGTTGGGCTTCTTTCCCCTCAAATAATAAACTTATCATATGAAGTATTTGGTTTATTCATAGTGGCTCATGATGGGACTCAAGTTATTCAGTTATTTTTCCAGAAAAAGTAAACAATGGTTCATTTAAAATGGGGAGTTGAGGGCTTCCCTGGTGGCGCAGTGGTTGAGAGTCCGCCTGCCGATGCAGGGGACACGGGTTCGTGCCCCGGTCTGGGAAGATCCCACATGCCGCGGAGCGGCTGGGCCCGTGAGCCATGGCCACTGAGCCTGTGCTCCGGAGCCTGTGCTCCGCAAGGGGAGAGGCCACAACAGTGAGAGGCCCGCCTAACCGCAAAAAAAAAAAAAATAAAAAAAATAAAAAAATAAAAATAAAAAAAAAAAATAAAAAATAAAATGGGGAGTTGAATAGGTGAAGCATAAATAAGAAGGAAAGCACAGCAGTGAAGCCCTCAACTTTCAAAGCACTGGGTTTTTTCTTTCATTTTCTTCTCTCCCCCGCAACTCCCGTCTCGCTCTCCCCACCCACTCTGTATTTCTACTCTCTACCTTTCATTCTGAGGACTGCTCATTATTCTTTTTTAAATGCCAAGGGCCATTCCAACCTTATTAAGTGGAAACTTGACCAATAGCAATGAAAAGGTCACTTGTAATTCAGGCTACAAGTGATAAAAATTTAGGGGTTATGATCAACAGAGACTGGGAGGAAAACTGAAAAAATAGAAATAACGATTTATAGACACAAGGCTATTCAAAGAAGACCAATCCCTGCCAGTTGCTGAGAAATCAAATTGATGTCCAGAAAATAAGATCAGATTAAGAAATATGAGGTTGGTAGGGTCTCCTGAGGCACAGGCAGGGGACGGGACACTGAGATATATTTTTAGTCGATTATGAAGGGTTTGGGAATGGATCTCTGAAATCCTTTTACACTACATCACAATATGTCACATATTCCTTGAGAAACTCAATTACCAAACATCCCAGACAACATGAGTGGCTCTTGCTGAAGTGAGAAAAAGTTTGAAAGTGACATGAAATGCTAAATTGGCTTTCAGGGTTCAAGATAGTATTTTATAATTAGCCTAAACTCTGATTTTCTTCAGCACAAGAAGCTCATGTCTACAGGCAACTACCCATGACCTGTGAAAGGTAACTAAGTAGATTTTAAAAAGGTTTAAGGTTGTTCTGAGCCCTTAAAATGAGCACAGACATGCTTTTTTACTTGTAATTATTTAAGGTCTCTTCTTTTTTAGTTTATCCTTCCTCAGCTTTAATTCACCTGGGAGAAGCACTTAGGAACTACTCAAAAGTAAACAAGCACAGGAGGTATATAGATTGAAGGACTGCTTATGAAGGAAAGTGGGAAAGAGGTTTTTGTTTTGTTTGGGTTTTTTTTTTTTTTTTTTAAGGGATGGAACCAAATAGAATTTTTGAAATAAATATTCAAATAAATAAATATTTTGAAATAAATACAGTAGGTAACATTCAAATTCAAATCTTGGTATGTAGTAAGAACTATTCTAACTTTTGATATAGGGACTTTGATTATTATACCCACTTTACAGGTGAGAAAACAGAAGACTAAGAGAGAATAACTCCCCAGGTCTGAGCTGAGCCAGGCTTTGAGTTCAGGAAATGTGGCTTCTGGGCCTTGAGCAACTATGTTGTACTGCCTCATGAGCAAATACTTCCTCCTCTTACTTAATAAAAATAGACTGGGAACTACTAATTGTAGTAAAAAAGAGAGCTGCTGAAATGTGCTGTGCTCTTGCCCTTTTCCAAGCGTTACATTATTTAACTCTTCAAACAACTCTAAAAGGTACTTATCGTCATTATCTGTGTCTGAGAGGATGGACCTGAGCTTCTATGAGGTTAAGTAACTTGACCTAGGCCAGTGGTTTTCAATTTTGAATGTACATAATCATTGCCTTGAAAGTTCATTAAAATACAGTTTCCTGGGCCCCAACTCTGGAACTTCTGATTCAGTAGGCTCAGGGTATAGCCAAGATTTGCTGACGTTTCTCGTCAGAGGACCACACTTTGAGAACTACTGCTCTAGGTAATAATGTTAGCAATTGAACCCAGACAGTCTATGTTCTGAGCCCTTAATTTTATCAACATATGAGCCTATAGAAGTTTTGTGATGTTTATTAAGTCCATATTGATTGATATATCCTTTCTGGATGAGAGCACCTGCCAGTTGAGCCCTACATTATGCTCCAGCTCCCACTGGGGCTCCAGCTGCTTCCTGGCTTCTTGATATATCTTCTTTTCTAGTCCCTTTGGCTCTGGAGATGATAAATCTCACCATGTCAGGATGACTGGGTGCCTCAGTATTGTTTCTTTGTCATTGCTTTGCATTAACATATCCTAGTTTGAGCCAGCCTGATGCTGAATCTGACCTCTGTACCTCAACACCGAATTAAATCTCAGAGCCAGAGTTTTGGGCTGAAGTAGAAAAGAATAGCTTTATTGTTTTGCCAGGCAAAGGGGGCCACAGTGGGCTAATACCCTCAAAACTGTGTGTCCCGACCTGGAGCGGGTGGTGAGGAGTGTTATAGTAATGGTTCAAAGAAGAGGGCATCATCAGCTTGTGGACATTCTTCTGATTGGTTGGTGGTGAGGAGGTTGGGAGTCAGCATCGTCAACCTTCCAATTCCAACTGGTCTGGGGTCTACGTGTATGTGGGCAGCAAACAGTTAACTTCTCCCACCTGGTGGGGGTTACAGTATCTGCAAAACAGCTCAAAGATATTGTTACGTATATCCCTTGAGGGGGAACCAGGACCCCGCCCCAAGGCTGCACTATTGTTTCTTGACTGTTCCTGCCTTGTCTCCACTTCCCCTCCCTTCCCTGATTAACAGCTGCTTGAACCTGCTCTTTGGAATTCAGGGAATGTCATGGAGGCTGAATGAAGCCTATTTCCTGTAATCAAGAAATGGGTGACACAGAACGGCTGTCGTGCCCAGGAGCCCCACAGGGTCCTGCTTGGCTTCAATCCTTTTCCTGCAAAGACCTTACTGGACACAAATAATCCCTGCTTCATAAGTTTTTTTTAAGTTTTAACTAAGTTAACACATGGAAAATATGTAGCACTGTGCATAGTTTATAGTAAACCTTCAATAAATTGTAGTAATTTCTCCATCCAAAACATGTAAACAATAAGGCATCGCTCATGAATGTCTTCTGTGGACTAAAGGTGCAATAGCTATAAAATAGTTTGCAGAGTTTCTGGCATACACTTGGTACTCTATGCTATGACTCTTCCTAAAGGGTTTAATTGAGTACATGTACATGGGCTTAGTTTGTATGAGCTTTTTAGCAAGATGATAAATTCAAAGCAGAACTGTGAAGCATCAGTTTCACCAAGCAAATAGATGTTGTTTCCTGGATTTGGCATGTGAATGGCAATTAAATCAAGTGGACTTGGTTTGGCTCCCATTGGGTGCCTGAGAACTTGCTGGTGTGGCAGTAAAATGACTAACCCTGCTCACAAAATGGCAGACCCATTTGCATGGGGGCAAGAATGAGGTATGATGCCCAAGGAAGAGCACAAAGCAACCCTTGATCAAAGTGCAGAGAACAGAAAGATTGTCAAACTAGCCCTCCTTACCAGAAGGCACTTGGAAGGGAGGGGAATTAGAATTTGAAACAGTACCTCCTTGGCAGGTAGGATTGATTTCTTAGAATGTCCATTTTCATATGATACAAAGGCAGTTACTGGGCTGCAAAGTGGAGTAGCTGCCTCAGGAGGGCCAGCCACGTGAGGTTCACTGAGGAATGAAGCCCAAAACTCATGCGGGTAATATGCCTGCCTGGAACTGATGAAGCCAGGAGAAACCAATCTCAGTAGCAAGGGGCAAAGGAGGGTGAGAGGACCCAGTCTGGCGATGAGACACAGAGAAGGCAAAATAAAGGCCAAGGAGGGAGCCCTTAGGATAATAGAGTCAGTTATTCTCAAATGTGAGTCAGAGCAGAAGAGATTTGTCTTTTATATCTGGGTTTTGAAAGGCTCTGAACTTTCCTTCTTTGAAGGTTAGAAGTGTTAAAGGGCACGGCCCAGTTGGGCCTTAAATCAGAATATGCTATGGGTTGAATCATGTCCTTCCGTGAAATCCTAAGCCTCAGGATCTCAAAATGTGACAAGAATGTGATCAGGTATTTATAGAGGAAATCAAATTAATAAGAAGTCATTACAATGATTTTATCAATCCCAAACTATTTCATTCAGTAATTTGTTTCTGAAAAGAAGAATGTGTAATTAAATATTTTCTACTTTTTAAAAGTATAATTGGTTTACAGTGTTGTGTTAGTTTCAGGTGCACAGCAAAGTGATTTTTCGTTGGAAAAATCATTTAATATTTTCTACTCGTCTGTTAAAAAAAAAAGTCTCATGATCTGATCTTAATATGCTGTGATTTCTGTGATTTATATAGTAGAGGACCCCATGGATCCAACACAGCCATAAGTTTTTGTAGTGTTTAGGTAAGATTTCTTTTTTACAGATAACTTCTTTATTAAATTAAAAATTATTAATTTAAAAATACCTTGATCATGAAAGTCTTGTATACTCATTGTTAAGCATTTTTATGCCGAATTTATGGAGATGGTAAAATTGTTGACATAACTATGATTCATAGACAACTACTGCTAATATATATATATTTTTTCTTTTTTTTTTTGCGGTACGCGGGCCTCTCACTGTTGTGGCCTCTCCCGTTGCGGAGCACAGGCTCCGGACGCGCAGGCTCAGCGGCCATGGCTCACGGGCCCAGCCGCTCCGTGGCATGTGGGATCTTCCCAGACTGGGGCACGAACCCGTGTCCCCTGCATCGGCAGGCGGACTCTCAACCACTGCACCACCAGGGAAGCCCAATATTTTTATGTATTTTATCCAAGCTATTTTTTAGAACAGATCATGCAACTTAAGTTTATTTATTTATTTATTTGGCTGCATTAGGTCTTCGTTACTGTGCACGGACTTTCTCTAGTTGTGGCAAGTGGCAGCTACTCTTCATTGTGGTGCGCAGGCTTCTCATTGCGGTGGCTTCTCTTGTTGCAGAGCATGGGCTCTAGGCGTGCGGGCTTCAGTAGTTGCAGCATGCAGACTCATTAGTTGTGGCACGTGGGCTCTAGTGTGCAGGCTCAGTAGTTGTGGCGCATGGGCTTAGTTGCTCCGCAGCATGTGGAATCTTCCCAGATCAGGGATGGAAGATTGTGTCCCTTGCATTGGCAGGTGGATTCTTAACCACTGCACCACCAGGGAAGACCTTCATGCAATTTGATAAGAGGGCATAATATTGATTTATTATTTAACCCTTGTTTAATGTCTTTATTATTGTGTCTTTTAAGTTGAAACAGACATGTTTGTAAGAAAGCAGAGATTTTTATGCATAAGGAGAATTCATTTGGAAAATGTGTTTTGCAACTACTTTATCAGATTCAATTAAATGTAGAAGTCACCTTCCTTTAAATTAGAGTGGCTTATCAAATATATACCATAGGAAATTCATTCATGCAAATTAAATTATTTATCTCTAAAAGTCTTAGGGGTAAAAAAGTAACATATCAGTCACACAAAGATGTTGGGAAACAAGAAGCATATACTTACAAAGAAAAATTGTAATCTTCAAACAAAAGTGACCACCAGAGAAGCACACCTGGGCATAAATCTTTTGTACAAAAAAAGCCGATGGAATTGACAAACATTCCAGACACCTGGTAAAATAAATGGCTGATGACACTACACAGTAACTTCTACCTGTAGCCACTGCTTCTTCTCTTAGATGAACAACAATATAGCTCTTTGAACAAAACACATTTATCCATTTATGAAAAAATTTAGCTCTAATATAAATTATATTTGTATTGAAAATAACATTACGTTCCTGTTTCTATATTTGAAAGCAGTGGCTAAATGATACTTCTTTCAAAGGGCACATACACACACATACACCCACCCACACACACCCCTCCAGAATGCTGAAACACAAGAGGCAATTGAAATTTAAGTTAATTGGGAAAATTATGTAGAGCAATCATAGACTCTCAGTGAAAATCATTCATATGCCAAAATATTCATAGATGTGGACAGTCTTTAACAGCTAAACCCTCTTCTGATTACTTTTCAATATATAAGAGTTTGTATATGCTATTCAGCCTACTACTGGAATCTGTATTGCACTTGTATAGTAGACATCCAAAGGAAAAATGCTCTGTGGCCACTCACTAGTCCTATAATGAAATTAATTTATGGTGACAAAGCAAAATATTATTGGCACTCTTCTAAGCAAAAATAATCTTTCTAAAACTCATCAACTCATAATCAAAAAGCCACTGACATGGCCATAGGAATGTGGATTGAAACACACTAGAATAAGAATAGAAAATTAGGGGAAAATAGCAGCTGCCGGGATAGCACTTACAAGAGCTGGATTAAAGGCTTCAATGAAAGCAGTACAAGCAAGTTTGACTCTTCAGAGAAGAGAAACTGTAGAGAGAGAAATTGGCCATTAGGCATGATTGAAGTAGATTGGCATTTGTATACAGGAACTAGGATATTTCAAGATTTTAAAATATGGAAAGGTATCTCACTGTTCACTAAACAGCTTAACCCATATCACTTCTAGAATCCATCAGGAATACATTTCATAGAGAAGGAGAGCACCCAAGTTCTCTTAGGCCAGAGAATTTTCCTAGTAGCAAAGAAGGTATTGTACTTTCATTTATCCAGTGTACCAAACCCCGTGCAAAAAGACTGAGAGCATGGATGCAAAAATAAGAGGACAACATTAGTATCTGTCCATTTCAACTTAAATTTTTATGCAAAATCAAATTTTTCTAATTTAAAACATGGCTTGTTAACAGAGCACTTCAGACCTTTGGCCTTCTCTCCTACTTCCCATAGCTCCTAGTCCATCATAATGATACCAGAAGACCTTCCAGCTAAAGATCAAAATTTCAAAAGAAATATTACATCCAAGAGTGCTCATGAAATAAAATGGTGATATTGACTTGAGTGGCTTATTCATGAGTGAGAAGTTGTAAGAGACAGAGGTGGAAAACTTATCTGTAAATTATGTTTAACAGTTATTAAAGCATTTTCAACGAATTACTTCATGGCATCCTCAAAACTGTGCTGAGCTAGTAAAATAGGCATCACCAGCATTTCAGAGGCATGGAAACTAAGACTGTGAGGTTAAATGAAATAACCAAGGCTAACGTCTATGTTTTTTTAATGGTAATACTGCGACATCAACTAAGATTCACTACTCTTGAGTATTTCTATTGTGTATTTTATATATAATTATATAAAACAGCCACAAATCCTCCTCCTCTACCTCTTTTGTCAAATCAAATCACCAAGGCTATATTATATTGGTATATAATCCTTTTCTATTAAAACTCAGAAGATAGTACTCCTTTGTTTTCAAACATGTCACGTGAGTGACCAAATCTCGTGCCCACTGATCACTTGTATGTTTATCGGAGACATGTCGTATTTCTCTGGAAATGTTTTACAGTCTTCTGTTTTATCTTTGTGCTCTGAAACTTCAGAAGGTTTTATCAATATGTGGGACTGACTATTCTACAGATCGCTGGAGGACCATATAATCTAAAGATTTTTGTCTTTCTTAAACTATGAGAAATCTATTTATTTCTTATAAAATATTCCCCTCAATTTTCTTCTGATATTTTATCTTCTGTAACAAAGATTTTATCCCCTTTTACTCAGTCTTTGCAGTCTGCCCTCTGCCAGATCTCTCTCTCTCTCTTCCCCTCTCCCTCTCTCCCCCTTCCCCTACCTCCCTCTTTGCCTTTCTTCCTCTGTGTGTGTGTTTTAATTTCCTGGTTTCTGAATGTTGCCTTTTCAGTGCATTTTCTGCTCATTTTATAAATTTGTCTGTGTATACCAGTTAGAATTTTAAAAATCTCTTTTATTTTCTGAATTACCGCTATAAGTTTTGGTCTTTTGAGTCAGCAGTTCTGTTATTCATTCTCTTCTGATGTTGAAATCAACATTTCATCTGTCTAATTATCCTTGACTATTCATTTATATTTAAAGAATTAGAAATTGGGTTAATCTAAATAGCAGGTATGCATTTCCTCCATTGTGTATTTAAGTCTCTTTCCCTCCTCAGGTACACACTAAAATGGAAAGTTTGGCCAGACATACTATAAAAAAGTAGTTTGTGGTAGGTGTAGTTTGTCAGTTACTAGGTTCTGCTTCAGGTCTAAGTCAGGATATTAGTTGGAAAGCTACAGATGCCAGAATACGAAGGGTTTTAATCAAGGGTGGTGACAGCCACATCCATGGCCCTGTTTCTGCTTTAAATAGAGTCAAAACTTCAGTTAACACTCCAAACAATTTTAAAGAGAGAAATAAATGCCTACAGCTATAATATTTAGACTTCCTATGGCTATAATTCTATATCTTCAGATATTGGTTGATAAATATCTTAGAAATCAGTAATCCTTTTGAAATCCATTCAGCTACTCTATTTTTGTGTATAATAATTATGCTCTCAATAAAAAATGCATGGACTTCAGGAAAATTCCAGTGTTCAGGTGCAGTTTTATCAATTTCACATGTAGGTTTTATACTGAATTTTATATACTTGCGTGAAGATTACTGCAAGAGCCTCAAGCTAGGGAGACTAACAACAAAGCTAATATCAAGACCATGATTGCTTCAGTACATGGATTGAAACGGCAGAGTGATATTTGGGAAGGGAGGATGATCTATAGCCAAGAACAAAACTGAAACCTAGGAGGAAGAAGACCCTATAAATATTGAATAGTTAACGGCACATGCATTTGAAGGAGAATTGTAGCGTCTGCTCTAAAGGCGTTCCAAGTATATGCAATTATCTGATGGACTCTGCAATAGGGGAGGATGCTGTATGATGAGAATCATTAGAGGGAGATGAAAGAAAGTTAAGGTGGGAGTGAGCCATGCAGGGCAAATTTGCTTACCTGCAAGATACCTCCATAGGTTGCTAAATGAGTGGTGACTGGAGCTGTGCAGTTTGGGTAACCTCCTTAGTGGAGCCTAAGACAGATTAGAGTAAAAACTTCTAAAATACCAGTGGCATGAGTATTTCCACTATGATATAACCCTCTTCATGAGAGACCCCATCACATGGGATGTGGTTGGGAGTGTTATGGCAGGAGGGGTAAAGGAGATGCAATAGGGTTTTTATGACAAAATACATGTAATAGCTACATGATACTAGTTGCTTTGTGAAGGTCAATCAAAGAAATTTCCAAATAAAACAAATATGAGGATCCATCACTGATGAAAGAACTTTCTCAAAACAATATTCTAAAAACAGGGGATGTGAAGTTCATTACTTATGAGATTTATTAGCCACAAGTGGGCAAAAAGTTGGATTTTTAGCTTTACCCCCATATTGTGAAAAAGTTCTTAGTTAATTCATAGCACAGAGCAAACACATGCTAAAGTAAATGTGGAACAGTAAATAAATAAAAAGGACAGCTTGAAAGAATCTCATTCAGAAGTGAAATCACAAGATAAGCTTTCATCATGAATCAAGACAACAGTCTTCACAGTCCAAATAGCCTGGTAATAGCCTGAGCACATGATCACCAGAAATAAAGCATGAAGTCCCAGCCTCCCTTTCTGAATGGCAATCACAGGAGCCAGATGCCAGCTTTTGAAAGACCTCTCACTAGCAGCAGGATCTGACACACTGTCAGGCTTTTCAAATAGTTTCCCTGGCAGCTTTGAAGTTGCCTCTAAGTCAGTTATGAGATTAGGTTCTTCAGGGAGCCTGGGTTTGCTTATCTTCCTCTGTGCCATATCTTTGGACAATGCAGCTTCTCACAAAGACAGGTAACTGTGCAATTCCCATCAGTTTGGACTGCCAGTTTTCCAAGAGTGAATATATATTTTGTTAAACTAAATAAATAATCACAGTCAATTTTCTAGAATATGCTTGCCTAAGCAAAAAATCCTGAGTGGACAGAGAGAAAACATGATTATTATGTTTTGATTCTGGGTGCCTGGTCTTTCTTTCTTCCTGGTCCCCATGCCTGCTTTAGAGTTTCCAAAGATTTCTTCTTCATCTTCTCTTACCCTAAGTAACCAACCACTTCCTCTTGGATCTTTCTAAAATTACATTTTATGGTAGAGTTAGGGGGAAGAAAAACAAGTTCAGGAGAAAGGAAGATTAAGAATGGTCACTGGTAATGTATTCCTAGTTTATATCATCATTAGGTGTTTTACCAATGCATGGAACTTGAAGACAGATGTGTTTTTTTAAAAAGTTTAAATCACATAGCATTAAGGAAATCAACAACAAATAACCCTTCTTGGTAAGCTTTATATATAAAACTTTTAGAGTAGATTCAATTGAGTCCATTTTCTCATTTACTCAAGGCCCTGAGAGGACCAAATTTATACATGTATTATTCTAATGATGTTCAGTGTAAGTGTGGTGCATCTTATTTTTAAGAACTTAAAAGCAATCCAAATAATACATTTAGTATATAAGTTGCAGTGCTTATTTTTTCCATTGTACCAAATTCAAAAGAATATAGGAAGGCTGTATATGATAAAACACCTCCTTAAAGTTTCACATTGATAACATAATTAATCATTTCTCTTACTAGTAAAAATGTTCTTTCCTACCTCCAAAGAGCCTTTCTACATTTTAATGACAGTACATATTTGATTTATTAAAGTATGGGTCACTGTGAAGTTAGCAATGAAATAATAGCATGTCATCTCTCTTCAGCTCTCTCTACTACGGGACTGTGTAGTTTTTATTTTTTCTGTATACTTTGCTCTCCATTCCCATCTGGCAAAGAAGGTCTGCCTAATTACAGCAGAGGTTGCTCTTACTGGGTCCAAGGGTGGAAGCAGGTGTGTTCAACCTCAGAACCCTTTTCCTTAGCCAAGGGTACCGAGAAAATTACAAATGAGACAGGCTTGATCTTCAGCCAGCGGAGACGGTGCTCATCAATCTTAGCCATCAGACCATCCCCTGCTTGAGTTTTCAGCCAGCTTGAGAGAAGGTTAAACAGAATTTTTTCCCATTTTCTTTTTTTCCCTTCTTTTATTATTTTTGCTGGTGTTGTACGAAAAAGGAGGGATGGAATTTAAGTAGTAGATTTTTTATTCAGCAAATCTACTTTATGACTCCCAAAGTAAAGCTTTCAGCACTGTAATTGGCTGGGAAAATTAACAGAGTAATATGTAATGTGTGAACTATAAGTTTAACTTGTTTCTAGAAAACCTCATTTTATCATTTGGCTGAAGAGGAGATTTGGAATTCATCCTCTCTGAAGAGAACAGAGTACAGATACTGACCCAACATTTCAACATAGTATATTCTGGATTGACATTGATAAAAGCATGAATGTTATATTTTGGAAATGTGAGGAAATAATTTCCTTTCAATTTTAAAACCAAAATTCCATCTCATTTGGGTGGTGGCACCTTCCACAGCAAATGTATGAATCAAGTCATGTTCATTTTCTTCCATTTCCATTCTGTCCAATCTGCTTTTACCACTTTGGATTATAGAATTTCTTTATTTTTAATTAGTTAGGGCTCCAAGTTGCTCAATTGCCAAACTTTGATAAATAAGTAAAAACTCAAATTATCTTTGGTATTAATATCACAAATGTGTACAATGCTTTACTTTTTCATCTTTCACATATACAGTGTGTCATTTGAACCTCATGTAGTGTACCCAGGGGAAAGCGTTATTATCTGAGTCTTACAGATGTGGCAATACAGGTTCAGAGAGATTAGGTGACTAAACCAAGTTAGTAAGTGATACAGCTAGGATGTGATGCTTTTTAGATCTAAAGCCAGAGATCTCTAAGCTGTGGGTTCCACTATTTTGATCTCCTTAGCTTTTTAGTTGCCAGAGTTTAGGTGACACTAATCACCTAACCACTTGCCCCCACCTGTAAAAAGCCTCATTCTTTATACCTGTGGGCCATACACCTATTGTCATGTTTTTTATGTGCCCTATGATAGGAATATAGTAGGGAAATATTGCTACACACTATCACTGTTCCCTAAAACATTTACCTACATAGTTTAAATTTTATTCTAAATACATTCTAAAATTGGATTAGTAAATCTTTTTTTCTCGTGTTTGAGCCACTTTTATGTTTCTGCTTCAAAGAGCAAAAAACTATGTCATAATTAATAGTGATTTTATCAATCCCAAGCCATTTCATTCAATAATTTGTTTCTGAAAAGAAGAATGTATAATTAAATATTTCCTACTTTTTAAAAGTATAGTTTATTTACATTGTTGTGGCAGTTTCAGGTGTCCAGCAAAGTGATTGTTATAGATATATATATAATATATATATGTTCTTTTTCAGATTCTTTTCTCTTATAGGTTATTACAAAATACTGAGTAGATGTCCCTGTGCTATTTAATAGGTCCTTGTTTGTTATCTATTATATATATAGTAGTGTGTATATGTTGATCTCAAAATCCTAATTCATCCCTCGCTTTCTTATCATGTGGGTTCACGTAAATTTCTTTCTTCAGACTACATACCAATCCCTAAGCAGAAATCTCTTACTATTTTTCAAGAAGAGAACAGCTAAAAGAATATATGTGTATATACATCAGGGAGAGAGAGAAAGAGAGAGGGAGAAGGAGAGAGAGAGGTAGATAGTGTAGGTATACAGGCACACCTTATTATATTGTGTTTTGCAGATTTTGTGGGGGAGGAGTTTGTTTTGTTTTAAAAATTGAAGGCTTATGTCAGCCCTATGTCAAGCAAGTCTATTGACACCATTTTCCCAACAACATATTCTCACTTCATATCTCTTGGTCACATTTTGGTAATTCTCGCAATATTTTGAACTTTTTCATCATTATTACATTGGTTATGGTGATCTGTGATCAGTGATCAGTGTTACTATCGCACAAAAGATTATGGCTCTCTGAAGGCTCTGATGATGGTTAGCATTTTTGGCAATAAAGTGTTTTTTAATTAATGTACATACATTATTTTTTAGACATAATGCTATTGCACACTTAATACCCTACCATATAGTATAAACCTAATTTTTATATGCCCTGGGAAACCAAAAATTTCATGTTAACTCACTTTATTGCAATACAGGCTTTACTGTAATGGTGTGCAACTGAACCCACAATATCTCTGAGGTATGCCTGTAGATATAAACTATATTTGTTGCTCTAAATCTGAATGTGTCCAATTAATTAGCCATTTTCTTCTTAAGATGAAGTTGAACACATCTCTGGAAGCCATGACAATACTGGAGGCTCATCCCCACTCAGTAAAAGTAACCAAAAAATACTTTTGAAAGTTGATTTGCCATTCAAAATTTACCAGGTGCTTTTATGTGTGTTTTCTGTTTTGATTTCTCACAACAATTTTTTTGTGAATCAGCTATTATTATTGCTGAGTTTCAAATCAGAAAGTGGTTGTGAGACATAAATTCTCCTCCAATTGCTTTAAAGTCACGTCTCAGTCTAGAACTTCCTAGGAGTTCTGAGTAGTGATCCTGACTCACAGTGTCATTTCTGGCGAACTGATGCTTCTGCTAATGTTTATCACTTGGTGCCCCTTGTAATAACCCATGAAATTCTTGAGATATTGTTTTGTTTCCTCTTTCTTTGCCTGAGGTATCCTGAGACTAAACAAGTTGCCCAGTTCTCCCTAGCTAGGTTGTTAACTCCAGCCATCTCCTCACACCTTCAGGATCCTCAGACCCACCTAAGATAAATGGTTTAAAATGAATTATAGTTTTCAGTGTAAAGATAGATTAATATCACAGAACCGTTGAGAGACATAATTTCCACCAAGGGAAGAAGATGGCCATTTCATCGCAGAAAGTTTTCATAACTGGCATCTCTCGACTTGCAGCACATTTGCTAGTGGTCACCCTTAATATTAGAGGATAATCAGCTCACAGCAGTGGAGGAGGAGCACACACCATCAAGTAGGAGCCGAGAAGCCAGAAAACCACATGACCAAAATAGATTCAGAATCCCAGATGGCTTTAGCTACTGCCAGAACATTCTGACTCTGAGCAAAAATATTACCATCATTTGCTCCACGGCCCCAAAGTCACACTCAATCCCCATCCTCAGATAAATATTTCGTATTATAACACCCCTTCAGAGCCCTAGAGCTCTCGCAAGCTTCTTTCAAAATGACGGATGACCCTCTGCCCCACAGAGACAGATTTCACTGACTGCCTCAATGTAAGTCTCGGGTGGAGTGTTGTGTGATGAATTTTAGTAACAGCAGTTATTCTGCTGCTCACAAGCCTAATAGCCAGACAGCAGTGAGGAGCCTTGACACCAAATTCCTAGCCTTAGGTTCAGCAGTGTGGACAGCAATCGACTTGGATGTCTGGTAGACATCCTCTCCCCCTTGGTGCTTGATACATGGCAGATCATTAACTTCAGAACCGTCAGACTCACAAACTAGGGAGACTATCATCTAAAGAGAGCCTGAGATTTGGAATAGCTTGTTTTTTTTTGTTTTTTGCGGTATGCAGGCCTCTCACTGTTGTGGCGTCTCCCGTTGAGGAGCACAGGCTCCGGATGCGCAGGCTCAGCGGCCATGGCCCACGGGCCCAGCCGCTCTGCGGCATGTGGGATCTTCCCAGACCGGGGCACGAACCCGTGTCCCCCGCATCGGCAGGCAGATTCTCAACCACTGCGCCACCAGGGAAGCCCCTGGAATAGCTTGTTTTTAATGTTAGGTAAGGACTTGTAGGAGTATATATTCTAACTGACCATTATACCATTGTATTATATAAAGATGTTAACAACACTGACCTAAAAACACCAACAGTCTCAAGAAGTTTCTTTAACCAAAATGTCTCTATTCCTGGACAAAAGCCAGATGTTTTTCATCTTCATCAGCCTGTAAGTTTCTTCAGCATCCCCAGACTCGGTGTCAGACACACTTTCACTCTGAATTCCACCACACCCAACATCACAAGAATTTAGTGAGAAGAGGAGACAGATTGTGTTTACAAAGCGTTTCCTGTTTTATCCATCCATCCATTCATTCATTATCCATTCAATCATCTACGTTGGTCAGTGTTCTAGGCACTGCCTATAGAGTGGCAAGTAAGATAAAACCGACATCTAGTAGCAGTCATGAATTATGAATCCTATACTCTAGTGGAGTCATAGGGAGTGTGTGTGTTTGTGCATTTGACTGTCTGTGTCTGTGTGTCTAAAACGGTGCTAGGAAATAATACTAATAGGTACCCATGGGCCAGATAATACAGGACTTTATAGGCCACAGAAAG
Source organism: Hyperoodon ampullatus (assembly GCF_949752795.1). Taxonomy (NCBI): domain Eukaryota; kingdom Metazoa; phylum Chordata; class Mammalia; order Artiodactyla; family Ziphiidae; genus Hyperoodon; species Hyperoodon ampullatus. The sequence goes on along the minus strand of NC_136922.1, from coordinate 55,419,429 downwards.
GAAAGTTTGTACCTTTCTAAGTTTTCTATTTTTTTATTTTTTATTTTTTTATACAGCAGGTTCTTATTAGTCATCAATTATATACACATCAGTGTATACATGTCAATCCCAATCACCCAGTTCAGCACAGCACCATCCCCACAACCCCGGGGTTTCCCCCCCTTGGTGTCCATATGTTTGTTCTCTACATCTGTGTCTCAACTTCTGCCCTGCAAACCACTTCATCTGTACCATTTTTCTAGGTTCCACATACATGCATTAATATATGACATTTGTTTTTCTCTTTCTGACTCACTTCACTCTGTATGACAGTCTCTAGATCCATCCTCATCTCAACAAATGATGCAATTTTGTTCCTTTTTATGGCTGAGTAATATTCCATTGTATATATGTACCACATCTTCTTTATCCATTTGTCTGTCAATGGGCATTTAGGTTGCTTCCATGACCTGGCTATTGTAAATAGTGCTGCAGTGAATATTGGGGTGCATGTGTCTTTTTGAATTATGGTTCTCTCTGGGTATATGCCCAGTAGTGGGATTGCTGGATCATATGGTAATTCTATTTTTAGTTTTTTAAGGAACCTCCATACTGTTCTCCATAGTGGCTGTATCAATTTACATTTCCACCAACAGTGCAAGAGGGTTCCCTTTTCTCCACATCCTCTCCAGCATTTGTTGTTTGTAGATTTTCTGATGATGCCCATTCTAACTGGTGTGAGGTGATACCTCATTGTAGTTTTGATTTGCATTTCTCTAATTATTAGTGATGTCGACCAGATTTTCATGTTCTTCTTGGCCATCTGTATGTCTTCTTTGGAGAAATGTCTACTTAGGTCTTCTGCCCAATTATGGATTGGGTTGTTTGTTTCTTAATATTGAGCTGCATGAGCTGTTTATATATTTTGGATATAAATCCTTTGTCCGTTGATTACTTTGCAAATATTTTCTCCCATTCTGAGGGTTGTCTTTTTGTCTTGTTTATGGTTTCCTTTCCTGTGCAAAAGCTTTGAAGTTCCATTAGGTCCCATTTGTTTTTTTGTTTTTGTTTTTATTTCCATTACTCTAGGAGGTGGGTCAAAAAAGATCTTTCTGTGATTTATGTCAAAGAGTGTTCTTCCTATGTTTTCCGCTAAGAGTTTTATAGTGTCTGGCCTTACATTTAGGTCTCAAATCTATTTTGAGTTTACTTTTGTGTATGGTGTTAGGGAGTGTTCTAATTTCATTCTTTTACATGTATCTGTCCAGTTTTCCCAGCACCAGTTATTGCAGAGACTGTCTTTTCTCCACTGTATATCTTTGCCTCCTTTGTCATAGATTAGTTGAGCATAGGTGCGTGGGTTTATCCCTGGGCTTTCTATCTTGTTCCATTGATCTATGTTTCTGTTCTTGTGCCAGTACCATATTGTCTTGATTACCATAGCTTTGTAGTATAGTCTGTAGTCAGGGAGTTTGATTCCTCCAGCTCCGTTTTTCCCCCTCAAAACTGCTTTGGCTATTTGGGGTCTTTTGTATCTCCATACATATTTTAAGATTTTTTTGTTCTAGTTCCATAAAAAATGCCATTAGTAATTTGATAGGGATTGCATTGAATCTGTAGATTGCTTTGTGTAGTATAAACATTTTCACAATATTGATTCTTCCAATCCAAAAACATGGTATATCTCTCCATCTGTTGGTATCATCTTTAATTTCTTTCATCAGTGTCTTATAGTTCTCTGCACACAAGTCTTTTGTCTCCCTAGGTAGTTTTATTCCTAGGTATTTTATTATTTTTCTTGCAGTTGTAAATGGGAGTGTTTCCTTACTTTCTCTTTCAGATTTTTCATCATTAGTATATAGGAATGCAAGAGATTTCTGTGCATTAATTTTGTATCCTGCAACTTTACCAAATTCATTGATTAGCTCTAGGAGTTTTCTGGTGGAATTTTTAGGATTCTCTATGTATACTATCAAGTCATCTGCAAACAGTGACAGTTTTAGTTCTTCTTTTCCAATTTGTATTCCTTTTATTTCTTTTTCTTCTCTCATTGCCATGTCTAGGACTTCCAAGACTATGTTGAATAATAGTGCTGAGAGTGGACATCCTTGTCTCGTTCCTGATCTTAGAGGAAATGCTTTCAGTTTTTTACCATTGAGAATGATGTTTCCTATGGGTTTGTCATATACGGCCTTTATGATGTTGAGGTAGGTTCCCTCTATGCCCACTTTCTGGAGAGTTTTTATCATAAATGGGTGTTGAATTTTGTCAAAAGCTTTTTCTGCATCTATTGAGATGATCATATGGTTTTTATTCTTCATTTTGTTAATATGGTGTATCACATTGATTGATTTGCATATATTGAAGAATCCTTGCATCCCTGGGATAAATCCCACTTGATCAAGGTGTATGAGCTTTTTAATGTGTTGTTGGATTCTGTTTGCTAGTATTTTGCTGAGGATTTTTACATCTATATTCATCAGTGATATTGGTCTGTAATTTTCTTTTTTTGTAATATCTTTGTCTGGTTTTGGTATCAGGGTGATGGTGGCCTCATAGAATGAGTTTGGGAGTGTTCCTTCCTCTGCACTTTTTTGGAAGAATTTGAGAAGGATTGGTGTTAACTCTTCTCTAAATGTTTGATAGAATTCACCTGTGAAGCCATCTGGTCCTGGACTTTTGTTTGTTGGAAGATTTTTTATCACAGTTTCAATTTCATTACTTGTGATTGGTCTGTTCATATTTTCTATTTCTTCCTAGTTCAGTCTTGGAAGGTTATACCTTTCTAAGAATTTGTCCATTTCTTCCAGGTTGTCCATTTTATTGGCATAGAGTTGCTTGCAGTAGTCTCTTAGGATGCTTTGTGTTTCTGTGGTGTCTGTTGTAACTTCTCCTTTTTCATTTCTAATTTTATTGATTTGAGTCCTCTACCTGTTTTTCTTGATGAGTCTGGCTAATGGTTTATCAATTTTGTTTATCTTCTCAAAGAACCAGCTTTTACTTATATTTATCTTTGCTATTGTTTTCTTTGTTTCTATGTCATTTATTTTTGCTCTGATCTTTATGATTTCTTTCCTTCTCCTAACTTTGGATTTTGTTTGTTCTTCTTTCTGTAGTTTCTTTAGGTGTGAGGTTAGATTTTTTTTTTGAGATGTTTCTTGTTTCTTGAAGTAGGCTTGTATAGCTATAAACTTCCCGCTTAGAACTGCTTTTGCTGCATCCCATAGGTTTTGGATCATCGTGTTTTCATTGTCATTTGTCTCTAGGTATTTTTTGATTTCCTCTTTGATTTCTTCAGTGATCTCTTTGTTATTTAGTAATGTATTGTTTACCTTCCATGTGTTTGCATTTTTTACGTTTTTTTCCCTGTAATTCATTTCTAATCTCATAGCGTTGTGGTCAGAAAATATTCTTGATATGATTTCAATTTTCTTAAAGTTACTGAGGCTTGATTTGTGACCCAAGATGTGATCTATCCTGGAGAATATTCCATGTGCACTTGAGGAGAAAGTGTAATCTGCTGTTTTTGGATGGAATGCCCTATAAATATCAGTTAAATCTATCTGGTCTCTGTTGTCATTTAAAGATTCTGTTTCCTTATTTATTTTCATTTTGGACGATTTGTCCATTGGTGAAAATGAGGTGTTAAAGTCCTCCACTATTATTGTGTTACTGTCGATTTCCTCTTTTAGAGCTGTTAGCAGTTGCCTTATGTATTGAGGTGCTCCTATGTTGGATGCATATGTATTTATAATTGTTATATCTTCTTGTTGGATTGATCCCTTGAGCATTATGTAGTGTCCTTCCTTGTCTCTTGTAACATTCTTTATTTTAAAGTCCATTTTATCTGACATGAGTATAGCTACTCCAGCTTTCTTTTGATTTCCTTTTGCACAGAATATCTTTTTTCATCCCTTCACTTTCAATCTGTATGTGTTCCTAGGTCTGAAGTGGGTCTCTTGTAGACAGCATATATATGGTTCTTGTTTTTGTATCCATTCAGCAAGCCTGTGTCTTTTGGTTGGAGCATTTAATCCATTCACGTTTAAGGTAATTATCAATATGTATGTTCCTATGACCATTTTCTTAATTGTTTTGGGTTTGTTTTTGTAGGTCCTTTTCTTCTCTTTTGTTTCCCACTTAGAGGAGTTGCTTTAGCATTTGTTGTAGAGCTGGTTTGGTGGTGCTGAATTCTCTTAGCTTTTGCTTGTCTGTGAAGCTTTTGATTTCTCCATCAAATCTGAATGAGATCCTTGCTGGGTAGAGTAATGTTGGTTGTAGGTTCTTCCCTTTCATCACTTTAAGTATATCATTCCACTCCCTTCTGGCTTGTAGAGTTTCTGCTGAGAAATCAGCTGTTAACCTTATGGGAGTTCTCTTCTATATTAGTTGTCATTTTTCCCTTGCTGCTTTCAATAATTTTTCTTTGTCTTTAATTTTTGCCAGTTTGATTACTATGTGTCTCAGCATGTTTCTCCTTGGGTTTATCCTGTATGAGACTCGCTGAGCTTCCTGGACTTGGGTGGCTATTTCCTTTCCCATATTAGGGAAGTTTTTGACTATAATCTCTTCACATATTTTCTCTGGTCCTTTCGCTCTCTCTTCTCCTTCTGGGACCCCTGTAATCGAATGTTGTTGCATTTAATGTTGTCCCAGAGGTCTCTAAGGCTGTCTTCATTTCTTTTCATTCTTTTTTCTTTATTCTGTTCCACAGGAGTGAATTCCACCATTCTGTCTTCCAGGTCTCTTGTCCATGCTTCTGCCTCAGTTATTCTGCTATTGATTCCTTCTAGTGGAGTTTTCATTTCAGTTATTGTATTGTTCATCTCTGCTTGTTTGTTCTTTAATTCTTCTAGGTCTTAAACATTTCTTGCATCTTCTCTATCTTTGCCTCCATTCTTTTTCTGAGGTCCTCGATCATCTTCACTATCATTACTCTGAATTCTTTTTCTGGAAGTTTGCCCATCTCCACTTCATTTAGTTGTTTTTCTGGGGTTTTATCTTGTTCCTTCATCTGGTACATAGCCCTCTGCCTTTTCATCTTGTCTATCTTTCTGTGAATGTGGTTTTTGTTTCACAGGCTGCAGGATTGTAGTTCTTCTTGCTTCTGCTCTCTGCTCTCTGGTGGATGAGGCTATCTAAGAGGCTTGTGTAAATTTCCTGATGGGAGGGACTGGTGGTAGGTAGAGCTGACTGTTGCTCTGGTGGGCAGAGTTCAGTAAAATGTTAATCCACTTGACTGCTAATGGGTGGGGCTGGATGCCCTCCCTGTTGGTTGTTTGGCCTGAGGCAACCCAACACTGTAGCCTACCTGGGCTCTTTGGTAGGGCTAATGACAGAGTCTGGGAGGGATTCATGCCAAGGATTACTTCCCAGAACTTCTGCTGCCAGTGTCCTTGTACCCATAGTGAGCCACAGCCACCCCCCGCCTCTGCAGGAGACCCTCCAACACTAGCAGATAGGTCTGCTTCAGTCTCTCCTGGGGTCACTGCTCCTTCCCCTGGGTCCCAATGCACACACTACTTTGTGTGTGCCCTCCAAGAGTGGAGTCTTTGTGTCCCCCAGTCCTGTCAAAGTCCTGCAGTCAATTCCCACTAGGCTTCAAAGTCTAATTCTCTAGAAATTCCTCCTCACGTTGCCAGACCCCCAGGTTGGGAAGCCTGACGTGGGGCTCACAACCTTCACTCCAGTGGGTGGACTGCTGTGGTACAAGTGTTCTCCAGTCTGTGAGTCACCCACCCAGCAGTTAAGGGATTTGATTTTACTGAGATTGCACCCCTCCTACTGTCTCATTGTGGCTTCTCCTTTGTCTTTGGATGTAGGGTATATTTTTTGGTGAGTTCCAGTGTCTTCCTGTCAATGATTGTCCAGCAGCTAGTTTTGATTCTGGTGTTCTCACAAGAGGGAGTGAGAGCATGTCCTTCTACTCTGCCATCTTGGTTCCTCTCAATACCTTTCTGAGTTTAACTAGAATTGAATTAAGGGATTTGAGCAGGAGAATGAAATGATGAGATTCACTTTGTTGGAATATCCCTTTGGCTACACTGTGGAGAATTTGAGAAACTGTAGAAGCAGAAAGAGCAGTTGGGAGTCTAAAGCAGCAGTGCTTGAGAAAGCTGAGGGTACTTGGGGCTAGAGGGAGACTGGCAAGGGGACAAAGAGTTGAACAATTTTGAACCAGTTTTTAAGTTTGATGTGATAGGAGTGAATGGGGGTCTGAGAAAACACTCGTGAAAAGCTGTTAATTGTTCATCTAAGCTGCTGGATGTCTGGTGCCATTTACTGAGATAGCAATCAAGAGTTGTGTATTAGATTTAGAATTCTGAGATGTCTTTTAGATAGCCAGTGGAATTATTATATTGGCAGTTGGAATACAGGTCACAGAGTGGTTGGAAGTGAACTTACAAATTGAAGACTGATTCATCCACCACATAGGTGATGTTTAAATACAAAGCATAAGGTAAAATCACTTATGAGTGAGAGTAGACATAGCAGAGGGGTCTGAGGACTGAACTTTGGAGCACCTTATCATTCAGAAATAATGAAGGGAATGATACCTCAAAGGAACCTGAGACATGGATGAAGTAAGAGGAAAGCCAGGGTAGCATATTTCTTGTTCATATTATTATTGGCCACAGGAATCATTGTGGGAAGAGCATGGTTGTGTTACCAGGAAGAAGTTACCAGAGTTTATCTCATGTTTCTTTTTCACATTGTACAGCTGTGAAATCAGGATGCATCTTGTAATTGATGGTATCTTAGGACTGTGTCACAGTTTCTATGGCAGAATTTTTTCTTGAATATTGGCACATAAAATAATAGTGTATCTCGGAATTGATGCTGTTTTAGCTCTAATGAAATTTAGTATGATGACTCTACAGCACAGCACATACACAGGCAGGTTAGTAACATTCATATTCTCTCTCTTTTTCTGTCTGTCTGTCTCTCTCACATCATTAAGTATTTGAACACTCTTTCTTGAGAAGGCTTGAGGATCTCATAAGGGAAATTTCATTTTCTTAATATAAAAATAACAGGAAACAAATGAACAAGTTCCTATATATGATATTCGAGGAGGAGGATATTCTAAAGTCACATGGTATATTATCTACATGTTTCTTATTGTATGTCAACTTTGTGATTTGGTGTTAAATATATTATGCTCAGATTATAAATCCATCCAATCACAATTTACTCCTCTATCAAGCAAATAATTTCCAGTAATTCTTATAAATTTCACAACTAAGATATAACGTGATAAAATATTGACCACTTTCAATTTGCTAGAAATAAAGGAAAATCATGGCCATGAAAGAACACTAATAAGTTTTTGTTTGTGATGATTTTGCAACCGAATTTTACCTTCAAACATTTAAGAATTGTTTTTATAATAAAAATTGACACTGAAAATGATTTTAAATCATACAGCTATCAAAAGTCTTATGTAACTTGAAGTAGCAAACAACTCATTATTTTATCAAAGTGTAGTAAGTTATACAGTACATGTAGTCATTGAACATTGGTCATGTTCAGGAATTGTTCTTGCATTGTAGAAAGCTGATATTAAACATTGGAAATAATATTGAAATTAAATACTGAAAAAATATCAGCAAATATGCTAGATGTATGGATATAGGACATTACCAATTTATGCAACTTATTACTGCTATCAGTGACTTTTTTTTCTTTTTTCTCCTTCAAATTCCATATTTAATTCATCAGCAAGTTCTGGCAACATTACCTCCAAATATGTCCCAAATTTGACTACTTCTTCCCTTGTTTATCATCAGAATATTAGTCTAAACCACTGACATTTCTTACCTAGTTTACTGTAAATTCTGTCTAACTTGCTTCCCTTCCTCCTCTCTTGCTGCCACACAACCCACTCTTCACACAGCGGCTAGAGTGGTCTTTTTTTTTTTTTTAACAGACTTTATGTTTTTTAAAAAAGTTTTAGGTTCATAGCAAAATTGAGCAGAAAGCACAGAAAGTTTCCATGTACCCCTGCCCCCATGCTCACCTAGCCTCCCCCACTATAAACATCTCATACCACAGTTGTATGTTCGTTACAATTGATGAACCTGCATTGACATGTCATTATCACCCAAAGTCCATAGTTTATATTGATGTTCGCTCTTGTTGTTGTAAGAGAGTATAGTTTACATTAGGATTCACTTTTGGTTTATGAAAAACATAAAATGTCATTTATGTATCATTGTAGTATCATATAGAATAGTTTTACTGCCCTAAAAATCCTCTGTGCTCCACCTATTCATCCTTTCCTCCCCTAACCCCTGATCTTTTTGCTGTTTCCATAGTTTTGCCTTTTCCAGAATGTCATATAGTTGGAATCATACAGCATGTAGCCTTTCAGACTGGCTTCTTTCACTTATCAATATGCATTTATGTTTCCTCCATGTCTTGTCAAGTTTTGATTGCTCATTTCTTTGTGCTGAATAACATCTCATTGTCTGGATGTACCAAAGTTTATTTATCTACTCATCTACTGAAGGACATCTTGGTTGCTTCCAAGTTTTGGCAATTATGAATAAAGCTGCTGTCAACATCTGTGTGCAGATTTTTGTGTGGACATAAGTTTTCAATTCATATGGGTAAATACAAAGAAGTCCAGTTGCTGGATTATATGGTACGAGTATGTATAGTTTTGTAAGAAACTACCAGACTGTCTTACATACCATTTTGCATTCCCACCAGTAATGAATAAGAGTTCCTGTTACTCGCCAGCATTTGGTGTTTTCAGTGTTTCGGATTTTGGCCATTTTAATAGGTGTAGTGGTATCTCGTTGTTTTATAGAGTTGTCTTTTTATTTTTATTTATTTTTAATAATTTATTTTTATTTATTTATTTTTTACTTATTTATTGCCATGCCACATGGCATGTGGGATCTTAGTTTCCTGACCAGGGATCAAACTCACACCCCCTGCAATGGAAGCACAGAGTCTTAACCACTGGACAGCCAGGGAAGTCCTCTAGAGTTTTCTTTTTAAATCCTAAATTTGATTGTGTTGCTCCTCTTTTTAAAGCTTTCCGATGATTTCCCATTACAACAACTGGCATTTCCAAACTCCTTATGATGACCCACAAGGCCCTGCATAATTTGGCCTCTGCCCAGCCATTCCTTTCTGATCTACACCTATGTCATGCTGGTTGTGCACCTTGATTTCCACCCACTTCTTCACCTCATCAGATACCGTTCTCCTCATGGCCACCAGCCAGCTTGGCCCTCTTTCATTCTTCAGACATGCCATGCTCATTTCTGTCTTAGGGCTTTGCACCTGCCATTCCTTTTCTTGAGGTGTTTTTCTGCCAGATCTGCCCATGACTGTCTCCTTCTCATCAGTCAGATCTTGGCTTAAATACTAATGTCTAAGAGAGGACTTTCCTAACTCCAGGCACATCTGGATGGATGGATGGATGGATGGATGGATGTGGATCCACTGAGTAGCACTGCCAGTGTCCTTCATCAGAAATTGGGAATGATGCTGCATCCTCCATGAGCAGTGATGAGGAGTAGAGTCGATCGTGCAAAGCTACTGGCATAAGAGAGGCTCTCCATAAAAATGGCCATTGTTATGATGCCCCACTCTGCCTCTCCATGTCTGTACCCATGTCTGTGTACCTTTAACTACAGCCCAGCATTCCTCTCCTCAGTGTCGCTCTAGTCTCACTCTAAAGGGTCCCTTTCTTTGCATGGTGGGCATTTCTCACAAATATCCATCAGCAGCATTCCCGGTTTCCATGACTGTGGTCTCTTCCCATCTCAGCAGCATGCCCTGCTGAACCTCGGCTGCCTACGACTCAGCCTTCCTCTCCTTCCCCCCTCCATCACTACTCTCTTCTCGTGCCACGTCTTCTATTTCACAGCTTCTCCAGCCCTGTGGGTGCCAGGGTCCAGGTCTGAAGTCTAGGTCAGCTGTAAGCCCATCAGAGAAAGTCACTCTTTACCCATCAGCTAAATGCCCTCCTTTATGTCCGTCAATGCTGCATCATAAAGTAGGAGAAAATCCTCCTCAGACTGCCACCCTCAAACACACCACCCTTGCAAAGGGCTAGAGGAGAGGAAGCAAGTTAACATTGTTGCCTGAACCTCAGGGCACTCACTTCAGAAGGCTTCTGGGAAAGTTCAGGAAGATCCTGAAGCACAATCCTGATAGGAGGGAATTCATCCATGGATCCAAATGATGCCCTCCCTGGCCTACAGAGAGGAGAGAGGATGGACCAGCTTTGGGGTCTCCTGCTTGACAAGGAAAAGTCCACAGCTCCAGGCACCAAAACATCGGAGTTTGGAGCAGAGAAAGGTTTTATCGCAGGGCCGTGCAAGGAGATGGTTGGCTCATGCCCTAAAATGCCTTGAGGTCCACAGTGACTTTTAAATGATGGTAATTGAATAGGATACTGTTTGATTGAGGCCGTTTTATAATTTCCTTGTAGTTTGTTTTCATTAGTTTATTACATTGTTACTCTGTTTCGAAGCTGGAGAAGAACTGTTATCCTGGCTTACCATTTTGTAGACAAGTATTCATGTCTGTGTCCCTAAGTTGTTCAGCTTCAGTAATGAGTCAAAGATCAATTAAGCACAGCCCCATAATGGATCAAGGCACAAAGATTTTTTTTTTTTCCAGTCCATTTGAATTTAGAAAGAGACAGCCTGGTTTAATCTGTCTTCTGAAATGCGAGGTCAGTGGACTGGAGGATATTGGCTGCCACTCTTTTTGACACCTTCAGTCAATCAACCTTGATTGGCCATGCAGTTGGACTTTGGAGTTAAGAAAATGATATTTCTTGCCTCCTCTACTAATGCTTGAGACGAAGGTAAAATGAATCTTGATTTCAAATTTTAAACAAATGGCGAAGTTTAGTTTTCATGTATTATTCAAGCCTGGTCTGTAAGACATACAAAATATATTTCAATGAGGAGCTAGGTTGCATTATTTTCCTTTAAAAATAGAATTAAATTTACAAACAACCATGATGAACAAATAACTTACAAATATGTATCTCACAGACTCCTTTATTTTTTACCCCAAAATCATATTTATATCTAAAGGGACAATGAATTCTTGCTAATGAGATGAAATAGAAAAATATCTTGTGGTTCACATTTCCCTGATGATCATGAAAATGGTTTGCATTTCAGAGATTGGTGTGTACATGTTTGTTAGAAGAGCTATGGGACCCAGATAATCTGTCTACAAAGACAAAGCTAAGCAGAACAATGGAAGCAGAATGATCCAGAACATTTGGGCTTATGCTCATACAATATCCAGAATTAGAAACTGGTCACTTTATTTGTTGAAGTTGGGGTGTGAGGGTGTGGAGGGGTCACCTAAGAGGGATTCTTTGTTTTATTTGGTGATGTTTTCCTTATTTGCCCAGATTTGTTCTGTGGAATGGTTGTACAATTTAACACTGAGCATGACAGCACCATCTCCTTCTCCTCACCCCCTCTTCCCATCCCTGATGTTTTTTCCATGAGTGTGGCCTTGGTCTTGGCCTTGGCATAGCTCATGTTAACATGGCCCAGCAACGTATTCTCTTTGAGTGGGTTGATTCTCTTTTGCTTGAAATATCTGGTGGAGGGAACTTTTTACTTACCCTTGTGAAGATTCGTTTCCAGCATGTTCTCCAGCAGTGTGATGCCTAGTCTTTTGGAGTCATGTTTGGATTGAGAACTTTGATATGTTTCATGTTACTCAAAAAAAAAAAGCATATTTTATGCTTTAGATTTCATTTCTGCCAAGAGATAGACTCTATTACATGTCCACACATGTTGTCCACTTACTTCTAAGTGTTCTTAGAGGAATAGTAACATTCCAGTTTTGGAAACCCTGTTTGCTGGAGACAACATTGCCTAAGCCTTCCTTACAGGTGTTTTTCCAAAAACATGGCCATAGTCAGCATGTCTCCAAAATTTTTATCCCAGTGTTTGTTTGTGGCTTCTACATGACAGATTTAGATTTAGATTTTGCCTGTGAATTGGTTTCTAGAGTTCTAGGCTGTGAGGGCCTGTAGAGGCCCCTAGAGTCCCTGTTCCCTAAAATGTCTATGGAAAAGCACACCCCCTTCCCCAACATCACACACACAATAAATAACCTGCAGTGGCAAAATGATGACAAGGACCTGAATAAGTCAGAACAAGTTTTGTTTTGGGTGGAAAAATAAAGGGAAGTCTTCTTCATCCATATTTTTACAGGGTCATTTTCATAGGAAAAAATGTCACTTTTGACTGTAAATCTAAGAAGGATTGAGCAGTCAGGCTATGGTCAGTACTAGAAAAAGATGAATGGAAACTACTGTGGCATAATTAGGTATCAATATGGAGTCAAAAACACATCAATCTCACTCCAGAGTAAAACATAAAGCAATCAAGAGGTCCAAGTGAGGATAACCAGTCATGATGAGAAACACTGGGAAGTAGAGTCAGATCCACTAAACAGAAGTCAGCAAGGGTAGCTACAGAGGTTGAGGAAATTCAGGAGGAAGATAGAAGGGTTGCCAGCTAAGAGGAGGTGGCCTGGGAGCCCTAACTCCAATGATCAAGTGGGTGCTTTGCCTAGCTTGTAAGTTACTTCTCAGAGATTCCAGGTCCCTTTGGATCTACTAGCCTATGGCGCCATAAACTATGACTGTCTCATAGAGAAGATAGAGAGCAATAAGATCTCTCCCATCGTTGTCTGAAGGTTTCCTATCAAATGGCCCTCTTTCAGCTTACCAGGCATTGATTTTAGTTGTTAAATCATTAAACATATTAAAATTTCCACTGATTTTTGCCAGGATAAACCACGGACTTCGATACATATGCCTCTACAATGGAAAATTCCATATTGTTGCAAAGGTGAGAGTACCAGTGGGAATACACCACTGAGGTGGAATATAGAGAAAAATAGAATATAGAGAGGAATAGAGAGAGAAATAGAGAGGCAAAATGCATATTATAAGTCTAAGAGCTTATGATATAGTGTGGGACAAACAGACAACTACTAATATAGTTATGCTATTTCATGTGATAATTTCAACTGGGACATATATAAAGGGCATCTACTGTAGGTAGAATGAAACACTGCACTCACTAACATTGAAGAAATACTCTGTGTAAGAATAATATATGGCAAAGTGGGCTCAATGTCATAGGAGGAATAAACCACTCTTCATTAGATAATCAGGGAGGGAAGCTAATTCATGAAAGATAGTTCAAAAGTATGAGGTTAAAGAGAAGTAAGTGCTAGATAATGCAGAATTTGTTTTCAGATGGTAGTAGTTAGTTTGGAGTACAGACTGTGTTAATAAAAAGAGGGAGATATGGATAAAATTAAAAGTAAAAAAATTAATATTTGTTGTGAACTTGTGATACTTTGGCCATGGTATATTGAAATTTACATATATTACTTATCTTCACAACCACACTATCAAGGTGAAGGTTATTATCATCAATTTAGAAATAAAAAGATCAAGACCCAGACAACTATAACTTGATTTAGATCAAACAGAAAATAAGAAGGGAAGCCAGAATTTGAACCGATGATATTAGAGTTTTTCCATTACAACATGCTGCATCATTTAAAAAAAAAAAAAAAAAATGAGACCAAAACACTCTCTCTCATAAACCAAAGCCTGAGAGCCTCTTGGGTTCATGCATGAACTACATGAGTTCATTGCATGAATTGTCCTTAATAATAATTTAAGAAACATCTACTCAAATTTTTTCACACCCTTCCACTTCATCCATCACATGCTCTGGTTTCTGATAAGAAAGTACAAGCCCAAAATACTTGTTCATTTTCCTTCCAAAGTCAGAATTAAATGTGGTAAGTTCTGTTCAAAAGCTTGGAATAGGGTGAAGGAAAGGCAGTCCCACATTCTGCAGTGTTTTGCCAAAATTAGTTGTAAGCATGACATTAATTCTTCAATCATACATTAATTCATTAAATCACTTGACATCATTATATTACTGACAAGAAAACAGCAATACTATGTGGGTTTGTGCTCTTTACTAACTATATTTACTCTTAAAAATACACAGAATATCTTTTGTTTTCTGAAAACTTATTTGGAGTCCTTAATCATAAGGCTTAAATAGATTGAATGAATGATGTATGAGAAAGTGGCTAGCCTGGTGTCTGACATATTTAGATTATTAAATGCATATTAATTCATTCCTGTATAGAATTTAATTACATTTTATTAATTGAAACAAATCAGCTGTGGGGAGTTAGTTTAGATATCAAAATACTGCCCATGATACTCACTGCATGAATTATCCCCTCCCAAAATGTAAATTTGTTTTCAGACAATATTTTATAGCGTAAAGTACCAGAAGGCAGTATCATGTCTTTTTAATTTGCCTTGTAAGAACAATGCGAACAGGAAGTAGGCACTGGATTCTCTAAACAAGGATAACTAACTCATCTCCCTTTCTGCCTTCTACTCTCCAAATAATTACCTTTATTTTTTCCTCTATTTATACTTCCTATCCTTCTGAGCATTTTGATCACTACTGACCACTCTCAAATCCATTGCTGTGTTTGAGGATCAACAGGAATATTGAGGATAGATAAAACTTTAAAATGGCAAAAGAATTCTTGGATGTAGATTCGGAAATAAAAAGATGCTTTTGGACAAAATATGCTTTCTTAGGTTGGGTTTCCTAGAAACAAAAACTGAGTTGTGTGTATTGTGCAAGTGGTTTACTAAGCAGAAATCTATGGGGAAGTGAGGGAAACACCACTGGGTAGTAGAAGAACCTTGGTAAAAAGATAAAGTCAGCCGAAGGCTAGCCACAGTCTCATCTCCTGTGGATTTCAGGAGAATGGACCGCACCACAGAATTGTTCTGATTTGCGGCAAGGTAGCTGGACTTTTACATCCTATTTCAGTCAGTCATTGACTCTGGAGGGTAAAACCTCCCAGGAACCCCTGGGAGAGGTGACAGTTTTCAGCCTAGATCAGTTGTTCTCAATGTATGGTCCCCAGATCAGCACCATCTGGGAACTTGTTAGCAATGATGGTTTCTTGGACCACAGCCCAGACCTACTGAATCAGAAATTCTGGGGGTGGAGCCCAGCAATCTGTGGTTTAACAAGCTCTCCAGGTGATTCTGATGCACAATGAAGTTTGAGAACCACTGGCTGAGGGCAATTCTCCAGAGGAGAAAGCTGTGAGCCCTTAGCAGCTGATCCTCACCGTATTGTTGGTTCAATTGCCCTGGATGCCGACAGCACCCACCACGTATGCAAAATGCTTCAATTGTGTTATAGTAAGTCATCCTTCTTGTTTTAACCAGCACCGTAGCCTCTGTAAGCATCATAGTTTAAGATCTGCCCTCCATGCATACGCTAGTTATACCTCATTCTGGAGAACCAGACAATCTACCTAAATCACTTTGCTTTGACATCTTGCCTTCATCATTACCCACTCCCCTTCTCAGGAAGAGTCCTCCTCCTGGGGACTATTTTTCAAATATAAACCAACCAATCCAGAGCCCACTTCCCCCAACCCACTGGGCTGTGGTCCCTACAGACCACTACACACCTGCCCAAAAGACCCCCAAGGCCAAGTAGGAGACAACTTGGGACAGCCCCTTTGCCCCAGAGCCCACTGAAATTATTCGAACTAGCCAATCCTAAACCTGCTTATTTGCCTCACCTGTTCCTTCCAGAGCAAGCCACAATCAAGACCCTTGCCCACAATTCCTCTCTCTCCGTCTGCCTCTCGACCTACCTGGTTCTCAGAGCTTCCCTGTGTGTCCTCCTGTGGCGTGGCCCGCCTCCCCCTCTTGGGAAGGGTGAGTAATAGCTTATTACTATTTTCCATGGCAGTCGTTTTCCTGACCCGTTGGCCTTACTGTACCTCAAATTTCCATTAATATGCTATATTTAAAATCACCTCTCCATAACAATTCACTCATAGGAGGTGCACATTAGATTCAAAGGTGGATTGAAGAGTCATACCACAGTGTGTGTGAAACCAGTTGGCAAATCACTTCCGCGGATTTGAATTAAAATTTCAAGTTGGGGTGGATAAAGGGAAAAAGATTCCAAACAGATGCCATATAAAATTCTATCTCACATAATTCTCACACTGTGAGAGCAAACAGACTCAAAGTTCACTGCAGAGTTAGGGCAAATATTTGAGTCTTCCACATAAGACTTTGCCTAGAAAAGAAATTCAACTTGCCCTCTGTGTGAGGATTTAAATAATCTTTTCCTTTGAACATCACGCTTTGATGCAAACATCCCTTTTGTGCTCACATGCAAACCACAGTTAAGATTTTTATTATGAAAGCTGTAGTATGTATATTTTTGGTCAGAGCAAAATAACAACAAACAATTCACTGTTCGCTTTCACAGTAAGAATATACATGCCAAGGTTGAAACTGAAGGTGAGAAATAAACATTAAAAATACTGAGTATAAAACTAATGTAATTATATTATAAAACAATTTTCCTGCAATAAGCAATGTGACATGTATTCTTTGGCATTGATTTGCATTGATTATTTCTATGAATTGTTCGGAGTCAGAAGCGGTACTTTATGATGTGTTGATTCTTATTCATGAATATATGTTTCAATTTTGAGTGAAGATATTTTATTTATCATGGACTTAAAAAGTGTGAACACAATCCCAGCTCTGGTGACCTTGTCTTTCAGGTATTCTCTGGTGTGCCAAACAGTGAAAACTGCAGGAGATGCATTTATCTTCATCATGTGTGTTTGATAGCAGTTATTGAATTTTTAAACTTAAATAGTTTTCAGGCTATTTTAGAGTCCAAAATTTTCTGCCAAGTTTTCTATCTTATAAGTGATTTATTTGTGGGTCCAAAGCACCAGAGGCTATAAAGTTATGGGCCAAAAGATTCTTGCTCTGTATATAGATTAAAAGGTTTATCTTACTGGAGGTACAGCTAACTCTTTGCATAGATGCCAAAACCCAATGGTGTGTGACATGGACAAAAGGTCGTATAATCTCCAGTGGTCAGGGCTGGGCTGGACATTGGTATCTTTCTCCCTTGTGAAATACTCCATAGTTAAAAGAGTTTTCAGTTACTTAAGGATTATGAATCATTACCGGCATAATTCAAGAGTTAATTCTACTTCTGATGTTAGCAGAACAATGGAAAGAATAATGTTTGATTGTTTACAGGACGGTTATCTTAGCTTTTAACATGGGGAAATGTTAGACAGCTTAGCAATACCAGGCAAGACTAAAACTCACTGTGATGATATAACAGAAGGCTCTATTCCAAGACACATAGATTTGTTTATAAGATTTAGTTTTTACTTGGGGGGAAAAAGATTAAGAATTACAATTAGAAACCCACAGCATTTAAAATGCATTATTCTCTCCAGCTGGTAAACTTTTTAAGCACAGAAAATTGCTTTCTTTATTAGCACCTCCTGGTTGTCTGTTTCATCACTCCTAACAAATTCAATTAAACATGATGATTGTGGCAAAATAAGGATAATGGTAATGACAATATTAGTAATACTAGCTGTAATTTCATAAATGTTTGTAGGTATCAGACCTTGTCCTAGGTGCTTTGGTTGTGTATTTTCTTACTTAATCATCAGAGCAATCCCATTAGGTTCATTTTCCAGGTGAGCAGGAGTTGAGCTCATAAGCCTATATATGGGACACTGGAATCGGGCAGACTGGGTTCAAATCCAGGCTCTGCCACCGGCAAGGTGGGTGACCATGGGTGTATTACTTGACCTCTGACACACATTATTTGACCTTTAAATAGTTGACTACTTGAAAGATCCTTAAAAAGAATGCTGTTTATAATGTGAATAATACCTCTGATATGGATTGTTAGCTTTTCTTCTGTAATGTCCCTTGATTGAGTTCCCTCCTATCCACATTCACAGTGGCTTTATGGTTTATTTCACCTAGACAAAGCCCATTCTTTTCCCTTGCCACCAGTGATATTCTAGAGCAAACTGTACTGGCTCATGAGAACACATTGTTAAATATTCAGGAATTCAGAAATCCTGTTAATCAACCATTGGCAGCTTGAAATCGGCCATAGTTGGGAGTGTTTACACCAGGTAAATCTGTAAACTCTACAAATCAGGGCTTTTCCCCACCCATGTCCTGCAGGAGATCCAGTTTACCAGCACGTCAACCTTTACACTGCCAGCAGAGGAATATTCAAAAACATGCATTTAATCACTTTTTGATACACTCCTATTCACTTCCCAATTCCTAGAGTCCAGACTACTTAGGGATCACTTATAATTATTTTTATACTTGAATGCAGTCAGTCTTTCCAGCCACTCCAACTCTCAGTTTTTGGTTCATACGTGTTTACACTATATTAGAGCAACTCTTGACCTCTTATTCCCCAGACATATCATGAACTCCATGCCTCCATATTGTCATTCATGCTGTTTTTGTCTGCCTAGAATTCCCTTCATATGATGTATACTAAGCGAACTTATTTTTTGAATCTTTCATTGTTCAGTTTTGTCTTCTAATCTGTCTAACTTCTTAAAGCCCCTCATACCCCCGGGAGAAATGGGGAGGGGGACACAATCTCCCATAGCTCTTTTTTACAACACATGTGTAAATGTGAACACTGTGCTTATCACACTCATTTACATTTGCTTAGTTATCTAGCCTAGTATACCCAAGGTCTGAGGTGATGGTTTATTACCTAGAGTACAGTAGGCATTGGTCAAAGAAAAATTGCACCAGATGGAGGTAAATAGGCAAGGAAGACTTTAGTCAGTACTACCGCAACAGGGGAGAAAGACTGAACTCAACTGTCCTGAAACAAAAGTTAAGAGAGTTCTTAAGCACTAGGGTGAGGGAGTGGAAGGGTACTATATGATGTTGGAGAAGCAGGTTGGTCAATGTGATTACTGCCCTCCGTGTAACTGGCATTATCAAAGTTGGGATTTTACACTCCCCAGAGACGGGGATATAGGAGCTCTGCTTTTGTGATGATTACATTTCAAAGAGAGAGTTTTCAGGTCTTTTTTTCTTAGTTTTTGTTCAGTTTTACTGAGATTATCGACACACAACATTGTGTAAGTTTAACGTAAATAACATAATGACTTGATAAATGTGTATATTGTAAAATGATTATCACATAAGTGAGTTTAGTTAATATACATTAGCTCATATAATTACAATTTTTTCCTAGTGATAACTTTTAAGATAACTTTCAAGTATACAAGATTGTTCACTATAGTCTTCATAATGTAAATTATATCCCCAGAACTTATTTATCCTAAAACCGTAAGTTTGTACCTTTTGACAAGCTTCACACATTTTACCCACTCCCCTGTCCCCACCCCCTTCCCCGCCTCTGGCAACCACCAGTGTGTTCTCTGTATCTATAAGCCATGAGTTTGTTTTCTTGTTTGCTTTTGTTTTTAAGATTCTATATATAAGAAGTGATATCATACAGTATTTGTCTTACACTTTCAGACTTAATTCACTTAGCATAATGCCTTCAAGTTTCATTCATGTTGTTGCAAATGACAGGAATTCCTTTTTATGGCTGAATAGTATTCCTGTGTGTGTGTGTGTGTGTGTGTGTGTGTGTGTACATATTCACATTTTCTACGTTCAGTCATCTGTTGATGGAAACTTAGGTTATTTTCATGTCTTGGCTATTATAAGTAATTCTGCAATGAACATGGGAACACAGTTATCTTTTCAAGATAGTGATTTTGTTTTCTTTGGATTGCAGAAGTAGAATTGCTGGATCATATCTCCATCCTGTTTTCCACAGTAGCTATACCAATATAAATTTCCACCAACAGTATACATGGGGTCCCTTTTCTCCCATCCTCACCAACATGTATTATCTTTTGTGTTTTTGATGATAGCCATTCTCATAGGCATGACCTGAGATCACATTATGGTTTTGATTTGCATTTCCCTGATGATTAGTAACATTGAGCCCCTTTTCATGTACCTGTTGGCCATTTGAATATCTTGGGGAAAATGTCTATTTAGGTCCTATGCCAATTTTTTAATTGGATTGTTGTTTTGCTACTGAGTTCCTTACACGAGTTCCTTATATATTTTGGATATTAACCCCTTACCATATGTGTGGTTTGCAAATATTTTCTTCCATTCTGTAGGTTGCCTTTCCATTTTGTTGATCCTTTCTTTTGCTGTGCAGAAGCTTTTTAGTCAGATGTAGTCCTACTTGTTTAACTTGGCATTTGTTGCTTGTGCTTTAGGTGTCATATCCAAAAAATCATTTCCAAGACACATCAGGAAGCTTTTCCCCTACGTTTCCTTCTACAAGTTTTATGAATTCGGATCTTACATTTAAGTGTTTGATCCATTTTGCGTAAATTTTTGTGTGTGGTTTAAGATAGGAGGTCTATGTTTGTTCTTTTTTACCTTTTTTTATAGAGTATTATGAAATAACTTTAAAACCCAAATGCACTTTATTTTTTAAAAAATGTTATTTATGTATTGTTTGGCTGCATTGTGTCTTTATTGCTGTGTGCAGACTTCCTTTAGTTGCTACGAGCAGGAGCTACTCTTCATTGCAGTGCATGGGCTTCTCATTGTGGTGGCTTCTCCTGTGGCAGAGCACAGGCTATAAGCACATGAGCTTCAGTAGTTGCAGCACATGGGCTCAGTAGTTGTGGCTTGTGGGCTCTAGAGTGCAGGCTCAGTAGTTGTGGCGCACGGGATTAGTTGCTCCATGGCATGTGGGATCCTCCGGGACCAGGGCTCAAACCTGTGTCCCCTGCATTGGTAGGCAGATTCTTAACCACTGTGCCACCAGGGAAGTCCTATGTTCATTCTTTTGCATGTGACTATCCAATTTTCCCAGAACTATTTATTAAAGAGATTGTCTTTCCCCAAGGAGGTTTCTTGGCTCCCTTGTCAAATATTAGTTGACCTTATATGCATGAGTTTATTTCTGGCCTTATTTCTACAGTCAGGAAGATACCTGTCTAAAGTCTAGTCAAGCTGAGGGGAATATCAAGTTGATCTTTTCTTTTTAAAATTTTTATTTTTTTATTTGAAATATATTTGGTATATAACACTGTAAATTTAAGGTGTACAACATGTTAATTTGATACATTACTATTTAATATGATTACTATGTATGTTTATATGTAGTATGATTACCATCACCAATGTAGTCATAGTTAGCACCTCCATGTTACATGATAATAATTTCTTTTTTGTGGTTGGAATAATTAAAATCTCATCTCTTAGCAAGTTTGACGTTTATAATACAATATTGTTGTCTATATTCACTATACTGTGCCTTCAGTCTCTAGGACTTATTTACTACTTGTTGCAAGTGTGTGCCCTTAACAACATCTCTTCCCTTTACTCCCTACCTAGCCTCTGGGAATAACCATTTTATGCCCTGTTATTATGAGTTTGGCTTTTTTAGATTCCATAGATAAGTGATATCATACACTATTTATCTCTCTCTACTTGATTTACATCACTTAGCATAATGTCCTCAAGGTCCATCCATGTTGGGTTTTTTTCTTACGTTTTATTATAAAAATTTTCAAAATAAAAAATGTAGAATACTATAATGAACCCCCAAATATTTATCACCCAGTTTCAAAAATTATTAGTTCGTGACCAATCTTATTTTATCTCTATTCCTACCTACCTACTTTGCCTCCAGGGTTTTTTTTGCTTCAGGATTTTTTTTTTTTAATTGGAGTAGAGTTGATTAACAACGTTGTGTTAGTTTCAGGTGTCAGCAAAGTAATTCAGTTATACATATATATGTATGTATTCTTTTTCAAATTCTTTTCCCATTTAGTTTATTACAGAGTATTGAGCAGAGTTCCCTGTACTATACAGTGGGTCCTTGTTGGTTATCTATTTTTAATATAGCAGTGTATACATGTCAGTCCCAAACTCCCAGTCTGTCCCTCCCCACCAGTAACCGTAAGTTCATTTTCTAAGTCTGTGAGTCTGTTTCTGTTTTGTAAATAAGTTGGTTTGTATCATTTTTTTTAGACTGAGCATTTAAGTGATGTCATGTGATATTTGTCTTTCTCTTTCTTATTTCACTCAGTATGATAGTCTCCAGATCCATCCATGTTGCTGAAAATGGCATTATTTCATTCTTTTTAATGGCTGAGTAATATTCCATTGTATATATGTACCACATCTTCATTATCCATTCATCTGTCGATGGATATTTAGGTTGCTTCCATGTCTTGGCTATTCACAGCACTGCTATGAACATTGGGGTGCATGTATCCTTTTGAACCATGTTTTTCTCTAGATATATACCTATGAATGGGATTACTTGATCATATGGTAGCTCTATTTTTAGGTTCTTAAGGAACCTCCATACTGTTCTCCATAGTGGCTGCACCAATTTACATTCCCACCAGCAGTGTAGGAGGGTTCCCTTTTCTCTCCAACATTTATTGTTTATAGAATTTTTGATGATGGCCATTCTGACTGGTGTGAGGTGGTACCTCACTGTAGTTTTGATTTGCATTTCTCTAATGATTAGCAATGTTGAGCATCTTTTCATGTGCCTCTTGGCCATTTGTATGTCTTCTTTGGAGAAATGTCTATTTTGGTCTTCTGCCCATTTCTTTTTTAACATCTTTATTGGAGTATAATTGCTTTACAATGGTGTGTTAGTTTCTGCTTTATGACAAAGTGAATCAGCTATACATATACATATATCCCCATATCTCCTCCCTCTTGCTTCTCCCTCCCACCCTCCTTATCCCACCCCTCTAGGTGGACACAAAGCACCGAGCTGATCTCCCTGAGCTATGTGGCTGCTTCTCACTAGCTATCTGTTTTACATCTAGTAGTGTATACATGTCCATGCCACTCTCTCACTTTTGATTGGGTTGTGTTTTTTTTTGATATTGAGCTGCATGAGCTGTTTGTAAATTTTGGAGAATAATCCTTGTTGGTCTCATCGTTCGCAAATATTTTCTCCCATTCTGTGGGTTGTCTTTTCATTTTATGGTTTCCTTTGCTATGCAAAAGTTTTTAAGTTTGATTAGTGCCATTTGCTTATTTTTGTTTTTACTTCCCTTACTGTAGGAGACAGATTGAAAAGATATTGCTGTGATTTATGTCAAAGAGTGTTCTGCCTATATTTTCCTCTAAGTGTTTTGTAGTATCCAGTCTTACATTTAGGTCTTTAATCCATTTTGAGTTTATTTTTGTTGATCATGCTTAATAATGTCTTAAGAATTACTTTGACCAGTGCTGTGAATCCCATTAGTCAATGCATTCTAACCATGTTTATGGCTAAAAGCAATTAATATGTTAACTTTTTATACAGACTTTTAGTAATTTTCTAAATGGTTACTACCAACTGATGTTATTTTGGGGGTATTTTCCTATCAGTCTATCTAAATATATGTTCCTGAAGAGCTGTGTGCAAATAAATGTTTTATAAATAACATCATATTTTAAATATGGTAAAATAGTTGACTATTTAAAGGTCCCTTCAAGGGAAGGTTATTTATATTGGTGATAATACCACAGAATTAAATGTTTTATAAAAATGTATCTCTTATACTGATCACCCTTGAAAAGAATTGAGGTACTTTTGGTGTGCTAGGGATATTCTGTTTCTTGATTTCAATTCAGGTTACACAGGTGTTTGTGAAAATTCATTACACTTTACCTTTATATGTGCACTTTTTATGAACATAATGTTCCTAAATACACATTTTCTGACTATTATGCCTCAATATAAAAAGACATAGAAAAAATGACTTGAAATTTGGAATTCAGGCCTTGGCTTACAGACCTAAAGCGAGTTGCTTAACTGCTGTGTGTGTCAGTTTCTGGATCTGTAATGTAATATCACTTACCTGATGTACTTATTGTTTAGATCAAAAGGAATCATGTGTAGAAAATACAGTATTTAAACCATAAGTTATGTAGAAATATGAGTTATGATGAATATATTAATGTTCATAATATTCCATCTTATTTAGGGTTTGACTTGTAACCCTGTAGTGGAAACTGACTGACATACTATGCAATTTGTTTATGCTAAATTAATTAATTTTATTTTATTTTTCCTTTCCTTTTTTTATTGAAGTATAGTTGATTTACAACGTTGTATTAGTTTCAGGTGTACAGCAAGGTGATTCAGTTATACATACACACCTATTTTTTTTCAGATTCTTTTCTTTATAGGTTATTACAAGATACTGAATATAGTTCCCTGTGCTATACAGTAGGTCCTTATTGGATATTTAGTTTTAATGTGTGTGTATATGTCAATCCCAAACTCCTAATTTATCGCTCCCCCCTCTTTCCCCTTTGGTAACTGTAAGTTTGTTTTCTATGTCTATGGGTCTGTTTCTGTTTTATATACAAGTTCATTTTTTTTTTTTTTTTTTTTTTGCGGTACGCGGGCCTCTCACTGTTGTGGCCTCTCCCGTTGCGGAGCACAGGCTCCGGACGCGCAGGCTCAGCAGCCATGGCTCATGGGCCCAGCCGCTCCGCGGCATGTGGGATCCTCCCGGACCGGGGCTCGAACCCGCATCCCCTGCATCGTCAGGCGGACTCTCAACCACTGTGCCACCAGGGAAGCCCTACAAGTTCATTTTTATCATTTTTTTTTAGATTACACATTTAAGCAATATTATATGATATTTGTTTTGTCTTGCTTACTTCACTTAGTATGATAATCTCTAGGTCCATCCATGTTGGTACAAATGGCATTATTTCATTCTTTTTAATTGCTGAATAATAGTCCATGGTATAAGTATACCACATCTTCTTTGTCCATTCATCTTTCAGTGAACATTTAGGTTGTTTCCATGTGCTGGCTATTGTAAATAGTGCTTCAATGAACATTGGGGTGCATGTATCTTTTTGAATTATGCTTTTCTCTGAATATATGCCCAGGAGTGGGATTGCAGGATCATATGGTAAGTCTATTTTTAGTTTTTTAAGGAACTGTTCTCCATAGTGGCTTTATCAATTTACATTCCAGCCAACAGAGTTGGAGGATTCCTGTTTCTCTACACCTTCTCCAGCATTTATTATTTGTGAACATTTTAATAATGGCCATCTGACAGGTATGAGGTGATGCCTCATTGTAGTTTTGATTTGCATATCTTTATTTTTGCCTTTAATAACAAATTTTCATCTCCTGGTCTTATTATAAGGATTTCATTTGGGGGAGGAAAATCTTGTTTCCACTTTTTAACATTTTATATAAAAATTCAAAACAGTAAAGTCGAAAAAAGTACAGTAAAACTTGTACATCTACCACCTAGGTTTTCCCATTTCCTCTTTTTTTTCAATATATAATTTTTTACTTCAAGTAAAATTAACCTATATAAGTGTACAGTCTTCTGAGTTTTGATAGACAGATACATATGTGTCACCACCACCATATGAGAATATATAATATTTCCTTTTCCCCAAAGGTTCCCAAGTGCCAGTCTGTGCTTATCCCCTGCCTCCTCCCCACCCAGTACCTGGAAAGGACTGATATTTCTGTCCCTAATAGTTTTGCCTTTTACAGAATGTTATTAAATGGACTCTTCTAGTATGTAGGCTTTTGAATTGGATTTTTTTTCATTTAAAATAATGCCATTGAGATTCATCAATGTCATTGTATTTATTAGTAGTTTTTTTTCTTTTTTCTTGCTGAATATTATACCATTATTTAGCTGTACCATAATTTATCTATTCACCAGGTAGTTAACATTTTAATTATCTCCTGTTTCTGGCAATTATGAATAAAGGTGCTAAACAGATTCACCAGTTTATTTTTTTTTTTGTATGGAAGAAACATTGTAGTCCTAAGTAGTGAAATTTCTGAAACTTAAGATAATGTGTATGTAACTTCAAGTGACATTGGAAAACTGTTTTCCAAAGTGGTTGTATCACTTTGCATTCTCACAACAATGTATGAGGGCCCTAATTGCACCTCATCCTCACCAGAACTTGGAGTTTTCAGGGGTTTATTATTTTTTTGTAATAGATATGTAGTGATCTCATTATGATTTTAGTTTTCATTTCCATAATGACTAATGATATTGGGTAACTTCATGCTCATACGCTTGTTTGCTATCCATGTCTTTCCTAGCATGTCTGTGAAAAGTTTGTCCTTTAAAAAACATGGAATGTTTATGTTCTCCTAGGGAAATTGTGAGAATTCTTTATATTTTCTGTGTGTGAGTTTTTTTAATCAAACATTTCTTGCAAATATTTCTCTATTTTCATATTTGCATTTATATTCATTTTCAGTCCAATTTATTTTTCCTCCCTTCTTCCTTTGGGTTTAATTTTCTCTTCCCTTTTTAATTCCTTGAGATGCAGGATTAGATTTACTTTCAGATTTTTATTTTCCAATGTAAACACATGATGTATAAACTCTCATTTAGGCAATATAGCTGCATCTCACACATTTATATGTATTTATTTTTAATTTTTATTTATTTATTTACTTATGGCTGTGTTGGGTCTTCATTTCTGTGCGAGGGCTTTCTCTAGTTGTGGCAAGTGGGGGCCACTCCTCATCGTGGTGCGCGGGCCTCTCACTATCGCGGCCTCTCTTGTTGCGGAGCATAGGCTCCAGACGCGCAGGCTCAGTAAGTGTGGCTCACGGGGCTAGTTGCTCCGCGGCATGTGGGATCTTCCCAGACCAGGGCTCGAACCCGTGTCCCCTGCATTGGCAGGCAGATTCTCAACCACTGTGCCACCAGGGAAGCCCTATATGTATTTTTTATTCAGTCCAGAATGTTTGTTAATTTCCTTTGTGACTTCCTCTTTGACAGAGTGTTATTATCTGTGTTTCTAGTATTCAAGTGTTTGGGGGGATTCTCCAGATATCTTTTTAATACTTACTCTAGTCTATTCAGTTTGTTCCCAGTTCTTTAAATCTGTTGAGGTTAATTTTAAGGTCCAAAATATGGTCACCTGGTGAATGTTTCATGCGTGCTTGAAAATGTGTATTCTGTTGTTGTTTACTGGAGGGTTCAATTAGACCAAGTTGTTTGATGGTATTGTTAAAGTCATATATCCTTAATGTTTTCCTGTCTCTGGGAAAGAAGTGAAGTCTCTACCTGTAATTGTAATCTTGTCTATTTTCCTTTCAGTTCTATCAGTTTATTCATAAATTTTGAAGAAAATGTGCATATACCTATATAATTGTTATATCTTAATGAATTGGTTTCATCATCTTTATGAATTTTCTTCTTTATTTCTGATAATATTTTTGATTCAGAAGTCTATGTTATTTGATTTTGGTGTACCCAATCCATCTCTCTAATTACTATTAAACATTAAACATCTTTCTGTTTTAATTTTAATATATCTGTGTTCATATATTTAAAGTAGATTTCTCTTAGGTTTTTAAAAAACCAAGAAATTATATACTATCTGCCACTCTGTTTTTTTTTTTAATTGGGTGTTTAGAATAATTGCTATAGCTTAGTTGATCATGGAATTTAAATCTACCATCTTGATTGTTTTGTCCCATCTGTTCTTTTTTCCTTTTTATTCCTTGTTCTGAAAAACAAAACAGTGATTTTTTTTAACTGACTCTGTATTATTTCCATTATTGGCTCTTTAGTTTTTTCTTTTTTAATTTTAGTGGTTTCATTAACACCTAAACTATACAACATTAATATATCATAGTCTATTTTTAAACAGTATTATATCATTTCACATAGTATTTAAATCTTGCAGCAATATAGTCTCATTCTTCTATGTCATCCTTTATGCTATGTTTGTCATACATTTGAATTTTGCATATAAGTATCACAAGACAGTGTTATTTTGTTTTAGGTGGTCAGTTTCTTTTCAAGTGAGTAAACTTAGAAAAAAAAGTTATTCTATATTTACTTTTATTTTAACATTATTAAACACTCTTTTTCTCTTTGCATGGATCCAAGTTTCCATCTGGGATCCTACTCTTTCTGTGAAGAACCACCTTTAACATTTCTTGTAGTACAGTCTTTCTGGCAATAAATTATCTCAGCTGTTGTTTGTCTTATAGCAAAGTCTTCATTTTGCCTTTTTAAAAAAAATTTATTTATTATTTTTGGCTGCAATGGGCCTTCGTTGCTGCATGTGGGCTTTCTCTAGTTGCAGCATGCCGGGGCTGCTCTTTGTTGAGGTGTGGGGGCTCCTCCTTGCAGTGGCTTCTCTTGTTGCGGAGCACGGCCTCTAGGCGCATGGGCTTCAGTAGTTGCAGCATGCGGGCTCAGTAGTTGTGACTCACGGACTCTAGAGCGCAGACTCAGTAGTTGTGGTGCACAGGCTTAATTGCTCCACGGCATGTGGGATCTTCCCGGACCAGGGCTCGGACTCGTGTCCCCTGTGTTGGCAGGCAGATTCTTAACCACTCGGCCACCAGGGAAGCCCCTGCCTTTATTTTTAAATATATTTCTGCTAGGATAGAATTTTAAGTTGAAAATTTGTTTTTCTTTAAGTGCTTTCTGTGTGGTTTGCATAACTTGTGATAAGTCTGATGTTAAACTTCATTTCCCTGTCTTCTCCTTCTGGGTCTCTAGTTTGTACATATGTTACATTTAAATGGCTTGATAGTATATCATGACTCTTGGATCCTCCGGTATTTTATTTTCACGTTTTTCTCTTTGTGTTTCATTTTGGATAATTTTTATTGACATACATTCAACTTCCCAGATTCTTAACATTTTTTATTCTTCTGATAATCCTATTGAAGGAATTCTTTGTCAATGATAGCATGGTTATATTTCTAGCATTTTCATTTGACTTTTTTCTATGGTTTTAATCTCTCTGCCGAAATTGCCTATATTCATGTATGTTATCCATCTTTTTCCTTAAATCCTTTAAAATATGAATCATAGTTATTCCAAAATCCTTGACATATTTTATTACGTAGTTAAATTTCAAGATAAACTTTTTAAAGATTTAAGGCATCCAGGTATAATAAACAAGTCACAAAGGAAAAAAAAAACAAGCTGGCCTCAGACTTAACATCAGCATACAATGTCCAAAAACAATTTAACAATGTTCAATAAAATTGTATCCAATCAAACATACTTAAGTTTCAATGCAATTAGGCATTCACAAACATGAAGGAACTCAAGGAATTTGCTAACATTTATTAACTAAATTTTTAGGAAAATCAGTTTGATTATCTATTCATTGCACATTAACTTGGTTAAAATATGAAATTATACAGTCCTATTAGGAAAACTACAATCTGTGGTCAATTATATTTATCTCTGTTTTTTGTGTACATGCACAGAAAAATGTCTACAGTCACCAAATGCAAAATATAATTGTTTATGGCTGGTGCAAGCAGGATAAACCTCACTAGTAAATATGTACTTTTGAGTATTCCTACAAAGTAAAAAATGATCATGTATTAACTTTACAAATTGTTTTTCTTTCAAAGAAATTTTATCAAATTAAGTATATACATTTCCAGTTTAAAAACACTCTGCCTATAGAATACTCTTCAGCTGACTTTTGTGGCTGATGCTTTGTTTGAGGTTTTGTTTTTTTAAATCATTCCCCATAGGATATGTTTCTCAATTTATAACTGACCAGTAGTCTTGCTAGGTCTTAAAGGGTCTGTTTTAAATACTGAAGAATCTATACTTTTCCTGGACAAAAGGATAGCATGTATATTTTTCTCTTTGGATTATCTTAAACTGGAGTTAATTTATTTCCAGTATTCTGATTCTGTGTTTTTCATTTTGGCTGAGAAAGTTCATCTAGAAACTATACCAATTCTGATTTCCTTCTTCTGTATTGCTTTGCTAACCCTTATACATTTCCATCCACCTGCCTTACTAGCAACCTCCCTATGTGCTTTACTGTGACAACTAGATACTAGTCAGTCTACTAATACTGTTTGGGAAGCTTTGTAGTAGCTTAAATTATCCTGGATAAATTCCTGTTGTTATGCCTTACCACTTTGCTCTTTCTTACCCTAGAGCATTTTTTTCAAAGTGCCCTCATTAGTGTCTCTGTCCAAAGAAAGCTTAAAAGTTCTTATGATTTAGCAACATAGATTTTTCTTGAAATACATGAATATACATTTGTCTAATTAGTTTTTAAAACATTCACCATTTTAAAGAACTATTTTTATACCTTCCACTGTCTCTTTTCAGTAAAGCACTTTACAAGATGAAATTTATCCCCATAATAATATAAAAACAATAACTATTCTCAGGCACTATCCTAAATGTTTTATATATATTAACTCATTTAAAATAATCCTATGAAGCAGGTAGTATTATCTCCATTTTGAATATAATGAAACTGAAGCATAGAAACCTTAGAAAGCCTAAGTAACATGCCTAAGTCCTAGAGTATGATGTGATACCACTAGGAACATAGGTTTTGGTAAATTTTACTTTATGGTCATATTATTGTAATTTCATGAATAATTTTTATTTATCCTTGTTTTTGTAAATAATATCATGAAAATTTTGCATATATGTTGAAAAATATAAAACGTGTTTACTGTTTAATTAGTAAATTTATGAAACTGTGCTTTGCTATCAAATAAGACAAAATTTATTTCTAAAAATTTGGATTTTAGAATAACATGAGGATTGTTTAAAAAGAACCTGTGTTCTCTCCTTTTGAAAAATCAGTGAAAGCTACTGGTAAATGCTATTGCTTAAAGAACTAAAAATATGCATGGATTAACAAATTTAATGGAAATAATAACAGTGCTGTGATTGTTGTGAGCTAGGAATACTTTTCTCATTATTTTATTCAATGTCTCTGAATGACTATAGCCCAAAAAAAAGGGTTAATTTCCCTGATACTCTTTAACTGTTAGTATCTATGGAAGAAGCACTTACATTAAAAGCGTGTCCTATTTAGAAACAGAGAGAAGGCTTTTCAAAATGCCTAAATACAGAGTATAAGAACACTGTTATAAAAATAATGCTATCATGTACTCAAATGCATAATCATGACTAATTTAACTTATTATCTTGTCATAATTTTACAAAACAATAGAACCTATGGAATGTGTTCTTTTCCTTTAAAACATGAAACTAAAAGAGATCAAACAAGCAAGCATGTTTGAAAATGACACATTAATTTTAAATTCTTGTATTCAAATGGTGTCTACCATATATTAATAGTGACAACTGCAAAATGCCAGGCCATTTACTGTTCATGTGTTTCTTTTTAGTTCAGTTCAACATAAATCTAGAATGCAAAGAGTACTTTAGAGGTGATTTTCAAGGATTTCATCAGACTCAGAGAAGGGAAGCCCTGGGGGAAAAATATCAACCTATTCTTAGAGGACATGAGAGATGGAATTTTTAATAATTCTGAAAACTGAATGAAGTCAAGTATTATCCTTTGACTCTTGATCGAAATTTTGTCAATCACTTGACTTTTTTATTCTTATGCCATCAAGAATGTCAGGACAAGTCAAAACCATATTACTAGTCTGTCATTATGTCCTATTGATTCCTTTCAGCACTTCTCCCATCTCCAATGACCTTGCCTAAGGTCAAATTGTCTTTTTGATACAAACAATCTCTTAAATGGTACCTCTGCCTTCATTCTTCCCTTCCATATCACAACCTCTGTCCCCCAAAACCAGTCCATTTTCAGTGCTGTCATAAGGACTTCCTAAAATTCATATCTGATGGAGTCACTCTTTAAAATCTTGAACACGGAGCTAGACTGTCTGGATTTGAATCCTGGCTCTCTTACCTGGTAGATTTGGAACTTTGAGAAAGTCATTTAATTTCCTAGTGCCTCAGGTTTTTTGTTTCCATGTATAAAATAGGGATGATAATGGTAGCTAACACAATAAGGTTGTTACAGAAATTGTGTTAACGTACATAAATTGTTAAGAGTAGGACCCAATACAGAATAAACAATATAGGCACGACTTTGTGGAAGAATAAAAGAAAAAAAATAGTAAGCAGCCATTACATTTAGTTATATATATGTAAATGTATACAACTAAATGTGGTTTTAGTTATATAGGTATAAGACTAAACGTAATGGCTACCTATGCTTGTTTAAAGGTGTGTGTGTGTATAATATATGTATACATGTAATATATAAAATATTAGTATATATGTATAAGACTAAACGTAATGGCTACCTATGCTTGTTTAAAGGTGTGTGTGTGTATAACATATGTATACATGTAATATATAAAATATTAGTATATATTATAGACACATATATTCATATAAAAGTATTGGGCTGGCCAAAAAGTCTGCTTGGTTTTAAGTATAAATAAAAGACACATTTTTCATTTTCACAAAGAACTTTATTGAATAACATATTCACTAACAAGACAAACTTTTTGGCCAAACCAAAAAGTTGACATTAGAAATTTTTACTCACTGCCAAAAGCCAGGATTAGAAGAAATGTAAAATTGTCAGAGTGGGAGTTCAAAGAAACTTTAATATCTTGTTCTAGATACCAGAATGAGAAAGCAAGCAAAGTAGACGTGGACCCAGGTTATGTTGGTGGCAGAAATCCCCTTTTTCTGGGATATAGAGAATGGGAGAAATCTAGCCCTTGGAAGGAATCAGCCAATAGCAACATTCAGTTTAGGTTCAGGTTCTGAGCATCATATAAAATATAGTATAGCAAAATGAGACAGAAAGAACCGGTCTATGTCTAAGGCAGGTGGGCAGGATATAGAGAGTCTGGGAATCTAACAGGGATTTATAGGGACCTAACCATGAGCAAGGGCCTATCCAGCATCTCTGGAGCTTGATGTCTGCCTTTGATTTCAAATTTTACCCCTGTAAAACTCTTAGAGAAAACTTTTGCCAGAAAGTTTGATACTTTCTACACAGTTACTCTCCAGTGGTTTTGAAGCAATCAGAAGCAACCCTGAACACATTGCTTCAGACCTAGTTCTCAGATGGGTGACAAAATAGAATCAAGCAGCAAATTCAACCATTCTGGTGGTCCCTTGGCTACTGGGACTATGTCCTAGACCACTAACCTCAGACCACTTTATCTTCAGTCATTTGACCACGCTTTACTTTTTCAATTATTGTATATTATGTCATTGCTACCCACCTGTATAGACAGCAGAAATCTCAACATGTTTTGAGCTCTAGTTCTTATAGTTTTGTTCCTTAGTTTTCCTGCAAGTTCTTGTTACCCAGTCTTTGCATTAAGTGATTTCCAGTTCTTTCAAATAAGCCCACCCTGGAGCAGACAGGACTCATTTTCAGGGATGTTCTGCTATAGGTATGAGCAGATTCTGGGACACTCCCCTGATTACTCCAGGCAGATTAGGAGATGCCATTTATATACATTCCCATTGTAGCAATAATGGTATTATTGTGCAATGTTTGGTCTACTTGTGAATCTCTCCACTAGATTTTAAACATTGTGGCTAAAACAATAATTTTTTACTTGTGCGTTTATCCCCTGTGCCTATGTCAGTGCCTGGTTTAAAATGAATAACATAGAAAAATATAATTTAATAAATCAAGGATCCAGTTGACAAAGGTATGAACTAATACTTGGCAGAAAAAGAGCTGAATCCATTGCCTGACAAATATTGATAGAGAAGCTGTCCAAGTATCCTTTACAAAAGGAGGCATTTTCTTGAAATAGTCTAACTTTCCAAGATTTATTTCCTTGCTATGCTAACTTATTCAAATCTCCCATTTTTATGGCAAGAATATTTATATCTCCATTGTTCTGAGGACTAGAAACCAAAATAGTTATAGAGAATACATTTTTAAGCTGTATATACTTTAAAACAGGGCTACATCTTTCATATCTATTTTAAATAAACTTAGAAAATTAAAGCCTTCATATCTCAAATGTATGTTAACTCATTTGTAGAGAAAAGTTCTCATAGATTGGAATTCTGATTATATCATCCTGGAGCTTTATAGACCCAATAAGGAACTGAGCTATTTCAACTGCTGGAAAGGGATGATAGGACATTTAGGATCTTAAGTGGAAGACATCCATGAATGAACATAATGTGAGCTAAAGAGGAATCAAAGTAGGAACATTTAAAAAAATAGCTTATGACTTTTCTTTACTGCAATATACTCTGGAAGTTAGAAGATAACATACCATCTATCTCCAATCTTTAAGTGACATGATTTAATATGTTAAACTTTGCCATTAGAGAATTTTCAAAAATCCATGTATGGTTATATTTCATGATTGGCATCTTTCTTTATTCCCTTCTCTAAGCTTGACTTTCCTTCAACAAGCATATCAATGAATTTCTAAAGCAACCAGAGCAACAAAGCAAAATTTCCCTTTTTGCCAGGTTGGTCCTGTAATTGGCATGAGCTACAATAGAAATAGAACATAAGTGTATGTTTGCACTAATATGAAAAGTCTGTCTCTTGCTCATGTGACATTTATATCCTGGGGTAGGAGGGGAAGGGGAGAAAAATGTCAAATGAACAAGTACATGAAAAGATCATTTGCAAAGTGCCATGCAGGAACAAAATCTGGGCAATAAAACAGTACATGAGGGGGCAGCATTAGTTATGGTTGTCAATCAGGCTCTGACATGAATGACAGGAAGGAATAGACCAAAGGAATATTTGGGGGGAAGAGTATTACAGGCAGAGGAACCAGCAAATGCAAAGGTATGAGGCTGGGACAAGACTGCCAGCTTAACGTGACCAATAGGACACTAAATGGTTAACAGTCAGGTGGCAGAGTTTGGCAGGGGTCAACTTATAAAAACAAAATTATGTGTAGGACATGGTAACAATCTGGATTTTCAAAGTACCGTGAAAACTATACAAAGATTTTCAGCAAGGCTGAAAACATCTAATTTTCATCTACATTTTGAATGACTGATTGGCTGCCATCAGTGAATGACTTTTACCTGACCAAATTCACATAACGTGGAAAATTCAGTTTAGATGTCAGTGCCATGGCCAATGAGTAATGATAGTGTCTTAGACTAGGGTGACAGCAATGAATAAGTAAAAGAGTGATCAAATTTGGTGTGTGTATTAGAAGTAGACCCGACATGACTTAACAGTGAAGTGTGTGTGTGTGTGTGTGTGTGTGTGTGGAGGGGAGTGGTGGTGAGGGAAAGAAAGGTGTTAAGAATGGCTACAGGGTTTTTTTTGGTTTGAGCAACAGAGTGAATGACTGTGTTCTTTACTGAGATAGGGAAGATTGATGGAAAATCTTGTTGTCGAGGGGGGGAGGCACAAATCAAAAAGTTCTGTTTTAGACATGTTTAAGTTGAGATGCCTATTAGTCATTCCGGTGACAGTTGGGTTTATGAATTTGGAGCTCAGGGGAAAAATTAGACATGGGGACATATGTTTGGAACTTACTGCCCAGTTCATAGTATTTTAAGCAATGCAACTAGGTGAGATGATATAGGAAGAATTTTTAGAGAAATAGTAGAATGGAGCTTAAAACCAAGTTATGGAGCCCTTCAATATTCAAAAATTGGGTAGAAAGAGAGTGGTATCTACATAACAAACAATCAAAAATAGGAATGAGATAGTTGTCAATTATGTTGAATTCTGCTGCGAAGCATGGAGATCATTAGTAAAATTAATGAGAGCAATTTTAGCAAAGTAGAGGGCAAATGCCTGATCAAAGAAGGACTTGAAAGAAAATGGAAGATGAGGACAAGGAAAAAGCCATATAATTAATTTTAAGTAATTCTGTGAAAGGGTATGTAAAAGAGGCAAATGTTGGAATGGAATGTAGCATAAAAGTTGAGACTTTTAAATAATAATATTTTTCTTGTGAGATTAGAAATACCAGAGCACATTAGTATAATTATTCAATAGAGCAGAAAAAATTATTTGTATTAGATAATAAGAGAGGATAAACAAAGAGTGAAATACTTAGGAGGACAAGAATGGGTAGGATCCAAGTCACAAACATAGAATCGGCCATTAGTAAGACAATGGACACATCTTCATAGTGTTAGGAGGAGACACAGCTTGGAGAAACCTACCAAATCCAAAAGGTTATAGGTTTGTTTACAGGAAGATTAAATCATTCCCTTCTGTTTCTGTCTTGGTAAAGAAATACAAGGTGAGGTCATAATCCGAGGTGTCCTGATACAGTGGGGTGAACACAAAGGGTACAAGCACAGTAGGAGATGGTTGTGGTAGAATATAGCCCATTTGCATTGGTGATGAGGAGGTCAAATAGCTCAAAGTGAAAAATTTTGCATTAGAATAAATTTGAGTATCTCTATAGTTTCACAACTCCTCTTCCACATTCATAACTCTAATAAGGAAATCAGCAGGGAAACTATGTATTTTACTTACTATGGTTTTGCATTCTTTTTGTCAGGCGAGAATCCTACAAAAGGACCTCAATATTGTTCCTCAGAATAAGTACACATTTTAGTAAGTTGAGGTAATCCATTTTGTGTTAATGTTGCAAGAGTCGTTCAAGCTGTGATTATTTAAATTGTAGATCTTAAAAAAAAAACTTATGGTAATACAATAAGAAAGAGATACCTGTGACTTATACTGTACAAATAAAACTCTAAGCACTTTGGTTTATCAAAAAGATTGCAGATTCTTTTGTAAGATGGTGGTATTCAAAGTTGGGTTATTTTTCATATTTTGAAAATACAATCACCAATTGCACTGAAAACATATCATTCAAAACTTTGCATAATTCATTAGAAGCGTTCTCTAACTACCAAATAAAAGATTTTGAGTTCTTGCTTCCTTTGTTCACTGAAGTGGAATTTTTAGTCCTTTCCTCTACCTCACTTCCATGATGATCTCTCTGCATTTGACCTAAGTACCACTGAGAAGATACTGTTAAGGAGAATAACTCTGTGTTGGGACTAAAAGTCTGTTCATGTTGCTACTGGAATGAGGAGCACCACATCCATTAGCTGCTGCCAATTGCTTTTCCTCTGTTTAACATTTTTCACAGACCTAGAAACTGTGAAATACATTTGTCATAACTACATTGCTTTTATGTCTCTTGCCATTCTTATTTCCTTAACTCCTGGAATAAAACGTAGCTATTAAAATAGGCAAAACTGCTTAATTTTGGCTTTGACCATATGGAATTAGAGAATGCAAAGGATCTAAATTCATCAAACTTTCAATTGTCAAACATACAGACTTTTAAACACTTTTGGATAACTTATATTCTTTTCATCAATAAATATCGACACAAGCCTCTTACATAGCCTCATCCACCAGAGGGCAGACAGCAGAAGCAAGAAGAACTACAGTCCTGCAGCCTGTGGAACAAAACCCACATTCACAGAAAGATAGACAAGATGAAAAGGCAGAGGGCTATGTACTAGATGAAGGAACAAGAAAAAAAAACAGAAAAACAACTAAATGAAGTGGAGATAGGCAACCTTCCAGAAAAAGAATTCAGACTAATAATAGTGAAGATGACCCAGGACCTCGGATAAAGAATGGAGGCAAAGATAGAGAAGATACAAGAAATGTTTAACAAAGACCTAGAAGAATTAAAGAACAAATGAACAAAGATGAACAATACAATAACTGAAATGAAAACTCCACTAGAAGGAATCAATAGCAGAATAACTGACGCAGAAGAACGGATAAGTGACCTGGAAGACAAAATGGTGGAATTCACTGCTATGGAACAGAATAAAGAAAAAAGAATGAAAAGAAATGAAGACAGCCTAAGAGAAATCTGGGACAGCATTAAACGCAACAACATTTGCGTTATAGGGGTCCCAGAAGAAGCAGAGAGATAGAGAAAGGATCAGAGAAAATATTTGAAGAGATTATAGTCGAAAGTTTGCCTAACATGGGAAAGGAAATAGCCACCCAAGTCCAGGAAGAGCAGCGGGTCCCATACAGCATAAACCCAAGAGAAACATGCCGAGACACATAGTAATCAAATTGGCAAAAATTAAAGACAAAGAAAAATTATTGAAAGCAGCAAGGGAAAAATGACAAATACTATACAAGGGAACTCTCATAAGGTTAACAACTGATTTCTCAGCAGAAACTCTACAAGCCAGAAGGGAGTGGCATGACATATTTAAAGTGATGAAAGGGAGGAACCTACAACCAAGGTTACTCTACCCAGCAATTATCTCATTCAGATTTGATGGAGAAATCAAAAGCTTTACAGACAAGCCAAAGCTAAGACAACTCAGCACCACCACTCCAGCCCTACAACAAATGCTAAAGGAACTTCTCTAAGTGGGAAACACAAGAGAAGAAAAGGACCTACAAAAACAAACCCAAAACAATTAAGAAAATGGTCATAAGAAGATACTTATCGATAATTACTTTAAACCTGAATGGATTAAATGCTCCAACCAAAAGACTGAGGCTCACTGAATAGATACAAAAAACAAGACCTATATTTATGCTGTCTACAAGAGACTGAATTCAGACCTAGGGACACATACAGACTGAAGGTGAGGGGATGGAAAAAGATATTCCATGCAAATGGAAATCAAAAGAAAGCTGGAGTAGCAATACTCATATCAGATAAAATAGACTTTAAAATAAAGAATGTTACAAGAGACAAGGAAAGACACTACATAATGATCAAGGGATCAATCCAACAAAAAGGTACAGAAATTATAAATATATATGAGCTCAACATAGGAGCACCTCAATACATAAGGCAACTGCTAACAGCTCTAAAAGAGGAAATCGACAATAACACAATAATAGTGGGGGACTTTAACACCTCACATACACCAATGGACAGATCACCCAAACAGAAAATTAGTAAGGAAACACAAGCTTTAAATGACACAATAGACTAGATAGATTTAATTGATATTTATAGGACATTCCATGCAAAAACAGAAGATTACACTTCCTTTTCAAGAGTGCATGGAACATTCTTCACGATAGATCATATCTTGGGTCACAAATCAAGCCTCAGTAAATTTAAGAAAATTGAAATCATATCAAGTGTCTTTTCTGACCACAACACTATGAGTTTAGAAATGAATTACAGGGGAAAAAAAAAAAACGTAAAAAACACAAACACATGGAGGCTAATTAATACGTTACTAAATAACCAAGAGATCACTGAAGAAATCAAAGAGGAAATCAAAAAATACCTAGAGACAAATGACAATGAAAACACGATGATCCAAAACCTATGGGATGCAGCAAAAGCAGTTCTAAGAGGGAAGTTTATAGCTATATAAGCCTACCTCAAGAAACAAGAAAAACTCAAATAAAAAATCCAACTTTACATCTAAAGGAACTAGAGAAAGAAGACCAAACAAAATCAAAAGCTAATAGAAGGAAAGAAATCATAAAGATCAGAGCAGAAATAAATGAAATAGAAACAAAGAAAACAATAGCAAAGGTCAATAAAACTAAAAGCTGGGTCTTTGAGAAGGTAAACAAAATTGATAAACCATTAGCCAGACTCATCAAGAAAAAGAGGGAGAGGACTCAAATCAATAAAATTAGAAATGAAAAAGGATAAGTTACAACAGACACTGCAGAAATACAAAGCATCCTAAGAGACTACTAAAAGCAAATTTATGCCAATAAAATGGACAACCTGGAAGAAATGGACAAGTTCTTACAAAGGTTATATAACCTTCCAAGACTGAAACAGGAAGATACCAAAAATATGAACAGACAAATCACAAGTAATGAAATTGATACTGTGATAAAAAATCTAAGAAACAAAAGTCCAGGACCAGATGGCTTCACAGGTGAATTCTATCAAACATTTAGAGAAGAGCTAACACTCATCCTTCTCAAACTCTTCCAAAAAATTGCAGAGGAAGGAACACTCCCAAACTCATTATATGAGGCCACCATCACCCTGATACCAAAATCAGACAAAGATACTACAAAAAAAGAAAATTACAGACCACTATCACTGATGAATATAGATGTAAAAATCCTCAGCAAAATACTAGCAAACAGAATCCAACGACACATTAAAAGGATCATACACCATGATCTAGTGGGATTTATCCCAGGGATGCAAGGATTCTTCAAATACGCAAATCAATCAATGTGATACACCATATTAACAAATTAAAGAATAAAAACCATATGATCATCTCAGTAGATGCAGAAAAAGCTTTTGACAAAATTCAACACCGATTTATGATAAAAACTCTCCAGAAAGTGGGCATAGAGGGAACCTACCTCAACATCATAAAGGCCATATATGACAAACCCACAGCAAACATCATTCTCAATGGTGAAAAACTGAAAGCATTTCCTCTAAGATCTGGAAGACAAGGATGTCCACTCTCACCACTATTATTCAGCATAGTTTTGGAAGTCCTAGCCACGGCAATCAGAGAAGAAAAAGAAATAAAAGGAATACAAATTGGAAAAGAAGAAGTAAAACGGTCACTGTTTGCAGATGACATGGTACTATACTTAGAGAATCATAAAAATGCCACCAGAAAACTACTAGAGCTAATCAGTGAATTTGGTAAAGTTGCAGGCTACAAGATTAATGCACAGAAATCTCTTGCATTCCTATGTACTAATGATGAAAAATCTGAAAGGGAAATTAAGGAAACACTCCCATTTACCACTGCAACAAAAAGAATAAAATACCTGGGAATAAACCTACCTAAGGAGACAAAAGACCTGTATGCAGAAAACTATAAGACACTGATGAAAGAAATTAAAGATGATACCAACAGATGGAGAGATATACCAGGTTCTTGGTGGAAGAATCAATATTGTGTAAATGACTATACTACCCAAAGCAATCTACAGATTCAATGCAATCCCTTTCAAAGTACCAATGGCATTTTTTACAGAAATAGAACAAAAAATCTTAAAATTTGTATGGAAACACATAAGACTCAGAATAGCCAAAGCAGTCTTGAGAGAAAAAAACAGAGCTGGAGGAATCAGACTCCCAGACTTCAGACCATGCTACAAAGCTACAGTAATCAAGACAATATGGCACTGGCACAATAACAGAAATATAGATCAATGGAACAGGATAGAAAACCCAGAGGTAAACCCACACACCTATGGTCAACTAATCTATGACAAAGGAGGCAAGGACATACAATGGAGAAAAGATAGTCTCTTCAAAAAGTGGTGCTGGGAAAACTGGACAGATACATGTAAAAGAATGAAATTAGAACACCATACACAAAAATAAACTCAAAGTGGATTAGAGACCTAAATGTAAGACCGGAAACTATAAAGCTCTTAGCGGAAAACATAGGAAGAACACTCTATGACATAAATCACAGCAAGATCTTTTTTGATCCACCTCCTAGAGTAATGGAAATAAAAACAAACAAAAAAAAAACAAATGGGACCTAGTGAAACTTAAAAGCTTTTGCAAAGCAAAGCAAACTACAAGCAAGACAAAAAGACAACCCTCAGAATGGGAGAAAATATTTGCAAATGAATCAATGGACAAAGGATTAATCTCCAAAATATATAAACAGCTCATGCAACTCAATATTAAAAAAAACAAGCCAATCCAAAAATCAGCAGAAGACATAAATATACATTTCTCCAAGGAAGACATACAGATGGCCACGAAGCACAAGAAAACTGCTCAACATCACTAATTATATGAGAAATGCAAATCAAAGGTATAATGAGGTATCACCTCACACCAATTAGAATGGGCATCATCATAAAATCTACAAAGAATAAATGCTGGAGAGGGTGTGGAGAAAAGGGAACCCTCTTGCACTGTTGGTGGGAATATAAATTGATACAGCCACTATGGAGAACAGTATGGGGGTTCCTTAAAAAACTAAAAATAGAATTACTATATGATCCAGCAATCCCACTACTAGGCATATACCCAGAGAAAACCATAATTCAAAAAGACACATGCACTGCAATGTTTATTGCAGCACTATTTACAATAGCCAGGTCATGGAAACAACCTAAATGCCCACTGACAGATGAATGGATAAAGAAGATGTGGCACATATATACAATGGAATATTACTCAGCCATAAAAAGGAACAAAATTGGGTCATTTGTAGAGACATGGATGAATCTAGAGACTGTCATACAGGATGAAGTAAGTCAGAAAGAGAAAATCAAAAGCATATATTAATGCATATATGTGGAACCTAGAAAAATGGTACAGATGGACCAGTTTGCAGGGCAGAAATAGAGACACAGATGTAGAGAACAAACATGGTCACCAAGGGGAAAGTGGCGGGGGTGGTGGGTATGGTAGTGTGATGAATTGTAAGATTGGGATTGACATATATACACTAATATGTATAAAATGGATAACTAATAAGAACTTGCTGTATAAAAAATAAATAAAATTCAAAAAAAAAATCAGAATGTCTGCTATGTCCTGGACATTATGTTAGGTGCTCAAGGCGTATTCAGTGAAAAAGACAGGCACAACCCCTGCCTTTGTGGATCTTGCTCTTTATCGGAAATGATGTATTTTTTAAATATCATCTACTATTACTGTTTTTTCTTTCTGGTAGTAGTATTTTATTTTTTAATTTTATTTTATATTGGAGCATAGTTGATTAATCATGTTGTGTTAGTTTCAGGTGTACAGCAAAGTGATTCAATTATACATATTCATGTATCTATTCTTTTTCAAGTTCTTTTTCCACTTAGGTTATTACAGAATATTGAGTAGTGTTCCCTGTGCTATACAGTAGGTCCTTTTTGATTATCCATTTTAAATATAGCAGTGTGTACATGTCAGTCCCAAAGATATTTTATTAAAGCACGGGAACTACAGGAAGTTAAAGGAGTACAAAATGAGTGGACCTCAACAAATCAATGAAATCAAGGAAGACCAACTGGAAAAAATGAGATTTACCTTGCTATCTGGATGAAAAAGGTTTTCCAGGAAATCCAATTCTTTTAGGCAGAGAAACTGCATAGTCAATGATTTTGAGGCAAGAAAATTTAGAAAGCATTTAGGAGACTTAAAGAAATTCAAGAAGTTTAGATTGTATAATGGGGAGGGTCAAGATGGTAAGAGATAAAAGAGAAAGAGTGGAGGGGCCATAGGGAGTCTGCAGGGAATTGGCAAGTCTGCAGGTAAGTGACTGGTTTTATTCATATGTTCATAAAATCACTGTAGAAAAAGAATGGAATATCTGCAAGAATAGAGTAAGACTAGAAGTAGGCAGGGACAAAGTTATGAGATTGTTGAAAGTAGGTCAGGGGAGATAAAACGATGGTCTGGAACATTCATTAATTCATTCAGAAGATATTTACTGATTAGTCATTATATTTCAGGCAATACACTGTGTATACAGTGGTGAATCACCACAGCTAATAGAAATATGCATTAAGAGGATTTATAATGCTTCGTGATTATTTGGATGGGGGTATGAAAAAGGGGCTTGAGTAACTTGGTGGATTCAGGCCACATGAAAGTAGGAACAAACTTAGGGTTGTGTGCTAGGAGTAGAGGATGCGTCGTTTGGGGCGTGTTTCATTTGAAGTAAGATATCTAACAAGCAGGAGGCTAATGAATCTGGAGCTGTAAGAGATCTGAGACAGAGTTAGGGGTCACCAACTACTAGATAGTTACCAAAGCTTTTAGGGATAGATGAGCTTACACAAGAAAGGTGTGTGCAGAGAGAAGGAAGGGGGCCTAAGATAGCTCTGGGCAGAAAGTAGCCTGCAGGGGGTAAGTGAGGAAAGATGACTACAAAGCAGAGTGGGAAGTAAAGATCATGCATGTAGGGTAAAAGCTCCAGCTTTGTTTCCAGTGAGCCAAGGGAAACAAGCGTTCCAAGGTGAGGATTGATTGGTAAACATACATGAAACCTCTTGACCTCTCCCGTCATCAACAAGAAGACAAAGGAAAAATAAGAAAGCAGTAGTGGAAATATTCTTACTCTAAGTCTGAAAGAATTCTTTCAGTCTCTTTGACTGAACTCTTACTTGAGGATGGCTGAGAGCTCCCCACAAACATACTAATCTTC
The DNA here is from genome assembly GCF_949752795.1 of Hyperoodon ampullatus. NCBI lineage: Eukaryota > Metazoa > Chordata > Mammalia > Artiodactyla > Ziphiidae > Hyperoodon > Hyperoodon ampullatus. The sequence goes on along the minus strand of NC_136922.1, from coordinate 55,375,638 downwards.
ATTATTTTATTTAAAAATAACAATATTTTCTATCTTATTCAGCAAAGTTTAAAGGAGTGGAAGATATGTTTTAATAATATTGCTTGAGACACACAACAATTAACATCCCCCTCCCCATACAGTTTTCCTTTTTGACAACTTTTTTTTTCTGTAAGTAACTGAACTTTCTTTAGATAAATTAAGCATAAAAACCATTTATTGGAAACGTATCAACTAGCTGACAGAATTCTTTTGAAAAAGGGCTACAGAACTGGGCTCAGAAAACAATAGGAAGCAGGAAGCTTCGGTGTTCTAGTTATAGAAACTCATCTGTAGTTTTTTTGTTTTGTTTTAAGTCTTTATGGCCAGGTTTAATAAACTCCAACTACTTTAGTCCCCTTAAAACTCTTTACTTAAGAACCATTGCCTGGGGAGATAACAGAGTGCACTAATTCTATTTTGATTATATGTCCCCTCCTTAATGAAGGTGGTCAGGGAAATGTACTGAGGGTCACTTTGGGACTGCAAACAATGAGGAAGAGTCACTTACCCACACAGGAATCAGTATGCCATTTTCAAAGCGGGAAGGAATGACCTCTGGGTGACTACAAACCCATATTTTATTCTTTATTCTTAAACAAACATTCGTATACTTGATTCTTAATGTAAGCAAACTACAAATATTTTGAACTTCAAATTGCATAAATTCCATTTTTCCTGATTTATTCTTTTGTATTCTCTGATTTTTTTCAAAGCAGGGTTATTGAAATAGATGGAAATACAGCAAACTGAACATGTAAAATTTCATAGGTTAGGTTTTGCATCTGTATATACCCTGAAATCATCTCCATTACCAAGACAAAGAACATATACCCCACCTTCAAAATGTCCTTACACCCATTTGAAATCCCTATCTCCTGTACCTCTCCACTCCGTCCCCTGCCAGCCCAAGGCAACTGCTGATCTGCTGTCTGCTAATATTAATTTCCATTCCCTAGAATTTTATATAAGAGGCATCATGCAGTATATACTCTGTTTTGTCTGGGTTTTCATTCAGCATAATTATTTTGATATTCATCCATATGATTACCAGTATCAACAGTTCATTTTTTCCCACTGCTTAGTGTTTTACTGTATGGCTATACGAGTTTCTTTATCGAGTGCCTATTAAGTTTTCAGTTTTTGTCTATTCTAGATAAAGCTGATATGAACATTCATGTACAATTCTTCGTATGAACGCGAGATTTTATTTCTCCTGGGTAAATACCTATAACTAGAATGGTAAAGTGCTAAGACAGGTGTGTATTTCACTTTAGGCATAGCCAAACTATTTTCCAGATAATTGTTTCATTTTACATTCTTACCAGGAGTACATATGGGTTTCAGGTACACCACAATCTGGCAAATAGTTGGGATGCTCCTTTTTTTTTTTTTTTAACATCTTTATTGGAGTATAATTGCTTTACAATGGTGTGTTACTTTCTGCTTTATTACAAAGTGAATCAGCTATACATATACATATATCCCATATCTCCTCCCTCTTGCGTCTCCCTCCCACCCTCCCTATCCCACCCCTCTAGGTGGTCACAAAGCACCGAGCTGATCTCCCTGTGCTATGCGGCTGCTTCCCACTAGCTATCTATTTTACATTTGGTAGTGTATATATGTCCATACCACTCTCTCACTTCGTCCCAGCTTACCCTTCCCCCTCCGCATGTCCTCAAGTGCATTCTCTACATCTGCGTCTTTATTCCTGTCTTGCCCCTAGGTTCTTCATAACCACTTTTATTTATTTATTTATTTTAGATTCCATATATATGTGTTAGCATACAGTATTTGTTCTTCTCTTTCTGACTTCACTCTGTATGACAGACTCTAGGTCCATCCACCTCACTACAAATAACTCAATTTCATTTCTTTTTATGGTCGAGTAATATTCCATTGTATATATGTGCCACATCTTCTTTATCCATTCATCTGTCGATGGACACTTAGGTTGCTTCCATGTCCTGTCGATTGTAAATAGAGCTGCAATGAACATTGTGGTACATGACTCTTTGAATTATGGTTTTCTCAGGGTATTTGAGTAGTAGTGGGATTACTGGGACGTATGGTAGTTCAAATTTTAGTTTTTTAAGGAACCTCCATACTGTTCTCCATAGTGGCTATATCAATTTACATTCCCACCAACAGTGCAAGAGGGTTCCCTTTTCTCCACACCCTCTCCAGCATTTATTCTTTGTAGATTTTCTGATGATGGACATTCTGACTGGTGTGAGGTGATACCTCATTGTAGTTTTGATTTGCATTTCTCTAATGATTAGTCACGTTGAGCATGTATTTGTTGGCTATCTGTATATCTTCTTTGGAGAAACGTCTATTTAAGTCTTCTGCCCATTTTTGGATTCCATAACTAATATGGAAACATAGAATAAAGGAGTATCAGGGTCAAGTCAGCCATCTACCAATTCAATGAACTCTGAGATTCAGGTAGCTTCTAGGTCATCTTTTAAGGAGACCCTCATCTACTACATCTGCATTTCAGATTATACAGTTGACTCTTGCACAACGTGGGGGGTTAGGGGAGTTGGCCCTCCTCGCCATTGAAAATCTATCTATAATTTTACAGTTGGCCCTTTGTATCCACCTTTCCACATCCACAGATTCAACTAGCCACAGATTGTGTAGTATTGTTGTACATATTTATTGGGAAAAATCCGTGTGTAAGTGGACCCCCACAGTTCAAACTTGTGATGTTCAAAGGTCAACTGTATTTAAAATCAGTTAAATCAATTAAAAGGATTTAATAGAATTGCCATAATGTAAGGCACTTCACTCGATGGTTTGTGGGTTTTTCTCCAATTTTGGAGACATCATATCCTACACCTAGGAAAATTTCCGTCTCTCCCATTTATTCTTCTAGAAGTTAACACACTTTTTCTATGAAGAGTAAGATTAGTAAGTATTTGAGCTTTGCAGACCAAGTGGTTTCTGTTGCCACTACTCAACTCTGTTGTCTATAGCACAAAAGTAGCAATAGATGGTACATAAACAAATGGGTGTGTTGCTGTTCTAATAGTATTTTTTTTTAAGTTGCAGATTGGATTTGGCCCATGGGCCAGGTTTGGCTGACTTTTATATTAATGGGTGACTTGGGAACTCTACTAGTCTAAAGTGGGGTCCAGAGAAAGCAGCTGCTTTGTAATTCCAGATCCAAGTCACAGGTCCAGACTGTGGGGAATGTTTCTCTGTTACCAAGCCATATGACCCAGCAGATCTGATGGTACTAATCTTATTTATTGTGTGTAAAATGCTGAGTGGAGCCTCTGGCAAATTGCAAGAAAGGTTGTATTGTACAGACCAATAAGCAGATCCTTACCTCAGAACACACTGAATACTACTTGATTTCTGCTATGGTACTTCTTTGATACCATTGTATATGAAACCCTGCAGCATCCTGTTCAGCACTCATGCATATGTACCCAGGAAGTCCAGGGTAATTAACTCTTCGTGAACCAACCTTGATAAGTTGTACAGGAACTGATGGCCAAAGGCTTTTGCCTTTCATCACCTGGGTAGACAGTTCTAAGATATATTTTATAAGACTTCCCAGAGACAACTGTGGGAGAGTACTAATTGTCCATAGTGATGGCCAACTCACTTATGCAGCCTTCTGTTTGCTTTCCCTTCTGCATTTACTTTCCTCATCTATCAGTTTGGCTTCCTGGGATTACCTTCCCCAAAACATCACCTGTATCCAAATATTTGTCTCAAACTTATTTCAGCAGAACGCAATGTTAGATACCCTGTTAAAACTCATTTTATATGCACAAAACAAAATTGCATTATTCTAATGTTCCAAGATAAGAGCAAGGTTTTTTTTTCTGCATGCATTTATTTATGAAGAAACAAAATATCCCCCAAAAAACTAATTTAAAATACAACAAAAATAGAGGAAGGTGAATCTTCTTTTCTTCCTCATGTAAATGAAAGAATGATATATTTGAATATAGATTTAGAAATCAAATGTAGTCAAACAAGTATGTCAACAGAGCTGGTCAGCAGTATTTGATATAATTTCAAGTTTCATAAGTGATACCTCTGTAGCTCTGTGTAAAGAAATTAAATTCAAAAGCAATTGGTTTTTTACAGATGAAAACACAAATCTTATCCCTTTGAGAATTTTTCTACTTCCTGTAATCTTTTGTGTGGCTTCTTTCACTTTGCATTTGTCAGGGGAAAGTTTGGCAAAATTGAGGTAGAATATTCAGGAAAGGGACAAAGGAGGAAAAAAAATCAAGATAAATGGTAGTTTTCCCTACTCTGTTTGAATATTTTTTGTTCTTTAATTCCCTAAACTAGAGATGTGCTGAGTGTAACACAATATGTCACTCTTAAACGGGTTGCTACTTCTAGCTGTCACTTTTGATCAGAAGGCACACTGGTTTGGGGCATGAAACTTGCAAATAAAAATCAGGGAAATAAAAGCAATTTCCATTTCCACTTAAAAATTTACAAACTGTGGTGCTCTGAACAGCATGGGATAGTTAAAAAACATGTCTTTCATTTGTCTTGCTTCTACAGAAAATACAATTTGGAGAAAGAGCAAATGCTGAAAATATATCTTTCGGCTTCTTGAATATTTGGGAATGCTGTGAAGAAATCACTTAATTAAAAAAAAAAAAGGCTATGAAGTCTTGTTTCTCTCCTGTCTTGGGCCTAACGTGGCCAAAGAGGCAGTTATATGACATTTTAACTCATTGGTTGATAGAAACATTTTGTATTATCTGCCCAAATAGTCAAAATTTCCAAAACAAAACACAGCTTTTGAGTTCCCCATTGGTTCCTGACTCTATAAATTAAGTGCTTTCTTACGACAGCTGTGACAGTGGTTGATATAACAGAAGCTGAAACAGCACTTAGAATAAACAAATAATCAACACCTAATTTCATGACTAGTTAAATCTCTGCTTTTTCTGTCTGCAGAATCTTGTCTGCCACAACGACTCCTATTAGAAATCATCATATTATTAATTTTCAGTTTTTTCTCAATGGATCATGACTTTTCATCCCTCTTTTGCTAGTAGAATCTCCATGAAACAGAATTTTTCACTTTTTATGACTAAAAAGCCCCATGAGATAAAAACATATTTTATTGTGTATGAAACAATCATGGGCCTACTGATTCTACTTGTTTTAGAAAAAAATCTCACATTTATTTTAAAAAATGTAATTCTTTTAATGCTTTAATATCACTTTGATCAGTTTTGGGTGACATGTGTATCAAATCTGGTCAACTGAACCCAACTAAAAGGTTAAAATGATTTCCTCAAAAGTGATTGTGTAACTATCAGAATGGCCAAAATCTAGAACACTGTCAACACCAAATGCTGGTGATGATGTGGAGCAACAGAAACTCTCAAGCACTGCTAGAGGAATGCAAATTCTCACTACTTAGGACAGTAGTGCTCCTTGATATTTACTCAAATGAGCTGAAAATTGATGTCCGCACTAAAACCTTCACACAGGTGTTTATAAAAGCTTTATTCATGATTGACAAAACCTGGAAGCAACCAACATTCCCTTTAGTAGGTGAATGGGTAAATTGTGGAACATCCAGACAGTGAAATATTAATCAGTGCTGAAAAATGAATGAGCTATCAACTTACAAGAAGACTTGCAGGATTAAATTTAGGGTGGTCGGTTTTCCAGAGTGGTAATTCATTCAAGTCAGCTAGCATTTATTTAGTGGTTACTGCATGCTTATCTGTTTTTAGGTAGAAATAAATCATAGTTTGATATATTTTTTTAAAAAGACATGAAGCGATTTAATGCATATTACTAAACGAAAGAAGCCAATCTGAGAAGGCTATACTGCATGAGTCCAACTATATGATGTTCTGGAAAACACAAACTGTGGAGAAAATTAAAAGGTCAAACCCATTGAATGTAGAACACCAAGAGTGAATTGGGGGATGTTAAGAATGGAGGAGGCTATGCATGTGTGGTGGCAGAAGTATAGGGGGATGGCTGTATTTTCCTCTTAATTTTGTTGTAAACCTAAAACTGATCTAAGAAAAATAGTAAAAAATGCTGACTGGGCAAAGGTAAAGGTTGGGGAGGGGGTATGTAGAGATCATTATAAGAGAAGTAACAATTTGGAATTAGAAGATGCTGCATTACCAGTTAGCAGCTTGGCAATCAATCAGGGCCAAATCTCTTAAACTCTTTCAGATTCCACTTCTACGTTTGTCATATGAGACTGATAATACTTGTCTCACCAGGTTTCTCAGGGAGAATATGAGATAATATAAATGAATATATATTTTATCTATTATTACTTAGACTGTAGAATCTTTAATATAGATAAAGTATATCTAATTATAGGATAGGTTATAAAATAATATTGGTATCTTACAGATTTATTATGCATTAGAATCAACTGAGCTAACACTCAGAATTTTTTGGCGTTTGGTAATTCTTCTATTTTTAGAAAGCTACTCAATGATTACTTGTCTATTTATAATTCAGACTATGATACATTTTAGAACTGAGAATTTTTATCCAATGTCATTTATTGATTTTGTTGTAAGTCCAAAGAAAGGAAAATCTACTTTCCAACCCGGGCATTTCTGCCCTGAGGTCATATTTGAGCACATATATAGGAAGCCAATGTCTTTTGTTTAGATCAGAGGAGAGGACAGTGACTAAATACATCTGTGTTCCATCCTCTCACCTTTGGGAATCCTTACTTTAGTTTTGTTTTAGCCCAACAGATTCCCCTGAGGTCCTGAGATCTGAAATAGCAGTGACTATAGGTCAGGAGTTCTGAGAAACCAAAAGTCTTGGTGATAATGAAGGAGAAGAAAACTAAAACTTTTCCAAAAGGGGATTCCGAGAAGGATTTGGAGTGAATCTAAATTGCACTGTACTCAATCTGCTTTAGACTTGTCTTTGAAAGACTAAATTTGGATTATCATTTCAGTTTTAACTTCCATTCAGAATTTGATTCCATAAGTTTTTCAGAAAAAAATCCATATATTTTGCCTGAAAAAGAACAAGTGCATCTAGTGCTACTTCTTGATAGAAAGAAGCATGGCTGTGACAGGAGGAAAAAGAAGATGAACCCAGAACATCTTAGGCTATAAAGTAAAGAAGTACTCAGAACGTGATGAAGACTTGTCAAAAGGATATAGGAGCCAGCTTGAAGTGGCTCCCACAGGCCAAATGTGGGACAATTTAAAATCAAAATAAACAATATTAATGGGTTATAATTCATGGAAAAAACAAGAATCCATGAGTCTATATACTCTCATAGATAAGTATAAAAATTGGAAGTTTAATGAGATAGGGATATTTACATAGTTTCAAAGTACCTCCTCACAAAATACTTATTAATTCAGAGGAGAAAATGAACAACTTTACAGTGAAGTCTGGGAGACACCATAAGATGTATGGAGTCTTTGATTATGAATCATGTGATCAAAGCAAACATCATCAATAACTAAATAAGTTAAAATACTTTGCCACTATGTGGCATGCAATCAAAAAAACAGTATCCCATGTATCCATGAAGAATGTGAGCTTATTCCAAGTAGAAGGATATGCTACAAAATAACTGGTCAATAATTTTCAAAGGTGTCAAGATCATAAAAGCTAAGACCAAGGAATTGTTTAAAATTGAAAGAAACTAAAGAGACATAATATTTAAAGGTATTGTGAGTCTCAATGTGATCCTTCTGCTATAAAGGACACTACTGAGGTGACAATGCCTGAATGACTACTGAGGTTTAGATAGCAGTAATGTATCAATGGTAATGTCTTGGTTTTGGTGGTTTTAGTCTGGTTACATAGAGAATTTATTGGTTTTAGAGAAGACACACTAAAATATTTGAGGGTTGTAGAGCATCAGGTCAGCCACAGAATCTCAATAGCATCAGGGAAAAATGTCTTTGCCATGCACTTGTGACTTCTGTGTAGGTTTGAGATTATCATCTATTTATGACTCTATCAAAAACCAATCATTAAGGTTAGTAGGAATTAAGCCACAGAAAGGACTTTGCTTATTTTAATGACTTTTCTTATTCCTTTTTGAACTACATAAAATTATCAATGAAAATAATAGTGAATTCTATATCGTGAAAAGTAAAATTTCTCTCACAGCTTTCCTCCTTCCCAATCCACTCTCCAGGAATGAACACTATTAGTGCCCTGGAGTGTATCCTTCCTGGCCTTTTCCTTTGCATGTACTATTATGAGAATGGGCAGTATAGTTAAGACCACACCATGTAGCCAGCCTGACTGACTGAGTTCAAATCCTTCTGCTTAGCATTTCTGCAAATATGAGCACATTACTTAACTTCTTACTGGAATTTATTTCTGCAGTGGGCTGATAATTGTGTCTACCTAATATGTTGGCTATAAAGATTAAGGCATATAATACATGTGGAGACCCTGGAACTGTTTGGCTATAACAATCTTGCTTGTCTCTTAACTTAGACAAGTGTGTCTAGTTTTTTACACACACTCAGAAAATGATAACGCAATGTCTATATAGTTGTGCGATTTTATTTCTTCCATAATCAACATTCACATTGGTTTTTTATTTCAATAAAAATTATGATAATTTCCTAACTCAGATTGTATCATAATCACATCTTTCCATCTGTGATTCCAGAAGAGAGCTGATTAGATTTTCACACTCAGTTAAAATTCTGTAACTTTACTGGTTATCCATTTTTTCACCAGGGATGCAAGGTTTTTCACTCAACAGTAGCTTTGCTCAGAATCGCCTTTGAGGTAATCCTGACAGTGCCAAGAGGTTCAGCAATTTGAGAGCACAATTGCCCACTGGTGCCAGGCCACGGGCAACAGCTGATGTGCTCAGTCATCAGGAGGGGTAACAGGGGAGCCAGCATTAGGAGAAGGGACCAGAAAGATGGGGAAAGGCTTCCCTTTAGTCTGGAAGTTGGTGATAGTGGTTGAGTTGAGGATCCAGTACCCAAAAGGATCAGAATTGGAGTCTGAGTGGGTGCTTATGACACCAGAAGTCCCTGATGCTCCAGGCAGCCTGCAGAATAGGAACCAGAGAACCTCAAAGGCTTAGGAAGGAAGGTAGCAAGCCTCAGGCTCTCAGCCATGAAGGAGGCAGAGTTCAGCCTGGAAAAGTGGGCTGTGAAGACAAGTAGACACAAGCAGCAGCAAGAAAATCTATCCTCCGGACACTGCACCAAAACTCTGCTTTAGTTCAGGACATTTTCTATGAAGGCAAGGACCAAGTCCCAGCCTTTGTGACCAGAGTGTGGCAAGATAAAATGGCCACATTTAGTTGGACATGAGGTATAGGAGCAAGCAGGTCCTGACAGCAGAAAGCCTAGAGCCTGTCGTCAAAGACAGCACGTAGGCTGAGTGTGGAGGCCACAAGCCAGCTAAAATGAAAATCAAGGATTTCCAAATAATCTTGAATTTCTGATAATATGCAGCTCAAAAGACAGAAATAAACTTTATTGAAACAGCATTCTGTCAGGGATGTTTATTACTTTTTTTGACCACCAAGAGCACCAGAATCTTTGCCATAGTAATAAAGAAGTATTCTCTCTTCCAGGAAATAATTTATGACACTTATAATAGGGAGTATTTAATTTGAAGTTTAGTAAAAATGGAAAAATTATTTGTGGATATTGGAAGTAACCACACTGAGGAAAGAGGGAACTTCATGGGTTTTTTTATTATTATTATTTTATTGGAGTACAGTTGATTTACAATGTTGTGTTAGTTTCAGGTGTTGAGCAACGTGAAGCAGTTATACATACACATGTATCCACTCTTTTAGATTCTTCTCCCATGTAGGTCATTACAGAGTATTGAGTAGAGTTCCCTGTGCTATACAGTAGGTCCGTATTAGTTACCTATGTTATATATAGTAGTGTGTATATGTCAATCCCAGTCTCCCAGTTTATCCCCCCACCCCCGCTTGCCCTCTGGTAACCATAAGATTATTTTCTACATCTGTGACTCTATTTCTGTTTTGTAAATAAGTTCATTTATACCATTTTTTTAGATTCCACATATAAGTGATTTATGCTATTTGTCCTCTGTCTGACTTACTTCACTCAGTATGACAATCTCTAAGTCCATCCATGTTGCTGTAAATGGCATTATACCGTGTTTTAAAATATATCAACTTGTATAAAGAATAGAATTCTAATATCCAGTTACAAAGTGTTCTGACAAAGGGAGGAATATCTTTAGCCTGGGTGACAAAGGAAGAAGTCATGTTCTGCCCTAGTTTCTGAGGCTTTGGATTGTGCTGGGGTAAGTGGGTAGTACCTGCTATGTTGCACAACTCCAGAATGTCTCCTTCACATCGTGTTGCATTGTTAAGGACCCGCCCTAGTGTTATACAGTGAACACATCCTGCAGAGGCAGAATTAGCAGCCTTGCTGCTCATCTTTTTCTTTAAAGCTTGTTTCACAGTTGTCTGTACTAGATTTAGCTCCTTCTGTAATTATATTTATATTCTTGGTCTCCACTTTCACAGTTGTTCAAAGCTGAATTTAAGAACTGAGTTTTTCAACTGATATCTGTAGCAGCTCTGATCCCTTCATTCTCCTCACAATGCTTCCCGTATGCTAAGCCTTATGTGCTGTCTTTTAAACAGGATCTCTGCCTCACCAGCATCGTCTTCTCGGTCTCATTTTGCTTCTTCACCGTAAAGGGAGAACTTTACTTTCATAAGCAGAAAGAACCACATTCCAAGTAGAGTCTTAGCTAAAACTATACTGCGACATGCAACTTTTTTAACATCTTTACTGGAGTATAAGCGCTTTACAATGGTGTGTTAGTTTCTGCTTTATAACAAAGTGAATCAGATATATGTATATATATATCCGCATATACCCTCCCTCTTGCATCTCCCTTCCACCCTCCTTGTCCCACCCCTCTAGGTGGTCGCAAAGCACCGAGCTGATCTCCCTGTGTTATGTAGCTGCTTCCCACTAGCTATCTATTTTACATTTGGTAGTGTATATATGTCCATGCCACTCTCTCACTTTGTCCCAGCTTCCCCTTCCCCCTCCCCGTGTCCTCAAGTCCATTGTCTACCTCTGACATGAAACTTCTTGATACTACTGGATGAATATTGGTGTTACTCTCTATTAATATCACTTAATATTTTTAGACTACAAATGATTTTGCAACATGTGGCCTGCTATAATGATATGGTAATATTAACATGAATAAGACCTGATCTCTCTGCTCAAGTTGCTTATAGCTTTGTAAGGGAGGAGGACAGGAACACAGAAAATTAAAATTCTGTGTAAACTCCTTGAGGGTGATGTAATTTCACTGGCTCCTGGAGGGCAGGTACTCCTATCCTTCCTGTTTCCAGTCTCTAGTACATACTTTACCATTTGGTGATTAAACAGGTGCTATTCTAGAATATAAATAAAAGGCTGAATTAGCCTGGCACATGACAACAACTCCTACCAATTGGTTGAAATCGAAAAAGCTACCAATGAGGGAAGACTAGTCAATCTCAGCCTTAAAAGATAAGTAAGGTATTGGTAGGCAGAGAAGTTACAAAAGCATTCCTGATGTAGACAATAGTGGGACCAAAGCCACACATACATGTTCTCTCTGCCTGGTGCTCTCTTCCCCCAGACATCATGTCTCACTCCTCACTTCCTTCAGGTGTCAGATGTCACCCTACTGGAGACTCCTGCCCTGAAGACCTTTTCTAAAGTAATTCTCCCTCCGTCAGTCTCTTTCCCTTGCCTCTTTTAAAATTTTACTTCTTGTTACTCACATATGTATGTATTTTATCTATTTTTTAGTGTCTGTGTCCCCTCATTTAAATATAAGCTCTGTAAGACAGAGAAAATACTATCTATTTTGTCTAGTGTTGAAGCTTCAGATTCAAGAGTGATGCTTAATACAGAGGAAGTATTTAATAAGGTTTTGTTTTGGTTTGGAGATAGTGAGGCAGGTAGGAAGGAAATATAACTGGGAGTTATGATTATTAAGGATAGTTTTAACTAAGGTTTTTTTCTTCCTTGGTTCAGCTCCATGGCAAACAAAGTCAATACTTGGCCACCATGTTCTCTGTTCAAGAGATCACTGGGGTTACCACCATCACTCCCCCATAGAAGCCCTCTCTGCTCCTTCCCCACCCCCAAAGAACAGGCACTTCACTATTGGCAAATTCAGTCATCTCCCAGCATACTTCTGAACTAGCAGAGAGATGATCTTTGCAATAGAAATAAAAATGTGCATGATTCTGGTTATATCTGAACGGATACTGCCATGTGAGATTGCTACCTGTAAATGCTATTTTGCAGTTTCATGACCTGTGTCTATAATCAGCAGCTCTGATAAGCTTTGCCTTCCTTATTGTTCTCGGTTTCAATGTTCACATCTTTATCATTTTTCTTAGTTATGACTTTTAGCAGAGCACATTTTACACCCCATTTCACCCATATTTGCCCAAGCATGGGTAACTATTTCATTGTCTTGAACAGCAGCACTCTGAACCTAGTCAAGTGCTGCTTTAATATTAGCAAAATTATGCCCATCCTTTGCCTGCATCATGTGTCAGTATTTTACTTAAGACACAATTTTCAACATGTGCTGCTTGATCTTGAACCATTCTTGATAAGGGATTTTACATGCTGAAGTTCAGTCTTATCAGGTTAGCAAAGTTCTCTAATTATCAAAATAAGCTATAAGTGCCTAATTATTAAACCTACCCTTTCTAACACCCAAATTGGTTTTCTTAGAAAACTTGGATTGCCTTAGTACAGAGAGGAGAGTTAAATTAACTGTAATGCATCAACTGATGTTTCATGTCAGTTGCCTTACCCAGGATCTAAGGAAGCAGGGATACTCAACACTTTCCATATAGCTTTTTTCCTCCAGAATTTTTGTTCTGACCTGGAGGTAAAACTTAACAGTCAAATCTCACAAAACTGGACAGTTCAGGACAAATTTATTCTATGAACAGGATCCTTAAAAAAAAAATGTTCTAAGAACGGTTTATTTATAAAAGAATGCCAGCACAAAACATTTGGGGGCTTCCCTGGTGGCGCAAGTGGTTGAGAGTCTGCCTGCCGATGCAGGGGACATGGGTTCGTGCCCCGGTCCGGGAAGATCCCACGTGCCGCGGAGTGGCTAGGCCCGTGAGCCATGACCACTGAGCCTGCGCGTCCGGAGCCTGTGCTCCGCAACGGGAGAGGCCACAACAGTGAGAGGCCCGCATACCACAAAAACAAACAAACAAACAAAACATTTGGAATTTTAATTGGAATTCCACCCAAACAATAGGTCAATGAAATTAAAAAATATATATGTATGTATATTTATATACATATATATACACACACATATGTATATGTTCTATATATGCACATAAAACTATAAATCTAGATATCTAAAATTCTCTGCATAAAACTCTATAAAACTCTCTGTAAAACTATATATAGAGAGAGAACTACATTGACTCTCTCCCTCCAAAAATATAACATATCACTCTATTTAGCTGTTTTAAATATTTCAATAAATTTCAATAAATTTTTTGAATTAAAAATAGTGCCCAGAATCAGATATAGTAGGAGTATGGGAAGACCTAAGAGCTGGTAAACAGAAATCTCAAACAAAGCTCCCCATGGGATTTTTGTGAGGAATCTAATGCTTGTGCCTATCCATACATCTAATTGGACTGCTGTGGAAACATCACTTTGTCTGTTCCTAATGTGCTCAATGGAGCATGAGCCATAGGCTCATAGTTTCAGGCTATGGTAATGGAAGACAGCCCTGAGAGATTAAGACACTTAATTAGACTTGTAATTAGAGACAAAGTTAGAGAGCAGAACTCCTGTGATTTCAGTAAGCAACTCCAGCACCCAAGTCACTTATGCTTAATAAATATGTATATATGTATTGGTGACTAAATGGATTATTGAATCTAAATTTGTTCCATAACTCATTTCATTTTTTTTTTTTTTTTTGCGGTACATGGGCCTCTCTCCATTGTGGCCTCTCCCGTTGCGGAGCAAGGCTCTGGATGCACAGGCCCAGCAGCCATGGCTCACGGGCCCAGCTGCTCCACAGCATGCGGGATCCTCCCAGACCAGGGCACGAACCCGTGTCCCCTGCATCGGCAGGTGGACTCTCAACCACTGTGCCACCAGGGAAGCCCAACTCATTTCATTTTTAGCATGGGTTTTACAGATGTCACACCCACACTATGTTAAGATTTCTTTGTTCACGAAAAAAGTTAATCCCCAAAATGACATTGATCTAGTGGCTTAAAAATAAGTCTAGACCATACTAGGGACATGTATAGGTAACTTTGCTTAGATGCAAGACCCTTAAACCTGTCAACTATTCTGAGTTTCTTGGTCAATAAGGAAAGAGAACTTTTTATCTAATGGTTTATAGGCAAACCCATTTTAATAACTTTATCCAAACACAGTCTATTTTAATTATTCTTCTTGTCCAAGTAGAATTCTCCCAACTATTCTTTTTTTTTATCCTGTTATGTTATGCAGTTTTATTTATTTATTTACTTACTTATTTATGGCTGTGTTGGGTCTTTGTGGCTGCGCGTGGACTTTCTCTAGTTGTGGCGAGCGGGGGCTACTCTTCATTGTGGTGCGTGGGTGGTGTGCGGGTTTCTCAGTGCAATGGCTTCTCTTGTTGCAGAGCATGGGCTCTAGGCACGTGGGCTTCAGTAGTTGTGGCAGTGGGCTCAGTAACTGTGGCTTGCGGGCTCCAGAGCTCAGGCTCAGTAGCTGTGGTGCACGGGTTTAGTTGCTCCGTGGCATGTGGGATCCTCCCAGGCCAGGGCTCGAACCCGGGTCCCCTGCATTGGCAGGCAGATTCTTAGCCACTGTGCCACCAGGGAAGTCCCTCTCCCCTATTCTTAAAAACCCTAAGCAGGGAAATAGATTCAGGACTAGGACAGTCAGAACACATTACCATACCTTTGCAATGTACTTGTATACTTCTTTTAGGAAGTAAAGAAAATACAAAGGATAGAAACTTGATTCCCATCTATGTCAAGAGAAGCATCGTTACATTCCTGTCCTTAATCTTTATTCACATCATTGAGAATTGCACTTTGCTACAACTCTCTGTTCGGTAGCTCTAGAGCACGTCAATGTTGATTACATGATTGTAAATAATGATATAGAGAAGTCAGCAGCTAGAAGGAGGCCAGAAAACGAGAAACTGTAGCTGTGTTAAGGGTCATGAAAATAACACAGAACTTGAAGTCCGAAAAATTTTGATTCAAATCACATCTCTTTTACTTATTTGCTGAAAGATCATGGACCAGTTACTTAATCTTTTTAAGATGCAACATGTCCAATATAATGGAGATGCATTCCTGTGAGGACTAAATTAGCACTTTCTGTATATTTCAATACTACTGGGATGTTCAATATAGTAGCCAGCAGCCACTTGCAGTTATTGAGCCCTTGAAATGTGACTAGTCTGAACTATGATATGCTGTAAATATCAAAAACACCCTGAATATTGGGAGACTTAGTGCTAAAAAAGCAAAATGTCTTACTCATAATTTTATATTGATTGCATGTTGAAATGACATTTCAATAATATTTAACCTATGTGTCTAAACTTAATTTTACTTTTATTTACTGTATTATTGTAGCTACTAGAAAATTTAAAATTACAAATATTTCTGTTGTACAGCATTGTCCTGTATGAATATTTTGCCTTTTCTCTCCCCAGTGGACTAAAACCACTCTGAGAGGAGGAATTCTCTCTTATTTATCTTGTCCCAATATCAAGTGAAAATTCTACAAATATATGTAAAATTTATTTTGAATAAAAATAGTGACTTTAATCAGGAGTGTTTAATACAGTTTCCTAAAAAAGCATTGTTTTCTCTATTAATAGGCAAATTCAAAACCGTCTTTCTTGATTTTCATCTCATTTATTACTCAGAGTTCCAAATAACATTTGTTTTGGTCTCACTGTTCCATATAACTGATGGGTTGAAGGAGAAACTACAAGAAAAATTAGAAGGCATATTGAATTAAATGAAGGTTAAAAAAATCCACATATTCAAATTTGAAGAATGCATTTTAATTAGTGCCTATAGCATTACATGGAAAAGAAATTCTGAAATAATCTAAACCAGCACCTCAAAAATAATAAAGAAGAGCCAAGTAAAGTCAAAGTAAGCAGAAGGAAGGGGATAAAAAATTTTAAATGAACAGATATTAGTTAAGTAAAAGGAGAAAAATAGAGGAAAATAAATGTACCTAAAATCTTATTTTTTGAAAGATAAGAAAAATTTATAAATCCCTAGACAGAGAGCTCAGAAGAAAGGTCCCATGTTAAAGGCATAATAGAAGACTATTACAAATTATTGTCGATAATTCAACATAAATGGAATGGAAAAATTCCAAACTAGCAAAACACTAAAAAAATAAATACCCTGAATCATTTATATCTGTTATGTTAATTGAAATTGTAGCTTAACACCTTCCACAAAGAAAAGTCCAGACCCATGCGGCTCCAATGCTTAATTCTATCAAAGAAGAAATGTCAATTTTATGCATACTCTTACAAAAACTAGAAGAGGAAATATGTGAGGTGATGGATATGTTAACTAACTTAGTGGGGGGAATTCTTTCACAATGTATACACATATAAAATTATCATGTTGTACACTTTAAATATCTTACAACTTTATGTGTTAATTATACCTCAGTAAAGCTATAAAAGAATTCCAAAGTACAGATCAATATCCTTTAGGAACATAGAACAAAATTCCTTAGGAAAATTTTAGCTAACTGAATCCAATAATATGTAAAAAGAGTAACTTATGACCAAGTATACAGTTCAAAGATTTTTTGGCAAATGTACAATTCCAGGAATTCAAGGTTAGTTTAACATTATAAGTAATTATTGTAATTCACAATATTTATAGACAAAAAAGCAAAACCATTAAATTATCACAACAGAGTCAGAAAATACTTTGTCAAAATGTAACTCCCACTGATGATAAACAACAAACACAACACAGTAACTTGTGGCAAACTAGCTAACATTGTACTTAATGTTGAAAGACTAAATATTTTCACCCAGGATACAGGAAAAGCCAAGTGTATCCACTCTCAACATTTCTATTCAAAATTGTATTGGAGGCCCTAGCCAGTGCAATAATACAAGAAAAAAATAGTGTGTAGGTAGAAAAGAAGCAGAAAAATTATCTTTATTCATACATAACATAATTCTAAGGAATTCATAAAAAGTAACAGTCAAAATAAAACAG
The DNA here is from genome assembly GCF_949752795.1 of Hyperoodon ampullatus. Classification (NCBI taxonomy): domain Eukaryota; kingdom Metazoa; phylum Chordata; class Mammalia; order Artiodactyla; family Ziphiidae; genus Hyperoodon; species Hyperoodon ampullatus. Next base: position 55,358,357 of record NC_136922.1, on the reverse strand, counting down.
TTAAGTAAAAATTTATAAATGATTTGAACAGAAATTTCACTAAATATGACATGTTAATTGCTTAAAAAAACACATGAAAAAATGCTCAGCATTATTAGTCACCAGGAAGATGCACATAAAATCTACAGTGACATACCCACTAGGCATCCATCAGAATGGTTGAAATAAGAAAGACTGACTATATCAAGTGTTGATGAATATATGTAGTAATTGAGAACCTTTAACATTTCTGATAGGAGTTTAAGTGATACAACCAGTTGGGGAAATAGTTTTTGCAATTTCTTAAAAACTTAAATACTTATCTTGTTACTCATCAATCCTACTCCTAGGCATTTACCAAAGAGAAATAGGCATATATGCACACAGAAACTTACACATGTATATTCATAAGTTTTATTCATAATATTCAAAAACTGGAAACAACCAAATGTCCAATAGTAGATGGATAAACAAAATCTGGTAATATTTATACAATAGGTTATTACCTGGCAATAAATAAGAATGAAGCACTGATCCATGCCACCACATAGATGAATCTCAAAAAAAATTATGCTGAGCAATAGAAACCAGATATAAAAAAGTAAGTACTATATGAATGCATTTATATGGAGCTGTAGAAAAGGCAAAACTAGTGTTAGAAATCAGATCAGGGCTTCCCTGGTGGCGCAGTGGTTGAGAGTCCGCCTGCCGATGCAGGGGACATAGGTTCGTGCCCCGGTCCGGGAGGATCCCACATGCCATGGAGCGGCTGGGCCCGTGAGCCATGGCCGCAGAGCCTGTGTGTCCAGAGCCTGTGCTCCGCAACGGGAGAGGCCACAACAGTGAGAGGCCCGCATACCACAAAAAAAAAAAAAAAAAAAAGAAAGCAGATCAGTCCTTGCCTTCGTTTCAGGGTGTATGTGAAGGGGTGTGGAGGTGAGAGTGAATTTTATTGTAAGGATCATGAGTAAAATCATGTGGACATGTTCTATATTTTGAATGTAGTGATAATTTGTCAAAACTCACTAAAACATTTAAAATGAGTTCATCTTCTGGCTTGTAAATCACATGTCAGTGATGTAAATTTAAATAGTGAAAATGAATTGGTTGCTAGGGAGAGGGAAGATATGAACAAAGTAAACTCATGAGCAGAGGCACCTAGGGAGGAAAGCATATGGCATATGTGGGGAGCAGTGATGAGTTCCATTTGACTGGAACAAAAGATAAATGAATAAGAATTGTTGCAACACAAATTGGAAAGGTAAATAGAGTTAGAACATGCAAGGTCATAAATATCAGAATAAACATTTCAGATATTATTTGTGAACCAGTGAATGATGGGGCATCAATTTGTTTTGTTTGCCTTCCCCTTATCCCTTCCCTTCCCTTCCCTTTCTTAACATTTGGAGTGACATCCTCAGACAAGTGGATAGACAAGTCTCCAGCAAACCATGGGAGAAAGCATGCCATGGTTCCTCCTTAAATGGTAGGATTTCTTTGTTGTCTGATTTGCATAAGCTCCCTGCTCATCAGTGGCAACGTTCATTTGTTTCTATCATGTCAGCCTTTCTCACAGATACCATCAGCAGAGATCTTAAACACATATGTTCACACAACCAAAATGGAATCACAATGGTGGGCTCTAGGCATTTCTGGAAAAAATTTAAAAAGCATTGGGTAAAAATCAAATATTTTATCAAATATATATTTTAGGTACTATTATTTTAGTCTTTCTTTCCAAAATAACTGCCTTCAGATTTGGACGGAAATATGAAGTCTTTGTCAACTATTTATTCCCAACTCTCAAGCTTAATTTCCATTTGAAGAATCATAAGGATTGGTCACATATACTGGAATATTCCAAAGGCTAAAAATTCTTTATAAACCTATAAATTTGTTGAGCTCAATATTAGGCAAGCAGTGTTTTTCAATCCAGATGGCTAATTTGCATGGCTTCATTTAACACCTGACTTTTCTACATATGTTTGCTTATTATAAAGACTGTTATAAGAAATACGTTACCTAAAATTTTGAGAGAAAAAATAGCCTGCAAAAACTGGCTGCCAGATTTGTTTTGCTATTCATGTTTCTAAAATGAAGGAGAAAAGAGGTTTAAAGGATTTGGGGCTTTGAAAAGGCAGTAGCTGTTTTTGCAGCCTCCAATGAATTAGTCTTCTCTTGGATTAACAAGCTATTAAAGTTTCAGATAGAAACATTTTAATACAAAGTCTTACCGGAAAAGTACAGAGTCAAAATTCAAGTACTACTGTTATTTAATAGTTAAAACTGTAATACAACATTTTTCAAAGGTTTCATAATAAATAATAAAACATCTAAATTAAATGGGATTTATTATATTTATATCGATATGATATAGAATTTTGACATCACTCATTTCTTTTAACGTCCCATCAAGCAGAGATTCACAATCCTTGTCTTCAAGACTATTTCAATGTTATTTCCTATTTGTGTGTGGCATTCCTGATAGTTATTTCTTCTTAATGATTATTTTAGCACATTTTTATAATACCACATATCCCATCCATCATTAAGAACTTCACTTTACAAAGTAGCTCAGAAGCATTGTCTGGGGTAGAGATGATGAGATATTGCGACTTGGTCATTTCCATTCCTTCTCTCTGAAATCTTCATTCTGCGTTGCAGTGAATTTGCACAATCATTTCATAGTTATCACAACTGCTTTCTCCTAGGCAGCTAAAGGGAGGGCAGGGGAAAAGCCAGGCAGGAACAGATTAAAAGACAACATTTGAAATTATAGAGATTCACAAACAAAAGGCATTTGGGAACAGGGAGATCCTAGACTGCAATTTTGTCATTATTCAGACTGAAGCCAGAGAGATCGAAGCTGAGATTTGAATTCTACTTCTCCAACCGAGTGTTGCATAGGAGAAGTGCAAATTCTCTTGACCTCAGTTTTGTCAACTATAAAATGATAAAAGCTAACTATACATAATAGGGTCTTGTGAGGACAAAGATAATTTGTAAAATTTTAAACCAAATTAAACATCATAGATAGCTACATGGTAACAACATCAACATCAACAAAAAGCCCCAATATGTGGAAACTTGAATTTGAGTCTTGACTCCAGAATTGTTAATTAGATGAGCTTGGCATGTTTTCTAAATTTCTCTGAGTCTAATCATTTTTTGATGATAATAATTTCATAGAGTAATTGTGAGAATTAAGTGTTACTCTTTTTATGGCAACATACAAAATGGCTGGTTTTTGCTGTGATAGCAGTTCTAACAATTCTAAATGTTGAACACCAGCCTATGGATGAAGTGGCTCTCTCTTCCATTGGCTCAAAATAAAGGCAAGCTCTTCAAACATAATTCAGGCAGAAAATATAGTCAAAGTTCTTTATAATTCTCCAATAATTACTACTTCCAGTTTTGGGGGGGGGTGGTTTGTTTTGTTTTAGTCAGAATGAATGCTTTCTCAATAATCAGGCTGGTGTTTTTCTTTATAATATTCCATAATAAATGCTATCCAGGTATGCTAAGGGACCAGTACTCAAATTTAATTCTGTATTCTGTTTTCCCCTCAACTACTTCTAAAAAAATAATTTTCATAATTCATCTATGTCCCTAAATTGATCATTTCTTTTTCCCATTTTCTTCTGTTTCCTTCTGTTTCTTACACTCAGGAACCTGACCTGTTTTTTCAATAGGTTAAAAATTATCATTTTCTACACAAATTAAAAACCAACTAAAAGATCAGTAGAACACAGTTTTTAAAATTCTACTTCAATTAACCAATTTTTCACGAGTCCATTACTTGTAGAAGGTATTGTGCTAAGCCCCATAGGGATTTTTTTAAAGTATAGATCTCAGTATACTTATAATTTAACTGTAGATTTGAAAAAAATGTACCTACCATGTTCTGGAAATTATGTTAGATACACTATATTTTATTTATTTAGTCCTCACAATAATCCTCTAAAGGTGCATTATTACCATACAGTTGGGGAAACTAAGGCTTAGAGAGATTCCATGTCTTGCCCAAGGTCACATGACTAGGAAATTTGAATTGAATTGAATCCAGTTTGGCTCCGTATCCTTTATTCTTTTAATTGTGCTTACTAACACATGACTTGGCTATGTTTTTAAAAAAACACTCTATTACTGCATTTGATTTGCTAAACATTTTTCAGGGACTTTTCATAAAGGATATTGGTCTCTAGCTTTCTGAGAGTGGTTTTGTCTGGTTTTGATATCAAGGTTAATGCTGGCCTCATAAAATGAGTTGGCACATGTTTTCCCTCTTTTATCATCTTGAACATTAGTATATAATAGGTATTATTTATTTGTTTGGTAGAATTCATAAATAAAGCCACCTGCACCTGGAGTTTTCTTTGTGGGAAGGTTTTTAACTGTGACTTCAACTTTTGACTAGATAAAGGGAAATTTTGGTCATGTATTTTTTTTCTTGAATGAATTTTGGTATTTTGTGCTTTTCAGGAAATTGGTCCATTGTAAGTTGTAAAATTTATTGGAAAAACAGTCATTCCTGGTATTTTCTTATTTACCTTTCTATGTCTGTATAATCTGAAGTGATATGCCCTTCTTCCTGGTACTGGCAATTGTTTTTTCTCCTCTCTCTCACTGTCACACATTTATTTTGGTTACTATGGACTAATGTTTGCAATTTTCCTGATCTTTTCAAAGAGCCAATTTTTAATTTCATTGAATTTTTCTGCTCCTTAGATGTTTTATAAATCACTAATTTCAGCTCTTATTATTACCATTTCCTTTATTCTGCTTATTTAGAATTTAATTTGGTTTCCTTTCTCAAGTTTCCTCACGTGGGAGTTTCTTCAAATAAAAGTTAAAGTGATTTGAGCCCTTTATTTCTAATTTAAGTAATTAGTCCTATTAATTTACTTCTAAGGACTCCTTTAGCTTAATCACAAAAATTTTGATATGTGTTTCATTTTCGCTTACTTCAAACTTTTCTGTTTTCTCTTGTCATTTCATCTTTGTCCCATGGGTTATTTAAAAATGTATTGTTTAATTTGCACATATTTGGATATTTTCCAGATTCCTATCTTACTAATTTCTAGTTTAATTCTGTCTTAGAGAACATATGCTGTATTATGTCTAATCACATAATTTAAATGCATTTTATGTCTCAGAATATGATCTATCATATAACTATCTCATATGCATTTGAAAAGAATTTGTCTTTGCTGATACTTGGTGTGATTTTCTATAAATATCAACGTATGAGATTTTAAAAGTCATTCGAGTCTTCAGTATCCTTAGAGATTTCTACCTACTTGTTATATCAATTATTGAGAGAGAATTGTTAAATTCTTCAATTATAACTGTGGCTGTGTCTATTTCTACTTTTAGTTATACTAGTTTTTGCTTCATAGGTTGAGCTCCTCTTGTTAGACGCAGATAAATGTAGGGTATTTATTTTTCCCTTCATAAATTGGTCTTTCTTTGTCATTGTGTAATGTCCCTCTCATTCTTGGTTCCCATATTTCTTATTCTGAGGCTTACATTATCTGATGTTAACATAGCCACTCCAGCTTGCTTTTGATTAGTGTTTGCATGGTGCATATTTTTCCATCAGTTTACATTTAATCTGTTATTTTTCTATTTAGTTTCTTATAGACAGCATCTATTTAGATATTGCATTTTATTGAGTGTAATAATTCTGCTTTGAATTAGAGTGTTTAGCTGGTTTACATTTAATAAAAATTTTTTACATGGTTAAATTAAAATTTATCTTGCTATTTGCTAGTCTAACCCTTTTCTTCTTCTTTGTCTTTATTTTGGTTTTTTTCTCCTAATCTATCTTATCTCCTTATTGGCTTTTATTTTGTTTTATTTGTACTAATTGCTATAGATTTTCTAAAATTCACTTTTAGTTTATCACAGTGCAACTTCAAATAATATAATTGCAACTCACATACAATATAAGAACCTGACAACACCATGTTTTTATATCTTCCCGCTTAATCTTGGTGTTATTGCTGTCATGCATTTTGTTTCTCTGTATGCTACAAACCCTGTAATATATTACTATCTTATTTTAAACAATTATCTTTTATACTATTTAATAACAGGAAGCATTGCATTCTAAATATACCCATTTTCCACTTCTCTCACTCTTGTATTTTGTGTGGATTCAGATTTCTATCTGATATCATCTTGTTCCTACCTGATGACCTTTCTTTAAGATTTCTTTTTTTCTTTATATTTATTTTTTATTGAAGTATAGTTGATTTACAATGTTAGTTTCAGGTGTAGAGCAAACTGATTCACATATGTATATATATTTTTCAGACTTTTCCACTATAGATTATTATACGATATTGAATATAGTTCCCTGTGCTATATAGTAGGACCTTGTTGTTTATCTATTTTGTATATAATAGTATGTATCTGTTAATCACAAACCCCTAATTTATCCCTCTCTCCTTTCCCTTTTGGTAACCATTAATTTGTTTTCTATCTATTTGTATCTTGTAAATAAGTTCATTTATATCATTTTTTTAAGATTAAACATATAAGTGATATCATATATGTCTTTCTCTGACTTACTTCACTTAGCTTTTATTATGGAAGCTGTGTCTATGTAGAGTTTCTGCTGAAAGATCAGCTGTTAACCTTATGGGGATTCCCTTGTATATTATTTGTTGCTTTTAATAAATTTTCTTTTTGTTTAATTTTTGTTACTTTTTTTTTTTTTTTTTTTTTTTTTGCGGTACGTGGGCCTCTCACTGTTGTGGCCTCTCCTGTTGCGGAGCACAGGCTCCAGACGTGCAGGCTCAGTGGCCATGGCTCACGGGCCCAGCCGCTCTGTGGCATGTGGGATCTTCCCGGACCGGGGCACAAACCCGTGTCCCCTGCATCGGCAGGCAGACTCTCAACCACTGTGCCACCAGGGAAGCCCTGTTACTTTGATTTTTATGTGTCTCAGCTTGTTTCTCCTTGGGCTTATCCTATATGGGACTCTCTGCACCTGGACTTGATTGACTATTTGCTTTCCCATGTTGGGGAAGTTTCTGACTATAATCTCTTCAAATATTTTCTCAGACCCTTTCTTTTTTCTTCTTCTGAGATGCCTATAATTAGAATGTTGTGCTTAATGTTGTTCCAGAGGTCTCTGAAACTGTCCTCCATTCTTTTTTCTTTATTCTGCTCTGCAGCAGCGAATTCTACCATTCTATCTTCCTGCTCACTTACCTGTTCTTCTGCCTCAGGTATTCTGCTGTTGATTCCTTCTAGAGTATTTTTAATTTCAGTTATTGTGTTGTTCATTACTGTTTGTTTGTTCTTTGGTTCTTCTAGGCCCTTGTTAAACGTTTCTTGTATTTTCTCCATTCTATTTCTGGTATTTGGATCATCTTTACTATCATTACTCTGAATTCTTTTTTGGGTAGTTTGCCTATTTCCTCTTCATTTATTTGGTCTTATGGGTTTTTATCTTTCTCCTTTGCCTATAAGATATTGCTCTGTCTTCTCATTTTGTCTAATTTACAGTATTTGAGGTCTCCTTTACCCAGGTTGCAGGGTCATAGTTCCTCTTGCTGCTGTTCTCTGGTCCCTGTTATAAGGATGGCCCAGTGGTTTGTGTAGGCTTCCTGATTGGAGAACTGGTGCCTGTGCTCTGGTGGGTGGAGCTGAGACTTTTCCCTCTGTTGGGCAGGGCCATGTCAGGTAGTGTGTTTTGGGGTGTCTCTGAGCTTAGTAAGACTTTAGGTATTCTGTGTGCTGATGGGTGGTTTTGTGTTCCTGTCTTGTTTCTTGTTTGGTGTGAGGCGTCCAGCACTGGGAACTGCTGGCAGTTGGGTGGAGCCAGGTCTTGGATTTAGCTAGAGGCCTTCAGGAGAGCTCTCAGTGATTTATTTTCCCAGGGCCAGGAATTCTCTAGTGGTCCAGCGTCCTGGACTCAGTGCTCCGACCCCAGAGCCTCAGGCCCGACTTCTGGTTAAGGAACCAAGACCCCACAAGTCGCTCATCCTGCCAGTAAAGGGGATTTAAAAAAAAAAAGTACTAACAGAACCCCAGACAAATGGTTAAAAGTAAAGTCAAACAAACAGAAACAAGGGAACATGCACACACACAAAAGAAACAAAAACAGAACCAGATAAATCAAAAAGCAAGAGAACAACCAGACAAACAAAAGAACCCAAGAACGAAATCAAACAAATAAAATGAAAACTGACAAAAACACAAAACCAAAAAACAAAACCAAATCAGAGTGCCAACTGAAGAATGACGCAAAGAAACAAACTGACAAAAATGATAAAAAAATATATATATATGAGTAAGGGGAAAGAAGACAGAAGAACAGAAAAGCAATGTAGAAATAGAAATATATATAGAAAAAAGAAAATATATTAAAGAAAAAAAGACAAAATCCCAGAGAAATGGTAAAAAACATAAACAAACAGAAACAAAGGAACACACATGCCTGTAAAAGAAACAAAAACAGAACCAAATAAAACAAAAAGCAAGAGAACAAACAGACAAATAGAAGAACTCAAAAACGAAATCAAACAATTAGGAATAAAACTAACAAAAACGCATAACCTAAAAACAAAGACAGACGGGCGTGAGTCGCGACTGAAAGCGCGGAGCCCAGTGACGGGCATGGGACGCTGGGGCTGCTGCTGCCGCCGCCAAGAAGCCTGTGTGCGAGCGCAGGTCACTGTCCACACCGCCCTTCCGGGAGCCGGTGCAGCCCGCCACTGCCAGGGTCCTGGGATCCAGGGGCGGCTTCCCTGGGAGAACGCACGGCGCGCCTCAGGCTGGTGCAACGTCACGCCGACCTCCGCCGCTGCAGGCTCGCCCCGCACTCCGTGCCCCTCCCTCCCGCCCGGCCTGAGTGAGCCAGAGTCCCCGAAGAGGCTGCTCCTTTAACCCTGTCCTGTCTGAGCGAAGAACAGACGCCCTCCGGCGACCTACACGCAGAGGCGGGGCCAAATCCAAAGCTGAGACTCAGGAGCTGTGAGAACAAAGAAGAGAAAGGGAAACCTCTCCCAGCAGCCTCAGAAGCAGCGGATTAAAGCTCCACAATCAACTTGATGTACCCTGCATCTGTGGAATACATGAATAGACAACAAATCATCACAAATTGAGGAGCCAGGAGTCAGTGCTGTGCCTCTGAGGTGGGAGAGCCAACTTCAGGACACTGGTCCACAAGAGACCTCCCAGCTCCACATAATATCAAATGGCGAAAATCTTCCAGAGATCTCCATCTCAACACCAGCACCCAGCTTCACTCAACGACCAGCAAGCTACAGTGCTGGACACCCTATGCCAAACAACTAGCAAGACAGGAACACAACGCCACCCATTAGCAGAGAGGTGGCCTAAAATCATAAAAAGTCCGCAGACACCCCAAAACACACCACCAGACGTGGACCTGCCCACCAGAAAGACAAGATCCAGCCTCATCCACCAGAACACAGGCACTAGTCCCCTCCACCAGGAAGCCTACACAACCCACTAAACCAACCTTAGCCACTGGGGACAGACACCAAAAACAACGGGAACTACGAACCTGCAGCCTGCAAAAAGGAGACCCCAAACACAGTAACATAAGCAAAATGAGAAGACAGAAAAACACACAGCAGGAGAAGGAGCAAGATAAAAACCCACCAGACCTAACAAATGAAGAGGTAATAGGCAGTCTACCTGAAAAAGAATTCAGAATAATGATAGTAAAGATGATCCAAGATTCTATTTCCAACATCCAAAATCTTGGAAATAGAATAGACAAAATGCAAGAAACAGTTAACAAGGACCTAGAAGAACTAAAGATGAATCAAGCATCGATTAAAAACACAATAAATGAAATAAAAAATACTCTAGATGGGATCAATAGCAGAATAACTGAGGCAGAAGAACGGATAAGTGAAGTGGAAGATATAATAGTGGAAATAACTGCTGCAGAGCAAAATAAAGAAAAAAGAATGAAAAGAACAGAGGACAGTCTCAGAGACCTCTGGGACAACATTAAACGCACCAACATTCGAATTATAGGGTTTCCAGAAGAAGAAGAGAAAAAGAAAGGGACTGAGAAAATATTTGAAGAGATTATAGTTGAAAACTTCCCTAATATGGGAAAGGAAATAGTTAATCAAGTCCAGGAGGCACAGAGAGTCCCATACAGAATAAATCCAAGGAGAAATACGCCAAGACACATATTAATCAAACTGTCAAAAATTAAACACAAAGAAATCATATTAAAAGCAGCAAGGCAAAAACAACAAATAACACACAAGGGAATCCCCATCAGGATAACAGCTGATCTCTCAGCAGAAACTCTACAAGCCAGAAGGGAGTGGCAGGACATAATTAAAGTGATGAAGGAGAAAAACCTGCAACCAAGATTACTCTACCCAGCAAGGATCTCATTCAGATTTGATGGAGAAATTAAAACGTTTACAGACAAGCAAAAGCTGAGAGAGTTCAGCACCACCAAACCAGCTTTACAACAAATGCTAAAGGAACTTCTCTAGGCAAGAAACACAACAGAAGGAAAAGACCTACAATAACGAACCCAAAACAATTAAGAAAATGGGAATAGGAACATACATATTGATAACTACCTTAAATGTAAATGGACTAAAAGCTCCCACCAAAAGACACAGATTGGCTGAATGGATACAAAAACAAGACCCATATATATGCTGTCTACAAGAGACCCACTTCAGACCTAGAGACACATACAGACTGAAAGTAAGGGGATGGAAAAAGATATTCCATGCAAATGGAAACCAAAAGAAAGCTGGAGTAGCAATTCTCATATCAGACAAAATAGACTTTAAAATAAAGACTACTAAAAGAGACAAAGAAGGACACTACATAATGATCAAGGGATCAATCCAAGAAGAAGATATAACAATTGTAAATATTTATGCACCCAACATAGGAGCACCTCAATACATAAGGCAAATACTAACAGCCATAAAAGGGGAAATCGACAGTAACACAATCATAGTAGGGGACTTTAACACCCCACTTTCACCAATGGACAGATCATCCAAAATGAAAATAAATAAGGAAACACATGCTTTAAACGATACATTAAACAAGATGGACTTAATTGATATTTATAGGACATTCCACCCAAAAACAACAGAATACACATTTTTCTCAAGTGCTCATGGAACATTCTCCAGGATAGATCATATCTTGGGTCACAAATCAAGCCTTGGTAAATTTAAGAAAATTGAAATTGTATCAAGTATCTTTTCCGACCACAATGCTATGAGACTAGATATCAATTACAGGAAAAGATCTGTAAAAAATACAAACACATGGAGGCTAAACAATACACTACTTAATAACGAAGTGATCACTGAAGAAATCAAAGAGGAAATAAAAAAATACCTAGAAACAAATGACAATGGAGACACGATGACCCAAAACCTATGGGATGCAGCAAAAGCACTTCTAAGAGGGAAGTTTATAGCAATACAATCCCACCTTAAGAAACAGGAAACATCTCGAATAAACAACCTAACCTTGCACCTAAAGCAATTAGAGAAAGAAGAACGAAAACATCCCAAAGTTAGCAGAAGGAAAGAAATCACAAAAATCAGATCAGAAATAAATGAAAAAGAAAAGAAGGAAACGATAGCAAAGATCAATAAAACTAAAAGCTGGTTCTTTGGGAAGATAAACAAAATTGATAAACCATTAGCCAGACTCATCAAGAAAAAAAGGGAGAAGACTCAAATCAACAGAATTAGAAATGAAAAAGGAGATGTAACAACTGACACTGCAGAAATACAAAAGATCATGAGAGATTACTACCAGCAACTATAGCCAATAAAATGGACAACCTGGAAGAAATGGACAAATTCTTAGAAATGCACAACCTGCCAAGACTGAATCAGGAAGAAATAGAAAATATGAACAGACCAATCACAAGCACTGAAATTGAAACTGTGATAAAAAATCTTCCAACAAACAAAAGCCCAGGACCAGATGGCTTCACAGGCGAATTCTATCAAGCATTTAGAGAAGAGCTAACACCTATCCTTCTCAAACTCTTCCAAAATATAGCAGAGGGAGGAACACTCCCAAACTCATTCTACGAGGCCACCATCACCTTGATACCAAAACCAGACAAGGATGTCACAAAAAAAGAAAACTACAGGCCAATATCACTGATGAACATAGATGCAAAAATCCTCAACAAAATACTAGCAAACAGAATCCAACAGCACATTAAAAGGATCATACACCATGATCAAGTGGGGTTTATTCCAGGAATGCAAGGATTCTTCAATATACGCAAATCAATCAATGTGATACACCATATTAACAAGTTGAAGGAGAAAAACCATATGATCATCTCAATAGATGCAGAGAAAGCTTTCAACAAAATTCAACACCCATTTATGATAAAAACCCTGCAGAAAGTAGGCATAGAGGGAACTTTCCTCAACATAATAAAGGCCATATATGACAAACCCAGAGCCAGCATCGTCCTCAATGGTGAAAAACTGAAAACATTTCCACTAAGATCAGGAACAAGACAAGGTTGGCCACTCTCACCACTCTTATTCAACCTAGTTTTGGAAGTTTTAGCCACAGCAATCAGAGAAGAAAAGGAAATAAAAGGAATCCAAATCGGAAAAGAAGAAGTAAAGCTGTCACTGTTTGCAGATGACATGATACTATACATAGAGAATCCTAAAGATGCTACCAGAAAACTACTAGAGCTAATCAATGAATTTGGTAAAGTTGCAGGATACAAAATTAATGCACAGAAATCTCTGGCATTCCTATATACTAATGATGAAAAATCTGAAAGTGAAATCAAGGAAACACTCCCATTTACCATTGCAACGAAAAGAATAAAATATCTAGGAATAAACCTACCTAAGGAGACAAAAGACCTGTATGCAGAAAATTATAAGACACTGATGAAAGAAATTAAAGATGATACAAATAGATGGAGAGATGTACCATGTTCTTGGATTGGAAGAATCAATATTGTGAAAATGACTCTACTACCCAAAGTAATCTACAGATTCAACGCAATCCCTATCAAACTACCACTGGCATTTTTCACAGAACTAGAACAAAAAATTTCACAATTTGTTTGGAAACACAAAAGACCCCGAATAGCCAAAGCAATCTTGAGAACGAAAAATGGAGCTGGAGGAATCAGGCTCCCTGACTTCAGACTATACCACAAAGCTACAGTAATCAAGACAGTATGGTACTGGCACAAAAACAGAAAGATAGATCAATGGAACAGGATAGAAAGCCCAGAGATAAACCCACGGACATATGGTCACCTTATCTTTGATAAAGGAGGCAGGAATGTACAGTGGAGAAAGGACAGTCTCTTCAATAAGTGGTGCTGGGAAAACTGGATAGGGACATGTAAAAGTATGAGATTAGATCACTCCCTAACACCATACACAAAAATAAGCTCAAAGTGGATTAAAGACCTAAATGTAAGGCCAGACACTATCAAACTCTTAGATGAAAACACAGGCAGAACACTCTATGACATAAATCACAGCAAGATCCTTTTTGACCCACCTCCTAGAGAAATGGAAATAAAGACAAAAATAAACACATGGGACCTAATGAAACTTAAAAGCTTTTGCACAGCAAAGGAAACCATAAACAAGATCAAAAGACAAACCTCAGAATGGGAGAAAATATTTGCAAATGAAGCAACTGACAAAGGATTAATCTCCAAAACTTATAAGCAGCTCATGCAGCTCAATAACAAAAAAACAACCCAATCCAAAAATGGGCAGAAGACCTAAATAGACATTTCTCCACAGAAGATATACAGACTGCCAACAAACACATGAAAGGATGCTCAACATCTTTACTCATTAGAGAAATGCAAATCAAAACTACAATGAGATATCATCTCACACCAGTCAGAATGGCCATCATCAAAAAATCTAGAAACAATAAATGCTGGAGAGGGTGTGGAAAAAAGGGAACACTCTTGCACTGCTGGTGGGAACGTGAATTGGTACAGCCACTATGGAGAACAGTATGGAGGTTCCTTAAAAAACTACAGATAGAACTACCATATGACCCAGCAATCCCACTACTGGGCATATACCCTGAGAAAACCATAATTCAGAAAGAGTCATGTACCAAAATGTTCATAGCAGCCCTATTTACAATAGCCCAGAGATGGAAACAACCTAAGTGTCCATCATCGGATGAATGGGTAAAGAAGATGTGGCACATATATACAATGGAATATTACTCAGCCATAAAAAGAAATGAAATTGAGCTATTTGTAATGAGGTGGATGGACCTAGAGTCTGTCATACAGAGTGAAGTAAGTCAGTAAGAGAAAGACAAATACTGTATGCTGACACATACATATGGAATTTAAGAAAAAAAATGTCATGAAGAACATAGGGGTAAGACAGGAATAAAGACACAGACCTACTAGAGAATGGACTTGAGGATATGCGGAGGGGGAAGGGTAAAAAAAAAACAAAAAAACAAAAAACAAAAAAACAATTTATCAAAAAAAAAAATTCTATTCTTTCTACTGATATTTCTAGTATGCTAATTTTTAAAATACGGGAATGAATGTTTTCCCCAGAGGATCAACTAAACAAAATATTATGTACTAAAACCTGGAAGAGTAGCTAACATTTATTGGTGTTTATTTTGAGTCAGGTATTACTCCAAGTATTTTACTTATATTAAATAATTTAATGGTCATAACAACCACTGAGGAAGATTCTATTAATATAAACATCTTTCAGATGAAAAACCTGAGGCCCAGAGAGGTTAAGTACCTTGCCCAGGATCACACAACTTGTAAGTTGAGGAACTGAGATTTGAATCCAGGAATCTCTATGTTTAAAATCTCTATGCAATATTGTCATTTCCATAACCGTCCTACACAGTATTAATATATGAGGTAAATTATATTAAGCCCTGGGCATAGAACCACATGCAAAGTAGGTGTTCAATAAATGCCAGTTCCTTCTGCTCATCTACTGTCCTCTGAACCAGCAAAACAAAACAAAACAAAACAAAACAAAAAAAAACCAAAGCTAAAGCAGTGTGCCAGCTGAAGAATAAAGCAAGGAAACAGAGCAAACTGATAAAAATGATTTCAAAAATAATAAAATAAAAAGGGAAAAAACAGAGGACAACAGAAAAGCAAAGTAGAAATGGAAATACAAAAAAAGAAAAATAAAAAATATGTTATAAAACACAGAGATCCCAAAAGACTAACTAAAATAACAAAATAAAACAACGAATTTTTAAAAAAGAAAGAAAACCAGAATAAAACAAAAAGCCAGGACCAACAACAGAATGAATCAAAATATAATAAAATTAATAGTAATAATTATGTTTTCCTGGGGTCTCTGCTGTAAGTGTCCTTGCACACACCCTAAGCCACAGCCCACCTCCGCCTCCCCAAGAGGGTCTCCTCTGCCTCTGGGCTGGTCTCTGGACCTGATGTGGGCCCTGTGACCACTCATACTCTGATCTGGCCCAATTCCTACATGTGCTTGACCCCAAAGTCCACAGCTGCTAGAGCTAGACCGTTTTCAGTTGTTGGAATACTCAGTGTCTACTCAGATATTCCATAGTTGTGGGGTCTACCTAGCTGATTGGGATTTAATCTGCAGCTTGTACAGCTGATGGAAAGATTTTGGATCTTCTTCCTTAGTTGCCCAGTCCCTGGGGTTCAGCTTTGGTTTTATCCCCACCTCTGTGTGTGGTTCACCCACAGGAGTCTGGTCCTGAGGCTGCCTTGGAGCTCTTGGTTCTGCCCCAGTGAGAACACGGTGCAGAGGTGGTGTGACTGCTTGGATCATGGGAGCCCCAGCAATGCCAAATGTGCAGGGAAGCCAGCACCCATGGGCACAAGAGATATGGCCCTAGTGCGGGCCTTTTCTGATGTCTGGCAGCAGGCACGTGAGAGCCACCCCTGAGAGGGACTTTTTTTTTTAATTGCCCTGCAGCTGGCACGTGAGGGCCAGCTCTAAGGTTTTTTTTTTTTTTTTTTATTGCTCAGGAACCGGCACCAGCATGTGGGGAGAGAGGTTACAATAGTGGTTCTTCCCACTGCATGTGACTCAGCAGTAGTGCCCTGCTTCCATGGCAGTCTGGTCTTCCTCCATTCCCTGCTGCAGATTTCCTCCCTCCCGCCCCCTCAGTCTATCACCCCACAGCCAACAGCAGCTCTTGCTTTGGGCCTGTTCTCCAATCCCCACGCTCCAGCTCCCAGCCCCCTTGCAAACCTGTGAACACGTGTCAGTCCGGGGCATGTAGGACCGTGGTACAGACCATCTGTGTATTTCTCACTCTGTCCCATGTGCCACAGATTTGCCGGTACACCCTCTTCCAACAGCCTCCAACTCCCCTTCTGTCCCAATCAATTTCCCTGTCAGAGAGGGGTTTTCCCCGAATCTTGGAATCTCTCCTCTGCTTCAGCTCCCCTGCCCTGGGGCTCAGGCCCCGTCCTTCTTCTTCTCCTCCCATTTTTGTTTCCGTCCTACACAGTTATGCAGGGATCTTTATAGTTCTTTCCGGTGTCCAAGGTATCCTGCTAGTTTTCAGCCAGTGTTCTGTGAGAACTGTTGCATCTATAGATGTATTCCTGATGCATCCGTGGAGATAGATGAACTCCACGTCCTCCTCCTCCTTTGACATCTTGAATCTCCCTCTGGGCTCTTATCTCTTAAAATAATTGTCCTGTTCTTACTCTCATTACTTTCTAAGATACTAATTCTACATGTGGTAGATGGTTTGACAATAGCCCAATGTTTTGGATGTTCTGTTAAACTGATTATCATGTTTTTCTTTGTGTCTTTCAGTTTGGATAATTTATATTAAACTATCTTAAAGATCACTGATTCTTCCTGGAACATGTCCATTTTATTGCTAAAAGCCTACTAGTGGAACACTTCATCTCTGATAATCTTTTCATTTCTTAAATTTCTTAGTTTTATATAATTTTCATTTCTCTGATGAATTTCCTCATCTCTTCATACATGTTGTCCATATTTTCTTTTTACTGTAACTTTTAATATATTAATCATAGTTATTTTAAAGTGTCTGACATTTCAAGTATCAGGATAATCTCTGGGTCTGGTTTTGTGGATTGACTTATCTCTTGACAATGGGTCTTACTTTTTTGTGTGTGTGTGGTACACGGGCCTCTCACTGTTGTGGCCTCTCCCTCTGTGGAGCACAGGCTCCAGACGCGCAGGCTCAGTGGCCATGGCTCACGGGCCCAGCCACTCTGCGGCATGTGGGATCTTCCCGGACCAGGGCACGAACCCATGTCCCCCTGCATCGGCAGGTGGACCCTCAACCACTGTGCCACAAGGGAAGCCCTTATGTTTTTTTTTTCCTTGCATTTTTATGTCTCAAATTTTGGAATAAATTCTAGGCATTGTGATTAAAAGAAAAGTGGAGACTAAGTTAAATAATATTTACACCGAGAAATACCCCTTCTTTTCTAAGCCATTAGTGTAGAGGATTGAGTTAATCTAGCTGCCAGTTGGTTTGTTTTTAAGTTTTGATTTTGCTATAGTTTCCTTCAGAGTAACACACTTTAAGGTGATAATTCCTGTTGTGTCTGGAACTCCCAGTGATTCTCAATTATTGGGTAGGCACCTACTTGACCTTTAAAGATTTATTAAATTGTTACTTTTTCTCTTCTGCTTGCCTTTATATCTGTTACCTCTTCTTCTCATGCTCTGTTTAATAGAGACACAGTTTATGTACTCTGTTTCTCCTCATGGGGTCTTATTTCTATGAAATTCAGTTCAATTTATTATTTTATGTTTGTAGCTTGCTAATGAGCCTTAAAAGCATTTGATTGCATAGATTACCCAGATTTTACATTTAATAATGTAGAATCTCTTGCTATATTCTACATCCTAACCAGAAGTGGAACTTGAGCACAAGAACATTTGGAATACAATTTTTGACTATTTATCCTAAGACCAAAGACTGAAAAAGTATATAAGCAAATATTGAATTCTAGCTAATATGTTTGTATATATGTATTCATATTCCCTTTCCCTCTTTTATACAATGGAATGACAAATTATAAATGCAGAAGGAATGGTACAGTTAGAAAATCACATTTTGGCAATCAACACACCAATTGAGAAAAGGATTATAAATTAATACTAAAGTTTATGGGTGAAAGTTTGATGAGGAACAAGATACAGTCTCAAAATATCTCCCCAAGAAATACTTATAAATTACAAAACCAAAAATAGAAACACCTGGCTGCCACCATCTTAACCATGGGATTAAAGCTGTCATAAACAGGATTAAGACAGGAGGATGTGTTTCTCCTGACAAGATGAACTGAAAATGATACAACACCACTTCTGTGATAATTCTGCCAAATATAAATCACCTGAATCTGATCATAAGGAAATATTAAACAAATCCAATTATTGGACATTGTACAAAATAATTGGATGTCTCTTTAAAATTGTCAAAGATATGAAAGACAAAAAATGATAATAATAAAGACCTAACAATTATATTCTATATTAAAGGAGGCTAAAGGGCATGACACTAAGTGAATCAGATCTTGGACCACAATAACTTTTGCTTTTGCTCTACTTAGACATTATTGGAGCTTGTTTAGTTTGTTAACAGGATCTGTAATTCAGATGATAGTATATCAGTGATAATTTAGTGATTATGATTATCACATGGTGGTTATGGAACTTTTTATTAGGAAATATACAATAACTTATTGGGGTGATAAGATATCATATCTGCAACTTACTCTCCAATGGTTCAGAGAAATATATTCAATATACATATACAAAAATAAAGAAAATGTAGGGAAAAATCTTAACAGATGGGGAACCAAGTTGAAAGTTATACAAAATTTCATAGCCTTTTCTTGAAATTTTTCTATAAGTTTGAAATTCTTTTGGAAATATACAGATTTCTAATACTTGATAGTGTAAATCTAAAAGATTATGCTCTATGTTTTCCTTTGCTTTTCTTTTGTGTCTTCCCCCCAGCTTTATTGAGATATAATTGATGCATTTTGTAAGTTTAAGGTGTACAAAGTGCTGATTTGATATATTTATATATTGTAAAATGATCACCACCATAGGATTAGCTAACACTTTCAGTTATAATTTCTTTTCTGTAATGAGAGCATTTAAGATCCACTTTTTAGCAACATTCAAATATATAATACAGTATTATTAACTGGAATCACTATGCTCAACATCAGATCCCCAGAAGTTTTTCATCTTATACCTGTAAGTTTATACCCCTTGACTGACATCTCCCAACCCCCCTCCTCTACCCTCCCCCTCAAGAACCATCATTCTAGTCTCTGTTTCTATGAGCTAGTTTTTTTTTTTAATTCAACATATAAGCAGTACCTTGCAATATTTGTCTTTCCCTGTCTGGCTTATTTCACACAACATAAAACCCTCAAGGTCCATTCAAATTTTCACAAGCAGCAGGACTTCCCTCTTTTTTCATGGCTGAATAATATTTCATTGTTTTGTATATACCACATCTTCTTCATCCATTCATCTATTGACAGACATTTAGGTTGTTTCCATATCTTGGCTACTGTGAATAATGCTGCAAGTAACATTGGAGTGCAGATGCATCTCTTTGAGATACTGATTTCATTTCCTTTGGATATATAAACCCAGAAGTAGAATTGCTGGATCATATGATAGTTTTATTTTTAATTTTTTGAGGAACCTCCATATGTTTACCATAGTGACTATACCAATTTGCATTCTCACCATGAGTGCAAAAGTGTTCCCTTTTCTTCTCACCTTAGCCAACACGTTATCTCTTGTCTTTTTTTTTGCCGTACGCGGGCCTCTCACTGCTGTGGCCTCTCCTGTTGCGGAGCACAGGCTCCGGACGCGCAGGCTCAGTGGCCATGGCTCACGGGCCCAGCCGCTCCACAGCATGTGGGATCTTCCCGGACCGGGGCACGAACCCGTGTCCCCTGCATCAGCAGGCGGACTCTCAACCACTGCGCCACCAGGGAAGCCCTATCTCTTGTCTTTTTGATGATAGCTATTCCAACAGGTATATGACAATAGCTCATGTTTTTGATTTGCATTTCCCTGATGATTAGTGATGTTGAGCACTTTTTCATACTGGTCATTTGGATATCTTCTTTGGAAAAATACCTATTTAGTTTCTCTGCCCATTTTTTAAATGGTCTGTTTTTTTGTTTTTTGTTTTTGCTATTGAGTTTTATGAGTTCTTTATCTATTTGGATATTAACCCCTTAACAGATACATGATTTGCCAACATTTTCTCTTATTCCATAGGTGGCCTTTTCATTTTGTTGATTACTTCTTTCACTGTGCAGAATCTTTTTAGTTTGATATAGTCCCACTTATTTATTTTTGCCTTTGTTGCTTGTACTTTTGGTGTTATGTTCAGGCAATTGCTGCCAAGAACAATGTCAAGGAAGGTTTTCCCTATGTTTTCTTCTAGAAGTGTTGTGGTTTCAAGTTTTAAATTTATGCAATCTATGTTGAGTTTATTTTTGTGAGTGGTGTAAGATTGGGGTCTGATTTCATTCTTCTGCATGTGGTTATCCAGTTTTCCCAACACCATTTACTGAAGAGACTATCCTTTCCTCATTGAGTGTTCTTGGCCCTCTTGTCAAGTATTAGTTGACTATGTATGTGGGGGGTTATTTCTGGGCTGTCAGTTCTGTTCCATTTATTTATGTTTTTATTTTTATGGCAGTACCATACTGTTTTCATGACAGTATCTTTGTAGTATAGTTTGAAATCAAGAAGTGTGATATCTTCTTCTGTGTTCTTTCTCAGGATTGCTTTGGTTATTTGGGGTCATTTGTAGCTTCTTACAAATATTAGGGTTGTTGTTTTTTGTGAAAAATGCCATTGGAATTTTGATAGGGATTGCATTTAATCTAAGATGGCTTGTGTAATATGGACATTTTAACAATGTTAATTCTTTTGATGAAGGAATGGCTTTCTTTCCATTTTTTTGTCCATTTTTCCATTTCTTTCTCCATTTTTCCATTTCTTTCATTAAAGTCTTATGGTTTTCATTGCACCATTCTTTCACTTCCTTGGTTAAGTTTATTTCTAGGTATTTTATTGTTTTTGATTTTATAGTGAATGGAATTATTTTATAAATGTTTTGTTGTTAGCATATAGAAATGCAACTGATATCTGTCTGTTGATTTTATATTCTGTAACTTTACTGAATTCATTTATCATTCTAGCAGTTTTTTGTGGGGACTTTAGAATTTTCTATGTATAAGATTATATCATTTGCAAACAAAGACAATTTTACTCTTCCTATTTGGATGACTTTCATTTCTTTAAAAAATTTTTTTAAATTAATTAATTAATTTTGTCTGATGGCTCTGGACTTTCAATGCTGTGTTGAATAGAAATGATAAGAATGGTCACCCTTGTCTTTTTCCTAATCTTAAAGGAAAAGCTTTCAACGTTTCACCATTAAGTAAGTTGTTGGCTGTGGGTTTGTTATATATGGCGTTTATTTTGATAAGGTATGTTCCTTTTAAAACCAACTCATTGAGTGTTTTTATCACGGAAGAATGTTCTGTTTTGTCAAATACTTTCTTTGGATTATTGATAGGATCATATGATTTTTTATTTCTCTTCTTTTAATGTGGTATATTACACTTATTGATTTGTGTATGTTAAACCATCCTTGCATCCCAGGGGCAAATCCCACTTGGTCATGGTGAATGATCCTATTCAATTTGGTGTGTTAATATTTTGTTGAGAATTTTTGTATCTATATTCATCAAGGTTATTGGTCTGTGATTTTCTTTTCTTGTATCCATATCTAGTTTTGGTATCAGGATAATGCTGACCTGGTAAAATGAGTTTGAAAATGTTTTCTCCGCTTCCATTTTTTGGATGATTTTGAGAAGTATCAGTGTTAATTCTTCTTTAAATGTTTGATAAAACTTACCAGTGAAACCATCTGGACTGAGGCTTTTCTGTGTTGAGAGATTTTTGATTACTGATTCAATCTCCTTATTAGTAATTGGTCTATTCAGGTTTTATGTTTCTTTATTACTCAACCTTAGTAGGTTATATGCTTCTAGGAATGTATCCATTTCTTCTAGTTTCTACACTTTGTTGGTGTGTATATATTCACAGTAGCCTCTCATGATCTATTGTATTTCTGTAGAATCATTTGTAATGTCTCCTCTTTCACTTCTGATTTTGAGTCTTCTATTTTTCTTAATCTAGCTATAGATTTATCAATTTTGTTTTTTTCAAAAACCAGCTCTCAATTTCCCTAGTACTTTCTATTATTTTTCTGGTTTCTATTTTATTTCTCTTCTGATCCCAAGTTTGGGCTTGGTTTGTTCTTCTTGTTCTGGTTCCTTGCGACATAAACTGAGGTTGTTTATTTGAGATCTTACTTGTTTATTAACATAGTGTTTATCTCAATAAACTTTTCTCTTAGAATTGCTTTTGTAGCTTACTATAGGTTTTGATAGGTTGTACTTCCATTTTCATTTGTTTCAATATGTTTCTTGATTTCCCTTTGGCTTTCTTTGACCCATTGGTTGTTCAGGAGCATGTTGTTAAATCTTTACACACTTGTGAATTTTCCAGCTTTCCTCCTGTTATTGATTTCCAGTTTCATACCATTGTGGTCAGAAAAGACACTTAGTATGATTTCACTCTTCTTTATTTGCTAAGAAGTTTTCTGACCTATCTTGTGATTTATCCTGTATAATATTCCGTGCGCACTTGAGAAGAATGTGTATGCTGTTATTATTGGATGAAATGTTCTAAAATTGTTTGTTAAGTTCATTTGACCTAATGTATGGTTCAAATCCAATGTCCATGTTGATTTTTTTTTCCTGCATGATCTATCCATTGCTAAAATTGTGTTATCTTGGGTCCCTTACTCCTACTTCATTGGTTACTAGTTTTCTCTTCAGATGTTAGTATATGCTTAATATATTTAAGCCTCTGATGTTTGGTGCATATATATTTACAACTGTTATACCTTCTTGATGAATTGACCCCTTTATCACTATATAATTACCTTCTTTATCCCTTGTTATCATTTTCGCTTGAAATCTATTTGTCTTATATAGCTACCTTGCTTTGTTTTGGTGTCCATTTGCATGGAATACCTTTCCATTCCTTCACTTTGAGCCTATACATGTACTTAAAGCTGAAGTGAGTCTAGTAGACAGCATATAGTTGGGTCCTGTTTTTGTTTTTTTGTTGTTGTTGTTTGTTCTTACAAATGCCACCTTACTTATTGTTTTATGGCTGTTTTGTACTTCCTTTTTTCTTCTTTTTTTGCTGCCTATCTTTGTAAAGTGATAATTTTCCATGGTGGTATGCTTTGATCCCCTTCTATTTATCTTTAGTTTATCTATTGTAGATTTTGCTTTGTGGTTTCCATGAGGCTTATATAAAAAACTACACACACAGAGGCCTATTTTAGATTAATAATAATTTAACTTTAATCACAAAAAACCCCTCTGTTCCTTTAGGCCCCTCTTTTATGATCTGCTGTCACCATTTATATCTTTTTAATTGTGTATCCATTAGCAAATTGTTCATGCTATAGCTACTTTTAATACTTTGACCTTTATTCTAGAGTTAAGTTAGCATGTCACCATATTACAGCCAGGATATTCTGAATCTGACTGTATGCTTATCTTTACCAGTATTGTATGTTTTCATGTTACTAGTTAGAGATCTTTTGCTTCAGCTTGAAAACTTTTTTCAACATTTTTTTTTTTTTGTAAGTCAGGTTTAGTAGTGATGAGTTCCCTCAGCTTTTGTTTGTTAGGGAAAGTGTTTATTCCTCCTGTAATTCTGAAGGACAGCTTTAATGGGTAAAGTATTTTTGGTTGGCAGTTTCTTTTTTCTAGCACTTTGAATATATCATCCCATTCTCTCCTGGCCTACAAAGTCTGAGGAACCTACTGATAACCTTCTTGGGTGCCCTTGTATGAGAAAAATCTTTTGTTTCTCTTAGAGATTGTAAAATTCTTTGTCTTTAGTTTGAGACAGTTTTATTATTATATGTCTTGGAGAAGAACTTCATGGATTGAAATTTTGAGGTGACCTTTCAGTTCATAAACTTAGATGTCCAAATCTCTCCCCAGGTTTGGGAAGTTCTCAGCCATTATTTCTTTAATAAGCTTTCTACTTTTTCTCTTCCTCTTTTCCTTCTGGGACTCCAATAATGCATACATTATCAATTTGATGGCCTCTCCTTAATTCTCATAGGCTTTCTTCATTCCTTTTCATTCTTTTTCCTTTTTTTCTCCTCAGATTGGATAATTTCAGTCTGCCTTCTTGCTCACTGATTCTCTCTTCTGCCTGTTCAAGATGGCTAATGAAGTTCTCTATTGAATTCTTCAGTTCAGTCATTGTATTCTTCACCTCTGAAGTTTCTATTAGGTTCTTTTATGTTTTTTCCTCTCTCTTTGTTGACTTTCTATTTTCTTTGTGTTTGTAATCCTGATGTTAATTGTTTATCTGTGTTCTCTTGTAGCTCGTTCAGCATAAGTAGAACAATTATTTTGAGTTCTTTGATCTCCATTTCTTTGGGGTCAGTTACTAGAAGTTTGCTATATTCCTTTTGTAGAGATACGTTTCCCTGATTCTTTGTGATCCCTGTAGCCTTATGCAGATGTCTGCATATTTGAAGCAGCCACCTCTTCCAGGCTTTATGGACTGATTTCGATAAAGGAAGCTTTTACCTGTGAATAAGAGCACACTACATCATGCTGTGACCCTGGGTCTGCTTGTATAGGGTGTCAACTTCAGGGGCACATGGCAGCACCTAGTCTGGGCAGAATATTATGTCTCTGAGGCCACTGGGGTTCACAGTATCAACAACTGTGTTCTCCTTGGTGAGTACTGTGGTGGGTGGTGGGTCCACAGTGGCTACAAAGGGTGTTAGGGTCTTAAGGGGCACTTCCAATTCCAGTAGCTAAGAACCAGGGCAGGCAGCAGTGGTGTCTAGAGCCAGTGGTTTTCACATCATCAGCTGTGGTGACTAGCTGCAGGTGCCTATATAGTGGCAGAGGCCAGGTGCAGACACACTGATAGTGATGGGGGTCAAGGCAGGTAGCAAGGCCAGAGCCAACTATGGGCTCACTTGCAGCTATCAAAGACCTGGTTGTCAGGGTTCTCTCCTATGGCTGTATATTCTACACTGGGGTGTGTGCAATGCAGTGGAGGCTGGTGATAAGGATCAGGCAGCTGGGCATGCTGATGCACATATGGAAGGGCTAGTTATAGGTTGGCACAGTGGTGCCAGCCATAACAGAAGGTAGGGCCTGCTCTGGGCCTGCAAGCAATTGCATGGACCCTGGGATCAGTGCACTCACAGGTAGCCTCACAGTCTCCCTCTGAGCATACACAGTGCAGTGGAGGCCAGTGACAGGGGTTTGGCTGGGAATGTGCAGGTGCACAGCTGGAGAGGCTGTCTAGAGGTGGACTCAGTAGTGCCAGCAAGCACCAAGTGTGATCGAGACCCATGAGCAGGGGCCCTGGATGTTGGTGTGTTCTTCTGTGGTGTGCAAGCTGCCATGGAGGCTGGTGATGGGGGCCACACTGGGGCATGCAGGTGCACAGCTGGAAGGGCAGAGAGGGATTGAGGTGGTTAGTGTTAGCAAATGCAAACACCTGTGGGGTGACAACTTGTAGATCTGAGGGAGGTTCTCAGTGGTTGTACTACCTGGCGACTTTGTCAGTGGTGGAAGCTGCTGTGTTTGTCTGCAAAGTCTCTGTGAACCACAAACATGCCCATGTGTGACTGCTAATAGTAGTCTCTGCTTTTCTTCCTCATTCCTTGCTGACTCTATATATCTCAGCTTTGCCAGTCTGGGTGGAGTAAAATCAAAATAGGACCTTTGCACAGTGCTTGGAGAGGCTGGTTGCTCACACCATGCTGCTTTTCCTGGTAAGAGAAACTCTTTCTAGCTGGGAAATTCCTTTTTTGCCACTGAACAATGCTGACTTGGCAGATGTGATGATACAGGTGAAATGAAGTTTCTTCCTTCTCTTCTTGAGTGATTATTCTGGGGTTTTTTTTGTTCCATGGTGTTGCTAAAATTTCCTAAGTGGTCTTCCAGAGTCTTTTTTGTTTGTGAATAGCTGTTCAGTCATTGATCTTTGTGGGGGGATGGGGAAGCTGGGTTCTTGTATATTGCCATTTTTTCCTGCAACCAACTTCTTTTGTGTCTTGATGAAAGTATTGTAATATTACCCTGTAATAAAAAGAACCATGACTTGAACACTTACACATTCATTGCTGTTTCACAGAAGTTTTGCATATTTGTTGCATTTTTAACTTATAAAATTATTTTTCTGTGAGATGCCCTCACAGAGTATCTTCCAATATTATATTTACAGAGAAAATAATTCTTATAGATAAAAAGTAGAATCACTTATCTCATACAGGCTTTACACCTCGGTTTCTAGTATGATGTAAAAGTTTCCTTGTTAATTAATACATGATGTAGGTATAAATCAGTCATGAAGAACCAAACATACTTGTTTCCATATGTTCACACTGATTTCACTAAGTTGAAACCTCGTGGATAAATTTCTGTATAATTAGATGAGCATGATAACTTCCCAGAAAGACAGGCTTTCCTGGGATACACTACTATCCAAGTGCATGTGGGTTTGGAGAGGAGCAAGGATGGATGTCTGCATAATCATATGGGTACACTAACCAATGAATAAACTTGAAACAACCAATCATTTCAGAGCTATTAAGAAAATACTGAATGTGGCAAAATGTGATCTGCTAATATGTTTTGCTTAAATACTTTTTTTAAAACCATAGATCAGACTAAATAGGGTTATGCAGTACAGGCTGAATAAATCTGTCTCTCTCTGGATTGGGTCAGTATTTAGGTTCTTTAGAGAAATGTATGCCATGGTGACTAGACTTAACATGATAATCATTTTGAAATGTATAGAAATATCGAATCACTATGTAGTGTACCAGGAACTGACATAGTGTTGTATTTCAATTATACTTCAAAAACAAAGTCATAGAAAAAGAGATCAGATTTGTGGCTACCAGAGTCGGCGGGTGGGGAGAGGGTGAACTGGATGAAGGCAGTACAAATGTACAAACTCCCAATTATAAGATAAATAAGTACTAGGGATGTAATGTACAACATGATAAATACAATTAACACTGCTGTGAGTTACATATGAAAGTTGTTGAGAGTAAATCCTGAGAGTTCTCATCACAAGAAAAATTTTTTTCTATTTCTTTAATTTTGTATCTATTTTGAAATTATGGATTTAGCTAAACTTATTGTGGTAATCATTTCATGGTATATTAAGTCAAATCATTATGCTGTATACCTTAAACTTATACAGTGCTGTATGTCAATTATATCTCAATAAAACTGGAAGAAAAAAGAAAAATATATGCAGCTCTCCAGACATAATACATTAAGAAAACCATGTTCTGTCTTTTAAAAAATTGAAAAGACATAGGAATGCATATAGTTTGATTTTTTAACCTGAAGTCAAAAAGAGTAAATTTTTTATATTCATGATGAACTCACTGAAAACTCAGTTCATGAACTTGATATTAAAAAGAGTTACGGCAAATCTGAACAGATACTTTATTGCAACTGCCAATTTTCTTTTTATCTAATTAGATTTTACTTTTAGTTATTTTCAGAAGAATTAGAACTATACAGAGTTGTGAAATAAAAATGAACTCTAACATTCTGAACCCATGAGATATGAAAAGTTTATAAATGATTGAAAAGTCAAAAGAACACATTCCTTTGAAAAAAAGGAAGAAGGCTAGAGGAAAAAAATTATATAATGGAAAAATAAATGAATTAGAGAAATGTCATAAACCAAATATGCATTATAGATCAAACATTTTCAATCCTGTTGATACAATCTAAGTATCAACACAATGCTCTTGTGAGAAATCAAATGGAATTTTCAATGACAAGTGTAAAGGCTCTGTGCTACAACACAGAATTGAAGTACTTTGTTAACTCCCAATTTTGACAAATTTAAGAAAATCCTTCTGTTAGAATCTGTTTTATAAACTATTGATGCACTAAAGAAATAAAGTCTTTGGAGATAAAGAACCCTTTTACTACACTAATACGATTAAGAATGTAATAAAATAATTGTGTATTAATAGATCATTCTAAGAATATAATTCTAAGAGTAGCTTTAATTCCTACAGATTAACAGAATATAGATATCAATTACTTAAGTGAAGAGCTTGGTAAGAAGTTCCAAATGTCATGGTAGAAATAAAGCAGTAGAGGAGGAAATAAAAAAGAAATAGGTTTAAGGCTAGCTGGTGGAAACACAAATAATTCAGCGTTTACAGACAGGATAGAATTTGTAATTGTTAATGGTGGAGGTCAGGGATACATGTTGTTGCAAATGGCAGAATTTGATTGTTTTTTATGACCGAGTAATATTTCATTATATATACACACATATATATGTACACCACATCTTCTTTATCCATTCATGTATTGATGGACACTTAGATTGCGTCCGTGTCTTGGCTATTGTAAATAATGCTGCTATGAACATTGGGGTGTACTTTTTGGCTACCATTGCAGGTCTTGCAGACCAAGAACATTTTTGTTAGTACAGAAATTTATATTAAGCAGGCTGGTCTAGAATACATCGTGCTTGTATCATTTATTACTTTTTTAAATGTTTTGTGTTTTTTTAATTGATACAAAATTGATGTATTACATCCTGTAAGTTTAAGGTGTACAACGTGTTGATTTGATATATTTATATATTGCAAGATGATTACCACCTTAGTGTTAACACCTCTATCACATCACATAATTATCATTTCTTTGTTGTGGGGGAGTAATTAAGATCTAGTCTCTTAGCAACTTGCAATACATTATCTGTAATAACTATGCTGTGCATTAGATCTCCAGGACTTATTTATCTATTGGTTGCAAGTTTGTACCTTAAACAATATCTCAATTCTCCCACCCACCAGCATCTGGTAACCACATTTCTACTCTGTTTTAATGAGTTTGGCTTTTTCAGATTCCATACATAAGTGAGTTTTTGGTTTTGTGTGTCTGACTTATCTCACTTGGCATAATGTATTCAAGTTCCATTCATGGTGCAAATGGCAGGATGTTATTCTTTCTCATGGCTGAATAATATTTAATTGTGTGTGTGTGTGTGTGTATACCACATTTTCTTTATCCATTCATCCATTGATGGACACTCAGGTTGTTATATCTTAGCTATTGTGAATAATGCTGCAATAAACATGGGAGTGCATATAACTCTTCAATATCTGTTTTCATTTCCTTTCAGTATATACCCTGAAGTACAATTGCTGGATCATATGGTAGTTCTATTTTTAATTTTTTGAGGAACCTCCATATTTTCCACAGTGCTTGAACCAAATTACATTCCTACCAAGAGTGTACAAGTCTTCCCTTTTCTCCACATCCTCACCAACATTGGTTATCTCTTGTCTTCTTGATAGCCATTCTAAAAGGTGTGTGGTGATACCTCACTGTAATATCTCACTGTGGTTTTGATTTATATTTCCCCAATTATTAGTAACATTGAGCATCTCTTCATGTAGCTGTTAACCATTTGGATGTCATCAATGGAAAAATGCCTAACTCCTCTGCCCTTTTTCAATTCAATTGTTTGGCTTTAATTCAGTTGTATAGATTCCTTGTATATTTTAGGTATTAGCCCCTTATCCAATATATAGTTTGCAAATATTTTCTCCCATTGCATAGGTTGCCTTTTTGGTTGTTTATTTTGCTGTGCAGAAGCTTTTTAGTCCTACTTGTTGATTTTTGCTTTTGCTGCTTATACTTTTGGTGTCATATCTAAAAAATCATTGCCAAGATCAATATCAAGGAGATTTTTCCCTATGAATTCTTCTATTACATTTATGGTAACAGGTCTTATGTTAAAACCTTCAATATATTTTGACTTCACTTCTGTGAGAGTGTAAGATCCAGTCCAATTTCATTTTTCTACATGTAGCTGTCCAGTTTTCCCAGCACCATTTGTTAGATTATTATTTTCCCAATTGAGTGTTGTTGGCTTTCTTGTCAAATATTAGTTGACTGTAAATGTGTGTGTGGGGGTTATTTCTGGGCTCTCAATTCTGTTCCACTGGTTTATGTGTCTATTTTTATGTCAGTACCATACTGTTTTGATTACTATAGCTTTGTAGTATATTTTGAAATCAGGAAGTGTGATGCCTCCTGCTGTGTTCTTCTTTCTAAGGATTTCTTTGGGTATTCAGTGTCTTTTGTGGTTCCTTAAATATTACAGGATTTTTAAAAAAAAATTGTGATCCTTGCAATGCTGTTGGAATTTTGAGAGGGATTGCACTGGATCCATAGATGGCTTTGGATATTATGTACATTTTAACAATATTCTTCCAACCCATGAACAAAGGATACCTTTTCATTTGTGTCTTCTTTAATTTCTTCATCAAAGTCTCATAGTTTTCAGTGTATAGATCTTTCACTTTCTTGGTTACATTTATTCCTAGTTATTTTATTGTTTTTGATGCTATAGTGAATGGGGTAGTTTTCTCTAATTCTTTTTCAGAAGTTCTCTTTTAGCATATGGAAATGCAGATGATTTCTGTATGTTGATGTTGTATCTTGCAACATTGCTAAACTCATTGATTAGTTCCAACAGTTATTTGGCGGAGTCTTTAGGGAGTTCAGATCATTGCAGATCATATTATCTGCAAATAAAGAGAGTTTTACTTCTTTCATTCCAATTTGAACGCCCTTTATTTTCTTTGCCTTGCTTAATTGCTGTAGTTAGGACTACCAGTATTGTGATGAATATGAGTGTGAGAATGGGTACCCTGTCTTGTTCCTCATCTTAAAGAAAAAGCTTTCAGTTTTTCACCATTGAGTACTATTTTAGCTTTGGGTAGGTCATATATGGCATTCATTATGATGAGTTATGTTCTCCTTATGCCCAGTTTGTTGAAAGTTTTTTTATTAGGAAAGGATGTTGCATTTTGCCAAATGCTTCTTCTGCATCAATTGAGATGATCATATGATTTTTGTCTTGCATTTTATTATTGTGGTGTGTCACATTTATTGATTTGTATGTGATGAGCCATCCTTGGGATAAGTCCCACTTGATCCTGGTGAATGACCCTTTGTAATGTGCTGTTGAATTTGGTTTGCTAATATTTTGTTGAGAATTTTTACATCTATGTTCATCAGGGATATTGGTCTATAGTTTTCTTTTTTTGTAGTGTCCTTATCTGGCTTTAGTAAAAGAGTAATCCTGGCCTTGTAAAATAAGGTTGGAAGTGTAGAGGAGTTTGAGAAGGATTGGCTATAATTATTCTTTAAAAGTTTGATAGAATTCACCAGTGAAACAATCTGGTCTGGGGCTTGTCTGTGTTGGGAGGTTTTTGATTACTGATTCAATCCCCTTACTCATTATTGTGGTCTACTCACATTTTCTGTTTCTTCCCAATTTTGGTAGGTTGTGTGTTTCTAGGAATCTATTTCTTTTTAAGTTATTCAATTTGTTGACAAAATATTGTTTATAGTAGTCTCTCATGATCTTTTGTAATTCTATAGTATCAGTTGTAATGTCTCCTCTTTCATTTGTGACATTATTTGAGTCTTCTCTCTTTTTTCTTAGTTTATCTGAGCATATTCTGTCTACTGGACCTTGATCTCATTACTGTACTCAGGAGCTGGCTGCAGAGTGGGAGGAGGTGTGGATAGGGTACTGGGGGTGATTGCTGGCTCCCATAGGGAGTGCTCCTGCTGTGTGTACATGTGTGGTACTCCCCAGTGCTCATGGGTGGACTTCCTGCTGAGCACACGCATCAGGGTCTGTTTTCCTTTAATGTCCTTTGTTATTCTTATATCCCTCTTTCCTCATTTCCTCCCTCTTCTCAGTCATGAAGGTCCTGTCCTCAGGACTCTGAGTGCTGCTGGAGAGAAAGTTTTCTCCAGCTGGGTTCTGTATCATTGGGGTAGTTGGACACTCACTCACTGCTCTCCTTTTCCCCTGAGGGAGAGGTCACCACCACCTGACAGTTCAGCATTGTGCAGGCTTGCCTTGGGCGGGGGCAGCACTGTTGAAGTTGTTCTTACCAACCTCACTGCACCAATGGCATGCTAGAATATCCCTCCAGGAAGTCAGGAAGGCTGGACTTCTGAAATGTCTCTCATGTCTGTGGATATCTGCTCAGGTCAATACTCTTCAGGTTTTTTCCCAACTGTGGCAAAAGGTGCTTGGGCAAGTTTGCTTCTCTTCTGGTTCCACAGTCCATACTAAAGTCTGTGTACCTCTTGCTGGATACACAGATGGGTGAGACTCCTCTTATGTCCCTTGGCATATGGTGCTGGATCCCACAGCTCCCACAAAGGCACTTTTGTTCATGAATAAATGTCTAATTTTTTCTTGAAAAGGGGGAACTAAAAAGAGGAACCATGATGCTGACATCACTTCTGTAATTATTACCTTTAATTTGTCAACTAGACTATATCTCACACTACTGAAACTTTCTCCTATATACTTTTGTTTTAGTTACGTTTCTCATGTCTTGCTAACAGAAACAAATAAATAATAAAATGTTTTCCTGATAACTTTTCTTCCCCCTTCAAGTATCATTACATCAAAATATCCTCCTGGATTTTATTTGCACAAGCATTCTTACTCTTAATTTGTATTCCATAGACAATAACTTCCCTTTAATTGTTTTCCTAGTCTAATGATTTCTTATTTGGTCTCAGTTATTTATTTAACAAACATTTTAAATGCTTACTATAATCATAGCTAACATCCACTAAGCCTTAATATGCTGAGTATTATAACAAGCTCTTTACATTGAGTCTGTTTTAAAATTCTCACAACAGAATAAAATATATTATTCTTCCCAATTTACAGATAAGGGAAATAACTGAGGTTGAGAGGGTAGATGATTTGCCTAAGGAAACACAGCTAGTTTTTGAAAAATTCAATGACAAAAAGCCATAGTCTGCCCTCTAAACTGTGATATTTCCTTTGTGCCAGCTGCCTTAGTACCCTTACCCTGACTGTGTGGAGAAGGAATGAGGAAGGGGGAGAAGAGATAGTAGCTACAAGCTTAATAAGACATGAAACATGTCAGAGAATAACAGACAAGCTCACCTCTGCTACAGAAACAGGAATGAAAGCTAATAAGTATGTCTACATATGCTGTGTAGAGACTTGCAAAATGCAGTGTGATTATGCACAAACCCTTGGGTCACTGGCCTCAGAGGAATCAAGGGACAAATTATGTCCATTTGCAGATAGAACAGTGGCTGCTGTAAATAAAAGTTGCAGTGTTCTGTAGTAACCATTTTCATAGGCCCAAACTGGATCAAAAACAGACGGAGATCTTCTCAACTTGGGCAGAAGCAGGCAGAGAAGATAAAAGAGCAAGCTGGGGAAATGGACCCATTTGTAGGATTAGCTCTTTAGAAAACAGGATGGGAAGGGAGAGTCATGCTATCCAATTGTTAGTGACTTAAGAGACAAAGCCTTCTCTGATTTGATCAAGTCAGAAGTTGAAGTCCAAACCAAAATCTGGATCATAGGCAAAGAGCCCAGAAAGCAGGTAATAGGGAAAAACAGGTTTGAGGTGGAAAGCTCATCACTGTAAGGATATAGAAAATAATTCATCACCTAGAAGACAGGGTTTCAGACAGTGTTAAAGTATCAGCTGCAAACAATAGAGCTGAAGTTCTAGGTAAGGCTTCAGCTACAGCAGACAACTGTAGTACCAGGCAGAGTCATGGAGGAAGAACCCCAGGCCAAGGCAGTGGGGCAGAGGGTTGTACAAGTTTGATCCCCAGGGGTCACGTGGTTATTCAAAGCTCACACTATTATATATGGGACAACAGATCTTTGGCAGTAGATGTATTCTATACTTACCATCTGGTAAAGCTGGAGCTCTTTGTGTATACTCCTTGATTAAGGTAGAGATTAGTTAGGTCAGTCTGTGTACAGCAACTGAGAGGGTCTGGAAGAATGCAAGAGTTGGCATTCTCCATTGAACAAAGGTGGTTCTGATCTCTAATTCTGGCATCAAAAAATAGTCTTCTGACTTGCAAAGTACTTGTCAGTCACTGATAAACTGCCTTAGCTGTTTTTCTTGCATAAGCCCATCAAAGGCAAATTTGTATTCATCCATATATTTTCTAGTAGGTTCTTCTCCCTCCTTCCATAACCATAGAAAATGTATTCTTGGTATATAGATCACTCACATCCTGAAGCATATCTAACACAGAATTTTAAAATACTCATTGTGTATTCTTAGTGAAGCCCATGTGGCTTGGTCATATGGCTTTCTAGCAGTATATAAGTGATATCCACTTACAACACTTGATTAACGCTATTTGAAAAGATTCATTTAAATACTATTCTTTTCCATTTTCACACCTGTATTTTTATATTTGTTCACAAAATGTTCTCTTAATTCCTAAGAACTATTTTGAAGCTCTCTTCGTAAGAATCAAGAAAAAACACATAACGGATTTTCGGCTTTTTGTTTTTCCTTAAATCATTGATAAACAAGTACCTGGATTATTACAATTCAATCCCACAAGTATTTACTTTGTGTACATACACTAGAGGCACAGAGGTGGATAAGATGCTTTAACTACTACCAAGAATCTCAGTCTATCCTGGGTGAAGGTAAAGAGACATACATTCACAAGTAACTACAATACAAGTCCACAGTGATAAATGGTATAAAACAACTATAAACATTTCCTGTGGGAGCAAAACGGAAAAAGTAATTGAGATTTATGGATATTAAGAAAGAGAAGCCTTGGGCTTCCCTGGTGGCGCAGAGGTTGAGAGTCCGCCTGCCGATGCAGGGGACGCGGGTTCGTGCCCCGGTCTGGGAGGATCCCACGTGCCGCGGAGCGGCTGGGCCCGTGAGCTATGGCCGCTGAGCCTGCGCGTCCGGAGCCTGTGCTCCGCAACGGGAGAGGCCACAACAGTGAGAGGCCCACATACCACAAAAAAAAAAAAAAAAAAAAAAAAAAAAAAAAAAAAAAAAGAAAGAGAAGCCTTGCAAAATATGTAACATTTGAGTTATACCTTAAGGATAGCTATATCAAGAAGGCAGAGAAGGAAAATGAGAGAAGGAGTAAGGGAAAAGGCTATTTTTGGCAGAGGAAGGAAAGCATCAGAGACCGAAAATTGCATGTTTTATTCAAGGGCAGGAAATAGTATCCTGTGTCTGAAGTACAGCGGGTAAGAAGAGGGAACGCTGTTGGAGACAGCAGATTCTGATTATGAAAGGCATTGAACACCATATTGGGGTTTAATTTCAATCCCTAGGAAATGGGAACCCCTAAAAACAGAACTCATAATGGAGACTCAGTTAAGAGAATATCATAGCAGATTTATAAATTTTGAAAACTCCTTGCTTAGATTCTGGAAAGTTTGCTTAATAAAGAAGCACTAGTTGTGGTAAGACAAGTTTGACTTTCAAAATCGATTATGTAAAAGATATTGCTGTCTACACTAGGGTAATGGTTTAAAACAATGCACTTGAGTGTAGAGAGGTCCATTTGCATATTGTTGAGACAGCACCCTCAAAGAGCCGAATGGTCTTCCTTTGACTCCATAATCAAGTAGAGTAAAATGAAGATTCTACATTTTATACATTTAGAGAATGAATGGAGGGAGATATAATCAAACACATTAGCAGGATAGTAAAGGGAAGGGGTGTCAGGAAACAATAAATTTGGTTTGAACCTTTTGTCAGAGGTCTCTAATATGGGCTAGCCACATACCCTGTCTACATTTCCCAGAGTCCCCGGTAGTTAAATGAACCATGTAACTGAGCTCTATGCAAGAAAATATAACTGCAGTGATGTGTACCACTTCCAGACCTGGATAAAAAATTCCCCTGTGCATATTTCTTGTTTTATCTTCTCCTGCCACTGAATGCAAGTGACTATGCTGTCCTAGAGAAAGCAGATGGTGCCTCAGTTCATGGATGAGAGATACCTGAGAACTAGATATACTTTCCTTGAACTGTTAACTTGAGTGATCAATAAACCTCTATTGTTTTTGAGACATTGTATTGGTTTTGAGACATCGGGGTCTATTTTATTCTGAAGCTTAGCTGAACTGAATACAAATGTATTGAGTTTAAAATTTCTATAACACAATGTTTACAATGATCCATGAGAGATAAATAAGCAGGGTCCCAAGATTACACAGAGGAGAAGCACCTAACTCAGAATGAGAAGGCTGTGAAAGCTCCCAGAAATTTACCTTAAGCTGAGACCAGGAGTTTGATGAGATAGAAAATTACTGGGAAAGGCACTCCTCAGAGTAAGAAAGAGTCATCTGGATATGAATATAAGATTGAAGGCCAGGCTTTTTGTGAATTTTATTTATTGACATTTGGATTCTGGAAGCAGAGATAGCAATTAGTTAGTCTTGCCGAGATGTATTAGTTTTATTAAAAATTATTTTGTTAAAGGTACAACTCTAAGCAGGTTCTTTTGTCTGTTGGATCAAGGAGGTCTTTATTTAATACGTAGTCTTTAATGATGTGGCGAAACTTTAAGCAAGCTTTAATTCAGCTACCTATGCTCCCTAGACTAAGTTTTGAAGCAACTAAAGGTCCTTAGGCCAAAAAAAAGAAAAAAGTGGTTTCTTAGCATTACATTAAGGCAACTGCAGAGACTATCAACAGAGAATGGGGGTGGGGGGGCAGGTAAAAGTATTTTGACAAACTGTGGTGCCAAAGGAAATTGGATTTTCCCTCATTTTGTCAGAGGAAGAAAAGCACTTTCTAGTGAGTGTGAGAATAACAGCACAGACCAAATTCATCTTCTGTTACTTAAATGATTCTCCTTTGCATTTCATATAAATTTTAAAATGAACTTGTTAATTTCCAAAAACGCAAAATAGGTAGACATTCTATTGGGATGACAGTAAAGCTATATACCAATTTATGTAGGACTGCCATCTTTATAATACTGAATCTTTCAATCAATAAATATAAATTTCTATATTTAGGCCTACTTTAATGTTTTTTGTCAATGGTATGCCACTTTTTTTTTTCATATAGAGTAGTAGCACTTGTGGCAGTTTTGTAGTGGCGGCTGTTGAAAAATTAGATTTATTTCTAGAAGTTTGCTGGTTTATAAAATGGTACATTTTCCCTACTTAGTTGAAAACTTTAAAAAATGTCATGTCTAGTCGTTTGATGCTAATATATAGACATGCAATTGATTTTATATACTGATCTTATATCCAGTGATCATGCTAAATTTGCTTATTAAGTCATTTATTCATTCTTTTGCATTTTCTCTAATCACAGTCATGTCAACTATTAAAAATGGCAGATCTGTCTCTAACTCTTTTTTCATGACTTACAGCACTGGGTAAGACCTTTAATACAATGTTTAATAGAAATGTCGTAAGCTAAGCTGACATCCTCTTATTCCTAATCTCGAGTAGAAAGTTTTTAGGATTTCACACTTAAGAATAAAGTCTGCCAAATATTTTTTATAGATACCATCTCTCAGATTAAGAAAATTACCTTATGGTCCTATTTGTTTTTTCTACTACTGAGTGCTGAACTTTATCAAATACTATGTATACATCTAGCAATATGATCATATGATGTTCTTCCTTTAGTACCTTAATTTCCTTTGTAAATGTATACCTTTCCTACAATCAGATGTTACAGATTTTTAAATTAGATTCAAAACCCACTGAAACTGCATGGAAGATTTTAATCTGGTAGAAAATTCTGTTTCTAAGTGTCTACATTTATAATTTTATAGAAGATAAGATTTTTGATAATACGTATGTGATTCTGAAGCCAATACAGATAAAAACATTTTAAATCATTTTACAAAATGCTTTCTCCAAAGGATGTTTCTCTCACAAACATTTTTTGCTCATTTTCAAAATGTTTGCTTTCCAGACTGACCATCCTAAATGTATTATCAAAGTTTTCTTGGTGTGTTAATAAGCATGTCATAAACTCCTAGTAAATAAATATAATAATTTCACTTTTGAGAATTTAAACCTCAGGTCCCCTTACACATTTTCAAAAGGATGTGTGTAATTCACTGCAATTGTATTTGTTAGAGCAACAGGTTGGAGAAAACATATATCAGAATAGGCGACGTTAGGTTCAACAGACAACACCACAATTGTAATGGTTTAAAACAGTAAAATGTTATTTATTTCATCCTACATGCTCAGTGGGGTCTTTACATGGATTCTGCTTAGAGAATTTATTCACCTACTAGAAGGTTATGGAACAGGAACTGTCTGGAAACATTGAGGGCTGCAGTGATGGAAAAGAAAATGTCAAAGTCTGCCCTATGCTATAAAAATGCTGACAGTATCAATTCTATTTATTTATTTATTTTGGTAAAAGCAAGGCACATGGCCAATTTTGGCCAATGAGAGTAGTAATTTGAACAGAATTCTCTTCTATGGTAGGAAATTGAATATTAGTGAACTAATAGGACTGACCACAATCTTCAGATCAGCAAATCTTTGGTTCCCTCCCTCTCTCACACTCACCTCCTCCCAAGGGAAACTACCCAAACACCCCGCGTCCATTTACTGCTTTGATCTTCAAGCCCTAGGTCTCAGACAGTCGTTCTGGCACACCCTCTGCCAGACACAGAGTAGTGAAACAAGGACAGCATACCTGCTATGAACAACTCTATTCAGATGGAGAAATACTGAGAAACATATAGCAATTACTCACATTTAGCAAGGCCAATTCACACTGGCCATATGCAGAAATGAGCTTTTGTCCTGAAAGTGGAGAATAAGCCTCTGATTTGTCTTCCTAACCTAAGAGTAATTCCCAGTCCACAGCTATCCATGGTCCTTGAGTCCACTCTCTGGGAGGTAATTCTTTTTCCATTATCTTCCTAGGTTACAACTAAAGAAGAAGACATGTGACAACATAACTTTTTAAGTGGTGAAAAGCTTTCTCAGCCCATTTTCTGCCCACAAAGAGTTAAAAGCACAACAGTCTACTTCAGTCCAGGTTAGTGTTTCTCTTGATAGTATAACTCTGAAATAATTTATTGACCTCTTATTTATTTGATTTCAATCATCATTATGTACATACAAATAGCCACAGTCAAATTCTTCCCAGGACATGCCCCTCTGTGTATACTTAATTGCAGATACCTTGAGCTATCAGAGTTATATTTTAAAGAAAATCACATTCTTAGTCTTTTTTCACTAAACCATCTTTCCAACAAAAAAAATGTATTGCCGGCCACTTAACCTGTTCAAATGTTTTAGCTCTTATTTTATGGTCCATATGTTTTATATGATCTTTGCTACAAGGCTGATTTCACAGGCTTTTTCTTTTAATTTTACCTTTTACAGTTTGAAATCAAGACACAATTTCCTCTTACAAACCTCAAGTCCTAACTTTCAGGACTGTCTTCTTCCTTTTCATTTTTCCTTTCAAACTGGCAATTTCTGCTCTGGGCTTATTTCTTTCTTCTTCTTCAAGTATAGTTAACAGTAGACAACCCACACTACTAGTATTCTGTTTCCCAACCTTTTCACCAAACTATAAAGGATGTTACTGACTTGCAAGTTATTGCAGACTACAGTCTTATCACTGTTTCTCCAAAGCTTAATGGAGACCTCCATCCTTCCAACTTACTTAAAAAATTTTTTCTTGCAATTTATTTCCTAACCAGGATGACGATGACACATAGGTCTATGTTATGGTAGCACACTAATTCTGGTATCATTTTTCATATCAATCATGATATGGTAACAAATGAAAACATATGCCTTGTGGATTTTGGCAGTGTTTCTCATTCACACAAGGTGTTTAATTAATTAGCACGGGTCCTCATTACTGTACTCCTTCTGGAGTGCACATGGAAGGAGTACCTTTTTCCAGGTTGAAAAAGGAATTGTACTGGTTTCATTGTCTGGTTAAGGAGAGGGAAGGGTAAGAAAAGAGAGAACAGGACAAAATATTCACTGTCCCTTAAAGTTTGTACAGTAAGAGACATGTCACTGCCACTCATGTTTCATTGGTCAAAACAAGACATGTGGCTGGAAAGTGATAGAGAAGTGTGATCTCAAAGGTCAGGAAATGGATATTGCTGAACACAGCCTACCACAAATGGGACTTGTAAATTAACTGTGGGAAATCCATATAAAGAATCTCAAACAGCTATTTTAAAAATAAGAATGATGATGTATGGTATATAATGATATAGAAAGACCTCCACAACTAGTGTTATTTAAAACAAATTTAAGTTTTTTTTTTTTTTTTTTTTTTTTTTTTTTTTTTTTTTTTTTTGCGGTACGCGGGCCTCTCACCGCTGCGGCCTCTCCCGTCGCGGAGCACAGGCTCCGGACGCGCAGGCCCAGCGGCCACGGCCCACGGGCCCAGCCGCCCCGCGGCACACGGGATCCCCCCAGACCGGGGCACGAACCCGCACCCCCCGCATCGGCAGGCGGACCCTCAACCACTGCGCCACCAGGGAGGCCCCCAAATTTAAGTTTTGACTTGTATGTATAATATGCTAAATTCTGTGTGAAAAGAGAGAAGGGGAGATAAAAATGCATTTTCTTATATAAAGTCTGGAAGAATATGCAAGAGACTGGCTAGAGAAAGGAGGCTATTCACTCACTCTATACTACTTTTTATTCTTGCATTTTGAACCACATAAATGTATTTCCTCTTCAAAAGTTCTATTAAAAAGACGGCTATATTTTAAAGGGACAAATTGTTATGCTTTTAAATTTAGAACAAACTGCTAGATAGCACATGACTGACAACTACATCACAGAAAATGTCAACTCCTGTAAAACCTCTGGCTTGGTGAAAAGAAAATGTTCGATTTAACTCTGCCAATTATTTTTACATTCTTTACCCTACTACCCAGGTAACCTTTTTAACATAACAAAAGTCTCAAAGCTATTACCCATGTTATTACATAATAAAGATTTTACTATTAAAGGTCCTGTTTTTATAAAACTAACCACATTGATGATAGTATTTTGTTCACTTGGGGTTTCCATGTCTGTTTCTGAAATGTTTCTCTGAATGATGTAAGGACTGCATTTCAGGTATATAGTTATAGCTGGAAACTTACATTAAATTCTTTTTAAAATCACAGATAAAACAGTTCCAACATTGATACTGACATTTGCAAGTTTTTACCTTAAAATATTTTGTTATGGAAGAAAACATTTATTGTCAATAACTTATTTTTTTCCACAGGATGCTGAAGTACCAGAAATGGTAAGTTTCTTTACTAAAAAGAGTCTGTGGCAAACAATCTAAGACTAGTTTTGAAAATCTATTTTTAAGCCACCATATAGCAAACTGAATACATTGTTTTAAATACATTGTTCTCAAATATATTCAATACACTTTTTTTATTTTAGGAATTTCTGTTTTCCAACACTAGATGCTGACCAAGGTATGTGACTAGTTAGGTATTTGATGTTTTAACTTTTACTACTAAGCAGAAACTTTAGAATCACCTGATGAACATTTATCAAATTTAGTGAAAACATTCTAAAGCACACATTGTTGTGCTGAATTTCAGATGTCCCAAATGAAATAAAGTTTTTCCTTATATCCTTGGGGCTGAACTTTTGAAAATTTCTCTAATCACAATGACTTCAGTTTCATCATTAATCATAGACTGCTAAAGAATCTTCTTGACAATTTTGAAGTTTGAAACAGATTTCTTGTTACATTTATTACTTTAACCTCATCATCTACCCAAGAAAGAGACTATTCTCCAATTTATATGAATCACCTTGAGGTACATTAGGCATAGGAAAATCTCATCTATAGATTAAGGGAAGACATCATTGTTAACCTATATATGAAACCTAAAAGATTTTAATATTTATTTTTTAAATACAATTTGCCTCCCTCTCTAATAACTCTCTTAGTGTCTGCTAATTCCACTGGTCGATGCACCCCCATATGGAGACTGTAAGTCCAATACCAGAGCTATGAGTATGATTAGGGAATCTATTATACTAGAAGGTCAGGTACATCTTGTAAGAAACTGGATTTACTGCATCTTAAGTAATTGTTCAAAGTATCTGCCTAACCTGCTACTGACTCTTCTATGAATCTGTCCAATATCTTCAAACTCCATTCATTTACAAACATATTAGCTATATAAAGTTCTCGAACATATAAAGTATTGAATATAATAGCCAACCTTTCATTATCAACTAACAGTAGAATAGAGAAACTCCCATCACTAAAAATGTTTGAGTGAAACAAAGCATTTTCATATAAAAACAAAAACTCACCTGAAAACCATGTCTGAGATTTCACTTGGAGTAAACTTCCCATATAGTGAAATCAGGTCTCTTCTCACAGAGTGTGTTGCAACTATAGTTGACCCTTGAAGAGTGCATGGGTTAGGGGTGCCCACCCTCTGTATCTGTGGTCCGTAGCACTGTAGTAGTTACTACTGAAAAAAAAGCTGCATATAAGCAGAGCCACACAGTACAGAGCCACATTGTTCAAGGGAAAAGTGGATATATTTTGCCAAAACACTAACCCCATCATATTATTTTGTTCAGCTTGCATTGACCTTTATAAAAATGTAACCATACTGTAGTTAATCTTCTACAAGCTTATTTTTCTGTTCAATATTATTTAAGATATATACATGTTTTTTTACATACAGCTTTAGTTTATTTTCACTGCTTTAAATTATGCAATTGAGTGAATGTACTATAATCATTAATTTTGATAGCCATTTATTTTTCTCCACTTTTTTTCAATTACAGCAGTGCTGCTAAGAATATTATTTTCCATATGCCCTAGTACATACCAGTGATCTTTTTCTCTATAGGAAGCTATAATTGCTACTATATACATACATTCAAGTTTACTAGCTTATTCTTGTTTTTCAGGACTCCCATCAGCATTTTATGACTTGGCATTACACTACATTGCCAAAACACTTGGTATTTTCAAACTTTTTGCTAACCTGGAGGGTTTGAAATATGATCTCATAGATTGACGATATCTAATTAATTGACTGACAAGATTTTATATGCTAAAAGAATTTAAAAGATATTATTTACTACTGGAAAAATTGGTGGGTGTTGTCAGAATAGTGTATTTAAAAAGTGAATTTTCCAAAATAAATAATCTTTTTTTTAAAAAAAAGTTTTTACTATTATGCACTTTCCTCTTTCTGTGACACAATTCAATGTTGCACTCAGTGTGCCTGTGCTACATGGTCTCATCTTACCTGAAACATTTTTTTCCTCCTCTCTTGATAGCATTTGCTCAGGTTTCTCCCTCTCCTTGTATCATTGCACTTGCCTCTAGTGGTGCCAGTTCCCTCTTAGTGGTGTTTCTGATAGGCAGTGAGCTGAGGAACAAAAAACCCAATCTTCTTACTTTAAAATATGGGTGGATGGATGTAGATATTTGGCTCTGAGTTATTAGGCCGCCTCCTTCTAATAAAGTTTCTGGCTTTTTATCAGACAAGTTCTGTGATGATGGTTTTAGTTGCCTAGAGATGGTTTTCCCATCTTATTTCAGAATTTAAAATACTTCCCAGAGATCTGAAGTTGTTAGTGACTCAGCTCTGGATAAGTGCTTAAAAATTAATGCATTTAAAAAATGTTTTCATGTCTGATAAAACACAATTATAATAGTATTCTTTTTTTTTTGTTTTCCTTTTTTCTTCAAAAAGCCGAAAACTATATCTACTTTCACATTCTTGCTAAGTTATCAGTGGTTTTTCTTTTGGCATTGGTAATATGCCTATTTTTGTTTTTCTGAAAAGTAAGGGCAAGTACTTAATCAGGCAAAAATTTTGTTTCATCTACTATACATGAAAGAGAAGAGTGAGTCACTGAAGTCTTAGTAGTAAAATAGCAGAGAATTGGCCAGAGCTCTTTTTATCTTCATGCCACAGTCTTGCAACCCTAGCAAGTAATATAGACTGTACTGACAAAAGAAATAGCTATCTACTTAGCAACTGCT
This sequence comes from Hyperoodon ampullatus, assembly GCF_949752795.1. Classification (NCBI taxonomy): domain Eukaryota; kingdom Metazoa; phylum Chordata; class Mammalia; order Artiodactyla; family Ziphiidae; genus Hyperoodon; species Hyperoodon ampullatus. Next base: position 55,314,335 of record NC_136922.1, on the reverse strand, counting down.
CTCACAGCCAGATACATTAGTACCTGATTTCCCCCTGCCTAAATTTATCAGTATATGTAAACATTTTTCAGAATCCTCAAAGAACTCTGCTCAGGGAATAGACTATGCATAAAATAAGCTGATGTATTAAATCAATGCAACAATTGCAAAATATCCAAAGGTAGTTATCTACGATGTTGCCTATTTCAGCTGTAAATTTTCTATAATAATTTTTGAGTTCTACAAAGATTTATCTAAGTTTAATTTCCAGGTCCACCTCTCATGGTAAATATTAAAAGCAACAAAATTTAATTTTACAGTAAGAAACATGTAACTAAAAATAAGTTACGCTATGTAAAAAACAATATGGTGCATCACATCCTCACTTGGCTTACAATAATCCCCAATCATGTCAGTCAAAATATAAATGCTTTAATTTCCCCGAGGAATGTGAAGGAAAAATTCTTAGGGGATTATGAAACTAAAGCAAGCTTTTCTTAAGCATGATGAATAATAAGTAATATATTTTAAGTGCACATTAATATAATAACTTAGTTTTCCAGTATCTTTTAAAAATCTTTCTTGGGGAAATGAAAATTCATCTACTTCCACAGGTGGTAAGTTATGAGAGGATTTTCAATCTGGATGAGTCTAATATTTATAGAAAAGAGTTGTTTTATATAAGCATTTCTTTCTCTGCTTCCACAACAGTATAATATTTCCTGAAGTCTGGAATTTAAAATTGGAAAATAAACTCTTATAAGCCAAGTGATTCCTTTACTTATATTTTGGGTTTAAAAGGTAAAAGCTCTGTTTTAGCCCCAAAAGATTGCTTTTTCTCATATTCTTCTCAGGCATATTATTGTAATTTGGAAAGAGATTCTGAAAATAGAGGCAATAAAACTGTTTCTGCTTGCATGCTGTGAAATCTCCCCACAAGGTTTTAAATTGAACTTGCTCAACAGGCAGAGAGCCGCCTTCTTTCTTCAAAGACATAAGAGGATTTGCTCAGTAAAAGGGCTAACAGCATTCTCTGAAAGGGACACGTTGAGAGCACCTGTGATTGATTGCCAGTCTGATCAACTCTCCTCTTATCAATCATCAGAACACACCAAAGAAGCAAAATGTGATGCACGGGAGTCAGTTAAAAAACAAGCTAACCTAACTGCCTGCAAAAAGACATCTTAAAAAGATTATTTGATTTGTACACTTTGTGGTCTGAAAGTCCAAAAGGACCAGTGCTTAGTATATCAATAGCTTCCTCAGTCTGCTACAGGTAAAACTGGAAATAAATTCCATTCTCCTTGATACGGCAAGGTGTAAGACTTGCTTAGACTTTGACTCTAGGTTGGGGGGGAGTTAAAAGAAGGATAGGAAAATATTCTATTATTCATGTTTTCTATAATAATAATGAATTCTTTTTAGTCAGTTCTTCAATAAAAGCAAAAGTGATTTTTAACTGGAAATACATATTATGAAGTTCTAATGAGTTTTGAATCATAAGCCTTTTACATATTTGGTAAGCACTCTGTAAAAATACAGTACCATTTCCATTTTTAGACTTTTGGATGTGGGGATAACTGAAAAAATCAATTAGTTCGAACTGACTGTTACAGACTGAATGTTTGTGTCTCCCTAAAATTCATATGTTAAAATGTAATTCCCATTATGATGTTATTTGTAGGTGATCTTTTAAGAAGAGGTCAGAGATATAGATCAATCTCTTTCTGCCACATGAAAACACAAGATGAACTCAACAGTCTGCAACTATGAAGAGGACCCTCGCTAGAACCCGGCCATATGATCTGAGTTCCAGTCTCAGAACTTTAAGAAGCAATTTCTGTTTATAAGACCCCCAAGTCTATGGTAGTTTGTTAAACTAGCCAAAAGTAACTAAGACACCATTTGACCCTATCCAGACACTTCTTGCTTGGACTCTGCAAGGTAAAATGGTGGTGGTGAACACATGAGGGGAGAAAGGTACACTGAAGAATTTAGATAAATGATTAGACAGGAAAATCTGAATGTGAGGTGCCTCTAAAAGGGGTGAAAAGTGGCATCACAATGGGATGCTTTGAACTACTCCAGAATATAAAACTAACCCTCAGGAAAGTGTTTCGAGTAGATAAAAAGGAAGACATTTTTAGACCCCACATAGAGGCAGGTTGCTTCAGTCTTCAACAGAGAAAAGCATGTAGAGCTCTGACTTGTCCATCACAAGTGATGATGTTGGACCATTCTGCAGCTCAGCCTGGTTTTCCCCATCCTCATGCCTCTCAAACCAAGACAGAGCCTTGTCTCAATACTAATATTGCACACTGCTGGCTTCCCACTCTGGAGCTTTCCTACTGTCTCTGATGATGAGACATGCAGAACCCTCTTCACACACAAGGTACTGGCAGACAGAGATCTGTTACCTCATACCTGTTTGCTAGCCAGCCATGGTTGCTGTATTTGTATGGAATCTGGCTTCCCTGATGGCTGTGTGGAAGGGCCAGATGACATCACATGAAAATGTTAATGCCCTTTAGGATGAATTTTAACCAATAATGGATGGGAAACAGAAAGAAGCCAGATAAACACCTTTCTCTTCTTCTCCCCTAGCAGATACATCACCCTTATAACCAGCTGTAACTTTCCAGTAAAACTGTCAGCTCTGCAATGCACCACTTTCTCTCCTTCTCTGCCTTGCTTGCCTTTTATCCTCACATTTGTTTCTATAATATTGCACCCCACACACTCATTGAATAAAAGTAGTATGTATGTCTTACCTCATGCTCTTCTTCTAGGAAGCCTGAATAATTGAAATGGGGGTTGTTAGGAAAAATAGAAAATGGCCGTTTTTTGCAGCTATTTCTCTTAACTATGTCAACAGGAAAAGAAAGAAAATGAACAATAAAAACACTCCACTCAGTCATAAAACTCAACAGTTGAGGCAAGAATAAATATATTAGCTAAGTTGCTTTACTTTGGACAACAGCTTGGTAGCATAAGTTGGCAAACTTTAAAGTGAATTCACTAAGTTTTTTTGTAAAGGTTGTCCAGGTTTCTAGGACTTTTGTGTATTGTATACATTTTGAGAGTCACTAACTCTCAAGTAAATAAGATCTGGTGATGACTTTCAATTATGTTGCATGAACTTGAGATTAATGAGAAAACAAACTTTAAAAGAAGTAATTGAAATAATTATCTGAATTCTTTCAGATAACACTGCACAATGATGTAACAATATTGGTTGGGGTTATATGGGTGTGGTGATTTTAAAAGCTATTGCTAACTTCTTCAAATTTAAGATTGGCACTATATACCCATGAATGATATGCTTACAAGCAAACCAGGATGTCTAGATTGCTTCTTAGCTACACCCAAGTAGCCATGTATAAGGATTTGAGCTTTTCTTTCCTTTTCACTTTTGATACAAAGTCCCTGGCTAGGAGGCTTGGAAGCAGACTCATATTTTCTATACAAAAATCTATGCTAATTTTTGACTGGAAATGCCAAAGTTGAAAATAACGAGAAATAGTTTCTTAAAAGGTTGGGTGAAATCACACACACATAAAGAGTCAGCTGATTCCCATGAGGCAAGTAAAGCCATTTAGGCAGAGGATAAGAAGAACTCCTTAAGAAAACACAAACTGCCTTATGCAAATGCAAGGCCAACCTTCATGATTGCTTTGCAAGTTAAAATGTACCTCTGAGACTTCATTCCAGTTTTGCTGCAGGCCAGTGACTAAGATATCCACAGAATAAAGCAAAAAGCAATGTAATCATTGTTTAGTTGGAAGACATCTGACACAGTGCTGTAACTGAGCACACCCAAATGGTCCAGGGGAAGAAGTAGCCACACAATAGCTAGAAATCATCTGCTCCTCTCACTATGCAGCTGTGGCAGAAGTACAACAAAAATTGAAAAATACAAAAGGTGCAGTATGGAAGTCACTAATATTATCAGAAGTAGGGGGGTGACAGCAAACCTCATTCACATTACTAAAATAGGAAACCTGAAGGAAACCATAAACAAGATGAAAAGACAACCCTCAGAATGGGAGAAAATATTTGCAAATGAAGCAACTGACAAAGCATTAATCTCCAAAATTTACAAGCAGCTCATGCAGCTCAACATCAAAAAAAAACAAACAACCCAATCCAAAAATGGGCAGAAGACCTAAGTAGACATTTCTCCAAAGAAGATATACAGATTGCCAACAAACACATGAAAGAATGCTCAGCATCATTAATCATTAGAGAAATGCAAATCAAAACTACAAAGATATCATCTCACACTGGTCAGAATGGCCATCATCAAAAAATCTACAAACAATAAATGCTGGAGAGGGTGTGGAGAAAAGGGAACCCTCTTGCACTGTGGGTGGGAATGTAAATTGATACAGCCACTATGGAGAACAGTATGGAGGTTCCTTAAAAAACTAAAAATAGAACTACCATATGACCCAGCGATCCTACTACTGGGCATATACCCTGAGAAAACCATAATTCAGAAAGAGTCATGTACCAAAATGTTCATTGCCGCCCTATTTACAATAGCCAGAACATGGAAGCAACCTAAGTGTCCATTGACAGATGAATGGATAAAGAAGATGTGGCACATATATACAATGGAATATTACTCAGCCATAAAAAGAAATGAAATTGAGTTATTTATAGTGAGGTGGATGGACCTAGAGTCTGTCATACAGAGTGAAGTAAGTCAAAGAGAATAACAAATACCGTATGCTAACACATATATGTGGAATCTAAGAAAAAAAAAAGGTCGTGAAGAACCTAGGGGCAAGACAGGAATAAAGACACAGACGTACTAGAGAACGGACTTGAGGATATGGGGAGGGGGAAGGGTAAGCTGTGAGAAAGTGCTGTGAGAAATTTTTTTCCCTTTCTCACCTCTGTTTTCTTGGATCTCTTTATCACTTTCTTTATGTGATGTATTTTTGCTCTTTTTTCATTACATCTTTAGATGATGTTTCCTCAATAAGTCTCTAGTAATGCTTTCCCAACTTTGCTCATGAAACTTCTGTCAAGAATGGCCTTCTGCTTAATGTGTTGGTATTAGAGCTGGATAGAAAAGGTTATCATTTCAATGCATGCTTCTCAATGAAGTCAGTGATAACTCACTTTTGTAACTCTTGTATCACAGTTTCCACAAATCTTGGGTTAGCTACATTTTCTCTTATTAGATTTTAAATTATTGGAGGGATTTAAATGAAATCCCTAAAGGTCAACATGCTCTTAATAAATCCTGTGCAAATCTTGGCTGAAACATTGCTGGCTTCCTTTGAAACTTGTTATAAAGGCTGAGCTCGCCTGGTTTTTGAATAAAATGCCCTTCTCCAAATGGGACACCACCTGCTGAAGTTTTTAAAGAAAGCCTACTGATCTCCATGGGTCCATGTAAAGTTGCCCTTCCCTAGTCATGACATCAAATACCTTGCTAACTGCCTAAAAGAAATCCCATTTGTCCATTTCCTGAAAGACCAATTAAACTAACCTCATTATATCTTGCATTGCTGCACACCTCCATCACTGCCAAAAACTCAAGCCTCCCAGAAGGGCCATCATGACCTAGATATAAAACAGAGCATACCTCTGTACATCTTCTCATAAACACCATTTTCCACCTGGCTGTCATTTCCCAACCACCATTTCCTTTGTAATTCAAGTTCTGATATCAGTACAATCTAGTCAACTACCTCTTCTCTGAAAACTCCTCATACTACTTGCTCTAATCAAAACCTTGCTGTAACCCAAAGACAGTTTCTCTTAAAACACTCTCAAACAAAAGCATTCTTCTCTATTCTTGAGAGACCTCAGAGACTCTGAGTGGATTAGGTGCCTCTTTGATACTTCCAGTTTATATTTCCTCAAAAATACTCTTCCACTGAAGCTTTCTTTCAGACTGTGCTATCATCTGTATTTATTTGTTGAATATTTTAGCCTTCCTCACCATAACTGCACCAAAATTCTTGGAAATTTCAATACCCACATATACGGTTTGTTATAGTACCTCAGCCTTCACTTCCTTGACCTCCTTACTGCCTACATCAGGTTATTCGACCTCATCTCAGTCATCTTCCGTCATGAGGAAATACTTGATCTTCTCATCAAAAGTATTGTGTTATCTCCAAAATCTCTGATCACTTCTTCCTATGTCTCCAGTTAATATACACTAGGAACAATACTTTGATCTATCAGGGCCAAGTAGAGAACCAGATCTTTCATTTTTCCATCCAATAATCAGGTGTCCCTATTTGTGGTGTCAGTGACAACCATATGAATAATTGGACCTCCCACTCCCATCCAGAAGTAATGAGAACTTTCCCTTGGGTTTCAATGAAAGCCAAATGGTGAAAGCATACTCTACATTCACCTGCCAGTGATAACACCCCTCATCCCTAGCAGGAACAGTATCAGACAAAAACAACTAAATAGGATTAAATAAGATTCAGAGTCTCTTAAGAAAGTACTGCAAATGTCCAGGTTCCAAAAAAAAAAAAAAATCAGTCATTATATCAAGAGCCACAAAGATCTCAAAGAATGAAAAAAGACAATCAATAGAAGAGAACACAGGTGACAGAGATGTTAGAATTTTCTGACAGATTTTAAAGCATACATTATATAAATGCTCAACAAGTACTTGTTCACATGCTTGAATCAAAGAGCAAAATATAAATATAGAAAGTCTAAGCAGAGAAAAGATATAAAGAAGAACCAAACAGAAATTTTAGGATTGAAAAAAAACTTAGATATTTAACTAAGGGGATTTCCAAGCAAAGTGTTGAAGCATACTATGGCCTGATTTCTTCTTGCTGCTTTTAGTAAAATGCAAGAGGAAAGACATAAATTAAGAGACAGAGTTTTAAACATAAAGGAACCAGGGCATGATGACTGTAGAAATCCTCACCTGGCAAAAAATGCTGAAATTAAGAGATTTACTGTCAAAGTATCCTATAGAGAAAAATCTGAGACTGAGGCTTCATAACTTTTTGCTAATACTTTTGAAAGATGAAAAGTTCACAGTATGCAGTTACATAAGTCTCTTTAAAGAAATTAGAGATTAAACAAGGATTTACTATATAGCACAGGGAACTATATTCAATATCTTGTAATAATTTATAATGGGAAAAAATTGGAAAAATATACCTACATATAACTGAATCACTTTACTGTACACCAGAAACTAACACAATATTGTAAATCAACTATACTTCAATAAAAAAAGAAAAAAAGAAGAAATTAGAGGTTAACTCATTCATCCTCTCTACTATGTCAGTAAAAATAAAAAATAGAGGAGATTACCTCAAGAAAGATCTGTGCACAAATCTCATGATTAATGGAGTAAATCCCTGTGGCATACATGGGAGATCTACAGCATGCTTCAGAATGTTATAAGAGTAGAAACGCTACCAGTTTGGCTTGAAAGAGGAAGAGGGAAAAAATGAAAGATGGCTGTTGGACCTGCAATATTTTTCAAGCAGGATAACAGGTTGATAACACTATTCAACTGTAGACACATTCTACTATTCATGAAAAAGGATGAGTGACTCAGAAGGTGGAGTCAAGAGTCCATCGCAGAGTTATGATTCCAAAGAGTGGATCTATGAGCCTGGTAAAATTATTCCCAGGCCCAGACAACAAAAGGAGTTTGCCCAACTACATTTGAAAGTTGCTTGGGGCCAGTGACTTTGTTTTTCCTTCACCTTTTCTCTTTTTGAATGTGAATATCTGTAACTACTACCCTATGCCTCTCTTATTATATTTTTGAACAGATAACTTGATTTCTGAGTTTCAAAGGTCCACAAACAAAGATAAATTGAGCTTCAGGATGGATTATACCCAAAGCCTCATCCCTGTCTTGTATTTGTTATTTAGATAATAATATTTGGGACTCTTGAGATTCTATGATTTAGATCAGATTTTGGATTTGAGTTGAGGCTGCAGTAAGTTGAGATTTGGGGGAATGTTTGAATGGGGTGAATGCATTTTGTGTGTAGTAGGGTGGTAATCTTTGGGGGCTATAATGTAGTAGGCAGAATAATGCCCCCTGCCAAAGATGCCCACATCCAGAACTTGTGAATATATTTCGTTAAATGAAAAAAATTAAGGTGTCAGGTAGAATTGAGGTTGCTAATTACCTGACTTTAAGCTAGGTGGGCCCAATGTAATCACAAGGTTCTTTAAATGTGTAAGAGGAATGCAAAAGCATTGATGTCAGAGAGATACATCTAAGAAAGATTTGACCAGTCATTACTGGCTTTGAAAATGGAAGGGAGCTACAATTCAAGGAATGCAGAAAGTGTCTAGAAGCTTGAAAAGGTAAGAAAAACAAGTTTCCCCTAGAGCCTCTAAAAAGGAATACAGCCTTTCCAATACAATGACTTTCAACCAGTGAGACCACTAAAACTGTAAGATAAATTTATACTGTCTTAGGCCACTACAGTTGTGGTAATTTGCTATAGCAGCCATAGGAAATAAAGATTTCAATAGTAACACTTACAACCATTTGTTAGAGTTACCTGACAAAGTTTTTAAGGCAGCTATCATAAAGAAGCTCAACAAGCAATTACACACATGCTTGAGAATAATGAAAAAATTAAAAGCCTCAACAAAGAAATAGAAAGTTTTAGGAAAGAAAAAGAAGTAGAAACAAATGGAAATTTAGAACTGGAAAGTGTAATACTAAATAAGAGGCTCAGTGAATAGACTCAAAAGCAGAGTGGAGGAGACAGAGGAAAAATCTGAAATTGAAAGATTAAAAAATAGAAGTTCCTCAATTTAAACACAGAGAATTAGACTGAAAAAAATGAGCACAGTGACATGGAGGGTTATAATAAAAGATCTAACATTTATGTCACTGAAGTCCCTGAAGAAGAGGACAAAGAGGGGAGGAATGAAAAAGCTCTTGAAAAAAAATGGCTAAAAATTTTACAAATATGGCAAAAAACATAAAAATACAGCCTAAAAGAGCTAATCAAGTCCTAAATGAGATAAATCAGTGCAAAGCCACATAAAAATTAAAATTCTGAAAACTAAATACAAAGATAAAATGTTAAAAGGCACCAGAGAGAAGTGAAACCATACCTGTGGGGAAAAGAAACTTCAAATGACAGTGGATTTTGCATCAAAAACTATGGAAGCCAAAAGGAAATGGCACTATATTTTTCAAATACTGCAAGAAAACATCTGTTATAACCCAGAATCCTAGATCCAGTAAAAATATCCTACAGGAATGAAAGAAATTAAGACATTCTAGAATTAAAGAACACTAAGAAATTTGTCACTAGCAGACTTACCCTAAAATAATAGCTAAAGGAAATTATGTAAACAAAAAGAAAATGATAAAAGAAGGGACTTTAGAATATCATAAAAGAAGAAACAAGATGGCAAATAAAAATTTGGGTAAATACAACAGACACTCCTCTTTATTTTCTAAATTGTTTACAGTTGAAGCAAAATTATCACACACTCTGAAGTGGTTCTAAATGTATTTAGAAGAAAAGTTATGACAATTTACTATAAATGTAGGAGGATAAAGGAAGTTAATGTGAAGGGCTTTTTCTACACTTTAACTGGTAAAATGATGAATACAAAAACCGTGGCAAGTTATGGATAAAAAAATTTTTGAACCAAGTAAAAATAAAAACACTACTTTTCAGAATTTGTGGCCTGTAACTAAAGCAATGCTTAGAGAAAGTGGATAACACTAAACGCATACATTAAAAGGAAAGAACAATCTAACATTAATAACATAAGCTTTCACCATATAAAACTAGAGAAGAGCAAATAATCCTGAAACATACACAAGAAAAAATAAACAAAAAATAGAACAGAAACCAGAGAAAACAATAGAGAATATCAACTAAACAAAAAGATGGTTCCTGGAGAAATGCAGGGGAGAATACAATTATAAACATCTAACCAGGGCCTTCCCTGGTGGCGCAGTGGTTGAGAGTCCATCTGCCGATGCAGGGGACGCGGGATCGTGCCCCGGTCTGGGGGGATCCCGCATGCCGCGGAGCGGCTGGGCCCGTGAGCCATGGCTGCCGAGCCTGCGCGTCCGGAGCCTGTGCTCCGCAACGGGAGAGTCCACGGCAGTGGGAGGCCCGCATACCACAAAAAAAAAAAAAAAACAACTATCTAACCAAACTAATTTAAAAAAAAAAGATGTAAAACAAAGATTGCCACTATCAGAAACGAAAGGGGTATCATCACTACTGCTACCATGGAAATTAAAAGGACAATAAAGAAAACTGCAAACAACTCTATGTGAACAAATTTGATAAGTTATATGACATTCCCTCAAAAAACAAACTACCTAAACTCATCCACAGAAAATACATGTGTCTGGTGCTCCAATTTTTACAGCTGCTGCTGGGGGACACCTGTACATTTCCTGACTCTGGTAGCCAGTGGGGCTTACATTTTTGGGTCCCACAGGATTGTAACCAATGAAGAAGAGGTTCTTAAACAACTACCGCCCCCAGAGCATAGCAAGAGACAAGAGACCCAGGAGCTTGATCTGTGAAGGAGGGCTATTAGCTAATTGTTATGACTGAGGCCTGAAGGGCAGGCTTCTAATTAAACACACATTTAGAACTGATTGTAATCCTTTCCAGGGACCTTGTAGGGTAGGCACTATATTTGTGTTCACCCACTGGCATGTCCCAGAGCATTAGTTTTTCTTGGAGGCGTGATGTACATGCATCTTGTGCCCTGGTTTTTATGCTGGTGCCCAGGAGACACCCCTTGATAACCTGGCTCTGGTGGCCAGGAGGATTTGCATTCCTGAATCCCATGGGACTGTGGCAATGTGAGAGATGGTTCTTGACAGGCAACCACCTGCAGGACACTGCAGGGATGTATGGACTAAGGCACATCTCTCCAGGTTTTCTATGAAAGAGGCCCCTTTTCTTGTCCTAGAGCTTCAGCACGAGGGGCAGGCAGAAAGAAAAACAGGCATAAATATTATTTGAAGAAATAATCGCTGAAACCTTCCATAACCTAGGGAAAGAAACAGACATCCAGATCCAGGAATCCCAGAGATTCCCAAATAAGAGGAAACCAAAGAGACCCACACCAAGACACATTATAATTAAAATGTCAAAAGTTAAGGACAGGGCTTCTCTGGTGGCGCAGTGGTCGAAAGTCTGCCTGCCAATGCAGGGGACACAGGTTCATGCCCCAGTCTGGGAAGATCCCACATGCCGTGGAACGGCTAGACCCGTGAGCCATGGCCGCTGAGCCTGCATGTCCGGAGCCTGTGCTCCACAACGGGAGAGGCCACAGCAGTGAGAGGCCCGCGTACCGCCAAAAAAAAAAAAAAAAAAAAAAAAAAAAGTCAGAGTAGCTGAATGGATTTAAAAAAAAGAAAACAAAATGACTTACCTATATGCTGCCTACAAGAGACTCACTTTAGATGTAGACACACACACAGAATGAAAGTAAAAGGATGGAAAAAGATATTCCATGCAAATAGAAACCAAAAGAAAGAATAGCTAAACTTATATGAGACAAAGTGACTTTAAAACAAAGATTATGATGAGACAAAGAAGGATATTACATAATGATAAAGCTGTCAATCCAACAAGAAGGTATAACATTTATAAATATTTATGCACATGACATGGGAGCACCTAAGTATATAATGCAAATATTAACAGAGCTAAAGGGAGAAATAGAGAACAATACAATAATAGTAGGGGACTTTTTAATATCCCACTTAAATAAATGAACAGATTAGTCAGAGGGGAAATCAAAAAAAAATTGGCCTTAAAGGACACCTTAGACCAGATAGATGTAACATATATTTATAGAACATTCCATCTAAAATCAATGAAATACACATTCTTCTCAATTACACATGAACATTTTCCAAGATAGAGGATCTGTTAGGCCATAAAACAAGTAAAAAAAACACAATTACATGAAGAAAACAGGAAAACTCACAATTATGTAGAAATTAAACAACATACTACTGAGCAAACAATGGGTCAAAGAATAACTCGAAAGAGAAATGAAAAAAATATGAGACACTGTACACCTAAAATTAATATAAAATTGTAAGTCAACTGTACTACAATAAAAAAAAATACCTTGAAAAAAATGTAGTGGAAATTTAACATATCAAAATTTATGGGACGTAGTCAAAGAAGTTCTAAGAGGTAGTACATAGCAATAAATGCCCACCTCAGGAAACAAACGAAAAAAAACAAAAATGTCAAATAAGCCACTTAATTTTACACCTCAAGAAACTAGAAAAAGAACAAATGAAGCCTAAAGTTAGTAGAAGGAAAGAAATAAAGATTAGAGTGGAAATAAATGAAACAGAGACTAAAAAGACAATAGAAAAGATCAAAGGAAAATAAGAGCTGGTTCTTTGAAAAGATAAACAAATTGACAAACCTTCAGTTAGCCCCACCAAGAAAAAAAACAGGACTCAAATAAATCAGAATGAAAGAGGAGATGTTACAGTTGATACAACAGAAATACAAAGGATCATAAGAGACTACTATAAACAATTATATGTCAACAAATTAGACAGTCTAGAAGAAATGCATAAACTCCTAGAAACATACAGCCTACCAAGACTGAATCATGAAGGAATCAAAAATCTGAACATAGTGATTCCCAGTAAGGGACTGAATTAGTAATTTAAAAAACCTCCAAACAAAAGTCCAGAACCTGATGACTTCACTGGTGAATTCTACCAGACATGTGAAAAAGAATTAACACCAGTCCTTCTCAAACTCTTATAAAATATAGAAGAGGGGGGAATGTTTCTGAACTCATTGTATGAGGCTAGCATTACCCTGAGACCAAAACCAGACAAGGATGCCACAAGAAGAGAAAACAGGACAAAATCCCTGATGAACACAGATGCAAAAACCTTCAACAAAACATTAGCAAACTGAATCCAACAAGACATTAAAAAAATCATAGACACTGATCAAGTGGAATTTATTCCAGGGATGCAAGGATGGTTCAAAAATCTGCAAATCAGTCAATGTGATACACCACATTAACAAAATGAAGGATAAAAATGAAGGATACACCACATTAACATTAACAAAATGAAGGATAAAAATCATATGATCAGAAATTCATATTGATTATCTATATGATCAACAGATGCAGAAATCCCATTTGACAAAATTCAGCATCCATTTATGATAAAAACACTGAACAAAGACGGTAGAGAAGGAATGTACAGCAACATAATAAAGGCTGTATATGACAAGCCCACAGCTGGCATAATACTAAATAATTAACAGTTGAAAGCTTTTCCTCTAAGATCAGGAACAAGACAAGGATGCCCACTCTTGCCACTTTTATTCAACACAGCATTAGAATTCTTAGCCAGAGCAGTGGAGCAAGAAAAAGAAATAAAAGGTATGCAACCTGGAAAGGAAGAAGGAAAACTGTCACTCGTTGTAGGTGACATGCTATTATGTGTAGAAAATCCTAAAGACCATATCAAAAAAACTGTTAGAACTAATAAACGAATTCAATAATGTTACAGGATATAAAATCAGAATGTAAAAATCTGTTGTATTTCTATACACTAATTATAAGCCATCAGAAAGAGAAATTAAGACAACAATCCCATTTATAATCACATCAAAAACAGTAAAATACCTAGGAAGAAATTTAACCAAGGAGTGAAAGATCTGTACACTGTAAAGTATAAGACATTGATTAAAGAAATAGAATAAGACACAAGTAAGGAAAGATATTCGGTGCTCATGAATTGGAAGAATATTTGTTAAAATGTCCATACTACCCAAAGCAATATACAGATTCAGTGCAATCTCTATCAAAATCCCAATGGCATTTTTCAGATAAATAGAACAAATAATCCTAAAATTTGGATGGAACCATAATCTTGAGAAAGAACAACAAAGCTGGAGGCATCATACTCCATGAATTCAAATTATATTACAAAGCTACACTAATAAAAACAGTCTGGTATTGGCATAAAAACAGGCATATAGATAAATGGAACAGAATTTAGAGCACAGAAATAAACCCCCACACACACGATCAACTGATTTACAACAAAGAAGCCAAGAATAGACCTACCATATGATCCTTCAATCCCACTCCTGGGTATATAACCAGAGAAAAACATGGCCCAAAAGGATACGTGCATCCCAATGTTCACTGCAATTTCAGTGCAATTGTTCAGTGCAATTTACAATAGCCAAGACATGGAAGTAACCTAAATGTCCATCAACAGAAGAATGGATAAAGAAGATGTGGTACGTATATACAATGGAATATGACTCAGCCATTAAAAAGAATGAAATAATGCCATTTGCAGCAACACGGAAGGACCTAGAGATTGTCTTACTGAGTGAAGTAAGTCAGACAGAGAAAGAGAAATATCACATGATATCACTTATATGCAGAATCTAAAAAAACTAGAAATTAAAAAAGAAGGAAGGCAAAAATATAGAAAAGGGAAAGACAGTCTCTTCAATAAATGGTGTTGGGAAAACTGTACAGCCATATGGAAAAGAATGAAACTGGACCACTATCTTACACCACACCCAAAAAATAAGTCAAAATGTATTAAAGACTTTAATTTAAGACCTGAAACCATAAAACTCCTAGAAGAAAAGCTACGCAGAAGGACCTTCAAGATGGCAGAGGAGTAAGACGTGGAGATCACCTTCCTCCGCACAAATGCATCAAAAATACATCTACATGTGGAACAACTCCTACAGAATACCTACTGAACACTGGCAGAAGACCTCAGACTTCCCAAAAGGCAAGAAGCTCCCCATGTACCTGGGTAGGGCAAAAGAAAAAAGAAAAAACAGAGACAAAAGAATAGGGATGGGACCTGCAACTCGGGGAGGGAGCTGTGAAGGAGGAAAACTTTCCACACATTAAGAAGCCCCTACACTGGTGGAGACTGGAGGTGGGCGGGGGTGAAGCTTTGGAGCCACGGAGGAGAACACAGCAACAGGGGTACAGAGGGCAAAGCAGAGAGAATCCCACATAGAGGAATGCTGCGGACCAGCACTCATCAGCCCAAGAGGCTTGTCTGCTCACCTGCCAGGGTGGGCAGGGGCTGGGAGCTGAGGCTCAGGCTTTGGAGGTCAGATTCCAGGAAGAGGACTGGGGTTGGCTGCATGAACACAGCCTGAAGGGAGCTAGTGCACCACAGCTAACCAGGAGGGAGTCCAGTAAAAAGTCTGGAACTGACTAAGAGGCAAGAGAGCACTGTTTCGGGGTGCGTGAGGAGAGGGCATTCAGAGCACCGCCTAAACGAGCTCCAGAGACGGGTGCGAGCCGCAGCTATCACCAGCAGACACCAGAGATGGGCATGAAATGCTATGGCTGCTACTGCAGCCACCAAGAAGCCTCTGTGCAAGCACAGGTCACTATCCACACACCTCCTGGGAGCCTGTGCGGCCCTCCACTGCCAGGGTGCCGTGATCCAGGGACAACTTCCCCACCACACCTCAGGCTGTCACGTCACACCAGCCCCTGCTGTGCAGGCTTGCACCGCATTCCGTACCACTCCCCCCCCACCCCCCAGCGTGAGTGAGCCAGAGCCACCTAATCAGCAGCTTCTAATTTAACCCCGTCCTGTCTGGGCGGGAAACAGATGCCCTCAGACAACCTGCATGCAGAGGCGGGGCCAAATCCAAAGCTGAACCCCAGGAGCTGTGTGAACAAAGAAGAGAAAGGGAAATCTCTCCCAGCAGCCTCAGGAGCAGTGGGATAAACCTCCACAATCAACTTGATGTACCCTGCAACTGTGGAATACCTGAATAGACAAAGAATCAACCCAAAATTGAGGCGGTGGACTTTGGGAGCAACTGTAGACTTGGGGTTTGCTTTCTGCATCTAATTTGATTCTGCTTCTATGCTTACCTTAGTTTAGTATTTAGAGCTTATTATCATTGGTGGATTGGTTGCTCTCCTCTTTTTTTTTTTTTTTTTCGGTACGCGGGCCTCTCACCGCTGTGGCCTCTCCCATTGCAGAGCACAGGCTCCAGATGCGCAGGCCCAGCGGCCGCGGCCCACAGGCCCAGCCGCTCCGCGGCACATGGGATCCTCCCGGACCGGGTCACGAACCCGTGTCCCCTGCATCGGCAGGCGGACTCCCAACCACTGCGCCACCAGGGAAGCCCTCCTCTTTCTTTTTAAATTACTTTTTTATTTTTTGATTTTTAATAATATATATATTCTTATTTTAAAAACTTTATTTTCTCTTTCTTTTTCCCCCCCTTTTCTTCTGAGCTGTGTGGATGACCGGGTCTTGATGCTCCAGCTGGGTGTCAGGCCTGAGCCTCTTAGATGGGAAGAGCTGAGTTCAAGACATTGGACAACCAGAGACATCCTGACCCCACATAATAGCAAATCATGAAAGCTCTCCCAGAAATCTCCATCTCAATGCTAAGACCCAGGTCCACTCAACGACCAGCAAGCTACAGTGCTGGACACCCCATACCAACAACTAGCAAGAAAGGAACACAACCCCACCCATTAGCAGAGAGGCTGCCTAAAATCATAGTAAGTTCACAGACACCCCAAAACACACCACTGGGCATGGTCCTGCCCATCACAAAGACAGAATACAGCCTTACCCACCAGAACCCAGGCACCAGTCCCCTCCACCAGGAAGCCTACACAACCCACTGAACCAACCTTACCCACTGGGGACAGACACCAAAAAAAACGGGAACTACGAACCTGCAGCCTGTGAAAAGGAGACCCCAAACACAGTAAGTTAAGTAAAATGAGAAGACAGAGAAATACACAGCAGATGAAGCAGCAAAGTAAAAACCTACCAGACCAAGCAAATGAAGAGGAAATAGGCAGTCTACCTGAAAAAGAATTCAGAGTAATGAGAGTAAATATGATGCAAAATCTTGGAAACAGAATGGAAAAAATACAAGGAACGTTTAACAAGGACCTAGAAGAACTAAAGAGCAAACAAACAATGATGAACAACATAATAAATGAACTTAAAAATTCTCTAGAAGGAATCAATAGCAGAATAACTGAAGCAGAAGAATGAGCAAGTGACCTGGAAGATAAAATAGTGGACATAACTACCACAGAGCAGAATACAGAAAGAAGAATGAAAATAATTGAGGAGAGTCTGAGAGACTTCTGGGACAACATTTAATTCACCAACATTCGAATTTAGGGGTCCCAGAAGAGAAGAAGAAAGGGACTGAGAAAATATTTGAAGAGATTATAGCTGAAAACTTCTCTAATATGTGAAAGGAAATAGTCAATCAAGTCCAGGAAGCATGGAGAGTCCAATACAGGATAAATCCAAGGAGAAACATGCCAAGACACATATTAATCAAACTATCAAAAATTAAATACAAAGAAAAAATATTAAAAGCAGCAAAGGAAAAGCAACAAATAACATACAAGGGAATCCCCATAAGGTTAACAGCTGATATCTCAGCAGAAACTCTGCAAGCCAGAGGTTGAGGCAGGACATATTTAAACTGATGAAAGGGAAAAACCTACAACCAAGATCACTCTACCCAGCAAGGGTCTCATTCAGATTCGACAGAGAAATTAAAACCTTTACAGACATGCAAAAACTAAGAGAATTCAGCACCACCAAACCAACTTTACAACAAATGCTAAAGGAACTTCTTCTCTAGGCAGGAAACACAACAGAAGGAAAAGGCCGAGAATAACAAACCCAAAGCAATTTTAAAAATGGTAATAGCAACAAACATATTGATAACTACCTTAAATGTAAATGGATTAAATGCTCCCACCAAAAGACACAGACTGGCTGAATGGATACAAAAACAAGACCCGTATATATGCTGTCTACAAGAGACCAACTTCAGACCTGGGGACACATACAGACTGAAAGTGAGGGGATGGAAAAAGATATTCCATGAAAATAGAAATCAAAAGAAAGCTGGAGTAGCAATTCTCATATCAGACAAAATAGGCTTAAAATAAAGACTATTACAAGAGACAAAGAAGGACACTACATAATGATCAAGGGATCAGTCAAAGAAGAAGATATAACAATTGTAAATATTTATGCACCCAACATAGGAGCACCTCACTATATAAGGCAAATGCTAACAGCCATAAAAGGTGAAATCGACAGTAACACAATCATAGTAAGGGACTTTAACACCCCAATTACAGCAATGGACAGATCATCCAAAATGAAAATAAATAAGGAAACACAAGCTTTAAATGATACATGGAACAAAATGGAATTTACCGATATTTATAGGATATACCATCCAAAAACCAAAGAATACACTTTCTTCTCAAGTGCTCATGGAACATTCTCCAGGATAGATCATATCTTGGGTCACAAATCAAGCCTTCATAAATTTAAGAAAATTGACATTGTATTGAGTATCTTTCCTGACTACAATGCTATAAGACTAGATATCAAGTACTGGAAAAAAATCTCTAAAGAATACAAACACACGGAGGCTAAACAGTACACTACTAAATAACCAAGATCACTGAAGAAACTAAAGAGGAAATCAAAAAATACCTAGAAACAAAAAACAATGAAAACACAACAACCCAAAAGCTACGGGATGCAGCAAAAGCAGTTCTAAGAGGGAAGTTTATAGGAATACAATCCTACCTCAAAAACAAGAAACATCTGAAATAAACAGCCAAACCTTACATGTAAAGCAATTAGAGAAAGAAGAACAAAAAACCCCTCCAAAGTTAGCAGAAAGAAAGAAATCATAGAGATCAGATCAGAAATAAATTTAAAAGAAATGAAGGAAACGACAGCAAAGATCAATAAAACTAAAGCTGATTCTTTGAGAAGATTAACAAATTTGATAAACCATTAGCCAGACTCATCAAGAAAAAAAGGGAGAAGACTGAAATCAATACAATTAGAAATGAAAAAGGAGAAGTAACAACTGACACTGCAGAAATACAAAAGATCATGAGAGATTACTACCAGCAACTATAGCCAATAAAATGGACAACCTGGAAGAAATGGACAGATTCTTAGAAAAGCACAACCTTCCAAGACTGAACCAGGAAGAAATAGAAAATATAAACTGACCAATCACAAGCACTGAAATTGAGACTGTGATTAAAAATCTTCCGACAAACAAAAGCCCAGGACCAGATGGCTTCACAGGCGAATTCTATCAAACATTTAAAGAAGAGCTAACACCTATCCTTCTCAAACTCTTCCAAAATATAGCAGAGGGAGGAACACTCCCAAATTGATTCTAAGAGGCCACCATCACCCTGATACCATTATCAAAGATGCCACAAAAAATGAAAACTACAAGCCAATAACAATGATGAACATAGATGCAAAAATCCTCAACAAAATACTAGCAAACAAACAGACTCAAACAGCACATTAAAAGGATAATACACCATGATCAAGTGGGATTTATCCCAGGAATGAAAGGATTCTTCAATATAGGCAAATCAAAAAACGTGATACACCATATTAACAAACTGAAGGAGAAAAACCATACGATCATCTCAATAGATGCAGAAAAAGCTTTCAACAAAATTCAACACCCACTTATGATAAAAACCCTCCAGAAAGTAGGCATAGAGGGAACTTACCTCAACATAATAAAGGCCATATATGTGAAACCCACAGCCAATATCCTCCTCAATGGTGAAAAACTAAAACCATTTCCACTAAGATCAGGAACAAGACAAGGCTACCCACTCTCACCACTATTATTCAACATAGTTTGGAAGTTTTAGCCACAGCAATCAGAGAAGAAAAAGAAATAAAAGGAATCCAAATCGGAAAAGAAGGAGTAAATCTGTCACTGTTTGCAGATGACATGATACCATACATAGAGAATCCTAAAGATGCTAACAGCAAAGTACCAGAGCTAATCAATGAATTTGGTAGGGTTGCAGGATACAAAATTAATGCACAGAAATCTCTTTCATTCCTATACACTAATGATGAAAGAGAAATTAAGAAAACACTCCCATTTACCATTGCAACAAAAAGAATACAATACCTTGGAATAAATCTACCTATGGAGAAAAAACACCTGTATGCAGAATACTGTAAGACACTGCTCAAAGAAATTAAAGATGATACAAAAGGATGGAGAGATATACCATGTTCTTGGACTGGAAGAATCAACATGGTGAAAATGAGTATACTACCCAAAACAATCAACAGATTCAATGCAATTCGTACCCAACTACCAATGGCGTTTTTCACAGACCTAGAAGGAAAAATTTCACAGTTTGTATGGAAACACAAAAGACCCCAAATAGCCAAAGAAATCTTGAAAAAGAGAAATGGAGGTGGAGGAATCAGGCTCCCTGTCTTCAGACTATACTGCAAAGCTACAGTAATCAACGCAGTATGGTACTTGCACAAACCACCCCCCCAAAAAAAACGCATCCAGAGCCTGTGCTCCGCAACGGGAGAGGCCTCAACAGTGAGAGGCCTGCGTACCGCAAAAAAAAAAAAAAAAAAAGATAAATAGAAAGAAAGAGAGAGAAAGAAAGAAGGAAGGAAGGAAAGCTAGTCACTAAGCTCCTTGACTTTGGTCTTTTTTTTTTTTTTTTTTTTTCTGCGGTACACGGGCCTCTCACTGCTGTGGCCTCTCCTGTTGTGGAGCACAGGCTCCGGATGCACAGGCTCAGTGGCCATGGCTCACGGGCCCAGCCGCTCCGCGGCAATGTGGGATCCTCCCGGACCGGGGCACGAACCCGTGTCCCCTGCATTGGCAGGTGGACTCTCAACCACTGCGCCACCAGGGAAGCCCTTGACTTTGGTCTTGATGATGACTTTTTAAACCTGACACCAAAAGCAAAGCAAGAAAAGTGAAAATAAGCAAATGGGACTACATTTGCTTCTAAAAAGCTTCTACACAGCAAAGGAAATCATTAACAAAATGGAAAGGCAACCTGTGGAATGGAAGAAAATATTTGCAAGTCATATATCTGATAAGGGGGCAAATACCCAAAATATATACAGAGCTCGTACAACTAAAAAAAATCTGATTAAAAACTGGGTAGAAGATCTGAATAGAAATTTTTTCCAAAGAAGACATACAGATGGCCAACAGGTACATGAAAAGATGCTTGACACCATTAATCATCAGGGAAATGAAAATCAAATGAGAATGAGATATCACCTCACACCTGTTAGTATGGCTATTATCAAAAAGATTAGATATAATATGTATTTGAGAGCATGTGAAGAATGAGGAACCCTCATGCCTTGTTGAAGGGAATGTAAATTGGTGTAGTCACTATGGAAAACAGTGTGTAGGTTTCTCAAAAAAAAAAAAGGAACTATCATACGATCCATCAATTCCACTTGTATTTATCTGAAGAAAATAAAAACACAAACTTGAGAAGTTATTTGCAACCCGGTGCTTTTGCAACATTATTTACAATAGCCAAGATATGGAAACAACCTAAGTGTCCATCAATGAATGAATACTTAACTGCGTGATAGATACATATGTAAAATATTATTCAACCAGATAAAAAATGCAGCCATTTTTGACAACATAAATGGACCCTGAGGACATTATAAGTGAACTAAGTCAGAAAGAGAAATACAAATTCTTTATGACCTCTCTTGCATGTGGAATCTGAAACTAAATTAATTTATTAAAAAGCTCATAGATAACAGAGAACAGATTGGTGGTTGCCAGAGGTAGGGTGTAGGAGGTGAGAGAAATGAGTGAATTGTTTTTGCTTGTTTGTTTTTTAGTTTAAATAAATTGAAATTTACAAAAGGTTAATATGGAAAGACATAGAATACTGGAGGAAAAAAAAAGAACGTGATGACTCACCCTATACAATTTTTGAAGACCTACTATAAAGTTATGGTAATCAAGTCAGTATGGTATTGTCTAAAGAAAAGATGCATAGATCTATGGAAGAGAATACCAAGCCCAGGAGTAGACCCAAGCAAATATGATCAACTGATTTTGACAAAGGAGCAAAAGCAATCCAATGAAGAAAGGATCGCCCTTCAAAAAACTGAACATTCATATGGAAAATATGAACTTAGACCATGGATCTTATACCTTACACAAAATTGGCTGAAAATGAATCAATATTATAAATTGTATATAAATACATAATTCAAAAGTATAGAATTTTTAGAAGTATAAGAGAAATCTATGTGACCTTGGTGAAGAGTTTTTAGATATAACATCAAAAGTACAATCCGTGAATGAAAATATTGATAGGTTGGACTTTTTAAAATTTAAAATCTGCTCTATGAAAATCACTGATGAGAATGTAAAAATAAGCCAGAGACTGGGATAAAATTTTACATAATACATATGTCATAATGGATTTGTATCCAAAATATACAAAGAACACTTAGAGCTCAATAATAAGAAAACAAATAACACATTTAAAAAAATAGGCAAAAGATCAGAACATTCATATCACCAAAGAATATATAGAGATGATACATAAGCATATGAAAAGGTGCTTAATATCATTTATCATTAGGGAAATGTTAAGTAAAAATACCAGGAAATACCACAACATACCAATTAGAATAGCCAAATTTTGAAAACCTAACAATAACAATCACTGGTAACTCTCTTTTATTGCTGGTGAGAATGCAAAATGTTACAGTCCCTTAGGAAGACAGTTTGGCAGTTCTTACAAAAGTAAACGTAGTCTTACCATATGATCTAGCAAACACACTCCAAGGTATATACCCATATGAGTTGAAAATTTACATTCATACAAAAACTTGCACATGAATGCTTACAGTAACTTTACTCATAATCACCAAAAACAGGAAACAACTAAGAGGTAAATAGATAAATGAAATGTTGCATGTTTATAAAATGTAATACTATTCAGCAATAAGAAGGTATGAGCTATCAAGCCATACAAAGACATGAATGAATCTTAGTTATTTACTGAAAAGTGAAATAAGTAAGGCTACATTCTATATGATTCCATTTACATGGCATTTGTAAAAAGTAATTATAGAGACATAAACAGATCAGTGGTTGCCAAAGGTTTAGGGTTAGGAGCAATCTGGAGGGTTAGACAGACAAGGTACAGGGAATTTTTTAGGGTGGTTATTTTATGTGATACTTAAATGGTGGATATATACAACTATGCTTTTTGTCAAAACTATTAAAACTTTACAGCACAAAGAATGAGCCTTAAATATGAAAATATTTAGGAAGCTGAGGACCCCAGGATGGGATACAGGCTGTGACACAAAAATCTAACTATAGTACAAATATATGAAACATCTAAAGAGGCAGGGAGGAAAAGGTGCTAAGCTAAATAACTTTGGAAATGTGTGGTTTCTGTAAGAATAAAGGCAAAAGGAACTACACATAAGCATTGTGCTATAATTGATAAAGTTGTTTCCAAAGGAGGTATGAGTAAATAATTCTGAAATCACTACATATTTATACTAGAATTAAACAATTAAGCAAATGAATGATGCATGATAGGAGCTGAGTTTTACACTGTTGACATTCAAGGTTACAGCAAAGCAAGGGGAGAAGGCTAGAATGATCCATGTGGTAATGGAAACACCAGTTTAGAATCATGTTTAGCTTAATATAGATACAGATACCTAGAAATATTTATAGGTATGTGTATATACACTAGTTAATAGACGCAAATATATTTCTTTTATCTGTCTGCTGAGAGGGCCTAGAAACAGTGGCACCAGAGTAGCAACAAACATACCTAGCACCCAGATCTTTCTTTGTTTCTAATACAATTCTCTAATAAAATGAACTAAGGCTCCTTGGAAAAATGGCTGACTCTTGGGCTGGGGCAGGAAACTTGCAAGATGAGCATGGGGCACCTTATAATGCCAGAAAGTAGAGAAGTACTCTGGAAAAAACCCACAGTGAGGGGGTATGTCAAGAGACACAGGAGCCAATTTGAAGAGCTTATAGTTGCCAAAGCTAGAACAATCTGATAAGCAAAGTGACATTGGATTATAACTCACCTCGAAGTATAAAATAAATATTTATAAGTATATACTGATACGGATAAGTGATTGAATACATAAATAGAGAATAGACAAATCTCTCTTGCAGAAGAATACTACATAATTTATGTAGATAATCCACTTTCAAGGAGGTAGAACATAACTCTCTAGTACGTAAGTTTGTGTTGCACAATAGTGAATTCTTCCAAAGAGCACAAGGGGAAAAAGAGAGTAACTTTACAGCAGAGAAACCTGACAAGCACTACTTCAGCCTTGTTGATAAAGGTCAACATCGAGTCATAAATTATGTTGATAGTATTTATCTTTGATGTGATGTGACAAGAATGGTATTTAACCTCTACGGTCTTACTTCCAAAAACCCATAGCCCAAGTCTAATCATGAGAAACACATCAGACAAATCCCAATTGAGAGGCATTCTACAAAATATCTGACCACTACTCATCAAAACTGTCAAGGGCATCGAAACCAAGGAAAGTCTGAGAAACTGTCAGAACCAAGTGGAGCCCAAGGAGACACAACTAAATGTAATGTAATATCCTGGATGGGATCATATGGGAACAGAACTAGGTGAGAACTAAGGAAATCTGAATAAGATATGCACTTTAGTTTATGATAATGTAAAAATATTGTTTCATTAATTGACAAAAATGTGCCACAACATGTTAATGATAGGGGAAACTGGCCATGGGTTTATCAGGACTCTGTTATCTTTACAACTTTTCTATAAATCCACAACTATTCTGAAATAAGTTGGTTTAAAAAACAAATGCATGGATCAACAAGCACGTATTTCTCAAACTTTTACAATGGTTCTACATAACTAAAAATGTATTTACAAAGACAATCTAATGTCACACCCCAGTTAGATACCAGAATTTTGGAGCCTACTTCTTAGCATGTGGCAAACTCTGGATGAATCAGAGCTTCCCAGTCTGGATGATGACACAATCTGAAAAGTGTTTTAAAAACACAACTTCTGGAATCAAATCACCCATTGTGGATACCAGATAATTCCTTGACTGGTGTGAGTTAAGGATGGAAGGTTACTTTGCAGGGATTCCTGTAGGGCATGAACAATCATAGCCCTTTTTTACATGTTAATTTCTTGTCAATACCATTCTCTTCAAAGTTGAGTAGAATTTGCGGCAATTTGAATTTGGTCCACTCCAGGGGCATTATTGAACCAGCATTCCTATATCTATAGCTTACTCTGGAGATTGTTTTTGTTAGCAGCAGGCTTTGGTGTTCTTGCCAACTCACCATCCTACCCAAATCCCCAATCAAAAACTCAGCTTAATGTCTTCAGTCTTGGTTTCTAAGAAAGTGCAAAGCAGAGTAGCCTAGAATGGGCAGTTACATTCTCTCCCTTACTCCAAAGCTAGATCTCTTCAGAGACTCCTTCTAACCTCCGTAGTTCTCAAGGTGTTACAACAGGGAATATGCCACAAAGGAAGACTGAGAGGGATCTGTTAGACAGAACAATAAATAGATTGGTTACTTGTAAATTACTGAATCAATTACTGCATTCAAGAGGAAGGAAGGTCCTAAAGGACAAGGCCTGCATCAAGGCACCATCTCTGAAATGGGATGCAGACAGCCACATCTGAAATACATTATACAAGAATGAAAAAAATATGGATGTTCTTACTAGAAGATGTTGGAATTAATGCTAAGCAGGCAAAAGCAGGAGATACCCACTACCATTCCCTTGCCTTATTACCTAAAGTTTTATTCAATAAAATATGAAATCCAAGACTTGGCTTCTTCATGGCTATTCTTTTGGGAAGCAGGTACTGAGGCGCCACCTGCTTCTGTTTACTCTGCTCAAGTGTATACTACTCCCATACATATGAAAATAATAATTTGTTCACACTATTCCACCGACTCCCAGGAACAATATGAAAACTCATTAGGTTACAGCTGTGAGTCGCATGGAGTATTTATGAGGGCAGTGTCATTTAAGCGTAATTTACAGTGTTATTCTTATTGAATAATTTTTGGTGACCTGTGCTCTGAAAATTTTCACTTGTTCCTCTTTATAGTTAATGATAAAATGTCATTCAAGCAGCATTTGAAAAAAAGATTTAAAGCAGATGTTTAAATAAGCTGTAAGACTGATTTTCTGAAGTGACTGAGAGAAAAAGAATAATGAAAATAATTCTAGCGTGGAACAAAAAAGCATTGATATAAATTTGTAAATAGTTTTTCAATAAAAATTGTAAAGTAGAAATGTGTATTTTCACACATAGCTCAGAGATCACATAAATGCCAAAAGAAGTCATTGAAATAAATGTGTTTTTTATGAAAAGCAAAGTAGTAAAACAAGCAAAATAGATGCATAAAATGGGTAAATTTTCAGTGTATTAGTTATTGCTGCCTCAGGGAAGCTGTAAATTACAAATATGTTTTTAACTTTTTTTTTGGTATTCATGAAAATATTTCAGATCTGTTCTTCCTTCTACAGCCTTTGTGATTTGACCCTTTCCTGATTTATAATCTTTTTTAAAGTTTATAAATCAAAGGGTACCAGATAGTTGTTAGGGTGACTCAAAGAGTCAGGTAAAATGTGAATGCAGAGTGAGTTGTGTTATAGGAGAGAAATTCTGAGCCTAGGAAACCCAAAACTTTTATACTGGATTTAAGCAAACCTCTGCTGCAAAGGAATACACTACATATATGCTGTATATTCCAAGGGTGTTCCCTTTACAAAATACTATCTTATGTTTCACCATCGTGTGTATGCTACTTATTAATTTATCACCTCTCACCTTTGAATTCACCATTTAATATATGTTCTGTGATAACAGATGGAATTCCTTTAAGTATTTCTCCTTTAATGTATGTGAGCATGACTTTAAGCTCTCTCCGTACAGAGTGCTGGAGGGAAATTGCACAGGGAAGGGGCCCTCCAGTATTTTCCAGCTGTAGCACAGGGTGGAAGTGTCAGAAATATGGATGTGAGGATATCAGGTAGAACTCTGCTGTAGCCACTGGCCCGGAATGCAAGAATCTTTGGCAGCCTTACAGCCCTGGCCTGGAAATAAGCTTTCTATGGCTCACTTGACCGAGACAACCGTTGCCCTAATGGTGTCTCATCCACATCAGCACCATGATTTCCTCTGCCGTTCCCTGAGCAGCATGCCTGCAGCCTGAGGAATCCCATGCCCTCCTGTTTTCTCTGCAGTCCTTTGTACGTCCCACCCATGCCCCAGGGGAGGCTCACTGAGCCTCTACTAACACTCACAGCTCTCCTGCAGCCCAAAGTGTTCCCACCTCTCTGTAAACTTCTGCTACCAGCTGCTGAATGCCTACTCCTTGCCTGCAATCTAGATGGTTGCCTCCTGCTTGCCCAATGACGGCAGATAAGGTCCAGCTTCTCTCTACTATGGTTGAGCTTGAAGTGAGCTCAACCATACCTTCTCCAAATATATTTGTTACATCAGTCAGATATATGTGTGTATATATGCTTTCATATATATATATGTGTATATATATATATATATATACACATATATATATATACATGTTACTCTCTTTGTAGAGTTTAATGATTCTATTTTAAACCTCCCCTGTATCTATCTCCTAATTGGATCCAGATGGATATAATGCAATTAACCAATTCATACTGTGAACCTATTTACTGTTCATAATTTTTCACTATCATTAAGAAAACAACAAAGAACATCTTTGATCATAAACCTTTGCATGTGTCTGTGATTATTTCCTTAGACAAAACTGCTAGAAGAGGAAAATTATATACATTTTTGAGACCTTGATATATTGTTTCAAAATAACCCTCCGGAAAGGATGTAATAAAAGTATACTTCTAGGAAAGTGTAGAATGCCTAAGTCCCATTACCTTATAATAATCATGGTTTATAGAAAGAGAAAAAGAAAAAGAAATGCACTAAGATTGCCCAACAGCTTCCCCATAGCCTACAAAACATCTACCAAAGGTGAGTAAACCCACTTATCACAGCTTGTGTTGGACTCTTAGAGGTTATTACTTAAAGAAATAAAAGTAGTATTGAATGGAAAATTATTTCTAGGTCCCTCTTGACTTGGAAACCCACCACACCCCAGTGCCCTCTCCACTTTCATTTACACCGGAAACCAGAACCTCTTCACATCTCATCTCTTCATTCATTAAAAACCTCAAAGGAACTCAGAAGGCTTACAGGTAAGCCAAGTGTGGGTTTAAAAAGCTGATCAGTCGGGGCTTCCCTGGTGGCGCAGTTGAGAGCCCGCCTGCCGATACAGAGGACACGAGTTTGTGCCCCGGTCCGCGAAAATCCCACATGCCGCGGAGCGGCTGGGCCCGTGAGCCATGGCTGCTGAGCCTGCGCGTCCGGAGCCTGTGCTCCGCAACGGGAGAGGCCACAACAGTGAGAGGCCCGTGTACCATAAAAAAAAAAAAAAAAAAAAAAAAAAAAAGCTGATCAGTCACCTTAATCATCATTTACTGTCTTTCTGGAAAAAAGCATTCTGATTTCCAAACATATTGTAGTGTTAAAAAAAAAAAAAAAGAAAACTTTCTTTTAAAAACTTATAAAGTATTAAACTTTATTTCCTTCTGAGAATTGAAAGACATTTGCCACAAACACTGAAAATCTGAAATTCCTGATTGTTGATCTGGCTTAAATCAATAGACATCACTTTAAATTAATAATAATAGTCCACTGAATTGTACTTGTACAGATAACAGATCAAGTTTTAACAAGCTGGTAGTAAAAATTAAAATTAAACTAACTAGGAAAAGGCAGTGAGTCGAGATGACTATAGACTTGGAAATCAATTGACTCACCTCCCAGTAAACCTGAGAAATCACTTCAGCTTCTGGCCCTTTCTCAATCATTAACTAGGAAATCCAGAACCACCTTATATACTTTTTCAGAACCACCTATATTTAACAGGTATATTTAGAAAGAGGTAAATGTCTATGCTCTGAGGTCTAAGGCACTTCACTGTTCCTAAATATTTGGTATCTACTCAATCACCTAGATTCTGGACCGTAACTCTTTCTTTAGACACTCAGCAAGTGTGGTACCCTTCATTTATTCCAAATGTATCAACTGCTTTGCCCAGGTACCTGGGCTCCCACAGGTCATGCTACAGTGACTTGATAACCAGGCTGAACCTCCTCATTGACTCTCTCTTTGTTCCAAACATTTTCCAGACATGATACTAAATGATCACCCATATGAACATAAAAAAAGGACTAAATTCTCAGGCTGCTTGATTTGGTCACTTGTGTAGATGTAGCCTTCATTTTTTGAAATAAGGCAATAGTTTTCCCACATTCTTGCTAATTAAAGTGTGAAGATTAGTGGCTGACTGTTTTTAAAAGCTTTTTGGTGTTCTCAAAAATAAGATCTCACTAATAGGCAAGGGGTCATTATGTCTCCACTGTGTTGCTTCATAACTGCACAAAGAGACAAAAAATCTAGTAACCTAATTCCATTCTCATTAGTTCCATGAATTTACTATAAACTCCTGGTCAGAGCCTTGGCACGGTCCTATTAATAGACATATGAAAAACCAAGAAAAGAGAGCACAATCTTTTGAACTTGAACTCCTCGTTGACAGGAAATGAATAGAGCAGTGTTTTCTTTGAGAAGTCCCTGCACTCAGCAATCCCAAAGCTGAGGCTGCTTCAAAGAGGCTTCCTGCAGAGTGACAGACTCCCTTCTGAGGAAGAAAGATGGGAATGAAAGCTCTACTGGATCTCAGCATCACAGGGTTCTGCACATGGCAGCATTTCAAAGTCTCCCTTATTCCCCCTTGTGGGACAATACCACTTTAGTAAAATGCGACTAGGTAGAAAAGTAAAGTGAAATCATGCAGCTTTTTGTCACCTACTCAGCACCTCTAAAGCTCTATCATCCCCCACTTTGTTGAGAAGATAAAAATGTTCAATCAAGTTTTGGGGACCCAAAGAGTTCAGAACTCACAATTTGACAATGACATTTGCAGAACTGTGGTCAGCTAAATAACGCCCCCAAAGATGTCCACATCCTCATTTCTGGAACCTGTGGATATGCTACCTTACATGGTAAAGGCTACTCTGTAGATGTGCTTAAGTTAAAGACCTTGAGATGAAGGGGTTATCCTGGATTATTCAGTTGGGCCAAAGTAATTAAAAGTGATCAAAGTCATAAAAAGGAGATGTTACCATGGAAGCAGATGTTGGAGTGCTGAGCTTTGAAGATGGAAGATGGGGCCACAAGCAAATGTATGCTGGTGGCCCCTAGAAGCTGGTAAAGGCAAGGAAACGGATACTCCCCCAAAGCTTCTAGAAGGAATACAGCCTGGCCAACTCCTTGATTTTAGACTTCTGAACTTTAGAACTGTAAGAACATAATTTTCTTAATGTCACTAAGTTTGTGGTAATTTACTACAGCAGCCATAGGACACTAACACAGGAAGCAATTAACATATATCAAGTGTCTATAATGAATTTAGGTTTGTGACCGCTTAGGGATCTCGTAAGGATGATATTCATGAAAAAGAATGAGTGCCACTAAAATCTCCAAAGACACAAGAAAGGAACATCCCAGAGACTGGTAGGAGCTAAATGGTGGCCTGGGATAGAGGCCAGGGCAATTCTCCTAAAAACCTAAAAACGTCATCCTAAAATCCACCCCCTTATTGAGTCACGTTCCCACTTGAAAAGTCTTTGGTCTAATAGATTACTTGTTAAAACATTGAATGTGGTATTAAAACATGTTAATATGTTGTGTCCAGTCTATCTCTTGGGCCTCATTTCCTCCTTGCACAGCACATGCCGGATGCATCCCTCGAACAAACTCCCCAGTGCTGGGCCCTCTGATTAGAATGCTTGACTTACTTGGTATATGTCTGCTAGCTCTTCGGGGCATCCAGGGTACACAGCTCCTTTTCTAAAAAACCTTTCGTAACTCTCTGGATTCCATCCCTGAAGGCCTAAATACTTTGTTTAACAAGACATTGCACTTTCAGTTTTATTATTAATGCGATTTACAGTATGATATAATTTGTCTTTTTAAAACTCTGCCTACCCCATTTGTTAATGGTCTTATGAAGGATGAGAAGAAACCTATCTTATGAATTCTTTGATTCTTGATATTTAAGTTTGGCACTCAGAAAATGAATGAATGAATAAATGAAAGAGTGGAAGTTTTTAAAGTATGGTATAAGGCACACAAATGATTGAGTGAGTTCAATTAATGTAGTTCAATCAATCTACAGGGGGCCTGGAGATTTCAACATGTTCTGTGGCAACACAATGCCAACTCCTGGCCATAGCTAACAGGGCCCTGGGTCACTTGGCTCCAGACACGTCTGTCTCGTTCCTGCTTCCTTGCACTGGTTCCCAACCATGCTAACCATCTTCCAATTACTCAGAATCAATATTCTTTTCCTTGTCTTAGGAATTTTGCAAATGCCTCTGCCCATTATACAACCTACATTGACCAAATCCATTTTCACCTTCCATTCTGCATTGTTAGCTTCTTTCTATCCAACAGATCTCACATTAAACACCAATTTTCATAAAGGCCTTCTGTGACCACCCAATTTAAAGCAGATCCCCTATTATTATACTCTCTCATGGCTCATATTCTTTTCCTATATATCACAACTTGTAATCATATGCTTATTTATTAGCTAAATTTAGATCCCTCCCACTGGAATTAAGTTCTACAAAGACAGAGGCCATGTCAGTTTTCCTCCCCATTACTGTATCCCTATACCTTACAAGGGCTGTACACAATGTCAGTGCTCAAAAAATATTTGTTGTCTGGGTGACTAAATGAATGATACATGCATGAAAAACACATATGTGATCTCATGGCCAAAGTTTCCTAACCAGAGATGGATACTTTGCCATATGTTTTGTCACAGAGAATCAGTTAAGTAAACACAAATTGATGAATCTACCACTTTGTTTGTAATAAGTGTTCATATCTGTCCATTCTAATTCGAGTTTGCAGAAACACTTGCTATATATCATGATAAACAGGTGCTTATTTAAGTAGGAATTACACTCAGGAAACAAACAAAATGCAAACATTTTATACAAACATCAAAGTTTTTGTTGAAGAAAATAAAATGAAATACATTGACACTAGATTGCCATTTGCCCCAACAGTAAATATTACTTCTGAACTTAGAAAGTCCCTTTCAGACAGAGATTCAGAGTATTACTATTGGTTCCTACCTTGCACTTAAATGTGTTTTCAGGGAATAATAGAATTTGTACAAATTTCTTACTTCACAATTTGCTTTCTGTTTTATTTGTGTGTTGTTTGTTTCATATTATAGAGAAAAAATTCTATGGTATTGTATCAATATGTTAAAGGTTCTACCTTCTGGAAGGTGTGAATTCTCCAGTCTAGAATGATGGCTCTATTGCAGTCACCAGTCAAAGCCCCATAATTTTATCAGGCACAAGTAATCTTTTTAGAGTATTTTTAAAAGGTAATTATGTTAATTGTGACTCTTACTAAAATAACCTCCAAGTTCTTAAAATAATTAATCTCTTGTTTTTAAGACCTCTTGAATTTCTGCTGTTTTCTGGGGCTAAGAGACTAAGAAGCATATACAGGGTAATGATAATAATTATAACATTTTACTTACCTTTTTGCAATTTTGTTCTTAAAGCACATAAGCACTTATTCTTAGACGAGGCTCAGAAGCATACTAAAGGTTTTGTTTCTCCTCTATGTCCCCTTATCACTGTAAACATCTTTATCACATTATATAATAATAAAACTTTATCAACACTGTTATCTAAATAACTATGAACCAGTAGATAGATAAATAGGTGGATAAATATTTGTTTCCCATACCAACAAAGATTCTAGTTTATTCTTCTTGGTATCACAACCTTCTACAATACCCATCACACAAAAGACCTCCAATAATATTTACTGAATTGAACAGACTGGAGTAGTGGTTGTATATATTAAATATCTTTTAGAAATTAGAATTTTAGGTTAAGTGTGTAATCTATTTATAAGGTTTAAAATTGACAAGTAGTAAAATCTGGACTAGAAGTTACCTGATAGCCCGAGTAAAGCTCTTTCCATGAAATAGCATCTCTGAATGTTTTTTTGACATGCTTACATATCCCTAGGAATTAGAAGTAATTGGCAGAACTAATATAGCAAATTACTTTATTCAAAATAATATAATGAATAGGTATGTAAAATATAATTTCTTTGAATTTTGGTGGGTTTGGAGTTAGTACAGTTGTTTAATCATAGGCTACATGGCTTTTTAATAGTGATAGTGGAGGGAGGGCCTGAGCATAAAAAGGATGGTTGGGGTAGTTGAAGTCCCTTTCATCAGGAAAAGTCCATGGCTCTATTTTTGCAGAGAACTGTACTTCTAATGAAAAAAATAATAATTAGAAGAAGTATCCCTTCATATTTTATTTATGAATCCTTTGTGATCACTAAAAATTAATATGGAAAAATCCCCACTAGATCCTAATCCAAAAATAGGGTTCTAAATCTAATACTATTGACCTGGAAAAAGTAATGATAGCACAGTGAAATGGTTCTGAGTGGGAGATATGGAGTTATCCTTGTTGAATGTAAGTCCTGACTTTACTTTTGTGTCCTAAGCATATAACTTAACCTCTATGAGATTCAATTGCCTCATCTGTAAAGTGGAGATTATGCCACCATGAAGTTTCTATCAGGAGTAAATAAAATAAAAGCTATAACATGCTTATCAGAGTGCCTGCCCTGGAACATAATACATGGTCAATAAATGTTGTTCCTCTTTCCCACCCTGTTTTCTCAGATGTAAAATAAAAAATTGTGTTAGCTCAGAAATATCAAATAAGATAGTAAGGGTACCACCAATCTCACACATATAGCACACATTTCCAAGCAACTGCCACACAGAATCCGGAGGAACCAGCCTGGTTTTGAGAATTCTTCTCAACACAACCAATAGCCACTAGCACTTGATCAAAATTGGCAGAGGAATTGGACCTACTTGTGCTATCCAGACTCGAAGGCACTAAGATTACTTGCCATTCTCTAAAACAAAATGGCAACTATAGTAAATGATACAGGGTCACAGGATTGTAGATGTGATGCCGTCATTTATCTTTTGAAACTTCATTTGAAAATATAGTAAATATGCGTATGAGTGCACAAACACACGCACAATCACAGTGGGTTTTACTGAACTGAATCCTTATTCACTGTCCACGTTAGAAAAAGAAGCACTTTTTCCGATTCACTATCTCCATCTACCCAAAGTCATATGAGAGCATTCCAAAAGAATGGGCCAATGTCAGAATGAGGAAGAAAATTCTAAGCTTATAGCATCAATTATATCACATATACACATTATTTCTCATAATCATGTAGTATCAGATGCATAGTGTAAACAGTTATTTGGGGTTAGAATCAAAAGAACTGAATATATTTTCTTCTCAGTGAGGTCTGACTGGAATGTGTTGGTATAGCCGATTTAGAATATGTTAAAAAAGTAAATTAATTTTCACTTGATATACTCTCTTGCTTATTTTTATCATCTATCTTTATCTTTTAAATTATGGAAATATGTTGTTAAACAATGGGAACAAACTGGAAAAAAGGATTAAATGCCTTTACTTAAGGTGCATTTGCTAACAATTCATATACATTTAACAGTTCAAATGAAAGAGAAAATGGTGCTAAAATTAATGGAAACCAACTAGGAGAATCTGTGCCCTTCGTTCCTTTTACTAAAGCTCCGTTGCACCTACTGTCTTCCTGATGGTTGGCTATCAGTCAGTTGAGTAGTGTACACATGGTTGTCAATCACATGACAAACGGAATGTGGGAAACTAGAAAATCTGAGGTTTCAAGTAAAGCAGCCAGATAGATTATCAAAATCCATTTTGTTGTCTTTTGTGATTTTACATTTGAAGAAGACTATCTACTATTTGGGTAGAGAAAATTATGAGAAATTAAGTTCTCCGTCTTCCAACTCTGGCTTTTGTGATGCTACAAAAATGTTTTAGCAATTGTGATGCATGTTGATGATTGTCTTTAGATGTAATTTGATAAGCATTTGATTCATCTGTCCCAACTTTATAGCTAATTATCTAAAGCAGCATTTTAACAAAGACATTTGATAAACAACTTGCTTTCATTTGGTTTGGTTTTAATCACATCTCAGAAAAATCGTAATGTCTCTCAGGTGTAAATTAGCAAGGTTTAAAAAGTCATAAAGACTGTTCTATAGAACAATAATTCATTTGGATTTATCTTAGCATAAAGCTATCAGTCTGCCTGCCTATACAAACACTAATGGTGTAAGGGAAGGTATATAATAGATAGAAGCCTGAAATCAATCTGTGCATTTCATAAGTTCTAATGATTTGATTTTGAAGTATTTAAATTGCTGAATATATCAAGAAATAGAAAATGTGGAAAGGAAAAGAGCAAGAATCAAGAAATAGTTCTCAAATACAAAACAAAATTTCTGTGCCTTTCTCCAAATTTTAAATGCTATCCTTGAGAAATTTTCTAAAATCAAGTATTTCACAACTAGATGGTAGCAAATTGTTCATGGGTAGCTGGGTGAGGTATGAAATAATATAAATACAAATATTAGTCTACAGAAAACATATTGTAATTTTTTATGATTGTACTTAAGAATAACTATTGTCCTCTAGAATGTCTGAATGTAGCCCAAAACATAATTTTATAGACAAATGGACCATATGATATTGACATTTTTAAAAAGTTTTTATTTTTCAGAAATGTCAGTTTCATAGGATTCAATCTATTATTTTTTTAACAGAAAATACTTCTAAATGCAAACCATAGAATTAAATTATACCAAGTAGTGGAAGATTAGATGTAAGCTATCTCAAGAAATACTCTAGTTTTCATAGGAATGATTATATCAGAATGAATGCTCAAAGAGAAAGTTTTTTTAGGTTTTCAGAAAGTAGTTCAACAGGAGGAGTGAATTGGTCTGGAAGTTTGATTTGTCTGCAGTCTAGACTACAATATTATTGTGAAATATACTTAGTACAAGCAAAGCATTTTCTAAAAATAATTTTTAATTAATAAAAAAGTAGACAGTACATATGCAAAATAAACCTTTCCTACTCAACTGAAAATGTCACAATCCTCCAATTATTGAATCTTACTATGTCATATTTATATAAGGAATAACAGAAATAATTTTTAAAGTCATATCTTACTATGTTGTATTTATATAATCAATAATAGAAATCATTTTTAAAGTTTAAAACATAATAAGACAATGTTATAACTGCCTTTTAACAGGCATAACTTAATTTTTTTCACTAAAATGTATTCCCTGTGAAAGTGGTTTTAAAGAGATAAATCTATAAAAGAGAAAAAATGTTTTACTGTGCTTCAAAGATCTTGGGCAGTAACAAGTTGAGCTTTTTCCTTTCACAACCCATAACACCCCATCTACACACGACTCCTTTTATAATGCAAAGCGGGGAAAAAAACCTTAATTTTCAGCTAGTGGAAAAGAAACATGCAAAATGAGAGCAGGTGCAGGAATTTCCAGTCTGAAGGTCAGACCCGGCTGTCATTCTGTTAAAATTGATGTGGTAACACCCCCAGAGGTCACAGAAAAACGTTTCACCTGGGGAACTCCTTGAGCTGAAGAGCAAATGAAATCTGAGTGTTTAATAGCAGTACTGGTAAGATGTAAGAAGTAATGACAGCCTGAAGTCCCAGTCCCAGGGAGACAGTTGACGAGAGTAATATACCTAACACTTTGGAACCTCTGCAGTCTCTGTCTCATAATTATCTGCCTGTCTTGCCTTCTCTTCATTTACCCACTCCCTCTTCAGTCATTCTCTTTAATTCTGGGAATGTGCTTCCACAGTCTTGTTCCCTGACTTCTTAATCTGTCTGAGCCTGTCTCTACAATTTGAGCACTTCACCACCACACACACACACACACACATTAACGCCACATTTATATTTTCTTTCCTTTTCTCTCTTCCTTACTAGGCCTATAACCTGCTTCTTAAGGAACTGCATTGTGAAACTCAAGGAGAAGATTAAATATTGATTGTACCTTTTAGAACACTTCATTTTCTTTTTACTGTAAAACTCAGATGAATAAAATATCACCTCTGTTTCTTTTTAGAATTTCTAACTACATTAATTTGCCTTTCACTTTTATTCAACTACCACTATACAGCTTAGGGAACTGGAATAGAAAAAGTTATGCCACTATGATGTATCCTCACCAAAAATATATTTTGGCATAATTAAATCTTATGGCAACAATGAGGACCCAGAACCTTTGCCAGTTTTAAATATATTTCTGTATAATTTATCTATGAAATTTTGATCTAATCTTTGGAGTCACAGAAATAATTTAGGTAGAAAAAAATAGCTGTAACTGATATTGTATTACATCTCTCAAATTTATTTTTCTTTTCCCACTAATCTGACTTTCCCTTTGCTCTTAATACAAACACATCACTTCAACAGCATGCACTAAAAAGTTATTCAAGCATTTTGCACATTTATACTTTCAGCAAATCATTTAAGAAAATCCAACACCTAAAATCTGGATAGTAGTCTAAAAAGTCACAATTTATCAGTTCATTTCCTTCCTTGGCACAATCAAAATCTCTTTTCAGAGATAAATTACAATGCTTGGCTCACACAACAGATATCAGTTGATTGGACTACCATGTCAGGCCACAAAATGACCTTATTAATTGAAAGTCATTGCAAAAAGCAGCAGGGATTTAACAAGACTGGACTCTCAAAAGGTCAAAAGGCTCACTGAATCCAGGAGAAACGCCCCTGAGTATGGTATAATGGTGATGTGTGATGGCTAATGATACAGTATTTATTTATGTCTTGTTCTGATAGTCAAGCATACTGAAGGGTGAACAGGATCAATTACTGAATGTTAAAAATTAATTAAGGTTGCAAGTATAATTCTTCCAGAAAATGGGATTTTCCCCCTAACTCAAAACACTTGGGAAAAGTCAGTTTGTCATCATGATTTAAGCAAATCATGTCAATGTCAAAATAAAAGCAGCATTCAGCTTTTCTATCTAAAATTGCCCCCTAGCATATACAGTTAGGTAGTTATGTGCACATTTGTGTGTGTATATAGTTCTGCACCTTGTTTTGTCCCTTAACCATTTATTCAAGATCTGGAAGCTCCTTCCCACTAGTTCATGAAAAGTTGTTTCATTCTGTGTAATGGCTCTGCAGCAGTCCACAGCATGTATTTTACATAATTTATTTAGCCTGCTATGTATTGTAGACATTGTTATTCCCATTATAATGAGATTACAAACAACACAGCAATGAATATTCCTGTATGTAAATCAACTCGGACATATGTGAGTTTATCAGTAACAACAGCCCTAGATGCAGAATTTCTAATTCAAAGGTCATGGCTCTTTTGATAGAATTCATCAAAATGCCATCCAACAAAAAAATATATGGAAAGACATTTCCCTAAACTTCACCAGCAGTATAATCAAATGTTTTGATGTCCAGAAAGTACTTAGGTGAAAATGTTGTCACCTTGTTATTTTAATTTACATTCTCCTTAAAAGCGTCTTGAAAATGTCTTTTATGTTATCTTTGTTTTTGTGTCTAGTCTTTGCCTATTTTTCTATAGGTTATTAAAATTTTTTAAATTGTATTATTAATTCTCTTACATTATAAATAATTGAGAATTAGATCTGAAACACACAATACAAATTTTCCACGCTGTCATTTGCCTTTTGACTGTTATGTTTATTTCAGCTGCATTGAAGCATAATTTACGTGCAATAAAATTCACCCATTTTAAGTGTACAGTTGTGTTGTACCATGTGATATAGAATGTTTCTGTCAACTAAATACCTAAATAGTATGCTCATTCCCCTTTTTCATCATTTCTCTCCTCTTCATCTTCCCGAGTAACCATGATCTGATTTTTATAACTACAGATTAGTTTTCTTGTTCTAAAACGCTCTATATAAATGCATAGTATATACTCATTACCTGGCTTCTTTTGCTTAGCATCATGTTTTACAGTTTGTCTATATTATATCTATAGTGTAGTCTTCTTTATTCCTGAGTAGTATTATACTGTGTGAATATACAAAATTTGTTCATTTCATCAATTGATGGACACTTGATTTGGGTTGCTTCCAGTTTTTGGCTAATATAAATAAATTTATTTACAAGCCTTCATGTGACCATTGTTTTTATGTTTTCATTTCTTTATATGACACTGTTTAACCTTTTTAAAAAATACCAAACTGATTTCCAAAGTGGTTGGAAAACTTTACTCTCCATCCAGCAATATATAAGAGTTCTGGTTACCTATGTCAGTCTTTTACTTTTAGCTATTCAAGGTGATGTGTAGTGGCATCTCATTGTGGTTTTACTTTGAGATGCTCAATAAATAAATATGTTAAATATCTTTTAATATGCTTATTTTCCAATAATATATTTTATGGGGATGTTGCTCAAAATTTTCTATGGGGTTGTCTTTATTTTATTGAGGTTTAAGAATTCTTTATATATTTTGAATGCAAGCTTTTTG
The DNA here is from genome assembly GCF_949752795.1 of Hyperoodon ampullatus. Classification (NCBI taxonomy): domain Eukaryota; kingdom Metazoa; phylum Chordata; class Mammalia; order Artiodactyla; family Ziphiidae; genus Hyperoodon; species Hyperoodon ampullatus. The sequence goes on along the minus strand of NC_136922.1, from coordinate 55,274,841 downwards.
TCAGCACACATACACACACAACTTTCACCCAGTCTGACTTGTCTTTTTATTTCCCTAACACTTTAAAGACCAAACGTTAAGTTTTCAATATTAATGAAATCTGATTAACCAATATCTTTCTTTTGTGTTCTGTTCTTTGTGTCATATCCAAAAAATATCTGCATCTCCAAATTCCTGAAATTTTTCTCCTATGCTTTGCTTTATAATTTTTATAATTTTAGGGTTTACATTTAGGCCTACTATCTCTTTTAAAATAATATCCATGTTTTGAGTTAGGGGAAGATGTTTTCTATTTCCCATAAATATCTAATTGTTACAGCACCATTTCTTGCAGACTATTTTCCCCACTGAATTACTGGGGCACCTTTATTAAAAATACATTTTCCATGTATTTGTGGGTCTATTGCTAGACTCTATTCAATTCCATTGACCTATATATCAATCCTTTCACAAGTGCTATGCTATCTTGATTACTATAGCTTTATACTAAGCCTTGAAACAGCCTAAGTCTTCCTATTGTTTTCCTTTTTCAAATATGTTCTGGCTATTCCAGTATATTCTAAAATATATGTTTTAGAATAGCTTGCCATTTTCTTTAAAAAAAAAAAACACTGTAAAGATCTGGGGTAAAATTACATTGATACTGTATATCAATTTGAGAACAATAGACATCTTAATATTGGTATTGCCAATCTATAACCATGGTATGTTTATATATTTATTAAAGTCTCTTAAAGTTAATATCTTCTGTATTTTGTGGTTTTCCATTAATAGGCCTTGTACATTCTTTGTTGCATTTACCTCAAGTATTTCTTGTGTTTGGATACTATTACAACTGGTATGTTATATGTTGACAGCATATAGAAATAGAGTTGCTAAAGTCACCTTAGTTTTCATAGGTCACTGTGGATTCCTTCAAGTTACCTATATACCTGCACATGTAATTTCCAAATAAATACAGTTTTACTTCTTTCTTTTACTTCCTTTGCTTGACATATTGCACTGGCTAGGATCATAAGTACAATGCTGAGTAGTAATAGTAAGACCCAACATCTGTACCTGTACCTTCTTCCTGATTTTGGAGGGAAAGTATTCACTATTTCAACATTAAATGTAATTTAACTAGGTTTTTTTGTAATTTATTTTATTAACTTAAATAAAACTATATTCCTTTTTTTTTTTTTTTTTTTTTACAAACATGCTTAGATTGCACTTAACCCTTGTGCTTTCTTTTTTTTTTTTCTTGCGGTAGGTACGCAGGCCTCTCACTGTTGTGGCCTCTCCCATTGCGGAGCACAGGCTCCGGACGCTCGGTGGCATGTGGGATCCTCCCGGACCGGGGCATGAGCCCGTGTCCCCTTCATCGGCAGGCGGACTCTCAACCACTGCGCCACCAGGGAAGCCCTGTGCTTGCTTTTAAAAGTGAAATTCTGGCATTTTATTTAGTCTGGACATTTAATCCAGACTAAAGCTCTGTGGTATCGTGACTTAAAAGGTCTTCCAACGGCCAAGACTTTACAGCTTGGATAACATCTTTGGAAAGGTTAAATGAGGCAATTTTCTAAAGCCGTTGTGGGCACAAGCACAGGGCTTTCTGCCCTGCTGAAAACGGGCGGGGTGGGGGGGAACGGGGTTCTCCCGGCCCAGCCTCCCCTCCCGTCTCGTCTGTCCGCCTCTGGGTCCACGGGGAGCGGCGGGCACTGCGGGGCTGCGGGCACTTGCACCAAGTATCCCGGCTGCATCGAGGAAGGCGGGACCACCTCGGTCCGCGTGGCCGCGGCCTCCCAAGAAACTGCAGCAGGATCCGGAGCAGGCCAAGGAGGAATATGAAATATGAAATCTTCATTGTTTACTAAATTTGTGTATGTATGTGGACATATTTTTGCACTCTGTATTGATTTTTACTTTCTATTTGTGTACAATTACCTCGTTTTAGTTAATTTGGCTTTATATTTTAATGACTGTTATGAGTAGACTAATTAATTACTTCCCCTGCCTGACCCCAATTTTCTGGCATTCTTACTTCTCTTTTTAATATATAAATTTTATAATCAGCTTCTCTAGCTCTTCAGAAATTCTGTTACTTTTATTGGGATGTTGCAATTTTGATAATTTATATATTAATTTAGACAATATTTATTATGATGCTAATGAGTCTATCTTATCCAAAGCATTTTTTCCAAGCCACCTTTTGTGTTCTTCAACAGCATTTCAGAATCCTTCATAGGGAACTTGTCAGTTTATTGTTAGATTTATTCTTGTGTCTTTTATCTTTTAAACAAATTTTTTTGTAAGTAAGTCTCTTTCTTCTATTACATCTTCCTGAAGTGTCTGATTCCTTAATGGCCCTGCTTTTGTTAGGTTGCTGAAGTCTACTTCCAGCTATTCAATATGTAAACAAGAGACACACCGCCGAATTTCTTGAGGTCAAAACATAGTCCAGATGGCATTTTCAACTTCCAATATTCAACAAAGCCATTGATGTGTCCCCTGATATAAGCATTCTTCTTTGAAAATCATGATTGGGAAAGCAGCAAAGAGCAGAGTTAGAGTACAGAAGACAAAAATTCTGTAACTGGGTAATTGGGTGACACAAGAGATGGCCAATTCCACTTCTACCCCTCAGTTCCTGGATATGTGCATTTTGGTCAATAGGTTAAAGTTCCTATTTTCTATATAGGACAGCACCCAACTCTTCAGGAAGTTGTCTCCCAGCCCAAACTGTAACATAAGCTTCAGTGAGCGATTCCACACTTCTGTAAGGCACATGCTTCTAGATGTGAGGTCTGTGATAAGACCAATGATTCACATGGGCAGAAGCATGTGGGAGACTGATTGCTTCTAAGACATTCTGTAAATCCAGTAGTGGTGGTGATGGGAGAAGCACTGCAGGCTTCTAACATCAATACAAATAAGTGTATATAGAATAGGTATATATTCCAATGAGAACAAATCCTTCATCTTAATGAAGAAAGAATATCCAATCTTCTACTAGGTAGCTGGCTGCCACTCATCTCTTGGAACAATGTTTTGGATTCTGCTATTGGCAAGTTGGGAACTTGGCAATGGTAGAAGCCAGAGAACACACTGCCAAAGGCAGAAGCCTAGAAAACATATTTTTCATGGGTCAGTTCCTGTGATACAGAGAAGAACAGGACAGTAGTGGATATGAAAGTAATCAGGCAGATGACTGAGGAGTTTTCTTGTGATTACCCTCGTACATATTTCTACTCTTTTCTCTCCACAAGACGTTCTTTCCCTCTACCACTAGATTTTATCTCCTTTGCTTATTTTTCTTAGTATTTCCAGTGTTCCCCCTTATGAATTTAAATATACTTATATCCTATTGTTGATTTTTTCAAGTTTACAGTGATAACTTTTGACCCATAGTTTTAAAAGGGTAAATCGATCTGCATACTAACATCACTTCTGTCCCCTTTCTTTCCAGTTCTATTCACAGAGTATATTGGTACTATCATTTTTACTTTTTCATGATTTTCAATATTTACTTTTTATTCTGAAACTGTAATTGCTTGGTCCTTCAGTTGAATAGGTTTACATTAGTCTTGGTCCTTCAGTTGAAGGTTTGATGCTTATTTCATGTTCTATTGTCACCTATTTCTCCATTAACCTCTCACTTGTCTTTGAACACTTATTCTAAGGATGAAAGCTTAAGTTTCTCTAATCCACACCTGTATATCTGAACACAATTTTCATCTGGTTCATGAAAACTTTTTTTATGAGTGTTCTTCATTTGTTAATTGTTTCTGTTATTCCTCTTAAGCAGATTCCTTTTTGTTTACTATTCATCTTTTTTAATAAAGTTCTTTCTGGCACAGTTAATTGTAGGCAGTTCATATTGAGTAGAACAGGACACTGCTTCAGGCTAGCAGGGTTTCTCTTAGGTTCACGTAAGTATCGTATGAGATAGTTTATGCTATGACTGAGTTTTTTTAAAAACTCAAATTTTAGATTCCTTTTTTGGAATGAAACCAGATCTGTGCTGTTTACAAGGTTATTTCTAAATTGCAAAAATTATTTCCCTTCCTCTCTCCACATTTTTGCACTTCCTCCATTTAAGCCTGGCTGCCATAATCAGACAGAAAATACGACACTTCCCTCTTGCATCTGTAGTGAAAGCCTTAGTGAGGTGGTGTTTTTTTGTTTGTTTTTCCATCTTTACTTCTTCAGTGACAAAACTCAGTAGATGCATTCTGGCTTTCCCCCTTTAGAATTTTTTTCTCCAGCTCATCAAAAGGCACCTCTGTGTGTTTCCTCATCAGCCTCACCTCTGATTCTCAAGGGGGTTGAACAGAGTTCTAGACAAGAGTCAATACACCCATTTCTATTTCATAAAATTTAAAAATAATTTAAAATAATTAAAAAGAGCATTTTTAAGTTTTGGCCTACATGGTACCACTTTATTTACTATGAAGAACTCTGTACGACTACTTTTTCCTAAGATTTACAGTCATGGTATCCTCTGTATAGACCTTCCCTTCCCTTTTTACTCCATTCATAAGAGGTCCTTCTCTGCTAGTTACAACGAATTATGAAAAGAGGAGCTTCAGTTTTACTGACATCCTCATACTGGAACAATGCAAAAACTGATATTCAATAATAGACAGTTCCATTGAGCTTACAAAACATTCATAGATTTATGCCCCTGTCAATTACAACAACATTATAAATATTTTCTTGCCATTTCTTCTTGCAAGAGAAAAATAATCACACGCTCTTAATCCAACTTTCCCTATTAACGTGCAATTCTATGAAAACCAAAAGGTAAAAATGAAAGGAAAATTATATTGGTCCTACTGTTGTTTCATCATTAGTATACTTACATCTGTTCACTTGTTGTCCATTTATTCAAAAATTACTAATTATCCACTAAGTCATATAACTATATTAGGGTCATGGATGAATAACCCAATCACTCTCAGAGTAAAAAAAGACATGAAAATAAATGATATTCAATAAATGTTAAAATAGGTATGCATATAAAGATGCAATGGGAGTACAAAAGAGAGAGGCCCTAAACCAAAGCTTTTATTCTGTGTGAATGTGTAGATAAATTATAAAGATATAGCATTGAAAATCAGGACAAGTTGTTAGCTATTTCAGTATTAAAAATTGTTTGCTGATAGTCTGATGCCCTTTGGTAAAGAAGAGATAATGTTAGAAACTGAACTGAAGCTACCCTAAGGATATATAATCTTCAACTACCTATCATTCTTTAAGAATTTGATGAATAGGCAGATGTAGGTAACAATGGATAAAATAGGGTATCAGAGGTTTAGAAGGGAAAAAGTCTATTTAGATGCTTCTGAGGAGTGATGAATGAGAGTGCTGTGAGAGGTATAAAAACTGAGTAATTTCTATAAATATCATTACCTGGGAGGTTTTCTAGCTAAGCAATGGTTCCAATTGCCTTGACTTTTAAATATGTGTATGTATAATTTTTCTCAACACATCCTTTCAGATCTTATTTGAAATACAAAAACTTTTTCCTCTGTCCTTTTCCACACATTTCTCTGCTTATCTTGATGGCTTTCTACCAGAGATAGCAGCAATCTTTGTTGATACTTCTACATTTTAAAGCCACAAACATCAGATGTGAAATAATAAACTTATAGCAATGAAAATCCACAAAATTGATCCATTCAATCAAATTTTCATTCCTTGGACTCAATCTGGAAAATGAGTATTTGGAGTAAATCAAATGATTTTTAAGCTTCATATGTACATTAAGAATTTCTCAGGTGAACCGATGGGCATACACACAGCTTTTGCAACCGTAACTCTAGACACGGAGGTCTTTCATCGGGAAATTTTCTTGAATTTCAGAACTAGGTTTTAGTGCGTCTATATCTTAATAACATCTGTCATACAGGAATAAAACTTTTATTGACTAAATTTTATAATAATCGCAATAAATCAATTAGGTTATATAGAGCTAACATTTTAAGTAGATTTCAAAGTATAGTCATCGAAGTGTAGGGTTTCTTGATTTATCATTTTCAAATAAGGAATCATTTTCAACTGATCTAACTTTATAAGAGGTTTTAGAGGAATATCACTTTCACAAACACAGGTAGTTTACCACCTTCAGACCCCCAAATCTTTCTTCCTTCACTTAGAGGTTTTCGAAAGGGTAGTTTTATAGTGATCTCCACTTCCTCATTTCCATCCACTTCTCAATTTATTACAATTTGTCTCTGCCTCCATTATCTAGAAACTGGTCTCATTAATGAACTCTAAACTGCTATCCAAAAGACACTTTCAATCCTGATTTGAATTCTGCATTGGATGAGATAATGTTTTCCTCATTGAAGCTCTCCTTCTTTGACCTTAGGGACCCTCTGTTTTCCTGATTGTGTTCCATCCTTCCTTCATTGTCATTCTTGGGGTTATTCCTTAAACATTAGTGTATCTGAGGGTGCTATCATCATCCCCTTTTTACCTACTCTGAGTGATGTCATCCAACCCTATGAATCCAAACACTACCTATGGGAGATTGTATTTTTTTCTTCAGAATGCTTCCTACCTTTTCTATAGGTCCCTCTACAGAGGGCACATTATACTTCCTGGCCCTTTTGATGGTGGGCTTAGCCATGTGATTTGTTTTGGTCAATTGATTATGAGCATAAGGGCAATTTGCTGGGTGCACCCTGAGCTTTTGCTGGCTCTTTTAGCGTTTGCTATCATCCACTATGAAAAGAACATCTCTTGAGAAATTTCTAACCCAGGGTAAGGAGACACATGAAGCAGTACTGAGACGAACTGCAGCCTGAAGACAGTGCAATCAAGTCCAGCAGGGCCACATCTAATCCACAGACCCAGGATCAAAAAATAAGTACTTGTTATAAACCACTGAACTTTGGGATAGTTTCTATTTAGAATTTTTGAAACAAGTATTTGCTACTATGCTACTTGTTTGCTAATGTCTCTCAAATCATTCTCCTGAATTTTAAACAAAAATATCCAACTCTCATTTTAATGTAACCCATCTGGAAGATTCATGGGTACCTCAAATTTAATATTTATAAAAATGAACTTACCTTCTCTCCAGGTAAGCTTATTTCCCCATGTTATTTCCTATTTCAGTAAAGAAGAATTGCATTTGTCTATTTCCCAAGCAAAAAGCCCAAGGCACTATCCTCTCTTTCTCCCTCTTCCTAGACCTAATTGATCAATCACTAATCCCTTTGATGGTAATATAATCCTATGAGCTACTATGTTTTTCTGCTGCATTTTATATATCCCTAAAAGCTACTTTAATTTTTTCATGAAATAAGGCAAAATAGAAACAACCGAAAGAAAAAATCCTGCTGATTATTTTTTTCTCCTCATCCCGACTGCTACTACATTGGTTTAAACGCTCATAATTTCTTACAAGGAATACTACATGTATACGTCTAACTTCCTCCAAGTTACTTAGTCTCCTATGTATTTCTCCACTCTTCTTTCAGTGTGCCTTTTAGTGTCCCTTTGATCTACTTAAAATCCTCATTTGCTAGATGTTTTCTGCATAAATACAACCAAAGAAGAACATATGAACCCAACTTGCTATCCAAATATGTTAACACACTACAGCTCATTTACATGTTTTTTAAAGTAGTCCCCTTGTCATGGAATCATCCCTTGCTTTCTCCCCAAAGTCCATCCACTCTGCTGACTCCTGCTCATCATTCTAGCTCCCTTTCACTGTTATCTCATCTGGTGATCCTTTTTAAGCCACTCTATACTACCTCCTCCACAGTCAGGCTGAGTTAACTCGCCCTTGGGAACTTGTGAATACATCTATAACATCTTACAATACTGACTTATGCCCCTGCCTCCTGCTTCACAGAGAACATGAAAAGTGTATTTTATTATATCTAGTTTCTGGGGAATAGTCTTATTTACCACTGTATCTCAAGCATCTATACATAAACAGTCAAAAATATTTGGGACATGAATGAATGAATGAATGTAAATAGTTAAGGGGTAGGCAATGCTTTCACTTAGGGGTCTATGTCTTCAAATGAAATTAAAATCTACCAGAAACTCATCAAACTAATTTTCATTTAAGACACAGAAATTCAAGAAGAGCCTCCACAGGAAGTCTCCTTCAGTCTGCCAAAGCAAGAGGTGGACACCCAAAGTGGCTTAGCACGTTATACAAACTTTAATCATCAAAACATATTGTTATGATTTGTTTTCAAGTCTGACTTTCCCAGTAGTCTGTGAAATCCCTCAGGCCTAAATGTCAATCTCATTAAGTTGTAAAATCCTATAATGAGCACAGTTAAATCCCCAAGGTGAATGCTGTTACTTTATATGTTACTGATCAATCCTTGTTGAACCAGATCATTCACTTCTTCAACAGTAATAGAGCTTTCTTATGTGCCATATACAAATCCCAGAGATGGGAATAGAGTAGAGGTGTCACAGGACAATCACCTACATATATATACTATGAAAACTTGTAGTATGGAATTCAGAAGAGGAAAAGGTGGTTAATTTTGTTCTTTCTACAGTTACAGGATATTTGAAAATCTAAAGGATTTCATCTTTAACAATGGCTTCAAGAAACTGAGTTGAATTATCCCCAAATAATCCAGTATTTGTTACTATTCTATTACCAATTGAAGTAATGTATAATTGCACTTAAAGATTTATTTTGGTCTCAATTCGATATAGTCCATAATATTAAAATATAAGAAAATCTCATTTTATAAAATCGTTACTAATCCAACTGACTTCTATTATTATATTTTATGAGTGTAGCAGGTCTTTTCCTAAACTCTTCAGTGCTGTTGTTTTTAATATGCATCTATATTTTTTATGTCTGTTTTTAAGCTCTTATAAAAAATATTACTTTTGATGGATGCCCTGATTTTAAGAATTGTGTTTTCCTTTTTTCATATTGCATACCACCCTAATATTAAGTCATTTTAATGACTACTTAAAATGTATAAGTGCTGCTGGGTGACATTCTCATTATATGCTTTATATCACAAATTCAGAGTATTTTATTATTATTTTTGAAGAGCTCTGAAAAAACAGTAAACATCATAAAAGAGCCTCTAAATTCTTTATGGACTTATCATCAAGATTGTATTTAAAATACATAAATATTATGATAAATATTTAATTAAAAACTCTGCTTTGAGGATATAGGTATATAAATTAATAATATTCTTCTATAACCTAATAAAACACTATGATATCTAACACATATATAATGCCATATATTTCACTTTCTTCTACAATTAAAATGGCTAAGCAATAGTAAATATGACTCAGAATTTAAATAGTGACTAACTTCTACCAATGTGAGGCATAAAGGATTCCTTGATTACCAGCTGTGGCTATTGATAAAATTAGTCTATCTATTATATAGTCTTACTTTGTACTTTGTGAGTCCAAAATCATGTGGGGATAATTCAAATTCTAGGTGTATTTTTTATAAATGACATATTCTTACTCCATGTTTTCCTTTGTAATTACAGTCAAAAGCGTTTAAGGTATTTTCATTTAAAAAAATGAAATCTGAGGTCACTTGAAAATCTCACAATCAATGACCCTAAGACAGAGCCCTTCCCCTACACTGCCTCTCACAGCATCAGAGTGAAGCATGCTAATTGCCCTCTATTCTCTTATCTCCCAATCCACGTGGCACATACATGGTATCCACTGCACATGAGAAAATACTATTACACTTAACCACAAGCTCTCCAATTGCACACATCTGGGGTGCACTTAACTTCAATGAACTTCATTCTGCCTGGTCCTGATCATATCTTCAATTTATAAAGATCACTTGACTACTATTTACTCTACCTGCCTTGAAATAATCTGTAAACTTAATGATCGAAGCCTTTATTTCAGATTCAGTCACTGATGAAAGATTGCTATATTCCAAACTTGACTGCTATATGATCTTAGAGTTGACACTATCCACTGTTAAATATACTCATCTTGAAGGGAAGCATTAAAACACTGTAATATATTAAGATAGATTATGATGATTTTTAAATTCTTTCATTTTTTCAAAATTGATAAAAGTTATTGAAAGGGCTTTGTTCTTTATGAAGATACTAATTCATATTAAATTCCCGATTTCACTAAGGGGTACTGAACACTGTACTGAAACATTATGATTAGGTATATTACAAACTTTTCTTATACTATATAAGCATAACTTTGTTTAAAATATTTTTGATTTCTCAGCTTTCTTTTAAATTATTCATCATTTTTTCTGTTGACATAGAATGCTACTAATCAGAAGTTGCTAATTAATTGGTCTAGCAGACATGAGTCTTAAAATTGCAGATGGTGATTACTTTTAAGAAATTTCTATTCAAGTTAAAATTATGGCAATAATGCCAAAACTCTGGGTAAGCATGATAAGTGCTTCCATATCTACTGGCCAGTCTAGAACATATTAGAAGTTTACTGGGATACACTTTTTTTTCTTTTAAAAAGCATTTCATTTTGAAATAATTATAGATTCATAGGAGGTTAAAAATCCTGTGTACCCTTCACCCACCTCCCCCAATGGAGACATCTTTTATAACTTACACATGTAATACCAAAACCAGGAAGTTGACATTGGTGTAATACTATTAACTAGATACAGACCTTATTCAGATTTCACTACACTTTTGAATGAAACTGCCTATATCATTGAAAATAATAATAATAATAATAAATCTTACATGTCCATGCCATTTGATTCCTGCTTCCCAATTACAAAGTTATTTCTCAAACTCTGTAACAATCATAAAGCATATTTTGGACCACCTCACTACCAAAGAATGTTAGAGCTAGAACAGCCATTATAGATCAACTAATTCAAACTGGTCAACATGCAAGGAAATCGAAGTCCCAATTGACAGAATATACTACCTTGAAAATGGGGAAGTTTCGACGGGACAGAGCAAGAATCAGAATCCAAATCTTCTAATTCTCAGGCCAGTGTTCTTCCAGGTCATTTGATGAGACATCATGTGAGGCAAAGAGTGAGGATGCAGTTTAACATGAAGGAAAAAGAGCCTAAAGGGAAATTTTGGCAAGGTCCAATTACAGGGTCAGCCTCTATAATGTCTCTCAGAACTGGGGGATGGGAAGGGGAGGAGATGGGATGTCTGATGAAAATTAGATTTTTGCTTTTGCTTTGTGTGTGTGTGTGTGCACTGTCCCTTTGTACGCTTGCATGATTCTCTCTTACCCACTGAAATTAAGAAAATTTACTGAAATATATCTAACTGTGGGTCTTTATTTCTTTTATCTTTCCTGACTTTCAGAGCCCCTTCAATTTGGAAAGTCTTGCCTTTTCCTAGGTAAAGATGTTTTCTTCTTCAGTTATTTTCATTGTTTCTCCTCACTCTCCTGCTTTGAATATTGCTGTTCTTTAATAATTCTGGAACTAACAGTCCTCATTTTCAGCAAATCTATGATCCCATCTACAATAAAATTTAACTCAATTTCAGAGATATTATAATGCAAAACAAATAAAGCAAAAGGAATTGTAATATGGTATAGATTTCTAGACACATCCTGCTTCCAGAGTTATTGATATATGGAAAAATTGCTCCTGAAAAGCAATAAATAAGGAAAATCCTATGGTTTTTAGAAAGCAATTGATTTAGTCCTCCCTTATAAGTTCAAAGTCTTTATAATTCTAAATTCTTTTAGCATATCTCAAGTCCATCTTCTAACCATCAAGTTTAATACAATAATAACCTGTCACTGCATACTGGATTTTACATGGAATAAACCATTTTAATTTTAATAATCATTGTTTTAACTTCTAGAAACTTTAGTTCTCTTCTTATTTGGAACATTCTAGTGTTGTGTTATGCTCTCTAAATGTCACTCTCATTATTAAACAGAGTATTTTTAAGCCTGCATATTTAAAATTATTTGATTTGAGTGCTCAGAGGCCCACACTGTTAAACTTCAGGGTGGATTTAACTCATTCTAACTCATTTAATGTTGGTAATTATTAGCTGTCAGAAACTGTAGTCACATCTCGTTTTTATCAGTCCCAAGTAAAATAGACAAAAATAAAATATACAAATACAAAAATAAGAAAATATAAAAATTATAAAATTTACTTTTTTTTTTTAAAGCTTCAAGATCCAGTATGACTGCCATGGGAGATGGGATAGAGTTTTAGGCAAAGAAAAGCATAATTTTACAGAAACTGATTTGTGTGAGTTAGATGCCAAATGCTGCAATGCTTTTTAGCTGTGTGCGGTAGGTTGCCCAGGCTCCTGGATGCCTGTGTGCAAAGTTTATGTGACTTCTATGGGATACTTTACTTTGAAGCTTCTGGCACTTAGTGAAAAGCCTGGGATTCATCTCTCCAACTCCTTGCCACAGCTTCAAAGTCCATCCTTTTGTTCAGAGTTTACTTTGAACTAAAAGATGTTATCAGGGTTCTAGAGAAGTTGGCATGGGAAATATTGAGGAATCACTTTACCTACTTCACTGGGGACTCTATTCCATCTGATGAGTTTTCTCAATTTAGCACTGACTGACAATAAGCTTGAAAGTATCATATACATGATTGGAACATCTCTATTTTCTATCTATTTAGAATGCCTTAACCCTTAATACATTCATTGATACATTCTGGGAAATAAAGAGAAATATAAAATATCCATAGCTTCAGTATACCATCTTGATCTGTGTATTTAAATTCCAGGCTATACTTTCTAAACTGGAAACTTACTATTACAATTTTTTTTTTTTTTGCGTAAACTTTGCCCATGCCACTTATAAAAAAGGGCAGACTCATTAGAATTGCAAGCTCCTTGATAGCATGGTCTCAATCTTTTCAAAGACATTTCCCAGAATACTATAAATGCTCACTAAACTTTATTTTTAATAGTTAGTCATAGTTCCCTGAACCTGTTATGTTCGTTTGTGCCTTATTTTGCTTATTAAGCCTGAAACATGTTCCTATACATTTGCCCAAGAAGTATACTCCTGCTCATCTTTCTAGACTCAGCTCAAATATCATCTATTTTATGAAGCTCTTCCTGGCCCCTTCTACCATATTTGGACTCCCATAATGCTTTTTTTATAGGACTTATGTGATAGTCTTCTAATGATTTATTTATGTGGATTTGTTCCATGTGACTCAATTTTCCACCAAATATGGAAAGTCAAAGGCCTGTGTAATGAGGGTAAAAAATCCTAACACTTTCCTCATCCTAATCCCTCAATGGCCTATTTTACACACTGCAAGGAGCCCCAGTGGTAGCCTATGAGTTCTGCTTATGGCACTCCTCAGAGCTATATTTTTTGTCATTTAATAATTAACTAATACAAATGTTGAATGCTAAAAATAGGTTGTGCATGTTTTAATAATAAATGAAAAAAATTTTATAAAGGCAGGGCTAACCCAAAATGATATTTTCCATGTGAGGGTTATATCAAAACATTTCTTTGGCAATCTCAACTCACATCTTTCAGAGTCTCCTTCCCATTTCTAGGTGGTACAGCCTTTTACCAAATTCCAGACCAATTACCTGGAGCTCTTAGTTCATTATTTTGGTTTTTCACTGTTATTATTCCTAACTCTACCATGTGCCTAACACTTTCTGAGTACTTTAGATACATTAATTCATTTAACTGAATCCTGAAAACAACCCTAGGGTGTGGGTGTTATTATTATTTGCATTTAATAAGGAAATAGGGAACAAAAGAGGAGATTATCTTTGACTCTATAAGTCTTTCCAGGCTCCCTCAAATCGTACCATTATAGTATCATAGTACCATTATTATTGGTCACAATAAAATCTTACCAATATTTTATTAGAATAGAATGTTTGATATTAAAATATTAACATTTCCTTATATTTGTATAGTGCTTTATCAGTTAGATTATAAACATGATCTAATTTATTTTTTTGCAATGACACAGTAATGCAAGTCACACTATATCCATGTGAAGGGTGAATAAAACGGAGGCCTAGATTGGTTAAGAGAGGTTAATTTGCACCAAAGTGCTTAGTTTATGCCAAGATACCATTCTTTGTTTAAACTGGGCATTGTCATAGGCTAAATAATGGCTTCCAGTGATATCAAGTTCTAATCTCTGAAAAAATGTGAATGTCACCTTGTTTGGAAAAAGGGTCTTTGCAGATGTGATTAAGTAACTTGAGATGGGAGATTGCCTTGGATTACACAAGTGGGCCCTAACTGCCATCAAGTATAACCTTACAAGAGAGACAGTGAGAGAATGCACACAGAGAAGGTGATGTGAAGGGGCAGACAGAGATTTGAAGGTACTGGACTTGAAATCTAGAATTATATGCAGCCACAAGCCAAGGAAAGCTGGCAGCCACCAGAAGCTAGAAGAGGCAAGGAGGAGATTTTCCCCTAGAGCCTTAAGAGAGAGTGTGGCTCGGCCAACACCTTGATTTTGGCCCAGGAAAACAGATTTTGGACTTTTGGTCTCTAGGACTGTAAGAAAATAAGCTTCTTTTATTTTAAGCTGCAATGTTTGTGATAATTTGTTACAGTGGCCACGGTAAACTAATACAAGCATGAACTGAAATGTATATTAGTTCTGGACTGATTAGTGATTAAATGAACATAGGTGCCCCCTAGTTTCTTGCTATATAAGGTCCAAAGAGTGAAAAGGAATCTAGTAAATCTCAATTTCTATGCATTCAATAGGGAAGAGTCTCTTAACTTCCCTAATTTCACTAGAAAGAATATTAAAAATAGGCAACTTGTTGCTATCGTTTCAACCCAATTTTCCTGCTGCATCAATACTCATCGTAAGACATCAAATGCATACATAGTTGCCACCTCTCAGCTACTGTCCTTGAAATTCTTCTTTTGTCTCTAGATTACTGTCTTCTTTTTTTTTTTTTTTTTTTTTTGGCGATAGGCGGGCCTCTCACTGTTGTGGCCTCTCCCCTTGCGGAGCACAGGCTCTGGAGCATAGGCTCAGTGGCCATGGCTCACGGGCCTAGCCGCTCTGCGGCATGTGGGATCTTCCCAGACCGGGGCACGAACCCGTGTCCCCTGCATCGGCAGGCGGACTCTCAACCACTGCGCCACCAGGGAAGCCCTAGATTACTGTCTTCTTGACTCTCTTGTTTGCTTCCTCCTTCCCCATGATTCATGCGTCACCAACCAGTCACCTCTCTCATTGGGTTTCTGTCCTCAAAGCTTTCTAGGACATGTCCCTCTTCTTCTTCTATACGCTCTAACTTTGTGATTCCCATCTTCCCCGATGTTCTTAGCTTATTTGATTCTTTAACCGCTTCATCCACCTCCTCCTTTCTGGTTTCCTGAAATTTCTGAGATTTTTAAACTTACTTCCTTTGCTAATGTTTACTCATCAGGTTTTTTTTAAAGTTATGAACTCTTTAAAGGAGCTTAGTGTTAACAACAAATTCCCATATCCCATTTGCAACAGAGTTGTATAGCATCATTTTTCTAATACAGTTTACATTTCTGAAAATGTGAGAGAGGTGTGATGCTTTGATTTGTAACAATCATCCTTTTGCTGATGTACCACATTCTGTGAGTCTGTGCCAGCATACTTTTTTTTCTAAACTGAGCTGACACAGCTTTTGAAGTAATTCTTGAAGGATCTTAATTTCTTAAAATGCCCATTTTACATCCTTTGAATCCAGTTACTGTCTAAGTTAAAGAAACAAAACACTAGAGTGGAATCTTTATCAGTAGTTCCAAATCATAATCTTTATAATGCAATGCCTGGGCCTTGCCACTGGGGTCTATTGACAAGAGCATAACAGTCAAGCTGATGATTTAGTGTTCAGTTCACCCAGTTTAGCAGGACTGACAGCTGAGCATCAGAAACTCTGCCTACCTGCAAACTCATAAGTGGTTCCTGGAAACCACCTACACGAATTTTATTCATATATTTGCTTATTTATATCCTGACTAGTTCCAAACAAGAATTTAAGGCAGCTAATAGAGATAAAATACATTAAAAGCGGGTAAGACCAAAAAAGGGGAGGCATGTTGATCATGTGAGGATTGGCCAAAACTTCAGCACCAAGATTTCTAAGTAGGCAAAGAGGGAAAGTAATTGTAACTCAGTTCAGTGAATTCAGCTCTTCTTCATCTGAAAACTACAAAGAAATTTCTCCCAAAGGTCCTCAAGAAAAAGATCCTGCACAGGAGATGAGCACTCTCCTTCCATGTGAAACCACAAACTTCCACAGGGCCATTTACAGTACTCATAAATATAAGTCCTTGGTATCAAAATAAAGTATTAACCAATAAAACACTAGTCTAAGGGAAGGTGAAAAATGATCTGTACAGTTCAGCTATGCTATCGGGAATCCCACAGTCCAAACAACATATCTGACACTTTCCCAAATCTCTATCTCTGTTTTTACTGTCATTTCTCATTATTACTGGTAATTTCTCTTTATACCTCTAACTTTTGAAAAGCTAAAGATCTGTCAAAGGCTAGTTCAGATATGACCTTAAGGCATGCAATAGAGTGATTAAGAGCAGAAGATTTGGAGTCAGAAAGAGCTAGGTTAGAATCCTGGCACATTTATGTACAAACTGTGTGACCTTAGGCAAGTTAATTAAATTCTGCAAGCATCTGCTTCCATATCTTTACAACGGAACTAAAATTCTGTCTCATAAAATTACCAATAGCTTTAAATCTAATACTGGAACATAAGAATTCAATAAATGAAAATGGTAGCTGGCTAGAAGAGCATTTTTTAATGCCATTTCGCTCTTCATGTCCACACAGAAGCATGGTGTAGTGTAAACATACATAAGATATGCAGCCATGCTCTGGGAGGACCTTCAAGAGGGTGGAGGACTAAGATGCAGCGATCACATTCCTCCCCACAAACACATCAAAAATACATCTACATGAGGAACAACACCTACAGAACACCTACAGAATGCTGGCAGAAGACCTCAGCCTTCCCAAAACACAAGAAACTCCCCACATACCTAGCCATGTGGCTGACAGGGTCTTGGTGGTCTGGCCAGGTATCAGGCCTGAGCCTCTGAGGTGGGAGAGCTGAGTTCAGGACACTGGACCACGAGAGACCTCCCGACCCCACATAATATCAATTGGCAAAAGCTCTTCCAGAGATCTCTATCTCAATGCTAAGACCCAGCTCCACTCAACAACCAGCAAGCTCCAGGGCTGGACACCCCATGCCAAACAACCAGCAAGACAGGAACACAACACAACCCATTAGCAGAGAGGCTGCCTAAAATCATAATAAGGTCACAGATACCACAAAACACACCACTGGACGTGGTCCTTCCCACCAGAAAGACAAGAACCAGCATCATCCATCAGAACACAGGCACCAGTCCCCTCCACCAGGAAGACTACACAACCCACTGAACCAACCTTACCCACTGGGGGCAGACACCAAAAACAGCAGGAACTATGAACCTGCAGCCTAAGAAAACGAGACCCCAAACACAGTAAGTGAAGCAAAATGAGAAGACAGAGAAATATGAAGCAGATGAAGAAGCAAAGTAAAAACGCACCAGACCAAACAAATGAAGAGGAAATAGGCAGTCTACCTGAGAAAGAATTCAGAGTAATGATAGTAAGGTGATCCAAAATCTTGGAAATAGAATGGAGAAAATACAAGAAACATTTAACAAGGATCTAGAAGAACTGAAGAGCACACAAACCACGATGAATGACACCATGAATGAAATTAAGTTTTTGAATAATAATAAAATTAAAAATTTTGAAATAATAATGAAATTAAAAATTCTCTAAAAGGAATCAATAGCAGAATAACTGAGGAAGAAGAACGGATAAGGGATCTGCAAGATAAAATAGTGGAAATAACTACCACAGAGCAGAAAACAGAAAAAAGATTTAAAATAATTGAGGACAGTCTCAGAGACCTCAGGGACAACATTAAATGCACCAACATTCGAATTACAGGGGTCCCAGAAGAAGAGAAAAAGAAAGGGATTGAGAAAATATTTGAAGAGATTATAGTTGAAAACTTGCCTAATATGGGAAAGGAAATAGTCTATCAAGTCCAAGAAGCACAGAGAGTCCCATACAGGATAAATCCAAGGAGAAACACACCAAGACATATATTAATCAAACTGTAAAAAATTAAATACAAAGAAAAAATATTAAAAGCAGCAAGGGAAAAAAAAAAAACAAATAACACACAAGGAAATCCCCATAAGGTTAACAGCTAGTCTTTCAGCAGAAACTCTGCAAGCCAGAAGGGAATGGCAGGACATATTTAAAGTGGTGAAAGGGAAAAATCTACAACCAAGATTACTCTACCCAACAAGGTTCTCATTCAGATTCGACGGAGAAATTGAAACTTTACAGACAAGCAAAAGCTAAAATAATTCAGCACCATCAAACCAGCTTTACAACAAATGCAAAAAGAACTTCTCTAGGCAGGAAAGACAAGAGAAGGAAAAGACCTACAATAACAAACCCAAAACAATTAAGAAAATGGTAATAGGAACATACACATAGATAATTATCTTAAATGTAAATGGATTAAATGCTCCAACCAAAGAAAAAGGCTGGCTGAATGGATCCAAAAACAAGACCTGTATATATGTTACCTACAAGAGACCCACTTCAGAGCTAGGGACACATACAGACTGAAAGTGAGGGGATGGAAAAAGATATTCCATGCAAATAGAAATCAAAAGAAAGCAGGAGTAGCAATTCTCATAACAGACAAAATAGACTTTAAAATAAAGACTATTACAAGACATAAAGAAGAACACTACATAATGATCAAGGGATCAATCCAAGAAGAAGATGTAACAATTGTAAATTTTATGCACCTGACAGAGGAGCACCTCAATACATAAAGCAAATGCTAACAGCCATAAAACGGGAAATTGACAGTAACACAATAATAGTCGGAGACTTTAACACCCCACTTTCACCAATGGACAGATCATCCAAAATGAAAATAAATAAAGAAACACAAGCTTTAAATGATACATTAAACAAGATGGACTTCATTGTTATTTATAGGGCATTCCATCTAAAAACAATACAATACACTTTCTTCTCAAGTGCTCATGGAACATTCTCCTGGATAGATCATATCTTGAGTGACAAATCAAGCCTTGGTAAATTTAAGAAAATTAAAATCATATCAAGTATCTTTTCCAACCACAGCACTATGAGACTAGATATCAATTACAGGGGAAAAAAACTGTAAAAATACAAACACATGGAGGCTAAACAATACACTACTAAATAACCAAGAGATCACTCAAGAAATCAAAAAGGATATCAAAAAATACCTAGAGGGCTTCCCTGGTGGTGCAGTGGTTGAGAATCTGCCTGCCGATGCAGGGGACACGGGTTCGTGCCCCGGTCCGGGAAGATCCCACATGCCGTGGAGCGGCTGGGCCCGTGAGCCATGGCCGCTGAGCCTGCGCGTCCGGAGCCTGTGCTCCGCAACGGGAGAGGCCACAGCAGTGAGAGGCCCGCGTACCGCAAAAAAAAAAAAAAAAAAAAAAAAAAAAATACCTAGAAACAAATGACAATGAAAACACGACGACCTAAAAATTACGGAATGCAGCAAAAGCAGTTCTAAGCGGGAAGTTTATAGCAATACAATCCTACCTTAAGAAACAGGAAACATCTCAATTAAACAACCTAACCTTGCACCTACAGCAATTAGAGAAAGAAGAACAAAAAACCCCCAAAGTTAGCAGAAGGAAAGAAATCATAAAGATCAGATCAGAAATAAATGAAAAAGAAATGAAGGAAATGATAGCAAAGATAAATAAAACTAAAAGCTGGTTCTTTGGGAAGATAAACAAAATTGATAAACCATTAGCCAGACTCATGAAGACTCAAATCAACAGAATTAGAAATGAAAAAGGAAAAGTAACAACTGACACTGCAGAAATAAAAAGGATCATGAGAGATTACAACAAGCAACTCTATGCCTATAAAATGGACAACCTGGAAGAAATGGACAAATTCTTAGAAATGCACAACCTGCCAAGACTGAACCAGGAAGAAATAGAAAATATGAACAGACCAATCACAAGCACTGAAATTGAAACTGTGATTAAAAATCTTCCAACAAACAAAAGCCCAGGACCAGATGGCTTCACAGGCGAATTCTATCAAACATTTAGAGAAGAGCTAACACCTATCCTTCTCAAACTCTTCCAAAATATAGCAGAGGGAGGAACACTCCCAAACTCATTCTACGAGGCCACCATCACCTTGATACCAAAACCAGACAAAGATATCTCAAAGAAAGAAAACTACAGGCCAATATCACTGATGAACATAGATGCAAAAATCCTTAACAAAATACTAGCAAACAGAATCCAATAGAACATTAGAAGGATCATACACCATGATCAAGTGGGGTTTATCCCAGGAATGCAAGGATTCTTCAATATATGCAAATCAAAAAATGTGATACAACATATTAACAAATTGAAGGAGAAAAACCATATGACCATCTCAATCGATACAGAGAAAGCTTTTGACAAAATTCAACACCCATTTATGATAAAAACCCTCCAGAAAGTAGGCATAGAGGGAACTTTCCTCGACATAATAAAGGCCATATATGACAAACCCACAGCCAAAATTGTCCTCAATAGTGAAAAACTGAAACCATTTCCACTAAGATCAGGAACAAGACAAGGTTGCCAACTCCCACCACTATTATTCAACATAGTTTTGGAAGTTTTAGCCACAGCAATCAGAGAAGAAAAAGAAATAAAAGGAATCCAAATTGGAAAAGAAGAAGTAAAGCTGTCACTATTTGCAGATGACATGATACTATACATAGAAAACCCTAAACATGCTACCAGAAAACTACTAGAGCTAATCAATGAATTTGGTAAAGTAGTAGGATACAAAATTAATGCACAGAAATCTGTGGCATTCCTATACACTAATGATGAAAAATCTGAAAGTGAAATTAAAAAAAGCACTCCCATTTACCATTGCAACAAAAAGAATAAGATACAAGTAATAAACCTACCTAAGGAGACAAAAGAGCTGTATGCAGAAAAGTATAAGACACTGCTGAAAGAAATTAAAGATGATACAAATAGATGGAGAGATATACCATGTTCTTGGATTGGAAGAATCAACATTGTGAAAATGACTCTACAATCCAAAGCAATCTACAGATTCAATGCAATCCCTATCAAACTACCACTGGCATTTTTCACAGAACTAGAACAAAAAATTTCACAATTTGTATGGAAACACAAAAGACCCCGAATAGCCAAAGCAATCTTGAGAACGAAAAATGGAGCTGGAGGAATCAGGCTCCCTGGATTCAGACTATACTATAAAGCTACAGTAATCAAGACAGTATGGTACTGGCACAAAAACAGAAATATAGATCAATGGAACAGGATAGAATGCCCAGAGATAAACCCACACATATATGGTCACCTTATCTTGGACAAAGAAGGCAAGAATATACAATGGAGAAAAGACAGCCTCTTCAATAAGTGGTGCTGGGAAAACTGGACAGCTACATGGAAAAGACTGAAATTAGAACACTCCGTAAAACCATACGCAAAAATAAACTCAAAATGGATTAAAGACCTAAATGTAAGGCCAGACACTATAAAACTCTTAGAAAAAAACTTAGGCAGAACACTCTATGACATAAACCACAGAAAGATCCTTTGTGACCCACCTCATAGAGAAAGGGAAATAAAAATAAACAAATGGGACCTAATGAAACCTAGAAGCTTTTGCACAGCTAATGAAACTATAAGCAAGATAAAAAGACAACAGTCAGAATGGGAGAAAATATTTGCCAATGAAGCAACTGACAAAGAATTAATCTCCAAAGTATACAAGCAGCTCATGCAGCTCAATATCAAAAAAACAAACAACCCAATCCAAAAATGGGCAGAAGACCTAAGTAGATATTTCTCCAAAGATGTACAGATTGCCAACAAACACATGAAAGGATGCTCAACATCACTAATCATTAGAGAAATTCAAATCAAAGCTACAATGAGGTATCACCTCATACCAGTCCAAATGGCCATCATTAAAAAATCTACAAACAATAAATGCTGGAGAGGGTGTGGAGAAAAGGGAACTCTCTTGCACTGCTGGTGGGAATTTAAATTGATACAGCTACTGTAGAGAAAAGTATGGAGGTTCCTCAGAAAACTAAAAATAGACCTACCATATGACAAGGCAATACCACTACTGGGCATATACCCTGAGAAAACCATAATTCAAAGAATCATGTACCACAATGTTCACTGCAGCACTATTTACAATAGCCAGGACATGAAGCAATCTAAGTGTCCATCGACAGATGAATGGATAAAGAAGATGTGGCTCATATATACAATGGAATATTAGCCAGAAAAAGAAATGAAACTGAGTTATTTGTAGTGTGGTGGATGGACCTAGTGTCTGTCATACAGAGTGAAGGAAGTTAGAAGGAGGAAAACAAGTACTGTATGCTAACACATATATATGGAATCTAAAAAAAAAAAAAAAGTTTCTGAAGAACGTAGGGGCAGGACAGGAATAAAGACGCAGATGTAGGGAATGGACTTAAGGACATGGGGAAGGGGAAGGGTAAGATGGGGCGAAGTGAGAAAGTGGCATGGACATATATACACTACCAAATGTAAAACAGATAGCTAGTGGGAAGCAGCCGCATAGCACAGGGAGATTAGCTCCGTGCTTTGTGACCACCTAGAGGGGTGGGATAGGGAAGGTGGGAGGGAGACCCAAGAGGGAGGGTATATGAGAATATATGTATATGTATAGCTGATTTACTTTGTTATACAGCAGAAACTAACACAACACTGTAAAGCAATTAGACTCCAATAAAGATGTTAAAAAAAAAAAAGATACGCAGCCATGTTTAGTTCATTTTTTATCAACTATGTGACACTACTGACATTTAGGTACGCACATGGTCCCAAAGATTCCTGCCCATTGGTTTACATCTCCTAGCCTGTTTCTGGGTTTCTGACCCACAGGAAGTGAGATGATAAATATTGTCATTTTAAGCTGCTAAATATGTGTTAATTTGTTACACTGCAACAGAAAACTAATACAGGTATGTTGGTTAACCTTTATGATCTTAAGCTGTCTCGTGTGTAAAATGAAGATAATGGCCTTCATTGTCCAGAAGTGTTGTGAGGGTCAATTATGATTATAAGTGTACACATATTTATAAATACCAAATAATATAAAATCTGGGATGGCATTATTAACCTTAGAAACATATGGCACTTAGGGATCACTTTGGTACTCTGGTAATTTCTTCATGGCTCTTACCTCCCCCCATTATATTGTGAACTATGGAAAGAGAAAGCTTCTATCTTATTTCTCTTTGAATCTGAGTTAAAAATTCTTGCAAAATTAGTCATGATGATAGAAATCAGAATAGTGGTTGTCTCAATAGGGGAGAGGAGAGGATCAGACTGGGAAGGGACACCAGGAAAACTTATGGAGTTTGAAAATAATCTGTATCTTAATCTGGGTAGTAAATATATGTAAAATTCTTCAAGCTGAGCCCTTAATGTTAGTGTACTTCATGGATTTTTTTGTATTTAAATTATCCAATTTTTGAAGATGCTGTTGAATTAATTAATCCATGATAAACATAATATTTTTAGTGGAATATATATTTTTTATTACCTATGCAAATTTGACAGAAAATGAAATGGACACATACTAGGTTTTCCAGAGTAAAAGCCATAGCAACAGCTATACTACACTTTCAAAAATGGCAAGATGAACATCCTGTCCCTGGGAGAGAGTCTCAGGATTGTCAGGGAAAGCTTTATAGATAAGTGGCTTCAAAACAGACCTTTCTAAAAGCAATAAATGAATAAACAAATAAATAAGCAAATCAAAATCAAAGAAGTAGCTTATTCAGTCCTAGCTTAGATATTCCTATATCTCAGTACCTCCAGGGTTCAACAGTCAAATATTACAGTCACCAGCATATTTAAAAATTAAAATTATGTATTTAAATGGTATTCACAAATTATTTAGCTTTGATAAGGAAAATAAAAGACATGATACTCATGGAACACCAAGGCTAATGGTAAAAATAGCAAAGGGGCATGTGCTTCTGGGATCCTTTCTTGAAACAACATTGAACTCTCATTGGCAGTGTCAGCAGGTTAATGAAGAAATCTCTTCGGCACAGCACGTGTTCAATCCAGATTGACATTACTTGAGACATCGTTTTAACAAATGCTGGTTCATCAGTACTCACCCAGCTGACTGACCTGAGTTAAAATTAGAAAAATGCCACTTGCTTCAAGGACTGAATGCCTGCAAATCATTGCATGGAAGAGTGAGAGGCAACCATTTGAGGAAAATCAGAAGATACACAGCATTCAGTGTCAGACCACTGCAGTGGTTTACTCACTTCAGTGAATCTAAAGCCTGTTTTAGAAAGTAGCACAGCAGACACTTTTCATGACTTCAACCTCAAGAAACTAGAAAAATCCTCCTATTATCATCTTTAACTTTCAGACTTAGTCTCAGAGCTTGAAGAGACTCAGAGATCACCAAATCCATACTTCTCTATTTGCAGGGGAAAAAAGTACAGCCCAGAGATTAAGCTTCTGGGAGAAGAGAGGATCAAGAAAGGACTTATGTTAATGTAATCATTATTCTCATTTTAATATAAGACAAATATATCAGTGTAGTAATTAATTTTAAGAATTATAAAACATCTACTTTATGGAAAATCTTGCAAAGGATTTTGAAAAACTATTTTCAGTTCTCTGGTGAGGTAATAAAAACTCAAAACTTTCTTCTGGTCATTGAGAAATCTCTGGTCAATGAAATACAGAGGACAAGAATAAATGCATTGTCACTACACAATTTGTGGTCAGTGGAGAGGGAAAAGCAGAAAACACAGGTGGAGTCTGAGCAGGTTCAAGCACAGATTTAACTTTTCTTGTCCCCCAACCCTCTGGTTTCCCTGATAACAGACATCCCTCCTTGGGTCAACAAGAAATGACTACATAAATGAAGTTAATGATATTTAGGAGGCTGAGAAACTGCAATTAGAAAGCCCCATTTGGAAAGGTCTGGAGAGAAATTTAATAAGTGTTGGTGCTGCAGACAAAGGACTAGACTATGGGAGGAAATAAAAACCAAGTGTTTTAAGAAAGGCATTAAACTCATCTGAATGATCAATCACTCCTTATTGCTGCACGTACCTATTGTTTCTTCCTCTGGTTTGGACACAGTCAAGGTCAACATTGTGAATGTTCACAAATCCATGTGGTCTGCCTAGGACTACTTGTCAGCATGGTTAACAGAAAGAGTTTTGATCTGGGGTGCTACCAATTTCAATGAGCTGGTAAACTAAGTAGACTGGCTGGAAATTAGAGCAATTTAGCCACTTGCTGTTTAGATCACTCTCCCTGCTGCTTAGATATGCCTAAGAGTGTCAAGACTGCCCAGAGGGTAGTTGGCACAGAAGCAGGTGTCAACGTAAGGAACTTATGCAACACTACAGCACTAGTCACAGGAGCTAACACCCAAACAAGGCTTCACGATTCCCTACCCAGTGTTCTTTCTACCCCATCAGATATTCACCCATGAATGTATCTTCCAAATTCACTTCTACCCTGTACAAATTTTGAATATATGCATTTAACAGTATAAACAGAAGCTAGAGGCAGACCGAGTACAACAGTTATATGAACAGTGAGTCTTTGTAAAAGCCTCTCTAACTCCACTTCCGGACAACCTTAAGTAACATTCTTCTTCATTTTCCATCACACTACCTGTTACCAGTTAGAATCACGTTTACATGAGGATAGCAATTCCCCTATGGGAACACTACCCCAGGTCTCAGAGTCCTCAAGTTAAGTCTCTAGTTGCTACTGTCCAATCTGATACAAGCAACTCCATCCTCTGTCCCATATTTTATTTTCCTCAACTTCTCAGCAAGTTGCCTGCCCTGTGCCTCCTTCCCACCCAGGAGGCATGCTCTTTAATCAACAGCAGCTAATGAATAATTTGCAAGCAATTATGTTTTTATGCTTTGCTCCATTGAGAGCCAGAAATACCAAGGTAATCTAGTTCAAGCTCATCATTACATAAATGAAAAATGTTAGCCCACAGAATTTTACACTTTATCTAACATCCTAAAAATAGTAGAACTACAACCCCCAATTCTGGACACCTAACAGTGATTTTTTTTCTACCTTACTATGATGCCTCAAAAATCATACTGATTACACTACCTCTGTAAAGAACTAGCTAACATGCACAAACCATTCTAATATGATGTTAACCAGTATTTTTTTTTAATCTTCAAAAATAAAAATAAAGTTTATCCACAGAGATATAAGTATATTTATGTGTAAAAGTATACACTGCTGTGAAATTTGTAAGATAACAAAGGATTAGAACAAGGCTTGACACTCCAAGCACTCTGTTTATTTTTAAACACAAATACAGTTGTCCCTTGAATAACTTGATGTTTAGGGGTTCCAACCTTCCACACAGTCAAAAATCCACATATAACTTATAGTCGGCACTCCATATACGTGGTTCCTCTGTATTCATAGTTCAGCATCTGTGGATTCAACCAACCCGGGATCATGTAGTACTGTAGTATTTATTACTGAAAAAAATCCACACGTAAGTGGACACATGCAGTTCAAACCCATGTTGTTCAAGGGTCAACTGTATTCTATTTAGCATGAAACTGAAAGTCATTTCAATTTTGCCACGAAATACAACTATTATGTTCAGATGGTACATGAGGAAACTAGAATTTTCATAGAACACATTACAACCTGTTTTTTTTTTGCATTCATCCAGAAAAAGTATTTTCTAGCCAAAAATGAAGGAATTATTTTGACATATTCCACCTGATGCACTGATAAATAAAATCTCTTCCATCTTTGAAAAACATTCAAAGTAATTATTGGGAAAATGTTCATTTTCTTCATTAAAACCAGTTACCTAAAAAATTATCAGATAGCAAAAGAAAGTAACAGGATAAAACTGTGTTTTAAGAGTAATGAAGAAAATTTCTGGATGAATATAAAAGCTACTGGATAAACAGAATTGCATGGCAAACCCAAGATCTTTTTTTCATGTAATCTGATAAACTACTGCCATTCCTATTTCCTTCTCGCTGTTAATGGTGTTAACCTTGTCCCAATTATTCACTCAAAATTCAATCTTATTTAAGTTTTCTCTCTCTGACCACCTCTCATTCAAAGAGTAATCAGTTCCTACTGGGTCTATATTCTCGATGTTTTATAAACGAACATTCTTCTTTCCCTTCCCACTATTACAGTCTCAGTACAAATATACCTGTTGCTTGCTTTCCTCCAGTCTCACTCAGTAGGAAGCATCAGGCACCTGATTGCAAGAGTGATGTTCCACAAACAAAGTGTAGGCTTGTCATGTCCTTTTAAAAAAACCATCATTCTCCTCTGAGAATATAGCTCAAATTTCTTACTATTGCATTTAAGAATCTGTGTGATATGAGCTAAATCTACTTTGTTTCATTTCTCAATAATTTCCCATTGAAGTCTCCATGCTCTAGAGCAATGCTGTCCAATAAAACTTTCTGCAGTGATGGAAATGTTAGACATCTGTCCTGTCCAATATGGTGGCTACCGGCCACCTATGCCTACTGACCACTTGAAATGTGTCTAATGCATCTGAGGAATTGAAATCCTGATTTTATTTAATTTAGATTTAAATAATGTAGCAACATGTTTCTGGTGGCTACTGTATGGGACAGCTCATCTCTAGTGGTTCTCAAGTTTTATCATGCATCAAAGGCACCTGGAGGGCTTATGAAAACAGATTATTAGACTCTATTCCAGAGTTTTCGAGTTCGTAGTCTGGGATGAGGCCCAAGAATCTGCATTCCTGAAAAGTTCTCAAAAGATTCTAATGCTGCTGGTTAGCCTGCGGTGCACATTTGAGAACCACTGCCCTAGACAAATTTAAGCCCTATTGTCTCTTGAACAAATCTAGTATGTACATGTATTTATATTTGCATAGGTTTCTGTTTGTAACTCCATTCTGCCTGTGTTATATTTACTTGCATACCCATTATCTCCTTCATAAATTATAAGTTACTTGGAAACAAAGACTATGTCATTTTCATTTGCAAGACTTGAAAACAAAGACTATGTCATTTTCATTTGCAAGACCTAAAATGTCTCACTCAGTCATATAAACAGAACAAACATGCAGTAGGGGTTGTTGGATTAAATTAGAAGTCAGTTGTTTTTTAAAAATGTTTAACATTTTAAATTGATTTAATTCATTCTAAATTTAAATTTTGGTTAGGTGGAAGAATTAGTTATAAAACTATGCAGATCCCCTTAAATTTTAGAATTTAGATTACATAAATTTGAGATTCTCATGGTTCTCTATCGAAAGTCATATAATTACACTCCACTGGCATTGGTAATTATATTTCTGAAGTAAAAATGACATCACAGAGATATTAGAGAGTGGCTAAAGTCACAGTATTATAAACTTGAAAAAAATCAGAAAAACTGACCCCTCTGTGCAGAATTTTTAAAACTAATGAGAAACTTTTTTAGCAGCTTTAAACATTTTACACATGATTCTGCTTTTCAAAAAGTGAAAATAGCTCACATTTTCTGTAGCAATGAGGCTCAATACAAGAAGAGTAAGGCATCATTAAAATGAAGCTCAAGGTGATACAAACACCACGAGAAGAAATATTTTCAAGATTTCTTACCGCAGTGAGCCTAGTTAACGTTGGGCAATTAGTTCCTTACTGTGATCAGCCACCTTTAAACCTGCAATTTGAAAGAAACCACCTATAAAAAATCACTTCCACTTCTTTTTAAATTATAGTAAGTCACCACCAAATTATTTTTCTGCAAATTATCAAAGAAGTTTACTCAGCACATTTTTAAAACAAGCTTGCACTATATTAGAGACTCAAATAATGTGTGGCTGTTTCATTAGCCAAATCACTCTTTCCCATTTTCCACACAAATATGGGCCTTTACATGAACATCAAAGAAATATGGTTAATGAATAAACACTCAAAATCTTAGCACAGGGATGAGTCTAGACGGCATCATCTGGCCTTAGCGTAACATGATCTGTTGCTAGGTAACCAGAGATAATAAAAGGAGATCTGAAGCAAGCCAGCAAAAGAAAACCAGCCCCAGCCCATCTTTAATATCAGCTCTGCTGCCACCATTAAGTTTGTAGGAGGTCCAAAATCAAAATGCAGCATCAACATTAGAGGAGGTAAAGTCGACTTTATGCTGTGATCTAATGCCAATCTTTCAACACCAATAAAAGGCTTAGCTGACAAGAACTTCTCTAAGAAAAAATACTCCATTTTGGATGTAGTCAATGTCACTTTGAACTTGAGAGTCATTTCTAATATTCTACGACAGCCATTCAAATATCCACTCAGTAAATATGTGACAGCTTAAAATATATTCTGGAAGAGTCTGGGGGGAATAGTTTGTTTTGGTTGATAGTATTTTTGTTTTGTTTTATTTTGTTGTCTGTCGTTTCTTGTTAATATAATTTACGACCTAAGAATTTAAAATCTCTTCAGGAAATAATATCTACATGGGCAAATCAACAAACAACAATAGTGGCCCACAACTCCAATTAAGGACCAAAGGGCACACACAAAATTTAGATCTAGATTCAGAAACTTCTGTATTCTACGTTTGTAGAACAAGACCTCATGGAATAGGTGGGGTTTTGGCTCAGTCTCATCTAAGGTATTATAATTTATATAGGAAGAAGCAGCAACCATGCACAAGGAAATGGGAGTCAAAAGAGCCTGATGTGTTCAGGACAAAGTGATGCTTGCCTCAGGAGGAAAGTTCATTATTATTTTATTAGTGGTAGTTCATTGAGAGTCTATCCAAAGAAAGAAGAAAAAGAGAAAAGAAAAAAGTACTTTTTGTACCTGATCTCATTAACCATGTTGGCAACCCTCTGAAGTATGTACTATTATGTCAATTTTATAGATGAGGATAGATGAATAGATGGATGGATAGACAGAAATATAGATAGATAGAAAGATAAAAAGAAATAACTAATACCAAGCCTAAGACATTTAGAATTTGCCTAAATTCACACAACCAAAATCTAGGTATGTCTGACTTCCAAGTTCAAGTTCCTAATTACACTTTACAATCCCCTCTACAAATACTGGGAGACAGAAGAACAATACAGGGTAGGTAAAATTAAGATAAATTATCAGAATTCAAATTTGATTTGGTGATTCCATTCAATATGGATACTAGAGAAAAATAGTTGTTTTAAGTAGGAGAGTGCAAGAAATTAATATTAAAACCATCAGAAGAAAATTTCTCAACCTAACCACATTGCCATTTTTTTAAACAGGATATATTATACAGATATGTCAAAAATGTATTTAACCACTACAATATTATTGAAAATTTGATTGTTTCCAAATTCTTGTCTACTACAAAACAGTGCTACAAAGAATATCCTCCACACACATCTTGACAAATCTTTGCAATTATGTCCATGAGCTATATTTCGGGCAGGAACACATTTCTATTATACCTACAGGAACACGGTTAGGATTTTGCTACCAAAGTTAGGACAGGGGACTTTGGTCTGTAAGGATGATCCTGTAATGAGGCTGAAACATTATAGGCACTAACGCAGGGTT
This sequence comes from Hyperoodon ampullatus, assembly GCF_949752795.1. Taxonomy (NCBI): domain Eukaryota; kingdom Metazoa; phylum Chordata; class Mammalia; order Artiodactyla; family Ziphiidae; genus Hyperoodon; species Hyperoodon ampullatus. The sequence continues at coordinate 55,244,170 of NC_136922.1, read as the reverse complement.
AAGTTATTTTTATTCGAGGCAAACTGATTTTAAGCACTAGAATTTAAAAACCTACATCTGGAGATAGATGAAGTGGACACTTCTCAGGGGGAATAAAGTGAATAATCAGCTATTACTGTTTCCTGTCAACCTTAATCTGAGATGAATAAAGAGTCATGGTACAGGTAGGACCTGATGAACGCTCAGAGCAACCAGGTGAGCTGCATCAGCCCATTTGGGCTTCTACACCAAGTGCACTCAGGTATGGCACAAAGGGCTGGGCCTCGGGGGCCAGGGAGAAGATTTAATGATACATCAAGTTTATTTTTCAACACAAGGCATTTTTAATGGATTGAGAACATGAATGCACAACATAAAGTGATTCTAAGACTTTTTATTGCTTACAAATGCCTGACTTTTGAGCTTACAGAGCCTGCCTGACTTTTGAGACAGGGAGAAGAAGGACTATTCCAGGCGAATAAATTTTAAAAGGAAACGGGAGAAATAAAATGTGGTATATACATACAATGGAATATTATTCAGCTATGCAAAGGAATGAGATTCTGACACACGATGGATGAGCCTTGAAAACATTATGCTCAGTGACAAACATTACACTAAGCCAGACACCAAAGGACAAGTATTCCATGATTCCACTTGTTTGAAATATCTAGAATGGGCAAGTTCATAGAGACAGAATGTAGATTAGAGGTGACCAGGAGCTGGGAGAAATGGGGAGTTAATTATTGCCTAATGGGAACAGAGTTTCTGTTTGGGGTGGTGAAAAATTTTGTAAATAGTGGTGATGGTTATTCAACATTATGAATACACTTGTTGCTGCTGACTGGTACACTTAAAATGGTTATAAATGGTAAATTTCATGTTATATATATTTGACCGCAGTCAAAAATAGTATTAAAAAAGGAAAGATGAGAGAACAAAGAAAACCGCTTTGATAATCAGATCTCATAATCCGCAGTGTATATAACACTATGAAAGACAAGATGAGAACCACAGAGGGTAACCATGGGCTAGGTAAGCAGTATCAGATCCATGAAGCCATTTTCTAAAGGTAATGTGAAGGGAAATCAAGAAAAACCAGTGCACAGGAGGAATGATGGGGGCCACGACCCGGATAGATATATAGGAGGAACTAGCTGTTTCAGGGGGCTAGCATTCAGGAGAGACCTAAAAGAGTAGAACATAATATGTCTCTGTGAGGCTTCTACCACCTTATGATAGAAGGCCTGAGAAACAGTGGGTGGTAAAATATAATTAGTATGATGAATTGGAGCGTAACTCTCCATCCCCTAAAACCCCCTGTGGCCTCTGGGAACGACAGGGAAGAGAGGACCGCCATTCAGGATGCCAGGCAGGGAGCTCCAACCGGCCCCATTGTGAGGGTGGCCCCACCAGGGTAGTTAAGGCTGGGCACAGCCCAGGCACACATTAGTGTGAAAGCTCTCGTCAAGGTGCTGCAGCAATTCCTGACCATGTGGAAAATCAGAACAACAACAAAAACTATAATGGGAAAGAATATGAAGAAGAATATATATATAACTGAATCACTTTGGTGTATACCAGAAACTAACACAGCATTGTAAATCAGCTATATCTCAATAAAAATAAAAATTAAAAAAAAAACAGTGATTCCTTCGTCATGATCACATTGTCCTATGAAGTTAACGATTTATGAGACTGACATACATTCATACCTACTACGTGAACATATTTTATTTACCATAATATCTGAAACTATTTTATTTACCATAACTTTAGTTTTAGCTCAATTTTAATAGGAAATCATCAAAAAGAAAGAAATATAAATAAGAGAGAGAAGTAAAAGCACTTACATCACCAAATTGGGCTGACTTGAACAGTGCTGGGAACTCCCGGAAACAGCAATCTGGAGTCCCAACTGGGAAAGGGCCTGGGCAGTGCATCCACTCCACAGTTTAGACTTCAGATTGTAGTCTAGGAGAGTCCCGTTTATAATACCAGGCCGCAAGCTGATATCATCAGTTTGCATGCAAATATGCAATTATGGTTTTCTTCAACAATGCTGTATGTTTTACCTTGTGAGTCACAAGATTTTCCAGACCCCGGGGAACCAGGCCAGGTTCTCAGGGCTCGAGAAATTCCAAGACCCAGTCCCTTTCTTTATCTTAAGTGCCACCAGACTTGCTGACAGCAGTTTATAAGCAAGCATGTAGTCCAGGCAAGGTCACGAATTGGTCAGAGGCCTAGTATTGCCTCTGAAGCCTGAACAAGACTATTTCCATTTCAATTTTCCTGACAGTCAGCCTCAGGGTTGTTTAGGCCGAAGAGCATAGGAAAAAGGCAAAATAACACGAGCAGTTTTCCTGATTTGGTACGACAAATGCCAATTCCAAATAGTTAACAGAAATAGTACAATCAGTGCAACTAAGAAAGGATTAAACGGTGTGGAGAATAGTTTTGAGGCACTAGGAGACTGAGTGAAGAAAACGTCCCACCAGGAGTGAGACATGTTTTGGGACATTTACGTTTACATCCAGCAATTTGTTTGCAGCAATGGTAGTGATTACTGAATGTTCTAATAAAGAACGATTATGTTTTCCAATAAATTTGCCTAAATATTTTGTGCCCTTTAATATCTTTTTTAAAGGTTCTAAAGGTGGAGTAGCATTAGTAGTGGGTAAAGTAGAAATTGACAACTGTGTTCACAATGGTTTTTCTTTAACAGATAAAAACTTATACCAAACACCTTTCCAATATAAATTATCAACATGTGATAAACAACCAGAAAATGGAACTTCTAAATGGTAAGCTGAAATAGTGTTTTCATCATTGGTGACAATACATAAGAACTGGGGAGCCACTTTAAAAAACATACAATAAGATTGAGGGTACATAGTCCATTAACAAGTTGATAGAACGTTCCAACAAACAGGGTTCCCATATGCTCGAAGTTTGTCCACAGACTAGTCCTTCAGCAGCTCACACACAGTCCAGTAAAAGGTGTGTTTGATTAGCTGAATCTAGGTAATTTCCATTAAAGTGGGGTAGCCAATATTCATCAGTAAAAACAACTGGTAACACATGAAATTGACACATAGTAAAATTATCTAAAACGTTATAATGGTACAAGGTACCTGTACTCCAAGTATCTGTACATTTAGTAGTTCCTTCTGGAATCAATAACCAATGATTTGTAGGGACTCACTGAGCAAATATTTTTCTCCATGCATATACATTATTAGACATTAAGATTTTTTGAGCCTTATCCTTTTGGACCAACTGAAAACTTTACTTATTTTTTGAGTTTGTTTCAGCTTTCCAATTTGGGATATGTTAAATAATTGCATGAATTCTTTATCATAATTCAGGGTTAGCTCATGGGGTTTCATAATAGTGGGCATCCACTGAACATTAGTTAAAGCTTGAGCTATGTCCTTTCCAGTATTATGTAATCGATTAGCTAGAGTTTCTACATCTATGGAGCTAACTAGGCCCATATGAGTTCCAGCAGTGCCTAATAAACTATCATACCAAGCTCTTTTATTTTTACATTTAGGTTGGGCAGGGAAAGAAATATTAAAGTGTAATATATGTTTTTGATATTGTTGCCCCACTGTGATGCAAGATTGAGGAATCCTTACCAAGGGGTGGAGGGTTACAGGTGGATGGTTTTGTAAAGCTGTTATATGACCACTCCACCATGGTCCATTTTTGATTTCCGTACCATGAATACATAAAAGGAATGACACTTCATGAAGGGAAAGAACATTACTAATAGAAGACCTATTATATAAAGACTGATTGCTAAAAGTTTAATGAACAAGTGATCTTGACCACCGTTCTAGCAAAGTTCCATTTCAATGGCCTCTAGTGAAACAAAAGTCATAGCATTTTACAGAAACTAAAGAGTTGATTGTTATGCTTAATTGTGAAGAATCAGACATTTGTACAAATACTCTAGATGTAACTGAATTACCTAACTGTAAAGTTAAGTTGGGTCCATAGAAGGTGAAGTTTGTATGTCCGCAGAAAGAAGAATTAGCTGTGAGCTGTGCAGATGTAGTTATCTTGAGTGTGGTCTCACAAATGCCAAACAGAAGAATTATGTCACCCAAACTTGACTGGAGATGAAATCTGGGTTTTCATGGGATAGGCGGGGGTGAAAGCTGTTATCAAAGCAGCATCCATAGTGGCCATAATAATAGGCATAATTCAAAAACCTTTAGCAGGAAAGGCTTCAAGTAGGCCCACTAACACCCTCTGGATGGTTCTCTAAAGGTCTCAGTTCTGCCACAGTTGTGGCGGCTAGCTTCCCTTGGTCATGAATACAGTACCCTTTGTATGGTGGGTCATTGAGTCCCCGATGTGCGCTCCATCTAAGCAGCCAAGTCTTCTGGTTGCAGAGTTCCACGAAGCAGCCAGTGCACAGCCCCACAAGTGGGGGCTGTTAACTGAAAGCACACTGTGGAATACTTGTGCAAACGTCTGTGGGTCTTCTTGGGGCACAGAAAAAGAAGCCTGACTGCTGTGTGGCCACAAGACTTGTAGCTGATTCAGTCAAATCAACAACTGCCAGATTAATCCTGTCCTCACTGCCGGACTGTTGAGGAGAATAACATCTCCTCAACCCAGCGAATCCTCTGCGACCCCACATCGGTGCCGGTTCTCGTTCCACTGCTCCCCAAAGATGACCGCTGAGCTTTCTCTCCGAGGCTACTTAAGCTCACATTCACCTACAGCTCTGCCTTCTTCATACAAACGCCAACAGCGCAAGATAACCTCCTTGATGAAACACTAACTCTCGGGCGTCCCAGTGCCGTGCTCCGGCATTTCCAGAAAAAGTAAGGGCCCGGGCCTGGTGGCGTGCACCCTTCGATAGCTCAACTGGTAGGGCGGAAGACTGTAGACCCGCCACGTGTGGACAGCCTTAGGTCGCTGGTTCGATTCCCTCTATTGTCAGTTTCAATGTTAAAACCTCTGGGGTCTCAGATATGTGTGACATGTCAACTTCATGAGCTATTTAATCCAGTTATCCACTCCTTCCATAAAATATATCCAAAGACATTAAGAATGGATTATTAAATGTACAAATATAAAACTACGGAGTATTTGAATCATAATGTAACAGTGAATTTAACCTATGATATTATGAATAAATATCTTCAAGCAAAGCTGGCTTAATGACATTGTTCCCCTATGGAGATTGTCATTAGAAGGGTAGCTTTTAGTGAAGTCCAAGTGGATTACTCAAATGGCTTCTAAGCTCACTTAATTAACATGAACTTAGAAATCTGTTTTTTGGTTTATTTGTTTGACAGCCAAAGGATCAATTCAACCCAATTGTTGGATTTTACTTAAATGCAGATAAAAAGAATAACTGTACAAACAGTTTTCTGAATCATGTAGAACTGAGAAATGCAGTTCCTAAGTGTTGGTTATTCGAATCAATTGGTATTTCATTAGAGGTTACATTGGAATTCAATTGGTAGAAAAATTTAAGCACCTTGTTTGACTGCCTTGGAACAACTTCTAGTCATCTGTGGCTCCTCTGGGTGAAAAGGAGGGGTCTTGCTAATCTTAGCTTTCACTCCCTTTCCATCTATACTCTACTATCTCTAGTCTCCTCAGCATTCACCTCCCACATAATCGCTAATGAAAAGACCTACACATAATTCCCAGGGCCAGTTCAATCTGCTCAGGAAGAGTCTTCTCATCACTAAGAAACTTCAGGTTTTATACTAGAAAACTGGGTCTTCATTGGTGGAAGGCAATTTCGCATCTCTGAAAGAAGGATGTGAACATTTTTCATGTTCATCAAAGGGGTAATAGGTTAAAAACAATTGAGAAACAGCTCTATCAATTTTGAACATTTATCTGTCCATCCTGGCTGATTTGGCAATTGCTCTTCCTTCTGCTTGTAATTTCCTTCTCCGTCTTCTCATGGTCAATGTCTATACATCCCTTAAAAACAAGTTTAGGTGTCATTTCCTCTGAAAGCCTTCCCATGAACATTAGACTGGATTTATGCAGCTGTCTCCCACCTAGATTGTAAAGTCCTTCAATACGGAGATTGTGTATTATTCCTCTTCGGATCATAGGTACCTATCATGATTCTTGTCACATAAAAGAGGCTCAAATAATGTGAGATGAACTGAAATGAACTGGACTTTCAATCTAAGTAAGTGATCCTATCACTGCTCTTACTAAGAAGCATGAGAAAAAGTCTTTTCTTCCAACGTACTGTGTCTCTTTTATATCACACTCTGCTCTCTTGCATAGCCTTGTTCTTCAGTCTGTACTTACACTACCCTCTTTCCCTCTCAGAGAGGGACAAGCCTATCCCACTTTCTAAGGATAACACCTATGCTCCCTGTGAAGGCATTCCACCATTATACCCTTTCTCTTGCAAAGCCTCACTCTTCTCCTGATTCATTTCTTTTGCCTACAAATATGCTCAGTTTACTTAGTCTAAAAACCCTCTTGAGAGACTTTATTATCCCCTTAAATTATAATTTGTTTTCACTCACAGATTTTCCCAAATAAATCTGGTCAGTAAACAATAAAAATTATTTGTAAATAAATGAGGAAGAGAAAGAGGGGAAGATGTTGGGAAGCTGATTTGCAACTATTAGAGAAGGAATATGCTACAGGAAGGCAACAAAATATACTGCTTATATAGAGACTAACATAGTACTTAATAAGCTCTACTTTCTCACCAAAACCCTGTACATTAATAATGAGTTGTTGTGACTCAACACTAACCATACATGAACATTTCCCTAAAATTCTGAAATTTGTTTAGTATGTATCTTAATTTCACGTTAGAAATCTTAATTTCGAAGTATGGATATGTAAAATGAGTGTCATGTAAACTTTCTCTAAAAATACTTTATCTGCTTTTTGTCAGAATTTGAGGTTTTCATTTTTGTTTGTTTGTTTGGTTTGGTTTGTTGTGTGGGGTTCATTTTACATCAAAAGAAACACATTGGTCATGACTTAATTTTTTGAGGGGTTAGTGAAGAAGGATGGTGGGATGGAGGAAGGGAAGAACATTCAAGTTTTCTACATAGAAACAAACATATGTCTCCGTAAGACATATGTGTCACCAGGAAATTATTTGCTACAGGAGAAGTTATCAAGCAAATAAATTCTTATGGCATCAAGCAAATAAAATTCTAGTGAATAGGCAATGCTTACATTTTGTGTTTTAACTATTTTCTTATGAAGTAAGAGAATGCTTAATGTGAATACTTCCATAAAACCTCACTGTGGTAGATTATCACAGTATGGTCCCAAACTTACTCATGCCATTCTGTGTTTTCACCTTTGGCTGATGCCATACCACACTGACTGATGGGCTTTCTCGTAAGGCTTGCTTTGGCCAATAGTGCATAATATGAAACAATGGGATATAACATGATACAAACGGAGATTTGAAACATGCTGGTGCCTTGGTGCTTATGTTCTTGCTGCTGTTGAAATGAGTCTCTATGTGAATAAGCCTGGGCTGGCAGGCAGGAGTGAGCCACTGTGTGGAGGCCATCATCCACCAACAGCCCCCAGATGGCTGAAGACACATGAGGAAGCCTAGATAAAACCAGAAATGTTCAGTGAAGTCCAGCTCAAATTACTAACCAATCACTGAATAATTTAGTCTGGTATTTTTATCCCATGATAATTATACGAATTAGTTGTACTAATGAACTTGTAGTAAATATAAATTTTAGCAGTACTATATGAACCATGAATACTTAAGCAAAGCAATGAAGGGCTAAATTCAATAAGGTGCAAGTACTTGCAACATAACTCATTTTATCCTGGAAGTTCTTCAATAATGTTGAACTTCTAAATAAGGTAAATTCTTAAAAATAAGCTATCTGTATTATAATGCTCTGTGGTAAATGTTCCTTACTTAAAAATACAGATTTTATTTACTATAGTCTCTTATATAAATATTTAACATATAGAAACATAGCAGTGATTATCTAATTCACCTACTTTTTCATTTTCAGATTTTAAATGCATACTACATTTTGAAGACAATGCTCTTGAATATTTGAGGCTATATGTCATATCTGTGGTAAAGATAAACAAACTAATGACAGAATTACAATTTCTCAATCCAGATAGTCTTTGGATATGCAAGAAGTCAGTGAAAGCCTAGAATGATTTATGGGCTTATCTAACCAGTTTGCATAGCACTTTGTAAATCCCTTCTTCCTTAAAGAAAACCTACTTAATATTCAGGTTCTTTAATTTGGTTCTTTTCTGAATGTTATACATTTAGTTTTTAAATATAATATTTATCTAAGGCAGAATTCAAGTCTACAAAACCATAACTCTACATTATAATGATAACATAGGTATATAGACTAGGACATTTATTTATATTAAATTTAAGGTTCACATACTGGCAAGCTTTACCTGGCTGAGTCATTACTGCTCTTCTGCAACAGAAGAGTAGTGAGATATAACAGTGCAAATGTAAAGATATTGCAGCATATTCTATTACTATCATTCCCTGAACAGAAAACATTCTTGCAAAAAAAAATACACAAACTTTTGTGAAGCTGACATAAGGCTTGTTAAAATATTATTTATACATACAGAAGGCAGATTTCATCAGATATTCAAGTGATTAAAAATATCTTTCTATGGAAATATCAGATCTTGTTTGTTTTCTTATGCTTGTGCTAATATTTCTTTATGCTTTCTCTGCTCTTGAGAGGATTATGTGAGATGAAGTTGTGAGAAATGGACAGGTATGAAGCTGAGTGCCCAAAGTGGAAAAAAAAAAAAAAAAATAGAGGCAAGACAAGAGTGTAGATGAATCTGAGAAGTTAGAATATGGTCAAAAATCAGAAATGTATGTTAGAATTAGAATTAGGGTTCATAATAGGCAGTAATATCATGGGTGAACAATAAGACAGTGCCAAACATATATTCCAGAATCAGTTATGAAGGAAAGAAAAAACAATCATTTGCTGAGTGCCTGCTATGTGCGGGATACTATGTTCTTGCTTGGCTTAGATTACCTCATTTACTCCTCAACATAACCTTCTGACATAGGTATTATTGTTTCCATTTTATCAATGAGGAATTGGGGCACAAATAAGTTACATGACTTGCCTATGGTCACTAATTTAAGTGACTACAGAAACCCAGGCATGTTGGGGTCCAAAGCCTGTGCTCTAAATCTGGCATCAGTGGCAAGACAAGAGAAGAATGATTGCTGAGTTAAATTTCTTCCTCAGCCCCAGGACTTTTTTTACTAGCATTCCCAGTCTCACACTCTGTTTACTAACAATCCATTCTTAAAAATAGTCACTACTGCTCCATATCCCTAGCTTCGGTTTGTAAGTTGTCCGTGGAGTGGTGGTTTCTCTATCTAATGCAATTCTAGTAGGCTTGGATGATCTTATAACACTCATCTGTACATAAGGTTAAAATTAGTTTAAGTTATAAAATGAATTTTTACTGAGCTATCCCTGTATAAGAGATTTTTATTCTTGTAGGAAAATATAACGATATGATACAACCACTGCCTTGTAGGAGGTTAAAGCTGTATACAAATGGCTTAAGTATGCATGGTTCTCCAAGGGCAAATCAAAATATTCCAAACTCAATATTTGGCACACAGGAACCAAAAATGTTTTCATCTTAGTAATAGCAAGACTAGCTAATCACCAGGATTACCCATGTTAGAGACGGAGCTAAGCCATGACTAAGGATAAATGGTAAGATGCAGTTAGTATGTTTAGCACAAAGCCTCAACATAGCAATGGCTCGATAAACGTTCACAGTTTTAGTGTCATAATGAGTAGCAAAACAGTCAAAATTGTACAGGAAGAAGTAGTTCTCATTCCCTTTCACTTCTCATTGAAAGAAAAACATTATGCATGCCTTTTGCTTTCAGGAGAGATCAAGAAGAGAAGAGTCCAACTAAGCTATGACAAGTATTTATTATAAAAGAATGATAAATATAATGCAATGGAGAAAATAAGGTATAAAGAAGTTCCTATGAGAGTTGAGAAGAAGAGGTTATTTCAGGATATAAAATATGAATTCATTTTATCTTTGTTACACCTATGGCTGTCAAATGCACTGTTAGTTCCTGAGTATATTTCAGGACTGGCTTGTTCTTTTTAGAACACACATGCAAAAGTAAGATATGTAAGGCTGAGAAAAATATCTGGACAGCAAAAGCATCTCACTGAACAAAAATAAAGACTTAGGAAAAAAATGTATGTAGATTACTCAATACCATTTCAGAATAAACGATTGTTTTAATAGGGTTGCCAAAACTCTACACCTAAGGGAACCAAAACACATCACAAAATTAAGATCAACCCAGTTAATTAGTATGGTCTTGAACTTACATGGACAGCAGCACTACTGGTTTCAGAGCCCACTGAGCATTGATGTCCAGTGTAAGCTGGGACAATATTACCAAATCAGATTATTTATCTGATTTTGAGAGTCACAGTCTTGGAAGTAAGCGAGAACTTTCAAGAATTAGTTGTACACCAAATGTCTTTCAAGTTATCACCCAAAGTTATTTGAATAGCTCTAATGTGGTGGAATTTTCCATCTTGTAGCAGAATATGCTCATTTTTAGTACTCTGATAATTAGGCTTCTTCTTGATTATTGACTCAAAATCTTTCTTCTACTCATTTCTATCTTTTGGTTCTAGTTCTATCTACACGTAATAAGCACTTCCTCTTTTTCCTATGATGACTTTTCAAATTTCAAAATCATCGGACTACCTGTTGCTAACTCTCCATTTTATCATTCATCATGTGATGCCATTTCCAGGCTTTTAATTATCCTAACCTCCCTTCTGTGAAAGTTCCACTTAAATTTTATACCTGAGTATGTATAAGTATCACAGACATGTGTACCAATTGCCACAGATTACCTCCCAGGTCAGTGATTCTCTTACTATCTATAGTGAAATACCACTGAGCTTCTATTGCACTCTCTCTTGAGGACCAAAGTTTTGTTTAAAAATAAATTAGTAAAACAGTGAAAAAAGACACAAACTATAAGCCCTGTTTATTATTATTAGATTCATCTAACATAAAATTACTCAGTCAATTGCTTCCTCTCAATTTCTTTTCTTAGCTCTTCATAAACTGGTGACAAATAGTTTTGGTTGGCCGGCAATTAAGAACCATGCTTTGAGCAGCGCTGTCCCAGGTAATAGATGCTATACTTAACTTTGTGTAGCCCATGCTTGTATGAGTACTGAAAGTATATCCTTTAATTGAGACTCTGTCAACCAAATTCCCATTAACATCTATTAATCTAAATTATTCCAACCAGACCTACTGTATAGCACAGGGAACTATACTTAATATTTTGTAATATTGAGAAAAGACTCCTATAAGAGAAAAGACTCTGAAAAAAGAAAAAAGTATGTATTTACACACATAATTGAATCACTTTGCTGTACACCTGAAACTAACACAACACTGTAAATCAACTATACTTCCATAACAAAATTTAAGTTTATTTTTTATGTGGTTAAATAAATAAATCCATCCAGATCTGTATTATTGAATTTCTTTTGAAAATATAAATTCAGTAATTTTAATATATTAATATGACTGTAAAATGTCAATTTACTATGTCAACAATTCCTACCTTTATTTTCTTTCTGATATATTTATTTTTATCATAATAATACATTTTCAATGTGGATAGCATAAAAGATGCAAAAATATATAGAGAATAAAAGTAAAGCCATAACCCCACCATTTAAGACTAGCAAATTAGGCCATTGTCTTTGCAGTCAGAAAAAAACTGAATTTAAATCTAACTCCAAAAGTTACTGCATATAGACCTGGAGCAAATAATTTATTTGCCTAAGGTTTCTCATTTTAAGAAGAGAGGACAAAATCCTCTGTATAGTTTAGCTGTGAGCATTAAATGCAATAAAGTTGTAAATTGCTTAAAGGGCAGACAAATATAATAAACATTCAAGAAAGTTAGCTGTTATTACAGATATAATATTATGCTGTTCATAATCTGGTGTTTCTCCCCCTATGTTTTGTGCAAACTGAGATTTTACTGTATTAACTTTTTATCCTATTGCTTTCACTTAGTATTATAGTATGCAAATATTCTATCACCTTAAATTGCTTTTTAAGAGGTCGTTAGAATGGCTTCATTGTTCTCTTCTCCAAAATATTAGACATCTTTACTGCTTTTGTGCCTTCTGCCATTTTGAAAGATAGTTTTTTCTAACTTCATCCAAATTAACAGTAAAAATTATTGAAAAAGAAGTAGTTCAGCTTGTAGTTCACCAGTAGAGGTCTTCCTCTAGGTCACTGTTTCTCAAATTTCATCATTTCTCTTTTAAAGAAAAAACTGTGTTTTTTTTCTCCTCATATGAAACTGTAACATAAGCACTTTCAAAATTATGTGAATCACAACCTTTTTTTGATAAGGGCATGTCATTTCAGGGCTAAAATTTCCTAATTTTTTTTTGGCCCAAGTAGTACATCTTGCATTATCCCAAACAGGACTCAGGAAACTACATCCTACACCCCAAATCTAGCCCACATCCTATTTTTTGTAAATGTCATATTGGGACAAGCCACATTCATTATCTACTTATTGTCTATGGTGGGTCTCACATTAAAATGACAAAGGTGAGTAGTTATGAGACTGTACAGCCTGCAAAGCTGAAAATACTTGCTCTCTGGCACTTTACAGATATAGTTTGATAATTCTTGCCCTAGGCAAATGAGAAGAAGAAAAGAAATAGACTTAATGGACAAGTAATAATTTTATTGCAAGTGAAGACCGAAGATATCATCATGGACTGAGGCTTAAATAAAAGAAACTAATAGGAAAATTGGGTCACACAGACACTTGATGGCACATGCAAGTCAAACACGCAAGACCTTGTGCCACAGCAGTCAGTAAAGCATTTCCAATATAGGGAATGAGTTAAATGTCTAGAAGATGATACAATGCTATATCAATAGTTATTCCACCTGGGTTTAATTTAGTCTCATATCTATAATCTAACATTTTAAAATTAGATTTGGGGCCTTTGGGAACATTATTTCTTCAAATTTAATTTTCTGTTTCTTTCACTTTCTCTTCTTTTTCTGGAACTCTAGTTAACGTAGGAAGAACCCTGACCACTGCCCCACATGTCATCTGAACATCTAAGGTTCTGTTCATTTTTCTTTTGTCTTTTTTCTCTCTGTTCTTCAGTTTAGAAAATGTCTATTGATCTATCTTCAAGGTGACTGATGCTTTCTTCTGCCAATTCACATCCACTGTTGAGCCCACCTAGTGAAATTTTCAGTTCAATTATTATGCTTTTCAACTCTAGATTTTCCACTTGGAGATCGAGGCAAGGAAGAGATTCTCTTTTAGAGTCTCTGAGCAACCACTGCCCTACAGATCCCTTGATTTTGGACCTCTGGCCTCCAGAACTTCCGAGAGAATCACTTTCTGTTGTTTTAAATGACCATGTTTGTGACAACTGGTTACAGCAGCCTTAGGAAACTTATAAAGGCCCTCTCCAAATTCCTGACATAGACTCCACGAGCATAATAAAATAATTGTTGTTTTATGCCAATAAGTTTGAGATGATTTGTTATGCAGTAATAGATAACCAGGTCAATTCACGTGTACATATTCGAAAATCCTGACATATTCAAAAAGAACAGTTAACTATGCATTATGACTGTTGTCCTGAGTTATCATCAGAATTTTCATATGCTATTGTTCTTCCTTTCTCACTTTAAATGAGTGTTAATTTTGTTTTATTATTATTAGATTACTAGGTGAGATTCTACTGTACATTGTCTACAATGTACAGTAGAATCTTTTGCACATTTTAGCCCATGAATTTTCAGTTAGACTATAAGACATGTATGTATGTATCATGGTTTACTTGTGAATCATACTTTTTTTTTTCCTGTTGAAGCTGGTGTATGTGTGTGTGTGTGTGTGTGTGTATATAATTTTGGTTGAATTTCCACAATGGCACTTTATTTGTGGTGTGCTGCTTGCAAATTTTGTCATTTAAGTAAACTGCAATGTATATAATATTAAAACAAATTACTGAGTAATTGCTAATTTTATTAGACATAATTTTGTAATATTAAATCATGGGCATTCAGTCATGTTCTTCTCTTACAAGCTAAATAAAAACTATTTTTCCACTGAATGTGAGATAGTTAGGAGATGTTTTTTCTAGCTAAGAGCTTAAGTTAAAAAAAAAATTTAGTTTTGCACTAGTTGCCTCCACATCCACTTATAAAGAGGCCAGAATTCCACTTAAGAGTGATATTAGAGAGCATATGATTCTTTCTTGTGTATAAGCAATCTTTGTGAGATGCCTGGCTTACATGAACATGTATAAAGACTCTGTCAGTTTCCTCTTCTGTCAGCCTAATTACCCTCTGAAAAAGAATGGCAGGTTAATTTGGTAAGAGTTGAAGTTACTAAAGATGTTAGCTAATAGTATTTTCTAAGTTCACTCAAGCCATGTGCTTAAATAATTCATTCTAAAGTGTTAATATAAATCAACACCAAGTTCTTTAGTTCTCAGCTTCTGAAATCTAATTTACTCCCATTTGGAAAATCTTTATTTTTGTCTATCTCCATGCTTGTGGTACCTTCTTAGATATTTCCAATAACAAATGCAATGCCCATTTAACCAAGAATCAAAACAATAATGAAGAATGTCCTGGATACTTCTTTGTTCAAATCATAGTCTAATTCTTGGTTAAATTGACTGTAAGTGTTGCTTTCCTCTAGGAAATTGGAGAAAATAGCATAGAAAATGTATCTGTCTTATTTTCTGCTCATTGTGTCCTCATTCTCATCTGTTAGATGGAGTTCAGTAAAGTTTTTTTGTAAGTAAAAGTAAAATTAAAAAAGTAAATTCCAAAAAGAAAAAAACCAAGTAAATTCCTAAATTCCTCTGAGGGAAGAAGCTTTCATTCTGAGGGAATGAAATATATACATATGTACACACACACACACACACACACACACACACACACACACATATATGAAAAAGATTTGTAGAAAAACCAACCCTTTCTTTATATTCAACCCTAAACTGTTAAATAGCTCTTTTGCTTTCAATCCACTGACACTTTTGCTTCCCTTTGCTATTTATGGAGGGAAGTATAATAAAGGTAACTCTAGCTGCTGTAATACATAAAATGCCTCAAACCAAAGTCCAAAAGAGTTGTTCTTATTAAGCAGGCGGCTATCCTCCAAGTGGAAAATCAGCACCCATTGTCCTTCCATGTTTTGGTTCCACCATATTCCACATACGGTTTCCAAGGTTACTGCTCACATCTACATCAAGCCAACATGATGGGAGAGAGCATGGAAGATCTCCCATTGAAGAATTACATGTACCATGGCTTGAACTGGTGCATATCACATTTGCCAGGGTTCCACTCACCCAATTACTCACTCACATGGCCAAAACTAATCACAAGGGAGGCAGGGAAATGTAGTCCAGGTTCACTCAAGTCAGAGTGAAATTGACTTAAGGAAAAGCCAGCCATTTTCTTATATAAGAAGACAAAAACCAAAGAGTTCAAGAAACAATGGATAATATAGATACAAATCATGTTATACAATTGTCCTTTTTATGAATTATTCAGATTTGCTATTAATATCTCAAATGAGGTAAAAAGTTGGATGATTCTCAGGTTACACATTTGCTGTTAGGTCAAATTTTTTCATTAGTCAAGGGAATTATTTTCTAAGAAAATTCCAACTCCATATCCTCAGCATACATCAATATTCATAATTATAATATTATATTTGTATAACATAAAGAATGAAAAATGTTAACATGTTAAATGTAGTCTCTGGGGGGGGAACCACATTTGTCTCTTGATCACTGATATATCTCAATTGCCTAGAAAAGTATCTGGCACAGAGTTGACATCACTATTCACAGTAGCCAAAAAAAGGTGAAGCAGCTCAAATGTTCATCAACTGATGAATGAATAAACAAATTGTGGTATATACACGCAATGGGATATTATTCAGCCTCGAAAAGAAATGAAATACTGATACATGCTATACTTTGCATGAACCTTAAAAACGTTATGCTAAGTGAAATAAGCCAGACCTATATTAAGTATTGTATGATCTCATTGTTATAAAATCTCTAAAAATAAATAAAACCATAGAGATAGAAGGCTTATTAGTGGTTGCCAGGGACTGGCAGGATAGGGTACTGGAGAGAATGTACTTAATGCACACAGGGTTTTATTTTGGAGTGATGGCAATTCCAGGGTTTTGGAACTAGAGAGAACTGGGTTTTGTACAAAATTGTGAATGTACTTAATGCCATTAAAATTGTTCACCTTAAATGATTAATTTTATGTTATGTGACTTTTACCTCAATAAATAGGTCCCTCTTGTTTAAAAATAATGTAACTATAGCTATCTGTAAATCTATATGTTAATATATGCATAGGGAAAAAACACCCAGGGAAATTCATACAAAATTTTAAAAATGGTTTCACTAGATTTGGAATTATGGAGTTCTCTTTCTGAATTATTATTTCTATAATTTTATAAAGAGGAAATATTTTGTCACCCCAGCAATCTTATACATAATAATGGTACATGTGTTGTACTGAGAGACATGTTTGGTAGACCAGTTGTTACTGTTCATTAAATGTGCATTTGATTTGAGGCTGTTGAGAGTAACATATTTGGTCTTAGACTGAGTTTATAATAAGAGTGAACTAGGAAGGGAACTGGAAATAAGTACAAAAGTTGTTTCTATATCTATAACAATTCTATATCAGATGGAGTTTGTATGCAGTTTCCTTCTAATTATACAGTAAAAGTATACATACAGTAAATTTTATTAAAAAATGTATATATAGTAAGTCATGTGTAGCCTTGAAAACAATAATAATATAAGCTTTACATTCTTGAGGTTTATAGCCAAAGACCCAAATTTACAAACACAACTATATCAACTCTTTCCTTTGGGAAGGGTTTTTTTTTCCATAAAGATACAGACATTTTATAAATTCAATAAAACTGCACACTTATTTCAAAAACAGCATTTTAGATGCAGATGCTGGGCTGTGGACTAGGATTAATGTGGTAGGAAGATGGTTTCCCAAAAATGTCCCATCTACATCTATGAAGACTGAAATATGATAAGCTATTACTTCCATTATTATGTTATGTTCTATGGCACAACTGATCTTAAATCTGGAGATTATCTGATGGGTCTTATCTAATCTTATGAGGCCTTTTAAAAGCAAAGGTTTTCTCCAGGGAGCAACAGAATGGGATGTCAGATTTCAAAACACAAGAAGGATTTGACATGTCACTGAGATAGAGAGGGCCCATGCAAGGAATGACGAAATGGGTCAAGAGGCTGAGAATAAACCTCAGTTCAACAACCTACAAGGAAATGGGAACCTTATTCCAAATCACAAGGAACTAAATTCTGCCACTAACAGCAATGACTGTGAAGAGGAACCAAAATTCTAGATAATAACATAGCTGGCCAATAACTTAATTTCAGGCTTCTGAGACCCTGCGTCAAGAATCCAACCATATCATACGAGACTTCTGAATTATAGAACTGTGAGATAATAAATGAATGTTGTTTCAAGCTACTACATTTCTGGAAATTTATTATTCAGAAATAGAAAATTAGTATAATCACCAACTACCTAAGTGATCCCCCCCACACACTGTAAAAACTGCTATTCAAATATTGCCACATAAAATGTACCCATCACTACCATGTGCCTCACTCAACCTCTCTACCAATAATGTCGTTAAATAATTCTCAAGGGAAAGGGTAGCTATACACTGGATCCCTAACCTATAGGATAACAGCAAGGTTAGACCAAAGGTCATGGAAACTACCTCAGGATGACATTAGGAAAACCCCAAAATTAATGAATGAGACCCATGAAAAAACTCTTGGGAATGAACATGTGGCTAGAGTGCTTTCTGACCCAGAGTCAATGAGTGAATTAGAGTATCTGTCTAAAAGCTACTCAAATAACTTTACCATAGACTACGATCAGAAAGAATGGGATGTAAAAACAGACTTTGACAATGCATACATGCCAAGCACAGACCAAGTGGATTTGGAGGAATAACACTGGGCCTCCAATCCCTAGAGAAATGCCCTTAAATTGAGGATCAGAAAGGGCTTAGAGGGCTCACCATGGCATGGAGGACACATCCTTGAAAATGCTGCATGCCCTTTTCCTCTCATTCTTGCACATCTATAACCTTCCAGTCTGATATGTGTCTAGGGGGTGCATATAATGAAAGGCCCAAAGATTCTCATCACTAGGAAAAAGTATCCCCAAATTTATATCAAGATTCTGAACTTGGTTAATATGAATCAGTCACCCAAGTTCAACTCATTCTGGGTGCCTTAGAAAATTGTAGTTCTCAACCTATGAGCCATACTCTGGCCTGAACTGATCATCTTCTTTTTTTCTCTCTCTCTTTTTTTTATATCTGCACAAAACTGTATTGTGTTTACTCTTCTAAAATTTTTATAATTTTTTGCCACTTTTTGAATTACAAGGTCAATACATGTTTATGGAATTAAAACTAGAAAATACAGATAAGCTAAAGGAAGAAATTAAAAATTGCCAATAATCCTATCACCTTACCATTATTAACATTTTGATATATAGGCAGTCCTTGCTTTGCACAGTAGTGCTGAACCATAAAAATGACCATGCAAGCTGAAATGATGCAAAAATGATCTCAATAATCAATGGAAAACATTACTATTGTTTCATGACCTTTAAAAAATTTTGTCAGAACATTAAAAGCTCTCTGATGGTTATAAATAAACAGGGAATTGAAAAAATAGAAAATCTAATATTTATGTAGTACATTGTAATTTTTTAAACATCTTTGTTGGAGTATAATTGCTTTACAATGGTGTGTTAGTTTATGCTTTATAACAAAGTGAATCAGTTATACATATACATATGTCCACATATCTCTCCCCTCTTGCATCTTCCTCCCTCCCACTCTCCCTATCCCAACCCTCCAGGTGGTCACAAAGCACCAAGCTGATCTCCCTGTGCTATGCGGCTGCTTCCCACTAGCTATCCATTTTACGTTTGGTAGTGTATATGTGTCCATGCCACTGTCTCACTTTGTCCCAGCTTACCCTTCCCCCTCCCCATATCCTCAAGTCCTTTCTCTAGTAGGTCTGCATCTTTATTCCCTTCTTGCCCCTAGGTTCTTCTGACCATTTTTATTTTTTCTTTTTTTAGATTCCATATATATGTGTTAGCATACAGTATTTGTCTTTCTCTTTCTGACTTACTTCACTCTGTATGACACTCTCTAGGTCCATCCACCTCACTACAAATAACTCAGTTTCATTCCTTTTCATGGCTGAGTAATATTCCATTGTATATTTGTGCCACATCTTCTTTATCCATTCACCTGTTAATGAACACTTAGGTTGCTTCCATGTCCTGGCTATTGTAAATAGAGCGGCAATGAACATTTTGGTACATGACTCTTTTTGAATTATGGTTTTCTCAGGGTATATGCCCAGTAGTGGGACTGCTGGGTCGTATGGTAGTTCTATTTTTAGTTTTTAAAGGAACCTCCATACTGTTCTCCATAGTGGCTGTATCAATTTACATACCCACCAACAGTGCAAGAGGGTTCGCTTTTCTCCACACCCTCTCCAGCATTTATTGTTTGTAGATGTTTTGATGATGGCCACTCTGACTGGTGTGAGATGATATCTCATTGCAGTTTTGATTTGCATTTCTCTAATGATTAATGATGTTGAGCATTCTTTCATGTGTTGGTGGGCAATCTGTATATCTTCTTTGGAGAAATGTCTATTTAGGTCTCCTCCCCATTTTTGGATTGGGTTATTTTTTTGATATTGAGCTGCATGAGTTGCTTGTATGTTTTGCAGATTAATCCTTTGACAGTTGCTTCCTTTGCAAATATTTTCTCCCATTCTGAGGGTTGTCTTTTCGTCTTGTTTATGTTAGTCTATGTTTATGGTTTACTTTGCTGTGCAAAAGCTTTTAAGTTTCAGTAGGTCCTATTTATTTATTTTTGTTTTTACTTCCATTTCTCTAGGAGGTGGGTCAAAAAGGATCTTGCTGTGCTTTATGTCATAGAGTGTTCTGCCTATGTTTTCCTCTAAGAGTTTGATGGTGTCTGGCCTTACATTTAGGTCTTTAATCCATTTTGAGTTTATTTTTGTGTATGGTGTTAGGGAGTGTTCTAATTTCATTCTTTGACATGTAGCTGTCCAGTTTTCCCAGCACCACTTATTGAAGAGGCTGTATTGAAGAGGCTGTCTTTCCTCCACTGTATATTCTTGCCTCCTTTACCAAAGATAAGGTGACCATATATGCGTGGGTTTATCTCTGGGCTTTCTATCCTGTTCCATTGATCTATCTTTCTGTTTTTGTGCCAGTACCATACTGTCTTGATTACTGTAGCTTTGTAGTATAATCTGAAGTCAGGGAGCCTGATTCCTCCAGCTCCGTTTTTCCTTCTCAAGATTGCTTTGGCTATTCGGGGTCTTTTGTGTATCCATACAAACTGTGAAATTTTTTGTTCTAGTTCTGTGAAAAATGCCAGTGGTAGTTTGATAGGGATTGCATTGAATCTGTAGATTGCTTTGGGTAGTAGAGTCATTTTCACAATGTTGATTCTTCCAATCCAAGAACATGGTATATCTCTCCATCTGTTTGTAACATCTTTAATTTCTTTCATCAGTGTCTTATAATTTTCTGCATACAGGTCGTTTGTCTCCTTAGATACCAATCATCTTTGATTATTGTCACACTACAAGATGCTCCTGGCCAGCCAGCTAGGCTCTCATATGATTTCTTTATCACATCGCTCGTGTTATAAATGTTTTTAGTATGCAAAATACCACAAGTAGTCCAAATAGTATGATGAAACCTTATGAACATTTCCCAGTATTGTCAATTATAAAGTCATGGCCAACCTTGTTTTATATATACTCCACCCACTACATCATCTCCCAAAATACACACACACATACACACACACACACATGCATGCACACACACGGAGGCTTGTTTTGAAACAAATCTTAGACATTCAATAGTTCTATTAGATTTTTTTCAATATAGATTTCATTAAATTTTTCAGTATGCACCTCTAAAAGATAAGGACATTTTAAAAACATAACCATGATATCACTATCATACCTAAAAGACCATAATTCCTTAAAATGATGAAATATTCACTACATGCTCATATTTCTCAACCTGACTCTTTCAAGTTATTTGTTTGAATCAGGATTCAACAAGATGCAAACTATGCATATAGAACTTCTAAGTGCCTCAGGTAAAAACACTATGAGGTCTACATTATCCCCTAAAGGAGGACAGTGTATATTATAGCATATCCCTAATAATCTATTCATCCTACTTTGAAACAGATATATATAGAAAATTTGCAGTACAAAAATGAGTGGAAATTACTTGCAACTTGTTTTCAGTGCTTTCATGAAAAAATTAACTTTCATACCTAAAATGGGTGCAGGGTGCGGTAGCATCATTCTTCGACATGTTAATACAAAGTATGATACTCTTTTTCAGCTAGGTAAGCTCTGTTTCAGTAAAATGCAGAATGCCATTTTGACCTAAGCTTTCTGGAAGAGTACAAGGAGTTATGATTGCCAAACTGTTTATTTCTAAAGCCAGTGACTTTCAAAGTGTTTCTAGAATTAGACCACTGTTTTCCATCTGCAAGACTGACATCTTGGTCCAAGTTACCATCACCTGTTTCCAAGATACTGCATTTTTCTCCTAATCTGTCACTCTAAATCTGACCTTTCTCTCCTGCAATTTGGCTTTAACAGAGTAGTTCTATTAAACCATTTAGGATCATATCTATTTTCTGCATAGAACTCTCCAGTGGCGTCCCACCTTACTCCTAGTGAAATCTGAAGTCTCTATTGTGACTTATAAGTCTGACACAGTGTGACTCCCTATTACCGCTCTGACTTCACCTTTTACTACTCATCTACACTTAATTTCCTCCAGCCCCAGTAGCCTTAGGGCTTTTAGGAACATTTAAGGATTTGGCAGTATTTTTTTAAACTTCAGCCCACAGTGGACTTCTTCCTTCCCAAACCAGAGCTGCCTCATCCTCATGCCAAGTGTGATTCATCATTCTGTAGCTTTCTCTGTCATTAAGGATCAACAGGTACACCAAAAGTGCCACTTGGGGCAACTTCTCCATATTCCCAACTTATTTACTACCAATATTCTTTTTTATTAATTTTATTTTTTTATTGAAGTATAGTTTACTTAACAATGTTGTGTTAGTTTTAGGTGTACAGCAAAGTGATTCAGTCGTATATATAATCTACATATGTATGTGTATATATATATATTCTTTATCAGATTATCTTCCATTGTAGGTTATTACAGGATATTGAATATAGTTCCCTGTGCTATACAGCAGGCTCTTGTTGTTTATCTATTTTATATAGTGTAGTGTGTATCTGTTAGTCCCAAACTCCTAATTTATCCCTCCCTCCTCCCACTTTCCCCTTTGGTAACCTTAACTTTGTTTTCTATGTCTATGAATCTATTTCTGTTTTGTAAATAAGTTCGTTTGTATCAGTTTTTCAGATTTCACTTATAAGTGATATCATACGGTATTTGTCTTCCTCTGTCTGACTTATTTCCCTTAGTATGATAATCTCTATGTCCATCCACGTAGCTGCAAATGGCATTAGTTCATTCTTTTTTATGGCTGAGTAATATTCCATTGTATATATGTACCACATCTTCTTTATCCATTGATATATCGATGGACATTTAGGTTGTTTCCATGTCTTGGCTACTATAAATAGTGCTGCTATGAACATTAGGGTGCATGTATCTTAATTTAAACTTCAAGAAACATCTGAAAGCTTTCCAATTCTCTTCACCTCCCCTACCAACCTTGATTATCTCTAAACTGAATGGCTGAGTTTTTCTCTCACTGTTTTCAGTGGAATCCCTCTGGTCTCCCTCAAACTATTTTTCACCCAAAGAATTCTTAAAGAATAAATCAAGCCACATCACTTCTCTCTTAAGACAGTTTAATGTTTTCCCTTCGTGTTGAGAAGACAATTCAGACTATTCAACTGACCTGCAGGATCCTGCTGGTCCAGACCATTGCCCATCTCCCCTAAGCTCTTGCACTATTCTTTTTTTTTTTTTTTTTTTTTTTTTTTTTTGTGGTACGCGGGCCTCTCACTGTTGTGGCCTCTCCCGTTGCGGAGCACAGGCTCCGGACGCGCAGGCTCAGCAGCCATGGCTCACGGGCCCAGCCGCTCCGCGGCACATGGGATCCTCCCAGACCGGGGCACGAACCCGTATCCCCTGCATCGGCAGGCGGACTCTCAACCACTGCGCCACCAGGGAGGCCCTCTTGCACTATTCTTGTCTCCCCTCACTACAGTAGTGAAACTGGCCTTCCTTCGATTCTTCAGCTACAAATTTCGCTTTCAAGTAAATGCTGCCTCCCGTCTCAAATGCTTTACTTCAACCTCTTCACCAGCCTGGCTCCTTCTCATTCTTCACACGTCACTCTCATCACTTATCTTTCATAGCATTTATCACAATGTGCTATTGTATGTGTGCTATGATATGCATTTTTAATGTCTTTCTCATGCTGCCCTAAAACCCAATATAGTAGGGATCATAACTTTATTCACAATGTACATAATTTAGCAAAAAACTACTCAATAAACATTTGTTAAAGGAATAAATTATGCATCCATGCAAGAATGAAAAACTAAATGGATTACTTATTTAATCAGGCATTTTGCATAATCCTAGCCATCAGGTCTCAAATAGAAAGAGGAGATGATAAGCATGTCTCAGGGCATGCTTACTTTTATAATTGGAAAAAAAAAAGTGAGCTTTAAGAAGAGATCTGGCTCTAAGTGAAAACAAGGGAGGTGAATCTGAAACACTATGTCTCTGCTCAAAAGTTGTTTCTGAGGTTTAAGTGACCAGGGCTGAAGGATTCTGCATTCTGTTGATGGTCTGCTATGCAGAGTTAAAATCATGTATTTCTCTGGGATGGCAAAGTGGTTTGTAGAAACCCTCTGACCCAAATGGAGTGTCATTCCCACAGTTCCCCTAAGCAGTTAATA
This sequence comes from Hyperoodon ampullatus, assembly GCF_949752795.1. Taxonomy (NCBI): domain Eukaryota; kingdom Metazoa; phylum Chordata; class Mammalia; order Artiodactyla; family Ziphiidae; genus Hyperoodon; species Hyperoodon ampullatus. The sequence continues at coordinate 55,220,006 of NC_136922.1, read as the reverse complement.
TATACATTTAATGCATGGTCCCACCAGAAATAATACTCTAGCGACCCATGTATGCCAAAGATGCCTGGAAAAATATCTTCTACCCCATGTGCTCTTCTGTAATGTGACCTTACCAGTCCCCCATTAAGAGAGGAAGTCTAATTTCCTTGAATCTCAACGGACTCTATTGACTCACTTGAAGCCAATAGAATGGGATAGAAGCAACTCCTGTGACTTCTGAGGTTAGGTCCAAAGAAGCCTGTCCCCTACAAAGCCCTACATGATTTAGTTTCCTGTATAGCATCTTGGTCTGCTTGGACAATAGGAACACTGTGCAACAGATGTTCCCTTGCAGGACACTCCCTTTCAGAGCCAAGACACCATACTGTGAGATGTCCAAGCCACGTGGAGAGCCTGTATGTGAGCACTCCAGTAGTTAGTCCTACGCTGAGCAGAGCCTTTGAACCATCCCAGGGCAGCAGCCAGATATGTGAGTGACAAAACCTCCAGAAAGAATCATCATTTAAGTCACCCCCAGCCATTCCAGTCTTCCCAGCAGAGGCCCCAAATAGAATTCTATCTCCATAGTGCCCTGTCCAAATTCCTGACCACCAAATCCATAAGCATAATAAAATTGCTGTGGCTTTATGTCACTAAATGTGGGGTAGTTTGTCATACAGGAATAGAGAGTCAGGACACCAGAGTTACTAAAAGAATGTGTAGAAGTGCATCCTGTTACTATATAAAAACGAATATACCACAAGTATTTTAGGCAGGCGTGTACTTCATTGTGGCATCAACTATAACAGCAAATTAGATTCAATCTTAAGGTTAAGTCAGCCAGAAATAATTTACTTATACATTAATAAAATGGACAATTCATTATGTAGTCATTAAAAATTGTATGAAATTCAGATAGCAATCAGGAAAAGGTTAACCTAAAAACAAAAAGGAAAACAGCAAATGGTGGAAAAATACGTATTTGTTAAAAAAAAAAACACATATACATGTAGACAGTACTGAAAAGCAGCAGGCAAGAGGGAGAACTTTTACTGACGTCAGGCATCCAGAATATGAGTGATGATACACCAGATTTTCTTAAATATTCTGTATAGTTATTTTTCCTATAAACATATATGTAATTTACAGACAATCCCATATCTCGTGGGTAGTTACAGAACTAATTCTTTCAAATTAGGTGGGGCAGCGGGAATAGAAATGAAGAGAGGTTCTCCATTTTGTACTCTGAAGGATACTACTGCTTCTGCTCTAGTGGGTATGAAAGAAAGAGTTATTTCTTTTTAGCTCTGCAGCACACATCTGTAGATTCATCCAATGGTTGGATTTGGGTCACAAATATACACTCTTTGCTGAGTAAAGTTCAGAAACGGACCTTTAAGTCAGCCTTAGGTTATGTTTTCTTATGATTTACTTGAGCAGTTATGAAGGCAAAAGTTTTTTTTTTAAAACATCTTTATGGGAGTATAATTGCTTTACAATGGTGTGTTAGTTTCTGCTTTATAACAAAGTGAATCAGCTATACGTATACATATGTCCCCATATCCCCTCCCTCTTGCGTCTTCCTCCCACCCTCCCTATCCCACCCCTCTAGGTGGTCACAAAGCACCGAGCTGATCTCTGTGCTAAGTGGCTGCAAAGCAGTTTTAAATTTTGTTGTTGTTAGTGTTTTTCTATCCACAAAAATGAAGGCAAAAAAAAAAAATGCTACCTAAGAAGCTAGCAATATAGAATTCTAAGGGAAGATCTCCTCTTGGGTGTGCTACCGAAGATGATTTAGAAGCACAGAAATCTAAAGTTTGTGTATAAAGCTCTATGGAATTTGCTATTTCTCTGGCTTGGATCTAGGTAGAAATGTTGATATCTCATCAATACTAAAATATGATCCTGCCCTCATGCTCAGAATAGAAAACAACAAACCTCAAAAGCAATAACCTGCGTGTGCCATAGATGTGCAGGGAAAGCCAGGCTAGAATTAAAACATGACCATTAATGACTAAGAAATAACAGAACCTCATTTCCGTAGATAAAAGATGCTCCTTGCACAAAAATATATTCAAAGTATTGAATTCAAAAATATGTCTTTATTTTTAAAACACTTTAGGATTATAAATCTGTACTTAACATATTAGTATGAAAGTGGACTTTTGGACAGCAAGGAGGCTTAGAATATCACAATGACATATGCACTTGTATTATTCTACTCACTTCCTTTATAAGACAGTCATATCATACAAACACAATAACATCCATGGAATGTGTAATTTTTAACTCTTCCTATGTCTCAATGCATTCCCTATATTAATCATTGCATCCCCTCTTGAAGGAAGTCTGTGCTCTACAGAAAAATCTGAGTTATGTGATTTAACGTGCTTGTCTTTTCTAGTGGTGTTTACAAAACTAAAATCACTGCTTTGTTGTCCTTCTGGGTAACTGCTTTTTATTTTTCAGTACTTGTCTGCCAAGTTCTGCTTGTATCTGTCAGTTTTAACATGGCAAATATCACTTGCCGAATTTATATTGTACTAAATTTAAATATACCAGAGTTTATGAGGCTGAGACCACACACTCCATTTCTCACAGACTACAAGCTGCTGGCATCAAGAGAGTTTTGCAAGTAAATGCCAACAGTCTGATTCAACTTCAAACCTGCCAGGAAAACATTTCTGATAGCGAATACTCTGCTAGGATTTTGAATACCATCATTCTGGTAAGAGTTGGAAATGAACCTTTGAGACAGAAGAGGTGGCATAAGCTACTCTCTGAGGTAGGTCCAGGCTATTTCTCAACCTCATCTGTGAGCTGCAGCTCAGACCTAAAGATGCCAGAGAGAGAAGGTTGCCAGTCTGGGGATAGGGGAGCAGGTTCAAACATATGCATCAGACAGGTGTACCACAGAGAGACCGTGAGAAACTACACATGACTGGTGAGCTCTTACAACAACTTTTCCCATGGTGCCCTAATAGAGTTGATGAGCTGAAGAAGGCACTTAGAACTGACGTATTAATTAGTAAATTCAAGATTTCATAGTATAATATGCCATACTCACTCAACTCTATTTTATTTTTATGACCCTCTCCACTCTTAACATGTAAGAATTAATCCCGTCCTCTGATTATAGCCCCAAGGGCATGAAGGTCATCAAAAAGCAATTGGACTAAAAGGAAAAAAACAAAAATAACTTTGAAATATATAGAGAAATTACCATTATAAACCAAAAAACCATTACTTCATGTCAATGGCATTGCTAATCAGATAACATATCTCTAGGATGATACCAGATGTTCTTTTCTTCTACTAAATTTCATGTGTAGAGTCCACTGAATTAGCTGCATCTCATCCAAAATACTTAATGCATAAATATGATGCTGAAATTCTGCATATGTATGTAAAGTATAATTAGTTGTGCTTGAACTTTACAATTCAACTTACATATATTTAACTTCTACAATACTCACACTTTGTTTCAATTCCAGAATTTCTGTATGAAATTCAGAAACTTGAATGATAGGGAAAATACATGACTTTTTCTCTTATTTCACCATGATTTATGAGAAATACTGGTTCCTTATTATTATTCTATCTATAATCAGAAAACTTCAAAAATAAGATTTTACCTATAATAACTCCAATAACCCAAAAAGGTCATTAGTTATAAAAACAACAGTAATGTAAAGGATTTGTTGCACCCAAGGCTTATACATCTACAAGCTATTTTTTTTTCTTGGGTGCCCAAAAGACATTCAGCAGACAATGTTTAATAGTCCTCCTTTCATGGGACATCTGAGACAGAGCTCCTCAGGTAGAGCTTTAGAACATTCCTGGATGAGCCAGGTTTTGCTCTGTCTATCTCAAAGAAATAAAAACATTTACCAGATTCTCAAGGAATTTAAATTCTCTGGTAATTATGTCTGCTTTGGAAATGCCAATAGCTTCTGAACTTTTTTTTAGTTTCATTCAATTTACAAAGCTCTTTTATATGTATTATCCTATTTTCCCATTATATTCTTTGAGTGATAGGTTTTCCAGGGCTCCTTATTTTCCACATTTTCTAAATGGACAAACAGAAGCTCAGGAGAGTTACTCTCTCTTAGTCACATGATTTGTAGCCCCCAGAGCCATTGAAACAGATTTGATATTATGTAACTGTCCACTGCATGTTAAACAACACGGTTTCCACACTGACCTTTGCCTTAGACACTGAAACAAAGATGCCTAAAAATAAGGTGTTCCAATTCTGCATATGCCATGATAATTCTCATCTTACCCTAACAGCTGGCACCTAAGTTAAAAGAGTAAATAAGTATTTAAAAGGGCTTAAAATTAGGAACTGGCAAGAAACCAAACAACATTATGAAACAAATTTCAGCAAAGTAAAAAAAAGCTAAAGCTCATACTTAGAGTTAATAGCTTTATTTCCATGGATAGAGGAAAATCCATAAGAAATTATGATAAAATGCTGACTCTGGCATACTTGAAAAATCAATTTAAAAAATTTAATTTTCAGGAGTAGGGGCTATTTTGATGATATCAGCTTCATTACTTCCACAGATTTAAATGTGCAAGTCTTTTAGGAAGAAATGACATTTCATTATGACAAAATTTCCCTTTACTCCAACAATATGCTGAATGCCATGATATATAGACACTGAGGGCTTATGGAGCCACTATTACAAACAAATAGCGCCTTTAAAGGGAAATATCATTTCTAGAGAAAGGATATATTTCTTCTTTAAATATCGACTTTCCAAGCGAGGCTTGTTAGTCCTGTTTTAATCTACACTATTCTGGTTAAAATATCCAATTTGCTCTTTTTGTGTGTGTTATAATCATTTCTATGGTGTCATTATCCATGATAACAGCTATTAGGGACAGCACTTGAAAACTCATAGTAATTCCAGTTTTAACCATATAGGCTTCACGCTTAATGGCTCTAAATATAACAAGGAAGGCATGCAATATGAAATGCAAAAATGAATAAAAATAATAATCAACATAATAGGATAAAAACATTTGACCACTCATACATATGGACATACAAATACAAATACAGGAAATACAGGGAATTACTGGAACAGGCTGACCTGGAATTTTTTAGTCACTTAACTGCAAATGCTCTGAGGCAGATTGCTATGGCATGTTCCTCAAGATCCCGATTTAAATACTAACTAGTTTTTGGCAATCAGTCCATTAATAAGCTTATGAACCTAAGTATTTTCCTTATTTTCATTTAGTACTCATGTCATAATAGTATAAACATGCAAAAAGAGTACAAGAAGGTATTGCCTGTATGATCAAACAATTCAAATAAAAAGTAGCTCAGTCTTGAGAAGCTGAGAATCATTCTGGATCAGCGGAAGGAAACAGGTACAAATTACATGGAAAGTATGTATTCATTTGGCACCTCTTCCTCCATCTTTTTTATTTTTTACTTTTTGGTAGTCAGGGATAAGAATCATCTACCATATTGTTGGCCTGGCTCTGACTTACCTGAGCAGCTGCTACTTACCAAGTCCCTAATCTTTGTGTTTCTCCCTCCCTCTGATGCAACCTGGAGGGTTACTGTTAAAGAAAGTTCTTCCTTAGTTTCATAAACTACAGTATGTTCAACAAATTATGCTGTCTTGGACTTGGATTCAGCTTGTTCTAGGCACATGGTATGAAAATCAACCTTTGTAGGTACTGGATCACAGAATCAATACGAGAATCAGGTTCAAACATTCTATCAGGGGCTTTGTCTTAAGAAAGCCTTCAAGGGGAGCTTCTGTGATGACAGCAGTAGCAGAAGAATGCCTTGAAGCTGCACAGAGTTAGGTTTACCTCCTGCTCCAGCTGGTTTCTATGCCAGAGTCGGAGATAACTATTTCATATTTAGGCCAGTGCTTTCCTCACACCCCACTTCTTGGTGGCACCGTGATACACCAGGAGGAAGTTAAACCACTGCACTTGTTACTCAAAGATGGGCCCTGGATAGTCGAGGTTACATTAATACCACTGTTTTATATGAGCTCTGCAGCTATTATTGAAGAACTTAGCTGATCTCTATTTAAAGAGGATGACACATGTGAAAGATACCCAAGACATGGTTAAATGGCTTAGATGAATCTCAAGTTCAATTCTGATATTAATTGCCAAGTGACCAGACATTCCGAATGGTTCTGCCTGCCCTATATAACATAATCAAGTGCTGTATGAAGAATGAACCTTCTTCTCTTATCATAGTGACTGCTTATTTCCTCAACAGAAAGCTGGGAGTTTATAACTCCTATAAGTCGTGCCATGTTCCTCATTCAATAGCTAATAATTGGGAGACTTTCAAGATGGTGGAGGAGTAAGATGTGGAGATCATCTTCCTCCCCACAAATATATCAGAAATACATCAACATGTGGAACAACTCCTACAGAACACCTACTGAATGCTGGCAGAAGACCGCAGACTTCCTAAAAGCCGTGTGGCTGACAGGGTCTTGGTGCTCTGGCCGGGTGTCAGGCCTGAGCCTCTGAGGTGGGAGAGCCAAGCCGAGTTTAGGACACTGGTCCACCAGAGACCTCCCGGCTCCACATAGTATCAAAGAGGGAAAGCTCTCCCAGAGATCTCCATCTCAACGCTAAGACCCAGCTCCACTCAACAACCATCAAGCTCAAGTGCTGGACACTCTATGCCAAACAAATAGCAAGACAGGAACACAACCCCATCCACTAGCAGAGAGGCTGCCTAAAATCATAATAAGGCCACAGACACCCTAAAACACACCATCAGACATGGTCCTGCCCACCAGAAAGACAAGATCCAGCCTCATCCACCAGAACACAGGCACGAGTCCCCTCCACCAGGAAGCTTACACAGCCCACTGAACCAACCTTAGCCACTGGGGGTAGACACCAGAAACAATGGGAACTACGAACCTGCAGCCTGCAAAAAGGAGACCCCAAACACAGTAAGTTAAGCAAAATGAGAAGACAGAGAAACACATGGCAGATGAAGGAGCAAGGTAAAAACCCACCAGACCAAAGAAATGAAGAGGAAATAGGCAGTCTACCTGAAAAAGAATTCAGAGTAATGATAGTAAATATGATCCAAAATCTTGGAAATAGAATGGAGAAAATGCAAGAAACGTTTAACAAGGACCTAGAAGGACTAAAGAGCAAACAATGATGAACAACACAATAAATGAAATTAAAAATTCTCTGGAAGGGATCAATAGCAGAATAACTGAGGCAGAAGAACGGATAAGTGACCTGGAAGATAATATAGTGGAAATAATTACTGTAGAGCAGAATAAAGAAACAAGAATGAAAAGTATTGAGGACAGTCTTAGAGACCTCTGGGACAACATTAAACACACCAACATTTGAATTACAGGTGTCCCAGAAGAAGAAGAGAAAAAGAAAGGGACTGAAAAAATATTTGAAGAGATTATAGTTGAAAACTTCCCTAATAAGGGAAAGGAAATATTCAATCAAGTCCAGGAAGCACAGAGAGTCCCATACCAGATAAATCTAAGGAGAAACATGCCAAGACACATATTAATCAAGCTATCAAAAATTAAATACAAAGAAAAAATATTAAAAGCAGCAAGGGAAAAAAACCAAATAACATACAAGGGAATCCCCATAAGGTTAACAGCTGATCTTTCAGTAGAAAAACTGAAAGCCAGAAGGGAGTGGCAGGACATATTTAAAGTGATGAAATGGAAAAACCTACAACCAAGACTACTCTACCCAGCAAGGATCTCATTCAGATTTGACAGAGAAATTAAAACCTTTAAAGACAAGCAAAAGCTAACAGAATTCAGCACCACCACACCAGCCCTATAACAAATGCTAAAGGAAATTCTCTAAGTGGGAAACAGAAGAGAAGAAAAGGATCTACAATAACAAACCCAAAACAATTAAGAAAATGGTAATAGGAACATACATATCGATAACTACCTTAAATGTAAATGGATTAAATGCTCCAACCAGAAGACACAGACTGGCTGAATAGATGCAAAAATAAGACCTGTGTATATGCTGTCTAAAAGAGACCCACTTCAGACCTAGGGACACATACAGACTGAACATGAGGGGATGGAAAAAGAGATTCCATACAAATGGAAATCAAAAGAAAGCTAGAGTAGCAATTCTCATATCAGGCAAAATGGACTTTAAAATAAAGACTACTACAAGAGACAAAGAAGGACAGTACATAATGATCAAGGGATCAATCCAAGAAGAAGATATGACAATTGTAAATACTGATGCTCCCAACTAGGAGCACCTCAATGCATAAGGCAAATGCTAACAGCCATAGAAGGGGAAATCGACAGTAACACAATCATAATAGGGGATTTTAACACACCACGTTCACCAATAGTCAGACAATCCAAAATGAAAATAAATAAGGAAACACAAGCTTTAAATGATATAATAAACAAGATGGACTTAATTGATATTTATAGGACATTCCATGCAAACACAACAGAATACACTTTCTGCTCAAGTGCTCATGAAACATTCGCCAGGATAGGTCACATCTTGGGTCAAAAATCAAGCATTGATAAATTTAAGAAAATTGAAATCATATCAAGTATCTTTCCCAACCACAATGCTATGAGACTAGATACCAATTACATGAAAAATTCTGAAAAAAAAACAAACACATGGAGGCTAAACAATACACTATTTAATAATCAAGAGATCACTGAAGATATCAAAGAGGAAATCAAAACATACTTAGAAACAAATGACAATGAAAACACGATGACCCAAAACCTATGGGATGCAGCAAAAGCAGTTCTAAGAGGGAAGAGTATAGCAATAAGATCCTACCTAAAGAAGCAAGAAACATTTCAATTAAACAACCTAACCTTACACCTAAAGCAATGAGAGAAAGAAGAACAAAAAAACCCCAACGTCAGCAGAAGGAAAGAAATCATAAAGATCAGATCAGAAATAAATGAAAAAGAAATGAAGGAAACAATAGCAAAGATCAATAAAACTAAAAGCTGGTTCTTTGAGAATATAAGCAAAATTGATAAACTATTAGCCAAACTCAACAAGAAAAAAAGGAAGAAGACTCAAATCAATACAATTAGAAATGAAAAAGGAGAAGTAACTGACATTGCAGAAATACAAAGTATCATGAGAGATTACTACAAGCAACTCTATGCCAGTAAAATGGACAACCTGGAAGAAATGGACAAATTCTTAGAAAAGCACAACCTTCCAAGTGGAACTAGGAAGAAAAATAGAAAATATATACAGACCAATCACAAACACTGACATTGAGACTGTGATTAAAAATCTTCCAACAAACAAAAGTCCAGGACCAGATGGCTTCACAGGTGAATTGTATCTAACATTTAGAGAAGAGCTAACACTTATCCTTATCAAACTCTTCCAAAGTATAGCAGAGGAGGAACGCTCCCAAATTCATTCTACGAGGCCACCATCACCCTGACACCAAAACCAGACAAAGATGTCACAAACAAAGAAAACTACAGGCCAATATCACTGATGAACACAGATGCAAAAATCCTCAACAAAATACTAGCAAATAGAATCCAACAGCACATTAAAAGGATCATACAACATGACCAACTGGGGTTTATCCCAGGAATGCAAGGATTCTTCAATATATGCAAATCAATCAATGTGATAAGTCATATTAACAAATTGAAGGAGAAAAACCATATGATCATCTCAATAGATGCAGAAAAAGCTTTTGACAAAATTCAACACCCATTTAAGATAAAAACCCTCCAGAAGGTAGGCATAGAGGGAACTTACCTCAACATAATAAAGGCCATGTATGACAAACCCACAGCCAACATCGTCCTCAATGGTGAAAAACTGAAACCATTTCCACTAAGATCAGGAACAAGACAAGGTTGTCCACTCTCACCACTATTATTTAACATAGTTTTGGAAGTTTTAGCCACAGCAATCAGAGAAGAAAAAGAAATAAAAGAATCCAAATCAGAAAGAACAAGTAAGCTGTCACTGTTTGCACGTGACATGATAGTACACATAGAGCATCCTAAAGATGCTACCAGAAAACTACAAGAGCTAATCAATGAATTTGGTAAAGTAGCAGGATAGAAAATTAATGCACAGAAATCTCTTGCATTCCTATACACTAATGATGAAAAATGTGAAAGAGAAATTAAGGAAACACTCCCATTTACCATTGCAACAAAAAGAATAAAATACCTAGGAATAAACCTACCTAAGGAGACAAAGACCTGTATGCAGAAAACTATAAGGCACTGATGAAAGAAATTAAAGATGATACAAACAGATGGAGAGATATACAATGTTCTTGGATTGGAAGAATCAACATTGTGAAAATGACTCTACTACCCAAAGCAATCTACAGATTCAATGCAATCCCTATCAAACTACCACTGGCATTTTTCACAGAACTAGAACAAAAAATTTCACAATTTGTATGGAAACACAAAAGACCCCGAAGAGCCAAAACAATCTTGAGAAAGAAAAACGGAGATGGAGGAATCAGGCTCCCGGGCTTCAGGCTATACTACAAAGCTACAGTAAGTAAGACAGTGTGGTACAGGCACAAAAACAGAAATATAGATCAATGGAACAAGATAGGAAGCCCAGAGATAAACCCACGCACATATGGTCACCTTATCTTTGATAAAGGAGGCAAAAATATACAGTGGATAAAAGACAGCCTCTTCAATAAGTGGTGCTGGGAATACTGGACAGCTATATGTAAAAGAATGAAATTAGAACACTCCTTAGCACCATACACAAAAATAAACACAAAATGGATTAGAGACCAGACACTATAAAACTCTGTAAGGCCAGACACTATAAAACTCTTAGAGGAAACATAGGCAGAACACTCTATGACATAAATCACAGCAAGATCCTTTTTGACCCACCTCCTAGAGAAAGGGAAATAAAAATAAAAATAAACCAATGGGACCTAATGAAACTTCAAAGCTTTTGCACAGCTAAGGAAACCATAAACAAGATGAAAAGACAACCCTCAGAATGGGAGAAAATATTTGCAAATGGAGCAATTGACAAAGGATTATCCTCGAAAATTTACAAGCAGCTCATGCAGCTCAATATCTAAAAAACAAATAACCCAATCCAAAAATGGGCAGAAGACCTAAATAGACTTTTCTCCAAGAAGATATACAGATTGCCAACAAACACATGAAAGAATGCTCAACATCACTAATCATTAGAGAAATGCAAAGCAAAACTACAATGAGGTATCACCTCACACCAGTCAGAATGGCCATCATCAAAAAATCTACAAACAATAAATGCTGGAGAGGGTGTGGAGAAAAGGGAACCCTTTTGCACTGTTGGTGGGAATGTAAATTGATGCAGCCACTATGGAGAACAGTATGGAGTTTTCTTAAAAAATTAAAAATAGAACTACCATATGACCCAGCAATCCCACTAGTGGGCATATACCCTGAGAAAACCATAATTCGAAAAGAGTCATGTACCACAATGTTCATTGAAGCTCTATTTATAATAGCCAGGACATGGAAGCAACCTAAGCGTCCATCGACAAATGAATGGATAAAGAAGATGTGGCACATATATACAATGGAATATTACTCAGCTATAAAAAGAAACGAAATTGAGTTATCTGTAGTGAGGTGGATGGACCTAGAGTCTGTCATACAGAGTGAAGTAAGTCAGAAAGAGAAAAACAAATACTGTATGCTAACACATATATATGGAATGAAAAAAAAGAAAAAAAATGGTTCTGAAGAACATAGGGCCAGGACAGTAATAAAGATGCACACATAGTGAATGGACTTGAGGACATGGGGAGGGCGAAGGGTAAGCTAGGATGAAATGAGATAGTGGTATGGACATTTATACACTACCAAATGTCAAATAGATAGCTAGTGGGAAGCAGCCACATAGCACACGGAGATCAGCTCGGTGCTTTGTGACCACCTAGAGGGGTGAGATAGGGAGGGTGGGAGGGAGATGCAACAGGGAGTAGACATGGTGATATATGTATATGTACAGCTGATTCATTTTGTTATACATCAGAAACTAACACACCATTGTAAAGCAATTGTACTCCAACAAAGATGTTAAAAAAAATAGCTAATAATTAGTACTTTTATTAGGTCTCTGTAGATTGCAACTAGCAAAAAGCCACTAAATTATACTAAAAAAAGAACTTTTAGAATGTAAAAATGTCTTATGGAGCATAAAGGATCTAGCTTCAATCAGGCCTCAGAATAAACCTATAACCAGGGATACAAATGCCAACAGAACACTCTTCATCTCTAATGTCTGCCTCTCTGCCAGAGTACACCATAATTCTAACTCATAAAATATCACCTTTCCTTATTAAAAGTTCACATGGTAGCACATGGGTGACCATATCTCTGAGGTTTATAGATCCTCTACTGAAAAGTCTAACTATGCTTAAATCCTGACTTCATATCCCTGCCAGGAAATCCTGATTGGGCCCACTTGGTTTAGTTGCTCATTCCTAAGCCTGGAGTAGAGTCGGGCTATATAAATATTCAAACCCCCCTTTGGGGGGAGTGGTTCCTAATATGGTACTAGAGCAACTGTGCAGACAAATAATAATAAGTTACATGACACTGTTCTTCCTGGGCCTTCAAAAGAAAATATATGGGCCATAATTCCTACTCCAATAACAAGCCCATCAGTTAAGCCCTACAGCACAGAGCTTCAGACACGGAAGTAGCTGAAGCTTTATGACCCTACCTTCTTTAGAAATGGGTTTTGAGTTTACCTTACTCTTCAAAATCACAGAGTTCAAAAAATTGTATGAAAATCATAAGGAGATACTGTTTTGCTGTTCATTTGTTTATTCCATTATTGACACTTCCTAGGAACTGCAGAAGAACTATTATTACAAAGAGTAAAAGGAGAACCGGATTTCAGCTGGAGCTGGGTGTGTATTAGTTAAAAAAAGCCCTTTCTGAGAAAGTGACATTCAAGCTAAGACCTGAGTATGATGAGGAATTTAACTGGGTGAAGAGTGGGAAGAAAGAGATGCAAGCAGAGGGTGTTTTAAATGTAAAACTCAACAAACTAGAACAGACAATTGTAGGAGCTGTTAACACCAAATCCAAGTTAAAACAATCAGCAGAGAGCATATTGAAGCACATAAGTGATGTAGGAAATATATTATCCTGTACCAAATGGTTGTTTAATTTTTAATTACATTCAATTACCACAAATATTTAATTAAACACAGGTGGTAATACAGCAGCCCATTTTGGTTCCCAGTTCCAAAATATTATGTGTGTGTTTTTGTCTGCAGTCTATATGTACATATACATATTCATAGAATGCTAGTGAGTATAGATTTAACAGCCTGAAAGAAAGCTTTCCAAGAATAAAAACATTCTGATATTGATAAACAACTGCCTGATTCACAGTTTCCAGTCCAGTGTACAGACCAGCTGTGCTGTTAGTTATCACTTCTGGCACGTGTATAACTTTTGGCTTTATTCCATCCCCAGAGAGTCTCTACTTGTCCAGACAAGTTCAAAAACACACGTTTTGAGTTCTGGGAAGATGGTAATGGTGGCAGAGTTTTTGAGTCTCCCTGCATTCCCCTTAAAAAAAAAAAAAAAAGCAACTGAAGTAGAGAAACTAAACCCCACAGACCATATCAACAAGAAAAAGAGGTGAAATATATCTGTAGCCCCACATATGAGAAGGTATGGATAAATCATGACAACTAAAAGACCTGTGTGTCATCAGCAAAGATGCAGGAGGAAGTAAGGGGAAGAAAGGGAACCTCAAACAGTCAACAGGTACTCAGAGGAAAGGACAAGTTGGTGTGAGCACTTCAGCTGAAACTCTGGTCAAGGAATAATTGCAGGGGTCCCATGAAATGTCTATAGGAGGTGAGGCCATCAGTATGCCATGAGCTCTCCAGACTGACAAACTGAAAATCCCTCCTTGGCTAAATCCTCACATTAAAGAGAGTCAGCCTGAAATAAAGTTCAAACGGAGCACGACCTCAAAAGTACGCATGAAGAAAAGAGAAGGTCCAAAAGAAGTAGGGGAGGGAAACAGAGTCTGGAAATCTCAGAAAATAAGAGACCATACATCTGAACATTATATAAAAACAGCACATCTGGGACTGTCTCTCTCCTGCTCATCCTTGTGGCTCCAACCCCTAGCATAATTTCTAGCAGGTATAGAAACTGGTATTAAAAACTAAAATGTTTACAGGAATGACAATTATGATGCCCTTTTATCATCTTTAATGTAGGCTGGTTCCCTTAACTTCTGCCCATAAAAGAAATTTTCTATCCCAATATCTGAGTAACATTTCTAAACTTATAAAATACCTTTTTCATTAGGCAGAAGATATAATGCTGGATTTAACTGAGTATAGCATAGAAAAAGCATTATAGCTTTATTATTTCCTTTGTGTTCAGAACTGAACCTGTATTTGTGGGGAGTTTCGACTAAATAATTAATCAGTTGAACATAATCGAGAGAAATTTGACTCAAGAACTGATACAAGGATACAGTTCATAAAAGGGATGCATCAAATACCCTATGCCTTTGCAATAGATCTAAAAGATATTCCAAAAATAAAAAAAATCTCATACCAAAGTTCTTACTAGAAAGGGCTCATTTAACTCCTTCTAAAAGTAGCCTGATATTGAGAGGCCCAATATCTTCTAGATCCTCAGTTAGGTTTCAACAATCCCTTACACATGGGTTGAATCTAATAAGCCTAAAGTTTCAGACCTCCTTCTGATACACAATTATTTTATCCTGCAGTTATTACTTAAATAAGTAGTGGCTGAATTGGAAGCAGAGAATTTAATTTCTTGACTTGCTGTGGTTTTATTGAACTAAAGGTAGCAGTAATTGTACTAAAGATTTTTTTAAAAGCTCTTTTCTGAGTACCCTCTCACAGCAGCCATGCTATTAACTTCATACAATTTTAGTGCAATGCTTAGATTGTAATAGCCTTTGGACACCTGTGCATTGTAGTGCAAGATGTATTACATTATTATTTGTGACACCCCTCAAATGCCAATTTACTATACTGCAGATTGCTCCTTGGGCTTAATAAATCTTCACAAACCCATCTAAAGTGGCTGTGCTACACTCTTCACGCCATCCTCCCATTCATTTTGTGCAGTAGATTCTATGAAGTGGTTATTACAGTATGGTTTCTATTAACCTAAAATTGTTGTTAATATTTTATGACACTTGAAGAAATGTTATACAGTGAACAATCATTTATCCCGTTGTCATAGTAATTAGACTATCACTTTATTATTATCACTTTGTATTTGGGTAGGGCTTTACAAACTTCACATACACAGATGTGCTCTGTATTTTGTTCAATCCTCTCAAAATCTCTATGGGGTAGAGAGAGAAAATGACACACACATTTCATTAAAAAAGGAGCAAAGGCTAAAAATTTTCATGATTTACCTACAGTCATACTGATACTAAATGGTTGAATCTGAGTTTGAACCCACATCTGCTACAACTTCCTCAAGAAAGATGACATTAGCCATATTGATTATTAGAGGACCTCTTTAGCGTGGATACTTTAATTTAGTTGTAGTTTAAACTAAACTACATGGAAGTAGTATGGAAGGCTTAAGAAGGAAGATAAGTTAAGAGCTTACTGCAATAAGCCAGGAGAGGAAAAATGATCATTTGAATGATAGTGATATGGTGATGGAAGAGTTTCTAAAAATGTTTGCGAACTAGAATTAACAGGATTTGCTGTTATGAGGCATGAAGAACACAGAGGATAACAGCACAATATTGGGTTTAAGCAGCTAGAAGGATGTTGGTGCCATTTTTTTAAATGGAGAGGACTGTGAGGTGAATATTTTGGGGTGGCAAGATTCAAGAGCTTAGGTCTGAGCTTGTTAAGTTTGAGATGCCTAAGTATATTGAACAGATGGATGGACAGGTAAGTCTGAAGTTTGAGTGAGATGTCTGGGCTGGAGGTATGCTTTGAGATCCATCATGTAAATACATCGTTTAAAGCCATAAGACATCATTTAAAGCCATAAGCTAGAGATATGCTTTGAGATTCATCATGTAAATACATCGTTTAAAGCCATAAGACTGAATGATGGTTATGAAGATAATGTGATTTCCTAAAATCCAGATGAAGAAAGTCTTTTTAACAATTAGGAGTGATCAACTGTGTTAAAGATTGCATTGCACTGAGTAAATTGAAGGCATAGAGCTGAACACTGTCTTTCCCAACAGAGAAGTCCTTCATGTGGCGGAAAAGAGCTATTTTGATGGAGGGGAATGTACCAAAGACTGCAATGATTTCCAGAGGATGAGAAGAGAAGTGGAACGAGTGATTACAGAAATTTCTTTAAAGGTGTTTGGCTGGAAGAAAAATGGGGCAGAAACTTGAGGAAGATAAGGAGTCAAGCGAGACTTTTTTTCCCCCCTTTTTTCAAACCAAGAAACATAACAGCATAACTGTATACTGGTAGATAATCCAGGGAAGCAGGGCAAGGTGATGCAAGAGAGAGAAGAGATAATTATTAAAGCAAAGTCTAACAGGCAAAAGGAGATACAGTTTGTAAAATAAAGGGGTTGGTATTGGACAAGAACATGAACTGTTTATCAATAATGATACTAGAGGAGACAAAGAATCTGGATACAGATGTAGACAGGTTGACACATGTAGTGGTGAGAGCATATGGAAATTCTCTTCTAACTGCTTCCATTTTTCTCAATGAAATAGGATGCAAGAATGTTACCTAAGAGTGAGGATGCCAGAACCATACTGTTTCAATTACAATTGTTTCACAGTCTATTTCCCCAATGTTTTGATCTTTTCCACAAATTTCTTGTTCTGTTTGCTAACTACAGTTCTTGGCCTTTTTCATACATTATTCTTTCAGATGAGCAGCACTATCAGCTTTTCAGTTTCTAACAACAACAAAATAGAGTGTCGACTGAAATTAAATGTATGGATTTGGACATAATTGGCATCTTAAGAATAACATGTCTTCCCAGGAACCTGGCAGGCCTCTCTATTTATCCCAGTCTCATTTTACATCCTCTGATAAATCATGTTATTAGTCTTATTCCTTTGTTGTCAGGTTTAATCCTGGGTATTTTATGGTTTTGCTTTTTTTTTAAATGGGAATTCTCCTCCTCTTATCTCATCCCATAGCATTTAAAACTAAAGTGTTTATTAGTCATATAAAGGAGAGCTAATTTAATTTCTGCCAACTAGTATTTTTTGTGACTTTGATAAAGTCATTTAACCCCACAAATCTCTTTCTCTGCAGCTGGAAAAAGGACAACTAAATGACCTATGTAATTTAAAGAAATGTAAACAGAAAGACACTAATATTATTCCTATTTTACTTATTAGCCAATTGAGTCAGAGTATATCATTTACCCAATATCATGCTGTGGATAATGACAAAAACTTACCTAGTTTTTAGTAAATTACCAACACACTTTTTAGCAGACATTGCTTGGTTATCTAGAGCTGAAAAACAAACCATTCCAAAACAGTGGCTTAAAACAAGAACCATTTATCTGCTTACAGCTGTTTGGGTTGGCAACTTAGGCAGAGCTTCACTGGGGAGGTTGTCTTTGCTGCCTGTTAGGTTGACTTGACTCACTTATGCAGACGTAGCCAATTAGCAGGTCAGCTGGGGGCTGGTTGACCCCAGTGGCCACATGGCTAGCAGTTGGCTGATACTGTCGGTCAGAGTGCCTTGGTTTTCCTCTACCTTCCTTATAAGGCAGGCTATCTTAGGCATCCTGGGGTTCGAGGGTGAAACCAAAGTGTGTATGAACAAGCCTTTACTGAGTAATATTCCACTGTATACATGTACCACATCTTCTTTATCGATTCCTCTGTTGATGGACATTTAGGTTGCTTCCATGTCCTGGCTATTGTAAATAGTACTGCAACGAACACTGGGGTGCATGTATCTTTTTGAATTATGGTTTTCTCTGGGTATTACTCAGCCATAAAAAGGAAGGAAACAATGCCATGTGCAGAGATGTGAACAGACCTAGAGACTGTCCTAAGAGTGACATAAGTCAGAAAGAGAAAAACAAATATCGCATAATAGCACTTACAAATGGAACCTAGAAAAATGGTACAGATGAACTTATTTGCAAAGCAGAAATAGAGACACAGATGTAGAGAGCAAACTTATGGATACAGAGGGGGGATGGGGGAAGTGGGATGAATTGGGAGATTGGGGTTGACATATATACACTATTGATACTACGTACAAAATAGGTAACTAATGAGAACCTACTGTATAGCACAGGGAACTCTACTTAATGCTCTGAAGTGACCTAAATGGAAGGAAATCTAAAAAAGAGGGGACATATGTATACATACAACTGATTCACTTTGCTGTACAGCAGAAACTAACACAACATTGTAAAGCAACTACACTCCAATAAAAATCTTTAAAAAATAAAAGGAATGTGTATTCTTGAAAAAAAGAACAAGCCTTTACTTGAGTTCATATTTGCTAACGACCCACTGGTCTAATCAAGTCATATGACCAAGACCATAGTGATTGTGGAAGAGAACTAGACAGGGACATGGATAAGAGGAGGTGTTATTCATTTGTAATTATTAATGTAATAATGTACCACAGCCCTGAATATGATTCAGCAGAGCATCACTTTCTAGAACTAGTACACAAAGCTGCAGTAGGTCCAAGTTTAGGAAGCATGTACAGTAGGTCCAATGAGGTTATTTGACTGAAAATCCCCCAAAGCTCTCACATCCCTAATTTCCCCCTATCAATCTGCTACAGATACCTGCCATTTCAGCATTAGATAGTGAATCATCTGTGTTTAAGAATTTGTTCCTTATAAGAAGATATATATCACTATGAAATAGACTCCACATAAATTTATCAGAAAATTTCCAATGGACCACTAGCCCTTAGCAGCGACATTTGGAATGAATAAGGATTTTTGCCTATTTAAGGGAAAGAACGGGGGATAGCCATTTTCTGGATAAGACTGCTGCTCTGAGAAGGTAGATCTGGGCTCAACATCACTTTAAAAGTCCCTGGAAAGTCAAGAGGGTACAAGGGAAGGGAGCAAACTTTGAAGACTTACTTGTTTCAGTGAATCCTAGAGCTGACATTTGAATGTAGAAAATCTTTCAGCAACCTTACCTTTTATACACTCAGTTGCTATAAACTTGACTCCTTTGCATTTGCCATCATATATACCTCAATAAATTTTCTCTGACTTCCGGGTAAGATGGCGGAAGAGTAAGACGCGGAGATCACCTTCCTCCTCACGGATACACCAGAAATACAGCTACACGTGGAACAACTCCTACAGAACACCTACTGAACGCTGGCAGAAGACCCCAGACCTCCCAAAAGGCAAGAAACTCCCCACATACCTGGGTAGGGCAAAGCGGAGAGATTCCCGCACAGAGGATCGGTGCCGAGCGGCACTCACCAGCCCGAGAGGCTTGTCTGCTCGCCCGCCGGGGCGGGCGGCGCTGGAAGCTGAGGCTCGGGCTTCGGTCAGAGCGCAGGGAGAGGACTGGGGCTGGCGGCGAGAACTCAGCCTGAAGGGGGCTAATGTGCCACAGCTAGCCGGGAGGGAGTCCGGGAAAACTCTGGAGCTGCCGAAGAGGCAAGAGACTTTTTCTCCCCTCTTGGTTTCCTGGTGCGCGAGGAGCGGGGATTAAGAGCGCTGCTTAAAGGGGGCTCCACAGACGGGCGCGAGTCGCGACTGAAAGCGCGGAGCCCAGTGACGGGCGTGGGACGCTGGGGCTGCTGCTGCCGCCGCCAAGAAGCCGGTGTGCGAGCGCAGGTCACTGTCCACACCGCCCTTCCGGGAGCCTGTGCAGCCCGCCACTGCCGGGGCCCCGGGATCCAGGGGCGGCTTCCCTGGGAGAACGCACGGCGCGCCTCGGGCTGGTGCAACGTCACGCCGACCTCTGCCGCTGCAGGCTCGCCCCGCACTCCATGCCCCTCCCTCCCGCCCGGCCTGAGTGAGCCAGAGTTCCCGAAGAGGCTGCTCCTTTAACCCTTTCCTGTCTGAGCGAAGAACAGACGCCCTCCGGCGACCTACACGCAGAGGCGGGGCCAAATCCAAAGCTGAGACCCGGGAGCTGTGAGAACAAAGAAGAGAAAGGGAAACCTCTCCCAGCAGCCTCAGAAGCAGCGGATTAAAGCTCCACAATCAACTTGATGTACCCTGCATCTGTGGAATACATGAATAGACAACAAATCATCCCAAATTGAGGAGCCAGGAGTCAGTACTGTGCCTCTGAGGTGGGAGAGCCAACTTCAGGACACTGGTCCACAAGAGACCTCCCAGCTCCACATAATATCAAACGGCGAAAATCTTCCAGAGATCTCCATCTCAACACCAGCACCCAGCTTCACTCAACGACCAGCAAGCTACAGTGCTGGACACCCTATGCCAAACAACTAGCAAGACAGGAACACAACGCCACCCATTAGCAGAGAGGTGGCCTAAAATCATAAAAAGTCTGCAGACACCCCAAAACACACCACCAGACGTGGACCTGCCCACCAGAAAAACAAGATCCAGCCTCATCCACCAGAACACAGGCACTAGTCCCCTCGACCAGGAAACCTACACAACCCACTAAACCAACCTTAGCCACTGGGGACAGACACCAAAAACAACAGGAACTACGAACCTGCAGCCGGCAAAAAGGAGACCCCAAACACAGTAACATAAGCAAAATGAGAAGACAGAAAAACACACAGCAGGAGAAGGAGCAAGATAAAAACCCACCAGACCTAACAAATGAAGAGGTAATAGGCAGTCTATCTGAAAAAGAATTCAGAATAATGATAGTAAAGATGATCCAAAATCTTGGAAATAGAATAGACAAAATGCAAGAAACAGTTAACAAGGACCTAGTAGAACTAAAGATGAATCAAGCATCGATTAAAAACACAATAAATGAAATGAAAAATACTCTAGATGGGATCAATAGCAGAATAACTGAGGCAGAAGAACGGATAAGTGAGGTGGAAGATAAAATAGTGGAAATAACTAATGCAGAGCAAAATAAAGAGAAAAGAATGAAAAGAACAGAGGACAATATCAGAGACCTCTGGGACAACATTAAACGCACCAACATTCGAATTATAGGGGTTCCAGAAGAAGAAGAGAAAAAGAAAGGGACTGAGAAAATATTTGAAGAGATTATAGTTGAAAACTTCCCTAATATGGGAAAGGAAATAGTTAATCAAGTCCAGGAGGCACAGAGAGTCCCATACAGAATAAATCCAAGAAGAAATACGCCAAGACACATATTAATCAAACTGTCAAAAATTAAACACAAAGAAATCATATTAAAAGCAGCAAGGCAAAAACAACAAATAACACACAAGGGAATCCCCATCAGGATAACAGCTGATCTCTCAGCAGAAACTCTACAAGCCAGAAGGGAGTGGCAGGACATAATTAAAGTGATGAAGGAGAGAAACCTGCAACCAAGATTACTCTACCCAGCAAGGATCTCATTCAGATTTGATGGAGAAATTAAAACGTTTACAGACAAGCAAAAGCTGAGAGAGTTCAGCACCACCAAACCAGCTTTACAACAAATGCTAAAGGAACTTCTCTAGGCAAGAAACACAACAGAAGGAAAAGACCTACAATAACGAACCCAAAACAATTAAGAAAATGGGAATAGGAACATACATATCGATAATTACCTTAAATGTAAATGGACTAAACGCTCCCACCAAAAGACACAGATTGGCTGAATGGATACAAAAACAAGACCCATATATATGCTGTCTACAAGAGACCCACTTCAGACCTAGAGACACATACAGACTGAAAGTAAGGGGATGGAAAAAGATATTCCATGCAAATGGAAACCAAAAGAAAGCTGGAGTAGCAATTCTCATATCAGACAAAATAGACTTTAAAATAAAGACTACTAGAAGAGACAAAGAAGGACACTACATAATGATCAAGGGATCGATCCAAGAAGAAGATATAACAATTGTAAATATTTATGCACCCAACATAGGAGCACCTCAATACATAAGGCAAACACTAACAGCCATAAAAGGAGAAATCGACAGTAACACAATCATAGTAGGGGACTTTAACACCCCACTTTCACCAATGGACAGATCATCCAAAATGAAAATAAATAAGGAAACACAAGCTTTAAATGATACATTAAACAAGATGGACTTAATTGATATTTATAGGACATTCCATCCAAAAACAACAGAATACACATTTTTCTCAAGTGCTCATGGAACATTCTCCAGGATAGATCATATCTTGGGTCACAAATCAAGCCTTGGTAAATTTAAGAAAATTGAAATTGTATCAAGTATCTTTTCCGACCACAATGCTATGAGACTAGATATCAATTACAGGAAAAGAGCTATAAAAAATACAAACACATGGAGGCTAAACAATACATTACTTAATAACGAAGTGATCACTGAAGAAATCAAAGAGGAAATTAAAAAATACCTAGAAACAAATGACAATGGAGACACGACGACCCAAAACCTATGGGATGCAGCAAAAGCAGTTCTAAGAGGGAAGTTTATAGCAATACAATCCCACCTTAAGAAACAGGAAATATCTCGACTAAACAACCTAACCTTGCACCTAAAGCAATTAGAGAAAGAAGAACAAAAACATCCCAAAGTTAGCAGAAGGAAAGAAATCATAAAAATCAGATCAGAAATAAATGAAAAAGAAATGAAGGAAACAATAGCAAAGATCAATAAAACTAAAAGCTGGTTCTTTGAGAAGATAAACAAAATTGATAAACCATTAGCCAGACTCATCAAGAAAAAAAGGGAGAAGACTCAAATCAATAGAATTAGAAATGAAAAAGGAGAAGTAACAACTGACACTGCAGAAATACAAAAGATCGTGAGAGATTACTATAAGCAACTCTATGCCAATAAAATGGACAACCTGGAAGAAATGGACAAATTCTTAGAAATGCACAACCTGCCAAGACTGAATCAGGAAGAAATAGAACATATGAACAGACCAATCACAAGCACTGAAATTGAAACTGTGATAAAAAATCTTCCAACAAACAAAAGCCCAGGACCAGATGGCTTCACAGGCGAATTCTATCAAGCATTTAGAGAAGAGCTAACGCCTATCCTTCTCAAACTCTTCCAAAATATAGCAGAGGGAGGAACACTCCCAAACTCATTCTACGAGGCCACCATCACCTTGATACCAAAACCAGACAAGGATGTCACAAAGAAAGAAAACTACAGGCCAATATCACTGATGAACATAGATGCAAAAATCCTCAACAAAATACTAGCAAACAGAATCCAACAGCACATTAAAAGGATCATACACCATGATCAAGTGGGGTTTATCCCAGGAATGCAAGGATTCTTCAATATACGCAAATCAATCAACGTGATACACCATATTAACAAATTGAAGGAGAAAAACCATATGATCATCCCAATAGATGCAGAGAAAGCTTTCGACAAAATTCAACACCCATTCATGATAAAAACCCTGCAGAAAGTAGGCATAGAGGGAACTTTCCTCAACATAATAAAGGCCATATATGACAAACCCACAGCCAGCATCGTCCTCAATGGTGAAAAACTGAAACCATTTCCACTAAGATCAGGAACAAGACAAGGTTGCCCACTCTCACCACTCTTATTCAACATAGTTTTGGAAGTTTTAGCCACAGCAATCAGAGAAGAAAAGCAAATAAAAGGAATCCAAATTGGAAAAGAAGAAGTAAAGCTGTCACTGTTTGCAGATGACATGATACTATACATAGAGAATACTAAAGATGCTACCAGAAAACTACTAGAGCTAATCAATGAATTTGGTAAAGTTGCAGGATACAAAATTAATGCACAGAAATCTCTGGCATTCCTATATACTAACGATGAAAAATCTGAAAGTGAAATCAAGGAAACACTCCCATTTACCATTGCAACAAAAAGAATAAAATATCTAGGAATAAACCTACCTAAGGAGACAAAAGACCTGTATGCAGAAAATTATAAGACACTGATGAAAGAAATTAAAGATGATACAAATAGATGGAGAGATGTACCATGTTCTTGGATTGGTAGAATCAACATTGTGAAAATGACTCTACTACCCAAAGCAATCTACAGATTCAATGCAATCCCTATCAAAATACCACTGGCATTTTTCACAGAACTAGAACAAAAAATTTCACAATTTGTATGGAAACACAAAAGACCCCGAATAGCCAAAGCAATCTTGAGAACGAAAAATGGAGCTGGAGGAATCAGGCTCCCTGACTTCAGACTATACTACAAAGCTGCAGTAATCAAGACAGTATGGTACTGGCACAGAAACAGAAAGATAGATCAATGGAACAGGATAGAAAGCCCAGAGATAAACCCACGGACATATGGTCACCTTATCTTTGATAAAGGAGGCAGGAATGTACAGTGGAGAAAGGACAGTCTCTTCAATAAGTGGTGCTGGGAAAACTGGACAGGGACATGTAAAAGTATGAGATTCGATCACTCCCTAACACCATACACAAAAATAAGCTCAAAATGGATTAAAGACCTAAATGTAAGGCCAGACACTATCAAACTCTTAGAGGACAACATAGGCAGAACACTCTATGACATAAATCACAGCAAGATCCTTTTTGACCCACCTCCTAGAGAAATGGAAATAAAGACAAAAATAAACACATGGGACCTAATGAAACTTAAAAGCTTTTGCACAGCAAAGGAAACCATAAACAAGACCAAAAGACAACCCTCAGAATGGGAGAAAATATTTGCAAATGAAGCAACTGACAAAGGATTAATCTCCAAAATTTATAAGCAGCTCATGCAGCTCAATAACAAAAAAACAAACAACCCAATCCAAAAATGGGCAGAAGACCTAAATAGACATTTCTCCACAGAAGATATACAGACTGCCAACAAACACATGAAAGGATGCTCAACATCTTTACTAATTAGAGAAATGCAAATCAAAACTACAATGAGATATCATCTCACACCAGTCAGAATGGCCATCATCAAAAAATCTAGAAACAATAAATGCTGGAGAGGGTGTGGAAAAAAGGGAACACTCTTGCACTGCTGGTGGGAATGTGAATTGGTACAGCCACTATGGAGAACGGTATGGAGGTTCCTTAAAAAACTACAAATAGAACTACCATATGACCCTGCAATCCCACTACTGGGCATATACCCTGAGAAAACCATAATTCAAAAAGAGACATGTACCAAAATGTTCATAGCAGCCCTATTTACAATAGCCCGGAGATGGAAACAACCTAAGTGTCCATCATTGGATGAATGGGTAAAGAAGATGTGGCACATACATACAATGGAATATTACTCAGCCATAAAAAGAAATGAAATTGAACTATTTGTAATGAGGTGGATGGACCTAGAGTCTGTCATACAGAGTGAAGTAAGTCAGAAAGAGAAAGACAAATACTGTATGCTGACACATATATATGGAATTTAAGAAAAAAAAAGGTCATGAAGAACATAGGGGTAAGACAGGAATAAAGACACAGACCTACTAGAGAATGGACTTGAGGATATGGGGAGGGGGAAGGGTAAGCTGTGACAAAGTGAAAGAGCGGCATGGACATATATACACTACCAAACGTAAGGTAGATAGCTAGTGGGAAGCAGCCGCATAGCACAGGGAGATCAGCTCGGTGCTTTGTGACCGCCTGGAGGGGTGGGATAGGGAGGGTGGGAGGGAGACGAAAAAGGGAGGGGATATGGGAACATATGTATACATATAACTGATTAAATTTG
The DNA here is from genome assembly GCF_949752795.1 of Hyperoodon ampullatus. NCBI lineage: Eukaryota > Metazoa > Chordata > Mammalia > Artiodactyla > Ziphiidae > Hyperoodon > Hyperoodon ampullatus. Next base: position 55,194,216 of record NC_136922.1, on the reverse strand, counting down.
TGATAAAGCAAAAAATAAAAATAAAAAAAAAAAAAATAAATAAATAAAAAAAAAAAAAAAGAAAAAAAAAAATAAAGGAGAACATTTGTGGTCCTAAAAAAAAAAAAAAAAAAAAAAAAAAAAAAAAAAAAAAAAAAAAAAAAAAAAAAAAAAAAAAATAAATTTTCTCTGACTAAACATGCTACTTCTTGCCACATTTGGACTTTCAAATCATGGCAACTTTAATGATGAGAAATGTATTCTAAAGAAGAACAATTTCTAAAAGTGGTATTCAGATTTTGTGAATTCACAGAAAATTCCTATTTTAATTTCTTCATTTCTAGAAAAGAGAATAAAATTAGTTCTACCCATCCTCACGTAAAAGGTGTGAGGATGAAGCTTATGTTATCCTAAACTGTGTCAAGCTTCTGAAGATGATGATATTGTATGACCATGTCATTCTACCTTTATTTCTCCATTTTAATATAAATTCATGACCCAACAAAAGAAACCAAATAGCTAATTCATAAATTAGAGTCAGGATAACTTTGAACATAGGGGATTACCATTTACTTTAACTAAGGTGCTATCGCTACTTTAAGCCCCTATTGTCTATATATAAATGTTTTAGTTTCTATGATTATATTTTATTTTCTCAGAGTGTTGACATGTAATAAATATGATCAATACTTCCAAAGAGAATATATACCTAAAATCAACACATTTGGATCTTACAATTATCCATCAATAAAAATCAATTAGAAAACTAAACAAAGAATTATTCATTGAATTATTTCTATTCTCTTTGGTAGGCATTAGTAAATGGCCTTTCACTATATTCTGTAGAGAAGAGATATTTGAGAAGCAGCTGAATTTTTGATAAGGTATCAAATGAGTGATGTCTCCCCCTCATCCCTCCCTCCCTCCCTCCTTCCCTTTTGTCCATCTTCTTTCCTTCTATCTTTCTTCCTTCATTCTTTCAAAAAATTCTGCTATGTTTACTGAGTTGGGTACAGGAAGGTAGTAGAAAATCCTTTTATAACAAAAGGGGGAGAAAAGAAGTCATTTTTGGTGCTCAGAAAGCAATCAGTGGAAGTAACCAGAACTAGGAAAGCAACTTCCTTGGTCTGATTAATGAGAAAAGGCAGCATATGAAGGTGAAGGTCAAATTACCAGGGTAGGCAGGCAAGAAATGATTAAAAATAGGTAAGCAAGAGAAAGTATCAAGGAAAGTTGGTTGGATTGAGCTTTGTTCATTGTGAGAACATTCTAGGTAAGTGAGAAATGGGAGAGAATTAGAGGCCTAGGCCTGGGGGAGTGAGGTGAGCTAGTGAGGTTACAGCCATGATGAGTTGGATTTAGCTGTTTAATGGATGTGCCTATGGATGATCCCAATCCTCTAGGTGATCATCTCAGCCAGAAGGAAGCTAAAGGGCTACAAGAGAACATCACCATGGCCCATGGTGCTAGGATCACTTGAGAAGGGTTTTGGAGAGAGAAGAGAGTACAGAGAAAATGCATTACTTTTAAAACTACAACAACAACTTGAAAGCTATTTTTGTAAATGCCAAGAAAATAATAGCTTAACAGCTGTTCCTGCCTGTAGTAATTGACACAAGCCAACTCTCAGGATTAATTTCCCAGGGAGAAGAACTTGCCCAACACAACTGGGAGTTTACCAAATAATCAACTTTACTTTTTAAAACACTTCTGAGTCCTACAAACGGACTGTGAAAGTTGCTAGAGAGAAACCTCACTAAAATGGAGTCAGGAGGCCAGAAGGGGAAGCTCTCATCACGTACCACCCTAAGTTAATACAGACCCAAACAGGAAGAGACATACCTAGCATCTCTGGGAGGAAGTGACCTACATAAGTATCACAAGCAGGAGGAAGAAAGATCCCCTTGCCTGGCAACAGCTCAGCCAGTGAGAACTGTCACAACTCAGCAAATGAACAGCCACCATACTTCAAACTCCCAGTTTCCACCTATGGACTTTTTGATTATAAAAGCCCCACCCACCTACCCCTTTTCCTCTATAAAAGCATTTCCTCTCCTTTGTTTTTACCAGACTTGTATGAGGTTCACCATAGTTGCATGTCCCAAACTGCAATTTTTCGCTACTCCTGAATAAACCCATTTTGCTGGTAAAATAGCTATTTTATTGTTTTCGATTCACAGGACAAAACAAAAACCCTCAATTGATCTTTACAATATTACTCTATTAATAACATGATTATCTTTAAAAGTAACTTTGAGTTCTTGTAAATGTAATCCCCTTATAGTCCCTACAGTTCTAGAGCCAGCAGTCATGATTTCAAGTCCAAAGACCAAAAGCTCTTAGTAACGTAGAGAGATTAGTCTTTCTGTAATGAAGTCCTGCTAACTGACTATGCACAAGACTGATCTATGTACTTCTAACCATTATACCTCAATGGCTTTCATTAATATAAAACAGCAGTCACATTATTCCAGTGATTTAGTACCTACCCTCCTTCTAAGGCTTCTCTTGTCCCAGATTCAACAAGGCAGCGTTTCAGAATGATTCAGATCTCAGACTTTGAGTTGTGACTGGCCCAGTGTGAATCCCAGCTCTGCCATTTACTAACAATTTGGTCTTGAGCAAGTTTCTTAGTCTCTGTGGAATCAAGTTCTTTCATTTGTACAATGCGGCTAATAATAACTTCCACTTCAGAGTGTTGTTATAAGAATTAAATGAACTAATACATATAAAGCACCCAGAACAGTGTCTGGCACGTAGTAATAATGAACTACTTTGAGCTGTTCTTAGCATGATTATTGGGAGCCCACATTTTTTCAGCAGAAGTTTGCTTGGTAAATATGAAATAAAAGATCCAGGGCAATGAGGTGTTGATAGTAATAGCATTACATTTCATTTCTAGTAAAGTTCAATTAACAAGTTTGTTTTCATCTCCCAAATCTGGAGTCTTCCTTAGTGGAGCAATACTCACTGGAACATTAGGCAGATCTTCACTTTCTGAATCCCAATTTTCCAGGCTTTCCACATTTTTTCACTGGAATCATTCTTTCTTTAGATGTGGTAATATCACTGATTAACTGTCATTCATGTGTGATCCCCTTGGGGTTTAAAGACATTACATATTGATTGAATTAATCCAATTATCAGAGTTTTAGAAGCACTGTTACAGCCTACATCATATCCTGTTAGATGCCCGGTTAGAGGTAGAGCAAACCCTGCCCATGCCCTGCCCCATTAACACCTTAGCCCAACTGACTTCACATGGGATAGGCAATTCCAGCACTTTGCACATATCCCACTTAACATGCTGCATTGCTCTTCTTCCTTTACCTGAAGGCTTAAAATAGTTACATTTTAAAGTCATGTCAGAACTATGTCATTAGATAACAGAGTAAGTGATCGCCTAGGTATGTCCCTGTGTCCAATCAGACTGATCATAGGCAAAACTGTATTTGCCTCCTGAACCTTCCAAATCCTTTTGGCCATGCCCTTCTCACTCTTCTGAGTACCTGTTCCAAGCCCAGAGACCAACCCATTTTTACAGGGCTCAATCCTTAGGTCAGAAAAGCTTTTACATGTTAATGGTTTAAAATAGTCGTCTCCAAACATTAGCATGATGTATCCAGTCAGTAAAAAACTGAGCATATCTCCCCAATACATGTGTTTTTATATACTAATGCTACACAGGTACTACTGCATACTGTTAATTAATTAAATATAAACAACAGACATTTGATGACATAACCAAATATTAATGCAAGTTCTAACATTTTAATTCTACATCCCACTAAATCATTTTTTACAGACTCCAGGGAGAATACACCCTGATTTAAAGAGCATTACTTAAGATTTATGGCACATACCATACTGCAACTCCTAAATTTAAAAGTCAAAAAGAGTTGAAGATGCAACATAGTAGAAATCATCTAGGGTAGATGGGGCACCTCTTCGTCACTGCCTAGTGGAGTAGAAGTCCAGGTTCCCCATTTGGTCTCTGTTGACACTCAAGGGGGGAATTCTTCATTACTACTGGGTGGGCATGGCAGTTCTGGCTCCCCACAACGTATCCACTGACCTCCCTGGATGGAATAGTTTGGGGTGCCTTGTTATTGCTCCCTGAGTAGCCTTCACTGACACCTTGGGGGTGGAGAATGGCCTTGTTATGGCTGTGTGGTGGTCAAAGTCCTGACTTTCCACTGGGCCTCCCCTCACACCACCCCATTAGTGAGATGGAAAGGTGCTTCATTCTTACCAGGTGGGGATAAAAGTCTTTCACTCAGCATTCTCTGAGACCACGCTGATGGGGAGATGGAAGCACCCATTACAGCTGGGCAAGGGTTGAAGTCTAGACTTCTCACTTGGCCTTTGCTGGCATGGGTGGGGATGGGGCCATTGTGTTTGTGTGTGTGTGTGTGTTTCTTATGGTGTTTGGATGTAGCTGAGTGGCTGTGGTCTAAAATTTTTCTGTCTTAAAGGCTGCCCCTTTCTTGGTCCTCTAACCTGAAAGCACAGGCTTTTATTAGACTATTTTTGTCTGTGCCTGTTGTCATTTACCAGTTGGCTATATGTTCACTGAAAGTCTGAGATATACGAGCCAACAAGAAACCCACAGCCTTGCCATCCTGGTGGTTCTGGGGTCTGCCACCTTCTTTCCACTTTACAGTGCTCTTACAATGCTTGATATATAATGTCCAGGATTTTCAGTTGTTCTTTTGGGATGAAGCATTTGTTTTACGTGAGACATTTAACCTCCCTGTGTGTCAATTTCCTCAAGGACATAATGACAATAATTATATTGGCCTTACAGAGCAGTTGAAAAATTACGGATAATTTTTTATTGAAGTTAGCCTGGCATGTTATACACGTTCCAAGGACAACTGTGTAAAAGATGTTTCTAAGTGTTAGCTGTGGAAATGAATCAGTGTAGTATTATTTCTGTGAAGTACTATGTTCACCACTCTGGGCTGCATGATACACACTCTACAGAGACATAGGTAGAAAATGTTTCTAAGAGTGCTAGTTGCACAAATGAATACTATAGTATTAAAAAAAAAGTTTGCCTGGAGCATGCCTAGTTACAAAAAGCATTTAAAAAGAGAAAAAGGCAGCTATTACTATTACTACACCAGTAGTGGCATCCATGTTTTTCATTTTGACATCAATAATTAATAATGCTGCAACTAACTAAAGCAGTTATTGGATGTACCAGTCTGAAAAAGGGAACTGATGAAATGGAATCATACTAACAATACAGGGGTTTTGTGAAGACTAGATAAAGTCATATTAAATATGAGCTAAATGAAATTATAGACAAAAAGCTGTGGCGATTATATTTATTTTTAGCAGTCATAGTAATATTGCAAAAGATTTGTCAACCATATTAGTTAGTCCTTCTTTTTATAACTTTAGGGTCAATTACATCCCAAGAAACCTCAGTCTGGTCCCTAGAAATAATTAAAAACCAGTTAAATAAGTTAAAAGTTTTCTTGACATTACTCTCAAGAAAATGCTAAAAATAAGACCACATTCATAATGGAAGTAAAGTAGAAAACTTAAAAACCCTCCTTCCCCTTTCCTTTGTCTCACATACCTTGGCTGCCTCTGGAGTCTCCTGTTCACCCCCCAACCCTTGTTACATATTTATCATTTTTTCCTTCCACAAAGAAAACTCTGGCTTAATTACTTTCTTTACCAATTTCCTTCAGGAAAGACTCTATAAAGTAAAAAGGGAGGCAGTAAATTCTCCTCTGTTAATATTTCCGTTTGCATCATCCACCTCATGCAAATCCCAGAACTTTTTAATGCTGCAGTTATAAGCAAGACACAAATGTAAATTTCTTCCTACAATGAGGCAAAAATCTCATTGCATTTGAGCAGGTATTTTTTAAAGGGAAAGGGTAGAAATGGGTGTAGTTTAATGTGCATGAGAATAAACTATGAAACAAGACAAGCTAAGTTCAGTTTTTGGCTTTACTACTTTTTAGCTTTGTACCTTGGGGCTCTCTGTCTCAGCAAAATCTTCTATATAATAGAAAAAATAGTGAATAGAGTTGTTAAAAGTTGACAGTAATTATATCTATAAATAACTTACTGTCTGTCACAGAGGAAGTGCTAATAAGTATGCCTATTATAATACTTGATTCCTTTCAATCACACTGATCTAATCATGCACTTTTTCTCCACTTGCACTGACTGAGATCAAACAAATTGGAAATCAACAGTTGTATTTGAAAAACTTGCATGGCAAGAATTTACTTTTTTTTTTTTTTTAACACCTTTACTGGAGTATAATTGCTTTACAATGGTGTGTTAGTTTCTGCTTTATAACAAAGTGAATCAGCTATACATATACATATATCCCTATATCGCCTCCCTCCTGCGACCCCCTCCCACCCTCCCTATCCCTCCCCTCTAGGTGGTCACAAAGCATCGAGCTGATCTCCCTGTGTTACATGGCTGCTTCCCACTAGCTACCTATTTTACATTTGGTAGTATATATATATAAGTCCATACCACTCTCTCACTTCATCCCAGCTTACCCTTTCCCCTCCCCGTGTCCTCAAGTCCATTCTCTACTCTGCATCTTTATTCCTGTCCTGCCCCTAGGTTCTTCATAACCCTTTTTTTTTGTTTTTTTTTAGATTCCATATATATGTGTTAGCATACAGTATTTGTTTTTCTCTTTCTGACTTACTTCACTCTGTATGACAGACTCTAGGTCCATCCACCTCACTACAAATAACTCAATTTCGTTTCTTTTTATGGCTGAGTAATATTCTATTGTATGTATGTGCCACATCTTCTTTATCCATTCATCTGTCGATGGACACTTAGGTGGCTTCCATGTCCTGGCTATTGTAAATAGAGCTGCAATGAACATTGTGGTACATGATTCTTTTTGAATTATGGTTTTCTCAGGGTATATGCCTGGTAGTGGGATTGCTGGGTCATATGGTAGTTCTATATTTAGTTTTTTAAGGAACCTCTATACTGTTCTCCAGTGGCTGTATCAATTTACATTCCCACCAACAGTGCAACACTTAGAGGAAAACATAGGCAGAACACTCTATGACACAAATCACAGCAAGATTCTTTTTGACCCACCTCCTAGAGAAATGGAAATAAAAACAAGAATAAACAAATGGGACCTAATGAAACTTAAAAGCTTTTGTACAGCAAAGGAAGCCATAAACAAGACGAAAATACAACCCTCAGAATGGGAGAAAATATTTGCAAATGAAGCAACTGACAAAGGATTAATCTCCAAAATTTACAAGCAGCTCATGCAGCTCAATATCAGAAAAACAAACAACCCAATCCAAAAATGGGCAGAAGACCTAAACAGACATTTCTCCAAAGAAGATACACAGATTGCCAACAAACACATGAAAGGATGCTCAACATCACCAATCATTAGAGAAATGCAAATCAAAACTACAATGAGGTATCACCTCACGCAAGTAAGAATTTACTTTTAATTTGTCCAAACAGAAGAACTTGGTGAAATGAATTATTTATTCATTTCACCAAGGAACTGCTCCCTCAATAGATGAACAGATATAACAATATATCAGATATAACAATATAACAATCCTAGACTAGGGGGTACATTGGCAACTTCCATGAGACAAAGCCACCCTCACTACAACTATTAAGTGAAAGACTACTACATAACACAGAGAATCCCTTCCAACCTCAAGAGCACAGAGACCTGTTATTTATTCTATGTACACACAGTTGATGCAAAAAAAAAAAAGTGCAGATTATGAAGTTTCACAGTTATGTGGAAGTTGGTCAGCTGAAAGCAACTGACCAGCACTCCAATCAGCCTAATAATGGCAAGGCATCAGTTAGACTGTCTGTTTCTGAACAATCAGACGGACCTGGTCGCCTTTATTAATTTTAAAAAACAGATTTGACTTATTTAAGGTGACTGAATTAGGTAAATCTGTAACTGTGGTATCATACAGTTAGGGCTTTAAAATTAATAAAATCAATGATAATGGCGAGAATTATGATGCTGATGATTATGATGATGACAATAACAATCAGAGAGATATCATGGGTACGTTTCAGGTAAAACTGCTTAAACAACCAAATTAACCTTATAACTCAGTGGGTTTTTTTTTTCCCCTGTGAACTTATTCACATGCTATACTGAATGCATTACCTTATACAATAGAATAGCCACTGATAAATTAAAATTGAGGTCATCACAAGATAGACGACCAAGGAGAAGTTGTGCTATGAGTAAGGGGAGGTGAGAGCTTGCCCTGATGCCTCCTCAGCTTCCTCCCTACTGGAAAATAGTAAACAACATTATCACACATAATACTGGGTATCAAGGTCACCAGATACGATTTAAGGGCATTTCTGTACAGCAAAAAAATAAAATTGTATTTTCTTATCAAGGTGATTGTGTGAGATAATGATAATTTAACTTCAGTCCATTTATTTATTGTCCATAGACTCAGAAATAACCTCCCTCTCAAAATTCACTCTAACAAAGTCGGCAGGCAGAGAGATTTCTCACAGTTGTTCTCAGTGGTGCTCAGATCGCTCAAGTGAATTACTGGAAACAATGGATACTGAGACTAAAAGAAAAATGATTGCAGAGAATAGAAGTTGATAGCATTGAAATAAAAACCTTCCAGTGGGGCAGACCTGTGTGGAACTGCCTGCCTTTGCATATTTCCCCAAGGAGAAGAGTAAAGAATGGTTTGGGCTGTGAGATACATTTTAAAACTGTAAAATAAAAGGATCATGTATCAAACCAAATTGTGTTGGCTTAGAGACATATTACATCTTTGCACAATTTGCATTACCTACAATATTTTTCATATTTATCCATTAACTTTTCCTCCCATAACATTTCTCCTCCTAAGATAGATAGATAGATAATTTGTTGGTACTGACTCAATAGCACATATATCTAAATTCCTAATCACTTAAAATTCTTAATGAATTCTGAAAATAATTGTAAATTATTTTCCCTCATCATCATGATTCTGAAATGTTTTGTAATTCACAGTGTGCTGTGTTATTCTTAGACCATTCAATCAGGGCATCTATTGCTCAACCACCCAGTATTTCCATAAGTCATCTGTTACTGTCAGGACACAAATAAAAACCTTATATTGCATATGTACAAGGAATCCATGCCAAGAGAAAGCTTGTGCCTCTATTTCCAGCACGTGGTCACTAGACAGGACTATTTAAGACTAAAACATTGAAAAAGCTTGGATACAAATAACATTGTACAATGAGCTCTGTTTATGTGAATAACACTGTTAGAAAGATGAACAGGGGTTAAAGGCAAAGAACTAGTAAATAAGGAAACAGTAATTTTTGAAATGAATTTAAATAAAATCTTGGAATAATGCCATTTGCAGCAACATAGACCTAGAGATTATCATACTAAATGAAGCCAGACAAAGCCAAATATATGATACTGTTTATATGTGGAATCTAAAGAAACAAAAAAAGACCCAAATGAACTTATTTCCAAAACAGAAAGAGACTCACAGACATAGAAAACAAATTTACGGTTACAAAGGGGAAAGAGGGGTGGGGGGAGGGATAAATTAGACGGTTGGGATTAACATATACACACGACTGTATATAAAACAGATAACCAACAAGGACCTACTACATAGTACAGGGAACTCTACTCAATATTTTGTAATAACCTATAAGGGAAAAGAATCTGAAAAAATATATATGTATGTATAACTGAAGCACTTTGCTGTGCACCTGAAACTGACACAACATTGTAAATCAACTACATTTCAATTAAAACATTAAAAAAAATAATTAAATTAAATTAAATTAAATCTTTAGCTTACAAGAGAATGTAAGTTGTAATCACAGAAGAACTTTTGGTCTAGACCTTTTGTGTGTCTTGACAAGGCTAGTTCAGTTTTAAAACCTACTTTGATCTGTCAAAGCTCAAAACCTGACTTTAGCCTCAGTTTCCATGTTGGTATCACTTCCTGAATTGTCACATTATGCCTTAGATTTAAAGGCACTATGAAAAATCAGTCATAAGTATAAAATAGAAGCTGTTTTGTAATTGTAAAAACTCATTAGTTAGGAGATATCATTTGAATCAGGGATACGACCACTGGTCTTTTTACTTTACTAGAGCACATTCCATTTTGAGGAATTTAAGAAACAGTCTCTTTTGGAGTAGGATCTATGATGGTAAATAGTTGGGACCATTCCAAGAGAAAGTAATGCTGCCTGAGATCTACTGATTAAGAAAAAAGTGTCCCACCCAATTTCTTGTTATGCAACAAATATATAACGTCTGTTTAGTGATTTGGAATGATGATGTCACTCTGGGATCCCAGGATACTTTAAGAATAAGGGATTCTGCATCTTAGACCAATTGCATTAAAAAAAAAAATGCACCCTCTAAGGAGAGACTGCAGTCCATGTCAGTTGCTTCTAAATGGATGCCAGACAAGTCAATCTGTTTCTGACTTAATACTTGCCTCTCTGAGCACCACCTCTGTTTATATAGTCCTTCACAGCATTTGTATTCAGGAAGATTCAAAGTTCTCCTCATCCTGACTTATTCTGCTGCATAATTAATAAAAGTAAACATATATAGAAGACTTGTGACAGGTACTGTTCTAGATGCTTTGTATATGTGAATTCACTTAATCCCCATGTAGTCCTTTAAAATGAAATATTTTCGTATTTCAGATGAGGAAACTGGGCCATCCAGGGCTAAATATGCTACCAAAGTCACTCAGCCAGGAACAGGTGGAGCCAATATTTGAACTTAGGCAGTCTGTGTTCAGAGTCCACTCTTAAGCACCACTCTGATGCCTGGAGACTAGGGTAGACACAGAAAACCCAGGACCCCCAGTCAACATTTAATATCAGATAAACAACAAGGCTTTTTTAGAATAAGTAGGTCCCCCAAATTATATATGTATATAAAAAAAAACACCAAACACCTTTTTTTTTTTAATCTGATATTCAAATGTAACTAGGTACTCTGTTATTTTTATTTGCTGAATCTGGCCACCCTCTTGGGGACTGTACTGAGCCTGACTTTTCTGAATAATGCCCCTTCCCCCAGCATGGTCTCTATGACCTTCAGCAGTGGCTTGTCAATTACCAAACTTTCTCCTAATCCATTACCCTAGGCTGCCCTGGCTGCCTGCTAAATGCCAACACTTCAGAGAAAGTTCTCAGTATCATACAGCAGGGACTGGGAAATGTTTCCTGAAAAGGGCTAGATAATAAATGTTTTGGGCATTGTGGGTCATATGGTCTCTTTCTCAACTATTCAACTCTGCCAGTGTAGCAGCAAAGCCACAAACAATACATAAACAGATGACTGTGGCTGTGTTCCAATAAAACTTTATTTACAAAAACGGACAGCAGGCCAGGAACACTCATTTAATGATCCTTGCCACAGATCTTCTGGCAGATTTCGTGAGGTGTGTGTGCCATCTGAAAACAATCTACCCAACCAAAAGACACCACAAGAACATAAGCTCTCTCTGGAAGTTATCTGCTGTTTAGTGAAAAAAATCTTCAGTGAGTAATCCCTCCTCAGTATCTCCCCAAATAAGGCCAGACTTTACCTCATATTCTAGTCACATCACTATAGGAGAGAGGTCTGAAAGATGACAACCTAAATGAAAGGCAGGGCCTGGATCTTGCAGGTTTTATATGTGCCCCTGCGATGGAGATACCATCTATAATTACCTCCTTTCCCATTTCCATTTCCTCCACACAACTCAAAGAAGCCTGTCTCTTTGTATCTCCCATTTCCTCTCTTTGACCTAGGTACTTGTGTGCGTGCAGTTGTAGCTCTCTGCTCACTGTTTTATTCCCCCCCACTTCCACTGAATTTAAATCCTTAAATTGAAATCCATACCCTTCTGTATCCCCCAAATCTCATTGTTTGCCAAGTCCTTACTGACTGCCAAATCCAGGGACTGCCTCTGTTCCATATCCTGTTTGATTACTCTGCCATGTTTAAAACTTTGAATTATATGCCTCTCAAATCACTGTCCTGGAGACCTTCAAGATGGCATAGGAATAAGACATGGAGATCACCTTCCTCCCCACAAATACATCAAAAATACATCTACATGTGGAACAATTCCTACAGAACACCTACTGAACGCTGGCAGAAGACTGCAGACTTCCCAAAAGCTGTGTGGCTGACAGGGTCTTGGTGCTCCGGCCGGGTGTCAGGCCTGAACCTCTGAGGTGGGAGAGCCGAGTTCAGGACATGGGACCACCAGAGACCTCCCGGCTCCACGTAATATCAAACGGCGAAAATCTCCCACAGATCTCCATCTCAACACAAAGACCCAGCTTCACTCAATGACCAGCAAGCTCCAGTGCTGCACACCCTATGCCAAACAACTAGCAAGACAGGAACACAACCCCATCCATTAGCAGAGAGGCTACCTAAAATCATAGTAAGGTCACAGACACCCCAAAACACAGCACCAGAGGCGGTCCTGCCCACCAGAAAGACAAGATCCAGCCCCACCCACCAGAACACAGGCACCAGACCCCTCTACCAGGAAGCCTACACAACCCACTGAACCAACCTTAGCCACTGGGGGCAGACACCAAAAACAACGGGAACTACGAATCTGCAGCCTGCGAAAAGGAGACCTCAAACACAGTAAGTCAAATCACTGTTCTTCCTTGGAATCTGAGAGTGAACTCCCACTGTTCTCTTGTCACCTCTGTGACCACATTCTCAGTCTGCAATCATGGCCACCAAGAATTCTCTCTGTGCTTGTATATGGAATCTGTTTCCCCTTCCCTAAAATTTGTGCTGGCCCTGTGATTTACGTTGACCAATGGACTGAAGCAGAAGGGGCACTGTGTCAGTTTCAGGCCTAGACCTTCAGAGGCCTGACAGCTTCCACTTTCATTCTCTGAGAGCCCAGAGCTACCATGACTGCTTTCCAAGAGCTATGTACATGTCAAGTTGTCCTAAAAATAAAGCACACTCAATATATCCTATCCTGGGCTGAAACTCCAAATTCCTATGTTGAAGCCCAGCCCCCAGTACTTCAGAATGTGACTGTATTTGGAGATAGGACCTTAAAGAGGTGATTAGCTTAAATAGGCCGTTAGGGTGGGCCCTGATCCAATCTGACTAGTGTCCTTTCAAGAGGAGGAAATTTGGATACACAAAGAGACACCAAGGGTGTGCACAGATAGAGGAAGGACCATGTGAGGACACAGGGAAACACAGCCAGTTTCAAGCCAAGGAGACAGGCCTCAGAAGAGCCCAAACCTGCCCACACCTTGATCTTGGGCTTCCAGCCTGCAGAACTGTGAGAAATGAATTTCTGTTGGTTAAGGCACCCAGTCTGTGGTCACAGTGGTGGCCCTTGTGAACTAATACATATCCCAAACCTTGCCAACCAGTCCTAGGCAGCACAACTTATTTGCAATCTGCTTCTCCTCCAATACTCTGTATCACTGGCACATAGGACACCAGCCTACTTTACTACTGTCTGTTCTCCATTTAAACTTTAGCTACTATAATGAGCTTACAACATACACAAATATAAATTCCAGATGGATTAGCAATCCAAATTTGAAAAGCTAAAATTTTAAGCTTTTAAAAGAAATACAGGAGAACATATTTTATCATTTCAATACATGGAAGAATTTCTAAAAAAAGTCACAAATAACACAAATCATAATGAAAATCATGAATAAAATTGATTACATCAAAATAAAATATATCAGCATGAAAAAACTTACCATAAACAAAGAGAAAACAATCACACACTTGAGGAAAATATTAGTAGCACATATAATTGCTATATGAACAATATTTGGATAATATTAAAAACATACAAAAAAGTAGTAAGAAGATTAAAAATCCAATTGAAAAATGAGCAAAACAAATAAATGGAAAGTTCACAGTAATGGGAATTTAAGTATATAATAAAATAAAACAAAAGCAAAACTCATCTCACAAGTAATCTAGGAAATAAAAATGTAGAACCACATGGTATAGCATTTCAGGTAATAAGATTCACAGTTAAACAAACAAAAATAAAGAGACAGATTCAAGTATTGATGGGGATTTAGTTTAACTGGGACACATATACACTGTTACAGGGAGAATAAGTTGTCAATAAATTTAACAAATTTGAAAATATGCATATTCTGTGAAACAGCAACTACACTCTTGGTTTAGAGATAGATTCTCAATTACTGCTACAGGCTAAAATTGCCTACGGAGATTTTGGCTTGTTTGATCTTTAATACTATTACCTAAGCCCTGCCCAGAACAAATGAATAAGAATCTCTAAAATGAGGCTCAAAGATGGAGGGACTGCAATCTCCAGCCATTGTTGAGACCATTGCCCCAGGTGAAATTTCATATAGGTATACAAGAAGACACCTTTAAGAATACTCATTGCTATACCATCTGTCATAGCTAAAAGCTGGAAACAAACCAAATATCCTTTACCAAGAAAATGGATTAATAACTTGTGGCACAGTCACTATGGACTGTTAGACAGTAGTTAAAATTAACAAACTAGAGTTGCAAAGTTCAATATGAATAAACCGCAAAACACAGTTTTAAATAAAAATGCATCCTTCAGCATTATACATGTAATAATACTAGAAATTTTAAAATATGACATCAGTACTTTATATTTTTTATCACTGCCTAACAGCAAAATTTTTAAAACCTTTTGGGAATGATCAATGCCAAGGTCATATACTAGAATCGTGATTAATTCTAAAGAAAGAGTGAAGGGGAAAAGATTGAAAAGGCATATAAAGGAGGCTTTTAGGTTTACTGTATCTTTAACATGTTATTTACAATCAAGACCAATAGGATACAAATGTGGCAAAATGTTGAGAGCTGATGACGCTTGGTAGTGGTGTTACATTCCATATTTGAAATATTTCAAAATACAGAAAAAAAGGGGAAGGTAGGGGAGATGGAGGGAGACACTTTGAAGGAGGCTAATCTTGGGAAGTTAGGCCAAAGATAGAGGGTTCTTATACCAGAAAATTTGGACATAAAGTTAGTTTAACTTTAGTCATCTGTATTATTTCAAAAGTTCATATTTGATTTTGAGCTCATCTTGAGAACCATAGTAAGGCTTTGAACAAAAAGCCCTGAGAGTGGACCTTTTGTGGATCTTTGCATCCCATATCACCAAGTTCCCTAAAACTGGTGACTATGGTAACTATGAACTACCTATGCTTGTTAAATTCAGAGAGAGGGAGAGGGAGGGAGAGGGAGGGAGAGTGGGAAGAGTGTGTGTGTGCGTCTTTTACAATTAACATATCTATTAAAGTTAAAATTGTTTGTTCATAGGTACTTTGACCTAAGCCTTCTGCATTTAGGTCACATTTTGGTAGAAAAATTATGTGCTGTTCTTTGACATCGTCACAAATTGCTCCACTGATGTTCCTTGGTTATTCTTGCTCTTTTGCATATCATGGTTTTCATGTTTCATCTGGCTTCTCACCAGTAATGCTGGTGACCCCTCAATGAAACCTGCTTGCTTTCCCAAAGGGGGAATGGATTGGTATGTCTTCCTTAGTGATATGCAAGGCTGATCATAAGTTTGTTACTGAACTTGCAACACTGTACTGTACCATTGTTTCCATCACTGCTTCCCGGACTTAACTGTAAACTCCCTGAGGGTGCGGACCAAGATTCCTTCTTGTGTAGGGTCCCTGTGTCTACTCCTGGAAGACACCTGGACAGCCTGACTTTTCAGAAATGTCTTGTAAATGCCCCCTCAAGTTAGCTTCCACATTAGTTTATTCATTCATTTAGGACAGCTTATAGTTGGCCAGTTTTCACTGTCTTTCTTTATGTGTTTTTATGACCTTTGCTACTTCTTATTCCATAATTTTAATTCTGATTCCTACAATAAGCTCTCCCTCATCTGAATTTCTATAGGACCCGTTCATAACTTTCGATTTGGATGTCCATTATTATGGTTATATATTTACATACACCAGTTTGATCTTTTTGGAGGGCAGAATCTTCTCTTCTTTCCCTCTTCATACCCACGATGACCCAGGATTTCTCAAAGTGCCACCCTGACCATGTGCATTGAAATAACTTGGGGGTACTCTTCACAAAGTATATTTTTAGCCTCCCTCCCACAATCTCTGGGTCCAGGATCTCAAATTTGTATGTTAACAAGTAAACTAGGAGAGCCTTAAGAAAAATTGGCATACAAGGTAGAAAGAAATGAAGAACATATTACATATCAATTTTTTATACCAAGGGCTTTATATATTTTAACAAATTCAATCCTAATAATAAATCTATTTTAAAAGGTATTACTATCCATATTTTAAAGATGAGAAATTGAGAATTAGAAGGCGTATAGCATAGTCTTTGGAGTCAGATTGCCCAGGGTTCAAATCTCAATTCCATTACTTAACAGCTATGTGATTTAGGGGCAAGGTTTTAACATTTCTGTGCTTCAGTTTCTTCTTTTAAAATATACAGAAAAATAGCAGCAATCTCAAGAAAGTGTTCTGAGGACTAAATGACATAAGTAAAGCTCAGAAAAAAATGCTCAACACACAAAAGTCCTCAATAAAACTTAGCTGTGAGATCACTGAATCCCAAATTAAGCAGCAGTGGAACTGGGGTTATCTTAAACCAGAGCTCAGAAATGTTTTCTACCAAGGGCCAGAGAGTAACTATGTTAGAGCCTGCAGATTACAAAGTCTGCTTCAATTACTCAACTCTGCCCTTGTAGGAGGAAAGCAGACATTAACCAAATGTTAAAAAAATAAAAACGAGCGTAGATGCATTCTAATAAAACTTCATGTATGGGCAGAAATTTGAATTTCATATAATTTTCATATGTCACTAAATATCCCTCTGATTTTATTCATTAAAAAAATTCAAAAACCTTTCTTAGTCCCCAGGTGGTACAAAAACAGGTAGTGGCCAGATATGGCCGGGGGATTCTAGTTTGTGGACCCCTGCCTTTAACTATCAGATTTCAAAGCTTTTGATATAGCACAGCTGCCCAACTGAACTTTGAATGCAAAAGCTTACTTAGTAAGTATTTAATTGGTTAATACAACATCATTTCCGAGGTTTCTGCTTCAGTATCTTGATGCTTGTTTAAGAAGAAATTAAGTAAAATGGAATCCTTTTGGTTTCGTATCCTTTGAAGCCACAATCTGAACCTTTAATTCGTTAATCTCCTCTCGTCAAATTCATCCCATTCTCTTCCCACCTCCACCAGACTCTCTCAGTGCTACACTAAATTCCAGATCCAAAGTTGAAGTTGTTGTGCATCATGATGACTATGTAACCTTGTCACTCCCTTCCTCTTCCTTTTCCAGCTCTCCTCTTCAAATAAACCAAAATGTCCCTTAAAAAAGAGTGTTTTTAGAGACTAAGTCTGCATAGCCCACACAGACTCCAGATATGCTTGCTTCAGGCTTATTGATTGTACAATTTGCCCCACACCTTTCAGAGATCCTTCCATTAAAGTCTAGGCAGAATCTTCTGGCAATCCTTACTGGTGAAACCAGTATAACTGAATAAAAAGTTGACAAATTAATTCAATTCTACTAGGTGATCCACACTGAGATCTGGACAATAGAAAGAGCAATAAAGCATTAACGTGACAGATGGTTCCTAGAGCAGCATTCAGCTATTATTAATCCATTTAAATAAATATTTAGTTATAATATCTAAGTAACTAACAACTAAGTTAATGTTGAATGTAGGTTATTAGTATTAATATTGTGCAGAAAAAATAATGCACCAAAATCTTAAGTCAGATATGACATCTATTTTAAAAATAAACTTCTGAACTAGACAGGATTTTTAAACTGAATCTCAGCAGTTCCTGTTGTTTCAGAGCAAAGACAAAGTCTTCACTCTCCCATAAACAATCTGAAAGAATCCCTTGTCTTCCTGGGAGCACTGTACTGTTCATTTCACCAGTGCCATTACAATCCATGAATTGGTCTTTTGATTAAAGTGCTGTCCCTGCAAACCCCCAGTCCCACCATCCAAACACCAAAAGCCAGGATGGTTTTACACCTTCAGAAAAGCTGGATTTTGTTAGCACAGAATATTTAGCACTGCCTTTTCCTCTCTCATTAGACATAGCTTTAACTGAATAGTTTTTATATGGTAATCATACTGAATACTAAAGCCTCACTGCAGAATGATCATAAATACACAAATGCCTCCTTCTTCACATTTCTATCTAACATGAATAGGGAGACTACCAAGAAGAGCACTAAAAAAATGGCATTTAAACATTTTTCCATAGCTTTTCAAGCCGTGGTCTAAAGATCAGTGAGCTACACACCCAAGGCCTAAGTTCAAGTCACTGTTCCATCTCGTGCTGGGGCCTCATTTACTCATATTCATATATTCATTAATAGGGTTGATGAACTTTAAGTGTTACCACTGACATTCTAATGTACTGTGTGATTTCTCCATCATGCATCTCATCTTAACACATGGAGCTCTCATCTTAACACATGGAGCAGAGGTTCTTTATTCCCTTTCCTTAGTCATGTTACTTATCTGTGAAATATCTTCCCTACTCACCTGATTTTCTGTCCTCTATCAAAGAGCAAGGAAAGGAAGAGTTTCTGGATGATACTAGGCAAAAAGGAAGCCAGTCAATTTGGGCTAGTAAATGTAAAAAAAAAAATTAGAGACAAAGTCTCTTATTCTCAGTCTTGGCCGAATGCCATCTGGGTTGAGATTGAAGAATGGAAACAATAACTGGGCCAAGAAATTTCCCTAATCCCAAAACTCTCTGCAGAGCTTTTTCCTGAATTACCTGTATTTTGACCAGAAGTGTGTCATCCTCTAGACACTTGCCCACTGCCCCTCAACTCAATTTAGATGGCATTTAACTCAAAGCCTTGGATTACAGTCGAATCAAACATAATCTGTGAAAGCCTTAAAGGCAAGTGGGTCTGTTTCATCTTTGTGTTCACAGCACATTGCTTGGCATATAATTGATGTTCCAAAAGATATTTGCTGGCTGAATAAATAAACATATCAGCTAATCCGTTCAGACCAGTAAGAACTAGTTGACTAATTCATGACTTGACTGAACTGCCTAGCTGGCCTGATTGATTTTTCCCCTAATCAAGTCAGACAGAATGTTTGGATCTGCTGTACATGTTTAGATAAAGATTCATGACATCCCAGTTAGTCTCCTGCCCACCTAGATCCTGCCCAACACTTGTGTCTATTTCCCCTAAATTCATATTCCTTAACATCATTATAAAGTTAATAAAGAGAATATAAAAAAAGTTAGATCGTTACATTTCTTACAGGCATAATAAAGGTGCTTATTTTCATGCCTATAAAAGGGTATCTAATTTCTATTTCATGTTTCTCCCGAGTTCCTCAAACATACCGTAGACTTGACTTTACTGATTTTTGGTTTCCCTGTTACAGAACAAAATGCTCCGAGAGCACAGGATGGAATGAAATTTGCCCAAGGACAAACAGATGGCATTAGAAATTGAGTACCCTGGCTTTCAGTTCAATGCTTCTCACTACTTTAAAAAACAATAGGGCTTCCTTGGTGGCGCAGTGGTTGAGAGTCCGCCTGCCGATGCAGGGAACGTGGGTTCGTGCCCCGCTCCGGGAGGATCCCACGTGCCGCGGAGCGGCTGGGCCTGTGGGCCATGGCCGCTGGGCCTGGGCGTCTGGAGCCTGTGCTCCGCAACGGGAGAGGCCGTGGCAGTGGGAGGCCCGTGTACCGCAAAAAAAAAAAAAAAACAAAAACAAAAAAACAATAGAAGTCTTTTTTCTGATTTTTCTAGAACCAGAAATGCCCGGAATAAAAGCGTTGTTTTCGCACAACTTCATTTATACAAACTGAGAAACTATTACACATGGAGGCTTTCAACTCTTTCAAATATCATAATTAATTTGGGCATCCCAGTATTTTTATAATTGAGATTATTATTCTCCTTTTGGCTTTGATAGGTAAAAATCACAGGCTAAAACATTCAATTTACACCAACTAGCCATCTACTATAAGATTCTTTTAATCAAGAAGCTATATGACCCTGTCTAATAAAAAGAAATTCCTAATAATTAATACTAATATTTTAATTCTGCATAGAGCTTTGCTTTTTACAAATAAAACAAATTTATCAAATATACGAGTATAGTCACCATGGCAAAGAGAATCATACACGTATAAATTCCTGTCAGCAGAACACACATGATACATAGATAAACCAAACCACTATTTTGAGCCATGTCTTTTTCTGACTTAATCCAGATTTGACAAATACCCAAGTTTATTCACAGGGCATATTCTTGTTTCAGGAAAGCAAAATAACATTTTCAAAATGGCAGATTGACATGTTTTCAGAAACTACAGACTAAAACTGCAATTTACATATTAACAGCTCACTGTCTTATAAATGCTCTGTCCATCAAGAGATAGTTTACAAGCGATATGGGGCTCTGTAATCCCTCACACAGTAGTTTATTACTTGCCATATTCCTGTCTCTAAGAATACATGCTATTTCAGCTATGCAGACTTGAAGATGACCTCTTAGGATTCTGCCTTATTCTACCTTATTTTTCTTTTTGATAAAAGATTCTCAAGGAATGCTAGCCATAAACATACACTTCAAAATCATTAGTATTAAATAAGAAGCATTATGTCTTAACAGAAAAGAACAGTATGGGGGCTATGGGGGCTACCAGGCATTAAAGACTTCACTAGCTGATGCCCTGAAACACTGTAGCCCAACCATGAACCAATCACCTGAATCTAGGCAGATCCAAATTACAAAGACACTGTTTCTTACTGCTTTCTAGGCACTGACTACTTTCTTTTTCATCTATATGGAGTTAGAAGTGCTAGTTAGTGAATTCTGGATGCAAACCAGATTCAGAAGAAATTTTTTTGTCTCAAGCAGAAGCAAATTCAGTGGGAAGCCAGTAGGTATTCTAACACAGCAAGATATTATAACTTATCAAACCTTTATTAGTGAACCCAGGGTATGCAGCTCTGGTTGGAATTCATTGTGTGGACTTGAATTAGTCATGATTGATCTGAATCTCAGATTCTGCACCTTTTTCTATGGGTAATAATACCACCATATTGTGCATATCACTGCACTGTGATATTGATGCAATGAACTATTTCAGGTAAAATGGCTGGGAAAGGTCAGAGGGGTTATATTATACAACATAAGATGATTGTTCTCTACAGAATACAGGCGTCTAGTTTCCACATATACCTCTCCAAAGGAAGTGACGGAGTCACAGAAATCAAGGATGCTGTGATAACTTGGATACCACCTGGTTTAACATACTCCTTTCATAGATAAAGAAACAGAGACTCAGAGAGATCAAATTCTTTATCCAAGATACAATGGTATAACTGCTATTAAAATTCCCATCAGCTACCTGCCCACCCACCCCTTGGTCCAGGGACCATGGCGTTCATGAGTACTTGACCTGGGAGGCAGCTTATCTGAGCCTTAATAGAGAAAACCGTACCTTGGAAAAAAAAAAATTCACATCATCTGATACCCAGATCAATGCTTGGTTAAGATGGCTCATCCTAGCCTCACATCCCAGCACATTTTGTTTATTTCCAGAACACTGACACATTTTTGTAAAAATAAACTACTCTCCCTACTTCAACACACACATTTGACAGGAATAAAGTCAACTACATGTGCAACTTAAAAGAAAGTATGGAGTTTAGGCACCAAAGAAAGAGAGGTAAAAAGGGCAGTTTAGAAGTTTATCAGAATGAAAGTCCTATTGCATTATTTTTCAGGAACACAGCAAAAAATGTTCAGTTCAAAGAAAGCCTTCTCTATAAGTTGTGGGCAACAGGTGACTTGTAGGACTTCCTTTCCTCATACATTTTTGGGTCATGATAAAAATTTATCAATTCAGTTTATTAAAAAAGAGACACCTAAAGGACGTGAAGAAGGCAATCATCATCTTAATTCTGTTAAGTCTCTGCCCAGGTATTCACCACTCTCCACACGCATAAAGAGAGGGGCAAAGAACATGGGGAGACATTTCTAATTCAGCTATTCTGAGAGATTCTCCTCTCTCTCTCTCCCCCCCGACAGTAAATAACACATAAAACGCTACTATGTCTCTTTAGCAACACAAAGATATCCAGAGCAACTCCCAAAAAGAGTGTCTTACTGGAGACATTTTTTCTTTGGCTGCATGAGATCAATCATTTTTAAAAAAAGGGTTTTTTCCCCCCACTTTCTCTATTCCCTACATCAGAACTTCTGTGCAAGTATATGATTTCATGTCTTAAAAGTTGGGATTATGCCATGTGAGTATTAGTATTAGTTTATCACAATAATGATTAGTATTTGTTTATCACAATAATGCTAATAATACCCAGGCCAGTGATGTTCAAACAACCCCATACTGCCAATGTAAGCACAGGAAATCATATATTCTGTAAATGGATTTATCCAGGAACAGAATGTGAGAAAGTAAGTAAATCCCACTGAGAGTGCTAAAGCCAAGATCTTAACTGTCAATATATCCTAGGAACAACAGTTTTCACATCATCTTTTAAAATACCATGTAAACTTCAGTGAAAATACTGTGCAAACAATTGAACCAGAGAATGTGTTTTTACATCTTTAAACCATTCTTCAATATCTTGCATAACAAGCAAGACTAAACTATTTTAGTTAGCAATTTAAACCACATTATTACAATTTTAGCACTTAACATAGGAAAGAAATGAAGAGGTTAATGCATTAGTGCATTTATAAAACATGTGACTTAATTCAAATAAATTGAAAAAAATGCACATTTCAATATCATTGGTCTGTGCTCCCAGATTGTTTCATTTCCAGTATTTTTCTCCCAGACTTCTGTGTCACTCTGCCTTGCAAGTCAGATATCTACAGGTCTACCTTGAAGGTAACTTCCTGGAATAGCAGGAAGTGTGCAGACTGTGGGAGAGAAGAGATCTGAGTTTAACTCATGACCCCAACGCTCAGTAATGGTGTTACCTTGGGTATGCTTTTTGATCTCAGTAAGCCTTAATTTCACATCTTTATATAGGGATACGCTAACAACTTTGCAGATTTGTTGTGAGAATTAAGTGATATAAAGCACTGACCACAGAATCTGACATAACCTACATAACAGGTGCTCAGCAGTGGGGGCCATAACTGTTATGTCCTTCGCCACGTCATGTGAGGGATATTAACAGAAGCTTCCTCATTCCTTGTTGTACCAGTTAAACTCACAGCATGTCACCTAAGTGACAGTTTAACTGAATACAACTAAGTTTGTCACTCAAAGGGTTAAAATATACACAAGAGCTCATATTGATTGAGAAAAATGTTAAAACAAAATAGAGGAACGACTACAAACAAATTTACAACAGAGAAAATCCTACTAACCAATAATATTAAAAATAAAAGTACAAACTTTCTAAAAATCAAAGAAAAGTAAAATAAACAAGTTTGGGTATGCTGTTTTTGACCATTAATTTAATAGCAGATTTTCTAAAATTATAATACACGGAAGAGGTAAAACTATGACAAAAAGTAAACACAAACATAAGGTTACTGGCATTTGGTCAAGCCTTCTAAAAAACAAGTTTAATATATATATAAAATATATATATTATATATACAATACACACACATATCAAAATATAAATGCCTTCAGACTCTTAGACCTATTATCTAACATTTGGAATTATTTTCTTAGCTTTTTCTAACATTTCTAAAATTTGAAAATCATTATATTCATGGAAGATATCCCTAAATGTATAAATTATAATAACACAAAAATTGAAATAAATTATGTCCAACAATGGAAGAATGGTACAGTAAATTTTTCATTATTCACTCAATATATATTTATTTATAGATGTCAGGCCTTGTTTTCATGGCTGGGGATACAGTAGTGAATAAGGCAGACAAGTTCCTGCTGTCACAGAACTTAGGTTTTAAGAGAGGAAAGACAGAACATAAATGAACAAATGATTAAGCAAAATTATTTATTATAGAACTAACTACTGTGAATATAATAATTCTGTAAATGGTAGTACGACAGAAAGCTGCAGTGGAAAGTAGGCTAATATAGTAGGAATGATCTGGGGAGGTGATATTTGATTTGAGACTTGAATAAGAGTGAAATCGACAGCTATGTGAAGATCTAGAAAATCCGAGAAAAGATGCACTGAACATAAAAACAGAACTAAAAGTTGCATAAGTACCAATTACAATTATAAAAATTCATTTATGTGTGTGTGTGTATATATATATACACACACATATATGAAATGCATTAAAATAGCAACAATTTTGGTACCAGTATAAAGGAGGTAGGGTATTTTTCCTCTATGTGTATTTTTTAAAATTATATTTTTAGAATTGTATTTTTATATTTAATATAAATATAAAATTCTATTTTTAGACTTAAATGGAAAGATGGAAATAGAATTAAATATTCCAAAGATAAGATCATGCGTCTCATCAATAATTTTCATATCAGAGTACTTAGCATAGTATTTTAGGCAAACACATTTTTAATACATGTTGCTTTAATTACATTGATTTTAAATATACAAAAAAGATGGAACTAATATTCAGTGGAATCACCAAATATCCTATTAGTCACTATTAATCTTTTTAACATATTGCTAGCTGGTTCCTTATCTCTTGCTACTCCATTCGAATTTCTCTCCCACGATCCTTCTCTAAGACATGAACAACAAATCCATCATAATATTCATCCTGCACTCTTTAATTTTTTATCAACATCACCTTCTGGAAAGTAGGCATCTTGCAAGAAAGCAGTAAGTGTGCTTTCAAAATGATCTCTCCCACTCATATGTCATTTCACATCTACTCCTCATTCCTCTCTTGCCCCTACAACCAAAAATTTTGGAAATAAAAATGTAAGATTCCTACGAACATGCTTAAATGTACATGGCATGTCTGTCAGTATATCCTCACATAGGTTACAGCCTGTCTACCGTCTGTTCAAAAAATGCAATTAGTTTCTAGAGGTCCAAAGTCAAATACACTGTCTTAGAAAGTAGTTTTAGAGCAAGCCACAAAGCTTTCTACTTGGTAATTTAAATGACTGACCGCTCAATTTATGAGCATTCCCAGCAATAAAATTCAGCCTGAACTTAATAATAGCACATTTTATGTGACAACGATGACAATTACAATCTATGGTTACTGCAGTCGCCCTTTGGTCTAGGGAAAAATGACAGTATTAATTATACACACTTGCCATTTATCAGACTTAACTTGGCAGGTGATTGAGCTCAGGACCATCTCCAACTTGACTTCAACATTTACCATTTTCTAATCCACTGAAATGAAGATAATTAGAATAGAGAAAAATGAGTGGCTCCTTCTTCTGCTGCCTTTATCTCCGATTTCATGTATAGTTCTTGAATCATATTAAATTTATACCACTTGGTTTAAAAGCCTGTCACTGTTTACTTTCGAAACTCTAGTAAAAGGAACACTATCTCCTAGGTGTGCTATAGCATGAGATTCTGGCTGTGTGCAACTTTTGCATTTTTATTTTATATCTTATTTTTATGTTTGGTTTTTATGTTTGGACTATTTTGGGGATCTTGAGTCCTTGTTATTTTCCCTGCTAGTTCATATCACTGATAAAATGAGAACTAAAATTATTTTAAAACATGGAAAACTATCTAAAAGGCTTGTAGTCCATGAAAAGGATAGAAAAAAATAGGTGCTAAACAGTCTTATTTTCATTAACTCACTTGTTATCATTCTTATTCAATCATTTAATTGTGTACCTGTGTTATTCCATCTTTTTAAATTTTTTTTTGGACTCCGTGTTCTTTGCAGATCCACAGTATGCCATTTAAGATTTAAGACAATTATAAAATCATGTTTATCTGCTTCTGTGTTCAGAGCTCTACAACCTCTTCTTAGAAGGCTTGGAGAATTCCAGTTTACTCAACTGCTTTTTGTCTTTACATGCATTCCCTTACGAATTTTTACCAAACCCTAAAAAAAATAGTATCCCTGTGTTTTAAATAAAGATATTTTGATGATTAGAAAGCTTAAGCGACAGTGGCACCTGAAATTAGAAATTCTAGGATAAGCCTCCAAAAGAAGATGTGGTTAGAGATGTCTGAGCTATAAATAAGCAGAGAGCCTCAACCACTGCTAGGCCTTCCCAATTCTGCCATTGTTAGTCCAAAGCACCTGTAAGGAAGATCCTGTGCTTAACATCCCCAATCCAGAGAAAATCAAATAGGTAGAAGTACCTCTGAATAGAAGGAATTCACGGGAGATTTTCCATTCATACAGGCAGTACATTACACTGAAAAACAGATTATAAAGAGTCAAGGAAACTGGAACTAGAACTAACTCTGTAGTTACTATTCACAAGATCTTTGGAAAGTTACTTAATTTCCAGGTGTGTCAATTTCTTCATCTGTAAAAAGGATGGAATTGAATTATACATCTGATGAAGTCCCTTCATCTCTAGAGTTCTCTCTGTGATTATGAAATCCTGGAGGGAATTGTCTACAAAAATGGGGCATATCCCAGAACATTAATGATATTTATAATAAAGCCCTACTGCTAGTTAGAGTTGCAGGCGGCGGTGTTTTTCTAATGTAAGAGATAGAGACTCGATCTTGAAATTTAATAGTGGGCAAACTGCCACATGATGTAGGGGGATGATCCTAAACCATCACCACATTCTATAGATAAAATTAAATCCCTTTTGGAGACTGGCCCTGCCCTTTTTCTGAGAAGGACTAATCATTTGAGCATTTCTGGTTATGCATATGTAAAGAAGTCCTTACACAATGCTTTTAGGGAAATTTAAACCACTGAAGTAGCCAACTACAGACGCTTCAGAGTGAGATTTTAGATCTGTCCTGTCTAGCAATGCAAACTGTGTACATGCAGACATTCTGCTTTTGATGAGTATGAATTCGGATAGTATGGGGCCTAAGACAAAGAAAAATTCTTAAGTGAATCATGTATTATTGTTGGGTTTTTAATCTTCATCTTTATTAATTTTATCATGAATATACTCACAAAGTGTTCCTTTTTGAGAACACAGATACACAGATTTTTTTTTTCTAAAAACTCCTAGTAAAAAATGTGTGCCCTTCCCCACTTTCACTTAGTCCTCACTCCTAGGGCCATATGAGAGCCAGGTCAATTTTCCTACATGGATAGCTAGGCACTCCTTAGATGAGGGATGAGGAAAAAGTGATTTTTCTCTGCAAAGGGGAAGGAGGCGTGTGCCCCTCCCCCTCCAACATGGACCCCCTTGCAAACAAAATGTGCCTGAGTAATAGACTTAACTCCATAGTCACTACTCACAAAATCATTGGAAAGTCACTTAACTTCCTTGTAATCTCAATTTCATGCAAATGAGATCTCTCCAGGAGTCAGATTCTCTCACATTTCTCAGCTTTTGTGACCTCCAGATGTCTCCAAGAACAGCCTTCCCATCTCCTCAGCACCCTAGGGCTTACCTTAGGGACCTGGTTTAGGCTGTCACCATTTAGCCTTTGGGAGGATATGAGAAGTTTTATTATCCTTTAAGATCAGAGCAATTTAACAGACAAATGGCTACAGATCTAATTCTCATGGTATGTGAAGAGTAAAATATTTCTAGAGAAAGTGAAAGCAAATACTCCCTATCTTCACATTACATAAATTTCCATGTCTAAGGAGGATGTTTTTCAGGAGTGCTGAGAAATCCAGGCAGGATTCATTTCCCCACCATTTTCTACTCCTAGCATGCATTAGAATCACCTGGGAACACTCAGATTGCTAGTGTCCCCTTTGGACTTTCTGATTCAGTCCTTCAGAGGTGTAGCCTGAGAACCTGCATTTTCCAACAAGTCCCTAGCTCATGCCGATGCTGCTGGTCAAGGACCACACTTTGAAAACCAGTGCACTGCAATGACCAGAGAAGTGGTTTCAGGTTCTGTGGCACGTGAAAATTAAAAAATCTTAAGAGCCTCAGTTTTCTTTCTTTAAACTTTTTATTTTATATTGAAGTATAGCCGATTAACAACGTTGTGATAGTTTCAGGTGCACAGCAAAGCCACTCAGCCATACATATACACGTATCCATTCTCCCCCAGACTCCCCTGCCATCCAGCCTGCCACATAACATTGAGCAGAGTTCCCTGTGCTATACAGTAGGTCCTTGTTGGTTAGCCTTTTTAAACATAGCAGCGTGAACATGTCAATCCCAAACTCCCTAACAACTACCCCTTCCCTCCACCCTTCCTCCCCGGAAGAATGAACCATAAGTTCATTCTCGAAGTCTGTGAGTCTGTTTCTGTTTTGTAAATACGTTCATTTTTATCATTTCTTTTTAGATTCTGCATGTAAGCGATATCATACAATATTTCTCTTTCTCTGACTTAACTTCACTCAGTATGACAATCTCTAGGTCCATCCATGTTGCCGCAAATGGCATTATCTCATTCTTCTTGTATGGCTGAGTTCCATACATTCCACTGTTCCATATATTCCACTGTATATATGTACCACATCTTCTTTATCCGTTCCTCTGTCAGTGGACATTTAGGTTGCTTCCATGTCTTGGCTATTGTAAACAGTGCTGAAACGAACACTGGGGTACATATATCCTTTCAGACCATGTTTTTCTTCAGATATATGCCCAGGAGTAGGATTGCAGAGTCATACGGTAGTTCTATTTTTAGTTTTTTAAGGAACCTCCATACTGTTCTCCATAGTGACTGTACAATCCCACCAACAGTGTAGGAGGGTTCCCTTCTCTCCACACCCTCTCCAGCATTTATTGTTTCTAGATTTTTTGATGATGGCCACTTTGACCAGTGTGAGGTGATATCTCACTGTAGTTTTGATTTGCATTTCTCTAATCATTAGCGATGTTTAACATCGTTCATGTGCCTCTTGGCCACCCGTATGTCTTCCTTGGAAAAATGTCAATTTAGGTCTTCTGCCCATTTTCTGATTGGGTTGTTTGTCTTGATGATATTAAGCTGCATGAGCTGTTTGTGAATTTTGGAGACTAATCCCTTGTTGGTCACGTCATTTGCAAATATTTTTCTCCCAAGCTGTGGGTTGTCTTTTCGTTTTGTTTATGGTTTCCTTTGCTGTGCAAAAGCTTTTCCTAGTTTTTATAAATGGATGATTAGATGTAGGGACTGGAATGGGCCTTGATGTCATTACTTCACACTAAATCATATGACAGTGATCAAACTGATAGAGAGTTAATAGTTTTGTACTCTATATCAACCGTATAGATACACCTGAGGTTCAGTTTGGCACCATAAATATTAAATAATAACATGGATAAAATAACCACTTACTGAGTTGGAGAATTTAAAAAAATGATTAATGAAAATCACCTTGCTCTTTAGTGAACTAATGACAGATAGATCTTTACCTTTGGTCAACAGAATTTACCTGACTGTGCAGTGTCTAAAAATATTTGTACACTATTGACTGGAAAATGGTTACACTGACACAGAAGAAATAACAGAGGCTCAATTGAGGGCACTTGAACTTTATTCATAGTATCACCTTGCCCAATATACTGACCCTGCATGAAACTGTATTTCTTTTCACCATAACTAGGCTCAAATCTTATTTTAGAATAACAGCATTAATCAAAGAGCTTCTGAGCTTGCAATTTACCAGTATGAGCCTCTAACATGTCCCCATTTTCTGAACTTGAAAGATAAAGAAAAGTTTATAACATATTGCCCCCAAACAATCTTTCTTACATAAGAAGAAAAGAACACAGAAATTGTGCCTTAAGTCATTTACGTTTTTAATTCTAGAGGTCAATCAAAACTAAAAGAAAAATACTTAAATGCATACTGGTTTTTACATCAGTTTTTAATAGCATATTTAACATGTCCTATCTTCTAATAAATCCTAACCATTCCACAAAAGCCCTCAAAATGTCTTTATTTCTGTAAAAAAATCACCCGAGAAAGCTGCTTTTCTCTTATCCAGGTCTCAGAAAAATGTCTTACACACAACAAGCTAACCTCACCTCTTCACAGATATTTCCTGCCAACCCCATTGATTTCACTGAGGGCTCCTGGGTCTGCAGAATAAAAAGCAGCCCAGATGGTTTTCAAAAGTAGAAATGGGATCTGACTTTTAAGTGTCTAAATTAGATGAGCCAGACACATCCTACCCTCCACGCTGAACAAAGAGCAAATCAGCACAACTGCTTCATGAAAACTTCAAAAGCCTGCCTCTGTCACTTGAGGTATAGGTACTTCCATTCCACAGAATGGAAGTCGCATGTATCCAGTTATGGCAGAGCTCTAGAACGAGAAATAGAAGGGACAGAAAAAATCAATTTATTGAACACTCTGACCCAACTTTGAAATGTAATGCAGCACAAATAACTCAGCACAAACTTTTAACAAAGGTCCCTGATCAGCCTACAAACTGTCTTTGGCTATAATATAGAGCAAAAAGGCAAAGGATCGGGGACTTCCCTGGTGGCACAGTGGTTAAGAATCCACCTGCCAATGCAGGGGACACAGGTTCGAGCCCTGGTCCGGGAAGATCCCACATGCCGCAGAGCAACTAGGCTTGTGTGCCACAAGTACTGAGCCTGTGCTCTAGAGCCCGCGAGCCACAACTACTGAGCCTGTGCTCTAGAGCCCGCGAGCCACAACTACTGAATCCCTCGCGCTTAGAGCCCATGCTCCACAACAAGAGAAGCCACCACAATGAGAAGCCCGCGCGCCGCAAGGAAGAGTAACCCCGGCTCGTCACAACTAGAGAAAGCCCTTGCACGGTAACGAAGATCCAATGCAGCAGAAATAAATAAATAAATAAATGAATAAAATTTTAAATGGCAAGGGATCAGGAATTAGTGATTATCTAACTGGTTTGATCTACACAGATGTCCCAGATTTTAACCCAAACAGAGCTAAGTCAGGGTTTTGGGGGTGGATTTTATTTGTTTTAACTGCAAAATTTCTCTCATGAGAACTAAACTAGTACACCCCAGTGATCATTTTTAATGTTGCCTCCTAAGATTATGTGGTTTTTAAAGTCCTTTCAAATCAGCAGTTAAACTGACCCTGTAAACACAAGTGAAACTGTGAGCTTTCCCACCAGACTCACATTGTCTTGGAGGTTGGGATTGTATTTTATTCATCTATCTAAAGGGCCTAGAACTTCCTGGCACAGAAATGATGGTTACTAATTATTTAAAGCATGAGGGAATAGACACACAAAATACTGAATAAATTGAGAAAAGTAACCTATGCATATAATATAAAATGGAGAAATTCCAGAAATAGAATTTTCCTGAATGGTTTAAAATATAAGTTCTAGAACACTGGGAGATAGGATAAGTTCTCTATTCTCTGATTTCTACTATTCCAATAATCAATCTGAGGCCCCCTTTAATTGTCATCATATGCCAGAGAGAAGAAGAATTTATTTGCAATTGGAATATGACAAAACAAGGCTTTTTAAAAAAAGTTCCACAGAAGCATTCTCTAATACCAGAAATATTAGAATATTAGTTGGCATAAAGAAATGTAATTGGCATTAACTAAGGATTTGATATTCTTTTTTTAGGATATTTAAAGGTTTTTTTAATTATGTAAGTTTCAGGTGTTCAGCATTATAATTGGACATCTGGATGCACTACAAAGTGGTCACCAGTACAAGTCTAGTTGCCATCCATCACCATGCAGTTGACCTCCTCACCCATTATGCCCAAATTTGATATTCTGGTTGCCACCTAGCCTAGGTATTCACTGTCTCTTTTTTCATGGCTTGGTGTGTGTTTGTTCAGTAACATTCTGGTGTCCTGGCATGCAGGGAAGTGTTGCTGGCCACGCAATCAGCGTGTCTGTCTTCTACAGTTGAAACAAAAAGGGCCTGGGCTTCCTTCCTTACCCAAAAGAAAATTTAAGTATAGCTTATATTCCTTTGCATGCTTTTTGATATAGTTATAATGTACATGCAGGATTAATAGAATTAATGTAATGCTTATTTTTTAAGGATTATTCTTAATTTTTTAACACTTTTCTCATGTTATAAAGTATATATTTTTGGCAAGAGAATCATAACTAAAAGTTTAAGGTGTAATCATGACCACTTTTCTAGTATGAGAAGAGTACTGAATACAAATTAAGAGAAAAATATGCAGGTGAAAAAGTCTTATTTTTTTATCTACCCATGTAGCTTTCTAGGGAGAGTAGGCCTTAGTAAGTCCCAAGGAAAATTCAAGAGGCAAAAATACTGAAGCCCAGGGTACTGGGACACCCTCCTCCAATGTAGGCTACCTCATCTCCTCTCCCTCCCTCCAGACCTCATACATAATAAGGTGGGGGTCAAAAGAGATTTTGAAAAGCAAAGTGTTCAAGAGGAATCCCAAGCCATTTTCTGTGTGGTATGTGGTATAAGCCCTCTCCTTTTCCAAGTCATCAGGAAATTCCACATTGCTCAATGCTCTTATTTTACTGGTTTCTCTTATGGTATCCCAAAGAATGGGATGCGGTAGCCACTGGCTGCCAAGTTTTATGTGTGCAGGGAAATCTTACTTGATTTTTATGAAAAGGAAATGGCTTTAAATGACCAATGGATATGAAACATGTAAAAATGCCTGAGCCTTGCCTTGCATTTAATTGAGTATTGTGGACATTTACTAACATACCCAAGTGTACACAGACCAACTGTTTTTTAAACACCAATGCAATGTGACAAGTTTAATAATTCTTATCACATTTACAAGAAGTTCAATTATATGCTCAGAAATGGCGAAAATTTCTTTTCAATATCTGGGCAATGTCGAGGTAATCTGCCAAAACTGGCTAATACTTTGGTTTCCAAAGTGTTAAAATTTGCTCTATCAATTTTAAGTCTCCCTATTTTTAAACCATTTTTGAGACAAATGAACTGCATTTGAAAATGAAACTCAAGAGTTTCATAGAGTCCCAGAATTTGAAAACAACTTTGCTAGGTGGTAGGGGGCAGTGAGGAATGGTACAGGACACTCCGCCTTCCTTTCTCTTTGATCTGCACACATCAAAGACTCTAGTGGTTAAAAGCATGGATTCTGAAGATAAAGTGCTTGGGCTTAAGTCTCACTTCTGTCTTTTACTAAATGTGATGTTCAGCAAGTTTCTTAACTTCTCAGTGCTTTAGTTTCCCCATCTATAAAATGGGGTGGAGGGGGTGTGGAAACAGTACTTATCTCATAGGGTTGTTGTAAGGATTCAATGAATTAACATACATAAAACACTGAGAATAGAGCCTGGCACACTTTAAGTACTATATATACATTCTTACTTGATTAAATACCAGTCACTAGCTTCAAGATCTACATGGACACTTGTACCCTTCTCCCTGGCCTAAGACTCCAGTTTGCAGGGTTAACTCATGGTGTTACTCGGTATAAAGACAGCAGCTGTAGGGACCCTGTGTATTTTCAGAGAACTCATCCCTCTAAATCTTATGTAATTTACAGTTAAATCATGCTTTAGAAATAAAACTGTCCAATTTGAAAAGGCAAGGAAGGGAAATTTAAATGTATTTCACAAGCTACTCCAGAGTCAACTCACTCTACTAAGGAATTAGTGTTGTAAGTATAGAATGTGATTATTAGAGTATCACTCTGATTTAACATACATGGTATGCCCTCAAATCACATATTCTCTGTTCCATTGTCCATAAGCTTCTGTTCACCCAGAATGTCCTCTTTGAGGTGAGCATGTGATCCAGTACTGACCAACCAAAGAAATAAATCCAAAATTGGGTATATGACACAAGGCTTTTTAAATGGGGTTCTCTCTGGGGCTTTGCAGCCAGAGCTATAAAGGAATCTCCTCAACTATCCCTTACTTGCCTACCTCTGTTCTAACTGTGGGCTGGAAGGACTTGGAGTGGCCAACAACCATCTGTTCCAACAAACTAGAAAAACGTTCTTCAGAATGAAATCAATGCTCAGAGGAATGTGGTGTCAAGACATGGAGAGTAAGATAGAGCCAGAGCCAAAGAGCAAGAGAGCCAGAGAATGAGAGAGAGAGAGAGAAACATGACATTCTTAAGCCCCTGGATTCAGCCATGTCTGAAATGAGAAAAAACCCTGAAATTTTCAGGTAAATAATCCAGTAAATCCCATTTTTCACAGAGGCTACTTTGGTTTGAGTTGTGTTTCTGTAGCATGAAACAAAGAGTTCTAATATACATGCCCATCTGGGTAACCCTAACATTGTCAACAATTTAATTAATACATAAAAATAAACAATTTAATTAATAAATTAATCCTAACATTGTCAACAATTTAGTTAATAAATAATTAATAAATAATTAAGTTTAATAAATAAATAAATAACTTAATAGATTGCTGCAAGTAGTTCCCTAGAGCACCCTGGATAGGAATAGGGACAGGGTGCAGATCAACAGTGTAACAGCTCTCTAATGGATCACTGTCTCTAAATTCCTCCTCCTGACTCAAAAAGGTAGCAAATGATAAAGGTCTTTGGAAGATTGCTCTATCTTCTTTCCCTGCTTCTCACATGCTCCCACATCACTGTAATGACAGACCCTCACTGCTCACAGCACCACCGAGAATTGGACCCCTACCACATCGTTGCTGCTGTTGCTTCTATGCCCGGAATAAGGCTGATCCACAGTAAACTCCTCCCCTAGATGGGGGCCAGGCTCTGGATATATATAGCCCATAAAGATCTGGTGTGCTGGGAATCTGGGAAGATTAAGGTGTCTCACGAGACATTCCTGGGCTCTTCTCTACAAGTGCTCCTTTGGTTGCCCTGCTCTCACCACCATCAGCCAACACACCACACACTTTTCTCTTAGTGAGCCTTCAGGCTCTCTTTCCTGCCCTCTTGACAACCAAGTGTTTGGGTTTTTTTCTTGTTTGCCTATTTACCAGGGAATAGCTGTGAGAAGCCCCAAGTCCAAGGTGGGGTTGAGGATCTTTTCTCACCTACTATGTCTCTACACATTCAATGCCAGAACAGAAAATTCAGCCCCTTCTGTTTCTCCTGAGAGGTTATTACCCTTATTTTCTAGCCCCTACATTTAGATCCTAAGCAATTGCATGCAAGTATAACATCAACATATTTTAAGGATTTTGCTACATATTACTATAAACATCTACTATATTCATCAATGGCTGATATGAAGGAATCTAAAGTATATAAATGGTTCCTGCCTTCATTTCACAGTGTAACTATAAAAGATGAAAAGAATCAGAAAACAAGTACTAATCTATAAGCCATGAATTTTTACATAAAAGCATGTTGAATCCAACAGATCCTTTATTTTTTTAAGATAAATATATCTCCAGAACTTTAATATCCCCCAATTCTCAGGCGTTTGTTTGGCACCAGTAGTAGACTGTATGCAAGATTCATTTGCTCACCAAGAAGCTCAGAATACCACATTGACCTTACACAGTATGCATTGCAGAATCATGTGAGACAGTTCCTTAAAATAAATCTCTATATGTCTTAATTCAGGCTGCTATAATAAAAATACCACAGACTAGGAGGCATATAGAAAAATTTATTTCTCATAGTTCTAGAGGCTTAGAAGGCAAAGATCAAGTTGCCAGCCAATTTGCTTCCTCTTCTTGGTATGCAAATAAGCATTTTCTTGCTGTATACTCACATGGTGGAAAGAGAACTATGGTCTCTTCATCATCTCATAGGGCACTAATCCCATCATGGAAGTGCCACCCTCATGACTTCATCTAAACTTAATTATCTCCCAAAGACCCCCACCTCCAAATACTACCACATTGGAGATTAGGACACAAACATTCAGTACATAGCTATACAGAACCCTAATACAAATTGTCAAGTCATAATAGTTTAATTCTGTGAATGCTGAGGATTTGGAGTTGTTAGAAACAGAGCTTAAAGGTAACTGGGCTTCAGCAAAGACAAAGAGAAATTAATATGACATATTTTTATTAAACCAACATTTATCAAGCACCTACTTATTTTAAGGTAAAAGCTAGATTCTGGGAATTCATAAATGAATAAGATACTTTTTTTATAACTTAAAAATTTTTTTATTATAATATAGTTGATTTAGAATATTAGTTTCAGGTGTACAACACAGTGATTCAATATTTTTATAGATTATACTCCATTTAAAGGTATTATAAAATATTGCCTATATTCCCTGTGGTGTAGAATATATCCTTGTATCTTATTTATTTTATACATAGAAGTAGGGGATTAAGAGGTACAAACTATTATCTTTCATTTCCCCCTCTTCCCTCTCCCCACTGGTAACCACTAGCTTGTTCTGTGAGTCTGTTTCTGTTGTAATATTCGTTCATTATATTTTTTAGATTCCACATATAAGTGATAACACAGTATTTGCCTTTCTCTGACTTATTTCACTAAGCATAATACCCTCTAGGTCCATCCATGTTGTTGCAAATGGCAAAATTTAATTCTTTTTTATGGCTGAGTAGTATTCCATTGTATATATACACCACAGCTTCTTTTTCCATTCATCTGCTGATAGAAACAGGTTGGTGCCATATCTTGGCTATTGTAAATAATGCTACCATGAACACTGGGGTGCATGTATATTTTCAAATTAGTGTTTTTGTTTTCTTCCAATATACACAAAGGAGTGGAACTGCTAGATGGTATGGTAGTTCTATCTTTAGTTTTTTGAGGAACCTCTCTATATTGTTTTCCACAGTGGCTACACCAATTTACATTCCCACCCACAGTGCACAAGTGTTCCCTTTCATCTACAACCTCACCAACATTTGTTATTTGTGCTCTTTTTGATGACAGCCATTCTGACAGGAGTGAGGTGGTATCTCATGGTGGGTCTCATTTGTATTTCTTGGATGGTTAGTGATGTTGAGCACCTTTTCATATACCTGCTGGCCATCTATATGTCTTCTTCGGAAAAATATCTATTCGGATCTTCTGCCCATTTTTTTATTGTGTTGTTTCTTTTATTGATATTGAGTTGTATGAGCTGTTCGTATATTTTGGATATTAACTTCTTATCAGTCATATCATTTGCAAATATTTTCTCCCATTCAGTAGGTTGTCTTTTTGTTTTGTCAATGATTTCCTTTGCTGTGCAAAAGTTTTTAAGTTTAATTAGGTTCCATTTGTTTATTTTTACTTTTATTTCTATTCATTTCCATTGCCCTAGGAGACAGAGCAGAAAGAAATATTGCTATGGTTTATGTCAAAGAGTATTTTGCCTATGTTTTCTTCTAGGAGTTTTACGGTTTCTGATCTTACATTTAGATCTTAAATCCATTTTGAGTTTATTTCTGTAAATCGTGTTAGAGAATGTTCTAATTTCATTCTTTTACATGTAGCTGTCCAGTTTTCCCAGCACCACTTTTTAATGAGACTTCTGTTCCCCACCATATATTCTTGCCTCCTTTATCTTTAATTAACCATAAGTGCATGGGTTTATTTCTGAGTTCTCTATTCTGTTCCATTGATCATTGTGTCTGTTTCTGTGCCAGAACCATACTGTTTTGATGACTATAACTTGTAGTATACTCTCAAGGCAGGGAACACGATACTTCCAGCTCTGTTCTGCTTTCTCAAGATTGTTTTGGTTATTCAGGGTCCTTTGTGTTTTCATGAGAATTTTAGAGTTATTTGTTCTTGTTCTGTGAAAAATGCCATTGGTATTTTGATATGGATTGCACTGAATCTATATATAGCCTTGGGTAGTATGGTCATTTTAACAATATTAATTCTTCCAATCTATGAACATGGTTTCCCATTTGTTCTGGTCATCTTCAATTTCATCAGTGTCTTATAGTTTATTGAGTACAAGTCTTTTACCTACTTAGATTTATTCTCAGGTATTTTATTCTTTTTGATGTGATGGTAAATGGAATTTTTTTCTTAATTCTCTTTCTGATAGCTCATTCTTAGTGTACAGAAATGCAACAAATTTCTGTATATTAATTTGTATCCTGCAAATTTACTGAAGTCATTGATAAGCTCTAGTAGTTTTCTTGTGGCATCTTTAGGATTTTCTATGTATAATATAATGTCATCTGCAAACAGTCACTTCTTTTTTTCCGATTTGGATTCCTCTTATTTCTGTTTTTGTTTGTTTGTTTTCTGACTGCTGTGGCTAGGACATTCAATACTTTGTTGAATAAAAGTGGCAAGAGTGGGAATCCTTGTCTTGTTCTGGCTGGCCCTGGTCTGGTTGGTTGCCAGGCCCTGCCTTCTGCTAAGACTACCAGCTGCTGATTGGCAGGGCTAGGTTACAAGTTGTCTGGCTGCCAAACCTTGGTGGGGCGGAGGGAGGGGGATGGTCCCAGGACTAGTGGTGGCTCACTGGTGGGCAGTGTCAGGTTCTGGGATCAGCAGTTGTGGGGCTGGAGTTCCCTGATCTATTATCGGCTTGCTGGTGGATAGGGCAAGTTCCTGAAACATCAGGCTGCCAGTTCCATGGTGTGTTCCAAAGCTAGTTCTGGCCCGCTGGTGAGTGAGGCTGGATCCTGGGGTGGCTGGCTGAGGAGTCTATGCTCTCTCAGAGTTGTACTAGCCTGCTGGTGGATGGGGCCAAGGGATCAGGGAGTCCGGGGGCTTGTGCTGACTTACTGGTAGGTGGAGCCAGGTCCCAGGGTCTCTGGCTGCTGGGTCCTGGGTGTCCTGCAGTTGGTGTTGGCCCACTACTTGGTGGAGCTGGATCCTGCAGCTGCTGAGGGACCCAAGGTGTTCCATAGCTGCTGTTGGCCTGCTGGTGGGCAGAGTTGGGGTCCTGGGGGCTCTCAGGGCTGGTACTATCCTCTGGTATATTTGCTGGATCCTGACAAGGCAGGATGTGGGACTGGGGCTGGTGTCTGCCCACTGGTGGGTGGAGTCAGGTCCCAGGCAATGCTGGGGCTGGTACTTGCCCACCGGTGCATGAAGCCAAGTCCTGGGGCTCATGCCTGACCACTGCTGGGTGGACCTGGGTCAAGGGTTTCTGACTGCAGGGTCTGCAAGTCCTGGAGCTGAGAGATACACTCTTTATATGAATACACTCACTGTATATAGAATAGCACAGAAAAATGAAAACCAAATTCTGGAGAGTGAATAGATGTTTGTGGAAGACTTCTTTTTTTTTTTTTTTTTTTGCGGTACGTGGGCCCCTCACTGCTGTGGCCTCTCCCGTTGCGGAGCACAGGCTCCGGACGCGCAGGCCCAGCGGCCATGGCTCACGGGCCCAGCCATTCCGCGGCATGTGGGATCCTCCCAGACCGGGGCACGAACCCGCGTCCCCTGCATCGGCAGGTGGACTCTCAACCACTGCGCCACCAGGGAAGCCCTGTGGAAGACTTCTTAATGGCTACAAACTTGATGGCTGGAGGCAGGGAAGAGCATTCTAGGCAGAATGAGTAGCATATGCAAATAAATGAATGGGTAAGAATGCATGGACCATTCAGGAAATGGCAGGAACACAGATATGTGTGGCTGAAATATTAACTGCTTATGAGAAAGTCACTGAAACTGAACTGAAGGGTAGCCTGGACTGGAAATATAAACACATGTTAGGAAATAGCTTTAAATGGTGATGAATAAATAAATTAGGGTCATGTCATAAGGCTTTTAAAATTAAGATGTGGTTGGCAATAGTAATAGCATAAGAGTAATATTATAAATTTGGTGTTTTAAGGTGGGTCTAGGAGTAAAATTCATAATGGATTGGAGTGTGTGTGTTTATTGGGGCAGGGTTGCTAGAGAGATGTGTAATCCTTTAGGAGTACACACATGAAGCAGCTAAAGACCTGAATTCTGTTGATAGCCATGGACAAAGAAAGGAAAGAAGAACCCAGGAGATATTTCAAATGTTGTTGTTTTTTTTAATGGTAGGTCTTGACTTTGATTAAATAGGCACAATGAAGGAGGAAAAGATGTCAAAGAGAGCTTCAAGATTTTTAGCCCTGGAAACTGAAGTAATGACAAAAAATACAGAAGAACAGTATGATCATAAAAGAAGGGAAAGCGATTTAGTGAGGAAGAGGATGGACTCAATGTTGGACATGCTGAGTATGAGGGGATGGCAGCACTGATACATGTAAATGGTGTCCATATGATAAGAATCAGTCACATCTTGACCTAAGAAAGCCATTTATAAAGACACAACATGAAAAATATAACTGATAATATGTGAGGTTTTTAACACGTTTATGAAGAGGGATAGTGACAAATTTTAGCAATATTTCCTCTATTTAAAATGGAGTTTTAAAACTATTAATGCAATATTCAGTCCAAAGCACTAATGTGGATTTTTAACAGCAATCCCTATGTGCAGACTTTTGATGAATAAACAAACCATTTAATACACAGTATATTGTGATGCACTGACTTTATTTTGTATCAGTGCTAAAGAAACTATACCCAGAATCAGAAAATAGATCTTTTAAGTGAACTGGGAGTCTTACGACAAAATGTACACTGAAATCTCATTCCATCATCTGAAATTCATAGAGATTACCTACACAGGAAATAAAGCACTGTATATATTTGTATCAAATTCAAAGAAAGGAAACTATTCCATAAAGTCATCACAATAATTGACCTAGACTTTATGAAATAGTAACATCAAGGTCACTAAATGCTAGAAAAGAAACTTTATCTATATCCTTTTATTAAATACATTCCAGATTTCTCTATTTCATCGCTATGATTTATTAAAAAGATATTCTTAATTTGATACCATTTTACCCTATATATTTTAAATATTCAAAATAATTATGATAATGCATACTTATATTAAATCATCATGAATCTAAAATATATAAATGAATGTTTATTTCAGACTTCATCTGCACCACTGACTCTGCCTCATAAACATATATATATGTA
The DNA here is from genome assembly GCF_949752795.1 of Hyperoodon ampullatus. Taxonomy (NCBI): domain Eukaryota; kingdom Metazoa; phylum Chordata; class Mammalia; order Artiodactyla; family Ziphiidae; genus Hyperoodon; species Hyperoodon ampullatus. The sequence goes on along the minus strand of NC_136922.1, from coordinate 55,153,359 downwards.
AATTAGAGAATGTTTTATAGTCTTTTGTTTAAAAAAAACAGCTTCCAAGGAACATCTCAGATTATTACAAATTCACCTCAATTGTCTACAGTCGTATAATATGATAATTGACATTTATTCTCATAGTCCAAGTCTCCTCTAAGATCATGACAGATGTAATCAGTCAGGCTATTGTTGTCAGTACTTCTTAGTTTGGCAGTTGATACTCTGTGCATTTCATGGCATATTCTCCCATTAAACCAGAGTTTACACCTCAAATCAAGAGACAGTAATTGCTAACAGAATCATCAACATCCCAGGCTTCCAAGGCAAGATGCCTCATACCCAAGCTGCTAGTGCCCTACCTCTCTAGGACCCATAACAGTCAGGGCTCCAGAAGAAGGCAGAATCCCAGGTAAATGGCTCAATTAAAAAGTTTAATGAAAGGAATATTTATAGAGGTATGGCCCAAATTAAAGGAATCCACAAAAGAGGTTGAAGCTCCCAGAGGCTAGCAGAAGAAAGCCAATACCACCACTAGGTCTAAAGGTGCAAGAGGAGGAAACAGTTTTATAGGAGCCCAGTGAGAGCTGGACCATGGAGGAGGGGCCACACAGCCAGTCTGGTAGAAAGACATAGTCACGGACACCCAAAAGGAGGAAGCACGCAAAGAGGAAGCAAGCAGGAAACAACACATTGATTTCTCCTCCTCCGGTCCTCTTGCCTGCCATTGCCCCCCAGTAGCTGAACTAGAAGCCAGCTGGCAGTGGAACCAAAGAAAAGCACAAAATGTCTTAGGAAGGCAGCTGACAGGGGGTAACCAGCCTGACTCCCTTTTTAGGTCCTGCCATTCTCAGAATGCTTCCAAAGGGACTGGTTATTAGAACCCCTTTAACCTGAATCCTGTCCTTCTCATCTGGGAGAAATTAACCCCATCCTATGTGGTCTTCAACACCAAGCTGCAAATTCCATCCTTCTCCCTTACAGGGCAAGCCAGTCTCTCCTTAAAGACCTATGTCTCCCTGAGGGCTCTCTCTTCAATGGTTCCTAAAACCAAACAGGCTGTTAATCCCCAGAGGGTACAAGGAATCTCAGAACAGAAATACCTGGTCTTTCGACTTAGTGAGCAAATAAATTTGAGTGTGTTTGGACTGGGATTGAGATATAAACTTTTTTCTCCACAGGAGTAAGAATAAGACAAATTGGTATCTCTCAGTATGTTAAAACTGCCCTGCAGGAGAGGATTTGTAGAGGCCCTATTCACACAAGGGTAGACAGCTGAACCTACACATGAGGCAAGCAGCTCACATGGTAGAATGTGAAGAAACACACAAGGGAATGATTGCACAGTACACATTATCCACGAGCTTCCTGAAGCTGTTAGAATATAAAAATATTTCACAACACTCTCAAATACATCAAGAGGTTTGTTGGTTGACTCTCTTGAAGTCCTCATATTTTCCTGCAGAGTTTGTAATAACCTACCATTTTATGTGTTTTACCTTCCAATTAATTGGTTTCGACCAGTATTTTGAAAAGTATCAAACCCCCATCCAAAGAATTTTAAAGGGTTTTCCTTTTCCTTCTCTTTTTCTCTATAGAAAAACACACAGAGCTGAGATATTATGGGTTAAGTGTGATTTGGCATTTGGAACTAAGCGCTGAATTCCACATCAGGAATGAGTACAAGAGAAAAAAGATAAAGTTTCCAAGGGCTGTCACCAATAACAGGACTAAATTCCCCAGAATTTTATTAATGACCTTGAACAGTTATAAGAGTTCATGTTCAAATATACACTTACAAGTAAAATTGTAGATCATGTGTCCATTTATAAGAAGACATGATTTTTGTGGCCTCTTCTCTCCAACTATAATACTCCAATATATTGTATAGTCAATACTAGTATATTTATACTGGTATACTGGTATATAGTGGATATTATATACTGGTATATATATTGGATATTATAGTCCAACAATATTGCAACTATATTACTCCAATGGTCTCTTACCCCATCAGTAAAAACTTTTCAATTATGAATCATTTATAATTTGTAGGTGATTAACATACACAACTATCATTTGCAAATACCAAAGGCAAAATATCAATTTAGGGTGAGAGCCATCGAATATATGGTAGTGATTTTAAATAAATATATATAAATATACACACATATATATATTTTATATTTGTATAAAATATTTCTCACTAATTTTAATTAGAGAAGAGCAAGTGTGTCAAATCTTACAAAATTTTCATTCACCTAATAAGGAGTTGACCAAAAGTTTATACTACAGCTGAATTTTTAAGTTCTGCCTTTTTTAAAATTGTTTTTGTTCACTTTTCTTTCTTGTATTACAAATATCATACCATCTTTCACTTCTGTGTGGGAATATTTGTTAAGCTATTTGCCCACGTCTGTGAGCGTTCATTTCACTAAAGTGATATAGAAGTCCACTTAATCAGACACACATGGGCTTCAGTATGTCACTAAAGGCTGACAGGCTGACACGGGCATCACTGCCAACCACCAACTCTTTTTTTTTTTTTTAACATCTTTATTGGAATATAATTGCCCTACAATGGTGTGTTAGTTTCTGCTTTATAACAAAGTGAATCAGTTATACATATACATATATCCACATATCTCTCCCCTCTTGCATCTTCCTCCCTCCCACCCTCCCTATCCCACCCGTCCAGGTTGTCACAAAGTACCGAGCTGATCTCCCTGTGCTATGCGGCTGCTTCCCACTAGCTATTTTACGTTTGGTAGTGTATATATGTCCATGCCACTGTCTCACTTTGTCCCAGCTTACCCTGCCCCTTCCCCGTATACTCAAGTACATTCTCTAGTAGGTCTGTATCTTTATTCCCGTCTTGCCCCTAGGTTGTTCATGACCAATTTTTTGTTTGTTTGTTTGGATTCCATATATATGTGTTAGCATACGGTATTTGTTTTTCTCTTTCTGGCTTACTTCACTCTGTATGACACTCTCAGTTTCGTTCCTTTTTATGGCTGAGCAATATTCCATTGTATATATGTGCCACATCTTCTTTATCCATTCATCTGCTGATGGACACTTCGGTTACTTCCAAGTCCTGGCTATTGTAAATAGAGCTGCAATGAACATTGTGGTACACGACTCTTTTTGAATTATGGTTTTCTCAGGGTATATGCCCAGTAGTGGGATTGCTAGGTCATATGGTAGTTCTATTTGTAGTTTTTTAAGGAACCTCCATACTATTCTCCATAGTGGCTGTATCAATTTACATTCCAACCAACAGTGCAAGAGGGTTCCCTTTTCTCCACACCCTCTCCAGCATTTATTGTTTGTAGATGTTTTGATGATGGCCATTCTGACCAGTGTGAGATGATATCTCATTGTAGTTTTGATTTGCATTTCTCTAATGATTAATGATGTTGAACATTCTTTCATGTGTCTGTTGGCAATCTGTATATCTTCTTTGGAGAAATGTCTATTTAGGTCTTCTGCCCATTTTTGGATTGGGTTGTTTGTTTTTTTGATATTGACCTGCATGAGCTGCTTGTATACTTTGGAGATTAATGCTTTGTCAGTTGCTTCATTTGCAAATATTTTCTCCCATTCTGAGGGTTGTCTTTTCATCTTGTTTATGGTTTCCTTTGCTGTGCCAAAGCTTTTAAGTGTCATTAGGTCCCATTTGTTTATTTTTATTTCCATTTCTCTAGGAGGTGGGTCAAAGAGGATCTTGCTGTGATTTATGTCAGAGTGTTCTGCCTGTTTTCCTCTTAAGAGTTTTATAGCGTCTGGCCTTACATTTAGGTCTTTAATCCATTTTGAGTTTATTTTTGTGTATGGTGTTAGGGAGTGTTCTAATTTCACTCTTTTACATGTAGCTGTCCAGTTTTCTCAGCACCACTTATTGAAGAGGCTGTCTTTTCTCCACTGTATATTCTTGCCTCCTTTATCAAAGGTAAGGTGACCATATGTGGGTAGGTTTATCTCTGGGCTTTCTATCCTGTTCCATTGATCTATATTTCTGTTTCTGTGCCAGTACCATACTGTCTTGATTACTGTAGCTTTGTAGTATAGTCTGAAGTCAGGGAGCCTGATTCCTCCAGCTCCATTTTTCTTTCTCAAGATTGCTTTGGCTATTCAGGGTCTTTTGTGTTTCCATACAAACTGTGAAAGTTTTTGTTCTAGTTCTGCAAACCACCAACTCTTGAGCATATAGACCAAGGGAAAATGGCAGCCTCAGTACATATTTCAAAAATTAACATTTTTTTGATATGTAAATAATCGATTCTCAATATTCATGTAGTTATGTCCTGTAAAGTCACGTTGAACACATTAAGCACTAAGCCACTGCTCCCAGGGGAAACACAGGGTTGGGTTTCTGCAAGCCTCTGATCACAACCTTTTCATCAACCAGTCATTACACCACCTTGTTCTATGTATGTTTCCATTTAATGACACTTATTTAATACATATTGGTTCACTAACATTGACCTCATGGCCAACAGCATGATAACTCAGGCCTGAATGAAGCTTATCTAACACTCATATTTTCTCCATATGGTACATCATAGCCTCCCTATGCTTAGGGACACTAGACAGTACTTTATCACTAGGCCTGGGGACTCTCTTCAACAGTGAAATCACCAACAAAAATGTGAAAAACATGCCATTAAATTAGACCACAAAAAGCCCCACTTGCTTACAGTGTAAGAGCTGAAATAAGGAGACATCACCTTATTTGGCCTCCGCTGGAAACTGAGCACCTTGGGCGACTCAAATTTTTTCTCACTCTGTGCATGTCTGACAGTGACCATGAAAACACCTTGAGTAGATTGATTTCAGGGTTGTTAAGAAATTCAAGTGAGTAAGCAAATTCTCAAATACAAAATCTGTGAACAATGAGGATCAACTGTTATATAAAATATATATACAATATACTTGAATTTTTTAATATCTGATATAGTTGGACTGCACAAAACTTCTGCATTACTGTTAGTGTGCAACGGGTATGTTTCAACACCCTGTGATTGAAAGAGGACTAGATATTGTTGCTATAAACCACACCTCCACTTCACATAGCATGTGGTTATCAACGCTGCATTACATCCCTTGGAAAAAGAAGGAACTTCAGTTGGCTGGGAGATCAGAACAGAGAGTGGGTGGGGGTTCAATGGATTGTGGTTATTTTTATATAGCGAATATGTTTGGCTTTGTAGGTATACAAGAGCAGGATTTCTGGGAAGGATGGCAATAAGCATTTTCTGGGAAAGACTGTACAAGGTGACATACTGAGTCATGGCCAGAAGCAGAGAGAAGTTTCCCAGAGAGACTTTGTGAGGCTCTGGGCTCAGAGCCAGGTGACACATGGGTAACATCGGAGAGGAGACCATTTTTCCCTGTTCTGTTTACTCCTGCTGAAACTGACCAGTACTTCTGCTCTCTAAGGACCAGATGTTTGGTAGCATCTGGAACTGGCACTTGGAATGAACATTAGTTTTCTCAGGGCCGACAGGGAGAGTAGAAAGCCTTCATCAAGGCTTCACTTTGACAAATGAGAAACAGAACAAGAGGGAAAGACCTGGTGAGAGGCAAAGCAATCAATTCTAGCTTTCTGAATTCATCCCCTAGACAAACAATTCTTTGGGGTTAAATAACTGGGAACATTCTGAGGGTCATTTTCTGACAACCAGGTCAGTGGGACTTTGTACTACCATAATTTGGCCCTTTAAGTAAATTCAGCATCTGGTCTATCTGGAATACGCAGAGGAGAATGTCCCTGGTATGAAGTTGGATCAGGCTTGAGAACAGGCCTTTAGATTGATCAAAGAGAACCTTGCTTGTTAAATATTGAGAAAGTTCTATCAATGGCTTGTTAGATCATGCTGGAAAAAGTCAGACTGCTGACAAAATGGAGCTAGCAAATGATATTATTTCAAGAAATTGAGCAAAGCCCCCAGAGAACACTTCTATTGGCTGATGGGAATTCACACTCAAGAGGAGAATTTTTACAATTAGAATTAGGAAGACTTACTTATGTCTCTGGGTGACAAACTGCAAGTTGCTGATAAGGAGGGAGAAGTTAAAAATATGAGAGAAAGGAAATAAAGAAAATAAGTATTAAATTACCTCTCATTTTTAAGTGTATGTACTATAAACAATAGAACTGCAAAAGGATAGAGTCCTTCATTTATGTATTTGCTCACTCAAACAATCTTCAGAGGGCACTAATTTGTGCAAGGCACTGGGCTAGACACAGTGATACCAGAATGAATGGAAAGAGACAGAATCCCCACCCCTGTGGAGTTAACAGGTCACAGGGCAATAAAGAGGCAGGTGAAATGCAGTGTGACAGGTACAGAGACATTGGAAATACCGAGCTTGAAGCAAATAAGAAAGGTGTCTATTTCACCTGAGGGATCAAGGAGAGCATCTTACAGGAAGGGACAGGTCACCTGTAACCTTGACAAAGGTAGGAGTGATCCAGGCATGGAAACGGGAAAAGAGGATTCTGTGTAGTAAATAGGCAGTGGTTTAGATGGGTGAAGAGGATTCTGGGTAGTAAATGTGCAGTGGCTTAGATGGGTGAGGCCAAGGTGTACTAGAAAAGGAAGGAAGACAGCTGGTATATCTGGGAGGAAGAGCTTCAGGCTTGACGACAAGAGATGAGTTGGGAAAATAAGCAGGGGCCACGCGAGGTCTTGTAGACTACGTTAAGGAGTGTGGATGTCATTCAAAGAGTAATGGGAAGCTCTCTATGGATTTTAAATAGGGAAGTAATATAATCAGATTTGGGGTTTAGAAAGGTCACTGTCAGCAGCTTCATCACTGCAGTTTTCTAGTTAGAGACCTTGGTTGAAAGTGATCTTTATTTGAAAGCTCTGCATGTCAGAAGCATGTTTTGGTGTAGTATGCATTTTGTTAGTAACTTCTCATTATCGACCCTTGAAGAGGGTTGTTGAAGAACAAAGGAACAAAACCAAGGAGACACTAGTGATTAACAAGAGTCACAATTAAATCCCAAGGTCTCTGCACACTACCTAAGGGTCTAGTGTGAATAAATTTTTCTGATAGATTGCTACTGTAAATATTTTTTTCACATTCTCACAGCAGCATGATGCCAAGTTTTGTACTTCCATTATATGACCCTGATCTCAAAGTCAGGTCCTTGAGAATAAAGCAATATATAAAAGCAGGAATTTTGTAATGTATCTGCCTGAAATGGATCTTAAAAAGAAAAATAACAATACCCTTCCTGAGGTAAGGTCTTCAGGAAATTTTCTCATCCTGGGGACACTGGTAGAGATCCTTGGATATATTTCCCTCTTGTCTTATCTAGGTAGTCCTCCATGTTCTGCTATTTTTTTTTCATATTAACTGTTTGAAATGTGGAAATCAGTAAGGGCAGCTCACATGCTTTTACAAAGCAAAATTGCTTGCTGGAATTTTTCTTCATTATGCAAATTTGTTAATTAGTTCTACAATCCTCCTGCAAAAAGTTGCTAGGAAGAGCTCGTTACTTAAGGAATATGCACATGTTTGACATGTATGGACATGTGGATCTAACAAGACTTGCCACCTATATTTATGTTGTGATCCTCTCCCTTGTACACTACCCTGCCCCTCCCTTTCCCTACTTTGCCACTCACATATACACACACGGTCACATCAAACAAACCATTTCTACAAAGAAATCATCAGAGCTTGAAATCAAAGTATTTCTATCATATTCCACTTCAAATTAGTGGAGCAAAGGAATGGAACTACCCTTAAATCTTTGAATCATAAATGTTTCTTCTACCTCTATACTGAAGATCGAGAGCCACACAGATGTACCTGTAGCCAATAAAATCTGGACATGGAAAATTACAGCTTGGCAACCTCTTCAGGCTCTATTTGTATATGTGTATATACCTACTTCCTCTCGTGTCCCAACCATCCATAGCATGTTTTATATGTTTGTACCTTAATCTTTGGACCTAATTTTGGTATTTGTCACATTATGAATATTATGAATGAATATTTATGTAGTTTTTGCTTTAGGCCTAGAAACGTTCAGTTTACATGTATTTTCTAAAGAGAGATTAACATAATTGCACTTCAACTTCGATAACCATTTATTGGTTATTGGGATTTCCCTAAGTAGATATAAGTAACATTTTTAAAGAGTCCCCTTTTTCTTAAAGAAGTAGATGAAGGGCTGGTAGCTGTGTAATAAAATTTAAATGATCTCTGTGGAGGCACTATTTTGTTACATCTCAGTTTATGTTTTAATTGAAGAAAACAGCTGACAAACTAAATTGTTGCCAAATACATCAATTGGGTTATTGCTCTCTGTTGAAATTTCATTCAGGTGTTTTTGTTTTTGTTTTACCTGCAGTGTACAGTTTTCCCCTTTTATTTCTTTAAGACATGAGTGATACCCCATAAAAGTCAGATTGGAAAAATAACAACAACAATAGGAATGGTAATAACAGCAACCACACCCATTACAGGTATTTTTTCTGCTTTTGTTTTGTTTTGTTTTAAAGTCTTTATGAATTTGTTACAATATTGCTTCTGTTTTATGTTTTGGCTTTTCGGTGGTGAGGCATGTGGGATCTTAGCTCCCTGACCAGGGATCAAACCCATACCCCCTGCATTGGAAGGTGAAGTCCCAACCACTGGACTGCCAGGGAAGTCCCCCATTACAGGTTTGATGTTAACCATATGCCAATCCAGTCTTCCTCCACTTTATATATGAATGCAAATTCCTTTTCATAACCCAGTAAGGTCACACCTAATCTGACCTGACATCTTCACTTCATGACACACCTGGTCAAGGTCACTTTTTCCCTAACAGGCTGAAGACAAGATGTGAAGAGCGAAAGGCTATTTGTTAGGTTTCAGTTGAAAGGTTGATCAGACTGATCATGCCATCTGATTTAAGGCACTGTAGTTACTGTCTATATCCATGTCCTGTGTTATAGTTTTTACTTCCTGGCTATTGAAACAATTCAAAATTACATTATTTGCTTTCTTACTTGTTTTTTGCTTGTTTGTTCCCAATAAGGCTGTAAGCTCCACTGCTGTATTTCAGTGCCTAGCTTTATGTGTGGCACACAGTAGGTGCTCAATCATATCTGCTGAATGAATAATAACGGGCACCTCTCACCCAGTATCCTGTCTGAAAATGGGAAAAATAAGGCACAGAGGGCAGTATTTAATGGGCAGCATAGCTTGTATGGGGGGGTGGGGCACAGGTCTCTTTGCCCCCAAACCTTTGTTCCTCTGACTCAACCAGAGTGCCTCCAGGCAGGAGGGGCTTACAGTGACAGCCCCAGAAAAGATGGTTTGGCAGGAATATTCTGCCGTCAGATTTTGAGCTCTCCTGACTTCCCAACCACTATTTTGTGCTGAGAAAATGTGGACCCTGATTTATATGCAGCCATGAAAACAGGAGGGCTCTTAACCATCTCTTTACCCAGAGCTCTGAGCTGGGACAGTTTTTGACTCTTACTGACCTCCCTTGGCTTTTTTGTTCTCCGCTAAGGCCTAGGCAGCTCTGGGGGGAGCCAGGCCCTTGGTCTGAGTCAAACCCAGGGGACAGAATCAGGTGGACAGAGAACACATCTTAACTGCTATGCGTTGACATCCTCTGACTTAAGCAATAACAATTGGCTTATTTGCCAATTTCCAAACGGTGTTTATTCAAGAAACCAGATTATCTTCTTTCTCATTTTCATGTCCCTTCCTTCCCTTATACTTAATGCATGGTCCATGATCATCACCAAAAGCAAATACAGCCCTGTATGTGCAACGTGACAGGGGCAAGATTCGGATCGGTTTACTAATAATACTTAATTCCAGGGATTAAGGACATAATGAATGATGTTTGACAACTATGTACTGAGTTATCCCCAACCTTAGCTACAGCAAAGGAAGACTTGGACAGTCATGAAAGGTGTAAAAACAGATTTTATTCAGGAACGATTACAGTAAGGGGGAAAAGATTTCAGTACAGAACTGGGCTCAATTCCAGATATAGCATGGACGAGTAGGGATTTATAGGCAAGGAGCAGGGCAAGGGTCAGTGGATAGAAATTTCCTAAGAGGAAACATCTGGGGTGAGGAAGAATTCTAGCTAAACCAAAACTTAGCTAGACAGGATTCTTGCTGAAGGCAGGCAAGAGTGATCATGTAACAAGGGTCGGAGATGAGGAAATTGATCAGATATCAGTTATTGAGTGTAGGGGAGTCATGCTAAAGTGACTTAGCAGAATTCTTGCTAGAAACTGGGTGATGCAAAGATGAAAACAGAAGCCCAAAAGGCACAGTCTAGGTGGAAAGAGAGTTCAGAGGAGTCTGACTAAAGTCTGGTCAAGGAGAGAATCTTTGCCACTTGATTTCTGCTCACAGCATCTCACACAACTGGGTGTAATAGCAGAGTTTTCCTTTTCATAGTTTCCAACACTCTTGATTGTATAATTTGTCTTTATTAATTTATATAAATGAAATAAAATTTTTAGTACATTACATACGCTTGGGCACTGTGTTAGTTATTTTAAACATGGTAAACCTAATTCTGGTCATTTAAAATTTATTTAAAATTTTAATTACTGTAGTCTAAATATTTTCAAAGGTAAATTGTAAATTTTATGCATAAGCAGCGATTGAAATCAGGCCTCCCAGTGAACTCTTAGGCTGATTCCAAGCTGTCAGCATAAACATTCTTTCCTCAAAGGGATTTTATTTCTGGGAACTCATTGCTCCTCCAATGTTCCAGGGCATTGGACGCACCCTGGCTCACCTCCCTGGCCATAAGTCCTGGGGAAAGAGAGTTGGGATATTTGTCCCTTCCCACTCAGATGACACCAAAGCTGCCTCATTTGGGCTCCCCCTTCCCACATTTCAGCATACTTGAGAGAAACTCTTATCAAACCACACAAGGAAGAAAGTTCAATTCTTCCATCTCCTCATGACCAAGGATGGCTACTCAGCTGAAAATTTTCACCACCAATAAAATCACACTAGGGGCCTTACAAAGGACAAAGACCCTATGCTCTAAGGTGCAAGTGGCAATACCCCTTTAAACTAGTATTTTATGATATAAAATAAATCTTACATTGAATGTAGAAGCAAGGCTTAAAGGAGTCCTATGATAATTTCTTTATAGAAAAAAATACTCATCTTAAATGGAACAACCACCTACTAATTTTTATACTCGATAAAAGTTGAGTGCCTTTTTTTTTTGTAAAGATTTTTTTTTGATGTGGACCATTTTTAAAGTCTTTATTGAATTTGTTAAAATATTGCTTCTATGTTTTGTTTTGTTTTTGGCAGCGAGGCATGTGGGATCTTAGCTCCCCAACCAGGGATCGAACCCGCACCACTGCATTGGAAGGCAAAGTCTTAACCACTGGACTGCCAGGGAAGTTCCAAGGGTCCTTTTTTAAATTATATGGCAATGCATACCAGTAGTCATCTAAAAGCAAAGAACTAAATACAAAAATCTTATCAACTAAATAAAGTTACCTCCTATGATAAAAAAGAGCCCTAATAAAGAATTCAAGTCTGTTTTCTAGATCAATGCCCAAGTCCTCTAAAGTCAGATACACTACCAACTGGAGTATGACAAAAACCCTATATTAAATTTTGAATCCCTATCCAATCTAAAGGCTAAAGATTACAAATGGGTTTACACCATATCATGTCTAAAAAGGTAATAAATAGCCCAAACTTCCAATTGTTACCTTAAAGAAACTGATAAAAATTTAAAAAATGAATTATCTTTGAGTATAAACTAAAGATACATTTTCAATGTAGTTCTTCCTTCGTCTAACACCCTTAATATTCTTTTTTTGTATGTTTGGGTTTTGGGGGTTTTTTGCCCTTAATATTCTGAAGAAAGTTTGATTAAATTTATAGCTTCTAGATATAAGTAAATATTCAATTTTCTATACCTTCAAAAGATAAGTTAAAATCAGACAAATAATTACCTAAGAGAAGAAAGTACTTAAACTGAGAAAGAAAATATAGCATTTGAGTTTTCCAGACTATTACCTAAGAGTTATCCTACCTGGAAAGAAAAATTAACTTGTACATAGCCCTCCTAAAGAATCTCTGTTTCAGTAACATGCTATTGAAAAAGAGGAGAAATATACTTAGTGTTTCTCAGAGTTTAATAGTCAGAAATTAGACCTCAGAATATCAATTAACATATCACTCCATGGAACTGGTTTCTGGGTAGCTGACAATTTCATACTACAAAGTCCATGCTGGATCCTACTAAACTCAAGTCCCTTTCAAGCTTTCTTAGACCCTCTCTCCCAAAGCTGTATTTTGAAAAGGAAGTAGCTTCTAAAATATTTTTAAAAATTAAAGAATGCAGAGGTTCAGTGCAGAGCAGCACTGAAGAGGTTGGTCACAGCAAATTCTCTACAGGTCCCTCTCAGCAGTAATACAATCAGCAACATGGATTTGTCCAAGTCCCATTAACTAACTAGTGGGCTCCTGGAGTTGGCTCAGCCCATATCCCTACCCAAGACACAAAATCAATCACTACAGTATTTAACTAATACTAATGGATAATGTTTACACAGCACACACTATATGGTGAGCTTCATTTTAAATCTTTACATATATTCATATGTATGAATCCTCATAACAACTCTATGAGGAGTTGTTATTATGATCCTCATAACAACTCTATGAGGTAAGGCTACTATTAAACACATTCTGTATTTGAGTATACTAAGGCACTAAGAGGTTAAGCAACTTGCTCAAACTAACATGCTAGTAGGTAGCAGAGGAAGGATTTTAACCTAGGCAATCTGGCTCTAAACCCATGCTCTTAGCCAGCATATATCTGTGTAGAGCATCCTTCCTGATTTGACCTTTCTAATCCTTGTTCCCCACCATGAACCCATAGGCATCTTCTGGTACCAAACCTTCTGCCCCGGCTTACCCTTTTCATTCTGTCTGATTTACACTTGAAAACCCATCTGTTGACAATTTGTTATGACAAGGATGATCATACCTTTTTATTAAGGATATTCAAAGTTTATGCCTGTTGTACTGCATAGTAATTAATAGCACATGTTTCACGTCCCCCACATTAAGTCTCCAAAGTGGCCCAGGATGATGATAAATTATATTACCATTCTCGTCATGACTGACTTGAAAAGTCTACTAGGATTCTTTGTCTGGAAACCACCATCAGGCTGCATGCTTTATAACTGAGGTTGCAACCACCACCCACTGCCAGGGCCCTGCAATATTGCCAGAAGTGCCCTTGAGAATGGGCAAGGCATAGATGGTTATTCCTTTTGTCTGTAGAAATGAGATCATAGTCAGAAGAGGACAGTGTGAGATATAGTAAGTTTTTCAATCTAACCCTTACACATAAAAAGCTAAAATTGAATCAAATGGATTGAGCCTACACACGCCTACACACACACATACACACGAAGGAATAACAGGATGGAACATTCAAAGCCTTAGACCTCCACAAAAACCTATTTGAACTAATAAACAAGTTTAGCAAGGTTGAAGGACACAAGATCAATACACAAAGATCAGTCGTATTTTGATACACTAGCAATGAACAATCTAAAATCAAGGAACAACTCCATTTACAAAGGACTAAAATATTTAGGAATAAATTTAACCAAGGAAGTATAAAACTTCTAAAATAAAAACTTCAAAATATCATTGGAGGCGGAGACTGCAGGTGGCGGAGGGGGAAAGCTTCGGAGTAGCGGAGGAGAGCACAGCAACAGGGGTGCGGAGGGCAAAGCGGAGAGATTTTGGCACAGAGGATCGGTGCCCTCAGGCACACACCAGCCCGAGAGGCTTGTCTGCTCGCCGCCGGGGCGGGCGGGGCTGGGAGCTGAGGCTCGGGTATCGGCTTTCAGTCGGAGCGCAGGGAGAGGTCTGGGGCTGGCGGCAGGAAGAGAGCCTGAAGGGGTTAGTGCTAGCCCGGAGGGAGTCCGGGGAAAGGGTCTGGAGCTACCGGAGAGGCAAGAGACTTTTTTCCCTTTTGTTGCCTGGTGCGCGAGGAGAGGGCATTCCCCTCCCTCCCCTCTGCCTGAGTGAGCCAGAGCCCCCGAATCAGCGGCTCCTTTAAACCCGTCCTGTCTGAGCGAAGAACGGACGCCCTCCGGCGACCTACGCGCAGAGGCGGGGCCAGGTCCAAGGCTGAGACCCGGGAGTTGTGAGAGCAGAGACAGGGAAATCTCTCTGTGCAGCCTCCGAGGCAGCGGATTAAAGCTCCACGGTCCATTTGATGTGCCCTGCGTCTGTGGAGTGCATGAATGGACAGCGAATCATCCCAAATTGAGGAAGTGGACCTTGAGGACAAGATTTAAGACTTTCCCCCCTTTTTTTTCCCTCTTTTTACAACGAATTATCTCAAATTAAGGAGGTGGACTTAGCAAGATTTCAGACTTTTCGCCCTTTTCCTCTTTTTACAACGAATTATCCCAAATCGAGGAGGTGGACTTGGAGAGCAAGATTTTTGATTTTTCCCCCTGCTCTCTTTTTGTGAATGTGTATGTGTAATCTTCTGTGTAAGATTCTCTCTGTATAGCTTTGCTTCCACCATATGTCCCAGGGTTCTTTCGGTCCGTGTTTTTTTTCAATAATTACTTTTTAATTTTAATAACGCTACTATATTTCATACTTTATTCTATTTTACTTTACCTGCTCTTTCTTTTTTTCCTCCCTTCCCTTCCTCCCTCCCTCCGCTCCTCCTTTCCTTCTTTCTTTTTCTTTCCTCCATCCCTCCCTCCCTCCCACCCTTCTTCTTTCCACTTTCTTTTTCTTTCCTTCCTCCCTCCCTCCCTCTCTTCTTCCATTCACTCTTCCTTTTGCTTTCATTCCTCCCTCCCTCCCTCCTTTCTTTCCATCCTTCCTCCCTCCCTCCTTTCTTTCTTTCTTCCTTCCTTCCTTCCTTACTTCCCTTCTTCCTTTCTTTCAATCTCTCTTTCTTTCTTCTACTAATTATTTCTTTCTACTTTTTCTCACTGTTATTCTGAGCCGGGTGGATGAAAGGCTCTTGGTGCTGCAGCCAGGAGTTAGTGCTGTGCCTCTGAAGGGGGAGAGCCAACTTCAGGACACGGGTCCACAAGAGACCTCCCAGCTCCACATAATATCAAGCAGCGAAAATCTCCCAGGGATCTCCATCTCAACACCAGCACCCAGCTTCAGTCAACGACCAGCAAGCTACAGTGCTGGTCACCCTATGCCAAGCAACTAGCAAGGCAGGAACACAACCCCACCCATTAGCAGAGAGGATACCTAAAAACATAATAAGGCCACAGGCACCTCAAAACACACCACCAGACGTGGACCTGTCCACCAGAAAGACAAGATCGAGCTTCAACCACCAGAACACAGGCATTAGTCCCCCCCACCAGGAAGCCTACACAACCTACTGAAACAACCTTAGCCACGGGGGACAGACACCAAAAACAACGGGAACTACGAATCTGCAGCCTGCAAAAAGGAGACCCCAAACACAGTAACATAAGCAAAATGAGAAAGCAGAAAAACACACAGCAGGTGAAGGAGCAAGATAAAAACCTACCAGACCTAACAAATGAAGAGGTAATAGGCAGTCTACCTGAAAAAGAATTCAGAATAATGATAGTAAAGCTGATCCAAGATTCTATTTCCCAGATCCAAAATCTTGGAAATAGAATAGACAATATGCAAGAAACAGTTAACAAGGACCTAGAAGAACTAAAGATGAATCAAGCATCGATTAAAAACACAATAAATGAAATGAAAAATACTCTAGATGGGATCAATAGCAGAATAACTGAGGCAGAAGAACGGATAAGTGAGGTGGAAGATAAAATAGTGGAAATAACTGATGCAGAGAAAAATAAAGAAAAAAGAATGAAAAGAATGAAAAGAACAGAGGACAGTCTCAGAGACCTCTGGGACAACATTAAACACACCAACATTCGAATTATAGGGGTTCCAGAAGAAGAAGAGAAAAAGAAAGGGACTGAGAAAATATTTGAAGAGATTATAGTTGAAAACTTCCCTAATATGGGAAAGGAAATAGTTAATCAAGTCCAGGAGGCACAGAGAGTCCCATACAGAATAAATCCAAGAAGAAATACGCCAAGACACATATTAATCAAACTATCAAAAATTAAACACAAAGAAATCATATTAAAAGCAGCAAGGGAAAAACAACAAATAACACACAAGGGAATCCCCATCAGGTTAACAGCTGATCTCTCAGCAGAAACTCTACAAGCCAGAAGGGAGTGGCAGGACATAATGAAAGTGATGAAGGAGAGAAACCTGCAACCAAGATTACTCTACCCAGCAAGGATCTCATTCAGATTTGATGGAGAAATTAAAAGCTTTACAGACAAGCAAAAGCTGAGAGAGTTCAGCACCACCAAACCAGCTTTACAACAAATGCTAAAGGAACTTCTCTAGGCAAGAAACACAACAGAAGGACTACACCTACAATAACGAACCCAAAGCCATTAAGGAAATGGGAATAGGAACATACATATCAATAATTACCTTAAATGTAAATGGACTAAATGCTCCCACCAAAAGACACAGAGTGGCTGAATGGATACAAAAACAAGACCCATATATATGCTGTCTACAAGAGACCCACTTCAGACCTAGAGACACATACAGACTGAAAGTAAGGGGATGGAAAAAGATATTCCATGCAAATGGAAATCAAAAGAAAGCTGGAGTAGCAATTCTTATATCAGACAAAATAGACTTTAAAATAAAGACTATTAGAAGAGACAAAGAAGGACACTACATAACGATAAAGGGATCGATCCAAGAAGAAGATATAACAATTGTAAATATTTATGCACCCAACATAGGAGCACCTCAATACATAAGGCAAATACTAACAGCCATAAAAGGGGAAATCGACAGTAACACAATCATAGTAGGGGACTTTAACACCCCACTTTCACCAATGGACAGATCATCCAAAATGAAAATAAATAAGGAAACACAAGCTTTAAATGATACATTAAACAAGATGGACTTAATTGATATTTATAGGACATTCCACCCAAAAACAACAGAATACACATTTTTCTCAAGTGCTCATGGAACATTCTCCAGGATAGATCATATCTTGGGTCACAAATCAAGCCTTGGTAAATTTAAGAAAATTGAAATTGTATCAAGTATCTTTTCCGACCACAATGCTATGAGACTAGACATCAATTACAGGAAAAGATCTGTAAAAAATACAAACACATGGAGGCTAAACAATACACTACTCAATAATGAAGTGATCACTGAAGAAATCAAAGAGGAAATTAAGAAATACTTAGAAACAAATGACAATGGAGACACGACGACCCAAAACCTATGGGATGCAGCAAAAGCAGTTCTAAGGGGGAAGTTTATAGCAATACAATCCCACCTTAAGAAACAGGAAACATTTCGAGTAAACAACCTGACCCTGCACCTAAAGCAATTAGAGAAAGAAGAACAAAAAACCCCCAAAGTTAGCAGAAGGAAAGAAATCATAAAGATCAGATCAGAAATAAATGAAAAAGAAATGAAGGAAACGATAGCAAAGATCAACCAAACTAAAAGCTGGTTCTTTGAGAAGATAAACAAAATTGACAAACCATTAGCCAGACTCATCAAGAAAAGAAGGGAGAAGACTCAAATCAGTAGAAGTAGAAATGAAAAAGGAGAAGTAACAACTGACACTGCAGAAATACAAAAGATCATGAGAGATTACTATAAGCAACTCTATGCCAATAAAATGGACAACCTGGAAGAAATGGACAAATTCTTAGAAATGCACAACCTACCAAGACTGACTCAGGAAGAAATAGAAAATATGAATAGACCAATCACAAGCACTGAAATTGAAACTGTGATTAAAAATCTTCCATCAAACAAAAGCCCAGGACCAGATGGCTTCACAGGCGAATTCTATCAAACATTTAGAGAAGAGCTAACACCCATCCTTCTCAAACTCTTCCAAACAATATCAGAGGAAGGAACACTCCCAAACTCATTCTACGAGGCCACCATCACCTTGATACCAAAACCAGGCAAGGATGTCACAAAGAAAGAAAACTACAGGCCAATATCACTGATGAACATAGATGCAAAAATCCTCAACAAAATACTAGCAAACAGAATCCAACAGCACATTAAAAGGATCATACACCATGATCAAGTGGGGTTTATTCCAGGAATGCAAGGATTCTTCAATATACGCAAATCAATCAATGTGATACACCATATTAACAAGTTGATGGAGAAAAACCATATGATCATCTCAATAGATGCAGAGAAAGCTTTCAACAAAATTCAACACCCATTTATGATAAAAACCCTGCAGAAAGTAGGCATAGAGGGAACTTTCCTCAACATAATAAAGGCCATATATGACAAACCCACAGCCAACATTGTCCTCAATGGTGAAAAACTGAAACCATTTCCACTAAGATCAGGAACAAGACAAGGCTGCCCACTCTCACCACTCTTATTCAACCTAGTTTTGGAAGTTTTAGCCACAGCAATCAGAGAAGAAAAGGAAATAAAAGGAATCCAAATTGGAAAAGAAGAAGTAAAGCTGTCACTGTTTGCAGATGACATGATACTATACATAGAGAATCCTAAAGATGCTACCGAAAAACTACTAGAGCTAATCAATGAATTTGGTAAAGTAGCAGGATACAAAATTAATGCACAGAAATCTCTGGCATTCCTGTACACTAATGATGAAAAATCTGAAAATGAAATCAAGAAAACACTCCCATTTACCATTGCAACAAAAAGAATAAAATATCTAGGAATAAACCTACCTAAGGAGACAAAAGACCTGTATGCAGAAAATTATAAGACACTGATGAAAGAAATTAAAGATGATATAAATAGATGGAGAGATATACCATGCTCCTGGATTGGAAGAATCAATATTGTGAAAATGACTCTACTACCCAAAGCAATCTACAGATTCAATGCAATCCCTATCAAACTACCACTGGCATTTTTCATAGAACTAGAACAAAAAATTGCAAAATTTGTTTGGAAAAACAAAAGACCCCGAATAGCCAAAGCAATCTTGAGAACGAAAAACGGAGCTGGAGGAATCAGGCTGCCTGACTTCAGACTATACTACAAAGCTACAGTAATTAAGACAGTGTGGTACTGGCATAAAAACAGAAAGATAGATCAGTGGATCAGGATAGAAAGCCCAGAGATAAACCCACGCACATATGGCCAACTTATCTTTGATAAAGGAGGCAGGAATGTACAGTGGAGAAAGGACAGCCTCTTCAATAAGTGGTGCTGGGAAAACTGGACAGGGACATGTAAAAGTATGAGATTAGATCATTCCCTAACACCATGCACAAAAATAAGCTCAAAATGGATTAAAGACCTAAATGTAAGGCCAGAAACTATCAAACTCTTAGAGGAAAACATAGGTAGAACACTCTATGACATAAATCACAGCAAGATCCTTTTGGACCCACCTCCTAGAGAAACGGAAATAAAAACAAAGATAAACAAATGGGACCTAATGAAACTTCAAAGCTTTTGCACAGCAAAGGAAACCATAAACAAGACCAAAAGACAACCCTCAGAATGGGAGAAAATATTTGCAAATGAAGCAACTGACAAAGGATTAATCTCCAAAATTTATAAACAGCTCATGCAGCTCAATAGCAAAAAAACAAACAACCCAATCCAAAAATGGGCAGAAGACTTAAATAGGCATTTCTCCAAAGAAGATATACAGACTGCCAACAAACACATGAAAGAATGCTCAACATCATTAATCATTAGAGAAATGCAAATCAAAACTACAATGAGATATCATCTCACACCAGTCAGAATGGCCATCATCAAGAAATCTAGAAACAATAAATGCTGGAGAGGGTGTGGAGAAAAGGGAACACTCTTGCACTGCTGGTGGGAATGTGAATTGGTACAGCCACTATGGAGAACAGTATGGAGGTTCCTTAAAAAACTACAAATAGAACTACCATATGACCCAGCAATCCCACTACTAGGCATATACCCTGAGAAAACCATAATTCAAAAAGAGACATGTACCAAAATGTTCATTGCAGCTCTATTCACAATAGCCCGGAGCTGGAAACAACCTAAGTGTCCATCATCGGATGAATGGATAAAGAAGATGTGGCACATATATACAATGGAATATTACTCAGCCATAAAAAGAAACGAAACTGAGCTATGTGTAATGAGGTGGATAGACCTAGAGTCTGTCATACAGAGTGAAGTAAGTCAGAAAGAGAAAGACAAATACCGTATGCTAACACATATATATGGAATTAAAAAAAAAAAAAATGTCATGAAGAACCTAGGGGTAAAACGGGAATAAAGACACAGACCTACTTGAGAATGGACTTGAGGAT
This sequence comes from Hyperoodon ampullatus, assembly GCF_949752795.1. Lineage (NCBI taxonomy): Eukaryota > Metazoa > Chordata > Mammalia > Artiodactyla > Ziphiidae > Hyperoodon > Hyperoodon ampullatus. Next base: position 55,132,987 of record NC_136922.1, on the reverse strand, counting down.
ATGGGGAAGGGGAAGGGTAAGCTGTGACAAAGGGAAAGAGAGGCATGGACATATATATACTACCAAACGTAAGGTAGATAGATAGTGGGAAGCAGCCGCAGAGCACAGGGAGATCAGCTCGGTGCTTTGTGACCGCCTGGAGGGGTGGGATGGGGAGGGTGGGAGGGAGGGAGATGCATGAGGGAGGGGATGTGGGAACAGATGTATATGTATGACTGATTCACTTTGTTATAAAGCAGAAACTAATAAAAAAAAATAAAAAAAAAATGCTCAAAGCCACAAAAGGCAGAAAAAGAGTGGAAGACAAAAAAAAGAACAAAAAAAATATATATATATCATTGGAAAAAAAATCAAAGAAATGTAAAGACATTTATTTAGTATTCACGGATTGGAAGACTTAATTTTGTTAAGATGGCAATACTCCCCAAATTGAACTACAGTTTCAATTTAATTCCTCTATCAAAATTCTACCTGACGTTTTTGCAGAAATCAAAAGCTTATCCTAAAATTCATAAGGAGTTGGAGGAGACCCAGAATAGGCAAAATAAGTTGTTATTTTTAAAAAAGAACAAATTTGGAGGACTTACACTTCCCAGTTTCAAAATTTACTACCAAGTTACAGGTTATAGTAATACTTAAAGACAGACATAGATGGAATAGAATTGAGTCCAAAAAAAACAACGTTTTACATTTATGATTGATTTTTGACAATGGTGCCAAGACAATTCAATAGAGAAAGAATAGGCTATTTAACAAATGGCACTGGGACAACCAGGAATCCATATAGTACAAAAGAATGAACTTAAACCCCTTCCTCACACCAGAAACAAAAAAATTCACTCAAATGGATTACAGAATTAACTATAAGATCTAAAATTGTAAAACTCCCAGGCAAAAATGAGGATAATACCTTGGATTTGTTAGTGGTTTCTTAGTATGATACCCAAAATCACAAGCAACAAAAGAAAAAACAGATAAACTACACTTCATCAAAATTAATTTTTTCTTCAAATGATACCATCAAGAAAATGAAAAGACAGCCCACAGAATGGAATAAAATATTTGCAAAACATCTAGCTCATGTGACAAGTATCCAGAATATATAAAGAACTTCTACAACTCCAACTCAACAATAAAGACAAATAATCCAAATAAAATTAGCTAAGTATATGAATAGTGGATTTTTTCAAAGAAGATACACAAGTGGGCAATAACGACATGAAACGATGTTCAACATCATTAGCCGTTATTGAAATGCAAATCAAAATCACAATGAAACATTAACAATATAAGGGGTGAGAATGCAGAGACACTGGAACCCTCATACACTGCTGGAGGGAATGTAAAATATCACAGCCACTCTGGAAATATCTTGGTAGTTCTGAAACAGAAATATCGTATGACCCAGAAATTCAACATGTCTTAAAAAAACACTTGTACATGAATGCTCATAGCAGCATTATTCTTGACAGCACCAATATGGAAACAACTCAGATGTCCATCAATTGATGAATACAAAATGCAGTATATCAACAGAATGGAGTATCATTTGGCCATAACAAGGAATGAAGTACTGGTACACACTAGAATATAAATGAACCCTGAAAACATTATGCTAAGTAAAAAAAAGCCAGACACAAAGGGTCCCACATTATATTATTCCATTTATACGAAATTCCAGAACAGGAAAAAACAGAGACAGAAAGTAAATTATTGGTTACTAAGGAATAGGATTAGGGAGGAAAGGGAGTGACTGCTAATGGTTGTGGGGTTTCTTTTTGGGGTGATGAAAATGTTCTAGAAGTCGACAGCAGAGATGGTTGCCCAAATATACTAGCAGTCCATGAAATGCTCACATCAAAATATAAACTAGTAAAATTAAATAATTAAAAGATGTCACAAAGAAAGAAAACTACAGGCCAATATCAGTGATGAACATAGATGCAAAAATCCTCAACAGAATACTAGCAAACAGAATCCAACAGCACATTAAAAGGATCATACACCATGATCAAGTGGGTTTTCTCCCAGAAAAGCAAGGATTCTTTAATATATGCAAATTAATCAATGTGATACACCACATTAACAAATTAAGGAATAAAAACCATATGATCATCTCAATAGATGCAAAAAAGTCTTCTGACAAAATTCAACACCCACTTATGATAAAAACTCTCCAGAAAATGGGCATAGAGGGAACCTACCTCAACATAATAAAAGTCATATATGACAAACCCACAGCCAACATCTTTCTCAGTGGTGAAAACCTGAAACCATTTCCTTTAAGATCAGGTACAAGACAAAGTTGTCCACTCTCACCACTTTCATGCAACATAGTTTTGGAAGTTTCAGCCACAGCCATCAGAGAAAAAAAGAGAAAAAAGGAATCCAAATTGGAAAAGAAGTAAAGCTGTCACTGTTTCCAGATGACATGATACTATACATAGAGAATCACAAAGATGCTACCAGAAAACTACTACAACTAATCAATGAATCTGGTACAGTAGCAGGATTCAAAATTAATGCACAGAAATCTCTTGCATTCCTATACACTAATGATGAAAAATCTGAAAGAGAAATTAAGGAAACACTTCCATTTACCACTGCAACAAAAAGAATAAAATATCTAGGAAAAAACCTACCTAAGGAGACAAAAGACCTGTATGCAGAAAATTATAAGACACTGATGAAAGAAATTAAAGATGACACAAACAGATGGAGAGATATACATGTTCTTGGATTGGAAGAATCAACACTGTGAAAATGACTATAGTACCCAAAGCAATCTACAGATTCAATGCAATCCCTAGCAAACTACCAATGGCATTTTTCACAGAACTAGAACAAAAAATTTCACAATTTGTTTAAGAAAAAAAAAGGTCATGAAGAACATAGGGGTAAGACAGGAATAAAGACACAGACCTACTAGAGAATGGACTTGAGGATATGGGGAGGGGGAAGGGTAAGCTGTGACAAAGTGAAAGAGCGGCATGGACATATATACACTACCAAACGTAAGGTAGATAGCTAGTGGGAAGCAGCCGCATAGCACAGGGAGATCAGCTCGGTGCTTTGTGACCGCCTGGAGGGGTGGGATAGGGAGGATGGGAGGGAGACGCAAAAGGGAGGGGATATGGGAACATATGTATACATATAACTGATTAAATTTGTGATAAAGCAAAAAAAATAAATAAATAAATAAATAAAAAATAAATTAAAAAAAAAAAAAAAAAAAATTTCACAATTTGTATGGAAACACCAAAGGCCCCAAATAGCCAAAACAATCTTGAGAAAGAAAAACGGAGCTGGAGGAATCAAGCTCCCGGACTTCAGACTATATTACAAAGCTACAGTAATCAAGACAGTAAGGTACTAGCACAAAAACAGAAATATAGTTCAATGGAACAGGATAGAAAGCCCAGAGATAGATGCACAAACATATGGTCACCTTATTTTTGATAAAGGAGGAGAGAATATATAACAGAGAAAAGACAACCTCTTCAATAAGTGGTGCTGGGAAAACTGGACAGCTACATGTAAAAGAATGAAATTAGAACACTCCCTAACACCATACACAAAAATAAACTCAAAATGGATTAAAGACCTAAATGTAAGGCCAGACACTGTAAAACTCTTACAGGAAAAGCTAGGCAGAACACTCTATGACATAAATCATAGCAAGATCAATTTTGACCCACCTCCCAGAGAAATAGAAATAAAAAACAAAAATAAACTAATGGGACCTAATGAAACTTAAAAGTTTTTGCACAGCAAAGGAAACCATAAACAAGATGAAAAGACAACCCTCAGAATAGGAGAAAATATTTGCAAACAAAGTAACTGACAAAGGATTAATCTCCAATATATACAAGCAGTTCATGCAGTTCAATATCAAAAAAAGAAACAACTCAATCCAAAAATGGGCAGAAGAGTTAAACAGACATTTCTCCAAAGAAGACATACAGATGGCTAAGAGGCAGATGAAAAGCTGCTCAACATCACTAATCATTAGAGAAATGCAAAGCAAAACTACAGGTATCATCTCACACCAGTCAGAATGGCCATCATCAAAAAATCTACAAACAATAAATGCTGGAGAGGGTGTGGAGAAAGGGAACCCTCTTGCACTGTTGGTGGGAATGTAAATTGATACAGCCACTATGGAGAACAGTATAAGGTTTTTTAAGGAACCTCCTTTTTTAAGGAGGTTCCTTACAAAACTAAAACTCGAACTACCATATGACCCAGCAATCCCACTAGTGGGCATATACCCTGAGAAAACCATAATTCAAAAAGAGTCATGTACCACAATGTTCATTGCAGCTCTATTTACAATAATCAGGACATGGAAGCAACCTAAGTGTCCATCGACAGATGAATGGATAAAGAAGATGTGGCACATATATACAATGGAATATTACTCAGCCATAAAAAGAAACGAAATTGAGTTATCTGTAGTGAGGTGGATGGAGGATGGACCTAGAGTCTGTCATACAGAGTGAAGTAAGTCAGAAAGAGAAAAACAAATACTGCATGCTAACACATATATATGGAATCTAAAACAAAAACAAAAACAAATGAAGAACCTTGGGTCAGGACAGGAATAAAGATGCAGATGTAGAGAATGGACTTGAGGACACAGGGAGGGGGAAGGCTAAGCTGGGACAAAGTGAGAGAGTGGCATGGACATATATATACTACCAGATGTAAAATAGATAGCTAGTGGGAAGCATCCACATAGCACAAGGAGATCAGGTCGGTTCTTTGTGACCACCTAGAGGGGTGGGATAGGGAGGGTGGGAGGGAGATGCAAGAGGGAAGAGACATGGGGATATATGTATATGCATAGTTGATTCATTTTGTTATAAAGTAGAAACTAACACACCATTGTAAAGCAATTATACTCCAATAAAGATGTTTAAAAAAAAAACTGTATAAAGCAGCAAAAAAATAAATAAATAATTTAAAATAAGCTTTAACCTCCACAACAAACTGTCACTTAGGATCCAAAAAGACTGAATTAGAGGAACTGGTGACATTATGTTTAAGTTTGTTGAGTACCTTTGTGGGCCTCACAAAAACGCTGGAAGAGGTCATTTTTCCTAAGAAGGCTGGTAAGGAGAATAAATAGTCCCTGCAGAGCAACAGTTCCCAGGGGCCTCAGAGGTCACTATCATGAGAAGGGTGTTTATCCGAATTGGGAGCATCCTCCCTTCCTTTGAACAGGGGGCTACAGTAGACCATGCTTCTATGCCTGTCTTCAGGAAGGCCATTTTTTCTTTATGCTTCAGGATTCTACTCATTCAGGAGACTATTCTTTCACTGCCTTAAGGAGAATCATTTTTCTTAAAAGCTAAAATCTTATTGGATATTGATTTCAGTGGTAGAATGAATATTAACAAGAAATAAATGGAACTCTAGAAGCACAAAATAGTGATCAATTCTTTAAATACATTTTTGGCTATGAAAACATCTTACTTCTCCCTTTTTAATGGAACCACCTAGCTTAATATACTTTTGGTGCATGAGTCACCACAATCAAATTATTTACCCATGCCTTACTGGTTTACACACACACACATAAACACACACACACACACTTAAATTTATAGAACTTTTGAATAAAAGGCACAAAAAGAAACAGTGAAAAAAATGTTTCTCCCATTCTTCTTTTTTCCATTACTCAGTTCCCTACACTGAAGGCAGAAAGTTTAGATAATTTCTTGAGAGCAAAATTATTTTTCAACTTCAGTCTAACATTTGGAAATATAAGTATACAAAATACCTGTGAAAGAAGTTTCTTAAAGAAATGACTGATAGAAAAGAAATTTTTCATTTACCTTAAATGTGTATGATTTGCCCAGCTAGCAGAGCCATTAAAAAGCTGTTAACATTTCTCTACATAGCCAAGTAGATCATGGTGCTGGCAAAACAGCTAACACACTGTAATTTTGTAAATAATGTTGCTTCTATCCATGAAGCTAAATGCTTTGAGATATTCTGCTTCATCTTCAGGGGTGTTTACTTCAAAAAGCTTCATTAAATTTCAAAGTATTTATTTTGCTAGTTTTATAAATTGATACAAGTTCTTTCATTTCCAAGTTGGCTAACTAGGAAGATGGAGGACACTCCTAAATCATGTTCACACACTGGTCTAGATTCTATTGAGATTGACCCAAAGATTTAAATACTTATTTATAAACAACCCCTAGAAATCACTACCAGTCAGGGAATGATTGGTGGAAATATCAGGTCTTAGGCCTACTTCAAAACGGGAATATCTAAAGCTGGTAGTCTAGAGCAGAAACCAAATGCTCCTGAAAGCATCAAGGTCAAGGTGCCAGATTATTTTAAAATAATTAAACTGAAGTCAACAAAGCAACTCTATAAAACTCCAGGTTGTTAGTGGTGTAGTATATATACACTAACAGCAGTGATTATTTTGATCCTAACTTGTCAGAAAATTGTGGGGTTTTAATTCTTAATGAAAACTCACTCACTTTAAAAACACACTTCAATACAGTAAAAACTACATTTAATATCAGAGGAAAATTCTTCCATTCCGCTTTTAGACTTCACTCAGTCTGGAATAGTGCCTGGTACACAGTGGACACCATAAAAAATCACTGAATGAAGAAATTCAGCCTTTTAAGAAATTAAATCTTCATGATTCTGATTGTAAGCTATCTTCACTGGCTTGAATGGAATATAAGAAATGCCATGCAACATAATTATTTTTATTAGATTAATGTTGGGAGGATTATCACAACAGAACAAATCTCTATTTTTAGCCTTTTCTAAAACCACAATTTGATATCAGTGCAATGTTAAACATGATTGGAAGCCCAATATAAATGTGCCACAGGGGACCAACAATGAGCCAGGAAAACATTTTTCTGTGTGCTCAGTGGTAAACAAATTATGAATTTTGCACTCACAAAGTACATAATGGCTCAAAGTTACATCTTCTTCACACTTCCAAGGATGCCACGCTGTGGAAAACAGAGTTCACTCTTTGAATTTAGTATACTGTCTCCATTCTTTCCTGTATCTGGTTCTGATGTACAGAGGTTCCATCAAGTAAATGATGATATTTATGATATTTCTTTAAATAGTAGGATACTTCTTCACTGAAATTGCACTATTTTTGCTAAACAATGCAACAGACATGCAGAAAGATTTGATCATGAAAAGCTTACTCAGCAGGAGGTTGTATGCCTCACCTACTAAAGTCTAACTTTGTATGGTGGCTTCCAAAGGTCAAGATCTTTTGGTGTCCAGAAAGAGAGAGAGACAGAGAGAGACAGAGACTGACGGACTTAAAGCATCTTTGCTTAAATCTGTCTTATTACAGGCAGATTAAAACTGTATGAACTTAAGTATTTTCTGACAAGGCTACTAATGTTTCACAGGCATACCAAATCATGGAATGTCTGTCAAGAAAAAAACCAACAGTGACATAAATTCCATAGACATTTCCATCTTGAGTCATTAGACTCATCAGACATCTCAGAGAACGAGCTTGTCCATCTCTCTTGTCCCTAGGAGCAAGCTCCTTAGAGATTTCTCTGGAAGGCCAAGTATGTTCCCACACTCCCTGTTGGAGGCAACTCCCCAAAGAAATGAAACAAGCATTGTCAACACTGTACTGATGGCTACTGTCTTCCAAATTATTTTCAAATGCTACATTTCTGCCTCTCAGTGAGCAGAATAATGACATTAATAAGTATTAAGGATATAACTCAGGAAAAAGGCCAGCAAAAAATAAATCGTTTCAGATCTCAAGAAGCAAAATATTCAAGATTTTATTCTTTACTATTTAATTGGCTCTAATTTTAAAATCTCAAGACTAGTTAAGATCAACTATGTATTAGCTGTTATGAATTTCATTCCATTTTCTTCTTTCTTTTAAAAACACACTTACCTTACCTAGTAGTCTGTACATATGTGCTTTTACATAGTAATGAAAATCTTGCCTAATTGATTTTATTTTTTTCAGAAATTAAATTTCCTTAAATTTACCTAAACGTGACTTTATACAATTGAGGAGATAAGAAAATGTATTATCTATAATAATTCTTAATTTGAAAATGTAATGCTACTTTGGGGTTTTGAGAATATTTTTATTTTACAGGAAAATGATATTACAAATTAAAATATCCTAGGCTCTGACTTAGAGTATTTGAAAAACCACCCAGTGTATATTAGGAGATATACTGAAGACATATTAGACATGGCAACTCCAGACTCTGATAGTGCCACCATAACTAATTCCACGAATTCTCCAGTGTTCCCAGGTAACATCCACAATGGACGTAAAGCAGACAATGACAAGCCACAGTTTACTGATCTCATATCACTTTCCAGAATGTTTTAAATATTGCAGTGAGGAATCATTTTAATGGGCTTTCATCTGGCAATTACATTATTTCCTTTCAAGGACATAATGAAAAATTCACTAGAAGCTAATATTATAAGAGCTATTAACAGAGCAAAGATTTCCATAGCATAAATTTCTAAATGACCAAAGACAAGGGTTATGGTCTTGCAGTGGAAACTTCATTAAGGAGAAAATAAGGATATGGAAGTCGGTTAGAGAATCTCTTTTGTAGCTGTTTAAATTTTGTTTTATATTCAAAGATTTCAATCTTAAAAGTTTAAAGACAGTGTGATCAATTCCTACATACTTCTGACCAACTGTTAACATCTCACCACACCCCCAATTTGTGTCTCTCTCTCCTCTCCCCTATTTTTTTTAACATCTTTATTGGCGTATAGTTGCTTTACAAGGGTGTGTTAGTTTCTGCTTTATAACAAAGTGAATCACCTATACATATACATATATCCCCATATCTCTTCCCTTGTGCATCTCGCTCCCTATCACCCTCCCTATCCCACCACCCCTCCAGGTGGTCACAAAGCACTGAGCAGATCTCCCTGTGCCATGTGGCTGCTTCCCACTAGCTATCAGTTTTACATTTAGTAGTGTATATATGTACATGCCACTCTCTCACTTTGTCCCAGCTTACCATTCCCCTGCCCCATGTCCTCAATTCCATTCTCTACTAGGTCTGTGTCTTTATTCCCGTCCTTCCCCTAGGTTCTTCATGATCTTTTTTTTTCTTTTTTTAGATTCCACATATATGTGTTAGCATACAGTATTTGTTTTTCTCTTTCTGATTTACTTCAATCTGTATGACAGACTCTAGGTGCATCCACCTCACTACAAAACACTCAGTTTCGTTTCTTTTTATGGCTGAGTGATATTCCATTGTATATATGTGCCACATCTTCTTTATCCATTCATCTATCGATGGACACTTAGGTTGCTTCTATGTCCTGGCTACTGTAAATAGAGCTGCATTGAATATTGTGGTACATGACTCTTTTTGAATTATGGTTTTCTCAGGGTATATGCCCAACAGTGGGATTGCTGGGTCATATGGTAGTCTATTTTCATTTCTTAAGAAACCTCCATACTATTCTCCATAGTGGCTGTATCAATTTACATTCCCACCAACAGTACAAGAGGATTCCCTTTTCTCCACACCCTCTCCAACATTTATTGTTTGTAGATTTTTTGATGATGGCCATTCTGACTGGTGTGAGGTGATACCTCACTGTAGTTTTGATTTGCATTTCTCTAATGATTAATGATGTTGAGCATTCATTCATGTGTTTGTTGGCAATCTGTATATGTTCTTTGGAGAAATGTCTATTTAAGTCTTCTGCCCATTTTTGGATTGGGTTGTTTGTTTTTTTGATATTGAGCTGCAGAAGCTGCATGTAAATTTGGAGATTAATACTTCGTCAGTTGCTTCATTTGCAAATATTTTCTCCCATTCTGAAGGTTGTCTTTTCATCTTGTATATGGTTTCCTTTGCTGTGCAAAAGCTTTTAAGTTTCATTAGGTCCCATTTGTTTATTTTTGTTTTTATTTCCCTTTCTCTAGGAGGTGGGTCAAAAAGGATCTTGCTGTGCTTTATGTCATAGACTGTTCTGCCTATGTTTTCCTCTAACAGTTTTATAGTGTCTGGCCTTATATTTAAGTCTTTAATCCATTCTGAGTTTATTTTTGTATGTGGTGTCAGGGAGTGTTCTAATTTCATTCTTTTACATGTAGCTGTCCAGTTTTCCCAGCACTACTTACTGAAGAGGCTGTCTTTTCTCCACTGTATATTCTTGCCTCCTTTAACAAAAATAAGGTGACACATCTGCGTGGGTTTATCTCTGGGCTTTCTATCCTGTTCCATTGATCTATATTTCTGTTTCTGTGCCAGTACCATACTGTCTTGATTACTGTAGCTTTGTAGTACAGTCTTAAGTCCAGGAGCCTGATTCCTCCAGCTCCGTTTTCCTTTCTCAAGATTGCTTTGGCTATTTGGGGTCTTTTGTGTTTCCATACAAATTGTAATTTTTTGTTCTAGTTCTGTGAAAAATGCCAGTGGTAGTTTGGTAGGGATTCCACTGAATCTGTAGATTGCTTTGGGTAGTATAGTCATTTTCATAATGTTGATTCTTCCAATCCAAGAACATGGTATATCTCTCCATCTGTTTGTATCATCTTTAATTCCTTTCATCAATGTCTTATAGCTTTCTGCATACAGGTCTTTTGTCTCCTCAGGTAGGTTTATTCCTAGGTATTTTATCCTTTATGTTGCAATGGTAAACCTGAGTGTTTCCCTAATTTCTATTTCAGATTTTTCATCGTGTATAGGAATGCAACACATTTCTGTGCATTTTGTATCCTGCTACTTTACCAAATTCATTGGTTAGCTCTAGTAGTTTTCTGGTAGCATCTTCAGGATTCTCTATGTATAGTATCATGTCATCTGCAAACAGTGACAGCTTTACTTCTTTTCCGATTTGGATTCCTTTTTTTTCTTCTCTGATTGCTGTGGTGTAAACTTCCAAAACTTTGTTGAATAATAGTGGAGAGAGTGGACAACCTTGTCTTGTTCCTGATCTCGGTGGAAACGGTTTCAGTTTTTCACCATTGAGAATGATGTTTTCTGCAGCTTTTTCATATATGCTCTTTATTATGTTGAGGTAAGTTCCCTCTATGCCTACTTTCTGGAGGGTTTTTATCATAAATGGGTGTTGCATTTTGTTGAAAGCTTTTTCTGCATCTACTGAGATGATCATATGGCTTTTCTCCTTCAATTTGTTAATATGGTTTATCACAGTGATTGATTTGCATATACTGAAGAATCCTTGCATTCCTGAGATAAACCTCACTTGATCATAGTGTATGATCCTTTTAATGTGCTGTTGGATTCTGTTTGCTAGTATTCTGTTGAGGATTTTTTGCATCTATGTTCATCAGTGATATTGGCCTGTAGTTTTCTTTCTTTGTGATATGTTTGTCTGGTTTTGGTATCACGGTGATGGTGGCCTCGTAGAATGAGGTTGGGAGTGTTCCTCCCTCTGCTATATTTTGGAAGAGGTTGATAAGGATAGGTGTAAGCTCTTCTCTAAATGTTTCGTAGAATTCGCCTGTGAAGCCATCTATTCCTGGGCTTTTGTTTGTTGGAAGATTTTTAATCACAGTCTCAATTTCAGTGCTTCTGACTGGTCTGTTTATATTTTCTATTTCTTCCTGGTTCAGGTCGGAAGGTTGTGCTTTTCTAAGAATGTGTCCATTTCTTCCAGGTTGTCCATTTTATTGGCATAGAGTTGCCTGTAGTAATCTCTCATGATCCTTTATATTTCTGCAGTGTCAGTTGTTACTTCTCCTTTTTCATTTCTAATTCTATTGATTTGAGTCTTCCCCCTTTTTTCCTTGATGAGTGTGGCAAATGGTTTATCAATTTCATCTGTCTTCTCAAAGAACCAGCTTTTAGTTTTATTGATTTTTGCTATTGTTTCCTTCACTTCTTTTTCATTTATTTCTGATATGATCTTTATGACTACTTTCCTTCTGCTAACATTGGGGGTTTTTTTGTTCCTCTTTCTCTAATTTCTTTAGGTGTAAGGTTAGGTTGTTTACTTGATATGTTTCTTATTTCTTGAGGTAGGATTGTATTGCTATAAATGTCCCTCTTAGAACTGCTTTTGCTGCATCCCACTGGTTTTGGGTCGTCATGTTTTCACTGTCATTTTATTCTGGGTATTTTTTGGCTTCCTCTTTGATTTCTTCAGTGACCACTTGGTTATTTAGTAGTGTATTGTTTAGCCTCCATGTGTTTGTATTTTTTACAGATGTTTTCCTGTAATTGATATCTAGTCTATAGCACTGTGGGTGAAAAAAATACTTGATATGATTGCAATTTTCTTAAATTTACCAAGGCTTGATTTGTGTCCCAGGATATGATCTATCCTGGAGAACGTTCCATGAGCACTTGAAAAGATAATGTGTTCTGTTGTTTTTGGATGGAATGTCCTGGAAATATTTAGTCCATCTTGTTTCATGTATTATTTAAAGCTTCTGTTTCCTTATTTATTTTCATTTTGGATGACCTGTCCATTGGTGAAAGTGGGGTGTTAAAGTCACCTACTATGATTGTGTTACTCTCGATTTCCCTTTTTATGGCTGTTAGCATTTGCCTTATGTATTGAGCTGCTCCTATGTTGGGTGCATAAATATTTACAATTGTTATATCTTCTACTTGGATTGATCCCTTGATCATTATGTAGTGTACTTCTTTGTCTCTTGTAATAGTTTTTATTTTAAAGTCTGTTTTGTCTGATATGAGAATTGTTACTCCAGCTTTCTTTTGGTTTCCATTTGCATGGAACATTTTTTCCATCCCCTCACTTTCAGTCTGTATGTGTCCCTAGGTCTGAAGTGGGTCTCTTGTAGACAGCATATATACGGGTCTTGTTTTTGTATCCATTCAACCAGTCTATGTCTTTTGGTTGGGACATTTAATCCATTTACATTTAAGGTAGTTATCAATATGTATATTCCTATTACCATCTTCTTAACTGTTTTGGGTTTATTATTGTAGGTCTTTTCCTTCTCTTGTGTTTTCTGCCTAGAGAAGTTGCTTTAGCATTTGTTGTAGAGCTGGTTTGGTGGTGCTAAATTCTCTTAGCTTTTGCTTGACTGTAAAGCTTTTAATTTCTCCATTGAATTTGAATGAGATCCTTGCTGGGTAGAGTAATGTTGGGTGTAGGTGTTTCCCTTTCATTACTTTAAGTATGTCCTGCCACTTCCTTCTGGCCTGCAGAGTATCTGCTGAAAATCAGTTGTTTACCCTATGGGGATTCCCTGTATGTTATTTGTTGTTTTTCCCTTGCTGCTTTTAGTATTTTTTCTTTGTATTTAGTTTTTGATAGTTTGATTAACATGTGTCTTGGTGTGTTTCTCCTTGGATTTATCCTGTATGGGACTCTCTGCACTTCCTGGAGTTGACTGACTATTTCCTTTTCCATATTAGGCAAGTTTTCAACTACAATCTCTTCAAATATTTTCTCAGTCCCTTTCTTTTTCTCTTCTTCTTCTGGGACCCCTATATTTTGAATGTTGGTGCATTTAATGTTGTCCCAAAGGTCTCCGGGACTGTCCTCAATTCTTTTCATTCTTTTTTCTTTATTCTGCTCTGTGGCAGTTATTTCCACTATTTTTATCTTCCAGGTCACTTATCTGTTCTTCTGCCTCAGTTATTCTGCTACTGATTCCTTCTAGAGAATTTTTAGTTTCATTTACTGTGTTGTTCATCATTGTTCGTTTGCTCTTTAGTTCTTCTAGGTCCTTCTTAAACGTTTCTTGTATTTTCTCCATTCTATTTCCAAGATTTTGGATCATCTTTACTATCATTACTCTGAAGTCTTTTCAGGTAGACTGCCTATTTTCTCTTCATTTATTTGGTCTGGTGGGTTTTTGCCTTGCTCCTTCATCTGCTGTGTATTTCTCTGTCTTCTCATTTTGCTTAACTTACTGTGTTTGGGGTCTCCGTTCTGCAGGCTGCAGGTTCATAGTTCCCATGGTTTTTGATGATTGCCCACAGTGGCTAAGTTTGGTTCAGTGGGTTGGGTAGGCTTCCTTGTGGAGAGGACTGGTGCTTGTGTTCTAGTGGATGAAGTTGGATCTTGTCTTTCTGTCTGGTGGGCAGGACCAAATCCGGTGGTGTGTTTGGGGGTGTCTGCGACCTTATTATGATTTTAGGCAGCCTCTCTGCTAATGGATGGGGTTGTGTTCCTGTCTTGCTAGCTGTTTGGCATAGGGTGTCCAGCCCTGTACTTTGCTGGTCATTGAGTGGAGCTGGGTCTTAGCACTGACATAGAGATCTCCGGGAGAGCTTTCGCCGTTTGATATTGCGTATAGCTGGGAGGTCTCTGGTGGACCAATATCCTGAACTTGGCTCTCCCTCCACAGAGGCACAGGCCTGACACCCAGCTGGAGCACCAACACCCTGTCAGCCACACAGCTTTTTGCCTCTGGACCTCAGAAATCCCAGCAGCTGTTGTTCTGTCTAGTCTTCCCACAGCCCAATCCTCAGGGACATGCTTTGCTGTCTACCCTATAGATTTTTCTTGGTTTACACCAGTCTTTCTTCACTCTGTGAACTTTTGGGAAGTCTGAGCTCTTCTGCCAGTGTTCAGTAGGTGTTCTGTAGGAGTTGTTCCACATTTAGATGTGTTTTTGATGTATTTGTGGGGAGGAAGGTGATCTCCACGTCTTACTCTTCCACCATCTTGAAGGTCCCCCAGCTCAAGTATTTTTATTTTTTATTTTGCATTATAACTCAATAACATGATATTAATTTTACTGTTTTAATTTAGCTATTGCAAGCTCCTTCATTTGGCTCCTGTGTCCCTTTAACACACCCCATCACTGTTTTCCTGAATATTTCCTTACTTTCTGGCTCTCCAAGATGTTCCAGGCTCATCTTGCATATTTCTGGCTTCAGCTCTTGAATTAGCCATTTCTCCAAGGTGCCTTATTTCTTTTTATTGAGAATGTTAGAAACCAAGATCGGAGTGCTAGGTGTATTCACTGCTACTAAGTGTTATCTCTTCCAGTCCCTCTCAGCTAAGAGAGCAAGAAAATACATTTATGTATACCCACGTCCTCACCAGTAGTCAGTATTCTCAGTTATTTGGATTTTATCCATTCTAATATGTAGGTAATAATAGCTAATAATAGTAATAGCTAATAAAAATAGGTAATACCTGTAAGAGGTAGGTAATAGGTAGGTTATAAAAACAACGATATCTCATTGTTTTAGTATGCATTTTCCTAATGATAAATGTTACTGAGCATCTTTTTATATAATTATTTGTTATTTCATTGGTGAGGTATCTATTCAGATCCTTTGCCCATTTTTTAATTGGGTTATTCTTTTCTTACAGTTGAGTTTAAAAATTTTTTTGTATATATCAGGTACAATCAGATATGTGATTTCCAACTATTTTCTCCAAGTCTGTGGCTTGTCTTTTCATTCTCCTGATTTTTTTCTGCAAAGCAGAAGTTTAATTTTAATAAAATCCAACTTATCAATTTTTTCTTTCATAAATTGTGCTTTTGGTGTTTTATTTAAAAACTCATCAGCAAACCCATGGTCATGTAGATTTTTTCCTATATTTTCTTCTAAAAGTTGTATAGTTTTGCATTTTACATACTAATGGATCATTAGTGTACAATCTAAGTTCATTTTTATAGCAAGCATGAGGTCTGTGTCTAAGTACATTTTTTTACATATGGTTACACAGTATTTTCAGCACTCTTTGTTGAAAAGACTATATTTTCTCCATTAAATTGCCTCCATGCCTTTGTCAAAAATTAGTTGTCTATTCTTATGTAAATCTAATTCTGAGCTCTCTAGTCTCTCCCATTGATCTATGTATCTACTCTTTTGCCAATACAACAGAACCATTTTGATTACTGTGGTTTTATTGTAAATCTTGAAATAAGGTAGTATGAGTCCTCCAACTTTGTTACTCTTCTGTACTGTATTTACTATTCCAGGGCTTTTGCCTTTTCATATAAACTTTAGAATCAGTTTGCTTATTACAAAATACTTTCCTGGGATTTTGATAGGGACTGTGCTGACTTTAGAAATCAAGTTAGGAAGAATTGATATCCGAAAAATACTGAATCTTCCAAAATGTGAACTTATTATCTCTCCATTTATTTAAAATGTCTTTGATTTTTTAATCAATGTTTTGTAATGTTTAATGTGTAGATAGTATACCTATTTTCTTAGAGTTATATCTAAGTGGGGGTTCTTTGGTGCTGTTGGGAATGGTACTTTTAAATTTCAAATTCCAATTTTTCATTCCTGGTATGTAAAGAAGCAATTGATTTTATATATTGACTTTGGGTCCTGTAGTCTTGCTACACTTGCAAGTTCATGAGGTTTTTTTAATAGATTATTTGGGATTTCTAAATGACCCATCTGTCATCTGCAAATAAAAGAGTTTTATTTCTTGTTTCCAATCTGTGTATCTTGTATTCTTTTCTTTCTCTTATTGCAGTAACTATGACTTTCAGAACGATGTTGAATGGGAGTGGTGAGAGAGGAAATCCTTGTGTTGTTTTCAGTCTTAGAGGAAAGCATCCAGTGCTTCACCGTTCATCATGGTTTATTATTTCTAATATGTTGCTAGATTTTGTTAGTATTTTATTGAGGATTGTTGCATTGGTATTAATTTTTTGAACATTCTTTGTCAGTTTAGGAACAGTGTTATACTTGTCTCAAGGATAAAAGTTTTCTCTTTCCAATTTACTGAAATAATTCAATAGAATTGCATCTAGTTTTTGATGTTTTCTTGAATTCCCCCATGAAACCATCTTAGTGTAAAACTTTTTGTGGGATAGTTTATGACTTTCTTTATTCCATAGACATTTGGTCTGTTTAAACTGGCAATCTCAATTGAAGTCAATTTTGGAGACTGTATTTTCCTAGTAAATTGTACTATTTATATAAAGTCTCAAATATATTTTGAAAGAGGTGTTTGAAATTTCCTCTTTTTCAGAGATGTTTCCCCTTATACTTTATTTTGCATATTTCTGTTCCCTCCCTACCCCACCCCTTATTTTTATTAGATTAGTTAGGGCTTTGCCATATTACTGAATTTTTCTTGAAGAGCCAGCATTTTATTTAATATATTTGTTTTCTCAGTGTGTCTTTATACTTATTCTGTTCTTTACATTTCTTTTGTTTTCAAGCTGTTTGAGTTAGGAATATACCTTATGTATGTCATTCTTTCATTTTTTTTGACAAAATAAGTTAGAATAATATTCCTCTGATCACTGCTTTAAGCTGTAACCAATAGATTCTAAAATATGGTTTTCTTTATTGCTTTCATTTAGAAATTCTGAAAATTCACCTTTTATTTCCTTTTATTTACATTTAATAGAGAACTTTAAAATTTTCAAGTTAAAGGACTGTGTTTTGGTTTTGTTATTAACTTCTAGTTATTGGAGTATGATATGAAAATGCTATTTATACTTTTCCTGTTATACAGAATTTACTGTGGTCAATTTTTATAAATCCTCCATGTTCTCATAAGACATTTGATGCACATCTATATAATATTTACCTTACTGGTGATCTTGTTCTTACCTTCTATATATTTACCCATTTTTATCTACTTGAACTGTGTTAAACCAAGACTATTATCTTAAAGTCTACTTACTATTGCTTTATTCTAGTCTATTTGGTTTTTTTTTTTTTTTTGCATTATGAAGCTTTTGCTGTCTGTTTGGTGCAAAGATATCCATACACTTTGATCATCAGTGTGATTTTTAGCCCTTACTTTATACAGTTTCCTTCTCTTTCTCATTTATTACTTTTGGCCTGATTTCTCTTTTGTCTGATATCAATATCACAACCCCTGCTTCTTTATTGTTTGCATTTACCTGTGACACCCTTGCCCATTACTTAATTTTTAACCACGCTGTATCACTTTATTTTAGTGTTTAACTGAGTTTTGTGAGTCAATATAGAAATCCTTCTCTTTTAGGGAACGCTCCTACACTGTTGGTGGGAATGTAAATTGGTGCAGTCACTATGGAGATTTCTTAAAAAACTAAAAATAGAACTACCATATGATCCAGCAATCCCACTCCTGGGCACATATCCAGAGAAAACCATACTTCAAAAAGATTCATACACCCCAATATGCACCACAATGTTCACTACAGCACTATTTATAATAGCCAAGACATGAAAACAACCTAAATGTCCAACAGCAGATGAATGCATAAGGAAGATGTGGTATATGTAATATATATATTATATGTACACACACACACACACACACACACACACACACACACACAATGGAATACTACTCAGCCATAAAAAAGAATCAAATAATGCCATTTGCAGCTATATGGATGGACCTAGAGATTATCATACTAAGTGAAGTAAGTCAGACAGAGGAAGACAAATATCATGATATTACTTACATGTGGAATCTAAAAAATGATACAAATGAATTTATTTACAAAACAGAAACAGACTCACAGACTTCGAAAACAAACTTACGGTTACCCAAGGGGAATGTTGGTGGGGGGAGGAGGAATAAACTAGGAGGATGGGATTAACATATACACACTGCTATATATAAAATAGACAAACAAAAAAGAACCTACTGTGTACCACAGGGAACTCTACTCATGGGAAAAGAATCTAAAAAGGAATAGATACATGTATGTGTCTAACTAAATCACTTTGCTGTATACCTGAGACTAACACACATTGTAAATCAACTATACTCCAATATAAAATAAATTTTTTAAAAAATCCTTCTCTTTTAATAAGTGAGTTAAACCCATTTATATTTGTTGATATAATTCATTTGTTTGGCCTATTTTATGCTGTATTTACTGTGTGCAGTTTGTTATATTTACTGTTTTTAATTTACTTTTTTTTCTTCTGTGTTTTATTGTTCTTTCTCATTTAGTAAAGTTTGTATTACTGCTCTAGTAGTTATCTTTATACTTGTACATTCTATAATGCCTAAGGTCCTCTCTTTTCCTAATTAGGCATCTAATACTAGGGTTAACTAACTTTAGGTAATATCCTTTTACTAGTATTTACTATGTAGTAATCAATAAGTCCATTATACATTTCCCTTTATCCTTTTATTTACCTCAAAAATTTTACTTGTATGTTTCTACTTATTACAACTATAGCACTGACATACTGGCGTTAATACTTGTCCTCACCTTAGTTTTATTTTTAGAGCTCCACTTAAATAAGCTGAATGATTACTACCAGTCCTTTTTGCTCAAGTTCCCAGGTTATGTCCTAGTTAAATGAAGCTCTTTGTCTCTAGATGCCTCAAAAAGGGCTCAGGGAGTAGAGTATTCCCTGGTTTTTTACATGGTTATAACATTTTATATAGCCTTGATACATTAAGGACACCATGACTGGACATCATCACTGACTCAATCTTTTAAGTCATTAAAAATATTTCACCAGTGTTACCTGCAAGAACTGTGAAGGGTTTGAGATTTTACCTACTAGGAAATGAATAAGCTAGACAGTTACCATTCATGGCTGCTTGAAGAAGACATAAGACTCCTGGGCCAGAGACAAAGGACTTTTATTACTCATGGCACAGCAAGAAACATAAGCATCAGCGTATTTGTGTCACTTCCTTTTGTCCCAAGTCCTAAAGGGATGATGCAGAAAGGCACCGAGAAATGCCTGAATACAGAGTGGATTGTGTATTATATTACATTGTATTATACTGTACATTGTATTATATTGTGTGTTGTATTATAGGAGAGAAATCTTGAGCTTGGGGAACCTGTATCTTCTACAGTGGATGGTAAGTATGCCTGTCCTTTGCTCCAGAAGGAGATACTCTATCTTCCAAGGCTGTTCACTATAAAAAATCCTGGAGAACAGGGCTTCCCTGGTGGCGCAGTGGTTGAGAGTCCGCCTGCCGATGCAGGGGACACGGGTTCGTGCCCCGGTCTGGGAGGATCCCACATGCCGCGGAGCGGTTGGGCCCGTGGGCCATGGCCGTTGAGCCTGCGCGTCCGGAGCCTGTGCTCCGCAATGGGAGAGGCCACAACAGTGAGAGGCCCACGTACAGCAAAAAAAAAAAAAAAAAAAAAAAAAAAAAAAAATCCTGGAGAACATAGTCTTGAAAAACGACAGGCAGTGTCTCTGCTTTCAAGACATGCAGACACACAAGAGATCCACAGAGGATTATCTCCCAATATTACACTGATTTGTATATTGTCAATCAAATTTTGTTGGTATACAGAATCCTCAGAGATTTTACTGATATCATGTTTCCTACTGAGTCATGGGTATAAGGCCATGATTCTGTAACAGTTTAAATAAGCTATTTTGGAAAAAACTCACATGAGTGACAAATCTCCTTCCCACTTTAACTGTTAAAGACATTTTTCTTGGTTTCCCTTCTCTCTTGATCCTGCACAACATGGGGTTGTGTATGTCACGACAAACAGTAGGAGTGTCATCATGAGAGTTGAAGGGGTCACCTAGAATCTGAATCTTAGTTTCCTCTTCTAAGCATTCACTGAATGGCAAGAACATACCTCAGAACAATTCAGAAACTCTGGGTCTGGGATCCAGATAGCAGGACATTTTAAAGCTCCCTAGGGATTCCAAAGTGCAACCAAGTGGAGACTCAGCACTGGTTTCAACCCACAGATAAAAACTTAACTACCTATGAATAAAACCTCAGGCTTGTAGGAGTTAGTATTTATTTTAGAAGAGTTTTTAGGCCTTTTTTTTCCTCCTCTGTAAAGTACAGACATTGAATACTTGTCTCCAAATGTATAACAAGAACATGAGAACAGAAGAATAATTATTTTCTTACTTAATATACTTTCAGGTAGTACAGGCAAATTCTTTAGTAGTTTAGCTAATAACAGATAGAACAGTAATTAAATTTTCAAACCAAAGTTTTCACGTGGGTGCAAAGAGAGACGTTTTGAACTTCAAAATGAATACGATTTGCCCTGGAAGTCAGAGCTATTGCAAAGCACTTAAAATTATTTTAGATAGCTAGTCTATCCAATCACTGGAGTGGCTAAACATTCCTCACCCTGTAATCTGGAAAAAAGTGTGTACTTAAAGATATGGAGTTCACAGTCTTTAGCTTTTAGCTTTAGGTGAAGAGTTACATTGTTCCCTTTTTTAAAGTGTTTCTTACAGGATGCTGGCCAACTCACTTTGGCAGAGATACATGCAGCTAAAATTGCTTCCCTCTTGCTAATACTATATATTCAGCATTTTCCTGATAGGCATACTCTTGGAAGAAACCTCAGACATACACTGAATTACTCTGTGAATAAAATATTTAGTCTCCTCAGAGCCCTTAAACACAGCCTTGACTTACCAAGTTCAAAACTGCTGACTCTCCACAGTTCATGCCAGTGGGCTTCCCATACAACCTTACCATTTAATGGTATGTAAAGCACTCAGCTAACCCTAGAAGACTATAATACACTGCCATGCAATGTATAAAGTGCCTGTTAGGAAGGATAAGTGAAAATGCTGTAAAACACACTGAGGAAGTGTATCCAGACAATCAAATTCCTCTGTAAGGATATCAGCAAAGACTTAGAATGCTTACAAAATAAAATGCGTGAGTCCCACGTGAGGACTGGGTATATTTAAGACCTGTACCAAGGCTATCAAATTTAGATGATGGCAAGAATAAAAGTTATCTTGAATTACATTTACATGCCATTTTCCCAGAAGAATTCAAAACATTTTAAACATCATCAAAGTCTGTAAAAACTGAAGTGGTCCATTGTTACTAACCTCATGTTTTAGAGAAATTATTGGAGATTAACTGATAGTCTGAATGGACTACTACCTGGATCCAGTCAAGCATTATACACATTGATGCCAGATGATTCAGCAAAGGCAGCTAAAGTAAATGTATATTAAAAACAAGGAATATATACAGTATACATATTTGCTAGCAAAAACCTGCAAGCTTATTACCAAATACCTAAGAAAATGTGGTTGAAAGAGTTAATATTTTGGAAAATTATTAGTTAAATAAATATCCTTTCTCTACGTCCTCTTATTTGCCATTGGATTAAGGGAGGCCATCAGAGAGCTGCTCAAAGAAATGCTGTTACAGAGCAATACTTCATTTTATATCATTTTACTGGCAATGCAAATATTGTTGAAGACTATATCTCCACCACATAGTGTTCATACTGTATAAAAATACTCTCTAAAACCAATCATTTTCCTAATGGGTTACACTTTTCATTTTAAAAACAACTGTCAATGATAATTTTTCTTCTGCATCAACTACTGAGAGGTACAGAGTCTATGACCAATCTTTACCACATTTACACAGCTTATCTCTGGATCCATGTTAGAGCTACTAAGCTTTTTCTCATTTGTCTTGGTTTACCATAGTCATTTTTTTCTAAATTTAAACATAATACAAAATCAATGTAAAACTTGGAAAGTGCAAAAAGGGAAATGCATAAAACTCATGTCTATGATTTAAATTTGAAGTCTAGAAAACTTACAAAGATATGTAGTTTCAAAAAAGCAATGTATATTTTCATTTTGTGGATGCAAGTTCATTTCATTTCTATAAAGGTTTTTTTGGTTTGTTTGTTTGATTGGTTGGTTTGTTCTGTAATTGCTTAAATAGTTGTCTATTCCATTATTTGTCTCTCCTTTGGGTTTCCACTTACACATCTACTGAATCTTGTCTGCCTCTATTCCAATCCTATCATTTTGTCTCTAGCCCCTTTTAACTCATTTTTATTTTCTTTTGTTTTTTTCTCATTCCTCTTACTATGTTTTCAATGTTATCTATTTTTCCTTGTGCTTATTCTGATTTGGTCTTCACTTCCCTGACATTCCAAATTTTTATTTCTCTTCTTACTTTAAGTCCATTGGTTCATCTCTCTTACCATTTCTGTACATCCTACAATCTCTTCCCTGAACACTCATAGTTCTACATTTTACTTTTATTTTACAGAGAAAAAATTAACTTTGTGTCACTGATCTAAAATACTGATTTTATCTTATAAGAATAATAAGAATATTTAGTATGTTTATACCCTTTATTTTTCCATTGATCACTATGTTGATTTTGGTGGAAGTTGTAGAATCACATACAAACCTTGAAAATAAATGTAAGGTAAGAAAATACCTTCAAGATTTTGTTTAGAATTTCATGAACTGTATAAGAATATATAAAAAAAAAACTGATGTCCATGCAACATTGAGTCATCTCATGTAAGATAGAATGTTTTCTTGTCTACTTGTTTATTATCTGACCATCATACAACATTATCACTAGAAAGTAAGCTCCTTGAGGGCAATAAACAAATGCCTAGAATAATGCTTTCACATTATAAACACAATAAATATTTTATGAATGGATGAATAATTAATCATCAAATTTTGGTTTTAGAAATATCACATTTGCAATATTGGGAACAGGAGGAAACACTAGTCAATGACACTAGCTGGCTGTTGAATTAATCAAAAGAAGAGTAGATAATTTAAGATATTTTAAGGTAATAGTAGTAGGATTCAAAGAAGTTAACGATTTTAGGAGGCATGTAGGATGTAGAGTCAATAAAATTTGTGAGTTGAGGCATTCCTTTTACAACTTTTAAGGCAGGCAGAAATCAGGAGCCAAAAATTCCTTCTCTCTCTACTCCCTAGAACACAAACCAAGGGCAACGGGTATTTAATTCCAGGTCTGATAACATGGGGCTCATCTTTAAAGAAACCGAACTAACTGCCTAGATAAAACTGGGTTAGACTGGTCCTCAGCATATAGAAACAAAGGTCTTTTTGGTCACTTAGGGGTTTTCCAGATTAATAGCTGACTGTATTTTTACTCACCCAAAAAAGAAGCCTGGCAGTTGACCTGATAACCTACTTCCCACATGAAATAACAAATAAATGCCTTTATTCTAAAATACAAATTGACTGTGTATAATCACAGGATAAATGAAGAAAACCAGCATCATGAAAGAGACAGACTATGATAAATAGAAAATTTTTAAACTCACACTAGAGGAAACCAGAATAAATCAAGCAACAGAAAACCACTTTAAACACCTAAGAGTATATAGGATTATAGAGAAAAATAGTACTGACCTGGATAACAAACTTTCAGAACTTTCTCAGACCACTGAGCAAAAAGAGAAAATAAATATGAGACACATTTTTATGAGATCAATCCAGGAGATCTAATAGGAGTGCTATTTTTAAAAACAAGAGAGAGAGAGAAATAGAGGTATAAATAATCAGGGAAAAAGAAGGGATTTTCTTAGAGGTGAAGAGTAGTATGAAGTTTTTGATTAAAAACTACTGAAGCTGATTGGATTAAAAAAAGACACTTAGAAATGCTGCCTACAAGAGATTCAATTCATAGCTAAAGACACACACACAAGCTTAAAGTGAAAGGACGGAAAAAGATACTTCATGCAAATGAAAACAACAAGAAAGTAGGGGTAGCATTACTCCTTTCAGACAAAGTAGACTTTAAAACAAAGGCTACAAGAAAAGCAAGGAAGGGCATGATATAATGATAAGGGGATCAATACAAGAAGAGGATTTTACACTCATTAACATATATGCACCCAATAAAGGAGCACCTAAACATATAAAGCAAATGCTAACAGATATAAAAAGAGAAATTTACAAGAATACTATAATAGTTGGGGATTTTAACACCCCATTTATATCAGTGGACAGATAATCCAGACAGAAAATCATTAGGAAATAGCGGTCTTAAATGATACACCAGACCAGATGGACTTAATAGATATTTACAGGACGTTACAGCCTAAAACCAGCAGAAAACACTTTCTTTTCAAGTGCACATGAAACATTCTCCAGGATAGATCACATACTGGGCCACAAAATAAGTCTCAACAAATTTAAGAGGATAGAAATTCTATCAAGCATTTTTTCCAACCACAATGATATGAAACTAGAAATTAATTTCAGAAAGAAAAATGGGAAAAGAACATGGATATTGAACGGTATGCTACTAAAAATCAAATGGAACAATAAAGAAATCAAATACGAAATCAGAAAAATACCTTGAGACAAATGAAGATGGAAACACAATGCTCGAAAATCTATGAGATGCAGCAAAAGCAGTTGTAAGAGGGAAGTTTATAGTGAAACAAGTCTTCCTCAACAAAAGTCTCAAATAAACAACCTAACTTACCACCTAAAGGAATTAGAAAAAGAAGAACAAGGAAAGCCAAAGTCAGCTAAAGGAAGGAAATATTAAAGAACCGGAAATAACTAATATAGAGATTAAAAAAAAATAGAGAAGATCAATGAAATCCAGAACTGGTTTTTGAAAAGATAAACAAAATTGGGCCTCCCTGGTGGCGCAGTGGTTGAGAGTCCGCCTGCCGATGCAGGGGATACAGGTTCGTGCCCCGGTCCGGGAGGATCCCATATGCCGCAGAGCGGCTGGGCCCGTGAGCCATGGCCGCTGAGCCTGCGCATCCGGAGCCTGTGCTCCGCAACGGGAGAGGCCACAACAGTGAGAGGCCCGCGTACCAAAAAAAAAAAAAAAAAAAAAAGATAAACAAAATTGACAAACCTTTAGCCAGGCTCACTAAGAAGTAAATAGAGAGGACCTAAATAAACAAAGTAAGAAATGAAAGGGCTTCCCTGGTGGCGCAGTGGTTGGGAGTCCGCCTGCCGATGCAGGGGGCTTGGGTTCGTGCTCCGGTCTGGGAGGATCCCACGTGCTGTGGAGCTGCTGAGCCCATGAGCCATGGCCGCTGGGCCTGTGCATCCGGAGCCTGTGCGCCACAGCGGGAGAGGCCACAGCAGTGAGAGGCCCGTGTACAGCAAAAAAAAAAAAAAAAAAGAGGAGCCATACCAACTAATACCACAGAGATACAAAAAATCATAAGAGAATACTACAAACAGTTATATAACAACAAATTGGACAACCTAGACAAAACAGACAAATTTCTAGAAACATACAAACTGCCAAAACTGAATCAAGAAGAAACAGACAATTTGAATAGACCAATCACTAACAGAGAAATTGAATTTGTTAAAAAAAAATTTTTTTAGGGGCTTCCCTGGTGGCGCAGTGGTTGAGAGTCTGCCTGCTAATGCAGGGGGCATGGGTTTGAGCCCTGGTCTGGGAGGATCCCACATGCCACGGAGCAACTAGGCCCGTGAGCCACAACTACTGAGCCTGTGTGTCTGGAGCCTGTGCTCCGCAACAAGAGAGGCTGCAATAGTGAGAGGCCCCTGCACCGCGATGAAGAGTGGCCCCCGCTTGCCACAACTAGAGAAAGCCCTTGCACAGAAATGAAGACCCAACACAGCAATAAATAAATAAATATAGATAGATAGATAGATAGATAGATATTTTAAAACTCCCAGCAAACAAAATCCAAGACTGTTTGGCTTCACAGGGGAATTCTACCAAGCATATACAGAAGAACTATCCTTTTCAAACTATTCCAAAAAATTAAATTTGATGGAACACTCCCAAATTCATTCTATGAGGCCACCATCACCCTGATACCAAAACCAGACAAAGACACTACCAAAAAAGAAAATTATAGGCAATATCTTTGATGACTATAGATACAAAAATCTTCAACAAATATTAGCAAACCAAATCCAACAATATATAAAAAAGGCTCATATACACAATGCTCAATTTGGATTTCTTCCAGGGACACAAGGATGGTCCAATCTCCCAAATCAGTCAATGTGATAAACTACATTAACAAAAAGAAGGATAAAAATCACAGGATTATCTCAATAGACGCAGAAAAAGCATCTGACAAAATTCAACACCTACTCATGATAAAACTCTCATCAAAGTGTGTATAGAGAGAACATATCTCAACATAATAAAGGCCATTTATGACAAACCCAGAGCTAATATCATCCTTAATGGTGAAAAGCTGAAAGCCTTTTTTCTAAATTCAGGAACAAGACAAGAGTGCCCACTCTCACTGCTTCTATTTAACATAGTATTGGAAGTCCTAGCCAAAGCAATCAGACATGAAAAAAATAATAATAAAGGGCATCCAAATTGGAAGGGAAGAAGTAAAACTGTCACTGTTTTCAAATGATGTGATACTTTATATAGAAAACCCTAAAGTCTCCACTGCAAAACTATTAGAATTAATACATTAACTCAGCAAAGTTTCAGGATACAAGATTAATATATAGAAATCTATTTCATTTTTCTACATTAATAATGAACTATCAGAAAGAGAAAGTAAAAAAAAATTCCATTTAGAATTGCATCAAAAAGAATAAAATACCTAAGAGTAAACTTAACCAATGAGGTGAAAGACCTACACTCTGAAAACTATAAACGTTGATAAAGGATATTGAAGATGATACAAAAAAATGGAAAAATATTCCATGCTTTTGGATTGAAAGGATTAATATTGTTAAAATGGCCATACTACCCAAAGCAATCTTCAGATTTAATGTAATCCCTATCAAAATACCCAGGACATTTTTCACAGGTTGAGAACATAAATATGGAACTACAGAAGAACCCAAATTGTCAAAGCAATCTTGAGGAAAAAGAACAAAGCTGGAGGTATACCCTGCTCAGACTTCAGACAATACTACAAAGCTATACTTATTAAAATAGCATGGTCCTGGCACAAAAACAGACACACATCAATGAAACAGAATAGAGAGACCCAAAGCAATCTTCAGATTTAATGTAATCCCTATCAAAATACCCAGGACATTTTTCACAGGTTGAGAACATAAATATGGAACTACAGAAGAACCCAAATTGTCAAAGCAATCTTGAGGAAAAAGAACAAAGCTGGAGGTATACCCTGCTCAGACTTCAGACAATACTACAAAGCTATACTTATTAAAATAGCATGGTCCTGGCACAAAAACAGACACACATCAATGAAACAGAATAGAGAGCCCAGAAATAAACCTATGCATCTACAGTCAATTAATCTATGACAAAGGAGGCAACCATATACAATGGAGAAAGAGTCTCTTCAACAAGTCGTGCTGGGAAAACTGGACAGCTATATGTAAAAGAATGAGATTAGAACATTTCCTTACACCATTTACAAAAATAAACTCAAAATGGTTAAAGACCTAAATATAAGAATGGTATTCATGAAACTCCTAGAAGAGAACATAGGGAGAACACTCTTTGATGCAAATTGTAGCAGTATTTTTTTGGATCTGTGTCCTAGGCAAAAGAAAGAAAAGCAAAAATGAAAAAAAAATAGGGATCTAATTAAACTTAAAAGCTTTTGCAAAGGAAACCACAGACAAAACAGAAAGAAAACATATGGAATGAGAGAAATAATTTACAAATTTTATGACCAATAAGTGGTTAATATCTGAAATATACAAACAGCTCATAAAGCTAAATATAAAAAAAAAATCAAAAAGTGGGCAGAAGACCTGAATACACATTTTTCCAAAAAAGACACACAGATGGCTAACAGGCACATGAAAATATGCTCAACACCACTAATTATTAAAGAAATGCAGATGAAAACAGTGAGATATCACCTCACACCAGTCAGAATGGCTAACATCAAAAAGTCCACCAATAACAAATATAGGCAAGGCTGTGGAGGAAAGGGAACCATTGTTCATTGTTGGTGAGAATATAAACCAGTGCAATTCCACTCCTGGGTACATATCCAGAAAAAACAAAAACACCAATCTGAAAAGATACATGCATCCCAATGTTTATAGCAGCACTATTTACAACAGCCAAGGTAGGGAAGCAACGCATGTGTCCATCAACAGGCAAATGGATAAAGATTTGGGCTATGTTTGTGTGTATATATGTGTGTGTACACACACACACACACACACACTGGAATATTACTTAGCCATGAAAAAGAATGAAATTCTGCCATTTGCAGCAAAGTCAACAACCTAGAGAATACTATACTTAGTGCAGTAAGTCAGATAAAGACAGATGCTGTATGATATCACTTATTTGTGGAATCTGAAAAATAATACAAATGAACATACACAGCAAAACAGAAATGGACTCACAGATATAAGAGACAAACTAGTGGTTACCAGTGGGGAGATGGGAATGGGAGGGGCACTTTAGGGGTATGGGATTAAGGGATACAAACAACTGTATATAAAATAGATAAGCAACAAGGATATATTGTATAACATGGGGAATTACAGCCATTAACTTGTGATAACT
This sequence comes from Hyperoodon ampullatus, assembly GCF_949752795.1. NCBI lineage: Eukaryota > Metazoa > Chordata > Mammalia > Artiodactyla > Ziphiidae > Hyperoodon > Hyperoodon ampullatus. The sequence goes on along the minus strand of NC_136922.1, from coordinate 55,103,878 downwards.
TTTAATGGAATACAAACTGCAAAAATACTGAATCATTATACATTACATCAGAAACTATTACTGTAAATCAACTATACTTCAGTAAATGAAAGAACACGGAAAAAAATAAATAATAAAGGAATTAAAAACTATTACCTAGTACTGAGTAGAATAAATGAAGAATGAATCCAACTAGAAACTTCATCATGAAATGTAAGGATAGTCAGGATAAGAAGAGAGTAAAACTTCTGGAGAAAGGAAAGGGGACAGAGAGATGATTTACAAAGGATTCAAAATGAGAATAGCACAACCTTCTTTTCAACTTTACTGCACATTATAGGATGGTGAAATAGTATCAGAATTTTGAGGAAAAATTATTTTGGTCATATAATTATATATTCTATATTTAGGCAAACTATGAATCTAGTATAAAGAGAAAATGAACATATTTTCAGACATCAAAAGAATCAAAAAAGTTTACCTCGCAGGTGTTCTTGTAAAGACATGAGATACCAGGAAAAAAAAAAACAGTGCAAATGTAATAGTACATTAAAAAAATATATCAGATTACAGTTGTACAGCCAATCTAAAAAGCAATTAGAATGGTAGAGGTCATTTCCAAGAAGAATGTCATCAAGAAAAACAGAATAAACAGAATCATTCCATCAAATGAAAAATGTGATTAACTATTTATTGCATAAAATATATGTAAGGATGCCACAAGTGCTACAACTCTTTTTGTAGCTTAACTGAACAAACCATAAAATGAAGTATTTGAAATTTGTCGTCTTCTCATACTACTTTCTAAAACAAGACCAGGACATCTTCCTTCTACAATCCAGTCAGGTCCAGAAAATGTCTAAGTTGTTTTCACATTCTGTATCTCTATCTATACTGATCCCCTGTTTCTAATACTATTTTCTCTCTATCTAGAAGAAGAACATGGTATATCCCAATTCCAGTTTCAATTTCAGTCCTCTACCGTACTGAGCTCAGAAGTCATACAGACACCACTATGGAATCTACTAGTGGTAGACAGTCTTGAGGTAGTACTTTGTTTCCCCAAATCTGGAGGGAACCAAGCTGCTTTAAGTTCGATGGCTAACCATCCCTTAGGACCTAATCTATGTGGTTCCAAACAGCTAATTCTACTCACATCTGCTTACCAGGCAACAGGATAAATGAAGAGCCATCAGTGAAGAAAGGATATAACCTTACTATTTTTTAAGTAATGTCCTAGAAACCACAAAAGAACACTTCTGCTTATACCTCATTAATAAAGATTAAGTCACATGCTCACACCTAGATGTAAAGGAGGCTGGGAAATAGAGTCCTTTTTCTGAGCAATTATGTACCTACCTAAAAACTGGGGTTCCTACTGCCTTAGAATAGAAGGAAGATGAATACTGCCGAACAAACTACCACTCTTGCCCCAGAATGGATTTGGGTTACATTTCTAAACCTTTAATTTGTTAAGGGAAATAAATAGGCTATGAGAATGACAAAAACATAAAAAAGGAAAAAATATATATAACAATGAATTTCAAGAAGAGGGTCTTAAAAGGAACAATGTTCTATCCAATGGGATATATTCAGTACTTGAATACAACCATTCAGATAACAGAGCCATGGATGTTGAACATAATAACTTAGAAGTTTGTAAAATGTCATAAACTGTGTTAGAATAAATTTGACACTAAAATTATAATTCAACACTTCCCTGAACCCTGTAAGAGAGACAGTAGAACTCAATAAGGCTGTATCTTTTTTTTTTTCTTTTTTTTTTCCGGTATGTGGGCCTCTCACTGTTATGGCCTCTCCCGTTGCAGAGCACAGGCTCCAGACACGCAGGCTCAGCGGCCATGGCTCACGGGCCCAGCCGCTCCACAGCATGTGGGATCTTCCCAGACCGGGGCACGAACCCATGTCCCCTGCATCGGCAGGCGGACTCTCAACCACTGCACCACCAGGGAAGCCCAGGCTGTATCTTTTTAAGAACCCAACATAGTTAATGTGGATAAGGACTACATGATATAGTCTTGTTGAGTCTGGAAAATGTTTGCCCACTACTTCCATCAGAAATCTAAGGTATACAAGGGAGAAAAGACAGTCTCTTCAATAAGTGGTGCTGGGAAAACTGGGCAGCTACACTTAAAAGAATGAAATTAGAACCCTCCCTAAGACCATACACAAAAATAAACTCAAATGGATTAAATGTAAGGCCAGACACTATAAAACTCTTGGAGGAAAACACAGGAAGAACACTTTTTGACATAAATTACAGCAAGATATTTTTGGCCCACCTCCTAGAGTAATGGAAATAAAAATAAAAATAAATAAATGGGACCTGATGAAACTTAAAAGCTTTTGCCAAGCAAAGGAAATGATAAACAGGATGAATAGACAACCCTCAGAATGGGAGAAAATATTTGCAAATGAATCAATTGGACAAAGGATTAATCTCCAAAATATATAAACAGCACATGCAGCTCAATATTAAAAAAACAAACAACCCAATCAAAAAATGTGCAGAAGACCTAAATAGACAGTTCTCCAAAGAAGACATACAGATGGCCAAAAGGCACATGAAAAGCTGCTCAACATCACTAATTATTAGAGAAATGCAAATCAAAACTACAATGAGGTATCACCTCACACCAGTTAGAATGGGCATCATCAGAAAATCTACAAACAATAAATGCTGGAGAGGGTGTGAAGAAAAGTGAACCCTCCCACTGTTGGTGGGAATGTAAGTTGATACAGCCACTATGGAGAACAGTATGGAAGTTCCTTAGAAAACTAAAAATAGAATTACCATATGACCCAGCAATCCCACTACTGGGCATATACCCAGAGAAAACCATAATTCAAAAAGACACATGCACCCCAATGCATGCAGCACTATTTACAATAGCCAGGTCATGAAAGCAATCTAAATGCCCATCGACAGAGGAATGGATAAAGAAGATGTGGTACATAGATACAGTGGAATATTACTCAGCCATAGAAAGGAACGAAATTGGGTCATTTGTAGAGACGTGGATGGACCTAGAGACTGTCATACAGAGTGAAGTAAGCCAGAAAGAGAAAGACAAATATCATATATTAACACATATATGTGGAATCTAGAAAAATGGTACAGATGAACTGGTTTGCAAGGCAGAAACAGAGACAGATACAGAGAACGTATGGACACCAAGGGGGGAAAGCGGGGAGGGTGGTGGTGGTGGTGTGATGAACTGGGAGATTGGGATTGACATGTATACACTGATGTGTATAAAATGGATGACTAATAAGAACCTGCTGTATAAAAAAATAAATTAAATAAACAAACAAAAAAGAAATCTAAGTATGATGGGGGACTAATGCAGGACTGGAGCAGGAAAGGATTGGCAAAGTGTAAAACAAAGATGGAGGTCGATCCTGCAGCCACGACCAGGCTTTTGGATTACTTCTCCCTGGACTGCAACACAGTTAAAAAATACACTAGGAATTTGAGAAGATAGGGTACAATTCCTAGATATCATTCTTGTGGCTGACAGTTCTGAAAGAGTACTATCAAAGCAATTACGCTGCCAGCATGGGGTAGCAAGAGCCATTTTCAAATCCATTTGCACTCGCCTTACTCTCCTCAGGGATGCTCAGAGGGCAGAAATGATTTCTTCCGCTCTTATTTTCAGAGTTTTCTATATGATGAAGAGTAAGGGCTCATCCCTCCCAAGCTTAGTTATCATCCCATTTATAAAACTGGAAAAATGTGGACAGCAGGAATATTAAAAGTCCTATCTGCATTTACTATCTAATTTCCTATGGATAACATTTCAGATTTGGCTGAAAAGTCGAGCACAACAAGCATCACATCTGGTGGATACAGTACATCGACTTACCAACCCTCTCAGCGTGCAGGCTTTACTGCCAAACACCAGAGCCCTGCAGCAGGAGCAACGGAAAGAACTATGTTCCATTGTTTTATAAACTCATTGTGCAGGAAAAATGACAATTAGGCTGGCTCTGTTCTCATCATCTCTGACGGCACCGGGTTGGTGATTCAAAGATAAAGGCACCTTTGAAGTGGATTTTTATGGTGATGCAAAGATTATAATTTTTAAAAGAAAGTTACATTATGCTACTAGATCATTTTTTATATTTGCATAATGGTATATTTCATCCCTTCCACTCTAATTTGGAAGTCAATGCAGTGTAAATAACTGTACAGTATTTACTTACTATTATCATCGAGCCCACAGAAGCAAAGATGATTAGAGTCAATTTTGTCATTTTTGAGTTAACGAGGTATGGGGGAATTTTAGTGTTTTGGTTAAGTGTCAAACAAAGAATACCAAATATGAACATATCTGTTTGAATTCGCTACTTTCAGTGTACTGTACAAAAGTTGAAGACATACCCAATATAGTTTACAATACAAACTGTAGAGAGGCGACCTGGCTAAGTCCAACAGGGGTATATTTTGAAGTACTCAGTGTCACCTGACTGCATTATAAGGTTGTCTCTCCCTCTCTACATTATAAAATTTGTCTCAGTGGTTAAATTTGTTTTCATGTCCTGGTAGATTATACTCATGTAAACTAGAAATATCCAAATGTTCTATTCAAGTAATATTTTCAAAGACTACTTAAAGGGGCTTTGCCACTGACCCACTTGAAGGGTGGGAATAGGAAGAGATTATTTCTTCACACTTAAAAAACACAATCAACTGTTGAACATAGGAATGGTATCATATGCCCCTAAAGACAATACAAAGAGAATGAAACAACATCATTTCTAGGAAACTCTGTGTTGATCTCATGAGGCCAGTTCAAAATGTACTAAATGTCATCATGGCACAGAAAGTCTACTGCTAAAATTGTTTTGGGCAATTATATATTATTTTTCAAAGCTGTTATGAAATTCCTTCGCTATTAACCCAGAGACAATTATAATATTACTTGACCATAGGAAGGATATGACATAAATGTTGACTGGATTTCCTGACAGAAGCAATACTGCTTTATCATTTTTGTATTAACTTCTGGCTATAGGAGCCATTTGCTGCAGTTACTTCTTTTTTTTTTTTTGCTGTATGTGGGCCTCTCATTGCTGTGGCGCCCCCGCTGCGGAGCACAGGCTCCGGACGCGCAGGCTCAGCGGCCACGGCTCACGGGCCCAGCCGCTCTGCGGCATGTGGGATCCTCCCAGACCGGGGCACGAACCCGCGTCCCCTGCATCGGCAGGCGGACTCTCAACCACTGCGCCACCAGGGAAGCCCTGCACTGTTACTTCTATTTGCCAATTATCTGATACTGAACTAGTTTAGATTTTAATTTATTTGCAAATGCTTTCTATTTGTAAAGCAAACCAAACAGAATATCTTACAATTATAGCATTCTTCTTAAAAGGAAAGAGTAAGTATTTTATTATGTGAAATAGTATTCTTTAGATCAAATATATCAAAAAGTTCAAAACACTATGTGTTCCAACCACAGTAAAGATTTTATTGACCACCAATACTAAAAAAATAAAATCTGTCAGCGTGTCTACTAATTAAGGCTTTAAAAAAGCAAACCTGATGTTCTTTAAGATGAGTTTGGGGCCTATGGTATCACACTGTATGATTTTTAAATGGAGAAGATAAAATGTATAGGCAACAGGGCTACTGAAAAAGTCAGAACTCTATTCTGTGTCCGCCAGTACCCCTTCCAGGCCCCAGAAAGTGAGTGTTCCATTAGGTACCCACTGGAGATAGGTATCTAAAATAAGCTTGAGAATGAAATTATTTTGAGATTTATTAATTGCCATAATAAAAGGGGCCAGATAACTCAACAGAAACAATTCTTTCAACTGTGGAGATCTGTATTTATATCCTGGTTGAGTGAAAATAAACTTGATGACTGGCTTCTCTTTCCTATAACCATCTCCTTACTGACTCTACCTCTGCTTTGAAAAGGCCAAGGTCTGAGACAGTATTATGCAACAGCCTAACATATAAAACATTTACGGGGGAGAATGAGAATCATTATATTAATAACATTAATCTTCCAAAAAACAAAAGTCCAGGAACAGATGGCTTCACAGGCGAATTCTATCAAGCATTTAGAGAAGAGCTAACACCTATCCTTCTCAAACTCTTCCAAAAAATTGTAGAGGGAGGAATATTCTCAAGCTCATTCTATGAGGCCACCATCACCCTGATACCAAAATCAGACAAAGATATCACAAAAAAAGAAAATTACAGACCAATATCACTGATGAACATAGACGCAAAAAACCTCAACAAAATACTAGCAAACAGAATCCAACAGCACATTAAAAGGATCACACACCATGATCAACTGTGATTTATCCCACTTCAATTTGCATATATTAAAGGATTCTTCAATATACACAAATCAATGTGATACACTATATTAACAAATTGAAGAATAAAAACCATATGATCATCTCAATAGATGCAGAAAGAGCTTTTGACAAAATTCAACACACATTTATGATAAAAACTCTCCAGAAAGTGGGCATAGAGGGAACCTGCCTCAACATAATAAAGGCCATATACGACAGACCCACAGCAAACGTCATTCTCAATGGTGAAAAACTGAAAGCATTTCCTCTAAGATCAGGGATAAGACAAGGATGTCCACTCTCGCCACTATCATTCAACATAGTTTTGGAAGTCCTAGCCACAACAATCCGAGAAGAAAAAGAAATAAAAGGAATCCAAATTGAAAAAGAAGAAGTAAAACTGTCACTGTTTGCAGATGACATGACAAAATCCTAAAGATGCCACCAGAACTCTACTAGAGCTAATCAATGAATTTAGTAAAGTTGCAGGATAGAAAATTAATACACAGAAATCTCTTGCATTCTTATACACTACCAATGAAAGATCAGAAAGAGAAATTAAGGAAAGAATCCCATTTACCACTGCAACAAAAACCAATAAGGATAAATAATAATAAAGCATAGAAAACTGAAGCTAAACATTTTTCTCCCCCCTCCACTTACAATTCCAACATGTCAGCTCACAGCCACTGGCCTAGACCCTACTTGGTCACTTACAACAATACTGCTCCTTGGCCAATTCTAAAGAAGTGGGCAATTTGAGGGACTTCCAGTGGTTAAGAATCCACCTGACAGTGCAGGGGACACAGGTTCGATCCCTGGTCTGGGAAGATCCCACATACCACAGAGCAACTAAGCCCGTGCACAGCAACTACTGACCCTGTGCTCTAGAGCCCGTGAGCCACAACTACTAAGCCCACGTGCCACAACTACTGAAGCCTGTGAGCCTAGAGCCCGTGCTCTGCAACAAGAGAAGCCACCGCAATGAAAAGCCTGTGCACCACAACGAGCAGCCCCCTGCTCGCCGCAACTAGAGAAGGCCTGCGTGCAGCAACGAAGACCCAATGCAGCCAAACAAATAAATAAATAAAGAAGTGGACAATTTGAGGATTAAATGTGGGAATTCTGTACCACACCTTCCAAAGCCCTACATGTTGCCAGATAAAGTTTAAGTGAATATGAGAAAATCCACAGTAAACTCAGTACACCCAAGTGAGCAAGAAAAAGCAGACCTCATAGTAAAGCAGACCATGAGACATTAAACCCATAGATTTCTGCTTGTTCAATGAGAGAGGTCACACTGTACTCAGCTGTACTATTGAGGGTAAGCTGAACAAAGTAACTCACTTTGAGACACCTAAGGTAGATACAACACTTTGTATCACTGAGAATAACTACCATTAAAAGGTTATGGGTAGCTGATTTGACCGATTTTCTGCGAAAAGAAACTTGTAACAAGAATATCCTTATCCTGAGAGTTTTAAAGAAAAGTCAAGGGAAGAACTAGGAGGGAGAGTGTTTTGAGACCTTCAGAGTGATGAATACAGAACAAATCATTGCTTACTAAGCACTAGCCAAAGCCAGAAACCCAGGGCCATCTACATTCTATCCCTTAGTTGTTTCACTGTAAGTGGGCATTGGCTTACAGCTGAACTAGACCCCTGTAGCTGAGCTAGTGCCATGCTCAAGGCTCCATCTATGGCCCTGGATTACTCAATTTATGAAGCAATAAATTGGATAAAGGCAAAGAATATATGTGTAAATTTTCAGGTGATACAAATGGAAGAGTACCAAAGATACTGGTGCACTTTCAGAACTCAAAAAGATCAGAATAGCTTGGAATATTGAGTCAAATCTAAGATAAATGTAACTGGTTAAATAGAAGGCCCTGCATCTACAGGAAAAATATCACCACAATAGATCATAGAGGTGTGGATTAGCAGCACCTAAATGATAAAAAGAGACATTTAAATCAACAATATGTCAATCCCAAGTCAAGAGTTTGATGTGGGCAAACAAAGAACCTAATGTGATCTCAAGACTAAGAGTGTGGTATATCCTCCCTAGGTAATGACAGAAGAAAATTCTTGCAACTTTGGCTCTAATAAGTAACAGGCTGAAGGAAAGAGGAATACTATCCTAAAAATGCTTCCCTATCCCAGATCATGGTGTTCCTAGCAAATGATCTGTCTGCACTACTTCTCAGGGGCCACAGGAGCCTGGCCATTGGGGTGTGGCTGCCCCTGGTCCTACTAGCCCTGGTCCACCCAGGGCTAAGGAATCACTACCTCAATGCATGTGTTACCCATTCATGGTACATGGATTGGGAAGCTCTGGCTTAGGAAATGTTGGGATTCATAAATGGAAACAAAGCTGTTATAAGAAGTACGGATCAAGGGGAATTTCCCCAGACCCAAATTATAGAAAAAAAATTAGATGACTGATACGATTATAGAAACAAAGTCTGAATTGCCAGGGGGCAGGGAAGCTTAGTAGTTACAAGGGAGGGTTTAGCCATGAGAATGCCTTCGTTCAAAACACAATTCCATCACTTATCGCCATATAAATATGAGGCAGTCATCTGACTCCTCCGTGCTTTCTTTGGTTTCCTACACTGTACAGTAGGGATGATAATAGTACCAGTCTCACAAGGTTGCTACAAAGACTGAATAACTTACTATGTGGTAATCCCTTAGAGGAATATTTAATAAACATTAGCTTTAATTATAATACATATGAATACAGTACAATTAAAATATATTTTATTTTGCAATAATAAAAAATTATAGAAAAGTTGCAAGAAAATAGAATTGTGATTTTTCCTGAACCATATGAGAATAAGCTGCCATCCTGATTTCCTATTCCACCCTAAGTACTTTAGTAAATTTTTTCATGTATTTTTAAATTCTTAAAGTTTTAAATATCTTTAGAATTATCTTGAAAATAAGGACATTCTCCTACATAACCACAAAACAACAATCAAAATCAGAAAAGTAACAATGACATGCTGCTACCATCTAATCTTGAGACCTCAGTCAAGGGTCGGCATTCATCTCAATAATGTCTGTTATAGCAAAGCAACTAGTTCAGAATCACATGTGCATTTGTTTTCATTCTCTTTTAATCTGGAAGAGATCCTCTGTCTTTTCCTGACTTTCATGACCTTGACACTTTTCCACATTACAGTTCAATTATTTTGTAAGAAGCTTCTCAATTTGGCTTGGTCTGACATTTTCTCACAATCAGATTCAGGTTACAAATCTTTACAGGAGGAGTATCATAGAAGTGATGCTGTATTTTCCATTGCATCTTGTAAGTCTGTACACATTTTGATTGGCCTTATTAGAGGTATTGGTAACTTTGGTCATTTTATTAGGTGGTGTCTACCAGGCTTCTCCACTAAAAAGTTACTCTTTTCCCCCTATACCAGTTAATAAATATTGGGGGAGGGGGGTATTACTGTGAAACTATGTAAGTATCCCATCCCTAATCAAACTTTCAATATATTTGTTTATATATGTCAGTAAAAATGAGAAACGTGCAAAAGGCAACCTGTTCAATATCAGCACTGTCTGGGCTTCTCTCCCTCTCTGAATCTCTGTGAGCAAAGGTTGAAGAAAAACTGCTTCAACTCATCTCACACCTTCCCCTAAGTATGAACCTCAAATAAAAAGATAAACATATAAGCAAGTATCAACTTCAAATTTAAGAAAAATGAAGAAAATTTCTCTAAATAGACTGGGAACATCTATCAGAAACTTAAAGTATGGTATAATGTTGGAAACATTCTCAATAAAGTTAAAAGTAGACTAGAATTTTACAACTTTCTGTAGATTCTAATCTACAGTTAAAAGATATTAAAGTTTAACAAGGAAGAGATGCAGAAGACAGGATTGACTGAGTGTTGGCAAAGGTATGGGGAACTGGAGGGAAGGAGACTAAAATCAGGGCAGTTTAGCGATATCTATGAAATCTGAAAACGTTTTACCTTACGTCTTAGAAAAAGTTTTAAACCAAGGCTGTAACTTTTAATATGCTCTTCCCTCTTGATAAAGAGACCATCATAATCTCAAAATTGAAAAGCATGTGTAGAGCTACATTTTTATATTACTGAAAGTCAGCACGATATCAACAAGTGACTGGTGTAGTTATTATTACCATTGTCTAAAAGGTCTTTTAATGGGCTAGCAATATTTGAATTAAACAAAGATGTGATAATCCATAAATTATTACACATTCATTCCATAAAACTTATCTTTCTTGATTTTTTCAATTAAGTCAATAACTAGACTATGCCATAATCCAGATTTTCAAAAATTTTTTGTTGTATTAATATCGAAGTAGATAGTCTTCTGATGCTAGTGTAGTTCTTACATAGTTTTTATTTATTTTTAGTTGGAGCCACTTCTTACTGCTGAGGAGATATAAACTGAAATTATTAATAGAACTGATAAATCATATGTAGATTACAGATAACACATTATATATATGGTATCCAAACACTGCAATGAACTACATATGATAAATTATCATTGTTGCAGAACATACTACAAAACATTTTAATTTAGTTGTATAAATGACTACCACAGCATGATTTTTAACATCACTTAGATCAATATCTAGGCCCATAAACTGTTAAATTCTTTCTTCAAGGTTTTCAATGTTAAGATAGCATTTTTTAAAAATCAAAAATAGAAGCATGTTACTCAATTTGTGAGCAACCTTTTTGAGACTATATCTTGACAACAGAAATGGTCTCAGTAGAAGTTAGTTTCAGATTTATTTGCTCATAAATCTCCTTTATAGGTATATATATTTTTGTCATTTTTAATTCAAATGTTACTTTTGTTTATATCAGTTTGTTTCTTTCTATTAAAAGTTTTTACCTAAAATAAAAAAAATTCTAATCTTTAAACAGTTGAAATATCCACACTTAGATATTTGGTACACTTTTGCTAACATTTTTAATAATATGCAATAGTTCATAGTCAAATGACTGTGGGTAGTACAAGTTCAAAATAAGTTTTTCACCGAAGACCATATGGCATTTATTTGGAGATATGCTGTTGTTTCACACAATTATTCTACTGCATTTCATTCACATCTTATCTCAATTAAATATAACTGTTTTTATCAGCACATCTCACCATGCATCCAAGAGATTTAATGTCATATCTGTCATGTGATTGATGAGGACATTTAATGTTTGGGCACAAAGATCAGATATGATTTTTGACTTGTTCCTAGGACAGTTGAGCCCACATTTCATGAGAATAAACTTATACTATGTTGCCAAATATGCCATAGAATACTTACTAATATTTTGACCAAGATGCTTACTTGTACACTTTTTTCCTTTACCAATAAACTTACTCTTCATCATGTGTTAGTTAATATTCAAAATCATTTTTGCAATTTTCCTCTCAAACAGAAAATTGTACTTTCTATAACAGATGTACAATCAATGAAAAAGTCATGGGGAGAGTTGCACTTTTTAAATTTTAATCTGTGAATTCAATATGAATAATTTTTTTTTAATTCTCATGATTGTAATCAACAATTAAAACTTCATTTAGTAGCACAAATATAAGCTGCAGGGATTTTATCTGACCTGCTCAAATTGTAGGTTTGAATTTGGTGAGATTGATTTTCTTGATCACTGTCATTATTTTATCAGTAATTACCTTCAACAAATCACAAATCCATATTGTCCTATTAGCAAATTTTACGTAGTTTGGGCTTAACAGCATAAAATGCTTACTTTATTGTTTCCAATTTAACAAATGAATCACACTGCCTCTCTGAAGATTTTTTTCTTTTCAGTTTTGTTTCTTTTCTAAACTCCACTTTCATTGTTTCCACCATTATCTTGACCTTATTTATTCTTTTGAAAGAATTAAAAATGAAATATAGTTGTATTTATAGAGTAAAAAAAATTTAGTATATTTTCCTCCCAAATATTTATAGTCAGAAATATAATAAATTCATTGAAAAATCATAAATTAAGATAAATGTAAAAACATCAAAATATTAATATCTTTTAAAATTATTTTACTTTTAAAATATTTGAAATTAAATACTAAAATTAAAAAGTAAAGTTTAAATTGTAACTTAACTAATTTTTAAATCAAAATTAAGTAAAACCAACAATAAATTTAGTGTTATGAAAATTTAATTAAATCTCAATACTACTAGAAAAGTAAAATGATTTTCAATTCTGTAATTTAACTTCCATATATTTGTTAATGTAAAAAATTAGTATCCTACTTCACCCATGATGCATTTGGGTTTTTAATAGTAATGTGAATTGTTTAATCCTGTAAAATGTTCCCAGGCACCATGCAGCACATTTGTGAATGCTGTGCTAATTTACGGTACTTAGAATTGGAACAGGATGAATAGTAATAGCACAAAATATGCATTCTCAACTGTTTGAAATGATATTTTACTTTGCAAAAATCTATTGCATATGCTGGGAAGAACTGGACATGTTAATTAACTCCTTTTCTCTTATCTCAGTGATTTTGTGGACAAAATCCTCCCCCATTCTGGAGCAGTGTCCACCTCTAACTTTAGTAGAGGAACTACCCACAGTGCTATATCCTTCAGATATATCACTTTTCGTTTGTGGACATAGGTGAGAGCTGGAAAGGCATTTTGCTGGGGCCTGAATTGGGTTAGTCATGAAATACATGTTTAGGGCTACAATTGTTATTTCTAGCCCAGAGTACCAGATCCAAAATGTCAAGTGTGTTTTAGTTCCTAAATAAATGTATCATTTGAGTTTGTAATATGTGAGGCCAAGGTCAGGAGCCCCCTTTTCCCCTGGGTTACTAAAGAAATTATAATTCAGTAGTATATCCATTGTAAGCAACAGTTTAAAAGCTCTATCTATATGTACTGACATGGAAAACTCATCAAGGCATTTTGCTAGGAAAAAATTTAAGTTCCAAAATATACGCACCATACCATTTATAGACACTTTAAATTAAAGTAACATGTTTCCATTTGTTCTGCATATACACAAACAATAGAAGGATGGATGCATATATGAAACAGACAAGAATTATTTTAACCCTACAGAGAGAAAAGAAAAGAATTTTAACCCTATCTACAATATTTAGCTTATCATAAAGAGAATGCAATAATTATTTACTGAAATAATTAAAATTTGAAAATTTCCCTTCAAAATGAAATGTGTTAGGAAAACTTTTGATTTACAAGTTTGACTATATGAATGTTAAATCATGCAAACGTGATTTAAATTTTTTAATTGAGGTACAAATAACATAAGATTATATTAGTCTCAGGTGTACAACATAATTACTCAATATTTGTATACAGTGTGAAATGATCGCCACAATAAATCTCGATACCATCTCTTCCCATATGTAGTTAGAAACGTGTTTTTCTTATGACAAGGACTTTTTAGATCTACTCTCTTAGCAACTTTGAAATACGCAATACAGTGTTATTAACTATAGTCACCATGCTGTACATTACAGCCCTATGCTTATTTATTTCACAATTGGAAGTTTGTACCCTTTGACCCCCTTCAACCACTGCACCCTCCCCCTACTCCTCTGTCTTCTGGCAACCACGATCTGTTCTCTCTGTTACCTTGGTTTTGTTTTGGGCCACACTACAGGCATGCAGGATCCTAGTTCCCTGACCAGAGGTGGAACCAGCGTCCTCGCAGTGGAAGCACGGAGTCAACCACTGGACCACCAGGGAAGTTCCACTGGTTTTGTTTTGTTTTTTAGATTCCACATGTAAGTGAGATCACATGGTATTTGTCTTCCCCTGACTTATTTCACTTAGCATAATGCTCTCAAGGTCCTTCTATGTTGTTGCAAATGGCAAGATTTCATTCTTTTTTATGGCTGAATAGTATTGCATTATATACATACGTTGTGTTTCTTTATCCATTCATCCATAGATGGACACTTAGGTTATTTCCATGTCTTGTCTATTCTAGTTAATCCTGCAATGAATATGGGCATGCATACTATCTTTTTGAATTAGTGTTTTCATTTTCGTAGGATAAATAGCCAGAAGTGGAATTGCTGGATCATATAGTAGTTCTATTTTTAATATTTTGAGGAACCTCTATACTGTTTTTCATAGTGGTTGCATCAATTTACATTCCCACCAACAGTGCACAAGGGTCCCCGTCTCGCCAATCCTCACCAACACTTGTTATTTCCTTGTCTTTTTGATAAGGGCCTTTCATTTAACAGGTTTGAGGTGATATCCCATTATGATTTTGATTTTCATTTCCCTGAAGTTTAGTGATGTTGAAGATTTTTTTTTTTTTTTTTTTTTTTGGTACACGGGCCTCTCACTGTTGTGGCCTCTCCCGTTGCAGAGCACAGGCTCCGGACACGCAGGCTCAGCAGCCATGGCTCACGGGCCCAGCCGCTCTGCGGCATGTGGGATTCTCCCGGACTGGGGCACGAACCCGTGTCCCCTGCATCGGCAGGCAGACTCTCAACCACTGCGCCACCAGGGAAGCCCTGAAGATCTTTTATGCCTCGACTATCTCTCTGTCTTCTTTGGAAAAATCTCCATTCAGATCATTTTTCAATCAGATTGATTTTTTTTATATTGACTTGTATGAGTTCTTTATATATTTTGAATATTAACCTCTTACCAGATATATGATTTGTAAATTTCTCCCATTTCTACCTTTTCATTTTGTTGACGGTTTCCTTTGCTGCACAGAAGCTTTTTAGCTTTGTTTAGTCCTTACTTATTTATTTTTACATTTGTTGCCTTTACTTTTGGAGTCAGATCCAAATAATCATCACCAAAATCAATGTCAAGGAGCTTACTGCCCATGTTTTCCTCTAGGAGTTTTGTGGTTTCAGTTCTTTCAAGTCTTTAATCCATTTTGAGTTAATTTTTATATATGGTATAAGATAGTAGTCTAGTTTCATTCTGTTGTATTCTGCTCTCCAGTTTTCCCAACACCATTTATTGAAGAGACTGTCATTTCCCCATTGTATATTCTTGCCTCTTTAGGTGTAAATTAATGGACCATATATGAGTGGGTTTATTTCTGGGCTCTCTCTCTCTATTCTGTTCCATTGAGCTACTTATCTGTCAGTACAAGACTGTTTTGATTACTATAGCTTTGTAACATGATTAGAAATCAAGGCGTGTATTGCCTCCAACTTTGCTCTACTTTCTCAAGGTTGCCTTGGCTAGTTAGGGTCTTTTGTGTTTCCATACAAATTTTACGATTTTTTTTTTCTGTTTCTGTGAAAAATGCCAGTGGAATTTTGATAGGGCTTGCATTGAATCTGTAGATTGCTTTGGATAGTATGGACATTTTAACAGTATTAATTTTTCCAATCCATGAACATAGGATATATTTTTATTTATTTGTGTCTTCCCCAATTTCTTTCATCAGTATCTTACAGTTTTCAGTGTACAGGTCTTTCACCTCCTTGGTTAAATTTATTCCTAGGTATTTTACTCTTTTTGATACAATTGCAAATGGAACTGTATTCTTAACTTCTCTGATAGTTTGTGTACAGAAATGCAACTGAATACACAAAATATATTTTTGCATATTCATTTTGTATCCTGCAACTTTACTGAATTCATTTATTAGTCCTAACAGTTTCTTGGTGAAGTCTTTAGGGTTTTCTATATATAAAGCCATTTTATCCACAAAGAGTGATAAATGGTTTACCTCTTCCTCTCCAATTTGGATGCCTTTTATTTATTTTTCTTGCATAATTGTTCTGGCCACGATTTCCAATACCATGTTGAATAAAAGTGGCAAGAGTGGGCATCCTTATCTTCTTCCTGATCTTAGAAGAAAGCGCTTCCAGCTTTTCACCATTGAGTGTGATGTTAGATGTTAAATCTTTAGTATATTAGCCTTCAAGTTGTTGTATGCTTTTACTTTCTACTTGACATTACATATTTCACTACTTCTTAAAATTTGGGTACTTCTACAAATTTGATTCTTAATTACTCCATCAGTTAAGGACTTTAGTGTTCAACTGAATGTTCCCTTTATGATTCTCAAATCATATATCTATATTTTATTTAATTAAATAAAAAAATTCCTGAATACTCACGCTCTGTGCCAACTATTGTGATAAGCACTTTTTACACATTAATTTTATTTAATCCTTACAACAACCTATAAGAAAGTGTTATTTTTTTTTTACAAATGAGAGAACTGAGAGTTATGAAGGCTTATTGTCAGCAAAAGGACTCAGATTGAGAAAATCTAGAAATCACAGAGCTGGAAAAATCCAAGCTAACATGCTCTAGGTACGCAAAAGGAAATCAAGTAAATGAGCAGCAAACATGGGACAGACTCATTTTGGATTGATAGTTTTAGCAGAGAATTATCAAAAAAGGAAAATGTTTATCCACAATGTCTAGGTTTAGTTGAGCTGGATTCACCCTTGAGGAAAAGCTGAACAAATGTGTATTTTAGGCACTACTCTAAGTAGCTACAGTGCTTTCCAAGTTTGACAGCAAATTGTCCCAGATATGGGTGTTAGCTAAGAAGCAGAATAAGGAAATCAGGAAAAATTTAGTGCTGGAAGGAAAAAGAGGAACACTGAATGGATCAGATTCCACACCTTCTGAATGGCCAGACAAGACAGTTCCTTGTTGCAAAGACAGCAATCCTGGAAATGCAGACCCTTAAAGCAGCCTGATGCCCTCTATGCCAAGATGCTAGCAGATTATTGTTAAGTGAACACCAAGACTCAACATTGTTTCACAAGTCCCAGAAAATTCTCTTTGGAATTTTAATATGCATCACAAAATATAATATAAAAGCAGTAGTTAAGAAAGGTTAAAATTTATAGAACACCTTCAATGTCTTCAAAATGTTTCTGTTTACCTAATTCTTGCTCAAAGGAGGATTTTTGCTTATTTTCCTAGAGAACTAAGTTTGCACTTTCATACTGATTTCAATATATATTAATAATTAACATATAGTTTTTAACATTATTACATATTAATATATATCAATATATAGTATTTATCAGAGGACTGGGGTCATAAAAAATGATTGCAACTTTCTCATCAGTTATATAGAGAAAAGATTCAATGTCTATACAGATAACCATGCCACATTAGAACATGACTTTACTTATCTTTGTAATACTTAGTAAAGTTTAGCATTAATGTCTATTTAACAAACCTATTGTGACATCTTGCCATACTCCACATTTATCCCTTGCCCTCTAGCACAACCCAGAAATTTAATCAAAAATAACTAACTCTACATAAGCATATGGCCCTATGACATAACAAAAGGCCATGTATGGCTTTCTCACTAATTTTTGAAACTTTGGCTTATAAGCATAATCATCTTAACACTGTATTAAACAGTCATTAATATTATCTGTGTAAAACCAAACATCATTTGGGCTATCAATCAAATTCATACAAAAACTTCAATGAGCATTATCCCTAGAATGAAAAAATGTTTAAGCACCTAATCATGCATGAAGCTCTCAGTGCTGAGAAAATTAATTGCATAGCTCTGGGCCTCTGACCTGTAGTAGTTTTACAATCTGAAACAGACAACAGAACAGAGCATGTGTATGTAGGTCATATGGCCACCACAAAAGTAATAAACAGTAACTGTCAAAGAGTTTAGACATTCACATGCATTTTTGGGGGGTGGTATTTAGGATGAGCATCCACAAGTCCATTGAAATATGGCCTTTCTTTCTTGTTCAAAAATGAAATAACTCAAACCCAAGTAGCAACAAATTGTCTCTTTACAACGTAATCATGTGACAGATACCACAGAGAAAGGCAGTCTGACCTTGTCTACTATGGAGATTTCCCTGTGGTAGATTTAGTATCATAAGGAATGATGTCCAATCTTTCAAAGATGTACCACGCCAACCTTCCACCCCCATCCCCAGCATCTCCTTCACAGAACTAATCACTATTGCGATTAATTCATGGAGTACTTGCTTCATTGTGTGTTTAGTGTCTGTTTCCCCTTGCTTGACCACAGACACCATGATCCCCTCTACTTATCAATACTTCAAAGTATAGCACATAGTAGTTTGTTCTATAAATGTTTCTGAAAATAAGGAAGAGAGGGTTGAAAGGAAAAAAGAAACTTCCAGCCATAAAATACTAAGTATGAGTAACATAAGACACTCCTTAACAAACATGTAGTAGCTAGACTAACACACAAGCATATTGAAGCCCTCAGTTAGCAAATATTCACCTCAAACCGTAAAGACTGATACCTAAACATTTCCTGAGAAACAGTGCAAGGCTTAGGAGTCCTCAGCCTGCCTTAAACCTTGAAAGGACCTAGAGGTTCCTTTTCAACTCTGTTTTGTCAAATCTCCATCCCTTCATTGGTATGACTCTGCTCCCTGGTTATTGGGCTGTGACCTCCTCACTCATTCCCCACTTTCTGTGAAGCCCTGTTAAATTAAAATGATCGAACATGTAAAATAAACTCTACTGGAAAAACAAAGGCAATCTTGTCAGCCAATGACATTCTGACTTTTTATTCACTGGATAACTTTTGAATTCTTAGCCAGAGTTGTATCTTATCCCACTGGGGATGTTACTCATCTGGGATCCTCAGGGTCCAGGTGTCCTTCATACCAGTGCTGCTCAAAATGTGACCCCTAAGCCAGAATAAGCATCAACTACAACTTATTAGACATATAAATCTTTGTGCACAATCTCAAATCAGAATATCTGAAAATGGAGCCTGGAAATCTGTGTTTTAACAAGCTGTTCAGGTAATTCCTGTGTATGCTGAACTTTGAGAACTATGAGTCTGTTTTACTGGCCTATGACAGAGACACTGGTCCCTCATACTTTCTTAGGTACAATTTGCATTTGGAAAAGAGGCAGCATCTAGCCTAGACATTCCAGTATCATCTCTCCCTGTACCCCATCTCTCCAACCTCCCAATGGGAGCAGTGATTAAGAGGATGCATTCTGGACTGGGATTGCCAGGATTTGATTCTCAGCTCTACCATTTGGTAGCTGTGTAACCTCAGGTAACTTATTTAACTGTGCTTTAGTTTCTTCATCCAAAAACAAATAATAATCTATCTACATCTCATACAGCTATGGAAAGGACTGACTGAGTTAATACAAGAGCTTAGAAAAATATGTGGTATATGATAAGGGCTACAATTGTTTATTATTATTTAAGGCAGATTGAACTCATAAAGTCCTCTTCATGGGTCCAAGGAGTGATTATTTTGCCTATCATCTTTCCTCTGGAAAATAAACCCATCCTGAATGTCTCATGCAAGGTAAATTCTGGTTTCCATGCTATAGACAAAGGGTAGCCTCTTTGAAAGTATTTTCCTAAAGTCTGTTACAACCTAATAACACAAAAATTACACCACTGTATCTCATCTCATTTGTGAATCTTATCAAATGAATGGCAAACACTTCATATCTGTCATGTAATGCTGAAACACACAGGACTGGCTTTCCTAAGTACCCCCTCATGAGAGCAGAATACATAAATTAAATTGGCAGGTGGCTTCCAGAAAGGGAGGCTAAAGAAAACCTCTAGCAGGTTGATTTATATTCTTGATAAAATACAAATATGAGTAAGATCCCATTATAATGAACTACACTGGACCAGTAATTTGCTTTTTTTTTTACATCATTATTGGAGTATAACTGCTTTACAGTGGTGTGTTAGTTTCTGTTTTATTACAAAGTGAATCAGATACACACATACCCCCATATCTCCCCCGTCTTGAGTCTCCCTCCACACTCCCTATCCCACCCCTCTAGGTAGTCAAAAATCACCCAGCTGATCTCCCTGTACCATGTGGCAGCTTCCCACTAGCTATCTGTTTTATATTTGATAATGTATATATGTCCATGCCACTCTCTCACTTCGCCCCAGCTTACCCTTCCCCTCCCCGTATCCTCAAGTCCATTATCTATGTCTGTATCTTTATTCCTGCCTTGCCCCTTGGTTCTTCAGAACAATTTTGTTTCTTTTTTAGATTCCATATATATGTATTAGCATATGGTATTTGTTTTTCTCTTTCTCACTTACTTCACTCTGTATGACAGTCTCTAGGTCCATCCACCTCACTACAAATAACTCAACTGTCTCTTTTTATGGCTGAGTAATATTCCATTATATATATGGGCCACATCTTTATCCATTCATCTGTCTGTGGACACTTAGGTTCTTTGCATGTCCTCGCTATTGTAAATAGAGCTGCAATGAACATTGTGGTACGTGACTCATTTTGAATTATGGTTTTCTCAGAGTATATGTCCAATAGTGGGATTACTGGGTCATATGATAGTTCTATTTTTAGTTTTTTAAGAAACCTCCATACTGTTCCCCCATAGTGGCTGTATCAATTTACAATCCCACCAACAGTGTGAGAGGGTTCCCTTTTCTCCACACCCTCTTCAGCGTTTGTTTGTAGATTTTTCGATGATGGCCATTCTGACTGGTGTGAGGTGATACCTCATAGCAGTTTTGATTTGTACTTCTCTAATGATTAGTGATGTTGATCATCCTTTCATGTGTTTGTTGGCAATCTGTATATCTTCTTTGGAGAAATGTCTATTTAGGTCTTCTGCCCATTTTTGGATTGGGTTGTTTGTTTTTCTGATATTGAGCTGCATGAGCTGCCTGTAAATTTTGGACATTAATCCTCTGTCAGTTGCTTCATTTGCAAATATTTTCTCCCATTCTGAGGCCTGTCTTTTTGTCTTGTTTATGGTTTTCTTTGCTGTGTAAAAAAGCTTTTAAGTTTCATTAGGTCCCATTTGTTTATTTGTGTTTTTATTTCCATTTCTCTAGAAGGTGGGTCAAAAGGATCTTGCTGTGATGTATGTCAAAGAATGTTCTGCCTATGTCTTCCTCTAAGAGTTTTATAGTGTCTGGCCTTACAATTAGGTCTTTAATCCATTTTGAGTTTATTTTTGTGTATGGTGTTAGGGAGCATTCTAATTTCATTCTTTTACATGTAGCTGTCCAGTTTTCCCAGCACAACTTATCAAAGAGGCTGTCTTTTCTCCATTGTATATTCCTGCCTCCTTTATCAAAAATAAGGTGAAGTATTTGTGTGGGTTTATCTCTGGGCTTTCTATCCTGTTCCACTGAACTGTATTTCTGTCTTTGTGCCAGTACCATACTGTCTTGATTACTGTAGCTTCGTAGTACAGTCTTAAGTCCAGAAGCCTGATTCCTCCAGCTTCGTTTTTCTTTCTCAAGATTGCTTTGGCTCTTCGGGGTCTTTTGTGTTTCCATACAAATTGTGAAATTTTTTGTTCTAGTTATGTGAAAAATGCCATTGGTAGTTTGAGAGGGATTGCATTGAATCTGTAGATTTCTTTGGGTAGTATAGTCATTTTCACAATGTTGATTCTTCCAATCCTAGAACATGGTATATCTCTCCATCTGTTTGTATCACCTGTAATTTCTTTCAATAGTGTCTTATAGTTTTCTGCATACAGGTCTTTTGTCTCCTTAGGTAGTTTTATTCCTAGGTATTTTATTCTTTTTGTTGCAATGGTAAGTGGGAGTGTCTCCTTAATTTCTCTTTCAGATTTTTCACCATTAGTATATAGGAATTCAAGAGATTTCTGTGCCTTAATTTTGTATCCTATTACTTTACAAAGTTCATTGATTAGCTCTAGTTTTCTAGTAGCATCTTTGAGATTCTCTATGTATAGTATCATGTCATCTGCAAACAGTGACAGCTTTACTTCTTTTCCAATTTGGATTTTTTATTTCTTTTTCTTCTCTGATTGCTGTGGCTAAAACTTCCAAAATTATGTTGAAAAATAGTGGTGAGAGTGGACAACCTTGTCTTGTTCCTGATCTTAGAGGAAATGGTTTCAGGTTTTCACCATTGAGAACTATGTTGGCTGTGGTTTTGTCATATATGACCTTTATTATGTTGAGGTAAGTTCCCTCTATGCCTACTTTCTGGAAGGTTTTTATCATAAATGGGTATTGAATTTTGTCAAAAGCTTTTCCTGCATCTATTGAGATGATCATATGGTTTTTCTCCTTGAATTTGTTAACATGTTTTATAACATTGATGGATTTGCGTATCTTGAAGAATCCTTGCATTCCTGGGATAAACCCTACTTGATCCTGGTGTATGATCCTTTTAATGTGCTGCTGGAGTCTGTTTGCTACTATTTTGTTGAGGATTTTTGCATCTATATTCATCAGTGCTATTGGTCTGTAGTTTTCTTTCTTTGTAACATCTTTGTCTGGTTTTGGTATTAGTGTTATGGTGGCCTCGCAGAATGAATTTGGGAGTGTTCCTCCTTCTGCTTTATTTTAGAAGAGTTTGAGAAGGATAGATGCTAGCTCTTCTCTAAATGTTTGACAGAATTCACCTGTGAAGCCATCTGGTCCTGGGCTTTTGTTTGTCAGAAGATTTTTAATCACAATCTCAACATCAGTGCTTATGATTGGTCTCTTTATATTTTCTATTTCTTCCTGGTTCAGTCTCAGAAGGTTGTGCTTTTCTAAGAATTGGTCCATTTTTTCCAGGTTGTCCATTTTACTGGCATAGAGATGCATTTAGTAGTCTCTCGTGATCCTTTGTATTTCTGTAGTGTCAGTTGTTACTTCTCCTTTTTCATTTCTAATTCTATTTATTTGAGTCTTCTCCCTTCTTTTCTCAATGAGTCTGGCTAATGCTTTATCAATTTTGTTTATCTTCTCAAAGAACCAGCTTTTACTTTTATTGATCTCTGCTACTGTTTCCTTCTTTTCTTTTTTATTTATTTCTGATCTGATCTTTATGATTTCTTTCCTTCTGCTAAATTTGAAGTTTTTTTGTTCTTCTTTCTCTAACTGTTTTACATGTACGATTATGTTGTTTATTTGAGATTTTTCTTGTTTCTTGTTTCTTGAGGTAGGATTGTATTCCTATAAACTTCCCTCTTAGAACTGCATACACACACACACGTGTGTATATATACACACACAGGTATATACATATTCATACATATACACACATATATATTTCGGGCAATTTGATCCCTAACAGTGTATTTTTAAAATTTTGTTGATATTATACTGCTAAAATAAAACAGACAGAACATTTTACTTATGTCCATTCCATTTAATCTAGACATTTAACTTCAAGCAATATGTCCTAATAAAATAACTCATAATAGGTTAAACAATATATACATGAGTATTCATCCTCTCAACATTATTTATGAGTGAAAAATTAATACAAAATGAATGTCCAACAATCAAGAAATGACTTAGGTTACTGATGGATAAACACATAATGAAATATTTGCAGTAATTAAAAATTATGCTTATGATCTTAAAAAAATTATGCTTATGAATACCATAAACCAATAGGCAAGGCAAATTATGCTATAAACATAAAGGAAGGACTTCCTAGGTGGCACAGTGGTGAAGACTCCACCTGCCAATGCAGGGGACACAGATTCGAGCCCTGGTCTGGGAAGATCCCACGTGCAGCAGAGCAACTAAATCCATGTGCCACAACTACTAAGCCTGTGCTCTAGAGCCCATGAGCCACAACTACTGAGCCCACATGCCACAACTACTGAAGCCCGTGCACCTAGAGCCAATGCTCCACAACGAAAGAAGCCACCACACTGCAACGAAGAGTAGCCTCCACCTGGCACAACTAGAGAAAGCCCTTGTGCACCAACAAAGACCCAATGCAGCCATAAATTAATTAATTAATTAATTAAATAAAAGGAAAACTAGGATCCAAATCCAAATTGTTCATAGAGTAAGATTAAAAAATAAAAGTTCTGTATGAAAAAGATAAAGATAACAAGATTAATAGTAGTAGGATGATGACTTTTTTGTACTTGAAACTGTCTTTGGCTTTTATGATCAAAAAAAGTATGTTTATTTCAGCATATCCCGAAGATGAAGGTACTATTTGTTTAACCTAGAATCTTACTAACCTAAATACCTTTTGAGATGATTGAATTAATGTGGCTTAAATACTTTAAAAGACATTTTCACTACACTAAATAAAGTTTTGTTATAAGAGGATTTGGCTTAAAAGATTTTAAAATGACAAGTATATGTTTGTATAGTTTTTTCAATGGTATTATGCTAAGCGATGTCATACAGAATATAATAGCCTACAAATTATGAGCTATGTTATTAAGTATAACAAAGATATTGTGTGGACTTTTCATAAATACTTAACAAGCAAATTATCATTAATTGAATATCAAAGAAACAGTTGATTCAGATGAGATTATTAGAATGTAGTTCAGATCCACCTGACTAGATATTTATACTAAGTTAAAAATATTCTAATCTAAATAGTATGTCTTTTGATCTTCTGAAAGAATGTTTTCCATTAAAATTACTGTATTCCTTAGGATATAAATCCTTCCAGTGAAATTCTCTTTCTACAAGCAATTATAAAGAGGTTTTTGTCTAGGATTTGATTTTCCTGTGTGATTAAACTCATCAATTTCCATCTCAATGATATTAGCAAATACAAGAATGCTAACAGGACTGTGTAGTCTTTCTGTTTGCTCTTCCCTTATGACTATCTTTCACTTTAATGTAAGTATGGTAAATAGAATTAACAAAATTGGGTGCTTTATTTTCATATAACTTAATTCTTTTTTTTTTTTTTTTTTGCGGTACGCGGGCCTCTCACTGTTGTGGCATCTCCCGTTGCAGAGCACAGGCTCCATACGCGCAGGCTCAGCGGCCATGGCTCACGGGCCCAGCCGCTCTGTGGCATGTGGGATCTTCCCAGACCGGGGCACGAACCCGTGTCCCCTGCATTGGCAGGCGGACTCTCAACCACGGCGCCACCAGGGAAGCCCTAACTTAATTCTTGAGATACAAGGTTCTATCATGTAAGAGAGCAGCATGATTGGACAGAGTCCCTTGTAAATGTAAATCAACACAATTTTTTCTACTTAAGACATTGGCAAAACTCTATGAAAGGAATGGGGGGGCAACCTTTCACAGTAATGAATAAAGATTTGAATGAATAATTTCATGCATTAGAATATTTGGTATTTTTCATTAATTATGTTTCAATCTATTACTATGAATGCCATAAAGACATTATTTTCATTATAGCTTTATCTTGTAAAAGCAATATACTGAAAATAGTTTAAACAGCCATCAAAATGAAACAGTAGTATAAATTATGATATAACCTTACTATGGAATACTAAGTGTACAGTAAAAAAGAGAATAAGTAAATATAATCTACTGACCTAGAAAGATGTCCATAATACATTATTTTTTAATAAAAGTAACCTCCAACCCATTATGTTTGTTAAGATTCCATTTTAATTAAAACAATTTATTGTAAGATATTGTGTTATTAAATGGTGGTGACTTCTGAAGAGTGAAGTTCGAGAGGTAGAGAACTTTCAATTCTTACTTTTTAGATTTCTCTAAGTAAATTTGTGCCAAATCACCAGATAAGTGAAAGGGACTTATCTGGGATTGAAATCCTGGGTTATTTTAAAAATTGGTTACAGTCACAGAATTGGTTATTTGTCTTGGAAAAATGAGAAAATACTTCTCGTACCGTTGTATTCTTGCCAACAGTAATTATCATATTTAAAGCACACTGCACATGGTAGGTACATAATAAATGGTAGTTATTCTCTTTCATCCATCAGCACTTGGAGTACAGTAAGCATTCAATAAATGGGTGAATAGCTAAATGGACACAAGTATGAATGTATAACTCTTCCTCTAATGCAAAATCAAACAAAAGTTTCAAGATGCCCTGCTTCCCAATTTCCTACTATACTCACAGGAAAAGTCTCTGCTCACATCTCTTTCATATGGCACAACAAAACCCTCCCTCAGAAGGAGGCTAGGAAGGATAAAAAAGGGACCTGAGTGTCTGGAAAGAGAAGACCTTCGTCAGAAATGCCACCATATTTAACCAGTCTTCTTTTTGGACTGGCAGAGGACTTTGCTTTGATGCCTTTTGCTGTGAACTCTGGTATTTCCCCAGTAAGTGGCATTTCAAAGCTGACAGCTCCAGCTGTCCACCCTTCCTCCCTCCACTGAATCATGCCCAACAGATGGTGCAAATAGCCTGGCATAGATTCATTGGATCAGTGTTGGGGGGAAAACCTTGCCAGGCGGCTGATGGTTTCTTTGAAGTTGTTCATTCTGGCAACAATGGATGACTAACAGCACATCCTTGACTGAATGAAAAGATAAGACACTGAAGTTTGAAAGAAAATTTGCAATGTGGGGCTTCATATCTTTTACAGTGCCTGCAATTATTTTCTACTAGTGATATCTTTTTTATTAATATTATATGTTAGAGCTATGTCATTCTCTCACTCAAGATTCCCAGTGCCCGAAATTAAAATAAACCCATTACTACTGCTCAGATGGCAGTAGAAAAAACACTGGCCTAGAGGTCAGTGCACCCAGATTCCACCCTCGACCCTCCCTTTAAACTTCCTAGATAACCTTAGCCAAGACATTGATGTGCTTTGATCTTGAGATTCTGCATCGTTTAAAATAAAGATGAAAATATCTTTTTTTTTTTGCAAGGTGACTGGGAAACATATAAGATAATGAATGTACAGGTGTTATATGAAGTTTTATAAAAAATGCTTTAAAGATATATGTTATGAAGGACATCATAGTGGCCCTCCACAACAGGTATGAACTCTCAAATGAGCATGAGCTTACGTGGGTACATACTCTTACCCCTCCCGATGGCCACTGTTGAGACTTGGGTCAGGATTGGAGGACAGTGGTATCACGGATTAACAGACCCTGACCCACTCATACAGACCAGCTCAGCAGCACACCTTGGAACCATTAATCCCACAATCTCATAAAACTCTGCTTAAATCTTGATCTAAAAATTACTGTATAATGTGAACAATTTTAGGAAATGTTTAGGAAAGAGGGTATTAAATTTTTTTGACTTTTTGTTACCCTCAAATCAGTCATTACCATTCCCAAATAATAGGTCCTAAAAGCACTCTTATAAATATCATATTAACATCTACACTTAAGTTTTCTCCCCAGAAGATTGTAGTTTTCAGAATCAGAGATTTTGGCCAAGTCATCGCTCTACCCTCAACTCTGGTGGAAAGTCATCCTGAAATAGCACAGCTATCAGATATGGAAATCCAATTCAGAGGTACAATCCATATGACCATATGAATTTTCCTACATTAACCAATTTCTAATTGTACAGGATGATCTGAGAAACATAATTATTGAAATCACTTATTTATTTTTTAATTCTATGTGTCTATATTCCCAGAAAACATTCTAGCATGTTTTACACAAGTATTTACAAGCCACAGCATCCAAAAGTGCACTGAAGTATTTCCCAATCCAAAAGAAAAAAAAAGCAGCCTGAATCATCTCTTTTCTTTCTGCTTACCAAAATAAGTTTTTCAAATTAATTAATAACTCTTTTCCCTTTCTCCTTTTCACTAAAAATCAATTCATAGGAGGACAGAGGATACCAAATGCCTTATTAACCTGAAACTGATAACTTTCAATAGCTTATTCAAAATTTCACTTAGTTTTACCATGAACAAGATATTATCACCAAAATAATCTGTTCAAAATTGAAGGTAATAAATTATTAGCTTTCCTTTTCTTTCAAATGAATTTGAGTACACAAACCAGGCTTAGGTTTAGTTTGTTGGCTCATAAAAATGGATAACAAGTTTCCTATGTCAGCTGTTAAACTGAAAGAAGCCAGTATTAGGTATCTATTAAAGTTTGATCAGAAGAACAAAAGCTACTCTAGACATAAGAACAAAAGCTACTCTAGACATTGTGAGCTCTCCCAGGAAATCCAGAGTTCCGGGGTTAGAAGGAAGCTGCCATCAGTAATCCCATCTGCCTGCATAATCAAAGGAGAGATTTTGAGGAAGATGCCCCCAAACTGCAGGCAAAACCCATCTCAGCCATCTGCATATGCCATGTGCCTGATCTGATGCAACTGGAGAACGGTTTCTCCCCTTTCCCATTCTGAATCTTCATGAAAGCCTTTAATTGCCAGGATGTAACCAAAACCCTAAAGGCAATGGAGTCCTGGAACTGTGGTCTCCAGGATGCCCAGGGTGCCCGCAAGACAGGAAACCTCTCCGACATCATCTCATCCCCCCTCTCCATCTAGAGCCAAAGGAGTTAAATCAAAGAACACAAGGCAGTTCTACAGTGAAGTCTGACGTGCCCTGTCTGCTCAGTCACTGAAAACCCTTACAAGAGCTCTACCTGTGCCAGTAAAGGAATCTTCATGAAGGGAATGCAGCTGCAGCTGCAGCCACAGATAATTATTCCAACACTAAAAAAGCAGCATAGTTCCTTTCCTCAAGCACGTGATGCCTTAGTGGGAAATACAAGACTTTGTTATATTTAAATGTGTTGAGCACCTACTTCGTGCCAGGAACTTTGCTAGGGACATTATATAATTTATTAAATCATTGCAACTTTTCTGTAATGTACTTATTGTTCTATTTTACAGCTAAGAAAATTGAGATTCACATCAGTTAAGAGAAAATAGTCCAAGTCCGATAGCTCACGAGTGCTAGACATACCCCAAGTATGTCTGATTCCAAAGTTTTTGCTCTTTCTGCTATACAATGAGTGTGGTAAGGTAGTACACTCTGAGGGTCGAATAATCACTACAAGAAAATAAATACTAAGAATTCAGAGGAATGGACAAAAGGAAGTCCCTATTGCATGATCAAAAAAAAAATTTTTTTTTTTTGGCCAGGAAACAATATTTTTCAACAATTTGGCATTTGTAACAATCACAATCTCATTCTTGTCTCACAAAATACCCATCTGAGAGCCTAAAAACTTAAGAAAAATCAATTATGCCTACAAATCTGCAGAACAAATGTATATACAGACTTAGTTTAACTCCTGTTTTTACCCCCAAATATGGCTCAGGAGGTATCTCTTTAAAACTTTAAACATCTTTTTCTAGTTAACAGGGACCTAATGACTCAGGGCATAAAGATTTAAACTTGAGTTGAAATGCTTCTCAGGGACTTCAATTAACCAGCGTCAATTTGTTGCTCCTAGGCCTAACCTTCAGGAAAAAAAGAAAAAAAAAAAACTTAACACTTTAGAAAGGACTGTTCATTCATTGCCTGATGCCATCTGGGAACATAATAGCTCAATCCCTTTGCCCTCAGATTAATGGAGCTAGCTCACATGTTATAAACAGCACTTTAATTCCCTTTAATATTTTCACTGTGGACTTTGTGGCAGAACTTATTTGCAATAATACATATGTAATTTGGTAAATAGAACCAGAAAATCTGGCATCTTAAGAATACTCCTTTACTAGGAGAAATACCAAAGATACAAAATATTGAAAGGCAAGGCAATCTTATTCCTCAACTTCTTCAATTCTTTGACAATAAAAATGAAAAGTTCACTTTGTGGCCAGAATGTTAAAAATAGGTAACAAAAAATTTGAAGAAGAAATTTAATTCAATGAGGATAACTAATAAAGTTGTATTATGCTCCCTAAGTATTGTAAGATGTGAAACGTACTGTAAAATGTCCTTCCCAAGTGTAAAAACTTTTAAAAGCCCGAACAAAATTATGTCCCCTTTTATTTTAAATTTTTCATACATAAATATCATGCACTAGTTCTTAGATTAACTTGGTATTGGAGAAAGGCAATAAGACTGAACTTAGGAAAGGACTTTCACAAGATGTTTTTTTTTGAATGATTAAACACACTATATAATGAACCACAACACAGGCTAAAGCCCAAATCACTATCTTTGAAGTAATAAATCATGGGATTTATATTTATATTTATACATTGGAATTGAATAGTTTCTCTATATCTGACCTTGATGAAGAATGCCAAAATAAATGTATTTATGATTTTGGATTTTATATTCGATTCGTTCACATTTTAGAAATTTTAAATGGATTTAAAAAAAAATACAACAGCGTTCATTTGAATGTAAGTCAGTCATATTTTCATCTGAATTTCCAACAGGGTGGCTTTATTTTCCACATTTCACAGAAACATATGCTCCAGGGATTTCAGTGTGATACCTTTCGTCTCTTATGAGGTCAATATATAATACTCCTTTCTTTCCATCTTAGGTTCAGAACCAATTAAAAATAAAGCACAGGGGATAGATGGGGATTTAAATGACAGCTTTGTCGCTGAAAAAGCAGATTAGAGAATATGGCTTTAAACCTGCACCCAAAGGATTTCCCAGCACTCCATCCCTGAAGTAGACAGACTCACACACCAAGTGACAGGCAGGACTGCAGGCTTTACCCATCCCTGGGAGTTCACCTGAGTGTAGGAGAGAAAAGGGAAAAAGTGGAGGAAGCTATTCCTAAAAATAGAAGGAAAAGGGCTCGGCTGGCTTTCTCTATTCTTTCTCTCTAAACTGCACTCAGCAAGGAGGAGTGAGTGATGTGTCAGCAAAGGAGCCAGCAGTCCTAAGCCAGCAGAGACTCTGCACATGGAGCAATGAGGGGTAAAATAATCCTCTCCACTCCCCAAAGTCATATGAAATAAGCAATCAATGAGGGTACGTGGCTTATAGGTTAATAGTTTGCATTTATTCTCCTTCACTTATTAAATATATCTGTCTTTTCCTGAAAATAGCACATACAAATAATTTGCATTCCACTTTTACAAGATATCAACCTCTTTTTCTCACTTTAGTGTTCTGTAGCCCATGGATAATAAGGGCATATAGGTCTGTTTTCTCTACGAAGCATTTTAACTCAGCACTAAGGATGGATGGGTTAAGATAGACAAATGGATACATTTATAGACAAAAACACAGCTTGAGAAAATATTGCATTTCATCTAATCATCTTTTGTATTATAAATTAGCAAAACAGGGTGATATTTCACGTAATACATACTAACAAAATTAGTTATGAAGTAATTGTTCATCTAAATGATACTGGTTATTTGCCCTTTGTATGTTGCTGTATGCATCACAACATGTAGCCTTGGATACAGAATGCAATTTTCTATACCCTTTGGGAACTGCTATTTCCAACCCCATTTTATCTGGTCACGCATTTTGATTGTGCCATCGCTGTGAATAATAGGGCTCGCATGAAGCTGACAGCACAGGGATTTGGGATTTTTTGCATTTGTGAAGATCTACAATAGTCACAATTAAATATTTGGAAGAAACTAAAACTAATTTTAAAACTAATTTTATTGTGATGGGGGGAGGGGTCCTTTTGTACCAGTTTTAGGAAATGCAAAAGGAGGTATCTCCTTAATTATGTAAAGAATATTTTAAAACATTCAAAATTAAATTTTAAATGATTATTCAGTAACATCAAATATTCATTATATAATCACTATTTAATCATTGTTCATAGCTGCAAATCCATTGCAATTCAAATCAAAGTTAAAAGAGTGGTTGCAGTTGGGACCACAGATCATATTGTAGTCCAAAAAATAGTCAGAAGGAATAAAATCAATACTGTAATTTTCCTGTTTCCCTCAATATCTTTTAAAAAGGTAATGACATAAAGGACTGTTATCCAAAATATACAAAGAATTATTGAAATAAGAAAACAACCCAATTAAAAAATGGCCCAAAGCCCTTAACAGACACTACACCAAAGAAGATACACGGATGGCAAATATCTATATGAAAAGATGCTCCACATCATATGTTATCAGAGAAGAGCAAACTAAAACAATGAGACACCACTACACATATATTAGAATGGCCAAAATCCAGCACACTGGCAACACCAAATGCTGATGAAGATGTGAAGCAACTGCAATTCTCATTCATTGCCAAAATACAAAATGGTACAGCCACTCTGGAAACCAGTTTGGCAGTTTCCCACAAAGTTTAACATATTCTTACTACACAGCAAACCTGCTCCTTGATATTTACCAAAGGGAGCTGAAAACCTAGGTCTACACAAAAACCTGCACATGGATGTTTATAGTGGCTCCATTCATAATTGCCAAAACTTGGAAGTAACCAAGATGTCCCTCAGTAGGTGAATAGATACATAAACCATGGTACATCCAGACAATGGAATATTATTCAGAGCTAAAAAGAAATGAGCTATCAAGCCACTGCAAGACAGTGAGGAAATGTAAATGCATATTACTAAATGGAAAAAGCCAATCTGAAAAGGCTGTATGATCGCAACTATGCGACATTTGGGAAAAGACGAAAGTGTAGAGACAGTATAAAGATCAGTGGTTGCCAAGGGTTGGGGTGGGGGCAGAGCAATCAATAGAGCACAGAGGATTTTTAGGGCAGAGAAAATACTCTGTATAGTATAATGGACATATGTCACTGTACATTTGTCCAAACCCACAGAATGTACAACACCAAGAGTGAACCCTAAGGTAAAACTTTGGGTGATTATGATATGTCAACTTAGGTTCATCATTGGTAAAAATGTAGCATTCTGGTAAGTGGTATTGATCATGGAAGAGGCTGTGCCCATGTGGGCGCAGGATACATATGGGAAATCTCTGTACCTCCTTCTCAATTTTGTTGTAAACCTAAAACTTCTCTAAAAAAGTAAAGTCGTAAAAAAAAAAAAAGAGTAATGACAGCCTTCCTCCTTCCTCCTTGATGTTGATTCTCCATTCAGGTAGAATCCCACTGGGTAATGTCTTAGTCAGGCTGCCATAACAGAATACCATAGACCAAGTGGCTTACAGAACAGAAATTTATTTCCCACAGTTCTAGAGGCTGGGAAGTCTGAGGTCAGGGTGCCAGAGTGGTCAAGTTCTGATGAGAGCCCTCCTCCTGGTTTGCAGATGGTGGTCTTCTCACTATGTCCTCACATGGCAGAGAGAAGCAAGCTGTCCCACATCTCTTACATGGTCACTGATCCCATAATAAGGGCTCCACCCTCATGACCTAATTACCTCCCAAGGGCCCCATCTCCAAATACCATAACACAGGAGATTAGGCTTTCAACATATGAATTTTGGAAGAACACAAACATGGAGTCCATAACAAGTGGCAATGAGATTCAGCAAGAAGGTGCTCTTGGTGACAAATAACACCAGACCCACCACAATTAACAAGAGGAAACTAGGTTATACCCTATCCATAGACCCACTTTCATCATTGGCTTCTTACTCAAGTGAACAGGTTAGAAAGTTGTGGATTGCATGCCTATTTCCCAAACTGCCACAAGTGCCTTGCAGGATCTGTCAAGAAAGCCACATCTGACTTAGGGCAAGCTGAGGTACTTGCCAAAGGAGTCAAGAGATAAAGAGAATATTAAAGCCCTTCTTAAGAGAATGGAAAAATGAAAGGGGAATAGGAGCTAGAAGAAAAGGAACAAAATTATTATCAAAGTTTCATTAAAAAGCATTCTCCAAAAAGGGAACCCTTCTACACTACTGGTGGGAATGTAAATTGGTACAGCCACTATGGAGAACAGCATGAAGGTTCCTTAAAAAACTGAAAATAGGGCTTCCCTGGTGGTGCAGTGGTTGAGAGCCCGCCTGCCGATGCAGGGGACACGGGTTCATGCCCCGGTCTGGGAAGATCTCACATGCCACGGAGCGGCTGGGCCCGTGAGCCATGGCCGCTGAGCCTGCGCGTCCAGAGCCTGTGCTCCGCAACAGGAGAGGCCAAAGCAGTGAGAGGCCCACATACCGCAAAAAAAAAAAAAAACCCTGAAAATAGAGCTATTATATGATACAGCAATCCCACTGCTGGGCATATATCCAGAGAAAACCATGGTTCGAAAGGATACATGCACCTCAATGTTCATTGAGCGCTGTTTACGATAGCCAAGACATGGAAGCAACATAAATGTCCGTCAACAGAGGAATGGATAAAGAAGATGTGGTACATATATACAATGGAATATTACTCAGCCATTAAAATGAATGAAATAATGCCATTTGTAGCAACATGGATGGACCTGGAGATTATCATACTAAGGGAAATAAGTCAGAGAAAGATGAGTATCATACAATATCACTTATATATTAACAGACTCACAGACTTAGAAAACAAACTTATGGTTACCAAAGGGGAAAGGTGGAGGGGGGGATAAACTGGGAGACTGGAATTGAAATATACACACTACTGTATTTAAAATGGATAACCAACAAGGACCTACTATTTAGCACAGGGAACTCTGCTTAATATTCTGTAATAACCTAAATGGGAAAAGAATTTGAAAAAGAATAGATACATGTATATGTACAACTGAATCACTTTACTGTACATCCAAAACACAACACTGTTAATCAACTATACTCCAATATAAAAAAAAAAATTTTTTTAAAAAGCATTCTCCATAGAAGACCAAGTTAGCAGGAAACTGTGTATTTATAATGGAAAACAATGTAGGATTTGAAATCAGACAGACCTGGACATGAATATTAGCACCTAAACCAAATTTCTTAAGTTCTCAAATTTCTCAACTGAAAAATGTAGTAATAATTGTTTTGTGATTGTAGTAAAGAGAAACGCATTTATGTATAGTGCCTAGGATATCACAGTTGTTCAATAAACATTCCCTGTTGTTTTGTCATGTTGTAGTTTCATCATTAATATAGTAAGGCATTAGTTCTCATTTCCTTAGATTCAGCAGTAAATTATGAATATTCAACATTGCTTCTACTACCAAGACTGATGTAAATGAGATGTAGAGAAGGAAACAGCATCGCAATATAGAGGGCAGCCAGCAAGAGTGGCCCTCCCCTGTGGTAAGGGTTATTTTATCACTAACATCATTTAGAATTGCCTGTGTATGGTGATCTAAAAAAAAAGAAAAGAAAAGAAAGGCTACTAAATTTCAGTTTAAATTCTCTACAGTTGATACTCCCCCTTATAACCTGCACCCGGTGGAACTTTCTGATCACCACCCCCTCCCTCCATAGATCACCACTGCTCTTTACACGGATAGAGAAGTTGGAGACCCAGAGAATACAAGCAACTAGCCAAAGTCACACAGCATAATTTTCATGCCTTTTTTAAAAAAAAAAATTCTTCATTTTGCCACTTCTTTCCAGAACTTTTGCTCCCTCCTAACTTCTTTTGACCCCTAAGTCTAATTCTGTCTTTAGTTTGATTTTCTTCCGAAATCTAAACTAACTAGATCTATTCTAGATCCAACTGAACAAACAAGATCCATTCATCTTCAGAAGTTCCTGATTGGAAAAAAAAAAAAAAATGTAACAAATCTAAGGCATTCACTCTGCAGGATTTTTACTATTTCTGTTTCTGCCTCAGTGAATATTCCTGCTCTGTTTGTCTAGACTTCAGAGGCTCTGTTGACAATTCTTGTGATGTAGTAAAATGTTTGCCTAGAATAATGTGATAAGACAAAGTAGAACCATATTTATGTTGTCATACTTTAAAAGCATTCTGTTTCCTAATTCTTTCCCAAAGGAAAAAAATATCAGCAATAGCTTTCTTTCTGCCAACAGTGGGGGTGGGGGAGGGATTTCTTCCAGACTCTATTTCCCCTTCAGTGTAACAGTTGGAAGATATTTCTTTCCGTATGTGTATTAAGAATCCATGTTTTCTATATAAAGTCAGATAACGCTGATCACCAACCCAGGGAAGTAAAGTGAGGAAAATGTAACAAATGGCACACACCTCCATTACCACCACACATAAGGAGCCTGTCAACTCTCTAACAGAAGGTAGTACCTGTGGCAGCACAAATGAATTAATATCCTGCTAACACAATTATACATGTGAAAAACATGGCTGGTTGTGCAACTCACAAAGAAATCACATTACACAGTTTACTTTTCATAGCTCCTGCTGTCAAACAGCAACATTGTCCTTGTGCCTCAACTGTCCTAATTTAATAAATACTCTTCTCTTTTGGAGTTAAGGATAAAAAGAACAATCTGTCAAGGGAAGTATTCCTCTTTGATCAAAAAGATTTTACTAAATCCAAAAATCTGTACTTACTTCCTCCTTCTTGGCCAATACTTAGAGAAAATTCATGGCAACCCCAATAAAGATGCCCCCAAAGAAATCGTACATTGGATATTCTCTCTTTCCATAACCATAAAACAGACCCCACACCATAGGTACAACACATAAAACATATGCAAACATTTAGACCCAGGGTTTAAAAAGTCTAAAACATTTCTGCCTCAAGTCTTTATTTTCCCCAATCATTTTCCCGTAAGTAACTACATCCATGTGTTCTTCTCAGAAAAACGTGTAAGAGCACCACTTGGTTCTGCTCAAGACAGCGTGACAGTGCCAGCCAACAATTATTTATTTCAAGGCAAAAGGACATATATTTAATAAAATTAGTTGGGGAAATTTCTTCATAAATAAATACAAAGAGCTTGGGGAGGGCCTTTAAAGTCTTCATTTCACACTCAGTTCCAGAGGTTACTAGTGATTTGACTACATGATAAATGTCTCTACAATAAAAAAGCAACATAATAATACACCTTCTAAATGAGTAAGTACTGAAGTTAATTGAAGCTTCGTAGGTGAAAAGGTTTCTTTATAACTGTTAAAAGCTAAACCTTGAAGGGATAGGAACTAAAACACTTTAGAAGCATCAATAAAAGACAACCTAAGAGCAAACCTGATTATTTATTTAGGAGATTCCTAGAGATAGACGCTGCAGCCAGCAAAGGCACGATGGCATGGAAACCACGTGAAGGAGAGGACATGGAGCAATGGGAAGGCAACATATAATGCACAGCAATGTTCCTTCCACGGTGGCCATTTGGACTTCACTAGGCCAACAGTGATGGAAATCATTATCCCTAGATGGCCGATTCTTTAGCTGTTGTCTGATTATGGGTGTGAGAAAGGCATTTGAGACCTGGGCTTGTTAACTAATGTTTTCACCCCAAGCATCAGATGCTAATTGGTTAATCCAGAACTGCCAGGACCACACAGTTTCTTCTCACTTCAATTACCTAGACTGATGCTAGAAAACAAACCAGAATCCAACCATCTGTTTCATGAGACAAAAAGTTAGTGGCTGAAGAAAAAAAACAAAACAAACAAACAAACAACAAAAAAAAACCCATAATATGCTTAGTATAAAAGGATTTATTTGA
The DNA here is from genome assembly GCF_949752795.1 of Hyperoodon ampullatus. NCBI lineage: Eukaryota > Metazoa > Chordata > Mammalia > Artiodactyla > Ziphiidae > Hyperoodon > Hyperoodon ampullatus. Next base: position 55,066,532 of record NC_136922.1, on the reverse strand, counting down.
GGGGCTTCCCTGGTGGCGCAGTGGTTGAGAGTCCACCTGCCGATGTGGGGGACGCGGGTTCGTGTCCCGGTCCCGGCTGGGCCCGTGAGCCATGGCCACTGGGCCTGTGCGTCCGGAGCCTGTGCTCCGCAACGGGAGAGGCTGCAACAGTGAAAGGTCCGCGTACCGCAAAAAAAAAAGGATTTATTTGAGCAAGAGGAAAAGATGTAATTCAAACTTGGTCTAATCTGTTCATTGATTCTCTACGCAAGGAGCTCATAAAGAAATAGGAACGAATCATTCACATCCTCTGCGTTCTCTGAGATTATGAATCACCAACCTTTTCCAGCTTTATTTGGGCTAACCAATTCAGAAACTTGCTTTGTTTATGACATTATTCTCAAATACTTTGTAATAAATACTTTTAAAGAGACAAATATCTCACATCAGCCAGGAAGTTTCCTCCCAAGATGTAAAATCTTTCCATATTCTATAAAGACAGAAATCCGAAAAAAAGAATTTTACTTAAAGGAATTAATTAGAAAACAAAATCACTGTACAGTATATCTAAAACAACTGTTTTAGAATGAGAGGCTTCCCTCAATGAAATATTACAAAAATATAAACTGAACTTATTTCCTATTCAATCAGCAGTTCTATTTGGCACCTTACAACCAGAAACTCTCAATGTCAGATTTAAAGTATCTTATTTCTGAACCTCCCCCCAGCCCCACACACACTGTGTGACCTCTAAAATTATCTTAGAGGGAAACACCAACTTTTCTTTAATAGTGTTGTGTAATTTTAAAATATATAAAGCCAGCAAAGAAAAAATTTATTTTGACACTAAGTAGCCACTCAGGAGCACAAATATTCTAACCATAAAGGTTGTAGATTTACTCTATTAGCTTTTCCAAGATACCTGGTTTGAAATATTTCCCTACCCAAAAGCAATGTACAACACTTCCACTTTGCCACAGGGTTCTGGAGATACTACAGAAGAAGTAGAGTTGATATATAATACAGGTTACAACTATCGGCTTTAAAGTCATACAGGGTCAGAGTTACAGCTCCACCACAAGGCTATGTGACTTTGAGTCTCGATGTTATCACTGGTAATTGGGATAAAAATAGCATCTTATATATTTGCTGCAAAGATTACATTACATAATGCCTAGTGTCTGCACATAGTAAATAGTCAAAAAGCGTTAGCAGTTATAATTGTAATTAATATTCAACAGGGCAGTGATATTAGCTGTATGGTGGAATAGGCAGTCCCACACTCTTCCCCCAACAGAAACACTGATTTAACAATCATCTATGTATGAAAATACCTTTGCAAGAGCTCCAGAACCCAAGTAAGAGGTTACACTATCCCAGTAAAGCAGAGAAATGAGAAAAAAAAAAAAAAGCACTGCCAAGGTTAAGAAGCAAAGTTTCACTTTATCTATATCACCCCTCCCCCAACCTGACAAAGCACAGTTCTAAGAGAGATCCCCTTGGAACATGAGAGACCCCCTCAGAGCATAAGTCCTTCCATGGGATAAAGAAAGAACAACGCACTCATAAACACTATGTACAGCATGGTAATTATAGTTAATAATACAGCATCATGTACTTGAAAGTTACCAGAGAGTAGATCTTACATGTTCTCACCACAAAAAAAAAAAAAGAAATAGTAATTATGTAATGTGATAGAGTTGTAAGCTAATGCTCTGGTAACAATCTTTTTGCAATATATAAGTATATCAAACCAGCACATTGTACACCTTAAAGTCACACAATGTTATATGTCAATAATATTTTTAAGCTGTGGAAAAAAACAAATACACCTCAAAGAAATGGAATAAAGATTTAAAGATAAGACCTGAAATCATCAATAGGGAAAAAGCTTCTTGACAGTCTTGGTTATGATTTTTTTGGATATGAAATCAAAAGCACAGACAGAAAAAGCAAAAATAACCAAGTGAGACTACATCAAACTAAAACGTTTCAGCAAAGGAAATGAAACAAACAAAACGAAAAGGCAACCTATGGAATGGCAGAAAGTATTTGCAAACAATACATCTGATACGTGGCTAATATCTAAATTATCCAGTTAGTCCTCCATATCTGTGGGTTCCATATCTGTAGATTCAACTGATGGCAGATCAACTGTACTATATCATTTTGTATAAGGGACTTGAGCATCTGTGGGGGTTCTGGAACCACCCCCCCTCAGGTACCAAGAGACAACTGTGTAAGGAACTAGGGGCAGGTACAAGAAAATGGAGAGAAGTTGGTCAAAGGGTACAAAGTTTCAGTTATGCAAGATGAATAAATTCAGAAGTTCTAATGTACCAGCATGATGACTATAGTTAACAGTAATGTATTGTGTACTTAAGAGTAAATTTTAAGCACAAAAAAAGAGAAAGAGAGAAAATGTGAGATGATGGATATGTTAGTTAATTTGATTGAAGTAATCATTTAAAATATATATTTAAAACATCAAAAACATCAAGTTGTATGCTTTGAATATATACAATTTTGTCAGTTCTAATTCATTAAAGTTTAAAAAATTCATATGAAATCACAAAAGACCTTGAATAGCCAAAGAAATTTTGAGCAAGAACAAAAAAGCTGGGAACATCACATTTCCTGAATTCAAAATATATTACAAAACTACAGTTTTCAAAACAGTATAGTACTGGCATAAAAAGACATATAGGCCAATGAAACAAAATAGAGAACACAGAAATAACCCACACATATACAGTCAACAAATCTTCCACAAAGGTCCCAAGTATTATATAATGGGCAAAGTGTAATCTCTTCAATAAATGGTGCTAGGAAAACTGGATATCTACATGCAAAAGAACAAAAATTGACCCTTCTCTCACATTCTGCACAAAAACTAACTCAAAATAAATTAAAGATTTAGATGTAAGACCTGAAATCATAAAAATTCTAAAAGAAAACTTAGGAAAAATTTTCTAAACTTTGGCTTTGGATTTCTTTGTTATGACACCAAAAACAGGAAACAAAAGCAAAAACAGAATGCGAGACTTCATCAAACTAAAAAGCTCTGCAAAGCAATGAAAAACTGAAAAGGCAATCTGTAGAATGGGAGAAAATACTGGCAAACTATACATCTGATAAAGGATTAATATCCAAACTACACAGGGACCTCAACAGCAAATCCAAATAACCCATTTTAAAAGTTGGCAAAGGAACTGAATAGACCTTTCTCCAAAGATGACATACAAATGGCCAAGAAGTTTATGAAAAGGTGCTCGATATCACTAATCATCAGGGAAGTGCAAACCAAACCACAGTGAGGTATCATCTCATACAAATTGGGATGACTATCAACAAAAAACAAAAGATAACTAGTGTTGGTGAGGATTTGAAGAAATGAGAATCATTGCATAATTCATAGGAATGTAAATTGGTACAGTCATATGGAAAAGAATACCCGAGTTCCTCAAAAACTTAAAAAATAGAACTAGCGTATCATCCAGCAACCCACTTCTGGGTGTATATTCAAAAGAATTCAAATCAGGATCTCAAAGAGATATCTGCACTCCCAAGTTCATTGCAACATTATTCACAATAGCCAAGACATGGAAGCAACCTAAATATCCATCCACAGATGAACAGATTTTTTTAAATTGTGGCATACACATACAATGGAATATTATTCAGCCATGAGAAAGATGGAAATCCTGCCATTTGTGATAATATGGTTAAACCTGAAGGACATTTAAGCTAAGTGAAATAAGCTAGACACAGAAGGACAGTATCTGCTTGATAAGAATCAAAGCCATTTTTATGTTTGTGAATTTAGGGCTGCCAGATTTAGCACATAAAAATCCATTTTGTTTATCTAAAGTTTAAATTTAACCGTGTGTCCTGCATTTTATTTGGTAAACCTATATGAATTGTCCTAGAAGAAAGAAAATATACTGTTTAACATTAAGTATGCACAGTTAAATGTAATATTATAAAATCAAGTAATGTAATTTACCACAGACCAAAAAGAAAAGTCGATAAACACACAAAAATCAGTCAATAAAATTCAATATCCACTCATGATAAACTTCAAAATGAAGAAATGTTTTTAATCTGATTGAAGGCATTATAAAAACCCTTAGTAAATGTCTTACTTAGTGGTGACATTATAAAATTATTTTCTTTATACACAAGAATGGTTGCTACATCACTCCTGTTCAACTTTGTATTAGAAGTTCTGACCAGTAGAATAAAAAAAAGAAAATTAAAAGTGATCACAATTGGAAAAAAAGAAAACAAGTCATTATTCTTAGATAATATAGTTATCTACCTAATACACACAAAATAACCTAAAGGTAACTGTTAGCATGAAGAAGAGCATCGGAATACTGCTGGAAATCAAAACAAATGTCTTTTTTTTTTTTTTTTTTTTTTTTTTTTTTTTTTTTTTTTTTTTTTTTTGTGGTACGCGGGCCTCTCACTGTTGTGGCCTCTCCCGTTGCGGAGCACAGGCTCCGGATGCACAGGCTCAGCAGCCATGGCTCACGGGCCCAGCCGCTCCGCGGCATATGGGATCCTCCCAGACCGGGGCACGAACCCGTATCCCCTGCATCGGCAGGCGGACTCTCAACCACTGCGCCACCAGGGAGGCCCCAAATGTCTTTTAAATAAAAATATAAAACGGTTATATTTCTACATAACATAAACAGAAAATATAATTTTAATGGTATCATTTTCCTATAGCAACAAAAAAATACCAAGTACCTAGAAATAAATTTAAAACTTTATAACACTTGTGAAGAAAATTTTGGATAGACAATAAAGTACACATATAAAGAGAAAGATAGGCTATGAATCCATAAATGCACACACATGTATGCACACACACTCAGTCATATAAACACATCGGATTCTTAATAATGGAATAGGAGCTCCTGTTCAATGGGGAAAAGATGGACTCTTCATTACATACATGGTACTAGGGTTACTGGTTATCATAAAAAAAGAAAATAAAAGTGGACTTCTACCTTATCACAAACAAAAAATAAAGTTTGAACATTTATAATTGAAAGGAAAATCTATTAAAAAACTATTAGAATACCATGAAGAAAAACATGTCTATGACTTTAAAATACAAAAAAATGCATACCAGAGGAAATTATGAATTTGGCTACAGTAAAACTAAGACTTTTATACACCAATATTAAAAAAAGCAAACCATAAACTAGGAGAAGATATTAGCAACATACATAAACTGCAAAGGCATATTACCCAAGAAAAAAAACTTATGAATCAATAAAAGACAAATATTTAGAAAAATACTGATTTAAAAAAAAAGACTTTTCCCAGAAAACACAAAATTCCTACGTAAACATATGAAAAACATGCAACCTCATTAAAAAAGAAAATGAAAATCACAATCAAATACCCCTTCATACCCTCAAGAGCTGTAACATTTAAAAAGCCAGATGATACCAAGTTTTGGCAAGGATGTGCAATAACAAAAATTCTCATCCACTGCTAGTAGGAGGGTAAATTAGAACAACCCCTTGGGAAGGTGTGGCATTACCTTGTAAAACAGATCATGTGCAAACCCTACAATCTAGCAGTTCCATGTCTGTGTCTCAAGTATAGAGACATATCTATACATGTGTTTCACAGGCATTGCAAGAATCAAGCAACAGAGCCCCTCAGTTAAGAGCATGGACTACGTAGCCAGGGTCTTGACATTGAAATCTCATCTCTGCTACTTGGTAGCTGTATCTTAGTTAATTTATTAGTATTTTTATGTCTTAGTCTCCTCATCTATAAGTTGATAATAAAGCCTAGCCTACAGGCTTGTGCTTTTATTTAAATGAGTTGATATACATAAAGTGCTTGGAACATTACCGGGCACATATGAAGTATTATAGCTTAAGCTGTTATTATTCACAGCAGGATTATTAATCATAACAAAAAACCTGGAAACACTGCAAATATGCATCACTAGTAGAATGAATAAATAAACCATCATGATGTGTATGTGCATGAAAATGTATGTATACACGCATATGTACATTCCCATGTACACTCAGATAAACACAATGAAACACTATATGATAGTAAAACTAGATGGACTAATCTCATTAACAGGAAGAAACCAAACAAGGAACTCACAGAATACATACAATATGATTCCACATCTACAAATTTTTTTTAAGGGCAAAATGGTACATTGTTGAAGGAGACATTTCTTTTTTTTATAAAATTAGAAAGAAATGTGTGAGAATGATTATCACAAATTCAGAATCTCAGAATGGTGGTGCCCTCCTGGAAGCTAAGAGGAGGAAGGAAGCAAAAAAAGTAATCCAGGGTGTTTCTATGGTGCTTGGGGTATAACAAACTTGGGGTATAACTATGGCTTCTTTGCTTTCATTTTTTAATTAATTGCTTTACTTACCACTTGCCTTACCAACAGGAAAACTACCTCCTCTCTCAAACATCACCTCCTTTAGAAATATTGTCCCTTCTAATATTTAGAAATATCTGTCCTGAACACAGGATTTTTTTTCACACCTAGGAACTAATACATTAGAGCCCTGCATAGTCTCTGTCTCTCATTTCCACTGTTTTTCACAATTTTATTTTATTTTTTTACGACACTAAGACTGATTCTAAACCATCTTACTGATGATGGGGATGTGATCTAACCCAGACAGATAACTCACATTACGCACATCGCTTCCTGTCAACAGCAATTTCTGAAATGAGGCTGGAGCAGCAGAAGAAACAGAGAAAGGAAGGAGATGGAAATGAAGAATGGAATTATGAACACTAGAAAAATATTTATCCCTTAAGGGTCAATTTGAGAAAGAACAAAACCAAACCAGCCTCAAACAGATCTTACCCATCCTTAGTAATAACCACCACTAAAATCATACTTCCTGCAACAGAAAACAGACCCTGGTAACATTAAGGCTGGAGTACTGATCCTGAATTTCCTATTTTCTCCAGGCAGAGTCATGTATCACATCTGAGGATGAGCCACCTGCACAGGGCTGCTTAGGTTCTGTTTATGATACACAGAGTGAGTTACTGGATTGGAAGTTTCTAACAGAGAGAGTCAGAATAAACATGAGAAAAAAATTGGAGAATGGCAGTTTTTAAAAATGCTTATTAGATGTGACATAAAAAATGTATTCTAGGGCCAGTATTACAAAGATTTTGCTCATAATTCCAGGGTAGAAAATTGTAAGCATGACTGCACAGAAATGATAAAGCACTGATTTATGTATAGATTGGGGAGACAATAATTTTTTGGTTAGCGTATTCTATCACATATTATAAAATGGCTTTTCCTTTTTACTGTTTAGTTCAATAAATCTTCTTGTCTACTAATCTGTAAATTGCTGGCTCAAGCTACAGGCCATGATTTCCTCATTGAAATAAAGTCTATGGGAGAGCCCCCTGGCATGAAGCAAAATCCTCTATCTAGCATACAATTTTTCTGTCCCCTGCAGACCCACCCCAAGAAAAATTTACTGTATTTACTTACTAAAATACACTAGAAAAATGTTTACTAATGTCTAAGGCAGCAATGACTTCCATGAGGACCCAAAGTCTTCTAAAATCTTTTAAATCTTTTTACACACCCCAAATTAGCCACTCTTCCCATCAGTACCAACACAAGAAGAAAAAACGAGTGTAAAAAATGTTAAAGAGTCTAGATAAAATAATAATTATGATTATAGTGTCTCATTTATGAAGTTAAAAAGAAAATTATGAGTATTGGCTAACACCAGTATGTAAATGATGAAGCAGAGATGGGAACTAAAGTTCTCTAATGTCTTCAATTTCTAACACCAAGGCTTTCGTAGCTGGGAACTAGAGCAGTTATGCCTCGGAGAACCATGTGGGAAAGTGGAGTCAGTACTTGAGAGCCAGAGAGGCAGAGAGTAGGAAAGAGTAAGCTGGCCTACATGTGGGGCAGCAGGAAGAAGCAAGGAAGCCCTGAGGACAAGCCTTCCAGCAACACAGTTTTGGGGATACTGACTCAGAAGAGAAGCTGAGCCTGAGCTATCTGCTCCAAACCCATACCCTTAAAAAGCACAGAGATCCTATGGAGTGGGCCTGCAAAGTTTCCAGAGATAAAAAGCATACCTAACTTTACAAAGATTGCCACACATGTAGGAAAGTAAGCAACTTTAAGTCATATCCAGCAAAAACAAGAAATCACAGATTAATAAAAAATTAATACTTGCAATCCTTGAAGATTTTGAAATCGTCGGTCCCAGCGTTCAGAAGAACCATGAATGAAATGTTTAAATGAACAAACTGGGCAATGGCAAAGATAAGCATAAATCAGAAACTCTCAGAGATAAATACATAAAATTGAAAAAACAGAATTTGTAGAAGTGAATTTGAAATAAATAATTCAATGAATGTTTAAAACAGCAGGAAAGATACAGTAGAAAAGAGACTTCATGAACTAAAAGATACATACAAATAATTTATCCAGAATGAAACGAGAAAGAGATGAAAAATGTGTAAGAGATTAGAAGGCATGGAGGACAGAATCAGGAATCAAATACTTGCTGGAATCACAAAAGGTAAATGGAGAAGAGGCAATATTTAAGAGCTAAATAAAGCCTGAGTATATTCCAGAATGGAAGAAAAATATACATCAAGACAACCAAGAAGCACAGTACGTCCTAAGCAGAAAACAAAAAAAGCAAGTCTTTGACAGCTTTCTTTGCTCTATACTCAAGTCTCTCATTTTCCCCAGATGTTTTGGTTTCCAGAAAGATAGGGACAAGATCGGGCACATCCAGGGTGGTATACGTGCACCCCTATGTTCACAGCAGCGCTATTCACCATAGCCAAGACATGGAAACAACCTAAATGTCCACTGACAGATGAATGGATAAAGAAGATGTGGTACATATATACAATGGAATATTACTCAGCCATTAAAAAGAATGAAATAATGCCATTTGCATCAACATGGATGGACCTGGAGATTATCATACTAAGTGAAGTAAGTCAGACAGAAAAAGAGAAATACCATATGATATCACTTGTATGTGAAATCTAAAATATGGCCAAATAAACCTATCTACAAAACAGAAACTGACTCAGAGACATAGAGAACAGACTTCTGGTTGCCAAGGAGGAGGGAATTGGGGGAGAGCTGGATTGGGAGTTTGGGATTAGCAGAGGCAAACTATTATATATAGAATGGATAAACAACAAGGTCCTACTGTATAGCACAGGGAACTATATTCAATATTCTGTGATAAACCATAATGGATAAGAATATAAAAAAAGTATATATATATGTATGTATAACTGAATCACTTCGCTACATGGCAGAAATTAACACATTGTAAATCAACTATACTTCAATAATATAAATTTTGAAAAAAGACAGGGAATGGTATATAGAGACAATAATCTGAGTACTACAGGTGTTTATTGCTACAGAGTTCATTATTTCTAGGCTTTTCAGTAGACAAACCAAGGAGATACGCATTTCTTAAAAGAGACAATGCAGCGTGAAGTGTGAGTTCATGTTATTTCTATACAAATTTAAATTATTTTTATCTCTTTTCCCTCAATTCTGGAAAACTTTGGTTCCACGTGGCATTAATGTATTCCTTAGTTCTTTTATTCTACTAATAAGAAAATAACAATCCCAGTATTATAATGAATAGTATAACTACTTAAAAAAATACAATTTTCAAGTACAATTGACCCTTGAACAACACAGGTTTGAACTGCATGGGTCCACTTACACGTGGATTTCTTTTTAATAGTAAATACTACATACTACAGGATCCAAAGTTGGTTGAATCTGAGGATGTAGAACTGTGGATACGGAGGGCAAACTAAAGTTATACGGAAATTTCCACAGCTCAACTGACGATGCCCCAACGCCCTCATGTTGTTCAAAGGTCAACAGTATGTAATTTTTTCCTTAGAATATAATCCACTAGGGATCTATGGTAAATTTATCAGAATTTAAAATCACATATAATAATTCCTTTCTTTATGATTTATACAATCATGAGTCAAAATTAGGTTTTCAGTTCATTTTGCTTTTTATTTTATGTAACATTTTTGTGTTTCTTTGTATAAATTTTCTAATCTTATGGAAACATAAACATATTTACCTGGTTTCAAAGTCAAATCCATAAAATGTAGTATATTCAAAGCAGTTTGGTTTCTATTTATGTGCCCTCCACATATTGTTCACCTTTTAATATTCTTATTTATTCAAACATTGTTTTAATATAAGCAAATTTATATATACATATTTATGTATATTCACATACATATACCTATTTCATATAATATACACATGTAAGTTTATACAATATGTAAAATTTATATATACATACGCATATGTGTATAAATATAAATATATACGTGTGTGTATATATAGGTTTATATGTATATATCTAAACATATAGATATAACAATAATACGTTATACACATCTTTATACCTTATTATATACTATAATAATATATATATAAATACTCCATGGCAGTATATATAGAATTTTTTCATTCTTTTACAACTGAATAAAACTCCATTGTGTGGCTGTAAGAGTTCTTACACAGTATCAAACCCAAATATACATCAAAGGGTACTGGAAAAATTAACAGTCCTAGAATGAAGGGTCTTATGCAAGTATCTTTTTGCATTTTTGCCTGAGTATCTTTGCAATAGATTTCAATCAGAGGAATTGCCGAGTCAAAAATTAAAGACACACATAATTTTACTAGACACTGCAAAGCTTCTCTTCCTTATAGCTGTATCATTTTGTATTCCCACTAGCAGCATATGAGAACACCTATTTCCCCACAGGCTCGATCAAAGAACATGTTGTCAAATTGGAACTTTTGTCAGTCTAATAAAATGGAATCTCATTATGGTTTCAATTTGCCTTTTACTTGTTGGGAACAAAGTTGAGAAACTTTTCCTACGTTTCAGAATCATTTAACCTCTCTTCTTCCATGAACTGCTAATTTTTCTCTACAGTTGTAGTAATTTATTTTTAGAACCTCTGTAACATAGTAACTATTTTTGAAATAAACTAAATAACTTGCAATTTATCATTTATCTTTGATTTTGTTTATAATTCTTTTGTCATTCAATTTTTTTAAGTGATCAAATATACCAGCCTCTGTCACTTTTTTTTTTTTTTTTTTTGCGGTGCGCGGGCCTCTCACTGTTGTGGCCTCTTCCGTTGCGGAGCACAGGCTCCGGACGCGCAGGCTCAGCGGCCATGGTTCACGGGCCCAGCCGCTCCACGGCATGTGGGATTTACCCGGACCGGGGCACGAACCCGTGTCCCCTGCATCGGCAGGCGGACTCTCAACCACTGCGCCACCAGGGAAGCCCTGTCACTTGTCTTTTAATCATAGTTAAGAAATTTCACTACTCCTAGGCTACAGAGGAACATACTCAGGTTTCCTTCCGGTACTTGTATACTTTGTTTTTTAAATTTGTATTTCTCATCCATTTTAAATTTTCCTTTCAGTATGATGTGAGAATGAATAGAATTTTTACTTTTTCTATATGTCTAGTCAGTTATCCCAACGTCACTTATTTAAAAATATGTATATTTTTGCCAGTGATTTGATATGCTGACTTTACAAATTTTCACAAGGATTAGGATCTATTTACAGATTTTCTTATTCCTTTCTCTTTGTCTAAATGTCATAATACACTATTTTGATCTTTATATGTTTTAATATCTGACAGAGCTATTTCACTCCACATACCACTACTCTTTATCAGGACATTCATGGCTGGACTTGCTTATTTGTTTTTCCAAATTAAATGGCTAATCAACACGTTTATCCCCAGAGAGAAAAAAACTAAATGATAATTCCACTGAGACTGAATTAATTTATTAATTTATAAAATATTAATATTTATATGATGTTAAATATTTCTATGAAGGAATACAGTATATAAACACACAACTCAAAATCAATTACAGGATATAATGAAAGAGAGGACCCCATTAGGATTATATTTATTTTCAAGTTTAGAAATGTTCCAAACCTATGTGAGGAAAGCCATAAAATGCTCCTGAAAGGCACAGAAGCAGCTAGAACAAAAGGTACAACATACTGTATTTCTGCACATACGATTCGATATCACGTGAATGTTAATCATTGCTTGTACAACCATGACCTCAGTTATCAGCCCTAATGGCAAAACTAGACAATTGCAACCCCTTAACTGTCCAGTCGTAAACAGCTTTGAAACTATTTGAGGAAGGAATATACATCCTGCTTATCGTCTGAACTTTTCATGTTATTTACAGAAATTATCAACAGAAGGAGTTCAATATCAAAATATACTGGATGGATAGCATTAGCTTGGAAAAAAATTGCAGGGTATATGGTAGAGCATCCTTTTAAGAAACGCTATACTTTTAATGTCATTGATGATACAGGAGTATAATTCTGTATGGAAAAAGGCATCAAACCCCTTAAATCTAAAAGTGCCAGACTCTAAATGCAGAGAGCTTTGAGAACACCTCAACTCAGAAATTCTCAGGGGGTCCCTGAGACCTTTCAGCGTTCTGCAAGGTCAAAACAATATTTCATCATTTTAATGTACTATTTGCCTATTCACCACATTGACATGTGCCAGCAATCATGGGTAAAATTGCTGGCACCTTCACATGAATCGAGCAGTATCAAGCTGTACCAGCAGTGATATTTTCACCCCACACACTACCAAAAAAATTAATAATAAGGGAGAGAAGTCAATTTCACTTAAAAATATCCTTAAGAAGCAGTAGAAATTATTAATAGCATTAAATCCCAACTCTTTGGTATGCATCTTTTAAATATTCTATTTGACAAAGGGGAAATATACATAAAGTACTTTGCTGCATCCAAGTAGAATGGTTGCATTTGGGAAAAGCACTCATGCAATTGAGTTGTAAGCTGAACTAGTTACTTTTTCATGGAATACTATTTTTCCTTGAAAGAATGACAGACAAACAAATGATAGTTATTCGGGTTGGAGATATTTGGTAGAACATTTCTTTAAAATGAGCAAAGTGAGCCTGTCACTTCAAGAAAAAGAACTGACTAGATTTGTTGCCATTGATAAAACTGGCACTTCCAAGTGAAAATTAGAATTGGAAAACTTGTATCTGCCACTATGCATGTTCCCAATCTTCAAAGATTTTTCTGATAAGTTCTGTGTTGATATTAATAAGCAGAGGTTTTTGATACTACATAATAAAATGTGTCAATATTTGGAGGATCCTCATAACTCATGAATGAGTATTTTCCAAATGACTAATGCATGATGTTAAAATACTATGCATGGTAAAATACAATTCAGATTGCAAGGTAAACCAATGAATTTTAATGCAATAGAGTAGGACAAGGTCACTGATAACATTTAGCAGGTTGAAGGGTGGCCCTAGAAAAGATATGTCCATGTCTTAACCCCAAGAACCTGGACTTTGTATGATAAAAGAACGAATTACATGTCAAAAGATATAATTACATTAAGGTTTCTGAGAGAAGAAGCTTATCCTGGATTATCTGGGTGGGTCCTAAATCCAGTGAAATTATTGTTATAAGGGTTAGGCAGAGGAAGATTTTATAGGCAGTAGAGGATAAAGCAATGTGACCACGGAGGCAGAGATTGGAGTGATAAGATCAAAAATCAAGGAATGACAACAGTCATCAGGGGATCAAAGAGGCACAGAACAGACTCTCTCCTAGAGCCTTAGAGGGAGCGCCGCCCAACAGGATTCCAGACTCCTGCTCTGCAACTGTGAGAGAATAAAATTCTGTTGCCATCCACTTAGTTTGTGGTAATTTGTTGAGGCAGCAATAAAAAACTAATACAGTATAGTTTCAGATTCCACACTGCGACTAAACTTTTAGAAACTACCACTTATTAACTTTCAGCATAGTATTAAAAAAATAGTCACAATTATCTAAAAAATCTATTAAAACACTCCTCCCTCTTCCAGTTACAGAAGTGTGAAGACAGACTTTCTCTGTGTATTTCTACCAAAACAATATATGGCAGCAGAATGATGCAGAATCAGATATGAGAATACAGCTGTCTTCTATCAAGCCAGACATTAAAGCAGTTTACACAAATGTAAAACAATGCTACTCTAATAACTATTTTTTATTTTGGAAAAGTGTAAACTTTCATAACAGTGTTTATGTTAATAAATAGTTGTATTATTTTTAAATGAATTAATACGTAAATATTTTAAAATGTTCTCAGTTGTGATTTTAATACAATAAATACAGGTAGATATAACTCATATAAACAAAAGTTCTTAGGGTTCCTCAATAATTTTTAGGAGTATACAATGGCCCTGAGATCAAGGAGACTTATATTAACCAATCTATTACACTTATAATTTCCTGTGTTGTGCATTCGTAAGAACAACAGTTGAGGAAGAAATCTACATCTCTAAGAATTCAAAAGACTTCCTTAATCAAGAAAAAAATATGAGAAAAGGAATTCAGAGTTCAAGTGTCTTTAGGAAGAAGCTAAATTTCAGTATACAAATTGTGTTTATTAGAAGTCTAGAACTTCTTAATAAAGAAATAAGAATCATTTGACTTTTCAATCAACAAAAGAGAAAGAAAGAGATAGAGAACTTGGAAAAAAAACTATTAAAAAGGCACAGTCGGAATCTTTCTTGGCACTTTTTGTACCCTGTAAAGGACTATATAGACAATACTTCTTCAAATTCTTATAAATCTTCCAGATAATTCCCTTACACACAAAATTATTCTTATTCCTTCTCTTCAAACATCCCCCAAAACTCCTTCCCAGGCTTAACACGTCCTTTGACCTATGACTCTTTTCCTTTCCTCTGGTTTCTGCATCACAAAGGCCCCAAACCTGGTGTGCGACCTGGAACATCCCCAGGAAGTGGAGGAGGAAAAGGTATTTGAGGGTCAAAGCCAGAACCAACACTTGAAGGTGAAGGTGGGAGTGAAACCGAGACTCTCAAAGCATTCATAGTTTTGGTCCTATATACATAGCTTATATTTTCTTCTTCGTGGATCGAATATCACTATTTAACTTTATTATTATATTATAAATACTATTAATGGGTTTTCAAATTTTTGAATTATATACAAATAACAGGACACATAATTAAAAGAATAAGAAACAATGCAATTTTGTACATATTGACAACGTGGAAGTGATGGTAGAGCTGACAGAAGTTGATGTGGAAAAGGAACGAAGAGTAAAGGGAAGTGTAGATCCACAAATTTCTTCATCCTGTGTGACAGTGACTCAATAAATACTATCTAAAGCAGTGTTAGAAACACAGATTCTCACGCCAGACCTGTTGTTGCAAGTCCAACTAAACTACTCCATGGTACTGTTGTTCAGCACTTATTTTGTGAGGCCAAGCGGCTGTGAACTGACACAAGCCCCTCCCTAAGCAAATGCCCTGAGTAACAGAGGGCAGAACCACAGGTATTGTAAACGTGACTCCCTCAACCACCCTTATAATAAGCATCTTCCCCCACCTCCCAGGGCATTCCTCTTGTGCACCCCTTAGATAAGATCCCCTGAAAAGCTTACCAAAACCCCTGCTCCTTTGGGTTTGAATTGACCAACCTGGTCCTAACCCAAGAATCCTCAAGCATTCCACCCACCCACTCTAAAAAAGGCATGTTCCCAGGTCCTGCCTGCTCTCTCTGGCTGTATCCCGCCTTGACCTCCCGTGTAGTCCCCTTGAGGCATCCCGTGTACTTCCTCTAGGACTTGTGAGTAATAAGCTTCTTTATTTCAATTCCCTTCTAGTCTTTTGTTAAACCTTGACTCACTATACAATGGGTAAGCCCCAGCTCTACCTAACAAATATTAATTTAACAAAGTCACAACACCTGCTACATCACATTCTAGGGGTGGGGCCCAGCAACCTGAGTTCTAACATGCCCTCCAGGTGATTTTGATGCATGCTAAAGTTTGAGAACAAATAATCTTTGTCACATCAAGAAATAGAGGTCTTAAAATTATTTTAAGTGAAAAAGGTAACCACCAGAATAACTATAAAAGTGTTTCTCTATATAAAAATATAAATAAGAAAATCAAGAGTGGAACATGTGAGGGAGAAGAAGGCATTGAAATGCATTAATTGTCAGCTATTATAGGACATCATAAATAATACCAAGAGTTGATAAATTAAGTAATGTTGATAGAAGTGTATTATTTAGCATTATGATAATAACAAAAGTTAAAAACAGTTCAAAGTGCTATACCTGAAAAGCAGACTAGAGAAGAGGAATAGGGGACACATTCATTCTTTGTTGTATACCTTTTTGTGAAGTTTGGGTTAGGGTTTGATTGTTTTTTCAACCGAATTATTATTTTATTAATTTGAAATAATGTCCAGTATTCAATTTCCAGACTCCTGTAAATTCTTACCTCAACTTACATCTAAATACTTAATTGAGCATTTATTTGTGTCTCTCATCACATCAAAGAAGTTGGACTAAGAAGATTTCATCTAAATGTCATCTTCACTAAGATTGGTATGCAAGGCCAGATGACATCAGGATTTCCAGTACCAAAGCAAAAACTGTACCAAAGCTGAGGAGGCAAAACTTTATTCAGGCTATTACAATAGGAGAGAAAGACTCCATTCTGCTGACACAAAAGGCAAGAGGATTTTTAAGTGATGGGGTG
Organism: Hyperoodon ampullatus; assembly: GCF_949752795.1. NCBI lineage: Eukaryota > Metazoa > Chordata > Mammalia > Artiodactyla > Ziphiidae > Hyperoodon > Hyperoodon ampullatus. The sequence continues at coordinate 55,049,862 of NC_136922.1, read as the reverse complement.
AGCTAGGGGGAAAGCACTGGAGGATATGAGGGGGTAAGTTGACCAAAGCAATGTGTGGAGCAAGATTTCCAGCACCTGTGATTAGGCCATCTGGGTTTGCTAGTTGGTACCCATCAAAGTTAGGCTCCTACCTCTCCTACTGGGAGACAGAGGTACATCTCAAAGAGATAGTCCCCCAGTCTCTAAGACATTTCCTAGGTTATAAAAGTGGCAAAACGCTGGGAGAAAATTTATATACATTTCAAAGGGGCAGAGAAAGACTGTACAATTTCAATTTTTCTAAATTAAATGCTTTAAGAAAAGGGAGATCAGGGGCCTATAGTAAGGAAGCAACATGTCTAAAGTTCAGTCAAGCTGAGGGGAATGTTGATGCCATCTGGGTCGTCAGTAACAATATTTCATATGGTAAACTGCTGCTTGTGAATGCACGTTAGAATGACGACACACTCCCTAATTTCTTTACCTCATCCCAAAGAGCACTCTAAGAAGAACCCTGTTTTAGGAACTCATATGCAATAATCAGGTGAGGCATTCAGGGCATACGTGCACTCTTACTCCTTTTCTCTGACACCCAGACCATCCCTGCCTATAGAAATCATATTTGACTATAAACTACTTGGGGAAAGATTCTAATTGATGTTTTTCACCTTTAGAGGTATTCATACAACACCCTACAAATGGATCATGTTCAAACGATATTGATAAATGAATATTCTCATCTTGAAGATACATATTAAAGAGCATACAGCAGAATCTCAGAATCTGTACAGGGTCAAAATCAATTCACAAATCACATCTATGTAATCTCATCTGTACTGCTCTTCAACCCCCTCTATTAGACTAACAGCCTAGTAAACCTTTTAGAACACAAGACACAAGTTCAAAAGTCCATTTGCCCTTTAGATGGCAAAGAGGACCTACAGAATTCATGCACATAGTTCCCTGATGCCAAGATAAGTCAATGGGTTAAAAAAGTTATAAGCAACCTCTGAAGAAAAATTATGCAGATAACCAAAAGTAAAACTACTTGTATCATTATAAAGTATTAAATATTCATTTAGTACATCACTTAGCAGATTCCTGACCTTTGTGAGGAATGATTAACATTTTCACAATTTTTCTTAAAAGCATACCATCACAGAAAATTTCTTTTTATAGGTAGAGTATCTACTAGCCTATTTAGGTAAAAACATAAATGCAGAGGGTTATGTACACATAGAGGACTTAGTAAATTGAAATGATCTTAACTGAGTTATTTCAGGCACTCCTGTCCTCATCTCAGGATGGAATGGAGTCTACATGTATTTTAAACTTTCCATTACTTTCAGAAAATACAGCACTGTTACTTTTTGAAAATCATCTCCCCAGCTTTTAGTCATCCGATTTTTTCAGCCACTCAGAGCTTAGCCTTGCAATTCTCTTCCTGATATTCTCATCTCAAATCATTCCAATATCCATAAGGACCTTAAAACACATTTGGGTTTCCACCAGCCAAAATCAAAAAAACAATACATAAAAGATAAACACACACACAAAAGTATCTAAAGAAATCTGTATTAGTTAACATCACATAACACTCCAAAACTTAGTGTCTTAAAACAATAAACATTTCTCACCTCTGGTTTCCATGGGTCAGGAATTCAGTTCTGGCTTACCTGGGGGCTTTTGACTTTGGGTCTCTTATGAGGTTGCAGTCAGGATGTCAGCCATGTCTGCAGACATCGGAAGGCTTGATTTGACCTGGAGGATCTGTTCCTAAGAAAGCTCACTAACCTGATGCCAGTTGTTGGGAGGAGTCCTCAGGTTCCTCTCCACAAGCTGCATCACTGTCATCATGACATGATGGCTGGCTTCCCCCAGCATGAGCAATCTATGAGAGAACATGGCAAAACCAACGATATCTTTTATGACCCAGCCTCAGAAGTCATACACCATTATTTCTGCAATATACTAATGGTTATTCAAGTCAGCATCATTTCATGTGAGAGGGAACTATACAAGGTTATGAATAGCAGGAAGTGAAGATCACTGGGTACCATCTTGGATCCCAGCTATCATAACATCCTTCTTTTATTCCTGCCTATCTATTTACTTAGTAACTAATGCCCCACGCTGGTTTTGCTGCCAGGCTCTTCAAATATTTGATCTACATCTTTCCTCTCCTCTTTTTAATGATTTTAATTCCTTCTTGTTCCCTTTACCATCTATTGGGTTGGCCAAAAAGTTCGTTCCGGTTTTTCCATAAGAGCGTATGGAAAAAACCCGAACGAACTTTTTGGCCAACCCAATACTTTGGTTACATACCACTCCACAGAAACTATTTCCTTGAAGATTACCAATAATCTCTTCCTGCTAAACTGATGGCCTTGGCCTTTCCTCACACATCTTATAATGTTTGATGTTACAAACCATCACTCATGAAATTCTCTCATCCTTTGGCATCTTTGGTACATTAAAGGCTTCTCCAATCTCTCCTCTCCTTTCCTCTACAGGGTTCCTAAATGCAGAGTGTTCTTTAAGCTCATCCCTCTGGTTTTCCTACTATAGTAAGACTGGGCATCTTCAGCTATGTGATCTATTATCAGGCCTGCGTTTCCTTCCCTACTCAATCATAGGTCCTTTCTAGCTGCCTTCAGGCATCTCCACTCTCTAATATCTAAACGAGGCTCATTGTTTCTTCCTTCAGTGTCTCCTGGAAGAATCTGTTTTATCCCATCTTCCCCACTACCACCACCCTAGTCCAAACCCTCCCTATACCACAACCAGATTAGCACAGCAGTGTCTTAGCTGCTCAGCTTACTTGACTCTAACGCTGACCCTGCTTCTACTCTAATCCAACTGTCATATGTTTTGATGCTAAATCTCCTTTATAAATTCCTTTTATTTTATTCATTTTCCAGCATAAGATTATCATCTACTGCTTTCAAATCTAAATTCCTTAGACTGGCTTTTAAAGCATTTATTGTTTTCCCATTTGGCTACCACACCTAATTTCTTATTCTCCTTACTTCTTACTGGTGATTAACCATTCATTCACTATGCTCCAATTACACAAATTTCCACATTTACCTTTATAATTCTATTCTTTCCACAAAAGTAAATAAATAAAACAAACTTATCTCCTACCAATTCATCCTACTCATTTTTGTACATCTAGCTCAAATTCCACAATCCCCATGAAATCTTCTCTACTTTAGTTCATACTGGGCTGCTTAATTTTTGAGTTCCTAATGCTCAATTAGGCATCCACATCTCTGATTCTGTTAGTCTTATTTTCATAGCTAAGTTGCAAGTGTATAAAGACTACAATCATATTTCTTTATTTCTTTTAAGACATCTAAAATGGTCTACAAGTAACATGCTGAGCACATAATAGGCCATGAATAAATATTTATTGGTTAACTAAATGAGGACAATGAGTAGAAAATTCCTACATCATTTGGCAGAATGACTACAGGCAAAAGACTCCTTCCCAAAATGTATTATCTAAAAGTGCATTTTCCCCATGTGTCAACAACCAAAAAAATGACTGTCTTCTAGCAGAGCCAAGCTTAACTCTTTAAGAATGTATAAAATCCACAAGACAAAATTGTTAGAGGTACAAACTGTTTAAATAAAAAGGCAGATAAACAAAATAATTACTTCATTTAGCAAGTACAGAGGAAATCAGATCACATTCCAAACAATCCAATGATTTCAGCAGTTGGAGAATAATCAAGGGAAAAAAATTAAGCAATTAAGTCTGCTGTCTTGGATTTATTAAGGGAAAGGAAATTCTTATAAAGCCAAAAAGATAAGAGAAAAACCTACATGATTTGTAACAGAAAATAATTAGTGAAGGTAATTGTATGACGGCAAAAAAATTACTTTCCTAATTCAAGCATATTAAAAATTAATGATTATTAAAAATAACTATGACATATCTTTGGAAAGAGAACATATTTGTATTGCCCCCAAAGTCTCACAGCCGGTTGTGCCCTCCTTTGGAAGCAGTGTTATGTGTTGGAAACAGCATGAGTTTCCCCAGCCAGAGGGACCTGCATTTCTACTTGAGGGATCTTAGGCAACCAACCTCTGGGAGCTGTGTTGTGAGAATTAAATGAGATTACATATCTGAAAGAACCTGGCATGGTGTCCAACACACGATGGTCAACACATCTTAGTTTCCTTCCATTCTGCTTTGCAGAGATAAAGGGAACTGGAGGTGGAATAACCCTAGATAGAGTAGGAGGGAGGAACCAGGGATGCTTATCCCAGCTCAGCTGTTAGTTTGGTTGTGACAGGGACAGCCTACTGTCTTCCAGTTTTCACTTTCTTCTTCATTTTGGTAGGAGATCCCCCTAAGTTTTAATGGGCATGCAGGGGCCAGATAGTTCTATTTCTTTTGCCTTCACAGGGTTTGTAATTGTTTGATTTGCGATGCATTTGGGTAGACTAGACACTTCACTTGTTATCAGTCACTACTCACTTCTGCCCTAACCCAGCCCAATTCCAACACCCAGGACTCCTTCCTGACATCTTATGGACTCTTCTGTGCATGGCTGCTGGACCAGATGATCCCTAAGGAATCTTCCAATATTTAGTAGTCCTGAGGAAACACATGGAATAACGTTTCATTTCCCCAGTAATCATAATGACTTGGTGGGTTTTTTCTTTTTTTTCAAAATTTAAGAGGAAATTTGAAATAATCTGTTTTAAAATTCTCATCTCCTCTGCTAGTTTTTATTTAGGAGACATACAGTATATTAGTTTCTTATGGCTATTGTAACACATTACCATAAATCTAGAAGCTAAAATAACAGAAATTTATTCTTTTACAGCTCTGGAGGCCAAAAGTCTAAAATCAAGGTGTCTGCAGGGCCACACTCCCTGTGAAGGCTCTAGGGGACAATCATTCCTCGTTCCTCCAGTTTCAGGTGACCTCAGGTCTTATTTAGCTAGTGGCTGCATCACTCCAATCTCTGCCTTCATCTTCACATGACCTTCTCCTCTGTGTCTATAAAATCTCCTCTGTCTATAAGATCTGCATGTCCCTAACTCTTATAAGGATACTTAACATTGGATTTAGGGCCCACCTAGATAATTCAGGATCATCTCATCCCAAGATCCTTTCAGTTACATGTACAAAGACTGCTTCCAAATAAGAGCACAGACATTCACAGGTTCTAGGGATTAGGACTTGGATGTATCTTTTGGGGATCCATCATTGAACCCACTACAGAATGCTACATGAACAATCACTCAGTTATAAAATATAGGTAGTATAGATATCTCACACTCTGAAAAGGAAGTAGTCAAATATCAAGTTTTTCAACTATTTACAAAAAATAGCATTTCAATGAAAAATTTAAGATCTTTCAATACACCTTTTGGAGTTACAAGTTTAAATAGCAATCTTTTCAATCAATATCTGCTACATTATCATGTAACTTTCATTATTGTTAACCATATTCTAATTTGGGAACTCACTACTTCTTTAATAGATCACAATTATTGACAAAGAAATCTTGCAATTGATTCATTTTTTCCTGTTTAAACATGTAATACATATATACAACCTTAAAATTCAACACAAAAGAAAAGAGGAAAGAATTATTCCCCTTTAGTACTCATTGCCTAATTCCTCTCTTTGCCCAAGAAGTAACAGTTTAAAATTCCTTTCAGAATATTTTGTGCATACATAAAGGCAATTTACTTGATTGTTTTGTTTATCATAAATGGGATCATGCTATAGACAGCACTCAGTGAATTACGTTTTCCTTTTATCAAGGTCTTATTTTTGTAATCACACAATATTTGACAGAAGGAATGTTGCATAATTCACTGATGGACATTCAAGTTGCTTTCAAATGCTTGGCATCAAAAAAAGCTTGCAATGGTCATATATATGTCTTTGAGAATGTACAAAAATTTCTGTAGGATAGATTTTTAGAGGTAAAGTTATTTGGCCAAAGATTATGTACATTTCCAATTTGATTGAGCCTGCTAATTTGTTCTCCAAAAAACTTCCTATGAACTGGCCAATTGATGCCGAAAGATAATTCTTACCTGGTCAATCAACCATCTATATATATGTGTGCATATCTGCATGTATACACATACATATATGTAAAATGTATAAAAAGTATATTGAAACATACATATTACACACACACACACATACTTTTTATACTATCTAGGTATACAGACTGCCACTCAGCATCCGTTAGATAAACTAGGGAAGAAGACTCTTATGTCCATATCCTTCCTAATTCATCCACCACTGAGCATCAGGCACTCAAAAAGGGAAGAGACCCACTTTTGGGTGTCATGAACAAAAAAGTAACATAAAAAAGTGGCTTCTGATATGTTTTCTGACTCATTGCTATGATCCCAGGGCAGAATACTCTCCCAGACAAGAAATTCTCCCTCAGAATGTGCGTGACTCCACAATACCTAATTGATACATCCTAAATAACTATAGGAACTCAATCCAACAATGCATCAGAACTCATTAAGCCTTTTTCTTCAAAGTTCTAGTGAGAAAAAAACTTGCTAAGAGCTATATGTAAATTGAATTCCAAGGTGATCTGATTTAAATGAGCACCACACCACAAATTATATATTTAGATGCTTTTCAGCTAAACTAGGAAAAGAGAATATCTTTTCATCAGGCTCAGGTTGAATTGGAGTGACAGTAGCATTAAAAAAAAAGCTTATTAAGGTGCTTCCATAGTTGTCACTCCTGACTTCAGCACTCCACATAATCATAAGATAGTAATAAAGATTATTCCAAAGCACTTGAACAATTATATGCTCTTAAAACAGGCTGACGATGAAGGATGCACGTATTTTGAAAGTAGTAGATCTGATAGTTCTTTAAAACTGCAGCAGGAAACTTCCTCAGTTAGGGGAGTACATAAAATTATTTATCAATCCATTATGGAACATCTACAGACTCAGAGAATTTATTGTGTTCCATTAAGTAGAGAAATTCCTTCCACTAGGCTTTTCCTTATTCAGGGATTTGAATATCCTTCATCCAACCTCACTGAAGTCCAATACACTCTCACTTTCTACCTCCTAACTCCTCCTGCCCACAACACACACACACACGTTGTCATCACATATTTGGCAAAATAAGGTACGAAATAATAAAAACATGACAGGTTGCATTGCAAGGAATTGCTTTCTGATGAAAATGTAAGACGCATAAAATGTTAAGTTGTTGCAACATTTGTTTTATTTACAACAAAGAGCAGAAATGTTAATTATTTAGACATAAGAATTGGCTGCACTAAAGATCAGAATACTCTAGGGATTAGAGACACAACTCAAGAAAGCTGCGCTTAGGTACTGACACACTTCAGGACAAAAAGGATTTTGTACTGGGGCATGATTCTATTCTGCTAACAAACAAACAAAGCAAATGATTATTTTTGTGACCTTTACGTGTTATTCTTGGAAAACTCTTTTCATCATTCGGAAATGAAAATTGTTCGACTGTTCTGTGATTTCTTTTTAACCAACGATCTGATTTTTCTCGGCAGGTTCCCACTTTATTGAGATGTAATTAATATCCAATAAAATGCATGAACTTTAAATGTTCAGTTTGATGAACTCTGACAATTAAATACAGCCATGCGACCACCATTCAAAATGTATACAGTAGAACAAATGTTCCCTGGCATTCCTTTCCAGTTATATCTCTCTCTACTCCTACATCTAATATGGGATTTCTATCACCATAGATTACTTTTGTCTGCATTTGGATATCATATATATGAACTCCTACAGTATGTGCTCTTCTGTGTATAGCTTCTTTTAATATAATGTTGATATGTATCCATACTGCTCTGTGTATCATTAGTTTTTCCTTTTATTACCAAGTAGCATTCAATTCTATGGATATACTACAATTTGTCTATCAATTCTCCTATTGTTAGACATTTGGGTTGATTCTAGTATAAGGCTATTATAAATATGGCTGCTATAAACATTCTTCTACAAGTCATGGCAAATACCTCTGAGAACTATTCCTGGGTCATAGGGGAGATGTATGTTTAAATTTAAGAAACTGCCAAACAGTTTTCCTAAGCAGTTGTACTGCTAACACTCCCATCACCATTGTATGAGAGGTTCTATCACTCCATATCTTCATCAAAATTTGATGTTTTCAGTCTTTTTTATTTTAGCCATTCCAGGGCATGTTTAGTAGCATCTCATTTTTGTTTTAGTTTGCATAGCCTGATAACTAATAACACAATACTTTTTTAATGTACTTCTGTGAAGTATCTATTCAGGTCTATTGCACATATTTCTATTTGTTTATTTGTGTTTTTATAGTTGATTGGTTGGAATTCTTTATGTATTCTGTATACTAATCCTTTGTAAGATACAATAAATTTTTCTAGTTCATGATTTATGTATTAATTTTTTTTTTTTTTTTTTTTTTTTGCGGTACGCCGGCCTCTCACTGTTGTGGCCTCTCCCGTTGCGGAGCACAGGCTCCAGACACACAGGCTCAGCGGCCATGGCTCACAGGCCCAGCCGCTCCGCGGCATGTGGGATCTTCCCGGACCGGGGCACGAACCCGTGTCCCCTGCATCGGCAGGCAGACTCTCAACCACTGCGCCACCAGGGAAGCCCTTTAGGAGTCTTGATGGGCAGAATTTAATTTTGCCTAAGTCTAATAATCAACTTATGCTTTATGTTTTTTGTGTCCTATACAGGAAAGTTTTGCCTAACCTGAGGTCATGAAGGTATTTTTCTGTTTTCTTCTAGAACTTTTTGAATCTGGTTTAGATCTATGACCCATCTAGAATTAATTTTTGTGTATGGTATGTGATCAGAGTCAAAATATATTTTCTTCCATACAGATACCAAGTTGTTCCTGCAATATCTGTTGGAAAGACAGATATTGCAGGAACAACTTGCAAAAATTGGAACAACTCCCAAAAGTAGCTTTGGCACTTTTGTTAAAAAAAAAAAAAAAAAAAGTCAGTTGACTGAATATGTATGGGTCTGTTCCTAGACTCTATCCTGTTCCATATTCTATTTGTCTATGCTTAGGCCAATACCACTGCCTTGATTACTGTATATTTATAATAAATTTTGAAACCAGGTAAAGTCCTCCAACTTCTTCTTTCAAGATGTTTTAGCTATCCTATTTTATTTTCATTTCTATATGTATTTAGAACCATCTTGTCTACTTCCTCAGAATAGCAATGTTGCCTTTTTGATATAAATTACATTGAATGTATATATCAAATTAGAAAGTATAGCCATCTCAGCAAAGTTCATTTTTCAATCTAGAAACATGTAGTGTATCTCCATTTTTATGTCTTATTTAATTTCTCAGTAATATTTTACAGTTTTTAGTATGGAGATCTTAAGTATCATTAGGTTGATTTTTTTCTTATCTGATTTTTTATGGTATTGTACATTTTTAAAATGTTATTTTCCAATTGGTGGTGAGTGAAGACTTGCTCTATGGTGGGGTGTCCCTGGTAGTTCTATTACAACAGCCCATACATGGCTATTAAACATATGTTAGCAGTTCAGCTAGTATTTCCCTCTCCTATCTTTGGTAGACATTTCCTCCAATGATGAGAGCAGTGGTAAGTCTCTCTTCTCCTATAAAGGGATCCTCACTCTGATGTTTTATTTGTTTGTGTTTCTTTATGTGCTCAGTTTTATAATAGGGATATTTTTTAACTATGATTTTTATAGTTTATCTGGTTTGTTTTGGTTGTTAGAGACTGATGGCCTGTTAGGACATTTTACATTCAAACTAAAAACCATTTGGTGAAATTTTTTTTTAATCGTTGTTAAGACAATCTTCCCTATTACTATGTCTGAAAAAGCAAAAAAGAAAAGTATCAAATAGCACCCAAGAGTCCAAGCAATCATACTGAAGACTAATGTTTACTCAGTGCTTTTCTACATGCTAGCATTTAGATCTATAAATATCAACTCATTCATTCCTCAGAACAATCATATCAAGTAGGTATGGTTACCATTATCCCCATTTTACAGATGAATAAACTGTAAAATATAAAATGAAATATAAAGTGCTTGCCATTTGCCTAATGAAACACAGCTGTTCAATGGTAGAACTGGGACTTGAACACAAGTAATTTGGATTTCAAGCCTACATTCTTACCTACTTCCTCCTAATACCTCTCCACCATATCTTAGCATTCTTACCTTTATCCTGATTTCCCATATGTAATAGCTATCTGGGTTTTTTCATTATAAATGCTTCTTTCTTCTTTGAGTTTTATTTTTTTTATCTGAATCTCTCCTATTCATTTAGCAATTTGATATAACAGATACAATTTATTAACTGCACACAGAAAAATACTATGTTAGTAATTTTGCATATATTGTTTACAAACCTCACAAAAATTCTGAGAAATGGCATTATCCCCGTTCTACTTTGAGGGGAACTAAGGTTCAAACAAAGCACTTTTCTTAATTTCCATAAAAACTAGTGAAGAAATAAAATTGTCATTTGACCCCTCTTGAATCCAAAACCCATAATGTAATCTTACATGAAAAATTATCTAAGTCTTCTCCTAAAGTTACCTTTGCAACCCCTGTGCTCACCATTACTTACTGTAACTGGATATTTATTTAAACACTACTCCTCTGTATAACATCATTACTTCATTTTTTCTTGTTGATATTCTAAAACCACTTGTTTGAAATTAATGTCTACTGGGGTCTCTTTTGGAGGCTGTTATAATAATTTAAATTTAGATAAAGAACATACTAAGAAAATAATCATCAATGGAAAAGAGTGAAAGTCGTCAACCAAGCAGTCTTTGAGATGCGGGTGGTGCTGTGAGGCCTGGGGCTGGACCTGATTCTCAGCTCCTGGAGTTGAGAGAAATAATGCAGAACCTCTCTGCTGATGCTCGAAAAGGTCAAAGCTGCTCATGGCCCTACATCACCACTATTACCATTCCTCTCCAAACAACTCCTCCAACTAATTTACTCCCTTCAAAATACCTTCTGTGTCCATTGCAACATAGATTTGACAGAAAAAAAAAGTTCAGGAAGGCCCCAAACTCCTCAAGGCCAACTCTTAGACTCATCCCACCACCATAATAGACCAGAAAATTTTTCCAGTTCTGGTCTTGTAAATTGAAAATCTGATGCCTAGTTTCCACAGTTATTTCTTAAATCATTTTAATGAAAGAAGAAAAATTCCATAGTAAGAACTTGCAATCAGAGGAACTGTCATTGATAGGCTAATACTCAAATTATGGTAGGCCCTATGAAAAAACCCATAATCCACGATTTCTGGCCTATTGCTGAAAAGTAATGGCACTGAACAAGATTCAAAAAGACTGAACACATATTCATTCTCAGTACAGAAACTCTTCAGAGAAAAAATTGTGCTACTCCCTTAGGACTGAATCTCACTTCAGACACTTGTTCCTTATGACGGCCCGTGTGTAATGATTTAAATGTCATGAAATCCTGCAGATGTGTTTGATAAAGTAATTGAAATTACTTCGTGTAATTTATTTTACTTTCAGTGATGGAAATGTGTGCATATAAATGTCACTGCACTGTCAATGCATTTAATGGCAGCTGAATATATCCTTTGAGGGTTTCTAGTCAGTGGGGATTTTACCTTCCAAATATAATAAAATTTCTCCCAGCACATGCGTGGACTGAGGCACCGATTAATGTACAGTATTAATAAGAAATTTCCCCATGTAATCCTCTGACCGCAGAGATGAGGCCAGGACTTTATTGAGACCAAGTTCCTGCTCTAATTTCTGGGATACTTTCACAAATGATACAAGTGGTTCTTTAAAACCCAGACTGCAGCAGCAAATAGTGTGCTTTTTGGAAGTAACATTTGCGTGCCTGAAGCAGATGCTTCTATGACTTGGAGTCGTTAAGCACCAAAATACAGCAAAACTGATGCAGAAAAATGAGCCAGTATCTCACCAAAATAATTTTTGCAAAGGGTTCTATGCCTTAGGATCTCACTTCATACATTTGCCTATGTATCTTGCACAGGTGAAACTACATCCTGCCTTTGGGTAACCTGCCCTCTGCCTTCTTACTAAACACAGCCATATAAAGAGCCTTTGCCTGACCTGATAGAAAGTTGATTTCATCTTTGTCATTTGTAAAGCAAAAAGCAAAAAGTATCCTTGTTATTTAACAAGGGATATGCTTTCAAATGAGTATATTAAATGTGGTTTGATAAAATACCAGGAGTGAAGGAAGACTAAATCCTTGACTATGTACTTGTAATAAAATTTTCAGTTTGAAATGGAATACAATAATCTATAGTTAATCTGGGCAAATATTTCTCTCAGACTGATTAGGCAACAGTTGTGATAGAAAATTGCAGAAAAGTTAAGAGGAAGGGTGTGGCCTCTTCTCATGGTATAATCCCAGAAGGGGTATTGTTATTCTTTCTATTGCAAAATTACTGGCAGTTTTAAAAATTGATTATTTTTAGTTACTTAACTATATGTTTAGGTTTGAAGACAAGTGAATCAAAGTGTAGAGTTATTAAATTCTTTTGGTTACTTATTCTCATCTACGGAATTGACTTTTGTATTACATATCAAAGGGAACTTTCTTAGCAGATTAATACCTAAAACCTCTAGAAAAAAATTAAGTGAAAAATATAAGTTCATGCATAAAAACTTGCATTTTGTGAAGACTACAAATGCCTAATGACTTACAGGCAACCGGAAATCACACTGAATTTTGCTATTTCGATTTTAAGTAAAACCCACAATGCACAAAATCACAGAAGTGTATTTACTGTCATGATAAAAGTTCCCTTAAATATCATGGTTTATTACATATATTAGTTCCTCTCATATTTTCCTTGGTAACTCACTTTTACTTCTAAAATATCTGCATGTGAGTAAATGAACAGAGCGTCTCTTTTCATTTGGATTGCTGAAGTTCAACCTTCAAAACAATGCAACCATCAGGTAAAGTAAGTGAAGACTAAATTTCTAGATTGGACTCTCAAGTACCACTTGGACAAGAGGGCTCCTGGCCTGAGCCAGTGCATTTACAGTCTGCTCTTACCCTCTCCCAGCTATGGTCCTCCACACCTTGTGCGGCACCAAGGCTTTGGGGCCTTGGGACCCTGGAAATAGCTACTAAAACAGCCTTAGTGTGTTTCCAGGACTTGCACAGGCCTCTCACCAGACAGTAAGCAAAGCCACCATTGCCAAGCCAGAAAGTGGCCAAAAAGATGTGTGTGCAAGGGGCAGCTATACATGAAGCTTGCCGATGGGGACTGCAGCATGCACACATGGGCACAAGGTACCAAGCACCCTGTGATTCGGAATGGAGAGCTTGGTGGGATGAGTAAGAAGCCAAAGGCCATATGTCTGGCTCTCCCTAGGAAGCTCCAAGTATTCCAAGAATTTCAAGTTCTAACTGGTCTTGTGATTTATTGTGAAGACCTGTTCATCAAGGTAGGAAGATAGCACATATTTTCTTATAATTTTGTTAGCTTCATTTGTAACTTTTAAATATTTAGATATATGGTATGTCAACCTCTATTTTTAGTTGTACCTCCAGCCCAGCAAAAAGTTAAGACCAGGACCAGGCTTGTCTTTTAATAAAGACTCCAATATCTCTGAGCATGACTACTAGTTTTTCATTTTACAGTAGCATGATTTTATCATAAGCCCTAAAAAAATAAATGGAACTAACTGCCTATACATAATACACCGTTAAGAGCTACAATATGCATGCAAAGGGTAAACATGCTGCATATACATATTATTAGATAAAGTACAGCAGAGAACTTAAATGTATTACTCATGACATGAAATGCAATGATTAGTATCTCCAAAGCTACACTGCTTCCTACCTGTGGACATAAAATGATTACTTTTTTTTCTTTTTTTTTTTAAAAGGTGTGGAGGCAGGGGCAGAACCCAGGGCATGCAGGTCCACAAGGGCTGGGTTCAGATTCTTCTCCACAAGCACAGCGATTCCCACAGCATCTTGGGTTTTACCCCACTCATCTTGGGGAGGCTTCTGCACTTCCTGGAATAGAGGACGGCCGCCACACTGGTTTTGCATTTTCAAGATGCTCAGAACTCTCATGCTGCTCCTTGGCCAATTCCCAGAAAAGTGGCCCAAGCTCTCCACAGCCACATCATCAAAATAAAAGCCCAGAGTGAGCCGGGTGGCTGACCGAGTCTTGGTGCTCCAGCCGGGTGTCAGGCTTGAGCCTCTGAGGTGGGAGAGCTAAGTTCAGAACATGGGTCCACCAGAGACCTCCCGGCTCCCCATAATATCAAATGGCAATAGCTCTCTCGGAGATTTCCATCTAAACACCAAGACACAGCTCCACTCAATGAACAGAAAGCTCCAGTGCTGGACACCCTATGCCAAACAACAAGCAAGACAGGAACACAACCCTACCCATCAGCAGAGAGGCTGCCTAAAATCATAATAAGTTCACAGATACCCCAAAACACACCACTGGATGCAGTCCTGCCAACTAGAAAGACAAGATCCAGCCTCATCCACCAGAACACAGGCACCAGTCCCCTCCACCAGGAAGCCAACACAACCCACTGAACCAACCTAACCCACTGGGGGCAGACATCAAAAACAATGGGAACTACAAACCTGCAGCCTGCAGAAAGGAGACCCCAAACACAGTAAGTTAAGCAAAATGAGACAACAGAAAAACACACAGCAGATGAAGGAGCAAGGTAAAAACCCACCAGACCTAACAAATGAAGAGGAAATAGGCAGTGTACCTGAAAAAGAATTCAGAGTAATGATACTAAAGATGATGCAAAATCTTGGAAATAGAATGCAGAAAATACAAGAAACGTTTAACAAGTACCGAGAAGAACTAAAGAGCAAACAAACAATGATGAACAACACAATAAATGAAATTAAAAATTCTCTAGAAGGAATCAATAGTAGAATAACTGAGGCAGAAAAATGGATAAGTGACCTGGAAGATAAAATAGTGGAAAAAATACTGCAGAACAGAATAAATAAAAAAGAATGAAAAGGATTGAGGAGTCTCAGAGACTCTGGCACAACATTAAAAACACCAACATTAGAATTATAGGAGCCCCAGAAGAAGAAGAGAAAAAGAAAGGGTCTGAGAAAATATTAGAAGAGATTATAGTTGAAACCTTCTCTAATATGGGAAAGGAAATAGTCAATTAAGTCCAGGAAGCACAGAGAGTCCCATAAGGATAAATCCAAGGAGAAACATGCCAAGACACATGTTAATCAAACTATCAAAAATTAAATACAAAGAAAAAATATTAAAAGCAGCAAGGGGAAATCAACAAATAACATACAAGGGAATCCCCATAAGGTTAAGAGCTGATCTTTCAGCAGAAACTCTGCTAGCCAGAAGGGAGTTACAGGAAATATTTAAAGTGATGAAAGGGAAAAATCTAAAACCAAGATTACTCTAACCAGCAAGGATCTCATTCAGATTCAATGAAGAAATTAAAAGCTTTACAGACAAGGAAATGCTAAGAGAATTCAGCACCACCAAACCAGCTTTACAACAAATGCTAAAGGAACTCCCCTAGGCAGGAAACACAAGAGAAGGACAAGGCCTACAAAAACAAACCCAAAACAATTAAGAAAATGTTAATAGGAACATTCATATCAATAACAACCTTAAATGTAAATGGATTAAATGCTCCAACCAAAAGAAACAGACTGGCTGAATGGATACAAGAACAAGACCCATATATATGCTGTCTACAAGAGACCCACTTCAGACCTAGGGACACATACTGAAAGTGAGGGGATGGAAAAAGATATTCCATGCAAACGGAAATCAAAAGAAAGCTGGAGTAGCAATTCTCATATCAGACAAAAGAGACTTTAAAATAAAGACTGTTACAAGACACAAAGAAGGACACTACATAACGATCAAGGGATCAATCGAAAAAGATATAAAAATTGTAAATATTTATGCCCCCAGCATAGGAGCACCTCAATACTTAAGGCAAATGCTAACAGCCATAAAAGGGGAAATCGACAGTAACACAATCATAGTAGGGGACTTTAACACCCCACTTTCACCAATGGACAGATCATCCAAATTTAAAATTAATAAGGAAACACAAGCTTTAAATGATACATTAAACAAGATGGACTTAATTGATATTTATAGGACATTTCATCCAAAAACAACAGAATACACTTTCTTCTCAAGTGCTTATGGAACATTCTTCAGGATAGATCATATTCTGGGTCAAAAGTCAAGCCTTGGTAAATTTAAGAAAATTGAAATCATATCAAGTATCTTTTCTGACTACAACACTATGAGACTAGATGTCAATTACAGGAAAAAATTGGTAAAAAAATAAAAACACATGGCTGCAAAACAATACATTACTAAATAACCATGAGATCACTGAAGATATCAAAGAGGAAATCAAAAAATACCTAGAAACAAATGACAGTGAAAATACAACAACCCAAAACCTATGGGATGCAGCAAAAACAGTTCTAAGAGGGTAGTTTATAGCAATACAATCCTACCTCAAGAAACAAGAAACATCTCAAATAAAAAACCTAACCTTACACCTAAAGCAATTAGAGAAAGAACAAAAAATCCCAAAGTTAGCAGAAGGAAAGAAAACATAAAAATCAGAAATAAATGAAGAAGTGAAGGAAACAAGAGCTAAGATCAGTAAAACTAAAAGGTGGTTCTTTGAGAAGATAAACAAAATTGATAAACCATTAGCCAGACTCATCAAGAAAAAAAGGGAGAAGACTCATATGAATAGAATTAGAAATGAAAAAGGGGACATAAGTGACTCTGCAGAAATAAAGGATCATGAGAGATTACTAGAAGCGACTGTATTCCAATGAAAAGGACAAGTTCTTAGAAAAGCACAACCTCCTGAGCCTGAGCCACGAAGAAATACAAATGTAAACAGACCAATCACAAGCACTGCAATTGAAACTGTGATTAAAAATCTGCCAACAAAAAAATCCAGGGACCAGATGGCTTCACAAGTGAATTCTATCAAACATTTAGAGAAGAGCAAACACCTATCCTTCTCAAACTCTTCCAAAATATAGCAAAGGAAGGAACACTCCCAAACTCATTCTAAGAGGCCACCATCACCCTCATACCAAAACCAGAGAAAGATGTCACACACACACAAAAAGTACAGACCAATATCACTGATGAACATAGATGCAAAAATCCTGAACAAAATACTAGCAAACAGAATCCAACAGCACACTAAAAGGATCATACACCATGATCAAGTGGGGTTTTGCCAGGAATGCAAGGATTCTTCAATATATGCAAATCAATCAATGTGATAAACCATATTAACAAACTGAAGGAGAAAAACCATATGATCATCTCAATAGATGCAGAAAAAGCTTTCGACAAAATTCAACACCCATTTATGATAAAAATCCTCCAGAAAGTAGGCATAGAGGGAACTTACCTCCACATAATAAAGGCCATAAATGACAAACCCACAGCCAATCAATGGTGAAAAACTGAAACCATTTCCTCTAAGATTGGGAACAAGACAAGGTTGCCCACTCTCACCACTATTATTCAACACAGTTTTGGAAGTTTTAGCCACAGCAATCAGAGAAGAAAAAGAAATAAAAGGAATCCAATTTGGAAAAGAAGAAGTAAAGCTGTCACTCTTTGCCGATGACATAATACTATACATAGAGAATCTCAAAGATGCTATCAGAAAACTACTAGAGTTAATCAATGAATTTGGTATATTAGCAGGATACAAAATTAATGCACAGAAATCTCTTGCATTCCTATATACTAATGATGAAAAAATCTGAAACAGAAATTAAGGAAACACTCCCATTTACCCTTACAACAAAAAGAATAAAATACCTAGGAATAAACCTACCTAGGGAGACAAAAGACCTGTATGCAGAAAACTATAAGACTCTATTGAAAGAAATTAAAGAGGATACAAACAGATGGAGAGATATACCATGTTCTTGGAATGGAAGATCAACATAGTGAAAACAACTGTACTACCCAAAGCAATCTACAGATTCATTGCAATCCCTATCAAACTACCAATGGCATTTTTCACAGACCTAGAACAAAAAATTTCACAATTTGTATGGAAACACAAAAGACCCTGAATAGACAAAGTAATCTTGAGAAAGGAAAACGGAGCTGGAAGAATCAGGCTCCCTGGCTTCAGACTGTAATACAAAGCTACAGTAATCAAGACAGTATGGTACTGACACAAAAACAGGAATATAAATCAATGGAACAGAATAGAAATCCCAGAGATAAACTTACGCACATATGTCACCTTATCATTGATAAAGGAGGCAAGAATATACAGTGGAGGAAAGACAGCCTCTTCAATAAGTGGTGCTGGGAAAACTGAACAGCTACATATAAACAAATGAAATTAAAACACTTCCTAACACCATACACAAAAATAAACTCAAAATGAATTAAAGACCTAAATGTAAGGCCAGACACTATAAAACTCTTAGAGGAAAACTTAGGTAGAACACTCTATGACATACATCACAGCAAGATCCTTTTCGACCCACCTCCTAGAGTAATGGCAATAAAAACAAAAATAAATGGTACCTAATGAAACTTAAAAGCTTTTGCACAGTGAAGGAAACCATAAACAAGATGAAAAGACAACCCTCAGAATGGGAGAAAATATTTTCAAACGAAGCAACTAACAAAGGATTAATCTCCAAAATATACAGGCAGCTCATGCAGCTCAGTATCAAAAAAACAAACAACCCAATCCAAAAATGGGCAGAAGTCCTAAACAGACATTTCTCCAAAGATATACAGATTGCCAACAAACACATGAAAGGATGCTCAACATCACTAATCATTAGAGAAATGCAAATCAAAACTAAAATGAGGTATCACCTCTTACCAGTCAGAATGGCCATCATCAAAAAATCTAGAAACAATAAATGCTGGAGAGGGTGTGGAGAAATGGAAAACTTTTGCACTGTTGGTGGGATTGTGAACTGATACAGCCACTATGGAGAACAGTATGGAGGTTCCTTAAAAAACTAAAAATAGAACTACTATATGACCCAGCAATCCCACTGCTGGGCATATACCCTGAGAAAACCATAATTCAAAAAGAGTCATGTACCACAATGTTCATTGCAGCTCTGTTTACAATAGCCAGGAAATGAAAGCAACCTAAGTGTCCATTGACAGATGAATGGATAAAGAAGATGTGGCACATATATACAATGGAATATTACTCAGTCATAAAAAGAAACGAAATTGAGCTATTTGTAATGAGGTGGATGGACCTAGAGTCTGTCATACAGAGTGAAGTAAGTCAGAAAGAGAAAGACAAATACTGTATGCTGACACATATATATGGAATTTAAGGGAAAAAAATGTCATGAAGAACATAGGGGTAAGACAGGAATAAAGACACAGACGTACTAGAGAATGGACTTGAGGATATGGGGAGGGGGAAGGGTAAGCTGTGACAAAGCGAAAGAGAGACATGGACATATATACAGTACCAAATGTAAGGTAGATAGCTAGTGGGAAGCAACTGCATAGCACAGGGAGATCAGCTCAGTGCTTTGTGACCGCCTGGAGGGGTGGGATAGGGAGGGTGGGAGGGAGACGCAAAAGGGAGGGGATATGGGAACATATGTATATGTATAACTGATTTTAAAAAAAAAGAAGATTTGGCCCATATGTACAATGGAATATTACTCTGCCATAAAAAGAAACGAAATTGAGTTATTTGTAGTGAGGTGGATGGACCTAGAGTCTGTCATACAGAGTGAAGTAAGTCAGAAAGATAAAAACAAATATCATATGCTAACACATATGTATGGAATCTAAAAAAAAAAACAAAAGGTTCTGAAGAACCTAGCAGCAGGACAGGAATAAAGATGCAGATGTAGAGAATGGACTTGAGGACATGGGGCGGGGGAAGGTTAAGCTGGGACGAAGTGAGAGAGTGGCATGGACATATATACACTACCAAGTGTAAAACAGATAGCTAGTGGGAAGCAGCCGCATAGCAGAGGGAGATCAGCTCGGTGCTCTGTGTCCGCCTAGAGGGGTGGGATAGGGAGGGTGGGAGGGAGACACAAGAGGGAGAAGATATGGGGATATATGTTTATGTATAGATGATTCACTCTGTTATACAGCAGAAATTAACACACCATTGTAAAGCAATTATACTCCAATAAAGATGTTAAAAAAATAAAATAAAATAAAGCGTCCCAAGGCACAATGCACCCACTAAAAAAAAAAACCAGCTTTAAGGATATATTGTGCAAAACAGGGAATATAGCCAATATTTTATAGTAACTAAAAATGGAATATAACCTTTAAAATTGTGAATCACTATGTTGTATACCTAAAACTTATTTAATATTGTAGATCAACTATACCTCAAAAAAAAAAAAATGTGGACTTTACCAAAAAAAAGGTTTGGAATTTGACTTCACAAGCTTTATTAACTAAACTTTAATTACTTCAACTGAAACCATGAAAAAACAACAAACTAAAAACTTGAGTTCTCTCAGTTTCAAAAAATATATATTTACAATCACATTTCTCTTATTTATTAAAAATGTTAAAGTCAAAGGATATGTAAAAAATAAAGAATCCATAGTTATAACTTAAGAAAGTACGTGCACTGAAAGAGAGGGACTTTGCTCCTTCAAGTCTTTGCCACAATATGTTTCTCTTCAAAATGCTTGAGTGGATTCTTCACGGCAGAATGGATCAAACGGACCATGGTGGACCAGTAACAGAGGCAGAGACTATTTGTATTAGTGCATGTTACATGTCAAGGACCTGACTTTTAATTTTTAAGCATATTTCTGCCAGATTTTATAGCTGTCAGAAACTTGCTTTAATTCAAAGGACTGAGAAAAATAATGTTCATGAAGTTAAACAGTCTTTTTAGCTGGTACCCCAAACAGCCCACTAAAGTAACAAAAATGATCCTTTAAAAATAGAATATTTGATAAACCAAAAGAATCATTATAGATTGTGCTGAGCCTAAATTTTATCATGATAATGAGTAATTTGGCTACCAACAGCAAAAAAAAAAAAAAAATGCAGCATTCTATGCATATTCTCTGCCCTTTTTAAATGGATCACAAAATCAAAGATAACTTAATGTCAACCCTCCTATAATATGAAGAACCTATTTATTCAACAGGATTAATGTTTATTTAACAAATATTATGGAGTACATACTATGTGCCAGGAACTCTTGCCAGCACTTTATAAATAGAAACTATCAAAATCATAACAACTCTCTGAGGTCAGTACTATGCTTATGTCTGTTTTACAGGTGAGGAAACAGAGAAAGAGAAGTTAAGTGACTTGGCCAAGGTCACACAGCTCTGAGTGAAGAGCTGGAATTCAAACTAAGCCCAACTGCTCCAGAGTCTGAATTCTTTAACCATTATGCTATGCTGGCCATTTTTTGCACTACTCAGAACTTTATCAATGCAAGTGAAAGAAACTTAACTAATTCAAGCAAAACAGCAACAACTTAAAAAAAAAAAAAAAAGTAGAGAATATATTGTTATGTATAACCATGAAGTCGGTGGATTTGACCCAGCTTTCAAACAAAGCCACTGGAACGATCACTCTGTTTTCCTCTTCCAATGGGTGACAAGAATGCCCCCTGCGAAATTTCATAATTAATGGTTTTTTATACTTGCAATCTCAGGCAAGAAGTGTCCCCCCTCTTCATCTCTAATTCCAAAAATGTCCTAGGGAGAGCTTGCTCTTGGGCCTCGGGTCCACCTCTGAATGAATCACTATAGCTTGTAAGGAGCACAGAATACAATGCTCTGGTTGCCCAGACCTAAGGCATGTATACCACCTGTGGTTGCTGAGAGTCAATGACCTCAACCTGAATCTTAACGAGTTTCTCCCATGAAATATTGTATTACCACAAGAATAGAAAAAGATGCTGAGCAGGAAGAAATTCTGCACGACACGAGTAAAGGCTTCTTTCATTAAAGAGATTTTAGCAGATGTCCAAACATACAAGCTATTTTAAGTCATCATTAAAATAGTACTTGTTAAAAATCCTGTATCATGATACAACAGAATATATAACTACAAATATTTTCTCAACACATTAATTTCATTTTCAAATATATTTTACACAAAGCCCATAGACTTAAATTCTTAAATTTCACTATGATCATGTAACTACAATGAACAGAAACTTAGATTTGCTTCTCTTACCACCAGACCCTGTAGTACAGTATCTTTTGCTTGAAATCTCCAAAATCAGAGGCTGTTATACTCATTAATGAAACCTGCAGTGGTTTTGCTTTTAATTTTTGAAAACTGTCTTTCTGGTATTTTTCTAAAATGTTTGATAATTTAAGGATAGAACATTAACATGTAGAATTTACTGGTATGTCCATACAGATGCTTTTTGGAAAAAGTTAAAGGCATACTTCAAAATAAATAAAAATCATGATCCATATGTAGTAATGATTTTATGAAGTGCATATCCCTGACAAAAATTATTCTGCAGTTAATCTGAACTCTTCCCTGTGATAAATGTGGTTATCTGTATTAAACTACATAAGAAAGAAGATTCTAAAGTAAGAGGGAGATAGTAGGGGAAGGAAGAAAAAATAATTTCCAATTGTAACCAGAAGAGAAGAATAGAAGTCCTATGGAAAGGCATTTTGTGTGGTATTCTTCTCAGGTTCCTTTAAATGCATCCACTGATTGGGAAGACAGCAACTACTGGAGTCAAATGACGTCTCCAATTCCACAGAAGTACGATAGTATAGGAAAAAGTTTTAAATTGCAGTAAAAGTAGTTGAGCTTAGATATCAAAGAAATCATTGAAAAAATAATCCTTCACACTGAAAAGGAAGAACTTTTTTTTTTTTTTTTTTTGCGTTACGTGGGCCTCTCACTGTTGTGGCCTCTCCCCCTGCGGAGCACAGGCTCCGGACGCACAGGCTCAGTGGCCATGGCTCACGGGCCCAGCCGCTCCGCGGCATGTGGGATCTTCCCGGACCGGGGCATGAACCCGTGTCCCCTGCATCGGCAGGCGGACTCTCAACCACTGCGCCACCAGGGAAGCCCCAGGAAGAACTTTTGAAAGGAAGAACACTTTGGAGTATATGCATTTCTAACTAGCAAAGCAAGATCCCTTTTCTGACTCATTCTATAATCTGTTCTGATCTAAGTTGAGACTTATGAGTTCTTTCAACAGTTTCAACATTAATGAGGGCACGCAGATTGTGTTAACCTAAGATATAGTTTATTGCTAACACAGACATTATTACTTAATCTTTTATAAGATAATGCATCATTTCTCTTTAACTCCAGATTAATTTTCTTTCCTAAAGCAATTTTGAAATATCTAACTGCTAATTGCCTTCTGCATAAATATAGAATTTTTTAAAGACTCAGCATACTTTTCAAAGAATAAATGTCTTTTCCTTTCCACACATAATTCAAAAATGGCAGAAAATATTTCACACAGATTTGAAAGAAATCTCAGATGAAACCCCAAAATGTCAAGCAAATATTACTTTCCATTTTCCATGGGATTTTCTTTTCAAAAAAATAGTTTCAGTATTTCTTAGGTATTCTCAACCCCTCCTCCTAAGACATAAGGAAGAGTGGAAGGAAGACAAATGCCACGGAGGGTTAAGTAGTGATACAGAATAATACAGTAATCAAACAGGCAAAGATTATTCCTACTTTATTAATGAATTCTGTTCCTGAGTATCTATTCTATTCTTATAACTGGTCTGGCTATATATCATCTAGAAATGTACAGAGAAATCCAGTAAAGGATGAGGAAGCAGAAACAATTGTTGACTACATACTTTGTTAGTGGTTTTGTCCCAAGAGAGATAAGTAACAAGAGAGCTATGTTTAGAGAGAATTAGTCAGCAATTATTTTCAGGATGTAGAGAACCAGGGAGGAATTAGAGAACAAAACCACCTGGGAAGAGTAGGGGACTGGAACTCACATTTATTGAGAAAGTCCCACATGGCAAGCACTGTGCTTCATGCTTTCATTGTATGTAGGACATCATTTCCCTAAATAGTGGTTATTCAATGGGCTGGTGGTCATGATATATTCAAAAGTAGACAAAGAAACAAAGTCACCAGCTTGAGGTGACTCTCTACAAGAAATCTAGAGGAGTTAGGTGTTAAGGAGAAAAGAAGAGAACATTTAGGTTAATTAGTTAATGAAATGGGTGAAGGAGGAGGATGAATAAAAATAATGTATAGATGGCAACAAAATTCCTATTGAAGGTGTCTTCTAGAAAAGATAATGCACTAGAAATCAATGAGGCTATTCCAATTCCCCAAGCCAGAAACCAATTGTGATAACCAGAGAGATACCTCAATTCCCCAAGCCAGAAACCAGTTGTGATAACCAGAGAGATACAAGAACACTAATAACAAGGGATGGTACCAAACCCCAACACAGGAATGCCTGCAAGATATAATCCAGACAGAATAAAAGAAAATATGGGCTGATGAACAACTCCTTTAAACAAACCAGCAAAAACAGAGTAGTGCTGCAAGAAGTAAACAAAGACAATTTTGTCAAACTGCTTTAATTTGAAGCAGTAAAGGCTGGAGGAATTGTGCTGCTGTGAGAAAGACACGAGATGTACCACTGTTCCCTTCCTCACAGGACTCTAAGGCCATGAAGGGGGATGTACAATGAAGGTATTCGACCACGTCCCCAGAAGGATGAGGGACGTAGCACGCCCTCAACTGAGCAAGCTGAAAAACCAAGAAGAAGGATTAAACAGAGCCAAACTCCATAGCCAAATTCTGGAATTGAGGACAGAATGAAAAGAAAACAAAGTCAGGAACACTGGCCCTTAGTCCTTTCAACAGATATTAAGAGCAAACCTTACAGAAAAAAGTCACCACAAATGTTGGGTGAATTTTAAAGCTTCTCATCCAAAGCAGTGATTAGATTTTTGACATTGTTGATTCTACTTCTCTTTTCAATAGCTTCTAAGCTTATATAGCTTCCAATACCACTTAAAACTCTTCAGAGATTAAAAAAAATTTTTTTTGACTTAACCCTATCATACTCCTTTTTATGTAAGTTTATTTGCTTTTCACTCACTGAGTCTGTTTATTTAATTTCCTTGAGAGAGCAAAGCAGTTTTTTTTTATTACAATGAAAGCAGTATACTTTTAATTGCATTTATAAAATATGCAAGAATTGACAGAGTAGAGGAATCCTTTAAGACCAATTACTGGCTGAATGAGTATACAAATTTTCTTAACTATATGGATAAAGGTATGGTGATAGTAACTTTTATTTGTAACTTATTAAAATATTAGCAAAGCAGTTTTTGTTTAAAGTTTTTTTTAATTTATTTTACTGAAGTAGAGTTGATTTACAATGTTGTGTTAGTTTCTGCTATACAGAAAAGTGATTCAGTTATACATATAAACATTCTTTTTTCATATTCTTTTCCATTATGGTTTATTACAGGATATTGAATATAGTTTCCTGTGCTATACAGTAGGATCTTATTGGTTTATCCATTCTATGTATGCTTAAAATTTTCTTCTGCTGCCTTTAATGTAGCTTCAAAAGCATACTTTTGCATCTGTACTTTTGCATGTTATGTTTAGTTTCACTTTTACATTGCAGGTTTTCTTCATGAGTTTTTGCAGGGCTAACGTTCTACTGGAGAAACTCTAATTAGATCTGCCATTGGGAGATTGGGATTGACATATATACACTATTGATACTATGTATAAAATAGATAACTAATGAGAACCTACTGTATAGCACAAGGAGCTCTACTCAGTTCTCTGTGGTAACCTGAACGGGAAGGAAATCCAAAAAAGAGGGGATGTATGTTTACATATAGCTGATTCACCATGCTGTACAGCAGAAACTAACAACATTGTAAAGCAACTATACTCCAATTAAAAAAATATTCAGTATATAAAAATTTAAATATATATATATAAGTTAAGATGTAAGTTAAATAAGAGATTGAAGTAACTGGAAGTTTGCCAACACTTCATCTTATAGAAGAGAAGTTGATTGTTATTGAAGTTGGTATCTTGAGTAATACAGAATCCAGAAAGTTTTTTCAAGTCTTAATATCGATCTCTATCAACTTGGAGGCCTTCCAAATTACAGAAGAGAAAAATAAAGGAACTCTGGCCATAAAAGAAAAAGCAAAGAGGTAAGGAGCATCAAAAAAAAAAAAAAGACTGCAATAGCACTAAGAGACAATTTCAAGTTTAAGGTAAAAGCTTCAAAGGAACAAAGAATGTTACTTTTATGAACAAAAGGACAATGCTCAAAGGCTATACTGTCATCAACTTTTATGCATCAAATAAAGCATAAAACATAAAGCAAAAAGAAAAGAGTTGGAAATAAAAGTTGACATTAACAGAAACATAATAATGCAGTAGGAGCTCTCCTAACTGACTCTCTAGATTAACTGACAATTTCTATTCCTGTGCAAAATATGCTGACATATCCATAGCAGTCTAAACACTGACTACCACCATCCACCAATGGATTGCCCCCCACTGCGTGCTCATACCTTTCTACTCCCACAAATCAAGTTGTATGCTTACCAAGGGTCAGTCCTATTTGTTCCCAAACGTGCTTACATCTGTTGTACTTGATGTTGACACTGGACCCGATATTATGTATTAAATAGCATGTATTAAAATGTGAAAATAGAGTTTATACTTAATTAAAACAAAAGGTTTGTAAAGCCTCCAACAGTGTGACTCTATAAAAATTCCTGTCAAATTAAGTGTGGGGACACAAATTTAAGTTATTGGAAGATCAGACATTAACTGAAAAAACCTACACATTATTCTACACTCAAATCACTTTCAAAGGTGTCTCTAAACTCTCATTCCACTTTAAAAATCTACAATTAAAAGTGAAAGACCTTACACAATGGGTGTGGTTTAAACCACACAAATAATAGAACTCCAATGTAGGGTCCGTACTCTAAGAGACTTTGGCTCTTCATCAAAAGATTAGCAACTAAATGTCTATCCATGTTTTATTTAAGCCAAAATAAAAGGTCTTCTGTATATTTTTTTCTTTATCCCCTGTCTTAACAGACATGCTGGATTTATTGATTTGCTCCAGTACTGATCATGCTAGACAGTATTTAGTGTTATGCAGTATTTTAATCCTCCTTTCTCAGTATGTGGCAGATTAGTCAAAAGTAAAATGACCATATGGTGATAATGACTGGTAATAATATAATTAATAAGTTGGGTTTTAGAGATTTATGCATAGACTTGCAAAGAAACAATACTCGTTTTTAAATGTCCCTTGACCATTTATAAAACCTGACCACATTTTAGGCCAAATATAAAAACGAACTTTTTAAACTAGCAACATTAGGATCTACACTGTTTGACTATGGTGTAAAGATCCTGAAACTAGAGCATATCTTGTGTGTTTGAAGACATGAAGTGTTCAGTATGACTGAAGCAGAATGAACTTGGAGGCCATTGTAAGGACTTCGGCTCAAACTTTGGAGACACAAGTGACAATCTGCGTTTTTATTTTTATTGTTTTGTTTTTTGAATTTGCATAGAGTGAAATGTTTTTCATATGGATTTTTTTTTTTTTTTGCCGTATGCAGGCCTCTCACTGCTGTGGCCTCTCCCGTTGCAGAGCACAGGCTCCGGACGCGCAGTCTCAGCAGCCATGGCTCACGGGCCCAGCCTCTCCGCGGCATGTGGGATCTTCCCAGACTGGGGCACGAACCCGTGTCCTCTGCATCGGCAGGCGGACTCTCAACCACTGCGCCACCAGGGAAGCCCTTTCATATGGATTTTAATAAACATATAGTGTCACATATCCACCACTCCAGCACCAGACAGAATAGTGATCTATGTGTTTTCACAGTCTCAATTGGGCAGCTTCACCATAAATAGGATTGTAGAGTCAAGGACATGAACGGGAAAACCAGCTAGGAGGCTGCTGCAAAAAGCATGGATATGTGGCCTGAAGCACGATGATGGCAGCGGAGGTGGTTTAAGTTTCCTGTATTCAATAAGTAATTTTAAGGTTGAGCCTGTTTGATGTACTGTCAGATTAGACATGTATAATAAGAGAAAGAAAAGAGCCGAAGATGAATCTAAGTTACTTTGAAGAAGTAAAAGGAGGATGTTGATTTTGAGATGGGAACAACAAGAGAAAAAGTTCAGGGTGAGATAATAAATAATGTTAATTTTGAATGGTCTGTAAGACATACAAATAATGAGTCAGCCTTTGGATGTATGATTATGAAGTCAAGAAGAAGGTCTTGGCCCAAGATATATAAATTTGAGAGCTGCCAGCACATAGATGGCACTTAAGGCCACTAGGTAGGATGATATCACCAAGGGACTCTCTACAGATGGAGAAAAGGTCAAACAACTCAGCCCTGGAGGTTGGAGAAGTTTGAGAGGTTAAGACACAAAAGCAAAGGAGACTCAAATGGAGCAGCCATTGAGATATGAGGGAGACAAATGTGTAATATCTTGGGAACCAAAGCAAGAAAGTATTGCAAGGATGAGGGAGTAACTAACTGTTTCAAATGCTGTAGAAAGGTCAGATGAGGACTAAAAAATGCCATTGGATTTAGCAACTTGGAGATCATTGGAGACCTCCACAAACACTCTTAAAATAGTTCTGGGTATAAAATAAAATCTGACTGGAATAGGTTCAGTCTAACAGAAAAAAAAAAAAAGAATTGCAGTCGATGCACAGAGCTAGATGTTTTTAGAAGCTTTGATATAAGTGAAAGGAAACAGAGGTAGTAGCTGGAAGAAGTAGAAGCAGTTGGTTTGTTTTGCTAAAATAAACCACTCTATGCTCATGGAAAAGTTCAATGAAGAGAGAAGTCTGATGATGCAAGAATAGAATAAGAGAATTGCTAGGGAAGTTCTTAAGAGGGTAAGGGCATGAGATCTTGTGTACAAATAGATGGGTTTCCTTTGCTACGAATTTAGACAATTCACTCACACAAAGGAGTTAAGATAGTAACTAGACTTATCATGGTGATCATTTTGAAATGTACAGAAATATTGAATCACTATGTTGTGTACCAGGAATTAACAGTGTTGTAGGTCAATTATACTTCAAAAACAAACTTATTAAAAAGAGATTAGATCTGTGGTTACCAGAGGTGGGGGAGGGGAGAAGAGGAATTGGAGGAAGGCAGTCAGTATGGTACCAACTTCCAGTTTTAAGATAAAGAAGAACCAGGAATGTAATGTACAACATGACAAGATAATTAACACTGCTGTATGTTATATATGAAAGTTGTTAAGAGAAAAAATCCTGAGAGTTCTCATAGTAAGAAAAAATATGTTTTTTTCTATTTCTTTAATTTTGTATCTGTATGAGATAATGGATGTTCACTAAACTTACTGTGGTCATCATTTTATGATGTACGTAAGGTAATCATTATGCTGTACACCTTAAACTTACAGTGCTGTATATGAATTGTATCTGAATAAAACTGGAAGAAGAAAAGGTGTTAAGGCAGAATACATGAGCACTGACATAGGTAGAGAGATTAGACTGAGTAAACTGAGGCAAATGCTCTTCTGATTGCTTTCATTTTATCATCATCAGCCAAGAATGATGATGAGGGAAGAGATGATAGAAGCTTTAGAATAAAGAAAAAGGTCTGAAAAGTTAGCTAAAGACTGAGGGAGTGAGTATACTTGGGAAATATAATATGGCTACTAGGCTTCATTAGAACCCACTTGAGGTTAGTTGTCATAAATTCAAAACAAGACCAGTGAGCATGATGGTAAGTTTTTCTCCAACCATGTTTGGCTTTTCAGATATGGGCACACATTAGGCAGACAGTTGGATTTGACTATAGTTGTGATTTTGTCAGGCAGTAGAGTAAAACAAGAGAGATAAAGGGAGCTGCGGTTTTATAGCAAAGGAATGATTCTAATTATGAAACATGAAATATTCATTGTATAAATTTATATAAATAAAGGTGTGGGGCATTTTCTGAGTTAAGGACATGGAAAAGTGATAGATAAGCTAACTATAAGTCCTTGATTGTAAAAGGACTGTTGAGTTGGACTATTAAAGGGAGTCAGCTGGAAAGGCAGGAAGTGGTGGTCAGAGAATGGGAAGCTAGAGATTATAAGGATAGAAGGGATATAGTTAATAATAATGACAAAATCTAGGCTGTAAACAAAAGTGGTAGATATAGAGTCAGTAGCATTGGAGGACATAAGGCCAAGGACATGAGAGGTCAGGATATTGCATGAACTTTAGATGCTGACATCACCAGGAATTATGACAGTACTTGTACAGGAGGAAAAAACTGATACAGGAGCTCAATTTTTTGGGAAATGAGAAGTGAAATACAGACAGTAGATGACTTCAAAAAGAAATAATGAGTGGCAGTGTGTGCTAACAGGAGATTCAAAACTCAGGGTGCCTTCCTTTCATTGGGAGGGAAAGAAAATAGTCTATATCCATTAATCAGGAGCTAAGAAAAATCCTACTCCTCCATTCTCAGTAGCTTAGGAGGGCTGCTCCCCCACTTTCGTTTTGCCACTTTGGGGAGGAGACCAGCCGATCTAGGGAAGCTCTTTCAGAATAAAGCCAATGGCACAGTGTTGTTATGCAGAGAAAGGGCCTGAGTTCAGCTCTACAGCTTGGCTCTCGTGGCATGGAAAGAATCCAGAAATTCTCATATGCCTTAAGGACAGCTGTGGAAGGTAACTGATGGGATGTCTTGTAATTAATTGATGGGATGACAAACAGGGCATCGACACCTGTATCTGAGGGCTGCAGACCACACAGGCTGGAGGTAAAAGGGAATCACAGCCAGACCTCATTGGCAGCCAGTGTACTTGGAAGAGCTAAGATGGGATCAAGACAGCTGACAGGACCATAGGTCCTGTCCAAGCCAAGAGAGGAGAGACCCCATGTCCCTTATCCTCAAACCTCAGCAGAGGATGCCAACAAATCAAGATGTGACAGGCTGTTAAGGGATATCATTGCTGCAGAATTCAATAAAGATCCAGAGAACAGCACAAGGACACACAGAGAGCTGTGGCCCTTTCTCTGAAGCCAACGGAGACAGTGAGCATTTTTGTATACTCAGACTCCATCTGAGGGTGAAATATGAGAAGGAAACAGAATTCTGAAAATCTGAACATATAACTGAAGGGGACTGTTTTAACCCCGTCAGTAGCTTGTGACAAAGATCAGATCGTTTATAAGAAATGAACAAGCTATTTCTTTATATATCTGAATGTAGAGGCCTTTTGTAACACATACATTGAGTGCTTAAACAAAAGTAAAATAAAGAACTATCTTTCTAGTTATCTACAGATTCTTTTATAGATAGAGGAGTTCAAATTAGCTTCAATGCAGCTATGAAATCAGTCCTTAATATTGAATTAAAAACTGAACTCTGACATTATGGTCTGTTTTGAAGAGGAGTTAGGTCAGTGGTATGAAACAGATGAAACCACACTGCAGTAATGAGTGTCCAGCCCAAAGTGATCACAACGTGGCTGAGAGAAATCAGGAGATCAAATGATAGAACATTACAATGCCACAATTCTAGGTCAGTGGCAGGAGGCCACCTCTTCCTTCTGGGAATTGAATCCTATTGGGGCCAAGGGTCCAGGCTCTTGCAGGTTCAGTGGCCAAAAGTGTGCTGGGGCCAGGGGTGGAGATAAAGCAAATACCTTGGCCTCTATTCTGGTGCATCTAACAAGCCCAGTTCCCCTGAGGGTAGTGTTTAATGTAGCACAGGTTGACAGAATAAACAGATAATATTTTTTTCACCTACTGGTCTTTTACTACTCCGGAATTTAAGCCCATAATGTAGCAAAGAAAACCATATTCACATGTGATAAGGACAGAAATAAAGCCCGGAGATGGGGGGCGGGGGGCTCAAATCTTTGGGAGACTTCTCCAGGATAAAATGACAAATTGATAAGAACAATCCCAATTAAACCTTGTTGAAATTAATAAATGTTCTCATCCTGTTTCCCATTATCTTTGTTAATAGGACTAATGATCCTATTAATAACCACAGCTAACATCTATGAGCACTAGGCTACAGTATTTACATATATTATCTCCTTCAATTCTTACAACAATCCTATGAAGAAGTTACTGGTTTTATCATCTTATAGATAAAACTGAGGCTTAAACGTATGGACACCAAGGGGGCAAAGTGGCGGCGGGGGGTGGTGGTGGGATGAACTGGGAGATTGGGATTGACATGTATACACTGATGTGTATACAACTGATGACTAATAACCTGCTGTATAAAAAATAAATAAAATTCAAAAAAAAACCCATAAAACAAACAAACAAAAA
The DNA here is from genome assembly GCF_949752795.1 of Hyperoodon ampullatus. Taxonomy (NCBI): domain Eukaryota; kingdom Metazoa; phylum Chordata; class Mammalia; order Artiodactyla; family Ziphiidae; genus Hyperoodon; species Hyperoodon ampullatus. Next base: position 55,017,505 of record NC_136922.1, on the reverse strand, counting down.
ACCCTGAGGCTTAGACAGATTAACTCATCTGTAAAATACACAGTAAGTAAGTTACGAAACAGGAATTTAGGCCCAAGACTCTTCATTTCAGGGCTCACGTGCTTCACTAGTCAACAATAACACCTTCCATGTGGTTACCATTTATGTAAAACTAAGTTTATAGAAGGTGTTTTGTACCTCACCTTGTATGATGTAACCCTATGAATTAGGGACTAGTATTATCCTCATTTTTAAAGGAAACTAAGGTAAAGAGAAATACTGAGCCCAAGACCATCTCCAACAAGAGAGAAACAGAGAATAAGGTTTGCAGAGAGAACTTAAGCTGACCATTCACAGTAGACATTCACTCATGTTTTATTGGAGTTTTTTAAGTCTAATTTTACAGAACACTAAATAACTTACATGTTAATCCAGTAACAAAAATTCACCTTCCAAATGTAGCCAAATAATTTATCTAATGACTATATCACTGACCCTCTCTCTTCAAATGAATAAGTACATATCTGAATGTATGCAGTATTCACCTTACATATTGATGGAGGTATAACTTTCCATAAATCCATTTTCTTCCCCAGCTGCCATTGCCAAACTTGACTCATCTCAGAGAATATACCCGGAGAGAAAAGCATCCAATTCTTTAGTTAGCAAGCAACTCAGAGGCAGTTTAAAACAAAGGAAAAGCAAGAAGAATTATGCAGGAACCACACATCTTGATGGCTCGGGAGTGGCCCAGTATATACCTGCTAATCCAGTCGCCTGTCCTGTTCAGTGTTTCTCTAGGACAAAGCATCACACTTGGCAGGATATATTATATGATCACCCCAACTGCAGGTGAGGGAAAAATCTCTCTCCCCCTGGTGGACCCCCATTTAGGAAAGTTGTCAGTCACAGCCTCATCTGAGCCTGTGACCCAGACAGCCTTGCTGCAGAGGTCCAGGCCAGGATGAGGAAGAGGGCATAGAGGAGAAATGCAAGGTAGGCACAGAAGCACTAGAGGACCAAGGTCTCATTACCAAGGCCCTGCTGCACAACTCATACTCTCTAAATCTATTTCTCTATTCTCTAGATTTTTAAGTTCATTGTTTTCAAATTGGCTCAAAAGAGGAAACAACTGTATGGGTGAACATTCACCATAATGGAAAAGTTTTTAGAATTCACTGCTTTAAATCTGAGGAATACGTATATTTATAATTTAATACAGGAAGACTGATACTACAACTACTGAGAAATATATAAAATCTGTGGTAATGTTCTCAAAACACTTCGTTTTCCTCTTGTGTTTAATATTTAAGTTACAATAAACAATACAGGTAGAATGGATTTAACTTTTTAAAACTGTTTTCATCATTTCATTTGTTCTCTATAACATGTGGTAGGTAATAGGGAAGATAAAAATCTCATATTACTGATGTATTTTTAAAATCGTATCTTTGTCTTAGTTTCAATAATACATATCTCAGAAACCAGAAATATTCTTTTTAAAAATTTTATTTATTTTATTATTTTTGGCTGCATTGGGTCTTCATTGCCATATGCGGGCTTCCTCTAATTGCAGCGAGTGGGGGCTACACTTCATTGCGGTGCGCGGGCTTCTCATTGCGGTGGCTTCGCTTGTTGCGGAGCACGGGCTCTAGATGCACGGGCTTCAGTAGTTGTGGCACGCGGGCTTAGTTGCTCCACAGCACGTGGAATCTTCCTGGACCAGGGCTCAAACCCGTGTCCCCTGAATTGGCAGGTGGATTCTCAACCACTGCGCCACCAGGGAAGCCCAGAAATATTCCCTTTTTTAAAAATCTTAGCACAAGTTTGAGCAAAATGGTGGTGGGGATGGCGTTACATTTTGTTCAATCTCCCCAATCCTGTTTAAAAAGCTGACAGAAATGGGGTGGTACTGCTAATTGGTTCAGGATTTATTTGGGGGGTGATAAGTGTGCTGAAATTGATTGCACAAGTCACATAACTCTGTTCATATACTAAAAGTCATTAAATAGTACACTTTAAATGGATGAATTGTATGATATGTGGATTGTATCAATAAAACTCTTACTCTTAAAAAACTGAGTAACTAGCATATTATGGTGAGTTAAAAGAGGCCACAGTTCTTAGACATTTCTGGCATCAAAAGGCAGGGTCTATCTCCCTTGCCCTTGAATCTGGGCTGGCCTGTGACAGCTTTGAATAATAGAGTAGCTGAAAGTGATTCTACACCACTTCCAGGCCTAGCCTTTAAGAGAACTGGATGCTTCCATCTCGGTCTCTGGGAGATTTCAGCTGCTTTGTAAGAACTTCAAATACCTTGGAGTCACTCTAGTACGAGGAAGCCTATGTTAGCCACGTGGAGAGAGAAAGAAAAAAGATGTTTGGCAATCCCCCAGATGTTCCAACTCTCAACCACTCAAGTTATCTCACCTGAGGTTGCAACACTGTGAAACAGAGACAAGACACCCATACTGTGTCATGCCTGAATCCATGACCCCAAAATATCATGAAATATAATAAATTGTTGTTCAAAGGCAATAAGCTCTGGGCACATTTGTTATGCAGCAATAAACAGAATAGACTGCAAAACAAGGTGATAAATTATTCTATAAATCCTAGTATAAGAGCAAGTGTACTTAAAACACTGACAGCAGCAAGATCCTAGAACAGCAGCAGCTATGAAGGAATAAGCAAAGGGAATACAAAGGGAATTCCAGCGGGCTCTAAAAGCCAAGAGACTCAGGAATTCATTTCAAAAAGAGGTCTCCATTCAGAGTGGAGACTCAAATGGCCAAACTTAGGATAGTCATAATGACTGGGAGACTTCTGGGGGTGTTGGGGCAACCTGGCCCCCTGGGATGTCAAAAACAGTCAAAACCCAACAATGAAGAGAAACTGGTCAGAACAAAACACCACTTGTTCAGGGTAACAACTCTTGGGTGTAAACGAGAGAAAAGATATAGATTCTAATGAAAGAAGAGCAGAAGAGTAAGTCTCAAAATATTAGCAATACAGATATGCAGATAAATCTGTAACATATCACAGTGAAACAAAACAAGAAACCTAGTTATGAAGCCAAAAAAGCAACCTTCACTTTCACATCTGCTCAACAGGCACTTCCTCCTAAAAATACAGGAAAGACAGGCAGAGTCAAGATGGTGGTATGGGGAGACACCGAGTTAGCGTCTCCTCACAACTAGGGCACCTGCTGCCTGCGGTTGGGGGACCCTGATGCCCAAGAAGACAGGAGGAACCCCTAAGTGAATGGGTAGGACATGTTGGGACTGAGGGGGGAGTAGAAGTGGAGGCCAGATAGGATCGGTGCCCCTGGGGCCAGGGAGATGAGGAGAGACAGGCAGGAGGGACCCTCTGGGAAAAGTGGGAGAGGAGTGGGGGGTGATCGCCTGGCCCACTAGGGCTGGGAAGCCTGCTGAACTCCAAGGCCAGTACCCCCCTCCAAAGCCCCCCTTTCAGGCCGCACTGGTCCTTGGGTCATAGGAAAGAGGCTGAGGGGAGAACAGGAGGCAGGTGGGAGGGGCCCTCCGGGAGGAGCAGAAGACTGGAGGGCGTTTGGCCTGCTGGGCTCCCAGGTGAGGTCCCCTGCCCTCTGAGACAAGGGGTGGGGGGCACGCCTGGACCCCTTCTGTTCCTTGAGCCTAAGCCCCACCCGCCACAGCCCCCAGGGCCTTTTCCAGCCTGTGTGTCCTAAGCATAGGCCCCGCCCCCTGCCCAAACCTCACCCTGGCTTAGGCCCTGCCCTCCACACCCAAGGCCTTCCCCCCCACCTTTTTTTTTCTTTTCCCTTCTCCTCTTTTTTTACTATTGTGGTACTGATGTACCTTCCAGTTGTTGATTCATTTTTATTTTTATATTCTTCCTAATATATCTGTTAGTTTCCTAGTCTAATTTTATTTTTTACTTTGTTATTGTTCTTTTTTTTTTTTTTTGCCACCCCAGGCAGCTTGTGGGATCTTGGTTCACGAGCTTGGGGGAGGGCCGAAGCTCTTGCAGTGGGAGCACTGAGTCGGAACCACTGGACTAACAGAGAACCTCAGACTCCAAGGAATATTCATCAGAGTAAGGTCTCACGGAGCACCTCATCTCAGCACCAAGACCCAGCTCCACCCAACACCCTACAAACTCCAGCGTTGGAAGCCTCAGGCCGAACAACCAGTAAGACAGGAACACAATGCCACTCAAGATTTTTGTAAATATAGACAAGATTAGTTTAAATGTTAGGTAGAAAGGTGACAGAACTAGAATGGCTAAAACAGTTTTGAAAAGAAATAAAGTGATAGGAGTCTGTCTATCCGATTTCAAGACTTACTATATAGCCATAGGAACCAAGGTGATGTGGCATTGACCAAAGAATAAACACACAGACCAGTGGGACAGAATAAAGAACCCAGAAATAAATGCATGCAAATATGCACAACTGGTGTTTGACAGAAATGTAAAAGTTACTCAAGTAGAGGAAAAATAGCCTTTTCAACAAATGCTTCTGGAGCAACTGGACATCTATAGCAAAAAACAAGCATAAAATGAAAAACAAAAAACTCTTTCTTATGCCTCACACTCATACAAAAAAAAAAAATTAACCCAAAATGGATCACTTAAATCTAAAATTTAAAACTATAAAAATATGTAGAAAAATATAGGATAAAATTTAGGTATCTAGAGGTAGGCAAGGTATTCTTAAATGTGATACCAAATGTACAACCCATAAAATAAAAAACTGATAAATTTGACTTCATCAAAATTAACTTTTAATCAGCGAAATACCCTTAAGAAGATGAAACGAGAAGCTACAGAGTAGGATAAAATATTTACAAAATACATATCTCATACAGGACTAATATCTATAATATACAGAGAACACTCAAAACTCAATAGTAATAACAGAGAGTTGACCCTAGAACAATGTGGGCACCTGCTTATGGCAAGTAGAGATCCTTAGAGAAATCAATCATTTTAGGTCTGTGGCAAGAAATGAACAAGATGTTATCTTGCTGTACCTGAAAGCAAGGATGCTAGGTAAGACTTCTGAAGACATGTCAAAAGCACTCAGGAATACCTTCAACAGCTCCCATAGACCAAAGCTGGAAAAATTTATTATCATACATAATACTGAATCCTACTGAAAGAACCATATCAAATATAAAAAATTCCTTGAGATCAAAATCATGGTCCAAAACTGTACTGATCACCTTTAGACACCGCGTCACTGGCATCATCAGAGTACCATGCCATTATTATGAAAATTTACAAAAGGAAAGTTGATGCCTTTATTCTTCCTCTCCTTTAAGAACTGTATTTTAAGGTAATGGAAAAATAATAATAAGGGAAAGATAATCTTTATATAAGAATCCCAGCTAATAAGTGCAAAAGACATGTTGGAATTAGACAATCACCATTTTGCAACTCCTAATAAAATAATGGCTCAAGGCAATGGTCACTCATGGACTACTGAAACATTTAGCTAAAGGATGAGGAGGGTCTTTTAAAAGGGATGAATGAGGTTGACACCACTTAAGCTCCACTGATAAATTTTAACATCACTAAAATTGAACAATCAGATATTATGTTACTGCTGATACGATGTGATAGAAAATGCACATTAGAATCTATGAAGTACTCTTCATATTTAAAAAACTGAACCTGAATTTAATCAATCCTCTAGATATAACTTTACAAGATATAGAAACACAGCAACATGTTAAATGACAGCATAAAGATATAATCAGCCCAACCTAAAATGTGGGAAATGCTAAAGAACAAATGATCTAGTTTCTTTCAAAATTTAATGGTATAAGAGGAGATGCTCTTTAAACTCCAGAGTTTAGAGACACATTAACTAAATGCAGTATATATACTTTGGTGGGCAGAATCTTAATGCAACCCAACAAATACTTCAAAGACATTTTGGAAACAATTGAGGAAATTAAATATGGAATGGGTGTTAGATGATATCAAGGAATTAATGTCAATTTGTTCATCATGGTTAAATTTAAACTAATTCCTTATCTATTAATGATACCTACTGATTTATTTATGCATAAAAAATATATCTGGAATTTGCTTTAAAATACCCTACCAATAAAGAAGAGAAAATAGACAAAACAAAAATGGCAGTATGTTGATGGTTGAACTAGGTTTGGGATATACGATGGCTCATTATATGATCATTTCTACTTTTGAGTGTGTTTGAAATTTTTCATGGTAAAATATTTTTAAACAATCATGTAACTATTCATTTGACAAGTTGAACATGTACCCTTTGCAGAACAAAGTAAGTAAAATACAATCTTTTCTCCCAAGAAGCTCACAATCTAGTAGTGGGAGAAATAGAAAAAAAAAATGCAATGAAGTATGATACTTGCTCAAATAAGCACATTACAGTTACAGTGGGGGCACAGTGTAAGTGAAAAGATATACCCCAGGAGACATGAATCAGGACTTCAGAGAGGAGGTGATACTAGATCTGTCGTTAAAAATTTACAGGAGTTCATTCAGGTGACATGGGGAAAAGGCATTCAGAGTGACAGTAGTAAGTCCTATTTATATGTATCACTTCCTGTAGGCACTTCAGATTTTTAAATCATTGTATCCTCAAAACAAACCTGTGAGATGTGTTATTCTTAGCACATATCCTTATTTTACAGATAAAGCAACTGAGGCCTAGAAAGGTTAAGTAATCTGACCAAGATTGCATAATTGTAAATGACAGTGATAGGCAGCAAAACCAAATAGTTTGCTCTCAAACACTAGACTTCTTCTTCAGTAGATGGAGTAATGTGTAACAGAGGCAAAGAGGCGTAACCTGTAACAGTACACTAGAAAACCATAAATGTTGCTATAATATATGGTGTGAGGTGGAAAATCAGAAGGGTATGTCAGGAAATGAGAGAAGATGGATGGTTAGTCAAAAGGGAGACCATGAAGGGCTTCACATACCAAGGAATGGAGTTTATACCATTTTCAAGTAAGAAGGTGCAAACCAACAAAGGCTTTTAAACAATGGAGTGACATGTACTGATTTATGCAGTACAAAAATAACTTAGGCAGTGGTGAGCACAGTGGATGGGAGGGAATCAATAAACGGAGGCAGAGAATTCAGTTAAGAAGTGTTTTGGTCCAAGAGACAGACTGTAGGGGCCAGAGCTTTGGCACTGCTGATAGACATGGATGAAAGAGAACAGATTCAAAAGAGATTTAAGAGGAAGAAGCCACAGAATTTGGCAAAGAATTCCATATGGGAAGCACAGGGATGGGAAAGGTGGAGTTAAGGAAGTCTCTCAGGTTGCTGACTTGGGGGGTGGGAGGGAGGAGGTATGCCAACAATGAGTGGGAACATCAGAGGAGAAAGTCTTATAATGAAGAAAGTGTGTTCACATTTGACCAGGTGAGCCTGTGGACACTGTCATATAATAATGACCCTGGATCTCAGAAGACAGATGTGTATCTGAGAGACTTCAACATACTGGCAGTATTTAAAGCCATGGAGACTAATGGGATTCACTCAAGAATCCTTCGCAGAGAAACAAAACAAAAAATCAGTGTTTTTCAAACTTCAGTTATTCAAGGACTTCAGGACTTTTGCCATGTTAGTGCACCTGTCCCATTGTTTATTTAATAGTTTTCTGAACTGGCATGTTTTTTTACTTTATTTTCAAACAAAACATTTATCACTACTGTAAAAAAAAAAAGAAAACTATATTACTTAGCATAATAAATGGAAAATAACCATAAAGTTAAACTGTAATGCTGGTCAACGTAGGTTCATCAGTTGTCAACAAATGCACCACTCTGATGGCGGGGGGATGTTGATGGCGGGGGGATGTTGATGGCGGGGGGATGTTGATGGCGGGGGGATGTTGATGGCGGGGGGATGTTGATGGCGGGGGGATGTTGATGGCGGGGGAGGCTGTGCCTGCAGTGGGGGGACTGGGGGTGAGGGTAGGAGGTACATGGAAAGTCTTTGTACATTCCTCTCAATTTTGCTGTGAACCCACAACTACTCAAAAAATAAAGCCTTTAGATAAGTAAATTCAATTTTAAACATTTGTATTTAATCCAATTAAATATTTCACTATTATCTATGAAACTTCAGCACGTGCTTCAGCTCCTGAGAGCTGTTCTTTCTTTGTGAAAATATATTTTTTTCAACAAGATTATAAAGAAAAACTTGCCTCAATCTAGAATAATACAAATTAAAAATAATTTAAAAGGAGATACAGTTGAATTTTCACCATGTGATGGGATATTATTTAATGTTCTGTGAGTCATCTCCTGTGCTACCTTTGGAACATGGCCCACAATCAGGAAAAATTCTGCTTTACAGGAAAGACAAAGGAATCGGGTCCAGACCTATGTTCCGAGGTCAGCTGAGTAAAGGAGAGCTGAATCAGTGGACACAGAACAGACAGTGTCCAATTATACAGAATAGCATCCAATAGTACAGAAAGGTTGGTCTGGGTTTTCTAGAGGCATGTTCAGGATGGTCTAGATGATAACCAAAGAAGTAGACTCGCTTGTTCCTGAGCTGGGGCTAAAGGAACTGAGGGAAGCTAAAAGATCTTTTAGTTGCTGCTGCCTATCAGGTGACTACTTTGAGCCTGGACCTAGCAGTCTCTCTCCTCCAACATTTTGTCCTCTCTACCCTGCCCCCGACCCCAAACCCACCATCCTCTTGCTGTGCCTGATGCTCTAGTAAAGGAACATGAAACGAGTGTGGTGTCAAGACCCTTTACCTGCGGGAATTGTTCGCAACTGACCACACTCTCCCCATCCGCAGGCTAAAGGGCTACGTGCCCTGACCAGCGCCCAGTTGTAAAAAGCCAGAAGCAAGGCAGGCAGCATGAAATGTGACAGCATGATGAAAAATCATGGGGGAGATAATAAAAAAAAAAAAACAGAAGCCTAAACTTACTATGAATCCACACGGCTCTATGACTCCACAGTGCTCTGTTTATTTTGAAATAAAAACTGAGTGCCTTGGGCTTCCCTGGTGGCGCAGTGGTTGAGAGCCCACCTGCTGATGCAGGGGACATGGGCTCGTGCCCTGGTCCGGGAAGATCCCACATGCCGCGGAGCAGCTGGGCCCGTGAGCCATGGCCGCTGAGCCTGCGCATCCGGAGCCTGTGCTCCGCAACGGGAGAGGCCACAACAGCAAGAGGCCCGCGTCCCATGAAAAAAAAAAAAAAAAAACTGAGTGCCTTAGATCATTATGAAGACTCTGCTATGAGTATGTACTTGCATAAAAAATGTTCTCTTCCTTTACTATTCCAAAAGGTGATTGATCATCTTCTACCCCATCAGTTCTGCACATCTTACCCCTTCTAATATGGAGTCAAAAATGAAGTAAAAAATGATTTTTATAATGTGTGGTCAACAAATTACACTGGCCAAAAAAAAAGAAAAAAGAAAAAAGTTTAGTAAATCTAAAGGACTTCATTTGCATTTTTTCTTTGTTTCTCACTAATCTCTGACAAAATTATATTTTCTGCTTTTCTTTATTGCCAAATTCCTTAGACCCTATGTGTCACCTACATTAAATATCCTAAATATACACAATTTGCTTTCAAATGTACTCATGTAACTAGTTTAGGAATAGAATTGCAGTAGAATTTGAAGGGAGTTATAACTTCCTCAACTCAAAAGTTTTCATCCTACATGGCCTTTAGTATTTTTAAAGTCTCACTCCCACTGAAAACATCCTGAAATTAATGATATAAAATAGATGATAAACAGACGTGAATAGAGCAAGTAGAATTCTGCAGAACATTATTTCTTCCAAATGTCCAAACTTCAATTTAAAACTTAAACACAATTAGACAAGTATTTTCATAAAGGCTTGATCATTGTGCATAATCAACAAGGAATAAGAATTTTTGTTCTACCAAACTGTAATAAAGGACCAGAGTAGAGGGAACATTTACATTGAAATGAGATGCTATGCTCATTCCAGTATAGAGCAGAAACTCTAAAAAAAAAATTGTAGAACACATAATGGCATTTTTGTAATCTAGAGTAAGTTAAGACCTGCCAGCACAAAATTAGTTTATTTCCAAGTAATAAAAGCAGAATTATAAGAATGTGGGAAGCACCACTATCCTGAACAGCTCAGAGAGCGCACTGGAGATGGAGGGAGGGAGGGAGGGGCGGAGGGATGGGGGAAGGATGGGGGGAAGGATGGGGGGAAGGATGGGGGGAAGGATGGGGGGAAGGATGGGGGGAAGGATGGGGGGAAGGATGGCTGCAGGCTATGATTATGTCATTTGGCTCTGTGTATTCCCCCACTGTCTTCCCCTCCTCACCACTGCCTCTTGTCACAGTCCATTACAGGTCTGGCGGGAAAGGTTTTTACTGTCTTCTCCCTGGACTGTGAGCTCCTCAGGAGCAGAGACCCTGTCATCTTTATGTCCAGCCCAATACCTAGCATGAATAAGATGCTCAATTAATGTTTGCTGCATGGTTATCATAACCTTTCACTTGGTGGGGAAAAATCATCACCTCCAGGATTAAAAGAAAAATACCATCATGTTGTGATAAATCATTCCTAGGCTGCAATGGAGAAATGTCCCTGAAATGAACAGAGGACCCAGCATTCACCGCTGCTTTTCTCTAAACGGCTGCCTTAGTTTGGGTTCCAGAAGCGGGTTCTGAGACGGAGATGTCTGCGCAGGAAGTCAGTTGGGGAGTGTCCTAAGAGTAAAACTGCTCTGGAGTAAGGCCAACAGGATCGGACAGGGGGAGAAGCCAAACTGCTGGACAGTTGCCACAGAGGCCTCAGCTGGTCCCTGATGGGACTCTGGAGCGGGGGTGGTCCTTTAGAGTTACCAGGATTAAGGCAAAGGACCTGCACACCCTGCCTAGCCCAATCCTGGGAGATGGGTGCCTCACGGAGACGAGGCGGGTGAAGCGATCTTGGGGGAGGCAGCCCCCTTCTGCTGAGGGAGACCCCCTTCTGGAGAGGACCAGCTGCGAGCCATGGGCCGCCAACAACCCTGCAAATGAGCAGGCTGACTGTGAAGAGGATTCTGGGTGATGTCCCACAGTGCCCACAACCATGCAGCTTACTCCCTCACTCAGAAGCTCAAACCTCAGATGGTATGGGAGTAACATACAGACCTGAGACCCTCACAGTAATCTTTCTGATACGGGCGAGATGTATATAAAGGCACCGCGAGTGTCTCAGCGTACGTTATCAGGTCTTTAGACGGCAGCTGTCAATCTGTCACAATCTGTCACTTCGGCCACTTAAAATTACTGAAGACAGGGAAAGCTGCCCTCCCATTGAACTATGGGAAATTACAATTAGTAGCAGTCTTTTCGTCCAAATCATGAGATTTCTTGTAACGTGCACCAGCCTAAAGCAGATTGGTCCGTTGAGAATGAGGAAGCCTACCAGGAATGATTTAAAAAGCATCCATTTAGAAAGCATTCCCGGACTCATCACCATCTGGTCAGATCTGATTATTATACAGTCAGGGAAAGTCCTGCTGGAGACACCATAGGGAGAGTTCTCCTGAGGCGGCCATTTAGCATTTGTAACAGTGGTGGGGAATGAGTGTGATGGACGACAGGCACCTTGTACCAGGTACCCTTGCATCTGATCCACTCTAGTGACTCTCCTTCCATCAAGTCCAGAGAGGTAGGAAGATGCATGGTGCTATTTTAAAGCCCCTCAGTGACAGAAGAAGCAGAAGATACATACTTTTTCTTTAAAAGGAAGAGAATGAAAAAATAATAATAATAATGCTTGAAGGCAGAGCCGCATGCCTGCTTCATCCCACACTGGTCAACAACCTCCTCTCTCCAGCTAGGAACACCAAGGCCATTTTTCAAACATTCCAGATGCTTCACTGCATGCAAGACTTCCTCATCCATTTTTCAAATTAAGCACAGCCCTGAAATTTGGCTGCCCTCTCAATCTGCTTTGAAAGAGTGTCAGCAGTTTTGATATCTGCCACATTTTATTCGCCGTAGGTTCAGGATCCCCCACAGAACAAAGCTACAAATGAAAGCTAGAAGAGAATTAGGAAGGAGAAAGCATGCTTCGCTGGGGTGCTAGCTCCACTGAACTCACAATGGGGGGAGTGAAAACCTGCTGTGATAAGACTCTTAAGTGAGAGGAAAAGAAATATCAACAAATCTCACCAAGAAATCCCAACTGCAACTCAGAAAAGCTTTCAAAAGCCCAGCGTTCAATACTGGTAACAAGTAGATGTCAATTACAGAATTTATGTTAATGAGACTAAGGATTAGGAGAGCTGAGTAAATCAAAAAGCCTTCCTGGGCTTTTCCAACCTTCAGAGATTTTATCAAAGGCATTTCCTAAACTACAAACAAGATGACACATGAAATAGGCTAATTGGACAGCTCTTAGGCATTCGTTTAGCTAAAGTCCAGGAGATGAGAAAGGATTGGCCATTTGTTGTTGGGCTCTTCTAGCAAAACTTGCTGGGGATCAAAAGACTTCTCAAATATAACTGCTGCACCCTGGCTGCCATACAGCTGTCCTCAGCAAAGCTGGCAGTATTCAGAGCTTTTAAATCAAATGCTCTTTACCTGATATGTAATTTGTTTACCCCATTTCCTTCATTATATTAACATGTTAAGAGCTTACACTGCAGACCAAGGATATCTTGAGTGTGACAGCCATGATTTAAACCTGAGGTTCTCAACCAGGAATGATTCTGTCCCCATGGGACATTTGACAATGTCTAGAGATGATACTGGCTGTCACAACTTGGGGGAGGGGGTGTGCTAATGGCATCTACTGGGTAGGGGCACGGATGCTGCTAACCATCCTACAACGCATAGGACAGTCCCCACACACAACAAAATATCAATAGTGCCAAGGTTGAGAAACTGATTTAGACCTTGCTCTGGTTGAGAATATAGAAGTACTGTGGAAGAAAATGCTGCAGAACAGCTCAGCTTTGTGCAAAATACACATATGAAGGCCAACAGAGCTTTGCTTCACTTGAAATCTACTGAACAGACCTATGTTAGGATTTTACACTGTACATCAGAGTTTGCATTATTCTGTAGTGCAGAAATATAAGGAATTAAAGTGCCTCTGATCCCTGCCCAGGATCCTTTGCTCTTCAAGAACAGGAATACAATTTCACTGTTTTATAAGAACCCTGAACTTTTATCCCCGGTTTAGTGACTGGTTCATGTTTGCTGCTTTGCCTTGTTTCATAGATATGCTATAAACAGAAGGGCAAAGATGACTTTTCGCCATTCAAAAACGTGCCTAGGGCTTTCCTGGTGGCGCAGTGGTTGAGAGTCCACCTGCCGATGCAGGGGACACGGGTTCGTGTCCCGGTCCGGGAATATCCCACATGCCACGGAGCGGCTGGGCCTGTGAGCCATGGCCTCTGAGCCTGCACCTCCGGAGCCTGTGCTCCGCAACGGGAGAGGCCACAACCGTGAGAGGCCTGCGTACCGCCAAAAACAAAACAAAACAAAACAAACAAAAAAATGCCTATATGTCTAGGGAACAGGGATATTAACTAGTCTCTAATCCAAGACTGGTAAGATTAATAATGCATGGTAGCCCCCCACCCTTCCTTTCTTGGGGAGCTCCTTCCTTATGATTTCAGCATCTTTAATCTTAACCCATGTTACTCATCTGTTCTTAGTTATTTCCCCCTAGGTATCTTTCTACCTCCACAAATTCAAAATGCCCCAAACTTAACTTATCTGTTTGCTGAAAACTCATCTGCTTGCTGTCTTACTCCACATCCTTTCCTCTACCACTACTGTGTGTCAATCAGATCAAGCATTTACACCTTTCCCTCACTTCCTCTATTTAGTCAGCTATCAGGTTCTATATACTTTCACTTTAAATCATCTCTTCCATGCTATTTAGAACTTCATACTCTATCTCGAGGACTCCCAGAGCCTCTTTTCTGGTGCTGCCGCTGACTTGAGGCATTCCCTTTCCTTCCTACCTCACCCCAACTGCATCTTTATATAATACTCATCTTCATTAAAATTCACTCATTTTCATCTATTTGTGCTCTATTTACTTAAGACTTAAAGAGGTGGGCCAATATAATAGATTGACTAAGTTTCCCCATAAATTCACGTCCATTCCAAACCTCAGAATGTGACCTATTTGGAAATAGGGTTTTTGTAGATTCCTTAGTTAAGATGAGGTCATACTGGACCAGGGTGGGCCCTAAATCCAATAACTTCTGTCCTTATAAGAAGATGAGAGGACACACAGAGACACGAAAACAGGAAGAGAAACAGTATGAAGATGGGGCCAAACATTAGAATCATAAATCTACAACCCAAGGAATGCAAAGTATTGCCAGCAACAACCAGAAGCTAGGAGAGAGGCATGGAAGGGTTTCTCCCTCAGAGCCTCAAGAAGGAACCAACCTTTACCAACATCTTGATCTTGGATTTCTAACCTCCAGAACTGTGAGAGAATAAATTCCTGTTGTTTTAAGACTGTTTGTGGTCATTTGTTACAGCAGCCCTAGAAAACTAATACAGGTGCCCATGAGAATGTGCCTCACATTTCCCCAACTATAGGTGACATCACTGTCCAAAGACCCCAGCTATGATGTTCTGATGTCCACAGCAGCATATACCCCAAGGCCACACTTCCCACAGGCTACTTCAAGCCACTGACTGAGTGCAGCAGACATACAAAGCAGATCATTTCTTGGGAGACACAGACTTGACAGGCAATTTTTTTTTTTTTTCAGTACGCAGGCCTCTCACTGTGTGGCCTCTCCCGTTGCAGAGCACAGGCTCCGGATGCGCAGGCTCAGCAGCCATGGCTCACGGGCCCAGCCGCTCTGTGGCATGTGGGATCTTCCCGGACCGGTGCACGAACCCACGTCCCCTGCATCGGCAGGCGGACTCTCAACCACTGCGCCACCAGGGAAGCCCTTGACAGGCAATTATGACTCAAAGACACTTCCACAGCCTTGACACATTAGACTGACTACAGTCTTTAGACTCTAACACCCAACTAAAAAATTAACAGTTCAGTTTCAGTTATATTAAGATCAAAGCTATTTGGAGTCACCTAAATAGAGATGTCACACAGGGAGTTAGGTAAAAAATGTGAAGCTCAGAAGACTTCTATATGAATTTGGAAGGTATGAGAATATAGAGTTGAAAGCTGAGGAAGTAATTAGAATCACCTAGGGAAAAAAATGTAGAGTGAGCAACAAAAGGGTAGTCATGAAACCTTCCAAAATGTAAAGGTCTAGAACAGAAGGAGCAAGTGACAACGAATACTAAGGAAGAAAAGTGTGATTATGGTGTTTAAAGCTAAGAGAAGAGAGCACATTGAGGATGAGTGGAAGGTCAACTGGTCAGATGCTGCCGGGAGTACAAGGAAGATGACTTGAAATTGTCTGTTGGCTTTGGAGACAGGAGTCTTTGGTCATCTGCCATTTTGGTGGAGTAGTGAGAAGGGAAGCAAGATAGGGGTGGTCTGAGGAGAAAATGAGACTTCAGCTTAAGTTGACTCTGAGTTGGGAAATGATTTTTTCCCAAACACATAGCACCAACAGAAAAGACAGTATTTTATTTAAAAAAAAAAAAAGATATAGTCAAGAGATTTCCATTGAGTTTGGCATTTTTGAATTTATACTTTAAGCACTTACCCAGCCCTGCCTTAATAGTTTTAAATAATTATAACCATGGCCAAAAAAAAAGATTAACTTTTGTGTAGACCAGGGGCCAACAGAAATAATAATGGAGGCTAAAGCGATGCATTTATTGGCTCAGGAACCAAAAGAGACAGAAGTAGAGCAGAGGCACCAGCAACCCGTATTCTGTTGTACCCCAAGTCCTGAGCTCTCAGCGTTGAGAGATACTTACAGCAAGAAGGCAGTGCAACTATTTAGCTGGTGTTCATTGGAATGACCAATCTACTTTTGAAATACTGATACTTCCATACTACTTAGTAAATAGCCTCTATCTCAAGCCCCCCACAAGGGATTGTGTTAAGCATCGAATTATATATTAAAATAACGTTAAAAGTAAAAACTCTTAAATCATCATATCCTCTGTTTGAATTTTTCTCATTTTACTACATTCTTTAGTTGTTACTGGTAAAAATCCAACTCTCCGTTTTCCTTCCAAAACCACTGGCACAGCCTCTACAACTTCATTAGAAACAACATTATTCATCATGTTTAGGTTACTGGGAATCCTTGCCCGTGATCTCAGCCTTGACCACCACTTTATTTGGAAACTCATGGCCCCTTTTTAAGAGAAAAGATATCATTAGAGATGCTTAGACATCAGAAATAGACTACCCTTTTATTTTAGCCTAAAGTAGTAATAGTCAGGTATAATGTCAATGAAAGCTTTAAAAAATGAATATGATACTCAAATTGCAAACACTCAATATAACAGTTACTTACTCTTTAGAGATAAGGTACTAAAATAAAAATCTCAAGTTTATCTGGGATATTACTTTGCATTTTTTACTGAGTAATAAAAAATTCTCTCGGGGCTTCCCTGGTGGCGCAGTGGTTGAGAGTCCGCCTGCCGATGCAGGGGACACGGGTTCGTGCCCCGGTCCAGGAAGATCCCACATGCCGCGGAGCGGCTGGGCCCGTGGGCCATGGCCGCTGAGCCTGCACATCCGGAGCCTGTGCTCCGCGACGGGAGAGGCCACAACAGTGAGAGGGGCCCGCGTACCACAAAAAAAAAAAAAAAAAAAAAATTCTCTCTTAAAAATATTGTGTTAAGTTTAAACTGTCTGTGATCTATAAGCACATGCCTCCAAGTCATAATTAATATGGAAGTCCGTGCGGTCAGAGACTAAGACTAAAGTATATGTTAAATAATTCTGAGGGTTTTTCCCAAATGAAACCTGAGCTAAGAAGCATCAAACCAACATCACTGTGAACTCTTACTTCAACTCCCTAATTAACCAATTAACCAACTATCCTTAGGTGATTTGGGGATCCAAACAAAGTCACTGGTTACCCTGACCCACAGAAAGGACACTGGATATTTTTGTTTGCAGTAATGAAGTATTTGTAGACACACTGCACATTGCAGAAATACTACAGCTACCGAAGAAAGAGCATGCATACCAAAAAGGGGAAAAATAAAACAGAATGCATTTCAACGTAAATAATTCTGCCTTAATAGCAATACCAACAGCCATGCAGCTTTCTGGCCAGGGTTTAAGAGATCAATGGGGCCATCTATACCTGGCAGAAAAATAAATCTTCCAAATACTCAAAAGGTACTTGTCCTGTTTTAAGCATATGTAATGGGAGAGAAGGATTTTTCCCCTCTACCTCCAGGTGCAGTTGAGCTGCCAGCAAGTGAGAGTAATGAGTGGCCCAACCTCACCCATGCTCTGCTCTCTGCACACCAGGCAGGCATTTGTCAAGGTGTAAATTATTTACAGCTGTCTCCAAAGGCTCTGGAAAGTTAGTGCATATCCTTAAAATTAAATGAAAAGGAAATCCTGGAACAAGTATTACATGAAATAGGGGCAAAGTAAAGGTATGTTCTAAGTATTAAAGGTTGTTTTGATTGGAAAAACACACATGCACACATTCTTGCTAACACCAGGTGAAACACCAGGTTCTCATTATTCAGTTCTCTATTTCTTGTCACTTTAGACTCTAAGAACATGAATAGCAATGCTTAAATGTAAGCATGGAAACTAAACAATGGCTTAGGGGCTCATCGTTTGAGCAAATCTTCACTGAGTGATAACAGACACCCAAGAAACGCATAATTAGATAATTACTTCGTACTGACTCCATCTTCTAAAGGCTCAAGAATATTCGAAACTTCAAAGGAGCAAAGATGCCGCAACTCTAACTTTTCACTTAAACTCAGTTGTAAGCAGAACAGTGAGGCTGACATTCTGTTTAAGAGAAGGAGGGGGCTTCCCTGGTGGCGCAGTGGTTGGGAGTCCGCCTGCCGATGCAGGGGACACGGGTTCGTGCCCCGGCCGGGAGGATCCCACATGCCGCGGAGCGGCTGGGCCCGTGAGCCGTGGCCGCTGGGCCTGCGCGTCTGGAGCCTGTGCTCCGCAATGGGAGAGGCCCCAACACAGTGAGAGGCCCGCGTACCGCAAAAAAAAAAAAAGAGAGAAGGAGGGAAGGAAACCAATCATCCGCATAAAACAATGAATCAGCGGTCAGAATGCTTTCCACCGCAAGTAACCAAATACTTGATCATATGAAGCTTAAGAGATAAAGTTATCCCACTTCCTCATGTAACAAGAAGCTTGCAGTAGCAAGTCTAGGATTGGTTCATAAGCACAAAGACGCCAAACCACTGGGTCCAAGAGACTGATTTGCTTACCCTTCTCCTTACAGCCTCAGGTGCTGGCTGACACCTCCAAGCAGCATATCCCACTGAGAGATGAGGTGTGAATACATGGTCTCCCTAAGGGAGCACAGGAGCAGGAAACGCATCTCAGGCACTGGCATCCAAAGCAAGAAGAAAGCGGGGAAGAAAAACATCACCCCCTCACGCAGCGCTCTCTCTTATCAAGGAGAAAACTGCATTTTCCTTAAACACCTCCCCCGCCAGCAGATACCCTGCTATTTCTCATTGGTTAGAAGTAAGTCACATGCTCACACTTCAACCAATCAGTGGTGAAGTGCGTGGGACTGGCACGTTGGGTCGGACAAACCAGCTTCACCTGGGGCTGGTTAATTAAGGCCTGAATAGAATCAGGGGATTGTTAATAAAGAAGGGAGAATGTTGTTAGACGACGAAAAGTGCCACAGCTACGCTTTTTATACCGGAGGTCAAAACATTTGACTCCAATGGACGTTTCAAGGAAAGTAATTTCTCTTTTTTCCCAAAGTAATGCATAGTTTCAACTTTACAATTATAAGCAGCAGCTCCCTGGATGACCTCCCTGCTGATATAATAAAGCACTAGGAAATAGATGCTCCCGTGCTTTCCAAGGTGGTTAGAACACCCAGTCAAGTGAAACTCCACAGATTCAAGTGAGCACTCTGAACTTCCCCAGAAGGGCATAAGCAATCACTGCAGAGTCTAAAACACAGAGTTACAGGGGAAAATACAGCTAAAGAGAAAAATGCATATTAGAAGCTTCTACTTCTGAGCATTTTTCCAGCTTAAGTGCAACCCGTTGCTATAATCTGATCAAGAGGTATCAAAGGTGAGGCTAACTATGGCAAAGAATTTCTGTGCGGACTTCCCTGGTGGCGCAGTGGTTGGGAGTCCGCCTGCCGATGCAGGGGACACGGGTTCGTGCCCCGGTCTGGGAAGATCCCACATGCCACGGAGCGGCTGGGCCCGTGAGCCATGGCCGCTGAGCCTGCGCGTCCGTCCGGAGCCTGTTTTTCGCAATGGGAGAGAGGCCACAACAGTGAGAGGCCCGCATACCACAAAAAAAAAAAAAAAAAAAAAAAGAATTTCTTTGCTGGCAAGTTAAACACTGATTGTTCCCCAAAATGGAATGGCCGGCTTAGATTGTATCAAAGGACTAATAAATATCATCCCCTAGGACTTGAAACTGAACCTGAAATAACTCAGCTTGAGATTTAAACAATTTACTCTACCCTTTGTTACTGTGATTCTTTCTTATTTCAACTTGATCTTAATGTTCTGCTAGAGACCCCATTATGAGAACACAGTGGGGTGACAGCCAGTAGTTCCTGCAGTTGTTAATCTGAAATTCTAAGTGCAGCTCTGATCTTTCTGGACTGTGAGCTAATTCATTCACAGACCTTGAACTAGCGCCAACCACTTCAGGTGCCTACAATAAGAGATAAATGAAAGAGTTCTTCACAGTCTATTAGGGACACAGATGTAAACAATTACAAGGTGGTGTGCAGGAAGAAACAATCTGGAAAACAGGGAGCATAACATGCAGTGCTGTGTACTCAGGATGGGCTTTGGCGGCAGAAGGGGTTCCGGCATCACCCAAATTGGAGTCTTATGTACCTCCAGCCACACTCCTCTACTAAGGAGTTAAAAGTGCCTCTTTCCCCACTTTCTCAAGTCCCACTCTCTTGTGAAGAGCATGCAATCTGGCATTCATTCTCCACACTGGGTTGAAATTATTCTCAGGTTGTTTGGATTATTTTAAATAAACCACATTTTCCTATAATTTATATAAAATACAATGCACCCATTTGAAGTGCATAGAACAATGAGATTTTAATACACATATATATTTATTTACTATATCCATCAAACATGGAACATTTACATCACCCCAAAAAACTCCCTCATGCCACTAGCCAACCATTGATATGTTCACCCCAGGCAACCACTGATGTGATTTCTATCCCTATAGATTATTTTTTTCTCTTCTAGACCATCATATAAATGAAATCATAGACATTGTATGTCTGACTTCTTTAATTTAGCCTAATGTTTCTGTGGATCATTTGTTTTGCTAGCTATTCTCAATATTTTATTTCTTTTCACTGCTGAGTAGTTGTTCATTTTACAGTTGTACCACAGTTTACTTATCAAAGCACCTGATGAGGGACATTTGGGTTGTTTTCAGTTTTGGAATTTATGAATAAAACTACTCTGGACATTCTTATACACAAATTATTAGATAGATATACATTTTCATTTCTCTTTCTTGCATACCTAAGAGTGAAATTTCTGGTCAGATGATGAGTGTATGTTACTCATTAAGAAACTGCTTTAAATGGCTTCCCAAAGTTGTACCATTTACATTCCCACTGACAAAGTATGAGAGTTCCGATTGCTTCACATCCTGACCAACACTTACTATTGTAACCTAGCAGGACATTTTGGGGCCTTCATGAGACAGACCCTTCTCCCCACATCCTCTGCCTCCCTCATACTTGTAGAAAAGCTATAGTCTCCCAGGCTTCCCCTGAGTCACAAAAGCCTAGCTCAAGAATTATTGATTGAAAGGATGTGAACAGGTAGCGACAAAAGTAGCAGTTGGGCCAGGAGAAGTGGTAACAATTTAAACAGTAATCAGCCACGTGTCAGTCACAGAATCTTTAAGTTTCTCCCTGAAGCACCTAGATAACACTATCTGATGCACATTTCCTGAGTTGTTTTATAGATGCTAAAATCCCCACCAAATGGAAGATGTGAACTACTGGATGAACACAAGCACATAGCCCCCAGACCTACTGGAGCCTAAGGACCGATAATATTAGCCCTGTGACACCACCCTGTTACCTCACCATCAACCAATCAGAGAATCATGCATGAGCTGATCACACCCCTGAGACTCCTCTCCCTCACCTTCCCCTTAAAACCTCTTCCCTGAAACCCATCAGGGAGTCTGGGGCTTCTGAGTATGAGCTGCCATGTTCTCCTTGCTCTGCCCTTGCCATAAACCTGTCTCTGCTCCAAACTCTGACGTTTTGGTTTGTTTGCTTCACTGTGCATTGGGCACACAAACTTGGGTTCAACAACATTATCATATATGTTTATTCATTTATTTACTTGTTTATTTATTTTATCAATTTTACTGGATGCCTGTCAGTATCTCATTATGATTTAATTTGCATTTCCATGACAATTAAAGATGTTGAGCATCCTGTCATGTACATATTGATGATTATTTTATTAAGTATCTGTTCCAAGCCTTTGTTCATTTTATATAAGTTGATGAATCAAATTGTTGATTTCTGCCAGAAAGCCTGCCAGAATTTTGACTGAAATTGCAACGAATCTATAGATCAATGTGTGGAGAGTTGATATCTTAACAATACTGAGTTTTTCAATTTAAGAACATGGTGTATTTTTCCATTTATTTAGATCTTCTTTAACTTCTCCCAGCAATGTTTGGTAGATTTTTGCATAAGGGACTTGCACATTCATTATTGAATTTATTCTTGTGATTATAAATGAGTTTCTAAATTGTATTTTCTAACTGTTCATTGTTAGTATGTACAAATGCAGTTGAATTTTGTATAATGATTATGGTGGGTTGAATAGTGGCCCCCCAAAATCTGTGTCCACTCAGAACTTGTGACATTATTTGGAAATTGGATATTTGAGCTAGTTAAGGATCTGAAGATGAAATCATCCTGGATTTAGGGTGGGCTTCCTTATAAGGAGATGAGAGGACACAGAGAGACACACAGAGAAGAAGGCCATGTGAAGATGGACACAGAGATTGGAGTTAGACCTGGGGCCACCAGGTATGAGCTGAAAGAGGCGAAGAAAGATTCTTCACTGAAGTCTTCAGGGAAGATTGTTCTATATCCAGTTTTCTAGCTGTTATGTAGACAAGCCTCATGTGATACCTCATTGTACATTTTGCAACTAGTTTATTTTGACATGTGTGTTGGTTGTCAGTTTACTGCTTCGTAACTCCAAATCCACAATTCTTTGTTCTGCATTTTTAGAGTAAAGCAAAACTCCTATGAACATCTCTCCTTTGTTAGCTGGCACAATGTTAGGCTTGCTCAGCAGAGAGGGTTGGAGGGACACTGGAAGAAATAGTACAGAAAAGGGCTTCTTTTCTCAGTTCTAGGGTGATTTTTTTCCCTTCCTCTGGTATGGCAGCTGGCCACAGGACTGCTCACTCTCCAGCCAATTTCTCTGACACTCCAGAGGGCAGCTTTCTGCAGTCCAGCTTCATGCCTCGTTGCCAGAGAGAACTTCTCCACCATCTAGCAATCCCCAGCCATACCCTTTCCCATGATGTCTGAATCTCTTGTGGTAGGAAGGGACGGCTTCCAAATTCCTTGTTCCGTTTTTGGCTGTGCTCCCTGGGCCCTATGGTAGTAGCAAGTCCTATATTCCTTAGAGTCCCTTTTCTACTCATTTTAGTTATTAAACACTTCCACAAGTCAATGTTTTTTAATTATAAAATATAACTGCTAATAAAGTGACATCTTTTTTTTTTTTTTTTTTTGCGGTACGCGGGCCTCTCACTGCTGTGGCCTCTCCCGTTGCGGAGCACAGGCTCCAGGCGCAAAGGCTCAGCGGCCATGGCCCACGGGCCCAGCCGCTCCGCGGCATGTGGGATATTCCCAGACCGGGGCACGAACCCATGTCCCCTGCATCGACAGGCGGACTCTCAACCACTGCGCCACCAGGGAAGCCCTGGAGTGACATCTTTAAAGTACTGAAGGTGAAAAAAAAACCTGTCAGCACAGAATCGTGTATGCAATGAATATATCTTACAAAATGAAGGAGAAATAAAGACTTTTCAAATAAACAGAAACAAAGTCTGTTACTAGCAAACCTACACTATAGGAAAGATTAAAGTACTTCAGGTAAAAGTAATAATGCCAGAAAGAAACTTTTAATTACACAGGCAGTAAAAAGCACTAAAATTGGCATAAACAAAGTTAATCTAAAACTCAAGTTTAAAATGTTTCCAAAGTCCAACAATTGTCTAAAGCAAAAATGGTAGCCATGCCTTATGGGATCTCAGCACAGGTAAAAGTATAATGTGTGGCAAAACTAGCACGAAAGATGGAAGGGAAGATTGGGGATACATTGGTGGAAGATCTTTACATTACATGTAAAGTGGTATAGTAGTATTTGAAAGTAGAATGTAATTAATTAAAAATCACAAGAAATACCTATGACAATCTCTACAGCAAGAGAAATGAAAACTTGTGTTCACACCAAAGCCTGCACAAATACTTTTCATGGCTTTATTCATAATCACTAAAATATAGAAGCAACCCAAATATCTCTCACCTGTAGAATGAATAAACAAACTGGCACATCCATACCACAGGATACTATTCAACAATAAAAGAGAACAAATTCCTTACTACTCAGCCATAAAAAAAAATGAAATAATGCCACTTGCAGCAACGTGGATGGACCTAGAGATTATCATACAAAGTGAAGTCAGACAGAGAAAGGCATATATCATAGGATATGACTTACACATGGAATCTAAAATATGATACAAATGAACTTATTTACAAAACAGAAACAGACTCACAGACACAGAAAACAAACTTCTGGTTACCAAAGGGGAAATGGCAGGGACGGATAAATTAGGAGTTTGGAATTAGCAGATACAAACTACTATATATAAAATAGATCAACAACAAGGTCCTAACTGTGAAGTGATCCATATCTTAAAGAGGATGCAATAAACACTAGGACTATCTTTCAGCCCATGTATACTTGATCTTATATTCAAGAAGATAGTACACATGAAGATTTCTCCGTGCTTGCTTTTGAGAAAAAAGAAAAAGGATGTGTGTGTGTAAAACACAGAGAATCCAGGTATAACATGGTCGTTATAAAAATAAATTGACCTGGGCTTCCCTGGTGGGGCAGTGGTTGAGAGTCCGCCTGCCGATGCAGGGGACACGGGTTCGTGCCCCGGTCCGGGTAGATCCCACGTGGCGTGGAGCGGCTGGGCCTGTGAGCCATGGCCGCTGAGCCTGCGCATCCAGAATCTGTGCTCCGCAACGCGAGAGGCCACAGCAGTGAGAGGCCCACGTACCGCAAAAAAAATAAATAAATAAAAAACAAAAATAAATAAATAAATTGACCTATCATAAAGGAAACTGATTCATATACTTAGTCTTGAAATGGGAAGAAAATGGAACAAGATTTTCATTTTCCTCTCATCATCTTGGAGCTTGAAAAGATGAAAAGGAAGCAAGAATCTGTCCAGAAACACAACCATGTTTTCACAATCTTTGTAAGCCCAGACAGGATAAAGTCCAACATCTGCAATTTGAGAAATGATTTTTATCATTTTAGTAAATATATTTTAGCACATGAGGAGATACCCTTTGTTCATGCTTTCTGCAATGCATAGCCTTATCCTCTAAAGACTTCATTTTCCCCAGAATGACCTCACAGCCAGCTGAAAGGACAAGATGGGCTGCCTGACTGATTATACCCTGGGAATATTTATGTAACTTCTTGATGGCAGCAAAATACTGAAAAGAGGATACAGGAGATAAAGTAATGGAAGCTGGCCTGACTTAAGCCTCATGTAATCCCTAGCATCTCCTAAATCACAAGGTAAGATTAGTCAGTGATAAAAATTATTTAACAGTTGGCAGCTGTCTGAAAGCCTGCATTTTTCTTTTGAGTAGACTGTCAAATTTAGAGAATTTATGACCTGACTATCAAAGATATTACTTTCAAGTCCTTGACCAATTTAATAAACATTACAGACAACTATTATTATGGGTTTTTTTAAATTTTATCATTTTTTAGCTGAATTCCACCCAGTCTGGTTCACCTAGTAAATGGTTGAATGTTACATCAAATGATAGCTACATCTAATCAGGCCAAAGCTCAAGAAATGCTTTTCCGCTCTACTTCTGACTTTTGAAGGACTTCCATTCCAAATATGCAAAGGAGACATTTTTCTTTCCTATATGTATAGCAAAAATAATACATTCCCTGACCTCTTAAAAAAAGTCTCAAATTTTACCTTATAGGAAAATAAGAAATCTTTTATCTTTTTTTTTGTAGTCCAAGATATAATGTTACATAAAGCTCCATGCAATATAATGCAATTTTTAAAAATTTCATATGAACAAGGATGATTCACAATGATATCCAGAGAACATACGAGGTTTTATGCAAATATATCATTATAATAAGCTTATTTGATATAATTCTGATCACCATTAGGATCCCTGCATTATAACATTTATTTAACAGCTTCCACGTAGCTCAATTCTTTTATTGCAACGTAATGCGGATATACTAGTTTTGAGTCAAAAGCGGGTTCTGCTGTGATGAAACTACCTGAGATTTTCTCTCCAGGACCCAAATAAGTTTATTTACTAGATTTCTTCATCGATGAAAGATACAGTGAAGGGGAGCATTATACTCTGTTAAATTTTAAAGCAGGTAATGTAACATATCAAATCTACAGTGGATAAAATCATAAAGAAATTCTCTTCATTTCTTTTTCTAATGTGTGGTCCATGGCCTAGCAAAAATACTATGCTCCAGGCACAATGAAATGCATGTACTTAGGAGAAGTACTAACATTTAAATATGTTCTAACAATTCAGGCACAAAAAGCCACCACAGCAAAGCTGACATTTTCTCCCCATGATCCTGTAATACTGGACTCAATGTCAACCTCAAAAAATACATGCATGGGAGTTACAGTTTCACCCGAAAGTCAACAGTATAACTAAAAGAGAAAATCACAATCCACAGCTGGCTCCAGGGAGTGAGAATTAAAGAAAAAAATCCTGTTTCTATTTTGAATTTTGTTCAGGATGGTCTGCTTGGTTTAGCAGGTGAGCGATGAAGAATCAGTAAAAACCTAATTTGAGCCTCACAGTTATAAATGTTGAGCATTATCTTAAAGCCAACAATATTTTCTTTAATTGAACCAAAATCCTAATGTAGTACTCAAAACATCCATTTTTTATAGTTTAAATTTCAGATTTAGAAATTGTTAAACTGTAGCAACACTGGTAAGGTAAATATTAACGATCAGAATGACTGTTAGGGTTCCAGCAATCTGAGTGTTATTAATAAGGGATTTATTACAGATATGAGACTTGACCCAACTGTGGGAGAAGATAGGGAAGTATAAGTCCAGAAGGCAAAGGTTGGGCCCAGCTCCACTGAACAGAAAGGGGACCTAATGAAGAAATCTACAGATGACTGTTGACTCTGCATTTGTTGGTGAAACCCAAGTTGCTATAGGTCAGCAGGGCCCACAGTGGGGAAGAAAAGCTGGATGCAAAAAGGAAGAGAACAAGACAATGAAATCTGCAAAGATGAATTTAGATCAGTGAAGCCAGTGGAATGTGTCTGTCTCTCAACGCTTCTAACCTCAGTCACACTGGTGACCTACAGATGAAGCTGGTACACTTCATCACAGAGCTACACGCATGCCTGGCCTGGGACTCAGAGACAATAAAACAGAGATCTAGAGAATCTGCAAGCACAGGTGATGTCTTACCTCATCAAAATGAGCCAACAAATCAGCAACAAATCAGCAAATACTCCCTATTTGATGTTCTGTAGTGTAGGTTAACCACTTGTGAATACATCTTATGTTAGACAGTAAAGGAACTGAAGAGGAAGCAATAGAAAAGAATGGATTAATATGTATATTACAATTGATAAGATAATATGCAAATAAATTCATATCAAGAAAAGCAAGAAATTATCATAACTATTACGGTTCTCATTCCTCATTGGTCATATAGTTATAGCTGGTATTATACCTTCCTTATTTCACTACCTATTACATGTTCCCTTTGCCTCTGAAGCAATTTGATTGCTCAAGTTTCCTCACCTGGTGAGATGACCCAAACCTTCATTTTTGAAGTATTTGGGCCACTTGTATTAGATTATTATAGTTTTCCTATTAAGTCTTATTACAAGTGATGGAGGTACTAAGAGGCACCCCAAGGACGTCTGTATTGCAGACATACTCCTCCCAAGCCCCCACATCATAGTAGCAATACATTTGTTCTCTTCATAATCGTGATAAACAACCTGAGCCAGGACAGCACCCCCTTCTTTGCCGGTTGATTCACTAGTATGAAAAACCCCAAGTGGCCAGTACCAACTCCCAGATTAAGAGAAACTGTACATGTCTCCCAGTGAAAGAATTACTCCCTTGGGAACTCAGACCTCTAAACAAGCAGAGCCTAAAATCACTGGGACAGGGAACCAACATTTTGCTAACAGATCATCAGGAGGACTGTGAGAAAACCCACTCTCATTTTTACCCTTTGATTCCAAGACCCACAAATCCTGACTTTGGGAGAACAGGACCATGTATTGGACAGTGATGTAGAGCATATACCACATCCTGGAGGATGCTGCCCCAACCCTGCCATGTGCTGTCATCTAGCTGGTGCTGTAATGAAGTCTTCAAAAGAACATTTCACCACTCCATCTGGCCTCTTCTAGCTACTACAGAAGGTTAAAAAAAAGCATTTTCCAGGTAAATAGTGACATACCAAGTTATGAAGGTATGTCAGTTTGCTCCAAAAACAAACCACATCTGGAACAGCAGCTAGAATTAGAGTTAACACCCAACTAAGGGGATGTTAATCCACTGATATTCTCCAAGATCCATCTGTCTGCTGAGCCAATATGCAAGTTGTGAGGACATGAGTCACCATTTTTCAAGCACACGGTGGGGGCCATATTCTCTACAATCACTTCAGATGTGTGCTGTTGTCTTTGATTTATGATTTTGGTAGACAGAAGAAGATCTAGGTGCTACCACCTGAACTTTCTTATCAAAATAGCCACCTTACCACCTTGGTCAGGGAACCAATGTGGGGATTCTGCCAGTGCTGAGCATGCCTATTTCAACTATGCATTTGCAAACCAGGGAAATAACCACAGGATGGATCTAAGGACCCATTGTCCCACTAATATCCAAATCAAAACTTCTTTGATTGCCTTGCATCCATAAGCCTCTTCTCTGACTAGTGGACCACAATGGCATTTGGGGTTTCTTGGAATGTCTGTCATGAGACCGCTATCCAGTAATTCCCTAAAACACTGGTTATTTACCCTTCTTCAACTTACCACACTGGTAAATAGCAGTAGGTCCCTTTGAGGAATGTTGAAAAAATTTCCAGTATAAAATGTTGGCTATGTCAAAGGATCCTTCCTCAAGGAGACCTGGCCTTCCCTTCATTCAAGGTACTCTGGGTCTGGAAACCGGCTTGTGTTTGGGAATTGATTGAGAAGAAAGACTCTATTGCTGTTATTCAAGACAGATCATGTTTATAGACCTAGAGTTTGCCACTTAAACAATTCAAGTAAGACTACAGGCAACTGTAAAAATATTTCAATTTTATAGACATCATGATCATCAAAGATCTCCCTCTCTCTTTACAGGTCGAATTCTGATTACTGCTTTAGTTCTGCTGTCCAGTATGGTAACTACACCCACCTTGCTTCTGGCAATTAAGTGCCTTGCCCCCCAGGGACCTCAACATCCCCTTTGAATTCAAGGAGTCCAGTTTGATGACAGCATCCCACTGTCAGTCCTGACCTATAGAGAATTGCCACTATAGAGCTCTCCAGGGACGCTGAGCTCCTTTACATATATATTTCTTAGAGCTCAGATGAAGGGAGTGTCCTCTGGACCCTCCTGTGGGACATGGTTCAGGGTTGGGTGCATAGGTCTTACATAACAGATCCACTCTTGCATCACAATCTTTCTAAGCCTTTGAATACCTTTCTCTACAGTACATCAAGAAACTCCTGAAATTTCAACTTCAATTAGTATAGGTCATCTTTGGGCCCCTGTTTCAGTAAACAAACCAAGGAAACTCTTAGAGTCATCCTAGCTACTTAAGCTAAAATATTAAATCCAGAATCTCTGCTTAGATCATCCAGATCAACAAATTCAGCCCAAAACAAGATTATATTTCTCCCACGCTGTTCCAACTACCTTAGAATTCATTCCCATACATGTGCTCCAGGATTCTGTCAATATAATTAGTAAAACTGCAGTTATCTTGGTGTGTATGGCAGTGTTTCATGTATCGTATTTTGTATCTAACCCTCTAAGCTGGCACCAGGATTTTTAGTCTGATTACAGATCTAGAAGGTATTGGATGGAAGTAGGTCCTAAGAAGAATCAACAGTGCTTTGCAAGGCTTTTACCTCAAAGGAGGCTTCATGTTCTTCAGACAAGTAGAGCCTACCCTCCACAGACAATGGATAAAGAGCCTCTTATTCTAGCAGACTCAGCAGAATTTGAGTCCAATGTCTTCCACTTTATCAGGGTCTGTCCATATGCCCTCACTTCAATGTTTTGGTTTCCACTTCTTGCAAATCAATATAATCAACATAAGAAATTCTGTAAGATTGTACATGGATGGACCTAGAGATTGTCCTACTGAGTGAAGTAAGTCTGATAGAAAAAGAAAAATATCATATGATATTGCTTATATGTGGCATCTAAAAAAATTGTACAAAAGAACTTATTTACAAAACAGAAAGAGAGTCACAGACATAGAAAACAAACTTATGGTTACCAGGGGGGAAAGGGGTGGAGGGATAAATTGGGAGTTTGGGATTGACATAAACACACTATTATATAAAAAATAGGTAACTAATAAGGACCTACTACCATAAGCACAGGGAGCTCTACTCAATATTCTGTAATGGCCTATATGGGAAAAGAGTCTAAAAAAGAGTGGATATATATGTACAACTGATGCACTTTGCTGTACAGTAGAAACTAACACATTTTAAATCAACTATACTCAATAAAAATTTTTTTAAAAAAGAAAAGAAAGAAATTCTTCAAGGTTGTGAATTCAATTTTCATTGAAATTTAGGCACCTTCAGGACTAGACTTCAGGTTTGGTTTTCAGAAATCTCAGCCCTATGTTTACAGAAAATAAAAGTTTATTTTAGGGCAGTCATAAACGCATTTTAGTCTGTTCTCTGAATCTTGAGACCTGAGACCACCATTTTCTTTCTTCAAGTTCTCCCCTACACTTAGAAATAGCCCAGTGTCTAGCAGAACACCATTTACCAGTTACCAGTCCCAGGGGAGGATTCCAAACACTTCTGCCCATTGCATCTTGGTATCAAAGTGACCAGGGAGAATACAACAGAGTCAGGCACTGGATGGAACAATATTTTACTCATAAAGAGAAGAGACAGAGCAAGATCAGCTTCAATAGTGGACATCAGTCACCCAGGGCCAAAGGGTCTCTCCTGCCGGCTGATACAGGACATCTGGCTCACATGCACCCCTCTCATGCCTCAACAGATGGCTTCTATCCCCTCCTCTCAGAGAACAGACATAGCATTGGGGTCAGCCAAGTTCTATATGATGCTCGCACATAGCAGAACAAAAGAACATACCTTGGGCTAACAACAGAGAAAGATCTTCCCATGCAAAATGATAAGCTTGGCACTGGCTGTGTGAGCTCTTTCTCCCAAGCTCAAGGCCCATCTTGAAGAGGTTGAATGGGAGTCGAACGACTCATGCACCAAACTGCCTTTCTCAACATGGAGCATGAGCATCTTGCCATAGCATGTCATGGACCACCAGTGTCCCCTTTATCACTGGCAACAGTGTCATTAATGCTGTTAAATTTCATCAGATCAGAAAAATACTTTCAGATAATCCAGAACCAGTACAGATACCCTATCTTCAAGTTTCTGTTGCTATGGAAGCTCCAAAATCACAGACTACATTTGGTACCCCTGAGTGACAACTGAAGGGAAAAATCCTGCTTCTATTTTGAATTTTGTTCAGAATGATCTAAACTTTACTCAGTAGGTAAAGGGCTAAAAAAACCTAGAAAATTAATTTAAACTTCAAAGTTACGATCACATTCTTAAAGCCCACAAAATTCCATTCATTAAGCAAAAATATAAACAATGTTCAAAACCTCCAATGTGGGACTTCCCTGGTGGCGCAGTGGTTAAGAATCTGCCTATCAATGCAGGGGACAAGGGTTCAAGCCCTGGTCCAGGAAAATCTCACATGCCTCAGAGCAACTAAGCCTGTGCGCCACAACCTATGAGCCCACGAGCCACAACTATTGAGCCTGCGTGCCACAACTACTGAAGCCCACATGCCTAGAGCCCGTGCTCTGGAACAAGAGAAGCCACCGCAATGAGAAGCCTGTGCGCCACAACGAAGAGTAGCCCCTGCTCGCCACAGCTAGAGAAAGCCCGCACACAGCAACAAAGACCCAATGCAGCCAAAAATAAAATAATAGATAAATAAATCTATAAAAATGAAAAAAAAACTCCCATGTTTTCTTTATTGTATGTTTCAAGTTTAGAAAGAACTAGAAAATGACAATGTTTTCAATATATTAAATGTTAGTATTACTGACTAGCTTGAGTGCCCAGACTAAATCCTAAAAAGGAAATAAATGAAAGACGGCTACACTAGGTTTACCAGGGAAAGCAATTTTCACAAGGCAATGCATTTGATTAAGCAGAGCATATGGTCTGGATGGCAATTAATACAAGCCCTGTGGTGTAATATTTGCCTGCATGTGTGTAGCAAAACATCTTTTTTCACATCATCCTATTACAATAAAATGCATTTGCAGCAGAAGTTAAGTGCACCGTCAGCTCAGCAAAAGCCAATGATTGGTACCTTTGTATCTCTTTCGGTATAGAAAAGACTTCCTCTCTGCTTCCTCTTAAGCTTTAAAAGGCAGGGTTTAAAAAAACAGCAGAAGAATTCTCTTTGAGATTGCTTTTAAGCTGATTAGCTGACAGGTAATGATTATCAGATATTACACTGGAAGGTAATTAGGCATATATAAGCATCCATTTCAGGCCCTGAAAAACTCTACCTTCAAAACCAACTCTTAAGGTACTTGAATAGAGAACAGAACAAAATTGAGTGTCATGGGCTTCCCTGGTGGCGCGGTGGTTGAGAGTCCGCCTGCCAATGCAGGGGACACGGGTTCGTGCCCCAGTCCGGGAAGATCCCGCATGCCACGGAACGGCTAGGCCCGTGAGCCATGGCTGTGAAGCCTGCGCGTCCGGAGCCTGTGCTCCTCAACGGGAGAGGCCACAACAGTGAGAGGCCCACATACCACAAAAAAAAAAAAAAAAAAAGAGTGTCATTATCCAAATGATGCTCTCCCTAATATCAGACAAGGCACTAACATCCAACTTGTCCCTTCAAGGGCCCTACTCACAGTGCCAAGCAAATGCTGGCAGGTCCCTCCAAGCTTACTCTTTCTAGATATAAAGTCATGAAACAATGCCAAAGTATTCGCTGTGACTTGGCTCCTTGAAAACACTCTCTTTTAATGCACTGTATTCACCAACAAATGAAGGTCCCAGTGAATTATGTCTGGCATGTCAATTTCTTTCTACAAGAGAGGAATCTTTCACTCTATTCATTTTTGTTTACAAATGCAAACTTTGCTTAAGTCTATTCAAAAAAGCACATTAATGCATTCCAGAAGGTGTTGCAATCGCATTAGTTAAGTCTTTGGGGTCCATTGCTTCTTTTTAAACATCAGCTTTAACCGAACTCCCCAAAGTACAGAGTCACTTTTTAAGACTGCAGTATTGGGCTTCCCTGGTGGCGCAGTGGTTGAGGGTCCGCCTGCCGATGCAGGGGACACGGGTTCGTGCCCCGGTCCGGGAGGATCCCACATGCCGTGCAGCGGCTGGGCCCGTGAGCCACGGCCGCTGAGCCTGTGCGTCCGGAGCCTGTGCTCCGCAGGGGGAGAGGCCACAACAGTGAGAGGCCCGCGTAACAAAAAAAAAAAAAAAAAAAAAAAAAAAGACTGCAGTATTAGTAAAGCTCAAGGTCATGTGACAAAGTCAGTAGCCAAGAGAGCAAGATTCTCAAATAAACTGATTTCTCTGCTCTTTTGGTGACCTTAGACATGCCCCTGTTTCCCTCCCACCAACTCAAAGATTCATCTTACTTCCACGAGGATCTCAATCCCACCAGGTCCAATACTAACAAGGAGGGAAAGACCTTCATCTGAGAACCTCATCAGAACAGAACAGACGTCTTACACATTTGTTATTATGGCAAAGGTCTTTGTAGAAAACTGGCACACAGAAAGGTCGGTCATCAGGGGGTTGGAAAGCAAGGATGCCCAAATGTTCATAATCACCTGCACCATCCTGCAGCTACTGAACAAGAGAAAGGCATCACCAATGCATTTTTAAGCCTCTTTAGTCTCTTATAGTCTAAGATAGTCTCCTCCACCTTGTTACATGTAGAATTATAAAACATATACAGAAAAGTGTTGAAGTCATGAATGTATGATTTGATGGAGTCTCACAAGCTGATCATTATCCAACTCAAGAACCAGAACGTTGCCAGAACCCCTGATGGCAGTTTCCCCTTATTTTGAACCATCATACCTATGCTGGATACCAAGGAGTCAGTGCCAGGCTATTTCACAACTTTGAATTATATAAGCTACTTATTGCAGACCAGCATATAAAACTTTTAGGGGACACAATTTATATATCACTGAGCTAAAAATATACCCAGAGTTCTACCACTTCTTGCCACCCCACACTGCTACCATTTCTTGCCTGGAAGCTTACAATAACCTCCCAAGTGATAATTCCTGCTCTTTTCTTTTGCATTCAGAATACTCTTAAACTAGAAGCTAACGTGAATATTTTTAAATGGACATCCCATCATGCCATTCGGATCATATCATTTCACCCCCCTATTAGTGATGTTTCTTAGTCTTGGTTCCACATTGAGTGACTTCAAAACGGCCAATGCCTGGGTTCATCCCCCACAGATTCTAATTTAATTGGTCCAGGATGTGGCCTGAGCTCCCCCGGTGATTCTAATATACAGACCTTAAGGCCCAATGTGAGGTACACATTCCCTCTGATTTCATCTATTAACTGTGCTTCCTCACTTACACCATCCCAGACACACTGGCAGCCTCTCTCTCTGTTCCTTGAAGCCAAGAGACAAGCTCCCATCTCAGCCAGCGCACTGGCTCTTCTATCTTCCTGGGCTGCTCTCCCTGAGAAAGCTAGCTCTATCGCTTGCTTTAGGTCTTGACATAAAAGTCTACTTCTCAGTGATCCCTTCACTGGCCACTCTTGACATTTTACAGCTCCCTTCCCTGATTTAGACCCTCAGCAATAGTCACTAAACTATAGTATACTTTCTTGATTTGGCTGCACAAGGGCAGGGCTTTCTGCCTGTTCGTTCAGCGCAGTGCCCCTACTCATGGAACAGTGAGCACCTGTCACTGAGCCAGAGCTCAAGAAAAGTTTATGAAATAAACAAATGATCTTTTCAAGTAATGAAAACCGTGCTAAAGAGATTTGAGTCAGCATCCAAGAGCCAATAATGGGACATCAGTTGTGATCATCAGCATTAAGCACATTCTAAACCAAAACTGGTTAAATGAAAACAACCCAGGTGTGATTTCCGGCAAAGTAGTGATAGGTTCTCTGCACCTCACACTTTAGACAGAAGAAACCTCTAGAGAAAAGGTCATATCTTCTTTCATGGGGCACTCAGAGCTTTCAGAACTGCCAGACATCTAAAAGCCTCCAGAAATATATATATATATATATATATATATATATATATATATATATATATATATATAATATATTATATTATATTATTATTATTATATTATTATATTATATATTATGATGCATTCATGATGGAAAAGGGATTATCCTGAAGGGACAAAACAAACAACCCTCTTGAAATTCTCTGCCCCTAAGGAATCAAGTTCAGTCACAGCAAAGAAACCTGTGACCTTTCAAAAATAGAACAGTAAATATTCTACTAAAAAGCACAAAATTCCTTTGGCACAATATTATCAAAGGCATAGAAGGAGAAATAATTCTTTAAGCCTGACAATGATCTGTTAAGAAATCATAAGATAATATTATAATACATAGAACATACAGTTGACTCTTGAATGATGTGGCGGTTAGGAGCACTAACCCCCTATGCAGTTGAAAATCTAAATATAACTTTTGACTCCCCCAAAACTTACCTACTAATGACCTGCTGTTGACCAGAAGCCTTACTGATAACATAAACAGTTAACACATATTTTGTATGTTATATGTATTATATACTATATTTTTATAATAAAGAAAGCTAAATAAAAGAAAATGTTATTAAGAAAATCATAAGAGAAAATACACTTACAGTCTGTACTATAATTATCAATACCATGAGTTCATGTTTTCCATTTACAAGATGAGTCATATGTCAGCACCTACATCAATACTGCCTTAAATGATACAAAATGCTGTAGATATTATATGGATTACTAACACTAGACATCAAAAATGAAAATAAAATGTGAAAAAATTCATATTTGTTTACAGGTATAGTGATTCATACATTGATAGTGAAGAAGTAGTCATATGATTGCTTTAGAGTTACCTAATGTAAAAAATGCTTCATGGTAGCCTAGCCTATACACTAATGAATAAATTGTCATAAAATTGTTTTAGCATACAGTATACAGTCATATTCATAATACAGCATTGGAAATATTGTTACATTAAAGAAAACACTTCCCTGTGATGACACGTTGATACACAGTTTCTTCAAGTACAAGACAAAGAAGTTGGGGGGAGAGAGAGAGAGAGTCATACTGTTCGGTAATGTAATTCTTTGAAAACAAAGTTATAAAACAGTAATAAAACTAACACATTATTAATTTTATATTCAATATCACTCGCTTTAAGCCTATGTAAGGATAGACTACTATGTATATGTATTTTACACATTCTTGACATACTTAACTTTTTCTTAATTTTTTCAATGTCTAGGCTATGTTTCATCTGCAAATTTTTTCAAACTGTCACAAATCTTCAAAAAATTTTTCCAATATATTTATTGAAAAAAACCTGCATATAAGTGGACCTGTGCACTTCAATCCCATGTTGTTCGAGGGTCAACTGCATAGCATATAATAATATGAAAATAAAATAATATTATATCTTAAAAATTCTACCATATTTTAGCAGATCTCAACTCTCCTGTCTTGTGCAAATCTATGTAATTAGATCATTCCTGTAAATCTTAAGTTTAATGCATATTCCTAATGATAAGGAAAGAACAAAATGGAAAACATCCTTTAACTGCTAAATTGATCTTTAATTTGGTCAAATTTTTATCAAGCACCTACCTCACACAGTTCCTGTTTAGGAAAATTAGTTCTTGTTTCCAGATTGTTCTAATTTGTAAGCAAATCTAGAAATTCATTGTGTGTGTACATGGTGACTATATGTGCATGTGCTTGTGTGTGTGTGTATGCATGTGCACATGTTTGAAAACTAAATTTAAATTATAACAATTGAATCAAAATTTTAAAATACAATTTGAGCCAAATAAAGCATATTTATGGTCCAAATTTGACCCAAGACTTCACTTTCCCTACTTTGGATTATACCATCATTTCTCTCTATAATTCTATGCATCTTTTAACTGCCTGGTAACTCTGTCTTATACAATAAAACTTTAGGATTCATCACATTCTTCCGATATATCCAAAGCATTGTCATCATTCCTGGTGGCTTCAAAAAGGAAAGAATTTATTACCCATCACTTTAATCCTATCATTTCTTAACATCATCAGTTGCAATGACATCCATTTCATCTTCACTCCAACAGTCACATCCAGGACCTCCTCCCTGGTCCAGGTTCACCAGTACCTAGTAAGATGCTGGTCTATCACAAACTCCAAAACTAAAACATTACTCTCTCTGACCTCAGCCTGCTTTCCTCTAGGATCTCTCACAAGTTACATCCACAGCATCTGTTCTTTTGACTTATTGAGACCACTAGTCCTTGATCTTCTCAATGGGGACCTATCTCTTATTTTCAGCCTTTACTTTCTTCTCTATATTCTCTAGACTTCATGTAACATCAACAACTGTCTTGCTATTATCTGTAATAACTATCTCCTATTTTCCTTCCATCAACTGTTCCTAACTAAATGCCAAAATAGGATCAATCCAACTTCTCATCTTCCCTGCACCTGCACCCAGAGACAGGTAGGCATTTCAAGCAAAATTGCACAAATAGATGAGGAAGAGTTCCCAAGATGGCAGAGTAGGAAGACCCTGAGCTCACGTTCTCTCACAGGCACACCAAAATTACAACTATTTACAGAACAACTATTACTTTTTAATTTTTATTGGAGTATAGTTGATTTACAATGTTGTATTGGCCTCAGGTGTAGAGCAAAGTGAATCAGTTATACATATACGTATATCCACTCTTTTTTTTTTTTAGATTCTTTTCCCATATAGGTCATTACAGAGTACTGAGTAGAGTTCCCTGTGCTATACAGCAGGTTCTTATTAGTTATCTATTTTATATATAGTAGTGTGTATATGTCAATTCCAGTCTTCCAATTTATCCTTCCCCACCCCTTATCCCCTGGTAACCATAAGGCTGTCTTCCACATCTGTGACTGTACTTCTGTTTTGTAAATAAGTTCATTTGTACCCTTGTTTTTTTTAGATTCCTCATATAAGTGATATCATATGATATTTGTCTTTCTGTTTGATTTACTTCACTCAGTACGACAATCTCTAGATCCATCCGTGTTGTTACAAATGGCATTATTTCATTCTTTTTTATGGCTGAGTAACATTCCATTGTATATATGTACCACATCTTCTTTATCCATTCCTCTGTTTTTGGAAATTTAGGTTGCTTCCATGTCCTAGCTATTGTAGATAGTGCTGCAAAGAACACTGGGGTGCATGTATCTTTTCACATTATGGTTTTCTCTGGGTATATGCCCAGGAGTGGGATTGCTGGGTCATATACTAGAGACTCCACTCAATTTCTAGGGCAGGCTCTGATCACCATAACACCAATCAAACCCCCTATCAAGGGGATAACAGCACAAGCCTCTGGATCAACCTCCCCTACCAGG
Source organism: Hyperoodon ampullatus (assembly GCF_949752795.1). Classification (NCBI taxonomy): domain Eukaryota; kingdom Metazoa; phylum Chordata; class Mammalia; order Artiodactyla; family Ziphiidae; genus Hyperoodon; species Hyperoodon ampullatus. Next base: position 54,979,217 of record NC_136922.1, on the reverse strand, counting down.
GGGCAGACACCAGAAGCAAGAGGAACTACAATCCTGCAGCCTGAAGAAAGTAGGTCACAACACAGTAAGTTTGACAAAATGAGACAACAAAAAAATATGCTGCAGAAGCAAGATAAAAACCTACAAGAACAAACCTAAATGAAGAGGAGATAAGCAATCTATCTGAAAAAGAATTCAGAGTAATGATACTAAAGATGACCTAAGATCTTGGAAAAAGAATGGAGGCATGGATTGAGAAGATACAAGAAAGGTTTAACAAAGACCTAGAAGAACTAAAGAACAAAAAAACAGAGATGAACAAGATAATAACTAAAATGAAAAATACACTAGAAGGAATCAATAACAGAAGAACGGATAAGTGACCTGAAAGACAGAATGGTGGAAATCTCTGCCTCATAATAGAATAAAGAAAAAAGAATGAAAAGAAATAAGGACAGTCTCAGATACCTCTGGGACAACATTAAATGCAACAACATTCAAATTATAGGGGTCCCAGAAGAAGAAAAAAAAAGAGAAAGGGCCTGAGAAAATATTTGAAGAGATTATAGTCAAAAACATCCCTAACATGGGAAAGGTAATAGTCACCCAAGTCCACGAAGCACAGAGTGTCCCATACAGGATAAACCCAAGAAGGAACACACCAAAACACATATTAATCAAACTATCAAAAATTAAATACAAACAAAAAATATTAAAAGCAACAAAGGGAAAAGCAACAAATAACATACAAGGGAATCCCCATAAGATTACCAGATGATTTTTCAGCAGAAACTCTTCAGGCCAGAAGGGAGTGGCAGGATACATTTAAAGTGTGAAAGGGAAACACCTACAACCAAGAATATTCTACCCAGCAAGGATCTCATTCAGATTTGATGGAGAAATCAAAAGATTTACAGACAAGCAAAAACTAAGAGAATTCAATACCACCAAACCAGCTTTACAACAAATGCAGGAACTTCCCTAGGCAAGAAACACAAGAGAAGAGAACAAAAGAGAAATGGAAGAAAAAAAACCTACAAAAACAAACCCCAACAATTAAGAAAATGGCAATAGGAATATACATACCAATAATTACCTTAAATGTAAATGGATGAAATGTTCCAACCAAAAGACATAGACAATGGATACAAAAACAAGACCCATATATATGCTGTCTATGAGACTCACTTCAGACCTAGGGACACATACAGGCTGAAAGTGAGGGGATGGAAAAAGATATTCCATGCAAATGGAAATCAACAGAAAAACTATTAATGAAAAAAACCAGAACCTACTGGAAAGGATCTTCTGCAACTAAAGATATAAAGAAGGAGCCACAAGAAGATGGGTAGGAGGGGTGGAGTAGTGGTATAGTCCAGACTCATACCCTGGGTGGGCAACCCACAAATGAGAGAATAATTACAATTGCAGTGGTTCTCCCAAAGAAGCAAGGGGTCTGAGACCCACATCAGGTTGCTCTGTCCAGGAGTCCTGTGTTGGCAAGACAAGCACCCAGAACATTTGGCTTTGAAGGCCAGTGGAGCTTAATTTTGGTAGTCTCAGAGAGCTGTGGGAAATAGAGACTCAAGTCTTAAAGGGTGCACACAAAATCTCACATGCTCTGGGACCCAGAGCAGAAGCAGTAATTTGAAAGGAGCCTGGGTCAGACCTATCTGCTGATCTTGGAGAGTGTTCCAGAGATGCAGGAAGCAACTGGAGCTCACCCTGGGGACAGAGACACTGGTGGCAGCCATCTTGGGAGCTTCATTCTACCACGTGGACACTGGTGCTGGTAAGCACCATTCTGGAATCCTCCCTCTAGCTTATTAGCCTCAGACCCAGCCCCACCTCCACCCACCAGCCCATAGGCACCATTACTGGAAGTCTCAGGCCAAACAACTAGCTGTGTGGGGAAGCAGCCCCACCCACCAGCAGACAGGCTACCTTGAGACCACCTGAGCCCACTGCTACCTCTGGACACGGCCCTGCTCAGAGGGCCCAGGACCAGCCCCACACACTAGGTGCAGGCACTAGACCCAGGACCCTGAGGGTCCTACAGCCAGAAACCCTGGAACCCAGCTCTCCCCACCAGTAGGCAGGCCCCACCCATAGCAACCCTGCTCTAGCCTCAGAACCAGAATCACCCACCCACAGAGAACAGGTCCAGGACAAATACAGCCCCACAGCCTGCCAGCCCAACCACCAGCCAGCCAGCACCAGCCATGGGACTGGCTGGGTCCTGGACGTGCCCACCAACAGGCCAACACAAGCTTTAAGACACCCCAGATGCTGCAGCCACCTGTTTCAGGAACCGGCCCCACAAACCAGTGGTCAGACACAAGCTCTGGGATCCCTAGGCCCTGCAGCCACACCCCAGGACTTGGCTGTGCCCGCTGGTGGGCTGGCATTAGCCCCACTACCTGCCCTCATCCACCAATGGGCGGAAACCAGCCCCAGGATCTCCTGGACCCCAACTTCACCGACCACTAGCCCCAGGGTTCCACCTCATGAACCCACCCTGCCAACTAGCAGCCCACATCCTCCACACAAGGCAGGGCCTGGCAATCAACCAGACCAAGGGTCAACCATGCCTACCAGACCACCCATAATAGTCAGGCCACCACAACAGAAGGACCCACACAGCTTACATAAGGGGCATGCCTAAAGCATACAGCTTTGGTAACCAAGGGGGAATGTGCTGCTGGGTTGCACAGGATGTCTCATACAAAAGGCCACTTCTTCAATGTCAGGAAATGTAACCAACCTACCAGACGCATAGAAAGAAAAACAGCAAAGCAAAATGAGGCAACAGAAGAATGTGTTCAAAATGAATTAACAAGAAGAACAAAGTGAAGTGGAGATAGGCAATATACCTGAGAAAGAGTTTAATGTAATGATCATAAAAATGATCAAATAACTCAGGAGAAGAATGAAGGAACAGAGCTAGAAGTTAAAGGTTTTCAACAAGGATTTAGAAAATATAAAGGAGAACCAAACAGAGATGAAGAATACAATAACTGAAATGAAAAATGCCCTAGAAGGAATCAACAGTAGACTAAATGATACAGAGGAATGGATCAGTGAGCTAGAAGACAAAGTAGTGGAAATCACTGAAGATGAACAGAAAAAAAGAATAAAAAGAAATGAGAATGGTTTAAGAGGCCTTTGAGACAACATCAAGTGCATTAATATTTGCATTATAGGGGTCCCAGAAGAAGAGAGAAAACCATATCATCTCATATCTGTTAGAATGACGATCATCGAAAAGATCACAAACAACGAATGTTGGCAAGGATGTGGAAGAAAGGAAAACCTTGCACACTGTTGGTGGGAATGTTATTTGGTACAGCCACTGTGGAAAACATTATGGAGGTTCCTCAAAACATTAAAAATACAACTACCATATGATCCAACAATTCCACTCTTGATTATATATCCCCATGTGCATAGCAGCATTTTTTACAATCACCAAGATATGGAAGCAACACATATCTTGTGTTGGGTTCCTTAACAGAGAAATGGATAAAGAAGGTATGGTATGCATATACAATGGAATACTACTCAGCTATAAAAAAGAATGAAATTTTGCCATTTGCAACAATGTGGATGGATCTGGAGAGTATTATCCTTAGTGAAATAAGTCAGAGAAAGACAAATACTGGATGTTATTTCTTATGTGTGGAATCTAAAAAATAAAACAAACTAGTGAATAAAACAAAAAAGAAACAGACCCACAAATATAGAGAACAAACCAGTGGTTATCAGTGGGGAGAAGGAAGCGGGGAGGGGCAAGATATGGGCAGGGGATTAAGAGGTACAACTACTTTGTATAAAATAAATAAGCTATAAGGATATATTGTACCAGCCCAGGGAATATAGCCAACATTTTATAATAACTATAAATGGAGTATAATCTTTAAAATTCTTGAATCACTATGTGTACATCTGAAACGAATATAAAATATTGTAAATCAACTATACTTCAGTTAAAAAAAAACTGCACAAGTAGGTACATTGGTATCACAACACATTTTAGATCTCCAGTGTTAACAAAGGGATACTGCTGCTTGCCAAGGTTTCTGATGTTTCCTTCATCTAAAAGCTTTCTCATTCACTCTTCAAAGCATGTATTTCAAACCTCTTCATTACCCTCAAGTGCTACCAATGTCCTCATCATTCCTTCCTCCTCTACAGAGAAAAATAGAAGCCAGTGGAAGGAAACTCAGTTCTTTGCACCTCAGTTCTTTGGAACCATGCTTACCCTTTTTCTTTTCTTCCTCTCACAGTGAAGAGGACTAATGCTTCCCTCCATGCTCTGGATCCATCCACAGCTTCCTCCTTGGGGGCCTCTTTCTGTTTATTCTCTCTCTCTTTTTCTTAATATTATTTTCTCTTGTTCTGTCATTCACCCAAAGAAAACTTAAGCATACTTATATTTCTGTTATATTAAAAAAAATACAGTGGTACATGTCTTTTTTTGAATTATGGTTTTCTCAGGGTATATGCCCAGTAGTGAGATTGCTGGGTCATATGGTAGTTCTATTTTTAGTTTTTTAAGGAAACTCCATACTGTTTTCCATAGTGGTTGTATCAATTTACATTCCCACCAACAGTGCAGGAGTGTTCCCTTTTCACCACACCATCTCCAGCATTTACTGTTTCTAGATTTTTTGATAATGGCCATTCTGACCAGCGTGAGGCAATAACACCTCACTGTAGTTTTGACTTGCATTTCTCTAATAATTAGTGATGTTAAGCATGGTACCTATGAACCTAGTTTCAGGGCAGGAATAAAAATGTAGACATAGAGAATGGACTTGAGGACACGGGGTGGGAGGGGGAAGCTGGGGCGAAGTGAGAGTAGCATCGACATATATACACCAACGAATGTCAAACAGTTAGCTGGTGGGAAGCAGCCGCATAGCACAGGGAGATCAGCTCGGTGCTTTGTGATGACCTAGAGGGGTGGGATAGGGAGGATGGGAGGGAGGCTCAAGAGGGAGCGGATATGGGGATATATGTATGTATGTGGCTGATTCACTTTGGTGTACAACAGAAACTAACAGAGTATTGTGAAGTAATTATACTCCAATAAAGATCTATTAAAAAAAAAAAAGACTACGTCTCCCTCCAAAGCTGCCTTGTCTCTCATTTATCTTCATTTATTCAACAAATAAGTACATACTACACAGTTCTCTGAGTTGTCCACTTATTTTGTTTCCACTTCCTCACCTCCTATTTACCTCTCAACCTATGTCAGGTATCTACCACCAGTTCACTAAAATAGCTCGGACTATTATGACCAATGACCTCTATTTTGGTAAATCCAATAGTCACGTGCAGGTCTTATTTGACGTCTCTGCAGCACGTAACACTGTTGGGTGCTCCCTTTTATGTGAAACTCTATCTTTTCTTGATGTAGGCGGTGCCACATTTTCCTCATGATCTTGGCTACTTTTTCTCAGATGGGATATGCAAAAAATGGACCTTTTCTATTCATTGCTTAAATGTTCATACTCTCTACCCTCTACTCTTTTAGTCTACAAATTCTCTCCCTAAATAACTGCATTCATGCTCATGACTGCAATTTCCACACTAGTTGAGTGTCCTCCTGAGTTCCAGAAAAGTTATGCAATTGCAAAGACATTTATCCATTTAAATATCTCGAGCTCCACTGGTACAAAAATGAACCAATAACCAATCCCACAAATGTGTTCCTCTTTCTGTATTTCCCATCCCCATGAAAAGCAGCAAAATCCTGCCAACTAAAACCCTCGTACATCTCCCATCCCAGGAAAAAGCTGCAAAATTCCCTCTAGCTGATCATGCCAAAAACCTGTATGTTGTTTATAACCTTCTTCTTCCTCATCTGGTTGGTTCCACCGCCTCAAATTTTTGCAAAGCTGGCACTTCCATTGGTCTTCGCTGCTAAATTCAAAATGCCATTATCCTCTTGTGTGTTCACTCTAACAGCTTCCCACATGGTTTCCTCATTTCTGCTGCCACTCCAACTACCACCCATTCTATTCTCACACTGCAGCCTGAGTGATCTTTCAAAAGCATAGGTCTAAATACATTACTCTCTTGTTTAAAATCTCTCAACAGCTAATCATTTCTTCCGAATAAAGTCTAAAACAACAGAAGAGCTTAAAAGAACTGAATAATTTACACAGGTAAATGCTTTTCCTATTGCAACTGTGCAAGCAATTTTTAGGAGATATTTAAAAACATAAAGCTCTAAATCCTATAATCTGCTCCAAAATAATAATAATAATTAACATTCTATAGCACTCCTATTTATAAAACACTTTCACATATGTTATTTCATTTGGTACTTTTGAAAGCACTTGAGAAGGATCATTGTCCCCACTTTATGGATAAGGAAATGGAAAAGTTAAGTGGCTTACCCAAGGTCAATTAGCCACTAAGTGACATGATCGTTACTCAAATTCAAGTAAACCTAAATCACTTTATAGAAGAGACTTTAAAGCATCTTTAAAGCATCTTTTAAAGCATCTTTTAAAGCATCTTTTTGGAGCTTCAGTAAACTGTTTGGAATGAGATTGAAGCCAGTGCCATGTTGAATTGTGACAGATGGTGAATAAATAGTTACATAGATACATATACAAAGAGATCTCAGTTCAGAATTAAAAATGATATTTAAAGGGACTTCCCTGGCAGTCCAGTGGTTAAGCCTCCACTCTTCCACTGCAGGGGGTGCAGGTTTGATACCTGGTTGGGGAACTAAGATCCCATATGCTGCATGTGGGCACAGCCAAAAAAATAATAAAAATAAAAAATTTTTAAATTTTAGAATATAATACTCAAAAACAGGAATCTAATCAATAGTACTTTAAAAGGATTATGGAGGCTAACTGAGTCGGATTTAACCCTGGGGTGAAAGGACAGTTCAACATATCCAAATCAATTAATGTGATACACCACAGTGACAGAATAAAAGAGTAAAACCATATGATCATCTCAATAGATGCAGGAAAAGCATTTTACATCCATTCATGTTAAAAAAAAAAACCCTCAACAAAATAGGTATAGAAGGAACATGATAAAGGCCATATATGAAAAGTTCATAGCTAACATCATAATCAGTGAGGAAAACTGAAAGCTTTTCCTCTATGATCTGGTACAAGGCAAGGATGCCCTCTCACACAACTTCTATTCAATATAGTGTTGGAAATCCTAGTGAGAGCATTTAGATAAGAAAAAATAAATTAAAGGCATACAAATCAGAGAGTAAGAGGTAAAATTATCTCTGTTGGCAGATGACATGATTATGTATGTAGAAAACCCTTAAGACTCAACAACAACAAAAACTGTTATAACTAACAAACTAATTCAGTAAAGTTACAGGATATAATAATAACATTCAAAAATCAGTGGTATATCTATACACTAACAACAAACTATCAAAGAAAACATTGTTTTTATACCATATGCAAGAGCAACAAAAAGAACAAAAAACTTGGGAAATAATTCATCCAGAGAGGTGAAAGACATAGATGAAAGAAATTAAAGAGACACAGATATACAGAAAGGCATCCTTTGTTTATGGATTGAAAGAATTAGTATTGTTAAAAGATCTAAACTACTGAAAATGATCTACAGATTCAGTGCAAAATTTATTAAAATCTCAATTACATCCTTTTTAGAAATAGAAAAAACAATCCTAAAATTCATATGAAAACACAAAAGACTCCCTACAGTCAAAGCAATCTTTAACAAGAGTGAAAAAGCTGGAGTATTACATTTCCTGATTTTAAAATACATTACAAAGCTACAGAAATCAAAACAATATGGAACTGGCATATGGCATAAAGACAGACATATAGATAAACAGAACAAAACAGAGAGCTCAGAAATAAATCTACACCATTAAGGTCAACTGGCCAAGAAAGCAAAATGGGGAAAGGATAGTCTCTTCAGTAAATGGTTTCAGAAAAACTGGATATCCATACACAGAAGAATGAAATTGGACACTTATCTCATACCATATTCAAAAATCAACTAAAATGAATTAAACACTTAAACATAAGGCATAAAATGGTAAAACTCCTAGAAGAAAATATAGAAAAAAAGCTTCTTGACATTTGTCTTAGCAACAGTTTTTTGGATATGACACAAAAAATACATGTGGCCAAAAAATAAATGTGGCCTTGGGAGAGGCCACAACAGTGAGAGGCCCGCGTACCACAGGAAAAAAAAAAAAAAAAATGGGCAAAAGACCTGAATAGACAACTCTCCCAAGAAGACATACAAATGGCCAACAGGTATATGAAAATGTGTTCAACGTCACTAATCATTAGGGAAATGCAACTCAAAACCACAATGCAATATTACCTCACATCTGTTAGAATGGCTATTATCAAAAAAAAAAAAAAGATAATAAATATTAGCAAGAATTTGGAGAAAAGGGAACCCTTGTGCACTATTGGTGGGAAGGTAAATTGGCACAGCCATTATGGAAAACAGTATGGAGATTCCTCAAATATTAAAAGTAGAACTATGACCTAGCAATCTCACTTCTGGGTATACATCCAAAGGAAACAAAATCAGTATTTCAAAGAGATATCTGCACACCCATGTTCCTTGCAGGATTATCCACAAAAGCCAAGATATGGAAACAACCTAAATGTCCATCAACAGGTTAATGCATAAAAAAATGATACACATGCATACAGTGGAATATTATGCAGCCATGGGAAAGAAGGAAATCCTGCCATTTGTGATTACATAGATGAACCTGGAATATGGTAAGTTAAGTGAAATAAGCAAGACACAAAAAGACAAATGATCTCACTTATATGTGGAATCAAAAACAGTCAAACTCATAAAAGCAGAGAGTAGAATGGAGGTTGCCAGGGGTGGGGGAAGGGGAAATAGGGAAATGTCAGTCAAAGGGCACAAAGTTTCAATAATGCAAAATGATTAAATTCTGGAGATGGGCACTATAGATAACAATACTGTATTGGGTACTTGAAATCTGCTAAGAGGGTAGCTCTTTGTTGTCACCACCAAAAAAAAAAGAAAGAAAGAAAGAAAGAAAAAGAAAAAGAAAGGAAGAAAGGAATGAAGGCAGGAAGGAGAGAAAATACCATGTTGAGATGATGGAAATGTTAATAGCTTGATTGTGGTGATCATTTCACAACATATACTTATATCAAAACATCAAGTTGCAATCCTTTAATGTATACAGTTTCTATTTGTCAATTATACCTCAGTAAAACTGGGGTGAATAAAGAAGATATCTGATATTTAGAAGAAATATTATCCCCAGAAGAAGAGTTATTTTCTAGTTTCATTTTATTTCATCAAAGACTAGGTCTAATACTAAATTTTATGCATGCTAAAGATATCAGAAAATATGGAAATTTAACTAGTTGAGTCTTTATCTTATTTTATTTCAACACTAGAGTTGACTTTCAGAGCTAAATTTTTTTAAAAGCAGTTCCTGCTATAAAATGACCCAGTTGCCACTGAATACAAGTTTTGTTAGCCTGAAGTGAAAGTTGGGTGAAGGGGAGCTGAATAGATTCAGGAGGAGATTCAGCATTGTCATTGGAAGATATGAGCACTGCACCACAACTGCACATGGGGCATTCTGCCAAGAACAAAATAAATACCCACCATCAAGACCAACTGACAAAGGGAGTCATGGGAGCATGTGTGAAATAAAAGACAGAGAACAGAGCCCATTCAGGTCAACAAGGCCTCATGAAAGACCAGATGAGGGAGGAGATAGAAGCCAGCCAAGTGGATATGCCTGTCTAGATAACAGCAAATCAAAGAACCCACTAAAATTCGCTATGAACAAAAGGTGGTTCTCACAGGCCAACCCTCCAAGTGATTGAAATGCAAATGCTTTCCATGAAAGCAGTTTTTCCCAAGCAGAGAGAAAATCCAAAATGAAACTTTTCATAATATCACCATTTTTAGAGATAAAAGTGAACCTGAAACTCATTTTGGCTTAAGGAGAAATTGCTTAATACTCTGGATTAAATCCCTGGATTTAGTGAAAACATTTGAAAAGAAAAAGTCACAATGATAGTTGCTGCCCTTTTCCCAATAATTAAATAAGAACAAATACAAGCACAAATAATAATAATAATAATAAAAACAAAGAAAACCTTCCTGGGATGAAGAACCACATTATAACTATACAATCATCCAGAACCAGATTCCCCACTGAAGTTAGGTGTGGATAATGGAACAATTCAAAGACCATCCAATTTTGAAGGAAAGATTTTATGCCCACTTTGAAATAATAAAATAAATAAAACCATGGTATAAAATAAATTTTTGTAAAGCTCTTCTTTATTTCATAGCTGTTGGCATAAAGAGTTACTCTTATTTTGCTAGACACTTTATTAAGAAAAGACTAGAAAATATATCAAGCACTAGTAGCTATAATAACCAATTTCCTTTGAAGCAAAAGGTTAAGAATAATAATAAATAAACAAAAATGAGTTGGCTAGACAATTGTCAAAAATCATAGCAGATATCAAGAAAAATTTCTCCTGATTACCTCAAGACACATTTAAGTCTGTCTTGATGTTCCCTAGAACACACTACACGACGTAAATTTTCTGACCATGTGCATTTACAAACATTTTCCAAAATGTCTATGGGATTTATCCTAGCAGCTGGGATATGAGACCACTTTGAATTTTGTTTTTGTTTTTTTCCTGATAAAAGTTAATTTTTTAATGCAGTAAGAACTGTCAAGTATGAAAGAAAAAGATCAAGTTAGCCATGGCAGGGTTTTCTTTGCTTAAAATGAAGCATAAACACTCATACCTAACCCACAATATATCCACAGTACTGGCTCCTAGGAGCACATTCTCTTCCTACCTCCAGAGTAAGCATGCTCGATGAGGCACTGGTGTTTAATTAAGCACAATTTTTAAAAGCTGGATCAGGCCCCACTAGACTTATAAATGCAATATACTCAGCATCATAAAGTTTGCTAATAATACACATCCATAAGGTAAAAGCCCTATTATAGCAGGGTATTCGGTTAGCTGGAATGCAATTTATGAAAAAATCTCCTGTATATTCTCACTGATATGCAATAATGCATTTCAATTCCATCCTGACACAAAATCTCTCAGGTTCCTTTATGTTCTTTTAAATAAGTGTCATAAAACATTAATAGAAGTGCCCTCCTAGGTCTCTATTCAAATGTTCCTTGATTTGTCGATTTCATTAACAAAATCAAGAAAAAAATTTTTGCCAGTGTTACCAAGCAGGACAAAGATGTTAACTCTTGTTTTGTGAAAATGTGCATAACGGTATTTAAAAACAACTTTGTTTGGGAGCTTTGTCAAAATCAGAAATGATCTCTTCTCAGGACTAGGACTATCTAATTGTCTTTTTAATAAGCAATAAGATGGATGTTTCAGCACACCTGGAGACAGAAACCAGTCAAAGGAATATTCTACTCTTCCCTTTATTCCTTCCCCTAAGGCAATGCTTTTAAAAGATTCAATTACAATATACTTCACATTGCATTTCAGCCCTCTGCTGAAGAGGGAAAGTTCTGAGCTGGCATGGCCCCTTGGTCTTACAGGTAAAGAGAGAACTGCCTACAACCTACAACTTCATTTGAAGGTCAAAGACGGGACTTGAAAGGCAGGAATATTCTGATCACTTTATTACATACTCTGGAGCAGAACTAGGAACAGTGATAATAACCAATCATAACCCACTTCCTCACTGAGGCAGTTTCAGGGGACAAGTCTCCCTTCTTTCCAATAGCAATATTTAACAGCAACAAAGCCTAGTTTCCCAAAGAACGTTTCCCATAGGAATTCAATAAGCATTACGTGTTCTATTTGCTACAATATATGTTGTTTTCTGGGAAAAGTACACACAGATAAAAGCTTGATTGTAAATTTTGTTTATGAACAATAAATATTTGATCCCATGATGCTACTTTTTCCAGCTTTGGTGAATCTGGGAAGATTTGAGGCCAGTAAAGGACGGTTGAGTACAGGCCCCTAAGAATGATGCTAAATAGACCACTGAAGAGAAATTTTAATGTCTAACAGAAAAAAATTCAAGTTTTCACCCATTTATTGACACTAATTCACCCTCATCAGACAGGAATAGCAGCATGTTAAAGAAAAAAATTGAACTATAGAAATACTGGAAAGCAACTTCTTTATTCTGAAGTCCCAAACAACTGTGATGACTGAGACAGACTGTTACACACCTCAGAGAACCTTGTATTTTAATAATATGGGATAATATTTCTAATTAAAATACATATCACTTATCAGCATTGTCTACCCACAAAGTATTTATACAAGGTGTCTACCTAAAACAAAACATTTTATATATGGTTAAAAACAGCTTTGTGGCCTTAACTCTTACACTGTAAAAACTCTAAACAGTTTATACTGTTTATTAACACATTTTATATATCAAGAAATTGCCATCAGAATGAGGTATATACTATAGTATTTCCATTGTGTAAATAGCGGAAATAGAGCCTGAGAAAGAATTTCTTAGGATCACACAATAGGTTCACAACTTGAATTGGGTATTTCTGTCTCCAAATCCTATGCCTTTCCATTATTACCTTATTTACATGCAATTAAATGAAATATTATGGTTTATATGAGATACATGCTTTATATACATTTAAGCTACAGGATTCAATTCCTATCTTCAAATAACTTACATTTGTATAGTAGTCAATCAGTTAAAAATATTTATTGCGTGCATACTACATGACATGCAATATTTTAGACTATAACAATGAACATTTAGAATCCCTTCTCTCAGGTATCATGCTACCTGATTTTAAACTATACCACAAAGCTACAATAATCAAAGCAGTATGATACTGGCATAAAAACAGACACATAGACCAATAGAACAGAATAGAGAGCCCAGAAATAAACCCACATGCATATGGTCAATTAATCTATGACAAAGGAGGCAAGAATATATAATAAGGAAAACACAGCTTCTTCAATATATGGTATTGGGAAAACTGGACAGCTAGATGCACAAGAATGCAACTGGACTACTTTCTAACACCATATACAAAAATAAATTAAACATAGATTAAAGACTTAAATGTAAGACCTGAAATCATAAAATTCCTAGAAGAAAACATAGGCAGTATACTCTCTGACATTGGTCTTAACAATATTTTTTTGGATCTGTCTCCTAATGCAAATGAAACAAAAGCAAAAAATTTTTAATGGGACTACATCAAACCAAAAAGCTTTTGCACAGTGAAAGAAACCATCAACAAAACAAAAAAGCAGGCTACTAAATATGGGAGACTGTATTTGCAAATATACCCAATAAGGCATTAATATCCAAAATATACAAAGAACTCATAAAACTCAACATCAAAAAATGAACAACCCAATTTTAAAATAGGCAAAGAGTCTGAATAGACATTTTTCCGATAAAGACATACAGATGACCAACAGAGACATGAAAAGATGCTCAACATCACTAATCATTAGGGAAATGCACATCAAAACCACAGTGAGATATCACCTCACACCTGTCAGAATAGCTAAATCAAAAAGACAAGTACCTAGTGTTGGCAAATGTGTGGAGTAAAGGGAACCCTTGTACACATTTACTGGGATTATAAATTGGTGCAGTCACTATGGAAAACAGTATGGAGGTTCCTCAAAAAGTTAAAAATAGAACTATCATCTGATCTAGCAATTCCACTTCTGGTTATCTACCCAAAGAAACCAAAAACACTAATTTGAAAAGACATGCATGCCAATGTTCATAGCAGCATTATTTATAATTGCCAAGATATGGAAGCAACCTAAATGTTGCTTATTGAATGGATAAGGAAGATGTATGTATATATACAAAGTGTGTATATATATGTACACACAATGGAATATTATTCAGCCATAAAAAAATGAAACTTGCCATTTGCAACAGCATGGATGGATCTAGAGGGTATTATGCGAAGTGAAAAAAGTCAGACAAAGAATGAAATAAGTCAGAGAAAGACAAATACCATGTGAACTCAAATGGAGAATCTAAAAAACAAATCAAACAAGCAAAGCAAAATGAAAACAGACTCATAGATACAAAGAACAAATGGATGGTTACGAAGAAGGGGGCAGCAAAATAGGTGAAGGTGATTAAAAGGTACAAAACCCAGTTACAAAATAAATAAGCCAGGGGGATGTAACATATAGCATAAGGAATGTTTATGGTCGATAACATCATCATAACTTTGTAAGGGGACTAATGGTTACTAGATTTCTCATGGTTATCATTTCATAATATATGCAAATGTCAAATCACTCTGTAGTACACCTAGAACTAACATAATATTGTACATTTCAACTTAAAAAAAAGAATCCTTCCTCTTATTGAGCTGACATTTTAGAAATTGAGGAGCAAAAAGTAAACACAATATGATAATTTCAGGTACTCATAACTGCTGAGAAGAAGATGCATTAGTGTAACGTTACAGAAAGTGACCAGTAAGGGAGGCTGTTTTGGATTGGATGGTCAGAGAAGACCTCTTTGAAGAAATGGCGTTTGAGATGATAATCTGTTTGAAGAGAAGGGAGTAGTCATGTTTTGATCCGAAGGAAAGATCAATCCAAGCAGAAGGATAGCAAGTGCTAAGGTTCTCATCTGTGTGAATTCATAGGACAGAAAGAAATCCAGAGTAACTGGGGCCTAGTGAGAAAGGAGAGAGTACTAAAAAAATGAGGTTGAAGAGATGGACAGGAGTGGAATGACAAGGGGACTAAAACTGCGACTTACCAAAGTAAAGCTTTATTTCTTACACACCTTACATTCCAATAAGAATGGGTGGTTTGCTCCATGGAGACACTGAAGAACCCATCCTCCTTTCATCTTGCAGCAATACCACCCTTAACACATGGTCTCCAACTCTGCCACCCAGCAGGGAGAGAGAGTAGAGGATCCCACATGGGATCCTCTTACCAAAGGGGAAACGTGGCGGGGGGATAAATTAGGAGTTTGGGATTAACATATACACACTACTATATATATTGATTAATAAAACAGACAACCAACAAGGACCTACTGTATAGCACAGGGACCTATATGCAATATTTTGTAATAACCTATAAGGGAAAAGAATCTGAAAAAGAATATATATATACATATATGGCACTGAATCACTTTGCTGTACACTTGAAACTAACACAAGATTGTAAATCAACTATACTTCAAATTTAAAAAAAAAAGAACTGTGAGAAAAAAATTTCGGTTCTTTATTTTAAAAAAAAGCAACTAGGATATTGGTGAGTGCTAGGATTCTCTGGCACTGGCTTTTTTCATGTACAATGTAAAGTCTGGAAGGTTTTCAGCAGAATGGTTACAGGAGGCTATTGTAGAAATGAGGACAAGAATTATGGTTATTTGGACTGGCTATGTCAAGGAAAATAAAGAGAAGAGGTCAGATTTCAAATATAGTTATTTTAGAAGGGGGGGGGCGTGTAGCTTACTGACACACTGGTTGCAAATATGAAAGAAAGAAAAGAGCCAAGAATGACTTCTTGATTTTTTTTTTTTTTATTGAGCAGTTTGCATAATCAGAGATATAATGGCTTGGAAGAAATTAGATTTGGGATTGAGGTGAGAGACTAGAGCATCTATACTTCTATTTAGACACATTAAGTTTGAAATACCTATTAGATCTCCAAATGGAGATCTCAAATAAGAGGCTGTATATGTGACTATGGAGCTAAGGAGAGTAACTCAGTTTGGAGATACAAATTTGAGATCATCAGTGAATAGATGGAATACAAAACTGAGAAATGTCATTGTCTGACACTTGCAAGGAACTAGAGAGACAGTGTTTAAACACAAATATATTTTTAGTGATTATATACGAAAGACACAAAAATTTAGGTAAAAAACTTTCACTTTTAAAGAAAACTATATTTTGGAAAGTAACAAATTAATAGAATCATACAATGAATTTACATCAGGATATGGATATAACTTTTTGTTTGCAAATAATGCAAACGTGGTGCTTCCGGCCATAATAATAAGATACAATAGTTTTTCTGTAAATCTTCTTAAATAGGAATAGATGGCACTATACAGGAGTATGATGTATTTTCTGATTTTAGCTCTTACAAAAACTGAAAGCCATGGCTCAAAATTTAAACTGACTTATAGAGAAAATCAAGTTACTTTTATATTATCCACTACAGCCTAAAAATATCAGGTACCAGTAGAACTAAACCCAATCACAGTTGAAGGATTATTTGAGCTTCACAAGGTTTATTCTAATTTGGAAACTTGATTATAAAAGTGCTCCTTCAAATAAAATGTTTCAGATTTTATTCTTAGTTCAAAACAGCCCACAGCCACATATATAAAAATTTTTTATTCAATGCATGAATAAAAGTTTAAAAGCTTCAGTACCTGACCTTTTTCTTAAAAAAAAAAAAAAAAAAAACTGCGTCAAAATATTTTCAGAGTATCTTTCTAGCTTGAATTCAATACAGCACAAAAATGTTCACCATCACGTGGGCTGTTTTTTGCAGTCCCAATTTGGTTCTTCCCATGTCCTGGGCTTACACTTCATCTTATTACCAGGGTTCACTTGAATTCTTTGAGGAGTAGGATGACTTTGCTTTTGTTTCTTTGCTAGGAATTACTTAATCCTTAAAGTCTTGTGGGAGGATAAGGCAAAGGCGAAAACCTTTGCACATTTAGTGTGCCCACTAAAATGGGGAGGAAGAAAAAGAGGGCTTATTTATATTTTAGATATTGCAGATTTTTTTTCTGCAAGGGACTAAGGAGTTCATTTTACCTGAGTTAACAGATCAACCAAGCAGCTAGTCAAGTAACCGATCTTAATGATTTGTCTTAAAGAGACAAATTTTTAAAGTAAGCAGTTGGTCAATACAATCATTGTTTAGAAAAACAAAAGAACATTACCAAAGCTTTAGGTAAAATGAAAGTGAAAATGATGTAAATTGCACCCATATTAAAGACAAGTTATTGAAAAATATAAAATTCTTCCCTCAGAGTTTAAATTGTGTTATTAATAATTTCTAATAACCTTCTTCTTGGTGCATATATACACTACCTTTCATTAAAATCCCAGTGAGGGGTCTTTATAGCACTACTGATCTCTTCTCCAGTGACTACTAAAGAATCTGTATCTGGAGTGGAAACAAGAGCACTGGATCACACAAACAACTAGAAATCTCCAAATTCCCCATGCACCAGCATACAAACAAATGCTGCCTGGAACACCATATTCAAGAGCAAGTTAATTAATATCAGCCTCTTAGTCAAGAAGCTTACATGTCAATCTCACTGTTTCTTCAACCAAGGAAAAAAATGAATTCATTATAACATGATATCTAATTCCATCTCTCACCATTAAACCAAGACCCCAATAAACAAGAAACAGTTTTAAGGATATAATCCTCAGCATGGTAATCACAGCTCTCCTTGATATATACCATAAATCTCCACTAATCCTGTACAAATCTCCTATGTGTACTTTGTATCAAACTGTACAAGTCTGTGTTTCTCCAACCTATGCCTCTGTCTGCCATCATATTCCATTCAGTATCTATTTTCCAAACACTATACATAACAAAGCCTATTTCTTAGGATATTTCTTCCTTATAAATATCAATGACTTTCTTATATGTTTTGCTTTGAGCAAGCACTCAGACACACAATGACACACCACACCACACCTTCAAATTTCCACTGCGCTGCCACACCTCTGCAGAGCACTTATCACATCCTAATTATGTAGTTATTCTGTGTTCATTTTATTCATCCTGAGTAAGCAAGAAGCTTCTTGAAGGCTAGCGCAATGCCTTGCTCAGAGGGTAAAGTAGTACTTGAGGATACACTGGAATAGGGGTCAGAAGACTTGAGTTTGAAACCCATGTACCAACAGCATAACCTCTTTCTCTCTCTAAACTTCCCTTTATTCATCTGTAAAATTAATGTATCAAAATTACAATGCAGTATGATTATGAGGTTTAAACTGGTAATGTATGAGAAATCTTCTATAATATAAAGCAGATATAAACATAAATAATTATTATTTTTCATCATCTAGAACATACCTATTTTATGGTAAATGTACAAAAGACATTTTTAGGGCTTCCCTGGTGGCGCAGTGGTTGAGAGCCCGCCTGCTGATGCAGGGGACACGATTTTGTGCCCCGGTCCGGGAAGATCCCACATGCCGCAGGGCGGCTGGGCCTGTGAGCCATGGCCGCTGAACCTGCCAGTCCAGAGCCTGTACTCCGCAACGGGAGAGGCCACAACAGTGAGAGGCCCACATACCGCAAAAAAAAAAAAAAAGACATTTTTATAATTTTATCATACTGAGGAAAGGAAGACATGAAATACTATAAAACAATAGTACAGAGCTTCCCTGGTGGTGCAGTGGTTAAGAATCTACCTGTCAATGCAGGGGACATGGGTTCAAGCCCTGGTCCGGGAAGATCCCACATGCCGCAGAGCAAATAAGCCCACGTACCACACAACTACTGAGCCTGCACTCTAGAGACCATGAGCCACGACTACAGAAGCCTGCACACCTAGAGCCCGTGCTCCACGACAAGAGAAGCCACCGCAATAAGAAACCCACACACCACAACGAAGAGTAGCCCCTGCTCGCCACAACTAGAGAAAGCCTGCACACAGCAACAAAGACCCAACACAGCCAAAATAAATAAATAAATAATTTTTTTAAAAAAGAAGAAAAAAAACCAGTAGTACATTTATAGCAAGTCCAGATCCAGTTGGAGATCAGGCAAAGACCTCAAATATACATATGTTGATGTCAATCAACTCAATACTGCTATATCCACTTGCCCAATCTATCTGGTTGTCAGAATGGTGTAAAAGGACTCCCTGGGACTGGGAAGAGTTAGAGATCATTCTCCTGATGTGGTGGAGGCTCAAATAAATTAGCACAAGCCCCTAGAAATTAAGATGGCTTGCTGCCTTTATTGCTCTGCAGTGCACTTGTCACCAACTAGGAAGGTCCAGTCCATTTAAAAGCGGTGGAAGTCTCTGATCAAGGAAAGAAACTAAAGAAAATATGAACTCAGAAGAATGTTTACATAGAGCAAATACCTTGGTATTTACTATATTATGGCATAATATAATAATTGACGTTCATAGTAATGATCCTGAACCATCAGTAGTTTTAAGTATGCTCTGTATTCTTTATTTAATTAGGCAGAGATGCTTGTAGTACTTGACAGAAATATTTCATACAAAATTATATAAAAATGAAGACATTTCAGTGCTTTCATATTCCAGAAAACTCACTCTTGTGAAAGCAATCATTTGCAACACTAACAGATAAATGAAATGTTGCACTAATTATATAAAGCATTTTATGTAATACAATGTAAATGTCCTAGGAGAAATGGTTCAAAAACTGCTGAGGTTGTCAGGGAAGATTTCAAAAAGCTGGTAGTGCCTGCATTCTCCTTGGACTAGTTGGGAATAAGTAGGTGAGGAGATGGAATTTCCAGACAAAGAAACACCATTATTAATGATGTGTAAGAATGAACATATATGCCATGCTCATGAAACCATAAAGAGACCAGGCTGGAGGAAGTGAATTTGAGAGCTAACAACGTAGCCAGAATGTAAAAAGAGACAAAAGCCACGCAGAGAAATTTGGTTCTAACAGAACATGAAATAGGGTCATTGAAAGTTTCTGAGCTAGAAGCAGTAAGCAAGCCTGTTTTTGTCTGTTGGTTGTTTGCTTGTTTGTTTCATCAACTTGTTTTTAAGAAAATAGTGAATTAGTAGGATTGGAGACGAGGAAACTAGTCAAGTCCTTGGTGTCCGTCAGCTATCAAGTTCTGGGACAAGACTGGAAAATGATCTTTCCTTCCTTCCTTTAAGTATGAGCCAATTCCTGAAGCAGTCTTACATGGAGACTTTTATCAACTAGACAGCATTAAAATTTATATGAAGGAACAAAAGTTAATTATTGAGAAAAAAATTTTTGAGTTATTTCTAGCATGAGCAAAGTTATTGCTTTTCAGGGTATTTGAGAAATGCAAGGAAATTTTTGAGTTTCTATGAAATTATTTATTGGTTATAGATTTTTTATCACACCACTGATCTGAGACTAAATTTTAAGACTTTTTGAGTATTGCACAATAGCACTTAAATACCAACTTCCAGAACAAAGACTAGCATATCACATTAAACTTTGATAAGCCTCCTAGAAATAATCCTAACAGAAAATTATTTTCTGAAGAAAGGAAAATGTTTTTATCTGAGATATGCTGACAAAGAAAATCTTCATATTGGATGTTTTTTCTGTAAGTCAAGAAAGCAAAATTTAATAAATAGTATTGCTATTGTATCCACGTAGACAAAACACAAACATACTGACAACTTCCTTTGTGGCCAGTAAAATAGCTAGTGAGAAGGTGACCCATTTAAACTACAGCCCACACCAATGTCCCTGTTTAATGAAGATGTGCAATATTTTATATGTATCTACTTCATAAGAATACTATTAAGTTCTTAGAAAAACAAAGAAAGTTTTTATATTAAGTGCATAAGGCTATATAATGTCATTTTCCTAGCAAAGTTGGTTTTACACTTGTAGAGTTTTATTAACAGTTTCAGATGAGAGAGTTAAAGACAACCCTCTGAACAGAATTGTCATCTTTTTTTCCCTCACTTGGCTATCTGCTTACACATAGATAAAATATCAAAAGATCCCTGACCTTGGCCTAATTGCAGGAGAAAAAGTGACTGAAGCAAGAAAATACTAAAGACTGACTGTTTTCTGTGAGTGCCTTATGTGAAAACCCTAATGTGCAAAGGTCCAGCCTCTGAACTTCCCACAGCCCTTGCTCCTCTGGGTGACAGATCAGGTTCTCTGCACATCAATAGATGGGGAATGGTAGGAGGTGCCCTTAAGAGAACATGTCCTCAAAGCATTCAAGTATCTAAATACTTCTCAAAATCATCATTTGTAAACTATAATTCCCTCAGCAGAAATCACTGGCCATCTGCTGGGTTTAATGAGCTACCAATAAAAACTATTTTGATCTTAATTGGACCTCAATTGAACATTTCTTAGGAACAAACAAATTACAAGTTTCTCTAAATGCCAATTTTCTCTATTCTTTCCTTTTCAGTGACTGTTCATTAAACCTCAGATACTGATAACTCAGATCAGTAATACATAATAGGCTTCCTAATTTCCCTAATTCTCTGATTTTTCATTTCTCCCATATATTTGATTGCTGGCAAATTCAGGAATTTTCTGAAATCTGCTGGACAAATTGAATAAAATTCCTTGAAGGTGCTTCCCACCCCCACCAAAAAGAAAAATAAATCTTTGTCTTTTTCCTCACAATAAAGAAAACATAAAAAAGGAAAGATGTTTCATCTCTTTTTTCTAAGGAAAGGATATTAGAAAATAAACTGGAGTAGAATTTCTTTATTTATGCTAATAATATTATCATCACAATCTCCCCTGTTTTGAGGAAAACAAAAAGGCTTATCTGTCCACTCAATTTAATTTGTCAAATATTCATGAACTGCCTTTAGAGAAAATACATTCTGCCAAACACTGTGGGAGATTTAGAAAACAGTGACGTACATTTCTGTCCTAATTCTAGAAATAAGACATGCTTACAAAAAATTTATTTCAAGGCTGAATATATCAAGAAAGGCAGTAAGAAAGAGTCACATGGATGGTTCAAAAGGAAAAAGACGTCACCTCCTAAGAATTGGATAAACTGGGACATTGGAATTGACATATACACACTACTATATATGAAATAGATAACTAACAGGACCTAATGTATGGCACAGGGAACTCAACTAATATTCTGTAATGACCTATATGGGAATAGAATCTAAAAAAGAGTGAATATATGTATATGTATAACTGATTCACTTTGCTGTTAACTGATTCACTTTGCTGTACAGCAGAAACTAATACAACATTGTAAGTTAACTATACTCCAGTAAAAATTAATTAAAAAAAAAAACAGGGGGACCTTCAAGATGGCAGAGTAAGACCTTCCTCTGGCAGAGATCACCTTCCTCTGCACAAATACATCTACATGTGGAACAACTCCTACAGAACACCTACTGAACACTGGCAGAAGACCTCAGACTTCCCAAAAGGCAAGAAAATCCCCACATACCTGGGTAGGGCAAAAGAAAAAACAGAGACAAAAGAATAGGGACGGGACCTGCACCAGTGGGAGGGAGCTGTGAAGGAGGAAAAGCTTCCACACACTAGGGAAGCCCCTTCACTGGTAGACATGGGGAAGCTTCGGAGCCACAGAGGAGAGCGCAGCAACAGGGGTGCAGAGGGCAAAGTGGAGAGATTCCCGCACAGAGGATCGCTGCCAACCAGCACTCATCAGCCTGAGAGGATTGTCTGCTCACCCACCAGGGCGGGTGGGGGCTGGGAGCTGAGGCTCAGGCTTCAGAGGTCAGATCCCCGGGAGAGGACTGGGGTTGGCTGCGTGAACACAGCCTGAAGCGGGTTAGCGTGCCACAACTAGCAGGGAGAGAGTCAGGGAAAATGTCTGGACCTGCCTAATAGGCAACAGACCATTATTTTAGGGTGCATGAGGAGAGGGGATTCCTTTCCCATGTGCCCACAGAAGGCAGAGCACCGCCTAAGTGAGTCCAGAGACAGGTGCAAGCTGCGGCTATCAGCTCAGACCCCAGAGAAGAGGATGAAATGCTAATGCTGCTGCCGCTGCCACCAACAGTCCTGTGTGCAAGCACAGGTCACTACCCACAGCCCCCAAGGGAACCTGTGTAACACACCACTTCCAGGGTCCCAAACTCCAGGGACAAGTTCCCCAGGAGAACACACAGTGTGCCACAGGTTGTTGCACTGTCACGCTGGCCTCTGCCACCGCAGGCTCGCCCTGCATTCCAATTATGACTACCATACCCTTCCCTCTCCCCAGCCTGAGAGAGCAACAGAGCCCTAATCAGCCTCTGCTTTAACCACCTTCTGTCTCAATGGGGAACAGACACCTGAGGGCAATCTACACACAGAGGCGGGGCCAAAACCAAAGCTGAACTTCAGGAGCTGTGAGAACAAAGAAGAGAAAGAGAACTCTGTGCAGCCCCAGCAGCAGCTGATTAAATCCCCACAATCAACTTGAGGTACCCTGTACCTGTGGAATAATGGAATAGACAACAAATCACCAAAAATTGAGGTGGTGGACTTTGGGAGCAATTGTAGATTTGGGGTTTGCTGTCTGCAGCTGATTTGTTTCTGACTTTTATATTTATCTTAGTTTAGTTTTTAGTGCTTATTATCATTGGTGGATTTGTTAACTGGTTTGGTTGCTCTCTTTTATTTATTCTTTTCTCTTCCTTGTTCTTCTTCCTTTTCTTCTGAGCCGTGTGGGTGACAGGGTCTTGGTGTTCTGGCCGGGTGTCAGGTCTGAGCCTCCAAGGTGGGAGAGCCAAGTCCAGGACATTGGACCACCAGAGACCTCGCGGCCCCATGTAATATCAATCAGCGAGAGCTCTCCCAGAGATCTCCGTCTCAACACTAAGACCCAGCTCCACCCAATGGCCAGCAAGCTCCAGTGCTGGATGCCCCATGCCAAACAACTAGCAAGACAGGAACACAACCCCACCTGTTAGCAGACAGACTGCCTAAAGTCATACTAACTTTACAGACACTCCAAAACACACCATTGGATATGGCCATGCCCACCAGAAGGACAAGATAGAGCCCCACCAACCAGAACAGAGGCACCAGCCCCCTCCACCAGGAAACCTACACAAGCCACTGAACCAACCTCAAGCACTGGGGACAGACACCAAAACTAATGGGAACTACAAACCTGTAGCCTGTGAAAAAGAGACCCCAAACACAGTAAGTTAAGCAAAATGAAAATACAGAGAAATATGCAGCAGATGAAGGAGCAAGGTAAAAACCCATGAGACCAAACAAATGAAGAGGAAATAAGCAGTCTACCTGAAAAAGAATTCAGAGTAATGATAGTAAAGATGATCCAAAATCGTGGAAATAGAATGCAGAAAGTACAAGAAATGTTTAACAAGGACCTAGAAGAACTACAGAGCAAACAAACAATGATGAACAACACAATAAATGAAATTAAAAATTCTCTAGAAGGAATAAATAGCAGAATAACTGAGGCAGAAGAATGGATAAGTGACCTGGAAGATAAAATAGTGGAAATAACTGCCACAGAGCAGAATAAAGAAAAAAGAACGAAAAGAGTTGAGGACAGTCTCAGAGACCTCTGGGACAACATTAAATGCATCAACATTCAAATTATAGGGGAACCAGAAGAAGAAGAGAAAAGGAAGGGTCTGAGAAAATATCTGAAGAGATTATTGTGGAAAACTTCCTTAATATGGGAAAGGAAATAGTCAAGTCCAGGAAGTGCAGAGAATCCCATACAGGATAAATCCAAGGAGAAACACACTATGACACATATTAATCAAACTATCAAAAATTAAATACAAAGAAAAAATATTAAAAGCAGCAAGGGAAAAATAACAAATACCATACAAGGGAATCCCCATAAGGTTAACAGCTGATCTTTCAGCAGAAACTCTGCAAGCCAGAAGGGAGTGGCAGCACATATTTAAAGTGGTGAAAGGGAAAAACCTATAACCAAGATTATTCCACCCAACAAGGATGTCATTCAGATTCAACAGAGAAATTAAAACCTTTACAGACAAGCAAAAGTTAAGAGAATTCAGCACCACCAAACCAGCTTTACAACAAATGCTAAATGTACTTCTCTAGGCAGGAAAGACAAGGGAAGGAAAAGACCTACAAAAACAAACCCAAAACAATTAAGGAAATGGTAATAGGAACATACATATTGATAATTGCCTTAAATGTAAATGGATTAAATGCTCTAACCAAAAGGGATAGACTGGCTGAATGCATACAAAAACAAGACCTGTATATATGCTGTCTACAAGAGATCCATTTCAGACTTAGAAACACATACAAACTGAAAGTGAGGGAATGGAAAAAGATACTCCATGCAAATGGAAATCAGAAGAAAGCTAGAGTAGTAATTCTCATATCAGACAAAATAGACTTTAAAACAAACACTATTACAAGAGACAAGGAAGGACACTACATAATGATCAAGGGATCAATCCAAGAAGAAGACATAACAACTGTAAATATTTATGCATACAACATAGGAGCACCACAATACATATGGCAAATGCTAACACCCATAAAACGGGAAATCAACAGTAACACAATCATAGTAGAGGACCTTAACACCCCACTTTCACCAATGGACAGATCATCCAAAATGAAAACAAATAAGGAAACACAAGCTTTAAATGATACATTCAACAAGATGGACTTAATTGATATTTATAGGACATTCCATCCAAAAACAACAGAAAACACTTTCTTCTCAAGTGCTCATGGAACATTCTCCAAGATAGATCATATCTTGGGTCACAAATCAAGCCTTGGTATATTTATGAAAATTGAAATTGTTTCAAGTATCTTTTCCGACCACAATGCTATGAGACTATATATCAATTACAGAAAAAAAAACTTTAAAAAAAAGCACATGGAGGCTAAACTATATGCTACTAAATAACCAAGAGATCACTGAAGAAATCAAAGAGAAAAACAAAAATACCTAGAAACAAATGACAATGAAAACACGACGACCCAAAACCTATGGGATGCAACAAAAGCAGTTCTAACAGGGAAGTTTATAGCAATACAATCCTACCACAAGAAAAAGAAAAATCTCAAATAAACAATCTAACCTTACACCTAAAGGAACTAGAGAACAAAGAACAAACAAAACCAAAGTTAGCAGAAGGAAAGACATCATAAAGATCAGAGCAGAGACAAATGAAATAGAAACAAACAATAGCAAAGATGAATAAAACTACAAGATGGTTCTTTGAGAAGATAAACAAAATTGATAAACCATTGGCCAGACTCATCAAGAAGGGGGAGAAGACTCAAACCAACAGAATTAGAAATGAAAAAGGAGAAGTAACAACTGACACTGCAGAAATACAAGGGATCATGAGAGATTACTACAAGAAACTATATGCCAATAAAATGGACAACCTGGAAGAAATGGACAAATTCTTAGAAAAGCACAACGTTCCGACTGAACCAGGAAGAAACAGAAAATATGAGCTGACCAATCACAAGCACTGTAATTGAAACTGTGATTAAAAATGTTCCAACAGGGGCTTCCCTGGTGGCGCAGTGTTTGAGAGTCTGCCTGCCGATGCAGGGGACGCGGGTTCGTGTCCCAGTCCGGGAAGATCCCACATGCCACAGAGCAGCTGGGCCTGTGAGCCATGGCCACTGGGCCTGTGTGTCTGGAGCCTGTGCTCCACGACGGGAGAGGCCACAGTGGTGAGAGGCCTGTGTACCGCAAAAAAAAAAAAAAAAAAAAAAAAATCTTCCAACAAACAAAAACCTGGGACCCGATGGCTTCACAGGTGAATTCTATCAAACGTTTAGAGAAAAGCTAACACCTATCCTTCTCAAACTCTTCCAAAATATAGCAGAGGGAGGAACACTCCCAAACTCATTCTACGAGGCGACCATCACCCTGATACCAAAACCAGACAAAGATGTCACAGAGAAAGAAAACTACAGGCCAATATCACAGATGAACATAGATGCAAAAATCCCCAACAAAATACTAGCAAACAGAATCCAATAGCATATTAAAAGGATCATACACCATGATCTAGTGGGATTTATCACAGGGATGCAAGGATTCTTCAATATATGCAAATCAATCAATGTGATAAACCATATTAACAAATTGAAGGAGAGAAAACATATGATAATCTCAGTTGATGCAGAAAAAGCTTTCAACAAAATTCAACACCCATTTATGATAAAAACTCTCCAGAAAGTAGGCATAGAGGGAACCTACCTAAACATAATAATGGCCATATATGACAAACCCACAGCCAACATCGTTCTCAATGGTGAAAGACTGAAACCATTTCCTCTAAGATCAGGAACAAGACAAGGTTGCCCACTCTCAGCACTATTATTCAACATAGTTTTGGAAGTTTTAGTCACAGCAATCAGAGAAGAAAAAGAAATAAAAGGAATCCAAATTGGAAAACGAGAAGTAAAGCTGTCACTGTTTGCAGATGACATGATACTATACATAGAGAATCCTAAAGATGATACCAGAAAAGTACTAGAGCTAATTAATGAATTTGGTAAAGTAGCATGATACAAAGTTAATGCACAGAAATCTCTTGCATTCCTATATACTAACAACGAAAAATCTGAAAGAGAAATTAAGAAAACACTGCAATTTACCATTGCAACAAAAACAAAATACCTAGGAATAAACCTACCTAAGGAGGTAAAAGACCTGTATGCAGAAAACTATAAGACACTGATGAAAGAAATTAAAGATGATACTAACAAATGAAGAGATATATCATGTTCTTGGGTTGGACAAATCAATATTGTGAAAATGACTATACTACCCAAAGCAATCTACAGATTCAATGCAATCCCTAACAAACTACCAATGGCATTTTTCACAGAACTAGAACAAAAAATTTCACAGTTTGTATGGAAACACAAAAGACCCCGAATAGCCAAAGCAATCTTGAGAAAGAAAAATGGAGCTGGAGGAATCAGGATCCCTGACTTCAGACTATAATACAAACCTACAGTATTCAAGACAGTATGCTACTGCCAAAAAAACAGAAATATAGATCAATGGAACAGCATAGAAAACCCAGAGATAAACTCACGCACATATGGTCACCTTATTTTTGATACAAGAGGCAAGAATATACAATGGAGAAAAGACAGCCTCTTTAATAAGTAGTGCTGGGAAAACTGGACAGCTACATGTAAAAGAATGAAATTAGAACACTCCTTAACACCATACACAAAAATAAACTCAAAATGGATTAAAGACCTAAATGTAAGGCCAGACACTATCAAACTCTTAAGAGGAAAATATAGGCAGAACACTCTATGACATAAATCACAGCAAGATCCTTTTTGACCCACCTCGTAGGGAAATGGAGATAAAAACAAAAATAAACAAATGGGACCTAATGACACTTAAAAGCTTTTGCACAGCAAAAGAAAACATAAATAAGACCAAAAGACAACCCTCAGAATGGGAGAAAATATTTGCAAATGAAGCAACTGACAAAGCATTAATCTCCAAAATATATAAACAGCTCATGCAACTCAATATCAAAAAAACAAAAACCCAATCCAAAAATGGGCAGAAGACCTAAATAGACATTTCTCCAAAGAAGATATACAGATTGCCAACAAACACATGAAAGAGTGCTGAACATCATTAATCATTAGAGAAATGCAAATCAAAACTACAATAAGATATCATCTCACACCGGTCAGAATGGCCATCATCAAAAAATCTACAAACAATAAATGCTGGAGAGGGTGTGGAGAAAAGGGAACCCTCTTGCACTGTTGGTGGCAATGTAAATTGATACAGCCACTATGGAGAACAGTATGGAGGTTCCTCAAAAAACTAAAAATAGAACTACCATATGACCCAGCAATCCCACTACTGGGCATATACTTGAGAAAACCATAATTCAAAAAGAGTCATGTACCACAGTGTTCATTGCAGCACTATTTACAATAACCAGGACATGGAAGCAACCTAAGTGTCCATCGACAGATGAATGGATAAAGAAGATGTTGCACATATATACAATGGAATATTACTCATCCATAAAAAGAAACGAAATTGAGTTATTTGTAGTGAGGTGGATGGACCTAGAGTCTGTCATACAGAGTGAAGTAAGTCAGAAAGAGAAAAACAAATACTGCATGCTAACACATATATATGGAATCTAAAAAAAAAATGGTCTGAAGAACCTAGGGGAAGGACAGGAATAAAGATGCAGATGTAGAGAATGGACTTGAGGACACGGGGAGGGGGAAGGTTAAGCTGGGATGAAGTGAGAGAGTAGCACTGCAATATATACACTACCAAATATAAAACAGATAGCTAGTGGGAAGCAGCTGCATAGCACAGGGAGATGAGCTTGGTGCTTTGTGACCACCTAGAGGTGTGGGATAGTGAGGGTGGGAGGGAGATGCAAGAGGGAGGCGATATGGGGATATATGTATATGTACAGCTGATTCACTTTATTTTAAAGCGGAAACTAACACAACATTGTAAAGCAATTATACTCCAATGAAGATGTAAATAAATAAATAAATTAGAAAACCAGAAAATAACGTATCCTGTCACCGTAGTTCTGTGTTAAGACACATGACCCCAGATCCATTTCTTTAACCAGAGAACACTAAGAAAGATAATAATAATGATAAGTATATATTAATGATTAATTTATGAATTGAGAGCAAGATCTAGAGGACCTGGATCAAGGAGCAGGCAAGTTTTGATATGGCATTAGAGAGGAAAGGCTTGGATGTGGAAAAACCTAGGAAGCCAATTTAAAGGGTTAGAGTGGTCAGTCTTGGACATTGAGGGCTATAGCTTGAAATGATCAAAAGGTGTGAACTGTCAAATCAGATTCAAAGGATCAGAGATGTTATCTAGAATTATGCTGTACAAATAATTTCAAGGAGACAGGAAATCATGAGAAAAGGGAAGGATGGAGAAGTCTGGGATAGCCAATGCCACGCACCAGGTTGTTTAATGCTGCATTAGTGCCTGCTGTGGTCTAGATTTAATACATGAGTTTTAAGTGTTGTATGCAGAAGCATTACTTTAATAAAAGAGAGGTGTTTCTGTCATGAAATATCTCCATTTTGTACACAGATGCTAACATAGCTTATGTGATATTTTCCAGTTAGCCAGGACCCTTAAATTCACACAGGTTTAATACAAGCAGTCCTAGACAGATTAGATATATATACTATAAATACTCCAAGTATAAGAATACTCTTGCTAGAAGATACCATTGCTGTGTTTGCCATTTCTATCTTTTAGATTTTTACAAGGGGTTTTGGTATATTTTTCTTTCCAGGAGCATCCCGTAGCAAACGGAGAAAATGACTTGCAGGTCTGTGTCTAGCATTTTCCTTTCCAGTCCACATGCTGACATTAGTCAATACCTCCTTGACACTTATTTCTTGAGTTTCTTTTTATTATTTGTCTTACAATATTTTATATAGAAGAATAAGTCCAACAACATACTGACAACTACCAAAATTGAGCCTACCCAATGGACTCAATTATGGCCACATTCCTTCATGTATCTTTTGATATTCTCTTACAAGTTTGGTTACTCTTTTCTCTTTCTCACCTATAGTTATTTGAACCATTTATATGTCTTGATGGAGGTATTTAATAGTGTATGCAATTATTTCTAAAGTAAGGCCAAATTCACTCATATTTCTGGTCAATTAGTTTCCATTCATATATTATTTGTGAGCTTCAAATCAACCTCCCAAAATATTTTCTAATTATTTTATAATTTCATTGATTAACAAGCCACGTGTTACACTACACAGCTTTGGCAGAAAGATTAAAGTAACACTTAACACACCATGAAATTGGTCAAAATTATGGTGTCATTCTGCATTCCTTCCAACACAAATGAAATTTTCACGTGTACCACATATTCCCAATGACTGGAACGGTGACTTTGAAGGTATTGTTTGGGACATTCTAGATTCTACTGGTGTTTGATATAAGCATATCTCAGACACCAACGGACAGGGTTACAGACACAGGTTAGGTCCCCGTGTGTCATTTTCTAATGCCACTCCTCTACCTCCCATAGGTACAGCATAGTGGGTTCATCGTCTGTGCACCCAAATCGGTTACAAAGGGAAGACATTTATTTTCTAGCCATGACACTTGGGTCATTAGACGACAATGATAAAACCTTCACTGTCCAGTGGCATAATTTAGGCTTATCATATTGTTCCCATAAGTGTATCCACCCAACCTAGCCTTTGGAACACTCTTGGCCACTGGCCTTTAAAAACTTCATATTCAGGAGTGACTAGAATAACCAGTAGTCCTTCCTTGGGGAGGATACACACCCTCTCCTAGTGTTGTTGATGATTAGAGTGCTCCAGTTGAATAGCTATTCAATTCATTCATTTATGTATAGCTTTACTAGCTTCTCTATGGTGATTTTTGAAAGAGAGCTCCCTCTAGTGTCACTGTTTGGGTTAACAAGTCTCTCATTACCATGATGATCCAGAAACATTTCAAACTGACTCAATACCCAAAGCCGTCTCCAAAGAACATCTGGCGTGAAAAGGTCATTGCTTATCAAGCTACCACATATGTTGCTGCCATTTAACATGTATGGGACTTATGCAATTTGGAAATATAGGCTACAATGAAAAATACTGTGTGCCACATGAGGCTGTCAATTGGATATATTCTACCCTCAAACACAACTCCATCTGAGTGAACCATAATGCTTCCCATAACCACCCTTTGTGTACCTCCAAAAGAGGCTTACTGGTAATATTGGATCACTGGGTTCCATTTCAGCTTTCTTTAAATGTGTTCCATGCACACTTACATTTGATATATTCAAAGGGACAAATCAAGCTCTAAAATACTTGGCAGAAGGCACAATCTGCTTTCCATCATACCCAGGCAGCTGCTGCAGCAATGCATCATCATGACTTATGCCCACACAGAATGCTGATGCTCTGCTGTTTGGCATCTCTATCCAGTAGGATTCAGCAATAGCATTTCTCTCAGGTCAACTGAGAAATAACCAGAATGGTAAATACAGCCTGTAAACAATGACCTGAAAGAGAGCCGTAGTTAGCTGCAGTAAGTTCATTCATGAGAGGATGCTGCATCACTTCTTTTCTCAAATTATTCAAGTAGAGTCCAATTCCCCTTCTTCAGAAAAGAGAGATCAAGAAATTTCTCCCAGCATCTACCACTTGTCAGCCTTAGACCTGAGAGAGATAGCTTAGAGTATTATTCTCTTGCTCTTATTGCATTCTTCCCTGGGATATGCCCCACCTCTGTTTGCTATGACATTCCCATTTCCATTTGTTACCTGTTTACACCCCCATCATTTTCCCTGTGGTTGGGTTTTCCAGCTCAGATACACTGTTCAACCATAGCACTGGCAATAACAGAATCCTTCCTAACATTTCTTCTTGGTTCACTCCCTGGAATAAGTTGTAAATCCATAAAAGCTCCTTCATTCAACAGTAGCTAGAATTAGTGATATGCCTCAATCATTACTTTTAGGAATCCATGACAATAATGAGAGACCCTGTTACAGGCCTGTTGCTAACACTTGCCTTTTCATAGCTTAAGGGAAATAGGATGGGATGAAGGGATACTCAGTCAAATGAGAATATTCCAATAAGAAGAGGAAGAAGTGCCGAATTTTAGCCTAATTCAGCTTTGCTCTGGATCAAACTTTATTAAAATAATGGCTCAATTTTCATTATAATTTCATTCAAAGTTTATGAAGGTTCTTTTCTCAAATTTTATTGATTATGAAATAAACATGTAGGTAAGTTAGGATAAAACATTAAACTCTAGTAATTATCTCTCCTGACATTCTATAGCAGACATACACATTCTATGAAATCTTTGGAGGAACTTCCCTGTATGCAGAAGCTCCACAGTAGATGATGAGGAACAGGAGTAAAACTATGATTCTGGGCATTGACACGCTACAGTCCTTGCCTAGTCTTTGCACTGAAGTGCTGGGAACCTCTGGGCAAATCATTGCTGTCTCCATGTTTGTTCCTCCATCTGGGAATAAGGTTGGGCTAGGATTTTTCCTGTATCATTTGTAATATTTTAGGAAGATAGCCATACTTGATATCTTTCTGTTGCCTACAATCAAGGCCCAACTCTTTAGCAAGGCACACAAGGTACTTCACGATCTGCCCCCAAATAATGCCCCATTTTGACTCCAGCAAACTTTTTCTATAAAGGGCAAGAGGGTAAGTATTTTCACCTTTGCAGGCCATTTAGTCTCTGTCACAACAATTTAATATGCCATTTTAGTGCAAAAACAGCCACAGGCAATAGATAAATGAATGAGTATGGTTGCACTCCAATCAAACTTTACTTGCGGACACTGAAATGTGAATTTCATCTAATTTTCACATGCCACAAAATATTATTCTTCTTTTAATTTTTTCTCAACCATTTGTACAGCTTATGGGCCATAAAAAAGAAAAGGCAGTGTGCTGGATTTGGCCTGTGAGCTATAGTCTGCCAGTCCCTAATGTACACTGCTTACACCACACTGAATATCTCACCACTTCCCAAACAATTAAAGTATTTCCAAGGTTCAGTGACACTGCACACAATGATCCCTTTGCCTAGTACATCTTTACTTCCACACCCTTGCTCTCTCCTGGAGAATTCCTATAGGCCCATCAAAGCTTGCTCACATATTGTACCCTTCCCCAAATCTTTTCCGACAATCTTCCCATCCTGATAAATGGCAGCTTCAACCACTTACTGACTTAAGCCACTCAACTCATGCTTGACTCTTTCTCTCACATCTCACATCCAATCCATGAGCGAATCTTTTCAGTACTCTCTTCAAAATACATCCCCAAACCTTCTCTTCATGACAGTCTGTGACATCGTTATCTCTTACCTGCTCTATCTGAACCCCTCTCCCAGAGAAGGGAGAAGAGAACACAGAAGCCAGAGTAGTTTTCAACAAGAAGTCAGAGGGATTCTATTAAAATATAAGTCAGGTTATATTATTCTTCTGCTCAAAACCCTCCAATGACCTCCTATTCCACTCAAAGTAAAAACAATGCTCCCTCAAAGCCTAAAATCTACATAAAAATCCCCATTTATTATAAAAATCTCCACTCATCCCACTCCTGCCACAGGGTTGCCTGGCTATTCTTGGAACATGCTGACAAGTTCTCACCTCAGGACATTCTCACTTGATGTTCTTCATGCCCAAAATGCTCTTCCTACAGATATTTGCAAGGATCACTCATCTGCTTCAGCTTTTTGCTGAAATGGCAAATTCTCAGAGGCCATTTCTAAGCACACTTTAAAATTTCAAACTCTACCACCCCAAAACCTTCATATCCTCTTTCCTGGTTCATTTTGTCCATCACACTGATATTATTTGACATATGATGTGTTATGCTTTTTGGTTTATCATCTCTCTCCCCACCAGAATTCATGCTGCAAGAGGTCAGGAAATTGAGCCTGTTTGTTCACTGAAGAAACTCTAGTGACTCAAACAGTTCCTAGAACTTGGTAAATTTGTTGATTATATACTTTGTACCACGTTCTACTACTAAACCTTCAATGCCAAATCTTTAACATCTCCATGCTCTGAGTCCCTTCAAAATTTATCATTATAAGACACCCATTAAAATCAAGGAAGAATATACTGAAATTTGGCATGGCCATATCAAAAACTTACATTGGACTCTACTTCAGTACAGACTTTGCCATGAATACTAGTATTAAATTTTTAGGGCCTTCTAAGGAGGTGTTCAGATATCAGAGGCATAAAAAATTACTTGCTTTTACATATTTAAGCCAAAATTAAAGTGTAAGATGCATTTCAATGACTGTAAAGGGATGAAAGTATTCATTTAGGTTACAAACTATTACTTTCTTTGGCATACTTTCTCTGCTATAATCTAAAATCTTAACTCGGATTTCTACTGTATTTAAGTCAGTCTTAAAAATTAGTTACCCAGGGCTTCCCTGGTGGTGCAGTGGTTGAGAGTCCGCCTGACAATGTAGGGGACGCGGGTTCGTGCTCTGGTCCGGGAAGATCCCACATGCCGCGGAGCGGCTGGGCCCGTGAGCCATGGCTGCTGAGCCTGCGCGTCCGGAGCCTGTGCTCCGCAACGGGAGAAGCCACAACAGTGAGAGGCCCGCGTACTGCAAAAAAAAAAAAAAAAAAAAAAAAAAAAGTTACCCATACAAGTCCTTAATCAAACTACCCCCTCATTTAGTATCTCTTGAGTACGCTTTTTAAAAGCTCAGTTAGCAAGAAAGCCACTTTACTACCAGCAGGGCATATATAGCCATTGACCCTGAAAAAAGAGCTGTGTTCAACCTGGACTAAACCAGCAGTAATCAAGCAAGTTTTCAATCAAGCAGTAATCAATCAAGTGCTTTTATGTAGCAAAGTTTTTGCCACGTATGTAAAATTCACGTTAAATCATTTGGTTTCATTAGTTGTACACTTCTTGTGATGGCAGACCTCAGTAGAACTGAATAGCATTTCAATTACATGAAGTTTAACTTATCTCCAAAATTTCCTATCCAATCCATTTGACCCCAGATTTAAAAAAAAAATAAAGATAAAATAGCACCATAAGAAAGCAATTCAGAGGCAAAAATTCACCAAGTGTCAATATTTAGTTACTAAATTTATACCTAATCAGATATTTTATATATAAGTAACAGAAATTAAATGTTTAGTAAAGATGAGAAGATATAAAATTAATAAGAAATCTTAAATCAAAATTGCCACATAAGATTGAATTTGTACATATAACTATTCCAGAATTGTTGCTGGCGTAGAGCAATTTGGATTGCTTTAAACAGTACAAACCCTCTTTTCTTAGGATAGGACCAAGGCCAGAATTTTAAAAATATGGTTACCAAAGTCATCAAGATATCTCATCATTACTGTTTATTTGTGCAAATTTCCATTATATAATAACAATTCTCCATACCCCCAGCTAAATCAAAATTTAAGCACCTTATCCATCACTCCTAGCATGGGATAAATTAATATATTTAATGGGCTTAGAACAGTATTAAGAACATATTATGCATTCAATAAATGTTGGTTATTGCTGTTTGGGGCAGTGAGAGGAGGAGTAGTATTACAAATTAGAAAATGCACACCACACATAGATTGATATTTCAGGGTGAGTTTTTGAGACAAATGCATATCTTTTTAGAATATCAATTTTACCTGAAAGCAAATAATTTAAAACTTTTTTTGTTAAGATATAAGCATGGCTATACAATATAGTTGAATACAGCATTCAAATGAATACTTTAAATAATAAGCTAGATTTTAAAGAAGTTTTTCCATTCATGGAAGAGAGATTTGGGCTACATCCACAGACCCTGGTCAATCTCTTCCTCTTGGAATATTTTGGCAGAAAAAAATCTTCAACAAGCTCTGCTTTATGAAACCACCTCTTTGTGCCTGTAGATAAACAAATACTATGTGTATACCATCACTTTCCATGTAGATGAAGAGTGAACTCAACACCTTGCTCTATCTACATTTTCATGGGCCAATATTTTTCCATGTCCTCCTCCCCAGGAAGGCTTTATATCCTGGACATGTAGAAGCAAACCTGAGCTAATCCTCATGTCTACAATTGCTCTCCCTTTTATTTTGAGCACTGTAGAACCAAGACTGACTAATACCTGCCTGCAAATTCCTAAAATGCAGCTTCTTTTTATACTTAATTAATAAATTATAATTAGGAAATACTAAGTACCATATGTTTGCATTTTGATGAGAAAATTGGAAAGGAGGAAATCAAAATAATGATTTCTCCTGTTCTTAAGAAGTTCTATAGATCTTAGTGTTTACATCTTGATTACAAAGCCTCTTCACAATTCACGAGATGTCCCTCAGCTCTGCCTCCCATTTAAATCTGAGTAATCCAGATGAACTTGTTCTAACAGTGGGTGGTTTACTGTGATTTATTTTTGGAAATTACTAATGAAAATTTTAAGTTCAAAATACTTGTGTCCTAGGAAAGTAAAACATAACTTTTAGGGAGGCTAAACATCTGAGAATTATACTCAAAGGTGGTATATTTACAGCTTTCTGTAAATTTTCTGTAAATTGTTATTGATTTTTAGTTTGACACTACTGTGGTCAGAAGAGATGCTAGATATGATTTCTATCTTCTTAAATTTGCTAAGACTTGTTTGTGACCTATCACATAATCTAACCTAGAGAATGTTCCATGTGCACTTAAGAAGAATGTGTATTCTACTGCTGGTAGATGGAATATTCTGTATATGTCTGTTAGGTTTGCTCTAAAGTATGGGTCAAGTCCAATGTTTCCTTGTTGATTTTGTCTGATTAACCTACCAGCTGTTGAAAATGGTATGTTAAAGTTCCCTACTATTATTGTATTGTTGTCTATTTGTCCATTCCATGCTGTTAGTATTTGCTTCATATTGTTAGGTGCTCCAATGTTGGATGCATATATATTTATGAATGTGATATCTTCTTGATGTATTAACCCCTTTATTTTTATATAATGATGTCTTTGTCTCTTGTTATCATTTTTGGCTTAAAGGCTATTTTGTCTGACAAAGTATAGCTATCCCTGCTCTCTTTTAGTTTCCACTTGTATGGGATATCTTTTTCCATCTCTTCACATTGAGCCTATGTGTGTCCTTAAAGCTGAAGTGAGCCTCTTGCAGGCAGCATATAGTTGGGTCTTGTTTTTTATCCATCCATCCACTTTATGTCTTTTGATTGGAGAATTCAATCAATTTACATTTAGAGTAATTATTCATAGTTAAAAACTTACTATTGTCATCTTATTCTTTTCTGGCCATTATGTAATTTCCTTGTTCCTTTCTTCCTCACTTGCTGCCTTCCTTCTTGAATTGATAATTTTCCATAGTGGTATGCTTTGATTCTCTTCTCTTTATCTTTTGTGAATCTACTGTAGTTTTTTGCTTTGTGGCTTGTATAAGGCTTACATAAAACATCTTATAGATATAATAGTCTATTTTATGCTGATGACCACACTTTGTATTCTTTGAATTCAGAATTTCTTGGATAAAACTCAAAAAAGTAAGAATATATTGCAAAATAATTATGACCTAGAAAATTAAATTTCAGAATGGCTAGTACCTCAGTCAAAACATGTGAAATAGAATGGACACAAGGCAGGGAGTGCTGGAAATTTTCAGTTTTTTTTAAATTTGGGAGGTGATTATATTTATGATCGATTAATAATATTCCATTGCCCTTTATATTTATGTTTTATATAGGCCTTTGTATGTATTTTACTTTTTACAATTAAAAAGGACTATTAGAAAGGAAAATATAAAATTGTAAAACTATCTATTACCACTAAAAAGAGTCCAGCAAGATGGCCAAAAAATAAGATCAACTTCCCTATGGGCCATTACTTTTCTGGTCAATAGCAACTGCAACTAGGCAAGAGCAAATATACACTTAAGATACTTAGAAAAGCGTCTAACAGGAAATATTCAAGTCTTACATGAAGAAAACCATAAAAGTACTGAATAACATTTCTTTAAGATTCTGAATAAATGGAGAGGTGTACTACTGAACAGCAAGACACAATATAATAAACACATATATAAAATAAAACCTTAATTTAAATATCTTAAGACCATTCTATTTGACTCCTAAAAATAAATAACTTATGATATATAAGTTATATACATAATATTTTCTTTTACTTATTCAACTTATTATAAAATTTTTCAAATACAAAGAAAAGTAGATATATATAGGCACATTTTAAAATAAATAGCCATAAGCTTAACACTTAGACATAACAATTAATATTTAACCATATGTTTATATATTTATTTACTGTAGTATATTTAAAAAATTAAGGACTTTAGGACATTCTGGTCCAAAGTATTTTAGGATGAATTTCTAAAAACTAGGAATATTTTTCTATACAACCACAATAAAAGTATAATATTTAACAAAATTAATAATAATTCTATTACTCAGTTCATATTCAAATATTCTTAATTATCCTAAAGATAATTTTCATTGCTAATAGGTTCAAACCAAGATTCCTGCAGGATCTGCATGTGGCATTTTGTTGTTGTATATTTTGTCTCTTTTAATATACAGTAGGACTCATATTACTGCACACATACAGACACACTTTTTCTTTTCTTGTCATTGACTTAAAGAACAAAACAGGAAAATTATATAAGTTGTCCTATGTTATGAACTATGAGATTTTTCTGACTGTTTTTTCATGGTCTTGTTTAGCATTTTCTTTTTTTATGCCCACTATTTCCTGAAAAATAGAAGTTAGATGTAAAGCCTGTTTAGACTCAGGTTTAATTTTTTTTAGTAGAAATGTTTAATAGGTGACACTGGTTCTACTTTTAGCATCGTATTTAGAGATACAAAACATCTGGTTGTCCACTACTAGTGTTGGTATGGTTGATCATTGGGTTTGTGTGGGGAGAGCCTGATTACTCCACTGCCAAGTTAGATTCTTTCCTTTTGCAACCGTAAAGAAATCCTTAGGCTCGTAATTTGTCACCATGAAATTATGAGTTTCCCAGCACCTCTCACTTAATGGTTTAGCATGCACTAATAATCTTTGCCTGAATCAATTATTTCAGTATGGATTTTTAAAAAATATTTTTCTAATTGTATTATTTATTCCACATTGATTAGTTGTCATTCTTCAAAAAAAAAATCTGTTTTTAACTGAGACACTTTGGCTTCTCTGAAATTCATTTCCAGTTAGAATAAATGGAAGAATAAATGCTTAATCCTTTCTTTTTAATTACCAATATATATGTTAAAAAGTTAGTATAATGGTCATCTCTGCTGATAAGAAATAGGCTTATTTTGTTTTCTTTATGATATCATTATGGACTGCATCCATGCGTTTCAAATCAATCATAGCCATTTTTCTTTCAATGATAAAATTGTCCCGCCTTCAGCCAAGGAGCCCTTGGCTTCTATGCTGTTTTGATAAGACTCCATGAGTCCTTGAAAGCCTCTTTGCTTTTTGGTACAACAAGATCTCCTTGGCTCACTTTTCTTTTTTTTTTTTTATAATTTGTTTATTCATTTATTTTATTTTTGGCTGCGTTGGGTCTTCACTGCCGTGCACGGTCTTTCTCTAGTTGTAGCGAGTGGGGGCTACTCTTCATTGCGGTGTGCAGGCTTCTCATTGCAGTGGCTTCTCTCATTGAGGAGCACGGGCTCTAGGCACACAGGCTCAGTAGTTGTGGCACACAGGTTTAGTTGATCAGAGGCATGTGGGATCTTCCCCGACTAGGGACTGAACCCGTGTCTCCTGCATTGCAGGCAGATTCTTAACCACTGCACCACCAGGGAAGTCCCTTGGCTCACTTTTTTACATTACCTGTTTCATACTTGGAAACTGCCATAGCCTTTAAGGAACCTTGTTATCTGTGGTGAATTATATTTAGAGACCCATATCAGAGTACTAAAAAGGTTCACTGCTAGTGGTAGTTTATTCTCCCTTTCCTGAACAGAGCTAGAAAATATAATTTTTAATTAACAAAAAATCATGAGTTCATATGGTTATTTCCAATACACATTGAACATTAAATTTTTATTCAGACTATTTTATTTTATACTGATTTCTTTTTGCCTACATAAAAAGTTAAGTAATACTGCTATTAAAATTAAAACAACTAAATAAAAGTAATACACTGAGTGAAAAAAACCATAGTTTTTAACTTAGAATATGTCACTACAAAGTATAGTTATAAGATCAAATGGTATCAGCCCAGAATTATTAAATACAGATCAATGAAAGAAAATTAAGATTTAAGAAAGATAAAAAAGGCATTTCAAACTAGGGGTGTTCTATGGTGCTATAATAGAATACCATTGATTATGTAGCTTTTAAGCAACAGAAATTTATTTCTCATAGTTCTGGAGGTTAGAAGTTCAAGACCTAGGTGTGGGCAGATTCAGTGTCTGGTGAGGGTCTGCTTCCTGGGTCATAGACAGTGGTCTTCTCACTATAACCTCACATGGGAAGGGGGCAAGGGAGCTTTCTTGGGCCTCTTTTTACAAGGACTCTTCCCTCATGACCTAATCACCTACCATAACCTTGTTGGTTAGGATGTCAACATATGAATTTTGCAAGGGACACAAACATTCAGTCTATAACAAGCACTGAATATGAGAACATCCAATAAATGGTATACATACAGTCAGCCACACTCAGAAAAAATCTGTTACTCTGTCAAACATACACAAAAATAAATTTCGCCTGGACTCAAAAGCTAAAGTATAATAATACAATATATTAAAAACATTTTCAATCTTAAAGAAAGGAATGCTTTCCTAAACAAGATGTAACACCCAAATTCAAAAAAGGAAAAGATTAAAGACTACTTGAAACAAAGGTATAAGATACAGGATACTGTGAGAAAATATTTTCAAACACATTATATCATTATATGATAAGGAAGAATTCCTATAAATTAATTTTTAAAGACAAAACTTGAATTTAAGATGGAAAGA
Source organism: Hyperoodon ampullatus (assembly GCF_949752795.1). Taxonomy (NCBI): domain Eukaryota; kingdom Metazoa; phylum Chordata; class Mammalia; order Artiodactyla; family Ziphiidae; genus Hyperoodon; species Hyperoodon ampullatus. The sequence goes on along the minus strand of NC_136922.1, from coordinate 54,938,006 downwards.
TGTGGACATGTAACTTACTAAAAAAAACAAATAAATATCTGAAAAGATGGTCAGCTGCACTAATACTGAAGAAAAAACAAGCTAAAATAAAAGGAAGATACCATTTTTGGCAAAGATATTGACAAAAATTAAAATGATTCAATGTTAGCAAGGGTGCAGGAAGTAGAAATTCTAAAAAAGTTATGGTGGAACTGTAAATTGGAACATCTTTTTTGAAGGGCAGTATGTTAATCAAAATGTTGAATCTTGGGACTTCCCTGGTGGCACAGTGGTTAAGATTCCACTTGCCAATTCAGGGGACATGGGTTTGATCCCTGCTCCGGGAAGATTGAACATGCCACGGAGCAACTAAGCTCATGAGCCACAACTACTGAGCCTGCACTCTAGAGCCCACGAGCCACAACTACTGAAGCCCACTTGCCTAGAGCTCGTGCTCCGCAACAAGAGAAGCCACCACAATGAGAAGCCCACACACCACAACAAAGAGTAGCCCCCGCTCACCACAACTAGAGAAAGCCTGCACGTAGCAATGAAGACCCAATACAGCCAAAAAAATTAAATTAAAATAAAAATTTTTTTAAATGTTGAATCTTTATGGTACAGTAGTTTCATTTCTAGTCATCTAACCATTAGAAACACACAGAGGCAAAATGATACATGTACAGGAAGTCATTAAAGCATTGCTTATTATAATGAAAACTTCTAAACAACTTCATTGTCCATTGATAGGTCAAAAATGTGTTGTGTATCTATAATAAAAAGAAGATATATGTATACTGATTTAATGAGATATTTATAGCATAGACTATGTATGGTATGAGCCAATTTATTTTTTAAGACATATATGCAAAAATAAGCAAATATTGCACATACTCTATGGATATATATATATATACATGAGGACTCAGTTTCTGTCATATGTAGATATGAACAGATAGCACCTCTGTGTAGTGTATGTGACAAGAAGAGAAATAACTAATAGCTAGCAAAAGGATTTGTTTTACAGAGAAAGCAATTATTTTTGGAACAATAACCTGATAAGCACTTGAAATAAGTAGCAAAACCCAGAGAATGGATGTTGGTTTATAGCAAGGTTTCAAAGAATGGGGGAATATCCCTGTGCATGACCCAGGAGAGCAATATTCCAGAGGAGGCAGGAGGTGGCAGAACAGATGAGAGAGAGTGAGGAATGAGAAGAAAGAATCCAAGAAAGATGAGAGACAGAGGAGGGTGGCCAAACATAAGTGGTGAAGTGATTAAGAAATACTTTAGAGAAGAGAGAATCTCTAAAATGAGATTCTGAGATGTTCGTGGCATTGCTCAAAGGGATCCTTACTGGTGATGTACATCATCCAAAGAAATCTGACATAGCATAAATGTTCTGTGTGGGCAAGTTATTGTAAAAAAAAAAAAAAAAAAAAGAAAGAAAAACAGTAAACGGGGCTCATGTAACCTCTGGGGAATACAACATAAAATAGCCATGTGTAAAGAAGACCCCTGAAAATAAAGTGACAATAAGAACAGTAAGACAATAAGAAGCCCCCAGGCATCCAGAGAAATCTTATTGAAAGCAGTGGAAACATTGCATGGGGTAAAGTTTTAGATCCTTTTGTCCAGCTCTCAATGGTCCAGGAGAACCCAGGCAACATATGATTGTATGTGCTTTTGGATTGCTTGATTTTTTTTAACTATGAAAATGTATTACTACTGTATGAAGAGAAGGGAGGGAGGGAAGGAGGAGGGGAGGAGGGAGGGAGGAGGAGGAAAAAAGAAAAAGAATACATGGATAGCTGGCATCCAGTAATGAACTAGAACTAGGAGCAAAGTTAGCTAAATAATGTCCAATTATCATTCACCTTCCCTCTACGAGTTCCTCCTTCAACGTCCCCATTTCAGTTAATGATACCGCTGCTTAACCAATCACTTCACCTTAAACTTTGCAATCATTTTTCATTCTCCAACCCTACATTCGTCTTCACTTCAATTAGTTGTAATGACCTGATGTATCAATCAACCTTGATTGAAAATTAAAATCCTCTTTCATCTAAAAAAAGGCATTCTCTTCACCTCAGATCTTCAGAAGGAAAGTGCATGTTCTATGGAAAAAGAGGTGAGATGTTCACCTAACCAGCCAGATCAGGCATAATCAACCTTGGTAATGAAATAGTAACATATCATGCAGGCTGTTCAACTTCATATCCAATCCAGTATCATATCTCGTACATGCAGCCTCTCCTCTCTATTCTGATTGCCACTGTCCTCATTCAACTGGTGTCACCTGGACGATGAACCTTCTTACCTAGACAATGGTAGATGCCTACTAAATATTCTGGCATGTCATCTCTACCCACTTCACTCCATTCTGTGTGAAGATTCTAGGTTAATATTTGTTTCAGTCATGATTCTAGATTGTAAGCCACCAAAACTGACTTGGGCTAACTTAAGCAGAAACAGTATTGTACACAAAATATCAGAAGTCCTCAAAATCAGGTGGAAAGCTAAAGAAACAAGTTCAGGAAATTGGGAAGAATCAAAGAAGGCCAGAAAGTGGGGAATATAGTCAAGATCATGTTTTGAGAAGAGTCAGGGGAGGACTCAGCCATTGATGCCATGCCACTGGACACTCCTCACTGCCCCAGCTGGATACATTGTTAACATGATAGTTTGCTTTATGTCACTACATCATTCTGTTAATCCCTAAAGTAAAAAAAATTCATGGGAGTTTAAAATTGGCTGAGTCAAGGCCATGTGTCTATGGCTTCAACTGGAGAGAAGAAATGTCTGCCCTCTCTTTGGTTTTCATAGTGGAAAACAGACCTCAGCCTCCAACTAATACCTCAAAATAGGGACTTCCCCCAAAATAGGAATGGTGATTAGATTCTGGGTAGCCAAAAAACAAACCAGTAATGTTAACCACCATCCTCTTTAAAGGAAACCCTTACCTTTGAATTCACATTCCTTACCAGAAAAACTGGTAGAGGGAAGATGAATGATTATTGGACATTATTTAGCTGGTTTTGCTCCTACTTCTAGTTCATTACAGGATGCCAGTCAGCCATGTATTCTTTTACTTTCCCCCCTCCCTCTCTCCCTTCTTTTCATACAATAGTAATACATTTTCACAGTTAAAAAAAAAATCAAGGCAATAATCACTCCATCTCCCAAACTCCCTTTTGGCTTTTTCTTCTTTTAATTGATTCTTCACTGACCACTCTTCAGTCCCATTGCACCTTTCAGATAGTTCCTTCTGCTAGTAATGATACTTCCTTATTTCTACCTGTACAAAAGTTACACAACCTGCAAGACCTCCCCTAGCAAAGGCAACCTCTTTCAAAAATCTTCCTTGTTTCCAGATAATCTCTCTGTGGTCCCAACTTATTATACTTACATTCTTCCCAATTTATATTTTAATTATTTGCATGCATTCTATCTCTCCCTCTAGACTGCAATCTCTTTAAGAACAGAGTATGATTTATTTTTCATGTTTTTACAAATATCTTCAATACAGGTGCCAAATAAATGCGGACTAATAGTGCAAATGTAGTACTCAAAAGCAGACCTAAAACATAATACTTCACAAGCAGTAATTGGTTACTGAATTGCTATGGAACAAAAAGACAAGGATCTTATAATAATAGAAATGGCCTCTACTTTAAGAAAGCTTGATGTAAACATAAAACTCTGAATTTAAGAAACTCTCTCTCTTTATATATTTACCTAACAAAGGTGTTCAGTTTAAAAAAGATTTACTTATAACCTTTAAAAGGTAAACTTAAAAAAAAAAAAAAAAAAAGGTAAACTTGCTAGGAGTATTAAAATATCATTTGACTTGCAAAAATATGTTATTTTAAATATCTATTATATAAAGAAAGGTGCACATATACATAAATACAAAGGATGAAATCCTTTCATCAAACTCCTACTCTTCCAAAAATATCCTCTCTGGCTCTGTGATCTACAAGTAAACAGGGAGGAAAAAATATAGAGCTGGTTTAGCAGAAAGCTACAAATGGTGATTGAGGGTTTGGAAAAAGATCTATTAAAGGAGGTCAAGAAAATGGATATTATTCAGTTTGAAGATTAAAGGTTGATTGGGGACAATTTAATAACAATCTATAAATACATGAAGGGCTCTCACACAAGGAATAATCACCAGCTACTCTCCAACTCCAATTTGGACCAGAACAAGAGAAAAATTATGTTAAAGGGAAGAATTCTTGATAGTAAAATCATTTAATACTAAAATGGAGAGCTAAGGAGAGCTGTGCACTCTTGCTGCTTGTGAGAGGGCTTTAAAATGTGGATCAAAGCACACAACCTGCCCAGAGGTAAAAGAATGCATGAGATAACCTTTCAAAGTCTTTTTCAATGTCTGGAGTCAGAAGTTTTAAATTTATTTCTCTTTTAGAATATCTTACTGTTTTTTTTAAGATTCCCTGTTTCGCCTACGAAAAACTGTATTGAAAGAATAATTTTAGGACTTGGTTATATTCCAATTTTCTCACACATTCATCTTAAAGTTCTGCCATTTTGATAATTACTTTCTGGCATCTATTTGAGTGTTAAACATCGGGAGAAGGTGATCAAGAACATATGCAATATAAATTTTGAAATATACTATAGTTAGCTTCCTCTATATTATCGTTCTTGATAAAAGAACTATATATTGATACTTGATAAAAGAGCAATATATATTCTTGAGAAAAGAGCTAAGTATAGGGCTTCTCTGGTGGCGCAGTGGTTGAGAGTCCGCCTGCCGATGCAGGGGACACGGGTTCGTGCCCCGGTCTGGGAAGGTCCCACATGCCGCGGAGCGGCTGGGCCCGTGAGCGATGGCTGCTGAGCCTGCGCGTCCGGAGCCTGTGCTCCGCAACGGGAGAGGCCACAAGAGTGAGAGGCCCACGTACCACAAAAAATAAAAAAAAAAATTAAAAAATTTAAAAAAGAGCTAAGTATAATATATGACAAAATTTATATTACATATGCTCTTGCTCACCCTCTTCATACCCAAGAAGATTCTAGCAAAGCATGACTCCTCCACCTCCATAGCTCTACCTTCTCCCATACCCCAAAGTTGGCTTACATTTGGATCAACCCCTTCTGCCTCTGTGTTACTTTGCACAAGCTTGTGTGTAACGTTGATACAGATCAAAAAAATTAATAAATGGAGAGATGAAAATAGTGTGGAGATAGCCATGACACAACGAGCCTCAAGGTTAACCATGTTACATCTTACATTAACATTTCTATTTGTTTTCACCTACCTCCATTTTAGCAGAGGAAACTAACCAAGTATGATGAAAGTCTTAGAATTTAAAGAAAACTAGATTTTTTCCTAAAAAACTCTACACACAAACAATGTTTTCAATTCAAGGAAGTTAAAGAGTTGTTAAAATAATTTTATTAGTGTATCAGTCAGAGATCTCCAGAAAAATAGGAGATACACAGAGAGATAGAATTTAAGGAATTGGCTCACAAGATTGTGTGGGCTGGCAAATGTGTATATCAGGTCAGCTGGCTGGTAACTCAGACAGGAGTTGATGGTGCAGTCTTGAGTCACAAATTTGTAGAGCAGCCTCGCTGGCTGGAAATTCAGGGAACATTTTTGTGTTACAGTCTTGAGGCACAATTCCTTCTTCTTCAGGAAATCTCAGTTTGTATTCCTAAGGACTTCAACTGATTGGATGAGGCCCACTCATCAAAAGTGGTCTCCTTCATTTAAACTCAACAGATTTTAGGTGCTAATTATATCTACAAAATTACAAGATGCTAATTACATCTTCAAAGAAAAATCTACACTAGTGTTTGACCAAACAACTGGGTCCATAGCGTAGCTAAGTGGATGCATTAAAATTTAACCAACACAAATGGGTTTCTTGTTTTTAAACAAGTAGGAGTTTTCACTAGATTTCTTTCTTCTGAAGTCCCTGAATCTCTGCAATGAACTCATCCATGATAATAAGTGAAGGTGATTTGCAAGCAATTCAATTTGTGTATTCATTCATTTAGTCAGCAAATGTTTATTGAGCATTCTTATGGCCTGGCACTGTCCTAGGCACTAGGGATATAGAATGCAGAAGCTAGATTCAAGGGAGAAATCAAAAGCTTTACAGACAAGCGAAAGCTAAGAGAATTCAGCATCACCAAACCAGCTGTACAACAAATGCTAAAGGAACTTCTCTAAGTGGGAGACACAAGAGAAGAAAAGGACCTACAAAAACAAACCCAAAACAATTAAGAAAATGGTCATAGGAACATACATATCGATAATTACCTTAAATGTGAATGGATTAAATGCTCCAACCAAAAGACACAGGCTCACTGAATGGATACAAAAACAAGACCCATATATATATGCTGTCTACAAGACATGCACTTCAGACCTAGGGACACATACAGACTGAAAGTGAGGGGATGGAAAAACATATTCCATGCAAATGGAAATCAAAAGAAAGCTGGAGTAGCAATACTCATGTCAGGTAAAATAAACTTTAAAATAAAGAATGTTACAAGAGACAAGGAAGGACACTACATAATGCTCAAGGGATCAATCCAAGAAGAAGATATAACAATTATAAATATATATGCACCCAACATAGGAGCACCTCAATACATAAGGCAAATGCTAACAGCTATAAAAGAGGAAATCGACAGTAACACAATAATAGTGGGGGACATTAACACCTCACTTACACCAATTGACAGATCATCCACACAGAAAATTAATAAAGAAACACGAGCTTTAAATGACACAACAGACCAGATAGATTTAATTGATATTTATAGGACATTCCATGTGAAAATAGCAGATTACACTTTCTTCTCAAGTGTTCATGGAACATTCTCCAGGATAGATCACAACCCAGGTCACAAATCAAGCCTTGGTAAATTTAAGAAAATTGAAATCATATCAAGCATCTTTTCTGACCACAACACTATGAGATTAGAAATAAATTCCGGGGAAAAAAATGTAAAAAACATAAGCACATGGAGGCTAAACAATACATTACTAAATAACCAAGGGATCACTGAAGAAATCAAAGAGGAAATCAAAAAAATAACTAAAGACAAATGAAAACACAATGATCCAAAACCTATGGGATGCAGCAAAAGCAGTTCTAAGTGGGAAGTTTATAGCAATACAATCCTACCTCAAGAAACAAGAAAAATCTCAAACAATCTAACCTTACACTTAAACGAACTAGAGAAACAAGAACAAACAAAACCCAAAGTTACTAGAAGGAAAGAAATCATAAAGATCAGAGCAGAAATAAATGAAATAGAAACAAAAAAAAACAATAGCAAAGATCAATAAAACTAAAAGCTGGTTCTCTGAGAAGATAAACAAAATTGATGAACCTTTAGCCAGACTCATCAAGAAAAAAAAGGGAGAACTCAAATCAACAGAATTAGGAATGAAAAAGGAATAGTTACAACAGACACCATAGAAATACAAAGCATCATAAGAGACTACTATAAGCAACTCTATGCCAAGAAAATGGACAACCTGGAAGAAATGGACAAATTCTTAGAAAGGTACAATTTTCCAAGACTGAAGCAGAAGAAAGAGAAAATATGAAAAGACCAATCACAAGTAATGAAATTGAAACTGTGATTAAATATCTTCCAACAAACAAAAGTTCAGGACCAGATGGCTTCACAGGTGAATTCTATCAAACATTTAGAGAAGAGCTAACACCATCCTTCTCAAACTCTTCCAAAAAAAATTTCAGAGGAAGAAACACTCCAAACTCATTCTATGAGACCACCATCACCTTGGTACCAAAACCAGACAAAGATACTACAAAAAAAGAAAATTACAGACCAATATCACTGATGAATATAGATGCAAAAATCCTCAACAAAATACTAGCAAACAGAATCCAACAACACATTAAAAGGATCATACACCATGATCAAGTGGGATTTATCCCAGAGATGCAAGGATTCTTCAATATATGCAAATCAATCAATGTGATACACCATATTAACAAACTGAAGAATAAAAACCATATGATCATCTCAATAGATGCAGAAAAAGCTTTTGACAAAATTCAACACCCATTTACGATAAAAACTCCCCAGAAAGTGGGCATAGAGAGAACCTGCCTCAACATAATAAAGGCCATATATGACAAACATCATTCTCAATGGTGAAAAACTGAAAGCATTTCCTCTAAGATCAGGAACAAGACAAGGATGTCCACTCTCTCCACAGTTATTCAACATAGTTTTAGAAGTCCTAGCCATGGCAATCAGAGAAGAAAAGAAAGAAAAGGAATACAAATTGGAAAAGAAGAAGTAAAACTGTCACTGCTTGCACATGACATGATACTATAAATAGAGAATCCTAAAGATGCCACCAGAAAACTACTAGAGCTAATCAATGAGTTTGGAAAAGTTGCAGGATACAAAATTAATGCACAGAAATCCCTTGCATTCCTATACACTAACAAAGAGAGATCAGAAAGAGAAATTAAGGAAACAATCCCATTCACTACTGCAACAAAAAGAATAAAATACCTAGGAATAAACCTACCTAAGGAGGTAAAAGACCTGTGCTCAGAAAACTATAAGACACTGATGAAAGAAATCAAAGATGACACAAACAGATGGAGAGATATACCATGTCCTTGGATTAGAAGAATCAACATTGTGAAAATGACTATACTACCCAAAGCAATCTACAGATTCAATGCAATCCCTATCAAATTACCAATGGCATTTTTTACAGAACTACAACAAAAAATTTCACAATTTGTATGGAAACACAAAAGACCCCGAATAGCCAAAGCAATCTTGAGGGAAAAAAAATGGAGCTGGAGAAATCAGACTTCCTGACTTCAGACTATACTACAAAGCTACAGTAATCAAGACAATATGGTACTGGCACAAAAACAGAAATATAGGTCAGTGGAACAGGATAGAAAGCCCAGAGATAAACCCACGCACCTATGGTCAACTAATCTATGACAAAGGAGGCAAGGATATACAAAGGAGAAAAGACAGTCTCTTCAATAAGTGGTGCTGGGAAAACTGGACAGCTACATGTAAAAGAATGAAATTAGAACACTCCCTAACACCATACACACAAAAAAAACTCAAAATGGATTAAAGGCCTGAATGTGAGACTGGACACTCTAAAACTCTTAGAGGAAAACATAGGAAGAACAGTCTTTGACATAAATCACAGCAAGATCTTTTTTGACCCACCTCCTAGAGTAATGGAAATAAAACAAAAATAAACCAATGGGACCTAATGAAACTTAAAACCTTTTGCATAGCAAAGGAAAGTATAAACAAGACGAAAAGGCAACCCTCAGAATAGGAGAAAATATTTGCGAATAAATCAATGGACAAAGGATTAATCTCCAAAATATATAAACAGCTCATGCAGCTCAATATTAAAAAAACAAACAACCCAATCAAAAAATGGGCAGAAGACCTAAATAGACATTTCTCCAAAGAAGACATACAGATGTCCAAGAGGTAAGTCAGAAAGGGAAAAATGTCGTATATTAACACATATATGTGGAATCTAGAAAAATAGCACAGATGAACTGGTTTGCAAGGCAGAAATAGAGACACAGATGTAGAGAACAAACATATGGACACCAAGGGGGGAAAGTGGGGGGGGGGGATGAACTGGGAGACTGGGATTGACATATATACACTAGTATGTATAAAATAGATAACTAGGGCCTTCCCTGGTGGCGCAGCAGTTGGGAATCCGCCTGCTGATGCGGGGGACACGGGTTCGTGCCCCGGTCCGGGAGGATCCCACATGCCGCGGAGCGGCTGGGCCCGTGAGTCATGGCCGCTGAGCCTGCGCGTCCAGAGCCTGTGCTCCGCAATGGGAGAGGCCACAGCAGTGAGAGGCCTGTGTACTGCAAAACAAAACAAAACAAACAAAAAAAAAATAGATAACTAATAAAAACCTGCTGTATTAAAAAAAGAAATGCAGAAGCTAGACAAGGCCCTTGCCATCATGGACCTTATATTTATCTTGCTTAGAGTAGTTATTACCACTCAATATTATACTTTATATCTACTTGCTTATTTATTATTTTAACCCCACAGTAATATCAATATCAATAAGCTGGGGACATTATGTGGGTTATTTTATTGCTTTATGCCCAGCACATCCAGTTTCAGGTAGATAATATGTAATCAAGACATGTGCTAAATGAATTAATTAATGGTCCAGTACATCTTGCAGATGATAAATCAAAGACCCAGAGAAGTTGACTTATTTAAAGTCATACAATTTTAATTATTCAACCAGGAATAGCCCACAAATATCCAGGCTCAAATATCTTTCAATAAACCACACATATAGGGCTTCCCTGGTGGCGCAGTTGTTGAGAGTCCGCCTGCTGATGCAGGGGACATGGGTTCGTGCCGTGGTCCAGGAAGATCCCACATGCCGTGGAGTCGCTGGGCCCATGAGTCATGGCCGCTGAGCCTGCGCGTACGGAGCCTGTGCTCCGCAACGGGAGAAGCCACAACAGTGAGAGGCCCACATACCGAAAAAAAAAAATATATATATATATATATATATATATAAAGGAGCTCTTCTACTAGAAACAAAAAGGCAAAAGTATACAAAACTTTGAGTACGGTGATGAATAGACAAAAATCAGAAAATTGCAACTGTATATCAGAACAAGTTTTTAAACACTTTATTATAGCATAAAGTTTAAAGGAGGAGAAGCAGTAAAAATAACTATAGTTATTTCAATTTGGTAACAACTTATAACATAAAAAGGGATAATTTGAGACAACAAAAAAAGGGGAAAGAGGAAAAGGACAGAACCCATACAGGCAAATGAAGATAAGATGCTATCAGCAGAAAAAGGACTATTTTATCTATAAGAAATTTTATACAAACCTAATCGTAACCACAAAACATAAATCTGGAGCAGAGACACAAAACATAAAAAATAGGAAACTGTGAAAAACATCATATAACACCACCAAACTGACAAACACAAGGAAAAATAATCAAAGGAGGTATAGAGCAATCTTTACAAAAAAAGATAAAATGACAGTACTAAGCTCTCACTTATCAATAATCACCCTAAATGTCAATGGATAGAATTCATCAGTCAAAAGACAGAGTGGCTGGAAGAATAAAAAAACGAGACCCAACTATATGCTGTTTTCACAAGACTAATCTCTGCTCTAAAGACAAACATAGACTATCAACATGATACACCACATTAACAAAATGAAGATAAAAATCATGTGATCATCTCAATAGATGCAGAAAAAGCATTTGACAAGATTCAACATCCATGTATGATTTTTAAAAAAACACTCAGTAAAATAGGCATAAAAAGAAAATACCTCCACATAATAAAGGCCATATATGACAAACCCATTGCTAACATCATTCTCAATAGTGAAAATCTGAAACCTATCCTTCTAAGATTAGGAACAAGACAAGGATGCCCACTCTCACCACTTTTATTCAACATAGTATTGGAAGTCCCGGACACAGCAATCAAATAAGAAAAATAAATAAAAGGAATCCAGATTGGAAAAGATGAAGTAAAACTGTCACTGTTTATAGATATAACATTTTATATATATGGAAAACCCTTAAGACTCCACTAAAAATCTATCAGAAATAATAACCAAATACAGTAAAGCTGTAGGGTACAAAATCAATACACAGAATCAGTTGTGTTTTTATACACTAACAATGAACTAGCAGAAAAGTAAATTAAGAAAACAATCCCATTTACAATTACAACAAAAAGAATAAAATACCTAGAAATAAATTTAACCAAGGAGGTGAAAAGGCTGTACACTGAAAAGTATAAGACACTGTTGAAAGAAATTAAAGAAAACACAAAGAAATGGAAAGATGTTCCATGATCATGGATTGGAAAAAGTAACAGTGTTAAAATGTCCATATTACCTAAAGTAATCTACAGATTCAGTGCAATCTCTATCAAAATCCCAGTGACATTTTTCACAGAAAAAAAAAATCCTGAAATTGATATTGAACCACAGAAGACCCCACATAGCCAAAGCAATCCTGAGAAAAAAGAACAAAGTTGGTGGTAACACTTACACAGATGTTCAAATTATATTACAAAGCTATAGTAATCAAAACATCATGGTACTGGTAGAAAAACAGACACAGAGATCAAAAGAACAGAATAGAGAGCCCAGAAATAAGCACACATTACAACAAAGAAGCAAAGAACATGCAATGGAGAAAGAACAGTCTCTTCAATAACTGGTGCTGGAAAAATGGGACAGACACATGCAAAAGAATGAAACTAGACCACTATCTTACACCATACTCAAAAATCAGCTCAAAATGGATTAAAGATTTGAATGTAAGACCTGAAACCATAAAACTCCTAGATGAAAACATAGGCAGTATGTTCTTTGACATCAGTCTTAGCAATGCCTTTTTGGATCTGTGTCCTCAGGCAAGGGAAACAGAAGCTAAAATAAACAAATGGAACTACATCACATTAAAATGTTTCTGCACAGCAAAGGAAACCATGAACAAAACAAAAAGATAGCCTACAAAAAGGGAGAAGATATTTGCAAATCATATATCTGATTAGGGGTTAATATCCAAAATATGTAAAGAACTCAGCAACAAAAAACATACCACCAATTTAAATATGGACTGAGGAACAGAATAAACATTTTCCCAAAGACATAAAGACATCTAACAGGCACATGAAAAGATGTTCAACATCACTAATTATCAGGGAAATGCAAATCAAAACCACAATGAGATATCACCTTACACCCATTAGAATGGGTATTATCAGAAAGGCAAGAAATAACCAGTATTGGAGAGGATGTGGAGAAAAGAGAACCCTCATACAATGGTCGTGGGAATGTAAATTGGTGTAGCCCTTATGGAAAAGAATATGGAGATTCCTTTAAAAATTAAGAATGGAACTAACATATGATCCAGCTATTCTATTTCTGGTTATTTATCTGAAGAACACAAAAACGCTAATTTGAAAAGATATATGCAATGCACACCTATGTTTATCGCAGCATTATTTACAATAGCCAAGACATGTAAACAACCTAAATGCCCATCAGTGGATGAATGGATGAAGAAGATGTGATATATATATATATACAATGAAATACCACTCAGCCATAAAAAAGATGAAATCTTGTCATTTGCAACAACATGGATGGACCTTGAGGTTATTGTGCTAAGTGAAATAAGTCAAATGGGGAAAGAAAAATACCATACGATTTCACTCATATGTGGAATATTAAATAAATGAACAAATCAATCCAAATGAAAACAAGCACATAGATACGGAGAACAGAGTAGAGGCTACCAGAGGTGAAGTCTGGGTGGGTGGAGGGGGAAGCGAAATAGGTAAAGGGGATCAACAGTATGGTGACAGATGGAAAGTAAACGTTCAGTGGTGAGCACACTGTACTGTATACAGAAGTCAAAATATAATGTAGTATACACAAAACTCATAATGTTATAAACCAGTGTTACCTCAATAAATTTTTAAAAAGTGGTATATACATATAATGGAAAACTACACAGTCTTAAACAAGAAGAAAATCCTGCCATTTGTGACACTATGGATCAACCCTGTAGGACATTATGTTAAATGAAATAAGCCAGACACAGAACAAACATTGTAAAATACCACTAGTATGATGAATCCAAAACAGTCAAATTCATAGAAGCAGAGAGTGGATCAGTGGTTGTCAGGGGCTGGGAGGAGTGGAAAACTGGAAGATATAATCAAAGGGTACAAAGTTTCAATTATACAAGATAAGTCAGTCCTAGAGATCTACTATACAACATGGTGCCTATAGTTAACAATACTATTTATATTGAATAGTTAAAATTTGCTAAGAGTTTAGATCTTATGTTAAGTGTTCTTTTCACAGAATAATATATACTAATAACAACAACAAATAAGAGGGCAGGAGGAAACTTCTAGAGATGATGAATAGGTTTACAGCATAGATTGATATGATGACTTCATGGTTTTATATGTAACTCCAAACTCATCAAGTTGTATATACTAATTATGTACAGCTTTTTGTATGTCAAAAAATAAATAAAATTTTAAAAGTCTGTGAAAAATAGGATAAAATAAAACTTGAGTGAAAAAAGGGAGAAGGAAACAAAATAAATTCCGTGGTTGGCTCATAAGCTATGGCTTGGAATAAAATATTATTTAAGCTGATAAAGCTTAGCATATTTGAAAGTACAAATATCAACACTAAATAAGTTAACACCATTGACTAATTAGATGGTAGAAGAGAGAAAAAGGAAGAGGAAGGAAAAGTTTCTAGTCTAAATTTATTGTTCATCATAGACAAAGTGTAAGTAAGAGGGCACTATTTATAATATTTAAGGGTATTAATGTAAAAGTAAGTACTAGAAAAAATACAAACCTTCCAACGTATCCAAAACTCCAGAAATAGAAAGGGAAAGAAAAGAAAGCAGATAACATTGTGATTGTGAAAAGCACTCTCTTCTCATGTATATTTACAAATTTACTAACATACATATTATATGTATGATACTGTAAACCTTGAATCAAATGTATCAGTCATATCAACAAATGTATATTGTGGTTAACTCATCTAATAAATAAAAATATTGTCATGTTAGCACTCAAAGTAAAACCCAACTTTATGGTATACATAAGAGAATCACCTAAATGAAGTGATTCAGAAAGTTTAAAATTAAAGAATCAGTAGAAGGTTGTAATGAGACTGTTATGGGCTGAACTGTGTTCTCCCCAAAATTCATTTGTTGAAGTCCTAAACCCCAATACATCAGAATGTGGCTGTATTTGGAGATAGAGTCTTTAAAGAGGTGATTAAGTTAAAATGAGGTCATTAGTGTGGGCCCTAATCTAGTATGACTGGTGTCTCTATGAGAAGAGGAAATAGGACACAGGGAAGAAACAGGAAGAAGACACCACCTGCAAGCCAAGGAGAGAGGCCTCAGAAGAAATCAATCCTCCCAAAACCTGTTCCAGAATAATGAGAAAATAAATGTCTGTTGTTTAAGCCATTCAGTATGTCTTTGGTTACTGTTATGGTAGATCTGGCAAACTAACACACAGACCATTGCTCTGATCCTCACAGTGAGAACAAATGAGACAAATTATAATTTTTCAAAAATCTATTACAGAGCAAAAGATGCAAAGAGATCTAAAACAATAAATTCTAGCAAGGGATGATCTCTTCTTAGGAGAGTAAAGATTCAGAGTTTTGTTTCCTCCTGGTGGAGCTGTGGGATGAAGAGAAATCCATTCTACTGATAGATAGATAGAGTAAGAAAAAGCCAGCCAAACTTCTACCATCTTTTAATGGCTAAGTATTGGCAGATATAACAAGTTAGAATCACTAGGAACACCATACACAGAGTGTCTGTCCCACCAGCTTCCTCTTCCCATAGATCTTCACCCAGGACAGAGGATAAAATACCAAATACTGTGAAAAGGGAAGCCTGAGAGAGATCTCCTTTGAGATGCACAGGGGCTTCTCCTACTGCAAGGCAGCAGGCTGCGGCAAGCTGTGAGTAAGTGTACTAGAGCTAAGTGAAACCTGAGAAGGCACTCAAAGGATGAAAGAGGGATAGTAAAGATGGAAATCCCCAGGTACAGAAAGTGTAGGTACAGAAAGAGAAAAGACAACTCCCACAGTTCAGAAAGTTGATAGGTAGGTAGGTATGTTAGTAAGTAGGCAGGTAGATGGATGGATGGAAATATGGACGAGTGAGAGGTAATAATGGATGGTGATATATAGATGGATAGCTCTCTCTCTCTCTCTCTCTCTCTCTCTCTCTCTCTCTCTATATATATATATATATATATATATATATATATATATATACATATATATATGGAGAAATGTTGGATGGATGGATGGATTCTCTTTCTCCTTTTCAAACTGAATCACACTATATTCTGGTTTTAAAGAAATATATTATGAATGATTTCCTTTGTGAAGACCTCTCAGAATTTTTCAGAGAACCAAGATATCAGCATTATCACTGCTGTGGGATCCCACTGAAATCAATAGCAAAGGTCTCCTTCTAAATGTGTGTGAATTGCTTTCATTTACAACTTCAGGAAAGAAAACCTGCCAGGGCATTACTAAGAGTAAAATCCATTCTTCTGTTCACTAAACCTAAACCATTGCATTAGTGTAGACCAAGACAAACACAAAATATCACAATAATGCTGTGAAGGATATACGCTTCATTAAAGATAATCCACTACAATATGACAAAACATAAGGTAGCTATTCTTTCTGCAGCAACACAGATGAAGACTTTATTTTAAACCCAGAGCAGATTGAATTTTTGCATGATGTTTTCTTTAAACTGCCTGGTTTAATCTAGAAATACATTAAGACACTCATCCACCAGCTGTGCCAGTTTCAGCTGTAGCAAATTGATGATTAGCTTTCTCCTGACAATATTTTCTTCCCACAAAATTTTTAAATGGACTGAAATAACATTAAAAGTCAGGAATGGAAAATATACCTTCATTATTAAATATTTTAAAGCTATTTTATCATTAAATCATTTAAATAACATATTAGATAAAACTATTAATATTGGAAAACATTAATTAGGTGTGAACTTTTTGTGTTTTATTTTTGAGATAAAATTCAAAACATATCATCCCAAAGCCAAGTAAATAGGCAAAATTAATCACCATTGCCTGCATTAAACTTCATCACAAAATTTAGAACTTCTGTAATAGTTTCAGAACTTGTTAGTAATTTAAGGCAACCCTGGTTATTAAAGATGCAGACTTTTTTTAACCTCCTCTGCTATTTGATTAAAATACCAGTGTTTTATTTTAGTCCAATTTAATTAATTTTTGTATTTAAAGATAATTAAATTGGACTAAAAGAAATTACATGTAAATGAAAGCAAAAATCCTTACATTCAGAAGGATCTAAGCAAGAGTTGGCAAACTAGGACACATGGACAATGGTCTGTTTTTGTAAATAAAGTTTTATCAGAACACAGCCATGCTCACTTTTTTGTATACTGTTCCTAACAGACTTCCCACAATGGTGAAGTTGAGTAGTTGCTACAGAGAAGACCTGAGAGCCTTCAGGCTAAAATATTTACTATCTGGCCTTTTAAGAAAAAGTCCAACTTCTGGTTTAAATAAAAAGTTGCAGGCCAACTCTCACCTTCATTCCATCAAGTGTTTCAGTATGCTCCTCCAGGAAGAGAGAAAAAAATTTAAAAAAACTAAAAGTTATAGTCCCCAGATTAAATCAATTGCATTAAAATTAAGAAAAACATAAAAAATAAATCACCTCTGCATTCGGCATTTCACTTATCCCTTTACCTGACCCAGATACTACATGAGTCCTCTTCTTAGCCCTGTAGTGTGATGTACTGCACAAGCCTGATTACCATTTTGATTAAAATATGCACCCTTTTCACTGACAGTATCTCACACCTATCCTTATTTTCATTTACATTATTTTGTATTCCTTAAAATTTGTAGTCATCAGTACAAAATAAAGGAAAATTTAATTTATTTTGACCCCTTCAAAGGCTGGGAGGTAGACCAAATTACTCAACATCTAACACATTTAGATTTAAAACTTTCTAAAATAATTTATGGTCAAAAGCTATTACCTTATATAATTCTATAAGCACCTATGTGTAGGCAATCATAACTGGTCTTGCTAAACTGAATATGTCCTAACTGGTAAAGCCTTCTTGATTATGAAATCATATAAGTGCTAAGCACTGGCCGACTCCATGTATGGGACTAAAAATCTTTGGGTTATCTTCCAAACTTCAATTGGAAGAATATTCTAACCTAGAACTCACTGATACTGTGATACTTAATAGGTAGCTAAAGAAGATAAGCTAAAGTGACACACTGTAAACATTGTCTACCCTCTATTTGACAATAGAATTAAGGAAGAACTGAAGCACAAAGAAACATTTAAGTCCAAATTCACAAAAAATCCTTGAAAGTCATTATTTAAGGAAGTAAGGAAGTCTAGTTCTGTGGGTTCCAAACCTTCCTGCACATCAGCACCTGGGAAACATACTACAAAATAAAACTAATATTGTGCGCCCTCCCTCTAAGATTCTGATTCAGTAGGTCTGCTGTGGTATCTGGGATTATATAGTTTTAGTAAACACCTCATGTTGTTTTTTGCAGTGGATACCTGGACAGATATTTGGGAATTGATACAGTTGGTATCAATACAATGTAAGAAAGGAATGATAATCTAGATCTAGTTTTTTGTCATTGTTCTTTCCCAAGTAGCTGTTTTGCAATCATTGTGGAAAAGGGGGTAAATCAATCTCTGAAAGTCCAGAACTCCTCATTCTTATTCAGTTTTGTCAAGCTCTGTAATACTAGACAGTTCTGTTGATCTTGCATGCTTCTGTTTTCCCACCTGTTAAGTGATGAGGATGCCTGCTTGTCTACCTCCCAGAATTTTGGGAGGGTAGCCAACATGACTCGAAAAAAGTAAAGGAGGAACAGCAGGGTAAATACAGCAGACTGGACATACACATTTAACTCCACTCTCTCCTAAGTGACAATAATGACATTAAGCGTATATTTAAAGGAATTATACCATGAAAACAAAGGGAGTGGGAAAGGAGACAATGCCCACAAAACTTATGCAGAAGGATAAGTGCAAATGATTTAGCACAGAAGGGAAAGCTAAATCTTCAGTGAGCATTGTGGAAGGTTGGCATGTAACCCAATTTGCATGGCAGAATGCTCAAATGGTTCAACATTATGGAGGTAAAATTGAGGCTATTAAAAAAATGAAGAAGTAGCTGAAAGTTTGTTTAGGATGTAATTACGTCCTAGGATGCACTTAACGGGAAGACTACCACTTTCCTCCTCCAGCAGAAGAATGGAGCTCTATTCTCTGCAAAGAGCCAAAAAGAGTATCTCGGACTTGGGAGATGCCAGATATGGTTGAGGGTGAGGTTGCCATATAAAATCAGGGAAATTCGGGAAACAGTTCATTAAAATACTGGGAGTCCCTGCTCTAGTCTCTAACTCAGCTCCCTAAACACTGGCAGTCAAGCTTATACACTCTGGGCAGGCAAACGGGAGGTTCTTCCTAATGAATCTGACCAGTTCAAGAGAAAAGACCTCAAGAGGCTCCTCAATTAACCAGACCACAAAATACCCTATAGTTCACCCACAATCTCCCAAACTTTCCCAAGTATACAGAGCTTGCAGTCAGCAGAAACACCTGTGGAAAGCCTCTAATGCAAAAGGCAGAGACCCAAACAAAGAGTAAATCCAACTAGTTAGAACCAGCATTTAGGCAGGGAGATGGAAAGCTTTAAAAACTGTAATTAGGTCCATAACCTATGTATAAAATGGAATTTGTTTATCTAATTATATTTCTGACTATATATTTCTGATGAACCTGCATCATAATTCCAGAGACAACAAATTCTAATTTCTGGGCTGCAAAAATATTCAAAAATATAACAAAATAACATTAACACTGTTCACTATAATATATCCCTTGATAAACCCAGCAGTATCTATGTACTATCCCACAGAAGCCCAAGACTATTCTAATTGATTAATGAAAACAAGCCATTAAAAGTTGTTGAATGAAATGTTTTCTGTCATACTCAAAGCTAATTTCAACTGGGCATGTATTTATTATATATATTACATATATATAATATTAACATAATACTCCTCAAAGAGATCTGTCTGCTCCTATGCTTGTACACTCCCCAGTCTTTTTTCAACAAGGAACCAAGTGGTCCTGCTACAATAAAACCGTGAATTGCGTCACTGCTCTGCTTAAAACTTTCCTATTTCATTCAGTGTAAAAGGTAAAAATTTGACAACAACCTACAAAGCCCCACCTTCCCATGTTCCCTCTCTTGTGTTCCTCCTCCTCCTCACTTATTCCCTGTAGCCACACTAGCGTCCTTGCTGCTTCCTAAAAAGCACACTCCCACATAAGGGCTTTTGTACTGTTGTTTAGTCTGTTTGCAATGCTCTTCCCACATATATCCATGTAATTCATTCCTTCAACTGTTATCCTTGTTAAAATGTCACCTTTTCTTATGAAGAACCTAGAGGCAGGACAGGAATAAAGACGTAGACGTAGAGAATGGACTTGAGGACACGGGGAGGGGGAAGGGTAAGATGGGACGAAGTGAGAGAGTGGCATGGACATATATACACTACCAAATGTAAAATAGATAGCTAGTGGGAAGCAGCCACATAGCACAGGGAGATCAGCTCAGTGCTTTGTGTCCACCTAGAGGGGTGGGATAGGGAGGGTGGGAGGGAGACGCAAGAGGGAGGCGATGTGGGGATGTATGTATATGTATAGCTGATTCAATTTGTTATAAAGCAGAAACTAACACACCATTGTAAAGCAATTATACTCCAATAAAGATGTTTAAAATAAAAAAGTCACCTTTTCAACTTGCTATTTCAAACTGCAACCCCACTCTTCTAGCAATCTCAATCAATTCTACTCTTCTTTATTTTTTCCACAGAACTTATTGTCACCTAACATACTATACAACTTAGTCGTTATCTTTATTGTTTGCTGTCTTTCTCTCCTTGCTAGAATATAAGCCCCATTAGAGAAGGGCAATATATTTGTTTATTAATGTATTACAGGTACATAATAATTTTTTTAAATAACTACATGTGCCTGGTACACAGGGGGCACTCAATAAATATTTTCTGAAAGAATAAATAAATAAATAAATGAGAAGGCTGGGCTGTATCTAAAAAAAGGAACAGAGTAAGAAAAATTTCTGTAAAAATAAAAATATGATAGCAGAAATGAAAAAAAATCAACAGAAGAAAAATTGGAGGAATGCAAAAAGACCAAGAGATAAAAAATAGCAGAGGAAAAGAAAATTATTAAAGGTTTGGTCCAGAAACTTAACATCAAATGAAAGTAGTTCCAGAAAGAAAGAAAAGACAAAAGGAAACAATTAAAGGAATAATTCAGGAATTGGAAATAATTCTGAGAATGGGAAAAAGAGTAAGTTTCTATTTTGAAAAGGCCCATCAACCTCCCAGTACAATGGATGAAAATAGACTCACACAAATTGGGGCATATCACCAGGCAATTTTCTGAACACTATGCATAAAGAGAAGATACTAAAAGTGTCCAGAGGAAAAATAGAACAGCTCTCATACAAAAGATCAAGAGCCAGAATGGCCTTGGATTTTTCAAAGCAACACTTAAAGCTGGAAGGCAATGAAGACATGCTCCAAACTAAGGAAAAATTATTTTTAACCCAGAATACCTTAACAGATAAACAATAAATCAAGCAGAAGAATAAAGACCCTTTAAGATATGGAAAATCTCAAAAACATTAAAAATGAAAACATCCATTGATCCCTTTCTTAGGAATCTAATGGAGGATATATTCTACAAATATCAGGGGTATGCTAAGAAAGGGGAAGACACGGGATCCATGAAACTAGGGCTTCAATTCAAGAGAAGCAAAAGGATACCCTAGGAAAATGGTATTATGAGTTGAATTGTGTCCCCCTCAAAACATATGTTGAAGTCCTAATCACTGGAACCTCTAAATATGACCTTATTTGGAAATGGAGCCTTTGCAGATGCAATCAAGTTAAGATGAGGTCATACTGAATTAGGGTGGGTCCTAAGTTTTATATGCATCATGTCTTTATAATAAGGGGGAATTACGAACACACAGAGGTACAGAGACTGCCATATGAAGATGGAGGCAGAGACTGAAGTGATGCATTTACAAACCAAAGAACACCAAGGATTGCCTGCATCCTCCAGAAACTAGGAGAAAGGCATGGAACAAATTCTTCATTTGTGAGTCTCCTGCCGACACACTGGTTTTGAACTTCTAGGCTGCAGAACTGTGAAAGAATAAATTTCTGTTTTTAAAGGCATCAAGCTTGTGTTACTTTGTTATAGCATCCCTAGGAAACTAACACAAGTGGTGAGGAGAGATCTTAGGAAGACAGATATGCAGTCAGTTTAGAAAACACTCAGTCCAGATGGAGGTTGATCAGAGAGCTTTGGGAGAAGGGCATGAGGAGCTGAAATTGACAGAATATCTGATATGTTTTTAATGTACTGAGAGGAAAAGTAGACAACTAGGGAGGGCTTGGGATACAAAGAAAACAAAGTGAGTGGGGGAAAAGACAGATACCAATTCAGGGAAAACAGAGTGTGTGCATAAAAGGGAAAGAAATTATATTCTGCCATATGGCTCACCTGTGAAAAGGGTTTTCACAGTAATTGTAACGTAAATACTGAACTAATCAAAATTATAATGACACAGAGATATGGGTGACAAGAAGTGAGCATGTATGTGGTAGGGGTTGGTGTGGTGGTGAAAGAGAGCTAAATCTTCATCTTCAAATGTATAGATAATGGGAAAACATCAAGAAATAAAACTATAGGCATGTTTTCAAAAATAGGAATATTACCTAAGAAAGCCAGAGCTCAAAAATCTCTGTGCTAGGAAAAGCCACCTTTAACCATGCTTCCTTTTAAAAGTATATGAAAACTAAATTCATATAACAATTAACAGATGAGTATTAAGATCAAATTCCATACAAAGTTGATATAAGATGAAAGAGAATAAAAAGCAGATTAATGTCTCAACCAGCAATGAAAAGATACCAGAAAGAGATTCCCACAGAACAGATAAAAAGTATAATCTTCTATTTCAGAGTAAACTATAGTATTAAAATATATGACACAAAAAAACAACAAAAATTTGAACTACAATAATTCAGAAGTGAACTGACAGAACCTAGAAAAAAATTAAATTTAAGAAATGAAAACCAAACTAGAAGAAACGTAACAGTATAGACTACAATAGATAATGCCTTAAGAGAAACATGAGAGAAAAGTTTTATAAATCAAAAATTAATAAGGGAAAAAATAATTCAATAAAAAGTGAGAAATATTGACAACAGGCAAAGAAAATCCTATGTATAGATAATGAGTTCCCAAAGAAGAAAAGCAAAACAAAGAAGCAAAACAAATACTAAAAACTGTAACTCAGAAAGCTTACCCACAATAAATAAAAATTTGAAATTATATGTGAAAATATTGTCCTCCAATGGCTAACATGAAGACATAGTCCAGTAATATCACTGGACTCTAAAGATATAGAAAAATTTATTTAGGCACTTGACTTATAAGGGAAATAAGATTAGATTAGACTTTAAGGCAGTCATGCCTTAAGATAGGAGAAAATGGAATAATATTTAAGATACTCAAGGAAAGAAAAAGTGAGCCAAAGATTTTACATATGAAAAATTGACTAGCACAGACAACCTCTTATCAGGATGCAAAAACCATACTGGTCTCATGAACTCTTCCTGAGGAATCTACTAGAGAAAAAGCTTCAGACACCAAAGTATCTAGAGAAGCATCAACATAAAACCCGAGAGTGAGCATTAAACACATAATAAATTGCAAAACTAAGACTAAATTCATGTCAAACAGAAGAGAGTACAGTATGAAATGGCTATATGCTCACAGAATGTAGACGTAGTATAACCATTAAAAAATGTGGGGTAAGAATGGGAAGAACATATTAAACATGATCAGTGATTTTTTTGGAAGTGTTATCGTTGTTGAGACTGTTGTATGTTTGTTGTGGATTAAAGTAAATTATGGTATATTCCATCATCCTCCTTGGTCCTTGAGACTCAAGATTCTCAGTGTAGAAGAAAGTGCATACAAATGTAATATAAAATAGGGTCAACAAATAACTCTGTATTTCTGATTTTGACTTGGAAATATCAGTAAGAACTCATAAATATTTCATCTTTAAAATATTATATATTAATATATAGCTCTGTCCACTAATGAGGCTTAGAAACAATGATCAGCCTAAGAGCAAAGACATCCCTTTAATCCAGAATCTGTTCTTGAAATACCATTTCCAATTAAAGGAAACCAAAAAATGTAAAAGATGAATGTGTAAGAATTTTATCATATGTATAATAGCAAAAAAGCTATCAGAAACATATAAGGTCATGTCAATGTAGTCAGAAGTTCACTTTATGAGGTTTCTACTGGCCAAAAATGGGACAATTTCAACTTTTAAAAGACTAATAATTGCAATGGGTTGAAATCTATTAAGTATGTGTAAGTCTATGAATTCATTATGACACTAAAAAAGTAAAACTAATTTACCTCTTTGGAGAATGATATCAAAGCAGTTCAATATCTTGAAAACTAGTAAATAAAGGGAAAGAATCAAACATATTTTGTCTTTCCTATCTAAATGTAAAACTGGGTAACTAAATAGTATATGAGGATAAATATCATAAAACTATTTCAACTATAAGTAAAAAAGAAATAATAAACATAGAATATCATCATTTTATATTTCCCAGTAAATTAATGTGTCTAGGCTCTGAGCACCAACAGCTGTTTATATCTTAAACAGAGACAAAACCAGGCATTATATGCTTCCTGATGAAATAACACAATAACTTGTAGTTGTGCTTAAAGAATAAAACATAGTCTGATACAGCCTCTGGATCCAGCTGCAAATTTGTGAAAAATTCAGATGGAGAAACACGTTGAGCCCTTACATGAGTATGCAACTTTAAAACTCCAATCCATGGGAAATTCTATAGATCCAACACCAAGATTCTTCAAATACAGCTAACCTTTGAACAACATGGGTTTGAACTGCGCAGGTCCACTTATACACAGATTTCTTCCACTAACTACTACTAGTACTACATGACCTGTGGTTGGTTTAATCCAAACCACAGATACAGATGGCCAATGGTAGGTAAAGTTACAGTCGGATTTTCAACGGTGCAGAGGGTCAGCACTCCTAACCCCATGTTGTTCAAGGGTCAACGGTAAATTGTAAGGAAAATAAGGGATGAAGGGAAAACATGTAATTTAATAGGAAACTTAAAGAAATCTTACATTTTTATAAAAACAGGCAAGACTAAATTATTCTATCTAGAATCCACAATTGGATGATTAAAACCAAAAAGAAACCTCCTCCAAAATGATTACTATGAAAATCAGGATTGTTGTTATTTTGAGTGGGAGGAAGAAGACTGCAATTAGGCAAGGACACACAGAGAGGCTTCTGGGGGATTTGGAAATTTTCTATTTCTTGACCCTAATGGCAGTTACAAGGCCTTTCAATAACTCATTAAGCTAAAATTTGTTGTGTGTGGTTTTCTGAATCTTTATTTTATTTCTACAATAAAAATCTTTCAAATGCCCACATTTAAAAAAAAGTATAAAGAAAAGAATAGCTAAGAAAATTTCCTAGAACAATAAAGAAGATGGATTTAACCTACCAACTACTAAACGTCATTATATAATATTGTGATTTTAATACCATAAAGAAATACAACACTGAACAGAAAGACAAGAGACATACACACACGTGGGCACACACATACACAGAGAAACTTAATATCACAGAGGTAGCATTTAGAATCAGAAAAGAAAAGGTTCTGATTCTAAGTACTTAATACTTAGAACTACTTAATACAATATATGGTGTTGGGACAACTGCCTATCCATATGGAAAGTTGAACTCCAAATAGATATGCAAAAGTTCTAAAAACTATAAACAAAATGTATTTCAAACACATAAATACCTAAATGTAAGTTTTTTTAAGTTTATCATGCTTTGAAAAAACGTATGATAGAGTATTAGGAAAAGATTTCTGCATAATATGGAGATAGTACATTTTTCCTTAAAAAGCCACTCAGGACTTCCCTGGTGGCCCAGTGGTTAAGAATCCACCTGCCAATGCAGGGGACATGGGTTCAGTACCTGCTCTGGAAAGATCCCACGTGCTGTGGAGCAACTAAGCCCCTGCGCCACAACTACTGAGCCTGCACTCCAGAGCCCCCAAGTCACAACTACTGAGCCCGCATGCCACAACTACTGAAGTCCGCATGCCTAGAACCCGTGCTATGCAACAAGAGAAGCCACCACAATGAGAAGCCTGTGCACTGCAATGAAAAGGAGCCCCTGCTCGCTGCAACTAGAGAAAGCCCACACACAGCAACAAAAAACCATCGTAGCCAAAAATAAATAAATTAATTAATTTTTTTAAAAAAAGCCACTCAAAGAATATAGATGATAAAAGTTGGCCATATCAAAGTTAAATACTTTTCTCAGCAAAATACATCATATAATAAATAAAGTTCATTAACAAGCTAAAGACAGAGGAAAGATTTGCAGTATGTAAAAGCTTAGTACCCATCATATAAAATGAACAACTATAACGCAGTATTTTTTTAAAAACAGAACAGAGGGCAGAGGCTACAAAGGGGCAATTCACAGAATAATCCACAATGGCAAGTAAGCATATGAAAAGATGCTTACCAGCACTACTAATCTGTGAGATTATATCCATGTAATATTCCATATTCATCAGATTGGGAAAAACAAAATTTTGACAATATATGTCTTGGCAGGGATGTGCTAACATAAGAACTTCCAGACAGAAAGTAAATTGGGACCACCACTTTGTAGATTAACCAGACAATTATTTAGCAATATCTAACAAAAGCTTAAAATACTCATGCCCTCTAACTCAGTTATTTCCCTTCGAAGGATTTTCCCTAAATACACATAATACAGGTGCATGTGGAGGAAATCAAAAATTATTCACTAATGTATTTTTTTAAGCATAAAAAATCATTATTGGGACTTCCCTGGTGGTCCACTAGCAAAGAATCTGCCTTACCACACAGGGGACGCAGGTTCGATCCCTAGTCAGGGAACTAAGATCCCACGTGCCACAGGGCAACTAAGCCTGTGCACCAAAACTACTGAGTTTGCGCGCCTCAACTAGAGAGCCCGCATGCCACAAATTACAGAGCCCACGTACCCTGGAGCCTGCGCACTACAACTAGACAAGAGAAAACCTGCACGCCACAACTAGAGAGAAGCCTGCACACTGGAACGGAAGATCCACATGCCTCAGTGAAGATCCCACATGCCTCAATGAAGATCCCACATGCCTCAATGAAGTCCTGACACAGCCAAAAAGAAATAAAAATAAATAAATAAAAATAAATGTGACAAAAAACAATTAGTCTGTGAATAGAGATTAAATCAATAAAGTAACTGTGTTTGACTCAAACAATATAATGTTACTTACCAGGAAAATGAAGAAACTAGATCTATATGTATTTTTGGTAATCTTAAATATATAAGTGATTGCCAAAGGAAAGCCGAAATGCTTACATATAATACGACAGCATTTATGTACATTTTAAGACACACAAAACAATAAGAACACAAAGTAGTAAATGTACTTAAATACAGTAGGAAGAGAGCTATGGAATTGGACTGGTATAAAAGGATGTTCACCAGTGTCTATACTTTCTAGGGGAAACAAAATGCTCTGAAGCAAGTGTTACACAATTATAAAATAAAATATGTTCATGTACCGTTTGTTACTTTCCCTGTTTTTATAAAAATTTCATTCCACTTAATAAAAAAAAAACACTCAATAAAGTATTAATTCAGATTCAATATATTAACATTCATAAATGTATAGCCTTTGATTAATGTTTCATATAGAGGAAAATTAAGGTAGTCCTTTCATTTTTTAAGTTCAATTATTCACTCCACATGCCACTTTAGCTCTCAAAAAGACATCTCATGTACTCCATTTAAATTCACTTTCTGAGAACTTACAGCTATATTTCCAATAAATATGTAGTTCTTAAGTATATGCCAGAGAGAAGTATTCAAAAGAATATGTAAGAGTAATGATGGATTTGCTATTTCAAACCAACTTTCCCACAGAGAACAACAATCTGAAGGTGTCAAAGATCTAATAAAAGAGCAAAGAGTTCTAGGCCAGAAATCAGGTGAGAATGGGGGCTCAAGAAGTTAAACACTGGCATATGCATGGAGTGTCTCTTTCCAAGTTGCATCTGTCAATTCCTGACTGAGCAACTGAAAGGCAAAGAGATTTTAAAAAGCTTGGAGAAAATTTATGCGATAAGAATAGAAAGCCAGACTTAGCAATTTGGGGGAAGCTTGAAGAAACCCTCTCACGTTAGTTTGGGTTTCCAAGATCTGCACCCCAGAGGTGAAGATAAACCATAAACAAAGGTCCTCACAGGGATTTAAGCTCAGCTTCAAATCTCAATCTTGAAATCAATTTGAAGTGATCTCTGACAGAAATTCTAAAGTAAGACCATACTGGGTCTTAAACCTTTCTTAGAAATAATTTTCAAATACAATGTCTTGCACATAATTA
Organism: Hyperoodon ampullatus; assembly: GCF_949752795.1. Taxonomy (NCBI): domain Eukaryota; kingdom Metazoa; phylum Chordata; class Mammalia; order Artiodactyla; family Ziphiidae; genus Hyperoodon; species Hyperoodon ampullatus. The sequence continues at coordinate 54,909,732 of NC_136922.1, read as the reverse complement.
AAAATCAGTATAGCCAAAAAGACATGAGAAAAGAAAAACAGGCTAAACAGCATATTTTGCAGGAGATGACCCAACGAAGACTCAGTTAACCTAAAGATAGATCAGTAGAGATTATATAATCTGGAGAACAAGGAACAAAAATACATTTAAACTATAAAGAGAACCTAATGGAGAATCTGTGGGAAAATAACAAAAAGTCTAACATCCATGAAATTGGAAACAGAGAAGGAAAAGAGAGGGGAAAGGGAATGGATGTGAAAAAACACTTGAAGAAATAGTGGATGAACATTTCCCAAACTCAGTGAGACACATAAATTTACTGATTCAAGATGCACACCAAACCACATGCAGAAAAATACAAAGAAAACCATACATGGGAATACTAATTCATATGACTGCTGAATTCTCGTAAGAAATAATGGCCACAGAGGACAGTGGAACAACATGTTTAGAGTGCTTTAAAAAAAAAAGTCACTAGAAGAAGGAAAGAAATCATAAAGATCAGATCAGAAATAAATGAAAAAGAAATGAAGGAAACGATAGCAAAGATCAATAAAACTAAAAGCTGGTTCTTTGAGAAGATAAACAAAATAGACAAACCATTAGCCAGACTCATCAAGAAAAAAAGGGAGAAGACTCAAATCAAGAATTAGAAATGAAAAAGGAGAAGTAACAACTGACACTGCAGAAATACAAAAGATCATGAGAGATTACTACAAGCAACTCTATGCCAATAAAATGGACAACCTGGAAGAAATGGATAAATTCTTAGAAATGCACAACCTACCAAGACTGAATCAGGAAGAAATAGAAAATATGAATAGACCAATCACAAGCACTGAAATTGAAACTGTGATTAAAAATTTTCCAACAAACAAAAGCCCAGGACCAGATGGCTTCACAGGCGAATTCTATCAAACATTTAGAGAAGAGCTAACACCCATCCTTCTCAAACTCTTCCAAACAATTTCAGAGGAAGGAACACTCCCAAATTCATTCTATGAGGCCACCATCACCTTGATACCAAAACCAGGCAAGGATGTCACAAAGAAAGAAAACTACAGGCCAATATCACTGATGAACATAGATGCAAAAATCCTCAACAAAATACTAGCAAACAGAATCCAACAGCACATTAAAAGGATCATACACCATGATGAAGTGGGGTTTATTCCAGGAATGCAAGGATTCTTCAATATACGCAAATCAATCAATGTGATACACCATACTAACAAGTTGAAGGAGAAAAACCATATGATCATCTCAATAGATGCAGAGAAAGCTTTTGACAAAATTCAACACCCATTTATGATAAAAACCCTGCAGAAAGTAGGCATAGAGGGAACGTACCTCAACATAATAAAGGCCATATATGACAAACCCACAGCCAACATGGTCCTCAATGGTGAAAAACTGAAACCATTTCCACTAAGATCAGGAACAAGACAAGGCTGCCCACTCTCACCACTCTTATTCAACTTAGTTTTGGAAGTTTTAGCCACAGCAATCAGAGAAGAAAAGGAAATAAAAGGAATCCAAATTGGAAAAGAAGAAGTAAAGCTGTCACTGTTTGCAGATGACATGATACTATACATAGAGGATCCTAAAGATGCTACCAGAAAACTACTAGAGCTAATCAATGAATTTAGTAAAGTAGCAGGATACAAAATTAATGCACAGAAATCTCTGGCATTCCTGTACACTAATGATGAAAAATCTGAAAGTGAAATCAAGAAAACACTCCCATTTACCATTGCAACAAAAAGAATAAAATATCTAGGAATAAACCTATCTAAGGAGACAAAAGACCTGTATGCAGAAAATTATAAGACACTGATGAAAGAAATTAAAGATGATACAAATAGATGGAGAGATATACCATGCTCCTGGATTGGAAGAATCAATATTGTGAAAATGACTCTACTACCCAAAGCAATCTACAGATTCAATGCAATACCTATCAAGCTACCACTGGCATTTTTCACAGAACTAGAACAAAAAATTTCAAAATTTGTTTGGAGAAACAAAAGACCCCGAATAGCCAAAGCAATCTTGAGAACGAAAAATGGAGCTGGAGGAATCAGGCTCCCTGACTTCAGACTATACTACAAAGCTACAGTAATCAAGACAGTGTGGTACTGGCACAAAAACAGAAAGATAGATAAATGGAACAGGATAGAAAGCCCAGAGATAAACCCACGCACATATGGTCACCTTATCTTTGATAAAGGAGGCAGGAATGTACAGTGGAGAAAGGACAGCCTCTTCAATAAGTGGTGCTGGGAAAACTGGACAGGGACATGTAAAAGTATGAGATTAGATCACTCCCTAACACCATACACAAAAATAAGCTCAAAATGGATTAAAGACCTAAATGTAAGGCCAGAAACTATCAAACTCTTAGAGGAAAACATAGGCAGAACACTCTATGACATAAATCACAGCAAGATCCTTTTTGACCCACCTCCTAGAGAAATGGAAATAAAAACAAAGATAAACAAATGGGACCTAATGAAACTTCAAAGCTTTTGCACAGCAAAGGAAACCATAAAGAAGACCAAAAGACAACCCTCAGAATGGGAGAAAATATTTGCAAATGAAGCAACTGACAAAGGATTAATCTCCAAAATTTATAAACAGCTCATGCAGCTCAATAGCAAAAAAACAAACAACCCAATCCAAAAATGGGCAGAAGACTTAAATAGGCATTTCTCCAAAGAAGATATACAGACTGCCAACAAACACATGAAAGAATGCTCAACATCATTAATCATTAGAGAAATGCAAATCAAAACTACAATGAGATATCATCTCACACCAGTCAGAATGGCCATCATCAAGAAATCTAGAAACAATAAATGCTGGAGAGGGTGTGGAGAAAAGGGAACACTCTTGCACTGCTGGTGGGAATGTGAATTGGTACAGCCACTATGGAGAACAGTATGGAGGTTCCTTAAAAAACTACAAATAGAACTACCATATGACCCGCAATCCCACTACTAGGCATATACCCTGAGAAAACCATAATTCAAAAAGAGACATGTACCAAAATGTTCATTGCAGCTCTATTCACAATAGCCCGGAGCTGGAAACAACCTAAGTGTCCATCATCGGATGAATGGATAAAGAAGATGTGGCACATATATACAATGGAATATTACTCAGCCATAAAAAGAAACGAAATTGAGCTATTTGTAATGAGGTGGATAGACCTAGAGTCTGTCATACAGAGTGAAGTAAGTCAGAAAGAGAAAGACAAATACCGTATGCTAACACATATATATGGAATTTTAAAAAAATGTCATGAAGAACCTAGGGGTAAAACGGGAATAAAGACACAGACCTACTTGAGAATGGACTTGAGGATATGGGGAGGGGGAAGGGTAAGCTGGGACAAAGCGAAAGAGAGGCATGGACATATATACACTACCAAACGTAAGTTGGATAGATAGTGGGAAGCAGCCGCAGAGCACAGGGAGATCAGCTCGGTGCTTTGTGACCACCTGGAGGGGTGGGATGGGGAGGGTGGGAGGGAGGGAGATGCATGAGGGAAGGGATGTGGGAACAGATGTATATGTATGACTGATTCACTTTGTTATAAAGCAGAAACTAATAAAAAAAAAAGTCAACTCAGAGTTCCATATCTAGCACAAATATCCTATAAGAATGAAGGCAAAACAGACATTTTTAGATGAAAAAAACTGAGGAGAATTTTTGCCAGTACATCTACATTATAAGAAATTTTAAATTATATTATACAGGCTGAATGAAAATAAAACCAAATTGAAACCCAGATTTTCAGAGAAACATCAGAATATTATAAACATGTGGATAAATATAAATTTATTTCTTCTTAATTCCTTTAAATACATATGACAGTTTAAAGAAAAAATTATAACATTGTGGTGCAGATTTTATAAAATACATAGATGACATATGTATAACAACAACAATGTAAAGATCAGGCAAGGAAGTAAATGATCCTATATGTTTCCAAGGTTTCTACATTTTACCTGAAGTGGTGCAATATTACCTGTAAGTAGATTATGAAAAAAAGTTAAGTGTGTACACTGAATTCTCTAGAGTAACTGCTAAAGAAATTCAAAAAATAAATAAGGGATATATTAAAACAATTTTTTAAATTCCTATTTATATTTTTTTAAAAAGACAATAAAGAGGAAAGGAAACCACCAGAAGGGACAAACAGGACATAAATATTAAAAATTAAAAAATCTATTTAAATCACATCACATCAATAAGTACATTAAATGCTAATGGATATAAAACCATAATAAAAGGAAGAGATGATAGAATGAATTTTTTAAAACAAGGCCCAACTATAAGCTGTTTACAAAATGCTTTAAATATAAAGATACAGTGAAAACCATAATTCAAAAAGAGTCATGTACCACAATGTCATTGCAGCTCTATTTACAATAGCCAGGACATGGAAGCAACCTAAGTGTCCATCGACAGATAAATGGATAAAGAAGATGTGGCACATGTATACAATGGAATATTACTCAGCCATAATAAGAAACGAAATTGAGTTATTTGTAGACAGGTGGATGGACCTAGAGTCTGTCATACAGAGTGAAGTAAGTCAGAAAGAGGAAAACAAATACCATATGCTAACACATATATATGGAATCTGAAAAGAAAAAATAGGTTCTGAAGGACCTAGGGGCAGGACAGGAATAAAGACACAGATGTAGAGAATGGACTTGAGGACATGGGGAGGGGGAAGGGTAAGCTGGGACAAAGTGAGAGAGTGGCATGGACTCATATATACTACCAAATGTAAAGTAGATAGCTAGTGGGAAGCAGCCGCATACAGGGAGATCAGTTCAGTGCTTTGTGACCACCTAGAGGGGTGGGATAGGGAGGGTGGGAGGGAGACGCAAGAGGGAGGAGATATGGGGATATATGTATATGTATAGCTGATTCACTTTGTTATACAGCAGAAACTAACACACCATTGTAAAGCAATTATACTCCAATAAAGATGTTTAAAAAAAGAAATATAAATAGATGAAAAAGATATAAAAATTAGAATAAGAAAGTTGGAACCGAATATATTATACCAAAAAAATTAGAACTTAAGACTAAGAAAGTTACCAAAAATAAAGACAGCATTTCATAAAAATAATAGCTGATTCTTTAGAAAGCCATAACAATAAGAATAATCATCTAATAATGAAACTTTAAAATATATAAAACAACAATTAACAGAAAAAAATAGAGATATTAACATCTCTATATTGGCAAATGGTAAAAATACTAGATAAAAAAATTCACTAAAAACAAAAGATTTAAACAATCTTATCAATTACTTTGACCTAATTGATATTTATGGAGCATTATACACAGCAACTGCAAAATACACATTTTCTTCAAATACATGTGGTATGTTAACAAAGACAGACCATATGCTGCATCACATTTTTAAATTCCAATAAATTAAAGGATTGACTCACGAAGAATATATTCTCTGACCCCAATGAAATTAAATTAGAAGTCAGTAAAATAACAGTACTTACTATGTTCAAAGAGATATGATAAGTTTGAGCATTTTAGCACTAGCAACAATTTGCCTCTAATGAACCAAATGAAATTTTAGATCTGAAAAATTCAATAATGCATATTAAGAATTCAGTGGATAAAACAGAGCTGAAGAGAATGTGTGAAATTAAAGAGGTCAGATGAAAATGTCAAGCATGAATTACAAAAGATGAAAGACATAGAAAATAAAAATGACATGATAAAAGACAAAGAGCATATAATGAAGAGTGCTACATGGATGCACCAGAAAAGACAAAAGAAATAAAGGGGTAGAAACAATATTTGAAGAGATCATAGCTGAGGATTTTCCATTACTGATATTTTTTTAAAAACAAGTCACAGAGTCAAAAGCACTATAAATCACAGTAGGATAAGAAAATAAAAAAATAAACTGATGAATCAAAGACAGAGAAAAATGTTAAAAGCAACCAGAGAACAAAGAACATATTACCTTCAAAAAAGCAAACATTAATAATGGCAGACTTTTCAATAGAAAAAACTAAAAGAAGGGGACAATGAAATTATATTCTGTTTAACAATATTTAATATTAGATTTAATGTTTTTGAAAAGTGTTAATATTTCTTAATTTTTTAACTTAGAATTTTACACCCACAGATGATATTACTCAAACATAAGATAAAATACAGACATTTTTGAGAAAAACAAAAACTGATTGTTCATTAGAAGACTTGCACAAAAGGAAATAACAACTGAAGTTCTTCAGAAAATAATTCCAGATGAAACTGAGAGACGCAGGAAGAAATAAAAAGTATACACTATATATATAGTATATATATATAGTATATATATAATATATATTTTCATCTTATATATATATTCTCATATTATATGTATTCATTTTATACATATAGGTTAATATATACTGTCATAGTCTCTCTATACATATAAATATGAAGGTATAGTAACTGTATAATAACTGTAAAAATAATACATATTTGAATAGAAGTAAAATATGTGACAACATAATTGGGAATTATACAAGCAGATGTAAAGGAAGGATTTTCTAGGAAGGGGGAAAAAATGCCAAATAATATCAGACATTGGTAAGTGAATGGTGCCTGTGCAATTTCTCAGGAAAATACTAAAAGAGTAGCAAAAGAGGGTTTAATTCCCAACCAGCAGAAGGAAATAAATTAAATAATAAAAACGTTTAATCAACCAAAAAGATGTAAGAATAGAGAGAAGAATATTAAACAGCATGGTCACATAAAACAGTTAGTAGATCAATAGATTTCAATAAAATTGTCAGTAATTACATTAAATGTCAATGGGACAACAGTTCCTATTAAAAAACATAGACTAGGAAAATGCGGCGCTAGCATCTCCCCACAACTAGGGCACCTGCTGGCTGCTCATGGAAGACTCTGATGCCCAAGGTGATGGGAGGAACCCCAAAGTGAACCAGCAGCTTGCAGAATTTTGTTTCCCAAGCCCGGGGGCAGGGTGAAGCTCCTGCAGCGGGAGCTCTGAGTCCAAACCACTGGACTAACTGAGAACCTCAGACCCTGGGGAATATTCATTGGAGTAAGATCTCACAGAGGTCCTCATCTCAGCACCAAGACCAAGCTCTACCCAACAGCCTACAAACTCCAGTGTTGGAAGCCTCAGGCCAAACAACCAGCAAGACTGGAACACAATCCCACTCATAAAAAAAAAAGAAAAATGAGACAGCAAAAAAATATGTCACAGATGAGGGAGCAAGGTAAAAACCTCCAAGACCAAATACATGAAGAGGAAATACACAATCTACCTGAAAAAGAATTCAGAGTAATTATGGTAAAGATGATCCAGATTCTCAGAAATAGAATGGAGGCATGAATTAAGAAAATAAAAGAAATGTTCAAAAAAGATCTAGAAGAACTAAAGAACAAACAAACAGAGATGAACAACACAATAACTGAAGTGAAAAATACACTAGAAGGAATCAATAACAGAATAACTGAGGCAGAAGCACGAATAAGTGAGCTGGAAGGCAAAATGGTGGAAAGAACTGCCAAGGAGCAAAATAAAGAAAAAGAATGAAAAGAATAGAAGACAATCCAGAGACATCTGGGACAACACTGAACGCACCAATTCAAATTAGAGGGGTTCCAGAAGAAGAGAAAAAGAAAGGGTCTGAGAAAATACTTGAAGAGATTATAGTTGAAAACTACCCTAACATGCGAAAGGAAATAGTCACCCAAGTCCAGGAAGCACAGAGACTCCCATACAGGATAAACCCTAGGAAAATGACACTAAGACACACATTAATCAAACTAACAAAAATTAAATTCAAAGAAAATATATTAAAAGCAGCAAGGGAAAAACAAAAAAATAACATACAAAGGAATCCCCATAAGGTCATCAGCTAATTTTTGAGTGGAAACTCTACAGGCAAGAAGGGAGTAGCAGGATATACTTAAAGTGATGAAAGAGAAAAACCTACAACCAAGATTACTCTACCCAGCAAGGATCTCATCCACATCTGATGGAGAAGTCAAAACCATTTCAGACAAGCAAAAGCTAAGAGAATTCTGTACCACCAAAGCAGCTTTACAACAAATGCTAAAGAAAATCCTCTAAGCAAGAACCACAAAAGAAGAAAAAGACCCACAAAAACAAACCCAAAACAATTAAGCAAATGGTAATAGGAACATACATATCGATAATAATCTTGAATGTAAATAGGTTAAATGCCCCAACCAAAAGACACAGGCTTGCTGAATGGATACAAAAACAAGACCCATATATATGCTGTCTACAAGAGACCCACTTCAGATGTAGGGACACATACAGAGCGAAAGTGAAAGGATGGGGAAAGATATTTCGTGCAAATGGAAATCAAAAGAAAGCTGGAGTACCAATACTCGTATCAGATAAAATAGACTTTAAAATAAAGACTGTTACAAGAGATAAGGAGGGACACTACATAATGATCAACGGATCAATCCAAGAAGAAGATATAACAATTATAAATGTTTATGCACCCAACAGAGGAACACCTAAATACATAAGGCAAATGCCAAAAACCATGAAAGGAGAAATTGACAGTAACACAATAATAGTAGGATACCCCACTTAACCAATGGACAGATCATCCAAACAGAAAATAAATAAGGAAACACAAGCTTTAATGACACAATAGACCAGATAGATCTAATTGATATTTATAGAACATTCCACCCAAAAGTGGCAGAATACACTTTCTTCTCAAGTGCACATGGAACATTCTCCAGGATAGATCACACCTTGGGTCACAAATCAAGCCTCGGAAAATTTAAGAAAATTGAAATTGTATCAAGCATCTTTTCTGACCACAACGATATGAGATTGGAAATCAGTTACAGGAAAAAAACTATAAAAAACACAAATACATGGAGGCTAAGCAGTGTCCTACTAAATAACCAAGAGATCACTAAAGAAGTCAAAGAAGAAATTTAAAAATACATAGAAACAAATGACAACGAAAACACGAAGGCCCAAAATCTATGGGATGCAGCAAAAGCACATTTCTAAGCAGGAAGTTTATAGCAATTCAATCTCACCTCAAGAAACAAGAAAAATCTCAAATAAACAATCTAACCCTACACTTACAACAACTAGAGAAAGAAGAACAAAGAAAATCCGAAGTCAGTAGAAGGAAAGAAATCATAAAGATCAGAGTAAAATAAATGAAATACAAACAAAGAAAACACTTGCAAAGATCAATAAAACTAAAAGCTGGTTCTTTGAGAAGATAAACAAAATTGATAAACCATTAGCCAGACATCAAGAAACAAAGGGAGAGGATGCAAATCAATAAAATTCGAAATGAAAAAGGAGAAATCACAACTGACACGGCAGAAATACAAAGGTTTATAAGAGACTACTACAAACAACTATATGCCAATAAAATGGACAACCACAAAGAAAAGGAAATATTCTTGGAAAGGTACAAATTTCCAAGACTGAACCAGGAAGAATTAGAAAATATAAACAGACCTATCACAAGTAATGAAATTGAAACTGTAATTTAAAATCTTCCAACAAACAAAAATCCAGGACCAGATGGCTTTACAGGCAAATTCTATCAAACATTAAGAGAAGAGCTAACATCTATCCTTCTCAAACTCTTCCAAAAAACTGCAGAGGGAGAAACACTCCCAAATTCATTCTATGAAGCCACCATCACCCTGTTACCAAAACCAGAAAAAGATATCACAAAAAAAGAAAATTATACACCAATATCACTGATGAACACAGATGCAAAAATCCTGAACAAAATACTAGTAAACAGAATCAAACAGCACACTGAAAGGATCATACACCATGATCAAGTGGGATTTATCCCAGGGATGCAAGGATTCTTCAAAATATGCAAATCAATTAATGTGATACACCACATTAACAAATTAAGGAATAAAAAACCATACGATCATTGCAATAGATGCAGTAAATCTTTGACAAAATTCAACACCCATTTATGATTTAAAAAACTCTCCAGAAAATGGGAATAGAGGGAACCTACCTCAACATAATAAAGGCCATATATGACAATCCCACAGCAAGCATCATACTCAATGGTGAAAAACTGAAAGCATTTCCACTAAGATCAGGAACAAGACAAGGATGTCCACTCTTGCCACTCTTATTCTACATAGTTTTGCAAGTCCTAGCCATAGCAATCAGAGAAGAAAAAGAAAAGGAATACAAATTGGAAAACAAGAAGTAGAACTGTCACTGTTTGCTGATGACATGATACTACACATAGAAAATCCTAAAGATGTCACCAGAAAACTACTAGAGCAAATCAATAAATTTGGTAAGGTAGCAGGATACAAAATTAATGCACAGAAATCTCTGGCATTCCTATACACCAACAATGAAAAATCAGAAAGAGAAATTAAGGAAACACTCCCTTTACCCACTGCAACAAAAAGAATAAAATACCTAGGAATAAACCTGCCTAAGGAGGCAAAAGACTTGTACTCAGAAAACGATAAAACACTGATGAAAGAAATCAAAGATGACATAAACAGGTGGAGAAATATACCATGTTTTTGGATTGGAAGAATCAACATTGTGAAAATGAATATACAACCCAAAGCAATCTACAGATTCAGTGCAATCCCTATCAAACTACCTATCAATGGTATTTTTCATAGAACTAGATCAAAAAATTTCACAATTTGTATGGAAACACAAAAGACCTCGAATAGCCAAAGCAATCTTGAGAAAGAAAAACAGAGCTGGGGGAATCAGACTCCCTGATTTCAGACTATACTACAAAGCTAGAGTAATCAAGAGAGTATGCTACTGGCACAAAAATGGAAATATAGATCAATGGAACAGGATAGAAAGCCCAAGGATAAACCCATGCACACATGGTCACCTTATTTTTGATAAAGGAGGCAAGAATATACAATGGAGAAAAGACAGCCTCTTCAATAAGTGGTGCTGGGAAAACTGGACAGCTACATGTAAAAGAATGAAATTAGAGCACTCCCTAACACCATACACAAAAATAAACTCAAAATGGATTAAAGACCTAAATGTAAGACCAGACACTTTAAACTCTTAAGAGGAAAATATAGGCAGAACACTCTACGACATAAATCACAGAAAGATCCTTTTTGACCCACCTCGTAGGGAAATGGAGATAAAAACAAAAATAAACAAATGGGACCTAATGAAACTTAAAAGCTTTTACACAGCAAAGGAAACCATAAACAAGACCAAAAGACAACCCTCAGAATGGGAGAAAATATTTGCAAATGAAGCAACTGACAAAGGATTAATCTCCAAACTTTACAAGCAGCTCATGCAGCTCAATATCAAAAAATCAAACAACCCAATCCAAAAATGGGCAGAAGACCTAACTAGACATTTCTCCAAAGTAGATATACAGATTGCCAACAAACACATGAAAGGATGCTCAACATCACTAATCATTAGAGAAATGCAAGTCAAAACTACAATGAGGTGTCATGTCATACAGGTCAGAATGGCCATCATCAAAAAATCTACAAACAATAAGTGCTGGAGAGGGTGTTGGGAAAAGGGAACCCTCTTGCACTGCTGGTGGGATTGTAAGTTGATACAGCCACTATAGAGAACAGTATGGAGGTTCCTTAAAAAACTAAAAATAGAACTGCCATATGACCCAGCAATCCCACTACTGGGCATATACCCTGAGAAAACCATAATTCAAAAGGAGTCATGTACCACAATGTTCATTGCAGCTCTATTTACAATAGCCAGGACATGGAAGCCACCTAAGTGTCCATCGACAGATGAATGGATAAAGATGTGGCACATATATACAATGGAATATTACTCAGCCATAAAAAGAAACGAAATTGAGTTATTTGTAGGGAAGTGAATGGACCCAGAGTCTGTCATACAGAGTGAAGGAAGTCAAAAAGAGAAAAACAAATACTGTATGCTAACATACATATACGGAACCAAAAAAAAAAAAGAAAAAATGGTTCTGAAGAACCTAGGGGCAGGACAGGAATAAAGACGCAAACGTAGACAATGGACTTGAGGACATGGGGAGGGGGAAGGGTAAGCTGGGATGAAGTGAGAGAGTGCCATGGATTTATACACACTACCAAATGTAAAACAGATAGCTAGTGGGAAGCAACTGCATAGCACAGGGAGATCAGCTCGGTGCTTTGTGACCACCTAGAGGGGTGGGATAGGGAGGGTGGGCGGGAGACACAAGAGGGAGGAGATATGGGGATATATGTATACGTATAGCTGATTCACTTTGTTATAAAGCAGAAACTAACACACTATTGTAAAGCAATTATACTCCAATAACGATGTTAAAATTATATATGTAAAAAAAAAATAAAAGGAAGAAAATGGACTCGAAGACATGGGCTGGGAGGGCGAATTTGGGGCCAAGTGAGAGTAGCATCGACACATATACACTACTGAATGTAAAATAGTTGGCTGGAGGGAAGCAGCAGCATAGCACAGGGAGATCAGCTCGGGGCTTTGCAATGACCTAGAGGGGTGGAATAGGGAGGATGGGAGGGAGGCTCAAGTGGGAAGGGTTATGTGGACATGTGTATGCATATGGCTGATTCATTTTGTTTTGCAACAGAAACTAAGACAGTATTGTGAAGCAATTACACTCCAATAAAGTTCTATTAAAATTTTTTTAATTAAAAATATAAATAAATAATAAATAAATAAATAAAACAGACTGTCAGAGCGGATTTGATAAAAACAAAATTCAAATTTAAATATTTGTCAGCACAACACTGGTTATTTATTTAGGACTGGATTTTCTTATTTATAGTCTATCATATCTTTCGCTTTTTATATATGATGACAAACTTTTCCAAGAAGTTGTACCAATTTATATTCCCATCAGCAATATATGAGAATGCATATTTTTTATATCCTTGCAATCTTTTAATTTTGCCCATTCTGATGAGTGTATAGGTGCATATCATTGTGCTTTTAACTTGGATCTCCCTGGTGACTAATAAGTTTATGGGTCAATTCTTGTGAAGTGTTTGTTCAAATCTCTTTACCACTTTCATTTGGTTGACTGTCTTGAAAAACTGACTTTTAAGGGTTCTTTATACATATTCTGGATATGGGTCCTCTATTGGATTTACATGCTGCAAATATTTTCTGCTTATGCCTGCTTTTTTACTCTGATAATGGTAGCTTTCGATGGACAGAAGCTTTAAATTTCAATGTAGTCCAATTTATCAGCCTTTTCCTTTATTGCTAATGCTTTTTGTGTGTTTTTAAAGAAGCCCTTCCCTACTTTGAGGTCATGATGATATTCTCTTATGTTACTATCTAGGAGCTATAGTGTTGCTTTTCACATGAGTATACAATTTACTTAAATTTTCTTTTTTTATTTGTTTGCTTTATGTTTAACACAAGGGTCTAGTATCAATTTTTCCATTTGTGTATACAATTGTATAGACATCATTAATTTAAAAGATTGTTCTTTACTCACCTTCACAACAAAGATACAACCTTTGTTGTAACACAGGTATCCACATATGTGTGGGTCTATTTTTGGACTATCTATTCAATTGATCTATTTCATTTATCTATTTGTCTTTCCTTGAGGCAGTGCCACATTGTCTTAATTACTGTTGCTTAATAATGTCTTAAAGTCCAGTAAACAAATCCGCCCATCTTGTCTGATTGCTGCAGACAGGGCTTCCAATATTATGTTAAATAGAAGTAGGAAGAGTGGGTATCCTTGTCTTGTTCCTGACCTCTTAATAAATTTCCAAATTACAAATTTCCTATTTGTCTTTCTTTATGCAATCTGTTATAATACAGATGGATGAACATAAAGCTGTTATATTTTGTATCTGCTTTTCATATCCTTTGTTTTATAAGTTCTCTTGGTTTTAGATATTCTTATTTAAAATTTTTTGAAAATTTTCTGCTAACTCAAAGTTAGATGTTAATGATTATGCAAAAAAAATTGCTTAAATTTTTTACCAACTAGGTTTTCTTGACCTAAAGGAAAAGCACGATTTTACTGAATGGTGTGGGGATTTTCTAGTTGCCTAAGTATGTATGGTCTCCATTTCCTCTCTGTTTTCAACTCTTTCTTCTATTCCCTATCAGTGTCATCTTCCCTGAAGAATTTGGACTGACAGGAGCTGAAGGAGGGAACAGAATTTCTCCCTCAATTGTGTTTCACAAACCGTCTCCTGAACACAGTAAGTAACTGTGATGGTTGATGTTCAAGTGGAAGTTCAGTGCAGTTGTAGTGAACAAGGGCTCAAAGGAATAAAATCGTCATTGCCTCCATCAGTCTTTGATGTTCCTCACTATACTATGTTGATGAATGCCATGTGACTCCCAAAGTTGCCCTAACACCCTCACTGCCCTTTCTGTTTCTAATGGTATTGTGACACTCTTTAGGGGATCTAGACTTCATGCTTCTGTCAGACTGACCCTTTTCATAAATCCATGTTCATGCATATGACAGTACAATAGGCACTGTTAAATAGCTCAGATGACATATCAGAGAGATATTTTAAAAGGATTGTTAAAGGTAAGAAATATTATTATACACATAAGAGAGAATTCCACTGATCCACAGGACAAAAGTCCTAAAGGAAGCCAACCAAACCATGAATGCATTCTAACATTTAAAACTCAAAAGCTAATCCCATGGAAAATTTTAAATATGAGAAAATGTGATGGGAAGATTGAGAGGGCCTACTTTCATAGACAATAGTACATGTATGAACCAGATTACACAATATAAGGGGTGAACACACACACATGCACACACATACCTCGTGCTCCTCACTTTCTAAAAAATAGATTTTGAAAAGAAATTCACCAATATATCCCTTGTTTGTTAGGTCCAAAGTAACAACAGTGTGCAAGAGATTTTTGAAAATATTAGCAAGAAGATTTGATATTTTATTGTGCATAAGAATAGTGAAAAGACCCTAACCATGAGCTTCTATTACACCACCACACACCATAGTAATGAAGGCTAGATGACGATTTTCTACTTGTGCCCTTTAGGTGATTCCTGATCTACCACTTGTCCATCATACCATTCAAATACTGCACATTCCTTCAGGGCTAGGATGGTCCTACCCTTCTGTCAGGCCCCACTGCCAACAGACTAATACCCCTGGCACTTGACAAAGCAAAAAACAAATATTTAAAGGTATTTAGTCTCATGGGGAGTCATGAAATGCAGCCAACACACAACCATATATACAGTCCATTAAAAACAGAACAAATGGGCAACTGCTCAGAGCCTCACCTAAGCAAAGCCATGAGTGATAGGTGAAGTCAAATATAATTTTGGAGAATGGATTTCAGGAGAATATATACTTTTAAAGGAACATTCTGCAAGAATTCTGAACATGAAAGAAAATGGGAAAAGAAACAGAAGAAAAACACTGAATAATATATAGCAGATTCAAAGGGCCCTAAATATTACTGTCATTTGGGTTGTCACATATTCTACAGACTTTGCTAATTAAAAGCATTTTTTCATTAGAAGTACCCAGGAAATTACCACACACAATATTTAACTTTTCCTTGTTGCAAATTTTGAAACTCTTGGAAAAGAATGTTTCTTAACATAAAGTTGTAAAATTTTAAAAATTTACACCAAGGATATTTGCTTTTTTGTTGTTGTTGTTTCTTTTAGTTTAGTTTAAAACTAAAAATAATCTACATATTCACATGATTTTTTAAAAGCAAATTGTTAAATATTATCAGTGGTATAATTCTGATTTGTAAAAATTTTTAAATAATATACAAATAATATGTTCTGCAAGGCTACAAAAGAAACTGCCAATAGTACTGCTCTCACAGTGGCCATTAAGCAGGATTTAATTACTAAAGAAGACACACAAGACCCAGAATAACAATGCTTAAAATTTTGTGGGTTTTTTGCAAGAAAAGGGTAGAATAGAGGCTCCACATCATATGTCATCAGGGAAATGCAACTTAAAACAATGAGATACCAGTACACACCTATTAGAATGGCCAAAATCCAGAACACTGACACCACCAAAGGCTGGTGAGGATGTGGAGCAACAGAAACTCTCATTTATTGCTGGTGGGGATGCAAAATGGTACAGCCTCTTGGGAAAACAGTTTGGTAGTTTCTTACAAGACTTTCTTACAAGACTCTTACCATACTCTTGTGCTCCTCAGTATTTACCTAAAAGAGTTAAAAACTTATGTGCACACAGAAACCTGCACATGTATATTTATAGCAGCTTTGTTCATAATTGCCAAAACTTGGAAGCAACCAAGATGTCTTCCAGTAGCTGAATGGATAAACCACAGTACATTTAGACAATGGGCTATTATCCAGCATTAAAAAGAAATGAACTATCAAGCCATGAAAAGACATGGAGGAAACTTAAATACATATTACCAAGTGAAAGGAGCCAATCTGAAAAGGCTACATACTGTATGATTCCAATTATATGACGTTCTAGAAAAAGCAAAACTATGGAGACAGTAAAAAAGATCAGAGGTTGCCAGGGGTTGAGAGGGAAAGAAGGATGAATAGGCATAGCACAGAGGACTTTTAGGGTAGTGAAAATACTCTGTATGATACTATAATGGTAGATACATGTCATTATACATTTGTCAAACCCATAGAGAGTGTACAACACCAAGAATGAACCCTAAGGTAAACCACATACTTTTGGTGATCATGGTGTGTCAATGTAGGTTCATCAACTGTAACAAATGTACCACTCTGGTGGGCAATGTTGATAATGGTGAGGCTATGCATGTGTGGGGCTGGAGTATATGGGACATAACTGTTCCTCTGATTTTTCTGTGAATCTGAAACTGCTCTTTAAAATGTCTTCATTTTTAAAAAATTGGGAGTCAAAAGTTTAAAAAAATCAAGTAGAACCAGTCTACATGTCTACAAAATTCTGATATTCTTTGAACAAATGTACAATGCCAGGAATTTTTTTAAGTACAATATAGAAACAAAATTAAGTAAGGATATGCAACTCAGCAAAAGCTGCCTTGCAGCAAGGAATCCAGGGAGGCTAGATGTGGGTTCCTTTGCCGTCCCTCTCTAAGGACGCACCTTCTCTCTTGGATCAGGAACCATCAATATCTGCACAGAACACTTTGGAACCAAAAAGCCTAACATGGAGTCTTAGCTGGGTGTTTTGGGTTTGTATGGTTATTTGTTTGTTTGTTTAATTTTGCTGGTCATGTAGGCATAAACCTAGTATGTAATCAGCCTTAACAGTAGAGCCCTCCCTGGGTCTCACTGAAACCAGGTTCAAATCACCAGTCTCACTGTTATTAACAAATAATGCTCACAAGCTGATACAAACCACTCCAAAACTCACTGGTCTATGTTCACAAAGTAACACTCTTCATCAGTGTGCTTCATGCCTTGACGGGGAGTCAATGTAGCGCAGGAACATTTCTTATTTCAGTAGGATACATCATGCTAATTGCATACCTACTGATTTAGCCTTCACAGCACAAGTAGTTTCTTTGCTGAAGAACAAATCAAGTGAGTTGACCAGTGGAGTGATTTTGCTTTTCTTTTTATACTTTGTTGTTGCTTAGAGCTTGAGCACTCTAAGGAAGTATCTCCCTTTACAGAGACTGTTGGCACGTGCATTAGCAGATATCATCCACCCTAATTGAAACTGAAAATTAATTGTGGTGAATAAAATTTAGACACAACTGTTACGAAAAATCTTGCCAGTAGAAGGTCAGACTCCTCTGTAACTTGGTGACCTCGAGAATAATTAAAAACAAGAATGGAGAACCAAATTCCACTTTATCAACATTTAACTCCAGTCTTCTCTTTAAGAAAAATCATTCTCAGCACATCAGTAGAGCTTAGAAGCACCTTATAGCAGAACTTTTAACCCAGAATGCAATGAGGTTTCTCTAAAAAAGCTAATTATTTGCTCTGAATACTAACTACTGAACATAAGAAGGCCCACTCGAAACTCTGACCCTGCCATCTCTCAATTCTTCCTTCATCCATAAACTGAATCTCAAATTTAAAGTTGTAAATCCTAAACATATACACACTACTAAATATGAAATAGATAACCAACAAGGACTTACTGTACAGCACAGGGAACTATACTCAATATTTTGTAATAACCTAAATGGGAAAGGAATTCAAAAAAGAATATACATGTATATGTATACTGAATCACTTTGCTATACACCTGAAACTAACACAACATTGTAAATCAACTACACTTCAATTTTTTAAAAAAGTTGTAAATCTTATTATTAATAATAATGCTGCATTAGTGAGGAGAATTACATGTCCCAGTCTCTACCTCAGGGATAGTGGGGAGTCCAGAAGGAAGAGAGGTTAAAGATGAGAAGAAATAATAAGTAAAAGGGGTACATAAAGGCCACCCTAATGTTTACCTGCTGAATTCCACATACTATTTATAGCTGAGAGGTGGTCATGAATTCAGCCAACTATAACAGACTGGATTTTTTTGAGTCACTTAGGCAATTTTTTTTTTTGCGGTACGCTGCGGGCCTCTCATTGCTGTGGCCTCTCCCGTTGCGGAGCACAGGCTCCGGACGCGCAGGCTCAGCAGCCATGGCTCACGGGCCCAGCTGCTCCGTGGCATGTGGGATCTTCCCGGACCAGGGCACGAACCCGTGTCCCCTGCATCGGCAGGCGGACTCTCAACCACTGCGCCACCAGGGAAGCCCACTTAGGCAATTTTTGAGCATGTAATAAATGCCCAGCACTATCTTATCGTTGACCCTCAAGGAGCTTACAAACAAGCAATGTCATCCAGGATCTTCAACTTGTCCTGTGCTTGTCTTGCACTCCAAACATCATGAGTTTGTGTTACTGTTAAAACACTGGTTTCAACCTGGGTCTCGGATCCTGGTTCAGTGTATAGAATATTTTGATAGTCTACTGTAGTTGTCTTAGAAAACTGAGAGCCAATTTCTGATTTATTTTTGTCTCTTAGTTTGTTTACTTTTTAATTACTATGATTTGTAGCTGAGTAAAAAATAATGGCAGTTTAATGAGTTTAAGTTTCAGCTATTATTTTCCAGTTTTGGGTTAACAGTTTGGCTCTAAGTCTTTCTTAATCACTACATTGTTTTAAATTATCAAGGTACAATATTCACACACACACAAAAAAACTTTTTTGCAATATACACCTCATGACATCACTTGTTTAAAGCAAATTAGTCTTCTTTGAATGTCTATAAATGCCTTAAGAAGAAAATAAAATTCTGAAACTACCTGCTTGGTGAAAAGAAGGAATTTTCTACATCTAATAAGAAGTTGGGGAGAGCATTAAATGGCTTGGCAAAACGATTATGAAAACTTTTCTCCAGTTGTAACAATTATTCCCACGCAGGACATACACTCTACTCTTACTGCGACAGCTTCCAATTCACCTCTTTATTTCACACTAAAGAAAGTATACCAGAATACTAGTGACTGAGTGCCATAACTAGGGACATTAATTATATAAGTAAATCTGTTACAAATTTTAACACACCAACAACTAAGAGTAACAATTATTTGCAACACAACTTGCATCTTGTCAAAACACACTGTTGTCAAGACACCAGGGATGAGAAGTGCAGAAGACACAGTATTATCCAGGGCTGAACAAGCCACAGACTTAAGCGGAATATAAGAATGCCTCTGGGAGGCATTTGGACGGAGTGTTAGTGTTATGTTTAAGGTATAGGGTGGTGATGGGTATGAACCAGTAGAGTAAAAGGAATCGAGGACCAAAGGGAAAGGAGGGAGAACCACAGAGGCAACGTTTACACAACATGAAAAGAAATGGGACCCTCCAGGGCACAAGGGCATGGTGGGCTTGACTTTGGTAGGAGCGTGGACACTCTAGGTAACAGCAAAGCAAAAAACAAGGTGCCAATAACGCAGGGAAGTGGACAGAGTTGGTGATGAGATTACAAAAAAGTTCCAGTCTGATCACTCCGCTTCTCTTGTCGAAGTACCAGAGGCAACTGCATCAGCACAGAACAAGAAAGGAAGAGGTAGGCAGCAAATATACAAGGGGGATGTGGAAGGATTAGGCAGCACTGAGTACCCACTTGAGACTTGAGTCCCCTACTCTCTGTTCAGAGGGACTTGCCCATAGGTTGATATGTCATTGGATGGTCCCCAATTGATGGAGGCCTGGCAATGGGTCCTTTGTAATCATTTCTCTGCCCAATAGAATGGAGACCTTTGTTACCTCCTGTTCCTCCACTTCTTCCTTTCTATCCTAGTTCTCCTCTGTTTCCCCTTCTCCCACCTCGAGCCCCAGCATTTTAAACTCTTTGAAAGAAGAAAACAAAAAAGCACCCCCAGTGTACACATAATAAAAATGTTCTGATTCAGTTTTTCTTCTTCCTCCTATTCTTCCTTTCCTTTCCCTTCCACGCTACTCTCTTCCTTTCCTAAAAATTCAATAAGAAAACAATTAGGTGGCACAGAGCAAGAAGGACATCAAAGCGCTAGACATCAACAGGAGAGGCAATCATGGTGGCCTAGAGAAGATGGCAAAGCCTAAGCAGGGTGAGAAGGGCATTCACGTGTGGGTCATGGGTACACAATTTCTGGGAAATTTATATTTCGAAGAAATTTAACATTTTCAGATACAGTGGGGTGAATGTGAAAGGAAAGAGGAAGATAAAATCATGGCAGAAAACACAAATTCTAATGGAGAGCCTAAAGAACCTAATGATAGAGAGTACCTTTGGGGAAAATGATGCTAAGACTTGCTAACATGTAGCCAGAGATCCACACCTTCTCGAACACTCCAGCAGGTATTGGGAAGCCAGGCTCCTCAGGCACCTTGAAAGATCCTAAAAGAGCCAGAGGTTGTACATTAGTTTTCCACCCACTTGCAGAGATGCGAGGCAATTTCAGTGGTGCTACAGCCTGCACCTTCCTAACTAAATGTACTTGGAGCAAGAGGCAGATCATCCAGGTCAAGATACCCCACTAACACAAAAGCGATGTTCTGAGACTATATGCTGAAAAGTTAAAGCATGCTGGACTTCTTGTGCAAAGGGAAGGGGCAGTGTGGGAGGGCAAGAAAGCATCTATCCTCAGACATGTCAACAGCAAACCTTTTTTGCTAAAAGAAGTCTCCATTCAAGATGAAACATAACTAAAAAACATCAAACCACCCTCTGATTCCAGTATAATAGCTTGCCAGGAGCACAGTTTTCTCAAATTGTATCCATTTTTATGACTAAGTAGGGCACTTGGCAGCAGTTCTAAATGATTCCCAAGACTAAGCATAGTGGCTGTTCCTTCTGTGCAAAAGCATCTTCCTTTAATGAAGCCACCACCGTATTCTTATAACTTTATGGCATCCCTCCATCCAACTTTATCCCCCACCAACAGGCCCTGAAGGCCCCAGGAAAGCTGCTATCTCATTCTGGAAATGTTAGTTCTCTACCTCAATGGTCCAGCAACTGAGTCACATGAGCAGTTACACTGACTGTCTGCTCTCCTCTCAATAAACAATCAGCAACCATTAGCAAGCAGCCTGGCTTCCACTCACTCCAAATGAATTAAATGATGCTGCAGAACTTAGGAAATAAAACAAGACTCAGTGTTTCACAGTCAAAATAACTTAGAGCACCTCATTAGTTCTCATCTATATATAATGCATCCAGATCTCAGATGGTGACTCTCAGCTCCAAACCTACCCCTCTACACTCAGCTTTGTGGTGCTGGGGCTAGGGCTCTGCAAACCATCTTTCACGTCTGCCAGCTGGGTCTCTGGATGCTGCGAGTAATGGGTACTAGAGAGAGACTAGAGGCTGGAGGAGAGAGAGACTTGCTTCCCTATGTTTGCTCACTGTTCTGTTGAGGTCATCCAGCACGAATGCGTCATTTCAACAGCAGCAGTTAGCTTCAGTAAGAGCTGATTCCAGTTCCCATTTTTTCCACACTCCAGGAACCAACCACCTTGTGCCACCTCAGAGGCAACAGGACCAGATCCACAGGGTCCTTCCTCTGAGCTTCTCTGTTCCAATAGCCTCAACCTCTGCTCCTTGCTCCCTGAGCTCCAGTGGCGAGAGCTGCTTCCTTCAGTTACTATCTCTGCATTGCCTCAACGTTCCCTTTTTTCTTTTCAGTCCTCTACTACCTGCTTATATTTTATATCTTTCTATTAAATTACTTCTGTGAAAGTAACTATTTTAGAAAATAGAGTGCCTATTCTCCTCACCAAACCCTGCCTGATACAGTATGCAAGCTAATTTTTCTGCCCTGTAATTTGTCTACACACACACAAAAAAGGAAAGAAAGCAAAATTTGACACCTAGTGGAGCTTCACTAGCAGATGACTGTTTAATTTTTCAACAAACTAGCAAATACCCTCTCTCCCTTGTTGACACTGGCAGAAAACACATGGCAGATATCATGGCTAGATTTTCAATTGTTCTTTTCCTTGCTGTTGCCTGTTTTGGAGTTAAACTATAATGCTGAAAATTTTATTAGTCAAAATTATTTATTTCACATAAAGGAAAAGTAATTCCATCTTGAGCAAGAAAACAGAGCTGTGGAAACTTCAGATGTTCCTGTATTCATCTCCTGTGGCTGCTGTAACAAATTACAACAAACTTGGGGGCTTAAAACAATAAAAATGTGTTCTCTCACGGATCCAGATGCCAGAGGTCTGGAATCAAGGTGTCAGCAGGAATGTGCTACCTCTGAAGGCTCTATGGGAGAACTCGCTCTTTGCCTCTTCCAGTTTCTGCTGGCTATTGTCGTCCTTGGCATTCCTTGCCTTGTGCCTGCATCACTTCGATCTCTCTGCCTCTGGGATCACAGTGGCTCCCCCTCTTTGTGTGTCTTCTCTGTGCATCTGTCTCAGAGCTCCTCTGCCTGTCTCTTATAAGGATATGCATGATTACACTTAGAGCCCACTGAACAATATATTGTACAGATAGCCCCTTCTTTCAAGTTCCTTAATTAATCAGTTATTTTACTATATAAGGTAATATTCACAGAATCTGGGAATTAGAATATGGACATATCTTTTGGGGGGTCACCATATAGCCCACTCTAGTCAACCCTCAGTGACCCCCTTCTTCCTTTCATTGTCTTACTTTTGAAATGGGAATACCTATAGTTATTATACTATGTCTATCCCACCATTGTATTTCGGAAACAGATAACTTGTCTTCTAGTTTTCACAGGTCTACATATGGAAAGAAATGTTGCTCCAAGGTGGATCATACCCAGAGTCTCACCTCTACCTTATGTAGATTATTAGATCTGGAACTTTTTTAGCAATGATGTTTAAGTCAAATTTTTGGACTTGGAGTTGATGCTGAAATGGGTTGAGACTTCTGGGGATTTGGGGATGGGGTGAACACATTTTGCCTATGGGATGAACATGATTTGGTGGCAAACCAGAGGACAGAATACAGTCAGCTAAATTGGTCCCCAAAAAGATATGTCAACGTCCTAGTACCCAGAACCTGTGAATACTGCCTTAAATAGCAGAAGATGTGATTAATGATCTTGACAGAAGGAGTTTATTCCAGATTATCCAAGTGGATCCTAAATGCAATCACATCTATTCTTATAGGAAAAAGGCTGAGGTTTTGACTCAGACACATAGAGAAGCCACACAAAGAGGAGAAGCAACATGATCATGGAGGCTCAGACTGGACTGACACAGCTACAAGGCAAGGAGCATCAGGGAATGTCAACAGCCACCAAAAGCTGGAAGAGGCAAGGAATGGATTCTCCCCTAGAGTGTTCAGAGACAGAACAGCCCTGCCAACAACTTGATTTCAGACTTCTGGTCTCCAAAACTGTGAAAGAATACATTTTTATCATTTTTAGACAACAAGTTTGTGGTAATTAGTTAGAGCAGCTCCCAGAAATAATACAGTTCCCAAAAGATAAAAAAAGTAACAAAATGCAAAAAACTGTTCTGATAACATCCTTAAACTAAATCCAGATTTGGAGAAAAAAATTAACAGCCAAAGGACTTGTAGTTCTGCCTCCGTGGTGGGGAGGGGAGAAAGTAAGTACAGAATCATTTGTCCTAGTTCAGTTTTTTAAGTACAAAAGTTATTGCTGTTTAGTTGGATTTTTTTTAATTGTTGAAGTTAAATGAGAGTTTCAAGAATCAAAAAGTGCTTTAAAAGTTAGTACATCATTAAATTTATGGAGCTAATCAATTCCTCTTAATAATGACTCAGATTTTCCCCCAAAAGACAATGTGTAGCTATAGTGACATTCACTTGGGTGATGTGTTTCTAAATATTATAGAATGCCAGGCTCTAGCAATTCAAATCATCCCAACGGTGTTTTCTGTTCACTACTATAGATTTTCAACCTGAAATCTTTCCAATCAGACAGTGCTTTTGCAAAATAAGTGAAAGAAACTGTAATATGGCTGTCTCCTTAATAAAAGAGAGGGGGAAATTTTTCTAGCATTTATCTTAATGTGTTCAACAATTTAAAATCCTCTGAAACTGTTTTTCTTTCATTCATCAAGCTCATGAGAAAAGTAATTTTCCTAAAGGCAAGAAAAACTGTAAAAGAAATAACAATTCACTTTACAGCCTCTTTCAACTTACGAAACCTGTGTGTTTCAAAACTTTTTAAAGAATCTAGATATTATCATCCTGGGTTAGATCTAGAGATCATCTAACAACCAACCCAGTTTCCTGCCTTTCATAGGTTTCAAGGAAAGTGCTTGCTAACCACAACTTTAAAGCATTCTATCATGTCAGAAATATCTTTGTTTCCCTAACTTATTAGATCTGTCAACTGGAGAAGTAAATAGCCTAATTTTGCTTTCATTTTTTTTAATGCTGAGTGCTTCAAATATGGTATCAGGTAGGAATTAGTTAATTTAACATCAAGAAAAATATTTTCATGAAATGACAAATTATACTCTAAGAGTACCAGAGGTCATTGGCTTCCAAGGTCAATAGTAACTAGAAGCTCTGAAAGACCTTCTTGTTCTGTTACCACCTACCTCAGGCATATGGCACACTGGTCTTACAGGAAGTAGAAAAGCTTTCAAGGTCCCCTACCCCACCAACACATAAACAAACAGACAGACTACCAGACTTTAGCCTTAGACAATGGGAAGGGGACAGTTAGGAGCCTAGAGGTCTAAGCAAAACTGCCGAGGGCCATGGATGGAAATACCTGGGGGCAGCTGGCAGAGGTGCGGAGTTGGTACCTGAGCTGCTGGGTGTGTCAGTAAATAGGCACCAGCATGACCACAGCCAGATTGGACAAGCAGACTAGGAAAGGGCAAAGTCACCCAGAGTAACCACAAGCTCCATGATATAGCTGCACATTAATTCTTGAACAGAGTAAGCTGAACCTGAGACTTATTCCACTATCAAACACTTAATGAGGAGTAGGATATTTGCATGGTCTTAATGTCTCCTCAAAGACTGTTTATTGGTTGCAAGGGCTGGGTGGAGTGTAATTATACTGCAGATAAATCAAGTGATCAAAATTATCATCACGTATGAGGGATAGAAGGATATGTGCAACCTCTGTATGTGAGACCCTGAGAAGGATGTATCACCTATCCAGGATCATAGAAAAGAATTAGAAAATGTTCCTAAGGCAGTATTTAAAATAGCATCAAAAGCTATAAAATACATTACAAATGATGGGTTATAAAACTTTAGTGAAAACACTGAAGTAGACCTAAATAAATGGAAATTTATCTCATGTTTGCAGAGGTATCATATAAATGTCGCTTTCTATATCATAAAAATGTCAAGTTTTTATATCATAAAAATGTCAGTTTTCCCCAAATTGATTTATAAGTTTAATGCATCTCCAATCAAAATTCCAATGGGGCTTTTCACAGAATTAGAAATATTGGTCCTAAAATTTCTCTGGAAGATCAAAGAGCCAAGAATAATACTTCAGAAGAAAAGGAAGGAGATTTGCCCCACCATATATATAGACTCATTATAATGCTATACTAAAAAGGCAATATGGCATTAGCATAAGGAAAGAAAAACTGACCAATGGAAAAGAATAGAAACCAAAAATAAGCCCACACCGTATATTGAATTTTGATGGGCAGTAGAGGTAACATGACCAATCTGTGGAGAAAGAAAAAACTAGGCAACAAAAGAAGGTAAAACAAAATGGTTATTCATATAAAAAATTTAAAAGAGATCGTTACCTCATCCCAAACATAAAAGTCATATAACATTAATGTTGAAAGCAAAACTTTGAAACTAGAAGATAATAAAAGTTAATAACTTTCTGCCCTTGAGGTATGGAAGGACAGGTTCAACAAGACAGAAAATTCCCAAGTTGTAAAAGAAAAAAACCTGATAAACTTGATTATATTAATATTAGATATTCTATTCATAAAAGAAGCCTTAATAAAAGAAAAAGTCAAGCTAAAACCTGGAAAAAATGTTAACAACACATAAAACTGACAAAGGATTAGTATTAAAATATATAAAGGATCTCTAGAAACCAATAAGGAAAAACACAAAACATACAAATAAGCAAAAGAGGGACTTCCCTGGTGGTACAGTGGTTAAGAATCCACCTGCCAATGCAGGGGACACGGGTTCAATCCCTGGTCCAGGAAGATCCCACATGCCACAGAGCAACTAAGCCTGTGAGCCACAACTACTGAGCCCACGTGCCACAACTACTGAAGCCTGCACGTCTAGAGCCTGTGCTCCACAACAAGAGAAACCACCACAATGAGAAGCTCGTGCACCACAACGAAGAGTAGCCCCTGCTCGCCACAACTAGAGAAAGCCTGCACGCAGCAATGAAGACCCAATGCAGCCAAAAAACAATTAAATTAAATAAAATGTTTTTAAATAAGCAAAAGATATAAACAGGTGTTTATAGAAGAAACACCTATTGAGAATAAACCTATGCATAATGAAACCTCTTTTTAAACACATTTGATTGGAGAAAAAATAAAACAAGAAATCGGACAATATGAAATATTGTAAACAATGGAGATTAGTGTGATTTCTTTACATTTCCGGAGGTACAGCAACTTTGAAAAACAATTTGCATTATCTTATAAAGTCACATATAATGATATTCTGTAACCCAGTAATTTTCACAAGAGAGAGGTGGGCTAATAGGCATAGACATAGTGTTCATAATGTTAAAATACTGGAAAAACATGTAAAATACCCATCAATAAACAAATAGGTAAATCAACTGTGGTACGTATCATAATATAATGTTATACAAAAGTAAGAATGAATAAAATACAACTACAGGCAACAACATGAATGAATGACAAAGTAGAGGGTCAAAATGGCATGTCCCAGAAAGCAATGTAGAATGGTAAAGTTATTACAGCTTCTGTTATTACTCTGTTATTAAAGTAAACTGAACAATATATTGCTTAGGCGTATAAATATATGGGGTAAATAATTTCATGAAAAGCAAAAGATAACAAAATTTAGGATAGCATGCATGTCTGTGGAAACACAACTGGAGTAGCACACAGAAATAAATATAAGTTATTGATAAATTTCTAGTTCTTCATTAGCAGTGATTTTCAGGACAGTGGGCGGGAGAGTGTCATACGTAGACTAACAATGATAATGTGTCACCAACCAAGCACTGTTACAATTAATAAAATTTTGTTCACCTGAGATTTTTTTTTAAGTCCTATAAAGTTCTCACAACATTCAGGGTACTCTATTCAACTCTTCAAGATGAATTGCTTTAAAAGAGTCATTTGCTTTTTTCCTATTTCTTTTAGAATTCATATTGTTATTTATTGGTAAGAGGAAGAAGAAAGAGAATAGAGAGTGAATGGGCAAATAAAGAGATATTTCCAAGTCTTCCCTGATGCTTCTGTTGCTGAGAGAATATAGTAGTCACTGGAACCTAGGCATTTTCATATATTACACTCATAACTACATCTATTTGAGAACAAGCTAGAGAAGGTTCACATGTTGTCATAACCCATAATTTTGCTCAGATGTAAATGTGAATAATATGTATAGTACTTCTCATCAAATTGTAGTGTGCATGAGAATCACTCAAAGTGTTTGGAAAAAATGCAGAGACTCTGAATCAGTAGAACTGACGTGGGGTCAGGGAAACTACACTTTTCACCAGCCTTCAGGTGATTCTGTACATTTTGAGAAACACTATGATAAAGAGCTAGTGAGTCCAGAGGTAAATGCCTCTCAACAAAGCTATGTAGTCTTTTCTTCATCAACAAATTTCACAGCTATATTATTAGTTGGGAATTTGAACTTTTCAAATGGTCCTACAACATCCTGGTGACTGTCAAGAGATGACTGTAAATCTAAATCTAAAAGTCTGCATCTCACTCTTACCCAGTTATACCTCATCCAAACATGAGCATCTTAGGAATCATTTTAAGCTGATTACAGAGCATAAAGAAGGAATGCAGAAAAGTGGCAAATCTCACTGAATACAGAGTGAGGAACACTTTCTGTTTCTGCGATTTAATTTCCTTCCCCATTCCTCCAGTGGGGCAGCCTGGCGCCATCTTGGTAACTACTGAGATTTCCCCACCGTTCACAGCAGCGGGCTGCCTGGACCTTGTACACTCTTATCCCCACCACATGCAGACTTGAAGGTCTTGGCCAAACACAATATACACTGTCAGACTCTGGTAAATTCCATCTGGCAGTGATGCCATCCAAGCAGTCCCAGCACTACCCTAGGTCATGGCTCCCAGCTTTGCATTTCAAGGTCATGTTAGGCACCCATCTCTATACCACCAAAACTCCTAAGAAGCAAGCTTTCCTGGCCATTTCTTGCAAAAACACACCAAGGTATTGTTTTCAGGGAATAAACAAGGTCTGGTGCATTGTACTTTTGATAAATGGAAGAGTAAGTACTCCATGCTTTCTACATCTTTAACTGTGTGTTTCTAATATCTTACATTCCTCATTGACTACAATTGGTTCTTTTCTTCCTTTAATCAGGCATATTCTAAAAACTAAACTGCTTTGAAGCATTTGACTCAAAGTATCTATACACTTACTGGCACAATTTTTCATAAATAAAATGTACCAGAATACATGTGGTTGGGGCATCATCGATGACTGTCCTACATTATGGGTTCCAAATTTGTTTATTAGGCCCCCTCAATATGCGTGTAGAGGACTCTCACCCATCACCTTCCCATTGGGTATTTTTTCTTAGGTTTACATGGGCCCTAAGGCTAAGAGGAGATGTACACATGGGATAAATTATATGGAAACTGAGCAAGTCTTAGGCAATGACAGAGGTTGCTCCTGTCAAGGGGGTACCAAAGGAGGTACTGGCTTCCAACAAAGTGAAAGCTTCACCATCTGCTATCTAAAAGAACTGTTGTCATTCATATGTGTAGGCGAAGGTGGGCTGCCTCTGAGGAAATCTGGGAAGTCAGTTGACCCAATTTCCACATAGATCCTGGATGTGCAAACATGTCCCTTCTTGCATGTTATGGACTGAATTCTGTTTCCCAAAATTTGTATGTTGAAGTTCTGAGGTACCCCCAATACCTCAGAATGTGACTGTATTTAGAGATAGGGTCTTTAAAGAGGTGATTAAGGTAAAATGAGGTCATATGGGTGGGCCTTAATACAATCTGACTGGTGTCCTTACCAAAAGAAAAGCTTTGGACACTGACATGTACATGCACAAGGACCATGTGAGGACACAGTAAGAAGGCGGCCATCTGTAAGCCAAGGAAAGACCACAGAAGAAACTAAACCTGTCAACACCTTGATCTTGGACTACCAACCTCCAGAACTGTGAGAATTAACTTCTGTTATTTAAGCCACCCAGACTGTGCTATTTTGTTATGGCAGCCCCAGCAGATTAATACAATGTCCAATAAACCCTTGGGCTCTTCTGGGTAGCAGCTACTTTCTCTTTTGGGGACAACTTCTGCAACACCAGCTTCTTACTCCTACCCCCTACATGCATCTTGTAATCTCCTTTCATCAACTTCTTCACGCTTTCCTCACTACTTGTATTACTTTCTTAGGGTTGCCATTAATAAAATAATACAAACTGGGTGGCTTAAAAGAGGGAAGTTTATTCTCTCACAGTTCTGGAAGCCAGAAGTTCAAAATCAAGGTGTCATCATGGTGATGCTCCCTTTGAGACTCTGGGTAAATACTGCCTTGCCTCTTCTGAGCTTTTGGAGGCAGCTGCTGTTAACCTGACATTTCTCCAGCAAAGATGGGTCTGTTTAAGATCAGCAGAGAATGGCAACCTGCAGCCTCCAACCATGGTGAGCCCTTGGCCCTGCATGGCAAGGGAAGGGGAACGCATTTACAGAGAAGAAAAGGAACTTGGGAGGGCTGTAGTAAACAAAGAGTCCATGGCTTTTCATTGGCTGAGTCCTTCCTGGGAAGAAGAGGAGTCTTCCTGTGGGGCTCTGCTATCATCGCAGAGAGGGCTCCCCCTGCTGGTCTCCCAACTCTATTTAATTGAGGTTTTTGTGATTTTTTTACACTGGCAATCCTTGGCACTTCGTGGCTTACAGCTGCATCACTCCAATCTTTGCTGCTGTCGTCATGTGGAGTTCCCCTGTGTTTCTTTGTCTTCTTGTGGTATTTTCCTCCTCTTGTTAGAACATCAGTCATATTGGATTTAGGACCCACCCTAATAACCTCATTTTAATTTGATTACATTTGCAAAGACCCTGTTTCCAAACAAGGTCATGTTCACACATACCAGAGTTTAGGACTTCAACATACCTTTTTGGAAGACACAATTCAACCCACAACACCACTTAACTCCGGAAAAATTTAGATTTTCAGTCTCAAAAACCCCATCTCCTTTCATGTTTCTGATCAAAATGCTTTGTGCCATGAATTTCCTTCCTTCCGCCTCCTCTGCAATAGCCCCTACATTTTTCTAATGCTTTCAAGACTTCTAAAAAATAGTAACCCCCACCAACTCTACCAGAGCTGGGTTTGTTTGTTTGTTTTCAACTCTTTTGTTCAGTGCTATATCCCCAGCACCCAGATCAGTGCTTGGCACTTAAAAGGGTCCATAAACATCTCTTGAATAAACAAATGGCTACAAAGACTTGTCAAACACTTCACTTTCTGACTTGCCTCATACCTGCTCTTGGGCAAAAAGCCCAGTGCCAGCTAATTCCTTAAATATGAGGATGGGAAAGTAGAAAATATTAGAAGAAGAAAATCTTAATAACTACAAAAATTATCGAGTTACATGCTACGATAGCCAAAGGATAGATTTCCAAAATGAACCAAAATCATATATCAATAGGCAACTCAAATGATTTACTAATGTGTAAAAACAAGTTATAGTCTTTTTTCTTAGATGTGAGATAGGAGTTTTAAATAAGTGCTGTCTCATTTAATATTAAGACTTACCGGCTTTTCAGAAAGTCATTAGAGAAATCATTAACTAGATACCTCTGAATAGCTAAAGTTGGCCTCCTGAAACATGTCAGCCTACAATAAAGATATACTTGACGCTGGAATAATCTGACTCAGTGGTTGAATTCTCTACAACGTGTATTATAGCTTAGAACTGAGAAAAAGAGAATAATCTTATTTTCAAAAATCACTTTATGTGGTGGATGGACCTAGAGTCTGTCATACAGAGTGAAGTAAGTCAGAAAGAGGAAGACAAATACCGTCTGCTAACACATATATATGGAATTTAAGAAAAAAAATGTCATGAAGAAACTAGGAGTAAGACAGGAATAAAGACGCAGACCTACTAGAGAATGGACTTGAGGATATGGGGAGGGGGAAGGGTAAGCTGTGACAAAGTGAGAGAGTGGCATGGACATATATACACTACCAAACGTAAGGTAGATAGCTAGTGGGAAGCAGCCGCATAGCACAGGGAGATCAGCTCAGTGCTTTGTGACCGACGGGAGGGGTGGGATAGGGAGGGTGGGAGGGAGGGAGACGCAAGAGGGAAGAGATATGGGAACATATGTATATGTATAACTGATTCACTTTGTTATAAAGCAAAAACTAACACACCATTGTAAAGCAATTATACTCCAATAAAGATGTAAAAAAAATATATATATATCCCATCCAAAGAAAGAATGAAAATCTGAATTGTTTTCACATAGTGCGCTACAAGCTATCTGATAAATGAAGTGAGATACAGTTCAAAGAGTAATTTGAACACAGTATTATTTGAAAATTGCAATTCTTAGAATAGAAATGGTGGAATGGGGGAAGGGCACTGTGGAGCCTTTAAAGTTTCAAAGGGAGGGACTTCCCTGTTAGTACAGTGGTTAAGACTCCACGCTCCCAATGCAGGGGCCCCAGGTTTGATCCCTGGTCAGGGAACTGGATCCCACGTGCATGCCACAACTAGGAGTTCCCATGCCACAACTAAGGAGCCCACCTGTCACAACTAAGACCTTGTGCAACCAAATAAATATTTTTTTTAAAGTTTCATAGGGAAAGAATCTGGGAGTCCCTTATTTTTCAATTACTGAAAGGTCTATGCTAAAATATTTTTATGTACCCAAGTCATTACATTTATTTTTTTATATAACAACAACAACAAAGACCTGCAGGTTTTATGGAGCATAGTGAAATGCCAATATTTTTGCCATTTTACAGATGAGGAAGCCAAAAGGTTAGAAAATAAATAACTGTTTAAAGTCGCAAAACTAGTAAGTGGAAGAATTGGGCTTTGGACCCATCAGATGCAAGGTAGAAAGATTAATGAAGATCTCAAAGACATTCCATGGTCAATGCTGACTCTGGTGTTCAAGAAAGTCAATATGACTCAAGAGAAAATCATCTCCCCTCTCCCAACATCTGAATTTGGGTTTCGGCTTATTACCAATTACTACAATTCCCATATTATTGCTCATAATTTTTCTAGCTCTGTTATATAGGAGGATCTCAAAGCACTTTTAGTCATTGTAAATGATCAAATTGTTAACATTTATACTTGCTGTCAGATTATAAATCAGTTTACTACAATTACCTATATCTTCACTGAACTGTTGAAAAATTACATTATGCATTATTAAATAATATCTCTCAACTTGATACTTTCTAAATCAAGCAGTGGCCTTTCTTCATGCTGCAACATAATGCACTCTTATCTTTTGAAAGACCAGAAGAAGAAAAGGACATTTTATGCCACTCTAGAAAAATAAAAACCAAAAAATTTTAAATAAATAAATAAGAAAATCTGTGGGAGAAATGAATATATACAAAGTAAGCAGTAGTAGAAGGAGACAATAACTTTTTTTCAGGGGATATGGCAAAGAACATCCAGTAAGAATGGAATATACTTGTATTAGATACATCAAATGCATAGCCTCAGATTGTCTCCATCTCACCTGTCCTCTGGGAATTCAGCCTGTTTCACTAAGTTACCACCTCATAGGCCAACTCAAAGACCCAGAACGCTGGATGGTTCAGCCATCTGCAGCTGAAAAAGCCTGTACAGTCATCTCTCCATCAGTGTGAGAGACTGGTTCCAGAATACCACATGGATGCCAAAATCCACAGATGCTCAAGTGCCTATATAAAATGGCCTCATATTTGCATATAACCTACACACATCCTCCCTTACAGTTTAAAACATCTCTAGATTACTCATAATACCTAATACAATGTAAATGCTGTAAAAAAATAATGTAGATGCTATGTAAATAGTTGCCTGCACATAAATTCAAGTTTTCCTTTTTGAAACTTTCTGGAATTTTTTTTCCAAATATTCCATGGATGCAGAATCTATGGATATGGAGGGCTGACGGTAGTCTGATTCATGAAGTACCAGCTACAGGACAACAAGTCTGGATTCCGAAGCTTCACAACCTAACGACATAACCCAAATATGAAGGGGTGTCAACTCCCCATATAGTTTACTTTGACCAAGAAGAGACTGGAGATGGCAGGGAACCAGCAGACAAATTTGCTTTGCATTTCCCCCTACAGAGGACCATTTGGGGATACAGTGCTTCTAAACATCCTGCCAGGAGACCTCTTGTGTGGCTGGAAGGCCACCTGTGTCCCTTTGTGAAACAAAAGATAAACTCAGTAATGCACCACCTTATGTTTGCTTTCTTCCTTCTTTACCTAACTTCCCCTTTTTCTCACTCTCACTGCCCTGGCATTGGATTACCAATGAAGCTTTAGCACCTAAGCTTTGCCCCAGGCTCTGTTTTCCGAGGACTCTAAAAACAGTCCAATGTACTATTTGAAAATTGTCAATGCACAAGGTATAAAACTGGGTTTATAATGAGCCTTCTAATTAGTAGAAAAGATAAATACTTACATGATAAACAGGGATCATACTGCTTATTCATAAAGCCCAGCACACTTTTTGTGCTCAATACATAAGTCAACTACAAATACCCATCAACATTAGCATTTTAGTAGCATACCATGGGAGGGAATGTATGTTTACATGAGGCTATTTTTCCCATCTTTGAAAAAAAGAACATAATTACAAGTCCAATTTACACCAACAGCATTTTCTCTTATGAAGAAAAGTAATGCAAACAATTATCCAAGGTACCTATCTAAAATTTAATCACCATTTTCAAGTAAAATCTAGAAAAATAGTCTTACACATCCCTTAAAATCCATCGGCTCCCAGCAAACCCTGGACTTCATCCAGCTGCCTCCTGTTGTCTAGTCACCAACCTTTAAGCTGAGGATAACCAGCTGAATTTCAAAACTGAATTATGCAAGTTTGATTTCCTCCGCTTGCCTCTCAGGAAAGGACATAAGAGTGGAAACGGCCTGGTAGAGCTGGAAGGAACAGTCAGGTGAATGCAGCACACTGCCATCAATCTCATTGTTTCAGGAGGCAATGGGCGTGGTGGGCACAATCAGGCTTAACAGAGAAGAAAAATGATTTCAGCTGTGGCCACCAAGGAACGAGGCAGCAATTTTGCACAAGGAAGTGAATGTACTTTGGTAGGGGGCTGCGCTGTTCCCTGACCAGGGATCAAACTTGGGCCCCCAGGCGTTGGAAGCTCAGAGTCCTAACCACTGGACTGCCAGGGAATTCCCTGAATGTACTTTCTTGATAAAAATCTCCAAGGAAGTTGGAAATTATAAGTAAAGAGATTAAGAGAAGAGATGCTAAGAGAAACCTTTGACTTTTCTCTAACCACCATGAATTTCACCAGGACAAACTCTTCAAGCCATGAGGGTTACAATGAGGATGGCCAGGTATAGAGCCATTTCAATAAGAGGTTTACTGATGATCTGGAAGATTTTTAAAGACAAGAAAATGAAAACAATTGCTCCTGTGGTACAAACTGTTTGTTGCGCTTCGAAGTCTTCCTCTTTTTATTTATTTATTTATTTATTTATTTATTTTTGGCTGTGTTGGTCTTAGTTTCTGTGCGAGGGCTTTCTCCAGTTGCAGCGAGCGGGGGCCACTCTTCATCGCGGTGCACGGGCCTCTCACTATCGCGGCCTCTCGTTGCGGAGCACAGGCTCCAGACGCGCAGGCTCAGTAGTTGTGGCTCACGGGCCTAGCTGCTCCGCGGCATGTGGGATCTTCCCAGACCAGGGCTCGAACCTGTGTCCCCTGCATGGGCAGGCAGACTCTCAACCACTGCGCCACCAGGGAAGCCCTGAAGTCTTCCTCTTTGATGCATTTTGGCCAGTAGCAATTAAAACCAAATGTGCGTTAACGGCACAAGAGATAAATAAGTATATGTCTTGAAAAAATAGAAGACATAGTCAATACTTATCCCTGGATTTGTCTCGAAAAGCTAAAAGGCAGAATCCTTCCTATTGAGAGAGTCTTAGCATCACTAATACAAGGTAAGACTAATATAAATCAATTCCCCCCCCAAAAAAAAGGCAGCTCAGTAACTATGCAATTCCATTTACTTTTATTGGTATTTGAAAGCTACAGTCTCTTTAATTCTATGTCAGACATCCCATTCTTGATTTGTAAAAATTTTTTTATTAATTTATTTTATTTATTTTCTTTTTGGCTGTGTTGGGTCTTTGTTGCCGCACGTGGGCTTTTCTCTAGCTGCTGCGAGCAGGGGCTACTCTTTGTTGCAGTGCGAGGGCTTCTCGCTGAGGTAGCTTCTCTTGTTGTGGAGCACGGGCTCTAGACGCGTGGGCTTCTGTAGTTGTGGCACACAGGCTCAGTAGTTGTAGCTCGTGGGCTCTAGAGTGCAGGCTCAGTAGTTGTGGCGCACAGGCTTAGTTGCTCCGCGACATGTGGGATCTTCCTGGACCAGGGCTTGAATCCGTACGCCCTGCACTGGCAGGCAGATTCTTAGCCACTGCATCACCAGGGAAGCCCCAGAAGATTCTTTATCTTTAAGGCTTTTCCTTGAATGTCACGTCTACTGTGCTCTAGCCACACATCCTATCTGTGGTCATCTTCTCTCCTAGGATAAACTTATTCTTAATAAGCTGCACCTATTCCTACCTTCTTCTCATGGTAACATTAGCAATTGGATGTATGCCAAGATCTGTAAGGATTTCCAACCATCAAGGAGAGATGATCATTTAAAGACAGTGCCATTCCCAGTGGTTGAGAGTCCGCCTGCCGATGTAGGGGACAGGGGTTCATGCCCGGGTCCGGGAAGATCCCACATGCTGCGGAGCGGCTAGGCCAGTGAACCATGGCCACTGAGCCTGCGTGTCTGGGGCCTGTGCTCCGCAACTGGAGAGGCCACAACAGTGAGAGGCCCGCGTACCGCAAAAAAAAAAAAAAAAAAAAAAAAAAAATCTATTAAAGATAGTGCCATTCCCAGACCTTTCTCTTGCTTCATCAGAACTGAAATATTTTGTTTCCTTTTTCTTTGAGGTCTTGCCTCATTTCCAGTTACAGTGGGTTATGATAGATGAGATGAATTAATTTTTGTCTAATTCTAGCTAATATATTATCCTTCCTAGAGAAACTAATAGTCTAACCATTTTAAAGACAAATATTTTCATCACTATGGAATGCAGACAGGAGGAAATTTTGGGTCAAGGGCCCTTTCTGTTCATCTCCAAATTATAAAACATGGAAGATTATCCAGCTGACCTACTCACAGTGCCAGTCCTAGGTTAGAGAAACAACTTAATTAATAGCCTCATTAAATAAAACAGCAATTTAAACAGCCATGTAATGGGTTTCTAGGGTCAGACTCTGGAACTCAAGTATCCGCCCAGTTATAAAAGCAAAGGACTGTACAGTTACAGCATAGCTGCTTTTATTGCCAAGGTTGTTATACATAAATAGAATTCAATACATATTTTGTCCCCCTCGAATTGCCATCACATTGCTAAAGAGCAAGAACATTCAGACCAGAAAACTGAGTTATTTTTTACAAGTAAAGTTAAGCAGACAGCAGCTGCAGGATTAATACATTCCCTTGATTTATTTTTTATTTACAGATGCACATTTTCATTAGCTGGGATTTTAACAGAATGGATTTTTATAACAAAAGCAATAGCAGTCCAATTCTGACTTTTATACACAGATGGGTTTCTCGCTGTCTCCTTGGACAGTTTTGAGTGTATCTTCTTCCAGCACAACCCAGATGCATCTATTTGTAACGTTCGGCTTGCAGCCTAGAGGCAGAGCAGCCTAGAGGCAGAGTACCTAATTTCCCTCCCTAACTTGCAGAGCAAATCTCAGATGCAATGTGTTTTCTGTGTAGATGCAAGGAAGTCCTGGAGAGTTGGGCTGGAAATGCAAACGGAAGTTTTTTTTCCCCCTTCCTCCTATGAAAATTAAGGCATTTTATGCCTCTGTGATGTTTTCTTTAGTTATCTATCTATATTTGCTACAATGATTTCCTAAATGGCTTTAGGCTGTATTACTTCCCCTTGCCTTAGAAAACAATCAAATTTGTGTTGCAAGTATCCCAGGCTGACTGTTCTGTTTGATCACAGTTATTAGACTACCCTCTAATGCTCTGAAATGGTTACTGTTTTAGACTTTCAACTGCAATAGTTATAAATAACCACAGATTCTCAAAATTCCTTATGTGTGGTACAC
Organism: Hyperoodon ampullatus; assembly: GCF_949752795.1. Lineage (NCBI taxonomy): Eukaryota > Metazoa > Chordata > Mammalia > Artiodactyla > Ziphiidae > Hyperoodon > Hyperoodon ampullatus. The sequence goes on along the minus strand of NC_136922.1, from coordinate 54,871,729 downwards.
ATGCTCACTGACCAGTCTTATTTGTGTTGGTGCCCGAGAAATGTTTGCTTACTGAATAAAGGCACTGTAGATGTGGCAGAGAACTTGACCGTCTCTCATCGCACAGCCCTGCCGTAGTTTTAGGAATGGTACTGCTAGGACACCTTCAGGGGCTCTGGTTTAGAATGTTACTCAATTTTCTAACTGTGTTAGAGTAGCAATTCAGTATCCCATACTGTTAAGAAACATCGGATGTGGTGCTACTGAACTAGCCAAGACAGTAAATAGGCATCAAAACAATGGATGGTGGATATCCGGAGTGCTGGTTGGAGACAACAGCACCCAAAGTCTTTGTGACTTCAGGACTACAGATCGCAGAGGGCACCAGAACCCTGACCCCAAGATGCGTGCTCCCCCTTTTTCCTCATGCTTATTCCCTACTAGGCTGTCAGAGAGACCAAAGGAAGTGAAAGAACTGGAATGGCAGGTTAAGACTTGCCCACTCCATACTTTTATCCATATCTCTGTGCCTAAAAAATTAGGGAACTTCATTGAAAAGAAAGACAAGAACTACAATATTAGCCAAGCGACCAGGGGATTACATTTGCAAGCCTCCTAGCCCATTCTCTCAGGCACAGCTTGTCACTTTCCCCTGCCGCATGCCTGTCCACATGTATGGATGGGTGGATTATCACTAGGCAAAGACAAATTAGTTTCAAATCTGAAACTATAAAATGTTGGTTTGCTGGATTACATTCTCCTGTTGTTTTACCAGCAGGTGACTTGGAAAAGTAAAATAGCATTGGCCCTTTCTATGCCAAATGCAGAAAAAGAGTTAAAATGATGCTCGCCAACACAGATGGTGGTCCTTACTCCAACAAACCTGAGTGAGCAATACACTTTTTATACTACAGTGGTGAGAAAGAAAACTCAGTTCCCTATCCAAAGTGTATTTCACAGCTAGAAGTCCCACCACCTCAAGTTTTACACATGCTTCCAGGTAAAGATGGTTGCACCCAATTTCTACCCAGAGTGTACTTATTAACAGTTCATCTGATTTCTTGAAAGCTTAGGTATCATAATATCAATCTCAGTTTCAAGAACCTGAGTGGCTAAGTTACAATGTAAAGGTCCTTCTTATCGAATCCTGTGGCAATCACCCTCTCTGAACTTTACCTTTATTTTAGATGCAGTATTTGTTGTGTGGAATTTATAGTCAGTGTTCGGTGCCCACGTTTTATTTGTCCAATCTTTTAACTTAGCATGAGTTCTCCTGAGATTCACCTCTGCTTGGCTAAGGCAATCATAGAATAAAAACAAATACATAAATAAAAAGGACTTTTTTTCATAGAAATACTGACACAACCTTAACTGGAACGGAGAGAGTCATGCAGCCATAAGAATAAAAGTAGCAAACGTTAGCAATCTGCTTCATAGCAGGAAATAGAATGTATTTTAGTAAAAACATGAGCACTGCTCCAACCGTAATTTTTCACACAGCTGTGATAAAAGAACAATAAAAGTGATAAGGCATAACAATTCCCGAGTAGACACACATATAAAATAAAGTGGAAGCTCAGATCTAAAGTGTTTTGTTTTATTTGGAGACGTTAAACATACCATGGCTGATGCTTTAATTTTTTTTTAACACATATCAATTTTGTTCACTTGTACAATGTAACGGATGCTAGAGGCTTCCAATAAATATGTTGCGTTAAGAAATATTCTCCCTCAGCCTGTGCATTTGACATCTTGTCAGTTTGTAACACTACATACTTTTAAATAGATATCATATCTATTGCCTCTTGATAAGAAAAAAACAGCAAAAGCAGTACCAATGAATATTTTGTATAGAAAAAAATTTTTTTAATTCCCTTAGAAATTATGTAATGCTGTCCCTGCCTCTTAAAAATCTGAGTCTTTCCCAAGGTAATAGAACACTTCTTTAATCATTAGAACAAATGGATGTTTGCCCAACAATGAGAACAGTTATTTTCTAAAATAGAAACATTCCTTCTAGGATGTTCTTGGGGCAAATAAATGATGTGTAAAGCATGTAAACAACAAAATGTACTCAGAACAAGAAAGACGACAATATCTTCCTAAGTATTCATCACGATGTCTATAAAATACTCTATGGGCTTTGGATCAAGGCATGGTTAAAGAACAGAGATAAGTCCCAAACTGATTATTTCTCCCTTTGAATAAATAGCTGCTCTCCCACTGACATTAAGTCTGTGAACTCATACACCCAGTAGCCATAGCCATAAAACACATGTAAACCTGTGGCTCTCACCTAATTTCCTTTACCCTAGACCTGGTACACAATATTTATTCATTCTTTCTTTTTTTTTTTTAACAAACATATATCAAAGCACCTCCAATGGGCAAAGGACTGTAGAGACCTATGACCACCCATATTGTTGTGGCAGAGCTACCTGTTCAACAAAGATCTGGGTTCCTATCCCATAGTGTCTAGGGAAGCATCTTCTAGCCAGACGCTATATTTCCTGGGCTTGCTTTGCATCTGGCCGTGGCCAGGTGATTAGAGAGTATAAACAGAAGAGAAGTATAAACTCTTTGGGACCAACCTGGTTAAGAAGCAAACGTTCTCTCTCTAGTCTCTCTTGGCCTTACTTGGCATCCTTGGAAGCCACATGTTGAAGAGGGCCATGCCTGAGATGGAAAGAGTCTGGTTGCTACGTCAACACACAGAAGACTGCCTGCCGGAGACCACACTGAAATTTTATAAGAGTAAGAATAAACGTCAGCTGTGTCAAACTATTCTGATTTGGGAATTATCTGTTATGATAATTAACACAATCATATATAAGAATCTTTTTCTCAGGAACTTACCTTTAATAAGAGAGATGACTACTTCTAATCTTTTTGGAGAAAAAAATCAGACACATTTATGTAAGATAATAAGGGTGATAAGGCAAGTAACCCCCAATTATACTTTAGAATATCATCTGCATAGTGAGAAAGGGATCTGGGTTTCAAAAAACAGCAGGATCAGTTAAATCTACAGTTATTGGAAAAGGCCTCATGGAGAAAGAGGCCTTTTAACTTGATTTCAAAGGATGGATAGCAGTGTGACAAGTAAGAAACGAAGTTGAAAGGCATGTCAGGCTGAGGGAACTGTGTGATCAAGCAGGGAGGAAATACAGTGCAATGATTTGGGAATAGCGAGTGTCTGCATAAAGGATTATAGCCTACCCAAAAGCAACATGAAATGGTTAAAAAGAACCTCCCAAGTTGCTATAGTTCAGAACTTACTGATAGCCTGAGATGTGAATTATAAAACCATGGCTTTGGCACTGTGGAGGGATCAACATGTACTGGAGGAGGGTCATTTCATCTTAAAAGTTTTTCTCTTCTTTCCAAAACTCCAGGTGCTAGAATGTCTCTATTACCATTGTAGACAATGAGAGAGTGATACAAGGATTTCAAAGATCTGAGAGGTCACAGAACAGAGAGGGACAAAAAGCACATACCCAGTGGGCACCAATGTAAAAATGGAAATAATTGCTCCAGAAATTGACATTTCTCAAGAAGCAAGATGAGACAGAAATCCTCCAATCACCAAAATGCATGCATCTGTAGTGCTGTCAGCAATAAGTGGGCAAATAATGCTATATTGATTAATTACAAAGCTTTCTTCAACTTTATGAATGAGATTAAAAACTCTGATTTTAAAATTCAAAGAACTGATAAATAAGCATTCTTTCCAGATTGATGTAGCTCACAAAAAGTGACTAGAAAACCTAGGTGATGAGAGAAGGGAATAATTATGGCTAAGGAGCTCCCCAACCTTATTTTGAAGGGATTGAAAATTAAGATCAGGAAAAGAATTTGGAAGATGGCAGAGGACTAAGACGTGGAGATCACCTTCCTCCCCACAAATACATCAAAAATACATCTACATGTGGAACAACTCCTACAGAACACCTACTGAATGCTGGCAGAAGACCTCAGACCTCCCAAAAGGCAAGAAACTCCCCACGTACCTGGGTAGGGCAAAAGAAAAAAGGAAAAACAGAAACAAAAGAATAGGGATGGGACCCGCACCTCTGGGACGGAGCTATGAAGGAGGAAAAGTTTCCACATACTAGGAAGCCCCTTCACTGGCAGAGATGGGGTGTGGGCAGGGGGGAAGCTTCAGAGCCACAAAGGAGAGCGCAGCAACAGGGGTGCGGAGGGCAAAGCAGAGAGATTCCCACACAGAGGATCGGTGGTGACCAGCACTCAAAAGCCCGAGAGGCTTGTCTGCTCACCCACTAGGGCGGGTAGGGGCTGGGAGCTGAGGCTCCGGCTTTGGAGGTCAGATCCCAGGGAGAGGACTGGGGTTGGCCACATGAACACAGCCTGAAGGGGGCTAGTGCGCCACAACTAGCCTGGAGGGAGTCCGGGAAAAAGTCTGGACCTTACTAAGAGGCAGGAGACCATTGTTTCAGAGTGCACGAGGAGAGGGGATTCCTTCCCCGTCTGCCAACAGAAGGCAAAGCACTGCCTAAATGAGCTCCAGAGATGGGCGTGAGGCGTGGCTATCACCTCGGACACCAGAGACGGGCATGAAACGCTAACGCTACTGTTATAGCCACCAAGAATCCTGTGTGCAAGCACAGGTCACTATCCACATACACACCCCTGGGAGCCTGTGCAGCCTGCCACTGCCAGGGTCCCGTGATCCAGGGACAACTTCCCCAGGAGAACACACAGAGCGCCTCAGGCTATTGCAACGTCACTCCAGCCTCTGCCACCACAGGATCACCCTGCATTCCAATTATAACTACCATATCCCTCCCTCCACCCAGCATGAGTGAGCCAGAGCCCCCTAATAAGCCGATGCTTCAACCTCACACTGATGGGTGGGAACAAAAGCCTGAGGACAACCTACACACAGAGGTGGGGCCAAAACCAAAGCTGAACACCAGAAGCTGTGTGAACAAAGAAGAGAAAGGGAAATTCCTCCATGCAGCCTCAGGAGCAGCGGAATAAATCTCCACAATCAACTTGAGGTATCCTGCATCTGCGGAATACCTGAATAGACAATAAATCAACACAAAATTGAGGCGGTGGACTCTGGGAGCAACTGTGATTTGGAGTTTGCTGTCTGCGACTGACTTCTTTCTGATTTTCATTTTAGTATAGTTATTAGCACTTGTTATCACTGGTGGATTTGTTTATCGGTTTGGTTATTCTCTTCTTTTTTCATTATTTTTTAATTTTAATAACTTTTTTTAAATTATTTTATTTTCTTTATTATTTTTTTCTTTCTTTTTTCCTCCCTTTTCTTCTGAGCCGTGTGGCTGACACAGTCTTGGAACTCCGGCCTGGTGTCAGGCCTGAGCCTCTGAGGTGGGAGAGCTGAGTTCAGGACATTGGACCACCAGAGACCTCCTGGCCCCATGTAATATCAGTCGGCAATAGCTCTCCCAGAGACCTCTGTCTCAACGCTAACACCCAGCTCCACTTAGTGACCAGAAAGCTCCAGTGCAGAACACCCCATGCCAAACAACTAGCAAGACAGGAACACAGCCCTACCCATTAGCAGAGAGGATGCCTAAAATCATACTAAGTTCACAGAGGTCACAAAACACACCACCGGACGTGGTCCAGCCCACCACAGAGACAAGATCCAGCCTCAGCCATCAGAACACAGGCACCAGTCCCCTGTACCAGGAAGCCTAAACAAGCCACTGTACCAACCTTACCCACTGGGGACAGACACAAAAAACAATGGGGACTACGAACCTGCAGCCAGCAAAAAGGAGACCCCAAACACAGTAAGGTAAGCAAAAGGAGAACACAGAGAAATACACAGCAGATGAAGGAGCAAGATAAAAACCCACCAGACCTAACAAATGAAGAGGAAATAGGCAATCTCCCTGAAAAAGAATTCAGAGTAATGTTAGTAAAGACATCCAAAATCTTGAAAATAGAATGGAGAAAATACAAGAAAAGTTTAACAAGAACCTAAAAGAACTAAAGAGCAAACAAGCAATGATGAACAACACAATAAATGCAATTAAAAATTCTCTAGAAGGAATCAATAGCAGAATAACTGCGGCTGAAGAACGGGTAATTAACCTGGAAGATAAAATAGTGGAAATGGGGGCTTCCCTGGTGGTGCGGTGGTTGAGAATCTGCCTGCTAATGCAGGGGACACGGGTTCGAGCCCTGGTCTGGGAGGATCCCACGTGCTGCGGAGCGGCTGGGCCCGTGAGCCACAACTACTGAGCCTGCGCGTCTGGAGCCTGTGCTCCGCAACGGGAGAGGCCGCGATAGTGAGAGGCCTGCGCACCGCGATGAGGAGTTGCCCCCGCTTGCCGCAACTGGAGAAGGCCCTCGCAGAGAAACGAAGACCCAGCACAGCCAGAAATAAATCAATAAATTAATTTTAAAAAAATAGTGGAAATGACTACCACAGAGCAGAATTAAGAAAAAAGAATGAAAAGAATTGAGGACAGTCTCAAAGACCTCTGGGAAAATATTAAATGCACCAACATTCAAATTATAGGGGTCCCAAAAAAAGAAGAGGAAAAGAAAGGGTCTGAGAAAATATTTGAAGGGATTATAGTTAAAAACTTCTCTAATATGGGAAAGGAAACAGTCAATCAGGACCAGGAAGCACAGAGAGTCACATATAGGATAAATCCAAGGAGAAACACGACAAGACATATACTAATCAAACTATCAAAAATCAAATACAAAGAAAAAATGGTAAAAGCAGCAAGGGAAAAGCAACAAATAATATACAAGGGAATCCCCATAAGGTTAACAGCTGATCTTTCAGCAGAAACTCTGCAAGCCAGAAGGGAGAGGCAGGACATATTTAGAGTGATGAAAGAGAAAAACCTACAACCAAGATTACTCTACCCAGCAAGGATCTCATTCAGATTAAATGGAGAAATAAAAACCTTTACAGACAAGCAAAAGCTAAGAGAATTCAGCACCACAAAACCAGTTTTACAACAAATGCTAAAGGAACTTCCCTAGGCAGGAAACACAAGAGAAGAAAAAGGCCTACAAAAACAAACCCAAAACATTTAAGAAAACGGTAATAGGAACATACATATTGATAATTACCTTAAATGTAAATGGGTTAAATGCTCCAACCAAAATACATACACTGGCTGAACGGATACAAAAACAAGACCCGTATATATATGCTCTCTACAAGAGATCCACTTCAGACCTAGGGACACATACAAACTCAAAGTGAGGGGACAGAAAAAGATATTCCATGCAAACGGAAATCAAAAGAAACCTGGAGTAGCAATTCTCGTATCAGACAAAATAGACTTTAAAACAAAGACTATTACAAGAGACAAGGAAGGACACTATATAATGATCAAGGGATCAATCCAAGAAGAAGATATAACATTGTAAATATTGATGCACCCAACACAGGAGCACCTCAATACATAAGGCAAATGCTAACAGCCATAGAAGGGGAAATTGACAGTAACACAATCATATTAGGGGACTTTAACACCCCACCTGCACCAATGGACAGATCATCCAAAATGAAAATTAATAAGGAAACACAAGCTTTAAATGATACATTAAATAAGATGGGTTTAATTGATATTTATAGGACACCATACAAAAACAACAGAATACACCTTCTTCTCAAGTGCTCATGAAACATTCTCCAGGCTAGATCATACCTTGGGTCACAAATTAAGCCTTGGTTATTTAAGATAATTGAAATTGTATCAAGGATCTTTTCTGGCCACAACGCTCTGAGATTAGAAATCAGTTACAGGAGAAAAAACTGTAAAATACAAACATATGGAGGCTAAACAATATGCTACTAAATAACCAAGAGATCACTGAAGAAATCAAAGAGGAAATCAAAAAATACCTAGAAACAAATGACAATGAAAACACAATGACCCAAAACCTACGGGATACAGTAAAAGCATTTCTAAGAGGAAAGTTTATAGCAAATCAATCCTACCTCAAGAAACAAGAAAAATCTCAAATAAACAACCTAACCTTTCACCTAAAGCAATTAGAGAAAGAACATAAAAACCCCAAAGTTAGTAGAAGGAAAGATGTCAAAAATATCAGATCAGAAATAAGTGAAAAAGAAATGAAGGAAATGATAGCAAATATCAATAAAACTAAAAGCTGGTTCTTTGAGAAGATAAACAAAATTGATAAACCACTAGCCAGACTCATCAAGAAAAAAGGGAGAAGACTCAACAACAGAATTAGAAATGAAAAAGAAGAAATAACAACTGATACTGCAGAAACACAAAGAATCATGAGGGATTACTACAAGCAACTCTATGCCAATAAAATGGACAACCTGAGAGAAATAGACAAATTCTTAGAAAAGCACAACGTTCTGAAACTGAACCAGGAAGAAATAGAAAATATAAACAGACCAATCACTAACAATGAAATTGAAACTGTGATTAAAAATATTGCAACAAAAAAAAGCCCAGGACCAGATGGCTTCACAGGTGAATTCTATCAAACATTTAGAGAAGAGCTATCACCTATCCTTCTCAAACTTTTCCAAGATATAGCAGAGGGAGGAACACTCCCAAACTCATATTACGAGGCCACCAGCACCCTGATACCAAAGCCAGACAAAGATGTCACAAGAAAAAGAAACCTACAGACCAATATCACTGATGAACATAGATGCAAAAATCCTGAACAAAAATACCAGCAAACAGAATCCAACAGCACATTAAAAAGATCACACACCATGATCAAGTGGGATTTATCCCAGGAATGCAAGGATTCCTCACTATATGCAAATCAATCAATGTGATACACCATATTAACGAAACAAGCTTTCAAAAAAATTCAATACCCATTTATGATAAAAACTCTCCAGAAAGTAGGCATAGAGGGAACTTACCTCAACACAATAAAGGCCATATATGAAAAACCCACAGCCTACATTGTTCTCAATGGTGAAAAACTGAAACCATTTCCTATAAAATCAGGAACAAGACAAGGATGCCCACTCTCACCACTATTATTCAACATAGTTTTGGAAGCATTAGCCACAGCAATCAGAGAAGAAAAAGAAATAAAATGAATCCAAATCAGAAAAGAAGAAGTAAAGCTGTCACTGTTTGCGGATGACATGATACTATACATAGAGAATCCTAGCAATCAGAGAAGAAAAAGAAATAAAATGAATCCAAATCAGAAAAGAAGAAGTAAAGCTGTCACTGTTTGCGGATGACATGATACTATACATAGAGAATCCTAAAGATGCCACCTGAAAACTACTAAAGCTAATCAATGAATTTGGTAAAGTGGCCGTATACAAAATTAATGCACAGAAATCTCTTGCATTCCTATATACTATACTGATAAAAAATCTGAAAGAGAAATTAAGGAAACACTCCCATTTACCATTGCGACAAAAAACAATAAAATACCTAGGAATAAACCTACCTAAGGAGACAAAAGACCTGTATGCAGGAATCTATAAGACACTGATGAAAGAAATTAAAGATGATACAAACAGATGGAGAGATATACCATGTTCTTGGATTGGAAGAATCAACATTATGAAAATGACTAAACTACCAAAAGCAATCTACAGATTCAATGAAATCCCTATCGAACTACCAATGGCATTTTTCACAGAAGTAGAAGAAAAAATTTCACAATTTGTATGGAAACACAAAAGACCCCGAATAGTCAAAGCAATATTGAGAAAGAAAAATGGAACTGGAGGAATCAGACTCCCTGACTTTGGACTACACTACAAAGCTACATCAATCTAGATAGTATGGTACTGGCACAAAACCAGAAATATAGATCAATGGAACAGGATAGGAGGCCCAGAAATAAACCCATGCACATATGGTCACCTTATCTTTGATAAAGGAGGCAAGAATATACAATGGAAAAAAGACAACCTCTTCAATAAGTGGTGCTGGGAAAACTGGACAGCTACATGTAAAAGAATGAAATTAAGAACACTCCCTAACACCATACACAAAAATAAACTCAAAATGGATTAAAGACCTAAATGTAAGGCCAGACACTATAAAACTCTTAGAGGAAGAACACTCTTTGACATAAATCACAGCAAGATCCTTTACGACCCACCTCCTAGAGAAAGGGAAATAAAAACAAAAATAAACAAATGGGACCTAATGAAACTTAAAAGCTTTTGCACAGCAAAGGAAACCATACAAGATGAAAAGACAACCCTCAGAATGGGAGAAAATATTTGCAAAAGAAACAACTGACAAAGAATTAATCTCCAAGTTATACAAGCAGCTCATGAAGCTCAATATCAAAAAACAAACAACCCAACCCAAAAATGGGCAGAAGATCTATACAAACTTTTCTCCAAAGAAGTTATACACATTGCCAACAAACACATAAAAGAATGTTCAACATCATTAATCACCAATCATTAGAGAAATGCAAATCAAAACTACAATGAGGTATCACCTCACACCAGTCAGAATGGCCATCATCAAAAAATCTACAAACAATAAATGCTGGAGAGGGTGTGGAGAAAAGGGAACCCTCTTGCACTGTTGGTGGCAATGTAAATTGATACAGCCACTATGGAGAACAGTATGGAGGTTCCTTAAAAAACTAAAAATAGAACTACCATATGACCCAGCAATCCCACTACTGGGCATATACCGTGAAAAAAAACATAATTCAGAAAGAGTCATGTACCACACAATGTTCACTGCAGCTCTATTTATAATAGCCAGGACATGGAAGCAACCTAAGTGTCCGTCGACAGATGAATGGATAAAGAAGATGTGGCACATATATACAATGGAATATTACTCAGCCATAAAAAGAAATGAAACTGAGTTATTTGTAGTGAGTGGATGGACCTAGAGTCTGTCATATAGAGTGAAGTAAGTCAGAAAGAGAAAAACAAATACCGTATACTAACACATATATATGGAATCTAAAAAAAAAAAAAAAAATGGGGTCTTCCCTGGTGGCGCAGTGGTTGAGAGTCCGCCTGCCGATGCAGGAGACACCGGTTCGTGCCCTGGTCTGGGACCATCCCACATGCTGCGGAGTGGCTGGGCCCGTGAGCCATGGCCGCTAAGCCTGCGCGTCCAGAGCCTGTGCTCCACAACGGGAGAGGCCACAACAGTGAGAGGCCCACGTACTGAAAAAATAAAATAAAATAAAATAAGTGGTTCTGAAGAACCTAGGGGCAGGACGGGAATAAAGACGCAGACGTAGAGAATGGACTTGAGGACATGGGGAGGGGGAAGAGTAGGCTGGGACAAAGTGAGAGAGTAACATTGACATATATACACTACCAAATGTAAAATAGATAGCTAGTGGGAAGCAGCCACATAGCACAGGGAGATCAGCTCGGTGTTTTGTGACCACATAGATGGGTGGAATAGCAAGGGTGTGAGGGAGACGCAAGAGGGAGGGGATATGGGGATATATGTATGCATATAGCTGATTCACTCTGTTATACAGCGAAAACTAACACAACATTGTAAAGCAATTATACTCCAATAAAGATTTAAGAAAAAAAAAAGAATGCACATAAAAAGAAAATTAAGATCAGAACCCTACTATACAATAATTATTCTTCAATGTTTCTTTATGCTTGAGTTGATAATTTAGAAAACTATGAATAATTTTCATTCCACAGTATAAACAAACTCATCCTTTACAATGGTTCTTTTAGGAATTTTTAAATTGACAAATGAAGGATTATTCAACAAATGATGTTTATCTAGAAAACACACCTGCACTACATTTTAGTTTACATGTAGAATTGCCCATTTATAGACATATGTCCATTGGCAAATAACTTTAATTCTCTGCAAAAGCCCAGATATGTTTTGCCTACAAAAAGAGAGAATATTCTTTCTTCAAGTTCCATTTTGTCAAGGGTGCAGAAGAGACCCACTTTTATGGACTGAATGTTTGTGTCCCACCAAGGTTCATATATTGAAACTCTACCTCTCATATGATAGTGTTAGGAGGTAAGGCCTCTGGAAGGTACTTAGAAACAGATGAGGTCATGAGGGGAAAGCCCCCATAAATAGGATTAGTGCCCTTATAAGAGTCAGGAGAGAACTGGCTTCCAACCTGTGCTCTCTGCAATGCGAGGACACTCTGAGAAGTCTGCAGCCTGGAAGAGGGTTCTCACTAGCACTCGACCACGCCTACACCCTGATCTCAGACTTCCAGCCTCCAGAACTGTGAGAAATAAATTTCTGCTGTTTATAAGTCACCCAGTCTTTGGTGTTTTGTTAATAGTGGCCGGAACTAAGACACCTATCCAAATTTAAACCAGTTCCTACTGCCTCCTCTTTAGAAGTTTGAACACAGAGTCTGACTCTATAAAAAGAAAAATGTTTCTTTGCTTTTGTTTGCCTGTTTAAAGACACGCATAGTTTTCAAACTTTTTTACAAACATTAGGTGCAAGCTTAACAGTTTCCTTCAACAGCTTGCCAGCAGCTCCGTGTGCCCAGGACTGACCATGCCAGTCCCGAGTGCATTCTTCCTTACTGTCCCCACTTCTTTTCCTATTATCTTGCTTCTTCCCACCCTGTACTACAATAATTTACAAGAAGAGAAGTTTGGATAAATGTATTTATGCTTTAAAAAGAAATTTTCATTTAAATTGATGCAAACGTCAAAGGAAGACAAAAATATCCCCTTTCTACACAGATGAGTCGCTATTTTTCCTCTTAAAATATTTTTTCAGAAAATCTAAAATATGTGAGGCTGGAGATTCTTTTAGATAGCACAGAAAGGAGATGTACTCTGTGCATGAATAAGGAAATTTTTCTGAAACCTCACTTCTTTCTATAATGGAAAGCAGTTGGAAAACAAATTAGCACAATGCATTTTCTTAAGAACATTTTCCTTGAAAAAAAAAAAACTTAATTCAAAAACCTAAACCTGAATCAAATTTTCTCTTTGATAATCTCTAATTTCACATGCTTCCCTGGGCCTTCTCTCCTATCTGAACCACCTTCCCAGGTTCATCCTCCATGGCGTCATGAGAGGGGGCTACATAAAAAAATAGCCTTTATAGCACCATTCCCTGGTTAAATTAACTCAACGGTACCTAACGCCAGCTTTAGGAAAGCATACAACTCACGTCATTATCTCTTTTCTTTTTGACTCACCAACCTCATTTGCTCTCTCTGACCTCCTTATACTCCAGCAGTGATGACTTACTTTGATCCATATTAACATACCATAGCGTTTCATGTGCACCATTAATTTGTTCATTCTCTTTGAGTGGAATGAGGCTCTCTTCCTCTGTTTACTTGGTGAGCTACTATTGATCTTCCAAACCCTTTGTATCAGTCAGAGTTGAATTTGGGAAACAGAATTCACTCCAGGCATGTCAGACAGGAAGGCATTTAATGCAGGGAATGAAATGCCAAGGAAACTGTTGAAAGGATTAGAGGAACACAAGTCAGGGCCACCAATAAGCTTTCAGGTCACAACACTGCAGGTATGATCCAGAAATTGGGAGCTGCTGCTGACAGTCAGAGGTCAGAAAGCTATAAGAACTACTGCCTATGTCACAGCTGCCCCCACAGTCAAGGGTGATGACTTGGCAGTGAAACAAGGAATCTGATCACTATAAAAAACAATGTTTGCTGGATCTTTGTATGTCAGCTGCCATCACTGCCAAAGGAAAAATGACTCCATTCTCTCCTGCTTTGCAAATTTTTCACTAGAGCATTTCACTATACTTTTTAGCCTTCCAGCTGCTATAGGGTATAGGGACATTGAAGAGGAGGAAATAGGTGCTGAGTATCAGTAGATAATAACAGGAATTGTGTCCTCTGTCAAGCTCTTCTTTGGACCCTCCACCCCTAAGAGTCTTGGTTAATCATTCCCTCAACCATATTACCTCTGTTTTTTACTAAGCATGTTCTTCTATTATCTTAGTAGTCCTACCATATTACAAAATTTGGGGAAACATATATAGTTCATATATTATAAATACCTGATAAGTATTTTATTCATCTTTTTTAAATCCCAAGTGCCTAGCATAGTCTCTGGCACATAATATGTATCCATATTTTATTTCAAATATTATTAAGTAGCACTTTAATTTACAAAAAATATTAACTTTGAAAAGTGAGATTTTCAGTTTCAGTCTCCTCTTCAGTAGACTCAAAAAATACAGAGTTGGAAGGTGGTGACACTGAACTCTCTTGAGATTTCAGTAAATTCTCCTTTTCATAGAAGAATAATGTCTTAGGATGTTATTCAATTAAAAGGCAAATTTGAGGATGCGCTGGTTCTATTAGATATTCTACTCATTGTACTGTCCAGTGATCAATTTGCTCTTCCCAACAGAGGATAGAAAATCAGGCATTTTATTGCACTTATTTAAATTATATTTCATTTATGTATTGGGTTAAATAACCTCTGGGCATGCTTATAAGCCTCACAAGTAAAAACACAGCAAGCAATTTGAATTTATGTTCTAATATAGATAAAGTATCAAAAGAATATTCAAATAAGATTTAGAATATATTTTTATATTCCACTCACAATAATTTCTTTATTAGAGTGTGGTGGGAAAGGAAGAATGTCTATGTCTAGCTTCTCACACCTCTGGAGTGGGGCAGATAGACTTTCACAATGCAGCCTATGTACAGTCCTGTGATTCTAAACCGTAAGTCATGGATTAAGCAAAAAACTCCCAAAGACATACAATATTCCTCTGGACTCCATACAAACACCCAGTTGTCCACTGGAGGCTTGATTTAAGGGAAAACTAAGATATAATAAAACCAGCAATGCCTTTTTAAATACTAAGCAAGTAATGTTTTACTTAAAATTATGTCACATACTAAGAGAATATTATATGGCCCAAGATGAATTTACCTTTTAGTTTCACTTAAATTCAGTAATAAGAATCAAAAGTAAAATGAGACTACTCTAGAGAAAAATTAAGCGCAGACACTGCAGTTATCAGTAAAGAAATTAACTGCAGAGGATATAACTTTCTTCATTAGTTCTTAGGTAATTTTAAGTGCTTCCCTTGACCTTTACAAATGAAGGCAATGAGGTACCTAGAGCTTGTGTTGAGAATACCAAAGAAGCAGAATTCATCAGTGTTATGGTCTAGATGCTTGTGTCCACCCAAAATTCATATATTGAAACCCTAACCCCCAGTGTGGCTGTATTTGGAGATAGGGCCTCTAAGGAAGTAATTAAGGTTAAATGAGGTCATGGGGGCAGTGGGGTGGGGTGGGGAGAGGCTGATCTGATTGGATTAGTGTCCTTATAAGAAGAGACACCAGAGAGCTCAATCTCTCTCTTCCTGCATCACAGAGGAACAGCCAGATGAGGACACAGTAAGAAGGCAGCCATCTGCAAGCCAGGAAGAGAGCCCTCTTCAAAACCAACTAAGCAGACACCATGATCTCAAACTTCCAGCTTCCAGAACTGTCATAAAATACATTTCTGTTGTTTAAAACAGCCAGTCTGTGGTATTCGGTTATGGCAGCTTAAGCAGACTAATACAATCAGCAAGCCAACTAAGATCCTTCCCCACTCCTGCTGTCACCTACACACATATCGTACCTTCACTGAACAGCTGAAGGCCTCGGTAACAGCATAGGAAAAGCAGGTGAAAAGTACTAAAGTTCTTAGACACTGCTATTAAGGAAAGTACCAAACACATACTTTCTCCCTCTGACATTTCTCACTTAAGGCTACTCCTGATACGGATATTTATATGGATAAAATTAATGTTACACTGATTTCACATGCATAAGAATGTTGCAATAAGACCACCACAGTGTGATTTAGCCACCCAGGAAAACCCTGGGCCATACACCTTTGTTTAGAGCACTGGATTACAAAAACAGAAATGGGATTCTAGGTTCACGAGAACACAAATCCCACCACATATTTGTAATTACTTTCTGTATATAATGTGTTTTAAATTGTTCTAAATCTTGGCATTGGAATTGATAATAAGAAGTAACACCTTTCAAGTCACTTAATTATAAGCTAAACCTAAGAGGTAGAAACATTCTCACCATTAAGCAAATTAAAACTTGAAGGCATTGGACCCACCATTTCCTGGAAAGAGAATAATTTTGGTGTAACTAGTAAAGGCTATATCCCAATTAAATTGGTTTCCACACCCTGTCTACCTTCTGTCAAATTTTTGGTCACTTATAAGGATGGCTCTCAGACCTAAGCTATGATCTAAAGTTTAAAACTCTAAATTCAGAAATACCTTTAAACGATCATAAATATTGTGCTGGTTATAAAGCTCTTATCTCTCAGCTCCAAATCTATAATTCTATACTCTTGTAATCCTGAGGCTAAGACTGTGAAAACTACTTTTGTCCTTTGTCAGCTTGCTCCCTGTTTGGTGCAGCCAGTAGTGGTATTCTCTGGGGGAGACTGGAAGGCAGGAGAAGGGGAAAGGGAATAATTCCTTCTTGTTCCCCTCTCTGTTATCTAGTACTGGCTCTTCATCCCAACAGCAGCCATTGGCATTCCTGGAACTAGCTTCATTGCACTCTTCTCAGATGACCTGCAGTACGTGGGTCATGACCCCTGTTCAGTAATCTGAGCCCCAATGTACAGAGTCTGTACTCTTCTAGATTCGGAAAATCCTAACCTCTTTTTTTGTATGCTCCAGCCATTTGAATGGTAGCTACTTTCTACAGTTGTTATGGCTGGACTTTCCCATTTTGCTCTTTCAGCTTTACTTAACCAATCCCCTAGATTAGACTTTCTTTGTTGAAATACCTAGTGTGGTTCCTGTTTTCCTGACTGGACTTTCACCAATACATATACAGAAATTGACATTTAAATTTTAGGAAGGTGCACTCAAGTAAAACTTATTTCAAATTCCAACTACATTATCCAATATCCAAAGCTATCTCAAGCACAAATGGATTATGTACATAAAAGACTACTTTCCTTTAGAATCATATTTTTTTTGTATTCAACTCTTTATTTTAGTAAAACCAGAAAAAACACAGAACATGCAGTGCTAGCATCTAAAACTAATACTTTAAGCAATTACTAAACTTACAGTGACTTGAGCTTTGATGTTTACATATAGCAAATTTAATTCCATTCTTATTTACTGAAAATATTGCTGGCTGACAAAACTGAATGTAAAAGTCACTGATTATGGCAATACACAAAGATAACCACATGTTTGAGAACTGCAATTTGCCAGACACTGAAAACCAAACAAAACAAAGTATGTACTAAATAAAACTCTGAGAACCTTTGAAAACGTGGACATTTCTTATCAGTGTTTAGAAGTGTTTCGTTAATATTTTAAGACAAAGGTATCAAAACCTTGTCATGTTGTAATTTCAAGTTGCCAATTTTGCCTTACATTTTGTCAGAAAGTTACAGCTACCTACATTGCCAATGCTGGGTCTGCTTAATTTGACTCAAGTTTAATAGGACTTAACATTAAAAGCTCACACTACCCTGAAATGTTTTATTTCACATACAGTGACATTCAACATTCAAGTGCCAGTGTTTTTGTACTTTTGGTCAATTTTCTTTAAACTTCCAAAGAATCACTTTTATGCTTACAAAAATAAACATTTGTCAAAATGTTCAATAAATATTACACAAACTAGCAGCAAAAAGTATCTAAAACCTGTCGTGTGCAAATAGTTTTCTTCTCAACTATCATTCCATGGTCCCAAATAAAATTTTAGAATCTAGTTCTTACCATGCTGCGTTCAACAATTTCCAAGAGACAAAATAAGATTGGAAATTTAAGGACACGCACACAGACATATATATAAAATTCTCTGAACGTGCAATAAAATAAGTATTTTGTAAAAACGTATGGGCAAAATGTACAAGAGTCTAAATCTATACTAGTTGAAATAGCACCGTAACAAATGACCTCAATACTGTCAAGTGCACCTACAATAAAGTTTTAGAACAAGGCACAATACGCTTGAGAATCTATTGCACTTTAAGAAATTTTTGCCTTCTGAAGCCATTGTAAAGATTAGCCTATAAAGATCACTATATTCCAACCACAAAATCAGCACAGAATTCCAAGCGGCAGAGGCATTTTTAGTTGGTGAACAATCATCTTTGGCCAAATTTAGCAGAAAGTGACTATAAATACAATGGAAACCTATGCAACTAAAATACATTAAAACTGCACTATATAAAAATAACACCTTGTGCAGTTTAGTACATATTTCCAACCTGTGTGATCTCAAGGATTTCAGCATTTGTTGTTACTCTGATTTACAAACTCTACAAGTGTAAGTCATTTTAACATTTCAACACAGCCTAAACAGAATAAAGAGAATCTGCATTAAAATAAAAGCCTGCTGCACAATCCCTCCTGCTCATATCCTCTTGACCAAAAAACATCAACACTAGCATGCATTAAAGACCAAACTCCAAGCAGGCCCTTAAAAGGACTGGTCACTGGCATGGTCAGCCATTTTACCATCTCAATTTTATTTATGGCAGGCATTAAAAACATCTAATTAGATAAAATTTCCCCTAAACACTTTTGTTATCCAAACTTTTAAACTTTTCCTATAATATGCCCACATTTGCCTAGCTTAGAATAACCTAAACATTAATAGAGGAACTGCTGTATTTACTTGCATTAACTTCGAAGAGTGCTTTGAAAAACGTATGGATGTACTCATAGATGCCACCTCATCATGACTGGAACAGCTTATTTAAAGATTAGAAGTGCCTATCCAGGATAGAGTGAGCAAGTCAGAACTTCAACTTAGTACAGGTTGCCACATTAGAAACTAATTCTGCTGTAAGATGTTTCCCTCCCCACTCTGCAAGTTATCAAAAAGTCCTAATGCAGGATACCATCCAAGATTTTTTCTTTATAATATCTACAGATGAATTGATGATTCCTGTTAAGTTGTATCACACCTGTGCGCCAAGGTTTGATTTTAGCTCAAGTTCAGTTGATTTACTTTGTCAAAACAATTGAAAACTCGAGCATTACTGAGCCAACAGGACATCAAAATAATAAGTTGCCTAAAGTTAAAGTCACAGTACATTAACAAACAAATGATCCTCAGTCACAAAATTATAAATGCAGTTTGGGATGGAAATAAGCAGGAGGGGAGTTAGTCCAAACTATAGCAATTAAGTTTTCAAACCAACTTCTTAATAGGGTTGTTGACTGTTCCTTTTTCTTCTTTTGGCTTTGAGCTCCCTTGAATTTTCAGGAGAATCACAGCTGGTAATGTACTGCTAGTTCTTGAAGCTACACGGTATAGTCTGGCTAAGTTACATGTGGTTTCCATATTAGCTTTTTCAAAAGGGTGACTTTGCTGTGAAGCGGATTCAGTGGCCCCACCAGTCAACCCCCTGAGAACTGCAATTTCCTCCGTATCCATCACTACTATAGAAGCCTCCATAGCCACCTCCACCAAATCCTCTGCTGCTGCCATGACCACCTCCACCACTGCAGCTGCTGCTTGCATGACTACTACTAAAGGTAGAACTGCCAGAACCACTACTTTGTTGATAGTCTCGGGCACCAAATCCTCCACTGAATCTCTTAGAATGCCCACGACTGCTACCCTTATAGTGGTGTTCATAAGCCATATTTTCTAACCAAGATGGCACTTCTTGTTTAGCTTCAACAAGAAGATCCAACAAATCCTCTGTGATATTTATATTTCTTTCATTGAAAAATAAGGTGGGGCTTCCCTGGTGGCGCAGTGGTTGAGAATCTACCTGCCAATGCAGGGGACACGGGTTCGAGCCCTGGTCTGGGAGGATCCCACATGCCGCGGAGCAACTAGGCCTGTGAGCCACAACTACTGAGCCTGCGCGTCTGGAACCTGTGCTCCGCAACAAGAGAGGCCACGACAGTGAGAGGCCCACGCACCGCGATGAAGAGTGGCCCTCGCTTGCCACAACTAGAGAAAGCCCTCGCACAGAAACGAAGACCCAACACAGCAAAAATTAATTAATTAATAAATCTTAATAATTAATTATAATTAATAATAAATCCAACATCTTCTTAACAAAAAAAAAAAAAGAAAAAGAATTACCTTTAAAAAAAAAAAAAAAAGAAAAAAAAGAAAAATAAGGTGGCCAGACCAAGGTTTCCTATACATCCTGTACGGCCAATCCGATGTACATACTCCTCAATATCACTTGGCAAATTAAAATTGATAACATGTTTCACATTTGAAATGTCTAGTCCTCTTGCTGCTACAGAAGTAGCCACTAGAATCGGGCTTTTTCCTGAGCAGAACTGGTGAAGGGCTTCCTCTCTATCTCTCTGTGATCGGTCTCCATGGATACTGGTACAAGCATATCCTTCATGGTATACGAAATCCTCCAGAGAATCAGCACCCTTTTTGGTCTCCACAAAAACTAAAGTCAGTGAATTCTTCCCTATTGCATTTAAGAGGTCAAGTAGAAATGACCGTTTATCTGACTCTTCTACCCAAACTACTTTCTGTGTGATGTTCTCAGAGGTAGTGCCAACTCTACCTATGGCCAGAAATATATATTCATCCAAGAAATCACGAGCAAGCATCTGAATTTCCTTAGGCAAAGTAGCACTAAACATCATGGTGTGGCGGACACCCTTTGGTGGCATAGTATCTTCTTCAACTATACGACGTATTTGAGGTTCAAACCCCATATCCAGCATCCTATCAGCTTCATCCAACACTAAGTATTTGCAGAAATCTAGCCCAATCTTTCCTCTTTCCATCATATCCACCAGGCGTCCTGGAGTGGCGACTAACAAGTGACATCCACGTTCTAAGTCTTGAAACTGCTGACCAATATCAGCACCACCATATACCACACAAGGACGAACTCGAGACCGGTATGAAAATTTTCTGGCTTCCTCATAGATCTGTATAGCCAATTCTCTTGTTGGGGCTAAAACCAAGGAGACTGGATATTGTTTACGGCGTCCATACCTTCCATTTTCCTTCACAGCCTTTAAAGCCTCACCTGGACCATCTGTATAAATTTGACTCACGGTGGGCAAAAGAAATGCTGCAGTTTTTCCAGACCCTGTTTGGGCACAAGCCATCAAGTCTCTTTTTCCTTTAATAATAGGAATGGCATGTTTTTGCACTGGAGTAGGACGAGTGTAACGAGTAAGCTCAATGTTACCCATGATAATTTCTCCCATCTCAACATCACTGAAACTTTCAATATGTGGAGGACAGTTATTGCCAGTTGCCTCTACTGGTATATCAGCATATTTCTCAAAGTTAATCCCAGTGTTTCCTCCAGAAAAGAGTTCCTGCTCCAAGCGTTCACTTGGTGGAAGTGGTTTTGACCAATCGTCTTCATCTGACTTGTGACACCAACGACTGTGTCCACTACGTTCAAATTTGCCAAAGCCAGTTCTGTCACCACGACTGCCGATACCATCATAGTCATTCCGTCCACGATCATCAAACCTTCCCCTTGATCCACTTCCTCGATCACTGAAGTAACTGGACTTTCCTCTTGAATCTCTAGACCCGAAACTGCTGTAGGCATCCTTGTCTTTACTACAACTCCACCCTGAACTGTCCTTATCATAAAATCCTTTAGATGCTTCCCTGTTCCTTAAGTGAGGAGGTATATAGCGCCCTTTGCTTGCTGTACTTCCTCCTCCACTCTGATTATCAAGGGAGTTCATGTCTAGACCAGAAAACTGCTGATCTAGCCCGAGCTCATTTCCCGGCACATGACTCATGCCTGAAGAGAAGCGGGAACTCCCGGTCTCCTACTGCAGGTCTAGCGTATCCGGCCAGGCCGAAAGAGACCCAACTCCTAGAATCATATTTTGCCTATACAGTTCAAACAAGCATAGGTCTGGGGATTTTCTAGACAGAGGTGGAATTAAACGATATATTTCATTCAGTACATGAAACAGTTAACTCTGCTGGCAATGCCTAAAAAAAGAGTAAAAGCAAAGGAGAGTTTTACTTTTGACATTGACTAATTTTTTTATTGATCATTTTTCTTCTGCATTTTACCTTTTTAGAACTTCATGCTCTTGAGGCAGTTTTCTGTTTTCTTACACGGTTATTGATAGGATTACCAGAACTGTCATGTTAATTGCCTAACACAGTCTCTGGCACACAGTAGGTAACCAATAGTAGGCAGACATTAACTGACCAATACTGGCCTCAAGTTTCTCCTCTCTGAGATGGTGAAAATAATGAACTAGTATGGTTCAAGCCATGCAGCAGTTTGGTCCAGGTCTTCTTTGTATTGACTGTCCATGCCTTCATGAACATAACACAAGCTTATGCTTTGACCCACATAGTGCAGGAGAACACTGCGGTCATCCTTATAGAATACGGGTCATGCCACCAAAATTGGTTTCAAACTAAAATAACAAATCTTTTATTTATATTTATCAAACACAGTGGAAAAGAAAGAGGATCCTATCAACATCTTTTTTATCACCATTTTCCTTTTCCACTTCTGCTCTCATGTAAGGATTGTGCTCCAACCCACTCCTGCCCCACAACAACAAAAAAACTTCTTCCAGAAGTGTCTGTCTAGTTTCCCTTTTCTTCCTGATTCTCCATCACAAAATCTCAAATACTGACTGTCCAACATAACCCACTTTGGAAAGCCTAGGTGGGGAAAAAATTGAGCAAGTCAAGCCAGAATATATTTGAAGCGAGTGGGGAGAAGAAATTCAAGGAACTTATACCAGATAACTTACATCCTTCTGTTCTTGTTAACCCTGCGTAGGTTGCATGGTGCTAAAGTTCTGTGCTTCTGTAGATTGAGGGTTCCAAATGCATCTGTCCCTTATAACAGTGAAATCCTCTCTCCAGAAGCAACATTTTTCTAGCATTAACAAGACAGAATGGGGATTTAGAACTTATTTTTGTGAAGAAAGTTACATCTGTTTAGAGTGGTAGCTTCCATTTGTGTGGCTCCATGGCACCTCCATGTACCACTGTAACATCTTGTGCCATCTTCCCAGGCAGTAAGTCACGAAAGATATTACTGTTTATTCACTTCACACTCAGCATTCTGTGAGTCACATTAGCTTAAATACACAGACTTAAGAATCAGGAGACAGAGTTATAATTCATTTTTTGTCAACAAATTCATGATAATTTGTAGGAAACGGTATTTGTGCTCAGTTTCACCATGAAGACTAAAAACGGAAAAAATTGCCTCTTCCACCTTTCACTAAATCACATATGTGAAATATCTAAAATATATACAACATGAAAAACAGAGTGCACGTACATTAAGTAGCCATTGGTTTCTTGCTTGAAATATAAAGCAAAAGTATATGGAACGTAAAGTATGGTAGAAAGAGTAAAATTCGTAGTTGTTGAGGCGAAATAAGCAACATCATTCCCAAGAGAAATGAACATGTCAAATAACCAAGAAAGAGGGCAGAGACATTATTACAGCAAGAAAAGGGGAGAGAGCACTGAAACTAAAATGCTGAATGCAAAGACACTTAGGAATAATGAAGAGGAAAAGGTTCTAATGTAGCATTGCCAGAGTAGGAGGTTTAACAGCTTTTTGTCATTTTACTTTTAACCTTTTATTGAATTACCTGTAGAAAGTTCTTATCCCAAAACAGATTAAAAAAATAATTTGTACACAAATCAAACCCATGGCAGTCTATGTCACCATCTCCAAATTCTGAGAGTCAATCTCTCCTTTTAAGAAAGAAAAACAAAATGCATCACAGCTCCTTCTGATAATCTCACACATTGGGTCATTTTTATTTTACTTTATTTTACTCTGTTTTGTTTTCATGTGAAAGTCTCTCACCAAAATTAATCACAGGACATTGTCCAGGTATATTTTAGTTCTCTCTGAAGGGATGAAACAGCCAACCCATAATAAGGCTTGGTCAAGGCCAAGCATAGCTACAAATGCTATGGCATACTTTGGAAAGCCACCTCAATCCTTGTCATTGCTCACAGACAGTGATAAAGTACAAAAACACTGCTATCTGAGTAATAGCTAGTTACTGCATCACTCTTTACTACAGAATGTTGTCCTTCATCAGTGTCAGTCCCAAATCAATTGGTTAGGACACAGCCCCAGATATAAGCTCCCTTTTGCTTTCTGATTCACTGTATTACAACAATTCTGTTTGTTTGTTTGCTCCTCCACCTTGATTTGCAAGATAGAACTGCAAAAATCAGTTGGAAACTTCAACTTACGCACAACTAGCTGGAAATCATTTCTTTGATGCTGATGTAGTGTCAGTGAAAATGATGGTTTAAAAAAAAAAAAAAAACTACTACTCACTTCAGAGAAAAAAGAAATACCCTCAAGAGCTATGTTCAAGTACAATAGAAAGGTTGAATTATTGAAATTCTTTTGTAGATAACCTGAGAGATAGTGGAAGAATATTTATAAATCGGGCCTTAGAAAAGTGCTAATAACCTCAGCACTGTCTCACAGTGCACGATTATGAAACTCTAACTTTTAAAAGGAAAAATAAAAGTACTGAGAGCTTATTAATGACAGTAAGAGGCAATATTGGTACTTAGAATTTAACAAACCAAAGGCAAATCCAAACCTTGAAATCCATCCCAGGCAATAACCATCAATTGGTTAAGAAAGGTATCACCAAAGTTCTAGACCCATGTCAGAGGCACACCACAAAGGGATACCCATTTTCCAACTGCCACTCTCCCTAAATCCCTTCCTCAACTCCTACTGCAGCCTATGCCACAACGTGAGGGTCCTGTTGCTTGGTATCACCATTATCTACCTAGGATTGATTCTGAGTCAACAAAATTTTATACAGGAGATTCCTGCAGACCGATTTCACTGAAGAACATTACTCCAGTTGGGTTCAAAGTAGAAAAGATGCTTTTATTCATTCTGTATGATGCCAAACAAGAAAGAGAGCGATGCTGAGTCCAGGAAACCACAGCTAGGATAGGGAAACATTGCCATTGAGCAAAATACTATGGCAGGCAAATTTTGAACATCTGAATTTTTGTTCCTCCCCCTATCTTTTCCCCTTCCCCTTCCCCAACTCAAAGAGAAAGTGGAGCCTGTACTTCTTTACCTCAGGGAAGATATGTGACATGGATTCTTTGAAAAAAGTAAGACCAACGGAGAAAAGAGAAACTTACAGGAAGTGGTAGAACTGTCTCTTAAACTAACAAAAAAGGTTCTCCAAACTGCGAAAAAGAGAAGTCAGGGGATGCCTCCAGAGATGGAAAGCTGTTCACCGCTCACTAAAAATGTGGCAAGAGCTCAGAGGGAAAGGTTAGTTGGTACAGGTTGTTGGGTTCAGTCTTGGTACAAAAGAACAGAGAAAAGAGCAGAGGCACTCATCTCCTGTGCCAACTGTGGCAACAGAGGTCATCCAACCTTTTTCAAGTTTCCCACTGGAACTCATGGATAGAAGTGAGGGCTTTATGGCGGCAGCACCTCAAGGGGAAACCATGCAGCTCCTGTCAAGATCAGGGCAAAAATGCAGATAACATGTTCTTTCATGACTCCTGTGACCAAGATCTTTCACATGGAATGTAGTGATCCGCTGCTCACTGGGATGCCAAAAGGCGTGTGGCCATGTCAAATATGTCAACCTAGGGGAAAAGAACAAAAATTTCTACAGAAGGTGGCACAGATAAAACGGCACTATACTAATCCATTAGGACATTAAAAAAAAAAAAAAAGGTTAAAGAAACAAAACATGGTGTCAAAAGTTGCCTTCAGCAAAGTTCAAACAGGCCCCGGAAGGGGTCAGACACATAATATCACTCTCTCCAGCCAATCAGCATCGTCGTCAGAAGAAAGATATTTAGACTGAATAGGCATCTTGGACGTCCACCGAGATGCCAGTGTTCCCTTGAAGTTCAACAAGAAAAGGAAAGGCCTCATAGATGGCCTGACCAAATTCTGTGCCCCTTCCCCTGATGGTCAGAAACCTGGAGAGGGAGTGGTAGACTACTCTAAGCAACAGAGAATCAGGAAAAGGGGCCACAGAAAATCAAGAACATCAGATTGGCCCACAGACAATCAGGATGACAGGGATGGCAAACAAGAAAGGGAGGAATGGCATTTGGGGAGCCAGAAAATCATGACTGAGAAAAATATGGTATTGTTTCGTGATATCCAGGAACAAGCACTGCAGGTAAAGTTGGATATTCAGATTGGACAATCAAACAAATTGCTCATGGATGAGAAACAGAGGATTAATTATATTGTGGGTAAAGCAGTAGCAGCAATTTATCTATCAGTGTAGGTTGTGCATATACAAAGTTCTGCTGGTTAAGGTGTCCCTTTCAAACCCATGATAACTGCTTTGGTTTTGCAAATAAATTCATTGCCTTGACTACCAGTATTAAATGAGCTTGGTTTCTTTATTTTCTGTCTTATAAGTTCAGTAAATGTGTTTCTCTGTTAAAAAAAAAAAAAATTATGGCAGAACCTCAGATGGGAAAGCCAACTGGTACAGGTTGTGGGGTAAGGTGCCATACCTGAGAACATCATACACCAAGGTAGGCACTGAAGCAGGAGAGAAGTGGAGGGGAAGGCAGGAAGGACTTGGTAGATGGAGATAATACTTTCTCTGTTAGCACACAGGTGAAAAACCAATATAGTCACAATTATCCTTCACAAAGCCTTTAATTGCCCAATAGGTCCAGTCTGCAAACATAATCTCTCAGTAAATCCAAATCAGACAGCTTGGGACTTCCCTGGTGGCGCAGTGGTTAAGAATCCACCTGCTAATGCAGGGGACATGGGTTCCAGCCCTGGTCCGGGAAGATCTCACATGCTGCAGAGCAACTAAGCCCATGCACCACAACTACTGAGCCTGCACTCTAGAGCCTGTGAGCCACAACTACTGAGCCTATGTGCCACAACTACTGAAGTCTGTATGCCTAGAGCCCATGCTCCACAACAAGAGAAGCCACCGCAATGAGAAGCCTGTGCACTGCAACAAAGAGTAGCCCCTGCTCACCACAACTAGAGAAAAGCCCGTGCACAACAATGAAGACCCAATGCAGTCAAAAATAAATAAACAGATAAATTAAAAACAAACAAACAAATCAGTCAGCTTTCTTCCAACACTGGAACAGATCATGATTTCTTCCACTGAGCCCCTGATTAAGGACCTGGACTGCAGCAAGGGGTGATGTTGTACAAAAAACACCCATCCAATGCACATTCAGCTCATCTAGGTGCTCACACTTGGGAAACTGAAACTGAATGATGAAGCAGCAGAGATACAACCTCCACTTCACTCTCACTCCCAGTGTCACCTTCTTGAGTTCCACAGAATTGAGGAGAATGGTTTATCTCACCTTTTCTCTGACAACAGAGAGTTGAATTTTACTGAACTACATAAAAGACTCCAACTGGATTAAAAGACAAATCCAGTAAGCAAGAACCTCAGTGGGGAGAAAACTTCCCCAATAACCTATGTTATCGTGTGGTTATTATGGGATATGCAGAATCATGGGTCATGTTTTTGTGCAGAAAGTAGAGAAGAAGGTTGAGAATTTGGAAGTGATTACATCTCAGAGACAGAATATGTTAACAAGGGAATGAGCTTTAGAGCTAAACTGACTTAAGGTCAAATGGTAGATCTCAGTTCCCCTGTGTTCCATATGTGATTTAGGTGACTTACTTAATCTCTTTGTTCCTCACTTACCTTATCTGTGACAATGAAATAATGGGGCAGAGGGGCGTGGGAAGGGGGATGCAGACCAGTAACAAATTTGAAAATACACAAACTAAACAAAATTGATAAACCATTATCCAGACTCATCAAGAAAAAAAGGGAGAAGACACAGATCAATAGAATTAGAAATGAAAAAGGAGAGGTAACAACTGACACTGCAGAAACACAAAGGATTATGAGAGTTCTACAAGCAACTATATGCCAATAAAATGGACAACCTGGAAGAAATGGACAAATTCTTAGAAAAGCACAAACTTCCAAGACTGAACCAGGAAGAAATAAAAAATATAAACAGACCAATCAATTTCACTGAAATTGAAACTGAGATCAAAAATCTTCCAACAAACAAAAGCCCAGGACCAGATGGCTTCACAGGCGAATTCTATCAAACATTTAGAGAAGAGTTAACACCTATCCTTCTCAAACTCTTCCAAAATATAGCAGAGGGAGGAACACTCCCAATCTCATTCTATGAGGCCACCATCACCCTGACACCAAAACCAGACACAGATGTCACAAAGAAAGAATACTACAGGCCACTATCACTGATGAACATAGATGCAAAAAACCTCAATAGGGACTCCCTGGTGGCGCAGTGGTTGAGAGTCCGCCTGCCGATGCAGGGGATACGGGTTCGTGCCCCGGTCTGGGAGGATCCCATATGCCGCGGAGCGGCTGGGCCCGTGAGCCATGGCTGCTGAGCCTGCGCATCCGGAGCCTGTGCTCCGCAACGGGAGAGGCCACAACAGTGAGAGGCCCGCATACCACAAAAAAAAAAAAAAAAAAAAAACCTCAATAAAATACTAGCAAACAGAATCCAACAGCACATTAAAAGGATGATACACCATGATCAAGTGGGGTTTATCCCAGGGATGCAAGGATTCTTCAACATATGCAAATCAAACAATGTGATAAACCATATTAACAAATTGAAGGAGAAAAACCATATGATCATCTCAATAGATGCAGAAAAAGATTTCGACAAAATTCAACACCCACTTATGATAAAAACCCTGCAGAAAGTAGGCATAGAGGGAACTTTCATCAACATAGTAAAGGCCATATATGACAAACCCACAGCAAACATCGTCCTCAATGGTGAAAAACTGAAACCATTTCCACTAAGATAAGGAACAAGACAAGGTTGCCCACTCTTACCACTATTGTTCAGCATTGTTTTGGAAGATTTAGCCACAGCAATCAGAGAAAAAAAAGAAATAAAAGGAATCCAAATTGGAAAAGAAGAAGTAAAGATGTCAGTGTTTGCAGATGACATGACCCTATACATAGAGAATCCTAAAGATGCTACCAGAAAACTACTAGAGCTAATCAATGAATTTGGTAAAGCAGCAGGATACAAAATTAATGCACAGAAATCTCTTGTATTCTTATGCATTAATGATGAAAAATCTGAAAGAGAATTTAAGGAAACACCCCATTTACCATTGAAACAAAAAGAATAAAATACCTAGGCATAAACCTACCTTAGGAGACAAAAGATCTGTATGCAGCAATCTATAAGGCACTGATGAAAGAAATTAAAGATGACACAAACAGATGGAGAGATATACCATGTTCTTGGATTGGAAGAATCAACATTGTGAAAATGACTATATTATCCAAAGCAATCTACAGATTCAATGCAATCCCTGTCAAACAACCAATGGCATTTTTCACAGGACTAGAACAAAAAATTTCACAATTTGTATGGAAACACAAAAGACCCCGAATAGCCAAAGCAATCTTGAGAAACAAAAATGGAGCTGGAGGAATCCGACTGCCTGACTTCAGACTATACTACAAAGCTACAGTAATCAAGACAGTATGGTACTAGCACAAAAACAGAAATATAGATAAATGGAACAGGATAGAAAGCCCAGAGATAAACCCATGCACATATGGTCACCTTATTTTTGATAAAGGAGGCAAAAATATAAGATGGAGAAAAGACAGCCTCTTCAATAAGTGGTGCTGGGAAAACTGGACAGGTACATATAAAAGAATGAAATTAGGACACTCCCTAACACCATACGCAAAAATAAACTCAAAATGGATTAAAGACCTAAATGAAGGCCAGACACTATCAAACTCTTAAGAGGAAAATATAGGCAGAACACTCTATGACATAAATCACAGCAAGATCCTTTTTGACCCACCTCCTAGAGAAATGGAAATAAAAACAAAAATAAACAAATGGGACCTAATGAAACTTAAAACTTTGCTTTTGCACATCAAAGGAAAACATAAACAACATGAAAAGACAACCCTCAGAATGGGAGAAAATATTTGAAATTGAAGAAACTGACAAAGGGTTAATCTCCAAAATTTACAAGCAGCTCATGCAGCTCAATATCAGAAAAACAAACAATCCAATACAAAAATGGGCATAAGAACTAAATAGACATTTCTCCAAAGAAGATATACAGATTGCCAACAAACATATGAAAGGATGCTCAACATCATTAATCATTAGAGAAATGCAAATCAAAACTATGAGGTAACACCTCACACTGGTCAGAATGGCCATCATGAAAAAATCTACAAACAGTAAGTGCTGGAGAGGGTGTTGGGAAAAGGGCACCCTCTTGCACTGTTGGTGGGAATGTAAATTCATATAGCCACTATGGAGAAAAGTATGGAGGTTCCTTAAAAAACTAAAAATAGAACTACCATATGACCCAGCTATCCCACTACTGGGCATATACCCTGAGAAAACCATAATTCAAAGAGAGTCATGTACCAGAGTGTTCATTGCAGCACTATTTACAATAGCCAGGACATGGAAGCCTAAGTGTCCATAGACAGATGAATGGCTAAAGAAGATGTGGCACATATATACAATGAAATATTACTCAGCCATAAAAAGAAACGAAATTGAGTTATTTGTAGTGAGGTGGATGGACCTAGAGTCTGCCATACAGAGTGAAGTAAGTCAGAAAGAGAAAACCAAATACCGTATGCTAACACATATATATGGAATCTTAAAAAAAAAAAAAAAAGGTTCCGAAGAACCCAGGGCAGGACAGGAATAAAGACGTAGAGAATGGACTTGAGGACACGGGGAGGGGGAAGGGTAAGCTGGGATGAAGTGAGAGAGTGGCATGGACATATATACACTACCAAATGAAAAAGAGATAGCTAGTGGGAAGCAGCCACATGGCACAGGGAGATCAGCTTGGTGCTTTGTGACCACCTAGAGGGGAGGGATAAGGAGGGTGTGAGGGAGATGCAAGAGGGAGGAGATATGGGGACATATGTATATGTATAGCTGATTCACTTTGTTATAAAGCAGAAACTAACACACCATTGTAAAGCAATTATACTCTAATAAAGGTGTTAACAAAAAAAAGAAAATACACAAACTATATACCATAGCTTAATCCCTGGAATGTATCAACTGTTGATGTTTTTCCACAGTACTCTCCCCTCAGCAACTATTTCACTGCTATTCTTTTTTTATTGAAATTCAGAGAATGTCATTTTAATTTTCTAATGCTTGCTATAATGCTTGCAATGGCTTAGGCTCCAGGAAAAATTTATAAAATCTTGTTATACATTCAAGTCATTTTATATCAAAAATTTTAATTCATTTTCTTCAAAAACTTCTCAGAACCTCTTAGCTGGTAGCTATAAAGCAAATAAAAGAGGCACGGAACAAAGTAATTCAATAAAAATTGGATTTACTTTTAAAAAAGAAAGGTTTTAATCTTCCTTAATTGGCCCTTAGATGTAGATAATTTCCAAGGACATTTTATAGACTAAAAGATCACAGTAAAGTCTTTCCTTAGAGTAATCAAGATTTGATGATCCTTTAGAAGAACAAGAATCATTAAAAACACCAAAGAGAAAGGAGTTATTAGATATGGAAGATTAAGGTCTCCAATATATTAAAGTAAGCAATGAAGGCCTACAGATTCCAGCAAGTGGAAGATAACATTTTCACTGAACATTTCTTTAAAAGAAGATAAAGATCATTGAATCAATATATCATTGAAGAGATTATTATTTTGTACAAGCTGAAGGTTGGTGCAGGTCATTCCCACTAAGCAAACAGAACTTGTTAATTTAATCTGACAGACTTGGCAGTGAAACCAAACAGGAATTTAATCAGCAGGAGAAGGTGGTGAGCTTCTCTGAAAATTGAATGATTGCTGTGCAAACAGTAAATATCATTATGGATGGGTGAGGAAAGAAAAAGAGCACCCCTCTCATGGTTTTCATTGAGTTCATCAAACATAATAAATGATTCCAAATAAACCATTTCTAGGACTGCAACAGACTTAATGTTACTTTTACTAGAAAGTTAAATTTTATAGTTTTTCAGTCTCTCACCTTAAATACTGTTTTTAAGCTGAAAGGTTAGAAAATGAAGGATTATTTTCAGTTTCTCCTCTCAATGTGTCAGCGCTCTGATGCCAACGTGAAGGCTTGTTAGCACAGAGACTAATACAGAGACAAGGTTAAGATGTAACATTAGGTATTTTAGTTCGACATTAATTGCTTTAATCATCCTCAAAAGAGCATTTTTAAAGGATGTATATTGTTGCCAAAGGATAAATAAAACTGACTTACTCCCTCCCCAATTCCTTGCACTTAAATGAAATTACCATCAAAGCTTATTCAGAATCTTTCCCACTTCCTGTTATCACAGTTTTCAACTTCGCCTTGTCCTTTCTTTCTTTCCTTCTCATTTCAGTCTCTACTCTACTTTATTTACAGGTTCTCCTTATTTCTAGTCTAGTCTCCTTGAAACCCTGTTTTGAAGGCATAATCTTTTGGAAGTCTCATGTTGAATAGGGCATGTAAGTATACAGTATATCGAAAACAAACAAAAAGAACTGTCTCAATGGTGTTTTTTCTCTCTAGCTATGAAAACATAGTGTTTTCATTAAACCAGTAAATTCATTATCTCATGGAACCTCAATAAACAAATGTCAATTGGTGTTTCCCAAGAGTGACTAACAAAAATAAATCATGTGATAAGTGGCCAAAAAAGACATGGAAGATAATTTTAATGCTCAATTATTAAAAGTAAGTGATAAACTTATTTAGAAACTCTAAAAGAAGTTTCTCTAGCTTCATGGAAAACTAGACCAAGAGATAATGAGATAATGAAGAACCATATTATGTTAAGCTATTGAGAAGAAAGAGAATGATTGGAAAAAATCAGGAACTACTATTTCAAAGGTGTGTAGTAAGAGGATAGATTGAAAATCTTAGCTTTAGGGGAAAAGGAGTGATACATTTTCATAATTTTCTGTCTAAAAATGGACAGTTAGATACATGCTCATTTGTTTCTAGCACAGTTTTTATACTGTCTTGAATCACTTATCTCCATATTTCATCACCCAAAGGAACAGAATATACTCTTTTTTTATGTGTCTACACTTGCACCGTCATCTCTTCACAGTTATCATTTATACAGTGTATGTCGTTTATACAGTGTTTGTCGTTTATACAGTGCTTGTCATTTATACAGTGGTAGACTGTATAAATCATAATAAATGTATAATATGATAAATCATAATAGTAATAGTAATACCATATCATTGCATGATAAAAAATACAATAACTTTAAAGTTAGAAAATGTGCCTAATGAACTTATTGGTCTGGCTGAAGAGATCACTAGTCAGCATGTTGAAAGTGAGAACATCAAGTGTTTCTAATTTCACATGACAAGTCAGTGCGGGGGGGGGGGGGGAGAAAGAATGTAAGAAGGAACTTATTGTTTGCAAGGAGAATTTAAAGAAAGTTTATAGGTTGGAAAATAAGCCTATTTCTTATCCCCAGGCTATCCAGTTGTCTGGATAGAATCATGGTGTGACTTGGCGGGGTTGGGGGTGGGGGGTAAACCCTGATAAGATTTATAGGAAATGCACAAAGTTTTAAAGACAGTTGTAGTAGCAAAAGCATCTCCTGCTTGTACTAAAAAGGACTAAGTAATTCAAATGAAAAAGGACTAATGGGCTTCCAGCTTTTTATGGGCAAGAAGCAGGCTGAGAAAACAACTCAGCTACAAACACAGACTATTTCTTGTAAAAAAAAGAAAAGATCTCACAGGATTGAACCAAGAGTTGAGAAACAATGGACTTGGGAATCAATTCACTGGGGTTAACCTAGTCTCTAATCAAGGAACATTCTTGGCTCCTGAAATAGAGAAAATGGGCAACATGTACTTAGTTAGATTTCAGAATTTCCATGGGCAGATGACTGCTGTGTGTTTCCATTCTTCACCTTTTTGAATGCAAATGTCTACTGCAGTTATCCTTGTCCAGTCTTACCACTGTACGTTGTATATAGAGTTAAAAAATACTTATCTTCTTATTTCACATATTTCTGTGTCAAGAAGAGTCATAACCAAGGAGTTGCACTGAACAAACCTCACCCACATCTGGACTTGATTTAGATGATGAAATCCTGGACTTCAAGGATGATATAAGACTTTTGTGGGAGGAGCGAGTGTATTTTCATGTGGAAGAGATGTGAATTATTGTTGCTGGAGAGCAGATTATGGTAGGTTGTAGCAAAGATGGCTACCAAAATTCCTCAAACCTCTGTATGCATGTCCCTTTGTAATGTGACTTTGTTGATCCTCCCAACTAGAGATGGAGTTTATTTTCCCAACCCATGAGTCTGGGCAGGCCTAGTGGGAGCTCCAAATCCTAAGCATCAAGAGATCTTCCAGCTTCTTTTCTTGCCCTCTTGGAATGCTGCCCTGAGATTGCCACAAAGAAACCCAGTATAGTCAATTAGAGGATAAGAGACCACACAGAGCAGAAATGAGTCATCTCAACTAAGACCCCTAGCCAACCAGCTGATAGTCAGTAGCAACGGCCAGACATGTCAGTGAAGCCATCTTATACTATGTAGTCCCACTAGAAATATAGAATGTAGCCATATGAGTGAACCCAAGAGAGATCAGCAGAAGAACCACCCAACTGAGTCCAGCCCAAAATATCTAACCACAAAGGGAAAAATGACTATTGCTTCAGGTGGTTTCTTATACAGTAATAAATGATGCAGTGAGTACCATTATTTCCTAATTTTCCAATACACTCCAGACTGTAAATATTCTGTCCTGTTATTACATGATAATATCAAATAGATGCTTTTTTGTTGTTATTGGAAATATGGTCCTATAAGAAAGCAAGTACTAAAATGTGTGTTACAGTGATGGCTGACATGAATGAACACTGCTCACCTTTTAGAAGGGCAAATGCTATTATAATCTAGTATTAAAATAAAGTCCTTTTAATCCTGAACACAGCTAGCTTTGCTTCCAGGGATGCAAATCAAAAGGAGAGGGAGAATATTCAAATTCAAATCCCTTCTATCTACAGAGGTGTTGTAGATACTACTCAGGGACATTTAAGTCCAATAAATTCCTTGAACATTGTCTCGTGGCCACTCTTCCTGCTACATGCACCCATGAAAAGGCACAGACACATAAAAGATAAAGTGAGGAGAGGAGTGAGAAAATTGTAGATTAAGTGACAAAGATGAATAACTGTTATAATGACACACTGAACAATCACATTTCTATAATATATTTTTGTTTGAATTGCTTCCCTGCTAGACTTCTCCTTTGGGAGACGCTGTGTAATTTTTCTGGTTATGTGATAGAAGCAAGATGAAAGATAAGTCACAAGCTCCTGTGGCTTAAAATAATGGTTGAAAATTGGTGGGTTATTTTTAAAGGTTTTTTTTCCTTCTGTTTGAGAAAGAAAGGCAGAACTATACTCACCAGTCCCACCCCCGTCCTTCTCCAAAATAAAAGGTCAAATTGTCTCTTTTCTGTTTTTAAAGACATTGCTTAAAAAAAAATTCTGATGCAAATGCATAATGACTGTTAATATAATGGCCTAAATAGCACCCTCCTCCACTCCTTCTCTACAATGAAAAGCAAAAGATCTAAAATTTCTTAAAATAAAGTATATTCAGATGCTGAAGAAACCAACTTTAAAAATCATCTATAACTGAGTATCTATAATTGCAAAAGCTGTCACTGTAATATCATATACTTCATGGAATAGTCATTTGGATTATGTGATCATTTATTTTAACTCCCACTCTCCTTGGAATAGATAAAATTCAAGAATTTATACATCCAGAATCTCATCTCTTAGGATCACTAATTCTACCAAAGCTAGAACTTATTTAAATATTGATTATAAATTTAAATTAAATTATTCTAAACCTTCTAGATGAATTTAGCCGTGGTAGCACCTCTGTTCAAATATATAAATTATTTGAGGGTTTTTTTTCTTAGTATACATGCTAGACATATGCAAAGATTTTTTTTTTAATGAAACACTAAAATCATAGACTCAGTTCTAAAAAGGGACCATAGTTAAACTTCTTAACTATATATGAGAAAACTAAAGGTCAGAGAGCTAAAATGATATGCCTGAAAATAGCAGGGCTTATTAGTGGTGATGCTTAAGAATCAGGTTTCCTGGACCCTCAGACAGTGATCTCCCCACTTTACCACGTGGACTCACACAGGACTTTGGGTCTGCTGTGGATGGGAGGCCCTGGCTTCTCCCAATACTGAATCCAGGAGCTGCCACACCTAAACACAGGACTTCGATAATTTTTCAGCCTCAGCCCTAACCCCCTGACTTCTTAATTCAGATTCTCTGGGGGTGAGCAGAGCACCAGAAAGCAGTGTTTAAAAGTGCCCCCAGGAGATTCTAGGATGCAGCCAGGGCTGAGAACCACTGAAGTAGTTTCTCACCCTCATTCTTTTAAATGGCTTCGGCTACCAGGCTGGCGGTCCCAGCCTCACTTCCCAGTGTTTCTGGCTCTCTTTGATACCCTAGACATCAAGAACCTAATTCTGAGAGCCCAGACTCTTGGAAAGGGATAAATAAAGAAGAGAAGCTACAGAATATGAAAGTACATGGTCTTAGCGACATGTATTGTCAGCAACACATCTTATAGACACATGAAAACTAACACTAGAAAACCATACAAAGAAAACTCAATTTAGCTATATAAAAGTAATATTTCCTACAGGCATTAGTTTAAACAGCTAACCAAGTTTGCAATAATATGTATCAGACTGTTGATTGGTTCATTTCATTATATTACTCAACCACTCTCATAAAGTCATGGTCATCTGTTGAGCAGCTCATGAAATTAGAGGCAGCATGGTTTAAATAGATTCTTAGATAGTATGGCAATGGAGAGAAACAGAGGTAGAAATTTTTGGTTAAAAAAGGTCTAAATCAGTCAGAATCCAGTTTAACCAGACCACAACAACTATTAGCAATCTAAACGTCAACTTAATCAACTGATTCTCAATTCCATCCCAGTCCTCAAGAAGCAAAGCTAAATCTGGGTTATTCTGAACCTCAGAGGTGAAAAAGATAAAATTTACTTGTTGGAATAAGATTATAAGCAAGGATGGCTTCCTTGTCTCTTGCAACTCTTGCAGCCATGTGGATTAACTGAAAATCCTGTGGACTGAGCTGGCAGGACATTGACACTTCCAGGGGAAGCGTGAACATAGCTCGGCCAGCAGCAGTGCCACATGCTTCAGTCTGCCTCCTTGCACAGGTAGAACTGACTTGGGTCAAATATTAATTAAAATCATATTTAATACTAAATATCAGATATTCTAAATCTGAATGACCTAATCAAGAAAGGCCACATCGGGCTTCCCTGGTGGCACAGTGGTTGAGAGTCCGCCTGCCGATGCAGGGGATGCGGGTTCGTGCCCCGGTCCAGGAAGATCCCACATGCCACGGAGCGGCTGGGCCCGTGAGCCATGGACGCTGAGACTGCGCATCCGGAGCCTGTGCTCCGCAATGGGAGAGGCCACAACAGTGAGAGGCCCGCGTACCGCAAAAACAAAAAAAAAAAGAAAGGCCATATCTATGAAGTTGCTTGACTCGGAAGAGTCCAATACTCCAGAAACAAGCATGTTCTTTAAGCCTTAAACAGGTCTAAAAAAGAAAAAGTTAAAGTTTGTCTGGTTTTATCTTAATGTTCTAGCTGAAGGCATATTTTATGGAACTGATTGTTTAGTTTTTCTGCCTCTGTCACCAATTCTTCTCCACTATATTAAATCCCACACATGGCAAACACGAGTTAATTAAGCATTACATTACAGTTATCAATATAAACGTTTCAGCGGCTCCTCCTAAACCTCTGTGGCATAATTACTATTGCCCTGAAGGAGAAATGAATTTACATTGTCAACAGAAATACTTAGAAACAAACATATCTAAATGGTTAACCATCAGTACTAAAAGAACAAATTAAAGCAAGCAATAGTTAAATCATAACATTAACATTTAGATGGTCCAGCTGAGGTAATGTGAAAAGAGAATACTATATATACTTCTTGCCATTTCAGTCATACTGAAAGAGCTTTTCAAATACCCTCATTTGCTTTCACTCCAAGAACCAAATATGAGTGTTGTCAACATTACCCTTTACCTTCTTCCAGGCTAATCATGAATATCATCAAGAAAGCATTTCTTCCAGCTCACCAAGCTCCCGCCCTTCAAGAGATGAAGACAACTTCACAAGCATCAACAAACAGAGCCAATATAAAATAATATCAGGTTGAAATTACAGGGCTGCAAGTGACTTTCAGCTATTATACGGGGCATTCTCCTCCTCTGATATAATCATTTAAACCAGTGGTTCTCAACTTCAGCTGCACACTGAAATCATCTGAGAAGCTTTTTAAAATTCTGCTGCCCAGCCCTAAACCCCAGAAATTCTAATTTAATTGGTCTGGAGTACAGCCCAAATGTCAAGTGGTTTAAAAGCTCTCCGGGTGATTTTAATGTGCAGCCAAGTGTCAAAGCCCATCAAACAAAGACCACCAAGAAAACACCTGTAGTCAATCAAGAAAAGTCAGGTTTACTTAGCTTGCTGCCATATGGGAGACCCTTATGAGAATCTCGGGAAGTTGGAAGAGCTTCAAACTGGGTGATTTTAAGGAAAGCTGAGGGAAGCAGGAGACCATTCTGGATTGGATGACATCAAGAAATGGGGGAAATTCACTAATTCGGTATCTCAATTATCTTCATCCAACAGGCAGAAAGATTAGAGCAGGGCCATCATTGCTAAAGAATCAAGATCACTCAGAAGGCAAGGTTGTTAGCAATGAGAGCAGGGTGTTAATCATTTTCAGGGTTAAGGTGTTGGCCTAGTCATTGCCCTGTTCTAAACATGGTGTATTTATGTTTTTTGGCAAACACTGTGGTCTGGTTTTTCAGTAAGGCCAATTTTCCCTTTCTCTGTTTATTTAATAGGACCTGTTTTCATATTCTCACAAGGTTGAAAACCACTGATTTAAACAAACTTAAAAGCCCAGCTGAATATGAGTGCTATCTGGTTGTAATATCTGTCATTCTTTTGAGTTCCATGGTTAAAATTAGCTGATCTAGTTTATTAAACATGCATTTGATTGTTCCCCAATTTTTCCAAGTAAAACCTTCCCAAAGCTGGACCTCCCCAGATAATACTCTCTGTTCCCATTCCCTTGATAAAGTATCCAGTTATGATCACAAGTTTAGTGTGCTAATGGTGACCCTCCACACGAAAGGAGGTGAGCGGTCCCCCCTGTCCTCCACCAATCGAGTCACAGAACTTGACAGTCAGTTAAAGGCAGTACAGCTAGGCTTATTAAACCTTTTAGGTCTCCGGATTATAATAATAACTCAAAACACTCATGTATATAGTAATCATTTTTCTCCATACTTATATTATTCCATTTGAAAGGTTGGTGACTGAGGAGTTGGTTTGTTTAGTTGTTTGAGGAATTGGAGTTTGAATGTTTATTCTTGTAGTTGCATGTAAAAGAACAGGTTTATTTACCAAGTCCTAAATAACATTAACATTTTTTTAGATTTTCTGTATTCTTTTCTGTCTTAATGCAAAAGTCACAGAGGAAATTTTAATCACTCAGTGACAAAGTGATATATGCTGCAAGTGGCAATTCCCAGCAGGCAGACTGCTTACCCTCATTCCCCTTTCAGGCACGTACCTCTTGACACTAACAGCATGATGCCACAGAAGGGAGGCTGCCTTGTTAGCTACTTAGGATAGAAAGCAACTAGGAACTCAGATCCAGGAGTCCCAGTAAGACCCAGAGAGCACAGGAAGCAAATGCAACCATGGAGACCCCACTTCTTCAGCAAAATGTTGAGGGTAACTCCAGCCGTGACCACAAGGTGCAAACCACAGATTTTTATGGCAGGAGCATTGATCTGTCAAAGGCATGTCAGTCTATTCTTAGCCAGCCAGCCAGTTTCTTTTATGTAGTTGGCTAGTCCTTTCTCTATGAGAATATGATAATGAAATGTTGCTAAGGAATTTTATTTTTAAAACTACGGTCACCTGTTTCATCAGGTAGATTTGATGTCACAGAGATTTACTCCTGACAAGATTATATGCCAGGCCACTCATTTCTACTCAAGCAACTGAGACAAGACAGTCTTTGAGAACTCATTCTAGACTGATGATCGAAAGACCACCCTAAGACCATTTCCTAAAACCAGCCATCTGGAATAGCTGCCTAAAATAGGTAGAGCCTAGCCAAGTTAAGGAAAACACAGATCTAAGTTGATCTGCCTGAGTTTTCCTGAACCTACACTTTGAACAGTGTTTTACGATGTGTGGTCCTATGACCACCTACTACGCAAACACTCCAAGAAGTTGCTAAGAATGTGGATGCCTAGAGACCCCACACCTAGTGAAGGAGACTATCTATGGGGTGTGACCCAAGAGGCTGCATGTTCAACAAGTTCACCACGTGATTCTAATGCACACTAGGGTTTGAGAAACCCTCTTAGAAATTTAACTCTGGAACAGGGTCAGAGACATAGTCCAGAATTCAAGCTCAAAGGAAAAATTCTACAAAATTCATTTGACCTTTTTTGGGAATAGTATTTTTCACAAGAGAAAACTCTTATTCATTCAGTAAATATCTTATGTTCCTGCCACATCCAGACCCTGTGCTAAATACAGTAGATTCAAAATAAAATGCATAGAATATTATAAGAATGGGTCTAGTAGTGCCACCCATTATAACTCCTTTCACACTGAATTCAGATCTTACAATATGCATATCACTAGGAATTAAAATGAGAATTCAGAAAAGAATTAAACTTCTGCTCAAGTGGAGCTATCCTAAGAAAAGACAAACATTAAAAAGTGTACATAGGGTATGGTTACATGAATCTAGTTCTCTTCAGGGAAAAGAGCGGTGTGGAGGGTGGAGAGACAAGCACATGACTATTTTAAAATAAAAAGATCTCTTAAAATAAGAGATCAGAGCTTAGAGATGATTCCCAACCCAACTGGAGTCAGTTCTTTATACTAGAATCAGAGTCGATGAACTTTTGATCTGTCCTTCTTTCTTTGGAAGCGTAGATCTAAAAGCTGTTATCAAACAAGACTATGAACACAGGATAAAAGGATAATATATGAATTATGATTGATTTTCCATAAAGTATCCATGAACTCAGCTGAAACATTAAAACTTCTCCACACATACCACCTGCTATGGTCTGAGTGTTTGTGTCCCACCCCCCCAGATTCATATGTTGAGATCCTAATGTCCATTGTGATGATATTAGCAGATGAGGCCTTTGGGAGGTGATTAGGTCATGAGGGCAGAGCCCTCATAAATGAAATTAATACCCATATAAAAGAGACCCCAGAGAGCTCCCTTGCCTCCTGCCACCATGTGATGACACAAGAAGGCTCTGAGCCAGGAAGAGGCTCCTCACTCAATCACACTGGCACCTTGATCTCGGACTTTCCAAACTCCAGAACTGTGAGAAATAAATTTCTGTTGTTTATAAGCCTCCCAGCCTATGGTATTTTGCTATATCAGCCCAAAAGGACTAAGACATTATCAGAACAGACTAGAAAATTCCTCCTTGCTTGCTACAATAAGCTAAACTTGCTCAAGATTCAGCACACAAAAGTTTCTATAAAGCTTTACGCAAACATGGTTGTGCTATGAGAAACAACTTAAATATAGCTCCATTTGACCCTCATAGCTTTTTACAAAAAGATTTTACAAAGTATTTGTATTTATAAACTTTGTCCTATGATCAAATAAAATCTAATTAGATGGTTTTATCAACATCTTGCCAAAGTCAAAATAAAGAAAAGCGAGACTTCCGGGGAAGATGGCGGAAGAGTAAGACGCGGAGATCACCTTCCTCCCCACAGATACACCAGAAATACAGCTACACGTGGAACAACTCCTACTGAACACTGGCAGAAGACCCCAGACCTCCCAAAAGGCAAGAAACTCCCCACGTACCTGGGTAGGGCAAAGCGAAGAGATTCCCGCACAGAGGATCGGTGCCGACCGGCACTCACCAGCCCGAGAGGCTTGTCTGCTCGCCCGCCGGGGCGGGCGGCGCTGGAAGCTGAGGCTCGGGCTTCGGTCAGAGCGCAGGGAGAGGACTGGGGCTGGCGGCGAGAACTCAGCCTGAAGGGGGCTAATGCGCCACAGCTAGCCGGGAGGGAGTCTGGGAAAACTCTGGAGCTGCCGAAGAGGCAAGAGACTTTTTCTTCCCTCTTGGTTTCCTGGTGCGCAAGGAGAGGGGATTAAGAGCGCTGCTTAAAGGAGCTCCACAGACCGGCACGAGTCGCGGCTAAAAGCGCGGAGCCCAGAGACGGGCGTGGAACGCTGGGGCTGCTGCTGGCGCCACCAAGAGGCCTGTGTGCGAGCGCAGGTCACTGTCCACGCCGCCCTTCCGGGAGCCTGTGCAGCCCGTCACTGCCGGGGTCCCGGGATCCAGGGACGGCTTCCCTGGGAGAACGCACAGCGCGCCTCGGGCTGGTGCAACGTCACGCCGG
Source organism: Hyperoodon ampullatus (assembly GCF_949752795.1). NCBI lineage: Eukaryota > Metazoa > Chordata > Mammalia > Artiodactyla > Ziphiidae > Hyperoodon > Hyperoodon ampullatus. The sequence goes on along the minus strand of NC_136922.1, from coordinate 54,829,264 downwards.
CCTCTGCCGCTGCGGGCTCGCCCCGCACCCCGTGCCCCTCCCTCCCCCGCGGCCTGAGAGAGCCAGAGTCCCCGAAGCAGCTGCTCCTTTAACCCTGTCCTGTCTGAGCGAAGAACAGACGCCCTCCGGCGACCTACACGCAGACGCGGGGCCAAATCCAAAGCTGAGCCCCGGGAGCTGTGAGAACAAAGATGAGGAAGGGAAATCTCTCCCAGCAGCCTCAGAAGCAGCGGATTAAAGCTCCACAATCAACTTGATGTACCCTGCATCTGTGGAATACATGAATAGACAACAAATCATCCCAAATTGAGGAGCCAGGAGTCAGTGCTGTGCCTCTGAGGTGGGAGAGCCAACTTCAGGACACTGGTCCACAAGAGACCTCCCAGCTCCACATAATATCAAACGGCGAAAATCTTCCAGAGATCTCCATCTCAACACCAGCACCCAGCTTCGCTCAACAACCAGCAAGCTACAGTGCTGGACACCCTATGCCAAACAACTAGCAAGACAGGAACACAATGCCACCCATTAGCAGAGAGGCTGCCTAAAATCATAAAGAGTCCGCAGACACCCCAAAACACACCACCAGACGTGGACCTGCCCACCAGAAAGACAAGATCCAGCCTCATCCACCAGAACACAGGCACTAGTCCCCTCCACCAGGAAGCCTACACAACCCACTAAACCAACCTTAGCCACTGGGGACAGACACCAAAAACAACGGGAACTACGAACCTGCAGCCTGCAAAAAGGAGACCCCAAACACAGTAACATAAGAAAAATGAGAAGACAGAAAAACACACAGCAGGAGAAGGAGCAAGATAAAAACCCACCAGACCTAACAAATGAAGAGGTAATAGGCAGTCTACCTGAAAAAGAATTCAGAATAATGATAGTAAAGATGATCCAAGATTCTATTTCCAAGATCCAAAATCTTGGAAATAGAATAGACAAAATGCAAGAAACAGTTAACAAGGACCTAGAAGAACTAAAGATGAATCAAGCATCGATTAAAAACACAATAAATGAAATGAAAAATACTCTGGATGGGATCAATAGCAGAATAACTGAGGCAGAAGAACGGATAAGTGAGGTGGAAAATAAAATAGTGGAAATAACTGCTGCAGAGCAAAATAAAGAAAAAAGAATGAAAAGAACTGAGGACAGTCTCAGAGACCTCTGGGACGACATTAAACGCACCAACATTCGAATTATAGGGGTTCCAGAAGAAGAAGAGAAAAAGAAAGGGACTGAGAAAATATTTGAAGAGATTATAGTTGAAAACTTCCCTAATATGGGAAAGGAAATAGTTAATCAAGTCCAGGAGGCACAGAGAGTCCCATACAGAATAAATCCAAGGAGAAATACGCCAAGACACATATTAATCAAACTGTCAAAAATTAAACACAAAGAACTCATATTAAAAGCAGCAAGGCAAAAACAACAAATAACACACAAGGGAATCCCCATCAGGTTAACAGCTGATCTCTCAGCAGAAACTCTACAAGCCAGAAGGGAGTGGCAGGACATAATTAAAGTGATGAAGGAGAAAAACCTGCAACCAAGATTACTCTACCCAGCAAGGATCTCATTCAGATTTGATGGAGAAATTAAAACGTTTACAGACAAGCAAAAGCTGAGAGAGCTCAGCACCACCAAACCAGCTTTACAACAAATGCTAAAGGAACTTCTCTAGGCAAGAAACACAACAGAAGGAAAAGACCTACAATAACGAACCCAAAACAATTAAGAAAATGGGAATAGGAACATACATATTGATAATTACCTTAAACGTAAATGGACTAAATGCTCCCACCAAAAGACACAGATTGGCTGAATGGATACAAAAACAAGACCCATATATATGCTGTCTACAAGACACCCACTTCAGACCTAGAGACACAAACGGACTGAAAGTAAGGGGATGGAAAAAGATATTCCATGCAAATGGAAACCAAAAGAAAGCTGGAGTAGCAAGTCTCATATCAGACAAAATAGACTTTAAAATAAAGACTACTAGAAGAGACAAAGAAGGACACTACATAATGATCAAGGGATGGATCCAAGAAGAAGATATAACAATTGTAAATATTTATGCATCCAACATAGGAGCACCTCAATACATAAGGCAAATACTAACAGCCATAAAAGGAGAAATCAACAGTAACACAATCATAGTAGGGGACTTTAACACCCCACTTTCGCCAATGGACAGATCATCCAAAATGAAAATAAATAAGAAAACACAAGCTTTAAATGATACATTAAACAAGATGGACTTAATTGATATTTATAGGACATTCCATCCAAAAACAACAAAATACACATTTTTCTCAAGTGCTCATGGAACATTCTCCAGGACAGATCATATCTTGGGTCACAAATCAAGCCTTGGTAAATTTAAGAAAATTGAAATTGTATCAAGTATCTTTTCTGACCACAATGATATGAGACTAGATATCAATTACAGGAAAAGAGCTGTAAAAAATACATATACATGGACGCTAAACAATACACTACTGAATAACGAAGTGATCACTGAAGAAATCAAAAAGGAAATTTAAAAATACCTAGAAACAAATGACAATGGAGACACGATGACCCAAAACCTATGGGATGCAGCAAAAGAAGTTCTAAGAGGGAAGTTTATAGCAATACAATCCTACCTTAAGGAAACATCTCGAATAAACAACTTAAACTTGCACCTAAAGCAATTAGAGAAAGAAGAACAAAAATATCCCAAAGATAGCAGAAGGAAGAAATCATAAAAATCAGATCAGAAATAAATGAAAAAGAAATGAAGGAAACGATAGCAAAGATCAATAAAACTAAAAGCTGGTTCTTTGAAAAGATAAACAAAATTGATAAACCATCAGCCAGACTCATCAAGAAAAAAAGGGAGAAGACTCAAATCAATAGAATTAGAAATGAAAAAGGAGAAGCAACAACTGACACTGCAGAAATACAAAGGATCATGAGAGATTACTACAAGCAACTCTATGCCAATAAAATGGACAACCTGGAAGAAATGGACAAATTCTTAGAAATGCACAACCTGCCAAGACTGAATCAGGAAGAAATAGAAAATATGAACAGACCAATCACAAGCACTGAAATTGAAACTGTGATAAAAAATCTTCCAACAAACAAAAGCCCAGGACCAGATGGCTTCACAGGCGAATTCTATCAAGCATTTAGAGAAGAGCTAACACCTATCCTTCTCAAACTCTTCCAAAATATAGCAGAGGGAGGAACACTCCCAAACTCATTCTACGAGGCCACCATCACCTTGATACCAAAACCAGACAAGGATGTCACAAAGAAAGAAAACTACAGGCCAATAACACTGATGAACATAGATGCAAAAATCCTCAACAAAATACTAGCAAACAGAATCCAACAGCACATTAAAAGTATCATACACCATGATCAAGTGGGGTTTATTCCAGGAATGCAAGGATTCTTCAATATATGCAAATCAATCAACGTGATACACCATATTAACAAATTGAAGGAGAAAAACCATATGATAATCTCAATAGATGCAGAGAAAGCTTTCAACAAAATTCAACACCCATTTATGATAAAAAACCCTGCAGAAAGTAGGCATAGAGGGAACTTTCCTCAACATAATAAAGGCCATATATGACAAACCCACAGCCAGTATCATCCTCAATGGTGAAAAGCTGAAACCATTTCCACTAAGATCAGGAACAAGACAAGGTTGCCCACTCTCACCACTCTTATTCAACATAGTTTTGGAAGTTTTAGCCACAGCAATCAGAAAAGAAAAGGAAATAAAAGGAATCCAAATTGGAAAAGAAGAAGTAAAGCTGTCACTGTTTGCAGATGACATGATACTATACATAGAGAATCCTAAAGATGCTACCAGAAAACTACTAGAGCTAATCAATGAATTTGGTAAAGTAGCAGGATACAAAATTAATGCACAGAAATCTCTGGCATTCCTATATACTAATGATGAAAAATCTGAAAGTGAAATCAAGGAAACACTCCCATTTACCATTGCAACAAAAAGAATAAAATATCTAGGAATAAACCTACCTAACGAGACAAAAGACCTGTATGCAGAAAATTATAAGACACTGATGAAAGAAATTAAAGATGATACAAATAGATGGAGAGATGTACCATGTTCTTGGCTTGGAAGAATCAACATTGTGAAAATGACTCTACTACCCAAAGCAATCTACAGATTCAATGCAATCCCTATCAAACTACCACTGGCATTTTTCACAGAACTAGAACAAAAAATTTCACAATTTGTATGGAAACACAAGAGACCCTGAATAGCCAAAGCAATCTTGAGAACGAAAAATGGAGCTGGAGGAATCAGGCTCCCTGACTTCAGACTATACTACAAAGCTACAGTAATCAAGGCAGTATGGTACTGGCACAAAAACAGAAAGATAGATCAATGGAATAGGATAGAAAGCCCAGAGGTAAACCCACGCACATATGGTCACCTTATCTTTGATAAAGGAGGCAGGAATGTACAGTGGAGAAAGGACAGTCTCTTCATTAAGTGGTGCTGGGAAAACTGGACAGGGACATGTAAAAGTATGAGATTAGATCATTCCCTAACACCATACACAAAAATAAGCTCAAAATGGATTAAAGACCTAAATGTAAGGCCAGAAACTATCAAACTCTTAGAGGAAAACATAGGCAGAACACTCTATGACATAAATCACAGCAAGATCCTTTTTGACCCACCTCCTAGAGAAATGGAAATAAAAACAAAGATAAACAAATGGGACCTAATGAAACTTCAAAGCTTTTGCACAGCAAAGGAAACCATAAAGAAGACCAAAAGACAACCCTCAGAATGGGAGAAAATATTTGCAAATGAAGCAACTGACAAAGGATTAATCTCCAAAATTTATAAACAGCTCATGCAGCTCAATAGCAAAAAAACAAACAACCCAATCCAAAAATGGGCAGAAGACTTAAACAGGCATTTCTCCAAAGAAGATATACAGACTGCCAACAAACACATGAAAGAATGCTCAACATCATTAATCATTAGAGAAATGCAAATCAAAACTACAATGAGATATCATCTCACACCAGTCAGAATGGCCATCATCAAGAAATCTAGAAACAATAAATGCTGGAGAGGGTGTGGAGAAAAGGGAACACTCTTGCACTGCTGGTGGGAATGTGAATTGGTACAGCCACTATGGAGAACAGTATGGAGGTTCCTTAAAAAACTAAAAATAGAACTACCATATGATCCAGCAATCCCACTACTAGGCATATACCCTGAGAAAACCATAATTCAAAAAGAGTCATGTACCAAAATGTTCATAGCAGCCCTATTTACAATAGCCTGGAGATGGAAACAACCTAAGTGTCCATCATCGGATGAATGGATAAAGAAGATGTGGCAGATATATACAATGGAATATTACTCAGCCATAAAAAGAAACGAAATTGAGCTATTTGTAATGAGGTGGATGGACCTAGAGTCTGTCATACAGAGTGAAGTAAGTCAGAAAGAGAAAGACAAATACTGTATGCTGACACATATATAGGGAATTTAAGAAAAAAAATGTCATGAAGCACATAGGGGTAAGACAGGAATAAAGACACAGACCTACTAGAGAATGGACTTGAGGATATGGGGAGGGGGAAGGGTAAGCTGTGACAAAGCGAAAGAGCACCATGGACATATATACACTACCAAACGTAAGGTAGATAGCTAGTGGGAAGCAGCCGCATAGCACAGGGAGATCAGCTCGGTGCTTTGTGACCACCTGGAGGGGTGGGATAGGGAGGGTGGGAGGGAGACGCAAAAGGGAGGGGATATGGGAACATATGTATATGTATAACTGATTAAATTTGTTATAAAGCAAAAAAAAAAAAAAAAAAAGCATGCAATGAAGAAAACTGGAAAGAATATATTATGTTAAAAGTAAATGGTGGAACTATGGTTGATTTTCCTGCATTTCCCAGACGTTTAAAAATGAGAATATATTACTTTATAATGAAAAATTTTTTAATTAATTTCTTAGGGAGTTTTTTATGACAATAGAATTTTTTAAGTAAAAATAAGTCTACAAGTTACTGCTGTCAAACCTGAGTTTGTGGGCCTGACACACAGTGAGGCCAAACCAACCAAAATGTCAGATTTTGGAGCAGAGAAAGGTTTATTAGTTGAGGAGGCACCAACCCAGAAGATGGGTGACCTAGACTCATCTGAGATCCATCTTGCTGGCTGGCCGGGGTGCAAGGTTTTTAAAAACAAAAAAGGTAAAGGGGAGAGCGTCTTTGTGGTCTCAGCTTCCTGATAAGACCTCATTTGCAGACAACCCGGCACCATCTTGTGCCTCGATGCATCATTGGGGATTGTGATTGATCTATGTGTTCCCGCAAAGCAAACTAGTAAATCAGGGTCTTGTGATCCCTCCCTTCTTTCTAGGAGAGAGCAAAAGCAATGGTTGAGGCATTTATTATTTACTTAGAGCCTTCGTGATGGTTCAGGAGTTTCAGTTCTTAATTGACCCCCCAGTGCCATCAATTTTAAGTCCACTTGGGGCCAGCTGGTTGAAGCCACAGGACATAATCTCAACAGTTTGGGGTCATAAACCAAGACATTAGTTTAAGCTAACAATCATGAAACAGATTGTGCTGGGTTTGCTTTTCCTTTGTTTCTGTGTTCCCTCACTTTCCTAGTTAGTTACTATTTGAATCTGCTCTTTGGAACTCGGGGAACATCTAGGAGACTAAAGCCTTTTTTACAAACAAGAGGCAGGCAGAGGACATGGTGTGTGGGGTGGGGGGGACCCCCATAGGGTCCTGATCAGTTACATTAAGAGTCTTCAGTGGTCATTGTTTCTTTTTACCTTTAATCCCTTTCTTCTTTTCTAAAAATGTGTTTTAAGCTGCAGGCCAGATCGCCTCTATTCTTTATTTTCTAACATTTATAAGCCTCAACGTTTTTGCTATAAGAAAAAGTTCTGACTTTCCTTTTTCTTTTTTATTGCAAGCCCATAAATTCTAACCACAGCTGTCCAGTCCACCTCCCATTATTCTCAATAATCTTGACTAACTGACTTTGAAAGCATATTGCTTTAGCACATTAACTTTCGCTGGGGCACCTTTTATCCACACCTGACTCTCCTACCCTGCAATTTTACATCCATTCTAACTAACAGTTTTCTAGGTAATAAATTATACATGACATCTGTCTTGTCCTAGCTTTTAAAATCCCTGTAGCCTCCTAAACGTCTTTTTTAATGTCCTTATCCTCAAGTCCAGGCCATCTCTGGTATTTCCTTTATGTGATAATTTTCTGATTATCTTTTCTTTTATCTTTGTCTTTATGCCCTACTCCACTACCTTCATCAGCATTTCTTTCCAGTAGTTTTTTTTTTTTTTTGCGGTACACGGGCCTCTCACTGCTGTGGCTTCTCCCATTACAGAGCACAGGCTCAGGCTCAGCGGCCACGGCTCACGGGTCCAGCAGCTCCGTGGCATGTGGGATCCTCCCGGACCGGGGCACGAACCCGCGTCCCCTGCATCGGCAGGCGGACTCTCAACCACTGCACCACCAGGGAAGCCCTAGCTTGCTTTTTTTTTTTTTTTTGGTCCCTTTTTTGTTTCTTAAATTCTTCTTCTTTGTGGCTCACTCCACCAGCCCTGGGCTAGTAAAATGTGAATGCTTCTAATTCACCATAATTGCAACCCTCTACTTATTTAAAATTTTTAATTTAAATTCCCTAGTGGCACAGTGGATAAGACTCCGAGCTCCCAATGCAGGGGGCCCAGGTTCGATCTCTGGTCAGGGAACTAGATCCCACATGCATGCCACAACTAAGAGTTCTCACACCACAACTAAGGAGCCCACATGCTGCAACTAAGGAGCCAGAATCTGCCATGCATCACACCCAGTTCCTGCCAGGAATAAAGGACCACTCCCACCAAGTCCCTCAGAATGTTGCCTTGATTGGAACATGCCATATTGTCATTTCTTGGTTTCTTTTCATTTATTTTTCTCTCTAAACCTTGAACAAATGGAGGAGAAAGGATTCCTATTCGTGTGTGTAACATCAGTATTTATCACAGCAACTAGCACATGGCAAATGCTGAATAATTATCTATTAGATAGATATAGGATCCACTTTTCACAACACATGAATTCAGAAGCAGGTATGGGAACCCAGATGTCTTCGGCTAAGCCAAACATAAAGAGATTTGATAAAATGTAAAACACAAAAGCATACAAAAAAACAAGCCCAATTTTTTTACTAATTCAACAGACATAAAATTACTCAATCAAAATGCTATAAAAGTTTCTAACCACTTACTTTCAATTTTTGTACTTATCATGGGCTAATGACAGTTTGCCATCCAGAGATCACACTTTGAGTAGTGCTGCACTGAGGCATAGGACAGCCAGGACCTGCTCAGCATCCATCCATGAAATTCAGTAGTTGAACACCTCATGGGGTGACCTTCAACCACTAGAATGTAAGAGCTGACAGATAAGGTCCTGAGACAGGTCGTACATCTTTTCCAATGGTCCCATGGGATGGAGCCACAGCCACCCATAGCCATGGCTCATTTTATAGTGCATCTTCCTTCCTGCTTTGCTGACCCTGTACCTGCCAATTCTGCTCCCTAGGATAATGTTCCCCAATAAAGCACTCACTTTAGCTTTTACCTGAAAATCTGCTTTCTGGGAAGCCCAGAAAACAAAAGTCAAGATACTCTTTGCAACTCACCTAAAGTCAGGGGGAAACACAGGGCACAGAACGTGCAAAACTCACTATCCTCCCTCTAATGCTGCACACAGCTGTGCTTCTATTGGTTTCCTCTTTCCCTACCTTTTGGTCGGCCTGCTGCAGCTGCTACAGATTTAATGACCCAAACTGTGAGAAATCCCTCTATTCAACCTCAAGTCCAGGCACTATGTTTTCTTCATCCTAAAATAAACCATTCAGTCACAGGCAAGGCTCATTTGACCCTTACAATTGACCCTTAAAATTGGCTAGTGTAGTGAATAGGACACGTATCATAATCCTTGTGGATGAGGAAACTGAGAAACAGAAAGGGTAAGTGATTTGTCCATGGACAGTCAATAATTTTGTGACAGAGTGATGAATAAAGCTCAATTACACTGTTTCCTTTTCATGTGTTTTTACATCACTTTATATTCTGACAACAGCAGGCAGATTTTCCTGGCCAAGGTGGCCAAGTGGCTAATATTTCAACAGATAAACAAATATGCTGGTAAAAATATCAGTTACTTTCAGAGAGAGGTCATGAATTCCCCCTTAGAGAATGCATTACTTTGAACACAGTCGATACCCCATAAATGTATGATAAATGAAAGAATAAATAAATGTATAATCAATCTAAACCTGGTATTTTTACAATCTACAAGGCTTTAAAATTATTCTGCTAGAATAAAATCACACACAGATTTCAAGCATACAGACACCTAGAATCCCCTGGATCAAAGGAGATTGTTTTAGTTTAAAGAAAGTGCAAAGTTTAAAACACACACATACATACACACACACACAAATTCCCTCAGTCAACAATCAACATGACAGGTAGATTGGACTCAGTTCAGAATAATGCTACAAACGTACAAAGTAAATTTCACACTAAATCTCCATCAGTACATGTGCATTCATTATAAGTAAATGTATCAAAAAGCCTGAAGGCTTGAGAAATGCCATCTGTAAAAATTATCTAACACTGACCTTTTAAAGTCTTCTGGAAATTCTGAGTATGCAATTGACACCAGAATACATAAGCAAACAGTGCAAGCATGTATGCACCCAAATTGGGAGCATAACTAGTCATCTAGTGAGTAGATGAAAATGTCATTTCCTAGTATAAGTACAGTTTCATGAGCAATTGATAGTGTATGCCAGCTCTATGAATGCATTTTCAGATGGTGACTTGAAGGACCCTGAAACTATAAAGGCAAAGAACATAATGCTGCTTGAACCAGAGTGTGATCATTCTGACTTGAAATTACTTGAAAGGAAAAGTGATATTACATACCAAATAAGTAAAAAGAAAAAATATATATATAGAAGTTAAAATCTTGCTAGGAAAACAAAAGGTGAAGTTGTACAGAATTATAGCAAACCCTCCAAACCTGCACTGTCCAATACTGTAGGTACCAGTCTCATGTGGGTATTGAGATATGGTTGTGCAACTGAGAACTTAATGTTTAATTTTATTTAATTTTAATTAATGTAAAGTTACATTTAATTCTAATTAATTTTAAATTACATTTAATTTAATTAAGTTAATTTGAATTTAAAAAAACAATTCTCGATACAGTTATTAGAAAATTTTTATATGTATTTGGAACAACTTCGGTGTGTGAATTTATTTTTTCAACTAGAAATTCCATGAAACCTAAATAAGTATTCAGTATTTTTCTGGTGAAAATTTAGTGTCCAAATGAAGGTTTGCTGATCCACTCAGTTGTTAGCTACTTGCAGAACACGTCAAAGGCAAGTAAATAATTAAGTTTCTCAAGCACAGCATACCCTACTAAGTACTTCCTTAGATTCAGAAATAACTAAAACCATGACAATTAAATACCAACTGCATAAAAATTTCCCCCTCAAAAATAACAAAACCGTGCAGATAAACAAGAAAATGTCTTGAAAGAAACTAGCTATATCTTTCATTGTCTTGGATTAGATATCAGAATGAGTATCAAAATATCAAGAAATTACCAGGGTTTTCAACATTATTAAGCCACACAATTAAATTGGACATGAGTTCAAAATGCAGCAAGCCAAGTCATAATGATATAGCAGTCAACCACACCATTACCCAAAACCTTAAAACACGTTACCAGGACTGGAGAAGGAGATACTGGTTGAGAATGGGTGAAAAAGTACCCACTTGGTGTTACAGATCAAAAGATATATATTCAAACAAACATTTTTTTTAAGATTCCGCTTTAAGTATTTCTCAAAACTAACTATTTGTAGGATAATACACAAAATTCTAGACTTAATTGCTAACTACATTGCAGTAGATGGCAACTACCACAAAGTTTGAAAGAAAAATTAGGATAAAAGCTTAAAAGTGTTGTCCAGAACATATAACCTAGCTTCATATACACCATCATAAATAAACATGATTTGGAATGTCCTTTGAGTGCAGGTCGTAGGGCATTAAGCATAATTAAATTCACATATTTTGAGCATCATTATGAAAGTTTAGAAGCAAAACCTTTATACAGAAGAGCCGCATACCCAAGCTGAAATAATGCATTCAATTCTGTTTGCTGTTGACACGTCAAGACAGATATAAGAAACCAAAAAGAGAGAGAAGTTCAACCAACATAGCCAAAACTAGAGGGAAAAATCAGAGATTAGGCACCTCCAGGTAAAAAGGTAAGAGATGATTAGAATGTTTCAAAGTCTATTTGTAAAATACTAATAAACAACAGAAACAGTAAACACCATTTTGTTTAAAAAATATATTTTAAGCCAATTAGATAATTCATTCATTCAATAAATATTTACCAAGGACCCACTTCATCTTAGACACTGTAAAAGGCAGGCTCCAGCACAGAGATGAGAAAGGCAAAGCAACTGCCTTCAAAATGGCCACAGTATGGGAAGAACAACATAACAATTACAACAGAATGTAGTAAATATTTTAATATAAAGCATGGCCATCTTGTCTGGAAACAGATATAATTTTATATGTATTTGAATATTTTATTGATAGATGTTTATGTATATTGCCTGTGTTTCCAGACTTTAAGGCCACCCTTGTACTAGGTGCTATGGAACCACTAGGAAGGATGTTCACAGCTCTTGAGGAGGGAAAAAGGGAAAATGTCAGGGAATCTTTTACAAAGGATATAATGCTTGAACACAAGGATGATAGAGGGATTTGGGAAATAGACAATGGAGGGAACATTTCCTGATTGAAAGGACGACATAATGACAGAGATAAAAGAATGCACCAAGCATCTGGGAACTGGCTGGAAGTTATATTCTGTATAGCCTGAGCAAAGACTGGGTACACTGACACTTCCTGCCTGCTGTCTTTAGTAGAATCACTGTTTCTTTTTCTGTGCAATTTTGTTCCAATTAACTTAAAGGTGTAAAAAATTGAGAAAATAATGAAATAAAAACATTAATTACCCATATTTCTACCACCCAGAAATAATCACTTTTGGTTACTTTTCTATGAATATAACTATTTTTATGGATGGATGGAGATATATATATATATGAAGTCCACTAAAATTCATGGCTAACATTTATGTCATCCTTACCTATGCCAGGCCCTATTCCAAGCACTTTACATGTATTTATTCAATCAACCTTAGGAAATAGGTTTCATTACCCATTTTATAAAGGAGAATAACAGTGAATTTAGGTAACTTTCCCAAGATTCCACAACCAGTATTTGGCAGAGACCCTGTTAGAAGTCTGCCAAACTCAGGAGTCTTATTTTATCTCTTGCTTCCCTCAGATCTGTGTGCTTCAGGCACATTTACCTTCTTTTCATTCCTGGATTATCCCCAGTACATTTCCACCCCCAGAATCTTAGAACATGCTGTGTCCTCAGCCTAGAACAGTTTTTTAAACCAATCATAGAAACCAATATCCTGAGCTTTAATATAATACAGACTTAGATTTACATCTCAGTCCAGCTATCCACTAGTTTATATATGATCGTGATGGTCAGTCTTATGTGTCAACTGAGCCAGATTAAATCAAACTAGGGGTTGCTGTGAAAGTATACTGTAGATGTGATTAAAGTCTATAATCAGTTTACTTTAATAAAGAAGAGTATTCTAGATAATCTCAGTAAGCCAGCTTCAATTAATTGAAAAGCCTTAAGAGCAGAACTGAGGTTTCCCCAAGGAACAAGAAATTCTGCTTATGGACTGCAGCTTCAGCCAATGCCCAAAAGTTCTGGCCTCTCCTTCCTGATGGTCTCCCTACAGAGATTTAGGACTTGCCTTGCCAATCCCTGCAATCTATCTATCTATCTAATCTGTGTATGAATACACATGTATATACACACATATAAATCCTATTGGATCTGTTTCTCTGATGAAATTCTGATCTGAGACAAATTATCTCTCTGGGTCTCAATTTCCTCATGTGGGAAATGGGGATAGAGTTAGTACATAGCTCATACAGTGCCTGTAAGAACTGAATGAAATACTATGTTTAATCACTTAGCACAGTGCCTGACATGTGATAAGTTAATTTTTCATCAATGTTGCCATCAAATTTGTACTGATATTTGTAAACAGAGTCCATATCAAATAATAAGCTTTAATTTTCTTTTCATTTGAACTGAGGCAACTCCCTTAAATATTAATAAGACATTTATCATCAAGACTTTGCCATGCAACAGAGTACGATTCAATTCTATTCTCATGGAAAAAAAGAACAAATATCCATCAGAGTGGGATGGAAAAATTATGAAACTACTCCAGTGGTACAGTTGGAAAATGGAATACAATACAGCAATGAGAACAAATGACTACCTACAACAAGTTGGATGAATTGTGCATACTGAGTGAGAGAGTCACAACAAAGTACATACTGTACAATTTTATTCATATATAAAGTATAAAAGCACACAAAGCTAGTCTACTATGAAGGAAGTCAGAATAGTGGTTAATTGGGGAGGTCAGGAGAGAAGTCACTGGGAGGGAACAGACGGGGGCTTCCAAGATGCTGGGAATGTCTTTTTATCTCTTGATCTGGGAGCTTTTCACATAGGTGTCTTGCTTTGAGAACATTAATTAATGAGTACACTTAAGATTTGTGTGCATTACTTTCAGAATGTTATTCTTCAATAAATAATTTATTAAAATTTTTTACTTTCACTTCCAAAGGAGAAACCACTTCTTCATAATTTGAAAGAGAAACTATCCTTAGAAAAAGGAGCTCAGGTAACCTTTTTTTTCTATGTAAATTAGATCATGTCACCTCGGATTAAACTACATCAATGGTTTTCCACTGCATTCAAAGTAAAATCTAATCTCCTTACATTGTCTTCAAGGCCCTGGCAACCTCTCCACTCTCACATCCTGCTCTCTCTCTCCTTGCCCACTGAGTCTGGTCATTTCCCAGGACACGCTGAGTTCTTTCCCCACCTCAGGGCCTTTGCTCTTTCTGTGTCCCCAACAGAACGTTCTTCCTTGGGTCCCCATGTTGCTGGCTCCAGCCCATCTTCTTAAATGTCACTTTCCCAGAGATGCCTTCCTGACCCTTTCATTTAAAAACACCTTGCCTTTCTCTGTTTATTTCCTTAATATTATTGACCACAATCTGTATTCATTTTGTTGTACTGTTGTTTTGTTTATATTCTGACCCACAGTGGTTGCTCAAAAAATATACAGTGAATAAAAGACTGCATCCAATCAACCCATAAACACCACTGAGGCAAAGCAGTGGGCAAGTGCTTTAATAATTTTATGACTTCTTTCGCATCTCAAAGCTTTTCTGGGTATTAATTTTTCCCAGAATTTATCTGAGGAGTGTGGTGAAGAGTACTAGACACAGACAGTATTGCTGTCGTTAATCATAGATATTCCTGGGAGTAGCCAGGATTGAAGGTCAGGTCTTCTGTCCTTACTACACTTTGATCTTTAGAAAGGATGGTGGGGTCTAAATAACACCTTGTACGGGTAACTTGGATGCCTACAAGTATCCAGTGTCTTTCCTTTACTATGCAGATACAGTCTGCATGATAAACATTAACAGGTGATAAACAGATAATTTTGTGGTGTAGTGAGGAGACTGAGAGCCACACTTCCTGGGTTTGAATCCTCCTGCTCTACTCCTTATCAGCAGTTCCCTTGAAAAACATAACAACTTTTTTTGATCCCCGGTTTTGTCAGCGATAAAGTGGAGCTAATATAGCAACATGCATTTCTCAGGACTGTTATGGAAAGCAGATGAGCAAATCTATGTGAAAAGCACTTTGCAAACTTTCTATACACTGTACACTGTAAGTTGTCATAATTATTTCAATGTAAGCTTTTCCCCTTGCCTAAGCATAATTTGTATCCTTCATTTCTGCTTGGAAAGCAATTATGGCAAGCTAGATAAATGGAAAGGTTTAATCATCACATAGTGGGGCACATTAATGTGATAAGAATGGTTATGCTGGCACAATTACTGTACCTTAGGTTGGTTTCGTCCAGGTGTCAGTCAGGCCTTTTATACTCATGATTTTGTGTGTGTATACGTATGTGTTTCATAAATTTATCTTTTATACCATTAAATACTATTTGCCAAAATGAAACAGACTCTGATAAATTTATTTATCTATGGGATATCTAATTATTCATACTTTGCCTGTAAGAGTAAACTACCTGTTTTTCAGTTTCTAAATATTTTCATATATTTAATAAATGATAAAGATCAGGTCATCACCTACACTGTCTACTCATATCTCAGCAGAAAACAGCACCTGAATTAAGTTCTGCACTCCCTCTTCCAGCTATGGCTTTGACTTTAGCAGGAATTTTGTCAGGAGGATTCTCTGCTCATCTTTTTCTTTTGATTATAATATAATAAGCACTAAGATTAGAGACTAATACTTGATTAGTCTGGAACCATGTAAGTTGTAAAGACATCCATATTTATGGAATTTATTATATAATTAAATGTTAGTTATAAGCCATAGTCAAATTCTGCAAGTCTATTATTTTACCTCTATAACATAATTTACATACCTGTAGAATTTAGTCCATTTCTAACTGAAATTTTATTTACTTGAGGGAATTTTGCATCAATATAAGTTTTTGCCTTTACAAGCAGAAAGAAGGAAAGAAGGAAGGAAGGAAGGAAGGAAGGAAAGGAGGGAGGGAGAAGGAGGGAGGGGGAGGGAGAAGGAGGGAGGGGGAGGGAGGGAGGGAGGGAGGAAGGAAGTGTAAAGTGCCAGAAAAGCTAAACATTGTACAAAAAAGCCATGGTTTATGCAGCCACTGAAATCAGTGGCTTCAAGGAAAAGAAAATAATCAATTCTAAAAAGTATAGAGAATAAGAAAGAAGCTAGAAGATGTTAGCAATATGGTAAAGAGACACATTCTTTTTCATCCAAAAGGGGAAAAAAAATGGAATCAGTTTCTCCAGGAATAATAGTAAAAATGACACAAGCAACATAGTTCAGACATGAAACTAATTCAAATGTGACATGATTTCGAGCAGCCAATAGAACATATGACAGGAGAATGTAAAGGTTATCAAGCTTGACTATGGAAAACTAAAAGTACAACTTCCAGAAACTAGGAAATGGAGGCAGAAGGAAGGCTAGACACAGAGACATCTTTACCTTACAACTTGGGAGGCAAGAGGAACTGTTTACAGTGCACGAAAGCAGAAGACTTAAGCAACTTGTTTAAACTTATAAGTGTACCAAACAGAATCGTTTTAAGATACAGCTATTGTGAGGAGGTGGAAAGAAAGATGGAAATTTTTCCACCTTACAGACTAAATGGACTAAAGGCTCGTGTAGCACAGCAATAGATAATTCAGAAGTTGACAAATCAAGAAAGAGCAATACAGCATCATATCTGAAGACACAGACAATGGCAGTTACCACGAAAGGAGTTAAACACAGTTAAAAATGTTCATCTCTAGTGACATGGACTGAGGGTGGCGTAGATGAAGAGAATATCACCTTTTCCTATAGGCCCTTCTACACTATTTAGTGTGAAATTTGTGTGTAACCTCTGTCTAGCAGCTACCCAGAAGATATGGTCACTTGGATGTCCTATAGCTTTGCTCACACTTAAAATCTGCACGTTGAATTCATCATCATCATTCCCCATCAAGCATGTGCCTCCTATTATATTTTTTTAATCATTCAATAACTCATTCATTTATTCATTCATTCAAAAATTGAGTGCCTACTTTGAAGCACTGGAGGTACAACGATGGCAAGATAGACATGGAGGGAAACAGACACACACACACACATACACACTGACTGACTGACAATTAAAATTATTTCAAGTTATCATAAGTGTTTTTAAAAAGCAAGAATCTGGAGATAGAATAACAGGGACGGTCTATCTTTAACTAGGATGTGGAAGGAGGTCTCTCAGAGGTGACATGTAAGCTGAGACCCAAAGAAGGGACAAGCCACGTGTAATGGAAATTTGTCATATTTGGTGCTACTTAATACCTTTTGAATATCCTTCCTATGTTTGAGGAATTTCCTATTTCATGAGTAAGGAAATGAACACTCAGTCCTACTGAAGAACAATAGCATTGTGCAAGAATCTATTGCAATTAAGCCAAAGGAGCCAGTAACAAAAGACCACATACTATATGATTCCATTTATACAAAATGCCCATAATAAGTAAATCTATAAAGACATAAAGTACACTAGTGGTTGCCTAGTACACAAGGAGAAGGGTGAGGCTGGGGAAAGAGAACAGGGGATGACTGCTAATGGGTACAGGAATTCTCTGTGATGATGAAAGTGTTCTAAACTTAAATGGAGGTGATGGCTGCACAACTCTTTGAAGATACTAAATCTGTGACATTGGTAGACACGTGCCCCACAAACCTTCATAGGGTTTTGTGTGTGTGCGTGTGTGTGTGTGTATGTGGTCATCACTGGCTTAACGAATATCGGATAAGATTTGTGGAGAAGTATTTCCCTGGGAAAGGAACAAAGTTAACCAGGTGATTAGACATTTAGCATTAAGGATTATGCTGTGCCTGTGCTGAGCACCAGAGGAACTAATAAAGGAAACTTTGTGCACATTAATCAATTGATTGTGATATGTACAGCCCTCCAAAGGGCAGGAGTGCAGGCAAAGAGCCTCACTTACCTAAACTAAGGTGCTGGCAGTAGACATGAAGAGAAGTGGTAAGACTCTAGAAATATTTTGAACTATTTAGACTTGACAGGACTCAATGACAGGTCAGACAGGAGAAGATGAGGCAAAAGCTATTAATGCCTATCCAGTTATGAATCTCCCCCACAACCTGGAAGAAGAAAAAGAAGAAAAGGAGGAAGATAAGAAGAAAGAGGAGAAGGAGGAAAAAGAGGAGAAGGGACATAGAAGAGAAATTAAATTAGAATTATTTTGATGACTCTTGGAGCAGCCATGAGCTTCCTGGCCCCCTCCCCAACCCCAGTGGCTGAATGATGACTTGCCTAAGTTAATCAGCTTTCAAATTCCCCTAAATGAGAACTGACTTAGATATTGGCATACAATATAAAATTTTCATTGACAAAAATATATATAAGGGACTATCTTCTGGGAGATCTTCCGCTATAATTTTCCTTATTCATAAAGAAAAGAGAAAACAGTACTTTGCTGGGAAAACTACCCTTAACTTATCTAGTTAAGATTGATTACTTCTTCTTTGTGTCCTTAGGTTCTATTTTTTATGTCTACTACAGCTCATTTAGCACTTACCTATTTACATGTTTGGCTCTTTCTTTCAAACCGTAAGCCTCTCAAATGCATAGATGATATATCATTTGTCTTCATTACCCTCAGCTTCTAGAACACATATGTGCTTCTGGCACACGGTAGCTCTTATTAAATATTTGTTAGATAGTGTTTATATAAGGTTTAAAATTAAGATTGAATATTATGTGCTGCCTTGATATCTGGTGAAAGCTGGAGGCGACTCGAAGGCCTAACCACAAATTCCCCTTCCCACTCCGCTCCTGTGCATAAGGTCCTTGAGCTAAACAACCCTCTTTATCAAATGAACCAGGCACAGTTCCTGCTTATCCCTGAGCAGCAAGTTTCAGCTCTCTGCCAGCCTGTGGAATTCTTCAAACAAGCCAAGGACACCTTCCCACTGCCATCAGGAGGCACCTCACCCTCTGGTACTACAAAGCCTGCCACCCACAGTCCCTGGTTTTTCACTCTGTTCCTGAGTACAACCCCTATAAGGCCCTGTGTGACAAGGCCCTGTCCTTTTCTATCAGACTGTGGATATGTGTATATCTTCCTATCTGGCAATTGGTGCTGGGTTTCATATGGGCCTCACCCTCCCTGTGTTCTTCCATCCGTGGGAAGGCTAGTCCAGGCTTCCTCATAACACATCACTAATTCCAAGAGTTGTCAATATCATCTGTCCAGCGTTGGGTTTTGGGTGTTCAGTCATCCCTATAAACCTAGGGCACAAATCCCTCCCTCACCAACAGGGTGAAAAGGAGGTGATTCTGTTTTCTACTTATCTCACATTTTAGTCAGATTATGTGGTGAAAGAACACTGGTAGACAACACATGCATTCTACCAACTGACAATCTTCAGTGAAGTTCACTACAGAAATAAAGCCTTTTTCAAACGGCACTTGGTTAATGAGACTACTAACCCCTGCAATCCTTTTGATCTCAATTCAACTTTGTTTTGGAAGGAATCATTACACCTATCTCTATCAAGTCAGTTTAATTCTAACTTGATTTCTCATCAGAAATGAAAACATGACACAGAAGGTCTTCATCTGTGCTGAAAACTAGGGGTATCCAATAACTCTTTTTGACTGGGAGCAGAGCTTGCCCACAACACCTTAGATATCTTGAATTTGGAGATCAGCAATGGCTCTCACAAAGACCACTTGCCAGAGAACAAGACCAAGTGGTTTGTACTTCTGATTAAAATATACATTACAGAAGGGTTTCCCTTTGTTGTAAAAAATGCAACTTCTTTAAAAATTTGAATATTTTTTCTTCTCTTCACCTCTGGGTTTAACAGTGCCTCCCACAGATTAAGGAGTCTTAAAGACTTAAAAATAAAGGCAGAAAAGTGAAGCTCACTGTATCCTGTCAGCACGGTTCTCTCATCAGAGAGAAAAGGGTTAAGCACCAAGGTTGACCTCACCAAAGTTAAAAGCAGTCATAGGTTTTAATGAAATTATCTTACTTTAGAAAATGGGAAAGTCTTTACAAAGGTACCTATTCAGCTGGAAATTATTCTAATTTTTCACCTTGTGATTCTGATCTTATTGTAACTACATTTTGTAGTTTGCAACATTATTGGCTTCTGCCTTTCTCTATGATTTGATACTCTGAACTTGCTTTCGTGTATTTAGTGTAGATGAACACACATTATTGGCCAATAAGGCAGGTGAATAAGCTACTACAGGTGTTGTGAGGTAAGCTTTTCAGGAAAGGTGATCACAGTATAGTACAAAGTTAGAGTTTAACTTCTATAGCACGTGGGCTATGTCTTCTCTCCTATCCTAATTTATTAACAAACTCAGATAATAATCACAACAACTAGCATCACTGAACATGAACTATGTGCCAGGCACTGTGGTAAGCAATTTTTTATGTCTAGGTTCATTTAATACTCTCAGCAGCTCCATGAGGGGCCCATCATCCAGCCACAGCGTTTTGGGGAAAGGGAAATTTTCCCCTGTTTAAATGCTATTTCTGAATTTTTATACCAGTGTGATTGACAATAAATGCAGTAGCCACATTTGAGTCTTCACCCTCCCACAAGACAGTAACTTAATTATGAAAATATGAGCAAAATGAAAAGCAGATAAATTACAAACTTTTCGCTTCACAAAAAATTTAAGATCAGAATTTTTTTTTTTTTTTTGTGGTACGCGGGCCTTTCACTGTTGTGGCCTCTCCCGCTGCGGATCACAGGCTCCGGACACGCAGGCTCAGCAGCCATGGCTCACGGGCCCAGCCACTCCACGGCATGTGGGATCTTCCCAGACTGGGGCATGAACCCGCGTCCCCTGCATTGGCAGGCGGACTCTCAACCACTGCGCCACCAGGGAAGCCCTAAGATCAGAATTTTTTATAAAATTAAACATATATTCACGAGATGACCCAGGAATTCTATTCCTAAGTACTTATCTCCCCAAAATTAAAACAAGCACGTGTACACAAATGTTCATGGAAGCTTTAGTTATAATAGAGGCAAAAACTGGAAACATCCCAAAATCTATCAACAGGTGAATGAATAGGCAAACTGGTATGTTCAAACAGTGGAATACTAATAGCAATTAAAAGGAACAAACTACTGGTAAATATAAAACCATGGATGAGCCTCAAAAGTATACCGAGCCAAAAAAAAACCAAAAAAATCAGACATAAAAGAGTACATATTATACACATTTTACACAAAATTCTAAGGTAAGTAAATCTAATCTATCATGACAGAAAGCAGATCAGTGGTTTCCTGGGACAGGACGTAAGGAGGAGTGATTACAATGGGACACAAGGAAACTTTTTGGACTACTGGAAATATTCTATATCTTAATTTGGATACAATTGATTACTCATGTGTAGCCAATTATTAAGAATCATACTAAACAATTAAAATAAATGCCTTTCCTATATATTAAACTAAACCTTAATAAATTGATTAAAAGATTGCCAGAAAAGTTCATTTAAATAGTAATTTCCTTTCCCTCAGTCCTTATATATTTTTAACTACTCAGTGAGGGGTAAGGCAAGAAAACGAAGTATTAACAGCCACAGACAAGTAAAATCATTCTGATCTGAAATGAAGATAATTTCTGAATTATGTACAATTCCACATAATTAAAAAATGATTTATTCAACATTATACAAATATATGTATTGTGTATCCCATTTCCATCTCAGTGGAATTAGTTTAAACCTTGTTCACTACTGTAGACTCATTGGAAAGAATGAGTCTTCCTCCTTTCCCAGGAAAATAAGGCCTCTGTTCTTGAGATCTGGACTTTCTGTCTCGGGGGAGGGGCGGGGAAGGGGGATATAGGGAAATGGGAAGAGGCAGGGAGATAGTGTTAACAGAAGTTTTTATGTTTCTCAGAGAGATGTTATCTAGATATTTAGATATTTGTTCATTTGTTCCTAAACTGGCCTTTATTTTTTTTCTAAGCTATAGGCCAAGAGTCACAAATTCAAAATTAGGCAGGAAATGTAAAGGAGTGAAACAGACTTATGCAAGATGATATGGAATGATGGAGATGGTGATGAACTGGACAGCACATGCTACATTTCATTCATTCGTTCAACAAATATTTAATGAGGACCTACTATTTGCCAGGCACTACTCTAGACACTGAAACTTAAGCAGGAACTGAACAGACAATTCTCGATAAAAAATGTAGCTTAAACTCTAATGGAGGAAAAACTGACAATAAATAAATGAAGAACTAAACAAAAACACATCATATGTTAAAGCTCAGGTGAAAGGGATAAGGAATGAAAGCAGAAGTTTAAATAGGGTCATCAGGGAAGTTCTCTCTGATAGAGTGACCTCTGAACAGAGACCTGAGGACGAAAAGAGCAAGCCATGTGGATACGGGGGTGAGAGGGAGATCATTCCAAGAGAGGAAACAAGAGACCCCAGAGCAGAAGCGCAATCAGCTCACTGAAGAAACGGCAAGGCTATCGGAGGAGCTAGAGTGGAGGGAGGAAGGGACCTGGGGCAGGGAGAGGAGGGCCTGTTATTGTAGAATGTTTCAAAGCCTCCTTAGCAACGATGCTCTGGCCTTGAAACCTTTGTTTTTACTGTGAGATGAAGAGCCCCTGGAGGATTAAAGCAGGAAAGTGGCGTGATCTGACCGCTGCAGCTGTGTGAACAATAGACTGTAGAGGAGTCTGCAGCGGGAGGGGGGGTGTTGACCACAAACCAGGAGAGATGATGATGGCCTAGAAAAGAATGGCTTCTGTAGAACTGGTGGGAAGTAGTCAGAATCTGAATGTATTTTTCAAGACTGAGCCAACCGGAACTGTTGATGGCTTGGAGATGAGGTGAGACAGAAGAAGAGGAGTTGAGGAAGCTCACTCACCCTAAAGGCCCCTGCATAAAGATTCAGCATGAGAGATGCCTCACACAAATGACAATCGGTTGAGACAAACTGATGAAAATGGTACCTCCTCATTTAGCAGCAGCTTCTGTGAGCTCAAAGACTATGAGGACACAGTTCATGGGAGATGTTAACTGTAGGCTTCCCATCAAGGAATAATTTATCTCAAGACTCAATCAGGCTGTCATCACTGGAAGTCATCCCTGCTAATGCCTGTTCTTCTCAATTTGGAGGTAAATTCACTCAAGATTGTATTAAGCATCTCATAGGGGGAAGACTTTTATCTCAAAAACAAATGGACCGAGGAAGATGGCGGAAGAGTAAGACGCGGAGATCACCTTCCTCCCCACAGATACATCAGAAATTCATCTACACGTGGAACAACTCCAACAGAACACCTACTGAACGCTGACAGAAGACCTCAGACCCCCCAAAAGGCAAGAAACTCCCCACATACCTGGGTAGGTCAAAAGAAAAAAAGAATAAACAGAGACAATAGGATATGGACGGGACCTGCACCAGTGGGAGGGAGCCGTGAAGGAGGGAAGGTTTCTACACACTACAAGCCCCTTCGCGGGCGGAGACTGCAGGTGGCGGAGGGGGAAAGCTTCGGAGTAGCGGAGGAGAGCACAGCAACAGGGGTGCGGAGGGCAAAGCAGAGAGATTTTGGCACAGAGGATCGGTGCCCTCAGGCACACACCAGCCCGAGAGACTTGTCTGCTCGGCCGCCAGGGCGGGCGGGGCTGGGAGCTGAGGCTCGGGTATCGGCTTTCAGTCGGAGCGCAGGGAGAGGTCTGGGGCTGGCGGCAGGAAGAGACCCTGAAGGGGTTAGTGCTAGCCCGGAGGGAGTCCGGGGAAAGGGTCTGGAGCTACCGGAGAGGCAAGAGACTTTTTTCCCTTTTGTTGCCTGGTGCGCGAGGAGAGGGCATTCCCCTCCCTCCCCTCTGCCTGAGTGAGCCAGAGCCCCCGAATCAGCGGCCCCTTTAAACCCGTCCTGTCTGAGCGAAGAACGGACGCCCTCCGGCGACCTACGCGCAGAGGCGGGGCCAGGTCCAAGGCTGAGACCCGGGAGCTGTGAGAGCAGAGACAGGGAAATCTCTCTGTGCAGCCTCCGAGGCAGCGGATTAAAGCTCCACGGTCCATTTGATGTGCCCTGCGTCTGTGGAGTGCATGAATGGACAGCGAATCATCCCAAATTGAGGAAGTGGACCTTGAGGACAAGATTTAAGACTTTCCCCCCCCTTTTTTTTTTTCCTCTTTTTACAACGAATTATCTCAAATTAAGGAGGTGGACTTAGCAAGATTTCAGACTTTTCGCCCTTTTCCTCTTTTTACAACGAATTATCCCAAATCGAGGAGGTGGACTTGGAGAGCAAGATTTTTGATTTTTCCCCCTGCTCTCTTTTTGTGAATGTGTATGTGTAATCTTCTGTGTAAGATTCTCTCTGTATAGCTTTGCTTCCACCATATGTCCCAGGGTTCTTTCGGTCCGTGTTTTTTTTCAATAATTACTTTTTAATTTTAATAACGCTACTATATTTCATACTTTATTCTATTTTACTTTACCTGCTCTTTCTTTTTTTCCTCCCTTCCCTTCCTCCCTCCCTCCCTCCACTCCTCCTTTCCTTCTTTCTTTTTCTTTCCTCCATCCTCCCTCCCTCCCACCCTTCTTCTTTCCACTTTCTTTTTCTTTCCTTCCTCCCTCCCTCCCTCCCTCCTGTCTTTCTTTCTTTCTTTCCTTCCTACCTCCCTCCCTCTCTTCTTCCATTCACTCTTCCTTTTGCTTTCATTCCTCCCTCCCTCCCTCCTTTCTTTCCTTCTTTCTTTCCATCCTTCCTCCCTCCCTCCTTTCTTTCTTTCTTCCTTCCTTCCTTTCTTCCCTTCTTCCTTTCTTTCAATCTCTCTTTCTTTCTTCTACTAATTATTTCTCTCTACTTTTTCTCACTGTTATTCTGAGCCGGGTGGATGAAAGGCTCTTGGTGCTGCAGCCAGGAGTTAGTGCTGTGCCTCTGAAGTGGGAGAGCCAACTTCAGGACACGGGTCCACAAGAGACCTCCCAGCTCCACATAATATCAAGCAGCGAAAATCTCCCAGGGATCTCCATCTCAACACCAGCACCCAGCTTCAGTCAACGACCAGCAAGCTACAGTGCTGGTCACCCTATGCCAAGCAACTAGCAAGGCAGGAACACAACCCCACCCATTAGCAGAGAGGCTACCTAAAAACATAATAAGGCCACAGACACCCCAAAACACACCACCAGACGTGGACCTGTCCACCAGAAAGACAAGATCGAGCTTCAACCACCGGAACACAGGCATTAGTCCCCCCCACCAGGAAGCCTACACAACTTACTGAAACAACCTTAGCCACGGGGGACAGACACCAAAAACAACGGGAACTACGAATCTGCAGCCTGCAAAAAGGAGACCCCAAACACAGTAACATAAGCAAAATGAGAAAGCAGAAAAACACACAGCAGGTGAAGGAGCAAGATAAAAACCTACCAGACCTAACAAATGAAGAGGTAATAGGCAGTCTATCTGAAAAAGAATTCAGAATAATGATAGTAAAGATGATCCAAAATCTTGGAAATAGGATAGACAAAATGCAAGAAACAGTTAACAAGGACCTAGAAGAACTAAAGATGAATCAAGCATCGATTAAAAACACAATAAATGAAATGAAAAATACTCTAGATGGGATCAATAGCAGAATAACTGAGGCAGAAGAACGGATAAGTGAGGTGGAAGATAAAATAGTGGAAATAACTGATGCAGAGAAAAATAAAGAAAAAAGAATGAAAAGAATAGAGGACAGTCTCAGAGACCTCTGGGACAACATTAAACGCACCAACATTCGAATTATAGGGGTTCCAGAAGAAGAAGAGAAAAAGAAAGGGACTGAGAAAATATTTGAAGAGATTATAGTTGAAAACTTCCCTAATATGGGAAAGGAAATAGTTAATCAAGTCCAGGAGGCACAGAGAGTCCCATACAGAATAAATCCAAGGAGAAATACGCCAAGACACATATTAATCAAACTGTCAAAAATTAAACACAAAGAAATCATATTAAAAGCAGCAAGGGAAAAACAACAAATAACACACAAGGGAATCCCCATCAGGTTAACAGCTGATCTCTCAGCAGAAACTCTACAAGCCAGAAGGGAGTGGCAGGACATAATGAAAGTGATGAAGGAGAGAAACCTGCAACCAAGATTACTCTACCCAGCAAGGATCTCATTCAGATTTGATGGAGAAATTAAAACGTTTACAGACAAGCAAAAGCTGAGAGAGTTCAGCACCACCAAACCAGCTTTACAACAAATGCTAAAGGAACTTCTCTAGGCAAGAAACACAACAGAAGGACTATACCTACAATAACGAACCCAAAGCCATTAAGGAAATGGGAATAGGAACATACATATCAATAATTACCTTAAATGTAAATGGACTAAATGCTCCCACCAAAAGACACAGAGTGGCTGAATGGATACAAAAACAAGACCCATATATATGCTGTCTACAAGAGACCCACTTCAGACCTAGAGACACATACAGATTGAAAGTAAGGGGATGGAAAAAGATATTCCATGCAAATGGAAATCAAAAGAAAGCTGGAGTAGCAATTCTTATATCAGACAAAATAGACTTTAAAATAAAGACTATTAGAAGAGACAAAGAAGGACACTACATAACGATAAAGGGATTGATCCAAGAAGAAGATATAACAATTGTAAATATTTATGCACCCAACATAGGAGCACCTCAATACATAAGGCAAATACTAACAGCCATAAAAGGGGAAATCGACAGTAACACAATCATAGTAGGGGACTTTAACACCCCACTTTCACCAATGGACAGATCATCCAAAATGAAAATAAATAAGGAAACACAAGCTTTAAATGATACATTAAACAAGATGGACTTAATTGATATTTATAGGACATTCCACCCAAAAACAACAGAATACACATTTTTCTCAAGTGCTCATGGAACATTCTCCAGGATAGATCATATCTTGGGTCACAAATCAAGCCTTGGTAAATTTAAGAAAATTGAAATTGTATCAAGTATCTTTTCCGACCACAATGCTATGAGACTAGACATCAATTACAGGAAAAGATCTGTAAAAAATACAAACACATGGAGGCTAAACAATACACTACTCAATAACGAAGTGATCACTGAAGAAATCAAAGAGGAAATTAAGAAATACCTAGAAACAAATGACAATGGAGACACGACGACCCAAAACCTATGGGACGCAGCAAAAGCAGTTCTAAGGGGGAAGTTTATAGCAATACAATCCCACCTTAAGAAACAGGAAACATTTCGAGTAAACAACCTGACCCTGCACCTAAAGCAATTAGAGAAAGAAGAACAAAAAACCCCCAAAGTTAGCAGAAGGAAAGAAATCATAAAGATCAGATCAGAAATAAATGAAAAAGAAATGAAGGAAACGATAGCAAAGATCAACCAAACTAAAAGCTGGTTCTTTGAGAAGATAAACAAAATTGACAAACCATTAGCCAGACTCATCAAGAAAAGAAGGGAGAAGACTCAAATCAGTAGAAGTAGAAATGAAAAAGGAGAAGTAACAACTGACACTGCAGAAATACAAAAGATCATGAGAGATTACTATAAGCAACTCTATGCCAATAAAATGGACAACCTGGAAGAAATGGACAAATTCTTAGAAATGCACAACCTACCAAGACTGACTCAGGAAGAAATAGAAAATATGAATAGACCAATCACAAGCACTGAAATTGAAACTGTGATTAAAAATCTTCCATCAAACAAAAGCCCAGGACCAGATGGCTTCACAGGCGAATTCTATCAAACATTTAGAGAAGAGCTAACACCCATCCTTCTCAAACTCTTCCAAACAATATCAGAGGAAGGAACACTCCCAAACTCATTCTACGAGGCCACCATCACCTTGATACCAAAACCAGGCAAGGATGTCACAAAGAAAGAAAACTACAGGCCAATATCACTGATGAACATAGATGCAAAAATCCTCAACAAAATACTAGCAAACAGAATCCAACAGCACATTAAAAGGATCATACACCATGATCAAGTGGGGTTTATTCCAGGAATGCAAGGATTCTTCAATATACGCAAATCAATCAATGTGATACACCATATTAACAAGTTGAAGGAGAAAAACCATATGATCATCTCAATAGATGCAGAGAAAGCTTTCGACAAAATTCAACACCCATTTATGATAAAAACCCTGCAGAAAGTAGGCATAGAGGGAACTTTCCTCAACATAATAAAGGCCATATATGACAAACCCACAGCCAACATTGTCCTCAATGGTGAAAAACTGAAACCATTTCCACTAAGATCAGGAACAAGACAAGGCTGCCCACTCTCACCACTCTTATTCAACCTAGTTTTGGAAGTTTTAGCCACAGCAATCAGAGAAGAAAAGGAAATAAAAGGAATCCAAATTGGAAAAGAAGAAGTAAAGCTGTCACTGTTTGCAGATGACATGATACTATACATAGAGAATCCTAAAGATGCTACCGAAAAACTACTAGAGCTAATCAATGAATTTGGTAAAGTAGCAGGATACAAAATTAATGCACAGAAATCTCTGGCATTCCTGTACACTAATGATGAAAAATCTGAAAATGAAATCAAGAAAACACTCCCATTTACCATTGCAACAAAAAGAATAAAATATCTAGGAATAAACCTACCTAAGGAGACAAAAGACCTGTATGCAGAAAATTATAAGACACTGATGAAAGAAATTAAAGATGATATAAATAGATGGAGAGATATACCATGCTCCTGGATTGGAAGAATCAATATTGTGAAAATGACTCTACTACCCAAAGCAATCTACAGATTCAATGCAATCCCTATCAAACTACCACTGGCATTTTTCACAGAAGTAGAACAAAAAATTTCAAAATTTGTTTGGAAAAACAAAAGACCCCGAATAGCCAAAGCAATCTTGAGAACGAAAAACGGAGCTGGAGGAATCAGGCTGCCTGACTTCAGACTATACTACAAAGCTACAGTAATTAAGGCAGTGTGGTACTGGCATAAAAACAGAAAGATAGATCAGTGGATCAGGATAGAAAGCCCAGAGATAAACCCACGCACATATGGCCAACTTATCTTTGATAAAGGAGGCAGGAATGTACAGTGGAGAAAGGACAGCCTCTTCAATAAGTGGTGCTGGGAAAACTGGACAGGGACATGTAAAAGTATGAGATTAGATCATTCCCTAACACCATACACAAAAATAAGCTCAAAATGGATTAAAGACCTAAATGTAAGGCCAGAAACTATCAAACTCCTAGAGGAAAACATAGGTAGAACACTCTATGACATAAATCACAGCAAGATCCTTTTGGACCCACCTCCTAGAGAAATGGAAATAAAAACAAAGATAAACAAATGGGACCTAATGAAACTTCAAAGCTTTTGCACAGCAAAGGAAACCATAAACAAGACCAAAAGACAACCCTCAGAATGGGAGAAAATATTTGCAAATGAAGCAACTGACAAAGGATTAATCTCCAAAATTTATAAACAGCTCATGCAGCTCAATAGCAAAAAAACAAACAACCCAATCCAAAAATGGGCAGAAGACTTAAATAGGCATTTCTCCAAAGAAGATATACAGACTGCCAACAAACACATGAAAGAATGCTCAACATCATTAATCATTAGAGAAATGCAAATCAAAACTACAATGAGATATCATCTCACACCAGTCAGAATGGCCATCATCAAGAAATCTAGAAACAATAAATGCTGGAGAGGGTGTGGAGAAAAGGGAACACTCTTGCACTGCTGGTGGGAATGTGAATTGGTACAGCCACTATGGAGAACAGTATGGAGGTTCCTTAAAAAACTACAAATAGAACTACCATATGACCCAGCAATCCCACTACTAGGCATATACCCTGAGAAAACCATAATTCAAAAAGAGACATGTACCAAAATGTTCATTGCAGCTCTATTCACAATAGCCCGGAGCTGGAAACAACCTAAGTGTCCATCATCGGATGAATGGATAAAGAAGATGTGGCACATATATACAATGGAATATTACTCAGCCATAAAAAGAAACGAAACTGAGCTATTTGTAATGAGGTGGATAGACCTAGAGTCTGTCATACAGAGTGAAGTAAGTCAGAAAGAGAAAGACAAATACCGTATGCTAACACATATATATGGAATTTAAAAAAAAAAAAAAAATGTCATGAAGAACCTAGGGGTAAAACGGGAATAAAGACACAGACCTACTTGAGAATGGACTTGAGGATATGGGGAAGGGGAAGGGTAAGCTGTGACAAAGGGAAAGAGAGGCATGGACATATATACACTACCAAACGTAAGGTAGATAGCTAGTGGGAAGCAGCCGCAGAGCACAGGGAGATCAGCTCGGTGCTTTGTGACCGCCTGGAGGGGTGGGATGGGGAGGGTGGGAGGGAGGGAGATGCATGAGGGAAGGGATGTGGGAACAGATGTATATGTATGACTGATTCACTTTGTTATAAAGCAGAAACTAATAAAAAAAAAAAAAAAATCAAAAAAAAAAAAAAAAAAAAAAAAAACAACAACAAATGGACCATGGTGAAGTATCCAGTGTCTCTGTTAACACTGCTCATAACATAACTGCTCAAAAACGTGCCTCTTCAGCCAACTAATAACCAGAATCAGGGCAACATCCTTTCCTACTTTCCTAAGCAAGTATAGGCAAGGATCAGAGGTGAAGTCAAGGGGGACCACCCAAGACAGCATTTACCAGGGCTTTGGGGTGCACAATCTACAAAAGTCTAGCCCCAACGAGAACCCTGACAGTATACTAGACATGGTGCCCCAAGATAGAACACCCATCTAGTACCAATTCTCTTGGATATATGGGCACCTTGTATGCTGAGAATTAGCTCTAGTTACAAAGTTCCTTCTGTGGTGCCTGGTAATGTGCTGTAAGAGCATATGGGAAAACTCAAATTTTACAATTGGGTAATGTGGCATACATTTACATGATTGAAGGCTTACCTGACTAAAAAAGTTATGATGGTAGGGTTCCCATAATTAGTGTTAGAATATAGGAGGGGCTTCCCTGGTGGTGCAGTGGTTAAGAATCCACCTGCCAATGCAGGGGACACGGGTTAGAGCCCTGGTCCAGGGAGATCCCACATGCCACAGAGCAACTAAGCCCGTGTGCCACAACTACTGAGCCTGCGCTCTAGAGCCCGTGAGCCACAGCTACTGAGCCTGCGTGCCACAACTACTGAAGCCTGCACACCTAGAGCCCATGCTCAGCAACAAGAGAAGCCACCACAATGAGAAGCCCACGCACCACAATGACAAGTAGCCCCCGCTCGCCACAACTAGAGAAAGCCCGCACACAGCAACGAAGACCCAATGCAGCCAAAAATAAATAATTAAAAAAAAAAAAGAATATAGGAGTGCCCCTGGATTCTGAGCCAAATGTGGAAGTATTTTCAGGTTGAGGAATAAAGCAAGCATTCATGATGCCCAAATACAGGAAGAGAAGCATGAGTTCTACAAGAAGGAAAATGTGACAATCCTGGCAGACTCTACCTTTCCACCTGACCTAGGAAACAAGCTTATTTTCCCATCTTTCTCTTGACCTCAAATTGTCAATAAGTGTCTTCTTCCCATTTTTCCATCCATTCTGTGCTGCCAGCAGCTCTAGCTATAATCTTTTTCTTTCTCAGGCCCCTATCAGGGAGACAATAGCATCTTGGCACCAGTAGGACCCAGGTTCCCCCTCACTCCTAACCCACAGTATAGGATTTCCCATCCCTTGCATAACCCACAGGCTGGGGAAAAGTATTGGCTGGACAAGGCAATTATCTGCTTCCAATCTAAAGGTGTTCATCCCTGGTTATGAGGTATCTTCCTCACTGTAATCAAGGCTAATAACAACTCACATAGTCATCCAAAGCCTCTCATAAACTGTCTAAGCAATTCTGGAGAAAAATAAATTTTAAACTTTGAAGGTAACTAAATTGTATCTGAATTAGCATTTGAATGAACTGGGCCCACATCTAGGGCAGCTACATCTAGCCCCTCAGGTCCCCACTGTGTCAGTCACTGTTAGGAAATCAGTCTCTTGCTGTTCTATGCTGCTATGTGCACTGTATTCCCCTGCCTATGCCCTCTCCCTAGAGGCAATCTCTGGGCTTGTTTGACTCCCATGATTGCTTCAGCTAGGAACAGAATCCTGCTTTTGTAAGGATGGCATGTGAATTCCTAGTTGATCTTTTAACGTTGCATTTACATGACACCTATTTTCAGAATGTAATAAGGTAGATGGAAAACCCAGGCAACATTATGTATTGTTTCCCAGTCCTGGATGTGTCTGGCCATGACATGAGTCCCCGCAGTCACTGATTATGATGCTGGAACACACATTTGTGATTGGTTAGAGACATAATAGTGGTGTCTGCTGCCACTCCAAATCATAAGTTGGTGTCCATTGTGATCAAGACATATTATTTACTCAGGCTTATAGATAAGGATCCAATATAGTCCACTTGTCAATTGTAGGCTGCATATCTTCCCCACATTGGTATCATAAAAGATGGTGGCCTTGTAGGCATATAGGTCTGTGGCTACCATGATTTCACTTTTTATCAATCTTATTTTAAAATTAATATTTTAACTTCACCAGCTAAATTGAGAAAGTAAAATAGTAAAATTTGTATTCTTTATTTTACAACCTAATTTAAGGATGGCAAAACAAACTTTGCCACTGGACTTTTTTTTCCAGAAAAGATTCACCTTTTCTGAATATGGCAGTAATAGTAAACTAAATGACAATAATAGTTTTACTCGGAAGTCTGATCCCTCATACATTGAATTCAGTTTTGCACTGGTGTCTTTATGTTTTGTATTTAAATGCAGCTTCAGTTTTGATGGCTTCATTGCTTCCTTAACCTCTGTATCACAGCAAAATAACACACCACAATTTCAGCACTTCTCCCCCCTTGTCAGTGGTTTCAAGCTCACATCAACATAAACTTCCAGCATCACTTCAGATTGTGACATAATACCCCCTGGATGTAACATCTATGTTAAATTTTTTTCTCTTCTTATGTTTTAATTCTGTCAGGTAACCACTATAAGCATGCCAATATAGCACTGATGGATATTGCTGAGTTCTTTCAAAAAACACAACTGTGTTTTTTTAATTCAAAATAGAGTAATTGAAAGAGCACTCTAGTATGGCAGACTTCATAAACCTGAAGTCTTTAGTATTCATAAATTCCAAAAAGACTACTCCCTGATTTCTGGGCAATGATTTTAAGGGAATCTCACTCATATTTAGATATGTAATATATGTGATGCTACCCAACCATTCAGCAGAGTCTAAAACAAACAGAAGTACAGTCCCTATTGCCTTGCATAGCGGGTACATGAGCAAGAGCCACTGCACACCTGCCCAGGGGGTCACTCCGTGGCTTTTTGGCCCCAGCTTCACTCTGACTGATTTCCAGCCCCAGAACAGCTGACATGCAGGCGTCCTGCCAGTGACAGGAATTAGAAGAAATTCCATCCTTTACTCTAGCCAGAACATCTTTCCTTTTCCCATCATCAGTTGGCTGTCAAAAGTTTTGGTTTGTAGCTGGCGTCTGACAGTATTTTCAAGTTCTGAAGATATGTAGAGCATAGCATCACCTCATGAAAAGTGATTTAAAGAACAGAAACAGGTACTGAATAATTCAATCTGTCTCTTTGTCCTTCAGAGAACTCTTCCCAACATCCTCCACCATGACCCTTCCAATCTTTTTCCCAAGAGAAAAGAATGTGTCATTGCAACACTTATTTCACCTTTCTTTAACTGCTTACATAAACTTAGCTTTCCAATGAACTGTTGACACAGTACTCAAAACGCAATCAATGTGATTTTTAGTAGACAGTACTGGTGTCTTCATGACTAAGATAAAAAAGCTAAAGAAAAGGAAGCATATTTTCAAGACTAAAATAATGTGATGCAGTGTCACAAAGAGTGGAACGGTAAGACGTTTACAAAACTTTTAATAAATTTATTCTTTATACAAAAAAGGCAGTTTAAGTAGGTCATGTGGAATTAACAACTCCTCAAAGCTTCCAGAGTTCACATCTTGGAAATATTTACAGGTAACTTCTGAAACTAACCATTGGTTAAACGGAATCAAAATAAGTAAAAAATAGTACAATGCAATTGTTTTGTAATTGAAAATTGTCTCTGCAAATGTTCACTGAGGACCCCAGAAGATATCCATCCAGCTTATACAGTTTACAATTTAGACTGTGATTATCCAAGAATGCCACAAATAAGTAGCTTTGCTGAGGCATTTCTGCATACTACTGCATTAGGAAATGCTATTTATTTTGACAATCATTTCCTCAGAGTTCTGTCTGAAATCTTTATTTGAACTCCCTTTTTTTTATATGTACCTTACTGCCACCTCGTGGTTAAAATGTTTTTCTTTCTTTTTTCTTTACACGTGTGTGTCTACGTGTGTATGTATGTGGATGTCATTTCAAAGAAAATGTAAATTTCTGCTCCAGAGTAACTTTTAGTGATACTACCCATATGGCTACCAATGGTAGCCACTTTAGACCAAACAACTCTCTTCCTTTTTTATCTCTAAATTAAACTACAAGTCTTTAAGTGAACCATATTTCCAAACACACTTGCTTACCTATGTTTTTAAAATGTTTTCCTCTAAATTCTGATTATCATTCCACAACATAATCATAGAATGAGACAGAACATGACTCTGAATCTATATATACAAAGACCAAAAAAAGACTGAGGCCATCATTCACATAGCTTAGAGGAGAAAATGGTAACTTTAAGACCAGTAAGAGTCTTCAGCCTTATTTAAATGCTGCAGGGTATGGGGTCCCACTATTAGCATATAAGATCTTTGACAAAATACCAAGAAGGCCAGAGGCAAATCAGAGAATCAAACAAAAGAGTCAGATAGTCAAATTCTCTAGGAGTTAGCTTCTTTCTACTCAATGTGAACCCCAAACCTGGAGCTTCAGCAGCATCTGAGAGCTTGTTAGAAACTCAGAGTTTCAGGGCCAGCTGCAGACCTATGAATCATAACATCTGCATTTTAACAGGATTCCCAGTACAGTACAGTTTAGAAGTACTGCTCTATCCCTTGTGCTCAAGACAAGATGTTGCTTAGACTGACTGAATCTGTTACCCCTAAAGGTCTAGCAGATATGGTCGATAAACTCCATGTGCCTAAAGGCTTCAGAATGTGGTCAGTTTTTTCAAATTTCCTACCCACTTGTGCCGAGAACTGCCCATATATAAGTACAAAGAGTTCCTATAAAAGATTCATCAGAGGCTACAATCTCTGTTTTGATGAGTAAATTAACACCGAACACAAGAGAAAGGCATATGATGATGCTGGCTTTCAGTTTTTCTTTAGTTTTTCTTTTTTTAATGGGAGGAGAGAGCTTTTTAATTTACAAAGAGCAATGGAACAATGAAGGTTTGCAACTACTATTAGGCCCTGTCTATTCGGTGCAAGTAAAGTCAGAACGTTTTCTTAAACTATTAGGTATTCATTCATCATTTCAAAAACATTTATTGCCCACCTCCTTTCCATTAGTTGCCATGCCAGGCATTTTCAAAGGCGTGATGTGATGAATAGCAGTAGACTCACAATTAGTCGTATCTCTGCCCTGACTAGCTGTATTAGTCAGTGTTCTACAGAGAAACAGAACCAATAGGATATACATAAATATATAAAGATATCTGTTATAAGGAATCAGCTTACACAATTATAGAGGCTTCGAAGTCCCATGATCTGCCAGTTGCAAGATGGAGACCCAGGAAAGCCTTTGGTATACTCCCAGTCCAAGTTCAAAGGCCTGAGAACCAGGAACGCTGATGATGTAAGCCCCAGTCCAAGGGCAGAAGACCAATGTCTGAGCTCAAGAGTCAGGAAGAAAGAGCAAATTCTTCCCCTCCTCTGCCTTTTTGTTCCATTCAGCCATCGACAGATTGGATAATGCCCACTTACATTGGGGAAGGCCATCTCCTTTACTCCTCATCTGGGAACACCCTCACAGACACACCCAAAATGATGTTTAGCCAAATATCTGTGCACCCCACGATCTAGTCAAGTGGACACATAAAATCAACAATCACACTAGCTTGTTCTGAACAACTTACTTTATGTCTCTCTGGAACTACTAATCTTTGTACAATTAGAGTGTGGGGCATAAATGCTATTGGATAGACATAATAAACAATTTAAAGCTCTGTGTTTCTCTGGCCATTAGCTCTGTTCCTGCCCAACATTAAACCAAGCCAACAGGGGTTCCCTGGTGGCGCAGTGGTTGGGAGTCTGCCTGCCGATGCAGGGGACGTGGGTTCGTGCCCCGGTCCGGG
The DNA here is from genome assembly GCF_949752795.1 of Hyperoodon ampullatus. Lineage (NCBI taxonomy): Eukaryota > Metazoa > Chordata > Mammalia > Artiodactyla > Ziphiidae > Hyperoodon > Hyperoodon ampullatus. The sequence continues at coordinate 54,793,045 of NC_136922.1, read as the reverse complement.
GGGGTCCCACATGCCGCAGAGCGGCTGGGCCTGTGAGCCATGGCCGCTGGGCCTGCGCGTCCGGAGCCTGTGCTCCACAACGGGAGAGGCCACAACAGTGAGAGGTCCGCGTACCGCAAAAAAAAAAAAAACCAAGCCAAGAGAGCATATACCTATCCTTGAGAATCAAACTCAGAAAATAAGCAATATAGGCAACATAAAAAGCAAATATAGAGAACAGAAATATCATGAAGAATCAGCCACCAGAACATGTGTCTGCTTAGCAGTCTCCACACTTTAAACAGAGAGCAGGACCTAAACATGGAGAAAGTGAAGAAAGTTCTCCATCTACTTACTGGCACTTCATAAGTATAGATCAAAGACAACTCACTTGCATTATATAATATCACACATTACAAATTTTGATCCACAACGGTTCTGTACATCCAAAGTGCAACTAAAAAGGAAGACTTTTTTTCTGTCAATGTCAATATAAAAGCTTTTCCATTTCAAGAGCAGCACTTTAGACTCCCATAGTCCCCAAACCCAGACAATGTCCTATCCTTCTCTAAAAGTCAGGAGTTCTGAGGACTAAATGGCATTGCACTGGATTTAAAATTATCTAATTCCTGGTCAAGCTACTTACTCTGAGGAAGGAAGAATTGCATTATTGGTCTAGCTAGCAGAGGAAGCATGAAACTATTCTAACTAGAAAGTTGTATCAGAATACCTCAACTAAACCAATAAAAGTGGGATATTTTTATATTAAAAATGGAATCATTCTGCTACTATTTTGATCCATTTAGGCTATACTTATACGTACAAGCAAGTTTACTTGAATTCATATTCTTTAAGCTGAGCTCAGCAAAAGCAAGAATTCTTCATGTCTCCATAATATCAATAATTTGTTCAAGTGAATTTTCACCCTTTTTAACCAGTCATTTTGTCTCTATATAGACACAGCCAAGCAGAACTTCAATTTTCACTTGACGTTTTGCTTGTTGTATTTGATTACAGCGTCACATAAATGTTGGACTTGCCATCAAATGACATTCCTGCTCCCTTGTTGTTAGGTCATTTTTGGTCTATCATAAGACACCAGAAGTGGCCTCTATCAAAGGTCTTCAAAGACACTTTACAAAGAAAATTTCCTTTCCAATTCCATGGTTTAATATTTTATAAACTGAAGTATGATCGTATGACCTAAAGCATAAAGCTCTTAAATCACTTGCTTTAGTATATAAATGTATTGGTTACAGAAATTCTCCCAACCTCATTTTGAATCCAGCTGTTATAACTGACTTGATGACCTCCTGTGGTAGTAAACTCCACAGACTGAATAAAGGCAATCTGAGAAGCACTTTTGTCTACTGTATTACTTTTACTTACTGAGGCTGGTGTGAACAAGGGAGAGAAGAACAAGGGTTCAAGATTTTTAGAAGAGAAAATTGAACTAATTACTTTCCAGTGACTATAGCTAATAACTGTAGAACACCATACTAAGTATCATTCTTCTGTGTTTTTATTAATTGAGAAAATTCATTATATAAGAAAGGACAGTTATCAGCTCCTACTGTATGTTAATTACTTCCTTTCAAAAACACACACTAAAATATATCAAGTGCATTTTTAGTATGCATTTTTAATTTGGACTATAATTTAGGTTGGGCGTTGATTTAAGATATACACATCTTTCAACTTGTCCATCTACTTTGGCTTTTACCTTGGCAATACAAGCATCAGATGTGTAGCTCACAAAATTTTCTATTTTGTTCTTTATTATTAAAAGTACTTTTTCCCATATTGTTTGTCCAAAATATAATTTTTAAGATATTCAATCTTATACCTAAAAAGGGATCAAGGATTTGCTCTTGATTCTTCCACAAAAAAAAGTAAAACTGGGGGGAAAGAAAGCAAGTATAAGAATAATTTAGATCCAAAATCCTTTTACTGAAAAAATGAAATAATACAACAGAACAGCCTGAGTTAATTTAATTTCTTGTCTACATTGATCAAATTCATAGCAAAAAGTGTTGATTTCTGTTCTATTGGCCCATGTAGACACAATTAAAAGTAGCCTTCTTGTAAATCTCCATCTCCTTACTCTACTCTTTGATCTCCAGTGGGAAAAATTAAAATACCCTATAATTCTGCTGAATTTCTCTTCCATGTAACTTCAGACATCCCACAATATCACCTCATTAATCTTGACCATATTACTTCAGGAAAATAATGGGAAAATATCACTATGTGCATTCATAAACATGTGTTAAAATACAGAAAAAGGTAATTAACTTGCCAGAGTCATACAACCAGTCAGCCTGAACCACATCCATTGCCTCCTGTCTCCTAAGGTCTCATGTTCCACATTCTCTGCTTGGCCTCACTGCTCCCTGACTCCACATGGGGCAAGTGAGCCTCTCCTACACTTAGGAAACCTAAGCAATTTTATGATTCAGCTTTGGTTTTCATTTTATCATTGTGCTTTTTCTTTTAAGATTTGTATAGCTAAGTGTTTGGGTTGGAGGGTTGTTGTTTTTTTTAACTTTGAGGTGTGAGTTTTTTCACCTCTAAAAAAGGTTTTGCAACAGTGCTCTCTCAATTCATCAATGAGTCAAAAAAAGTGTTTTGTTTTCTTCTAATTTTATTTTATATCAGTGCAAAGCATTGAAATCCAGCCATCAGTTTGGAATGCTACTCATAAGTCTGAGATTCTGTGGCTATTTCTTAAATAGATTCTACTTGCCTAGAATTATAGTAGGCACTGAATTGTGGAATATAATGAAGGAAGAAAATATTTGTGACTCTTACTATATTAGGTGAGGGAGTCAGAAAAGGCTATCTGGGGAGTACCAGCAAAGAGGTTTGAATAAATGGGGGGATCAGGATAGAGTATGAATGATCTTAGTAATGAGTCTGAGGGGTTCCAACTTGATTGGTAACTTTGGACAAAAAGTTAACAAAATCCTTTCCCTTCTGCATGAGATGCTAACCCTCAGTTAACATGCTATCACTATTCCTCTGATAACCTAATAAAGGTAGAATGTTCACTATATTATTGCATAACAGTGCTACAGCAAAAATGAGCCTGGACTAGGAGGAAATATAAATGAACTAAAAAGAACTGGTGTAGATGCCACATTTTGGATTTCCCTGAATGTGGTGACTATTTTAACTGATATGTCCTTGCAAGGACCCTGGAAGCTATGATTGTGGGGTTATTGCAAGAGCAATTTGCACCTGTAGGGCATATGACTTCTCAACCAGACAGCTCCTTTGCCCCTGAGCTTTTGGATTGCTACAACTGCCTTTGAAGAGGAAAACCACCTGCTGCCCTATGGCAATCTGTGTCTTGCTGCTTTTGAGTAGGCTGGTGTTAACGTAGCCTCTGATGGTCAAAGTGAATCTGAATGTTTAGCTGCACCTAAGAAGACCATGTAGGGTATGTTGTAATAACCAATGCAGATTGACCATAGTTTCTTGTGTGGGAGGATGACATAAAATCACTGGATGAGTTGGGTGTTAGAGGCAAAAGTGGTGGTAAGATCCATTGTAAATTAGGGAGAAGACGGTTGGGGTGCATGATTGATTAAAGCAAAGAAATACTAGAGGCATGGAATAGAATTAGGTGGCCCTTAAGGTGTTGAGGGCCTAGATCAGGGTGGTGGTCAGAGAGAAAAAAATACAACAAAAAGGACAAATCTAAGAGATACCTTGAAGAAAAAATAACTTGATAACAGATAAAATAAAAATATAAAAACAAAAATTATGAAAAAGGATTCCAACATTTCTAACCTGAAAAATGAGCATAATGGAGAGGTCACTGACACAGAAAGACAAGTAAAGAGGGAGCATTACTGTACTTATAAAGAATTGACTGACGTCAGTTCCTGTCTTTATGATAATGGCAGAGGCTCAACTGTAGCTACTGTATGGACAGGACTATGGTAGATCTTGGCTACAGACATACCCATCTTTGTAAATAGTGTTGAAACCATGAAAGTGGATGAGGATAGACAGAAGAACCAGGGCTTAAGCTTTTAATGTTGGAGGAATTCCCAGAATTAAGGTGTAGAAAAAAGAACTAGCAAAAAAATAAAACACAGAAGTAGGAAATGAGCAGTAATGCACATGGAAAATAAAGGAGGGGAAGATTTGTCATAGTTATCAGAGAGGTCAAAAAAGATACATAGAAAGAGATCAATAGGGACCTTTGAAAAAGAAAAGCCAATACTATAGAATAGAAGTAACATGTGAAGGAGTTAAGAGGTCATGAGATGAAGAAAATTAAAACCACCTATGGAGATCACTCACTCCCCAAGTTATTTGGCAGGAAAAGAGAGAGAGAAATAGGATGGTAGCTAAGAGAAACAACAGGATAGTGCAAAGTTCAGCTGAGTATATGATAGAATCATATTTGAAAGCTAATTCACAGAAATAAGTAAACTATTAGTGAGAGATTGGGCAATCATCAATCATTTGAGCAATCAGAAAAAAACACTTATTGAGGACTACTGCAAATCAAGCAATGTACTAGATGCTGGAGGTTCACAAATATGACATCACTACATCCCCAAGTAGCTCACAGCTGGATAGGAAGATAGGCAATATAATATATATATAAATAATGTGGCAAGTACTGCCTATGAAAAGAGGCAACCTAGCCTGGAGGGCTGGGGCAAGGCTTTGCATGGGAGATGACATTAAAAGTGAGTTCAGAGAGATAGGTAGGAGTTGAACAGAGGAGTGAAAGTGGACCATGTTGGCAGGGAACACAGTGTGTGCAAAAGAACAAGGGCATGGAAAAGCTGGCAACTTTGGAAAACAGCAATACTTTTGTATGCGTGGCACATACGATGGAAATTAGGGAATCAAAATAGATGAGACCCTTAATTAATGGTTAAAGACAAATGACAAAAGGCCTCATAGTCAGACTAGAGAGCCTGATGTTCTTCTGAAAGCAGTGGAGGTTAATTGAAGGATGTAGAGCAGAGGATTAATAGGGCCTTTAAAAGAGGCTTTCAATGAACGCTGTAGTAGCTTCCTATTGCTGCTATAACAAATGACCTCAAACTTAGTAGTTTAAAACAACACTAATCCATTATCTTACAGTTATGGAGGTCAGAAATACAGAACACCAGACACGGGGGCTATAGGTGCCGCTGCAGCGGGCTGGCTGGGGCTCGCCTTACCTCCGCTGCCTCCGCCGAGGCCGGGATGCTGCTGGTGGCGGCGGCGCTGGTGGGTGGCTGCACTGCCGCCCAGGCTGGGGCTGAAAGTGACGGCCTCGGGTCGAAGGCGCAAGCCCACGGTACCCAGGGTCCGGGCGCAAGGCCCGAGGCCTTTTCTCTTCCCCCGCCTGCACCGGAGGCGGGTGGCCGGTTCCCGCGTGCGGCCTGCCGCTGGGCGCCGGGTCCGTGGTGTAAATTAAGCAGAGCCGGTCGCAGGCGGACTGTGGCCGGTCCCACCCGGAAGGCAGGCGCCGCTAGCGGGCTCGGAGGGCCGGGGCGCTGCCAAACCCTACTCTGCACCTGGGAGGAAAATCAAATGTCCGCCTGGAAAGGCATTGTTTGCCTTCGTTGTCCGCCTTCGCTGTCGACCTTCGTTGTCTTTAAGGCCGCAGCCCTCCAGAGACTCTGGTATTGGAAAGAATCTAAATCAAGTTGGGATGTAGATCAGTGGTCTCAAACTTTAAAGTGCATACCATCATCTGCGGTTCCGGTTAAAATGCACATTCTGATGCCCCCGGGGGGGGGGGGAGGGGCACTTAAGATTCTGCATTTCTAACCAGTTCCCAAGGGCTAGCGATGCTGCTCGCCTACAGACCATACTTCAAAGTAGCGTACTCAAGTAGCAAGGCTTTAGACAACTAGTTACTGACTACGAGAATTCTAATTTGTACCCTAGACCCCGATTCATCACACTAACCCCCCTTAAACCACCACCCACACACGCAGCCCGGACACACACACACCCTGGGTGCACGGTCCATTCTTAAGTTATTTGGGAAGTGTAGCAGATATTATGAACAACTGTCTGACCACATGCTTCAAGCAGCCTTCTAAAATTGCATATTAGGGGTGGGGGTACTGCATGCATGGAATAAAATCATATAAATTCTCAAATGTTTAATAACAATTCCAATTATGACTAGTAAAACTTTCATGTTATGAATACTGTTTTAAATAGAATACTGTGGTTTAGTATTGTGTGTTTTAGGTTTAATAGTAAAATGAAATAATACTTACCCTGCTTTGTTGCATTTAAACTTCCAAAGTGAGATTGTACGGTGGAATCCTTAGAACAAGGGCTGCGTTCTGCACTTCCTAGTCATTGTAACCCTGGGCAAATTACTCTCTGTACCTCCATTTCTTCATCTTTAAAAAGGGGTGGGTTTCCCTTGTGGCGCAGTGGTTAAGAATCTGCCTGCCAATGCAGGGGACACGGGTTCGAGCCCTGGTCCGGGAAGATCCCACATGCCGCAGAGCAACTAAGCCCGTGCGCCACAACTGCTGAGTCTGTGCTCTAGAGCCCATGTGCCACAACTACTGAGCCCGCGTGCCACAGCTACTGAAGCCCACGTGCCTAGAGCCCATGCTCCGCAACGAGAGAAGACACCGCAATGAGAAGCCTGCACACCATAACAAACAGTAGCCCCCGCTGGCCACAACTAGAGAAAGCCCGCGTGCAGCAAAGAAGACCCAACACAGACAAAAATAAACAAATAAAATAAAATTTAAAAATAAATAAATAAAATAAAATAGGGGTAATAATCGTAAAGATCTCCTGAGATTATAGAGAGGATTACTTTAATTCATCTACAGAGAACCTTGCTACTCAACCTGAGATTCCAGGACCAGCAGCACTTGCATCACCTGGGAGCTTGTCAGAAATGTAGAATCTCAGGCCTCATTCCTGACCCACAGAATCCAAATCTGCCTCCTCGTAAGATGCCCAGGTGCCTCCTCTGCACATACTTGGCACAGTGCTTAGCATGTCATGAGCAGTACAGGCCACTGCTTGTTTCAATAGTGCTTTGGTTGTTTGGAAAATGTCTCGTTGAGTCCTTCTCACATTTCATCACTCTGACACTTAACACTTCTACCTGCCACTTCCATATTTAAGGACCCTGTGACTACATTGGGTCCACCCCAGATAACCCAAAATAATCTCCCCATCTCAGAATCCTCAATTTAATCACATCTGCAAAGTCCCTTTTGCCTCATAAAGTAACATATTCACAGGTCCCAAGGATTAGGATATGGACATCTTTGAGTCACCATTTTTCTGGTCCATCACAAGTGGCATTATTTTATATTTTTTTTATTCCCTTTAATATCTGACTTAACCAAAGGCAACTAGATTGTCTGCATTCAATCTACTGAAACATCATACATCAAGTAGCCTCTGGAAAACTCTATGTACACTTGTGAGAGAATGGAAGTGAAGAAGGGAAATAATATTTAAGTATTATAATAAAAATAATTTTGATCTCATTAACTGCCTGAAAGGGTCTCAGAAACTCAGGGATCCCAAGCCACACTTTGAAATCAAGCTGAATTAGCACTTTACAGGCCACAAGAATCTGAGCATTACATAACTTAGCTGAGTAATTTACAGAATTGTTGCAGCAGTATGGAAGACATTATTATTATCTCTTCTGAGAATGAGTTTTTTTCACCTTGAATATAAAGCTAAAATTATAAATATTTAACTGCCCACCATTGCTGGCTATTTATACTGAAAAATATATACTGTATACATATTCTCACCAAATCTATTACATTTGTACCAATCAGGAAATATCTCCCTCCTAAATCCTATATGTATTTTCTCAATTCTTTTCAAAGCACTCTGTGTAGAAAGGCTTTTGAGAAATCTACAGTTTGAAAACTAGGTAAAATGAGTGCACCACTGTATAAGAAAACAACTGAAATCACAGGTATTTTTAATGGTTTCCTTGAAATACTCAACCCTAAAATTATGAGTGAAACTCAGAAGGCAAAGCTCTGGATGAGAGAGAGAATGTACAAGAAGGCAGGGCATCTTGGTGGAATATGCATTTGCCAGTGATAATGGGAAAAACAAAGGCCATTATCATTTTTCCCAAATCTAATTCAAAGGACTAGCAAAAGAGAAAACATCCATTCAGAATCTCTCACAATCCCAAAGACCTCTCTGCCTTAATGTATGAAATGATATAAGCGTAAGATTCCCAGAATATTATATATTAGTCAAAAGATCACATTTAGAAAATAAAGCATTATTTGCAAAAATAACTACTGGAGATACTAATTAAAAATGTCACTTGGGGCTTCCCTGGTGGCGCAGTGGTTGAGAGTCCGCCTGCCGATGCAGGGGACACGGGTTTGTGCCCCGGTCCGGGAAGATCCCACATGCCGCAGAGCGGCTGGGCCCGTGAGCCATGGCCGCTGAGCCTGTGGGTCCGGAGCCTGTGCTCCGCAAGGGGAGAGGCCACAACAGTGAGAGGCCTGCGTAACGCAAAAAAAAAAAAAAAAAAAAAGTCACTTGACTTTCATTCCCTGATGTAATCTGTTACCCTTTCTATCTATTAGAAAAACCAAAAAAAAAAAAAGATGAAAAACAACAGAATTAAGACTGATAGTCAACCTATTGCCAGAAACCAGAACTTTTCCATAACTATACCTTACCAATATCACTGATCAAACTTATTGAGAAACACAATTTATGACACATGAATTGTGGACATTGTATTTTGAAGCAGCCAGAGTTGTGGATCTTAACTCTGCCTTCAGTTTATCTTGCTGCAGACACAGACCAGATCTCAATTCCAACGGCAATAAACAGCAGCTCAAAAACAGAGAAGGAAGCCCTATGTTGTCATATGCCTCTGCGGTAATGTAAACCCACTAGTAAAGGTAGAAATAAATAAAAAGCCCAGGCAGCTATACAGGTCCTGCATTGCTTCCTAGTGTTAATTTTTTTAAGCAGAAATGGTAACAGAATAACCCAAACTTCATTCAACCAGCAAAGATAGATGACTGCTGAACACTGGGAAGTAGAACTACACAGCCACCCTGTTTCTGGGGGGATTTTATGTGGACTTCAACTAACATCACATTAGCAGACTGTAATCCAAACACTCTGACTGTTTATAAACATCCTATATAGAAAGAACTCTCTTCATTTCAGAGATGGTAGAGAAAGCACAGTCTCTCAATCCACATGGAATGCGTTTTAATCCTAGCTTCTGCACTCTAAACCTCAGCTTCCTCATCCATTAAATGGAAATAATGATCAATGACATATAAAAATATCCAGCACAGTGTCTAAGCTGGAGTGGGCACTCAATAAAAGACAGCTATTATGATAAGAAACAATAAAGGGAGGACAATTAGAAAATAGCTTAAGCAAAAATAATGACGATCAAGCAAAGTATCAACATAACATACAAAAAGGTAAAGCATACCTCTAAATATTATTAACTACAGGAATTGGAGGAAAATGTTTAAATACGATTCCACTTTCTCAAACAAATTAAAAGGCACAATAGCTAAGAAAAAGAAACAGAAATCCAAGGGGACAACAAAATGGAGTTAAAAATAAAGATAGCCAAAAGGGATCTGAAGGATAAAATTTAAATGTTAGTATTAAAGGATTATTAAGACAAAAGTAGAAATAAAACAGTATTTTAGTTATGATAAAAATTGAAGAATTGAAACTGAGGAAAATAGAATAAGTGATAAGTACAAATTTGAAATGATCTCACAAAAAGCAGAGGGAGAAAGTTAAGAAATAAAAGGATGAGAGTGAAAGGAAGGAAAATGGAGATTAAAACTAAAATTGATTTTTCTGAAAAAGAAATAAGAATTATTAGATCAGATGCAATTTATCAAAGGTGAGATTGAAGAAAACTTCCCTAAGCTAAGCCAAACCAACATATAAAGAACACATAGCACCTGGATACCCTTTTTGAGGAAATTACTCAAGAAAGTATTCCAACCATATGGAAATAAGATCAGAATGAGGATTTCAAGAGAGAAAAGATGAAAATTAGTGTTGAATGAAGACCTTACTGGAGGCTTAAGCTACTATAAATTATACATAATACAAAAAAATGTACCTGCGGACCAGAGAGTAAACAAAAGTAGACAGATCCTGGTAGGGAGCACGTTAAAGGAGAGAGAAAAGGGGAGCTGTAGGAAGTAAATTCCCTGATTTTGTGACGTTTACACTCAAACTAAGTGCAGTTGACATACACATTGGAATCAGCAGGTAAGGGCACAAGAGGAAAAATGCAGTCCTTCTTATATAAACATACACGTTTAGAAAGTGAAAACATTTTCTGGCTAGGTCTCACTGACCAGGATGAAGTTATCTCTTATCCAGAACACATTCCAAACTAAAATATATTAGTGTAACATTCAATACATAGGCAATATGATTTTAACTCTCTCTAAGGGAATGTAATTACAATAATAATTTGTGGGATATTCCTACCCAAAAAAGACACTGCTTTTTCTTTCTTTATCTTGAGATAAAATAAGCAGAAATTTAAGAAATCACCTATACAGTTATAATTTTACATTTTTAGTTATTATTTTTAACCAGAAAGAGCATAATTATTCTTCAATTTAGCTTATAGTCAACAATATTACAACTAAAAGTTCAGTGACCATCCATGCTCAGGGATTCAGAGATTATGGTTACAAAAAAATCACCAAGAAAATGTCAAGCAACCTCCCTGTCTCCAGAGAAGTTTCTTCCGAGATTATATTTACCATAATGTTCCAGCATTACAGGCATTTTTTAAGTTACATTTCCTTACAGCTCAAGCAAATAAAGGAAATGTTTAACATATGAGGCTAGATTTCCTAAGATGTTCTTAGCAGAGGTAAGGTAAGTAGGTAAAAATCAAATTGCTTTTTTTAAAGCATTATAGTAAAATCACAATATATATGTTTTATAAGCAACATTTAAAGAAGTAAACCACTTTATAATATGACAGATGTAATAAAAAAATCCTTAAGACTATATAAAACCATTTATTTTCCACTTACAAGGTCCCATTTCCTTGCATCATCAGATATAAGCATTTATCACTAAAAACAGTTTTAAGTCATTTTATGAACAATTTATCTGAAGTATAAAGTGATATAATTATCTTTTCGGTACATTTTGCAATAAAGTGAACCGTTTTTATGGTTTCCTGGAGATAAAAATAAAACATTCACGTTAGAACATTTTACCTGATTTATTATAATGGAAGATTATATAAACCAAAAAGCTAATCTAATAAATCAAGTCCAATTATGAAATTCTATAGAAATATGATGTTAAAGAGGAAAATCATTCATGCTATTTCATGTGTTTTGAAGAACTACATTTCATTACTTTGGGGAAAAACTACTTTTGAGTTGTTAAATATTTTCCCCCAAATTGCAGTTGTTTGTTTGTCTGTTCTTACCTATAACCTGGGTTTCTCTCTTTCGCAGCTGAAATGATGTCACAGCAAAGAGGACAGCTGTAGCCGAAAATTATAAGGAAAATTTCAGTAGCACTGTGGTCCACCAGTGGCACAGACCTTCCAACACACTTATACACAAAGATTTATATGCAGATCTAAAGAATCATTCCGTGCCAAGAATGCATCCTCATAGTATTCTCCACTGTTAATACTGATACAGTAGTGGAGAATTGCTCTAAAGGAGCAATTAAAAGGGAGAAAAGCATTCTAAAGTCTGTTAATAATATACAACATTGCTTAATATACATTATAGCACGGTAGAACTATCTGAGATGCTCTTTAAAAAATACAGATTCCTAAACCCCACCCCAGACTTACCAAATGAAAATTTCTGATGTGGTTCCCATATATTTGCTTTTTTTTTTTTTTTTCAGTTTTTTCACTTGTTCTGATTTGCATCCACTGGGAACCCTCCAATATACAAGATTACCCCAATACAAATCCAACTCTCAAGAAACCCATCAAAGTGTCAAGTGACATTTACTTACAGTTTTTATTTTTTGTCATTTCATGGTTACTATATATTTTAACTTGTGTAAGAACATTTATCTCCTTGACAGAGGCTGAAAAGTTAAAACCAAAATGTTTAGCTTCATTCTAATTCCTTGAGTAAGCATTACTTCACAGACAAAAATCCAAAACAACAAAACTGAATTCAAAATGGAATATTTTATATCTTCTTTGTATATTTTTAATCTGAAATACGGCTTTTTTTTTTTTTTTTTTAGCTGCATTGGGTCTCATCATCCACTTTGAATATGGTGGCATAGTGTCAAATTTTTCCTTTCCCCCTCTTGGAAATCCCAAAAAGTAACAAGGAAAACAAGAGTAGAAATGGAAATTCTTTGTTTAGCTACATCAAAAAGACAGCTAAAAAGAACCCAAATAAATGTAAATAAATTCCCTTTAAAGCAGACCAAACAAATGAAACATTGTTATTGTTAAAAGATACAATGCAAGAAAAAAATACAACAGTTCTGAATCCATACATCAAAGGGCAGACCACTCTCCAGGAAAAAAAAAAACAGACCCAAACAATCAACATCAGTTCGTAGATCTGTAAAGCTGTAAAAATTCAAATATAAAGAAGGAATATATTGGAAATACAAGGGGAAAAAAGATCAAGTCATCCACTGGGAAAAAACAAAATCACTCTCAATTTTTTTTGAGATGGGCTCAAACATCTCCGTAGTAACATTCAACATTTAACAAGGCTAGAGACTTCCCTGGTGGTGCAATGATTAAGAATCCACCTGCCAATGCAGGGGACACAGGTTTGATCCCTGGTCCGGGAAGATCCCACAGGCCACGGAGCAACTAAGCCCATGCGCCACAACTGAGCCTGCGCTCTAGGGCCCGCGAGCCACAACTACTGAGCCTGAGTGCTGTAACTACTGAAGCCCGCAGGCCTAGAGCCCGTGCTCCACAAGAAGAGATGCCACCGCAAAGAGAACCCCATGCACTGCAACAAAGAGCAGCCCCTGCTCGCCGCAACTAGAGAAAGCCCGCATGCAGCAATGAAGGCCCAACGCAGCCAAAAATAAAAAGAAAAATAAAAAGTATTTAACAAGGCTAGTGGAGCAATTATAAAAATTGTAACCCAAGGTATAAACATGGCCAAATGTTTGTTTGAAAATAAAGGCAACATTCAACTGATTTTAACATGGAGAAAAATCTCATTTCCCATTCCCAAATTCTTTCTATGTGGAGGGAGCACTACTAGTATAACATTCTTCCTCAATGTCCCAACCTCCTTGTTCTCTCCTGAGAACTGCCTTAGCTTCTTATTAATGCAGTGGAATTAAGATCTTGACAACCTGTCCCAGCCCCTTCCTCTCTACCATTGCTCTGGATAGTTGCCTGAGTACAGAGAATATAAGATCTCAGCCACGCTCAACCATGTATCATACTATAACACAGCATGAGATAGTTCCTGCCTACTTGCCACACTCATTTTACTCCACACTTTACCCTTTTCCTCTGATCCTTCTCCTCTCTAAAAATTTTTTTAAAAATAAATTTAAAAAAACATACATTAGGTCTAGTACAGCATTCCTTAAGGTGAGCATTTTTGAGATTTTGGGAAGGATAATTTTTCATGCATTACAGGACTTTATATCCTGTTCCCCACCCACCAAACACCAGAAGTACTTCCTAGAAATACAAAGAACTCTTGTGTATAAGAAAAGGTGCTGACATACCCTAAGCCTCAGATGGCCCTGCTATGTTATTCTTTATCCCATAAATACCGCAGCCTCTTGTCTTCTGGGAGCCAGATTTGAGATTTCTTCTCCTGTCTTCTCCTTGGCTGCCTTGTGAATAAGCCCTGTCTTTGATGCAAACCTCAGATGTCTCAGCGTTTTGGCTTCCTGTGTTTCTGACAAAGGGAACCTGGCTTGGATAGATCACCCAGCAAAGAAAATCCAAAATACCAGTCAGATTTTTACCACAGTTGTCTACGCTGTGTGGCTGACAGGGTCTTGGTGCTCTGGCGGATTCTCAGGCCAGAGCCTCTGAGGTAGGAGAGTGAATTCAGGACGCTGGACCACCAGAGACCTCCTGGCCCCAAGTAATATCAATCAGCAAGAGCTCTCCCAGAGATCTCTGTCTCAACACTAAGACCAGTTCCACTCAATGACCAGCAAGCTCCAGTGCTAGACACCCCATGCCAAACAACTAGCAAGACAGGAATACAACCCTACCCATTAGCAGAGAGGCTGCCTAAAATCATAGTAAGTTCACAGACACCACAAAACACACCACCGGATGTGATCCTGCCCACAAGAAACACAAGATCCTGCTTCATCCACCAGAACACAGGCACCAGTCCCCTCCACCAGGAAGCCAACACAACCCACTGAACCAACCATACCCACTGGGGGCAGACACCAAAAGCAACGGGAACTACAGACCTGCAGCCAGCGAAAAGGAGACCCCAAACACAGTAAGTTAAACAAGAGGAGAACACAGAGAAATACGCAGCACATGAAGGAGCTAGGTAAAAACCCACCAGACGAAACAAATGAAGAGGAAATATGCAGTCTACCTGAAAAAGAATTCAGAGTAATGATAGTAAAGATGATCCAAAATCTTGGAAATAGAATGGAGAAAATTCAAGAAATGCTTAACAAGCACCTAGAAGAACTAAAGAGCAAATAAACAATGATGAACAACACAATAAATGTAATTAAAAATTCTCTAGAAGGAATCAATAGCAGAATAACTGAGGCAGAAGAACGGATAAGTGACCTGGAATATAAAATAGTGGAAATAACCACCACACAGCAGAATAAAGAAAAAAGAATGAAAAGAATTGAGGACAGTCTCAGACCTCTGGGACAACATTAAACGCACCAACATTCGAATTATAGGGGTTCCAGAAGAAGAAGAGAAAAAGAAAGGGACTGAGAAAATATTTGAAGAGATTATAGCTGAAAACTTCCCTAATATGGGAAAGGAAATAGTTAATCAAGTCCAGGGAGCACAGAGAGTCCCATACAGGATAAATCAAAGGAGAAACACACCAAGACGTATTAATCAAACTATCAAAAATTAAAAACAAAAAAAAATATTAAAAGGAGCAAGGGAAAAGCAACAAATAACGTACCAGGGAATCTCCATAAGGCTAACAGCTGATCTTTCGGCAGAAACTCTGCAAGCCAGAAGGGAGTGGCAGGACATATTTAAAGTGCTGAAAGGGAAAAACCTACAACCAAGATTACTCTACCCAGCAAGGATCTCATTCAGATTTGATGGAAAAAGTAAAACCTATGCAGACAAGCAAAAGTTAAGAGAATTCAACACCACCAAACCAGCTTTACAACAAATGCTAAAGGAACTTCTCTAGGCAGGAAACACAAGAGAAGGAAAAGATGTACAATAACAAACCCAAAACAATTAAGAAAATGGTAGTAGGAACATACATATTGATAACTACCTTAAATGTAAATCGATTAATGTTCCAACCAAAAGATATAGACTGGCTGAATGGATACAAAAACAAGACCCATATATACGCTCTCTACAAGAGACCCACTTCAGACCTAGGGACACATACAGACTGAAAGTGAGGGGATGGAAAAAGATATTCCATGCAAATGGAAATCAAAAGAAAGCTGGAGTTGCAATTCTCATATCAAACAAAATAGACTTTAAAATAAAGATTATTACAAGAGACAAAGAAGGACACTATATAATGATCATAGGATCAATCCAAGAAGAAGATATAACAATTGTAAATATTTATGCACCCAACATAGTAGCACCTCAATCAATACATAAGGCAAATGCTAACAGCCATAAAAGAGGAAATCAACATTAACACAACAATAGTAGGGGACTTTAACACCCCACTTTCACCAATGGACAGATCATCCAAAATGAAAATAAATAAGGAAACACAAGCTTTAAATGATACATTAAACAAGATGGGCTTAACTGATATTTATAGGACACCCCATCCAAAAACAACAGACTACACTTTCTTCTCAAGTGCTCATGGAACATTCTCCAGGATAGATCATATCTTGGGTCACAAATCAAGCCTTGGTAAATTTAAGAAAAGTGAAATCATATCAAGTATCTTTTCTGACCACAACACTATGAGACTAGATATCAATTACAGGAAAAAAACTATAAAAAATACAAACATACGGAGGCTAAACAATATGCTGCTAAATAACCAAGAGATCACTGAAGAAATCAAAGAGGAAATCAAAAAATACCTAGAAACAAACAACAAAGAAAACACAACGGCCCAAAATCTATGTGATGCAGCAAAAGCAGTTCTAAGAGGGAAGTTATTGTTTGTTTGTTTCTTTGTTTTTTTAACTAATTAATTTATTTATTTATATTTGGCTGTGTTGGGTCTTCATTTCTGTGCAAGGGCTTTCTCTATTTGCAGTGAGCGGGGGCCACTCTTCATCACGGTGCGCGGGCCTCTCACTGTCACGGCCTCTCTTGTTGCAGAGCACAGGCTCCAGATGCGCAGGCTCAGTAGTTGTGGCTCACGGGCCTAGTTGCTCCGCGGCATGTGGGATTTTCCCAGACCAGGGCTCAAACCCATGTCCCCTGCATTGGCAGGCAGTTTCTCAACCACTGTGCCACCAGGGAAGCCTTAAGAGGGAAGTTTTTAGCAGTACAATCCTACATCAAATAACAAGAAAGATCCCAAATAAACAAACTAAACTTACACCTAAAGCAATTAGAGAAAAAACAAAAAAAACCCCAAAGTTAGCAGAAGGAAAGAAATCATAAAGATCAGATCAGAAATAAATGAAAAAGAAATAAAAGAAACGATAGCAAAGAACAATAAAATGAAAGCTGGTTCTTTGTAAACAAACTGATAAACCATTAGCCAAACTTATCAAGCAAAAAAGGGAGAAGACTCAAATCAATAGATTAGAAGTGAAAAAGGAGAAGTAACAACTGACACTGCAGAAATACAAAGGATCATGAGAGATTACTACAAGCAACCATATGCCAATAAAATGGAAACCCTGGAAGAAATGGACAAATTCTTAGAAAAGCACAACCTTCCGAGACTAAACCAGGAAGAAATAGGAAATATAAACAGACCAATCACAAGTACTGAAATTGAAACTGTCATTAAAAATCTTCCAACAAACAAAAGCCCAGGACCAGATGGCTTCACAGGTGAGTTCTATCAAACACTTAAAAAGCTAACACCTATCCTTCTCAAACTCTTCCAAAATATAGCAGAGGAAGGAAGACTCCCAAGCTCATTCTATGAGGCCACCATCACTCTGATAACAAAACCAGACAAAGATATTCCAAAAAAAGAAAACTACAGGCCAATATCACTGATGAACATAGATGCAAAAATCTTCAACAAAATACTAGCAAACAGAATCCAGCAGCACATTACAAGGATCATACATCATGATCAAGTGGAGTTTACCCCAGGAATGCAAGGATTCTTCAATATACACAAATCAATCAATGTGATATACCATAGTAACAAATTGAAGGAGAAAAACCATATGATCATCTCAGTAGATGCAGAAAAAGCTTTCGACGTAATTCCACACCCACTTATAATAAAAACTCTCCAGAAGGCTGGCAGAGAGGGGAACCTACCTCAACATAATAAAGGCCATATATGACAAACCCACAGCCAACATCATTCTCAATGGTGAAAAACTGAAACGTCCACTAAGATCAGGAACAAGACAAGGTTGCCCACTCTCACCACTATTCTTTTGGAAGATTTGGAAGCTTTAGCCTCAGCAATCAGAGAAGAAAAAGAAATAAAAGGAATCCAAATCCGAAGAGAAGAAGTAAAACTGTCACTGTTTGCAGATGACATGACACTATACATAGAAAATCCTAAAGATGCTACCAGAAAACTACTAGAGCTAATCAATAAATTTGGTAAAGTGGCAGGATACAAAATTAATGCACAGAAATCTCTTGCATTCCTATACACTAATGATGAAAAATCTGAAAGAGAAATTAAGGAAACGCTCTCATTTACCATTGCAACAAAAAGAATAAAATACCTAGGAATAAACCTACCTAAGGAGACAAAAGACCTGTATGCAGAAAACTATAAGACACTGATGAAAGAAATTAAAAATGATACAAACAGATGGAGAGATATACCATGTTCTTGGATTGGAAGAATCAACGTTGTGAAAATAACCCAAAGCAATCTACACACTCAATGCAATCCCTATCAAACTACCACTGGCATTTTTCACAGAACTAGAACAAAAAATTTCACAATTTGTATGGAAACAAAAAAGACCCTGAATAGCCAAAGCAATCTTGAGAAAGAAAAATGGAGCTGGAGGAGTCAGGCGGACGTCAGACTATACTACACTAACCAAAGCAGTATGGTACTGGCACAGAAACAGAAATGTAGATCAATGGAATAGGATAGAAAGCCCAGAGATAAACCCACACACATATGGTCACCTTATCTTTGATAAAGGAGGCAAGAATATACAATGGAGAAAAGACATCCTCTTCAACAAGTGGTACTGGGAACTGGACAGCTACATGTAAAAGAATGAAATTAGAACACTCCCTAACACCATACACAAAAATTAACTCAAAATGGATTAAAGACCTAAACGTAAGACCAGACACTCTAAAACTCTTAGAGGAAAACATAGGCAGAACACTCTATGACAAAAATCACAGCAAGATCCTTTTTGACCCATCTCCTAGAGAAAGGGAAATAAAAATAAACAAATGGGACCTGATGAAACTTAAAAGCTTTTGTACAGCAAAGGAAACCATAAACAAGACAAAAAGACAGCCCTCAGAATGGGAGAAAATATTTGCAAATGAAGCAACTGACAAAGGATTAATCTCCAAAATATACAAACAGCTCATGCAGCTCAATATCAAAAAAACAAACAACCCAATCCAAAAATGGGCAGAAGACCTAAATAGACATTTCTCCAAAGAAGATATACAGATTGCCAACAAACACATGAAAGGATGCTCAACATCACTGATCATTAGAGAAATGCAAATCAAAACTACAATGAGGTATCACCTCACACTGGTCAGAATGGTCATCATCAAAAAATCTACAAACAATAAATGCTGGAGAGGGTATGGAGAAAAGGGGCCCCTCTTACACTGTTGGTGGGAAAGTAAATTGATACAGCCACTATGGAGAAAAGTATGGAGGTTCCTTAAAAAACTAAAAATAGAACTACCATACATCCCAGCAATACCACTACTGAGCATATACCCTGAGAAAACCATAATTCAAAAAGTCATGTGGAAAAAAAAAAAAAAAAAAAAAAAAAAAAAAAAGTCATGTGGGGCTTCCCTGGTGGCGCAGTGGTTGAGAGTCCGCCTGCCGATGCAGGGGACATGGGTTCGTGCCCCGCTCGGTGAAGATCCCACATGCCGTGGAGAGGCTGGGCCCGTGAGCCATGGCCGCTGGGCCTGTGCATCCGGAGCCTGTGCTCTGCAACGGGAGAGGCCACAGCAGTGAGAGGGCCATGTACCACAAAAAAAAAAAAAAAAGAGTCATGTACCACACTGTTCATTGCAGCTCTATTTACAATAGCCAGGACATGGAAGCAACCTAAGTGTCCATTGACAGATGAATGGATAAAGAAGATGTAGCACATATATACAATGGAATATTACTGAGCCATAAAAAGAAATGAGATTGAGTTATTTGCAGTGAGGTGGATGGACCTAGAGTCTGTCATACAGAGTGAAGTAAGTCAGAAAGAGAAAAACAAATACCGTATGCTAACACATATATATGGAATCTAAAAAAAAAAAAAATGGTTCTGAAGAACTTAGGTGCAGGATAGGAATAAAGACACAGATGTAGAGAATGGACTTGAGGACACAGGGAGAGGGAACGGTAAGCTGAGACGAAGTTAGAGAGTGGCATTGACCTATATACACTACCAAATGTAAAAGAGATAGCTAGTGGGAAGCAGCCACATAGCACAGGGAGATCAGCTTGGTGTTTTGTGATCACCTAGACAGGTGGGATCAGGAAGGTGGGAGGGAGACACAAGAGGGAGGAGATTTGCAGATATATGTATACATATAGCTGATTCACTTTGTTTTACAGCAGCAACTAACACAACAATGTAAAGCAATTATACCTCAATAAAGATGTTAAAAAAAAAAAAAAAGTGCTGACTTTCTCACCAAGGAGAAATGCTACTTAAAACTACAATGAGATGCCATTTTTACCTTATCAGGGTGGCAAGAATTATAAAGTGTGATCATATATTGTTGATGGAAAAAAGCTCTTTCATATATTATTGATGGAATAATTAATTTTTATAATCTTTATGATGAGAAATTTGTCAATATCTATCAAAATTACAAAAGCACATAGCCTTGACCCAGTAAATTTGCTTCTAGAAATTATTCTATAGCTATAGCTGCATAGGAACAAAATGGTGTATGTACATGGTTATTCATTGTAGCATTGTTTATAAAGACAAAAGAATGGAAGGGACCTGCATTTACATCAAAAGCGGCCTATTTAAATAATTTATGGTGTATCTATACAGTGAACTATTATGTAGCAGTGTAAAAGAATTAAGTTTAATTTTATGTACAAATACGGAAGCTTTTCTGTTTATATTATACTGGTGGGAAAAAAAGGAAATTGCAGAAGAAAATCTACAGTATGATACCACTTATGCAAAAAATGTATGTGTGTATTTATGCAAATAGAGAGGAAAAGTTCTGGTTAAAAAAAAAGAAGAAGAAGTACTTCCTAGTTATTGGGACAACCAAAACTGCCTATTCAACCTAGAGGGAAGAGCTCCCCCCACCCCACTCTGTGGCTGGCTTGAAGAAAAGGCTCTTTCACAGAAGAGTCACCCTCTGGCCTGCTCATGACCTGGACTGATATATCTGTCTAAATCTTGTGTTTGGTATTAGTAAGCCCATCTTAGCCCTTTTTGCCTATAGATAATAATAAATAATGGCTAACATTTACTGAGTGCATACTATCCCAAGCACAATTCGAAGCATTTAAAATGTACAGAATGTAAATTAAATACTACCATTTTCCCCATTGCTTAGTAGATGCACAAAGAGATCATGATCC
Source organism: Hyperoodon ampullatus (assembly GCF_949752795.1). Lineage (NCBI taxonomy): Eukaryota > Metazoa > Chordata > Mammalia > Artiodactyla > Ziphiidae > Hyperoodon > Hyperoodon ampullatus. The sequence continues at coordinate 54,771,983 of NC_136922.1, read as the reverse complement.
TATCACTGAGTAAATGGGCAAGGAACACTGAAAAAAAGAGTCAGATATAGGAGAGTTAAATATTACATGCAGATTACATTTTATGATGCAGCCAGGAAATGGCTTTAAACTCAGGTAATATTTTACTAAGTACAGACGAAGAAAGCCCTTGACCTCTATAAAACGAGTACTATGGACTAAATGTTTGTTTCCTGCAAAATTCATCTGTTAAAGTCCTAATCCCCAGTGTGACAGTATTAGGAGGTGGGGCCTTTGGAAGGTAATTAGGTTCAGGTGAAGTCATGAGGGTGGAGCCCCTATGATGGGATTAGTGCCCCTATAAGAAGAGGAAGAGACCAGAGAGCACTTCTCACTTCTCTCTCCCTTCCTCTCTCTCCCTTCTTTTCTCTCTCCCTTCTCCAACCATGCCCTCCCAACCCCGCCCACCCTGCCATGTAAAGATACATAGCAAGAAAGCAGCTGTCTACAAACCAGGAAGAGGGCTTTTACCAGACACTGAATCCATAGGCACCTTGATCTTGGACTGCCCAGCCTCCAGGACTGTGAGAAATAAATGTGTGTTGTTTAAGTCATTCAGTCTATGGTGTTTTGCTATAGCAGCAAGAACTGACTATGACAGCTAGTGAAGGAGCATGAGAAAGAGAAAACGTAAAAGTCTCAGAGTGTATGGTGTCCAGGAAACCACGCAAAGAAAGTTTTTCAAGGATTAAAGATAAACCATGTTAAAACCTGCCAATAAGTCAAGTAACACGAGGACTGAGAATTAATGACTGGTGATGTGGAGGTTACAATGACCTTGAGAAGACAGTTTCAATAGAATGCTCTGTGTGTGTGAAGGGGGCAAAAGTATGATTAGTGGGCCCATAAGACAACTGGGCAGAATATAAACAACTCTTTTGGGGGAATTTTGCTATAACAGAGAGCAGAAAAATGGGGCAGTAGTTGACAGCAGAAGTGGGGGTCAAGAGAGGTATTTTTTTTTAAGATAGAAGAAATAATAGCATGTTTTTTTAATAGCTTTTTCCCATTGCAGAGCACAGGCTCAGTGGCCATGGCTCATGGGCCCAGCCGCTCCACGGCATGTGGGATCATCCCAGACCGGGGCACGAACCCGTGTCCCCTGCATCAGCAGGTGGACTCTCAACCACTGCGCCACCTGGGAAGCCCTAATAGCATATTTTTATGCTGATAGGGATGATCTGGTTGAGGTGGAAAAAATGATGATGGAGGAGAGAAAGGGAGAAGAGGTATGCTGATAGGGATGATCTGGTTGAGGTGGAAAAAATGATGATGGAGGAGAGAAAGGGAGAACAGGCGGAGTGAAGTCCTTAAACAGGCAAGAGGTAGGTACATAAAGGAAGAAGTTGGGGACTTCCCTGGTGGTCCGGTGGTTAAGACGTTGCCTTCCAATGCAGGGGGTGTGGGTTCGATCCCTGGTTGGGGAGCTTAGATCCCACATGCCTCGCAGCCAAAAAGCCAAAACATAAAGAAACAGAAATTCAGTAAATACTTAAAAACTGTCCACATCGGGCTTCCCTGGTGGCGCAGTGGTTAAGAATCCACCTGCCAATGCAGGGGACACAGGTTCGAGCGCTGGTCCGGGAAGATCCCACATGCCATGGAGCAACTAAGCCCATGTGCCACAAGTACTGAGCCTGCGCTCTAGAGCCCGTGAGCCACAACTACTGAGCCGAGCCCACGTGCCACAACTGCTGAAGCCCAGGTGCCTAAAGCCCGTGCTCCACAACAAGAGAAGCCACCACAGTGAGAAGCCCATGCACCGCAACAAAGAGTAGCCCCCGCTCGCTGCAACTAGAAGAAAGCCCACGCGCAGCAACAAAGACCCAACGCAGCCAAAAATAAATAAATAAAACATTTTTTAAAAATCTTTTTTTTTTAAAAAGGAAGAGGTTGGACTTAGATTGGAACACAGATAGTTCACTAACGGTACCTTAACAGGAGACAAAGTATATAAAACTGATGCTTGTAGGTAGGTAAATCAGATGGGGGGGCTTGTGAAAATTCTCCTCCACTTGTTTTCTTTTCTCAGTGAAATATGAAGTAATTTATAACTAGAAGTGAGTCTAGGGTAAGAGGTAATACAAGTTCAAAGTGTCCAAAATTGAACTCCTCACTTCCCACCACTGTATTAGAGTTTGTTATGTAACAAACTACCGCAAAACATGCTGGCTTAAGAAATGTGTCCCCCAAAAAGAGACTGTTGATGTCCTAACCTCCAGGACCTATGAATATGACCTTATTTGGAAACACATTTTTGCAAATGTTTTAGTTAAAACATTTACTCCAGTAACTACTGCTATTGAGTATAAGAAGTTCATATGAAGACACAGAGAAACTTACAAGAAGGCCATGTGGTGATGGAGGCACAGTTGAGGGTGATTTCTTGCTATATGCCAAGGAATGCCAAGAATTGCCAGCAGCCACCAGAAACTCTTACTAGAGTCAAAAAAGGATTCTTCCCTAAAGCACTAAGAGGGAGCATAGGCCTGTATATACCCCGATTTTAGACCTCTAGCCTCCTGTGTAGGAATAAATTTCTGTTTTAAGTCACCCAGTGACTTAAATTCATGATTTTGTGTGTCAGCTGTGTAGTTCTTCTAGTCTAGGCCAGCTTGCCTGGTATCTGATGAGCTTTCTTATGACCTGTCTGGACATCTGGCAGCTGGATGATCTCATGCATCTGTGGTCCGTTGGCCTCTCCCACACATCTGGAGGATGGCAGGCTGTCGGCCAGGATGCCTCAAATTTCAAGGGGTGAAGAAAGAGTGTTGGTGCAATGTCACATTGTAAAGGAGTTCATGCAAGGGGGAAAAGAATTTGTGGCCATTTTTATAATCTATCACAACACCTAAATCTGATCTACCTGAAGCCTTCTCCATCTCAATGGACAGCATCTCCATCCTTCCATGTATTCAGCCCAAAACCTTGTAGCCATCTTTGACTACTTTGTATCTCTCACATGCAAATGCAAACTACCAGCTAAGCCTATAGGCTCTAACTTTAAAATATATCCAGAATCTACCATTTCTCATTACCTTTACTACTAGCACCCTACGCTAAACCAGTATCATCTTTCACCCGGATTACTAGAATAACTTCCCAACAGGACTCTCTGCTTCTACTTTCACCTTCCTACCATCTATTATTCTCAACACAACTGCCATAGTGATACTTTTAAAAAGTAGGTCAGATCACATCAGTCTTCTGCTTAAAACCCTGAAAGATCCCCATTTTACTCAGAATAAAAGCTTACATTCTTGAAATATTTCATGAGGCCTGACACAATCTGGCTTCCCTTTTCCTCTCTAAACTTATCAGCTCCTGTTTTAGTCACTTAGGCTACCATAACAAAAATACCATAGGCTGAATGGCTTATAAACAACAGAAATGTATTTCTCACAGTTCTGGAGGCTGGAAAGTCCAAGGTCAAGTTTCCAGCAGATTAAGTATCTAGGCAGGGCTCAATTCCTGGTTCATAGATGGCCATCTTCTTGCACTAACCTCACATGGTGAAAGGGGAGGTATCTCTCTGAGGTCTCTAATCACCTCCCAAAGACCTCACCTCATAATACCATCACATTGGTTGTTAAGATTTAATATATGAATTGTGGGGGCAAAATAAATATTCAGTCTACAGCATTCTACCCCCGGCCCCCCAAAATTCAGTCCCTTCTCACATGCAAAATATATTCATTTCATCCCAACAGCCCCCAAAAGTCTTAACTCATTCCAGGATCAACCCAAAAGTCTAATCTACGTATCATCTAAATCAGATATTATAAGCAGATAGGGTAGGGAGTCCCCGGAGAAAAAGAACCAGGCATGGCTTTCTTGACATAAGAGAAGCCATTTTTGGCCCAAGCCATTTTTTGTGATCTAAGCCTGGTTACAGTGCTTGCCCTTGAACAGGTCTCAGTGATTAATCATCTTAAGGGAATGCAAGAACAAAGGAAAAGTGGTCAAGAAACAATAGTTAGGTAATAAAACAGAGTCCTAATTCCTCCTCAAGGGATATACATAACAATCTGATACATATCTTTGAGTTCTGCAGGAACTAAGGCCTTCATCCAGGTGGAGGATGGTAACTACATGCTGAGATCTCAGACTGCTTGGAAACTAAGAGTGAAGATGCTGACATTTTCTGACCCTCATGACTTCAATCAACTAAAGCCTGGATTCTGGCCACCTTTGCCCCAATTCTATGCTGGATTTTCTTCTGCTCAAGCCCCTTCATGAATATGCATATACCACCCAAACCTCTTCATGAATATGCATGCACCCCTAGCTTAAAACTTCCCAATTTTGCTGTTTGGGAAGACACTGCTTTGGGAAAGATCCTCAGTGTTCTCCTCACTTGCAGCAAGTAATAAATCCTTCTTTCTCCCACTCTTTGGCTTGGTTGTGACTTTTGGCTTCACACCCACCAAGAGGCGAACCGAGTTTTCCAGTAACAATATGGGTGAGACTAAAATTATGACTCATCCTGAGGCAAATTGCTCTCCAGTAATCACACAAGTTATGTACTTCTAAAATACAGTGGTTGGACAGGCATAGGATAGACATTCCCATTCCAAAAGGGAGGAATCAGAAAGAAGAAAGGAGTGACAGGTCCCAAGCAAGTCCAAAATGCAACAGGGCAAATTCCATTAGAACTTAAGGCTCAAGAATAATCCTCTTTGGCTCAATGATCTGCCTCCCAGGTAAACTGGGGTGGAGGTCTTGCCTTCTGAACACATTGGAGCAGAGAATCCCACATTCTAGATTGACTGGGGCCTGATCCTACACCTTTGGGTGACCCTGCCCCCTACGGTGTTTCTCTCCCTGGGCCCTTCCCTCCAGATTTCTGAGGCTAGGGTCCCAAACTGGTAACTCTGCTGGTAACTCCTGTCCTTTGAAATCTAGGTAGAGGCAGCCATGCCCCCCATGGCTTTGCTGGGCACAGCCCAGGCCACTCCAGGGTCCACCAGAGTGGCACCTGAGGCAACTGAGGAACCACAGCACCGAAGTGTAGAAATGAAGTCCCAAGATGTGAGGTGGTGCCAGGCCACATGAACCAAAATCCCAAAGGTGCCAACAGCCACTCCTTTGAAACCACTCTGCCTCCCAGGCCTTTGAAGGTCCTTCCCCCACAGACACCCCCTCAACTGTGATGAGCACAAGAGCTCTGATGATCTCTGAATTGCCTTCAGAATCATTCTTCCATTTTCTTGGACAGCAGCTCCTAGCTTCTGTTGAGATGGTTGATCCATACCAATCTTATCAAATGGTCATTTGGCCACACCCTTAGTATTCTCTTCCAACCATGCTTTCTCATTTTTTGCAATATGAATAGGCCGAGAATTTCCAAATCTTTAAGTCCTGCTTGTCTTTTGATTAACAACTCTGTCTTTAAATCATTTCTCTCTTCTCACATTTTATTGTAAGCTGTCAAGAGGAGCCATGCTGCTCCTTCAACACTATCAATACCGAAACTGTTAGAAATAACTCCAGCTAAATATCCAGTTTTGTCATTTCCAAGTTCTACCCTCCAGAAAGCACTAGAACATGAACACAATTCAGCCAAGTTCTTTGTCACTTTAGAACAGGGATGGCCTCTTCTCTCTTGTCCAATAACATGTTCCTCATTTCCATCAGAGACCACATCACAATGGCCTTTACATGCATATTTCTATCAACATTTTGTTCAGGATGACTTAGGTATTCTCTAAGAAGATTTAGGCTTTCACTACATCTCTTTTTTCTTTCTGAGTTCTCATCAGAATCGGCCTTCACGATCCATTCACAGTAATGTAGGCTTTTTCTAGCATGCACTTTAAAACTTCTCCAGCCTCTACCCAAAACCATTTTCACATTTTTAGGTATCTAGTACAGCAGCACCTACCACTCACTATGAATTTTCTGTCCTTGTCTGTTCAGGCTGCCATAACAAAAATACTATAGACTGGGTGGCTTATAAACAACAGAAGTGTACTTCTTACATTTCTGGAGACTGGAAGTCCAAGATCAAGGTGCTTGCAGATACAGTGTCTGATGAGGGCCATTTTCCTGGTTCTTAGATGGCTGTCTTCTCACTGTGTCCTCACATGACAGAAGCGGTCTCTCCTTTCCCCAACACCCCACCTCATAGTAACATCACATTGGGCATTAGGATTTAACATATGAATTTGGGGAAGACACAACGTTAATTCTATAGCACCTCTTCTCCCCCTTATGCACTCCATTCCAACCACACTAGCCTCCTCATTGTCCTTTGTACAAGCCACATATTAGGGACACTGTTTTAATTACTCTCTCCACCTAGAACACTCTTGCCCCATATCTGTTTACTAACTCCCTCATCTCCCTCAAGTCTTTGTTCAAACCAAGGACCTTACCTGGACCACTCTATTTAATACTCTAACCTGTTCTCCCCTACCCAGAATTCCAATCCTGCTTACCCTGCTCTCCTTTTTCTCTTTCCATAGCACTTAAAGCCTCCTAAACATTTATTAATTTGTTAGTTTCATTGGGTATTGTCTATTTCACCAACTAAAGTACAAGTTCCATGAAGGCATAAATCTCTGTCAGTTTTGATCACTAATGTTTCCCAATGTCAGGATAAATTGTCAAAGTATTGGAAAAGAGAAAAGATTTAACTTTCACTGGAATGCTGGACATGGTCTAGTAAATACTCTGGGGATTTTCAGATTCCATAGAGATGTGAACCTTTGGTTGTCTTTGATTGATTCTGTAGGGATAGAAGTTAACTTATTAAAAAACTAATAGTGGGGGCTTCCCTGGTGGCGCAGTGGTTGAGAGTCCGCCTGCCGATGCAGGGGAAACGGGTTCGTGCCCCGGTCTGGGAAGATCCCACATGCCGCGGAGCGGTTGGGCCCGTGAGCCATGGCCACTGAGTCTGCGCGTCCGGAGCCTGTGCTCCGCAACGGGAGAGGCCACAACAGTGAGAGGCCCACATACCGCAAAAAAAAAAAAAAAAAAAAACTAATAGTGGGACTTCCCTGGTGGTCCAGTGGTAAAGAATCCACCTTACAATGCAGGAGACACAGGTTAGATCCCTGGTCAGGGAACTAAGATCCCACATGCCGTGGGGCAACTAAGCCCACACACCACAACTACTGAGCTCACACACCTCAACTAGAGAGCCTGCATGCCACAAACTACAGAGCCCACACGCTCTGGAACCCACGAACCACAACTACAGACCCCACACGTCCTGGAGCCTGCGTGCCACAATTAGAGAAAACTTGCACACCACAACTAGGGAGAGAAGACCTTCACACCACAACTAGAGAGAGAAAACCTGCACACCACAACTAGAGAGAAGACTGCGTGCCACAACAAAGAGCCATGCCCCGCAACGAAAGATTGCACATGCCTCAACGAAGATCCCGCATATCGAAACTAAGACCTGACACAGCCAAAAATAAATAAATTAAATAAATAAATAAATAAAATAAATCTTAAAAAAAAAAAAACTAATAGTAACTCAAGTGTCTTCTTCTACAAAAATGCAAATGATTGCTTTTCACAGCAATGCAAATGTATTTTGTACTTCTTATTGGTTTCAACGTTAATGAGTTAAATAAAATATTTGAACATGTTTATATTTTATTTCTATTAAATATCATATTTTCACCTTTTTGGAAATTATCCTTTAGTACTTTTGCACATCACCCACTGAGATGCCCAGCTGGACTAACCTGATGGAGCCAGGGAAACTGTGCTGCCAGAGAAGTGAACTTCATGGCCTGTTTAAACCCAGGCACATCTTTTCTTGGCTTCTATAATGAACCCTCAGGGACAATAGAAACTTAACTTCGCTGATGGTTTCTCTAAGATTTTTGTTTCCTCTCTACTGAATTGTCTTTTGTTTTTGTTTCTGGTTTGTACACAGTCAAGTTATTTCTCATTGACAGCAGTCATGACTGGGAATTTGGTTTATAGTCTAACTACTTGGTGAATTCTCTCCGTGGATGATGGTGGTATGTTTTCTGTTAAGTGAGAGGTAAGAGAAAATCTGATTTGGTAGTCTTTTTTGTTTACTTGTCTCTGTCTATTTGTGAATACAAACCAATTCAGAATTCATACCCACTGAGAAGAAGAAAGCTCTTTGAGATCTGGACCAGAGAGTTTTTGTTTTTCTCTGTTTATTTGTGAACATTGGCTGAAGTTGTACAAGTTAGGTTATGAGCTACCCATATCTGGGTATATCTATATGTCTATAATTGAGAAAAGTCTTGACCTCTTATTATTTGGGTACAAGATGTTTTCCTACCTCCATATATATTAATAATTTAGATCCTAGGATTTCCCTCCTGGTGCAATGATTAATAATCCGCCTGTCATTGCAGGGGACATGGGTTCGAGCCCTGGTCCAGGAAGATCCCACATGCCGCGGAGCAACTAAGCCCGTGAGCCGCTACTACCGAGCCCGCGTGCCACAACTACTGAAGCCCATGCGCCTAGAGCCCATGCTCTGCAACAAGAGAAGCCACTGCAATGAGGAGCCCTGAGAAGCCCATGCACCGCAACGAAGAGTAGCCCCCACTCACCGCAACTAGAGAAAGCCTGCGCGTAGCAATGAAGACCCAAACCAGACAAATAAATAAATAAATAAACTTATGAAAAAGATAATAATTTAGATCCTAATGTCTCTTAATTTAAAGGATTTTCATTCTAATTAGTTTATACAGATAGCTGTCAAGATCATCTAAACAACCATCATTTCTAATAGTCCCATTATTCACAAAAGGATATTGAACGTCTAGCAATTTTAATGTGCTGGACATTTAAGGACAAAAATTCCTGTTATGGACACTGCTAGCTCAGAAATAGTTTAAAAATCCAAGATCACATAACTAAGGTTTAATTATATGGGTTTAATAATATGTTTGCTTGTTTGTTTTTTTAACGACGCTATGTCTGCTCTCTAATTTATTGGAGTTAAGTATAAAACAAGTGCACATTTTATATTTCTTCTATGTTTATTTTACATCAACTGCCTATTTTTTCTTTTTACCTTTTGACCCCCTTCACGCATTTCCCTCACCCCTGACTCCCCAACCTCTGGCAACCACCAATCTGTTCTCCATATTTAGGAGCTTCTTTTGTTTGTCTGTTTTTAAGGTTCCACATGTAAGAGAAATCATACAGTACTTGTCTTTGACTTATTTCACTTAGCATAACACCTTGAGGTCCGTTAATTTGTCACAAATGGCAAATTTCATTCTTTTTTATGGCTGAATAATATTTCATTGTGTACATATACCACAATTTCTTTATCCATTCATCCATTCAGCAACACGTTATTATTTATAAGACTTAGATTTTTCCTCATGAAAAAACTATTGAATATGAACTTCCTAACATCACTCCTACATTATGTTTAAAATTATGAAAAATATATTAAACTAATTTGAAACATTCTGACAAACTTTTTATATCAAGAGGAATTATGATTTGTAATGGGTCCACTTAAAGATAATTTCTAAGATCTTTAGTTAACTTAAAACCTTGAGACAATACTTTTTTTTTTTTTTTTTTTTTTTTTTGCTGTATGCAGGCCTCTCACTGCTGTGGCCCCTCCCGCTGCGGAGCACAGGCTCCGGACGCGAACGCTCCAGACGCGCAGGCTCAGTGGCCACGGCTCACGGGCCCAGCCGCTCCACGGCATGTGGGATCTTCCCGGACCGGGGCACGAACCCGTGTCCCCTGCATCGGCAGGCGGACTCTCAACCACTGCGCCACCAGGGGAGCCCCCTTGAGACAATATTAAATTAATTTAATTAAGAGATAATTCTCAGATACCTACCTAATTTCTAAGTAAGATAGTATACTGAAACCTTGGTTACTAACCATAATTTGAAGTTTCTATACTATTAATTTTTATTTTATAAACTATAGAGTGATTGTATCTTTATGTCATACTAATGGACATGTTCATTCTGGGTACTTTAACGTGTAAAGGTATTGTGTGTGGCTAAGAAAGTTGTGTGATGTATATTGCTAGTCATAGTCTGCTGAAATGCTTGTATTAACAGTTTTCGGTTACCTACCTCTCAGCTTTCTCTGCAATGGGAATTACTTATTTTGATTAAAGCTTATAATGTCACAGGTGGTTGAGACTATACTATACAAGAGTGATAGAGAACTACAGCTGAGCAAGTGTTTCTATTGTTCAAGAGAAGAAAAAGAGCTGTTTTGTCCTAAAATAGAATGTCAGTTTGTCCCAGACTATGAAAAAACATAGTAAAAGACAAAAGTTGAAGCAAGTGAATTTTATTTGCTTGGTTTATATCACCTGAGTTTGGATGGAAAAAAATATAAAATGTACTAAACTTTTAGCAAATTTTGCTCCGTTTTGATGGGCTTGTTTCCTGGCACTTTCATCTACAATATGAAAGATGATTCTTTAGCTTTCATAAATCTGTCTAAATGGCAGAAATTCTGTTTCTTACCAGAATAATTTTCTGTTTTTTATGTTGGCATGTACACTTGGTTAATTTTTTTTTTTTTTTTTTGCGGTACGCGGGCTTCTCACTGCTGTGGCCTCTCCCGTTGCGGAGCACAGGCTCCGGATGCGCAGGCTCAGCGGCCATGGCACACGGACCCAGCCGCTCCGCGGCATGTGGGATCTTCCCAGACCGGAGAACGAACCCGTGTCCCCTGCATCAGCAGGCGGACTCTCAACCACTGCGCCACCAGGGAAGCCCCCTACACTTGGTTAATTTTAAAAACAAAAACAAAACACTGGGAACAAAAGTTTTCTCACTTGTGAAAGAGCTAAGTTTCCTTAAACTCCAGTTATTTTCTTTTATGTTTATTTTAATATACTTTATTTTCACTTTGATTAAATGGAAAATCAAGTGTTGTTTCTCAGGAACCCGTAATCCTATGTTTAAATATTGACAAAATCTCCTCTGACAACTCTTCATTGTGTCTTCCCATGATCATATGATCACAAATACCATATGATTATTTTACATTTAGAAAAAATAAATTAAATAAAACTTTCAGGATATCTTTTTTTTTTTATCCCAGACTTTATTACAAGGTTATGGACTCGGGCTTACATATTAAAATCTGACTGAGCTGTGAGGCCCTCTTGTTAGTATTATAAGGCAGGTACTATGTGTTTGTTTATTTCTGGTCAGGAAGGGAATTAACTGGGCTCTCATCCCGGCTCTGTCTCCAACCAGTACTTTTCTTGCTTATTAACTGAGAAGGGGAGGGTGCTGAACAAGATGTTTGCTGTGGTTCTTTTCAGCACTAACCATCTATAATGCAGTGATTTTTTTTACGTATTCAACAAGTTTTTGTTACTCAACTTTCATCAGCATTTCACCCAACAACTGATTTGTCTGCTTACCATCTAATCCAACAAGTCGCTGTGTCTACAACAGACCCCCTTCCTCACAGCCACTACAGGGCAAAGGAAAAGCTCCCATCTGGACGGCCTTAACTTGGGGTCAGTTAAGTCCTATTTCAGTCACCTGGGGCCACAGCGGCAGGAGGAAACATGTGGCTGAAGCTGAGGAAGGGGCTCTCTCTGTACAGCTCTGGAGAATTGCTCTCGCTCCCCAGAGACAGCTTGCCAGTCGATGCCAAATGGCCCTAGTGCTTTTGGGAAGCTTTAGAGGTAAATACAGTTCAAGTAGGGAAATAATTTACCATAACTAATAACAATAAGCTGACAATAGTACTTGAGCATTAACCTGAGCCTATTATCTATTAGGCATTACGCAAAGTGCTTTACATGTACTATCATATGTAATTCTCCCAATAACCCTTGGAAATAGAAAAGACTACCACTCCTGCTTTACTGAGTAAGGAACTGAGACTTAGAGGGAGGTAAAGTCCATAACGGCAGTGTGATGCCCAACAAGTCACTTCAGAACTTCTGGCTGAAGTGTCTTCTTCATGCCTAAAAGCAGGAAGTTGGCCTGGGGCAGTATTTTACAAGGTGTGGTGTACAGATTACTCTCTCCAATTACCTGGGTGCTTATTAAAAGGCAGACTCCTGGCTCCACCCCAGATCTACAAAATCAGGATCCATAGGGGTAAGGCCCAGGAATCTATGTGCTTAACAAAACCCCAGGTGCTTCTTAAACACCAAGTATATGACTGCTAAATCTCATAGAGCTCTAATATGATGACCTGTGGTTTCCTTTTGGGAGATATGCTTTAAGAAAGCAGGCTTTTCTCTTTAATTGTACCCCAAGATAACCCCAAATGTTTGACTTCATATATGATCTAACGTCTATAAAGTCCTCCCAGGAAAACTGGCCTCAGAGGGGGAAAGGAAGGTCACTTCCTGGCAAGCTAGGAACCTTAGCAAATTTTGGAGACCTAAAGAAGAAATTCACTCAAATTTATAGGTACTGAAAGGGAGCAGAATCTGTCACCCCAAAATATGCCTCTTTGGCATAAGGATTATTGATTATTTTAGGTTATTTTTAAGAAACAGCAGACACAGGAGAAGCTCTGAAAACCAAGTAGAAGTTAACCTTTTGTGAGAGAAATTTACATTTATAATGGAAATCTCCATTTGTAAGGGTGTCTCCTATCAATGGAAAAGGCAGCAATTTAAATCTGCATAACAACCCCATACGCTTGTTTACTTTGCCTGACAACCTCCTATACCTGGCTCCCCTTTCCTTCTGCCCTCAACATCTTCTTTTGTCTTTAGCTGAAATGGTATTTAAGGTGATAGCTTGGGCCATTTTGGGGAGTTATTCAGTTTTCCTGGGACTGTCCCACCTACACAGGATGTACATGTTATTAAACTTCTGTTTTTCTCCAATTAATCTGCCTTTTATTGCAGGAAGTTCTCACCAAGAACCTCAGAAGGGTTTTTGTTTGTTTCCCTCCCTTACAGTCCTGTAGGTGAAATCTGATAGAGAGTTTCTTGGACTTTGTTTCCTCACTCTGGGTTAGAATAAAAAATAACAGATCCTTTCAAAAGTCCAATCTAAGATCCATTACAAAAAACTTCAAAATCAAAGTGACTTCTGTGGCCTCTGTAGTTCCATAATATTTTCAGGATCTAAATGTACAAAGCAAACTCAACAAGGCCCATATGGATAAGTAATAGTCTTCTAGCACCCTATGTCAATAATCAGGCAAAACCTAATGAGAACACATTTTATGTGGTCAAAATAATTTATGATCACAAGTGGGGAAGGGTGAGACTATCAGACAAATTGCCCAGACTTGGAAAAACAGTAAAAGAGATTACTGGGTGTCCTTCCAGTGGAATGTTGGTCATTTGTCTAGTAGATTCTCCAGGGGGAGAATCTGTCTGATCCCATGGGGATGTGAACCTTTGATTGTCTTTGATTGACTAGACTATTTTTAAAACTTTTCAGAGATAGAAGTTAGCTTGTAGAAAACTGAAAAGTAATATAAATGTTTCCAGCCTGTAGTAATTCAAATTATTCTTTTTCCTAGACATGCAAATAAATTTTGACTAATAGAATATAAATTTCTGCAAATCAAATTCTCTTTGAATCAGTTTTAACATGTCACTGATTCCCTCTGTGAAAGGAAAACCAAAATGGAGTCAGTATTGCTAGGAGAGCCCTCTAAAACAGAGCAGGAGGCCATTGAGGAAATGGGACTATGTACATCTCAGCAGAATTTGAACTTTTGACCACTTATTGTCTTAACAGAGGCATCCAGAACCTCTGCACAATGTTCCAGAAACTCAAGATACTCATCAGACCCTTGCCCTAAATCACTCATGACAGCCTATCTCTCAAGGACAAATATTTCTTTTTTGCAGCAGAGCCAGTCAAAATTCTTACTAGACAACATTAACAACCTTGTAGCTTTTGCCTTTATAAGCCCCTGACTCTTTCTCTTCCCCAGAACACTCTTTTAATTTTACCTGAATCTGTCTCCCAAACTGCAATTCCTAAGACCCCAAATAAAACTCTTTGTTCTTTGCAGCCTCTATACTGATTATTATTTGTTGCCTCATTAAAGAGTTAATTTAAATCTTTGGCAGGTGTTCATTTTATATTTCTATGAGCATCATAATTTTAGGTTTTTGAAAATTATACTTTATCACCATGAATCTAGAAGTTATGTAAATTAAAGGACAGTAAGAGAGAAATACATCTTCACAGAATTGAATCATGGCTAGCAATCATAATAATAGCTACTATTTATTAAAAGCCTAATGCGTACCAAACACTATATTGATGCCAATGCTTTAATTATCATTCCAACGACCCTGCATTATTACTCTCCCCACATTTTAGATGAGGAAACATGTTCAAAACCATCAAGTGAGTTGCCTGAGATCACAGAACTGGTCATTAAAATCCAGGTTTCAAACCCAGGTCTGGATGATTTCTGTTTCCAATAGCAGTGCTACCAGCCAATCTGTTAATCTCTCTGGATGTGAGCCTTTCACCTTTTATCAAATGGCAGCCCTTTAAGGTCCTGCATGTTTTTAATCAGTAAATTTCCCAGCTACAAGCCTTAATTCCTCTCAAGTGATTTCCTTCTCTGCATACATATTCAATATATCAAAAGGTGAACTTTTAATTTGAGGAGTCCAGATAAAAATAATACAGCACAGCACTAATTAAAGTAATTGAAGAAAATCAGCAAAAGTAATTAATAAAGCATCCAGTTAAAACACTTAGGCACCCCAGTGTGAATGGGGCACATTTCAAACAGGAAATAAATGAGAGGGGAGCCACAATAAAAGAAATTGATGAGCCTTTTGAACATTCTAAGTGATAAGCTGAAGCTCAAGTAAAATGCGAATGCAAATTAAATGTAAAGAGTGTTATGAGCTAGAAATTATGTGGTCCAAAAACAAGGTAGGCAAGAATGAAAGGTTGGACGAGTCTAAATCCAGAGAAGACTAGCCTCAGTGGCGACGAGAGATGGCTTCCAGACAAGGGTCCCTAGACTGAGTCTCCACAAAGTGATGCAGAGGACAGAGGCAATCTACCCAAAAAAACTTGGATCCTCAAACCTACTATAGTATAACTGAAACCATGCACCTAAGATTGGGACTTGAACCCACGTGGCTGGGACTCGAACCCAGCCAAAACCCACAGTCTTCCAACTGAGGTCACACACCTGGTTTCAGGACTTAATGAAGCTCAGGTTCTTGATCTCTCATCGCAGAGAGAAGTCAGTGAGAGACAAAGTGATAGGTAAGAAGTGGATTTTTAAAAAATAAATTTATTTATTTATTTTTGGCTGTGTTGGATCTTCGTTGCTGCATGCAGGCTTTCTCTAGTTGTGGCGAGTGGGGGCTACTCTTCGTTGCAGTGTGCTGGCATTTCATTGCAGTGGCTTCTCTTGTTGCGGAGCACAGGCTCTACGCACATGGGCTTCAGTAGTTGTGGCTCGCGGGCTCATTAGCTGTGGCATATGGGCTTAGTTGCTCAGCGGCATGTGGGATCTTCCCGGCCCAGGGCTCGAACCCGTGTCCCCTGAATTGGCAGGCAGATTCTTAACCACTGTGCCACCAGGGAAGCCCAAAAAGTGGATTTATTTAGAGTGAAACACGCTCCACAGAGTGTGGGCCATCTCAGAAGGTGAGAAAGGCACCACGGTATGGGGTTGTCAGTTTTTATAGGGTTGGGTAATTTCATAGGCTAATGAGTGGGAGGAGTATTCCATCTATTTCAGGAAGGAGCAGGGATTTCCAGGAATCGGGCCACCACCCTCTTTTTTTGTTGTTGTTGTTTTTGGTACGCGGGCCTCTCACTGTTGTGGCCTCTCCCGTTGCGGAGCACAGGCTCCGGACGCGCAGGCTCAGCGGCCATGGCTCATGGGCCCAGCCGCTCCGCTGCATGTGGGATCCTCCCGGACCAGGGCACGAATCCGTGTCCCCTGCATCGGCAGGCGGACTCTCGACCACTGCGCCACCAGGGAAGCCCCACCACCCTCTTTTTGATCCTTATGGTCGGTCTTGGAACTGTCATGGTGCCTGTGGATGTGTCATTTAGCTTGCTGATGTGTTACAGTGAGCATATACTGAGGCTCAAGGTCTAGTGGAAGTCGACCTGTCCGCCATCTTGAACCCATTTGGTTCTAATCATTTTATGTCATGTCCTCGGGCTATGTCATTCTTTCAAAGGTTGTGCCCTGCCTCCTTCCCTCCTGTTTCATAACTGCCCAACTCATCACTTCACTGTGCCTGCATAAGACAGCCAGAAGGTATGACACTACAGGCGTCAGCGGCAGCTGAACATCAGAAAGGAAACACATACACAACACACACAAAGAGTCCTGGTAATCACATGTTTAAAACTTCTACCTAGATAATCCCCTGCAAACCTAAAGTATCTAAATTGGGGAAGCCAATAAAGCAATACTTTCCTTTGTTGTCTTTTCATTGGGAACTTAGATATAACCTCAATCTGGCTTAACTTTTTCTGAAGCTGATCCAATTTCAGATGATGTAAAGAAAGGGCTTCTCCATTTGCCTCATCCCTGAGACCATGTGATATAGCTTGGAACTTCAAGTGAGAGATACTGGCTTTCCCTCTGGTTTCACTTAACCAGCTCTGTGACCTTGGGCAAACTACTTATGTATTCTAAGTCTTGGTTAGGTGAAGTAAAAGAGTGAAATAATACCTATCCCATTAGGTTGTGGTGAGAACTAAATGTAATAACATGTTAAGTACCTGGCACGTGCCTGCCACAAAGTACTTGGTCAACAAATATTCTGATTTCTTTCTCTCCTTCCTTGTAAAGTGTTTGGGAAATGATTCCAGGATTCCTTACCTCATTTTAAATATTCTATTCTAAAGACAAGTTATGCCTACTGAGGTTTTTTCCCAACAGAATTAAGTTACTGGAAACAAAGTTCTGTAGAATTGAGTACACCCCCAACTTTTTCATGTCATGGCACATTTAGAAAGTAATAATATTTCTACTGCACAGTGGGATACACAGACAAAACTGATCTCAGCCAAAGGCAACACGCCTATAGCTCTGTCCCTTCTACAAGCCACTTGCTACCACGAAGATGAGGTAGTCTGTATTTCAGCTCACTTGAAACCCACTTAAAGCACTTAAGTGAGTCACAGTGTAGGCAGACAGGGTAGGGAGTCCCTGGAGGAAGAGAACCAGACATGGCTTTCTTGACTTAAGAGAAGCCATTATAGGCCTAAGCCTGGCCACAATGCTTGCCCTGAAGAAGAACAGGCCCCTTCATGAATACGCATACACACTTGCCCCTTTAACCTAAGGGTGGATGTGAGTATTCATCCACCCTCAGGTTAAAACTTCCCCGATTTTGTTATTCAAAGAGACACTGCTTTAGGAAATATCCCTGGGCTTCTCCTTACTTGCTGCAAGTAATAAATCCTTCCTTCTCCTGCTCTTTGGCTTGGTTGTGTCTTGTGGCTCAACACCCACCAAGAGGCAAACCCAGTTTTTGGGTAACGACAGCTCACTTATTAGGACTCTCGAAGTGTGGTACCCAGACCAGCAGCAGGAACCACCTGGGAATCCGTTAGAAATGCAGTCTCTTCCCCAGCCCACCCTCAACGAATCAGAAATTCTGGGATTGGAGTTCAGAGACCTGTTTTAACAAACCCTACCTGTGATTCTGATGCACACTTTGAAAGTTTGAGAACTACTGCTTTATATGGATCTCTGAAGTTCTTAAATAACAAAGAACCTTTTCCATTTTATTGCACATACTTGTTTTTTTAATGTTACCATTTTAGTGATACATGTGACCCTGAGGAAGGATCTACTCTCTGATGACCTTGAAGGAGAGCAGAATTTGTCACCACAAAATGTGCATAAGGGGCTTCCCTGATGGCACAGTGGTTGAACGTCCGCCTGCCGATGCAGGGGACACAGGTTCGTGCCCGGTCCGGGAAGATCCCACATGCCGCGGAGCGGCTGGGCCTGTGAGTCATGGCCGCTGAGCCTGCGCGTCCGGAGCCTGTGCTCCTCGATGGGAGAGGCCCCAACAGTGAGAGGCCCGCATACCGCAAAAAAAAAAAAAAGAAAAAATGTGCATAAGGATTATTTTAGGCTGATTATTTAAAAAAAAAAAAAAACAGCAGTAAAGAGATAAGCTCTGAAAACCAAGTAAAAGTTACCCTTTGGTAAGAGAAATTTACATTTATAAGGGGAATCTCCGTTTGTAAGGGTGTTTCCTTCTCAGTACCAGGAAGAGGAGGATAACTAAATCTACAGATACTCTTATCACTGAAGAAGGCAACTTAAATCTGCATAGTAAGCATACCCTTGTTTACTGTGCTTTTTCTGAAAACCTGGCTCTCCCTCACCCAACATCTTTTGCTTTCAGCTGCAAATGGCATTTAAGGTGATGGCTTGGGCCATTTTGGGGGGGTTCCTCAGTTTTCCTGGGTATCTCCTTTGTATACAAGAGGAATACATGTTATTAAATTTATGTGCTTTTCTCCTTTTATTACACAGGGCAGAGGAAGGTCTCAGCCAAGGATCTAGAAGGGTAGCGGGAAAATTCTTTTTTCTCCCCCACCACGTCTCCCCACATATGCATGGTACATTTCAAGACTACATGGTAGGATTCTGTCACCCCTACAGCCAAGCAGCAAAGTGTCACCTCAGGGTCTGGAGGGCCAGTATTTTCCAGGGAGAGGGATAAACGAAATAAAAGAGAGTCAGAGTGGAAAATATTTAATTCTTGGAAAACCTTTCCAGAGGGCCTTAGGTCCTATGCTGCCCCCTAGAACCTATTTCCTTGAGCAACTATGTAACCTGATGTTTTGTTAAAGACATTCTTGCCTAAAAGATGAATGAAATTTTTTACTTGGGTTTTAGGAGGGGAGGCCTTGACCTTTCCTACTCCATTTCATTATGAAAATTAAAGTTAAATAGCCTAATAGAGAAGAGGGAGATTTATTTCATATTTAATAATTAAAGTCATCAAGGTGATCAGTTGAAATTGTGTAGTGCATTAGGTAGCAAATGTGAAAAAGAATTGTTCTTCAGATGAAAGTGTCATTTTTATTATAAAGTAAACATTTTGAAAAAGGACTTTTACAATTCAAATAGCTTCTCTCTTATCCCCTTATGGCCACAAAAATGAGAGACTTGTCCTTTTGTTGTGAATAATTTCCAAATGAAAGAGTCACAGTAGGGGTGAGAATAGCAGAGCTCCAAAAGAGAAGATTGCTTCATCTTTTGACATTTTGGTTTCTTGTGTATTTGTTAAAAATTATACCGTTGTAGTGGAATAGGTTTTAACAAATGTCAACCTCAAGCATTTCCACATTTTTAAAAAACCAATTTCACACGTCAGCTGATTCTCTACACCTCCGGTCCTGGTACAGCCTGGGTGCACTCAGGAACCTCCACTGAACTTTCATCAAAGAGGATTTTATGCCTCCCATTGCTCCAGTTAAAGATTTTTCTTCTATGTTACACTACTTTATATCTCGTGCATTCTTTTCCTCTCACAAATGAATGTTACTCGTTTCTAATTTTGCTATTTTATACTTAATTAGAACTTTACAGTATTCATTTCTGGAAAAAATCTTCTAAATTTCATAATGTTCTCTACCAATAGTCTTTAAATTAGCCACAGCCAATAAATAATTTACTCCCCTAAATTTTTTGCAGGGTGTAGTAATCTGAGAAGGGTTTTTATTTGTTTGTTTTTAATTTAAATGTGAAATTGAAAGTGTTGGGGAGGAAGAAATTTTCCTCTACCCTTTCTAGGTTCTTCTGGCTGGTCTAAATTAAATTGACATGAGACAGATTAACAGGAGAAAATCAAACGAGAGTTTAATAACATGTATACATGGGAGAGACCTAGGAAAAACTCAGCTCACCAAAACAGCTGAAACCTCCTTAAATACCATCTTTAGCCAAAGACAAAAGAGGATGTTGGAGGTAGTGGTTTGGGACTTGGAAGGGGAGGAAGGCCACTGACATGGAGAGGGAGAAGCAGATGTTCAGTAAACGGATGTTTGCTGGGCCATACAGACACAATGGGACACAGAGAGGAGGTGTTTTTGTTTTTAATTTATTTTATTAATTTATTTATTTTTGGCTGCATTGGGTCTTTGTTGCCGCGCGCATGGGTTTTCTCTAGTTGCAGCAAGCGGGGGCTACTCTTTTTTTTTTTCCTTTGGTTGCATTGGGTCTTCGTTGCTGTGTGCGGGCTTTCTCTAGTTGCAGCGAGCGGGGGCTACTCTTCATTGCAGTGTGCAGGCTTCTCTTGTTGCAGAGCACAGGCTCTAGGTGCGCAGGCTTCAGTGGTTGTGGCATGTGGGCTTCAGTAGTTGTGGCTCACAGGTTCTAGAGCACAGGCTCAGTAGTTGTGACACGGGCTTAGTTGCTCCGCAGCATGTGGGATCTTCCCGGACCAGGGGATCGAGCACGTATCCCCTGCATTGGCAGGTAGATTCTTAACCACTGTGCCACCAGGGAAACCCCAGAGAGGAGTTTTAATAAACAGATTTAGCTAATTTCCTCCCTGTCTACACACCTAGTTCATACTACAGTTATCTGTGGTGATGGCTCCCTTCCCGGGACAGGGCCTCTATCTTCATTCTTTACGCAGTTAGGGGGAAGGCTGAAGTTTCTTCCTGAGTCTTTTGGGCCTTGATAGTTTTCAGCTTGAAACAATTCACATGCCAAAGAGACATTCTGAGGTGGCAAATTCTGGCCCCCACAAAAGTTTATGGTGTTATATCTCTGTCCTTCATACACAAAATGATGTCATTATTGCTGGATCTCAAAATATATGATTTATTTATTTATAATATTTTTCATTACTTTGTTTTGTTTCTATGCTTTCTGTTTGCTTGTGTGTTTGTTGTCTGTATGTTAATTGCCATCACTACCAAAGAAATGACTTTAAAATGCTGGATGGGAGTCTGTCACATAGTTCTTGGACTGTGCAGTTTATCAGAATACACATAAAGGATAGTAGCCTTCCTTTGGTGATTTTACTGAGAAGTCCTAATTTGCATAGCAGCAGGCAACAAAACGTAGTGGTTTTGAAATCTAAAATTCCTGGGTTCTAATTCTAGCTCTACCTCTTATGTGAGTTGAGTGACAATGAAGAAAAATACTTAATTTCCAGTGCATGGCATATAGCAAGGCTGATAGCAGCTAAAAAAATTATTTTTAGTGTGTTTGGCTGAGACATATCACCCATTGACCTGCAGAGTGATGCAGCTGATCTGCCTGGCACACAATTATCCCATTTTTTCCCTCATCACTCAGAAACTGCATTCTAGGTTAAAACTGAAAAAAAAAAATTATAAAGCTATCCTTCCCCAATTAGAAAGAATTATTGTTAAATCAAGAATATAAGGGAAGCCATGTTCCACTGCCAGAAGGATGGTAGAGTTAAAACAGGGGAGAATACTTACTTTCATCTGTATTTTTAGAATCAATTTCTTAAAGAGGTGCACAAAAGATTTTGTTTTTAAATTAACACAGCACTGTGGTCACAGATGTTTTTCAAATTATAATTTAATACAGATTTCTTGAAAGAGAAAAAATTAAAAAGAAGAAAAATTAAATAAAGAGAAAGGGAATAGGAAGGGGGAAGAGAAAGAGAAAAAAGAAAGAAGAAAGGAAGAAACAAAGCGTTTGATGTCACTGGTTAAAAGGAACTTAGATTATAGTCAGAATTTAAAGCGAACTAAATCCATGTTTCCAAAACACCTAAAATGCCAAGCCAAGAACTCACATTGGTAGTTTAACTCTGTATACTAGCATAGTAAAGGCTCTGAAAAGTTCTGCAATCAAGAATATTGTCCAGATTGTTTTGGCCTAGGATTTCCAAAACTTCTTTAATCATGGAACCCTTTTTTCCTTGGAATATCTCTAAACACTTTGCTGAACTAGCTTTATAAATAAGATAATTTGGAGACTGCTGATCTAAGCTAATCTTTGGGTATATCTGAAAACCTAGGGCCAAGCCTTTAAATATGTGAGTTCCCAGAGATCCATCATACTTGGAGCCGCATTATCCATCTTCATATGTTGTAGCCCAAACAGACTCTATGCCATTGACTAATTATGTTACATACTTGCACAGTTTTGTTTACATGGTCCTTGTTCTATTAATCAAAACCCTGGCTATCCTTAAGACTCAACTAAAATATCTTTCCTAATCCTCCTGAATAAAATTAATTTCATTCTCTAGGATCAATCCCACAATACTGTGGAGTTTGATTCTATTACAGACTTTGACTCCTGAAATTTCCTTTACAGAATTAGATCATAAACATACATACTAAATAAAATAATATAGTTCTTATACTGCCTTGTATAATTACGTACAATTTGCCTCCAAAACTAGGCTTAAAATCCTCTTGAATCCTTAAATCTTCCATTAAATTCTACAAAATGCTTTACATAGAATAGACACTCAAATGTATTTCCCATTTGAATTAAATGATGACCCAGAATCACCACAGATTATTTGAAGCTAGTTTAGGAAAGAGGAAATTGAATTTGTTTCCAATATTCCTGTCATCCTCCATCTAGACCCATACTTACTAAGATTAAACTTCTTAAGACAAGAAGACAAAACAACATAGTTTACCTTCTGACATTAAATTTTCATGGAGAAAAATCCATCTGTAGTTTAAGGATTCCTGTGAACTAGGTCATATGCACTGTATTAGCACATAATTTAGGCATTTCAATACAGCCAGCAAAGATTGTAGTGCAGCTAACAAATGCATTCAAATAAATGTAAAAAGTCAGTGTGCATAATTCAAATCCAAAATACATTAAGAGTGGGTTTTATTGGCCTGTATCATCAGGAGAATTTCCTTTCCACTTAGTCTACTTGCACTGACACATCTTTAGGGAAATAAATCTATAGATAATGCTTTACTTTACATGGAGCCATGGAGGGAATTCTAAATTTCTCATAAATTTCCTTCACTGTTTTAAATTCTATTTCATAAAAAATATTTCCCTATAAACTAGAGTTAGAAGTTTGGTGACATGGGATCTAACCAAAGAGTTCTTAAACTCTATAGCCTTCCAACAGACATAAATCACGGGAACTGGAGAGCTCTCCTAACTTCTTGAAGAACTTTTTTTTTTTAATGACATTTATCATTTTCTTTCTAATTTTACAAGCATTCTTGTACAAGAATGAAAAGTGTACAGGCACACCTCACTTTATTGCATTTCACTTTATTGATCTTTGCAAATATTAATTTTACAAATTAAAGGTTTGTGGCAACCCTGAATCGAACAAGTCCATCAGTGCCATTTTTTCCAAAAGCATTTGCTTACTTCATGTCTCTGTGTCACATTTCGGTAATTCTCACAATATTTCAAACTTTTTCATTTCTATCATTACTGATCTGTGATGAATGATCTTTGATGTTACTATTACAAAAAGATAATGACTTGTTGAAGGCTCAGATGGTAGTTAGCATTTTTCAACAATAAAGTTTTGGTTTTTCTTTTTTTGGTATGCGGGCCTCTCACTGTTGTGGCCTCCCCCGCTGCGGAGCACAGGCTCCGGGTGCGCAGGCTCAACAGCCATGGCTTACAGGCCTAGCCGCTCCGTGGCACGTGGGATCTTCCCAGACCGGGGCACGAACCCGTGTCCCCTGCATTGGCAGGCGGACTCTCAACAACTGCGCCACCAGGGAAGCCCAAGCATCATACTCAATGGTGAAAAACTGAAAGCATTTCCACTAAGGTCAGGAACAAGACAAGGATATCCACTCTCGCCACTCCTATTCAACATAGTTTTGGAAGTCCTAGCCATGACAATCAGAGAAGAAAAAGAAGAAAAAAAAAGGAATATAAATTGGAAAAGAAGAAGTAAAACTGTTGTTGTTTGCAGATGACAAGATACTATACTTGAAAATTCTAAAGATGTCACCAGAAAATTACTGGAACTAATCAATGAATTTGGTAAGGTTGCAGGATAAAAAATTAATGCACAGAAATCCCTGGCATTCCTATACACCAACAACAAAAGATCAGAAAGAGAAATTAAGGAAACGCTCCCACTTCCATCACAACAAAGATAATAAAATACCTAGGAATAAACCTGCCTAAAGAGGCAAAAGACTTGTACTCAGAAAACTATAAAACAGTGATGAAAGAAATCAAAGATGACATAAACAGATGGAGAAATCTACCATGTTCTTGGATTGGTAAAATCAATATTGTGAAAATGACTATACTACCCAAAGCAATCTACAGATTCAATGCAGTCCCTATCAAACTACCAATGGCATTCTTCACAGAATTAGAACAAAAAAATTTACAATTTGTATGGAAACACAAAAGACCCCAAATAGCCAAAGCAATCTTGAGAAAGAAAAACGGAGTTGCAGGAATCGGGCTCCCTGACTTCAAACTATACCACAAAGCTACAGTAATCAAGACAGTATGGCACTGGCACAATAACAGAAATAAAGATCAATGGTACAGGATAGAATGCCCAGAGATAAACCCACACACATATGGTCACCTAAACCCACACACATATAGTCACCTAATTTACAACAAAGGAGGCAAAGATATACAGTGGAGAAAAGTCAACCTCTTCAATAAGTGGTGCTGGGAAAACTGGACGGCTACATGTAAAAGAATGAAATTAGAACACTACCTAACACCATACACAAAAATAAACTCCAAATGGAATAAAGACCTAAATGTAAGACCAGACGCTGTAAAATTCTTAGAGGAAAACATAGGAAAAACACTTTTTGACATAAACCATAGCAAGATCTTTTTTGACCCACCTCCTACAGTAATGGAAATAAAAACAAAAATAAACAAATGGGACTTAATTAAACTTCAAAGCTTTTGCACAGCGAAGGAGACCATAAACAAGACAAAAAGACAACCCTCAGAATGGGAGAAAATATTTGCAAATGAAATAACAGACAAGTGATTAATCTCCAAAATATACAAATAGCTCATGGAGCTCAATATCAAAAAAACAAACAATCCAGTTAAAAAATGGGTGGAAGACCTAAATAGACATTTCACCAAGGAAGACATACAGATGGCCAAGAGACGCATGAAAAGATGCTCAACATCACTAATTATTAGAGAAATGCAAATCAAAACCACAATAAGGTATCACCTCACACCAGTCAGAATGGCCATTATCAAAAAATCTGGAAACAATAAATGCTGGAAAGGGTGTGGTGAAAAGAGAACCCTTCTGCACTGTTGGTGGGAATGTAAGTTGATACAGCCACTATGGAGAACAGTATGGAGGTTCCTTAAAAAACTAAAAATAGAACTCCCATATGACCCAGCAATCCCCCTACTGGGCATATACCCTGAGAAAACCATAATTCAAAAAGAGCCATGTACCACAGTGTTCATTGCAGCACTATTTACAATAGGCAGGACATGGAAGCAACCTAAGTGTCCAACAACAGATGAATGGATAAAGAAGATGTGGCACATATATACAATGGAATATTACTCAGCCATAAAGAAAACGAAATTGAGTTATTTGTAGTGAGGTGGATGGACCTAGAGTCTGTCATACAGAGTGAAGTAAGTCAGAAAGAGAAAAACAAATACCGTATGGTAACACACATATATGGAATCTAGTTCCAGGGCAGGAATAAAGATGTAGACATACGGAATGGACTTGAACACATGGGGAGGGGGAAGGGTAAGCTGGGACGAAGTGAGAGAGTAGCATTGACGTATATACACTACCAAATGTAAAACAGTTAGCTAGTGAGAAACAGCTGCATAGCAGAGAGAGATCAGCTCAGTGCTTCAGGATGACCTAGAGGGGTTGGATAGGGAGGGTGGTAGGGAGGCTCAAGAGGGAGGTGATATGAGGACATATGTATGCATATGGCTGGTTCACTTTGATGTACAACAGAAACTAACACAATATTGTGAAGCAATTATACTCCAATAAAGATCTATTAGAAAAAATAGAAAGCAAGCCAAAAACAAACTAATTATCACTGTAATATCCCCAAAAGAATCAAAATTGGTGATAACACATACCTCTGGAAGAGGAGTTGAATGGGAGCCTAGAGTAAAGAGTATTGATTGAAAATCTTTTTTTTTTTTTTTTTTTTGTGGTACGCAGGCCTCTCACTGCTGTGGCCTCTCCCGTTGCAGAGCACAGGCTCCGGACGCACAGGCTCAGCGGCCATGGCTCATGGGCCTAGCCACTCCGTGGCATGTGGGATCTTCCCAGACCGGGGCATGAACCCGTGTCCCCTGCATCAGCAGGCAGACTCTCAACCACTGCGCCACCAGGGAAGCCCGAAAATCTATTTAAGAAACAGGGGAGGTGACATCAAGATGGCAACATAGGTCATTTCCAACTTCAGTCCCCCTCACAAGAAGACTAACTACTGACTATGCATGGACTAGACACCCTCAGGAGAATCCCAGAACCTGGGGGTGAGGCTGAAGAACCTCCCTGAGTGACAGAGGTCAACAAGGACCACATCAGCAGGGTAAAAGGTGCAGTTTAACCTCGACCGCATTGCCCCTCCCCCAGGCCGGCACAGCATCACACCAAGAGGCCCCCCTGGGCCTATGGTTTCTCCAGTGGCAAAAGAGAGTGCAAGGTGGATATCTTACTGCCCCAGCATTTTGGAACACTTCTCAGGAGGCCCACTTGGGTCTCGCCTCACAAGGATCACTGCAACCATCTGCGGGGTTAGACCAGTGGGGATCCGATGGAGACGGAGAAGGGCAGTGGGGCTCACAGCAACCAGCACTCAGACCCTGGAGGATCACATTCCTCTGGCAGCTGCCCCTGAGCAGAGACCCTAGCCAGCAACTCCATCCATCAGCAGAGCCAAACTAGGGGCCCTGTCTGGCCAGGGAAGTTGATTGGCAATTCTGTTTGACCTGGATCCCCAGCCAGTGGGCTGCACCTGTCCTGAAGCCTATTCTTTTTTTTTTTTTTTTTTTTTGCGGTACTCAGGCCTCTCACTGCTGTGGCCTCTCCCGTTGCGGAGCACAGGCTCCACACGCACAGGCTCAGCGGCCATGGCTCACGGGCCCAGCCACTCCGTGGCATGTGGGACCTTCCCAGGCAGGGGCACGAACCCGTATCCCCTGCATTGGCAGGCGGACTCTCAACCACTGCGCCACCAGGGGAGCCCCCCTGAAGACTATTCTATGGCCCTGCTCAGGTAGGGAAGCAAATTCCCAGCCCCTCCCCAATTGCTGAGTATAGCCCCCAGTCCCACCTGAGCATGAAGCCTAGCCAGAGACACTGGGCAGCCGTGAAGCCCATCCCTCAGCCCCATTCAGGCAGGGGACCAAGCCAGCAGCCTTGTCCAATTGTTGAGCATAGCCTCTGGCCCCACATAACCAGGGACCCTGAACAGTGCTCAGAGCCCAGCCTACAACCTCATCCATCAGCTGAGCCTAGCCTACAGCTCTACCTGATTGCTGACACAGCCAGCAGCTTCACCAGGAAGACAGCACAGCCAGTGACCCCACCCAGTTACAGAGCATAGTCTGTGGCCCCATCTGACCAGAGAGCCTCGACAGCAGCACAGCCCAACTGACCAAAAAGCACAGTCTCCAGCCTCACCCAATTACAGGATACAGCTGGGAAGTCCTGCCTGACCAGAGAGCCTGGCCAGTGAACTCATCCAACAGCAGAGCACAACCAGCAACCTACCTGCTTACAAAGCCCAGCCTATCTGATCCAGCAATTCCACTTCTGGATAAATATCTGAAGGAAATAAAGTCACTATCTTGAAGAGATATCTGCACTCCCATGTTCATTGCAGCATTATTTACAATAACCAAGACATGTAAACAGCCCAAGTGTCCATTGATGGATGAGTAAAGAAAATGTGGTACATATATATATGCGTATAATATATATATACAAGGGACTATTATTCAGCCATAAAAAGGAAGGAAATCCTGCCATTTATAACAATATGGGTGGTCCTTGAGAGCATTAGGCTAAGCAAAATAAGTCAAACAGAGAAAAACAGACACAGTATGATCTCACTTATATGTGGAATCTAAAAAAGCTGAACTCACAGAAACAGAGTAGGTTAGTGGTTCCCAGGGACGAGGAGGTGAGGGGGCGTCTAATGTACAGCATGTCGACTACACTCAACAACACGCTATTGTTTATTTGAAAGTAGTTAAGGAAGTAGACCTTAAAGTTCTCATCGTAAAGGAAAAAAAAGGTAACTATGTGAGGTGAAGGATATATTAAACAGCTCTCACCTCCAATCAGACAGGCAGGAAACTGCCCTTCTCCCACCTTAGCAGAAAACTGGAGGTTTAGCCTCTAAATGAGGTAAAACAAAAGATGAGGCGATTGTTGCTACGCGTTCACCAAAGCCAGTTTCCTTTTCCTTCTGGGAACACAGGTAGGCTACATTCGCTCACAAAGAGGCGCACCCATGTGACTGAATCCCAGCCATTAGAACAGGGGGCGGGATGATGTGTTTCTCTCACTAAGACCTCCCACACATTTTTCCCCTTTGGGCCAACCAGATGAAACAGATCCAGCATAAATGTCGAGGCCATAAAATTGAATTAACCTGGCTTCCTAAAGGGACTGAAGACCAGAGAAAGATAAATATTGGATAATAACACTTACAGGTGGAATCTAAAAAAGCCAAACTCCTAGATCCAGTAACTAGAGTGGTGGTTAGCAGGCTGGGGGATGCGGGAAATGGGGAGAAGTTGGTCAAAGGGTAGAAACTTACAACTAAAAGGTGAATAAGTTCTGGGGACTTGTGCAGTGTGGTAGCCTGGTTTTCTCTTGAACTGTCTCTTTCTTTCTTTCTTTCTTTTTTTGTGGTACTCGGGCCTCTCACTGCTGTGGCCTCTCCCGTTGCGGAGCACAGGCTCCAGACGCGCAGGCTCAGTGGCCATGGATCACGGACCTAGCCGCTCCACGGCATGTGGGATCTTCCCAGACCAGGGCACGAACCCGTGTCCCCTGCATCGGCAGGCGGACTCTCAACCGCTGCACCACCAGGGAAGCCTGAACTGTCTTTCTTGAATGGCAATAATTTGCTTTAGAATTGTCTGCGTTTGAAGCAAATGCAAGAATTCTGAGAAGGCAGTGCCATTCAGGCAGTTAGTGCTCACACTTCTGCTCTCCAGGACTTCGTTCCCATCACTTTTATTGTCCTCCCCACATGGTATTGCAATTTCTCTGATTATAGGCCAGGTTTCCCCATTCAACTCCTCAAGGGTAGGGAAGAGAAGATGGCGATGTTGGAGAATGTCCCTTTGTTTCTCAACATGAGGACACAGGCTGAATGGAAGAGTTGGGAGAGAAAGCTCAGGTTTTTCTCAAGTGGCTATTGTCTGAAAACACAAAGCTGTATCCATGTGGCTGTGTTGGATGGATAAATTTTGACCTAAATAAATAAATAACCTGGCTCCCTAAATAACCATATAGAAAGCTATAGGCTGAACATCACATTAGACTTTAGGTGAGCAAAGTGTCAAGTTTTACAGTATTAAATCATTATGATCTGGGAATTTGTTATAACAGCTAATGTTCTTTATGAAGATAAAGAATAACTTACACAGAACCTATTACTCTGAAGTGGGGAGCTTTTACAACAAAAACAAAACCAAAAAACCTAAAATATGTGGGGTTGACATGGGGTTCAAGTAAACAATCATGAGAGTCTAGAAGGCTAGAGACCCCTGTAATGCCAGACAAAACATTTGATAAAACCACTGTCTCACAACTTGAAAGACAGGCCACTGCATACGAGTCTGTAGCTCTAGGGAAGCTGGTTGGAAAGTGTTATATACTGGCTACTATTGCCTGCCTTCCGCGAAGTATTACACGGAAGAGATTAGCTCAGGCAAAAATTTGTCTGGTTTTCAAGCAATAACAGAAGGGAATGAACAGAGTCAAAATGCTTTACAGGGTTAGAAAATCTGTTTCTTCTTTCCCCAAATATGAAGAGAGGAGATTTTAAAACACCTTAAGCAGCAAAGTCCAATACGACATTGCAGCTAGGCAAAGTGACTCAGCCTTGCAGGAGACATCAAAATAAGGGTGCCGGGGGCTTCCCTGGTGGTGCAGTGGTTGAGAGTGTGCCTGCCTGCCTGATGCAGGGGACACGGGTTCGTACCCTGGTCCGGGAAGATCCCGCATGCCGCAGAGCGGCTGGGCCCATGAGCCATGGCCGCTGAGCCTGCGCGTCCGGAGCCTGTGCTCCGCAACGGGAGAGGCCACAGCAGTGAGAGGCCCACGTACCGCAAAAAATAAAATAAAATAAAATAAAAATAAGGGTGCCACCTTCCCCACTGAGCCCTAACTCAAAGCATCCACCCCTAAGTTGAGAGATATGAGAGTGAACAGGCATACAGGGAAAGCTTAAGTATTATGTGTAGGGGAAATCTATGTGCATGGTAACCAAGACATGGAGCTTACTGAAAGTATATAAATAGATTGAAAACTATGAAAATTTTGGCGGAATTGACAAAGAAATCATGAGGCTGGTTTAAAGAAGCCTGGTTTGGAAAAGTCTTAACACAGCCCTCAGGAAGGAAGGGACAATGGAAGCTACACACACTCCCAGAAAAGGCATACTCACCAAAGTCTGTGTCTGATGTGAGCATAACGGGTAATGGATGAGAAAGAACCTCCCAGAAGGAGAGCCCAGGGCCGTGAGGAACACTGATCAAGGAAATTCCTCTCTGAAAGCAGAATCAGGGCCAAGCAAGGAATTTCTTCCACCTCCAGGTTAGAAAGCCTTTAGAATGCTTGCTTAACAGAATTTCAAAATCTGTGGACCAGAGATTGCTGTAAGTCTTCCATCCTTTTCTTTTCCCAGTAGAGTTTTCTTTGTGTTTATCCTGTCCCTGCTCCACCATCACTAAGTGGGTAGGGAGAGCAGATAACTTTTCCTCCTTGTTCACATGTCAATAGTTCACAAGTCCTCATAAAAAGACTGGAAATATCAAACTTGGAACTGGATACAGTGACCAGATGGGTTGTCTGCCTTGGGTGATATATTCTATATGTAGCAGGAATATGAGACAGATCCTAAGTGCCAGCAGAGCAAACAATCACAAAAGTCTCTTGAATGTTCACAAAACCTTCCTGGGCACAAGCTAGACTACTTTTTTCTCAACTTGCCTTCCATATATGTGTGACAGTCTGTAACTGAGTTTGGCCAATAGGCTATGAATGTAATGATGCATCCCCATTCTAGGCCTGGCCCATTAAAACCTCCCAAGGTGACCCTCCCGTCTTTTGGCCAGGTTCAGAGATGCCAAAGGAGGATTCCAAGCCCCTCGGGAATGGCAGAGCCACAAGAACAAACAAACAACAAAAAGTCTGGGTCCTCATAGGACCATGAAAGCAGAACAAAGAAAACAGCAAGGAGGGGACCATCAGCAAAGAGTGGAGAAAATTTTCCAGAACCAAACTCATTCTTAGTTTCTTCCTTCTGTTCTACAACTTCTACATTTCATTCAATAAATATGCACTTTTGTCATTGGAAGCCACAGTAAATATAATGTTTCGAAATAGCATTATCATAGTTCCAGTTTTTATCTTCACCCATATTGATGTGTGTATATGAGAGTGGGAAGGAAGGGATAATATTTTTTAAGATATTTATTTGAATAGTGAAATGAACAAGCTCATTAGCAGCATTAAAAATGAACCAAGAAAATGGTAGAGCTACTCTATGTGTGGTACTACAAATGAACTTTTTCAATGTAATTTTAAAGGAAAGGATCCTTCCATCTTGGCAGCCTCTAAAATTTCAGAAACCATCCAATGAACTACTTTCTACTTGCTTATGTCCAGTAACCATGTATATAAAAGATAGATGCTAATATACCTACAAAAGTAAGATTTTCTCTAGGGAAAGCTCAGAAAGCATAACTCTATTGAAAATATATTAGCCCATAAAATCAATTACTACTATTCATATTTGGGAGCTTACTGAGAAATAAGTCTCTATAAGGTTATATCATAAGTAAAGATAATAGAAAGAGGGGAATAATCTTAAAGAGGTCACACATAAAAGGAGCCATAGTTCTCTCATAATGGGGAAAATATCACATTACATGTAGCCTTTCTAGGAAGAGATGTATTGAATGCACCATGAACTTGAGGATACTATGCCAAGGAGAACTAAGACTCCATGTAAGTTGTCCTTTTGATTTAAAGTTATAATACCTTGCCCTCTCTCAATTCCATATGACATTGTATTCCAGCAACTCAAGGCTCTAAAGCAAGCCCCTATATACAGACAAGGACTGTCTCAGTCTCGTGCTTGCGAACACCCTGATTAACCTAAAGCAATGTGAACAGTGGTAAAACAACACCAGAACCAAAGTCAGGAGTCCTGGATTCTCGTCCTGGAGCTATCTCTAGTTGACCTTGAATAAGTCCCACAACTCATTTTTCTTTCATAACATGGTTACATTAGATGCTCTCTAAGTCTCCTGCCAGAAATTCTATGGCTTTCTGGCTGGTGGTAATCAGGACTGAGGAACTAACAGATTTTTCAGTCTCTGGATGCAACTAAGGGCCTCCCCTCCTTTGCCACTCAGTCCCTCAGTAAATTTTGTCTTCCTTCCTTTTCGTTGCCCTTTCTCTTCTCCTTCTGCCAATTCCCCACCTTCACTCAACACTACCATCCATTATTCTCCAGCAATAAGAGTAATGTTCACTGTGCCATACACTTGACATTCATTATCTCATTTAATCCTGACAACTGCCTTATGAAAGAGGTAAAATTATTTTCTCATTTTACAGATCATGAGCCGGAGACTTAGAAAGATAGTTTTTCCTTCCCTCTACCTATGACCATTATATTCTAGTGCGTGTAATAGAACACTCATTAAACACCTTGAATGAAGTCCTTGGCCACGGTGACAAGAGTAAAAGGATGAAATAATCGATCTTCTCAGAATGTCTCAGCTCACGACTGCTGTTCACGATTCTCAAGCAAATCCTTTACGTAACGCTTGAGGTTGAAGTGGGGCTGCTAAAGTTGCTTTGGGAAGGGAGTGATCGCTCAAGCTGCTCTATTACAGTAACTTTCATAGATCTCAGCTGTGCTTCATCAGGAGTTTGGGTGTGATACATCCACCTTGATCAAGGACAAGATCTCCACACTCACGAAAACTAATAATCAACAGGTCAGGAACCAAAGACAAACATTTTGGGCACAGGGGCTTTCTTCCCTTTCTAATCAATTTACTTGAACTGCTCTTATTTCTCTATGCATATACTTTAAACTCACAAAGGTGCTGTGAAAGTTAACCTATGAGAAGCATTATACATAAAGGGTAAAAAGGCTTTGTGTCCTTGAGCAGGTTATTTATATTTATCATTTCTAAGCCCCAGTTACCTCATTTGCAAATGATAAAAGTACCTATTTTCAAAGGTTTTGTAAGGATTAAATAAGATAATTTATACCACCTCACACCTGTTAGAATGGCTATTACCAAAAAAATGAGAAATAAGTGTTGGTGAGGATGTAGAGAAAAGGGAATGCTCGTGCATCGTTGGTGGAAATATAAATTGGTGCAACTACTATGGAAAAAATGTATGGAGGTTCCTCAAAAAGATTAAAAATATCACTACCATATAATCCAGCAATTCCACTTCTGGGTATTTATCTGAAGAAAAAGAAAGCACTAATTCAAAAAGATATATGCACCCCCATGTTCACTGCAGCATTATCTACAATAGCCAAGATACAGAAACAACCTGTGTCCATTGACAGAAGAATGGATGAAGAAAATCTAATACACACACACACACTCACACACACATACATATGGAATATTACTCAGCCATTAAAAAGAATGAAATCTTGCCATTTGTGACATGGATGATCTTGAGGGCATTATGCTAAGTGAAATAAGTCGGACAGACAAAGACAAACACCAAATGATCTCACTTACATGTGGAATCTAAAAAAGCCAAAAAACGAAAAACATAAAAAAATGAGCTCACAGATAGGAGAAATCAAATTGTTGGTTGCCAGAGGTGGGGAATAGGAAGTACCCAAAATCTGTGAAGGGCGTTTAAAAATACAAACTTCCAGTCATGAAATAAATAATCCATGGTAAAATAAAGTACAGCATGGTGACTAGAGTTAATAACACTGTATTATGTACTGTGGGAGAGATCTTAAAAGTTCTCATAAGAAGAAAAAAAATTTTGTTAACTATACTTGACAGTTGTTAACTAGACTTATGTGGTGATCATTTTGCAATATATACAAATATCAAATCATTATGTTGTACACCTGAAGTTGATATAATGTTATATGACAACTATACCTCAGTAAAGGGAAGATAATTTGTGTGAAATGCTTGATATTGTAAACACTCAATAAACATTAGGTACAGATGTAAATATAGATAAAAAGGATATTGTACAAAGATGCAAGGACATATATACACAAAAACAAATGCATGAATGATAGACAGATAGACAGAAAGATGAACACACACAGAAGTGAGTCTGAACGTACAGAATCTTTCCAGTGAGTCTGAGAAAGTCCTTAAAACAATGTAAACAGAAAGCAGCAGCGCCAGAGGCCCTTGAACGGTGCATTTTTACTGAACAGGGCTCTGGCGCCACCTTGTGGCCACATAGCACAGCAGCCCACCACTGAATCCAGTTTCACAGAAGCTATGAAATCTGACCTTTCCAAAGCTCCCCCTTAAATACTGAAAAGATGAATAGTTTCCTTGATTGTAAAAACTCTACCCTGTTTCAGACAGAAACAGTGCATAAAGCTTGCTCTGTCGTCCACAAACCTATCTCTGTGTTTTTTATTTTTATTTTTTTTATTTTTTTTTTGTGGTACGCGGGCCTCTCACTGTTGTGGCCTCTCCCGTTGCGGAGCACAGGCTCCGGATGCGCAGGCTCAGCAGCCATGGCTCACGGGCCCAGCCGCTCCGCGGCATATGGGATCCTCCCAGACCGGGGCACGAACCCGTATCCCCTGCATCGGCAAGCGGACTCTCAACCACTGCGCCACCAGGGAGGCCCCTGTGTTTTTTATTGATTTACCCCAACTAAGCACTCTCCCCTGTGAAGGTATGTCCTTAAGGATTCTGCAGCTGCCAATCAATCGAGAGGCGTGTCACACGACTGACCAAAACATGATCAGAAAAGAGCAGGATGGAAGTGTGTAGACAGAAATGAGGGCTTTCAGGGGAAACTAACGCAAATACAGAAGAGGATTAAGGACAGACCTATACCAAGAGCTGAGTGGGAGAATTCAATTCAATAAATTTTCTTTGAGCTCCAGCTACTCTGAGACATGCTCTCTCCTAAGGGCTAGAGGTCTGAAGAAGGCTAACTAACACCTTTAGGAGCTCGCCTAGGAGAAATCCTTCGGAAGTACTAAGGAATCACATCCAATACGCTGTGTTAGAAATCTTCTGCTTAACTCAAACAAGCAGTAGGTCAAGGGGAGGAAAACTACTAGATTTATAAAGGTAATTCCGGGACATAAATATGTTGCTAGACCAAAGGAAAATTTAATCCATATATGCTACTTCTGGTTTGGGAAAGAAAACAAAGTCTTTCCCTTTCTTTTCCCCAAAGAAAAATCTTTCACTCTTCTAAGGCCAAGTTCAAAACATTCATTCTTCCATTACATCTCCTCTCACCAGCTGAGCCCAAATCATTGCTCCAATGCTTCTGTGAACTTTAGGCACCCCAGCCTTTATTTTATTATTCAGTACTTGGTTCTGAGTGACTTTGCACTTTTTTCTCAGTGAACTGACTTATTCATATATCTTGCCTCCCTATTTCTCCCAAATAAATATTGAACTCTTTGAAGGCAGGGAACAAGTCCTCGATTTTTGCAGTTTCGAAGTCCCTACCCTCCATCCCTTCAGCTGGTCTTGACTCCATGAATTATTTTATAGATGATAGACAGATAGATAGATAGATAGATAGATTAGATAGATAGATGATGGATAGAGAGATCTTTCCCGTAAGATCATACAGAAAGTCCTGAACGAACTTTTTGGCCAACCCAAAATATATACAACTTCTATATCCATTTATCTGTTGACTGACACTTAGGTTGCTTCCATATCTTGGCTACTGTAAATAATTCTGTGAACATCAGGGTGTATGTATCTTTTCATATTAGTGTTTTTGTTTTCTTCAAATATATATCCTGGAGTGGAATTGCTGGATCATATGGTAGTTTTAATTTTTGAGGAAACTCCATACTGATTTCCATAGTGGCTACAGAAATTTACATTCCGACAGTGTACTAGGGTTCCCTTTTCTCTACATCCTTATCAACATTTATTATTTGTTGTCTTTTTGACGACAGGCATTCTGACAGGTGTGAGGTGATATCTCACTATGGTTTTGATTTGTATTTCTCTGATGATTAGTGATGTTGAGCATTTTTTTCTTGTGCCCAACAGACTCTTTTTCATTTCCTATCTTATTTGACTTTTAATAGTACTTAACATTGTTGACCACTTGCCCCAACTTAAATTCTCCCCAAGGTACTCTTCATTCAATAGGTATTTATCAGCTTTTCACTATATATTATGTTCTTACTAAGTCTGAGGAGTCAAATGGAAAGAAATGATCCCTGCCCTCCAGCAGTTTCCACTCTAGCAAAGAAGGCTGAATACACTATACGGAGAGTGCAGAGGAAGAAGTATCTGAGGCTCCTGGTTCTCCTACTGAATTTTTCCATGTTCCCCTTTGCCAACAAAGGTTTCTCCCACTATTGATCACACACCCATGTATACATCCCCAACATAGCATGTACACAGTATCCTCAGCTAATATCTCAAGATAATAAGGTGAGATTTGTCATTAGCTTTGCTGAGTGTAAATTCACATTTCAAATAGTCTTCTGGATAGTTTCCCCAAAATTACTTCATAATCAAACTGATAAAAGATTAAACTTGGAGTAAGAAAAAAATGCCAGCTGGCAAGGATATGGAGAAGAGGGAACCCTTATATATTGTTGGTGGTAATGTAAATTAATACAGCCACTGTGGAAACAGGATAAAAAAAAATTAAAAATAGAACCACCATATGATCCAGCAATTCCATTTCTGGGTATATACCTGAAGGAAATGAAATCACTATGCTGAAAAGATATCTGCACCTCCATGTTCACTGCATCATTATTTATAATAGCAAACATAGATGAATGGCGATGTGTCCATCAGTGGTTGAATGGATAAAGGAAAAAAAATTTTTTTTCCATCATATTATTTCCAGGGGTAAAATCACATTCCACAAACATATACAAGTCTGTTCCACCAATCTCTAAATTACAAGAGATACAAAGGTAAAAACGGCAAGGTCTCTGCTCTCTTAAAGCTCACAGTTTAATGAGGGTAAAAGAAACACATATAAAAATATCCAATACAGACTAATTCTGAAAAGTGCTGTAATATAATATCAAACAAGCTTGGGTATGGGCTAAGCTACTATAACAAAGGAGACCAAGATAGAGTGGTTTAAAGAAGATACTTTTTTTCACCAATATGTATCGTTTGATATGGAGATGTGGGGAAAGGAGAAATTGCCTAGTTAAATAATACTATGAAGGTGGTGAAATCTGTCCTCTTGGCTCCAATGCTTCTGTTTTTCCCTAAGGTATAACCCCTTCACAGCCTTCCAGTATCCATCTTCAACACCCTTATATTTCACTCTCTCTGTCAGAACATACTTTCAAAAAAGTACTGAAATATTCAATGATAGTAGGATGTAAATAACTGGTAAGGCTTAATGTGATGCCATTTGCAGGTACCTTTTCATAGATTACAACAGATTTAAAGACAATAGGATATATTTTGTCACAGAATTTTGAGCATCATAATTAAGCAATATTTGGGCAGAAATGGACTTGTGAGCCTTGAAATAAACCACTAATTCTTAAAATCTGCCTAGAACAGATGTTGACTGTTAACTGTGTTGGTGAATAAGCAATAAAGGGCTTGAGCTGGGGGGAAATACATGGAAGAATTTTTTAAAAACCTCCAGTCCTGGGGGTGGATTCTTTCTGCCCCCAACCACTTTCACCCACAGACATTGGGGGCTAGCTCACCACATACTCTGAGCATTAGTCTACCAGAAGATCTTGAACTAGTGAAGAGAATTTATCATATGAGACTAGTAGAATCAGAAAATTAGGCCAGTAGAGCTTTACCATGTCTGTGTTAAAACAATCATTTGGACAAAATATTTCCCCATGAACTTTAGGTAATTTTTGCCTCCTCTTAAAATAAGTCTGACCATTGTTATACAGTAAGAGGTAGACTTGGAAATACTATTGAACATTGTTTGAATTACTGTGCCCTTAGGAGTCAGTTTGATTTCCGAAGGAGAAAAACTAAATACAGTTCCTGTCATTCGTGCACAATTTACTGTCTATTGATCATTTTGATTAACTTTAACAGTATGATCATTTTTTATCTCTCTCACCACTATACTCCATTTACCTCTTAAATGGCAGTCCCATCAAATTCTAAGATTAGGTTGCTTTTTGGTCAAGTAAAAGTACTCATGGATTCTAAATTATATTTTCCCCATGATATGTTACTGTGAAATCACTAGTTTAGTATTTGACCCTAAATAAGATTGAAGAACTGTTTTGTTAATATGCTTTCTTGCTAGAGTTTAAGTTTATTACAAAATATTCTGAATGATCCAAATTGGTTAGTAACTCACAGTTGAATTCCTATTTTAAAATCCTCAAGTTCTCACAAGTCATACCGAAACTAGCAATCTGCTTTTCAACATTTGCAATAGCATAGCATTGTTTTCCACAAGCCATACTGGTTTTATAAAGTATGTGCTATAGAGGCTGACTCAGAGCATTTTCAGATGCTTTGGCTTTGTATTTCTCAAAAAAAATAAAAATCTTTTCCTTCATCTCATACCTAAATCACAGATCACATATATGCAAAAATTGCAGAAATTTGGTCTGTAATACTAACTCCTGATAACTCAATCAAAGTTCTTTAATACTATGGTTTTTTAATCCAATGTTCTGTTGCCTTTATAAACTCTACAAACTAATTAGTAAATAACCTCACATTTTCAATCATTTTCCTTTGAAACATACTATATTTATTCACCTCACTAAAAAACTGAACAAAAAAACTTCCGGAAGAAGTGCGGAAATAAAATTATTGGTCTAATTATAAAGCAGAGGTATTTGGGGTTTGATTCCAAATGTTTTAATTAAACAGGAAAAGCAGTTTTAAGTGGAGCTTGCTACAATTAGGCAACTTATATTAATATAATATTAACTTCCTTGCCCTCATCACATGCAAAATAAATTATAAAAAAGTGAATGACCTTTTTCTATCAAATCTTAAAAAATAAAATCATATTGTTTTGTTTGATGATTTAAGATCTATCATCATTTTTATTTTATTTATTTATTTATTTTTTGCAGTATGCGGGCCTCTCACTGTTGTGGCCTCTCCTGTTGCGGAGCACAGGCTCCGGACGCGCAGGCTCAGCGGCCATGGCTCACGGGCCCAGCCGCTCCGCGGCACGTGGGATCTTCCCAGACAGGGGCACGAACCTGTGTCCCCTGCATCGGTAGGCGGACTCTCAACCACTGCGCCATCAGGGAAGCCCTCATCATTTTTAAAATTCAACAGTGCATAGACACATTTAGCAATTTGTCTTAATTTTCGTAATCTGTTCTATAAACACAGAGATATTTTTTTCTAAAACTTTTTAAAATGATTTTTTGCTAGAAATAAAAAGTGTAAGATTCTATTTCTACCGCAAGGCATCAGTCCATGGTAAATTAATCTTCAAGGGGTTTTAACATTACCCTGTGGACAGTCAATGACTACAGAAAATTACATATTAAAATATGAACAGTCCTAGGGGCCCTAGCTATGAATAAAAGATAATCAAGGAAAATGCAGTTGAGAGTTTATTTTCCTTTACTTTTCCTAATCAGGTTAGTTCTGGGGATGTTATACACCAAATCCTCAGACGTTGCAATTCAGGTCTCAGACGCTCTACCCTGAGGCTGGTTCCAACTCAGAGGAGTAAACCCCCCGCTCACATTCGCTCTTTCTCCATACCCCTCATATTTTAAAAACAACCTTAAACTTTTAAATAGTGACAGTAACTCAACTTTAGGTTTGTAGTGCTTGATGGGTTAGGGTATGGGACGGTGGCTTTAATATCAGAGGTGGGGAAGGGAAGGAGTGGACGTCGGGTTTAAGGACTTATTCAGCTAGGGGACAGGGTTTGTGCGGTTTAAGATACAAGATTTCGACAATTTAGGGGGCAAAAGAGATTCAGAGATTCAGATTCGGATTTGGAAATTGTAAATTACAGCCACTTCAAAGAGCTGCTGTGAAGTTTAAAATGAGTCAGCTAAGCTCTAAAGCTCTAAAATGAGTTCGCTAAGCGCTAAAGCTCTAAAATGAGTTAGCTAAGCTCTCACAGTGTGATCTGAGAGTGCTTCAGCATCACCTGGGAACTGTTAGAAAATGCAGAACCTCAGGCCCCATCCCGGATCTACTAAACAGGAAACGTGGGCGAGGTGGAGGAGAGGAGCTTTGGAGGGAGGGGGGTGGACACGACAGATCGGTGTTTTAATAAGCCCTACAGGAAATACATGTTAGAGTTTGAGAACCACTGCTCTAAAGAATTGCACGAATGTTCATTAGTTGGGAGATTAAAGTAGGCGAGAAGAAGGACGGAAGGGAGGGAGGCAGGGAGGGAAAAGGAGGAGAGGAGAGGAGAACATCGAGATGATCGAGAGGGTGCAGAGCAGATCTCAGGCAGAGGACAGGGCTCTTTGAAAGAAAACCGGGAGCGGCCGGATGGCCACGTAGGGGAATCCTAGGTTCGGCTCTGGGACCTTCCCAGGACTGTCCAGCCAAGCAGGAGCCCTGCGGACGCCCGGCACCGGCAGGTGGCGCTGGACGGACAATTGACAAGGAGGCGGAGTCTGCCCAGGCAGAGCAGGCTAGTGCTCTGGAGGTTCGGGCGCTGAGCGGGGCTGGGCACCTCCGGGCCGGTGCTGCGGCCGCGACTTACTGTCAGATCACGCCGAGAGACGGGTGAGTTCCTTGAATCGTTCTGGCTTGCCGCTTGTTACCTGCCGCTCGGTGTCCCTGCGAGGCCGGGCACCGGCTCCCAGCATCGGGAGGAGTGTAGGGGGTTGCGAGCCCTCCCAGGACTGAAGCAGCGGCGCTTCGGGGCGAGCGCAACTCAGTTTGCCCCTTGCGCGCCGCTCTGGGACACGCTGCCTTCCAGCGAGCTCTCCGCGGAGCACACCGCTCCATTGTGGCTGGTCCAGGGGCTGGGAGCCGGGGACTCACAGGAAAGCCTTTTCTCTGGGGACTCAAGGGATATGATGAGTTATTAAGTGTGTCCTTAGGTTGGGTTCTGATGGCAAGCTTTCCAACTTGGCAAGATCGCCACGAGTTTGCATAGTATTGATGAATGATTGGTACACGTACTACTTCAAACCGTGCAACTCGTCTTCAAGTTTCCTAGTAACAGAGAGTTTTCATTTTAAGTCCTTGGAACATTAATCCGACTCTTTCAGGATCTCAGTTAGGATTCAGGTTCCCTCCAAATAGTCAATCAAGGCTTTATATGTGTCAGGTGTGAAATCCACTGGAAGGAGTTTGTAGACATAAAATTTACGAACACTTCCAAATTCCTGACTTTGTTCTTTTTGTAAAAAAAAAAAAAAAAAAAAAAAATCCTTATTGAATAAAAGGTCATTCGTTTAGCACACGGAGGAAGCAAGGCCTAACAACACAGCCCAGTGAAGAAAAACATCTCCCTTTCACATAGTTAAATGTGGTAAAGTAAGTTTGCAGTTAAAAGTATAGAAGATTTGGAAATGCAATGCAACTGACCATGTATCCCAGTCACTGAGTGTCTTCATATTCCAAATTCTTCAACATAAACATAAGTCAGTTGGACTGTGTCAATATTTAGCAGGAACTTCAGGTCCTGGTACAGCACAATGGAACAGTCACATCAGAAACAGGCTTTGCTTTTTAATGGAGATGAAAGAGAACTTTGGCTCAAATTCTGGAGTTCCTAACATCTGAATACTGTGCCGTTTCCTGTTGTTTTTGTTGATGAAATGATTTTGTTGTAGAGTTTAAATTATATATTTGGTTAATGTCTGAGGGAAACCAACATATTTTATTTGATATTTTATTTTCTTGGCTTCAGGGTACAAGGTGGACTGTGGGCGACACAGTCAACAAGCTCCCTAACTGCCTGGGGTTTTTCCTTGGCTTTGCTCTTCAGTATGGTCTCCCTACCATGTGGACGAATGGTTGGATACATCTCCAGGGCCACTCTGGCTTTTCACCCAGATTCTGTGCAAAGTGGCCCTCAATCAGCAAATACTACCAACTTGCTAGATGCTCCAGGACCAGGTCCTGAAGAGAGCCCTCACCCTTCCCATGCCACCATCTGTCCATAAAACTTTGTCTTCCTTTCCAATGCATTGCACTACCATGCGGTCAGTTCTTGAAATGTCTGCCTTCTCTCCTAGACTTTAAGCTTTTTGAAAGCAGAGTCTCCATCTCATTTAACTTTATATTCCCACTGCCTACCTGGCTGTTCACAGTATAGTTAATGACTTAATATTGAAAAAGTGTAGATTTGTATGTTAACATCTTTGCCATCCTGAAACTCACAGTTAACACATCTCCCAAGCATGGTGAATTATTTCTTGTATTTGATTACAGTAAGTAAAACTTGTATTCCTAGGCATATACACACCCCCAAATTACTATATTAATAATGTTGGTTAAATCACCAAATGATTTGCAA
Organism: Hyperoodon ampullatus; assembly: GCF_949752795.1. NCBI lineage: Eukaryota > Metazoa > Chordata > Mammalia > Artiodactyla > Ziphiidae > Hyperoodon > Hyperoodon ampullatus. The sequence continues at coordinate 54,729,208 of NC_136922.1, read as the reverse complement.
TAATACTTCTTAAGCAAATAGAGTGTACAACCCCTCCAGAGCAGACACGAAATCTCATTTCTCTTTTTCCTCCTCAATGTCTGTCATAGATTTGAGTTCATAGATACTTGAAGATTGGCATATACTTTACTCAGAACTCTTTCAAATGCCAGTGATATACACCTTACTCAAACTAACTTAAGCAAAACAGGGATTGTATTGGCTTGTGTAACTGAAACATTCAGGATCTGGTCTCAGAAACTCTAAATATTTCAATATGCCAGGACTCTTCTGTGGCACTCCTAAAACACAGCCTTTCAGTCCTTTGTGCTGCTATCAGCGTTCACCTTACCAAGAGTGTCTATTCTGTTCATTTTCTGAAACTCAGAGTACATTTTCCCATAAAATCATTTCACCATTATTTCAGATTCCAGTGTCAACCCCAAAAGTCTATTAAACACAACTTCCTGGAGTGTAATCTTATACCAGCAAACTCCAACCTCCACTGACAACATGGTTACTCTCAGAAAACTACATTCCTAATTCTATTTACCTTTGAAGGGAGTTGACTTTCCTCCAACTGAGCACCTGGAGTTAAAGTCTCCTGAAATAAAAGGCAACATCTGACCCTTTGAATTCCATATAGACACCTGGGTCATTCACTGCACTGATAGTTGGACAAAGAAAAACACTATTGACACAAGGGCACTTGTTTGAATTCTTACAGATTATAATGTGAGGTTGAGTCAATCAGTCTATATTTTAAATTGCACTTTATCTGCCACTCTAGCCCTTATATGAGTAAATTTTTCATATTGCCCTATCACACATTAATATCATAAACAGCATACATGCGAAGAAGATAATTATTTTTATTTGCACAGGTGGCTGAGGCCATACTATTTTATAGAATTAATGGAGAGCAGACAAGACATCACAAACCAAGAAGAACTTTGGAAAATAAAGCCCAGGAGAAATCGAGAAGAAGATGGTTATTTGGTAAAATAATAATAAATAAATTAATTAAAATCTATAAATAATTCAAATGCTGTTCCATATCTCCTAGTGTTATAAAAGTGATTTTTACCTTAGTCTGCTGATATCTTTATTCTGATTCCTGGCACTGATACTGTGATGGCTAAAGGGCAGTGTGGGCTATGAGAGGAGTTGTACCTTGACTGTCATGGACTTAGCTGAATAACCTTGAATAAGTCACTGAAAATCCTGGGTCTTGGTTTATCTATAAAGTAAGAGAGTTGGACCAGATCATCTCCAAAGCCCTTCCAATTCTTTCTAACACTCTGTGGGTCTAAGTTTTTTGAAAAAGTCATCGATGCCCATATAACAGTAGTTTTGTAAACTGTTTTTTTCATAGGCTCCATGGCAGCTTACCAAGAGATCACCAAGTTAATTGACGATTCACTGTTTAACCAAATAAATTCAACTTTGGAATAAGAATCATTTGTCACACTTTTGTCCCACATCAAGATTAAATGTTTCTTACTAAATTATTTGACTGAACAAGTGGTGGAAAATTCTGCTTCCAAACTCTTTTTACCTTTCTAACTGATCTCAACTACAGTTTTAACAGAAAGTATTTATTTTATCTTAATTATCTTAATAGGGAAAATAAGGTAGTACAAGTACATACTGTCTAAAATAAGTGTGCATAAAATAAAATCATTTTCATTTTTCAAGTGAACTGTCTTACTTGCTGTTCCATGATTCTTCACCCATAACCAGAAAATTGATATCCATTGATTGTTTTAACATGCAGAGATGGCAGAAGCTGTATAATGCTCAACTCCCTTCTAAATGGAGTAATTGGAAAAAGCATTGGATATAATAGTGATTTGTTACTGAAAGTAAAAGTCAAATGGCAAGAGGTCATTTTTAAACACTAAAAATTACAGAGAACTATGCGAATTAAAGTTACTCTGCATAAAATGAGGAAATGAACAAGATAATCACTAACATCATTCTGAGCATTAAAATGTTATGGGTCTACATATAGAGCTATAAGAAATTAGGAATAACATATTAGGTGAGAAAGTAAATTTATTCATAAAGTAACACAGTATGAAACACTCTGCTGTAAGTTCTTATTTTGAGGGTTTTTTTTTTAATTTGCTGCTATATCAGTCAGTTGGGGAAGTGACGTAATATTCAGTGCAAACTTCTTTTGAATTGTTGACTACCTAGAAATGCAACTGGGTAAAGAAATATAACTTTCTCAGGAAATAAATCATCCCTGTGGGATTTAACTAATATAGCCTTTGTACCGTTTTAATAGACTATTCGTCTATTAGTACTTATACAAATGAGATATTTTATGAATATGAGACTACATGATGGGGGAGGGATAAGTTGGGAGATTGGGATTGTCATATACACACTACTATATATAAGATAGATAACTAATAAGAAACTACTGTATAGCACAGGGAACTCTACTCAATACTCTGTAATGTAATGACCTATATGGGAAAAGAATCTAAAAAAGAGTGGATATACATATATGTATAACTGATTCACTTTGCTGTACAGCAGAAACTAACACAACATTGTAAATCAACTATACTCCAATAAACATTAACTTAAAAAACGGCTACAAGATGGAATTTACATATTTTTATCTAATAGTAATGACTACATTATTCCTGTTCCTTTGTACTTGAATGAATGGAGTTTGCAGAGAGTTGTCCAGTAACCAAAAGAAATTATAAAACAAATACAACTATGACTACTTACAAGTGTTATTATTTTTACCAAAGATGGCTGGATTTTTTTTTAAGTTTTTCAGTTTTTGTTTCCCAGTTGCATTATTTCATTCTTTTACACTTTCAAGATAGAAACACAATGGTCTGAGCTCTAGTGGAGGTATCTGAAGCATGTATTTCTTTTGACTTAAAGAAAAATGAGTAACAGAAATTATGGAGAACCCCCAGTAAGGTAGGATAACTAAGTATACCTTTGATCATTGCCACGTAGTTTATGCCACCTTCCACTAACCAGTATCCAAAAGCAAGGTTCAGAATGTCCCTTTTTACTGATAAGTACAATGAGCAGTAAGTAATTAGTTTGAGAGACATCCCATTGTTTTGTTCAATTTTAAGATGTTCATTTTCTTTCCTTTGTAGAATAAGGATTCAAGAGAGACCAGCGCACCGAAAAGACCTGTGCTTTTGCACTCGCTCCAAACAACCCACTGTGATGAATTTGATTGCCCCCCAGAGCTACAGCACAAACAGGAGCTCTTTCCAAAGTGGCGTTTACCAATTAAAATTGCTGCTATCGTATCATCTCTGACTTTTCTTTACACTCTTCTGAGGGAAATAATTCACCCTTTTGTAACTTCCCATAAACAGTATTTTTATAAAATTCCAATCCTGGTCATCAACAAAGTCTTGCCAATGGTTTCCATCACCCTCTTGGCACTGGTTTATTTGCCAGGCGTGATAGCAGCAGTTGTGCAGCTTCATAATGGAACCAAGTATAAGAAATTTCCACATTGGTTGGATAGGTGGATGGTAACAAGAAAGCAATTTGGTCTTCTCAGTTTCTTTTTTGCTGTACTGCATGCAGTTTACAGCTTATCCTATCCAATGAGACGATCCTACAGATACAAGTTGCTAAACTGGGCATATCAACAGGTAGGATGACATTACTGACAATATCACTAAACTAAAAAGTCTAAGTCTCCAGGCTCCCCTGGTGGCGCAGTGGTTGAGAGTCCACCTGCCGATGCAGGGGACATGGGTTCATGCCCCCGTCTGGGAAGAACCCAAGTGCCGCGGAGCGGCTGGGCCCGTGAGCCATGGCCGCTGAGCCTGTGCGTCCGGAGCCTGTGCTCTGCAACGGGAGAGGCCACAGCAGTGGGAGGCCCGCATACCGAAAAAAAAAAAAAAAAAAAAGTCTAAGTCTCCTAACAAATTAACTGTTTCTTATTTTAATATCAGTACCCCAAACCTCTGTTGAAACCCTGTGTTGAGAAAGTAATCTGCTTTTTAAAAATTTTTATTATAACTCTTCATTGGGGCTTGGTTGTATAATTCTACTTTGAGGAATGTTTTCTGAGCTGAAAACAGTAAACTACAACTTTAACAACATAAACAACTATTTTGTTCATGGACCGAGCCACATTTCAATCTTCTACCACCCTCACAAGATTTCTTTTTAATGCTAATTGTTCCTATTTTCTGCTTATTTACCATATATGCACACATATGACAATTCTAACCAACAAATAACTATTATATAAATTAATAAAACATTATATAAATTTTGTGTTCAAGGAAAAAGATCAATAGCTCCTATGTCATTTCTCTTAGAGAAATGCAAAAATAAAGTCATAAATTTGTGGAGGCCCCTAGTTAGCAGGTCCTCCATAGTAGAGGGAGCGTAGAAGGAGGTTCTTATACTGGAAACAAGTGTTGTTTGCATTTTTTCCTCCCTCTTTTCACCCTCTCTTAGGTCCAACAAAATAAAGAAGATGCCTGGGTTGAGCATGATGTTTGGAGAATGGAAATTTATGTGTCTCTAGGAATTGTGGCACTTGCAATACTGGCTCTGTTGGCTGTGACATCTATTCCATCTGTGAGCGATTCTTTGACATGGAGAGAATTTCACTATATTCAGGTAAATTATATATAAAAAAAACTCTGGTCCCTCAGAGAGGTAAATCTTCTTTTTAAGCTTATAATATCCTCAAGCATATTGACTTTACCCCATAAAAAAAATAACAGATGGTTTTCCAATAGCAAAGATCTCACACTTGTTCCAATTAAAAATGTGCTCTCCTATCATTTTTCCCTCTTGCTGATAAATAGGAGAGGTGTTTTCTAGACATATATAAGAGGCATTACTCAAAGAAAAATATTATTTCTAACATTTGAAGCTTGTTGGACAAGCTTTGGACAAAGCTGTCTATCTAATAACAACAAATGTAATATTTTAGAAATTCAATATTGTTTTCTTAGTTCTCCAAAAGTAAAAAAAAAAATTTTGCCTATCCTCTGATTTTATTCATGCCTTTTAAGTTACACAGCTTTGTACTCTCCTCCTTGAAATATGGAGTTTTATCTACCAAAGGTATTGTAATATCTAATTTTAAAAGTTTCTTTTTCCAAGTTACATTTTATGTAGTTTATTCACTTGAAGTTTCTCAATATTCCTGGAATTCAAAACTGTCTCAGATTTACTGAGGTTAACTTCCTAGTGGTAGATTACACCCTAGAAAGAACAATGGGATCCATGTCTGACAAGATTCAAAGGACTAAACTTAATTCAGTCCTAAGCGCTGCCAAGATTTTTTAAATTATATACATAGCTTTAACTTTTATGGGTAGACATCTTTGGAAATTCCCGCAAAGTCAGTTAATCCTCACTATCCTTTGTACACACCCATGCATATACTCCAACAGACACCTTATCAGGACATCTTATTAAGCTGGAAAGAATGTCTCCATCTGAATTATTTGAATGTGGTTTAGAGATGGTGCCACATTTTCCAGGCACAATATTTGCTGATTTTGTAGGTTTAGCTTGATAGCCATTGGAGTTGTCTGTTCCTCATTAAATAACTCTCTTCTTACATTGCTCTGCCTGTCACACATATGCTGTGCATCACTTTACAGATTTAATTACAAATTCAAGTGCTGTATCTTGACAACCCAACCCATTCCATTCTGTGTACACTACCTAGCCCATAATATGTATACAATACACATTTGGTAAATTGATCTTCAACAGATTACATATATTTTTCAATTAATAATCTAGCAACTTTTCATTTACAATCCAAGAACTGGCTACTCTATGATTTACCTTGGAGATTTATATCTGAAAATATAAACTTAGCTATTTGGTTGTATTCATTGGGGCTTACTGCTGAATAATTGTGAGTTGGATTCATTCTGACAGTCTAGTGAACATTTCCTGTAAAGTGAATAGAAGTCAGAAGATATCTAGAAGAGATATTGCCAGAATTCTATAAAACTACATAGGTGAACAATTCTTTTTAAGTAACTTTATCTGGATGGTGCCAAGTATCCCAATGCAAGCTGATATTTTTCTTCACATCTCCATATCTCTATGTTTTGTTCAAACATTGAAATAATTGTTGGTATTTTTCCACTTTATCAAAATGTTTGTTTTTTTAACAAAGACCAAGCTCATTCACTTTAGTATTAATATACCAAAATCACAGTCAATCACTTTAGTTGCCTTTGTAATTGATAAAGATCACTAATATCAAGTTGATTTTTGCACTGATCTTCAGTCAACCCACCAATATTTATTGAGCACCTAAAATGTGCACAGTATTGTGTTGATTCTGCAGGGATCCTGTGATGAGTAAGACAGAGTCTCTGACTTTAGGTGTCTCTTGATAAGCAGAATTAAGGCAAATGCACAAGAGACAAAGCATCATAAAATAAATGTCATAAGAGAGAAGAACAAGGTATGGAGAAAGGGAAGGCAATGTTATCGATTTTCTGAGACCAAAAGGAGAATGGTTGTGAATTTTCTCAACTTAGATAGCCTGGAGACAAAGGCATTACCCACATGTAAAAAGAGTGGAAATATATGAGTGGACATTGTCGAGAAACATAATAGGAAAACAAATGGAGATGAATGGAAGAATTTCCAAGCAACAAAACAGATCTAGATGATATAGGATGGAATAAACTCTAAATGAACCAATCTCACCAAGATAATTCTTTTTTCTTTTTCAGAGCAAACTAGGAATTGTTTCCCTTCTGCTGGGCACAATACATGCATTGATTTTTGCCTGGAATAAATGGGTAGATATAAAACAATTTGTATGGTATACACCTCCAAATTTTATGATAGCTGTTTTCCTTCCGATTGTTGTCCTGATATGCAAAGCCATACTACTCCTGCCATGCTTGAGAAAGAAGATACTGAAGATTAGACACGGTTGGGAAGATGTCACCAACATTAACAAAACTAAGATGTCTTCCCAGTTGTAGAATTGCTGTTTGCACACATTTTTGTCCAATATTGATATATTTTATCATAAACACTTCAAATTTGTATTTGTTTAATAAAATGACCACTTGAGGATCTTAACCTATCTCTTTGTTTATGGGTGATGTTTGAAATATGTGTATTTCCTTGCAGATTTGATTCAAAGTGAGAAGTTAAATAACCTTTATCACATTCTCTAAATAACCTTTATCACATTCTCTATGTTTAGTAAAGCTGAGCATAAAAAATAATCATATCTGCTTTGTCAGACTACATAGCATTATAAATAATAAAAGGCCTTGAAATACCAGTCCTTGCCACTCCTTAAAAGTTATCATGAACCATGAAAAAAAGATATTATCTGATGGCCAATAGGCACATGAAAAATTGCTCAACATTGCTAATTATTAGAGAAATGCAAATCAAAACTACAATGAGGTACCACCTCACACCAGTCAGAATGGGCATCATTAAAAAGTCTACAAATAACAAATGCTGGAGAGGGTGTGGAGAAAAGGGAACCCTCCTACACTGTTGGTAGGAATATAAGTTGGTGCAGCCACTGTGGAAAACAGTATGGAGGTTCCTCAGAAAACTAAAAATAGAATTACCATATGATCCAGCAATCCTATTCCTGGGCATATATTTGGACAAAACTATAATTCAAAAAGATACATGCACCCCAATGTTCATTGCAGCACTATTTACAATAGCCAAGACATGGAAACAACCTAAATGTCCATCGAGAGATGAATGGATAAAGAAGATGTGGTACACATATACAATGGGATACTACTCAGCCATAAAAAAGAACAAAATAATGCCATTTACAGCAACATGGATGCAACTAGAGATTATCATACTAAGTGAAGTAAGTCAAAAAGAGAAAGACAAACACCATTTGATATCACTTATATGTGGAATCTAAAATATGACACAAATGAACTTATCTAGGAAACAGAAACAATCACAGACATAGAGAACAGACTACTAATTGCCAAGGGGGATGGGGTTGGGGGAGGGATGAAGTGGGAGGTTGGGGTTAGCAGATATAAGCTTTTTTATATAGAATGGACAAATTAAAAGGTCCTACTGTATAGAACAGAGAACAATATTCAATACCCTATGATTTTAAGGAAAAGTTTGATAAATTGGACTAAATAAACAGTTGTCAAAAGATACCATTAAGAGAGTGAAAATGCAAGCTACAGGGTGGGAGAGAATATTGCTACAAAGGGGTCATATCCAAGATATGTTTAAAAACAAAAAAACTCCCATTAAAAAAAATACCCTATGATAAACCGTAATGGAAAAGAATATATATATATATATATAAATTATATATATATATAACTATGAATTATTTTGCTGTACAGCAGTAATTAATACAACATTGTAATTAATACAACATTGTAAATCAACTATACTTCAATTTTTTTTAAGTTTTTATCTGAATCTACCACACTAGTATATCCAATGTTTATGATCGTTGTTAAAGAACTTTCATTTTCCCATAATGGAACACCCATCTCAAAAAACACATGGATTATGACTACACAAGTAAAGCAATAGAATAAGATCAGATACACATCCAGGCAAAATAAAACTCAGGTTTTCCAGGAGAAAAGGTAAATTCAGTTTTCTACATCTGAGTTATGTACAACTCGGTTGAACTTACCTTAATACATTGGCCAAAGCATACCATGAACCAGGTCATCAGAGAGCAAACTATACATCAACTATCAGGGCTTGCTAACCCAACCAACTATACTTCAGAGGTTTTCCATAATTAGCAAAACTAACTACAAACCTTGTCTTTTATACAGATAAATTATTTATTATGAGTAAAGACAATAGAGCTAATACTAATGGTACAAATTAGGAAAAACAATTAGTACATTCACTGAGTGGAGTTCAGTTTTTTACTTTTTGTTCTATTACAAAGGATGATTATTCATTATTACATGGGGGTTAAGGAGCCTTCTGGAGTATAAATTTGAATTTTATACACTATTGGGATTCAGACGTATAGATACATGTCTGCAGATAGTGTTTAGGGTACACAACTGGAAATAGAGTAGACCAGCGGTCCCCAGCCTTTTTGGCACCAGGGACCATTTTCATGGAAGACAATTCTTCCATGGACCAGTTGGGGGTGGGGATGGTTCAGGCAGTAACGCGAGTGATGGGGAGCGATGGGGAGTGATGGGGAGTGGCAGATGAAGCTTCACTCACTCACCTCCTGCTGTGTGGCTGGGTTCCTGCTGGTCTGCAGCCCAGGGGTTCTAGAATTGCAAATCAGATTCAGCAAGGAGGTGTAACTATGGGACCACTTAACTAAGCTTGACACATGTCATACCAGAGTCAACCAGTTCTGCTATGCAGCAGTCAAGTACCTGCATTCCCAACTGCATTGCAAGATGGCAAAATGTTAGCATCTCCAGTTCTGAGGGAGAAATTGAGTTTCAACCTTCCTGGCACTAAGATAGCATTGAGGCTGCAGCTCGGGAACAGGGTTCCAACCTGAAGTGGCACTTCAATGTAGAGACAACATCTGAGTTCTGGCTTGGTTACTGAAGTCCTTGTCTCTGTTAGCCATGGTAATAAGTGGCAACAGACCTATTCTGAAACACAGAATTCCCAGTGATAGGAGAAAGGGAGTCTACAAGGGCCTTAGAAGTAAAGCATAAAAACATCTAGATTCAATTTGTACTCAGGGGCTGTTGCAAACTAGACCATTCACTCTTTCTATCTTTTCTGAATTTTTAAAAATTGTTGGGTAATATTGTTATGAGCAGAAGAAAACAATAAAAGTTGTCTTAAAAAGAATAACTATTATATTCTAGTACAAGCTTAGATTTCCTGTTACTCAATGAAAATGTATAAAGCACCTCCCATATACCAGGCCCAGTGCTAGACAGAGGATATATCAAGATAGAAATGACCTAGTTCCTACTCACAGTCTCATAGGGAAGACAAATTTTAGGACAGCAATGAATTCTAGCTTACTGGTATCACTGAAGAGGGAATGACCAGCTCTGTTTAGAAGGGCAAAGTCAGGAAGCTGTGAGGTTGATCCAAAAAAAGAACTATTTGAGCTGGGGATTAAAGTATAAGTAGGTGTACTTCAGCTAGAATGGGAAAATAGGTAGCATAGTGAGAAGCATGGAGGTGAAAAATAATGGGGTAGAATGTATTGGAAAGACTAACATTCAGGAATAGAGCAGGTGAAGGAAATACCAGGTTGGGTAGGGACACAGGCCAGACAGATCAACAAGTTCATTGTATGACATGAAACTAAATTTGGACTTTGTTCTCTAGGGAATAGGGAAGTCACTGAAAAACTTTAAATGTGGCTTAACATGATAATATTTGCAATTTAGAAAGATTTATCTATAGACTATCCAGGAGATAGATTTGATAGGAGTCAGGGGCAGTGGGAGCAGTCGTACAAAGGGCGAAGGCAAGTTGGAAGGCTGGAAGAATATCTAAGGAGACAACAGCAGTATCCCAGGACAGAGGCATTAAGTTCCCAAACAGAGGTCATTGCAGAGGGGATGGATAAAAGAGGAGAGCTAATAAAACATGGTAGGAAGATTGAATTTCCAGGAACTCATGACCAATAGGCCATGAGAAGTGAGAAGAAGAAAGGCATTTAGGATGGGACTTTCGGGATTCTATTAGCCTGAATGACTTAGAGAATGATGCCATTAAACAGGATAGGGAATTCTACAGGAGAAGCAGATTTTTAACCATAACAAAAACAGAATGAGTATTCTGTGCATTGCATGCTGTTTACAAAACACAGTTGTTAAGGAAGGAATGCCGTGTGGTTTTTTTTGTTTCAGCATAGACAAATATAATTAGGAAACACATATAGTTTGTGGCAGTGAAAAGAAAAAGGAAGGTATTTCTCTGCTCCTTTGATAAGGTGTTTTTTTAACACAGTCACGGAGAACAGTCACACAGGGTCTCCCTGGAGCACAAAGATCACCTAGAAAACTGCTGGCCAGGAGACCAGTGCCTTCCTTCCTCAAACAGAGCTTCCTTTCTGCTCAAAATGAAGGCTGCTGGGGTTTATTTTCTTTAAGCATTGCTCTATAGGGATCTTATAATCTTCAGTTAAAAAAAAAAACTATGAAAATGATGTCTTTTTATTATTTTAATAATGAGTTACATTTAATGTTGTTTTAAGACAATAAAAAAGAAATTTATGATTCTGATCTGATTTTCAGACCATAGAGTTCTAAGGAAGCCTGTAAGAAATTATGGCCTAATGAGCATGGGATCTCTAAACTTAAACATTTGAATTAATAACAAAAATATGTAATTTTAATTGGTAACGTTAATTCTAGAATTTTTTTCCAAGAAAATGAACAAGATATAATAGCTGCTTTTTCTAAAACTGGTCTTCAAGGTAAAAGTGTTAGAAATTTTCCAGTTTGGATTTAATGTTAGGTTTTACTCAGTTATTAGAAGTTGTCCTTTTTTATGCCAGTTTTTCCAGATGTCTTCAAGAGGCCCTTTGAAGAGGTAATAAATTATTTGATCTCTTATTTGTTGAAAATAATCCTATGCTTGAATAAATTAATAAATCACTGACTTGTGACCATTACACATGACCTGAGGCTAAAGTCCACTACCTTCTTCTTCTCAGCTAATTCCATTACTTCAGCTGGTCAAGGAGGCCTCACATTTATTGCCAGTGAGAATGTGACATTCCCAGAATTATTAATGGATGCCCCTTTGAACTGTGCCAAGAACAAGTTGTCAGTTCATGCAGCTACAAAATTATTGAACTGGAAGAGACTGATGGGATCACCTGAGCTCACTAAGCCCTCACCCAGAGGCATGACCCCACTGAAATGAGGCTTCCTCAGCAAAATGTTTGTATTTAGAACAACACTGAAGAAAGAGAAAAAGGGAAAAGAGCATAGGTGCCAAAATGGTAATGATGAGAAAGCTGTTGATCTTCTTAGAAACAATGCCCCCTCCTGCACCTCCACTGAACCAGGAAGTGACTCACTAGACAAGATTTTCTGAGAGTCAGAGAACCAGGAATTGAAGCTCGAGGCTTGTGATGATCCAGCTATAACAACTGGCATGTACCCCAGCACATGACCTGGGAAATGATTTCAGACCTCCCTCGTAAGTTGAAGTTGTACTATCACAAAAGATAAATAATAATGGATTTACACAGTGAGTTAGTTATACAGTGTAAGAGCTGGAAGAGTAGGATTCATTTTCATTTTTTTAAATAGAACTTATGTGAGTGAAATTCCTAACAAAAGCCCACCATGTAATAGGGGCCAGAGTGGAAGTGGGCTCACAGGACCAGGAGATGTTCTTTTTTGTTATGTCTTCATCCTGCTCACAAGCCCCTGTGACAACCTGAGCTCCATGGTACATGATTTGAAAACCCTTCCTCATTTATACAGAAATGGATCTTTTTGTCAGGGATTGCTTATTTGCAAGTCACAAAAACCTACTCAAAGTCTCTTAAGTAAAGGGGAAGATATTGATAGCAGAAGGGGGATGCTGATATAACCCGCACATCAAGTGAATGGTCTGTCCTCCCAGACCCTAGAGCTGGGATTCCACAAGAGTCTAAGTGTATCTGCTTGTTCTGTCTCTGCAGACAGATGTAGCAATGCTATGAAATTCAAAGTGGGCTCTTTCCTATTTTCTCAAATTTGACAATTAGACCCACAGCTGGCAACAAAAGTGCTAAACAGTCCTCATTCTAATTTCAGAGAACAACCAGCAGTGGGGTCAGACAGAGTTTGCTGAGAGGTGCTTTTAAGCAGAACCAGTGCTACAAAAACTCACCACCTCACTCCTAATACATATAAAAGAGGACAAAGGGAGCTGTGAAGGTCTCCTTTAGTCTGGGAAGATTAGCATTTATGAAGAGAAACTGTGTCCACGTCTTACCTCACTTCACCTCATCACAGGTTAAACCCTTCACCTACTCTACATGCTCACTGAAGAAGATGGACTTGCCTACCACACCAACTAGCCTCACATTAAATTTATGATAGAAAATTTAAGCGAACTCTCTACACTGTGTAATCTTTGTATATTTCCATAGTGAATTTGGTTTTCCTCTTGTTAAAACTGCTGTATTACACCTTCCCTCTGCTCAAACCAATAATAACCTTGTCTCCTGCACTCAACTGGTAAATTTTTGTTAGGAAATAGACATAATCAGAAAAGAACTGTCTCATCTTCTCACCAGCAAATGTATCCACTAATGTACAGGCATATGGTATCCTTAACCTCCACTTATTACAACACTGTCCCTGTCCCCAAGGCCAACTCTTCCATTTCAGAACTAAATCTAATCCCCTTTTCTACTTAAAAAACTTATACACATCTTTCCTGTGTCATCAATTTACCCATCTCTACTGTATTATTCCCATTAATACACAGTATTGAAAAATAAGTAAATAAAATACTTTGAATCAATGTCTCCCTTTAGTTCTTGACCCATTTCTCTGTAAAACTTTAAAACAAAATTTTAATATTTGCTTACTTTGATATTAATTTATCTATTCAACTTTCTTTGGATTAGTATTTGGACAGCATATATTTTCCCATCCTATTACTTTCAACCTTTCTGTTTTCCCATAGTTTTAGGTATGTCTTCTGAGAGCAGCATATAGTTGTCATTTTTAAATTCAGTCTGGTAATATTTGTTTTTAATGATAGCATTTAGGCCATATATATTTAATGTAATTATTGACATGTTTGGACTTCATTCTACCATTTTACTGTGTGCTACCTATTTCCCCACCAAGTTCTATGTTTTTAATGTCTTTATTATATAGCATTTTTCTGATTCAGAATATTTATTATTCCAGTTTTCCCCTCTATAACAGTTATACATTTTTTTTTACTATTTTTAGAAGTTACTCTAGAGATTACACAATTTAGCAAAACCCAACATTAACTGTCACTTTTACCTTTCCTAATACAATGTGAGAAACTTGTTTCTCTCTGTTTTTGTGTATTTTAATTCTATATATATTTAGACCCAAAAGAAATTATAACTACTGTATTATACAGTCATTTAGGTTTATACACATTTACCCTTTGGTTGCTCTTTATTCTTTTCTGCATCTCCTAGTTCCCGTCTGGTTTCATTTTTTCCACTACCTGAAAAAAAAATCTTTAGTGTTCCTTTCAGTGCATAATTCAAGTCTGCTGGAAAAAATTCTTTTCTTCACAAGTTTTTGGTCTGAAAATGTCTTTATTTCATTACTGATGGATTTTTTTTTAGATGTTCAGAAATCTAGTTTGGCAGTTATTTTCTTTCTAAACTTTGTAGAAAGTTCCATTGTTTCTGATGAAAAAAGAGAAATCTCATTCTAACTGTTGCTTCATGAGGTTCCTGTGGCTAGTTTGTGATTTTTTTTTTTCTTTTTGGCTTAGTTTTCAGTCCTTTTGCTATTGTTAGGCTAAGTGTGGTTTATCCTTTCAGTTATCTTAGTTGGATTTTGTAGTGTTTCTTGAATCTGTGATTTGATATTCATGAACAAGCTTGGAAAATTCTCAGCCATTGTCTTTTCAAATATTGCTTGTGTACCATTTTCTCTTTCCCTTGCTTCTTCCAAGACTCCAATTATTCATGCTAGATGTTCACACTCTACTTCCTGTCAACCTTAAAAATGAAATAACAAGGTCTTAACTAGCTAAAATGAGCCAAATGCTATAACAGCAGAGAAATTGCAATTTGGGACAAGCAAACTATAACAAGCCATAAGCAAATCTAAGGAGACAAAGGGAAGGTCAGCTTTTATTATGTTTTAGGAGGAAACTGGGGAGGGCTGTGGCGGGTTTTGCTTTGTTTTGTTTTTTAACTGGCTGCAAGAAGTGGGAAGCTTGTTGCTGGATCAGAAGGAAATCTTCTTTCTTCCTTCTGGGGTCTGTAAGCTGGGGTGAGTGATACGTGCATGAGAGCCCTCCCTTCATGGCTTCCTGACTCCATTTTGATTTATGCTTCATTTGTTCATTTTCACGCTCTTATTTCATAACCTTCTCTTTGTATTTTCCATTCCTTTTTTTCTTTATATATCATTCTTATAATCATTTTTACCTATCTCCTAGTTCACTAATTCTATCTTCAACTATGTCTAATGTTATTAAATCCATCCACTGAGTTTTTAATTTCAGGTAAATTCAGCTTTAGAAATTTCAGGGTTTTTTTTCTAGCTTCCAATTTTCTGGCAGATTTCCTAATATAACTTTAATCTCCTTGAGCAAAGTAAGAATCTTAAAGATAAGTCCATTATCTGATGCTCCTTTGAGTCTGTTTCTACTGTTAGGGTTTTGGTTTTTTTTCCTTTGTTTTCACTCATGTCATTTAACCTCCTAATATGACTGGTTATTTTATTGAGTGTCAAACACTGTATATTAAGACACTGTAAAATAATTTGAGGCCTAGAATGATGTTATCTTTCTTACTCAAGAATTTATGTTTTCTTCTGGCAGGTAGTTAAGGGGCACTAGCAACGTGAGGTTTCCTTAATTCAGTTTTAAGGACTGAGTTTATTTGAAGCTGGGCATCACTCCCTGCCAAACTTGAACTACTTCTGATTCACACTTATTCCAAGAGTTAGGTTCTTGGGATTCCAACTCAAAGCCTGGTGGAAGATGACTACCTGGTTCTCCCCGTTGGCACACTCTGGATTACATATTTTGTCCTGTTAGTCTCTTGAATCTGTTAAAGGTGCTGTTCACTTTCTCAGCCTCTCAACTACATCTTCATAATCTCCTAATGGAAAAGTAGACCTCAGTGTTGGTTTTACCTCTCTGGGTTTCTGTCCTCTTCCAAAACTTAATGTTTTTCACCATTTTGTTAGATATCCAATACCTTCAGGTAAAGAGATTTTGTAATTGCTTTTCTAGTTGTTCTCAGAATTCATACATAAAACTTAGGCAAGCACCACCAGAAGCAGAAATCCGTAGAGAGAGCTGACTGTAGTCAGTGTCTCTGTGTCCTCTTCTTCCATTTTCTCTTCTATTCTTAACAGCTTTATCCCTCACTGTTCCACTGCAGGCTCTCTTGTCAAGATCACAAAGTGATCAAGTCTCAGTCCTCATCTTACTTGCTCACCCAGTAACATTTAACTGAGATGACTTTCTTTCTTGAAACATTTTCTTTACTTGGCTTCTGGGAAACCATACTCTCTGACATGCCTTCTCTCTTTCCTTTTCTGGCTCCTCTTCCTTTCCCCATCATCTTGATGTTAGTAGCGTTAACTTGTGGACCCCCGCTCTTCTTTATCTACACCCACAATGCAGGTGATCTCCTTCAGTCTATGGTCTTAAATATAAAACATCAAAAGTATGTTGATCAGTTCCAAACTAATATCCCTAGCCTTGACCTTTCATCTGAGCTCCAGACTATTACATCTCTTTTCCTGACAACTTCACTTGAATGTCTAAAAAGCATCTCAAACATTAAGTTCTAAAAATGAAATCTTAATTTCCTACCCATCTCCACCCAGCTGTTCAAAACAGACACTTAGAAGCTACCTTCAATACTGCTCTTTATCTCACTTTCCACATCAAGTATATCAGCAAATCCTACTGGTTCCACCATCAGAATATATTCTGCATCCAACTGTGTCTCATCATTAAAATCATCTTGGTTTAAAAAACTATAGTCCTTCTCCTAGAATTCTTGAAACCTCCCAACTGGTCTTTCTGCTCCCACCCTCATCTTCATCCCCTGCCACCACCACCACTCCCACAAAGTATTTCCCACCCAATGTGATGCTTCAAAACTCTAAATGTTATCATGTCATTCCTCTGCACAGAAATCTCCAATGTCTTCCCATAACACAGGATAAAATGCAAACTCTTTATTATGGGATACAAATCCCTAAAACATCTGCACCGTGCCCACTTTTCTGAACTTAACTCCTGCCACTCTTTACCTTACGCAAATCACTCCAATTACACTGGTCCCCTTGCTTTTTCTCAAACACAAACTCAGTTCTACCCTAAGGCCTTCATACTTGCTATTTTTTCTGCTGGGAATGCTCTACCTTTCTCAAGATTCATTCTTTTACATCATTACATCTATATTCAGATGGCATCTCTTCCAAGTGGTCTCCCCTGACTATCCTATCTAAAATAGTTCTGTTCTTGTACCACTCTCCCCTTTCCCGTGGCTTTATTTAAGAAGTTCTTATTACTATCCAATGTTATATCTTTTATAGGTGTACTTGTGTTTGTCTGGTTGTCTAGTTTCCCCACACATGAGAACAGAGCCATTGTCTAATTTATGACAATATTCTCACAACCTAGAACAGAGCCTGGCACTAGGAGAAACTCAATAAAATATTTGTTGAATTAATGAACAAATGAACAAGGAACACAGTTGTATTATCAATAAATGGTTGAGATGGTGGTGTTTAGGAAACAGAAGTTATTTAGATCTGTGTTTCTCAAAGTGTGGTTCACAGACCAGTAGTATCAGCATCACCTGGGAGCTTATTAAAAATGCAAATTCTGGGACACCCCCGCCCCCACTCCAGACCTACTGAGTCAGAAACTGGAGGTGAGGAGAGCAATCTATGTTTTATCAAGTCCTTCTAGAGATTCTGATGCATGATAAGTTTGAGAACCACTGGTTTCAGGGATAGGTCAAACCTGGCCCACTGCCTATTTTTGTAAGTCAAGTTTTATTGAAACACAGCCACTTCCAGTCATTTACATATTGTCTAGGCTGCTTTTGCACTAAAACAGCAGTGTTGAGTAGTTGCAACAGAGATTTTATAGCCTACAAAGCCTATAATATTTACTCTCTGGTCCTTTGCAGAAAAAGTTTAGTTATCCCTAGTTTAGACTAATACCTTACACCATATATTTATGGCAGAGTAAACACATACATGTATCTCTTTCCCATCTAAATACCACTGACATTTAAAGGAAAGATATGGTTAAAGAAGGATCCATAACAAACAGAAAAAAACAGAAAAGCATGGCATCAGTGGACCAGAAAATGTGAGGAATTTCCAGTACACAAATAGTGTTTGGGGAGGGGAGAAAGCAGATTTACAGAGAAATGAGTAGGAGAAACTGCAACACAAGTTCCCAGTAGAAGCTATTGCAAAAGGAAGCAAAAGTTCCTAAGAAAATCCTGAATGAGTTTTATGCTCTGAGCTCATCAAACCAAATCAGTCCTGGAGAAATCATTGGATGAGTCATTAAAGGACCAGTCAGAAGATCTAGCCAGTAACGCTTTGAGCAAAGATCTGTGCAGTTGGCTGCACCTCATTTACAAACCAAGCTAAAAGGCTTTGGGAAAGGCTCCTGGCTTAAGTTCTGGGGCCTGGGAAGCAGAGTCCAGCAAGACTTCCACAGTGACAGCAGAGGGCAGGAAAAAAAAAGGGCATCCTAGCATTTGCCACTAGGGTAAACTGTCATGTACAGGTCTCTAAACTGGGTGTTCTGGAAGCAGAGACTCCCAGAGTAGCTTCTGGGAATGGAGAGGGACAATGTGCAAGGTAAGGATGGGAAGCCCACTTTTACTCAGTGAACAAGCTACTTACCCACTGTTACAGGTTAAATTGTATCCCTCAAAAAGATATGTTGAAGTCCTAATCCCTAGTACATCAAAACACGAACTTATTTGGAAACAGGTCATTGAAGGTATAATTAGTTAAGATAAGGTTCTAATGAAGTATGGTGGGCCCTTAATCCAATATGATTTATATGTCCTTATAAGAAGAGGAGAGAGACAGAGAGAGGAAAACACCATGTGAATACAAAGAGACACATAGACACAGAGGGCGGATGACCATGTGAAGACAAAGGCAGAGCATGGATTTATGCTATCACAGCCAAGCAGTGCCTTGGGCTACCAGAAGCTGGAAGAAGCAAAGAAGGATCTTCTCCTAGGGCTTGGAGATTGTATGGACTTGCCAACACCTTGATTTTGGACTTTTAGCCTCCAGAACTGTGAGAGAATAAATTTCTATTGTTTAAAGCCACCTAATTTGGGGTACTTTGTTAAGGCAGCCCTAGGAAACTAATACAGCAGCACTCTGGGCCCACATTCCACTGTGCTCTTCCTTTAGCAGCAAAAGTGGAACATGCATTAAAAGACAAGTAAACAGGGATTCTCATCTGGTCAAGGAAACAGACCTTACCAACAATAAGAACAGATAATCCTCACCAAGTATTTAAGGAAAATTAACACTATTGTGAAGGATCATCTGATTCAAATAACAGAACTAAAACCTACAGAAAATTAATAGGGGCAACAGAATAAGACCTTAAAATAAGTATAACATATATTTGGAGAGATTTGAGACGATACTACATTCATGAGCAAAAATATGACTGCTATAAAAAAGAGAACAATTGGAGTTCTCAGGAATTAAAACTATTACTGCCAAAAATTTTTTAAACTGCATAGCACAATATTGTATAATATAGGAGAAAATCACACACAGAAGACAACAAAATACCTTTGGGCATGTAAGAATACATGCATATTTAAGAACACATATCAAATATACTAAATAGAAACAGTGGTGGGGAAAATGAAAATGCAAATCAGGGATGAAGTTTAGAAAAATAAATGAGTGAAACAAGATTCTTACCTGGACAAATGATAACACTGCACTATGAACTAAGGTGTTATAATTAAGTCAACTCTTTACACTCAGACAAGATCGGGCGCATTCAGGGTGGTATGGCCCTAGACAACTCTTTACATTCAGGATTCAAAAAGGAAAAAGAAATTTATTAGTAGAGGAACTGAATTCCAGAACAGATATAGTTAAGGACTAACTTCCAGAACTAAAAGACTAAACTGAGGACTCCTCCCAGAATGCAGTACAAAAAAAAAAAAAAAAGGAAAATGTTAAAGAAAAGTTAAGGGACATGGAAAAGAGATCTAGATAATTTGAAATACCTCTCATGTAAGTCCTCAGAAGCATGGAATGGAAATGTGAAAATAAATATAAAAGAAAATTTCCTGGAGCTAGAGAAAAACACTAGACTTCAGATCAAAGGGCTTTCTAAGATGAATTAGGGAGTGGGGGAGCTCAGGAATCTATACCTATTCAAACTTGGTGAATTTTCAGGCTACCAAGGATAAGGAAAAAAATCCCAAAACCTTCCATAGAGAAAAAACAGACTAATTACTTTAGGGAAAAGTATTTAGGTTCCAAGCAATTGAAGAGAGAGTGGGTGGTTACACATATTCCTAAAATTTGGCTCTAGAAAAAAGCTAGGCAGTAGATAGTGTTGCCAGAAGGGATGTCATTAATAATGAACTAAGGCTACTAAAATTATCACTTTCCTCATAAAGCCTCACATTCTGGCAGGAACGAGGCACTTATTCTGATCCTGGCTGTCAATGAACTGGTGCCAAAATGTTAATACCCCATCACCCAACTTTTCATACAAAATCCATCTCTCATAAGAAGCAGAGTTTATAAGATCACATTCTAATGTCTACGTATTCCTAATCCAAAATAATGTCTGTTATTCTAAATATGTAGTGTAAGTTCATATCATAAATCCCCCATGAATCTCATTTTGTAGACACCACTGAGGCCAGAGAGGGGAGGCTGTTCCAGAATCACACACTTATAGGTGGCAGAACAGGTCTGAGATCCAAGGCTTCTTGACTTTGTAGCCACTGTGTCATGCTGAGAGCTTGGCACTGATCTTTCTACACTCTTGTGTTTGGTCTCCTTTGTGATGAAGGGTGTGCATTTGTGCCACTGGAAGGGTTGGTGAAGAGTCCAGAGACTCACAACAGAGCAAATCTCTCTATTCTCTGCAGAAATCCTCATTCTTGGCTTAACAAGCTCACCAGCCAAAGGCAGTAAATCTGATCTTGCTTCAGGTTACCAAAGGGGTGAGGTGTGTAATAGTGTTGGGAAAACATCCACTTGAAAACTCACCTCTGGACCTTGTTCCATGACTACTAATACTAAATACTTCATTCTATCGGGACAGACACAAACAGTCTGACACACCCATCAGTCACCACCATGACTTCCTTGGTTTTCAGATCCTTGGACATTATGGATAAAAGTTAAGCAATATCTCTAGCAAAAGCAACCCCAGAATAATCATTAAAATCCCATGGATTAGTCAAGATAGTGAGACATGCTTTCAAATTAAGAGACACCATTTCTTCCTTTTAAAAAATTATTTTTTAATCTACCAAAAAGTAAATCTAGTGTAAAATTCATTGAATATTGTTTTAAAAACTTGAAATTCAAATATAGAATAGCCAGTTAGTGCCTAAGTTTTAGGCATACTTAAATGCCATACCTACTACAGTTTCCTAAATCTGTATCACATAGGCTATAAAATGAAATATGTCTTTATCTGTACAAGGCAAATCAAGTCTTTCTGAATTTTCTTTAAGGCCAATTGTTTTCATATAGCTAGTATCTTACCTTATTCTCATATCTCTATTAGTCAATCCCAAACCACATTTCCTTCTTCATAGTAATCTTTTGACAAAATCCATCCTTTTGTTCTTTTCAAGGAATAAAACAGAAACTGTGACTAATTCATAAGAAAAGGGCAGTGAAAACCAAAATTATTTTAGGTTTTCATTACGTTTGTGCAATATCTCTAGTAGAGGGGGAATGGTTTTCCCGACAACTTTCTGGATGGAAAATATGAGTGGTAAAGACACCAAGCTTGTGTAGTTAAACAATTTTAAGATAGAATTTTCTTTTTCCCTTGGCAACTAAATGCTTAATTTTCATCATTCAACATATACTTTTAAATTAGGGCAGCCAGATTTGCAACATGAAAACTAAAATTTTATTACTCAGTTACACTTGTATACTGCACAAGTCATACCAAAAGAAAGAGAAAAATATTTTTAAAACAGTCTTGTACAATGAAGGCTCAGGAATCTTCCCCTGAAGTGACTATAGAAAAAAAAGTACACATTGTTTGTTGAGAGCTGAGCTAAATTTGTTCCATTAAGGCTAGTGAGATTTATTTCTCACTTCTAAGGGGATAAAGGAAGAAGAATGAACATTGTCTTTCAGAAAATTCAGAATACTGCCAAAATTCTGCCTCCCACGTTGGCATTCTGCCTTTATCTGGAAAGATAATACCTTCTATATCATAAGAGCTTATGGTAAGAAGAACTGTCAATAAGAGGAGGGAGGCTGCAGGGAGGGACACAGGAAAAGAACATCAAGAAGGGAAAATTTTGAGGCCAACTGACCCACAATTTGGGTCTTGGTTTGCATTTGTTTGCAACAGAATTTAAAAGTCAAATAGCCCCTTTAGCCTTGCAGGGTACTTAAAAATGGCTGACCGGGAATTCCCTTGTTTTCATCAAATAATTGATGAGTGAAAATTGTATCAGCTTGGTCTTTCTGTTGTTCCTAGATGGCATAAGAAAACCTTAATATGTTAAGTCTTTCCAGTGATGAAAAACTCTGCTGTGTGGTTTTATAAAATCACTCAAATTATCAATGCTTTTGCTAATCCTTTCCCACTTGTCAAAACAAATATTTTCTAAGGAAGGCTCTATTTTTCATTAAAATATTCAACTGGATGCAAGCAAAGTAAATAATAAATCTCCAGAGTAGTCATCTACCAGATCACGCAAGCAGGAGAGATTTTTCCAGACTTGAAAGAAAAAGTACTCAGTGAATCCAAGGTAAGGAGTAAAGGGAGGCTGAGAATGAGGCAAGAATCTGATGAACCTGTTTTCTTCTCATTGTCCCACTTCCTTGTTTGCTGTTTTTCACAAATCCTATTGAATATCAAGATTTGGCTTCTTATGAATAAGATGCTTAATAGAGAAGCACGTTAGCTTTTTCAAGCCCATAAATGCCTTTTAAATGTTCACAGAATTTTACAACAATCTAATGAAAAAGTATTGAAAAACATAGTTTGTATAATTGTGTCATTTAAAATTTTTTAAACTATTACTAAAGGAGTTCAGTGCTGTTGAATACAAAATATCAATACTAAGATTGCTATTTACATTTATGAGCTAAAAGGAATCTTCAGAATTGTCTAGTCTAATTTCCTCGTTCCACATTTTTGTTTTATTTTCTCCAAGCAATGTATTTTGTTTGCTTTGGGGTTATGTTAAAGAAAATGGAAAATTTTTCAGAAACAAGGAATAGATGATATCTTTTTTAAAAAGAAAAGAAAATTAAGGAAAAGGGGGATTTGAGTGTATTGAGCAATATAGGAAAGCTATTTACAGGACATAAAATCATTTCTAATAGAAAGAAGACATATAGGTTTGTCAATTTGCTGGAGTATCTTTTGGTTTTCTCTGTTTTTCTGAGTATTTTCTGAGATGGCCAGTTTTATACAGCACAGAATCAAGTGAGAATGGAACCAAAGTAATTTGCAAAGTTGAGAGATGGCTGTGACGAGTCCCCCGATCCTGGTTCCAGTCTGTCTACTGAACTCGGTATGATCCAACAGAGATTATAATTCACCTGATGCAACAAGTGAGAAACAAGGGAAAAAACTGTAAAGAGCTCTATGGTAGGAGCGATTATGGCTATCGCCTCCACTTATTTTTAGTATCCCTTCTTTTGAGTGTGTGTCTAACAACTAGTAGAAATCAAATCATCTGCTTGGATGTGACTTTAGATGCTATATTATTATAATAAGTCCAGTCTCTAACATTCTCAATAAGGAATCATACAGTGACAGAGAACTCACTATTTTGTGAGACAATCTATTTCTATAAATACCAGCCATGGTTCCTAATGCTGCTATCCAGAGTCTCAACCTGAAAATAATTTCTTTACCTCCTCCTGTCCATCTCCCACAACAACAACAAATCCCCTTTCCAGACATTGCTACATCTGTTAATGATACAACTGTTTGTCAAACTAAAAATCTCTGTGTTCCCTTCCATCTAAAAAGTGTCTTGATTTACCAAGACTTGATTCCACTTTGGAATCTATAGCTTCTGTCCCTACCCAGTTTCACTGATAATACACCATCACTTCTGCTGTATACTCATTCATCGTATAGACCAGGGGTCCCCAACCCCTGGGCCATGGACTGGTACCGGTCCATGGTCTGTTAGGCTACACAGCAGGAGGTGCATAGCAGGTGAGCGAGCGAAGCTTCATCTCCCATCGCTCCCATTACCTCCTGAACTCCACCTCCTGTCAGATCAGCAGTAGCATTGGATTCTCACAGGAGCATGAATCCTGCTGTGAACTGCGCATGCGAGGGATCTAAGGTTGCGCCCTCCTTATGAGAATCTAATGCCTGATGGTCTGAGGTGGAGCTGAGGCAGTGATGCTAGCGCTGGGGAGCGGCTGCAAATATAGATTATCATCAGCAGAGAGGTTTGACTGCAGAGACCATAATAAATGAATTGCTTGCAGACTCATATCAAAACCCTATCAGTGAGTGGCAAGTGAAAACAAGCTTAGGGCTCCCACTGATTCTGCATTATGGTGAGTTGTATAATTATTTCATTACATATTACAACGTAATAATAATAGAAATAAAGTGCACAATAAACGTAATGTGCTTGAATCATTCCGGAACCATCCACCCCGGTCCGTGGAAAAACTGTCTTCCATGAAACTGGTCCCTGGGGCCAAAAAGGTTGGGGACTGCTGATATAGACCAGCTCTAATACAATATGGAAGGAGATTATACAGGACATGACCATCAGGAGGGAATACTGAGGACCATCTTGGAGGCCGGCAATCACACAATGTGACAGGAAAGATGACCACTGACAATGTTAGGATCCTTGAAGAAGAGGGTATCTTTCCTGATAGGCCTAGCAAAAAAAGCTCTAGAGATAATGCTAATTGGCTCCGTTTAGAGTGTGTGCCCATTCATGAACCAATAATTATGACCAGAGGAATGGACTCCTTTAACTGAGCACATCAGGGTCATCTGCCTACCTATAGCTCTTGAGGGAGAATGGTGTCATCTCCACCTAAACCACTGAATCAGAAAAGAGGGGATGCTGAACAGAAAAATTACATATGTCCTCTGTTCTATTTCACACTTGAACTGCTTTATTAGTCTTCTAAACCTCTTCACATTACCCTGACTCTTTGCCTTCTTCTTCAAATGGCACATAGCTGACAAATTAATCTTCCTAAAACTCAACTTGGATTAAGCTGTTTCTTTTATCAAAATCTTCCCTAAATGGCTCCTCACTGCTTATAAGGTTAAGTCCGTCGTCCTTAATCTGGCATTCACACTCTTCTACAATCTGACTCCAAACTCCGTTCCTAGTGTAATCTATAATTTTTCACCTCTCTGAATAACCAATTTACTCCCTCTCCTCCTAAAATGGCTTTGACTCCATGGCCTTGTTCACATTGTTCTCATTCCTCATCTCCAAGAATGTCTTTTTCTCTCTTCTTCCCTTATTCAAAGTCCACCCATTCTTCAAGTACAACTTTTGAGTTTACTTTCATACAGCTTTCTATACTCATCCCAGCCTGAAGGAACTTTCTCTCCCTTTCTCTCTGGTGATAATATTTTTGTTGTATCATTCTTTGGCAAGTATGATGTACTGCTTTATTCTGTCATGAATTCATTCAATAAATAACACATTATCTACCTATAGCTACTTATTTAGATTGAAAACTTTAAGAAACAAAGATTATGGCTTAGATTTCTTTTCACCCCATGTAAGGCTTGGCTTGCAATTAATAAATGCTTGTTTATTTGATTTTGATTGTACACCTATGGGTATTTATAGATATGAATGTCTTTAACCCAGTTTAGGAATTCAACTTTCTGATCAATGTACACATTAAGGAAAAATGCTGTTTCCATTGACTCTTTAATCACTATACAATGACACTCACATATTTTTTTAATTACTTCTGCACCCTAGGTTCAACAAATTCCACACTTGAGGAAAGGCTGTTCAGAAATTAGAAGGTACTCCAGTTCTAAAAAGATGTGTACTTTCAACCACATATCTGAAGAAAATGAATTGTGACTTTCCAAACTGCACTGAATTACTGAAGCAATAATCTAGATGATTTTAGCCAACAGTTAAACACTACTACTCCAAGCTATCTGTCTGCAATGATTAGATTCACCACAGTTTTAAAGATTTACACTTTTAAAGGAGGCTGTTTGGAGCAAAGCACAGTCAATGCAAATGGCTTCTAGGAAACTATTTATGAAGGAATTTGGCTATTTATGTCTTTGGCCAGAATTACTTGAGTTTTGGCTCGCAGTCTGTATTTTGCTTTCCTGGTAAAAACGTGTACTCACAGTATTCTGCCTGCAAGGATTCCTCGCCAAAAGGGAACCCACACCACTTCAGCATGAAAGGACAAGAACTCTCCCAGGTAGACTATTGGTGTGTACTTTAAATGAAAAGAACCCACCCATTTTTATATCCTTACCAAGTAGCTACTAAGACACTGTTCTAGGTATTATGGATAAACACTGTACTAAGTGTTATAGATATATAAAATCATCCAAAGGTTACTCTAGAAAGAGTGCCAACCCAAAACAGCATGCAAGATCTACATCAGCAGTAAGGATAATGTGTCATACATAATTACAGAAGAGAGAGTTTTGTGTGGGCTGGGAGAACTCAAGAAAGGTCTCATAAAGAAAAGGGATCTAACCAGTGAATCACTTAGTACAGGCAGGTAATTTAGTAGAAGCTCACCAGGAAATAGGACTGAAAATGACATATTCTTGACCAATAGGATGTGAAAAGAGAGCTTAGACAGGGATATGCTTGGTAAAAGAAGGTAGGTAATTTGGGAATACACTAGAGAAGAGTTTTGGTAGTCTGTGTTTTGTCCTACAGACAATGGAGATTTTTGAAAGTTTCAGAGCACCAACAAAACAGTTTTAATATAAAATGAGAAATAAAAAATCACTAAAATAATTTTTGAAGAAAAAGAGATAGACAATTAAAAACAGAATCTTTTTTGGGTTTTTTTTTTTTTTTTTTGCGGTACGCGGGCCTCTCACTGCTGTGGCCTCTCCTGCTGCAGAGCACAGGCTCCGGATGCGCAGGCCCAGCGGCCATGGCTCACGGGCCCAGCCACTCCGCGGCATGCGGGATCCTCCCGGACCGGGGCACGAACCCGCGTCCCCGGCATCGGCAGGCGGACTCTCAACCACTGCGCCAACAGGGAAACCCCAGAATCTTTTTAAACAGAAATCACAGATAGTTTAGAAAAGAATAAAGCTTAAAGTCAGCTTATGAGTAGGAACTATAGAATTTAAACATTACAGTTAAATCATATATAACTGAAATAATTCAGCATTTTCATTCATATTTAGTACTCTTTCCTGATTATAAAACAATCCACATTCATAGGATTATTTAGAAATTTTAACTATGTAAAAGATAACTAGAAACTCGGTAAGAAGGAAAATTATAAGTAAAAATTTTAAAACTGTTGTGATATAAAAGGGGTATCGGGGGCTTCCCTGGTGGCGCAGTGGTTGAGAGTCCACCTGCCAATGCAGGGGACACGGGTTCGTGCCCCAGTTCGGGAAGATCCCACATGCCACAGAGTGGCTGGGCCCGCCACTGAGCCTGCGCATCCGGAGCCTGTGCTCCGCAATGGGAGAGGCCACAGCACTGAGAGGCCCGAGTACCACAAAATAAAATAAAATAAAATAAAATAAAATAAAAGGGGTATCAAAAATTTTGCTCTGGGACTTCCCTGATGGCACAGCAGTTAAGACTCTGCACTCTCAATGCAGGGGGCCCAGGTTTGATCCCTGGTCAGGAAACTAGATCACACATGCATGCCTCAACTAAGAGTTTGCATGCCACAACTAAGGAGCCCGCATGCTGCAAGTAAGGAGCCTGCGAGCCACAACTAAGCAGCCCACCTGCTGCAACTAAGACCTGGCGCAACGAAATAAATAAATAAAATTAAAAAAAAATTTTGCTCTAAAATTCAAGTACTTCATTATTTTGAGAATTTTACTCAAAGCCTATTCACAGATACTTTTGATATGGTTATCTCACTCTTTTAACTAGTTTATCAGTTTGTAGCACTTTAGTTGTAACAACTTAGAAAAGTTTTGCTGCTAGGTGCTGGCATATTAACAGCTTCAGAAAATTAAAGCTCATGTTGAGAGTAAAGACCAAAACAAACAACCTAGTCAAAAAGTGGGCAGAAGACCTAAATAGACATTTCTCCAAAGAAGACATACAGATGGCAAAAAAACCACATGAAAACATGCTAAACAACACTAATTATTAGAGAAATGCAAATCAAAACTACAATGAGGTATCACCTCACACCAGTTAGAATGGGCATCATCAGAAAATCTACAAGCAATAAATGCTGGAGAGGGTGTGGAGAAAAGGTAAACCTCTTGTATTGTTGGTGGGAATGTAAATTGATACAGCCACTATGGAGAACAGTATGGAGGTTCCTTAAAAAACTAAAAATAGAATTATCATATGACCCATCAATCCTACTACTGGGCATATACCCTGAGAAAATCATAATTCAAAAAGATATATGCACCCCAATGTTCATTGCAGCACTATTTACAATAGTCAGGTCATGGAAGCAACCTAAATGCCCATCGACAGATGAATGGATAAAGAAGACGTGGTCCATATATACAATGGAATATTACTCAGCCATAAAAAGGAATGAAATTGGGTCATTTGTAGAGACGTGGATGGACCTAGAGACTGTCATACAGAGTAAAGTAAGTCAGAAAGAGAAAAACAAATATCCTATATTAACGCATATATGTGGAATCTAGAAAAATGGTGCAGATGAACTGGTTTGCAAGGCAGAAACAGTGACACAGATGTAGAGAACAAATGTATGGACCCCAAGAGGGGAAGGGGCGGGGTGGGATGAATTGGGAGATTGGGATTGACATATATACACTAATATGTATAAAATAGATAACTAATAAGAACCTGCTGTATAGAACAGGGAACTCCACTTCACTGTACAGTAGAAACTAACAAAACATTGTAAAACAACTATACCCCAATAAAACAATAAAATTTTTTAAAAACATAAAAAATTTACACTCACCAGTTAGAATAATCTCAAGTATAGAAACAAACAGCTACTTGCATTTAAAATTGTTGTAATTATTACAAAGTAATTTACATTCCTAATGACCCTGAGTCATGAACAAAACTTTAAATTACATAGCATTTAATCTGTTTAAGGTCTTGAGAGATTACTATCAAAAATAATTTTCTTTACATAGAGATCAGACTTGTGATTGCCAAGGCGGAAGGGTGGCGGGGAGAGGAATTGACTGGGAATTTGGGGTTGGTAGATGCAAACTATTACATTTAGAATAGACAAACAACAAGATCCTACTGTATAGCACAAGGAACTACATCCAATATCCTGGAATAAACTATAATGGAAAAGAATATACATATGTGTATAACTGAGTCACTGCTATACAGCAGACATTGGCACAACATTGAAAATTAACTATACTTCAATTAAAAAATTTAAAAAAAGAATAATTTTCTTTAAAACTTTTGGACCTAAAAGGGAAATTTTAAATTATTTAAATCCACAATTATTCAAAAGAAATGATAAACTGTAATAATAATAATTAGCTTGGGGGCTTCCCTGGTGGCACAATGGTTAAGAATCTGCCTGCCAATGCATGGGACACGGGTTTGAGCCCTGGTCTGGGAAGATCCCACATGCCGTGGAGCAACAAAGCCCATGCACCACAACTACTGAGCCTGTGCTCTAGAGCTCACGAGCCACAACTACTGAAGTCCATGGGCCTAGAGTCCCTGCTCTGCAACAAGAGAAGCCACCGCAGTGAGAAGCCCACACACCGCAACAAAGAGTAGCCCCCACTCGCCTCAACTAGAGAAAGCCCACACCCAGCAACGAAGACCCAACACAGCCAAAAATAAATAAATAAATAAAATTAATTTGTTTAAAAAATAATAATAATAATTAGCTTGGGAAAGTTGTCTATTATAACAGTTTTAAAACTAGAAAAACATGAAAAATTAAATAAGATAACAAAATAAATTAAAGTTGCAATTATATTCAAAGTCAATATGATCCTAATTATGACTTGTAAAAATATCTGGAATACAAGGACACAAGGCACAGCAGTCACTATTTTAACTATTTCTCAGTCAGAATGTCACCACACTTAAAAGGAGTGCTTATTATTGAATCAAAATATCTTTTGAGCAAAAAGTTAAAGCATAAGTTGGAATGTTACAGGTACAAAATAATTGAGGGATATTATAAAATAATTATACCTCTTAATAAGTTTCATTCCAGCTAGAAATCCAGGTTAGCAGAAATCAAACAGGAAAAACAAGGATTTTAAAAGTTGAGTGCAAGATGAGAAATGCTAACTGAAGTATTTATGGCACTTGTTTTATGTTTTGTGGCTCTGGACATTTACTAATTTTCCCTGCCTAGACTCTTCCTCTTTCAGTGGTTCTTCATTCTGGTATTCAGCCTTTCCCAATGTAGTCTATGTGCTCTGAAGGAAGATGATCTCTTCCCCAGCTGTAGGTATGGACTCTGGATCAAACCATACCTGAAGCTCTCGCTTTCCATTTCAAAGCCAATGTGTTTCTAGTATTGCTTTGTCATTTTGAATTGATTTGTATTACCTTATAAATATATGTTTTAAATTATATCATATTTAAATAAAATTTGTATAAAATATGTCTGCATAGTTAAATCGTATTAATGAAATGAACACTCATGCAGCAGACATCAGCTTAAGAATAAAATCCTAGTGTCTCAGAGGTCTCCTAAATGCCCTTCTTTGTTATAGTTGACTCCCCACCCCCATCCTCAGAGGTAGACACCATGCTCTATTAAGCCAGGCATTAAAGAAATTTGTGAAAAAATGTAAACAATGCCACTTTTCTCACTTTTGTTTTGGAAAATATAGTTATTTTTCATAAAAATGTTATTTACGTTAACATGTAATTATCTATTATTGTTATATGAAACGAAATAAGTATTTATAAATAAATGTTGACAGATATAACCCACAGAAACAAAAACCCTTCGGGGTTCTTCAAATAATTTTTAAGAGTGTAAATAGGTTCAGAGACAAAAGTATTGGAGGCATATAACAGGAATGGTATTGCTAGGCTGAATACTGTGCACATATTTTTTATCATTTTTCTTTTGGATGGATGCTGCTCTTATTAATTCATACAGTTTTTATTTTTGGATACTAATCATTTGCTTACACACTGCAAATACCATTTTGCAATGCAACTAATATTTTTCAGTCCCTCCATGGTTTCTTTTGATTATGAGGAGTTTTAATATTAGTGTAAAATGGATAAATTTTTTACTCTTTTGGTTCACATTCTTATATGTGTCTTATTTAATAAATCTACCCTCATTCAAAGGTTACAAAGATATTTTCCTATGTTTTCTTCTTTAAAGATATTTTCCTAT
Organism: Hyperoodon ampullatus; assembly: GCF_949752795.1. Taxonomy (NCBI): domain Eukaryota; kingdom Metazoa; phylum Chordata; class Mammalia; order Artiodactyla; family Ziphiidae; genus Hyperoodon; species Hyperoodon ampullatus. The sequence goes on along the minus strand of NC_136922.1, from coordinate 54,697,826 downwards.
AATTTCAAGTTTTCCTTTCAGAGTAAGTCTTTCATTTTTCCTAGACTTGATTTTTGTGGAGGAAAGTACAGTTTCCTTTTTTCAAAAAATGATGTTTTATAAATTAATGTAAACAACAGCCCACTGACATACAAGTGCTGGTACAAATCAAATTTTTCCTCTATGCCTGGGTCAGTTTCAGTGTTCTCTATTCCATTCCCTTGGTCTGTTTGCCTAACCCTGTGTTAAACAATTTTCACAGCTTTATGTTAGCCTTGATATATGAAAGGGCAAATCATCTTATATTGTTCTTCTTCTCTGGGAATTTCATGACTATTCTTGACCTCTTGCTCTTCCATGATAATTTAGAATTAATGTGTCTAGTTCCATGAAAAATCCTGATGGGACAACCATTAGAATCACATTGAAAAAACAGATATATTGGGGGAGAATTGCAATTTTAATATACTGAGTTTTTCTAGCCAAGATTATGGAAGATCTTTATGTTCATTTGGATATTCTTTAATTCCTTTTCCAATACAGTTAACGCTTTTCTCCATAAGGAGCTTGCTTATCTTTCATTAACTCTATTAGTAGGTATTTGGTGCTTGGGTTTACTATAAGAAATGGTATCTTTCCTAATTGCATTATTTAACTATTCATTGCTGCTGCATAGAAATACAATTGACTTTTGTATGTTGATGTTTTTATCTAGCTATCTTGCTAAACTCTGATTAAATCTTATACTTTATCTGTGGACTCTCGGGTTTTCTATGTAAAATTACAGTTGATCTTTGAACAACAGGGATTTGAAGTGTGCAGGTCCACTTACACATGGATTTTTTTTTCAATAAATACATACTATAATACAGCGTGATCCACAGTTGGTTAAACCTACAGATGAGGAACCATGGATACAGAGAGCTTATGTCCCACTGCGTTGAAGTGGAACCTCCACATTTAACCCCCTTGACCACCCCCTGTTGTTCAAGAGTCAACTGTATTTCATCTATGAATAATGACAATTTTGTTTCCTCCTTTTTAATCATTATACTTTTTATTTCTTCTTCTTTCCTTACTGCACAAGCTAGGACTACAGGTACAATGTTGAACAGTGATGGGAATAGAGGACATCTTTGTCCTGTTCATTATTTAAGGACATGCTTTCAACACTACATTAGGAAGTGCTGGGGGCAGGCCCAAAGGTAGGTTAAAAACGTTTCCTTTTAACCCTCCTACACTGTTGGTGGGAATATAAATTGGTGCAACCACTATGGAAAACAGTATGGAAGATCCTTAAAAAACTAAAAATAGAGCTACCATACGATCTAGCAATCCCATTCCTGAGTATATAACCAGAAGAGATGAAAATGATAATTTGAAAGGATACATCACCCCAATGTTTACAGCAGCACTATTTACAGCACACTATTTGAAGTGTCCATCAACAGATTAATGGATAAACAAGATGTGATATATATATTTTTTTCCATTGCATATATATATATATACTTATAATATATACATATAATATTGCATAAAAAAGAATAGAATATTGCCATTTGCAGAAACATGGATGGACCTACAGAATATCACACTAAGGGAAGTAACTCAGACAGAGAAAGACAAATATTATATGATCTCACTTATCTGTGGAATCTAAAAAATAATACAGGGACTTCCCTGGTGGTCCAGTGGCTAAGATTCTGCACTCCCACTGCAGAGGGCCCAGATTTGATCCCTGCTCAGGGAAGTAGATCCCACATGCTGAAACTAAGAGTTCTCATGCCGCAACTAAAGATCCCACGTGCCGCAACTAAAGATCCAGCATGTAGCAACGAAGATCCTGCATGCTGCAACTAAGACCCGGTGCAGCCAAATAAATAAATAAATATTTTTTTTAAAAAAAAGAAAAAAGAAATGGAGTTAACATTTATACAAAATAAAAAGATATAAATAATACAAATGAATCTATTCACAAAACAGAAACAGATTCACAGACATAGAAAAGAAACTTATGGTTACCAAAGGGGAAAGGGAGGGAGGGATAAATTAGGAGTATGAAATTAATAGGTACACACTACTATATACAAAATACATGAGCAACAAGGATTTACTGTATCAAGGAACAATATTCAATATCTTATAATAACCTATAATGGAAAATAATCAGAAAAAAATTCTATATATAACTGAATCACTTTGCTGTATACCTGAAACTAACACAATATTGTAAATCAACTATATTTCAGGGGTTTTTTGTTTTTAAATTTATTTATTTTATTTATTTATTTTTGGCTGTGCTGGATCTTCGCTGCTGCACGCGGGCTTTCTCTAGTTGCGGTGAGAAGGGATTCCTCTTCATTGCAGTGCACAGGCTTCCCACTGCGGTGGCGTCTCTTGTTGAGGAGCACAGGTTCTAGGCATGAGGGCTTCAATAGTTGTCGCTCGTGGGCTCTAGAGCGCAGGCTCAGTAGCTGTGGTGCTAGGGCTTGGTTGTTCCACAGCATGTGGGATCTTCCCGGACCCGGGCTCAAGCCCGTGCCCCCTGCATTGGCAGGCGGATTCTTAACCACGTGCCACCAGGGAAGCCCCTATACTTCAGTTTTTAAAGTTCCCTTTTATTCTGTTTGCTAAATTTTTTTTATGAACAGAGTTATGCAGAATGCTTTTTCTGCAACTATTGAGATGATCATATCATTTTCTCCTTTGAACTGTTAGTAGAGTGAATTATATTACAGTAATATATTTTCTAATGTTAAATCATCTAACATCCTTGTAATAAACTTAATCATAATGTATTATCTTTTTTAAAATTTGCTATCAAGCAAATCAGTTTGTTCATTTAAAAAAATTTTTCACATTGAATTAAAAAATAAAATTGTACTGTTTTTTACTAACTTTGGTTTCAAGGTTGTGCTAACCTCATAAAACAAGTTGGGGAACATTCTTTCTCATCTGTTTTCTGGAAAAGTTTGTGTTATATTGGATTGGTCTGTTCCTTGAATGTTTGGATAACTGACCAGGAAAGCCTCCTGTGCCTGATTTTATTTGTTTTTTGTTTATGTTTTACTTTATAAAAAGATTTTAATTAAAGATTCAATTGCTCAAAAATTGTGCTAAAATCTCTTACTGTGGTGGTAAATTTTTTAAAAATCTCTTTGTGGTTCTGTCATATTATGTTTTGAGGCTACATTATTAGAGACATAAAATTTAGAATTACTTTATCTTCTTGGTGGACTGAATATTTTATCATTATGTAATAACTCTCTTTAAAGTCATTTTATCTGGTAATATAGTTAGATCACGTTTCTTTTACTTGATATTTCACAGGTACGCCTTTTGAATCCTTAATTTTTAGTTTTTCTCTGTTCTTGCAATTTACATCTGACTTATGTAAATAGCATAAATGTTTGTTTCAATCCAGTCTGAAAATTTTGCCTTTTGATTGGAAAGTTTATTCCATTCATAGTTGTGGTGATTACTGATACATTTAAACCTGTTTCGACCTTCTTATTATGTGTTATTTGTCCCATTTTTCATGCCTTTCCCTCCTTTCCCAAAGTTTCATTTTCCCTCATCCTCACCCTCAGCAGACAATTGCTTCCTATAGCACTGAGAAAAAAGAAGCAGTCAGAGGAGAACTTCCCCAAGCTCATCCACAACATCTAGCCACTTCACTGCATCTGGACTCATCTATAGCACATTTTCTTCTGTTGAGGATAAACTATTCATCCTCCTAGCAAAGGCCAAGTTTACCGTTTGTGCACTAAATCCATCCCCTCTTGCCTTCTCAGTGACCTGGCTCCAGCAACTCTCCACTCTATATTCTGCATCATCCATCTTCTACTCTCTATGGGATCATCCCCATAAGCCTATGTATACAATTTTTTTCCATCATAAAATGTTCCTGGCTCTGGACCCTGTTTTCTCCTCCAGTCACCACTCCAATTCTCTTCTTTATTTTACAGCAAAAGTCTTAAGAAGAGTTGTCTATACTTGGATTGGTCTGTTCTTTGACTTGTCTCCAGTTTCTGTTCTCCCCTTCTCTGAACCAACTCCCATGAGGTAAGTTATCAGTGACCTTCACATTTTAAATCTTGTTCTCATTTCTCATCCTACTTGATCACACAAAAGCACTTGACACAGCTGATTACACCCCTTTCCTTGAAATATTCTTTTCACTTGGCTTTCAGGGCACTCAATGGTCCCACTTTTTCTCTTACCTCATTAGTGGCATCTTAATTTCCTTTGTCCTTTACTCCTCATCTCTCTCACCACCACACGTTGGAATGTTCCATAGCTCAATCCTTGGAATTCTTTTCTTTTCTAACTACTCATGCTCCATTGGTGAATTCGTGGTTTAAATATTTGAGATGCCAATGCGTGCTTCACGAAGGCGGGGATCTGCTTTGCCTGTTGTGTCCCCAGCCCCTTAGAGAGACACAAAAAGAACATTCAATAAATATTTGTTGAATAAATCAATAGTTTGAAAAAACACAAAAAATTAAAGTTATTAGTTACTGTTTAAAAATAAACATGAACCCTCTTAATGACATACTTCTGGAAAAGATGACTCCAAACATATAGATGCTCATAAAATGGGTAAATTTACTGGAGTAGAATAATCTAGGAAACAATAGGCCCAGTATATAAATATATTGAATATTGGAAGTCTGGTAACTCCTTTATTAAATAATTGCATAATAAAAATAAGAGAAATGCCGTCTTTGGCATTTTTAAGCCAATGGCCTACCCCTTGCTTTTTGCCTTAACAAAGTGTATTGCAAACTTTAAAAAAGTCCTTTAAATGGTAAAAGCTTTGGTGACTTGCTTAGAGAGGTGAATACTTAATTGCTCAAAATTAATAAACAGGAAAAGAATAAAGAGATTATAGAAAGCCCGTAGATAGTATCTTTCCCAGTGTCTCTGTTTATTAAACAATTTTATTTCTTCTTTATTAAAAGGTTCATTTGATTCTTTTGTCCATTTATTGGAGCCTAAACTTTTGCTTCTATTCTGAATTTGTATGAGCTATTTTAAATCTTTGACATCAATCTTTTAAATTTACAGCAAATATTTCCCCTCAACTTATGTTTTATTAAAAATAAAACTTTAAATTTTAACACTTTGACCTAAATAGAATTTATTTTGGGGGTACTGTATGAAATTAAGTATTATAAAACACTTTGTTATTTATAAGCACTTTGTCAGTTCTTAAAACATTTGTATAAAAATAAATGGCAATCTCTTTTTTAGAGATAGTTGGATTCAGAGTTATAAAATTCCAACATTTTAAATGACATTTCAATTTTACTTAAGTTTGCTTTAAAATAAATGACCTAGGTTAAAAACAATGTCAAAAATAATGAAAACAGATTAAAATAGACTCCTGTTTAATATCTCTCCCACTCCTAATCTTCTCTGATCCTTTTACAGTCATAAGGGTCAAACATTTATGTTTATAAAAAGAGCAGTTGGGTTTTGTTTCTTAAAGCAAGTTTCTTTCATGGGTGTTAACAACAGGATTCGTAATGTTGATGATGACTCAATTATTCCTGGAAAATGCATCTTAAACCAGGCATCAAAAAGATGATGAAATGACATGAAACTGTGAAATAATGTCTTTGTGATTTTTTTTTTTTAATAATAAAACAAAGAAGGAAATTGTTGTGGAGGAACTAAGCCCATGTACCACAACTACGGAGCCTGCACCCTAGAGCCCACAGGCTACAACTACTGAGCCTGTGTGCCACAACTACTGAAGCCTGCGCACTTGTGCTGCAACTACTGAATGCTGACCGCCTAGAGCCTGTGCTTTGCAACAAGAGAAGCTACTGCAGTGAGAAGCCCGCGCACCGCAACGAAGAGTAACCCCCACTTGCTGCAACTAGAGAAAACCCCCACACAGCAGCAAAGACCCAACTCAGCCAAAAATAAATAAAAATTTTAAAAAATGAAACAAAGAAGGAACTTGTCTACTGAAAAAAAGGTATGGCTGTATTTTATTTAAAAGAGTTCGTATGAGAGGGGTATAAAGCAGATTTTTTTTTTTTTAGGCCAAGCTGTGCTGCATGTGGGAACTTAGGTCCCCAACCAGGGATCGAACCCATGCCCCCTGTATTGGGAGCGCAAAGTCTTAACCACTGGACTTCGAGGGAAGTCCCTAAAGTGGACATTCTTGATCAAAAGAGAAAATGAGCATTTTTTTGGTCCTTAAACAAGCTTATCTATCACTGCATAACAAATTTCTGCCAAATCGACAGCTTAAAACAACTTATTTTCTGTCACAGTTTTGTAAATTGACTGACTTCAGCTTGGTGATTCTCATTTTGGAGACTTTCATGCTTTTGCTCAGGTAGTTGATGGGGCTGAAGTCATCTGACGGCTTGCCTTGGACATCCAAGATGGCTTCTTCACTCACGTGATTTACGCTTTAACTGGGTAGGCTGGTCAGGCATCTGTCCCTTCCTATGGCCTCTCTATGAGCCTGGGTTGAGTTTTCTCACAGCATGGTGGTCTAAGGTAAATTTTAAGTGGCTACTTGTTTCCCCTATAACAAGAGCTCTAAGAGACTGAGGCAGAAGCTACAAGGCTTTTTTGTGATCCAGCCTTAGATATTACAAATCATCACCACTACTGTACTCTATTTGTTAAATGGGGCCAGCCCAGGAATCTTGAATAACAGTATGAATACTAGAAGGTATAATTCAAGGGAGACCATCTTTGGAGACCAGCTACCACAAGTGCTTTCTACAACATTTGACATAGAGCTAGTAAAGGTGCCCAAAAGAGCATCAAAAGAAGATGATGGGTTAAAAAAAGTGGAAAAAAATCAGGAATGATTCTTTAATCCTATGCAGCCAAGTGTGAATTTTCCAGTTAATTTTACGATCTTTAAGTAATCACTATAATTTGTCCTTCTGACTATATTCTCTTCTGCTACTTTGGGGAATTTAACTGTGTATTCAAACTGATACCAGACAATGAGAAAAGGACAGAACAAACACCTAGAAACTCCCAACTGAATGATACCAAAGGAAAGTCTGGCTCCTTGAAAGGCACATTTCTTTTTTAAGTACTAGGTGTACATAACAACTTATCATAATATAATAGTAGGTATACTGAAAATGTCATAAAATTTTAGACCTTGAAAGCCAATCATTTTTTTTGGCCACACCATGTGGATTGCAGGATCATAGTTCCCTGACCAGGGATTGAACCCAGGCCATGGCAGTGAAAGCCCCAAGTCCTAACCACTGGACCACCAGGGAATTCCTGAGAGCCAATCTTTATTTCAAAGACACTCTAACTAAGGCCAAGAGTGGTTAAGCAACTTGCTAAAGGTTTACATAAGTCATTGAAGACATTCTAACTCCTAGTCCACAAATTTGCATGCAACATGCTGCCTTTTTCACTTACCCAGTAGTATTTGAACTAAAACCTTACTAACAAGACAACTGGACTTGAGTATGGTTGATCCTTATTAATTTTTAAGACTGCAAAGTGATACCTATGATGTATTAGAGAGTACAAAGTGGTGTACAGAGAGAGAAAAAAAGCCCAAGTTTATTCTAGACCAGCGATTCTCAAATTTGAGTAAAGTATGAACTCCTTTTAAAGAAAAAAGAAGGGGGAAAAACTCTCAATGTCCACATTGTTGACTTAAATTTCTCTTTTAAAAATTACATGATTACTTTCAAATATAAAACTTTGTGTAAATTTCTTATGATTAGAACATGTATGTAACTATGAAACCAAAACAAATGTGCAAGTTTGTTAAATAATATCTAACATATATACTAGTTAATTGGTAGTAGGCACTTTACATATAGCAACTCATTTAAAACTCACGACAACTCTATTAGGTGGGCACTATTATACGCATTTAGTAGATGGGGAAATCAAGACACAACTGGTCAGTGGGGACCTGGGTTTCACAAAATGTTCACAGACAACTGAGTATGAAGAATGATATTGTTGGACAGAAATTAAATTGCTGCTTGTAATGTGAGTGTGGTACTGACTGAAACTTTGTAGATCTTCTGGTTTAACATTCTTAAAATGAGCTCTCAAAAAGATACATGGACTTCCGGGGAAGATGGCGGAAGAGGAAGACGCGGAGATCACCTTCCTCCCCACAGATACACCAGAAATACAGCTACACATGGAACAACTCCTACAGAACACCTACTGAACGGTGGCAGAAGACCTCAGACCTCCCAAAAGGCAAGAAACTCCCCACGTACCTGGGTAGGGCAAAAGAAAAAAGAATAAGCAGAGACAAAAGGATAGGGACGGGACCTGCACCTCTGGGAGGGAGCCGTGAAGGAGGAAAAGTTTCCACACAGTAGGAAGCCCCTTCGCGGGCGGAGACTGCGGGTGGCGGAGGGGGAAAGCTTCCGAGTCTCGGAGGAGAGCGCAGCAACAGGGGTACGGAAGGCAAGGCGGAGAGATTTCCGCACAGAGGATCGGTGCCGACCGGCACTTACCAGCCCGAGAGGCTTGTCTGCTCACCTGCTGGGGCGTGCGGGGCTGCGAGCTGAGGCTCGGGCTTCGGTCGGAGCGCAGGGAGAGGACGGGGGTTGGCGGCGTGAACACAGCCTGCAGGGGGTTAGTGTGCCACGGCGGGCCGGGAGGGAGTCCAGGGAAAAGTCTGGACCTGCCGAACAGGCAAGAGACTTTTTCTTCCCTCTTTGTTTCCTGGTGCGAGAGGAGAAGGGATTAAGAGCGCTGCTTAAAGGAGCTCCAGAGACGGGCGCGAGGCGCGGCTGAAAGCGCGGACCCCAGAGATTGGCGTGGAACGCTGGGGCTGATGCTGCCGCCGCCAAGAGGCCTGTGTGCGAGCGCAGGTCACTGTCCAGGCCCCCGTGCGGAACGTCACTGCCGGGGTCCCCGGAACCAGGGACGGCTTCCCTGAGAGAGCGCACGGCACGCCTCGGGCTGGTGCAACGTCACGCCGGCCTCTGCCACGGCAGGCTCGCCCCGCACTCCGTGCCCCCCGCACTCCGTGCCCCCCGCCCCCCGGCCTGAGTGAGCCAGAGTCCCCAAAGCGGCTGCTCCTTTAACCCTGTCCTGTCTGAGCGAAGAACAGACACCCTCCGGCGACCTACATGGAGAGGCGGGGCCAAATCCAAAGCTGAGCCCCGGCAGCTGTGAGAACAAAGAAAAGAAAGGGAAATCTCTCCCAGCAGCCTCAGAAGCAGCGGATTAAAGCTCCACAATCAACTAGATGTACCCTGCATCTGTGGAATACATGAATAGACAACAAATCATCCCAAATTGAGGAGCCAGGAGTCAGTGCTGTGACTCTGAGGTGGGAGAGCCAACTTCAGGACACTGGTCCACAAGAGACCTCCCAGCTCCACATAATATCAAACGGCGAAAATCTTCCAGAGATCTCCATCTCAACACCAGCACCCAGCTTCACTCAACGACCAGCAAGCTACAGTGCTGGACACCCTATGCCAAACAACTAGCAAGACAGGAACACAACGCCACCCATTAGCAGAGAGGCTGCCTAAAATTATAAAAAGTCCTCAGACACCCCAAAACACACCACCAGACGTGGACCTGCCCACCAGAAAGACAAGATCCAGCCTCATCCACCAGAACACAGGCACTAGTCCCCTCCACCAGGAAGCCTACACAACCCACTAAACCAACCTTAGCCACTGGGGACAGATACCAAAAACAACGGGAACTACGAATCTGCAGCCTGCAAAAAGGAGACCCCAAACACAGTAACATAAGCAAAATGAGAAGACAGAAAAACACACAGCAGGAGAAGGAGCAAGATAAAAACCCACCAGACCTAACAAATGAAGAGGTAATAGGCAGTCTACCTGAAAAAGAATTCAGAATAATGATAGTAAAGATGATCCAAGATTCTATTTCCAAGATCCAAAATCTTGGAAATAGAATAGACAAAATGCAAGAAACAGTTAACAAGGACCTAGAAGAACTAAAGATGAATCAAGCATCAATTAAAAACACAATAAATGAAATGACAAATACTCTAGATGGGATCAATAGCAGAATAACTGAGGCAGAAGAACGGATAAGTGAGGTGGAAGACAAAATAGTGGAAATAACTGCTGCAGAGCAAAATAAAGAAAAAAGAATGAAAAGAACAGAGGACAGTCTCAGAGACCTCTGGGACAACATTAAACGCACCAACATTCGAATTATAGGGGTTCCAGAAGAAGAAGAGAAAAAGAAAGGGACTGAGAAAATATTTGAAGAGATTATAGTTGAAAACTTCCCTAATATGGGAAAGGAAATAGTTGTCAAGTCCAGGAAACACAGAGAGTCCCATACAGAATAAATCCAAGGAGAAATACGCCAAGACACATATTAATCAAACTGTCAAAAATTAAACACAAAGAAATCATATTGAAAGCAGCAAGGCAAAAACAACAAATAACACACAAGGGAATCCCCATCAGGATAACAGCTGATCTCTCAGCAGAAACTCTACAAGCCAGAAGGGAGTGGAAGGACATAATTAAAGTGATGAAGGAGAAAAACCTTCAACCAAGATTACTCTACCCAGCAAGGATCTCATTCAGATTTGATGGAGAAATTAAAACGTTTACAGACAAGCAAAAGCTGAGAGTTCAGCACCACCAAACCAGCTTTACAACAAATGCTAAGGGAACTTCTCTAGGCAAGAAACACAACAGAAGGAAAAGACCTACAATAACGAACCCAAAACAATTAAGAAAATGGGAATAGGAACATACATATCGATAATTACCTTAAATGTAAATGGACTAAATGCTCCCACCAAAAGACACAGATTGGCTGAATGGATACAAAAACAAGACCCATATATATGCTGTCTACAAGACACCCACTTCAGACCTAGAGACACAAACGGACTGAAAGTAAGGGGATGGAAAAAGATATTCCATGCAAATGGAAACCAAAAGAAAGCTGGAGTAGCAAGTCTCATATCAGACAAAATAGACTTTAAAATAAAGACTACTAGAAGAGACAAAGAAGGACACTACATAATGATCAAGGGATCGATCCAAGAAGAAGATATAACAATTATAAATATTTATGCACCCAACATAGGAGCACCTCAATACATAAGGCAAATACTAACAGCCATAAAAGGAGAAATCGACAGTAACACAATCATAGTAGGGGACTTTAACACCCCACTTTCACCAATGGACAGATCATCCAAAATGAAAATAAATAAGGAAACACAAGCTTTAAATGATACATTAAACAAGATGGACTTCTTTGGTATTTATAGGACATTCCATCCAAAAAGAACAAAATACACATTTTTCTCAAGTGCTCATGGAACATTCTCCAGGATAGATCATATCTTGGGTCACAAATCAAGCCTTGGTAAATTTAAGAAAATTGAAATTGTATCAAGTATCTTTTCCGACAACAATGCTATGAGACTAGATATCAATTACAGGAAAAGAGCTGTAAAAAATACAAACACATGGAGGCTAAACAATACACTACTTAATAACGAAGTGATCACTGAAGAAATCAAAGAGGAAATCAAAAAATACCTAGAAACAAATGACAATGGAGACACGACGACCCAAAACCTGTGGGATGCAGCAAAAGCAGTTCTAAGAGGGAAGTTTATAGCAATACAATCCTACCTTAAGAAACAGGAAACATCTTGAATAAACAACCTAACCTTGCACCTAAAGCAATTAGAGAAAGAAGAACAAAAACATCCCAAAGTTAGCAGAAGGAAAGAAATCACAAAAATCAGATCAGAAATAAATGAAAAAGAAATGAAGGAAACGATAGCAAAGATCAATGAAACTAAAAGCTGGTTCTTTGAGAAGATAAACAAAATTGATAAACCATTAGCCAGGCTCATCAAGAAAAAAAGGGAGAAGACTCAAATCAATAGAATTAGAAATGAAAAAGGAGAAGCAACAACTGACACTGCAGAAATACAAAAGATCATGAGAGATTACTACAAGCAACTCTATGCCAATAAAATGGACAACCTGGAAGAAATGGACAAATTCTTAGAAATGCACAACCTGCCAAGACTGAATCAGGAAGAAATAGAAAATATGAACAGACCAATCACAAGCACTGAAATTGAAACTGTGATAAACAACCTTCCAACAAACAAAAGCCCAGGACCAGATGGCTTCACAGGTGAATTCTATCAAGCATTTAGAGAAGAGCTAACACCTATCCTTCTCAAACTCTTCCAAAATATAGCAGAGGGAGGAACACTCCCAAACTCATTCTACGAGGCCACCATCACCTTGATACCAAAACCAGACAAGGATGTCACAAAGAAAGAAAACTACAGGCCAATATCACTGATGAACATAGATGCAAAAATCCTCAACGAAATACTAGCAAACAGAATCCAACAGCACATTAAAAGCATCATACACCATGATCAAGCGGGGTTTATTCCAGGAATACAAGGATTCTTCAATATATGCAAATCAATCAACGTGATACACCATATTAACAAATTGAAGGAGAAAAACCATATGATAATCTCAATAGATGCAGAGAAAGCTTTCGACAAAATTCAACACCCATTTATGATAAAAACCCTGCAGAAAGTAGGCATAGAGGGAACTTTCCTCAACATAATAAAGGCCATATATGACAAACCCACAGCCAGCATTGTCCTCAATGGTGAAAAACTGAAACCATTTCCACTAAGATCAGGAACAAGACAAGGTTGCCCACTCTCGCCACTCTTATTCAACATAGTTTTGGAAGTTTTAGCCACAGCAATCAGAAAAGAAAAGGAAATAAAAGGAATCCAAATCAGAAAAGAAGAAGTAAAGCTGTCACTGTTTGCAGATGACATGATACTATACATAGAGAATCCTAAAGATGCTACCAGAAAACTACTAGAGCTAATCAATGAATTTGGTAAAGTAGCAGGATACAAAATTAATGCACAGAAATCTCTGGCATTCCTATATACTAATGATGAAAAATCTGTAAGTGAAATCAAGGAAACACTCCCATTTACCACTGCAACAAAAAGAATAAAGTATCTAGGAATAAACCTACCTAAGGAGACAAAAGACCTGTATGCAGAAAATTATAAGACACTGATGAAAGAAATTAAAGATGATACAAATAGATGGAGAGATGTACCATGTTCTTGGATTGGAAGAATCAACATTGTGAAAATGACTCTACTACCCAAAGCAATCTACAGATTCAATGCAATCCCTATCAAACTACCACTGGCATTTTTCACAGAACTAGAACAAAAAATTTCACAATTTGTATGGAAACACAAAAGACCCCGAATAGCCAAAGCAATCTTGAGAATGAAAAATGGAGCTGGAGGAATCAGGCTCCCTGACTTCAGACTATACTACAAAGCTACAGTAATCAAGACAGTATGGTACTGGCACAAAAACAGAAAGATAGATCAATGGAACAGGATAGAAAACCCAGAGATAAACCCATGCACATATGGTCACCTTATCTTTGATAAAGGAGGCAGGAATGTACAGTGGAGAAAGGACAGTCTCTTCAATAAGTGGTGCTGGGAAAACTGGACAGGGACATGTAAAAGTATGAGATTAGATGACTCCCTAACAGCATACACAAAAATAAGCTCAAAATGGATTAAAGACCTAAATGTAAGGCCAGACACTATCAAACTCTTAGAGGAAAACATAGGCAGAACACTCTATGACATAAATCACAGCAAGATCCTTCTTGACCCACCTGCTAGAGAAATGGAAATAAAGACAAAAATAAACACATAGGACCTAATGAAACTTAAAAGCCTTTGCACAGCAAAGGAAACCATAAACAAGGCCAAAAGACAACCCTCAGAATGGGAGAAAATAGTTGCAAATGAAGCAACTGACAAAGGATTAATCTCCAAAATTTATAAGCAGCTCATGCAGCTCAATAACAAAAAAACAAACAACCCAATCCAAAAATGGGCAGAAGACCTAAATAGACATTTCTCCACAGAAGATATACAGACCGCCAACAAACACATGAAAGGACGCTCAACATCTTTACTCATTAGAGAAATGCAAATCAAAACTACAATGAGATATCATCTCACACCAGTCAGAATGGCCATCATCAAAAAATCTAGAAACAATAAATGCTGGAGAGGGTGTGGAAAAAAGGGAACACTCTTGCACTGCTGCTGGGGATGTGAATTGGTACAGCCACTATGGAGAACAGTATGGAGTTTCCTTAAAAAACTACAAATAGAACTACCATATGACCCAGCAATCCCACTACTGGGCATATACCCTGAGAAAACCATAATTCAAAAAGAGCCATGTACCAAAATGTTCATTGCAGCCCTATTTAAAATAGCCCGGAGATGGAAACAACCTAAGTGTCCATCATCGGATGAGTGGATAAAGAAGATGTGGCACATATATACAATGGAATATTACTCAGACATAAAAAGAAACGAAATTGAGCTATTTGTAATGAGGTGGATAGACCTAGAGTCTGTCATACAGAGTGAAGTAAGTCAGAAAGAGCAAGACAAATACCGTATGCTAACACATATATATGGAATTTAAGAAGAAAAAAAATGTCATGAAGAACCTGGGGGTAAGACAGGAATAAAGACACAGACCTACTAGAGAATGGACTTGAGGATATGGGGAGGGGGTAGGGTAAGCTGGGACAAAGCGAAAGAGAGGCATGGACATATATACACTACCAAACGTAAGGTAGATAGCTAGTGGGAAGCAGCCGCATAGCACAGGGAGATCAGCTCGGTGCTTTGTGACTGCCTGAAGGGGTGGGATAGGGAGGGTGGGAGGGAGACGCAAGAGGGAGGGGATATGGGAACATATGTATATGTATAACTGATTCACTTTGTTATAAAGCAGAAACTAACACACCATTGTTAAGCAATTATACTCCAATAAAGATGTAAAAAAAAAAAAAAGATACATGCACCCCAATGTGCATAGCAGCATTATTTACAATTGCCAAGATATAGAAGTAACCAAAGTGTCCATTAACAGATGAATGGATAAAGAAGAAGTGGTATACACACACACACACACACACACACACACACACACACACACTGGAATACTACTCAGTTATAAAAAGAATGAAGTTTTGCCATTCACAACAACATGGATGGACTTGGAGGGCATTATGCTAAGCAAAATAAGCCAGACAGAGAAAGACAAATACTGTATGATATCACCTATATGTAGATTCTAAAAAATACACAGACTGTTGAATGTAACAAAAAAGAAGCAAACTCACACATATAGAGAGCAAACTAGTGGTCATCAGTGGGGAGAAGGAAGGAAAGAGGGGCAATATAGGGGTAGGGGCTTAAGAGGTACAAAATATTAGGTATAAAATAAGCTACATAATATACTGTACAGCACAGGGAATATAGCTGATATTTTATAATAATCACAAATGGAGTATAACCTTTAAAAATAGTGAACCACTATATTGTATACCTGTAATTTATGTAATAAAAAAATTTTTAATTAAAATGAGCTGGATAGTGACTCATTTCTCCCATCCGTTTTTTTCTCTTCTGTCAACTGCTAAATATACCTTGGAAGAGCACAAATTAATGTTATTTGGTCTTCACTAGAAGCAAATGCCTTGTTAGAAACTAAGTCTATATTTGCTCACTCATTAAATTTTTTTAGACAATTCCTGATACTATTTTTTATTATTGAAATATAATTCACATACTATAAAGTTCACTCTTTTAAAGTGTACAATTCAGTAGTTTTTAGTATATTCACAACGTTGTGCAACCATCACCATTATCTAATTCCAGGATATTTTCATCATATCAAAAAGAAATCCCCTACCCATTAAGGAGTCATTCCCCATTCCCTTTTCCATCAGCCAGTAAATTAACAACTACTAATTTATTTTCTGTCTGTATGGATTTGCCTATTCTGGACATTTTATATAATGGAATCACAAAATATATGGGCTTTTGTGTCTGGCAGCTTTCACCTGAACTAATTTTTCAAGATTCATCTATGTTGTAGTCTGTATCAGTACTTCATTCATTTTTATAATAATATCTGAATAATATCCTATTATATGAATATACTAAATTTCATTTGTACATTTATCAATTGATAAGACGTTTAGGTTGTTTCCACTTTTGAGCTATTATAAATAATACTGCAGTGAACATTTGAGTGCAAGATTTCCTAAGGACATGTTTTCAATTCTCTTGGGTATCTACCTAGGAGTGGAATTGTTAAACTATTTCAAAATAGGTGCACCATTTTACATTCCCATTGGCAATGTATGAGGATTCTAATTTCTCTACTTTCTCATCAACTCTTAATATTATAATACTGACTTTGATTATAGCCATACTAGTGGGTGTGAAGTGATACCTCTTGTGATTTTGATTTGCATTTCTCTAAGAACTAATGATGTTGAGCATCTTTCCATGTTCTTGTTGGTCATTTGCATATCTTCTTTGGAGAAATATGTATTCACATCATGTGTCCATTTTATAATTGGGTTATTTGTCTTTTTATTGTTCAGCTGTGAGTTCTCTCATTAGGCTTTGACAGGGTGATAGTGCTAGGCACCAATGCAATGATAAATGCAAAAAACATGGGTTCTGAAATTGCATACTTATACTCAGTTATAAAGTTGTCATCTATGAGATCCAGAATCAAATCTGCTTTTACTGAAATTTTGAAGCTTATCATTAAAAAATATACATTTTAAATGTTTAATAAAATACTGATATCAGAAACATTCCCTCCACTTAATATCACAGAGAGTAAATTTTTCAAAGAAGTTAAGGCAGTGTTAGTTACAATAGCAAAAGAATCAGAAAATGTATTATCCTAAAGCTGAGGGTTAAGAAAACAATTCTATACCAATATTACAGACTACATAGCAACTAATAATTATAAGCATCTGGACTATGTTGATATATGGACATTCATTCATGAAACAACATTAGCTATGAAATATCTGTCTTATACAGATATACACTCATATACTCTAATAGATTTATAAATGTGTCTACATCATTTTATCTTCAGACAAAATCTATAAATATATTCTTATAAATCTATTAAAATTTATTAATATATGTATACATGTTTGTATATAATTTTATGTTCAATCTATTTCAAACAGATTATATACATATACATTTATTAAAATCTGTGAATGTGCTTTGGCAACAAATGTAAGGTAATGTTAACAGAATTTTATGTTTATTGGATTCTTTGGTTTCAAAAAGCAGTGTTCCACAAAAATGGTTCTATTTTATTAATAGCATTGCTCACAGAGATTCAGTGCTAAAGAAAATTTGGGAATTTGTTGGGAAGATGTTAAGTAAATGTATTTAGGTAGAAGTTCTCAGAGCCTTTAATCCACTAATATGCATTGTGAATCTCTAAAAGAAAGAGGTTCTTCATATTATTTACCTCAAAGTCTGTTATTTTCATCATGATTTACATTTATTTTACTTGTATAAACAAATTTGTGTAAATCTCATTTGCACTTGTTTACTAATTTATCTTCTCCACCGAACTATAAATTCTAACAGGACAGTTAAGTATATCTCTCTTCTTCACCGTTGTTCCTAGTGCCTCAGCCAGGGCATACAGCAGGAGCTCAATAAATACTTTTCTAGTGAATGTAGTACTTGGAGGAGCATCTTGAGGGACAAGGGCTTGAAGTTACACACTTTGGAAACTACTTTAAAGTTATTCAATTGTATAATAACTTCAAAGAAAAATTTGTGTTAAAACCTCTAGGCCAGCAGCAGAGTCAAGATGGCGGTGTGGGAAGACACAGAGTTGACATTTCCCCACAATTAGAGTGCCTGCCGGCCAATGGTGGGAGACTCTGATGCCCAAGGACATGGGAGGAACATCCAGGTGAACCGGTAGGACATGGGGGGACTGAGGGGTGAGGAGTAGTGTAGGTCAGACAGGATCAGTGCCCCTGAGGCAGGGGAGATCAGGAGAGGCAGGCAGAAGGCACTCTCCAGGAAGAGCTGGAGAGGAGTGGAGGGTGATCGCCTGGCCCACTCGGGCCAGGGAGACTGCTGAGCTCCCAGGCCGGTCCCCTGCCCTCCAAAGCCCCCTCCAGGCCGAGTGGGTCCTGGGGGCATAGGAGGGAGGCCGGGGAGATCAGGAAAGGCAGGAGGGAGGAGGCATCTGAGAGGAGCGGGATAGGAGCAGAAGGCGTTTGCCCCGCCCACTCGAGCCCAGGAAGCCTGCTGGGCTCGCAGAGGAGGTCCCCCACCCTCTGAGACCAGGGGTGGTGGTCACGCCTGGGGCCCCTTCTGTTCCTTGAGCCTAAGCCCCGCCCCCCACAGCCCAGAGGGCTGTTAAAGTCCTAAGCATAGGACTCGCCCACCGCCCAAACTTCACCCTTGCTTAGGCCCCACCCTCCTCAGCCAAGGCCATCCCCTCCTTTTTTTTCTTCTTTCTATTTTTTTTTTTCTTTTCCCTCCTCCTCTTTTTTACTATTGTGATACTGATGTACTTTCTGGTTGATGATTCATCTATATTTTTATTTTTATATTATTTCTAACATATCTGCCAATTTCCTAGTCTAATTTTATTTTTTACTTTGTTACTGTTCTTTTCTTTTTTTCTTTGCTGCCCCACATGGCTTGTGGGATCTTGGTTCATCATCTGGGGGTCTGGTCGAAGCTCCTGTGGTGGGAGCTCCAAGTCTGAACCACTGGACTAACAGAGAACCTCAGACCCCAGGGAATATTCATCGGAGTGAGGTCTCATGGAGTTCCTCATCTCAGCACCAAGACCCAGCTCTACCCAACAGCCTACAAACTCCAGTGTTGAAAGCCTCAGGCCAAACAACCAGTAAGACAGGAACACAATCCCACTCATTAAAAAAAAATTAGATGGCAAAAAAATGTCACAAATGAAGGAGCAAGGTAAAAACCTACAAAACCAAATAAATGAAGAGGAAATAGGCAATCTACCTGAAAAAGAATTCAGAGTAATGACAGTAATGATTCAGAATATTGGAAATAGAATGAAGGCACGGATTGAGAAAACACAAGAAATGTTTAACAAATATCTAGAAGAACTAAAGAACAGAGATGAACAACACAATAACTGAAATGAAAAATACACTACAAGGAATCAATACGAGAATAACTGAGGCAGAAGAATGAATAAGTGAGCTGGAAGACAAAATGGTGGAAACAACTGCTGAGGAGCAGAAAAAAGAACAAAAAGGATTGAAGACAATCTCAGATACCTCTGGGACAACAATAAACGCACCAACATTCAAATTATAGGGGTTCCAGAAGAAGAAGGGAAAAAGAAAGGGACTGAGAAAGTATTTGAAGGGATTATAGTTGAAAACTTCCCTAACATGGAAAAGGAAATAGTCATCCAAGTCCAGGACGCACAGAGAGTCCCATACAGGATAAACCCTAGGAAAAACACACTAAGACACATATTAATCAAACTAACAAAAATTAAATTGAAAGAAAAAATATTAAAAGCAGCAAAGGAACAAAAAATAACATACAAAGGAATACCCATAAGGTTATCAGCTGATTTTTCAGTGGAAACTCTGTAGGCCAGAAGGGAGTGGCAGGATATACTTAAAGTGATGAAAGGGAAAAACCTACAACCAAGATTAGTCTACCCAGAAGGATCTCATTCAGCTTCAATGGAGAAGTCAAAAGCTTTTCAGACAAGCAAAAGCTAAGAGAATTCAGCACCACCAAACCAGTGTTACAACAAATGCTAAAGAAATTGTCTAAGCGGGAAACACAAGAGAAGAAAAAGGCCCACAAAAACAAACCCAAAACAATTAAGAAAATGGTAATAGGAACATACATATTGATAATAACCTTGAATGTAAATGGATTAAATGCACCAACCAAAAGACACAGACTGGCTGAATGGATACATATGCCCTGAGAAAACCATAATTCAAAAAGAAACATGTACCACAATGTTCATTGCAGCACTATGTACAATAGTCAGGACATGGAAGCAACCTAAGTGTCCATCAACAGATGAATGGATAAAGAAGATGTGGCACACATATACAATGGAATATTACTCAGCCATAAAAAGAAATGAAATTGAGTTATTTGTAGTGAGGTGGATGGACCTAGAGTCTGTCATACAGAGTGAAGTAAGTCAGAAAGAGAAAAACAAATACCGTATACTAACACATATATATGGAATCTAAAAAAAAAAAAAATGGTACTGGTGAACATAGTTGCAGGGCAGGAATAAAGAGGTAGACATAGAGAATGGACTTGAGGACATGGGGTGGGAGGGGGGAGCTGGGGCAAAGTGAGAGTAGCATCGACATATATACACTACGGAACGTCAAATATTTGGCTGGTGGGAAGCAGCAGCATAGCACAAGGAGATAGGTAGGTGATTTGCGATGACCTAGAGGGGTGGGATAGGGAGGGTGGGAGGGAGGCTGAAGAGGGAGCGGATATGGGGACATGTGTATGCATATGGCTGATTCGCTTTGTTGTGCAACAGAAACTAACACAGTATTGTGAAGCAGTTATACTCCAATAAAGATCTATTTAAAAAAATTAAAACCTCTAGGCCACTAGAGATCCATTTAATAAATTTATTGCTGCACTTCAGTGGAATCCATTACTACTTCAGGGAACTAAAGAGATTTCTCAGAGAGCACGTCATGACCTGGAAAAATCTTGCAAAATCATTTTTATACTCTGAAACTCCAACTGAAAACTGTAGTAAAAATGATAGTAACCATGGAAGAAGTTGAAAGGAATCATGCTTTCCATGAATACTAACAATTTTGTGGAACACATTTGGTGACATGAGATTTTCCATCAAGGATGTCTTATTTTAATAGTTCAAGTAGGAAGAGCAGACATTCCTTCTGGAAATTGCAAATTATTGACTCATTGATTCTCTTTTAGGATAAGTGATTTCACATACAACTTTGATTTTTTTTTGAATAGTCCATGTTTTGACAGTTATTAAAAATATTTAAAATATATAGCTTTCCTACCTGTATTATGCAATAATTTATAGTTTAGGTTAGTTTAAAAATGCTTTATTTTTTTAATAACCTCTTGTGAAATTGATATAATGCTATTGTATTTTTTAAGAACATGGGAAAGCTACTTTTCATCAACTACTAAGATTCATGAATTTCTTCCACTTGTCCTACAGAAGTGCTATAAAGATGCTAATTTCATTATTTCAGAGTAGTGTTGAAACAAAATAATAAAAATTGACATAAAGTTTAATTATTTTTTTCCACTTAGCAATGTGGAAAGAATTTTACCAGATGCCAATGCTGCCACATCATGACACGCCATTGAAAGGTAGCTTATGTCTAGACTTCAAACCTCGATAATATTTGTAGCGGGGGGAGGGGGCACATGTCAAGTCAAACAAAGAATGTATTTGCAAAGGTTAATCTCTCTATAGACTACAGAGGGGAAAGTGCAGTGTCCAACGATCAATCCAAGACCGACTTCAAGAGTTTTTTTCCTGGTTAATAAACCACCGGGAGAGATTTTTTTTAAACTTAAATTTGCTGAAATGGGGATTCACTAATGCATGCAAACAAATTCCCCAAATTTGAGAATCTTCAGTGAACTGATTTTATATTTGAGAATAAAGATCTCTTGCTTCTGCTTACATCTTCAGCGCAAAAATAAAGGATACCTGACCATTTGGCAATCTGCAGGGAGAAAATCTACATACTCCCCAAACCAAAGGTGGCCTTACAGCTCAGGAATCCTCTGAACACTCAAGGCCATTGCGGCCCTGGCAGTTAAACTTCTTTCTCAGGAACCCAGGTATCCTGACCGCCAGGCCTAGCCGTCTTTTCTCCAACACCAAAGCTCGAGCGCCACCAGCTAGAGTAAAGGTCAAAGCTAAAAAACTACTATGAAGCCCGCCGGCTTCTCCTATCCCAGGGAGTTTTTAAATGTGGTTCACGAAAGGGCATTTCTGAACATTTTACTCCAAGGACACAGTCCAGCCAAAAGATGATTTGGGTGGGTAGAGGTGAGGGAAAGAACACGTACAGGATAAAAAGCGCAGTTTTTTGTAGACTTGTCAGGAACTGAGTGGGGAAGGGGGTGGGAGTGTAATAAAAAGCAAAGTCTAGAGTGGAAAGGCGACCACACAGCACTCACGCAGTGTTGGAGAAAAGTGGGCTCAACTGTTCTAGAGAGGCTTCAAAAGGAACCCTGGGTGAGCCCTGCAGGGAGGCGTAGGCCAAGGGCGGATACGCGGCAGCTCCCAGAAGGTTTGGTGGTGGCGGGAGGAGGGAGCGCGAAGCTGGAGCCGTGCCGCCCGGACTCCCCGCCCCTCTGCTGGCCCCTCTCGGCGCTCCGCGTCCTGCCGCGCTCTCCCCACGCCTGCCCCTCCCCCGCCCCGAGCTCTCCGACTCCTCCCCGGCTCCTCGGCACTCCCACCTCGCCCGCTAGGCCCTCCACACGGCGTCCCGAGGCCCGCTCCGCGCTCCGCGCTCTGCGCCCTCACTGAGCGCAGCACCTAGCGGCGCGTCCTGCGAGGCCGGCCTCCGCGCGCCGCCCTTCCTCCCGCCCTCTCTCCTCCCCGGTCCTGCGCGATCCAGCTTGGGGAGGCGGGGAAGCTGCCCGAGCGCGACCGCCGCGGCAGCCAGTGTGCAGCCGCGGGGCCGGAGGCGCGGTTCCTAGGCCTTAGAGCCCGGCGAGGCCCCTGGAGAGTCGGCGCTGCTCGCGGAGAGCTGCGAGGCCCGCCCCTACGCGGCGCGGAGGGCGCGGAGGTGAGCGGGCTGGGGAGAGCTCTAGACGCGGTGGCGGGGGCGGAGTTGGGGGGCCAGATGCGGTCGGCGCCAAGCGCTGCATCCCTCCTCCTCTGGATTCCGCGCCGTCTGCGGCGTCCGCCTGAGCTGCTGGGGTCCTGGATCGCGGGGTACCTAGAGGAGGGGAGTGGGAAGGGTGTCTGTTCCACGGATCCCGCCCCCTACTTCCCCGAGCTCCCAGAAAGTCCTGAGGTTGGTTGGGCCCAGGAGAAAGGAGGCCAGGAGAGACATTGTCCCAGGTAGGATGTGCCCCAAAGGGAGAGGACGGGCAGGTTACCTTAGCCTCCCTGATAGTCTCCTTACCACTCTGGGTTCATGCGGGGCATTTCATTGAAGATCGGGCAGCGCTGCTTTTCGAAACCTAAGTATTTCTAGTAGTCATTTTGTTTATTACCCAGTGATGTGACCGTGGTGTGTTTAGGCCATTATGTGTTAGAAAGTAATTGGCCTCTTCTTTGAGTGTCCTAAATTATCTGAGCCCCGTATTCAGCCACAGCCAAAACTTGTTGAAAATTATGCCCCCAAAATCTTGCTCTTAAAATAGAGCAGGGAGATAAAGAGAATTTTTGTCGAGAGATTTCCATTTATTTTCTTCCCCACCCCTTGGAGAAGGATTGATGTCAGTTTTTACTCCTCAGGCCGTACATTTTTTAGATGGAAAAACTTATTCCAGGCCATGGTTAATTATCACTCATTGCTGTGGGTGAAAATGCAAGTAGAATTCGAACTCCTGCCCCCCCCCTTGACTTTGATTGGATTCTAGTCCTATTAACAGCCCTGATACTGGGAACCTTTTTAGTTCTCTCCAAACCAGTACCCCATCACGCCCCATACACTTTTTTCACCTTTATTATTTCCTCGTCGTGTTGATCTCCATTTATTTTTTTCTTTCTTTAAGGCTGTATTTTTTTTTTTTTTTTTTTACTCTACAGCTCTCTCTTGTTTCAAAGCTTAAAAGCTATCTACAGAAGAAAAACACCCGTCCTAGGGATTTTGCAGCATATTTAGAGACAATTGGAATGGCTGCAGTTTCTTCCTCTTAGCTTGTCAGTCACTGGGTGGGGGGGTGGAGGGGTGAGGGAATGAGACAGTATTAATAATGATGAATTGAGCTAACTGTGCAGAAAGGAAATGAAAAACTGTATCCAGGTCACTTTTTATTGTACTAGTGACATGGAAAATAGACTTGAAGTGAATGAGCGTGATTATATTTTAATAGTGCAGTTTCAATAAAGGGCATTCAGGGCATCAGGAGATGCATTTATTCTGTCTGTGCTCAGCCAGTAACCATGACATTGACTTAACCATGACATTGACATATCACCTGCTTTCAGCCCACAAGCCTTCATCAACAAAATGAGGGATCTTATCTAGAGACCTATTACATCTCTTCTGGTCCTGACATTTTTGGATGCATTTGACAACAAAGAATATTTATTGCATTCTTATGTATATACTATGTGCCAGGCACTGTGGAGGCAATGATGGACAAGACAAACATGGTTCTGCCCTCAAGGAGCTTATTTTCTGGTGGGGGAAATAGTAATGAGTAAAGAACAGTTACATAAGAAAGGAAACCTAACAGGGGCTCAAAACAGAACAAAACTGGCGTGAATCATTGTATTGAAGAGACATGATAGGATGTGCAGTGTTCACAGGATGAGAAAGTGATTGGTCTTTTCTACTTCAAGAAAAGGATGCTGTGGCTGGACCATAGGGAATAACAGTCATACAGGATGACATTGAAGATTTGTGCTGGGGGACTTTGCTGGTGGTCCAGTGGTTAAGACTCCGTGCTCCCAATGCACGGGGCCCAGATTAGATCCCTGGTCAGGGAACTAGATCCCGCATGCACGCCACAACTAAAGAGTCCGCAAGCCGCAACTAAAAAGGTCCCATATGCTGCAACGAAGATCTCCTGTGCCCCAAATAAGACCTGGCGCAGCCTAAATAAATAAATAATAAATAAAATATTTTTTAAAAAGAGTTGTGCTAGAACTAGCTAGTTCATTCAGAGCCTTCAGGTCAGGTTCATTTAGGTCAAGAAGGTGACTGCAGTTCAAAGTGCAACAGGGAGCCACTGATTTTTAAGGAGGTGAAAGACATCATCTGATTTACAATTTAGGATGATCTTAGCTGCTTCCTAGAGAATGGTTTGGAAAGAGGCAAAGGAGTAAGTAGAGAGACCATTAGAAAATGTTTGCAGAGTTCAGGTGCGAGATGAGAGAGACCTGGATTAAGCTGGTGTCATTGGAGAGGGATTTAAGAAATATTTTGGAAAACAGAAGTTGGTGTTGGATTTTTTTTTTTTTTTTTTTTTTTGCGGTACGCGGGCCTCTCACTGTTGTGGCCTCTCCCGTTGCGGAGCACAGGCTCTGGACGTGCAGGCTCAGCGGCCGTGGCTCACGGGCCCAGCCGCTCTGCAGCATGTGGGATCTTCCCGGACCAGGGCACGAACCCGTGTCCTCTGCATCAGCAGGCGGACTCTCAACCACTGTGCCACCAGGGAAGCCCTACATTTTCTTGATAACACATCCAAATCAGCAGGTTGTGAATGCCATCAGATCTCTGAGGACAGCCCTTTCAGAGTTACTGTTATCCAACAATTAATGCTCTAGATGTTTATATGTGAAACAAATTCTGTTCTGTTTTATAAAGTTAATATAGCAAAACAGCTGCCATTCAGCCAGAGGAATGTCAAGGAAACTCCTCTAAATTGAAAATCTTAGGATTTCATGTATCTGAGTGTAATGGAATTCTCTTAACTTGATAATATACTTTAAGATTT
The DNA here is from genome assembly GCF_949752795.1 of Hyperoodon ampullatus. Classification (NCBI taxonomy): domain Eukaryota; kingdom Metazoa; phylum Chordata; class Mammalia; order Artiodactyla; family Ziphiidae; genus Hyperoodon; species Hyperoodon ampullatus. Next base: position 54,672,262 of record NC_136922.1, on the reverse strand, counting down.
AAATGCATACATCAAGTCAAATGTCCACTCAAGAAAACTGTGACCTTGAAATTTCAAGGAACCCATATGCTACTTAAATCACACTGTTAGATGGAGCTCATAAAGTAGAAGTGTCACAGTGTTAAATAAAAGCTAGCAATTACCATTATTATATAGCTATAATTCTTGGAAACAAAAGAATTTTAGTGTTGGGAAGGAATGCAGACTCAAGTACAACTTTCTTGTTTTCCATTTAACAAAGGAAACTAAGATTCAGAAAACAAGGTGATTTCAGAAGCCTGGGCCTATTCTTTCTCCTCGACACCACATAAACAAAACTTTCTATAAATGTCATAGTCTTTTCAATTATCTAGTCTGTATTACCTGTGAATAAGATCAAAACAAAAGGTAGAGGAACTCTAGCGCCTTGCTAGTCCAAATGTGGCCCATGAACTAGGGCCATGGGTATCACCTGGGGGCTTGGGAGAACTGCACACTCTCAAGCGCCCCCCCAGACCTGGAGAATTAGAAAGTGCATTGTAGCAAGATCCCTAGATGATCATACCCACATTAAAGCTTGATAGTCTGTCCACCTGGAAATTCTCGTCTGCTCAGGTCAGCAGAACCTCTGATGCCTGGAGAACTGAGGAGAGGAGCCCCTCGTCAAGTGGAAAGAAGAGACACCCTCACTGGAACATTCTGAATTTTGAATGTTATGAACTAACAGGAACAAAGTATGCTGTGTGGTAGGATGACACATTTTAAGGAATGGCACTGCCCTTTCCAAAAAATGAAGAGAGGAAATTGCAAAATAGTGAGTGGACCTTCTGAGATAGCTCGGAGCCTGCGTGAGAAAGGGGAAAGGGCTGCATGCATATTCTACAGCTTCCAGCATTCAAGGGCAGCTGTTAGTCTCTTGCTAGGGTTATTTTTCATTATTACAAACAACAGTGTAAAAAGGAGTGTAACTGAGGATCAAAAAGCCACATCTGTTATCTCCAAATACCAAAATAAGTATGAGGTTGAATCCTAACTCTTTTAGTAGAGTTGTTTTTGATCTTGGCTACATATTAAAACACCTGAGGATCTCTTAAAAAATCCTGATACCCAGGCTGAACTCCAGACCAATTAAATAAAAATCTGGGTGGAGGGGTGGTGGTGACTAGGTATCACTATGTGGTAAAGCTCCTCAGGTCACTCCAGGGTGCAGCTGGAGCTGAGAACTGCTGCTTTAGAAGGTCATTCTGTGCTGTGGGAAGAGGCAGCTCTGAGACTGAGACTCTGCGTCTCCACTTAACCCAAGCAGTGAGTGGGACCTTCTGGTACTCCCATAGCATCCAGCACAGTCAGCAAAACAGAAGTCACAATCTGCTGTGTGTATAAAAGCCAGTGGGGCTTTCAGGACATTGTGGGAAGCAGGATTTTTTTTAAAGAGGCGTATACTCTTGGCAGGTTTTATTAAAATTTGAGTAATAACAGTTACTGCTAGTGGGAATATTCTAAAATTGGACTGTGGAGATGGTTACATAACTGTAAATACTGAAAATCATTAATTTATACATTTAAAATGGGTAAATTTCATGATATGTATATTTCACCTCAATAAAACTTATTTTTTAGTTGTTATATATGCTTCAATATTCATAATTTAATCATGTTGCTTGGATGGCCAGGAAGCCACTGCCTGTTTTGTATCATTGGAGTGTTAACATCTAGCTGCATGCCTGGTGGATAGGGCTCAGTAAGACATTGGATGGGGGAATGGTTGGGGATGGATGGGTGAGTATCATTATGACCTTTGGTTGTGGACTGATTTCTAAATTGATGTCAATCATCAGAGACCCCTAAAGTTCATAGCACCCAGTGGGCATTGGTGCCATTTGTAAACTGTTTATGGTATGGTATTGAAATTAGGGAAAGGGGTTTGTGTAGAGGCTAGAATAGCAGGCCCATCATAGAAGATTATTTGTTTATGAATAAGTTACTGCAATGTAGAAAAACTTGTATTTGCTAGCCAATAAATATAGGTGTCCTTATCTCAGAGTACCATCTGCAACAAGGTTATAAGATGGGGAAATTATTTCAGCCATTATAAGACCTGCTACTCCCAGCTTCATTTTAGACATATCCCCTGGTCATGTTAAATTGCAGTGCTATGAAAGCCCAGGCATGCACAGGAGACATGGCTGTGCTTGACTTAGCAGGCTATATATACTATGAGGTGGATGGAAGGACGTGTATAGCTTCTTCTCTGGCCTAAACACAGAAGAAAAGTGGGTTGGTGGGGAGGTCTTGGGATGGTGTTGCTTTAATTTATTGAAGAAGATCCTAAAATTTTTTATTAACTGAAGTCCTTGAGTAATACATTTTAAAAATTGAATTTCTAGACTAACCTAAATTTAACCAGAACGCTTTTTTGTTGAAAATCTTCCTACCATGAATTAGACTGCTTTCTTACCCTAGCAATTGCAACATAATAAACATATAAAGTTTTGTTTTGATGATTTAGGACCTAGAAACATCATGAAATCGTACCCATATAAACGTATATATTGAATACTTACTAAGCCTAGGAAATATCTTGGAAGTTACTTGTAATTTTGAATATCTCATTAAAATTCTGGTTATTTGAAAAGTCTGGAAGGCTTGGAGTTAGACTTTTGCTTTAATGCTATTATATTTCTTTTCTGAAAATCTTTTGGTTCTATAAAACATTAACACAAAAAGACACTCAGATCCAAGTATGAAATATTAATGAATCATTTGTAATTACCATAGTTTATAAACAGAATTTCAAAGAATAGGTCTGCATAGTTTTAATAAAATTACTATTTTGTAATTTTTGGAAAATGATTTTTAAATGAGGATGCATACAGATTACCCAAAAGTTTCAGCTGAGGGAAAGAATTTAATAGTCTGACTTAAGTGGATTTTAATATTCAAATAGCGAATAGTGATTGGACTGCATTATATTAGGACAGTTATTCTCAAACTTTAATGTGCATCAGAATCACCTGGGGGCTTTTTATAATACAGATTGCTGGGCTCCACTCCCAGGGTTTCTGATTTAGGAGGTCTCGGGTAGGGCCTAAGAATTTACATTTCTAACAAGTTCCCAGGTGATTCTGATGCTGCTGTTTCAGGGACCATGTGTTAAGAAATCACATTCTAATTTTTCAAGCAGAATTGCAGCTTTGCTTCTGGCATTGTCTAAAGGACTTAAGAATTTCTTCCAAAAAATAAAAACCTAAAAAAAAAACCCACCTCTTCCCTCAAAGAAATACTTTATTGTTATAAACAGTTGGGTTTTATATGTTTATTTAAATGCTGAGAATGTAGGGAATATCTTTTTGCAACCCAAAGATCATGATGGTAAGAATCAGAATTTAGTCACAGAAAATTAGATTGGAATATTTGATATTTCATCTGAGGATTAAGGAGACATCTCTAGCAGCAGGGAGTTTGTTCCAAGGTGCTTTTCTCCCCTCCCCAGAAATGTTTTCTCTCCAACAGGCTTAAGGAGCATTTTATGTAGAGAGTTTCCTAATGTCAGACCAGTAAAATAAAAAGGAGAGGGAGAGGATCTATATAGGACTGCCAACTCAAACAGCTGTTATCACTATCCTTTTATGAAAAAAGGACATTTTGACCAGTAGTTAAGAGACACTCTCAAAGGACAATTTGTTAAATTGAATAATTTTATGAAAAACTCCCTATTGTATCCATATACTTTTTAATTGCTGTCGACCAGTGATAGCTTCATATTTGGGAACCAGTGCCCTAGCACTTTTAAAGTAAGGTCACAGAAAGCCAAATTTAATTTTGGATCCTTGTGGTTTTAAGCTAGAATGAGCCTGTAGTGTACTGTCATGAACCTGGCTTGAAGACATTCTGTGTAATTTAGAGATTATTTCCCAAGTACAATTCATAAATATATAGAATGACTTGAGGTAAGGGAACACCATGTGATATTTTTCTCTCCCTGATTTTCTAGAATAACTATCATACAGTCTAGTTCTTAATTATATGCTGGTATGAGGGGTTTTTTTCTGCTTTTTATTCCAAGTACATACTGTCTTTTCCTAACTGGAATGTAAACTCCTTAAGTGTACGCACCATGCTTCTCTTCTTTATCTCTTATGTGCAAAGCACACAGTGGCCTGGATAAATTCACGCTGGATCACAGCAGAGTAGATCTGCCTTTAGATTATAGTTGCATCACTCCTTGTCAGTGGAAATGTACAATGTAAGGTGCTTATTACTCTTATTTTGTAAATAGGTAAACCTTTTTCAGCTATTGACATAATTCACTTCTTATAACCCCATTTTTTATGGATATCATGATTGTAAACTTCAGCTCAGCTGTTAATCAAGTGATCCAAAATGATGGCTTAGCAAATTGTAAAGTGATTGATGACGTTTTGCTCCAGTGTCTCAGCCCCCATAGTTTGTGGAGATGCATTTCTTTTAAGTCTGTGTACGGATGGGTTCCACAGGATATGGACATACTTCTCGGCTCTTTTTCCCTTCCCTCTTGAAGCAGTACACACCTTCACAGTGTTTGCAGAGCCCCCAAAAGAAAATGAGTTGCTATCTGGGGGTTCTCCAAGAGATACCCATCAACCAATCATGTTTTGTTTTGTAGTATTAATAAATTTAGGTCTTTGGTTGGTTTTGATCTAAAAATTGGATTTATTGTTGATTGATTGATTTGATTGATTGATTGGTAGCTAGAATTCCTAACCTTATAGCTTTGGATTTACCTAAAACTATCCTAAGCTTGAACTATTTAGAGTTAGTATTTCTTTTGGAGAATAAAGTTAATGGGTGACATTTGGTGATCTAGACAGTTTTAAGGTTCCCCATACAATGTTTGCACTGCAATATTAGAATGAGCAGAGGTCAAAAGACTCGTATTTGAAGGCTTGTTGTGTTAACTACCAACTGTACTGTCTTTGATAAATTGCTAAGGTTCTCTAAGCTTCTGTTTCCTCATCTTTAAGATGGGCATAATATGTACTTCACAGCCATCTGAGAATTAAATAAGGTAATATATGTGAAAATGTTGTGAACTATGAAATAGCACACAAGCATATGGTATTATTATATGCTTTCAGCAATACACAAATAATCCATCTCTCAGATCCATTAAAGGTTGTTTTTTTTTTCCTCTCATGAATGCTTTTACATTCCTTAACACTTGATGAAAAGAGTCTCATTTTTTAGGCCAACTTCTATTTGTAGGCACAGTCATACTATTAAAGGGTTCAGTTAGAACTTGCCATTAGAAATACAATGTGAATAAGGCCCAGACATGTTAGGACAGAGTCACTTATTAATATGTATAAAATACAGGGTATAATGAGGTACCCAGAGATGACATTATTAGGCCCTAATGTATTTTAACCTATCCACATTCTGATGTGCAGAAGGGGTGTGAACTTGCTTTGTAAAATAAGCAGATAAGTGATACTGTTTTGTTTTTGTTTTTCATTTGAAAAGGTCTTGATCATCATGATTCTTATATTTAAAGATTTTGAAATTCTTACGTTTGGGGAGATGCTACAGTCTCTAATCAGAAGAACTTGGGACTGGGATATAGGAAACTTGGTTTCTGGTGTGTGAGTCTAGTTAACTCTTTTTACCCTTAGATAATGTATATGACTAGGGGTAGGTTGGTCAGTTCACCTTGAATTGTTTAATGAAATGAGCATTGATTTAATTACTTCTGATTCCTTTAACTGCTCCTGATTCTCCAAGTAGCCAACAATATCTCCAAGAAGATGTTGACAGTTTTGTACTACCCTGGTGCCTCTGACCCCCGCCTGCCTTTCAGGGTGTATGGGGTCACTCCAAGGGAAAAGAAATAATTATCACCCCTTATATCTTGTAAAGTATGAAATGAAACATGTAATAGTTTAAAAAATAGTGAGTTTTCTCCTTTCCCAAGATCCAAGTTAGACATTAAGATGACTAGGTAATGCTAAGGAGCAATGACATCACCAAAGAAGGAGAATACACTAATATGAACACAACCATCACTCTTCCGCCTTGCCCCCGCTCCCATCTTTCTTAAATTCCTTACATGCACCCAGATGACACATACCTTAGCTAGACTGCCTGGGTTCTAATCCTGGTTCCTCTAGTTTCTCTCTTGTGACCTTGTACAAATTATCTTCTGCATGTATCAGTTTTCTCATCTGCAAAATGGGCATGACAGTATTAGTACCTATCTCATAGGGTAGTTGTGGGAATTCACTCAGTTAATTTGTAAAGCACAGAGCTGGCACATAGTGTATGCTATATGAGTATTAGGTAATATTATTATTACCTTTTTAAAGATTAATTTACTGATGTATTTGGAGTCATTGAACATCCTCCAGTTCTAGGGTAAAAAGTTGGATTTTCCTTGCTCCAGTAATTTCAAATTTCATTTAGTAAAAACCAAAAAAAATGTTTTTTAAAACATTCCACCTGTTCCTGTAAAATCCATTAAGTTCTCTAAAGTGATCCACATCTGCTGTTAGCATAAAAGAAATTGTGCATTGCAGGTAAAATGGAAGAGTATTTTTTATCCAGACCCAACAGTGACGCTGATTCATGGTGATCTGCTTGGTATGCTTGAGCAGGTTACAACAAATATGACCCTGTAAGGTGTTAGTCACTCAGAAAAGAATTTGACAGATTTTTCCAGAAAAAATAACTGCATCATGCTGTATGTAACCAATGGAGAAAAAAAAACGGGAAGAAAAAGATTTCATAAGTACTGTGTACTTTAAGACCATCAACACATTATTAACCCCCTTTACACAGGGAAGCTATCTTTCTCTATGATAAGTTAATAGGACATAGGGTGAATGATAGAAGTCTATTGTATTTAATTAATTCTTTGTTATATTTTGATGCCTACTTTTCTGAATATATTATTTAAGTACAAGATTTCATTCTTTAGTAGCTGGTTTAGCTTACTCTCATTTAGTAATAAAGTCCCTCACTAGCTACTGAGGTAGACCCCATCACAGATGACTGTAGACAGTTTGGGGTTATAAATAAGTTCTTGGTTTTTATTGTTTTTCTGTTTTCTGTTGTCTCGTGAGCTATGATGAACTGTCATAGTCCTTCTCTATCTTTAGTGGCATTTCTGACTTGCTGCCTCTGGTCTGCTGAGAAACTGGATAATCACACTTGTTAGAACTGTGTTTTTTAAAAAGTTCTCCCTTGCTGAAAACTTCAGTCTCTTTCCTTTTGCGCTCTAGAGGCTTGCTGTTCAAAGAGGGGCCCGTAGACCAGCAACATTGGCATCACCTTACTAGAAATGCAGAATCTTGGGCCTCACTCCAGACCTACTGAATCAGAAGCTGCATTATAACAAGATTCTCAGGTAATTTAAGTACGCATTAAAATTTGAGAAGCTCCACTTTAGCACATCAACTTTGTGACAGGTCATTTTTCTATTTCGAGATCCATTTTTAGCTTACAAATTGTGTCTTGCAATGTTCGAGGTTATATAGCTTGCCAAACTATTTTACCCTCTAGAAACAAAGGGATGTTGTTATAACATCTAGAAGTGTATTCATGTTTGGTAATAGGTAATTGATGAGCATTTTATTTTCTCTCCTCTAGGATATCCCTGGTGATCTTAGAAGAGTCCGTATCATGGAATCGATCTCTATGATGGGAAGCCCCAAGCGCCTTAGCGAAACGTTTTTGCCTAATGGCATAAATGGTATCAAAGATGCAAGGAAGGTCACTGTAGGTGTAATTGGAAGTGGGGATTTTGCTAAATCCCTGACCATTCGACTTATTAGATGTGGCTATCATGTGGTCATAGGAAGTAGAAATCCTAAGTTTGCTTCTGAATTTTTTCCTCATGTAGTAGATGTTACTCACCATGAAGATGCTCTAATAAAAACAAATATAATATTTGTTGCTATACATAGAGAACATTACACCTCGCTGTGGGACCTGAGACATCTGCTTGTGGGTAAAATCCTGATTGATGTGAGCAATAACATGAGGATAAACCAATACCCAGAATCCAATGCAGAATATTTGGCTTCATTATTCCCGGACTCCTTGATTGTGAAAGGATTTAATGTTATCTCAGCTTGGGCACTTCAGTTAGGACCAAAGGATGCCAGCCGACAAGTATGTATTTTTAAATTTTATTCTTAGTTAGATGGTATTTTGTACTTAAATAGTTAAAACAAATATCATATATTTAAAAACTGAATTTTGACACTCTCCAATGATTATCATTTTGAAAACTATGTATGAGCTCCTGAAGATTTGCGTCCTGACCTTGTAAGGGCACATTTCTATTTCCAAAGTGATGTGAAAAGCTGAGAAAATAACTGGAACTTTCCTATCATAATCAGCTAATTCAAGAAAAAGGCAAGGTTGGCAGTTGAATAATGGGCCATCTCCTTGCTTCCTCAAATATTAAAACAATCTCAATCATGTCTTTTTTCTTTCCCTCTCTCCCTCCCACCCATCCTTCCATCCTCCCTTCTTCCTTCCTTGAAGCTATTTGGTAAACAGTATCCCATCTTTGCGCGAAATGCTATGTAGTATGATCCTCAAGAAGAATGCTTTAGAAGTACCTTTTATTTTATGTAGATTATTCATAGTATTTTAAATAGTACAGTTTATTTTAAGGGTAGATTTTAATTTGTGTGGGGAAGGTAGAAGCAGATTGGATTTCTCAGGTTCTCCTTTAATCTATGAGTTCTGTTTAGTTCAGTTTGAGAATAAAGCAGATGGGGAGCTCCATCAATGCTTTTGTGGAATGGGAGCTTTTATAAGTAAACACATAAAATAGTGCACCTTAAAAATCTTTCAAAAGTGTGGTTATGCATTATAATGAAGCATGATGATAAAATACTTTTATTTTTGTCCATAAAGACAGTTGATTAGATGTCTTAGAAAATAAATTCAAGTATTACATCGCTGTATGCTGCATATCAGAGTCATGATAACCATTCATTTTCTTTTTTTTTTTTTTTTTGTTACTGTATTATTGTCCACATTTCCCCTTCTCTTTCTCAGTCTTTTTTTTTTTTTTTTTTTTTTATTAGTTTCTGCTTTATAACAAAGTGAATCAGTCATACACCATTCATTTTCAAATGTTTAATTTGGAAGAATGTATACTTTCTTACTTTCCTAGAGAGTATTTCTGAACCCTTTTTTTCTTTTGCATATCAACCAAGGTTTGGCAATGGATACAAATCTAACAAATTAGAGATAAACCTGAATTTAATCCTTTGCCCACATTTGTGATAATTTTAATTATTCAACAAAAGAAATTGTAGAACAAGAGAGTAAATTCAATGTGAGCTACAGAAAGAGTTTCATTTGTATTTTGTAGTCCTTGTGGCTTTATGAATGTTTGATTTATTCTTTTAGGTTCATTATAAAATTCTATAATTCGTAGTTTTTTTCCCAGTGAAGTAAAAATAGTTTAATCCACCATTGTCACACCTGTAATAAATTTGAGAATGCTTTTCCTTACTTCTTTGGTATATATTTCTCCACCTTCCCTGCTCCATTTTAGAAGTTCATGAACATTTGTATAATAGTATAGGCTTTGTCATTTATATGGTAAACGTTAGATAAAATTAATAATCCTAAGAGCTCTACATTCTCACCATTATGTAACTAGGTTTAGTAGGCAAGCATTTCAGTGTGGTCTGTTTCAGAGCCTTTATATAAACATCCTCAGGGATACATTTAGGAATTTGTTTTCCCTGAACATAGCTCAGAGATTTTATAGCAAAATTCTTCTAACTCTAATCCTGGCTCACTCCAGCCAGGAACTTGTGAACTTGGTGTTCAACAAATATTTGTGAATTCTCAACTACATTACAACATCTAAGAGGTTTTGGTAGTTTGAAAGCCCACCCTCACCCGCACTGATCACAATCCCATCTTAGAGTTCCTATAGAGCTAACAGCTCTTAGAAAATGGCAGTTACTTTACTGTTTAAGTTAACTAAGCCTATTAATGCTATTTTTTCCCCACCAAATATATTATCCTCATTTAAAGATGAAAGAATTTCATAATTCTGACCAATGAAATAATATACCTGAGATTATCCATGGTTTTGGTGAATTGGTTTCTAAGCCAAAAGTTAAATTTTATAAATAGTATAGCATCATGATATCATTTAGAGGTTTTAATTACAAATTCAACCATTCAGAATCCATGCTTATCTTTTCCCTTGCTGAATAGCCATAAAGGGCAATGCTTCAGTCCTAGAACTAAGTACTGTCCACCAAAGCCTGGAGAGCCAGCCCCACCCGGTTCCCTGCAGGAGTGAGAGAGCCGGACAGGGGAGGGGCATGGCCTGCAGCTCAAACTCCACCTAGACTGTTGGAGGGAAGACCTTACCTTGTCTGCTCAGAACCTGGTGATCCAGAAACCTTTCTCTCCTCCTGCCTCTCTTCCCCTGAGGACTTCTATTCCTAGGTTCAAGCTAGATTTTTCTGCATTTTCTTTTCATGTCATTGATGGTAGCAAGGACTTTGTTGTTTTTATGATACTATTTTAACCTATAAATAAATAGATTAATAAATTAATAAATGCTTTATCTCCTTAATTTTTTTGCATCACGCAGGGTCATCATAAGTGATGCTCTGTGGATTAAATGGAGCGTGTGATTGTTACCATTTTTATAAGCAATAATAGTAATGATGAGTCTTCTGTTTTTTCCATAGGTTTATATATGCAGCAACAATATTCAAGCTCGACAACAGGTTATTGAACTTGCCCGTCAGTTGAATTTCATCCCCGTTGACTTGGGATCATTATCATCAGCCAGGGAGATTGAAAATTTACCCCTGCGACTATTTACTCTCTGGAGAGGGCCAGTGGTGGTAGCCATAAGCCTGGCCACATTTTTCTTCCTTTATTCTTTTGTCAGAGATGTGATTTATCCATATATTAGAAACCAGCAGAGTGACTTTTACAAGATTCCTATTGAAATTGTGAATAAAACCTTGCCCATAGTTGCCATTACTTTGCTGTCCCTGGTGTACCTGGCAGGTCTCCTGGCAGCTGCTTATCAGCTTTATTATGGCACCAAGTATAGGAGATTTCCACCTTGGTTGGAGACCTGGTTACAGTGTAGAAAACAGCTAGGATTACTAAGCTTTTTCTTCGCTTCCGTCCATGTTGCCTACAGCCTCTGCTTACCAATGAGAAGGTCAGAAAGATACTTGTTTCTCAACATGGCTTATCAGCAGGTATGGGACGTGCTTGATATTTATCTGATGCTAGTAAAATATGTGATTATTAGAATTTGTAAAACGTGAGATTTAAAACAGTGTAAAACTTTACATACCTTGTAATAGAAATTTTGGTATATTTAGGGAAGAGAAAGAATTGCTCTTTAAACAATGTTTCTGCACAAGAATTATGCGGCTAATTCAGAATCATTCAGAATAAGAGCTGCTACCATCCCTTTCTTTGCAGAATAAAAACAGAGAAGTGAAGAGTTGGGTTTTGTTTTCTTTTTTTAATGTTACAATTGCAGTGATTACTTTCAGCATCAGTTAATTATTTTATAATTGTCCATGTTCCATGAAATAATAAGGAAGCTCTCAGTAAACATACACAATAAAATTAGAACTAGTGAAAATATAAAACAGAATAGGAAGTCAAGATCAGGAGACACACACAAGGTTTTTGTTATCATAAAGCAGGGAAGATACTGCTTCCTCAGGTGAACCTTTTCTAGCACTTAGCTCTTCAAGAAAATCTCTGGGAGAGCTTCACAGAAGGGGCTTGATGATGGAATAGACTATGATTTTCCTCAGTAATTTCCATTCAGCAAATGTAAGGGCTTTCACTGAAGCTCTTTGATGTAGCATTTCTCAATGAAAGCCGAGGATCGTGTGTGTACTAAACAAATGTGTAAGAGCTTTTGCATTTTATAAGAAACCAAGGCATCATGGTCCAAGTATGTAGCATCCAGTACTTACACTTGTTTCAACAATAAAACCTAAAATAATTTGAAAAAAATTACTAGATTGATGTTCTTTAAGCCATTCTCTCTACAAATAACCACTTAAATGAATACTAAGGCTTTGATATCTACTCCACCAGCTTCCTCACCTCCTTCAAGTCTTCAATTTGTTGACACAAATAATCAATAAACAATCAATAATAAGAATAGAAGAGAGTTTTATTTGCGCCAAGCTGAAGACAACCTCTCAGTAGCTCTGAGGGGACTATTCTGAAGAGGCGGGGAAGGAGCCAGTGTGTATATGAATTTTTTGGCTAGGAAATAAGTGTAGTCAAACATACATCTTTGATAAAGAATTACTGCTAATCACAAAGAACAGATATCTCAAGTTAATGATTTTAGTGCTCTTCTATATATGGGAAGATGCAAGAATCTGGGGTCCTTGAAATTCTTCCTAAGATATGCATCTTAACTACCTAGGAGCCAATATTTCAAAGCACAGAAAGCCTCATCCTGTTTTTTTTCCACCTGAATTCCCCTCAGGGCCCGCTGTCAACTGACAGTGGGTTGTGACTGAACCCTTTGTATAACTTGATGACGGGCAACATTCTTCTCTTTAATGGTAAAGCTGATATACAATGTATGTTTGACAGGCCGTAAAACAGGCTGTTCTAATTAGCATAAAGTTCAAGCCAAATCATGTATAAGCCAGAATGACTTCTCTGTACCTCAATATGTGAAGATTCCTTCCATCAAGTTCTTACCTCCTCAGCGAGGCCTTCATTTGGACACCAATTTACATTCTGCCACCTGCTTCTGACTCAACCCTGGTACTCTCAGCCCCTCTTACTTTACCTGCTCTTCTTTCTCTTTGTTCAATAGTATTTACCACCTTCTAAGACACTTTGTGTTCTTTGTTTATTTACTGTTCTCTGCCTTCTCTCATCATAATGTAAGTTCACAAGAGGAGGGATCTTTGTTTCGTTCACTGATATATGCCTAATGCCTGGAACTGTGCCTGACACGTTGTAGACACTCAAAAAACATACTCATGGAACAAAGGCATGAATTGGGAGGGCTTGTAGATAGATACAGGTTGTAATCTCCGGGTATACTGGGGTATGCTGTTATTCTGTATTGTTGTATAGACACCAAATGAGATAATAAGAGCCTTTATCCACGGAGAAGCTCTGTGGCTCTTTTCAGGATGTTGGTATGATTGCTTCAGGGAACTAATGGCTAAGAAATAGCTTTTCTCTCTCTTTTTTTTTTTTCATTTCAAGTATGTTTGGTTACCTGGAATTGGACAAAAAGTTAAGGTGGTGTTAAGTTAGAATGTTTTCCATGAATAGATTACTTAAACCAAAGCTTTAACCCAAGGAATCCAAGCCTTGATTTATACTCTAATTATATTGTTTGCATGTAAATAGACAATTCTAAAAGTAGTCCCTATGCAGAATATGACATATTCAGAGTTAAACTCTGGCTTGATTATATGTGCGTTATCAATGTAAGGGAAAGTACTGAATGAGGCGACTGGACAGTTGGAAAGTATATTAATGAGGCCATTCAAGTGGATAAGTATTTGCAATCCTTAGGGCTTTATCCTCAGGGAAATCTCAGCTTCCTGGGGAAAAGAAGGTAAGAAGAGGTAAATCAACACCTAAATAATCTTCATGTGAGAAAGGAAGGCACAGACATAGTTTAGAAATTCCCTGCCTGGATTCTAAATTGAACTAAGGCCAGAATCTACCCAAAATATTCAACCAAGTTTAAACTGACTTGTAAAAGCACCAGAAAACTAAGTCTAACTGTCAGTACTTCTTTTGTGTCCCTCTGGAACCAACCACTCAGTATTTCACGGTCTTGGGACTCCAGAGTCCCTGTCACCATGATGCAAATGTGATGACAGATTTACCCACCCTTCTCACATGTGGGTGAGGAAGGAGAGAATCTTAGTTCTCTTTTTGTTTAACTCTCCCTCTCTTTCCCTCACACCTGGAACAATACCATCCAGTAATAGGTTCTCCATAACAGTTTGTTAAATTGAATTAGTGCAACTCAAATGTTCTATGTCCATATATGACATATTGTTAGGCCAAGAGTGAACTCTGTGCTGAATCAGTTAATATTCTACCAAACAAAGGAAATTCATGTTTGCTTTCTTGTTAGGTTCATGCAAATATTGAAAACTCTTGGAATGAGGAAGAAGTTTGGAGAAATGAAATGTATATTTCCTTTGGTATAATGAGCCTTGGCTTACTTTCCCTCCTGGCGGTCACCTCCATCCCTTCAGTGAGCAATGCTTTAAACTGGAGGGAATTCAGTTTCATTCAGGTATGTGGGGTTTGTTTGGTGAGGGACTGGGTGGCATAGATTTTTAATTCCAGTTAAGTACAGTTGGATTTTAAATATGCTGCTAATAAAAGAGTGCCCCTGGGACTGCTGTTCATGCATCTAGCTCATGGAATGTATGTCGCTAGAGGCCAGCTTAGCACCGTTCTGGTTTAGTAGGTGAAAGACCAGTACAGGACTTTACTGGAAAGCTTTGATAGTACTGCCTACTGTGTTACAGGTAAAGGTTATTTGAAAAAGAAAAAAAAAAAATAGTGGGGGATGAACGAGCTTAGATCAAGTTTAATACCAAAGTCAATTTATTATTGGGCAAATGAATGAAGACTTACTTTATATTTTGAGTCATCTTGATCTGTCTAGAAAAGTCTCATTCATTGTAATTCAAGTGGAGAGAAGCTCAGTATGAATATTTTAAAGGAAATGTGTATACACACACAAACACAAGCGGTAGTTAATGGATTATGGCAAGCAACCAGCCTTATCATTCTTGTTAGTATATGTATTTGGTACATCAGTTGTATACATATGTATACGAGTGTCTACAAAGGGGTTTCAAGATAACGTTGTGTTCTTTGACAAGTTAAACATTCACTTACTCCAGTAATAGCTATTTAATACATTTACATACTTTAAAAATATATAACTCAAACTAAGACCCTACCTAAATTACCATAAAATCAGTATTGGTTGTATCCAAATGGTTTATAGCACAATATGCAGATGAGTGTCATTTGGTGGTACACTAAATTTTGTTTGTTTTTAGTTTTGTTTTTTGCCTATTCGCTTGAGTTTTTTTTTAAGTGATCTAAAAATCTCATTTAAATTAAGGGCATATCCCTTGTCTAAATTCATGTTTCCTTTTTTTTTTTTTTTTTTTTTTTTTGTGGTACGCGGGCCTCTCACTGTTGTGGCCTCTCCCGTTGCGGAGCACAGGCTCCGGATGCGCAGGCTCAGCAGCCATGGCTCACGGGCCCAGCCGCTCCGCGGCATATGGGATCCTCCCAGACCGGGGCACGAACCCGTATCCCCTGCATCGGCAGGCGGACTCTCAACCACTGCGCCACCAGGGAGGCCCCATGTTTCCTTTTTGAGGGAAATAAAATGTGAATACTTTCCCAACTGCTAGTTTAATCACACCTGAAAAGAAATAGAAGGCCCACTGATAAAAGGTGCTAGATGGGTGCAAAGTATCATTATAAATTTAGATGAGTAATTGCAAGCAGAACAATTTTTTGCGAGAGTTGATCCTTCCCCAGTGAAGTTAGAAGTTACATTGTTATGCCGATGTAGTACTACATTTTGTGTAACATAGACCATTTCTTAAATAAGCAATTAAATATAACGTAGGGAACCCAAAATGCTGAACTTTTTGATTTTAACCTGTGAACTGTTTAACAAAGTGCTCTTAATAATCTTATTTAATATGGTTGATAAAGCCATTTGAAATGCTTTTTATGTTACATATTAATACTGTAAGATTTTTCATATTTATCTTCAACTAGTATGTATGTGTGTGTATACTTATGAGAATGCTCTTCAGCATTTAATTTTATTATATATGTGTGTATATATGTATGTATACATGTATTATATACACACATACACACATTTTTTAAAAATAATATACACAACTGGTAGAAATCTGGATAACTTTTATTAAGGAGTTTTCCAGTTTTTATCAGTATCCTTAAGGGAAACCCAGATGTTTTGACCAGTAATCCCACTATTAGAAATCAATTCTAAGGAAATAAACCAAAATAAAGAAAAGGGCTTAAAGTGACATTATAGTTGAGGAAAGTAGGAAACAGAGTAAATGATCAACAAAAAGGAATGCTTAGGTAAATTATAGCACATCCATTCAATAGAATATCATATAGCATTAAAGTCATGTTTTCATATTTAGTGACATGAGGCAAAGGTTCTGGATGTGATAAATAATCAGAATATTAGGCTATATGTAATACAGCCTTATTTGTGTAAAAAAGTGCATATAAATATATAAGAAATATATGAAAATACTAAAATTGTTTAATGCAGTAGAGAACAAAGAGTAACTCAGTAATTTAAGATAAAATAGTATTATCAAAATATAAACTTGGTATATCTGGATGGGTTAATTTATGAGTTTGAATAATTTGCTTCTTATTTTGTTTCTTTTTCTTCCTCCCCTATCTCAAGTCTACACTTGGCTATGTTGCTCTGCTCATAAGTACTTTCCATGTTTTAATTTATGGATGGAAACGAGCTTTTGAAGAAGAGTACTACAGATTTTATACACCACCAAACTTTGTTCTTGCTCTTGTTTTGCCCTTAATTGTAATTCTGGGTAAGATCATTTTACTCCTTCCATGTGTAAGCCGAAAGCTAAAGAGAATTAAAAAAGGCTGGGAAAAGAGCCAATTTCTAGAAGAAGGTATTGGAGGAGCAGTTCCTCATCTCTCACCAGAGAGGGTTACAGTAATGTGATGATAAATGGTGCTCCCTGATGCCATATAAAGTTCTCCTCATGCCATTATTTTTATGACTTCCTTTATCTTCAGTTGCAAGTGCACTGTCAAACTGCTATGGGCTGATACCTCTTCAGTGAGATCTCAACTGAATTAGTGGTAGAATTTTCTTCAAATTTATTTTCATTAAGTCACATTTTGCCAATATGAGTTTTTATAGTCAACTTATTGTTGAAATGTAGGTATGTTTTGTTTTGTACAATCGTAAGGCTATTGTTATTTTAACAAACTTTATTCCATAATCAGGCAGAAATATTTGTCGTTAATAATATAGATACAACATAATGTTAAAAAACTTTGCACACCAGCAGAACTTTAAGTTTTTTTGTTTTTGTTTTTGTTTTTTTTTGCGGTACGCGGGCCTCTCACTGTTGTGGCCTCTCCTGTTGTGGAGCACAGGCTCCGGACGCGCAGGCTCAGCGGCCATGGCTCACGGGCCCAGCCGCTCCGCGGCATGTGGGATCTTCCCGGACCAGGGCACGAACCTGTGTCCGCTACGTCGGCAGGCGGACTCTCAACCACTGCGCCACCAGGGAAGCCCAGAACTTTAAGTTTTAATATAATTCAATAGATATATTTCTTTTCTGAAGCTTCAGTAAGGTTTTAATTATTATCTAGCTTAAGAAATAGAAATGCATAACCATGCATTATTTTTAAGAAAGGACACATTACATTAGTATCTAGGAAAGGGTGCATGGTTAAAATCCCTATATTTCTTTCATAAGATCGGGTTTGAAGAATGTAATCAGTTGTATGAACCAATGTGATTTATAAACAAACACAAGTTAAAGAGACAAACTGAACTTGAAATTATGTTTAAAATGCACTGGAGACATGAACTATATACTGATAATGTGTACCTCATGAAAGATTTTATTCTTTATCTTGTTACAGAGCAGTTTTATTTGCATATTAATATACTGATCAGGGAGAAGACAGTAACATCTGGCCTCCAAAACTGATATTTCTCACCTAGTACCAATCTTGGGAATCTTATAATTGTTTCTAGTTAGAGGGAGAGTGTTACGTTTACACACGAGGAGTTTTCAGCTGATCTATGCTGTTGCACCTTAACCAGTCATACTCCAAATGGTACAGGATTTTACTGACATTCATGGATGGATTATAACCTGCCAGGCACTGTTCTAAGCACTTTACTTGTATTTTCCCATTCAGTACTTACAACAACCCCATGACAGAGGTAGTTATTTTCCTCATTTTACATATAAGGATACTGGAGCATAGAAAAGTTAAGTAATTTGCCCAAGGTCATGCAGTTAGTGAGTGGCAGAGCCAGCATTCAAGTCCAGGCAGTCATATTTCAGAGGCTACAGTTTTAGCCGCTAGGCTATGGCCCCTGCCCCATCCCCATGCATACCAATCTAGATGCTTCCTCTTTGATATAAAGACACTGACATTCTTTACAGTGTGTTGTGGTGTCAAAAGATATATGAAAGGGCTTCCCTGGTGGCGCAGTGGTTGAGAGTCTGCCTGCCAATGCAGGGGACTCGGGTTCGTGCCCCGGTCCAGGAAGATCCCACATGCCGCAGATCGGCTAGGCCCGTGAGCCATGGCCGCTGGGCCTGCGCATCCGGATCCTGTGCTCCACAACGGGAAAGGCCACAGCAGTGAGAGACCTGCGTACTGCAAAAAAAAAAAAAAAAAAAAAGATATATGAAAATATTAAAATCATAAATTTATCATTGCCTGTGGGATAATCCACACTTACCCTAGGAGAGGATCTTGCCTGGGACAGGACCCGGGAGATCCATGGCAGTCCATAGGCCTCCCTGTGCAGTGAGGGACTCCAGCAGATAGGACCACAGCAGTTTTAATGAATGGCTGAGGTCTTACGGAATCTTAAAAAGTCCCTGTAGAGTTGGTCATCTCTTTTTCTCTTCTTGAGAAGTCCTCCTGCCTGCTCAACCACTAATTAGGGAGCAGTTGGCAAGCATGAAGGATATTTAGATGAGCAGTTAATTATAAATGTACTCTGGAGACATAGAATCATACAGATTATTCATGAAAGTTTTCAGTGCTGACATTCCACATTAAAATTGCATTTTGTTCATACTTTGGTTAGAAAGCCCTATGTTTTTTTTCCGTTTGCTCTTTCCTTATTAAAATAGAAAGTTGCAGACAGATACAATTATGTGTATTCCTCTTCCTGAAATTATAACATTTTTAAACTTACCCAGTAAGGTTCTACTGAATCCAGCTGCCAAAGATAAATGGACTTTTACTTAGTGGAGGCTACCTTTCCCACCAATGGCTCCTTCCCTAGTACCACATCATGTCAGTTTGGTAAACTACTCATGATTCTCTGATATCCTCTTCTTGCTGAATTTTAGTAGCTTGTACTTTTTACTTGAGCTTTTCTTTTTTCTTTATTTTAATTATATTCTTTCCCTCTTGATAATCATTTACTTGTTAGTTCTCAGTAGGGATTCAGTTGGGTGATAACTTAAAGGTAAACACCTATAAACTATATAGTGGACTAGTGAAATTAAAAGCATATTTTTAATATTTTCTCGTTCCTATAGTTCTACACCCTTAAGCCCATACTTGCATCAGTTAACGTGAAAATACAATGAAATATTTTTAAAAGTTAGATGACTACTGAAGTATATTGTTGCATGTATATATTAATTAGCCAATAAGATAAATAAAATTATCACTATTACAGATAAGTGGGGCCTTTGAAAATATGAAAAAACAAAGTCTATGAAAATGTATATAAGATGTAACAGTTGTTTGAAATGGTGATATCTCCTTTTCAGTACTACAAAGAGGAAATAATTTTGAAGTTTTAGAATAAATATAATATATTCATTATAATTCTAAGTGTTTAAAAGCTTTTCTAAAAATGCAAAAAAATATTGACTTTTAACTGCTTTACTTAAATGACTTTTAATTGCTTTATTTTACTATTTCCTACCTGATTATTTTTCTTAATCATTATTTCTCATAATCATTCTTTAAAAATCATTACTCTGGCCTCAGAAGTAGGACTGAATTCTGCTCTTGCTAGATGTGAGAAAGTAGTGGGAACTTTAAAGTAGTGGGATTTTTTTGTTTCCTTAACTGTATTTTGAGAAGCGCCCCTGAGAAAATTATAAGAATGTAGAAAATATACCTAGTTTTAATCCTATGCAAAATAATTAAGTAATTTTTTTCCTAAGAGGAAATTAATCATTGACTGAATCATGCTACCTAGCTTTTGTGTGCAGATTCCATGTCTCCTCTATTAAGAATATTTAAAATCATGTTTAAATAAGAATATATTCATGCTAGCATATATTTTTCAAAACATATATGGAAATTAGCCTAGACTGTCTACATGTAGAGGTTTTTATTTAAATTTTAAAATATTTTAAAGTATGAATAAATTATATTTATAGGTATTTATCAGAGAGAAATATTTTGTGCTACATATGGGATTGGTTAATGAGCTCCAGTGTTAAACTACCTGATTAATTTCTTAAAATTAGCATAATCTTGGGTTGATTAAGGAATTTTACTTTTAAAATTAATTTGATAATAGTAACTCAATGTATATTAATCCTTACAGTCAAATTATGAAAATTATTTGTGTAAAAGGGCTTTTAAGAATATATCATATCCAATTTTTTTGTTTATCTCTTATGTAATATGTAAAAATCTTAATTCTTTTTAATTGCCTTTTGCCATTAAACTATTTCATAATAAATTCTGTACAGAGAGGTTTCCCCTCCAAAAAAGTTTTATTTGTGAAAGTTAAAGATTCTTTTGTGATGTTTTAAATAAAGTACCATCAATGTAACTTATAAATATTTCTTTAGGAGTATTATGAACACTGAAACTGTGTCAGTCTATAAAATCTCTGTTTTGAAATAAGTATTTAAACAGCCTAAAATGTCGTGTTGAAATTATTTTGTAAATTCATGACTTAAAGCACACATAGTATAATAACCTGAGTCTAGTGTTAAGATTTATATTTGCGATGTGTTGTCATGAAAATGAGCTGCTCCACCCTCAGTTGTTCATAAGTCAGTAAAGCAAATTCTGATACATCTTCAATATATGTAATTGCTCTAAATGAGTATATGTAATTGCTCTAAATGACACTGTAATAATTTTAGTGGAAACACAATTTGTTCATACCTTTGAACAGTGAATGTTATAGGGATGAATAGGTTCTTCAATTTTTTTTAAGTGCAAGAAAACTATTAAGTGCTAATATTCAGAGATTCTGTCGATATGATACCAAAAAACATTTAGTTCAGCTTAACACATGTACACACAGTAGTCCCCCCCTTACCATAGTTTCATTTTCTGTGATTTCAGTTACTCACAATCCACCATGGTATGAAAATATTAAATGGAAAATTCCAAAAATAAACAATGAATAAATTTTAAATTGTGTGCCATTCTGAGTAGCTTGGTAAAATCTCGGGCATTCCTGCTCCATCCCGCCCACCCAGGAGGTGAATTATCCCTCTGTTGAGTGTATCCTTTCCCTTAGTCACTTAGTAGCTGTCTTGGTTATCAGATCGACTGTTGTATCACAGTGCTTGTAACCCTTATTTTACTTAATAATGGTCGCAGAGTACAAGAGTAGTGACGCTAGCAATTCAGATATGCCAAAGAGAAGCTGTAAAGTGCTTCCTCTAAATGAAAAGGTGAAAGTTTTTGACTTAATAAGAAAAAAAAATTGTATGCTGAGGTTGCTAAGATTTATGGTAAGAAAGATTCTTCTATCCATGAAATTATGAAGAAGGAAAAAGAAATTCAAGCTAGTTTTGCATTGGACCTCATGCTGCAAAAGTTACAGCCAGAGTGTGTGACAAGTGCTTAATTAAGATGGAAAAGGCATTAAATCTGTACAATAAGATATTTTGAGAGAGAGCGAGACCACATTCACATAACTTTTACTACAGTATATCGTTATAATTTTTCTATTTTATTGTTAGTTATTGTTGTTAGTCTCTTACTGTGCCTAATTTATAAATTAAACTTTGTCACAGATATGTATGTATAGGAAAAAACATATGTATGTATATATAGCGTTTGGTACTATCTCTGGTTTCAGGCATCCACTAGGGGGTCTTGAAACATATACCCTGTGGATAAGGGGGGTGCAGACTACTGTACTCAGATTTTGTTAACTTTCCAAATCATTGGATTAACAACGTACAGTCATCCAAAATTAGGGCAGGCTATTTAGATTCTCCTAATGGCTAGATGGGCTAAATTAAATTACAAATGCAGATTCTTTCTTTATGATTTCCAAATTGCCACCTCCAAGGAAGATTCTCTTAGGATTTTCTTTAAAGGTCTTTCATAGCTTTACAGATATCCAGCCTGAATGGGGACTGGAAGTTGTCTCTCAATGTCTAGTTACCCTACTTTAAATGCTGTTGCCCATCGCATTCCTCAACTGCCCTTGCCATTAGGTGTTCCTGTGTGACTGAGTGTTGGCCAGCGAGATGTAGGGGTACAAATGAGTGACTTCTTGGAAGTCTCTTCAAAGGAAAGCAGCATGTGTTCCTTTATCTTATTCCTCCATCTTCCTGCCGAACTGTGATATAACAGGATCCCTTGCAAATATTCAAGTAGACCAAGGCCTAAGGACGACATGTTAGAAACTAAAAAGATCTCGACTACTTCACTACTTCAACTGCCTTTTCCTGTATTTAAGCCATTGTAAATTTGGGTTTCTTTTTATGAAATCAAAACTAATCCATTCTGGCCTTCAGTTCTTTATCACGATGCCGTTTAACACTGTTTGAATAAACTGGATTGCAATAATTCTTACCTTTAAAAGTTTTTAAAGGTAATGTGCAATTCACATTAGAATTGATTTTCCATTGTTAATTAATTATTCTCATTTTCCTGCCTTGACCTTTCATTGGGTATTTTGTATCTGCTTGGAAAATACTGTCTTCTTTATAACTGTGTAATAGATATTTAAAGCTCTGTAATCTCTAAAATATCGTTATCAAATTTTATGCCATGTTTTTATATCATTCTCATAGATCTGCCTTATAAACATCTAAATAAAAAAGTACTGTTTAATGTGATTTAACTTCTTTTTTGAAATGTTATATACAAATGGATTTTTCTTTCTTACTGAATAATAATTCCAGTATTTGGGGGAAGCCATCTAATACTTTTCTGTTTCTTTTCAGAAGCATCCAGAAAGCAATTGCATGTAACAGTTTTGGGTTTGGGGGGAATTTTGTCTGTTTTCGCCAAAGTAGACATTTAGAAAAACATCCATCTAATGAGATGGTATTCTTAAAAGTATTTCATTTCACTAGCATTTATTAAGTATCTTTTGTTTTTATTTATTTATTTTATTTTAATTTTGGCTGTGTTGGGTCTTCATTGCTGTGTGCGGGCTTTCTCTGGTTGCGGCGAGCAGGGGCTACTCTTTGTTGCGGTGCGCAGGCTTCTCATTGTGGTG
Source organism: Hyperoodon ampullatus (assembly GCF_949752795.1). Lineage (NCBI taxonomy): Eukaryota > Metazoa > Chordata > Mammalia > Artiodactyla > Ziphiidae > Hyperoodon > Hyperoodon ampullatus. Next base: position 54,649,008 of record NC_136922.1, on the reverse strand, counting down.
GCTTCTCTTGTTGTGGAGCACGGGCTCTAGGCGTGCAGGCTTCAGTAGTTGTGGCACATGGGCTCAGTAGTTGTGGCTCGCAGGCTCTAAAGCACAGGCTCAGTAGTTGCGGCGCCGGGCTTCGTTGCTCCGCAGCATGTGGGATGTTCCCGGACCAGGGCTTGAACCCGTGTCCCCTGCATTGGCAGGTGGATTCTTAACCACTGTGCCACCAGGGAAGCCGTATTAAGTATCTTTAAACCAGGACTGAACACAATATTCAAGCTATATTCTGTAAGTTCCTGATAGCAGGAACTCTATCTGTCTTACAACTATATTCCTAGTGTCTTGTGCAACATGGTCCTACAGACACTAATGAGATAGTTTAATGAATGTTGCCTCAATTTTACAGAAAATTATGTTATTTATCACCCCACATCTGTGCAGCCATGCCTGCCATGCCTGCATCTTCCTGCACATGCCTGTCCCCATCACTGTCTCAACTTCTTGCTTTTCCTCCTGGCCAGTGGCCTGGAGCTGCCCTGTGGTCCCAGAGTGGAGCCACTGCTGTTGCTGCCACTGCCGGCGCCACTGCCACCATCACCCCTGCCACACTGCTGTACTGAGGAAAAGAAACTGACCTTTGTGCCTGAGCACAGGATCTGTGGAGGCTATGGCTCCCCCTGCAGCTGCCTGGAAGTGCGTGGGTGTTAATGTCCTGAGAGTAGGGTTCAGGTAAAATACAGGATACTCAATCAAATTTGAATTGCAGAGAAACAGCAAATAACTTTTTTAGTATAATTCTGTTACAAATATTGCATGGGACTTTTTTTTTCCCCTCTAAATCTGGCAACCCTACTTGGAGGGTGAATTTTGACCAAAGAGATGTGGCACGAGAGGAAGCTGGTAGATAAAGTATTCTCCCTTCATCTCCCCAAGATAGACTTCCAAAGTGCAGTGATCCATGAAAATATCCTAAAAGACTGAGCAATTAACCACTCTTGTTGAAAAGCTATGGCAGCTCAGTAACACCTATATTTGTACACCCTCCTCCACTGCCTGCCTCACTTCCATCTTTTCCTCCCTTCTGCTTCCCAGAGATAGTGCCCCCCAATGAACTGGCAGCAGGTGAATGTTTCTTGTTGTTTGTGGCAGGCTCTAGGAAACCTAGGCTAGCATAGTAATTTTGGTAGTGGATTCTTCAACTGGAAAATAAAACATGAAATAAATGATGGTTTTCACAAAGTCAGGCACAGGGCCCTGCAGACTCAAAATCCAGACTGGCTGAGAGGGTTGGGAAAGGGCCTTTAAAGAGGTAATTAAGGTAAAATGGGGTCATAGAGGTGGGCCCTAATCCAACATGACTGGTATCCTTATAAGAAGAGGAGATTAAGACACAGAGGGAAGACCATGTGATGACAAAGGGAGAAGCCAAGGAGAGAGGTCTCAGAATGAAACCAATCTTGGACACCTTGATCTTGGACTTCTAGCTTCCAGACTGTGAGGAAATAAAATTTCTGTTACATAAGCCACCCAGTTTGTGGTATTTGTTCCCACAGCCTTCAAAAACTAAAACACGGTTCATGGAATCAGAACAAGTCAAGTTAATTACATAACTTGAATAATTAATGTCACTGGAATAAGCTTGTCTGATTAGTCCTGCTCCACAATAAAGAGTTCTCTCCTGGGGGTACTTCACTATAACATCCCACCATGTAAAAAAATAAATAGTTTTTAGTTCTAAAAGCTCAAGAATATTTTCAGTTCATGGAACTATGAACTGGAACTATGTTGTGAAACTGAAGCTTTGATCAGATAAAAGTCACTCTTTTTAAATTAATCTTATTTATTACCATTTATTTAGTTGCTTCACTAAACATGAATAGCTCCTGCAGCTTCCTATTTCAAAATCACTTGCAGAAAGTGACAGAGAGGCATGGACATATATACACTACCAAACGCAAAATAAATAGCTAGTGTGAAGCAGCCGCATAGCACAGGCAGATCAGCTCGGTGCTTTGTGACCACCTAGGGGTGGGGGGATAGGGAGGGTGGGAGGGAGGGAGACACAAGAGGGAAGAGATATGGGGACATATGTATATGTATAACTGATTCACTTTGTTATAAAGCAGAAACTAACACACCATTGTAAAGCAATTATACCCCAATAAAGATGTTAAAAAAATAATAACTTGCGGGCTTCCCTGGTGGCGCAGTGGTTGAGAGTCCGCCTGCGGATGCAGGGGACACGGGTTCATGCCCCAGTCTGGGAGGATCCCGCATGCCGGGGAGCGGCTGGGCCCGTGGGCCATGGCCGCTGAGCCTGCGTGTCCGGAGCCTGTGCTCCGCAACGGGAGAAGCCGCAACAGTGAGAGCCCCGCGTATCGCAAAAACAAAACAAAACAAAACCTTGCAACTTGGATTATTAGTACACTTTTTTATTAGAATGGTTGACTTCAGGGGTGGCTGTTCTTTTGTTTTCTGTTCCAGGTACTTATTATCAAATTTACATTAATAATTCTGTTAGTAAGAGGTAATTACTTTTGTTTCTTTTTTATGCATTGTTTCTGCAACAATCAACCTCAAAGTTGTTTTTTTGTTTGTTTGTTTGTTTGCTGTAAGCGGGCCTCTCACTGCTGTGGCCTCTCCCGTTGCGGAGCACAGGCTCCGGACGCGCAGGCTCAGCGGCCATGGCCCACGGGCCCAGCCGCTCCCCAGCATGCGGGATCCTCCCAGACTGGGGCATGAACCCGTGTCCCCTGCATCGGCAGGCGGACTCTCAACCACTGCGCCACCAGGGAGGCCCTCAAAGATTTTTTAAAACACTAAAGTAGATTAAATTCCAGCTTTTATGTATTTCTTCTGTTACATAATTCCCCTACATCCAACCTAGTAAGACTATACTCTAATTACATTTCACATGTACTATAAAATTTTTCTGTTTAAAACAAATTACTCTGACTCAGAAAGGAATAACATTTGCTTGAACATTTAGGACACCTGGCATTAGGTTAGCAACTACCAAATTCATATATGATCTAAAATAGTAATTAGAAACACTTTTTTTTTTTTGCGGTACTTGGGCCTCACTGTTGTGGCCTCTCCCGTTGCAGAGCACAGGCTCCGGACGCGCAGGCTCAGCGGCCATGGCTCACGGGCCCAGCCGCTCCGTGGCATGTGGGATCCTCCCGGACCGGGGCACAAACCCGTGTTCCCTGCATCGGCAGGCGGACTCTCAACCACTGCACCACCAGGGAAGCCCCTAGAAACACTCTTAATTCATGCTAATGAATAATTATAATTTTACTAAATATTGCTAATTAGGCAGGGTGCAAACAAGTATCAGGAAAAAATCAGAAGAAGAATATTACTTTTTAACATTATATTTATGTCAAAAATATATTTAGGGGCTTCCCTGGTGGCGCAGTGGTTGAGAGTCCGCCTGCCGATGCAGGGGACACGGGTTCGTGCCCCGGTCTGGGAGGATCCCACATGCCGCGGAGCGGTTGGGCCCGTGAGCCATGGCCGTTGAGCCTGCGCGTCCGGAGCCTGTGCTCCGCAATGGGAGAGGCCACAACAGTGAGAGGCCCACGTACAGCAAAAAAAAAAAAAAAATATATATATATATATATATTTAGTTTTCTTTGTTACTTTTGAAAGTAACAAAGTGGTGCACAGGTCAATAAATTACTAAAACTTGTAGTTGATCTTTAAGTCTACAGCAGCTTTTAAGAAATTGTAATTTGTAATTTAACAGAAATGTTAAATTCTGCTGAACTGTTACCAGTTTGAAGCATTTCTATTCTCTGTGTATAATTCATCTCTCATACATTTCTCTACTATTAATTTATATTTTTGCTGAAATAATTTACCAATTCAATAGTTAGCCATTTTACCCCTACCTCCTTCTGTGTTGTGGTGTCATAATGTCTCTTGTGCTCTTAACTTATAGCCTTCAAAAATCGATAGCAAAGAAGGATCAATGAATAATGATTAAACCTAAATCCATTAGCTAATTTAAACAGGTAAAGCTTTTAAAAAGCTTAAGCTTGGTGCATTTAACAAGAAGAAAAACAAATAAATACACTCAACATTATCATCAGTAAGAAAACAAAGGACATGGAAAATTCACAAATGGAATATTTAGTAAAAGCCAATTTTACAGCGACTGCCAAAACAATACTAATGAAAATATACAACACACACCAGAACAGTGCTTCTCAACTTTTAATGTGTATACTAATTACCTGGGAATCTTGTTAAAATGGAGATTCTGATTTAGTAGGTCCAGCACAGGGCCAGAACTTCCGTGTTCCTAACAAGTCCCTATGTAATAGCTGTGTAGGTAGTTCAAGGACCTCACTCTGAGTAGCAAGGACTTAGTGTGTACCTTACTCTGGGTAAACTTATGAAATGCTTTAATTTGGTTTCAAGTCAAATAAAAAAGTAATCCTTGAAATCTTAAATGAACGTTTATTGAGTACCTAGTATGATCTAGACCAGGAGGTCCCAGGTTGCCAGACCAGAAGCACCAGCATCACTCAGGAACTCGTTATACAGCTGACCCATGAACAACGTGGGGTTGGGGTGTCGACCCTGACTCCATCAAAAATCCAGGTGTAACATTACAGTTGGCCCTCTGTATCCAAGGTTCCATATCCATGGATTAAACCCACCAGATTGTGTGGGACTGTAGTCTGTATTTATTGAAAAAAAACTGCGTATAAGTGGACCCCTGCAGTTCAAACCTGTACTCTTCCAGGGTCAACTGTAAATGCAAACCCATGAACCCCACCCGGACTTACTGAAGCAGACTCTGAAGGTGGGGCTCAGGAGTCTTTTAATTAGCTTTCCAGATGATTCTGGTGCATACTAAGTTTTGAGAAACACTACTCTAGACACTATGCTGAGGGCTTGGGATGTAAGCCTGGGTATGTGACTCTTCTTGCTTTAAAAAAATCTCAGTCTGGTAGGAAGTCTGCTGAGCCAATAAATACCGGTCAAATATGCGGTCAGTACAAAACCAGAATGACAGACAGAGTGGCACCTAACATAGCAGAGCATGTAAAGAAGGTTTCCTAGAAAAGGTCACAGGAGCTGAGTCTTATAAGGAGTTAGACATCAGAAGACAGTCACATGTACAACATATGCAAAGGTAATGCAAGAGGAAGTTTGGCACCTGTGAAAAACTGCAAGTAATTCAGTCCAGACGGCTTGAGTGTGGGGTGTTTGAGGACTTCCATTCTGGCTGCTTTTCACCTGTCAAAAGATAAAACAAAAACCATTAGAGCTGATAAAAATTACAAAGTTAGATCTATTAACTTCCTGGTAAGGGAGCCCATTCTATGAAGAATTTCACTGATGGGGAAAAGTCAAAAGTTTTTAAGTGCTAGAAAGGGGGAGTTCATGGGAGTAGTGCTAATTAAGGATGGGAAACTCGTGCTCTGGATATGGGACAGAATGAATCTATAGGTCGGTACACAGTTGGTTAAAATAAAACAAAAATCCTGTTGTTCATTCATTGGGGAAATGTCTTTAGTCAAGTCCAGTGAGGAGAGTCTGACTTCTCAGGGCCATTGAGATTTATGGACCCTTATCAGCTTCAGTCTACTGCGCTGAATCACAAAAGTCAGTTGATATCTCCTAGGCAAGCTCCACTTTAAGTGGGAAATTTTCCTTGGCAATCCCTCCTCTTTGTCCTTCCTCATCTTGAGATGCCAGATGAGCACACAAAGGATAGCAAATCATCAGATTATCAGCTTTCCCACCACCATCTTAGGCTTGGGTGCCGTTCTCACAGGATTCCACTGTGTTTATCCAAGTGGTTTCAGTCTCCTCTTGATGTAGTATACTTGGAATGTACAACAGCAATTAAGGTTATGTTAATAATACACTTGACACACCCTTTGCACTTTCTCAGGTTAATAGCAACCTTAGACCTACTGAACTACTTCTAGGTGTAAGGCCTGAGAGGAGCTCTAAAAGCACCAATGAGTAGCTGTAAAGATAAAAAAACAAAAACAAAAAGAATGCTGAAGTCCGAGCTAGGGAGTTTCAAGAAAGGGTGAGTGGTCAATAGCGTAAAATACTACAGACAAGTACACCAAAATGAGGACAAGAAAGTGTCCACAAAATTTTACCACAAGTGTTGGTGACCTCAGTTAGGGCAGTTGAGGAAAGCCGAAGAATGAATAGAATTGAATAAATAGGGATTGGAAGTGCTCAGTACTCTTTCAAAGAAACTTGGTTTCTTTGGCTGTGATTCACATCAAGTGCTGCCAAGCCCAGTCTAGGTTTTCCATTTCTTTTTATTTGTAGGGCTAGAAATGCCATTCAGATCATCTTGCTTATTATGTGCCAAGTACCACTTCACAAAACTATCATTTCATTGTGTCCTCTCACGGCAATCCTATTGATGAAAAAAGTGAAAAAATTATGAGAAAAATGGGGCTTCCAGGGGTTTACTTGCTCTAGATTCAATAATTTGACTCGAAAGCCTTCTAACATTGTGTACAATGCCTTGGTGGTTATTTAATTGTCTGGGAGAGCCACTAAAGTACATAAGAGGTAAAAGGCTGGGGAATGTAGGTGACACTAGTCACTTCTCCGGGGTGAGATAAACTGCTTCAGCTTCCAACATTATCAGTTCATCATCCATCATTCCTGCATCCCACATCCAGCCCTCATCCCTCCACCCGCCCATGCTTGTTTCAAGAAGGCCCAGCGCAAACTACAAAGACTGAGACGCACATGTCGCCAAGGTAACACTCCACTGTTACATACCGAGGTCTTCCCCCGCTTTCCTTTGGTACGCAAGCAAACCCAGCCCCTCCAAGTTTAGAGGTTCAGATAAGAGTTTGGGGTAGTTTGGATCCTCGGGCTTCCGTAGGTGCTGGTACTTCAGCAGCCTCTGGCCCCGCCCCTAGCAACGCATTGGTTTGTTAACAACCTGCCGGCAAGCAGGCTGCCGGGTGCGCTGGTGGGCTGGTGGGCTGCCTCCGTGGGATGCAGGTGGCGTCGCGGTGGCCGAGTCCACGGCTGGACCCCCGGGACCTTTCGCGACTCTAGTGGCTCTCAGGTGACGGGGCCTCTTGCAGTCTCGCGGCTGCGGGCACAGTGTAGGACAGGAGGACACCCCCCATCCCTCACTCCGCCTCCACAGCCATGTCTACAGCGGAGGCTACGGCGACGGCCCAGGCCCGGGCACCCGGTAGCAGGATCAAGTCCAGCAGCCCTCGCCAAATCCCTGTAGTCGGGGTGGTGATGGAGGACGAGGAAGCGCAGGTATGGCCAGGTGTCTGTGCTTTGGAGGGTGTGAAGGCGGGGGCGGGGGTTGAGATCTGGGGGCGGAGATGATGCCTGGGGGCAGCAAGGGAGGAAACGGGGGCCCGAGGGGAAACCAGGGGAGCCCGGGGGACTGTGGTTCAAAGCTCAAAGCTGATCCCTTTGACAACTGCGCCGCCTGCGAGGGGAGTTGGCTGTCGTCGACCAACCTGTCTGGGGACTCGTGTCTCGAGGTCCTCCCGGAGCGTCCCAGTAAACTGAGTAGGCAAGGTTTGGCGGCTTTTCTTCGAAAAGTGTGATCCCACGAAGGGCCTGAGAGGGAGGGAAACATTCTTAGCGAAAACTTGGATTTGATAACCCCTTTGTTTGCGCTGGGCTTTTATATGTAGATCGCTGTTATCGTGTGATGTTCTTGATATAGGGGTGAATCCTCCCGTGTTTAAATTTGCTGCTACCAAAACCTGCACCTGGAGGGGAGGAAAATACTATTAAAATTAGAAATTTAGCAACATTTTTATATGAAATTGGAAGCTGGTTAGGAGTGCGTCGGAGAGAATTGGGATCGAATAGAATTGATTTATTGTGCTTGTATTTGGTTTTTAGTTTACTCTTTGTCATACAAAACTAGTTCTTTCGAATTTCTGTTGAGAAATTTCACTTCAGAACCCTGGCTTGGATCTCCATTCGTAGCGAGGGTGTTTAGAAACTCCAAGGCGTTTGTTTCATACTGGGGTTCCATTGCTCTTCCCCAGAGATCCATGATCAAGCCCTAAATTAACGTGAATTCTATGGAGGAAATTTGCCCTACCTCCTCACGCTGATGGCGTGGGGCTACTATGGGAATTCCTGCTGAGGCTTCACAAGTCTCAGGCTGCGTCAGGAACCTCGTCTCCTGCGTCCACATCCTGGAGGCTTGGAGAGTTCCTTAGGAGAGGCTAGTTGACTGGGGACCTCTTCTATGGTGGGAGTAGGGTTGTGCTCTCTGAAGACGGCCAGACATTCAACCCACAGAGAAACAACACTTCTGCATGAGGAGGAGCAGGTGTTAGGGGAATTTACCTAATCGGGTTTGTGGAAGTATTCCAATCCAGGTGCAGATAATTTTGAGGAACAACAGCTGTCCCTTCACTCCCAAGGCTGCAAGGGGGCTCAACACTACTGCTGTTCTCCCAGGCATGGGGCAAAACTGACAAGTAGGTGAATTTGGTATCTGATGGCTGTCATTCTTCCTTTACTTGGTATTTAAAAAAAAGAAGGGATGGAGGTCTCAAGGTTATAGGAGGCAGGCAAGAGTGGGTTAAAAAGAAGAAGAAAAAAGGGGAAATACTTTTAACAGGCCATTGCCAAAGTAGTCTACAATGTATCAAATAATGCAGAACAAGTATACCTGTGTATATGTGTGTTTATTTTCTCCCTTCCCTTTCTTTTCCTCTTTCATTACTGCCTCTTCTTACAGGGCCTAGGTTTCTCCTCCAGGAAGAAATCAGTTTGTATTAATCAAAGTTCCTACCCTGTTAATAACTGCTTCTAGGGATATTAACATTTTTTATAGTACTGAAGAAAAAGGCAGTTTCTAGCAAAAGAAATGAAATCGAAAAAAGACATCTTAGAGCTGGGAGAAATGGTCTCTTAGCTTTCCTGGGTTTTGTTTGTGGTTGTTTTTGCAAATGAGGACCCTAAGGCCATGAGAAGTTAACTGAGAGTTACTCAGTTTCCTTACTGGGAGTGGAGTCTAGTGCTCTTTGCCACTTAAAATGATAACCTTTATAGATCTCTGCCTTGGAACTCTAAATGTTTCCAATCTTTTCAAACCTTTCTATATTTGCAGCCTCCTCCTCTTCCTACAGTGACAGTACAGTATATCCTAGTAGCTAAAAGTGAGACTGTGGAGTCTACCTCAATCCATTAAGCCAGCTTCATCATATGCTTGAGAAATCACAAATTGTTCACCCTTTATCTATTTCCTATTTATTTTAATGTTGTTCCTCTTATTATAAAGAATCAGAAGCCCTTTGGAGCAGTGATTATTCAAAATTTAATGTGCATTTGGAGCACCTGGGGAACTTATTAAACTATATAGATTCTAATTCTGTAGGTCTGGGTGGAGCCCTGGATTCTGCTTTTCTAACAGGTTTTCAGCTGATGCCATTGCTACTGGTTGAAGGACTCCATTTTCCACTCAGAGTAGCAACACTTAGTGTATCATAGCTGCAGTATGGTATGTACAGTGTGACGGTTTCACAGCAGCTAACTCCTGGAAAGCCATAGGAGATGGTTTTACATGGACTCAGATTATAAAACAAAGTAAACAATAACAACAACAATAAAAATTCCAACCCTCCCCCTGCCAGGTCAGATGATATGGTACCAAATGGGGCTTTAAAAGAACTACTTGCTCTCCTTTGCTGTCACCACAGTGCCTCAGTCAGTCCTGGATTACTGTCACATCCTTTGGGTCTCACCTCTTCCTCTCTTCCCACTCCATTCTCCATGAACACCACTTTACCATCCTCCTTGCTACCTCTGAGTCCCACCTGTTCTTTCTTTCAGGCTTCTGCAGTAGCTCCTTATTTTTTTATTATTATTATTTTTTTTTTTGCGGTATGCAGGCCTCTCACTGTTGTGGCCTCTCCCGTTGCGGAGCACAGGCTCTGGACGCACAGGCTCAGCGGCCATGGCTCACAGGCCCAGCCGCTCCGCGGCATGTGGGATCTTCCCAGACCGGGGCACGAACCTGTGTCCCCTGCATCGGCAGGCGGACTCTCAACCACTGCACCACCAGGGAAGCCCAGTAACTCCTTATTGCTTCCCTCACTTAATATCATTACATTGACCAGATCACTCAACTCTCTAAACCTGGTCCCTTTTCTGTAAAACAAGCCTGTACTAGATGAGTGTTCCCCAAACTTGGGTGACCATCACAGTCATCTGAGGAACTTTTTTAAAAAAACCCTGTACATAGCTGGGTCCTTCCCTAGATTTACTTAATCATAATCCTTTAAGTGATTTTTAGCCTCAGAACCACTGAACTAGATGGTATCTAAGGTGTCTGCCATCCTCAAAGTGCCTCAGGTCCACTTCTTGTCCTGTTTGCAAGATTTCCCAATGTAGAGTCTGTACTTTATCTGTACCATGTACTCTGCTTAGTGCCACCTCCATGAGGGCAGAAACCTTCTCTGTTGTTTTTCTCTGTAGTGGCCCCTATTATCCCCCAGTAGCACCCAGCACAACACCTGGTACACAGGAGGGGATATTAAATATGTATTGAATGAATGCCCTCCCCTCTTTTCTGAATTTAAATCTTACCCTACCTTCAGATCCTACCTCTCCACCATAAAGTAACCCCCCAATAGGACACACTTCCCATTCATTTTCACTCTCACAGACCTTCTTCTCATAAATGGGTGTAGTCCTTGGTCTGAGTCTCATAGTTTCTCACCTAATTATCAGTTGTTTTATGTTTGTTACTATTTCATTTGTCTTGTTTTGTCTCTTCCTCTCCTTAAGTGTAGAACATATATCTTAATACTTGCGTGTCCCTCCCCTCTCAACTCTGAGTTCAGAGTAGAAATTTAAGTCCTCATTAGTAGCTGATAAAGCCTTCTGTGTTCCAGCCACACTGGCCTCCTAGCATCTCCTCAACCATGCCAGGTGTACCCTGCCTAAGGGCCTCTGCACTTGCTATGCCCACTGCCTGGACGTTTTCCCCTTCTTATCCATGGCTTGTTCCCTTACCTCCTTCAAGACTTTGCTGAAATTTTACCCACTCTGTGAGTCTTTTGCTGACCACTGCTTAAGCATCCTAGCACTTTCTACTCCCGTTTCTCCAGAGCATTATCTTGCAATACACTATATAACTTATTGTCTCCCCCAAAGCATATCAATTCTTTATAAAAGCAGGAGATTTTGTGTGTTTATTCAATGCCATATCTTCAGCACTTAGAACAGTGACACAACGGAGGCACACAGTAATCTTTGTAGAATAAATATGATTGCGATTAGTTTTTTTTTTTTTCATTTGCGTAGTATCATGGCTGAGCTTCCTTGCCCAAATTTGCTTTCCCTCTGAGAACCTGCACAATCTGCTAGTTGATGACATATTCTGCCACTATCTGTAATACTGCCATGGACTATGTCCTTAAATTGCCTACCCCTGCTTTGGAGTAATTGCTGGAAGTAGCCTCTGTGGTCAGCTGAGAAGTCAGGCAGAGAATGAAGGTGCAAAGAACCAGTGTTTCTGCATCAGACAGCCCTGCTAGCCCATATACTAGCTATGTGACCTTAACAAGTTAGATATCAGGGCCTCAGTTTCAACAACAGGGATAATCTATCTTCATATGGTATATTTGAGGATTAATTAAGATATAAAGTACCAGACACATAAATGGACCACAATTAATGTTAGATCCTTTCCCTATAACTAAGTATCAAAGGAGCAGGACTTTCCGCCTTTGAAATGTTCCTTGGTAAAGTGGGAAAATAAGTTCATTCTATAACTTGACGTAAGTGGAGGTCTAGTTTTCTTCAAAGCAGTTTATTAAGCTTTTGATCTTAAAAGGTTTTGCTAAATGTTTTTACAATTTCTCCATAAACATCTTATGATGATAATAACAGCAATTATTTTTACATCCATATGTTCTCTCTTCTACACCCTGCCTGTGTGATCTCATTTGCCCAGACTGTTCCAGTTATTACTTTACGCCTGTGACTTAGAAATCTCTGCCCCAAATTTAACTCATCTCCAGCCTCAACACAAGCTTCTTCCTCCAGCATCCCTGTCTCAGCAAATGGTGCCAACCACTTATGTAATTCCTCAAGCCTGTCCATCCTCCTTACCTTTTCCTTCTCTTTCCCACCAAATCAAATCACTCATTAGGTCCTGCTGATTCTGCCTCCTTGATGCTTTTCATTCCATTCATTGTTGTGTATCCCGATTGCCACCTCCTTAGTCAAGGCCTGAAGTCACAGACTGGTCTCCCACCTCCAGTCTAGATCTTTCCAGTTCAGTCGCTACTCAGCAGACAGAATTATCTTTTTTATTGTTACATTCCTCTGGTTAAAACCTGTGGAAATCAATGAAGACCACCCTAGTGAGAACGAACAGGGGCTTGCTGTTCAGAGCTTGCTATAGAAAGAGAATCTGACAGCATTGCTTACATTTAGCAGAGACTCCCAAGGCAGGCAGGGGAGCTTTACAGTGAATAAAAGGGAGGCTTCTGATTTGCTCTGGTTGGAGGTTGTTGCCTTGGGGAAGCTGGAAGTGAGCTAGCTAGAAGCAAGGCAACCTGTGTGATTGATTTGGGAAGCATACTTGTCTTTTTCTGGTTGGCTCTGAGTGACAAATTGGGGTAAAAAATAGGGAATCTGACAATCATTGACCAGATACTGACTTTTCTGAGCCAATTGCTGCAGAAGTTGTGGTTTGACTCCCCAGGTTGGCTGCTACAGAGATTGTAGGACAGAATTCTGCTGCTAGATATAGTCTGGCCTTTGTCTGTTTTTATATCCAGTCTCTCAGATCATTCAATAGCTTCTGATGATCATTAGCATAGTATACAAGGCCCTCTGTAAAATGGGGTTAATAATAGTATCTACCTCATAGAATTCAGTTAGTAAATTCATTTAGTGCTTACAGCTGTACCTAGAAATAGACTTTGCCTAATAACTTTTAGCTATCACCATTATTGTTATTATCATCATTATTATTATTCATGATTTGACCTCTACTTACCTTATCAGCATCATCTGTAGCTACTATCCTCTGAACTATCTTCTCCAACCTACTGAATGTCTCACCAGTCCTTAAATGCCATGTTTTCTCTCGTCTCCAGGCCTTCACACGTGCTACTTCTTTTGCTCCATCTCTCAACCCTTCAGTTCATCTCGCAAATCCTACTCAGTCTCACCTCTGCTTGAAGATCACTTCTTTCAGAAGCTGTCCCAGATTCCCATCCCTCCTCCCCATACCATTCTGTCCCCCTCTATATAGTTCCAGAGCACACCTCCCAGCATTCATGAAGCATTTTGTAGCATGTTATCTGTATCACCCACATCTCATGCCAGATTGATAGGTACTTGAAGTCAGGGCAATGCGTTCCCCACACCTAGCACAGTTTCTGAAATGTCGAAGCTGCTTATAACTATTTATAGAAGGAGGAAAAGGCTAAGGGAGGGAGGGAGAGAGGGAGAAATCTTAAAAATATAATATGTGCCATGCAAGTAAAACACAGGGTAACATGAAGTAGTAATATAAGATAAATTTAGAGATAATACAAGATAAATCTATGCTTTAATCTTTGTTGTGGCCTCTCCCGCTGTGGAGCACAGGCTCCAGATGTGCAGGCTCAGCAGCCATGGCTCACGGGCCCAGCCACTCCGCGGCATGTGGGATCTTCCTGGACCAGGGCATGAACCCGTGTCCCCTGCATCGGCAGGTGGACTCTCAACCACTGCGCCACCAGGGAAGCCCTATACTTTAATCTTTATACACTCTTTCTTGGAAAAGTTATACCTGGTCATTTGGGGGAAAAAATTCTGAAAATACATACAGGTATTAAAAAAAATTTTTTTTTTGCTCTGACATTTCATTTCAATATCTTTTCCAACCCTCAAAGCCAATATTGCAGGAAATCGGAAAATAAAAACTCACTATATATATTTATTTCTCTGAGAACACAGGAAGAAAAAGGACAACTGAGGTAGTGGCAGATGGCACTGTTAAATCCCAAAACCTTAAAAGGCAAAATTCTAGTTATCAAAAAATTTTGTAACAGTAAATTTAATAATTTAAACAATTTAATAGTAAGATGTAACAATTTTAATGTTAATCATAATACCAAGGGTAAATAAGTATATAGTAAATCCTTTTTTTTCTTTTTTTTTATATGGCAGGTTCTTATTAGTCATCAATTTTATACAAATCAGTGTATACATGTCAATCCCAGTCTCCCAATTCAGCACACCACCATCCCTACATCCCCGCGGTTTTCCCCCCTTGGTGTCCATATGTTTGTTCTCTACATCTGTGTCTAAACTTCTGCCCTGCAAAACGGTTTATCTGTACCATTTTTCTAGGTTCCACATACATGTGTTAATATACGATATTTGTTTTTCTCTTTCTGACTTACTTCACTCTGTATGACAGTCTCTAGATCCATCCACGTCTCAACAAATGACTCAACTTTGCTCCTTTTTATGGCTGAGTAATATTCCATTGTATATATGTACCAACTCTTCTTTATCCATTCGTCTGTTGATGGGCATTTAGGTTGTTTCCATGACCTGGCTATTGTAAATAGTGCTGCAATGAACATTGGGGTGCATGTGTCTTTTGAATTGTGGTTTTCTCTGGGTATATGCCCAGTAGTGGGATTGGTGGATCATATGGTAATTCTATTTTTAGTTTTTTAAGGAACCTCCATACTGTTCTCCATAGTGGCTGTATCGATTTACATTCCCACCAACAGTGCAAGAGGGTTCCCTTTTCTCCACACCCTCTCCAGCATTTGTTGTTTGTAGATTTACTGATGATGCCCATACTAACTGGTGTGAGGTGATACCTCATTGTAGTTTTTTTTTTTTTTTTTTTCCCGGTACGCGGGCCTCTCACTGCTGTGGCCTCTCCCGTTGTGGAGCACAGGCTCCGGATGCGCAGGCTCAGCGGCCATGGCTCACGGGCCCAGCCGCTCCGCGGCATATGGGATCCTCCCGGACCGGGGCACGAACCCGTATCCCCTGCATTGGCAGGCGGACTCTCAACCACTGCGCCACCAGGGAGGCCCCCTCATTGTAGTTTTGATTTGCATTTCTCTAATAATTAGTGATGTTGAGCAGCTTTTCATGTGCTTCTTGGCCATCTGTATGTATTCTTTGGAGAAATGTCTATTTAGGTCTTCTGCCCACTTTTGGATTGGGTTGTTGTTTTTTTAATATCGAGCTGCATGAGCTGTTTATATATTTTAGAGATTAATCCTTTGTCCATTGATTCGTTTGCAAATATTTTCTCCCATTCTGAGGGTTGTCTTTTCGTCTTGTTTATGGTTTCCTTTGCTGTGCAAAAGCTTTGAAGTTTCATTAGGTCCCATTTGTTTATTTTTGTTTTTATTTCCATTATTCTAGGAGGTGGACCAAAGAAGATCTTGCCATGGTTTATGTCAAAGAGTGTTCTTCCTATGTTTTCCTCCAAGAGTTTTATAGTGTCCAGTCTTACATTTAGGTCTCAAATCTATTTTGAGTTTATTTTTGTGTATGGTGTTAAGGAGTGTTCTAATTTCATTCTTTTACATGTAGCTGTCCAGTTTTCCCAGCACCACTTATTGAAGAGACTGTCTTTTCTGCATTGTATATCTTTGCCTCCTTTGTCATAGATTAGTTGACTATAGGTGTGTGGGTTTATCTCTGGGATTTCTATCTTGTCCCATTGATCTGTGTTTCTATTTTTGTGCCACTACCATTTTGTCTTGATTATTGTAGCTTTCTAGTATAGTCTGAAGTCAGGGATTCTGATTCCTCCAGCTCCGTTTTTTTCCCTCAAGACTGCTTTGGCTATTCGGGGTCTTTTGTGTCTGTATACAAATTTTAAGATTTTTTGTTCTAGTTCCATAAAAAATGCCATTGGTAATTTGATAGGGATTGCATTGAATCTGTAGATGGCTTTGGGGAGTATAGTCATTTTCACAGTATTGATTCTTCCAATCCAAGAACATGGTGTATCTCTTCATCTGTTGGTATCCTCTTTAATTTCTTTCATCAGTGTCTTATAGCTTTCTGCATACAGGTCTTTTGTCTCCCTAGGTAGGTTTATTCCTAGGTATTTTATTCTTTTTGTTGTAATGGTAAATGGGAGTGTTTCCTTAATTTCTCTTTACCAAATACATTGATTAGCGCTAGTAGTTTTCTGGTGGCATCTTTAGTATTCTCTATGTATAGTATCATGTCATCTGCAAACAGTGACAGTTTTACTTCTTCTTTTCCAATTTGGATTCCTTTTATTTCTTTTTCTTCTCTGATTGCCATGGCTAGGACTTCCAAAACTATGTTGAATAAGAGTGGTGAGAGTGGACATCCTTGTCTCGTTCCTGATCTTTGAGGAAATGCTTTCAGTTTTTCACCATTGAGAATGATGTTTGCTGTGGGTTTGTCATATATGACCTTTATTATTTTGAGGTAGGTTCCCTCTATGCCCACTTTCTGGAGAGTTTTTATCATAAATCGATGTTGAATTTTGTCAAAAGCTTTTTCTGCATCTATTGAGATGATCATATGGTTTTTATTCTTCAATTTGTTAATATGGTGTATCACATTGATTGATTTGCATATATTGAAGAATTCTTGCATCCCTGGGATAAATCCCACTTGATCATGGTGTTTGATCCTTTTAATGTGTTGTTGGATTCTGTTTGCTAGTATTTTGTTGAGGATATTTGCATCTATATTCATCAGTGATATTGGTCTGTAATTTTCTGTTTTTGTAGTATCTTTGTCTGGTTTTGGTATCAGGATGATGGTGGCCTCATAGAATGAGTTTGGGAGTGTTCCTTCCTCTGCACTTTTTTGGAAGAGTTTGAGAAGGATGGGTGTTAGCTCTTCTCCAAATGTTTGATAGAATTCACCTGTGAAGCCGTCTGGTCCTGGACTTTTGTTTGTTGGAAGATTTTTAATCACAGTTTCAATTTCATTACTTGTGATTGGTCTGTTCATATTTTCTATTTCTTCCTGGTTCAGTCTTGGAAGGTTATACCTTTCTAAGAATTTGTCTATTTCTTCCAGGTTGTCCATTTTATTGGCATAGAGTTGCTTGTAGTAGTCTCTTAGGATGCTTTGTATTTCTGCGGTGTCTGTTGTAACTTCTCCTTTTTCATTTCTAATTTTATTGATTTGAGTCCTCTGTTTTTCTTGATGAGTCTGGCTAATGGTTTATCAATTTTGTTTATCTTCTCAAAGAAACAGCTTTTAGTTTTATTGATCTTTGCTATTGTTTTCTTTGCTTCTATTTCATTTATTCCTGCTCTGATCTTTATGATTTCTTTCCTTTTGCTAACTTTGGGTTTTGTTTGTTCTTCTTTTTCTAGTTCCTTTACATGTAAGGTTAGATAGTTTGAGATTTTTCTGTTTCTTGAGTTAGGCTTGTATAGCTATAAACTTCCCTCTTAGAACTGCTTTTGCTGCATCCCATAGGTTTTGGATCGTCGTGTTTTCATTGTCATTTGTCTCTAGGTATTTTTTAATTTCCTCTTTGATTTCTTCAGTGATCTCTTGGTTATTTAGTAACGTGTTGTTTAGCCTCCATGTGTTTGTGTTTTTTATGTTTTTTTCCCTGTAATTCATTTCTCGTCTCATAGCGTTGTGGTCAGAAAAGATGCTTGATATGATTTCAATTTTATTAAATTTACTGAGGCTTGATTTGTGACCCAAGATGTGATCTATCCTCTAGAATGTTCCGTGCGCACTTGAGAAGAAACTGTAATCTGCTGCTTTTGGATGGAGTGTCGTATAAATATCAATTAAATCTATCTGGTCTATTGTGTCATTTAAAGCTTGTGTTTCCTTATTTATTTTCATTTTGGTGATCTGTCCATTGGTGTAAGTGAGATGTTAAAGTCCCCCACTATTATTGTGTTACTGTCAATTTCCTCTTTTATAGCTGTTAGCAGTTGTCTTATGTATTGAGCTGCTCCTATGTTGGGTGCATATATATTTATAATTGTTATATCTTCTTCTTGGATTGATCCCTTGATCATTAGGTAGTGTTCTTCCTTGTCTCTTGTAATAATCTTTATTTTAAAGTCTATTTTATCTGATATGAGTATAGCTACTCCAGCTTTTTTTAAATTTCCATTTGTATGGAATATCTTGTTCCATCCCCTCGCTTTCAGTCTGTATGTGTCCCTAGGTCTGAAGTGGGTCTCTTTTAGACAGCATATATATGGGTCTTGTTTTTTTGGTAGGGTTAATTAATTAATTAATTAATTAATTTCACACACACACACACACACACACACACACACTGTATTTTATTTTTACAAGAGATAAATAGACTGACACCAAGCATTGTAAATGGATGACCACAACAAAAGCAACAATGATTGCAATTACCAAACATGAAACACACTCATACTATGTCATAATATTGTCATTCAGTCCAGTAATACTCCACTATAACAGCTCCTTTACTGTGAGTGAAAATTGATTTGTATATTTTTTGCCTCTGAGTCCTTGTGGGATTTTTTTTTTATTCAAACAGAAAGTCACAAAAATTATAATCATCCTCATCAGTTCACTCAGTCCCATGTAATTAATTTTTTTTCATCTTGTTCTTTTGTTAGCACTTTTATGAGTTCATCAGTTTTCCATTAGAGTTCTGAAAATGCTTATTCATTCAGTTCAGCAGTACAGTCAGTTACCAGAAACCTGTACTTGTCAGTCTTTTCCATGAATTCCTTGAAGATGAAACCCTTCTATAGGAACATATTTGCAAAAGCATCAGAGTATACCCAGAACTGTCTGTAAATGACAAATGACTTTAAAATGACCACAGTTAAAGATTTGATGAAAGTTCATAATAATTCAATTGACAAGGAAATTTAGTTATTTCTGAGATATACATTTTAAAGTAATAACTAGAATTATGACGTATAACATTATACCAGAACATATAAGATATTTAGAAATTTCATGTAATGTCTGTAATGTAATATAACATTTATATTAACATATTTCCATGCAAATAACCCAATGAAAGTTTAGTATTAGTTGTTTTGTTTGTTTGGTTGTTTGTTTATACTTCAGGTTCTTATTAGTCATCAGTTTTATACACATCAGTGTATACATGTCAATCCCAATTGCCCAATTCAACACACCACCATCTGCACCCCACTGCAGTTTTCCCCCCTTGGTGTCCATACGTCTGTTCTCTACATCTGTGTCTCAACTTCTGCCCTGCAATGGGTCTTGTTTTTGTATCTATTCAGCAAGCCTGTGTCTTTTGGTTGGAGCATTTAATCCATTCACGTTTAAGGTAATTATTGATATGTATGTTCCTATGACCATTTTCTTAATTGTTTTGGGTTTGTTTTTTTAGGTCATTTTCTTCTCTTGTGTTTCCCACTTAGAGAAGTTCTGTTAGCATTTGTTGTAGAGCTGGTTTGATGCTGCTGAATTCTCTTAGCTTTTGCTTTTCTGTAAAGCTTTTAATTTCTCCAACGAATCTGAATGAGATCCTTGACGGGTAGAGTATTGTTGGTGGTAGGTTCTTCCCTTTCATCACTTTAAGTATATCATGCCACTCCCTTGTGGCTTGTAGAGTTTCTGCTGAGAAATCAGCTGTTAACCTTATGGGAGTTCCCTTGTATGTTATTTGTCATTTTTCCCTTGCTGCTTTCAATAATTTTTGTCTTTAATTTTTGCCAGTTTGATTACTATGTGTCTCGGCATATTTCTCCTTGGGTTTATCCTGTATGGGACTCGCTGTGCTTCCTGGACTTGGGTGGTTATTTCCTTTCCCATATTAGGGAAGTTTTCAACTATAATCTCTTCAAATGTTTTCTCGGGTCCTTTCTCTCTCTCTTCTCCTTCTGGGACCCCTATAATGCAGATGTTGTTGCCATTAATGTTGTCCCAGAGGTCTTCATTTATTTTCATTCTTTTTTCTTTAGTTGTTCTGCAGCAGTAAATTCCACCACTCTGTCTTCCAGGTCACTAATTCATTCTTCTGCCTCAGTTATTCTGCTATTGATTCCTTCTAGTGTAGTTTTCATTTCAGTTATTGTATTGTTCATCTCTGTTTGTTTGTTCTTTCATTCTTCTAGGTCTTTGTTAAACATTTCTTGCATCTTCTCGATCTTTGCCTCCATTCTTTTTCCGAAGTCCTGGATCATCTTCACTATCATTATTCTGAATTCTTTTTCTGGAATGTTGCCTATCTCTACTTCATTTAGTTGTTTTTCTGGGGTTTTATCTTGTTCCTTCATCTGGTACATAGCTCTCAGCCTTTTCATATTGTCTTTCTGTGAATGTGGTTTTTGTTCCACAGGCTGCAGGATTGTAGTTCTTCTTGCTTCTGCTGTCTGCCCTCTGGTGGATGAGGCTATCTAAGAGGCTTGTGCAAGTTTTCTGATGGGAGGGCCTGGTGGTGGGTAGAGCTGACTGTTGCTCTGGTGGGCAGAGCTCAGTAAAACTTTAATTCACTTGACTGTTGATGGGTGGGGCTGGGTTCCCTCCCTGTTGGTGTTTGGCCTGAGGCAACCCAACACTGGAGCCTACCTGGGCTCTTTTGTGGGGCTAATGACAGACTCTGGGAGGGCTCATGCCAAGGAGTACTTCCCAGAACTTCTGCTGCCTGTGTCCTTGTCCCCACGGTGAGCCACAGCTACCCCCCGCCTCTGTAGGAGACCGTCCAACACTAGCAGGTAGGTCTGGGTCAGTCTCCCCTGGGGTCACTGCTCCTTCCCCTGGGTTCCGATGCGCACAATACTTTGTGCCCTCCAAGAGTGGAGTCTCTGTTTCCCCCAGTCCTGTCGAAGTCCTGCAGTCATTTCCCACTAGGCTTCAAAGTCTGATTCTTTAGGAATTCCTCCTCCCATTGCCGGACCCCCAGGTTGGGAAGCCTGACGTGGGGCTCTGAACCTTCACTCCAGTGGGTGGACTTCTGTGGTATAAGTGTTCTCCAGTCTGCGAGTCACCCACCCAGCAGTTATGGGAGTAAATCCTTTTTGATTGTTAATTTTTGAAGTAAAAATCATAGGGCTTCCCTGGTGGCACAGTGGTTGGGAGTCCACCTGCTGGTGCAGGGGACACAGGTTCCTGCCCCGGTCCGGGAGGATCCCATGTGCCGTGGGGCAGCTGGGCCCATGGGCCATGGCCACTGAGCCTGCGCATCCGGAGCCTGTGCTCCACGATGGGAGAGGCCACAGTGGTGAGAGGCCCGTGTACCGCAAAAAAAAAAAAATCATATTGAGTAAATAAACTCACTCAGATACTTATTCTCCAGACTTAATGTTAGAACGCTTAACTGAAAATTGTTTTTGGAAGACATTTCTTGAGATCAGAACATGTGAGTTTGTAATTGTGAACGGAAAGAAAATTCTAGCCCTAAGAGGCAATGGAATAATGACTGTGTAGAAAGGTGACTATGTAGAAATATGGAATGGTATGTATTATAGATTTAAAAATCAGAATATACAGTAGTGTTAACACTAAGTGAAATTATGTAAGGTATTTATACATGTAAATAAAAACAGAAAATAAAATATTAAAATACATATATAAAGCAGAAAATAATAAAAATAAAAATGTATTTTGATAAGAATAAGATTTTTTTCTTTTTGAATATTTTTATATCATCATTACATCATCTTTTCAAACAGTTATTTTAAAGTAGAAATAAGTGTGAAAGCAGGAGAGATGGGAAGAAGGAAACAGAAGAGACTAGGATAGCTTAACCCATCTAATAGGAGTGAGCAGTATTGATATAACATTTGAATTAAAGAAAACGCCATGCAGCAAAGCATTAATCCCCAAGATAAATATAGCCAAAACTGCATTTAGAATTTGGACATTTCTGTACTATCATAAGTACTTAAACTTTGGATAACACCTTCTATTTCCTTCCCCATTTACCTACAAATAACTTATATATGTTACACCCAGTGTTTGGTGCTGGGGATGCCAGAAAACAAAAGTCTTCCCTCAAAGTAAACTTTGGGATAGGGGATAAGGATGTAAACCATTTTAGAATAAGGTGACGGGAACTGTGATGGATATACATTCAAGGTTCTATGGGAGTACTCAGGAGGGACATTTGTTGTATCCTTTTTCCTCCCTTGGGGAGATGACACCTGAACTGTGTCTTGAAGGATCTGGGGAGGTTAACCAAGGAGGCGGATAGGATTGTAACAACATAATCAAAACAGAGGAGGGGGTGAAAGGCATTAGTGGAGAGTCATTGAATGATTTAGATGTGTTGTGTTCAGATTTGAGTTTTACTGTTCTGACCAGAGGGTAGAACCATAAGGGTGCAAGACTAGAGGTGGGGAGAACAAACAGCAGGAAACCTTCAAAACTGAGTGAGAAATGAGAACTGAATAAATCATTAAGATGGAGTGGGCCAGATACTATAAAACTCTTAGAGGAAAACATAGGCAGAACATTCTTTGACATAAATCACAGCAAGATCTTTCTCAATCCACTGCGTAGATTAATGAAAATAAAAAGAATAATAAACAAATAGGACCTAATTAAACTTAAAAGCTTTTGCACAGCAAAGGAAACAATAAACAAAATGAAAAAACAACCCTTAGAATGGGAGAAAATATTTGCAAACAAAGCAACTGACAAGGGATTAATCTCCAAAATATACAAACAACACATGCAGCTCAATATCAAAAAAACAAACAACCCAATCATAAAGTGGGCAGAAGACCTAAATAGATATTTCTCCAAAGAATACATACAGATGGCCAAAAAAAATATGAAAAGATGCTCAACATCACTAATTATTAGAGAAATACAAATCAAAACTGCAATGAGGTATCGCCTCACACCAGTCAGAATGGCCATCATCAAAAAATCTACAAACAATAAATGCTGGAGAGGGTGTGGAGAAAAGGGAACCCTCCTATACTGTTGGTGGGAATGTAAATTGATACAGCCACTGTGGAGGTTCTTTAAAAAACTAAAAGTAGAGCTACCATATGACCCAGCAATCCCACTCCTGGGCATATATCCGGAGAAAATCATAATTTGAAAGGATGCATGCACCCCGATGTTCATTGCAGCACTATTTACAATAGCCAGGACATGGAAGCAACAACCTAAATGTCCATTGACAGAGGAATGGATAAAGAAGATGTGGTACATATATATACAATGGAATATTACTCAGCCATGAAAGGAATGAAATAATTCCATTTGCAGAGACATGGATGGACCTAGAGATTGTCATACAGGGTGAAGTAAGTCAGAAAGAGAAAGACGAATATCGTATGATATTGCTTATACTGTATGTGGAATATAGAAACATGGTGCAGATGAACTTATTTGCAAAGTAGAAATAGAGTTGCAGATGTAGAAAACAAACTTATGGTTACCAAGGGGGGAAGGGGGAGGGTGGGAGGAATTGGGAGATTGGGATTGACATATATACATGACTATATATAAAATAACTAATGAGAACCTACTGTATAGCACAGGGAACTCTACTCAGTGCTCTGTGGTGACCTAAATGAGAAGGAAATCTAAAAAAGAGTGGATATATGTATATGTATAACTGATTCACTTTGTTGTAGAGCAGCAACTAACACAACATTGTAAAGCAACTATACTCCAATAAAAAAAATTTTTAAAAAAAGATGGAGTGGGCTGAAGAAATATTTAAGATGTAAACTCTGTAGAACTTGGTAGTTCCTGTTTACTACTATGGGTGATGTAAGACAGCTGGGAGAGGGGATACCTGGTTCAGGAAGGCGATCACCTACCTGTAGTTTAGAAGCTAGTCTTATGTATATATGCGTAGGCAAACTCAGTGTAATGTGTATGCATGAGATATGTAATATGTATGAATGAAATCATTTTATTTTCCAAAGCATGGAAGTGCTATTATTCCAGATGCTCTCTTGGGCCTTTCGAGACTAAGAAATTTAAAGACATTAAGATTGTAAGATATGAGGGTGGGAGGTAGATGCAAGAGGGAGGAGATATGGGGATATATGTACAGCTGATTCACTTTGTTATAAAGCAGCAACTAACACACCATTGTAAAGCAATTATGCTCCAATAAAGCTGTTAAAAAAATAATAATAATAAAGAAAAATAAAATGCAAAAAAAAAAAGATTATAAGGTAATACTAGAATTCAAGAGGTTTGGGGAGGGGTTTACTCCAAAATTTATTTACTCCTGTAAGTCTCATCTGCTTTTCATTATCCCTTACTATCTTTTTGTCATAAGATATATATATATTTTTTTGTTTGTTTGTTTGTTTGTTTGTTTTTGTTTTTAGATGTTGGGGGTAGGAGTTTATTAATTAATTAATTTATTTTTTTGCTGTGTTGGGTCTTCATTTCTGTGCGAGGGCTTTCTCTAGTTGTGGCAAGCGGGGGCCACTCTTCATTGTGGTGCGCGGGCCTCTCACTATCGCGGCCTCTCTTGTTGCGGAGCACAGGCTCCAGACGCGCAGGCTCAGTAGTTGTGGCTCACAGGCCTAGTTGCTCCGCGGCATGTGGGATCGTCCCAGACCAGGGCTTGAACCCTTGTCCCCTGCATTAGCAGGCAGATTCTCAACCACTGCGCCACCAGGGAAGCCCTGTCATAAGATATTTTTAAGTTGCTAAGAGATAATGCCATATAAAAATAGTGTGTTTGATGTGATTTCTTGTTTCTCATGACATAGAATACTATGAGTTGTATTTTTTTTAGGGTGTTTTCAAGCCTATGGACCTAAATCATGTCATCAAACTCCTCAAAGAGACTGGTAAAGTAAGCTTTGAGAGAAAATTTCTCTATTTCACTTAGAAACTGTGATTTCCCTGAAAGGTAACATGTATTCCCCTAAATATGTCTCATTTCTCTCCTTTTGTTGAAAACATTTCAAATAGTATATGTCTCATCTTGAAGAATTATTTAAATTTAGTATGAATATATTTAACCTGGTAGGGAGGCTGGAAGAGAATAGATTTGATTACATGGGATGGACAAATCCATGGTGGATATAAACAGAAGAAATCATAAGAGTAAAGAAAGACTGATGTAGCCTCTGTTCATAGCTTATTACCAAGTAGGATATGGGCACAAGGGTAGAAGAAGTGTATCATGATGTAGTACTTAAAAATTTCCTGATAAGAAATCAGGATATGTACATACTCATATCCAGTCATAAGTAATTTATTTTGAGAGAACTCTTATACAGAATGTAATGGAAATAAAGATACAAGACTCAAAATTGAGAGTTTAGGCATTGGGAGAAAGGATAATAAATGCATATGCATACATGTTTATATGACACTCTCCTGATGTTACCCAAGAATTGACTGAATGCCTAAAAAGCCAGTATACACTATAAAATTACTACAGGATGAAGATTGCATACTTTCAGTAAGTGGGAAATGGGCTGACCATGGTATAGCAGATCAAAACAATGTCCTGTGATTAGCAGGTGCAAAAATTTAGTCATTGTTTTAACATTTTTTAGTCTCTACATTTTTACATAGAAAGAAGAAAACACATTAAGAATAATGGCTTTATAAGAATAATTTATCTTTTGTTGGCTATGATTATTGTGAAAGTTATTTTTAATTGTGAATATATCTGCAGTTTTTAAAAAAGGAAACCCAACTACGTAGAGCTCCTACTAGCTGTTAAATAAGGGTAGGCAAAATATGTATGTATGTGTGTGTGTGTGTATGTATATATATGTGTTCATACATATGTATATATACACAGATATACATATATATATAATATATATATATATGTGCCACAGTTTCTCACAAACAATTTAAGACGGTTAAAAGAACAGAAGTGATTCAGTCATGAAAATACATCAGTATACAGAGTTTTGCTTTGCTTTGTTTTGTTTTAATTGGCTGAAGTTGTTTAGTTTGAGCCACTACATTGGGTATATTTTAGAGGTTAAAAATACAATTTCTGGAGTCAGATTGTCAAATTTGACTTCTTACATCACCATTTATTAGCTGTGTGATTTGGGTAATTACATAGTGTTTCAGCTTGAGTTTCCTATTCCAAAAAAGAAGGATAATAAAAGTACCTCCTGGGCCTCCCTGGTGGCGCAGTGGTTGAGAGTCCGCCTGCCGATGCAGGGGATACGGGTTCGTGCCCCGGTCTGGGAGGATCCCATATGCCGCGGAGCGGCTGGGCCCGTGAGCCATGGCTGCTGAGCCTGCGCGTCCGGAGCCTGTGCTCCGCAACGGGAGAGGCCACAACAGTGAGAGGCCCGCGTACCACAAAAAAAAAAAAAAAAAAAGTACCTCCTAATAGGGTTATTTTGAAGATTAATGAAATGATATGTATATACCTTGCCTAAATGGTACCTGGCCTAGAAAAATGCTCAACGTACTTCAGTATTGTTAATATTATTTCTGGAAACAATTACTGCTTTTATATTAACCTAGTTTTGATTCACAATTCCTTATTCAAATATAAATGGTAGTTTATTTTTACCTTCACTGTTTTATGAAACATTTTAATGCTTACAGTATAATATAGTAATTTAAGAATTACTTGATAACATGTCTACTTTCTTTTTACACTAAGGAAAAATTTTTAAATCTCAACAGAATTAATAATACAAAAGAACTAAAATAGATAATTTGTTTTAGGATGATTTAGAAGAAAAACAACTTAAATCTGTCAAGAAAATGGTGCAGTGTTATCAGAATGGACTTGTATCCTTTACTTATATGTGTATGTTTGTTTTGTTTATCCTGAAATAGGAGAATTTTTTTTTTTCGTGGTACACGCGCGGGCCTCTCACTGTCGTGGCCTCTCCCGTTGCGGAGCACAGGCTCCGGACGCGCAGACTCAGCGGCCATGGCTCACGGGCCCAGCCGCTCCGCGGCATGTGAGATCTTCCCGGACCGGGGCACGAACCGGTGTCCCCTGCATCGGCAGGCGGACTCTCAACCACTGCGCCACCAGGGAAGCCCGAGAATTTTTCTTAGAAAACGCATTAGCTTCCTATTGTTGCTGTAACAAATTACCACAAACTTAGTGCCTCAAAACCACATAAATTTTTTGTTTAACAGTTCTGGAGGTCTCACTGGGCTAAAGGCAAGGTGTTGTTGGCAGGGCTGGTTCTTTCTGAAGGCTCTAGGGGAGAATCCATTTCCTTGCCTTTGCCAGCTTCTAGAGGCAGCCTGCATTCCTAGGCTTCCTGGGCCCTTCCTTGAAGTAGCATCACTCTCACCTCTACTTCTGTCATCATAGCTCCTTCTCTGACCCTCTCCTGCCTCTCCTTTCCTTATAAAGATCCTGTGATTACATTGGGCCTACTTGTATAACCTCGGATAACTTTCCCATGTCAAGGCTTTTAACGAAAGTCCCTTTGCCATGTAAGGAAGGTAACAGTCACAAGTTCTAGGGATTAGGACAGGCCATTGTTCTGTTTAACACAGAAAATATCTAACATTTTGTGCTTTTCATAAAATTATATTTTTATCAGAGAATATAAATTTGAAGAAACAGTATAATGCAAAATTAACTGTGCAGATAGTGTCAGTTTTATAGACTCAGAGAGACAGTTTATGTAGTTAGCAGGGCCAAGTCAAAGTCTTGTTTCTACCAATTTACTTGAGTATTTGCACTGTTGATAAGCTTCTTAACTTTTCCACCCTTATAAAATAGGGATAACAGCCCCTCATGAGGTCGCTAGGAAGACTAGATGAGATAATGTATGAGCAAGTTCTTGACAATCTGTAAAACATTCTATAAATATGTTATCCCCAATGAAGATACCACCCTGATCAGAATATGTAGAAACCAGTGTGTCTCAAAACTATCTGTGATTAAGAACCAGTTTGCTGTTGGGGGCTGTTTCTTTTTTTTATCCTTTGCATATATATGCTATTGTAAAATGCAATGAAATTGTCACAGAAAACTCACTTTCTGCAGTTATTTTTCCACAGACTGGTAACACACAATTCCAGAACTGGAATGGTCCACAGACCACACTTAACAGTAGTATTGATCTAACTAATCTCTAACAGTTGTCCAGTCTGGCCCCAAGAAGACAGCAGTCTCTAATATTAGCTTGTTCCAAGATTTCAAAACGTCTTAAGCCTCCAATTCAGGGAAGTGGTGCCTTATAATTTTATCTCTTTTCTCACCTTATTTTAGCCTTGTTTTATATGGATTTGTTCAGTCAGTTACCTGAGGGCTTGTCGATATCAAGCATTGTTTACTGGTAGCCAAGAAAGTCTACTGGCAAGTGATTTCTTATCTTAACCCAATAACTCAACACCTCCATTATTTTTTCTTCTTCAGGCTACACAGTTGGTGGCAAATGACTGTTTCTGAATGCCTTTAGTAGGCTGGGTTTAGAGGTTATAACCACATAAAGCAAAGATAAGTTACAGAGGTATCTTGATCATTTCTCTAGGAAGTTAACAGGGGTTTGTATTTCTAATACATCCAGTTCTCCTATCTTTTTCTAAGAAGCTCCTAGAGACTAGAAGTGATCAGATTCAATCAAGAAGTGCAAGTCACAGTTATCATGTCCCCTTAACTGTATTAAAAAAACAAAACAAAACAAAAAATGTGAAATTTGTTTATGTACCAACTGGGTTTTTTAAATAGGTAAAATAAAAGGTGCTTTTACCTGAAGATCTAGAGAGGGTATATTTTGCTTTCATAAACTAGTCTTAAATAAAATTTTCAACCAATTTAAACCTTAAAAACAAGACCACACACCTGAGTAATATTAATAAAATGACGCAGAAAAGTAAGGTAGGTTTGGGTTGCTTATTCCCGAGCAATATATGTTTTGTATGTGGGTAGAGATGAAGGATATAATTGAGCCATTAAGTTAGTTTTTTTTCAAAGTGTTATTACTCATTGCCAATAATAAGTTATTATTCAACTGAATATGTGGTGTAGTAGTTGGTAATCAAATTCTAAAGATGTGGTGAGAAGAGAAAAAAATATTTTGAGTAAGAGGTTACTGAGACAAAAATTAAATAATATTCCTTAAAAAAACATGGTTCTGTTTTCCTCTTTAGATTTCAAAATTGGTATAATTAAACCACATTTAACAAAATAGATGGAATTCTATAGACTTTTCTTGACAGAAGTGCTGTAAAGAATATTTTAATAAAAATCTTAATTTTATTTCTTAACTAAAAATATTAAAGCCCCTAAGGGATTTAGCACAGATATTTAAAATTCTGAATCTGTGTGCAGGAAAAATTAAAAAACAGCCCCATTTTATAGAACCTGCCTATAATATCCTAAAATTATGTGGGTAAGTTTTTTTTTAACTTTGTTTTATATTAGCATGCAGTATTTTCTGTTTTATTTTGTCTTACAAAGATATTATGCATTATGATATAGCAAAGTGATACAGAACTCAGGACACTTCACTTGATCACTTGATTCCAGCAGCTGGTATCTCAAAGGTAGTACATTTTATTGTAATCTGAGATTGCTGACCACAAGAGATTAAACTGTAAGTATATTCAAATGTTTTCTCATAATAAATTGCTCTCAAGTGAATGATAAATGTGAGATAAAAGAAAGAAATTATATTTTCAGAGCATCCTTGAGAAAATTTATGGACAATACTTAATAGTTTCTGCCTAGTATTTTTTCTATCTCTCTAAGAAATTTGACTCTCAAAGACATGAGAGTCAAAATGTTTTATTTGATCTTCCAAACTTGAATAAAGAATGATTTATCACCAAATTATTTTTAGCATATTTTTTTCAAAATATAAATTAGAGACCAGAATTATAAAATTTATATATTCCATCCTCTGCACTATTTTTTCTTCAACCATTTGGGGGAACTAGCCACATAGTGGCTAATCAAGATGTATATTAAAATATATGTTTTTGGTTTTCAATATAATATGGTAGAGGAAATTTCTTAAATAAGGAATAAACTTTTCTGACAATTTAACCTTCTAAACATTTCTACCAATTTACTTTTTAAATAGTGAGTTTCTTCTAATATATAAATAATAGTATTAGTAGGACTATGTATATGTGGTAGGTTTATCTCTCACTTTTAGATTTAGTAGCAATAATATTTGCAATTTTGTAACCAACTACATTTAAGATTTTGTTATCTGAACAAATGTTCAAAAAAATTTATTGAATGCCCTTACCACACCTTACTTTTTAAGAGACCATGAAAAATAAAGACATAAATTATTGCTCTGATGCTCTCAAGGAACTGTAATGTACTAACTGGAAATTATTGTTATATTGATGTGAGATAATATTATGTAAAACACTTTCAGATTTTGAGGCTATGCAAGTCTTAGAACACCAGATTTGCAAGCATTACTTCAACATCAGTACTCCTACAGAGCTCCACCAAGAATTGGTTCTCTATGAAAGCTGTGACTGAATGTTTCATTGCATACTATGAGAAATCTTTTGAAATGCACTCTTCACTTTCCTTCATATTTCATAATTACTCATCATTTTTTTTTTTTACTTTCCTAATTTCTATTTTCATCGTGCATTTTTCCACACCACACCCTCACTTGATTCTCTTTTCAGGACATTTTTGGGAGATAAAAACATTGAAAATTAAAAAATAAAATCAAACCCTTCTGTTTTGGCCTCTAAGTAATACGTTTCTCTCAGTGCATCAGAAGTATAATGCTTATTTTTTTTCATAACCTTTTTGGTGGAAAACTCTTCTGATGCTTTATCTTTTAGGTTGTTTCCTTTGGTAAAAAAGGAAAAAATTTGAGGACAAGAACAATTCGTTTTATAGTTCTTCACTTTAGAGATTCAACAATGAGCTGGATATCAAGTAATTAAGTTATTTATTTCAAATGAAAAATTCTAACAAACACCAGAAATGAACCTCTATGGCATTTATAAAATATTCCTTTTCATAACTTGCCCTTGAAATATCTTTTAATTCTTGTTGACCTATATACATCCACATGTGACAGTTCCAAGTGCTGTTTTTCAACTATTTGGTTAATTTTTCTTGAAAACCATGAATTTAAAGTTCTATATATAAGATATATTAGATATCTTTAGATAGGATACAAAGTTCAAATTTTGAACTCCTGAAATGCTGAAATAGTTTATAGTTTTTGTTTAGGAAATGACTTTTCTCTCTCCTCTGACACTTAGACTAATGACCTAGGTTCGAGTGCCCTATCTTTTATGATTTGTGAATAAATTATTTTCAGATAACTTTGGTTATATTAGCTGTGAAATGTAATTCTAATATAATTAATATTTGTTAAATTCTTTAGTGTCTCAAAAAGTATATTTGTTATTTCATGGATGGTAACTGATCCAATTAATAAGGAAAAAGTCGCTGACCTTTAATAACAAATAGACCATTGATCTATTAACTGGAGTTTCAAAAACTTCAGAAAAAGCCCTTGAACAGCCTTTAAGTTATAGGTGAGACTAGATCTGTGATTTGTATCAGATTTTCCAATGTCTTCCTAATTTTAATAGTACAGGTATAATCTAGTATTATTTTGCCCTCAGAAAGAAGATTCTTAAGTTTTTTATTTATGTAGTGTTGCAAGATGGCTTTCTTAAACCTTGCCTTGTATGTCCATCTCTCTTCATTTTTATAAACCTATTTTATTTTGTTTTATTTTATTTTGGTCAACTGGTTAGAAACACAGAAATATTTTTGGTAGTTGTTAATTCTCCAGGGCTAAAGAAATAGGATATTTATCCTCATTTTAATCTTTAGAAATTTTCCTCTACTTTGCAAATGATGCTTCAATTAAGGACTTCATTAAACGTAACTCATATATTCTTCATTCTTATTGAAGCTTGCCATTTTTGAAAAAGAAAGTATCGGATGAAATAACATATGCTGAAGATACTGCTAATTCAATTGCACTTCTGGGTGAGTTGAGATGATAGGCCCTACTGACAAGAAGGAAATATCTCTTGCACAAAGTTTCACTAAGGATACTTCTTCTCCAAATCTAGGCTCCTTTCTTGTTGGGAATTAATCACAGTGTGCTTGATGACGTTTTTTGTATTACCTTCTACTCAGGTGTTTCATGATACCAACAGGATTTTTTGTTCCTTAATTTTAAGGACTGGCAGATACTTCTTTGCACTTATTTGTCTTGATGTTATATATTTAGTTTGATGAAATGTTTGGTAACATTTTTTTTTGTAAATCAGAAGTATGTGTTCCTCTCTTTCAGTAATCACAAAAATATTTTCATCTTTGAACTCTAATCATTGCTTGAACCTAACTGATTGCTGGAATTGTTAGCAATTCTAACAATTTAGCAAGGGCCAAATTGTTCATTAAATAATTTAAAGTCTTAAATAAACTCATAAAATGGTGGGATATTAGGAGCTTTAGTATAATATACATAACAATGCCTGTGTTTTTGTATACAAAAATATGAAAAATATTATAAGCAGGTTTCATATTTGGGTTATTGCTCAGTTTTCTAGAGAAAGAAAATAATAAATTTTTAGAAATGAGATCAAACACTATAGCTCCTTGAATCAGCCCCTGAGACATAACAGCATGCTCCCAAAACAAATCCCACATTAAATTTATGCTTATTAATTTAGGTCTTTGTACAGGAGAAATAAAAGATACACAAATGGCCTAACAAATTAAAAATAAATATTTACTGAATAGTTATGTTCCCAGCGTTATACTCCATACTGAAAGATGAAAGAAATTAATATAAGTAAAAGGCATTTAAAATTTTTAACATAGATACTAACACTTTTATGTCTAAATAAATTTCATAATCTTCAACTGTAGATACTTTGGGAGGAATTATTATGGCCTAAAGTGGGTGAAGGTGTCAAGGAAATTAGAATAAACATGGAGAGTTAAGTAAGATGACCTTAAGGAGCAGGAAGGCTAGAAACTAATGGGAAACTTTAATTCTGTGAATCTCTCATCAATGGAAATTTACAGTGAGAAGCCAACCTAGAAGAGGATATGATAGTATTAACAGATAAAAAGTGTAGGTTTGGTTGATAACATTTAAAAAATCTCCATTGCCCTTATTATTTTTAAATATGCATTTGTACAATAAATACATGGAGTTTTTTTACTGTGTCAGTCTACTCTTTGCTGAATGCCTGCCTACAGAACATATTACTGCCTCATTTGAGGGCAGTATGAACTCTTAGCTTAAAATGAACTCCTTTCACTGATTACTTACCATAAGTACTGCTGCTCTGTCCCTCGTTTTTTTAATTGCTGGAACCATGAGTTTAAACTAAAATAATTGTTTGTAGTACAAAGTTTTGAACAAAGGCTATTCATTTTTAGTAACTTCCAGTTTCTACTATGTACTAGTAAATTATATTACTTTTTCTTCTAAATGATAGATATTTCCGACTTAAGAGCAGGATTCTGGAAACATATGAAGGAAAAAGTTGGTACTCTGCCCTGAGATTATAAAACAGGAAACTATGAGAGATGATCTAAACCTACAGGAACTAAAAGGGTGGTGAAGCAGATGAGAAACCTTAGAATTTCCCATAAACTTGAGCGTTTGGATACTTTTGTTGGAAATGTTTAGTTGTTCCTGTTGCCTAATGTTTTTCAAAACATAGTGAGTTTTCAACTTCAAAGGATGGGTCCAAAAAAATTAAGAGAATAATCTTGAACCTATCTTTTTTTTTTAAGTGCTAGCTTTTGCTGATAGATTCTTCTCAAGCTAGGGTGAGCCTTTCCTACGTGCTCCCTCCTTCTGTCTGCTTGTTTCCCCACCCACTGGCTACCCCCAGAGATTAACATTATGCAAAGCCTAATGCAAAACACAAGTCTTCAAGGAACACCTAATTATCTCTTTCCCTCAGAGAATCCAAGCAGATCTGCTTCAGTCCTGAAGCTGATATTCCTGACTCCAGTTGTCCTCAGGGCCCCAGAGGACATTCTGGATCATTTCCAGAATCCTACTGATCATTTTCAGATTCTCTTAGGGATCATACTTGTAGGACTTCACCAGAGCAGATACAATCCAGTTTGAAATGTAGGCTGACGCCAATTCAGAAGTAGTTTAGATATGACTGAAAAGGAATATTCCCTATCCTCCATCCGCACCACAATAACCTGAACATAAAACTATTACCTGCAGGGCAAAGACTGCCTAGAAACTCACTGTCTTCCAGTCTGTCAGTAAACTGAGGGAGCAAAGCTCACTTGGAACTTCTCTAAGCAAAGGATGCATTATTAGAGGCAACAGATTACTGACTCTCTAGTTAGGGAGGAAAACTCTCAGCCCTTTTCTCATACTAACGCATTTAATTCTCACAGCAATCTTTAAAGTAGTAACTATTGTTATACCATTTTATAGATGAGAAAACTAAAAGACAGAAGTTTATACAGGTAGTAAGTGGCAGAGCCAGGATTTAATCTTAGACAATCTAGTTCTAGCATTTATGCTGCTAATTACCATTCTTTTCTTCCTGGGAAGGAGAGGTTGAGTTGACTGAGGGGCCAAGTGTTACAAGGATAGATATTCAGGGTGTTTTGTGCATGCATGTGCACACACGTGTGTGTGTGTATAAAATTACATGATCCAGTTTGAATCTCTGATGATATTTTTAATCATGTTACTAACACTCTATGCTTAAAACTGCAAATAAACTTATGGTACTGTTATTGAATAGCATTTGTTTATCTTTCTGGCAGGTGACTTAATGATAATACCAAGTTCTGAATTGAGGATACAAATTTGTAAGTGTATTATTGACTTTTATCATGCAGAACCACCAAAGAAGCATATTACAGGTAAAGTTTTCAATAGTCTTTCAGTAATAACTTATGTCTTTATAAAACAGAATAGTCTTTCTCATTTCTCTTTGAACTTGGAAAGACAGAGTGGGATCATAAATGCAACACATCGGGCTTCCCTGTTGACACAGTGGTTAAGAATCCACCTGCCTAGACAGGGGACGTGGGTTCGAGCCCTGATCTGGGAAGATCCCAGATCTAGGCCACAGCTACTGAGCCTGAGCTCTAGAGCCCGTGAGCCACAACTACTGAAGCCCACGCGCCTAGAGCCCATGCTCTGCAACAAGAGAAGCCACCACAGTGAGAAGCCCACGCACTGCAACGAAGAGTAGCCCCCGCTCGCCACAACTAGAGAAAGCCGGCATGCAGCAGTGAAGACCCAACGCGGCCAAAAATAAAAAATTAATTAATTAATTAATTAAATTTAAAAAAATAAATAAATGCAACACATCAAAACAGTTCTTTTGGTAGTCTCAAACTCTTCAGTCATTTTTTTTTTTTTTTTTTGCGGTATGTGGGCCTCCCACTGTTGTGGCCTCTCCCGTTGCGGAGCACAGGCTCCGGACGCACAGGCCCAGCGGCCATGACTCACGGGCCCAGCCGCTCCGTGGCATGTGGGATCTTCCCAGACCGGGGCACGAACCCGTTTCCCCTGCATCGGCAGGCGGACTCTCAACCACTGCGCCACCAGGGAAGCCCCTCTTCAGTCATTTTAAACAAAAAAATTTATGTATTTTTCTCAACTTTAGATTTTTAAACTGATGCTAAATATAACAGAATTTTTAAAGTCATACCCAAGTTAGTTTAATTATAATTATTACTATTAATGTTATTTAATACTGTTGATAATATTATTATTTTCTAATATTTATAATTATTCATATTATCTGTCCCACCCAACTAGATGTTAAATTCCTAATGCTAATAACATTCTCTACCATGTTTGGAAAAAGAGTTCTGCATGTTACAGCTAAGGGATCATAATATATAATGATAAAATGAGTCACACTGAAATGGGTGGTATCAAGATAGAGGGCGCTTGCAATGTAGAGGATATAATATTACTTAGGACATACTTCCTACCTTCATAGTTTCTGTAATTCATAATCAATCTAGAAAGGAGAGAAGATATAAAATACATTTTTAAGTTATATGTTCCTTTAGATGGGTGGCAATAAGACTGGTAGAAAAGAAAGCTAACTTATGAATAGGGAAAAATGGGAGGACATCTGAAGTAGAGAAATGAGTAAAGAAATTATTAACTGTCAGATTTGAGCTATTGATGAGATAAACAGGAGGAAGTGTTTGGTAGATAGTAGACATTGGATACTAAAAGCAGAGACCAGAAATACAGGTTTGGAATTCACCCAAACAGAGATGAAAATTGAAACCATCTGGGTGCTTGAGTTTTCCAGGAGATAAAGCATGTAAGCAGCAAGGGACCAAGAACAGCAACATGGAGAGTGCCCATATTGAGATCTGGGGAAAAACAAAACAAAACAAAAAACAATCCAAAGAAACTGGCAATGAAGGAAGGTTCAGAGAGGAGGAGGAAAAGCTAAAGACTGCCATGTCTTGTGTGCCAGTGAATGAAATGTTTGATGAAGGAAGTAGTGGTCTCCGTGTCAAATACTGTATTGGCTTCTGTAACTGAGGAATGAAAACGCCAAATGATGTGATATCTGAAAAGTTGTAGTTCATTTCTGGCAGATCTATTGCCATAAAGTCGTCAGGGCAGATACAGGACTAAAGAATGAGAGGATTGTGAGAATAGAGGCAGTGAATGCAGACTTATATATTAAAATCAGATGAGGAAGAAAAAGAAGGAAAATGGAGAACAATTCAACTGGTAGCAAAATCAAAGAAGATATTTGGTTTTGTTATTATTTATAATTTTTAGGATAGGGAAAAATGAAGTTTTCCCCTATAGGCAGAGGAATAAGAAGCTAGTACATGGAAAATTGGAGTGTGAAATTCCCAAAGAAGGCATGAGAGGATGGAATTAAGAGCACAAGCTTAGTGTTAACCTAGGCAATATTTACACAGTCTTTTTAAAATAGAAAGGGAGACAAATGATGTATAAGATATGACAGAGGAGTTAAGGTGCAGAGAAGTGAGGTTGATCTTAATTTGATCAGGCTCTGAAAATTGGGAATCTTAGGCAATGCTCTCACTAGCTGTCACACAGTTGATTTCAGGTGATGGGCATGGCTGGATAGCTGGGACTACAGCTGAAAAGTCCTCAGTAGAGGGCTTCCCTGGTGGTGCAGTGGTTGAGAGTCCGCCTGCCGACATAGGGGACACAGGTTCGTGCCCCGGTCTGGGAGGATCCCACATGCTGCGGAGCGGCTGGGCCCATGAGCCATGGTCGCTGAGCCTGCGCGTCCGGAGCCTGTGCTCTGCAATGGGAGAGGCCACAGCAGTGAGAGGCCCACGTACCACAAAAAAAAAAAAAAAAAAGTCCTCAGTAGAGCAATTGTAAGAGACATAGCCCTGGAGACAGGAATCAGGTCCATGAGCCTTAATCTTACTATATATCCTTCTGTAGAAATGTAAACTCAATAAATAAAGATACAGTAAGTATAAAGTACATTTTGGTTGGTCCATGCATATGACAGGCTATTATGCAAATAAAATCATGATTTGGGAAAATATAGAATGAGAAGAGGCTTACAATAAAATGTTTAGTGGCTGCAGTTGAATGTAAAATTCTGCATACATTATATTGTTAAAGTTATATGCATACATTAAAAATATCAGTAAGAAATATACCAGATTTACAATAATATGTAACATAGTAGCCGCTTAATAGATATCTATTGATCAAAAAAAACAAAAGAAATATACCAGAATGTTAAGGTTGTTCTCTCTGGATGGTGAAATTATGCAACTTGTGGTTTTCTCTTTATATTTTTTAAATGCCTAAAGTGAGTAGCTAGGGCCTTACCATAGAGAACCCATCACAGGAATGGACAGGGCCTTGTCCAGTGCTAAAGATCAAATTCAGAAAGACATGACAAACTGACAGACATCTCAGAACTATGGCAAAGTTAAAGAATCTAGTTGGTCTCAAAAGTCAAGAAGTCAGGGAGGTAGATAAGTATGTCACTAAGAGAGAAAATAGCTGCATCTCACGTGAGCAGGTACCCTCTGCTATGTATTTAATCTCTCTAGTTGAGTATAGTTGGTCAGGTACCTGTGCAGCTGTATCAAAGGAGAGGTGGTGTTTCTCACAGGCGATACAGCAGAAGGAAATTATTATAAGACATGTCGCCAAGAATCAAACTTCCCTAAAATACCATTATATTCACTAGCATTTATCAGAACAGCATTATATTTTCACCTCTTATTTCATCACCAACTTATGTAATTATGGTCCCTTGAAAGCACTAAAGTAATGTATTGACTTGAATAGTGAAAACATTTAATATTTGTAATCATGCCATTTTCCTTTATGGAAAGGTATACCTAGAGAAAAGAAATATTGTTCTTTTTTAGAATTTAATATATGCCTCCAACTCTGCAGTTCTGTTTCAAATGCTACACCAGGGATCAGCAAACTATGGACCCCAGGCCAAAATTGGCCCTCTGTAAATAAACTTTTATTGGAACACAGCCGTGCCCACTTATTTTTGTATGGTTTATGCCTGCTTTCATGCTATGGTAGCAGAGTTGAGTATTTGAGAGAGAAATCTTATAACCTGCAAAGCCTAAATTACTGATACCTGGCCTTTTATAGAAGTTTGCCAATCCCTGTGCTATACCATTTTAACATGCCATACACTTTTTTAAAGTTTTTGTTGTTGCTGTTGTTTAATGTTTACTCATTCTTTTGTTTAATGTAGATGATTACTATGTGAAATAATTGTACATATTTATTCACTAATTGTTGTTAGGTTACCAGCAGGCTAGTTCATCATATAAGATTAAAATGGCTGAAGTTGGAGGATTGGCAAAAACAATGGTCCAGTCATTGGTGTTGCTTGAAAATCAACTTGTTGAGAAACTTTGGGTACTTAAAACTCTACAACATCTCTCAGCTTCTGGTTTGTATATTATTGTACATATTTGAACACTTCATTCTCAACTATTTTTGTTTTTATCTAGTTATGTCAAGACTGTACAGCATAAATAATTTTAAAATTTATTTTCAGAAGTTAATTGTACTTTAATGGTGAAAGCACAAGCAGCCAGTGGAATCTGTGCTCATCTCAATGACCCAGATCCCTCTGGACAGCTTCTATTTCGTTCATCTGAAATACTTTGGAACTTATTGGAAAAATCTTCAAAAGAAGAAATCATACAACAGCTTAGTAACTTGGAATGTTTGCTGTAAGTATATGTGGTTAGATAGGAATTTTTAATCTTAAAACGATAGCCAGTGACATAACTAAATTTTTTTTTTTTAATTTATGTTCAATTAGGCTTTTGATTCATGTAATGGCTATGTTTCAGGACATTTTTTTGTACCATGGTATAAATGCATCTGCACAATAACAAGTCTTTTTTTTTTTTTCTATGTGGAAGGCTTTTAAAGTAGCTTGTTAACAAAACTAAATTATGTCCTTGAGTATGTATAAAGTAAAATTCGATATTTAAAAGAACTATTTCATTTGTTCATTCAGTAAACCTATTTTTGAGTACTTACTGTCTTCCAGATACTACAGTAAGCATTAGCAATAAAATATGAGTGAGCCTTTAAGTTACTTATTCATATATTCATCAAATAATTATTGTCTGCTCTGTGCCAAGTTCAGTACTAGGCTGTGGAAATACAACTGAAAACAATACAGAAATGGTCTCTGCTTTCATGGCACTTGCATTATGTTAAGAGAGAGAGACAAGTAAATAGGCAACTAAAAGAGAGCATACTAAATGTTATGAAAGAGATTACTGCAAGGTCCTTCATGTTCTCCCGAAGATGGTGGATCAGCACAGTTTTGTTTGCAAGCGACTGAACCCCCAACCCAACTGATTTAAACCGAATAGGAAATTTTATGGGCTCGTGTAACTACAAAGTCAAGGATAAAACTGGTTTCATGTGCAGCTGAATTCAAGGCTCAGCAAATATCAGGACTTGGGCCCTCTTCATCCCTCTGCACTATTTTCCACTGTGTTGGCTTTAGTCTCAAGATCCATATGGTAAGACCTACGAAGTCTAGCTTCACATAATCACAACCCCAAACCAAGCAGAAGATAAGACTTGCTATTCCAAAAGCTCAAAGAAAATTCTTCTAATTGAGTCCCTGTTGACTGACCCTTAGTGGTCTGGTGTTGGCCATATGCCCATTTCAGAGTGAGTTACAGTAACAAAAAGAAGGAATGCTCTAACTCGCTTCCTTTTAGTTGAAGGCAGCTTTACAAGACCAAAAAGTGTGTAAAGAGTGAATGCCTAAATAAAAATAAGGGTACTATTATCACAAGAAGGGCAAGTGGCTCCTAGAAGATAAAGCAACAAATGCCCATTGTACAGGGAACCTGACCCAGACTTGGAGAGTTAATCAGCACTTCCTAATAAACCCTAATCTGGTATCTGAATGATAAATGTGACTTAGCAACACAAGAGTTCTGCATACAGAGAGGATCCTAGACAGGGGAACAGAAGTGAAAGAAGAATTTAGCAAAATCAAAAAATTGAAAGAAATTCAATATAGTGAGAGCAAAAAGTACAGGGTAGAATAGTGAGAGATGAAGCTAACAATGTTAGCAGGGACTGTAACATGAAAGGCCTGATAATCCTTGGTAGGGAGGTGGGACTTTATCCTAAGAACAAAGAAAAGCCTTTAAGTATCAGTAATTTTAAAAAGGAAAATGATGTGATTGAATCTTTATTTTAGAGCAGTCACTTTGACCACCATGTATAGATTGGACTGAGGGATTCTTATCTAGTCCCTCAGTGAACTAGAGGCAGATTTGTAAAGATAGAAAAGATTAGAAATATTTTGAAATGAGTAGTAAAATGTAAAAAGGGAGATTTTGTAGGTAGACACTTAGGTGGTATTTCCATAGAAATATGGCTTTAAAGATATGACTTCACTTTTTAGGGCTTTGAAGAAAGCATTTAAAAATCTGTTTACAAGAGGTCTTAGTCATTATGATCGTCAGCTTAGAAATGACATATTAGTGATCACAACAATTATATCTCAAAATCCTGAAGCACCAATGATTGTAAGTATGAATCAAATTGCATTTTAATTCTAATTGTGGAAGTGGTGGGTGTGGGGGGAGGAGGGAGTCCTGAACTATGTTGTAACATTTATGTACTTTGTTGTAATGCCAAGTTATATTGTAATATCATTATGGTCACCAGTATACTTGCACTCTGCCAGTTCTTCTTTGCATCCCTTTGGAAGGTTGAGATCCTCCTCATGTATTATAATTTACTCACAAATATAATTTACTCAGCTGGGCATAAGACCTAAATAGACATTTCTCCAAAGAAGACAAACAAACGGCCAATAGGCACATGAAAACATCCTCCTCATTGCTAATTATTAGAGAAATGCAAATCAAAACTACAGTGAGGTACCACCTCACACTGGTCAGAATGGCCATCATTAAAAAGTCTACAGAAAAACAGGGACTTCCCTGGTGATCCAGTGGGTAAGGCTCCGTGCTTCCAATACAGGGGGCCCATGTTCAATTCCTGGTCGGGGGTCGGGGAACTAGATCCTGCATGCATGCCATGATGAAGAGTTTGCATGCCGCAACTAAGAGGTCTGCATGTCACAACTAAAAACATCCCGCATGCCGCAACTAAAGATCCAGCATGCCCCAGTGAAGATCCCATGTGCTGCAACTAAGACCCGGCACAGCCAAAATAAATAAATATTAAAAAAAAAAAGTCTACAAAAAACAAATGCTGGAGGGGGTGTGGAGAAAAGGGAACCCTCCTACACTGTTGGTGGGAATGTAAATTGGTGCAGCCACTATGGAAAACATTATGGAGGTTCCTCAAAAAACTAAAAATAGAGTTGCCATATGCTCCAGCAATCCCATTTCTGGGCACATATCAGACAAAGCTATAATTTGAAAAGATACATGCACCCCTGTGTTCATAGCAGCACTATTTACAATAGCCAAGACATCGACAGATGAATGGATAAAGAAGATGTACATATATACAATGGAATACTACTCAGCCATAAAAAAGAATGAAATAGTGCCATTTGCAGCAACATGGATGGACCTAGAGACTATCATACTAAGTCACACAGAGAAAGACAAATACCATATGATATCACTTAAATGTGGAATCTAAAAACAACACAAATGAACATATCTATGAAACAGAAACACACTCACAGATATAGAGAACAGACTTGTGGTTGCCAAGGGGGAGGGGGTGGGGGAGGGGGTGGGGGAGGGAAGGATTGGGAATTTGGGATTAGCAGATGCAAACTATTGTATATAGGATGGATAAACAGCAAGGTCCTACTGTATAGCACAGGGAACTATATTCAGTATCTTATGATAAACCATAATGGAAAAAAATATGAAAAAGAATATATGTATGTATAACTGAATCACTTTGCTGTACAGCAGAAATTAACACAACATTGTAAATCAACTAGACTTCAATAAAATTTTAAAAAAAACAGTCACAGAATTTATACTGTGCAAATGGGGAAAACGTCCTACATAGCTTCCTAGTCAAGGTTGCAATGTGTAGGTGGGCCTATGTTTCTGTGGAAGCCCCTGGTCAGTCAATAAATTCTCAT
Organism: Hyperoodon ampullatus; assembly: GCF_949752795.1. Taxonomy (NCBI): domain Eukaryota; kingdom Metazoa; phylum Chordata; class Mammalia; order Artiodactyla; family Ziphiidae; genus Hyperoodon; species Hyperoodon ampullatus. The sequence goes on along the minus strand of NC_136922.1, from coordinate 54,606,579 downwards.
TAGCATCCTTGCAAACATTCATGTGAATTCCGTGAATGTGAGTCAATAGGAATAACATCTTCACATTTTAAAGAAACCATATGGATCTTAAAGTAGTAGGAATATATAGTTGCAAACTCAAAAGCCCAAGGTTTGTCCCTATAAATTCTCCCTAATGTCCGAAGTCCAACTAGGATATCTCTGTCAGGAATGAGTTCCCTCATGCTGAAATGTTTTCTGGTCATTCTTCAGGGCTTTTCATGTTAAGTAGGAATTGTTTGTTGTCTCTTGACCAAACCTTTGACATATTTGAGAGTAGTTGGGGTCAGGGTGGGGAGCCAGGGGGTGTTTAAGAAGAAAAGCTGTTGAAAATAACTGTTTTCTTCCCTTCTTTCGTCCCTTGAAGGTATAGGTAATGAATTATGTAAGTTACTTCTAGCAGTACATTTTGGGTTCTTACCAAATTTTAAACAGTATCTTGTAAAATATTCATAGAATAATGTAATATATTTCTTAGAACCTACAGAAGTAAGTTTAATATTAAATAAATTACAAGTTTATCTGGCTATATGCTTTTATTTTCTTTCTTTCATCCCTTATTATTAGTGCTTTATGAACTCAGATGAATGACAAGGAGAGTCTGATTAAAAAAACCCTACATATTAAGTAAATATGGGCATCTGTAACTTAATTTCCATATAATTAATTCATCCTTCTGTTTATTTTGTGTATTTATATTAGGAGTGTGGCTTTACCAGGGATTTGATATTATTTGCAACCTTTAATGAAGGTAAAAACCATAAAATTTTCAACTTATAATTAATGAGTCATACATCATTTCAGCTTTTATTTTACTCTGCCTTTTTTTTCCCCTCTCACAGTTAAAAGCCAAAATCCTTTGGTAAAAGGTCTTAAGTTTTCTAATTCCTACGAAGATTTTGAGTTGAAGAAATTGCTATTCAATATAATTGTGACCTTTTGTAAAGATTTATCTACTATACAGGTAAAAAGTAATCAAAATAAAAATTAAAATTGTCTCACTTTGTAGTATGACTTTTTAAAAGCCATGGCTGCAAATCTTTCATCAGCCCATATATTTACCATAGAAGGTAACAAACTCGTATTCACTGGAATTTCACTTTTTCAAAATTTCTCTTATCTATTAATGAACAGTGAATTTACCTAAATTTAAACCACATAAACCAAGGAAAAGCAGGAGAACTGTGGAGATTTATTTATATATTTAGAGCTCCTGAATAAGAGAACATAAACTGAAAGAAAATCCATATAGGCCCACCCAGCCTAATAGTCTATCTTTGACCATAGTAATGAGGGGTGATTTAATGCTGGAGGAAATTGCTCATCTCTATGCTGCCCATCTCAAACTGTATGAACCTGCTTTTTCTCCACACAAATCTAACCTCCTTATGTACATATTTTTATTACCCATGAATTATCTTAATACTTTATATCCTACATAAAGCATGGTGTAATTTGAAGAGCACTGGAAATGAATTTCACTTCTGTCTTATCGCCTACTAGCTGTATGGCCTTGGCAAAGTCACCTGAACTTTCTGAGGCTCAGTTCCTCCTTCTGTTGTGAGACTGAGATAAAGGCTTTGTAAACTATAAAGCAACAGAAAAAAATATACTACTTACTAACAATTCCATTAGTTTAGTTATTACTGCATTAATTGAAATTTCATTTTAGTCTTAAAACTCTTTCAAGTTCCAAGGGAGGATTCATTCTATCAATTTCATTAGTGATAATATAAACGTGGTATAATATGGTGGTTAAGGCTTTAGTCAGGTGGAATCCAGTGCTGTCGCTTTCTAGCAATGTGATCTTGAATACATAGTTTAGCGTCTCTAAATTCCAGTTATCTCAACTTCAAAGTGGAGAAAACACCTATCTCATGGAATTATTATGAGGATTAAAAGAGCTAAAAACAATTTTTTTTGGTAATGCCACTTTGAAGAATATACTAAAAAATGCTCAGAAAAAAACTGTCTTTACAGTTATAACTTTATTATTCATATCAAAAACATACACTCCATAGAAGCTAAATGTATTTTCTGAAATGCAATATAGAAAATCATTCAATAGAATATGGTTTATTATTATAGTGGAGTATTATATAACTATTAAAATGACAGATACAAAGATAATAAAATTTACACTATAGTTTATAAACCAATTTTATTCGACAACAAAGTCAAATGGCACAAAGACTGATAAGCTTCTTGAAGCACTATGTGAGCAGTGGAATCAACTAATTTTTTTTCTGTCATATGTTTGTGTTTGTGGCTCAGTAATGGTGGTGATAATAAATACGTGTACTGTTATTTGCAGTTCACAGAGTATTTCAAAAAAATTATCCACTTACTACTTAGAGCAGTGCTAGAACTAATTGTTGTTCTTGTTTTCTCAGTTCTAAATCTTGTGCACTTTCCATGTGGAATAGTAGAAAATTTAGAAAAATTCATAGATTTATTGTGAAAAAATCTTTGTAGAATAATGCCAGATGAAAAGAAAATTGAATAGAATATAGCACATGGTGTGTTACTATCTTGTGAACCATAAATATCCATCAATCAGAATCAGCTATAATATTAACTTGATTGTCATATTATAATAGCTTTGCATTTTTGTTTTATTTTTATTGACATCATGGATTCAGTACAGTTTTAAAATTCTTGGCGTGTAATTAACTATGGCTTGTGACCTGACTGGTATTCACTGAATAGAGTATTTGTATAAGTTCTGTTGCCTATGCTTAAAAATAGCCATAGTCTATTATCATAACTTCAGACAAAATTGATTTCTTAAAGTATATATACAATTGAGTCTCTGAAATGTTTCCTTTAAGAAACAAAAGTAAGGAAGACAGAAATAACCACCAGTTTATTTGCTCTAAATTTTTGACTCTTGTGGTTTTATCATAAGCGGGAGGTAAACTGCATATATAAGCAGCATAGATTTAAAAAACTAATACTTATTTTATATTATTGTCAGCCATAGAGTGTATATCCCAGAAAGGGGGATCATAGTGAAATGTTGTTATTAGTGAGTTTGGTTTTGGGTTTTTAAATTTTTAGTACTTAACATAGCTTGGAATCTTTAGGAAGAAAGTATTTTGAAATGATCATCAATAACACATCAAATTGGAAATCTTTTATTAAATTTTCTTATATTAAATAAAATTGTTTTAATTATGTTTCTAACATAGTACTTTTTGCCCTTTCTCATAGCTATTAATTGATGGCAAAGTTATTTTGGCTTTGTTTACCTATGTTAAAAAGCCTGAGAAACACAAAATAGTTGAATGGTCTGCAGCACAGTATAAAGAATTACAACTGCATGCAATTGCCACTTTGTCATCAGTGGCTCCTTTTTTAATAGACGAGTACATGTTGTATCAGGGAAATGCTCACGTCCTTGCATTTTTAGAATGGTGTGACAGTGAAGGTAAGTGGCCTTTCAGATTCCTGTCAAAATTCTAATCTACATATTTCAACTGAATGGCAGTGTAGAAAAAGAAATACAATTAAAAGGAGAACTAACAATGTAGATCTGGCCTTCTGTGACCTTAATGTGTTTAAATGGTGTTTTAAGGAAAAAAGCCTGAGATTTCATTTATAGTCAGACATTAGTAAATATTAGCTATAGTTGATGCATACCTTTCAGTAAAATAAATCATTCATATAAACTGATTTAAATTTTTATATTATTAGGCCTATCCAATAATTATACTGTCCTGTAATATTTTAATTAGTCATTCAACAAATATTTATTGAATGCCTACTAGTAACCATATATTGTTTTAGCTACTAACGAAACATTTATGTTCAAAATAAATGAAGTCCATACCTTCATGGAGCTTCAGATCTAGATCTCTAGCCACATGTAGTCTGCCAAGTTAGCAGAGCCCTAATTTGTATGAATATTTCATTTCAATTCTCATAATTCTTAGAAGGGAAATAAGAAATATATTCTTTTTAAAAAAGAATTATAAGTAAGATACTGTATTTTTCTCTGGTAGTAACTTTGCTCTGGAAATAATTTTGTATGGTACATTTTCATTAGATCAAGAATAGCACTCATCCATGAGGAAGAAAAAATTATAGCTTATTTTTATTCTCTAGTTTTTAATATGCTGAGTTACTAAATTTAGTCATGTTAAATTACTGTGCATTAAATAAAACAATTCTCCTGTCTCTCCTTTATATTATTTATGTTTACAGAAGTCTATAAGGCAAAAAAAAGGAAATGCTGCCTAAGAAGAAGAAGCCTGATAGCTAACAGTTATTGAGTACCTACTATGTGATAGGCCTTAACCCCCTCAGCAGTATTAAACCATTTAGGCCTCACAACAAATCTAGGAGTTATAGGTTCTATTATTAGCCCTGTTGGTCAGTGGGTAGAACTCAGTCAGAGAAGTAAAATAACTTGTTCCTTGCCACATAGTAAGTGATTTAATGCAGGCAGTCTAGCTCCAGAATCCACATTTCTAAACCTATACACACTACTGAGAACAGTATTTTGAACTTTTTTTTTTTAGCATTAAACAAAAAGCTACTTCTAAAAGAACCTTTCAAAGAAAGCATATTATAACGAAGAAAGAGAACTTGCCTTGTTATTTATCAAGACTGACCATAAAGCTATAGTAATTAAAATTTTATGGTACTTGACCAGGCATAGACCAGTGGAATGGAATATATGGGAGGTTGGCATCATCAAAGATGATACTGCCAATCTATGAGAGAAGGATGGTGCTCGGGCAGTTGGCCCTCTCTGTGAAAAAGTAAAAATTAGATCCTTTCAACTTGTTTAAAAAAGTCAATTGCAAAATGAATTAAAGCCCTAAATGCAAAAAGTTAAACTGTAAAAATCTTAGAAGAAAACATGGGAAATTATCTTTATGAATAACAGGGTAGAAACAGACTTTTTAAATACAGAAGAGCTTAAACTATAAAAAAGATTATTAAAGATTATTAAATGTATTAACTACTGTAAAACAGAAATATCTGTATGACAAAATCTGAATAAGATAACAATCTATAAATTGAGGGAAGACATTTACTCACCACTCTGACTGATAAATGATTAGAATTCAGCTTCATAAAGAACTCCTACATATCAAAAAGAAAATAACTCAGTAGAGAAGTAGGCAAACAATAGAGATTGCCAAGAAAATTCTTCAAAATTTTTGGAGAAAATCTCAAATTTTCAAAAAAAATTAAAAGACACTCAACCCCACTGGTAATCAGAGAAATGTAATTGCTCTGCAAATTAAGATAACAATGAACTACCATTTCACATTTAATAGATTGGGAAAAATCTATTTCTTATACAATGTACCCATATAACCACTTTGGGGAACAATTTGGCAACTTTAATAAAATTCCATGTGGGTATATGATTCTGGTGTCACAGGCGAAACACTTCTCAGTGGGAACAAGAGGACATGAACTAGAATGTCCATTGTAGCAATTTGTACTAGTGAATGGATAAACTGTTACTTATAAACTGGATGTGGAAAGCAGTTAAAACTGAGTGATCTAGATCTACTTGTAACAATGTGAATAATTTTAAAAATACAACACATAACAGAAACAAGTTACCAAAGATACATACAATAATGATACATTTGAGTAAAATTTAAAAACACATATTTCTGTACTGGAAATAGAAAGAGGAGGGGGATGGAATCATATTTACTTCTCTAAAAAAAAAAAACCTAAAGTATGACAAAATTTTAACATCTCTTTAAACTTATATAGATATAAAAGATGTCTAATCTAAATTTCTTGATGTAAAATAACTATTAATATTTCTCTACAGATTCCTTCTTTAGTCATGGGAACAGTTTTCATGGTATAGGTGGCCGTGGAAACAAGTTTGCCCAGATGCGTTACAGTTTAAGACTCTTGAGAGCCATGGTCTACCTTGAGCATGAGACCATAAACAAGGATCTTTGTGAAAAGAGAGCAATTCAGCAACTGATAGGTAAAAACATAACATGTTTGTGTCCTGATGAAAGTAGAATGTTTATAAATTAGAACGTTTGTTTGAAATGTTTTTCTACACATTTATTTTGTCCTATAGCTGACAAACTCCTGAATGTTTTCTTGATTTTTGTTTCATACTGTTGCTATAAATTAGTTTGTCTTTACTGAAACATCATGATCACTTATCCTTTAAACATTTGTTTACTTAATTCAGATACCATTTCATTTAGGATTATCTTTATCTTTTTTTTTTTTTTTTTTTAATGGGCTAGTGTTATATTTCACTCTTCTAGGAGTAAGATCACCACTTTTTGGCCAGGCCTTTTGGAGTCATTTTAAAAGAGGTTAACATTACATTTTCCAGTGCATTTGACATTACCAGAACACTGGTACGCTGCTGCATACAGAAATGTACATAGGTTTTCTGATGTGAAATATCAGGATATCCTTAATTTTCAGCTTAAAGTGTTGACTGTGCTAAGTCACTTTATCTCCAACATACATACATGCGAGCTCAGTGTAAAATTCAGAACCCCTAAGCAAAAGCTTTCTACCTTTTGTTATTTAAAAAATAAATAGTTCTCTGGCCCTAACCTTTCCTGACTTTGAGAAGTAAGAGCTATATTTGTCATATCCATGTTCAGTGACTGCCTCATGAGTAGGTGATATAATTTGCTGGATGTCAAGTAATTACAAATGCTTACTCAAAAACTCTTCAACCTGTTCAGTGCCTGCTCTTCCATCATTAGTGGATTGGGGTGGTGCCCTCTAACAATAATACTAGTAAGCAAAATGAGGATATTGAAAAGGGGGCTAGGCAAAAACATTCACTCTCTTGAGCTTACTGGGGGATGACCAAACCTGAAAGTAGATTTTATCACTTCTGTGCACATTTCATGATACAGAACTCAGTGTGAAGGCCCCAGGCTAACTGGATGAATACAATTTTCCATATATCCAAGAAGAGGTCTTAATCTTACCTGGGTAGCAAGTGGGGAAGGGAAAGCAAATAGCAAGGGTTCTTTTCTTCTCAGGACCTTTCCCTTTAACTTGAAAGAAGCTGATCTTTATTATGTGAGTTCCTAGGGGCAGGAACCTTCTCTTACAGAGTCTAACAGAGGCTCTATAGTAGTAATAAGCTCAACAAATAGTAATTGCACTGTAAATGTAAATGTTTATACACCTGTTGTGTAGGCATTGGTGTCATAAACATGTATAGAACAGAACTGTCAGGACCTTGCCTTAATGAAAACAAAAGGAAAGATGTATGTCATAGAAAGATAGCATGAATTATCCTGCACTGTTAGTAAGGCACCTAGTGAGTTACACAGAGAGTAAATGCCACAGGGTAGTTTTCAATGCTGGGCAATCTTAACAAGAATCTTTGTGAGTTAGGGTGTGAGGGTAAGGCTGGTTTCAAGAGGAAAAAAAGAGAGAGAGAGAGAGATGGTCTTTCAAGCAAGGGGACAGCATAAACAGAGACATGAAGCCAAAATATACATGATGATGTGTTCAGAGCTAGCTTAAGTGGAGTCAAAGTTTTATGAAGACAAATAATATGAGATAAAGTTAATTGTCTAGTCAGAGGCCAAGCTAGAAAGAGTTTTGAATGGCATACCATAATAGAGTTTGAACTTCATTCTCTTTAAGCATGGGGAGCTATTAGTGGTTTGGATTAGGGAAGTTATATGTGCAATGCTATTTTAGAAAGAGGAAATCTGAAAAATATATCCAATGGTTAGAATAGAGCAAGGAGAGGGTAAATGTAGGGAGTTAAAGGATACCGAAATATTAAGAAAATAATTCAGTACTAACATAACATTTATTACAGACAACAGGGAAAGTGACATCCCTGTACACAGGTAGGAAGAAGAGGAGATAATCTAGAAAGGAGAAGCAGATGCAAGGCCAGCCAGGTTGGATTCCTAGAAGGTGTCCTAATAAGGGAGCATAGGCCCTCTGTCCATGGCATGCCTCTGCCCTGGCCTCCAGCATGCTCACCTAGCCTTCCTAGCCTCTGATCCTTCACCTACTGTAATTCATCCTAACAGGACCAAGAATTGTCCCTTCAGAGCCAACAGTGGAAATAGGCTGTGATTTCCATGGTCCTTTTACTTTGAAACATAGATCCACACCTTCCTGCTAATGCCAGTGATCCCTTAGTAACTGAGGAAAAATGACTTTTGTTCCTTATACAAAGCTTAAAGGGAAAGTCCTTTTTTTTGAGGCAAAATTTTATTGTGAATGACATTCCATCAGTGTAAGTGGCTATTTTCAAGTCTTTTAAAATTTTGATTGGAAGGAGAGCTTTTAAAGAACATGGGAATATTGCTACCTAAGTTGTTGAAGATGCCTTCAAGTGGACATAAGGAGATGATGCAGAAAGAAGTAACAGGAATAGAAAACGTACTTAGGGATGTCTTCCACCTTTGCTTAAGATTGACCCTGTTAACCACAAGGACAAGAAGAGATGAGGCAAGCTATGATCAGGCATTTTGGTCATATATTTGCAAAGGCATGCATCTTTGCCTCATGAAACTGCATATTTTCAAACAGTTTTGTTTGCTTGGTGAAGTATCAGGTTGTTAAGGGCTTCTTTTAATGACACGCCATTAATTATGTACTAGAAATTCTATATATATGGGGCTACTGATTGTATTGAGAACCCGATGAATCCATTTATCATCTTCTGTCTACAGCTTCTAGGAAACCATACAATGAAAATAGCCCTTTTAAAAGTAGTTTTTCTAGTTGAAATTTTATAAGAAAGAATTTCAGAACAGTAATTGATCAAAATTAAAATACAATGTTCAATAACTTTACATTCTTTAACTTTTTTCAAATCAGGAATCTTTAAAAATACAATAAGCAAGTATAATGATAAGGAAGAGGCCATTCTTTTGGAAATTCAATCTGATATTTTACTTATTTTATCTGGTCTTTGTGAACATCATATTCCTAGGAAGGTATGTATGCCTGTGAATCAAAGTTTTGTTCAGATCTCTCAATCACATAACACTATGAACTTTTTCTTAGTAAATGTCCATAAATGTTGGTGTTTTTTTAACCTTACTAAGAGTTAATATTCTTTTTTAAGAGTATAATTACATACATTAAAGTATATAGATCTTAAGTATATAGTTTGATAGGTTTTGACAAATGTATACATCCACTTAACCAATATCGCAATTAAAATATAGAATTTTTTTTTGCGTGGTACGTGGGCCTCTCACTGTTGTGGCCTCTCCCACTGCGGAGCACAGGCTCCAGACGCGCAGGCTCAGCAGCCATGGCTTACAGGCCCAGCCACTCCGCAGCATGCGGGATCTTCCCGGACAGGGGCACAAACCCGTGTCCCCTGCATCGGCAGGCGGACTCTCAACCACTGCGCCACCAGGGAAGCCCCAAATATAGAATATTTTTATCTTCCTGTAAAATTCTTTCATGCCGCTTAGCAGCCATGCCCCCACTTGCCTACAGGCAACCACTTTTCTGATTTCTATTCCCATAAATTAGTTTTGCCTATTTTATAACTTTATATGAATGGAATCACATAACTATTTACTCTGTTAGTTCTGGTTTCTATCAGCCAGCACCATATTTCTGAAATATATCCATGTTGTTGCATGTATCAATAATTCATTCCTTTTTATTGCTGAATAGTATTGTATGAATACAACAAAATTTGTTTCTCTATTCCCTTATTGATAAACACTTAGGTTGATTCCATTTGGGACTACTATGTTTAAAGCTTTAATTAACATTCTTGTACTAGTCTTTTCGTGGACATAATGCTTTAATTTCTCTTGGATAAATACCTAGGAGTGCAACTAATGGATCATAAGATAGGTGTATGTTTTGAAGAAACTGGCAAATAGTTTTCCAGAGTGGCTGTACCATTATAAATGTTTTGGGTTTGAATTGGGTTCATACCTAAAATTAAAAGTTAGAAAAAGAGATTAATTCCCTTTGATCTTTTTAATGCCATAGCAAACTCTGAGTCTCAGAGATTAATAACTTAAATAGCAAGACATAGATTTGGAAAGATAAAAATTAAAAATTATGAAGGTTTCAATAGAGTGATTTGAGGGAGAGGCAAAAAGAACAGTAAACACATACTTAGCTCCAAGCTTTGGTGGAACTTCTTATATTCTATCACCCTGCGCCTGTGTTCTTCTGGAAAATACTCATAGTCTTGCTTACTGGGAACCAGAACTGAACGACAAGACAATAGGAAAGGTACTTGGTAACAAACAAATATTAATTGGTGAAAACATCACATAAATTATTAAAGGTTTTAACTGCTATTTATAAATTTATTTCTCTCGGGAACGTTGGAAAATCTTCCATGATAGAATTTTAACCCCTTAAATTAGTTGTTGCTATCTAGTACTCCTCTGACATGATGTTAGATTACATTCATTACAATGTGGAAGAAAACCATGGGATAAGTCTTATGTTTTTTTTTTTTTTTTTAAAGAAAGAGAAAGGGAAAAAATATAAAGGGGCATTAAGCTGGCATGTTGATTGATATCCTCTCTAAAATGACTAGCTTTACAATAATTTGTCTTAAATTCCTGAGAACAAGTGAGTACAAATTTGAAAAAAAAAATTGTATTACAGTACTATTTTCCTAAAAATGTTGTTGTATTTTTCTGGTAGAAAAAGTTTTAGGGGACAGGATGAAACGGGAAAGGAAAGGATTATTTATTTATTTCAAGAAATACTTTTAAATAAATCTCTTAGGAAATTTTTGGAACTGAAGGAGTGGATATAATTCTTCATGTAATGAAAACAGACCCCAAGAAGTTACAGAGTGGATTAGGCTATAATGTACTTCTTTTTAGTACATTGGACAGCATTTGGTGAGTATTACTGTACCCATGTTAGATAGAATCACAGTAAAAGAAACTTACCTCTTTTGGTAGCTATGTATGCCAATTTTCTTCCCTCAAAACTACAGCAGAAAGATAAGCCTCTTTCTTTTCAGTAGTCCAGAAATGACACTATCCTTTGGAAAGTAGTCTTGTCCATCACTCAAATATAAAACCATTCTTGTATCTAAACTTAAATCCTTGTTTTTGTGATTTGAATGCATTCCATTTTGCCGTGGCCTGGGAAAACACAAGCATCTACTATTACTCATACAGTATTCTTATTCTTGAAGACTGCTGAATTCCTCATTCATCTTATCTTAAAAAGTTGAAAACCAGTTGATTAGGTATTTCCTAATCAATATTGTTTCCCAAACATTTTAGCATTCCAAAGGGCAAATATATATAACTACACACACACACACACACACACACACATATACTACTTAACATTAATTTATGAAATTTTGTCTTGGGGAAAATTAGTTGAGTTTCCTATATCATTAACACAACACATTTCTTCTATTTGGGTGGAATTCATGAGAGCCACACTACAACACATTCATTTAAAAACAAACAAACAAAAAATTCATAACTATAGACCAAATGGGCCTAACAGGTGTATGTAGAACATTCTACCAATAGCAGCAGAAAACATATTTTTTTCAATCACTGTGATATTGTGATTTATAATTTAAAAATATGTATTTGGTCCATTTCTAGTACAGAGCTCCTAAAACTCTTATAATTTCTTAATTAATAAGAGCAATGGGAACATCTTTTGTTACAATATTTGGTCTTTTATCCTCAGTTCCTCTAATAGTTTCAGAGTAATAAAGATGAAAGTAGTATGTTTTGTTATTCATAACAAGCCCCTTTCAACTACATCTGAGTTTATGTTAATGACGTGATTTTTGGAAAGCCCCTAGATAACCACAGGATGGGAGCCTGGTTGCCAGGGGAACTAACTATATGGTTAATTAAAGGGTTGTAACTTTCAGCTACACCCTCAACCTCCAGGGAGCGGAGAGAGGCTGAAAATTGAGTTTAACCATCAATGGCCACTGATTTCATCAATTACACCTACATAATGAAGCCTCCATAAAAATCCTAAACTATGAGATTGAGAGAGCCTCCAGGTTGATGAACACTTGGAGGTGCTGAGAGAGGGCATGGAAGCTCAACGCCCCTTCCCCATATACCTTGCCCTGATCATCTCTTCCATCAGGCTGTTCCCAAGTTGGATTATTTTACAATAAACTAGTAATCTAGTAAGTAAACTATTTTCCTGAGATCTGTGAGCTACTCTATAGCTGGTTTATCAGAAGCACATGTGACAACCTGGACCAGAATTTAAGGCTGGGGAAGGAAAGCAGCACAGTCTTGTGGGACTGAACCCTTAACCTGTGAGATCTGATGCTAACCTAGGTAGATAGTTTCTGAATTGAACTGAATTGTAGGACACCCAGTTAATGTCCACTGAGAATTGAAGAATTGGTTTGTGTAGGAAAAACCTACACATTTGGTGGTCCTAAGTGAAGTATTTAGAGTAGTTTTGAGAGGAGATACAGATTTTTTTTTCTTTTTTTTTTTTACAAATAAAAATGGAGCATTCTCTAGGGTAAATCACATGTAAGGTCATAAAACAAGTCTTGAGAAATTTAAGAAGACTGAAATCATTCCTTTCTGACCACAACTGAATACAACTAGAAATCAATAACAAAAGGAAACCAGAAAAACTCACAAATGCATGGAAATCAAACAACACACTCTTGAACAACCATTGGGTCAAAGACAAAAATAAAAGGGAAATTAGAAAATTTCTCAAGAAAAACTAAAATGGAAACACAACATACCTAAACTTACGTGATACAGCAAAAGCACACTAAGAGGGAAGTTTATAGTGAAAAATCCCTATGTTTAAAAAGAAGAGTCAAACATCCTAACTTTACACCTCAAGGAACTATAAAACAGAACAAACCAAGCCCAAAGTTATCAGAACAAAAGAAATGATAACAATTACAGCAGAAATAAATGAAACAGAGAATAGAAAAACTCAACAAAACCAAGAGTTGCTTCTCTGAAGAGAAAACAAACCTTTTTTGAAAATTGACAAAACTTTAGCTAGACTAAGAGAAAAAGAGAGAAGACTGAAATAAAATTATAAATGAAAGAGAAGACATCACAACAGATAACACAGAAATAAAAAAGATCATAAGGGACCATTATAAACCATCTGCCAACAAATTGGAAAACATAGAAGAAATGAATAAATTCCTAGAAATATACAATGTACTGAGACTGAATCAAGAGGAAATAAAAAGCCTGAACAGACAATAAAAAGAGGAGATTGAATCAGTAATCAAGAACCTCCCAGGCAAAAAAGCCCACGTCCAGAGAGTTTCACATGTGATTTTTACCAAAAATGTAAAGAAGAATTATTCTGAAAGGTAGGAGAATAGGTAACACTTCCAAACTCATTTTATGAGGCCAGCATCACCATAATACCAAAGCCAGACAAAGACATCATAAAAAAGAATTGGAAGTTCCTTGGTAGTCCAGGGGTTAGGACTCGGCACTTTCACTGCTGTGGGCCTGGGTTCGATCCCTGGTCAGGGAACTAAGATCCTGCAAGCCACGCAGTGTGGCCAAAAAAAAGAGAGAGAACTAGAGACCAATATCCCTGATGAACATGGAAGCAAAAATCCTCTAGAAAATATTAGTAAACTGAATTCAACAGCACATTAAAAGGATTTTACACCATGACCAAGTGGAATGTATCCCTGGAAAGTAAGAATAGTTCAATATATGCATATTAGTCAATGTGACATACCACATTAATGTGGTATATCACAAAAGGACAAAAATCACATAATCATCTCAATGTATACAGAAAAAGCATTTGACAGAATTCAACACCCTTTCATGATAAAAACTCTCAATAAATTAGGTGGAGAAGGAATTTACCTCAACACAATAAAGGCTGTATATGAAAAGGCCACAGCTAATATCACACTGAATGGTGAAAAGCTGAAAGCTTTTTCTCTAAGATCTGTATAAGGCAAGGATGCCCACTCTCACCACTTCTACTCAATATAGTACTATAAGTCCTACCCAGAGCAGTTAGGCAAGAAAAAAAATAATAAAAGGCATCCAAATCAGAAAGAAAAAGGTAAAATTATCTCTGCAGATGACATGATCTTATACGTAAAAAACACTAAAGACTCCACCAAAAAAATGTTAGAACTAATAAATGAATTCAGTAAATTTGCAGGATACAAAATTAACATATAAAAATCAGTTGCATTTCTATACACCAATAATGAACTGCTCCAAAAAAAGGAAATTAGGAAAACAATCACATTTGCAACTTCTAAGAATAAAATACTTAAAAATAAACATAACCAAGGGGTGAAAGACATAGTGGTACAGCCACTGTGGAAAACAGTATGGAGGTTCCTCAGAAAATGAAAGATAGAACTATCATATGATCCAGTAATCTCATTTCTGGGTATATATCCAGAAGAATTGAAATCAGGATCTTGAAGAGATAGCTGCACTCTTATGTTCACTGCAGTATTATTCACAATACCAAAGATACAGAAACCACCCAAATGTCCATCAACAGATGAATGAATAAAGAAAATGTGGTATATACATACAATGGAATATTACTCAGCTTTAAAAGAGAAGGAAATCCTACCATTTGCAAGAACATGGATGGACCTAGAAGACATTATGCTAAGTGAAATAAGTCATTCACAGAAGGATATCTCTTATACATAATTTCTCTTATAAAAAGTATCTAAGGGCTTCCCTGGTGGCACAGTGGTTGAGAGTCCGCCTGCCGATGCAGGGGACACGGGTTCGTGCCCCGGTCCGGGAAGATCCCACATGCCACAGAGCAGCTGGGCCCATGAGCCACGGCAGCTGAACCTGTGCGTCCGGAGCCTGTGCTCCACAACGGGAGAGACCACAATGGTGAGAGGCCCGCATACGACAAAAAAAAAGCATCTAAAATAGTCAAAAGTTTAGAAGTAGATAACAGTATGTAGACAGTGGAATGATGGAGTGAGGGAGGCATGAGGTGTTACCGTTCACTGGGTATAATGTTATAGTCATACAAGATTAGTAAGTTCCAGAGATCTGCAGTACAACATTGCCCATAGATCTGCTCTATAATATAGCAGCTATAGTTAAGGTAAGGTATTGTGTACTTAAACATTTGTTAAGTGCATGGATCTAGTATGTTCAGTGGTCTTACTACTAAAAAAATATATATATATATCACAAAGAGATACAAGGAAACTTTTAGAGGTGATGAATATTTTTATTACCTGGATTGTGGTGATAGTAACACAAGTATATACATATGTGCAAACTCACCAAATTATATATAATATATGCAGATTTTAAAATTCCAGTTATACTTCAGTAAACATGGGGTGGGGGGGAAACTCTGATGAATATTACTTTCCATAAGATGAAGTAACTAGATTTATCCCCTGCAAATTCTCTGTTTATATAGAGAGCTGGAATACTCAGCTCTCTTTCAGATACACATAAACAATGGGGCTAATCAACTATCTAGTTTCTTTTTTACTGCAGAGAAGAGAGGGATATAGTGATAAAATGATAATCTGATCTTAGGTTTCAACAGCAAAGTCTTATTGACCAAAGTGCTGTATTAAGCATAGTAAAAAATTTAGAGATGAATATTAATGAGTACCATCCTTACTATCTACCAATACATTGGGATTCACTGGTTACTGCAGAAAATGACTTGATGTTTTATCCCTTTTTTATTTAATACCTCACAGTTATACTAAGATAAAGATAAATAGTTTTATTTATCTGTGTCTTTTATTACAACACAACTCAAATCCCTTTGGCTAAGATATAAGTAATAAGTCCAATGTTTAATTAATAACACTGGGCATTGGATCTTTTTCCTTTTCTTAGGAACTTAACTGAGAGGAGTTCTAGTCTATTCATTTGAATCATGAAAGGACTTTACATTTTGTCAAACACTTTTACTTCTATTGAGATATCATATAGTATTTCTCCTTTATTCTGTTAATGTGGTCCATCACATTGTATTCCTTGAATAAGTCTGACCTGGTTATGGTGTATTATTTCTTTTTCTATGTTGTTGGATTCAATTAGCTAATATTTTTAGATTTTTTTTTTGGTACCATGTAATGTGAGTTTAATTTTCCTTTTTATTAATGTTCCATGGATGGTTTTGGTATTTAGTTTATTTTGACCTCAGAAAACAGGAAATATTTTTTCTAGAAAGAGATTGTGTAAGATTGTTTTCATATCTTTCTTAAATAATTTGTGGAATTCACTGATTAAATCATCTGTGCCTGGAGTTCTCTTAGTAGAAAGATTCTGAAGTATAGATTTCATTTCTTTAATATGTGTGTGTCTATTAAGGTTTTCTATTCTTGCATAGGTTCTCATGTCTTTTTCTAGGCACTCATTTATTTTGTCTAAATTTTCATATTTACTCTCATAAGGCTGTTTGTAATATCCTCTTAGGACTTTTAATGTCTGTAGGATACAAAGCGATGCTTTCTTTTCCTTTCTTTGTATTAATCATTTCTGTCTTCTCCCTCTAGCTTTTTTCTTGATGGGTTTCACCAGGAGTTGATCAATATTATTAGTCTTCTTAAAGAATCAATTTGTGTGCATTATTATTTCTATCTTATTTTGTTTTATATTTAATTAATTTCTGTGGGTTTTCTTTCTTTCATTCAATTTCACCTTTTCTATTTCTTTTGTTTTTCTGGAATTTAATTTTATTTTTATACACCAGTTCTTATTAGTCATCCATTTTATACACATCAGTGTATACATGTCAATCCCAATCTCCCGATTCATCACACCACCACCCCCAAGCCCCCGCCACTGTCCCCCCTTAGTATCCATACGTTTGTTCTCTACATCTGTGTCTCAATTTCTGTCCTGCAAACTGGTTCATCTGTACCATTTTTCTAGGTTCAACATATACGTGTTAATAAATGATATTTGTTTTTCTCTTTCTGACTTACTTCACTCTGTATGACAGACTCTAGGTCCATCCACCTCACTACAAATTATTCAACTTTGTTCCTTTTTATGGCTGAGTAATATTCCATTGTCTATATGTACCACATCTTCTTTATCCATTCGTCAGTCAATGGGCATTTAGGTTGCTTCCATGACCTGGCTATTGTAAATAGTGCTGCAATGAACATTGGGGTGCATGTGCCTTTTTGAATTATGGTTTTCTCTGGGTATATGCCCAGTAGTGGGATTGCTGGATCATATGGTAATTCTATTTTTAGCTTTTGAAGGAACCTCCATACTGTTCTCCATAGTGGCTGTATCAACTTACATTCCCACCAACAGTGCAAGAGGGTTCCCTTTTCTCCACACCCTCTCCAGCATTTGTTGCTTGTAGATTTTCTGATGATGCCCATTCTAACTGGGGTGAGGTGATACCTCATTGTAGTTTTGATTTGCATTTCTCTAATAATTAGTGATGTTGAGCAGCTTTTCATGTGCTTCTTGGCCATCTGTATGTCTTCTTTGGAGAAATGTCTGTTTAGGTCTTCTGCCCAGTTTTTGATTGGGTTGTTTGTTTCTTTAATATTGAGCTGCATGAGCTGTTTATATACTTTGCAGATAAATCCTTTGTCCGTTGATTCATTTGGAAATATTTTCTCCCATTCTGAGGGTTGTCTTTTCGTCTTGTTTATGGTTTCCTTTGCTGTGCAAAAGCTTTGAAGTTTCATTAGGTCCCATTTGTTTATTTTTGTTTTTATTTCCATTACTCTAGGAGGTGGATCAAAAAAGATCTTGCTGTGATTTATGTCAAAGAGTGTTCTTCCTATGTTTTCCTCCAAGAGTTTTATACTGTCCAGTCTTACATTTAGGTCTGTAATCCATTTTGAGTTTATTTTTGTGTATGGTGTTAGGGAGTGTTCCAATTTCATTCTTTTACATGTAGCTGTCCAGTTTTCCCAGCACCACTTATTGAAGAGACTGTCTTTTCTGCATTGTATATCCTTGCCTCCTTTGTCATAGATTAGTTGACCATAGGTGCGTGGGTTTACCTCTGGGCTTTCTATCTTGTTCCATTGATCTATGTTTCTGTTTTTGTGCCAGTACCATATTGTCTTGATTACTGTAGCTTTGTAGTACAGTCTGAAGTCAGGGAGTCTGATTCCTCCAGCTCCGTTTTTTTCCCTCAAGACTGCTTTGGCTATTCGGGGTCTTTTGTGTTTCCATACAAATTTTAAGATTTTTTGTTCTAGTTCTGTAAAAAATACCATGGGTAATTTGATAGGGGTTGCATTGAATCTGTAGATTGCTTTGGGGAGTATAGTGCTTTTCACAATATTGATTCTTCCAATCCAAGAACATGGTATATCTCTCCATCTGTTTGTATCCTCTTTAATTTCCTTCATCAGTGTCTTATAGTTTTCTGCATACAGGTCTTTTGTCTCCCTAGGTAGGTTTATTCGTAGGTGTTTTATTCTTTTTGTTATAATGGTAAATGGGAGTGTTTCCTTAATTTCTCTTTCAGATTTTTCATCATTAGTATATAGGAATGCAAGAGATTTCTGTGCATTAATTTTGTATCCTGCAACTTTACCAAATACATTGATTAGCGCTAGTAGTTTTCTGGTGGCATCTTTAGTATTCTCTATGTATAGAATCATGTCATCTGCAAACAGCAACAGTTTTACTTCTTTTCCAATTTGGATTCCTTTTATTTCTTTTTCTTCTCTGATTGCCATGGCTAGGACTTCCAAAACTATGTTGAATAATAGTGGTGAGAGTGGACATCCTTGTCTCGTTCCTGATCTTTGAGGAGAGGCTTTCAGTTTTTCACCATTGAGAATGATGTTTGCTGTGGGTTTGTCATATATGGCCTTTATTATGTTGAGGTATGTTCCCTCTATGCCCACTTTCTGGAGAGTTTTTATCATAAATCGATGTTGAATTTTGTCAAAAGATTTTTCTGCATCTATTGAGATGATCATATGGTTTTTATACTTCAATTTGTTAATATGGTGTATCACATTGATTGATTTGCATATATTGAAGAATTCTTGCATCCCTGGGATAAATCCCACTTGATCATGGTGTATGATCCTTTTAATGTATTGTTGGATTCTGTTTGCTAGTATTTTGTTGAGGATTTTTGCATCTATATTCATCAGTGATATTAGTCTGTAATTTTCTTTTTTTGTAGTATCTTTGTCTGGTTTTGGTATCAGGGTGATGACCTCATAGAATGAGTTTGGGAGTGTTCCTTCCTGTGCAATTTTTTGGAAGAGTTTGAGAAGGATGGGTGTTAGCTCTTCTCTAAATGTTTGATAGAATTCACCTGTGAAGCCATCTGGTCTTGGACTTTTGTTTGTTGGAAGATTTTTAATCACAGTTTCAATTTCATTACTTGTGATTAGTCCGTTCATATTTTCTACTTCTTCCTGGTTCAGTCTTGGAAGGTTATACCTTTCTAAGAATTTGTCCATTTCTTCCAGTTGTCCATTTTATTGGCATAGAGTTGCTTGTAGCAGTCTCTTAGGATGCTTTGTATTTCTGTGGTGTCTGTCGTAGCTTCTCCTTTTTCATTTCTAATTTTATTGATTTGAGTCCTCTACCTGTTTTTCTTGATGAGTCTGGCTAATGGTTTATCAATTTTGTTTATCTTCTCAAAGAAACAGCTTTTAGTTTTATTGATCTTTGCTATTGTTTTCTTTGCTTCTATTTCATTTATTTCTGCTCTGATCTTTATGATTTCTTTCCTTCTGCTAACTTTGGGTTTTGTTTGTTCTTCTTTCTCTAGTTCCTTTACGTGTAAGGTTAGATTGTTTATTTTAGATTTTTCTTGTTTCTCGAGGTAGGCTTGTATAGCTATAAACTTCCCTCTTAGAACTGCTTTTGCTGAATCCCATAGGTTTTGGATCGTCCTGTTTTCATTGTCATTTGTCTCTACGTATTTTTTGATGTCCTCTTTGATTTCTTCAGTGATCTCTTGGTTATTTAGTAACGTGTTGTTTAGCCTCCATGTGTTTGTGTATTTTACGTTTTTTTCCCTGTAATTGATTTCTAATCGTATAGTGTTGTGGTCAGAAAAGATGCTTGATATGATTTCAACTTCCTTAAATTTACTGAGGCTTGATTTGTGACCCAGGATGTGATCTATCCTGGAGAATGTTCCGTGCGCACTTGAGAAGAAGGTGTAATCTGCTGTTTTTGGATGGAATGTCCTAAATCAATTAAATCTATCTGGTCTAATGTGTCATTTAAAGCTTCTGTTTCCTTATTTATTTTCATTTTGGATGATCTGTCCACTGGTGTAAGTGAGGTGTTAAAATCCCCCACTATTATTGTGTAACTGTCAATTATCTCTTTTATAGCTGTTAGCAGTTGCCTTATGTATTGTGATGCTCCTGTGTTGGATGCATATATATTTATAATTGTTATATCTTCTTTTTGGATTGATCCCTTCACCATTATGTAGTGTCCTTCCTTGTCTCTTGTAACGTTCTTTATTTTACAGTGTATTTTTTCTGATATGAGTATTGCTACTCCAGCTTTCTTTTGATTTCTGTTTGCATGGAATATCTTTTTCCATCCCCTCACTTTCAGTCTGTACGTGTCCCTAGGTCTAAAGTGGGTCTCTTTTAGACAGCGTATATATGGGTCTTGTTTTTGTATCCATTCAGCAAGCCTATGTATTTTTGTTGGAGCATTTAATCCATTCACGTTTAAGGTTATTATCGATATGTATGTTCCTATTACCATTTTCTTAATCGTTTTGGGTGTGTTTTTGTAGGTCCTTTTCTTCTCTTGTGTTTCCCACTTAGAGAAGTTCTTTTAGCATTTGTTTTAGAGCTGGTCTGGTGGTGCTGAATTCTCTTGACTTTTGCTTGTCTGTAAAGCTTTTGATTTCTCGGTCCAATCTGAATGAGATCCTTGCTGGGTAGAGTAATCTTGGTTGTAGGTTTTCCCTTTCATCACTTTAAGTATGTCATGCCACTCCCTTCTGGCTTGTAGAGTTTCTGCTGAGAAATCAGCTGTTAACCTTATGGGAGTTCCCATGTATGTTATTTTCATTTTTCCCTTGCTGCTTTCAATATTTTTTCTTTGTCTTTAATTTTTGCCAATTTGATTACTATGTGTCTCAGTGTGTTTCTCTTTGGGTTTATCCTGTATGGGACTCTCTGCACTTCCTGGACTTGGGTAGCTATTTCCTTTCCCATGTTAGGGAAGTTTTCAACTATAATCTCTTCACATATTTTCTTAGGTTCTTTCTCTCTCTCTTCTCCTTTTGGAACCCCTATAATGCGAATGTAGTTTCACTTAATGTTGTCCCAGAGATCTCTTTCTTATGCTTTCTTCATTTCTTTTCATTCTTTTTTCTTTATTCTGTTCCACAGCAGTGAATTCCACCATTCTGTCTTCCAGGTCAGTTATCTGTTCTTCTGCCTCAGTTATTCTGCTATTGATTCCTTCTAGTGTAGTCTTCGTTTATTGTATTGTTCATCTCTGTTTGTTTGTTCTTTAATTCTTCTAGGTCTTTGTTATACATTTCTTGCATCTTCTCGATCTTTGTCTGTATTCTTTTTCCAAGGTCCTGGATCATCTTCACTATCATTATTCTGAATTCTTTTTCTGAAAGGTTGCCTATCTCCACTTCATTTAGTTGTTTTTCTGGGGTTTCATCTTGTACCTTCATCTGATACATAGCCCTCTGCCTTTTCATCTTGTCTGTCTTTCTATGAATGTGGTTTTTGTTTCACAGGCTGCAGGATTGTAGTTCTTGCTTCTTCTGTCTGCCCTCTGGTGGATGAGGCTATCTAAGAGGCTTGTGCAAGTTTTCTGATGGGAGGGACTGGTGGTGGGTAGAGCTGGCTTTTGCTCTGGTGGGCAGAGCTCAGTAAAACTTTAATCCGCTTGTCTGCTGAAAGGGTGGGGCTGGGTCCCCTCCCTGTTGGTTGTTTGGCCTGAGGCAACCCAACACTGGAGCCTACCCAGGCTCTTTGGTGGGGCTAGTGGTGGACTATGGGAGGGCTCACACCAAGGAGTACTTCCCAGAACTTCTGCTGCCAGTGTCCTTGTCCTCACGGTGAGACAGACCCACCCCCATCTCTGCAGGAGACCCCACAGCAGTAGCAGGTAGGTCTGGTTCAGTTTCTATGGAGTCACTGCTCCTTCCCCTGGGTCCCGATGTGCAAACTACTTTGTGTGTGTCCTCCAAGAATGGAGTCTCTGTTTCCCCCAGTCCTGTCAAAGTCCTGCAGTCAAATCCTGCTAGCCTTCAAAGTCTGATTCTCTAGGAATTCGTCCTCCCTTTTCTCAGCCCCCAGTTTCGGAAGCCTGACGTGGGGCTCAAAACCTTCACTCCAGTGTGTGGACTTCTGTGGAATAAGTGTTCTCCACTTTGTGGGTCACCCACCCAGCAGTTATGGGATTTGGTTTTATTGTGATTGCACCCCTCCTACCATCTCATTGTGGCTTCTCCTTTGTCTTTGGATGTGGGGTATCTTTTTTGGTGAGTTCCAGTGTCTTCCTGTCAATGACTGTTCAGCAGTTAGTTGTTATTCCAGTGTTCTCGCAAGAGGGAGTGAGAGCACGTCCTTCTACTCTGCCACCTTGAACCAATCTCACCCGTTTCTATTTCTTGAGATAGATGCCAGGATCATTGATTTTCAACCTTTCTTCTGTTCTAATATATCCATCTAAGGCTGTAAATTCTCCTGTAATAATGGTTTTAGCTCCAGCCGAGTTTCCGTATGTTCTATTTGTATTATCATTATGTTTAAACTATTTTCTAATTTTCAGTGTGATTTTCTTTTCAATCTTTGTGAATTTTAGAAGTATATTATTTAATTTCTGAACAGAGAAGGATGTTCTATTTTTTTCTCTTATTGTAATTGTTATGAATTAAAGAGGCAAAAGGCAGCCCATGATAGGCATCAGAGAGTACTACTTCAAAAGTGGGAATAAAAAAAGTGTGATTCATACCCAGAGATGGTAAAACCTGGAAGCACCTGAGTGAGAGGGGCCAAGCTGATGGCCTTTATGCACCGACCCTCACACAACCACCATCACAAAACAGCCAGCAGAAACAGGGTCTCTTTTTTTTTTTGAAGAGGGATCAACGTTAAATAATTATCACATTATTATTGAATGATAGATAGATAGATACCAAGTTAAATAGGAAGGGTATACAGTTTGACCCCAGCAGGCTTGCAAGGCCTGGGAGGGCTAGAGGGAGATTAGGCTCTGTTTACCAACACCAACACCAACACCAGACTGTTCAACCCATATCCATACCCCACCCAGGAAAACAGTGAAAGTAGCCCTGACAGCAACTTCAGTCCCTCACTCCATATGAGCTGCACAGGCCTAAGCAGCAGGCACTTCAGCAAATAATATCATAGGCAAAGAAAGGATGTAATTAAAAACAACAAATGTTTCCGGCATGCCAGCACTGTGAAAGATAGACAGTAAGTGAATAAAGCTTGAAGAAAAAGTTAATAGAGCAACAGAGGAGACCTTTAAGAATAATTAATATCAGGAAAGCAGAGGAGAATATTGCATCTACAGAAAAGAAATAGGCAGTTATGAAAAATAATTAAATGATATTAGTGTTTAAATAGTTGAAATTAAACTACACTGACAAAGTCTCTTCAAAGTTCAATTTTTTGTTTGTTTGTTTTTTTTTTTTGCGGTACGCAGGCCTCTCACTGCTGTGGCCCCTCCCGTTGCGGAGCACAGGCTCCGGACGCGCAGGCTCAGCAGCCATGGCTCACGGGCCCAGCTGCTCCACAGCATGTGGGATCCTCCCGGACCGGGACACGAACCCATGTCCCCTGCATCGGCAGGCGGACTCTCAACCACTGCACCACCAGGGAAGCCCCAAAGTTCAATTTTTTAAGCAAAGAAATTAACTACTTGATTTAAGGAAATAAAGAAAAAATATTCTTTGAAAAGATTTTTTAATAGAAATAAACTCACAAATTGAATTGAAGAATAAAGGCTTGTTAAATAAATTAACTTTCTTTTTACTTAAGGTGCTGCATTTTGGGATGTTACCCCTCAGAGGATTACTTTCTTGAAAAGGAAGGCATTTTTCTCCTTTTGGATTTAATGGCAGTAAGTATGATTATAACAATTGTGAAACAAAAAATAAATGTCTTTATTAACTCTTTCCAAACTGAGTATCACAGAACACTACTCTGTGATTAAATGTGCCCTCAAATAGTGTTCAAATGTTTGTTTTAAACAAAAATCCCTCCTGGAGTTTCATAGTATGCATTGGCATAGTAGAGTCTGAAAATTCCTCCAGTGAAGAAACCAGTTTACTTAGGTCAGTGTTCCCAAACACATGACAGCAGAGAATTTGTTCTGTCTTGTTTTGTTTTTCCCCATGAAACTTTAAAGAAACAGCTAGATTATTTAAAAATCAATACTCATTTATTAATAACTTCTAGCTTCTTCTCTTAGTATTAAAAGGGTCACCTTAGACAAAGGAGTAGAGACCAGCATTTTTTAAAAACTGTGTATAGTTTGTAGGTAATGTGAAGAAACTAGTGTGTCAATGCACTGTTTTACAGAATGAGCAGAAGTGAGCATATTAAGCCTTCCAGGAAGGCAGCTGAGAAAAATGGCAAAGTTCCTTACAGTAATCCCCCACTAGCCTCAATTCTAAGTGGGTCCATAGTTAAAATGATATGAAAGAAACAGTATACTTTTGTTTCAGTAAAACTTTGGGAGATATTCTCATGCAGAGTTCTAGCTATGTCACTGCCTATGATTGCCACCATTCTTGATTTTATTAACAGAATGACAAACCTAATTTGACTTAGCAAAGATACTAAAGTTATCTGTGTCCTTTTAACTCTGAAAGAAAATTAGTTTACACTAGAGATGAGAGTGAACTCATTAGATATAAAACACTACAAACAAAAAACAAGTAAATAATAATGATAATAATAAAAATAACCCACCTTCAATGAGTCATAACCAGAAACCCTTTGAAAGTTCAGAAAATTGAACATAATACAGAAGGACGTATGTAGTCCTAAATGACATACAGCTCACCGTGTTTCTCTGACTAACCTACAAGTATGCCCAGAGGCACATGGTCATTGTCAGGGATTCTCAAAGCTACAACATTAATTTGGCATATCGTCCTGGTATCTTGCTTCTACTTAAGATTTGGAAGCGAGGAATGATATTATGCATGTACATATTAAATAATTATATTTTATTTTAATATTATATAGAAGACATAAAAGACATTTCTTACTTGTGTCCACTCTCCTTCACCATCAGGGTTTCTTGGATGGAAAGGCATGAAGGCTGGTAGGAGAGGCCATATAACACAGTGGTTGTGAGCACAGGTTGGAATCAGTCTGACTGAGGCCTCTAATAGTTGTTAGCTGTGTAACTCTGAAAAATTATTTAACATCTCTGCTACCAATTTCTTCATCTATAAAACAGAGATAACATTATCTACCTCATGCATTGGTGGAAGGATTATGTGAGTGATTATGTGTGTGTGTGTACACATATACATGCATTAGTTAGAATAGTTCCTGACAGATATTTTTGTTGTGTTTTCTATTGTTATGAATGTAATTATTAGATTGCACTTAATATGGATTAAACCAACCAAGTTAACTACAAATTACAAATCTTCTTTAATGAAGTTCCTGTATAAACTTCAACCCTTGACATTTGCCTCTTTCTCCTGAAAGTGAAGTATCGGAGTAAAAAACTCATTTGATTGAGGATTCTGCTTAATACAATCTGCTAAAATACTTAATCAGTGTGAAATGGTAATTGCTAGTAAAGGTTAAATATCATTGAGAGTTTACTATGTGACAGGCAGTCTCATATAACTAATCATAATAACTCTCTAAAACAGGTAATATTATCACCCTTAATTTAATGAAAGAGGAAACTGATAATGTTTGCAATTCAGACAACAGGTTACATGTTTCCTTTGCTATATTCTATTAGCACTATACTGTAGGAGTTAATCAACCAAAAATATTTCACACAGAAACCATTACTGTGTGGAGGCCATTGCTCTGGTTGGACTTCTCTATACCTAAATTTTGGTTTGCTGAAA
Organism: Hyperoodon ampullatus; assembly: GCF_949752795.1. Taxonomy (NCBI): domain Eukaryota; kingdom Metazoa; phylum Chordata; class Mammalia; order Artiodactyla; family Ziphiidae; genus Hyperoodon; species Hyperoodon ampullatus. The sequence continues at coordinate 54,580,566 of NC_136922.1, read as the reverse complement.
ACTGTTTGTAGGAAAACAGGAAATATGCTTAATAAGATTATTTTTCTTAAGTGCTTTTCTTAATACTCTTTTATGGATGCTGAGTTTCAAAATACAAAATTATACCTCATTTTGATTTATTTTCACATGTGACTGCCACTTGGAGTTACCATCTGTTGGTCTCTTAGTAACAATGAGGTTATAGCTAGGATGAGACAACTTTACAAACTTTAATTAAGCAGGTAAACTGGAAAGATCCTATAATTACAGAGTCCTATGCATAGTACCACTTACCTTGCTCCACTTAAAAATGAACATTTTCACTTATTTTGACAGTCTCTCTTTTTCCTACTCAGCTAAATCAATTACATTTTTGTTCATGACATATGTTTATGACTACATCAGAATTATATTGAATCTTTTTCTTTCTATTTTTTAAGAATCCCTAATGTTTGAAAATTGACTCATTACAATGGTATTTATTTTAATAGGAGATGGTCACAAATCATACTTAGAGTCTTAATTTTATAAGGCAGTCATTTAGAAGAAACCTACTGATTAATACAAATGTTTCTCCTTTCTTTTTTAAGACAATAATTCTAAATGTTAATTGCAACATTTTTCTTTTTCTGTTTCCTTGCAAAAGTTGAACCAAAAAAAATTCTGTAATCTAATACTTGGAATAATGGTTGAATTTTGTGATAATCCCAAAACTGTGGCTCATGTCAATGCTTGGCGAGGGAAGAAGGATCAGACAGCTGCTAGTCTTTTAATTAAATTGTGGAGAAAGGAAGAAAAAGAACTAGGAGTAAAACGTGATAGACATGGGAAGATCATTGGTAAGTGTATTTATAATTGTTTGTAGAAGCAATTAGATCCATATTTTTAAAAAGCAATCTTAGGAAAGTATGGGGACTTACACCATACTAAATAAATTAGTAGCAAGTTCATATTTTTGTAGAATATTTTCAGGAAATGGTATTTGATTATATTCTTTAAATTGAAAATAAAAAACTTAATAGTACTTCTTAAAGAACTTTCTTTGAGTTACCTGCTTTTGTAAGTATATTCAGTAATATTTCATTTATCAATAAAAAGTTGAGTGCTTGAGAACAATTTTTATTGTATTTTGTACATTTCTGTTGATTCATATTTATACAGTTTACTTTTTATATGAAAGAAGACACTTTTAAATAAAAATAAATCAAATGTTCATAAATTTTAATTACTAGACTCTAAATTAATGAAGTTAATAGTACCAGAATTTATATTTCATTTATGTATTTTATAATGCTACATTATATTTTCTAAACCTCTTATAATTCTTATTATAGTTTCATCTGTTAGTATTGTTTATTTTTAAGTGAAAATACTTCCCCTTTAACTTCAGATGATTTCTATCTTCAATCCATTTTTATTGTTTCTAACTTTTGATCTATAACATCATAAAATAGTTTTTATATTTATAGCATAATATATAGAAACCAAAAGCAAATAGAAGATTACATCATTGTTAAACTGACAGTGTTCAATTTCTGGATCTCAAAATTAAAAAAGTTTTTTATGTGAAAGTTTCACTTTTAAAAAAGTTATTTTGTGAAATTTTTATATTTTACATAAATAGTTAAAAATGAAAGCTTTAAGTTTTGCAACAGAATGGGGAAGAAATTATTGATTATTTATGCTTTTAAAGGAGTAACCATGTATCAGGCAGTATTGTACTCTTACAGTATTTTTATATATTTTATGATGTCTAGACTAAAATCTTAAAATTAAGTATTAATTTACAGTTTTTATCTGTCCTTTCTATATTTTCATGATATCCAATGATTAGATACAAAGAAACCTCTATTTACTAGTTTTCAAGAAGAGCAAAAAATCACACCACTGCCTGCTAACTGCCCAACCATTGCAGTTATGGATGTTGCTGAGAATATCAGAGCAAAAATTTATGCTGTGTTGGGCAAACTAGGTAAGAAGTTACTCATCAAATTCACAAGAGCCTCTCTTTTTTGCTGAGTGTTGTAAATTGATTTCGCTTTGGAGTCCATTTTTCATATATGATGAACAAAAGTCCCTTTATACAGATAAATGCATATTCCATTGTTATCCCAATACGCAGGCTACACCCTTAAGCCCTGGGTTTGGGGCCAGGCATCAGTATTTTTTAAGCTCCCCAGGTAATTCCAGAGTGCAGCCAGGATTAAAGGCAGTTAGTTTTAGATGGTTAGGCTTAAACACTAGAATTCTGAATCACCTGAGGACTTGACCTTGCTTCTTATTAAAGAAAAAGTCCTCACTCTTCAGATTGTGAAAGTACAATATCATGGTCTGACCACAGCACAGAAAGTACTCCTCTTCTAATGACTAGATAAGGATGACCTGGCAGCTGTTTGTTGTAGGAGGAAGCCAGAAGCTCACAGAAGTTAGGGCTTCCCTGGTGGCGCAGTGGTTGAGAGTCCGCCTGCCGATGCAGGGGACACGGGTTCGTGCCCCGGTCCGGGAAGATCACACATGCCGCGGAGCGGCTAGGCCCGTGAGCCATGGCCGCTGAGCCTGCGCGTCCGGAGCCTGTGCTCCACAACTGGAGAGGCCCGCGTACCAAAAAAAAAAAAAAACAACCTTATTAAGGGCTTCCCTGGTGGCGCAGTGGTTGAGAGTCTGCCTGCCGATGCAGGGGACGCCAGTTCGTGCCCCGGTCCGGGAAGATCCCACATGCCATGGAGCGGCTGGGGCCGTGAGCCATGGCCGCTGGGCCTGCACGTCGGGAGCATGTGCTCCGCAGCGGGAGAGGCCACAGCAGTGAGACGCCCGCGTACAGAAAAAAAAAAAAAAAAAAAGAAGCTCACAGAAGTAACTTTTTCATAAATCAGGATGAAATCAAAAGCAATCATTTGCATTTGTTTTTATGATAAATATATGCCTTTTGGAATCACTTGCTCTGTTAAAGTAAATCTCTCTTTATAAACTTCATTTAGATTTTGAAAATTTACCTGGCTTATCTGCTGAAGATTTTGTTACCCTCTGTATCATACATAGATACCTTGATTTTAAAGTGAGTACCTTCTTAACCTTGTTATTAAAATCTAGTATGGCAAAACATCAGTTGGGAAAGATCTATTTTTATTTGTGAGCAATCATCCATGTACTGTGTAGTTTTTATTTTTCATTTTACATCTGATACTATTCAAAGAACATACAATTAACTGATTGGGTATTTTCCATGGGATAAGATTTCATCCAACTATTAGTTTATAAAAGAAGATGGAAGTTACTGACATAGAAGCCTAACAGAATCTTTAAAATAAAATTTCTTCTCTTTAGAGGGTATTAAGAGCTAGGGTATTAAGAGCTAGAATTGAATGAATTATTACTTATTAAAATAAATGATTTATACTTATTAAAGTATTATTTTATCATTACATTGTATGATGATCAAATATCAATTAAAGAGCTGCTTACTTTGCTGGTTATATACTTTTTGGTAAATAAATGCCTTTGAAATTTTAGGAAAGTCTTTCCAAGTAAACATTCTCTTCTACTAGTATTAGTACTATGTATTTGAATGCTGTAAATGAATAAACCTCTATAAAAAGGGAAAACAAGGCTGAATTTTATCCGTATTCTGGATGTATGTTTTTTCTCTAAATTTAAACATAATCAAGCACAGTAATTTCCAGATAACCCAGAATATGAGATGGAGCTACAGCATGATGAAACCAACATGTTAAGAGTTTTAGATTCAAGTATTACCTTAGCTGGAAAGTGAGGGACAAGGCCCTATTTCTCAGGGTGGCTGGGTACTAGAGTCCTGGGAATCCCCATGTTCATTGTTCTACAAATTCAGCTTGACCTAGCCTTCAAACAGGGCTTTAAGAAGGAAAGCATCTGTACTTCAGGAGGATGAGACTAAAGCAACAACTTGTGCAGCTGTGAAAACAGTGTCTATAAAGGAGAGGGCAGTGATGATAGCAATAAACTACACTTAGGTAGTGGAACCTTACCCGTGAGTACCTATCATTGAAAAACATTAGGTAAATTACTTCTGAATACTCAAATGTAACTGTTGCCCCAAATCATTCTCAATGCACTTAACTTATTCCCAAGGAGTAAGTTAGGAAAAGCTGGTTCAGTTAAGTGTTAATTTTGGAACGATCACCCAAATAAATTTTAGGTTACGTAAAATTATATTATTTATTTTTGGTTACTTTAACTTTTTAAAACTCTTTTAAACTTTGCTATAACAGATTGGAGAAATATGGAATGAAATATATGAAGAAATAAAATTAGAAAAGTTAAGACCAGTCACTACAGACAAAAAAATTTTGGAATCTATTATAACAGCATCAGAAAATATTGGAGAGATGGTTGCTTCTCTGCAAAGCGAGATGATTGAAAGCCAAGCACGCCAAGATGTGCAAAACGAACAAAAAGTATATACAAAAGTAAGCCACACATGCCATTGAGGCACAAGAAAATAATTTCAATGTATAAACTAGTTGAAGTTATCCATAAGTTATATTTGCCTTACTTGTGAATGCTTCAGCACTTAGAGTTACCTTGTAATTTTCTTTTATAGTTACTTTCAGTGTCTTTGTATAGTTTTTAAAGAAAACATGGAGTTAATAGCTTGAAATTCAATTGCTATACTCAGTGCTGCTTTATGGCATTATAATTTGATTTCTACAGGCTTACATTTTAAAAGGTAGACACCTGAGACATTTCCATTTTTTGAAAGGTCAAACAGAGTTCCAAAAATTGTGGTCTATTTAAATGTATACACTTAGCAAATTCTGACAAATGGTGTATCTCTGTGACTATATGTGTAACCTCATTGAGAAAGTTGGCCCTCGTCCCTCACTCTGTGATAGGCCCTTACTAGCATGCCAATCATAGGCACACCGACAAGCCTCTCCTCACCTCAGTGCCAAAACATATACTGTGAGCACTCTACAAATCTGGTCTCTGACTTTAGCTAATCAGAAAAAGCCTGTCAGGAAAACATAAGCCATTTTCCCAAAGCTTTACACAGGTAAGAAACAACACATCAGAAGTTTTTGAGCAAATAGGTTAAGTGACTATTTAAGTGAACTTGTCCACAGATACAAAGATGATATAGATTCTCCACTTCTGCTTGGTGATCTTTTATGAATAAAATTAAGTATTTAAAACACTTTAAGGTGATTTCCAAAGTGTTTTCTATTGCCTGATCTTTTTACATCTACTATTAAATGTCTACATCTTCAGTCTAGTGGAACTTAGCATCCACCTATAAATTCTTAGATAACTCCCTGCTTAAAAGTTTTGTTTAGGAAGAATTTTTATTGCAAGGATGCTGACCTTTAACCCATTCATTTGCTTTTAAGTGGTGTACCCCGTTAGAAGTTCTGCTCCTCATTAGTTCTATTGAATTGGCAGGATTCTGCTGTGTGGGCTAGCTATTGCTGATTTGTTGGTTATCGTTGATTTGTTATCATGGCCCTGACCCAGTTTATTTTTTAGCAGTTGTTTAATTAAATACTCTTAGCTTCATAATTTAAACTTAATAGTCTATTATATACCAACCAAGGGCATGTGTCCTTGGATTATATATATATTTAGTGGAGAGCCTGTTGGGAACCATAGTCTTTGTCCTTTGTCAGTAGTTACCTCCCTAGACTGCATCACCACAACAAACTCAGCACTCTCACAAAATTGCTGTCTTGCTGAAGGTGTAAATTAGAAGCAGTTTTACCAATATAATCTTGCCTAAACTATTATCAGTGGCAGCAGAAAACTCTTTATTTTCTCCTGTGAATTTGCTCTTGGGTCATTTATGTAGCTTGTTTTGGGTTATACTCTGTCTTCACAAGTGATAATCATGTGAAACAATCAGTCTTGCTGAGAAGGATTATTGTTATTTTCATATTTTGTATTTTTATAGCAACAGTTTTGCATTACGTTTCATGGGAAGCAGTTCAAACCTTGGCCACATAGTGAGGGAAGGAGTTTTTTTCCATTTTAAGACTTTGGTTTTTTAAGTTGTTAAACTCTAACCCTTTTGCTAGTTGACCTTAAAATTTACATTGGCAAAAACTAGGTCTTCCTTCAAAATACAAGCATTCAAGCCCTTTGGTATCCTTTCATAGAAACTGGAACTCTTATCTTTCTCATTTCAGGTACAAGCCACACACAAGCAAAGAGAATTGGCTAATAAATCATGGGAAAATTTCTTGGCTAGAACATCAAATGTTAAAACTTTAAAGGTAGGATTTTAAAAATATTACAATATCTACAACAAACAGTCAACTCTGACAGACTTTTTCAGGGATAACTATTCATTCACCTTTTTCTGTTGATCTTTCTGTGGAATACCAACACTATTGATCCTCATTTGCAGTTTAGGGCGTTAACTGAAACTTTGCATTTTTCACAGTTACAGAAGATACCACTTTGAGTTTCATTTGGCTTAGCAGTGGGAGGGAGTGAAGCAAGGATGGTGTTCCTGGTTTGCATAAAAGAGATGAGAGTTAGCCAGGAATAAGCAGGAGAAATGTGCTCCTACTTTCCATTCTGAGCCTTCTTATTTACTGATCCATTCTGTAAGAAGCAGAGTGAAGGACACAAAAAACAACTGTCCATATTACTCTCTCCTTCAAGGATGCTTCCCCTCTGTGACCACCAAAAGAAACATTATATTAAAGTTTAAGTGGGAATTTGGGATAAACACCCCTTTGGGAAAACGTGATAACCTGCTTCAGCAATAAACTAGAAACTAATCTAAACAGTTTATAATGCTAATTCTTCACTTGAAGTATGTAAGAAGCAGCATAGATTTCCAAAATCTCATTACTTTTTTTCCAACTTTTCCATTAATACTTGGGATACACTTTTATATAATGTTACAATTCTTCCTCTAGATATGAAATTGTTAAATGTTATATTAGCCCACGAAAATAGTGGAATCATATAAAAATAGCGAAACCAAAATTAAGAACAAGCTTATTCAAGGTACCATGTCTCCCCTTTGTCACTAAAAGTTCTTCCCAACTTTAAAATCAGCCCCCTCCATGCAGATAATTTGTTACCTCGAATTTAGCCTGTTCTAGTGCCTCAACTATTGAGCTTGACTATAACTGCAGCAAATTATATAGTTTGCACTATTCTGAATGCTTGAAACATTTAAGTGTACTGAATTAGCATTTAATTTATGCAAAATAATTTGAAAACATGTATCATCTATTGTAAATTTAGGAGCTTATTCAATTATGCACAAAAAATTGAACCTGATTTCCTTAGGACCTGCTTTATCCCTTGGTCATATATTACCAGTACCTATGGAAATCTCAGTAACATTTTCAGGTGTTTTCTGCAATGTACAAAGTATATAACTTGTTAATAACTATTTTCTTAGCCTAACTGAGTAAATGAGTAAATGCTAGTGCTAACTAATAAAGCATAAAACAGACACAATTAAATATATTTTGTATACTTCACTGTAAGTACCATAGTAATGCTTTAATAGCAATTAATTTATTTTCTTTCTAATTTAAAAATCTTCAGAAAGCAAAAAGACTTCAAGAGAAAGGTATAGAATCCTCTAGATACAGTGAGCATCCACCAAATGCAATATTTCACCGGACAGATATTAAAGGCCTTAACACAACAGTAAGATTTTTTTTTTCTCCATAACTTTTCTTAGTAGATATTAAATTTAATCCCCAAAGAATGTTATTTCTTTGGGGTTTTGTCTCATATTTTTTCTTTTTGCTGTTCAAATATCAAATAGTTAAGGCATATTTATCTCTACCCTTGCCTAGTTCTGGTTTAGACCAGACCCAGCCCTCCAGGATTCCCAAGAAACTGCTATAAACACTAGTCAAAATATATCTCTACATCTCTTTGACAGAAAGTGTGCAGTTCCTCCTTTCCCTGGCAAATAGATCCATGCCATATTCCAGTGTTCCTGGTGTCCTATTCTGGACATAATTTGGCCCTGATTGCAAAGGCTCCAAAGCCCTTATTTTTCCATTAGTCCATGCTGTCTCCTAGTTACTATGTACATTTTGTGTCTCTTCCAAAGTTAGCTGAAGGATGAATGGGTTTTCCTCTTAGTGAAAAATTTTGTAAATGGACTCATAAATATTTACTTTTGCTTTTTTTAGGTGCCCTCTGGTGGGGTAGTAACAGTGGAAAGCACTCCTGCCCGATTAGTGGGAGGACCTCTGGCTGATACCGATATTGCTCTTAAAAAACTTCCTATTCGAGGAGGAGCCTTACAGAGAGTAAAAGCAGTAAAAACTGTGAATGAGCCAGAGAAGAGCGTTCCCACATAAAATACTCTGGAGACTTTTTGAAATAAATTCTGCTTATAATTTTCTAGTTAAATATCTGTATATATAAATGTAAAGCAAATATTTTAGAATAAATATTTTAGTAAAATACTATTAAAATAAAAGCACATATAATGTATTTTTATTGAAAATATCAACACATACTGTGAGAAGAGTTGTCATCAATTTCTTTCTAAAGATTACAATTCTCTTAACTGAAAATTGTAAAACATGTTGTATCAGTTGACTCTTTCAATTGATGTGAACTACTCCAACTGGCTTAAGCCAAAAAACAAAACAAAACTAAAACAAAAAAACCCAACTTTTACAGGCTCTGGGGCTATCAAATCTAGGACTAATTAAAACTACAGGCATTGTTGGATCTAGGAACTGAAACTCTGTGAGTAGGATCTTCTCCTTCCCTAGCAGCTCCTGAATTATATTCTCCCAGGTTGATATCCAGTAGAAAAGAGTGCATGCCTATCTCTCAACAGTCTCTGCAACTGTCTCTGCATCTTGGGACCCCTGATTGGCCATATGCCCACTCCTGAACCATTCATCATGACTTTGGCCAGATCTGAGAACTGCCTACACTCAGAGACAGAAGGAAGCCAATCCCATCCAAAGCATATGGATGGAGTAGGGAATCAGGATATTATTAATATATGTTATTATAAGTATATATAAATACTGGGCAGGAAAAACATTTGCAACAAATATGTTGGTCAAAGTAAAATAAGTTCTCTCTCCTATAAAAAGCAAATGTTATTCATAAGCTAAACAATAAAACTAAAATAAACATGTTTTAACTCTTAATATATAAATAAATTCTAATGCTACTTCTCTTCCTTAATGGGGAAGGAAAAGGGGGAGTAGGGAGAAACTCTTTTGGTGGTGGAGGTATCTTGCCAAATAGGAGGTAGATGCCTTAATGCTAGAGGTAGAGCAAAGTGTCTGTGTCCCTGTACGGCATTATGTGGTTTCCACAGCCTGTCTCCATTTCTGTCAACCCCCTTCTCCACTCAGGAAGCTGCAAAATTGAGTTCATGTCCAGGGCTGGGAGAGACAAGAATCTGTTTTCTCAGAAAGGAAAATATACTGGAATTTGAGTCTAGATTCTAGGCCCATAGGGTGCACACAGCAGTGTACTGGTTAAATGTATAACAACCAACTCTACAAGGGGAAAAAAACCCTTATTTGTAGTGTTTGCCAATCCCACTATGACCAATTTCAAGCTACCAACATGGTGCTACTGAATGCAGAGTTGGGAAGACACGCATAGAATCCACTTTCATTATCAGATAAAAGATGGCTCCAGCACCCCACTGGGCCCACCTTCTCTTACTTTCTCCTCCTTCTTCCCCTCACTCCTCCTCCCCCAATTCACATTCCTCCAGGAATTTTTCATTATTCTGTCTGTGAGGATAGTAGCATCTGCCATGAGAGGAGAAATTGCAATTGTTGTTATTGTTCTAATTAGAATGAGTTACCAGTGGCCTCTCACCCTGACCCAGCTGCCCATTCTCCTTGTGGCTCACAGGAGTACATAATATGCATCAGCTTATCAGTGAGCTTTGTGCTCTCTTGAATCCCTTTCTCTATTACCACCACCCCCAAGAAGACAGTAGACAGCATAATTTGTTACTCTTCTTCACAGGCAGCCCTAAGCACAAAGGTTCCATGTAAAGGGGAGTTACTGAGACACAAGAATGGATGTGGGTAGGAACATGCAACAATGAGATGCCCATACAAAAAGCAGATACACGTTCAGGTACATCTGAGATACACATAGAATCGAGATGAAGTGTCCATGGCTAAAAGCAATGCATGTTTACTCCATTTTGTAGACTATAAGTTCCTTCCTCAGACTCTAAGCTCCCTAAAGAAAAGATAGAAACCACATCTCATTCATTATTGTAACCAACACCTCAGTAAATAAATTATTGAATAAGTGTGATGGAGGCCTCAGCTCCTGGCAACCTTCCCCTCAACTTCTGCAAAGGCAGCAAAGTCCTGAGCTCAAAGGGAAGGTTCAGCCAACAAAATACTATACCAGGAATTCTAAACATGGACATGTTAAAGTAGTTCAAATGTATGTGCTTCATAACAGTGATAGACTTTCTCTAAAATGAGGCATAAATACTATTACATTAATATAACCAGTGGTAGAAATACAATTGATATTTCTTGGCTGAACATTATTTTTTGTATGTAGTACAACTTGGTATCTCCAGATTGATTAGGACTGACTGCACTCAAAAGAATCTGTGAGTTCTGTAGAACTTCTCCCTGCTGTTGTAGATCTTACCCGTCAGGAAGAGGAAAGGTAAAATAGGGCAGGTTATTACCTAGCAGCCATTTAACAGAGGAAGAAATGTACACAGGTGGAGGGTAGTAAGGTTGCTTAATCCAGACACTTGCACTTGGTAGACAGACAATACCCAAGTTCGCATATTACAATTCCAGCCACCGGGCAGCGAGCCAGTGAAATCAGTCCCTCTGTCTGACAGGGTCACTAATTCTAACACGTCTCCATCTCTCCTCACATCCTGTGCTCCCACCATACCACTTCTAAGCCCTAGGGGATTGGTGCCTCTCTCATCCAGCCTGGCTGAAAGGTGGACAGTGTATTTCCTTCCATGAGTCAACTGACACAAAATTTCAGCTCCCAGACTTCTGCTAATAAACTAAATGAAAAGAAAGTCAAGAAAATAAAAACGGAGTTGAGTGAGCACAGATGAAAGTGGCTTCAACACTCTTTGGTAATGAGATTTTTAACACATGAGGGAGGAAGGAGTTCATTCCATGATTAGACCCTGTGAGCCAGTGCTTGCTCATATTGGATGAAAACCAGTGAATAATTAGGTGAACAACTTTTGTTCATCTGGTCCTCAGTCTGCCTTCTGGAACACAGGGTACATTTCATATCACAGGAAAAAACTATAATGTTCACCCTCAGTCTTTCTGGGTCAAATATCCAGTTTATTTAATCATTCCAAACTATGAACCTGGCCAGCCCTTTCTGAAGTGCTACAGTTTGTGATTATTCCTCTATACTGAGACCAACAGAACCGAGCAACAATTTACAGGTATAACAGGACACATGGAGGGTATAATGAAACTAGTCCCTCTCATTTTTACACACCTTCTGCCAACATAGCCTGAGCTTACATTAATTTTATTGGCAACCATGTTTCATAATCGCTTGTATTTATTTTAATTTATGTAGATATTTCCTTTTCAAGGAGATGGAACATAACTCCCCATTCCCTAAAGTGTGGGTAATGCTTAGTGCCTCGCTTCCAAAGAATACAACATAGAAAGAGAAGGGAAAGTAACTTTACAGCCAAGAAACCTGGCAGATACTACCTCAGCCAGGGTTAAACGTTATCTGTGTTATGTCATGTTGACAGCATGTACCCTTGATAGGAAGTGCTGAGAACAGTGCTTTACTCCTGTAGTTTTCACCCCAAAAAACCTATAACCCCAGTCTAACCATGAGAAAAACATTAGGCAAACCCAAATTGAGGGACATTCTGCAATACAACTGACCAGCATCGGGAAGTGTCAAGGTCATCAAAAACATCTTCTTAGAGCCTAAGAAGACATGACAACTCATTGTAAGTGGTGTCCTGGATAGGATCCTGGAACAGAAAAAGGACATTAGGGGGAAAACTAGTGAAATTCAAATAAAATATGAAGTTTAATTTAAAATGTATCAGTATTGGTTCATTAGTTATGACAAACATATGACTAACGTAAGATGTTAACAATAAGAAAAAATGGGTGAGGCATATACAAGAAGTCTTTGCACTAGCCTTGCAACTTTTCTGCAAACTTAAAACTATTCTAAAGTAAAAAGTTTATTTAAAGAAAAAAAATTCTATAGGAAGAGCAGAGGAACTTTAAGCATAGATGCTCAATTTTTATCCATTGTATCACCTCATGAAGAAATATTTTGGGAGCAATATTAGATGTTTTGCTGTCTTTTTTCAGCTTTCAGTGCTCTGGAAAATAACTGGTTATAAGTTAAGCTATATGAGTTCAGCATAAATCCAAAGCTGCGAAACTGACTGAGTCTTTACCATAATACCACTGCAAGAATTGGTGGGTTTGGGGTTTTTGTTTTTTTTTTTGGATGATCTATCTGATCTAGTCTGATGATTTTGAGTAGGGCAAATATTGTTCCCCACTCAATGCTATGTTGGCTACAATTTCTCTTTCTTGGAAAAAAAACATATTTTGACATCATAAAAGTGCTTTTGAATTATATTATTTCCTGCTGCATCTTTGTCCCACAGCAATGACAACTCTGGGAGTCAAGGATTGTGTCTGGATTGCTCAGCAGTGTACCTCCAAGCTCAATGAATTTTTTTGAATGAATAAATGATGAAAAAAGAATAAAATTTTCTATATACAAATGACATGATTTGTGCCCCAAACTGGGGGGATTTAACAGAACATTATATCTAAGTACCATCAAAAGGTTTAAGGAAAGAAGAGAAAGGGAAACCTCTCCCAGCAGCCTCAGAAGCAGCGGATTAAAGCTCCACAATCAACTTGATGTACCCTGCATCTGTGGAATACATGAATAGACAACAAATCATCCCAAATTGAGGAGCCAGGAGTCAGTACTGTGCCTCTGAGGTGGGAGAGCCAACTTCAGGACACTGGTCCACAAGAGACCTCCCAGCTCCACATAATATCAAACGGCGAAAATCTTCCAGAGATCTCCATCTCAACACCAGCACCCAGCTTCACTCAACGACCAGCAAGCTACAGTGCTGGACACCCTATGCCAAACAACTAGCAAGACAGGAACACAACGCCACCCATTAGCAGAGAGGTGGCCTAAAATCATAAAAAGTCTGCAGACACCCCAAAACACACCACCAGACGTGGACCTGCCCACCAGAAAGACAAGATCCAGCCTCATCCACCAGAACACAGGCACTAGTCCCCTCGACCAGGAAACCTACACAACCCACTAAACCAACCTTAGCCACTGGGGACAGACACCAAAAACAACAGGAACTACGAACCTGCAGCCGGCAAAAAGGAGACCCCAAACACAGTAACATAAGCAAAATGAGAAGACAGAAAAACACACAGCAGGAGAAGGAGCAAGATAAAAACCCACCAGACCTAACAAATGAAGAGGTAATAGGCAGTCTATCTGAAAAAGAATTCAGAATAATGATAGTAAAGATGATCCAAAATCTTGGAAATAGAATAGACAAAATGCAAGAAACAGTTAACAAGGACCTAGTAGAACTAAAGATGAATCAAGCATCGATTAAAAACACAATAAATGAAATGAAAAATACTCTAGATGGGATCAATAGCAGAATAACTGAGGCAGAAGAACGGATAAGTGAGGTGGAAGATAAAATAGTGGAAATAACTAATGCAGAGCAAAATAAAGAGAAAAGAATGAAAAGAACAGAGGACAATATCAGAGACCTCTGGGACAACATTAAACGCACCAACATTCGAATTATAGGGGTTCCAGAAGAAGAAGAGAAAAAGAAAGGGACTGAGAAAATATTTGAAGAGATTATAGTTGAAAACTTCCCTAATATGGGAAAGGAAATAGTTAATCAAGTCCAAGAAGCACAGAGAGTCCCATACAGAATAAATCCAAGGAGAAATACGCCAAGACACATATTAATCAAACTGTCAAAAATTAAACACAAAGAAATCATATTAAAAGCAGCAAGGCAAAAACAACAAATAACACACAAGGGAATCCCCATCAGGATAACAGCTGATCTCTCAGCAGAAACTCTACAAGCCAGAAGGGAGTGGCAGGACATAATTAAAGTGATGAAGGAGAGAAACCTGCAACCAAGATTACTCTACCCAGCAAGGATCTCATTCAGATTTGATGGAGAAATTAAAACCTTTACAGACAAGCAAAAGCTGAGAGAGTTCAGCACCACCAAACCAGCTTTACAACAAATGCTAAAGGAACTTCTCTAGGCAAGAAACACAACAGAAGGAAAAGACCTACAATAACGAACCCAAAACAATTAAGAAAATGGGAATAGGAACATACATATCGATAATTACCTTAAATGTAAATGGACTAAACGCTCCCACCAAAAGACACAGATTGGCTGAATGGATACAAAAACAAGACCCATATATATGCTGTCTACAAGAGACCCACTTCAGACCTAGAGACACATACAGACTGAAAGTAAGGGGATGGAAAAAGATATTCCATGCAAATGGAAACCAAAAGAAAGCTGGAGTAGCAATTCTCATATCAGACAAAATAGACTTTAAAATAAAGACTACTAGAAGAGACAAAGAAGGACACTACATAATGATCAAGGGATCGATCCAAGAAGAAGATATAACAATTGTAAATATTTATGCACCCAACATAGGAGCACCTCAATACATAAGGCAAACACTAACAGCCATAAAAGGAGAAATCGACAGTAACACAATCATAGTAGGGGACTTTAACACCCCACTTTCACCAATGGACAGATCATCCAAAATGAAAATAAATAAGGAAACACAAGCTTTAAATGATACATTAAACAAGATGGACTTAATTGATATTTATAGGACATTCCATCCAAAAACAACAGAATACACATTTTTCTCAAGTGCTCATGGAACATTCTCCAGGATAGATCATATCTTGGGTCACAAATCAAGCCTTGGTAAATTTAAGAAAATTGAAATTGTATCAAGTATCTTTTCCGACCACAATGCTATGAGACTAGATATCAATTACAGGAAAAGAGCTATAAAAAATACAAACACATGGAGGCTAAACAATACATTACTTAATAACGAAGTGATCACTGAAGAAATCAAAGAGGAAATAAAAAAATACCTAGAAACAAATGACAATGGAGACACGACGACCCAAAACCTATGGGATGCAGCAAAAGCAGTTCTAAGAGGGAAGTTTATAGCAATACAATCCCACCTTAAGAAACAGGAAATATCTCGACTAAACAACCTAACCTTGCACCTAAAGCAATTAGAGAAAGAAGAACAAAAACATCCCAAAGTTAGCAGAAGGAAAGAAATCATAAAAATCAGATCAGAAATAAATGAAAAAGAAATGAAGGAAACAATAGAAAAGATCAATAAAACTAAAAGCTGGTTCTTTGAGAAGATAAACAAAATTGATAAACCATTAGCCAGACTCATCAAGAAAAAAAGGGAGAAGACTCAAATCAATAGAATTAGAAATGAAAAAGGAGAAGTAACAACTGACACTGCAGAAATACAAAAGATCGTGAGAGATTACTATAAGCAACTCTATGCCAATAAAATGGACAACCTGGAAGAAATGGACAAATTCTTAGAAATGCACAACCTGCCAAGACTGAATCAGGAAGAAATAGAACATATGAACAGACCAATCACAAGCACTGAAATTGAAACTGTGATAAAAAATCTTCCAACAAACAAAAGCCCAGGACCAGATGGCTTCACAGGCGAATTCTATCAAGCATTTAGAGAAGAGCTAACGCCTATCCTTCTCAAACTCTTCCAAAATATAGCAGAGGGAGGAACACTCCCAAACTCATTCTACGAGGCCACCATCACCTTGATACCAAAACCAGACAAGGATGTCACAAAGAAAGAAAACTACAGGCCAATATCACTGATGAACATAGATGCAAAAATCCTCAACAAAATACTAGCAAACAGAATCCAACAGCACATTAAAAGGATCATACACCATGATCAAGTGGGGTTTATCCCAGGAATGCAAGGATTCTTCAATATACGCAAATCAATCAACGTGATACACCATATTAACAAATTGAAGGAGAAAAACCATATGATCATCTCAATAGATGCAGAGAAAGCTTTTGACAAAATTCAACACCCATTCATGATAAAAACCCTGCAGAAAGTAGGCATAGAGGGAACTTTCCTCAACATAATAAAGGCCATATATGACAAACCCACAGCCAGCATCGTCCTCAATGGTGAAAAACTGAAACCATTTCCACTAAGATCAGGAACAAGACAAGGTTGCCCACTCTCACCACTCTTATTCAACATAGTTTTGGAAGTTTTAGCCACAGCAATCAGAGAAGAAAAGCAAATAAAAGGAATCCAAATTGGAAAAGAAGAAGTAAAGCTGTCACTGTTTGCAGATGACATGATACTATACATAGAGAATCCTAAAGATGCTACCAGAAAACTACTAGAGCTAATCAATGAATTTGGTAAAGTTGCAGGATACAAAATTAATGCACAGAAATCTCTGGCATTCCTATATACTAATGATGAAAAATCTGAAAGTGAAATCAAGGAAACACTCCCATTTACCATTGCAACAAAAAGAATAAAATATCTAGGAATAAACCTACCTAAGGAGACAAAAGACCTGTATGCAGAAAATTATAAGACACTGATGAAAGAAATTAAAGATGATACAAATAGATGGAGAGATGTACCATGTTCTTGGATTGGAAGAATCAACATTGTGAAAATGACTCTACTACCCAAAGCAATCTACAGATTCAATGCAATCCCTATCAAAATACCACTGGCATTTTTCACAGAACTAGAACAAAAAATTTCACAATTTGTATGGAAACACAAAAGACCCCGAATAGCCAAAGCAATCTTGAGAACGAAAAATGGAGCTGGAGGAATCAGGCTCCCTGACTTCAGACTATACTACAAAGCTGCAGTAATCAAGACAGTATGGTACTGGCACAGAAACAGAAAGATAGATCAATGGAACAGGATAGAAAGCCCAGAGATAAACCCACGGACATATGGTCACCTTATCTTTGATAAAGGAGGCAGGAATGTACAGTGGAGAAAGGACAGTCTCTTCAATAAGTGGTGTTGGGAAAACTGGACAGGGACATGTAAAAGTATGAGATTCGATCACTCCCTAACACCATACACAAAAATAAGCTCAAAATGGATTAAAGACCTAAATGTAAGGCCAGACACTATCAAACTCTTAGAGGACAACATAGGCAGAACACTCTATGACATAAATCACAGCAAGATCCTTTTTGACCCACCTCCTAGAGAAATGGAAATAAAGACAAAAATAAACACATGGGACCTAATGAAACTTAAAAGCTTTTGCACAGCAAAGGAAACCATAAACAAGACCAAAAGACAACCCTCAGAATGGGAGAAAATATTTGCAAATGAAGCAACTGACAAAGGATTAATCTCCAAAATTTATAAGCAGCTCATGCAGCTCAATAACAAAAAAACAAACAACCCAATCCAAAAATGGGCAGAAGACCTAAATAGACATTTCTCCACAGAAGATATACAGACTGCCAACAAACACATGAAAGGATGCTCAACATCTTTACTAATTAGAGAAATGCAAATCAAAACTACAATGAGATATCATCTCACACCAGTCAGAATGGCCATCATCAAAAAATCTAGAAACAATAAATGCTGGAGAGGGTGTGGAAAAAAGGGAACACTCTTGCACTGCTGGTGGGAATGTGAATTGGTACAGCCACTATGGAGAACGGTATGGAGGTTCCTTAAAAAACTACAAATAGAACTACCATATGACCCTGCAATCCCACTACTGGGCATATACCCTGAGAAAACCATAATTCAAAAAGAGACATGTACCAAAATGTTCATAGCAGCCCTATTTACAATAGCCCGGAGATGGAAACAACCTAAGTGTCCATCATTGGATGAATGGGTAAAGAAGATGTGGCACATACATACAATGGAATATTACTCAGCCATAAAAAGAAATGAAATTGAACTATTTGTAATGAGGTGGATGGACCTAGAGTCTGTCATACAGAGTGAAGTAAGTCAGAAAGAGAAAGACAAATACTGTATGCTGACACATATATATGGAATTTAAGAAAAAAAAAGGTCATGAAGAACATAGGGGTAAGACAGGAATAAAGACACAGACCTACTAGAGAATGGACTTGAGGATATGGGGAGGGGGAAGGGTAAGCTGTGACAAAGTGAAAGAGCGGCATGGACATATATACACTACCAAACGTAAGGTAGATAGCTAGTGGGAAGCAGCCGCATAGCACAGGGAGATCAGCTCGGTGCTTTGTGACCGCCTGGAGGGGTGGGATAGGGAGGGTGGGAGGGAGACGCAAAAGGGAGGGGATATGGGAACATATGTATACATATAACTGATTAAATTTGTGATAAAAAAAAAAAAAAAAAAAAAAAAAAAAAAAAAAAAAAGGTTTAAGATGGGGACTTCCCTGGTGGCTCAGTGGTTAAGAATCCACCTGCCATCGCAGGGGACGTGGGTTCGAGCCCGGTCCGCGAAGATCCCACATGCCACGGAGCAACTGAGCCCGTGCGCCACAACTACTGAGCCTGCACTCTAGAGCCCTCATGCCACCACTACTGAAGCCCACGCGCCTAGAGCCTGTGCTCTGCAACAAAAGAAGCCACCGCAATGAGAAGCCCTCGCACGGCAATGAAGAGTAGCCCCCGCTCGCTGCAACTAGAGAAAGCACGCATGTGGCAAGGAAGACCCAACACAGCCAAAAATAAATAAATAAATAAATTTATAAATAAATAAAATTAACTGCCTTTCTGCTTGTTATTCCTTTTTTTCAAATGAGGACTATAAAAATGAGAACATAAAACAAAATTTTAGGCCTTAATGCATAGAAAAATAATATATAGCTTGGTGATGAGATACATATATCAGAAGCCACACAGTACACTACATCAAGATTAAATATTACTTTTTAGGATAATACTGGCATTAGTTTTGGCACAGTTTTAAAGTCAAAATTATGTATAAGATACCTGATAAAACTGGTTATAATTTTACTGCACTGATTGTTGTATTAAAAAATATGTTGTATTTGCATTTTAAGTGGTTTTTTCTTAAAAAAAAAAGAGGCTTTACAAAGATGCCTTCTAAATAAAAAATTATTGACAAAATACCCCAAAATATGGAAATGATAATTCAATAGCCCTAAAAAATTACATATCAACAAAAATACAATCTTCATCAATATTAAAGAATTAGAAATAATTTTGATAAATGCTACAGGAAATATTCGAGCTCATAAATACTGACACAGGGTTAAATTTTCAGGTTGGTGTCATCTTGCTTGAGGTATTTTCTGTGTTCTCTTAAATGTATAACTCATGTTTTGTAAAATCCAGTCCTGTAAGGTTAGAGAGGAAAAATTGTTAACATTTGTTCTAATATGAACTCTTAAGATTCCCTCCCTTTAAACAACCCTACTGAAAAACTTAATTTCAAAAGCCTAAATTACATGTTGATGTTTAAAATTTTTTTCAACAAATGTAATATGAATAATTACAGGGCTAAATGGCTTTCTTATGAACTACTCATGGGGAAAAAATAAGATGATAATTTAATGATCTACAAAAATATATCATTCCAAGATCATTTAGTATCTAGTATTTGCACATCAGAGCTCCTGTGGTTTCTAAATAATATAAAATCAGTAAAAATGAAAATCAAAGCTGATCATATTAGGAAAAAATATGGCAAATTTTGCTAGTTTATTAGATAAACTTTAAAAATCAGAAAGATTAAATATTGAATTTTTAAGAAAACTAAACTGCTATTCTCTAAAGTACACATTTAAATTACCTTCTGTTATCTTCTGTGGAAAATAATACTTGGGAGGCATCACCTATCTTCTGCCCATTCCATGGGATCTTGAAAGCAAGCAGTCTACATACACATCCCAGAAATCCTGAGCTATGCTTAAGAAGACATTATAACGTCTAGGCCGCTGGGATTTTTGCAGGAACAACATAAAATTCCAGAAGGAATCCACAGTGTGCTCTATCTTGATTTCCTTGAGATCTATCAGTGTCAAAGAGCAAGCATTCCAGCACTGGAGATCAATGTCTTCCATGATCCCTGGGCTGTTGCTGGCAAGCACCCCCTTTTGTAATTCAAAATCCGCGTTAATCAGATTTATCAGCATCATGCAGCCCAGCAGCAGGTAGAACCATCTTCTTGTGGCAAAATCCATATTCTATACAGAAAAAGAAGACATATTTTTAACTTAAAATTACTCAATTACTTGATGATCTGTTTAAACCTAAAAAATTATAACTACTTATGTATTTGGTTTTGATCAAACCTAAAAAAGTATAAATACTTATGTATTTGGTTTTGATCAAGCCAAATCTGCCTACTATGTATTTATTGGTTTTCCTCTAAGTTGCTGACTCTCAGACTTTCCTTCGAAAGGATATAACAACAGCTTTACCAACATTCTGATAAACAGTCTTCAGGAGCCACTGAAATCCAACACATGTTTATGAAGTTGTGATAGATTCATTTCATCAAAGACCTTTGGAGCTGAAAGAAACTCTAAAAAGCATGTGTTCCAAACTTCTACTTTTACAGATTAGAAAAATTCTCAGTGATATGATTCTGCAAGTTCTCAGGTCTCCTGTCTCTCTATCCAAGACTCCTACCACAATACATTTCAACCAAGAGGATCAAAATGCAGCCCTTTCTACAGGTAACCATAAAAAAAGGTGTGTGTGGTTTTCTTTAAATTGACGCTTTCCAATCTATTAAGTGTTGGATGCTCAAGCACCATTTTAGGTTGCAAAGTTACTGATGAAATTTATTCATTGAAAAAATATTTGTTATGCACTGATATCTGGTGGATCCCTGGCTTTTCTCAGGTTGTTCAGGAGCTGCTTAGAGAAGATTAACATACATACACAAAGGAGCACGAAGACAATAAAAGTGATATAAGCCCATATGACATGGTGCAGCACCAATAACATTCAGCAAAATCTAGGTATTTCCTCACGATTCTTTGCACAAGTTTCCCTGAAAACTGATTGCTCAGTAAATCGGCCTGAAGCATATAGGTGAAGTCAAGGTCTAAAGTCGCTTTGAATGGCCCTACAGGCTGGCATTGGAAATGTCCCTGACACAACCTTGACAGCCAGGTCGGGGGAGTGGAGCGGCGAGGATAGATCCGGAAGACGGTACTCACCTTCTTCCCCGTAAACCGCCGTCTTCCACTCCCCCCTAACCGCCCCCCGCAAAAAAGAAGTTAGGTTAAAGAGACAAACCCAACGAAACAAATTTAAACTTAGGTTATTCGGGTCGATTCACGTTGTGGAAAATTGTGCAGGTTTCCCAAACAGAGCTGACAGTGGCCAATTTATAATACAAAGGACTGAGTGGGACCAGAGAATTTTATTCCCCAAGAATTTCAGCTTACCCTCCGGACCAGTGCTCTCCTCCCGGGTCGGGTCACCTGGACGTAGATAGGGAGCCCGCGGGGAATGGTACCTCTCTCAGGCGGCGGAGGCGAGCGTCCGGGTGCGATGTCCTGCGCGCCCTGCACTCCCTCGAGGGATGAGGGCGGCTCCTGACTGGAAGGGACAAGAGGTCTCTGAGCGGACTCCCACTCCCTGCCCAGCCGAACCCACCCCTGCAGGCTGGTGACAGGCGGAAGCGGTGCTCTGCGACCTGCCGCCAGCGCACCCCGGGCGCCCTGAACTCGCCCTAGGGAACCGTCTCGGCAGCACCGCGCTCCGGAGCCGAGAGGCTCAGGTTCCCCGGGAGCGGCGCTGCGGAATCTGCTGCCGCCGCTGCGGAATCTGCTGCCGCCGCTGGGGGCTCGAAGTCAGCCCTGCAGCCCAAACCACGCTCCCCTTCTAGAGACTGAGTGAAGGGGCAGAGTGTGTGGCCGCTCTCAAGGCCCCGCCCTCACCTTGCCCACCTCCCCAGTCCAGAGACCCAGGAACAAGGACAGTGTAAAAAAGAGTAAAGTCACAAGAGTATCTCACTAATGAGGATAGATGAAAGATCCTAAACAAAATATTATCAAACCAAATTCAGCAGGATTTAGGAAAATACACATCAGTATCAAGCTGGGATTATCCCAGGGATGCAAAGATCAGCATATGAAAATCAATTAGTGGATTCACCACAAAAACAAATTGAAGAGAGAAACCACTCGATTAAATGCAACACCCATTCAAGATAAAAAACAATAAAAAACCTCTTAGTAAACTAAGAATAGAAGGGAATTTTTTTAACCTCTTAAATGTTATCCACCAAAACCCTACAGCAAGCATCTTTCTATGGTAAATCATTAAAAGTATTCTCTTTTAGAGTCATGTACCAAAATGTTCATTGCAGCTCTATTTAGAATAGCCAGGACATGGAAGCAACCTAAGTGTTCCATCAACAGATGAAAGATAAAGAAGATGTGGCACATATATACAATGGAATATTACTCAGCCATAAAAAGAAACGAAATTGAGTTATTTGTAGTGAGGTGGATGGACCTAGAGTCTGTCATACAGAGTGAAGTCAGTCAGAAAGAGAAAAACAAATACCGTATGTTAACACATATATATGGAATCTAAAAAAAAAAAAAAGGTCCTGAAGAACCTAGGGGCAAGATGGGAATAAAGACACAGACCTACTAGAGAATGGACTTGGGACACGGGGAGGGGGAAGGGTAAGCTGTGACAAAGTGAGAGAGTGGCATGGACATATATACACTACCAAACGTAAAATAGATAGCTAGTGGGAAGCAGCCGCATAGCACAGGGAGATCAGCTTGGTGCTTTGTGACCACCCTAGAGGGGTGGGATAGGGAGGGTGGGAAGGAGGGAGACGCAAGAGGGAAGAGATATGGGGACATATGTATATGTATAACTGATTCATTTTGCTGTAAAGCAGAAACTAACACACCACTGTAAAAGCAATTATACTCCAATAAAGGTGTTAAAAATAAATAAATAAATAAAGTATTCTCTTTTAAATTAATAACAAGGATTATCTTTGTTAACATTCAAAACAATACCCTCAAAGAAAGGTTAAAAAAAAAAGGAGGGAAGATAAGGATTAGAAAGGAAGAAGCAGAACTTTTCAGTCTAGTAGGGAGGCAGCAAAGCTATTGGTTTGGCATGGAGCTTAGAGATCAACTGCCTGGATTTAAATCCTGCCTTCTAGGTTCAAATGAAAATTTGTGACTTTGGGCAGTTATTTAATCTCTTTGTGACTTAGTTTCCTTATCTGTAAAATGGGAATTAAAAAATAAACCTGAGGCTTCCCTGATGGCGCAGTGGTTGAGAGTCCGCCTGCCGATGCAGGGGACACGGGTTCGTGCCCCGATCTGGGAAGATCCCACATGCCACGGAGCGGCTGGGCCCGTGAGCCATGGCCGCTGGGCCTGCGCGTCGGGAGCCTGCGCTCCGCAATGGGAGAGGCCACAACAGTGAGAGGCCCGCGTACCAAAAAAAAAAAAAAAAAGAATGCTATATATGTGTTTGTTTTTTTAAATAATAAATTATATCCACAGGCAAACTATTTAACAAGAGTTTTGTAAGGTTTTGTAAGGTGTCTGGATATAAGCTCAATCTAAAATATCCACTGCATCACTATACCTGAGAAACAAACAATATAAATTAGAAAAGAGATGTTATTTATAATAACAAAAAATATAAGATATCTAGAAATAAATTCAGTGAGGACATTAAATCCTTTATGGAGAATTTTTTTCTTGAAAGGCATTAAAGAAAATTTCAACAAAAAGAATGCTAATATGTGGTCTAAAGATATCTATCTTCCCAAAATAATACACAAATTTTCAACCAAAATCATACCAGGGTTAATGAAAAGTTATTCTAAAAGGTATATGGTAGAGCAAAGATCCAAAATAGCTAAGCTTTTCCTAAAGAACAACAACAAGGAAAGGAGACTCACTGGTAATTAAACAGGATGTCATTGGCTCAGGAAAAGAGAAATAACCAACTGAGTAGATTAGAGAGCCTAAAAACAGACCTACACATTTATAGAGACTTATATGTGACAGAACCAGCACTGCAGATCTGCAAGGCAACAGTGTCTTTTTCACTCATTGAGGCTAAGACGATTGGTTATCCATACAGAGAAAAAAAAAAAAAAAAAAAAGTGGATTCCTGGGAATCCCCTGGAGGTCCAGTGGTTAGGACTCTGTGCTTTCACTGCCAAGGGCTCAGATTCGATCCCTGGTTGGGGAACGAAGATCCTGGAAGTCCTGCAGTGTGGCCAAAAATAAAGTGGATTCCTACCTCATACAATCACAAAAATCAATCCCAAGTAGATTAAGAATTTAAATGTGAAAAGCAAAGCATTACAACTTTAAGAAGAAATTCAGAATATCTTTCTGATCTTGAGGTTGGCAAGCATTTCTTACACAAAATACAAGTAATGCTAAGCATAAAAGAAAAATTAATACATTTGACTACATTAAAATTAAATCTGTTAATCACAAGACACCATAAATAAAGAAAAAAGATAAGTATAATCTGGGAGAAGATATTTACAGCACATATAACCACAAATGGATTAGAATTAGGATCCAAGATATAAGAATCTTCCAAGGAATCAACAAGAAAAAGACAAATACCACAACAGAAAACTAGGCAAAAGGCTTAGAGGGCCATTTCATAAATAAGGAAACATAAATAATGAATGATTGAATAAGTATATTCATAACCTCATTGCAAGCAAGGAAGTTCAAATAGTGAAAGACCATAATAAGATATGAACTCACACCCATCAGGTCGTCAAAAATTAAGAAGTCTAGCAAAATCAAGTGTTGGTGAGCATGTGAAGGGTATTAGTCAGGGTTATCTAGAGAAACATGGGCTAAATAAATAGAGAGATAAAGAGAGAGAGAGAGAGAGACTGATTTAGTATAAGGAATTAGCTCACATGATTATGGAGGCTGGGAAGTCCCATGATCTGCTGTCTGCAAGCTTGTGACCCAGGAAATCTGGTGGTGTAGTTCCAGTCTAAGTCCAAAGGCCTGAGAACCAGGAGAGCCAATGATGTAAATCCCAGTCCAAGTTAAAGAGAAGACCAACATCCCAGATCAACAGTCAGGCAGAGAGAGCAATGGGAGGGCCATCTTCATTCAGTCTGCTAATTCAAATGCTAATCTCATCCAAAAGTACCATCACAGACATACCCAGAAATACTATTTAACCAAATATCTGGGCACTCCATGGCCCAGTCAAGTTGACATATATACTTAACCATCACATGAAACAACAGGGACTCTTACACAGTGCTAGGAGGAATGTAAATTGGTTCAATTAGTCTAGAGCACAAATTGGCACTATCTTGTGAGTCTGAACAAGCACACAATCTACAATAAATCTTTTTACTCCCAGGAAAGATCTTGAAGAAACTCTTGTACATGGGCACCAAGAGACATACACTATAATGGAATGTTCATAGTAGCACTCTTCATAAAAGCCAGAAACATGGAAACAATCATAATGACCTAATGGTTAACAGGAGAATAGATAAATTAACCATGGTACATTCACAAAATGGGATGTAATTCGGCAGTGAAAATGAATAGACTGCAGCTATATGCATTATAGATGAAAAAAGCAAATTGCAGAAGATATCATTTTTATAAATTTCAAAGACAAGCAAAATGAAACCACGTGTTCTCTATAAATACATATATATGATAATGTAATTTTAATGGTACGGAAGTGATTAACACAAAATTCAGGAGAGTGGTTAGGTTTGAGGGAATGAGATGTAGAAGAACGCACAGAGAGCTTCTATGGATGGTAAATTTAGTAGTCTTTATGATTACAGTTGCCAACAAATATGTGTTAGGTATATTCTTTTCTACTGTCAAATAATGCATGTTAAAACTTCTAGGATAGTGACAAGACATATTTCAAATACATAAAGACAAAGCTTGGTGACTGGTCAGATTGATATGAGATGGAAAGAAAAGAGAACTAACATTTTTGGCATGCATCCTTATGGGGGTGACAGTGACAATATGAAAAATGGAAAGGAAGATTAGTGGGGAGGATAAATTTGATTCAGGATGTGTTGCATGAGATTTGATTCTGGATCTTCTGGAGTATCTAAAATTTAGCTAGAAATTTAAGTTGAAAGGTCTCTGTTTTGATAGAAAATTACTGCTGCTATGAGAGTATACATTGATAAAAGAAAGTTGAGATGAAGATGGAAGACTATGTCCAAATTTAGGGGTCCATGAACTGCAGATAGAATCAGTGAAGGAAGAAGAGATAGAACAATCAGCCTATACAAGCTCCAGGGCGGTATGATGTCACAGAACCAAAGGGAGGATGCTATGGACTGAATGTTTGTGTCCTCCAAAAAATTTATATGTTGAAATTCTAATCCCCAAAGGTGAAGGTATTAGGAGGTAGAGCCTGTGGGAAGTGTTGAAGTCATGCAGGTGGAACCCTCCTGAATGCGATCAGTGCTTTATAAAAGAGGTTCCAGAGGGATCCCCAGCCCCTTTTACCATAATCTTAAATGATTATTAGACTGCTTATTAGTTATTTTTATTAGAATAACTCGTTTACAACATTTAAAAAAATCAAATTGTACGTATGCCACTGGCTCATTTGAGACTATCGTGCTTATTATGCAAAATTCTCTAGTGCCTGAGTTTAATGGTTTGCTTATACTTTAATCTTAGCAGCCATGGGGAAGGCATTCTATCCACTCAGTGGCAGAACTAATAATAGTTTCTGTCAGTAATGACTTATGCATCGGGTCATTTCACCTCAAGTTCATTTTAGCCGAACATTTAAAGGGGACGATTTACATTTCATGTTTCTTTTAATATCTGGTAACCAGAGCTGTAATAAATATTTCAGGCACTGATGGTGTTTTGTTCAAGAAAAATATTATGTTTTCTTATTTGTTTATAGTACCTAATGTTCCTCAGTATTTTGAGATGTTTTTATATCAACTTCCCATTTATTTTTATCTGCTGTTATCGTGTTCCCATGTAAATATTATGACAAGGAAAACAATTTGGGCTTGTGTTCACTAATAAAAAAAAAATAAACCTTAGAAAATAAATAAACAGATTGGGCTCAGCATAATTCTGAGGTTGTAAAGATAATAATCCAAATGGCAGCAAATGTTATTAAGATTAAACTAAACACCCACTTAGTAACAACCTAATTTCTTCCTTCCTTCCTTCTTTCCTTCCTCCCTCTCCCTCCCCCTCCCGCTCCCTCTCTCCCTTTCTTTCTCTTTCTTTCTTTCTTTCCCCTGCCACGTGGCTTGTGGGATCTTAGCTCCCCGACCAGGGGTTGAACCCGGGCCCTTGGCAGAGAAAGCGCCGAGTCCTCACCACTGGACCGCCGGGGAATTCCCATCCTAATTTCCTGATTAATTAATCATTACAGGTTAAATGACAATTATAGTTTTATTGATGGGGGTGGGGTAGAGGGAGGTTCAGTAGCAGGAAGGGAAACAAGACTGAAAGGGACAGTTCTTACACCGTGTATTTCCTAACAATCACTGTCATAAGTGAGGGGTAGAAATAGGAGAAGGATTCTCAGTTTTGAGTTCAGAAAGATTATTAGGCTGGCAGCGTAGGGCACGGCCGCCTAGCAGGGCTGTGTACCTCTGTCCACTGCGCGAGGGCAGCGGGAGACGGGGTGGGTGGGGCGGACGGAGACCCAGTCACTCTGCTGGTCCTGCCCAGCTCGAGAAAAGGGAATCTAATTCTCACAAAGGCGCGCTGCAAATGAGAGTTGAATAATGACCCATAGTATCTACCGGACCCCTAGAAGCTACTATCTGACAAACAGTTGCAAGATTCCTTCCCCACAGAATACAGTGAAATTCTTACAGATCTCAGATCCTGACCTTTGGGTCCCAAATTTTAAATTCATTGTCTCTTGGAAGATTTTGCTGGATATTACTCAGCTGGTCAATGAATTAACAGCTTTTTTCCCAGTTGAGTTTCTGAGTCTTTTATGAGTTTGCTTTTATTGTCCGTGGGAGGTGTTTTGTTTTGTTTTTCCACTCTGCTTCGCCGAGAGTATAGATTGAGGTATCTTGTGGTTTCCTTAATTAGCATAAAAACTCCTCCAAGGCAGCAAAGTCTCCAGTGCCATCCTATTCAAAATATTCCTGAGGCACCTACTCCGCACCCGACTGTCCCCTGTCACATTGCCGCTCGACATTTCCTCAGCGTTTCACTCCGCTTGCTTCTCAACAGACACCACCTTCTCCCTCCCCGTGGGGGCACAGCAAAACGCATGCGCACGTTTCCGTAAGCGCGCGCGCCTTACGGCCGCTGAGGCTCTCCTGCGGCACCGTGCGGATACAAAATAGCAGCGGCGGGTGGTGGTGACGTTAGAAGAGCGCGCCGCACTTCGGTGCGAGCAGCTTCCGCGGGATTGAGTGCTTGCCCATCGTCGCGGGCATGGTGAACTGCAGTCGGGTGTTGCTCAGAAAGGTCTGTGATTGGTGCCCCTCAGCCTGATGTCCGTCGCCTGGTGCCTCTAGCCCCACCTGAGGGCTCTGGTTCTCCTTCGCCTCCATCCCTCCCCACTGTTTTCTTCCTGGGGGCCTCTTTCCTGCTTCTTTTCTACCATAGTCCTCTCCTTTTCGCCCCTCAGGGAGTCGGGCTTGACCTGTAAGGGGTGAGAAGGGCGTGTCTAGTCTACCGGGCATGGTTAGGACGGTTGTTTGGAACAGAGTTTGAGATTTTTCAAGGGAATTGTGCGTACGTGGGATGAAGAGCTGGGGTAAATGCCTGCTGTTTATACATGCAATCCGGTGTATGTGAAGTGTAGGTTTGACTTTTTCTTTTGGCTCAAATAGTGTATTTTCCTCCTTTTAAGTAATAATATCCCTAACTTGTTTTTACATATTTTTTCATTGAGTGCATTGTTATTAAGAGCTTTCTAAAGACAACTTTTCATCAGTAAACGAAAATAGGTAACTGACTTGCCTTCTTGCAAGAAACTAGGTCAGCTTTTGTGCAGTGCGGGTTTTAGAATCGTTTCTGTAAAAAATTTACAGTTGCTTTTCAAATTTAAAAAGCTCTTTAAGATCCTTACTAGCAATGTTTTTTGAAACCTGCCGTCATCAAGTTTGGTCATTACCTTATTACTAAGGACGAGATTGAGATATTACTTTTAAGTTTGAGTTCTAAATCTATGAACCTGATAAATCTAGAGCAGTAAAAAATGTGTCACATATTAAAAGGAACGTCAAAAACAGGAGGTTTCTTTTTGTCGGAGGAAAGGCATGGTTAGTAATACCATGGTTAGTAAAGTTTTACTTTATTCAACTCTCTATTTTCCAGAAAATAGGTGGTCAGAAGAAGAGAGACTTGTGAAGGATAGTACTTGGGCATATAGGATAACTAATCTGTAAGCTAAAAGAATGAACTACTGCATTTTTTGCTGGATATGTTATTAAATGCTAGTTGTGTAACTTTACTGCCATAACAGTCACTTCCAGTCAATGTTGTTTGCAAGGGGAATCGACCTCTTCACTTACCTGTGATGCATTTCTGATCTAGCTCTATTCAGCCAAAGCATAAGTTCGTCAGCCTCCAGAGAAAAATACTCTGGCTAGCCCTTAAGTTCATGTTTTGTTTATCCCTTCCACCCTTAACAATACTCTGTTTCGTGACTATATTTGCATACTCAAATGAAAAGCTGTGCTTTGAATCTTTGCTGTGTAACTATCCACTGCAATCTCAAGTCTAGACAGAATCAGCAAAGGAGCTTTTGATAAATGTGCTGGCTTACCCTATTCACATCCCCTCCTCCAGAGTATCAGAATGGTCAGTGGAGTGTATGCATTTTTGAAAAAAGTTCCCAGATGTTTTCGATGCTTAAAACTATCCTAAATGATTAAAGATGTGAAGATTATGAATTTAAGAAGTAACTTTGTGAGGAATTTTGATAGTCCAGGGGGTTAAGACATAGGATCTTACCTGCAAGAAGTTCTTGATTTAGTGAGGGAAACAGAAATAAACCCTAAATACAGTGTATGATTTCTAGAGATCTAATAATAGAGATATAATCCAATTACTGAGAGCCCAGGAAAATCAATGGTAAGTGTTGGTTAAAGGAATTAAGAAAGACATCGGAAAATATGACATTCAGGTGGGTTTATGATAGAAAAGAACAAATGACATTGTAAGTAGATGAAAAAGCATGAGCAGAATGCCATGGAGAAGTGACAGTATATTGTGTAGCATAGAGCAAAGAGAGGAAGAGGATATAGGAGGGGTTGAAGGAATGGAAATGAAATGGGAAGGGTAGATTAAGAGCTTTGAATATAGCACTGAGAATTTTAGACTTTATTTCATAAACAGCAAAAAACCATGAATGTTTTTTGAGTAAGGGAGAAACATGTTGAGAGATAGATCCTTGGTCAGAAAAATCGCTCAGGCAGTGAGACAGAGGATGTGTTGAGGAAGGAATGACTAGACATTGAAAGACCAGTTAGGAGCTAATGTAATGATCAAGATACTAAGGTAGTTAGTTGTGCCAGAAAAGGAAAGATAGTAGGGCTTTGGGAAGAGAAGGAGGTATAGTCTAAGATTCCCATATGTGGTCTCAGTGAGTAGACAAACTATCGTTTCATTATTTGTGAGAACATTGGAGGAACAGAATTTACCTAGGGAAAAGTTTGGTTTTGTTATATAACATGTATTTAGGTGACTATTATCCTTTCAATACCTAAGAACAAGTTATATATTTGAGGGGTTTCAAATATAAGTTAAATACTGATCTCGTTCTCAGTTGCTTTAGACTATTAAGCTCACATCTGGTGGAGATGTCCAACTAACTGGGATAGAGAATATCTCACCTAGGTGACAGTTACTGGTACAAACTGAGATCACCCAGGGGAGAAAGTCTAGATTGAAAAGTGGGCCAGTGTCAGAGACCTTCAGGATTGGAAGGACAACAATTGATAGTGAAAAACAGGGTTTTAAGAGCGTTAATCTAATGGGAAACTGAGGTCAGACAGGAGGTAAAGACAATAAATGTGGCATATGGAAAGCCATTTTTTTTTAGGAGTTTTAGTGGCAACAAAGAACTAGAAAGGAGTTCAAAATTGGTAAGCACATGTGCTATACAAATGTCCTCTTTTCTTTTTAAGTATGGAGGCTTCATTGATAACCTGAGACTCTTCACCAGGGGAGGAAGTGGTGGAATGGGCTACCCTCGCTTAGGTGGAGAAGGTGGAAAAGGTGGTGACGTCTGGGTTGTAGCCCATAACAAAATGACTTTAAAACAACTTAAAGATAAATATCCTCAGAAACGGTTTGTGGCTGGAGAAGGAGCAAACAGTCGGTAAGTATTTAACTGAATGGCTTTGTATGAAATTAATTCCCTCCGGAAGAAGAAAAAAAAGTTGAGATAAAAATTTAATTGGTAATTTGAAGTAAATAATATCCTGGATTTGTAACTGAGCAAAAATCTACTATTTTTGTCTCTAGTAAATATAAAAGATAGGAACTATGGAATGTTTTGACGTTTTTAAACTTTTTATCCTTTTCTTCTCCCAGTGTCTGTTTATTCTTTTATACTTCCTTTGTAGAACCAGAAAATGATCTGAATCCCCACTGTTTTCTTCTAAAATTATCTTTGACAGTCTTTAGGAAACTTTCTAGAATCTTAACTGGCTACTCCACCCCACTACCACCCATAGTTCTGCCAGCATCTTGTAGGCAGTACTTAAAATTTAGAGCCTGTTTGCTGTTACATCTCTTGAATGTTTTCCTTTTGCCTCTGTTTTGATTTTCTCTCTGTGACAGCAAAATCTTCCCTTTATTTTTTGTTAATGTTTGCTATTTTCTGTGGAACGTATTATGTTGGCCTCAAAATATGAGAAGAATTTTTTCTTTCATTGTAAAGAAAGCAAAAAAAAAATTCTTAAAGCTTCCATCAAAATGCAGTCTATGGTTCCTCAAGCCTCTGTCATTCTGTTGTTCCTTAGGAGGTGTTGGTATAAAAGTTAGGCTTTCTGTTCCTTTTTTCTTTGCCCTTCCCAAGGAAGTGTTTGGGTATATTTATTTGTCACAATCGTAGAGGGTGGAATGTGGCACTTGCTTGGGGGATGAGTGTAAGCAAAAGATAGAGCCTGGATATAGGCTAAACACCCTGTAACGCAGGGTGAGGAATGCCCCCAACAACAACAACAAATTATTCTGCCCCAAATATCCAGCAGCATCCTCTGCTGGTACAGGAATCCTTGGAGAAACCCCTTAAATTTCTTTTGAGCATTTTTGTTTATGAATAGTCTTTACAGGGCAAATTTTGAGAGCCCTATATTAGAATTCAGTAATTAAAGTTTTAAGATCAGAATGTTGTTTTATTATTTTGATGTTACAGGTAGAAAATAACTGCAGTTTATATCCTAAAGTAAAATTTTTCATCATTTTATAATTTCTTTTGAAAATTAAGGTTGCCGTAATTCCAACCTTATTCTGTGTTTAGATAAGTGGTATGCTTAAGATGGTGTATAACGTTTAAATGTTAAAAAAGATTTAAATAGAACAGTTACTGCAATTGTGTGTTGGAATTTTTAGAATGTAGAGGCTTAAATCTAAAGGATTAATGGGAGCCAGCTGGATGAAGGGGAGGAAAAAGCATTACAGGAAAGATAACAACATGAACAAAGGCCCAGTGATAGAAGACAAATACCAGTATAAAACAGTAAACGAAGGTCAGTGTGGCTGGAATGCAGAAAACACAGAATGTAGAGGAAGATGAGACTAGAAAGATAGGTACAAGCCAGACCTTCGTCATTTCTGAAATACTGCAGTATTCTCCAAATTTGTCTCCTTCTCCCATCTCAGTCATCACCTCCAATCCATTCTTTTTCCAATTATGTCTACAGTGCTTTTTCTGTAACACCAATTTATTAATGTCACTTGCATATTTAAAATCCTTCAATGTTCCCCATCAATCTAAGATAAGATTCAAACTCTCTAACATAGCATATCAGGCTCTTCGTGATCTGGACTACAGTGTCTTCCACCCCCCTTCTGCTATGCTTACGCTAGAAATAACTATTATTTCACCAAATACCTTGTTCCCTCCTAATCCAGGATGTGTGTGAGTGTTTTTTTGGTTTGTTTTTCTTTCTCTTTGCCAACACTTTCCTGCCTTGATTATCTGGCAAAATCTCATTCCCCTTCCGAGACTTGTTCTACCCGGAAATAACCACTATTAACCTTTTCATGACTTTTCTAAGACTTTTGTGTGTCTCTACCCAAATGTAATTAAATGTGTCTGTAAAATTGGGGGATACAAAAACAAGAGCACAAAATTTTGCAACCTTCTCTTTTAACTTTTTTTTCCATTCCAGAAAATTGTTAAGCATGGCTGCATAGTCTTATAGTATTGGAAATAACATAAATTATTTTGTCATTCATCTATTTAGGTAATTATTGATTTTTTTTTACTGTTATTGTCACAATGCAGTACACATCTTTGTGTGTATAATAGTTTACATGGTTGTTCAATTTTTTTTTTTAGGATAAATTCCCAGAAGTGGAATTACTAGTTAGAAGCTTGTACCACTTTATTCTCTCTTGAACAGTTTAAGAATCGCCATATGAGCCTCCTATAATTAAAGTACTCTCATTTCAGGTCATTTTTTAAAAAGCCTTGTTATTCACTGGATTTTCCATTTTTTTGTAGTTTATTCATGTTGCAACGATCTCTTCCTTTCAAACATACAATATTTTAGTTCATTATGAGTTAAAATGACTTTTGGTAGTTAGCTTGGTAACAAATCATTACTTAATATTATTTTTATTGAGATACAGTAGTCTAAAATGCAAATAAATAAATAGGGATAATTTTATTTTTTCTCCATTATTTGGCCATTTAACATCTACATTATAAGAATTGGTTACTAGTCTTCTTTGTATACCATTGTATTTGCTTGAAACATCAACCATTTAATCTAGCAGATTTTCTTTATGTTAATTTAGCTTTATTTTTTTATAGAGTTAGTGCACTGAAAGGCTCCAAAGGAAAAGACTGTGAAATTCCTGTACCTTTGGGTATTTCAATAACTGATGAAAATGGTAAAATTATAGGTAAGTGTATTGTAGATTCTAAGGTTGTGAAAAATGTGCACATTTTCTAAAATTGAGATCTGTGGGGAATAGCACCTCTTAAGTTTCAGGATTTTTTTAAAACATTAAGTATTTTAGCTGCTAGTTTATAAAACAGCTTTTAAAAACATTATATAACAGTTCAGAATTAGCTGCTAGATTTAAAATTATTTTAAAGATGTAAGAGTATTTACTCGGTTTTAAAACAAATAACTAGCATTTTTTCAACCACTTGCAAAAGTGTTTTCTCAGGGTCAGATTTTTAATAGAAACTTGATGCTATCGTTTAGCCCTTTAGATTTGTAAACTGGAATTTCCTGGCATCTGTTTCTGAAAGAAAAATGTCATTAGTGGTTAGCTCCACTTACTAATCTTTGCTTTAAGTATCTTTATCTCTCTTTTTAAGGAGCACTCAATAAAGAGAAAGACAGAATTTTGGTAGCTGAAGGAGGTCTTGGTGGTAAATTACTTACAAATTTCTTACCATTGAAAGGCCAGAAACGAGTAATTCACCTTGATCTAAAACTTATAGCTGATATAGGCTTGGTGGGGTAAGTATCATTCATATTTTTATTTTTATACTTTCAGAGAGATAGTTCATGAATAGGAAGTAAATATAAATGGTAATTTGGGGCCAGCATTATTTCTAGTTTATGGAATTTGTGTATTGTTTGTGTACTTTAAGAATATGCTGCTTAAGAGCACAGGGAGATCAGCTCGGTGCTTTGTGACCACCTGGAGGGGTGGGATGGGGAGGGTGGGAGGGAGGGAGATGCATGAGGGAAGGGATGTGGGAACAGATATATATGTATGACTGATTCACTTTGTTATAAAGCAGAAACTAATAAAAAAAAAAATATGCTGCTTAAAAAAAAAAAGAATATGCTGCTAATATTGCCAACATAGAGTTTCATAGTCACTATTCATTTGTCAAAGATCATAGCAATTGAATAGGGCGGTGGAAATGTTAGAAAATAAATAAACACAGAAAAATCAATCAAATACAAAAGAATGTTACCAAGTATTAAAGAATAAAATTAGAAATCGAAACAAGCCACATTTTAAAAAGTGTATAGAAGAAAATAAAAAGTAGGGGAAAAATGACCAAGATATTCTTACAAGTCTTTTTTTTTTGTTTTTTTTTTTAAATTTTTTAAACATTTGTTTCTCACAGTTTTTTTTTTAATAAATTTATTTATTGTATTTATTTATTTTTGGCTGCATTGGGTCTTCATTGCTGCGCTCGGGCTTTCTCTAGTTGCGTTGAGCAGGGGCTACTCTTCGTTGCGGTGCGCGGGCTTCTCATTGAGGTGGCTTCTCTAGTTGCGGAGCACAGGCTCTAGGCGTGCGGGCTTCAGTAGTAAGATATTCTTACAAGTCTTGATAGAGGTATTGAAGTATCATTAATCAGATGACTAAAGGCCGGTACAGATGGTCTCAACCATCAACTTTACACACTATTGAGCACTAAGCTGGATCTTGCTATGACCGTTTCCCTATCCTTCACTCTCTGTTTAGGAGCTCTCCATTCTCAGTGCTGCAGACCTTCCAATGTTGGCCTCTTCCACCAGCCTTCATTCTTTCATCAAACAATGCTACTTAGCTGTAGGGTTTGCAGTGCTGGCACATAAATGGAGGGAGATAGATAGCAAGATAGAAAGTAGATAAAGGAAGGGAAAACTTCAGCTTTGCATGTCTCCTCTCCCTCTCTGTCTTCCTCTCCCAAGTCCCACTATAGCATTACACAATAGTCAGATGGAAGGCCTCAGGAAAAGGGAGGGGAAACTGCCACTCTACTCCAGCTGCCAGTTCCATGCCTTGCTTTCCCATAACTTCTTTCTAAGCTCTTTTCATCTTCCTCTTCCTGCATCTCACTGCTTCCTTACCACACTCTTCACTCTGAATCCCTCACCTCTTTCCATGCCTGTTTAGGTCTTACCAGCAGTGGCTTAGAGTTCACAGAGGCCTCATTCCTGCTGAAATTGTAACAGAGAAAGGTGTGATCCTGGCATTTCAGCTTGCCATTCTCATTTAATATTTTCAATGAAACATAGTTATGAGGGTTATGAGTCATAGGTTCTGTAATACTATATATTTTTAGGAACATCATGGACTTAATAGGGTTTTGTGGATAAGACTGAGAATCCAGCCATTCCTTTTCTCATTTTGTAGGAAAATATGTTTCAGGTTCCATAGAGACACCTTTACAGCCTAAGAAGAGCATAGCAAGGCTGAGTAGCGAATAAAAGTGGGATGGCGATGGGAGACTCAAGTGAGACTGTTTGGGTTAGAATCTCAAATCCTCTGGAGGCTGGCTGGATGGTCTTGGATACAGTCTCTCTAAGCCTTTTTTTTTTTTCTCATCTTTAATAGTGGATGGCAGTAGTTCTCACCTTAAAATGTTATTGCTGAGTAAGATATTGCATTTGCAGCATAATACATGCCTTGGATTTATGAATGCTCAATGAATGAATGGTAGCTGCTATTATCATCATTGCCAAGTTATTGGAGACCACATATAGTGATACACTAAGCTTTTCAGAAGTGGACTTGATATTAGTCAATAGCAAGCATCGTGATTCTAGAGCACAATGTTTAACATGTATGCTAGTGCTTTTAAATTAGGTAACTATTCTTAAAAAGTTGCTAATGTGAATACCAGCATAAGCAGATGTCCTTTTAGCCGGTTTCAGGAATGAACTGAACATTAGAAGAAAGGTATCATAAAACTAATACACTTGTACTGCTGTTTTCAAATCTGGTCTTTGCGTAGGTTGGATTTCAGCCTCTAAAATTTTCATTAGGTACTTGTCAATAAAAGTCTCAGGTGTCTGTTCTTCACCTGGTAGCTTCCTTTTTCTTCTTGTATTTTGATCTCTTTGGAAATAGTTGCTTGCATTTTTCTGTGTTTAGTCATTGTTATGAAAATATGAGGATATTAGAAAGAAATAAGCAAGTCCAACTAATGATAATCATGGCAAAAATGATTGCAGTTTGCTTTTCAAAAAGTTACAAGAGCCTGAGTGTAACAGGATATAAGAAAATACTGTATTTCCAGGGGAAACGAGTTATTAAGAAATCTCACATAGTTTTATTCTAAATTTATTACAGAAATATTTTAATGAGAAAAATTGTTTAAAGATCTCCATTAAGAGCATATACATTTTTATAGAATTCCAAATTAATATTTGTAAAATATTACACCATTATTCCAAATGAAAATTTGGCAGAGTTTTGAAAGATCTTGAATGAAAACTGTGAAGACAAGGATCACGTCTGTCTTATTGATTGCTATATTTCTCCTGCCTAGTATATTGCCTGACCCAAGTCAGTGCTCAATAAATATTTGTTGGATAATTTTTTTTAATTGAGATATAATTGACATATAACATTATATTAGTTTCAGGTGTACAGTGTAATGATTTGACATTTGTATATGTTGCAGAATGATCACCACCATAAATCTAGTTAACATCTGTCACCATGTATAGTTACAAATTTTTTTTCTTGTGATGAGAACTTTTAAGATTTATTCTCTTAGCAACTCTCAAATATACAATATTGTATTATTAACTATAATCACCATGCTGTACATTATATCCCTATGACATTTTTTTTACAACTAGATTTTTTTTTTTGGGGGGGCCACACAATGTGGCTTGCGGGATCTTAGTTCCCCAAACAGGGATCGAACCCAAGCCCTCAGCAGTGGAAGTGCAAAGTCCTAACCACTGGCCTGCCAGGGAATTCCCCACAACTGGATTTTTTTTTTACCTTTTCACTGCCTTTGCCCATTTTGTAACCCCCCCGCCCCCCACTGACACACACACACACACACACACACACACACACACACACACACATTTTCTGTATGCATTCATCCATTGATGGACACTTAGATTGCTTTCACATCTTGGTTATTGTAAATAATGCTGCAGTGAACATGAGGTGCATATATCTTTTTGAGTTAGTGTTTTTGGTTGGATAAACATCCAGAAGTGTAGTTGCTGGATCATATGGTGGTTCTATTTTTAATTTTTTGTGGAACCTCCATACTGTTTTCCATAGTGGCTGCACCAATTTACATTCCCATTGGTTGAATAAATTTAATGAAAATATCTGAATGAAATTTAGGAAATCATCTCTTAAGTGGCCCCCATTCCTAGTACTTTCTTTCATCCATTGTGGGCCTTTCTTGAGGGATATTTAGCAATAAAATCAAGGCCTTTAAAACAGCGATATAGTTTAATCTAGTATTTCCTTATCTAGAAATTTACCTCAAGAAAGAAATTAAAGGTATCTGTAAAGGTTCACTTCAGCGTTTAAAGTTTTTTTTAAAAAGCTTGACAAATTAGTGCTCATTTGCAGAAAGAAAAAAAGAGTTGAATGTTAATCGCACCATTTGATGTTAAGGTGACTTAACATTGGTGTATGTCTTTCTAGCTGTATGTGTATTTTTTGCAGAGTTATTTATAACAGTAAAAAATTTGAGACCAACTAAATGCCTAACAATAAGAAATTAGTTAAGTAAATTACACTACACCCTTGAAATGCATTCACCTTATATAATTCAGTTTAAAAGGAGGCTGACCAACTGTGAATAGTCTTTCAGCAAAAAAAGGAATCAAAGCTGAATCTGATCAAGGCTTCACATCTACCAATTTATAGGAGCATGTTAAATGACGTCATGGGCATCAGCAGAAAAATCCAGACTATGGCAAAGAAACTACAGGACAAATGGCCCAGTTTCTTTAAAAATAAAATTGCAAAGGGGAAACAACCTGGAGAGGGAGCCTGTAGCAAAAGAAATTTAAAAGGCACATCAACCAAATGTAATATGCAGACCTTTTTTGGGTCTCTGTATAAAGAAACCAACTTTAGAAAAATTATTAAGAATGTATTAATATTTGTTTAAGCTAGGTGATGGCTAAATAGGATTCATTACTTTGCTAGTGAAATGTCCATATAAAATGTTTTTTTAAAAAAATCCACAAAATAAGAAATATTTTGTCAGTATTTGTCTAGAGATAGTGAATTGCAGGTATTTTTATTAGTTTCTTTATATTTTTCTATGATTTACAAGCTGTTTTTTTTTAACATTATTTGATATACTGTCAATACTAAAGCATCTTTAGTGTTCACCATAAATTTATCTTTACCTTTTCTATAAGTATATTTTGTTCCTCAAGTTTTTCAAGATTATTTTAAATTTATAGTCTACTCTTAATCCCAGCAATATTCAAGAAGTCTGCTTCTTGAAATGTTAGGAATTCAGAGATAAGCAAGTATTTATAATGCTGATATTTGTTGTAATGTATAAATTTATTTTCTTGTTTCAGATTCCCAAATGCTGGAAAATCCTCTTTGCTAAGTAAGATTTCTCATGCAAAACCTGCAATTGCAGATTATGCATGTAAGTATAATTTGTTTTGTTTTTTTAATGTGTAGAGGTAAATTTTTAAAGACTAATCTTTCTTCGAATATGAAAAAAATGATAACTGGGTTTTAGCCTTAGTTTGAAAACTCTTGGCAGACAGAGTACATGTATTTCCCATTAATCTTTGAAACCTTTATAGCTCTCAGCAAAGTTCCTAGTACTGCTTATTAGACACTTTGTTGCATTTATTTGTCTATTGTATAATCATTATTCAGTTTAGTTAATGATTTTATGAACACCTACCCTTTATCAAACACTGTGATAAATGCCACAAAGGCAGAGATCAATTCTTTCATTCATTTAGCAAGTATTTATTTCTAGGAACTATCAATACAATAAGTTCTGGAGTTACAAAGACTGGTAAGCAGAAGTGAATACTTCTTTTGTTTTGATTTTTATTGAACTTACAGACAAGTGGGGGAAGGCACATATCTCACTAATGAATATAAGAGAATATAATATGGTTCTATGAAAGAGTGTAGGTGACTGCTTTAGATTTCTTTGGGGAAGTGTGATGGTGGGGCTGAGATATGAACAATAAATATGAGTTAATTGGTGACAGACAATGGAGGTGAGAGTCTTTCAGTCAAAGGAAATAGCATGTACACAAAGACTCTGTGGTGGCAGGGAGTAGATTTGTTTGTCTAGACAACATGTAGTAAGGGGAAGAGGGAATCAAGATGAGGCTAGAGATACAGGTGGAGACCGGTGATATAGGCCATATAGGCTGTATTTGATCTCTGTGGCTTAAGAGCAGTTGATAGCTTTTTAACAAGGGAAAACAGTGGTTAGATTTGCTTTTCAAAAAAAGATTTGTTGGCGTGTAATGTAGAAAATGGATTGGTGTGGGATGTAAATGGATCTGGAAAGAACAGTTAGTAGAACTGGCTATTGCAGTAGCTGGATGAGATATAATGGAAGCTTAAGAGTAGTGAATGAATATGATAGAATCTTTGCCATCATTAAACAAAATGGCACAGAATGACATTAACATGGAAAATAAAATTAAACCATTCTAAAATTGATAAAGTAGAGTTAATTTTGTACTAATTGCTATAAATCACATGGCCAATATTTATTGTTACAATACAGGGGATTCTTGAGAAGGAAAGAAGAAGAAAAGCAAAAAGTCCTAGGAAGGAGGCTAGGGCAGGATTGATGAAGCGTGAGGATAACTAAATGAGAAAGGACCATAGAGAGATTTCACCCACAGCCCAAGGGATAGAAACCTAAATTCTGCCCCCACCCTCAGCACCTTGACCATGCTCCTTAAAGTTTGAGACAGGGACTTTGAGGCCCACTAATTAGATTACACCTGTGCTTTCGAAGATTATAAAAATCTATATTTTGTCCTTTTCCAAGTATATCATAAATAGCAAAGATAATTATACCTTTAATTTCAACAGATGAGAACATAATCTGAATTAGGTTGTTCATAGAAACGAAATATTATTTATTTTATACATGGCGCTAAGACAATTTTGAGAGTATAAGCCTTTATTCTAGCCTCAATTTATTATTGTTTTTCTTTTAGTTACAACATTAAAGCCTGAACTCGGAAAAATTATGTATAATGATTTCAAACAGGTGGGTATTTTTAAAATAAGACACTTGGTTAGTAATGAAAGTACTTGCCTTAGTGCTTAGATTTTATAATATTTGGCAGTTTCTGTGGTATTAGGGGGAAAAAGTAGCAGGATTTTGTTTTTTATAAGTGAATCATGATCAAATCAATTCTGCTGACCACTATCAGAGTAAAAATATTGTATAAGAATATAATTCCTTGTTCTTCTAAAGTTTGGGTCCAGTTTGTTGTTACAACATTGATTGTATCTTAATTGCCTTAATCAGTTTGTCCTCATTGCAAGTCCATATTTTACTGCCATATTTGATTATTGATTTTCATTTCCTAAAAACATTTTCTAAAGTTCATGGATGTACTTTTACTCCAACTTACTGTTTAAAAAAAATTTTTTTTTAATTGAATGGGATCCTTGTCTTAACTAGCTATTAAAATTTATTTTTCCTTGCTACAGAAGAACTTTTGAGTAATTAGAATAAAAACAAATTAAAAAGGAAAGTAACAAAATTTTACAAATATGTAATGTATGGTCAGCAGGTGCATCCCTTGGTATTTACCCAAATAAACTGAAAACTTACGTCCACTCAAGGGCCCGCACACGGATGTTTGCAGCAGCTTTGTTCATAATTGCCAAAACTTGGAAACAACCAGGATGTCCTTCAGTAGGTGAATGGATAAATAAACTGTGTACATCTCAATAATGGAATGTCATTCAACACTAAAAAGAAATGAGCCATCAAGCCATGAAAGGACACAAAGGAACCTCCAATGCGTATTACTAAGTGAAAGAAGCCAATCTGTAAAGGCTACATACTGTATGATTTCAACTATATGTCATTCTGGAAAAAGGCAATACTATGGAAATAGCAGAAAGGTCAACGGTTGCCAAGGATTAGGAGGAAAGAAAGGTTTAATAGGCAGCACACAGGATTTTCAGGGCAGCGAAACTATTCTGTATGATACTAGGTACATGTCATACATTTGTCAAAACCCATGGAATGTGTAAAACCAAGGGTGAACCCTAATGTAAAGTATGGGCTTAAAGTGACGATGTATCAGTATACTTTCATATAATCCATTGACATAATTCAAAAGACATAGAAGATGTATATTTATAATAGTGGAATAACAGTAAAAATTTTTTTAAATTTCGACAATTATATAGAATGTTACATAATTAAAATTATAAGTGCAGGATAATATGAATTTAGAGAACAATACTTAGAGGAAAAGACAACATTATTGGTAATTTTTAAGGGAAATCAGTAGAAAACCTCTGAAGAGAATTTCAAGACATGAGACCTACATGTACATTGCTTTGTCACATAGCTCCAACTTTCTTTAAAACTGAAATTTTTAACCACACAGGCAGTATGTGTAGAGCAGTGTTTCTCATCCCTTACTGTACATCAGAATCATCTGGGTAGCTTAAGAACAACAATGATAAATGAAGCCTGGGCCCCAGTGATTTGAAACCAAACCCCTTGGGGATAGGGCTTGAGCATCTGTAGTTTAGAAAAGTTTCTTAGATAATTATGATGTGCAGTGAGCTTTGAAAACCACAAGTGTAGAATAATGGTTAGTAACTCTTATAACCTCTAAAAGGAGTATAGTAACACTATTTCCCTTACTTTTTAAGAGTAGTTAATAGTTCTGGTAGAATATGAACAATAAAGAAACAATGGTACCAAATAACCATTTACATATAGAATAAAAAACTTAAAACTACAGAGCTATACTAAGTCAATGTCTGCTGAATTAATATCCTTGTATACTTTTAAGAATTTAGAAAATTGAAATTCTTTGAAAAGTTCATAGTGAACAATATAATTTATGGAATTCTAAAGAGAATTTATGTGATTAGTAAATGTTAACCTAAGCCATAAAATTCTTAGATTGTTAAAGTAAAAAATGGGACTAATTTCTGATAACAAAGGACTTTGATTCTTAATACATTTATTTTGTTATAAAGGTATCTTGGCTTTATAGAGATGCAGTGGTAATCACAAATTAAGAACTGTTTATAATTGAAATAACATGAAAATTGTTGGATGTAATTGTATTTGTGGTTTTCATATTTTTTTTTATTATCATACCATTTAATTTTGTGTTAGATATCAGTAGCTGATCTTCCTGGTTTAATAGAAGGAGCACACATGAACAAAGGAATGGGCCACAAATTCCTCAAGCATATAGAAAGAACTAAACAACTACTTTTTGTTGTAAGTCATATGCATATCAATGTAATGTTTAAATGAATGTGAGAACCAGTGAATTTAGTTTTCCTAGAAATTTTTTATAATAATATTTAAAGATAAAGTAGCAGCATATATTATTCCACTAAATCTATTTAGATAGGGGTCAGATACAGTTAGTAATCTTTATTTATAATATGGGGATGGAAGTGGCATTGTTTACTATGTCAGATGAAAGTTTGGCCATACTTGTCAGGTTTAATTCATTAAGATTTTCTATATACTACTAAATTATATAGGATCAATTTCCTACTTCATTTCTGTTGTTGAGTTATATATGAGATTGTCTGTATTGGTATAAATTGTTTAATCTGTACTAGTTTCTCATTAATGATTGTGGTTTTATCAGAATAATTATAATTATCTTAAAACATCAATTTCTCTCATTTCAAATTACTAAATTGCCAGTAGAGTATAGGTTGAGAAATTATTTTTAGCTTGAGCGAGTAAAACATTTCAAAACAGAATTGTATAGCTGTTGTTCTTATGTTAAAAGCAATCTTTTTCTCTTTTTTTTTTTCTTAGGTTGATGTTTCTGGATTTCAGCTTTCTTCCCAAACTCAGTACAGAACTGCCTTTGAAACCATACTACTGCTTTCAAAAGTAGGTTTTCTGTTTTATATCTGGTCTAATACGTAGGCACATAGGACTGTATGGAATAACGTATTATAATTCGAATAAATATATAGTCTGCCTCTACTTTTTATTTTTATTTTATTTTATTTTTTTTTTGCGGTATGCAGGCCTCTCACTGTTGTGGCCTCTCCCGTTGCGGAGCACAGGCTCCGGACGTGCAGGCTCAGCGGCCATGGCTCATGGGCCCAGCCGCTCCGCGGCATGTGGGATCTTCCTGGACCGGGGCATGAACCCGTGTCCCCTGTATCGGCAGGCGGACTCTCAACCACTGTGCCACCAGGGAAGCCCTGCCTCTACTTTTTAAAGCTTTGATGTTAATTAAAGAATTATCTAAACTTGCTGTCTCCAGTTTTGCGATATTCACCTGCTCCTCAAACTGTTGTAATCATTAAAACCTTCCTTGATTCCAAATCCCTGTTACATACTTCCCAGACTGTATCTTGCTTAACTTTTATTCCTACTTCTTAGACTATTTCTCGGTCTACTTTTTAGGTTCTCTGATACTCAGATATTTTGGTTATGTTTTAAATCAGCTGCCTATTGGACATCTTTGATTGGATGTCCCATTAACTTCTCAAATTTAATATGTATAGAACTGAACTTTTTTTTTTTT
Source organism: Hyperoodon ampullatus (assembly GCF_949752795.1). Classification (NCBI taxonomy): domain Eukaryota; kingdom Metazoa; phylum Chordata; class Mammalia; order Artiodactyla; family Ziphiidae; genus Hyperoodon; species Hyperoodon ampullatus. The sequence goes on along the minus strand of NC_136922.1, from coordinate 54,535,854 downwards.
TTTTTTTTTTAATTCTCCAGCCTCCCCCAGAACTTTACTGAATATGTAAGCCAGAAACCTCGGTGGTAGTGATTCTATCTTTCTTACCACCTGTATCAAGCCCTGACAGTTTTTATATCCTAAATTTCTCTGAAATGTAGCTACTTGTCTTCACCCACACTGTTATAATCATCAACCCCTCTTACTAGAATGTTCTAAGTCCCTCCAGCTTGTCTCCCTGCTTCCAGTCTTAGTTCTCTCCAGGCCATGTTTTATATGACAGCTACAGTGATCTTTGTTAAAGAACCAAGCAGATGTTTGTTCCCTGCTTAAAACACTTCAATGGGCTCCCATTGCTGTTAGGTTAAAGTCTAACATGAACATGGTTTACGAGGTCTGGCAAGGTTGGGTTCTTACCAAGCACTGTATTTCTATTGTCCTCCGCCCTCCCCCCACCCCTGGCCACGCCCCATACATTCTATATCCAGCCAGTGATTTCTCTCTAACACAACATGATGTTGTTTATCTTCAGGACTTTTATATCCTATTTCATTTGCTACTTTTTTCCCGTTATTGATAACACTGCTGTGAACATTTGTGTACAGGTTTTTGTGTGGATATGTTTTCATTTCTCTTGGGTATATACCTAGGAGTAGAATTGCTGGATAATATGGTTATTCTATGTTTAACATTTTGGGGAACTGCCAAACTGTTTTCCAGAGTGACTGCAGCATTACACCATTTTACAATCTTACCAGCAATGTATGAAGGTTCCAATTTTTCCACATTAATGTCAACACTCATTATTGTCTTTTTATTTTAGCCTTCCTAGTAGGGATGAAGTGGTATTTCATTGTGGTTGTGATTTGCATTTCTTTAATGAGAAATGATGTTGAGAAATGTGACTAATGATGTTGAGCATCTTTTTATGTGCTCATTAGCCATTTGTACGTCTTTGGAGAAATATCTATTCACATTCTTTGCCCATTTTTAAAATGGGTTGTCTTTTAATTGTTAAGTTGTAGGAGATCTTTATAATTTAAATACAAATCCCTTATCAGATATATGATTTGCAAATATTTTCTCCTGTTCTTTCAGTTGTCTTTTCACTTTCTTTAGGTTGTCTCTTGAAGTACAGAATTTTAAATTTTAGTGAAGTCCCCTTTGTCTATTTTTTCTTTTGCTCATGCTTTTAGTGTCAAATATACAAAACCACTGCATAATCCATAGTCACAAACATTTACTTCTAAGCATATTTAACTTTTTCCAAGAATAATACAGGTATAGCATTAAGCTGTCACTATCTAGTTCTGAATTTTATTTATGTGCTTACTAGACATCCAGATATCTGTATTTGGCTCTAGGCACAAAATCACAACTGTCTCTAGGATGTCATGTGAGCTAAAATGTATTAACACATGACTTAACTAGTAAGCATTTTCTGCATTTCCTTTGTTAATTAGTTTTGTGGTTATTGGGACTTACTGCATTTCAGAGGTGAGAATGGGCCCTAGATTACCCAGGCCTATAAAGTAAAGAAAGACATTACCAAATAGGTCATTTATATAGATATTTTAATAAAATTATTTGGTTTTTCTCTTTGACTTAAAGGAGTTGGAGTTGTACAGAGAGGAACTTCAGACAAAACCTGCACTCCTGGCAGTTAATAAAATGGACTTGCCAGATGCCCAAGATAAATTCCATGTACTGATGAACCAACTCCAGAATCCTAAAGGTAAACCCATTCATTCATTTAGTGCCAATTTAATGAATACTTGCTATTTGCAGAGAGTGCTAGGTACTATAATCAGTGGAAAAGAAAACTGAAAGTTGCTACTCTTAAAAAAAAAGTATCTTTGAAGAAAGAACACATACCATATGAAACTTCTAAATAACACTGTAAAAAATAATACCCCATTTCAGAATGTGGATATGGACGATAAGTTAGAGGAGTCAGAAGGAAAGAAAGATTAATTTGAGCTGAAAATGTCAGGCCTCATGAAGAAGTAAAACTTAAAGTGGGCTCTTAAAGAGTTAATGGGATTTGGATCAGAAGAGAATAAACTCAGCATCTACCTGTGAAGTCTGTTAACATATTTCACCAGTTCTAGAACTTCATTCCCCTAGTACATCATGAGTTTTAAAACAGAGCTAATAGTTCTAAAAAGAGGTGTGTATCTTTGCAGTGCCAGGTCTGTAGATCTCTGAAGAGTACTAATCTTCTGAAAAGAACTTGAGTCACTATGTATGTGTGGTACAGAATAATAGATGCTGTTACTCCAAAAGGATTTGTTTGAAACTTGTTCCTAAATGGACCATTATGTGTAAAGAAATTTAAAGGGATTCTTCATAGTTTTGAGTATTGACCTTTGCAGAACACTCTCTATCCTACAGTGATGATGCTTTCATTTTTCTGAGTCTAGTAGAGGACCTTTTGCACAAATGAGGAAAGTAGGGTGGAAGGTAAGTAGTCAACATGTTTCTAAATAGACCTAATCTCTCTTTTTATCCTTGTGATAAAAACTGGGGAAACTAAATTATAATGTACTAGGACTATCAGGCAGCACCAGAAGATCCCCTCTCCCCTCTCAAAATCTACCCCACACCCCGTATAATTTACATATTGGGCTGTCCTTGAGTTAATAAGTTACTTTGGGATATAAATATTCTCTGGAATATTTATAAATAAACCTTTATTCCTTAATGTCATTTGCTTTATGAGGTCATTAGATCTATTTGCTGGCTGGTCTTGCAGAAAAGCGAATTTTCAGAGGAGGTACCAGAAGGGAGGGTAATTCAGGAGCTTGTGGCTATTTTGGACCATCATAAAACAATGTAGTCCCCTCAGTGATAATTCCCTAGTTAGCCTCTCGGACTTCCTTGGGGGTAAATGAATCTCAGAATCCAAGCTCTGTGTTGGTTTGGCTAACCTCTTTTAGGCAGCCTTTCCAGTTCATGTCAGTGTTGATCCATCCCATCAGTATAGCATCCCTACTTCTGTTGCCTTGGTGGCAGGGAAAAAGGAAAAGTTATATAATGGCTGTCAACCCCTGTGGGGTGATAGATTGGATTCATCTAAAATGATGAATTGAACTCCTTGAATTCTTTTCAATTTTAGTATGGCTCATAGCACCAGTGATGATAAGCCATTAGGACAATTAAAGGCCACCTGTGTGCTGAAGCAAGCTAGAATAGTCCAAATCACAAATGATGTTATGTTATAGGAAAGTTCTTTCAGAAAATCTATGGTGTCTTACTTTATTGAGCTGCCCCAAAACAAAATTTATTGCTTCTGTAAGTAAATCATCTTCTGTGATTCATCTTTTACTTACACTTAATTTTGTTTAAAATATATTCATGCAACAGATATTTATTAAGTACCTGTCGTGTGCCAAGAACCTTACCATTGTCACTAGTAAAAACCAAAGCTTCTGAGACATTATTAGAAAGAGAAGGAAAAAAGAAATTTAAAATGCTTAGTTTTTGGTTCACTGGTTCACAAGTCAAACCTCTAGCATAGTTTTGACTTACTTTCAAAGACAGTGAAAATCAGCCTAGTTTTATGTTCTTTGTTTCAGATTTTTTGCATTTATTTGAAAAAAATATGATTCCAGAGAGGACCGTGGAGTTCCAACACATCATCCCCATCTCTGCAGTTACTGGAGAAGGAATTGATGAACTAAAGAACTGTATAAGGAAATCTCTGGATGAACACACCAACCAGGAAAATGATGCGTATCATAAGAAGCAGTTGCTTAATTTACGTATTTCCAATACAGTATCTTATAGTGAGCTACCATCAAAGAATGCTGTTACTAGTGGCAGAATAGATATAACTTAAATCTGTTAAAAGTGATATTGAAATTGCATTCATTTGGAAGCTTTTCCACAGACATATTTTTTAGAAGGTTAGTTGTTACTAACCTGGTGTATATGCCATCATTCAAGAACCATACTTTTTAAAGATGTTTTGTACTTAAATCTATCAACAGTAAAAAAAAAAAAAAGTAACTGAGGGTTAAAAATGACAGTTTATAATTTTATGGCCAATTCACCTATAATAAAATCCTATAATCCTGTACATATGTCTCTAGTGAGATCATTTTTTAAATTATATAAAGGATTCCTTATGAGCAACTAGGTTTTGTTTGTTTGTCTTTAAGTCTGTCATGTACCTGGTTCTACTAAATATATAATAGTTCTCTTTTTTGGAAAACCTCAAACCCTAAATTTGAACATATTCAGTGATAATGAAGACCATTGATAATCAGTAGATAGATCTTTGCAATTTCAGCTTTTGGAAATTTTTCTTAAGTATAAGAGTATTTTTTTCTTGCTTTGGACACGCTGATGTATGTCTCATTTTATTGTGTCCTAGTCTGTTTCACTGTCTACTTTCATATTTTAGTAAGGAGAATAAATAGGAAGTACAATATTAGACAGTATTATCCATCGTCAGTATATTCTCAGATTATAATTTCTAAATTTCTGCCTGACTTTCAAAAATACTTACATATTATATATTTTCTCTTAATGCATTTTATTATAAAATATACATGTTAATTGTAAAATAAAATAAAATTTAAACAGTGCAAAAGCATATAAAGTAAAGAAAAGTTCCCATCTTTCTGCATCAGGCTCTCCAGTTCTCACAGAAAACCACATGTTCTTGCAGAATTTTTTAATGCATATATCTTTTTGCCTAAATGAGTTCATTATATAAGACTTTCCAAGGTTTTTTTGTTTTTACAAAATAGTAGCAAGTTAATGAGCTGCTAAAAATTATTCTTCAGTGCTACTTTTAAGCTATTAGGAATTGTTCTGGAATTTAAGGCTAAGTGAAGCCTTAACATGTGGCTATAAGTATTAAATAAAAATGGCACTATCATTCTACTTAAATTTCTTCTGATATGACAATGTGAGTGACTTCTTTTATTTGTTCTGTTTTCTGTTCCCCACTCCCACCTCCCATCCCAGTCCCCAGATCACTGGCTTTTCTTGTGTTTCTTTTCATTGCACGGCTATTTATTGAGTGTCTCCCCTGTGCCAGGCACTGTGCGGGGCGCTGCATGTCCAGTATTAAGGGGAATAGACAGGACCTGCTGCCCTCATGGATCTCACGTTCAACATCAGAAGCTGCAGGGGAATAGAGCACTTTACAGCAAAGGAGTAAGAGTGAGGAAAGCGTTTGGAATTTGAACATCTTTACTGATCATAGTGACCATGTTTCGTATTGGGTATGTTTTACATTTATAACTTGAGTGTCATTTTTCTCTTTTTCACTTCTGTTATTTCCTAAGTATGAACAAGTAGCAGTGTGATGACAGTTTGATCAGGCGAATTTCTGAAGTTCTGACATCATAATCTTATTTTTTGCTGTGGCAAAGGATAGTAGATGTGTGTTGAGGGATAAGAGGAATTGTAGCTTATTTGTTGTGTCTGTATTACCCAGGTGACTACTCCACGACTAACTGAAACATTTTATGTAACTCACTAAAATGTTCCATTATTTGTATTTTCTTCTTACCAAAAGTGTACTCTATGTACCTTTTTCTGATGGTTGATTTTTATTCTAAATGAAAGAAGAAAATCTGAATTCCTTTTTTATTTTATAAAAAATAAATTTTAAATCAAGATTTATTTTGAAATAAATATTTTAACTGCCATTTATTTTGTCCTTAATACTTATTTTTTTTGATTTTTTTTTTTTTTTTTTTTTTTGCGGTACGCGAGCCTCTCACTGTTGTGGCCTCTCCCGTTGCAGAGCACAGGCTCCGGACGTGCAGGCTCAGCAGCCATGGCTCACGGGCCCAGCTGCTCCGCGGCATGTGGGATCTTCCCGGACTGGGGCACAAACCCGTGTCCCCTGCATCGGCAGGTGCACTCTTAACCACTGCGCCACCAGGGAAGCCCCTTAATACTTCTTCGTTAAATAGTATTGTTATAGTACTGAATCCTTAATTTGATCCTTAATTGTTATAGTACTGAATGGCCAGGGTATCAATACACTGTGTTTAACACATTTTTACCAAGTCCCAGTCATTCTTGCAGAGCTTGCTATTTCAGAGTCATTTACCATCATAAATTACAAATTTATGCTACCAGACACTGTCAAGTATTAAGTATACCATACTGTGAGGTTGGATCTGTGCTCTGAAGATTTCACCTATGAAAAAAAAATTTCAGAAACCTATTGTTCTTTTTGTAATATATATCCATATTATTTATCATAGCAAAATGACCTTTTTGTAAAATAAATGTTTTCTTTTAAGTGGTAAACATGTATTATATAATCAAGGGGGAAAATCTGCTTTCATAATGGGCAAAATTAGGTCAAGGGTATTTTATTTCAGGATTTATCCTGTTAGTTTTCCTGTAAAGTTATGTTTTCTTTTAGCTCAGTGTTCATTTGCTTTGTGAGGATAGAGGTCAGAGAAAGTTAATGAAAGCTACAGATTTGTTTTTCTTGCTAAAAATGTACACAAAGACGTGGAGTATTTTCCAAGTAGTTTCACAGGGTTTTTGCAAAGTTCAGATAAAATATTCAGTTAACAAAGTTAAGTTCCATCAAGAAATTTGTAATACCATTAAGGTACATTAAAAATAATGTTTCAAAGCAACAGCATAGAAATATACTTACAAGTTATAGCTTAAAAAACAAAATGAAAATGAGGAATAATATAAATTGGTAAACTTTATACAAAAGACAATTTCAAAAATATGGCAACATTTTTTTTGAAGTCCAAATTGTTAAGTTGGATGGTAGGTACGTGAGTGTTTTGGGTTTTTTTTTTAACCTTTTCGTTATCTAAAATATTTTATAATTACAAAAAAGTATTTGCCTTACAAAAGTTTATATACCTTGGGAATTAAGAGGTAAACATAGTTGACAAATATTGGCAGACAACATGTTACAATCTGTACTGCAGAGTTTAATAATGAAAAATATCTGTTTTTTTTTCTTAAAGAGATATTTCAGGGAAGCGTTCTATTTATTTTCTGTTTTGTGATCGGAGGTAGCAAGTACAGGGAAAGTATCAGAGGACTCTTTTTAGCTTTGATTGAGTGTCACAAGCCAGCTGAAGGAAAAGCAAAATCAAATAGATAATAGAAATGAGGAAAGGAGAAAGAAAAGTATGTATGTTGGAAAGTTGGAGTATTTCCTTGTGGATAACTTAGGAGTAAAATGTGGGCTCATTGCCTCAGTTGGATGAGAAGCCAGCGGCAATTTCAACTACCTTTTCTGACTATAACTAACCACTAATTTTAGGGTGTCCTAATTTAAAAAAATTTTTTTCTGTTTCTCATTGTAAGACAGTTGCTTAATTAATAGTTGTTGGGTATTTGGAAGACTTCAAAGGAAGTAATCTCCTTTGTGTATATTATTAATGTGTTCATAATAGAAATGAAATCTTTTGGGGTACCCAGATACTAAGCTATGTGAAGCATAGGTGTTATCTGAATCATGTCCTTTCCTTTGAAATACTTGGAATTTGAAGAACAGGATATGCAATTTATATTACAACTAATTCTGGAGCAAATATAGCAAGGCAATTTTTTTCCTATTTATTTTGTAAACTCTGAGTGCATTGAAAGTTGAAAGCAAAGGACAAGAGCTTCCTTTGTTCATGGCACATATTTCAATATATTTTTCTGAAATTGTCAGTATCTTCTGACCAGTGCCTTCATTTTCTTATTTGTTGTTAAACATTGTTATTGGTATTATTTCTATATAAAAGGCTTTAGAAAGGCCATGGTGTAATATTCTTATATTAAGAAAAAGGATATGATTATAAAGCTAAAACATACCTTAAGTTTTATTTGTTTATGGTTTGCTACAAATTGAGGGAGATTGAAAATAGCTTAAATCCAGAGCAGACATTGAGTAAAAGCTTATGGCTTTGGATGGATTTGAAGCATGGTTAAATGATAGAGTAAATAAAAGCCCCTGGTCAACCAAATCCTAATGGGGGGAAATAAGAGTACTGCATAATAATTGAGCATCAGCTTCAAAAACAAATCTTTCTGTGAACTGGTACTACTCCCAGGGTCAAGAGAAATAGTAAGAACAATACTGAGCACACATGGCCTTTCCTATAAAAATATGAACCAGAAAACTCACAAACTTAAAAGAGCCATTAATGTCATGATCCCAGATTTGTAACACATTCATCAAATGTTTAACATACAGGTTTCTCTTTAAAAATGGGGTATATGGGCTTCCCATAAAGCAGAAACTAACACACCATTGTAAAGCAATTATACTCCAATAAAGATGTTAACAAAAAAATCCATACAAAAAATAGTCGTGGTGGGAGGAGGGGTAATAGGCATCGTAAAAGACAAAAGATTTAAAACACCTGCAAGCAATTCCAGGAAAAAGCCTTCAATTATTGTACTTTAAGCCAGTTCTGTTGTACAGTCCCATCCCCTCCCAGCTCCCTCCCCTCTTCACTAGTAACTTTATTAAAGATCAGGAACAAGTGCTGTTGTCCTACCTATGTTACAGTAGACGACACATTCCTAACAGTTTTTATTTTCAAGCAAGGGGGAGCTCGTTCTGTGTGCTGCAGCACGAGGAACCGAAAACAAGAAACAGGTGCCCTTGCTCGCTCGCCTAACAGTTTTTTTGTTTGTTTGTTTGTTTGTTTGTTTTGCGGTATGCGGGCCTCTCACTGTTGTGGCCTCTCCCGCTGCGGAGCACAGGCTCTGGACGCGCAGGCCCAGCGGCCATGGCTCACGAGCCCAGCCACTCCGCGGCATGTGGGATCTTCCCGGACCGGTGCACGAACCTGTGTCCCCTGCATCGGCAGGCGGACTCTCAACCACTGCGCCACCAGGGAAGCCCAGCAGATGAAGTTTTGAGGGACATATTCAACCCACAATGCTTCCCTTCTTTCTTTCCACACTTCCCAACTAATAGTAAAAATTTACTTCCCAACTATACTTGCCAACTTCCCGATTATAATGTTATCTATTATTTTTATTTGACAGTCTCCTCTAAAAACAAGTTTATGGGTTTTTTCATTAATCTAAATTTGCTGAATTTCAGTCATGGAGTTGGAGAAATACTATGGTGAAATATGACTAACACATGGAAAAGGAACAGTGTGTGCAAGTTAATTTACAATTTGAGGTTGAACTGTGTAGTTTACTATGTAGTTTAGAGAAGATACAAATATTCAGAGCAGCGGGGAGGTAGGTAAGATTTGAGTGAGCAAAGAGGATAGTATGAGGTCATTTCAAGTTCAGGAATAGCTTCAATGAGCAGTTAGATTTAAGTAAGATCTTAGAGGCAGAAATCCAAAAATAGGAAACTGTCCTGAGTCTGGAGAATTCTGAATAGTGACAGCCACCTTTTAGGAAGATCTACCACTTAACCACTTCTTGACTTTGCGCAAATTATTTAACCTTTCTGCATCTCAATTTCTTTGTCATTAATATGAGGTGATGGTGATTAAATTAGAGAGTCCATGAAAAAGTGCTTGGTATACAATGTTATCTATTATTTTTTTAATTGATAATATATGTAAGGAAACTGTTAAAATATCTTTATGTGAAGAAGTGAAAGCAGCTGGTGGACAGTGAATTAATCAGATAAACTAGAAGAAAGGTAGAAATATTGATGTTTCCATATCCAAGGAAGAAAAGTTTAGGGAAAAAGGTGGTCTGAATTGTGTAATGTGGACCTGAAGCTGGTGGAAGAGAATTAGGACCAAAAAGAAGCCTTTGGATTCAAGCAGAAAGAGGTTATTAGTGACTGTAGTAGGCAGAATAATAGTCCCCTAAAGATATCCTCCTTCTCCTCTCTGGAATCTGAATATGCTCTGTTACAGAATTAAGGTTGCAAGTCAGATGACCATAAAATAGAAAAATTATCCTGGGTAGTCCAGATGGGTCAATTTTAATCACAAGGGTTCTTAAAAGCTAGAAGAGGGAGGCAGAAGAATGTAGGGTGAAGTGATTTAGATGTTGAAAGACTCAACCGGTCATTGCTGGGTTTGAAGATGGAAGGGGGCCACAAGCTAAGGAATGAAGGTGTCCTCAGGAACTGGAGAAGTAGAAGGAAAAGGAGATTTCCCTGGAGCTTCCAGAAAAAAACACAGCTCTTGCTTCCAGAAAAAAACACAGCTGATACCTTGATTCTAGCCCAGGGAGACCCTGTCAGATTTCTGACCTCCAGAACTGTAAGATAATAAATTTGTGGTGTTTTAAGCCACTGAGTTTGTGGTAATTTGTTGAAGCAGCAATAGGAAACTAATAGATAACTAAATGAGAATCTTCGTAGAATTTTGGAGATGAACGGTATATTGCAGTGAACTTGGAAGCCAGGATTGTTAATTGCTCAAAGTCTTACCTAAAGTACTTCTGAGAATGGTATTCCAACATTCTAGTCCCACTAGGGCATGTAAGTATTTCATTTCATCTTTTCCATACCAAAGGCAGGCTAACCATAGAGCTGAACTTGATCAATCAGTCTAAAAATAGGATTGTCTTCCCTTCCTTTTATAGCTTTAAAAAAACATATTATCAACTACATATACATCTCAGCTAAAGTCTGCTAAAAAGGTAGTCATCAATGACGGGGAAATAAATTATAAAATGATTTTGTACACAGTTATTTGATTCAATTCAGTTTTATAGATTAGAGAACTGAAGTTCAGAGCAAAGAATCCTGTGTCATATCGTCATCATCCATCTGCTATTGCCAGAGCTGGCCTGGAGCCCAGAGCCTTATTGTACCCAGAAATCCTTTTAACACCCAATGCTGTCCCTCTTTCACATTGTTACATCTCTAGGTCTGGCTTTGGGATCGGATTGCTTCTGGCCTTAAATCACCTTACATCCTCTGAAGCAGTATGGAAGATGAGAAAGTGGTAGCAGTGCACAGATAGTAGCCTTTTTCATTACTAACACATAGTCCCATTACTAGAGCAACACAAAAATGTCAAATGGAAATAGCAAATACGTAAAGTCCTTATTGTGTGTTAGACACGTTTACTGTCTATGTATAGTAACTCATTTAATCCTCACCATAGTTTCTGATATAAATACATTATTATTACAGATGAGATCCTGAGCTACAAAGAGGTTATTTAACTTGCCCAAGGTCATACAGTGGCAGAGTGGGATAGGTGCCGGAGTCCAGCTCCAGCGAGTCCAGGGATACCCGAGGGATGGATAGCGTCGGCGAAGGAAATAATTCTATTACACTTCTTAAAGTATCAGCATTGCATGTTTCTCTTTCTCTTGTCTTTATTCTTCATTCTTCTTCTTCATTCTTCTTTATTGTTTACAATCACAGGTTTATATATTGTAGTTGATTACATTACCAGGTACGTGGCCAAACAATCTTAGCACAATCAAACCTCAAAATGTTCTATAAAGATTTTTTAAAACAAATATCCCCTAGTTTCTAGATATCCTATTAAAATATTTCCCCAAGTTCCCATTAATCACAGGTTGTTTCTTAGTAACCAAGTCAAGCAGTTATATGATTATTTCAATTGTAAAAGTTGGAGCTACTTGTTCCTATTTTTCTTCTTGCATGAGCAACCTTTTACAATGGTTCCATGAAAATATTTACAATGTACCTGCATGCTCTTTCTCGTTGTTTCCTTTAACTGAGACAGTGTTTTCTCCCTATCCTGGCAACGAATTCTGCTCTAGTCATTTGTTTTTCTATAATTAATCTTCCTTTATAATAGAACCATAAATCTCCTATGTCGTCATCAGGAACTCCGGCCCATGGCCATAACTCCATACTAGAGGGTGTTTTTCATAAAAACATCCCCTTAGTTCCAGGCTCTTAATTCTTTACCTATTTCCCCGGGGGTTTACTGGGTACTTCCCATTCTGTGGTAGTTTCAGGAGGGGGAGTCCTAGAGGAATTTTTCTTTCACGTGGAGCAACATCCCCCCAAAATTGCCCCTGTATGTAAATTTATTATCATAAAACAACAACGGAGCTGTAGTCCACCTTCCTGGCACGGCGCTGCCTTGCAGTTTCGCCTTCCGTTACTCATGACTTTGTCATGGTGCAATGGCTCCAGGATGGCTTCCGACATCTCCCCCTTTTTTATTTTTTAAAAGTGCGGTATGCCTTCCGTTGCTCATGACTTTGTCATGGTGCAATGGCTCCAGGATGGCTTCCGACAGATAGGGATGGATGCCATCCTTTACTTTCATTTAAAACTATGATACTTTTTCTCAAACTTTTTATTTTGAAAATGTTCAAAGATACAGAGAATTTGAATAGTATAATGAACACCCGTATACTTACTCTCTCCAGATTTAACGATTATCAATATTTGCCACATTTACTTTATCTCCATTTATGTGTATGTATGATCATGACACTTCAGCATCTGCCCAGGGCAGGCCACTTCCAAATATGCCTCAATGGCATATTGATTGTTTTGAATTAAAGTTACTTGAGAAACAGCAGGTGGAAAAAAAATGATATAAAAACAAAAAACACTCTGACCCTCCCTCCCCCTTTCCCACTGAAAGTGGTAAATAAATCATTTAGTGGGAAATATTTACTTGGGTACCCAACTCAAAACTATTTTTAGTTTTGTTTTGCTTCCTTTAACTGTTTTTTAGACCTATAACTCAAATCTGGACGGAACTGAAGGTGCTAGAGGAATGGTGGAGGTGGGAAGCGGAGCAGAGGGCGGGAGGTGGTCCCAGGATATTGCCTGGGACTGCCGGCCCAGTGGATTTTGGGAATTGTAGTCTTCCAGTCATCCAGGACGTTCTGATTTAGGGAACCTGACTACGAGTCCCAGAAGCCTCCGGTGTGGCTCACTGGGAACGCACTTCCTGGGACGCGGAGAGGGAGACGCTCTAAGAGGTTCCTCAGTGTGGGCGAGTAAAATGCTCTGGATGTGAGAAACAGGTAGGTCTGGTCAAGAATGTTACAATTTGTGGGTCTTTTGCATAAATAGTTGAGGATTTTGTGTAAGGTTGCTTAAACGACGGGAGTCATTTAGCCTTGAAAAATGCTGACCACATTTGCGGACGTGACCACTGAGTGAGGAGGTATTTGGTAGAGCTCTAAAAAAATTATTTTGGACTCAGGAGTATGAAAATGTCTAGGTGTCTGGTCGGGGCAGCCAGGGGCTTGGGGCTTGCCTGGCCGGGTGTTCGGCGTGGAGCTGCAGGTTGCTATTTTTGAATCAGCAGCTCATGCTGGTTGTGTAATGATGACCTGCTCACTGTTCAACCCACTAGTGTTTCAGAGATGGGTTTTTCTGAGAGCGTTCATAGTCACTGTTGTGGTCTCTTTCCATTGATTCTAACCTGGAAAGCTCTTTTTTTTTTTTTTTTTTCCTCCTTTTTTTCTGCTCCCTCTGGTGCTCCTGAGGACACAGCTCAAAGGGAGTGAGAGGAGGGTGGGGGGGGGGGGAGGGGAGGCTTCTCTGGAAGCTTGATTTGCTTTCCTCTGAAGCCCAAGTTCTGTGTTACAGGCTTTGCAAGAGGCTAGTCACGACATTAGAAAGCCAGACTTGGTGACCCCACTTAAAAATGATTGCTCAGGGCTTCCCTGGTGGCGTAGTGGTTGAGAGTCCGCCTGCCGATGCAGGGGACACGGGTTCGTGCCCCGGTCTGGGAAGATCCCACATGCCGTGGAGAGGCTGGGCCCGTGAGTCATGGCCGCTGAGCCTGCGCGTCCAGAGCCTGTGCTCCGCGACGGGAGAGGCCACAGCAGTGAGAGGCCCGCGTACCGCAAAAAAAAAAAAAAAAAAAAAAGATTGCTCAGGGGGCTTCCCTGGTGGCGCAGTGGTTGAGAGTCCGCCTGCCGATGCAGAGGACACGGGTTCGTGCCCCGGTCCGGGAAGATCCCACGTGCCGCGGAGCGGCTGGGCCCGCGAGCCATGGCCGCTGAGCCTGCGCGTCCGGAGCCTGTGCTCCGCAACGGGAGAGGCCACAACAGTGAGAGGCCCACGTACCGCAAAAAAAAAAAAAAAAAAAAAAAAAAGACTGCTCAGAGGGCTTCCCTGGTGGCGCAGTGGTTGAGGATCTGTCTGCCAATGCAGGGGACACGGGTTCGAGCCCTGGTCTGGGAGGATCCCACATGCCGCGGAGCAACTAGGCCCGTGAGCCACAACTACTGAGCCTGCGCGTCTGGAGCCTGTGCTCCGCAACAAGAGAGGCCACGACAGTGAGAGGCCCGCGCACCGCGATGAAGAGGGCCCCCCGCTCACCGCAACTAGAGAAAGCCCTCGCACAGAAACGAAGACCCACCACAGCCAAAAATAAATGAATAAATAAATTAATTAATTTTAAAAAAATGATTGCTCAGAGATCCTGTTGTGTATTTTCTATTGTAAAAATGATTTCACTTAACTTTGGAGTGAGCAGTTGTGCTTGAAACCAACCCAGACATACATCTGGAAAAGAGAAAAACAAAAACAAAAGCAAAAAACCACCTGATTGAAATCACTTCTGTGCAGACTGTTGGGAACATCATTCTACTTAATGATCGTAGTAGGGCTAGTGATACAGCCTTAACCCAGGAAGTTTTCAGGTGTTTACAAGTTTTCCTTCTCATCTCCTATTTGAGGTAAATAGTATTTGAAGAGGAAGTTGTTGATGCTTAAGAAAGATATATGGAAACGTTTAAATGGCAGGTTGAGCTATTGGTGGAGCTATAAACTCAAAAAAACATTCTAGATGCAAATTTTAGGAGGCATAGTGCAAATCAGCTTGGACTAGTTTTGTTGTCAGTATCCTTTTAAAGGGTATAAAAGAAACATCATGAATGTCTTTTATGCCAAGACAACTAATCACACAGTGTTTCATCGGCCCTCCATTCTTTCACTATAGTCATGAAAGGATCTAAAAAATTCATTAAATATTGATCATCTATTTCCAGGACAGTAAAGTGACTTTTATCCTTATTTTTCCTATCTTCTCGAATCACAAAATGAGGGTTAATTTTTTCTTCTGTATCTCACATATAGATATTGTGTGAATTTAAGAGTAAACTGCCTTTTTTTTTTTTTTTTAAACCCATTGACCACCTTTTTTTTTTTTTTTTTGCGGTATGCGGGCCTTTGACTGTTGTGGCCTCTCGTGTTGTGGAGCACAGGCTCCGGACGCGCAGGCTCAGCGGCCATGGCTCACGGGCCCAGCCGCTCCGCAGCACGTGGGATCTTCCTGGACTGGGGCACGAACCCGTGTCCCCTGTGTCGGCAGGCAGACTCTCAACCACTGCGCCACCAGGGAAGCCCTGACCACCTCTTTTGGTTTAAGATTTCATTGATTGCAGATGATTGCTAATTATTTCTCCTAAAGCCCTGTGAATTCAAATTGAGTTTTTAAACTAGTACCATATTAATCTGAAGTACTTTTCCTATTTCTTTAGGTCCAGATCATCTGTGCTGTGTGTTCAGATGTGCATATATTTCTTCTAAGTTGATTAAAGTTGTTTTAGAACTATCAAGTACCTCAAAGAGTAAGTACATTCCTTGATTATATCTCTTCCTTTTGCTACCATATATCAGATGACACTTTTTTCTCTTGTTTAACAAAATAAAGTTATAGGACAGACCTCCATTGCAAGTGTTATGTTGATGATCTACAGTTTCTAAGAAAACCCAAATTACCGTAGAAGGGACTGCTAGTGTTACTACCAAGGATTAATGTAGCTGCTATTACAGATGTGTTCTTATGTAGCTATTCCTTAGAATTGTTCCTGAAAAAATACAACAATGGATCTGGTAATTCTTTAAGCTCTTAGCCACTATTCCTGCTCCAAACTTCTTTGAACTCTATTCCAAACCACAGGAAAGATATTCTTTTGAAAATATTTTTATTTGAAATATCTTTGATAACCTTTAATTGTGTACAAAAATTTATCCATCTACTTCTCTGCAAGTCATTGTGGAACAGTTAGATGACAAATGTGAAGTGGGTGTTTTGAACAGAGTTCTTGTCTGATTTGGTCAGTAACTACTCTCAAAGAGAATGCTCTCAGATAAACCTACAATAATCATTACAGACTTAAATTCCTGACCCTATTCTGCTTTACAAAGGGCTTTACTATTTATGATCTCACAGCTACCTTGGGGGACATTTGAGAAATTTAAGATGCAGAGGACATAGGTGACTTTCCCAGTTTGAAAATGGTAGTTTATGACTGGCATATGAGTCTTGAGTTGCCTGGGTTACAATACCAAGCTGCCTCCCAGATGGAAACAGCAAGCCGACACATCTGTATATACAACCCAGCTCAAGACTGTCAGCCAGCTAGTGTTCATGGGTGCTCCTCAGATTGTTAAACTGTGTTCTTAGCCTTGCACATTTGCTGCAGTCGCTAATAAGGGGTTTTCATATGGCAAAAAGATGTTTTTTTCCTCATTGGGAGAAATATTTTAAAGAGGAAATATAAATAAAAATATAATAAATTGTTTAACTTTGATAAGCAAGCATTAATTTGATATATGAACCAGTCTTAATGGCAAGGGGCGAATCCCGTATGTAACATACCTGTTAATTTGAAAACACGAGAATCAACAGAGCCATAATTGATCGAATCTCTAACCACTGTGGAAGTTAACCAGTGTCGCCAAACTTAGATATGTGTTTCTACAAGCATAGGCTGTATATAAATACCTGGGAATGGCCTCATCTTTCTTGGGAAGTTTCTGGGGGAAGAAAATGAACTTAACTTTTAAAAATGAGAGGCTTTGGCCAATAAAGAATGAAAAGCAGGGGCACATTCTAGAAGCAGTTTGAAGGCTTCAAAACAGAGTATGAATGAATGAAATGAGTGGAACTGATCCTAGAGCAAATTATTAACTTTCTGTGTCCTGACCATACTCACATGGACCTTCCATTTGTTTGTTCATTCATTCAACAAATAATTGAGTGCCTTCTGTGTGCCAGTGTTGGACACAGTGAATAAAACAGAAGGCTCTCTGTCCTCCTGAAATTTACAGTCTGGTGAGAAAGATAAACACTGAACAGGGAATATAAGCATAATCACTGCTACCAAAGAAAAAGTGCGAAGGTGCAGCCAGAGCGTGTAACTAGGGGCAGGGGGAAGGTGAAGGGTGGGGGAAGAGAGGGGGGGTTTAGGGTCAGACTCTCTGGAAACCAGAAAGGTGAATACAAGTTAGCTAAGCAAAGAATAGGATGGGATTAAGAAAGTTCTAGGAGGAAAAACAGCATGAGAAAAAGCCCTTAGCCAAATTGAAAAACAAAATTTGAGAAGTTAAAGGAAAAGCAGTATGGCTTCATAGACTGTAATATGTAAGGTGGGAGAATGACACAATAAGGAGATTGAGAATCTGGCAGGAACCAAATGGTGGGATTTAAAACTTTTGAAACTATGGGAAAGATTTAAAACTTTATTCTGAGGAAGCTATTCAATAGGAAGCTATTGAATGGTAAGAAATGTAGTGAAATGATCAGATTTGCATTTGAAAAAATTATACCAGATTCAAAATTAATTGGTATAGCTCTAAGAGTCAACATTATCTTTCAGTTTTAAATCACTATAAACATATTCCTTTTCCCAACTATCCCTATAAAATTGTTACGTCATCCCTCTAGTGAGATATACTACTTACCATCAAATCATACATATGTGGAGTTAAGAACAGGGTATAAAAAGTAAAGCAGCTGGGCTTCCCTGGTGGCGCAGTGGTTGAGAGTCCATCTGCCGATGCAGAGGACATGGGTTCGTGCCCAGGTCCGGGAAGATCCCACATGCCACGGAGCGGCTAGGCCCGTGAGCCATGGCCGCTGAGCCTGCGCGTCCGGAGCCTGTGCTCCGCAACGGGAGAGGCCACAACAGTGAGATGCCCGCATACCGCAAAAAAAAAAAAAAAAAAAAGTAAAGCAGCCAAAGAACGTTACAAAGAGCAAGGACATTAATTCCAGCACTGAGACTGAAATTTAGTTAAATAGAGGTTAATAGTATTTCCCTTCTGAAAAATGCCATGGTATACTTGTTGGCTCTCTAAAATAGGACTGTTAGTCAGTCTCTGGGATCTGAGCTAAGAATACTTCAGCAGACACAAATTCAGGGGACTGATATAACACTTGTATTGATTTGATGCAGGATAAATTTGAACATACTTGATAGTGAAATAGATATTGACTATTGACCCACCTCTGTTTATTAGTGTCATTTGATAGTCTGTAGGCTAAGAATACAGAAATTTATTTATCAATAACAAAGTAATTCATACTGATCTTTTTTCTCATTCCATTTGTATTGTAGGAATCAGGGGTACAGGGCAGCTTGATTGAAGAAATCTCAATTACATTGATACTCCAAGTATTTGTCCTCTACCTCTGAAAGCAGGAAGGAATTGTGATTGGGTTAGGACTTTGCATGGGTTATCTGAAGGAGTTTTGAAGCTTTGAAAGAAACTGGGGGAACCTTTTTCTTACGTCTTCACAACATTGATTAAATCTTCATTCTCTTTCATTGCTCAGTTTTTCTCTAACACTGAATGATACATTTTTATGAACAGGTATCTTATTGGGTCACTTTGCTTAATACCTAACAATAATCACTTGATATGTAATAATCAGACATCTCTTTCATTATCAGCATTTTGAGTTCTTATAAAACAGCATATTCTTTCCCTCAGTCTGACTGTTAACACACTGGGGCAAGGTCCAGATCTTAATGGCCTCAGTGTCCCTCTAAGGCCTAACAGAGTGTTTTGCATGTGCTAGACACTCAGTAAATACCTGTTGAATGAATGATTGCTTAGTAATGGCTACTTCCTTGTCCAGTTCTATGTCATTAATAGCCTACCTTTGTGAGTTGCTGCGGCCTTGGGTTGGGGCCCAGTATTTATTTATTCAAATATTCCTAAAATGACTCTTGTGCCAGGCACTGTGCAAGTTACTTACAGTATACTAGGGGGACAGGCGAATGAGCAGAAACTAACAGGAAGCTGGATTCTAGAGACTGACAACAGTAGTGGCATTTTCCAGGGTAAACATCCTCAAACTTGCACCAGAGTTTCCATTGTTGGACTAAAGTGATTGGTTGGTTGTTAAAATTAAGCATTTAAAATTTGCAGGAAAAAAATAAATTAGGACCATAATTCCTTTGTTTGAAGTATTTTCATCCATAACATTTTCTTAAACAATTACTACTTTTGGTAATATTGATAGAAGACAACATGATAAACAAGTAGTAAACTAAGAACAGAGAAACTTAGAACTAGTTATGCTTAACTTGAGGACTTTAAAAAATGGTCACTTGTGCTTAAACTCTGATTTTTATATTGTACGCTTATATATGTGTGTGTGTGTATAGGTATGTACACATACGTATATGTTTTCTGCTAGTAAAATTATTCCTAGTTCATGTGATTGCATTAAATATATAGTAAAGTAAAATAGTCTGTTCTGTTGTCTCATAGGAGGCATGATGGAAGGCAGAGAAAATACATTTGAGTGGTGTTTGGAGGGTGAGTTTCAAACTCTTGAAGAAATAAAGCTGAATAATATACTGGTTCTTATAATTTGTCATATACAGAAAAAGAACATAGCCTTTTAATTTGAGATGAAAGGCCTGGCTACTTTTTTTCTTTTTTCTTATAATAGCATTAATAGAGATAGGTTGTCATTACTTCAGAAATCTTTGTGTTCATCTTATATGAGCAGTAATAGTAGACTAACCAATCATAGTATATTAGTATAATAACCAATAACCAATAGTTTAATAACCTGAAATGCATGCCCGTCATCTTGAACCAGTCAGGAAGTAGATGAGTAGAATAATTTCAGGGACCGTTGTTCTCTCTTTTTCGTTTGAGTCTCATTGGAGAGGAGTCTATTTACGTTTTGTGATTTTCTGGTATGCCTGGTATATAGGAATGAGATGTTTGCTTTTTTTTTAATTTAACGTTTATTCAACAGATGTTCTTTGAACTGCTCCAGAATGCCAAGCACTGAGCTGATCACTGAGTGCTAAGAAGTAGTTAACGCTTGTATCACACTTAGAAGGTGCCAGATGTAACTTTAAGCATTTGACATTATATTAACTCACTGAATACTTAGAAAACCCTGTGAGGTAGGCGCAGTTAATTTTCCCATTTTACAGATGAGGAAAATGAGGCACACTGAAGTATTGTTGTTGACCCAAGGTGACTTTGGTCACTTGGCTAGTAAGTGAGTAATTGGGGATTGGAACCCAAGCAGTCTGGCTCAGAGTCTGCCCTCAACCACTCTGCTGCCCTGTAGTGCTTCTTTCCCTACGCCTTTGTCTTTTATGCTGGTCTCATTTTACATTTGCGTGAGCATTTGAAGCCGAAGTTGTGTTGTTTGTAGTTGACGGTTGATGAGTGTTTGACCCTGTATATTTGAGTGTCTGACACATCAAAGTGCTTGATATTGAATGAGTGATTTTGGACAACCGAGAGAATTCCTGATGTGATGTTAAGAGAATCTGAAATTATTTTGGTTGTTCCTCTGATTCACTGTGTAGAAAAACACTCGTGTGAAGACTTTAGTTGCTGTATGACCCAGGCAGTAGTAAGCAATCGTGTGTGTGTGCAGCTGTGCTCTGAGGTCACATGCATGTGTGCTTATATACATTCATATGGTACATGGAGAGGAGACAAGGGACAGAATTTCCCTGTTTGCATTGATGTCATTGGTTTGTGTTTCCAGTCAGCACCATGCTCTCCTATTGTCCCCTCATGATTTGTCCTCTTGTGTGTCACCCCCTAGTCTGACTGGCAGTACTGCACAAGCCTGCCTGCCATGGGCTGTCGGGATGTCCATGCAGCCACGGTCCTCTCCTTCCTGTGTGGAATCGCCTCGGTAGCAGGCCTCTTTGCGGGGACTCTGCTTCCCAACTGGAGAAAATTACGACTGATCACATTCAACAGAAATGAGAAGAACCTGACTGTTTACACAGGCCTGTGGGTGAAGTGTGCCCGGTACGACGGGGGCAATGACTGCCTGATGTATGACACTACTTGGTACTCATCAGTTGACCAGCTGGACCTGCGGGTCCTCCAGTTTGCCCTGCCCCTCAGCATCCTGATTGCAACGGGGGCCCTGCTGCTCTGCCTGATTGGAATGTGTAACACCGCCTTCAGGTCCTCGGTGCCCAACATCAAACTGGCCAAGTGTCTGGTCAATAGTGCCGGCTGCCATCTGGTGGCCGGGCTGCTGTTTTTCCTGGCAGGTACTGTGAGCCTCTCCCCATCCATCTGGGTCATCTTTTATAACATCCATCTGAACAGGAAGTTCGAGCCAGTCTTTATGTTTGACTATGCAGTGTATGTCACTATTGCTAGTGCTGGGGGCTTGTTTACGACTTCCCTTCTACTGTTTATTTGGTACTGTGCATGCAAATCTTTGCCTTCTCCTTTCTGGCAACCGCTGTACTCCCATCCTCCCAGTATGCATACATATTCACAGCCCTATTCAGCACGCTCCCGCCTCTCTGCCATAGAAATCGACATTCCAGTAGTTTCACACACCACCTAGTGGGGAAATAGTTGCTAAAGAAAACTTGTAGCCTCACATTTCCCTTGTGCAAGGAGCTATTTTGGACCTATATACATTTTCCTTTGATCAGTCAGTGAAGCCAAATTAGTATGTCTTAGTAAGATGAAGTGCTGCTAGTTTTTATGAAAAGTACAATATTTAAATATGAATCATTCCTTTTATCTTCTTATGCTAGAAGGATTTTTAACCTCCAGGTTGATATCTGACCAGTTATTTCGGAGGAAAGGACCTGTGTCTCGAGGTGATTTAGAGCAACATAGTAAAAAATGATTGCTAAGAGAAGCTCTTATAAGCAATCCTTATGAGTATTTCAGATTGTGTATTGTCCTTTTGCTATTAATACTTTAAATCGGGAAAAAAGGGCAATTTCAAATTAAAAAATTTTTTTCAGGTAAGGGTAATATTTTAACAGTAGCCAGTCTACCAGCTTAAGCTGTAACTTTTCTTACTTCTTTCTCGGGGTGAAATATATTGAATAGAGTTCGGTATTTTGAAGATGACTTTCTTTTGTGAGTTCTTATCTTCTACCTCATGCCTGTGTTTAAAAATAAAATGTATTTTAAGTAATGTCAGAGAGAATAAGCCTAACATTTAAAATATCTATTAGTATGGATAACATTTAACATAATTTTAAAAGTTAATAGTTCTATAAGTTGTATTATTAAAGTCAAAGTGTGCCATGTGATGGATTGGTGCTTCCTCTGAGGCAGAAAAACTTTCCTCCAGATATCATCCACCAAGTGGTACTCATGCCCACATATAATCTCTTAGTGACTAAGAGAAAGAAATAAAGAGGCCCGAGTGGTTACTTCTCCTTTAGACAGTGGTAGGGGACAAGCATCTGTTCTTCAGTGACAACATCAGAGATTCATTCTGGTGACTGCCTTTTGGGTGATGGGTGAAGTGAGGCATGACTTCACCATGACCACATTCACCCTTGATTCAGTTCCTGCCCCCCTCACTAATTATTTCCTTGAGGATATATCTTTGCCCAATACTTTACTAGGTGCTATAGAGGATACATGCAAAGTATGAGGTCTGGTCCCATCTACTAAGAAATTTTAATTTAATAGAGAAGATCAAACTGTTATCTGACAATTAGGGAACAGTCTGACTTCAGTGACAGCTGGTCTTCACTTCTCAGTCATTGATCTAGGAATATATTTCATCCAGAGACATGGCTTTCTGGCAGACAGGCTTATTGTACAATACCAGCAATATTTAGAACCCAGAAATTCAGTTTGTTGGATCCTTTAGAGCACCTACATTAGCCTAGACACTGTAATAACATGATATCAGATTCATAAGAATGGATGGGCAAAAGTGGTAAAGATTAAATTGTTCCCTTTTCACCTCTGAAAGTATGATGATGTATTAAAGAGGGAGGAATATTTAAAATCTCTCTTCTAATGGGGTAACATTTAGAGGAAACCATGTTAACACCGAGATGAATGCTTAGAAATTCAGGGATATTGGGTGTTTACCCTTATGAATTTGAGCTGTTTATTTGATGTAATTTGCTACACATTAGTACTATGTTCATGGGGATTTTGTTCTATTACCCATTACAAAATTCACAGACAGCTAGTTGCATGGTTAACAGATTATTGTGCCTCTTTTGCAAATCTGAGTATGCTTCTGGTACTTCTGTGGATGTAAATGGTACTTTTGTTTCTAATTACAAACACTAGTTTATGTATATAGCAAGTAAATACAGTTGTATAATTTTTAAATGCCATCCGTTGAAAGCATGCAAAACTATGGTTTCTTAGCTATAGCTTCTGATTTCCTTCAGTTCTTTTAATTCTTCTCAGATATAGCTGAGTCTTGATCATTCCAAGACAGCGGCAGGTAGAATTTTGAGATTAATATTAATTTCCCTCTTTGCTAATTAATTTCTGTCCCCTCTCTCACTGAAATTGTCCAAAAGTGTCAAGAATTCCACCATTCTTTGTATAAACAGTGTTAAAAGCAGACTCAGCCATTAATATTCTAGACAGTTTTTAGTCCATGGGATCATGTATATAAAATGTTAAACTTTTCCTGTAAGAATCTTTTGGATTCTTTTCATAATCTGTAGCCTCTAATTAGTGTTTATTATAGATTCACTTGGCAAAAGAAACAGTTGTTTCCCTTATTGTTGTTAATATTTCAGATTTGCTATCAGGAGCTATTCTTCAAAGCCATCAAAGGAAATCAAGTATTTATAATTCTTTTTAATAACTTTTGAGCATTCATCAGTCTATCATTGTGATGGGGGATATCTTTTTTTGTTGTTACAAGTCTCTTAATGTTAAAGGCCTTTTACAGAAGCTTGGAAAAGCTTAAATGTAGTATGATCCACCAGATCTGGTTTATCCAACCATGGGAGAAAAAAAAACCCTGAGCTTACTTTACTTGTAAATAAATATACACTATAATAGATAATATGTTTGCTGTAAACTGCAATGCAAAACCTCAATAAAACTGCACTGTACTTGATGTTTATTAAAAGATGTATTTTTACAAGTTTCTGTTTCCTCATTTCGTCAGTGCTTTAAGTTGAAATATTTCGAGAAATGTTTCTCAAATATGTGCAAATTGAAAAAGACACAGCACCACTTAAAGCCCTGTAGAATAGCAATTGGAACAGAATTGGAAAACTTGGCATTACACTCTCAGAAGCATCAGGACCCTTCATTTCTAAGAGTGGTCTTAGGAGTTCACTGGACTATTTCAACATTCCACAAAAAAAACCACCAAATAAAGTCAAATGTGCCAGACTTGCCTCATCAATGGAGTGTTTCAGCGGTCTGTGATCTTGGAGATTGGGATTTCTCAGATGGTTAAGTGGCAGGATCTTTCCTTATTCTTCAGAACTCAAGGTTAACAGGAAAAGTAGTCCTACCAGGTAAGTCACCTCAGAATTTCTGGAGCCTGGAATGAGCTCTTAGTTTTCTGCCTCCTGGTGGGAGCATTCACAAGCACTCCTCACTGAACCCAAGGCTCTCTGGTGAGACATTAGATGCCAGAGCCATACGTTGCACTGGAAATCCAAAGCTGCTTCAAGCTGGCCATCCCCATAGCTGATTATACTAATGCACCACAGTCCGGAGTCTGCCCCTTGGTTGCACAGTCTCACTGAGGGTGGCTGAAATGCTAGAGAAACTCTTCATGCTAACCAAATTCACAAGAGACTGATTTACCAACCAGAGTGAGAAATATAGATGCCTTGCAACCACTATCCAAGACCAGTGTTTTAAAAATACACCCTACACAGAGCTCCTTGGAGAAAAGACTGATTTCACTCCTGGGGTAGGGAAAGTACAAGATGAGCCCAGCACATCGTCTTCCATAAAGGAAATGGTCAAAGAACGATGGGGATTTATCCAATTACACAGAAGCTGGCTTAAAGAGGTTCCCACTGGCCAAATCTGGGACAATCTGAGCATCAAAATAAATAATAGTAATGGGTTATAATCCATTGAATAAAGCAAAAATCCATGCATCCCTACTGATACAAATGGGAAGAAAGAAAAGTTGTTTCTTACAGTAAAATACCAAATAATAAATATGGAAAAATAGATGGAGTTGGGAAAACATCAGTAGAATTGAAACTAGTTGATGAAAGTTTGATGAGAAAGGATATTTACGTTGTCTCAAAATACTGCTCCACAAATTACTAATTTTGGAAGGAAAAGTAGTAACTATTAGTGGATAAACTTGACAGACACAGCCTTAACCAAGTGATTAAATTTATCACCAATACAACAAACCAACACCATGCACCTTCTAATATGATACAACAAGAAGGTCAGATCATTGCTTTTGTGGTGTTTCCATTAAAAATACATAGCTTGAGACTAATCTTGAGGAAACGTGCAGTATGTCAGTTCCACTTTTACTTTTTGCCTCCTTCTCTACCTCTCCTGATCTCACACCTCTTCATTTTAATAGAAAAGCATAAAGCCTTACAGTCTAAGTTGTCTCTAAAATATTTCCTATAGTAACTCTTTTAGGAGAGAATTTGAAGAGCT
Source organism: Hyperoodon ampullatus (assembly GCF_949752795.1). Lineage (NCBI taxonomy): Eukaryota > Metazoa > Chordata > Mammalia > Artiodactyla > Ziphiidae > Hyperoodon > Hyperoodon ampullatus. The sequence goes on along the minus strand of NC_136922.1, from coordinate 54,510,359 downwards.
TGTGTCAGGTTTCTCTGGGAAAAATAAAAAGGAAAGGTCCTTGCAGAAGAGATGTAAATCAAAGTGACAGAACCACAGGACTCATGGGATCTTAATTAGCTGTCCCATTTCATTGCTTAGCAGTATCTTCAATCCTGAAGTATACTGATAGGTTAGCCTAAGGGCTCTCTCCCCTTCTTTCCCCTCCCCCACACTGGAGTAACCTTTCTAGGAGAAGGTCATTCTCCCTGTCCCTGGTGGATGTCTCACCACGCTCCAGCCCAGGAAGGTTCTCTGTCAGTGACATAGCATGCCAGAGCCCTTTAAAACCTCACTGCAGGACTGTGGAACTCAGAGAGAAAAAGCACAACTATAGCCTGCCTAACAGTCATATCCAAATCTGCTATTAACAGGAAATTTGGGTTTGTTTGTTTTAATTTGTTTGGAAATATGCCAGCTTTCCAGACTGCTATGTGAAACAAATCCTTCAGCAAATTTTGACGAAGAAAATGAGATGGTGAATGAGGACAGAAATTTTTTCTTATTTTGTATGAAAAACCCAGTATGACTGGGTCCTGTTAGCAGGAATGTAGTAATCATGATTTTGCGTGGTCCTTGTTCATTAAAATCCTCTATAGAAAAAAATACAGATTCATGTCTCCAGGGTTTTGCTTTATAGAAAAAAGTTAACAGCTTCTCATTAAGAGAAAAGGCATTATTGATACTTCAACTGCTTTATATATAATGGCCTCGCTCCAAGATTCACTCTTTAACAGTTTGAAAGGGTACTTCTAGTAAATAAATCCAGATAATTCATTTAAATTTTAAAATAATTTTTGCCTCTATCCCCATGTCCCTTTTCTTGTCCTCACTCTCAGGCTAATCTTGTGTTCTGGACAGTCCACGTGGGGAGTTTAGCACCAGGAGGTTTCTGCAGATAGTGGGGACCCCAGGTCCTGGCAGTCCCCCTCTGGGGTGAGCAGGTGCCTAGGAAGCCTGTCTTTCCCCTTGCTGGCCACGTGAATGAGGGCTTTGGCTCATGTTCTGACCTGCTAACTTGCTCCTGGCTGCTTCTGCTTTAACAGCTCGAAGGTAGCAGTGGATGCTGGAGCCCGGTGGTACTGGCCGGTTGTGCACATCTCTTCCCAACTCCTTGCCCAGTGACATCATGTTGGTAGTTTGAAATTGGCCATGGTGGAAGTACTGATGCCACAGAAATTGGCAAATGCTACAAGTTAGAGTTTGGGGTTTTTTTCCTTTTTTTTCTTTCCTCCCTCCCTCCCTCCCTCCTCCCCTGGGAAACTGGGAATTATAGCAAGTGCTGAGAGCTGTAAAACCTTATCTGTGATAAAGGGACTCTGAAATAGACTTTTAATGGGCCTCTGTACCTCCAGTATTGCTCTATGTCCCTCCCCACCACCAACCCATCCTGTACACAGACAACAGAAGGAACCTAATGAATGCAAGTATGACCTAGTCTCTCCTCTACTTAAAATAATTCAACAATTTCCTCTCAGAACAGAGTCTAAGCTCTTGTTTTAAGTCTGAGTGGTAGGTCTTGTGCAGTAGAACAGGTAAGACTACATCAAAGAATATAGAGCCAGGAAAAACAAACTGCCTGGCATAGCACAGCCACACAAGTTATCTAGAAAGAGATTTTTTTCACTGTGTCCACAGCTGATCAGACTTTTAGCAATTATTGACACAATATCTCACAAGTCTAATGTGTACCAATGCAAATTCAAGAATAAATAATAGGGAATATACCTTCTCAGGGACCTCTAGATTGGTTACATACCTTACTCAAGGAATTTCTGTTTCCTGTATGGCATGATGAATGTGATAGCTAGCCTTTAAGATGGCCCCCAATGATCCCTGCTTCCTGGTATTCATATCCTTATGCAGTCCTATCCCACACTGAACAGGGCTGACATGTGTTACCAATAAAATTTTGCAGAAATGATAGCCTGTGACTTCTGAGGTTATAGGTCGTAAAAGATGTTGTAGCTTCTGCCTCTCTATCTTGGATCACTTGCTCTGAGGGGAAGCCAGCTGCCATGTTGTGTGGACATACACAGCCGTATGGTTAATTTAGGAAGAACCAAGCCCTCCTACCAACAGCCAGTACCAATTTTCCAGCCATGTAAGAAAGCCATGTTGGAAGCAGATTTCAGATCACTGCAGCCCTGGCCAACATCTTGATAGCAACCTGATTGAAAGATCCCAAGCCAGAATCACCTAGCCAAGCTGCCCCCAACATCCTGACCCACACACCCTGTGTGAAATAATGCTTATTGTTGTTTTAAGATGCTGTGTTTGGGGGGCAATTTGTTATACAGCAATAGATGACTAATACAAAGAGCATAAAGCAAATGCAGGGGGGCAATCTTGAGGAATATTTGTTTTTATGCTATGAAGAGGTATTGTGAGATTTCCTTGCTCCATATCAGAAAAAAAATCTCTCTCATGATCCCAGATTCCCTTGGAAAGTGCTGAATATTTTTTGCCAAAATGTGGTAAAAGAGCCTAATCTGAAGTGTGTATGTTGGGGGTGGGAGGTGAGAAAAATCTGAGCTTAGGTTGGGAGCAGAGTTCTCTCTAATTCTGGTTAGGTTATAAGTGACTGCCTTTGTTGTCAGGGAAATAAACTGAAGAATAAACATTCATGGAGTTTGGAATAGATGTTAAATGCATTTACAGTCAATCTGATATACATAGTGGTTATGTTGTTCTCTGGTTACCAGGAACAACTAAATTATACTTGTAAAAAAATCATTTGTTTTTATCTAACTGTCCAATTATTTTTGGGGTCAGCCCTTCAGGAAGAAAATACAACTGATAGTTTCCTAGGTAGATGAGGAAATAGCTGATTCTGAGACTCATTAGGCTGTTGAGTTGACAAGTAATACCTCCCTTTGGTAGAACAAATAACAAGATAAAAGCCTGTGGCAGCAATTGTGAGATAAGCGTTGGGAGAGGGAAGCTGAATTGTATTGATATTTCAGTGCAGTAAAGTTAATCTGTTTGCTTTCCTAACACTTGGCCTGTAAAGGGGGCAAGCTAGGTGGCTTAGGATGCCCAGAGGGCAGCAGCCTAAGGGCACTGAGCTCCTTGGTTGGGGAATAAAAGAGATTCATAGGAGAAAATGAGACCTGGGATGGGGGTGGCGGGCGGCAGTGGATGGCTCAGCAACGGAAAGCATCAGAAGCCAACTTTCCCTACTCTTTTTAGGTTGCTTCTCTCCCCACCCAGCCTGTACAACTTGTCAGGCACTAAGGTGGAGAAAGCCATTAATGGTAAAGTGGAGTAGGGAGAGACTAGTAATTTCCACCACCACCCCCACCCCCGCCCCCTGGGTGGAACCGCAATGCCAGTGGGATTAAACTAGCTTTGACAGGGAACAGAGCAAGAATTGAGGAAGACCTAACACCTTGTGGTAAATGAGAATTATCTAGTTCAGCTCAAGTGAAATTCTTGCTTTTAGAAGTGATACCATGAAAGAATGATGAACAGAAATTCAGTTTATTCAGAGAACAAAAGTATGTGATTGTTAAGGAAGTAAAGGAATCGAAGTTTAAGATGTTCCAAAGAGAAAAATGGCAAAGAAAAAAGAAAAATCATCTTTACTTAGAAAGCCTGCTATCATCAGTCACTTATCAAGAGACTGGCAGCCTTTTTTTTCTGTGTTTATATATTTGTTTTTGTTTCTACAGATGCCTCTGAATATTTTGTTAGAAGCAAAGTCACTCTCACTGCCAAGAGAAATTAGCAATGCTTTTACTGTGGTATAGAGACAAATTATACCAAGAACATATAAGAAGCACCCCCCTGCACTCCCCCAGCTCCCGCTGGATCTGTGCTTTTGGAAGGCACTGTGTCATGAGGGCAGGACTGGCTTCATGGGACCTGTGTAGTCACGTGAGGCCCTGTGCTCAGCAGGGCTCTACCCTTGGTTTAATAGTCTGGTTGCTGTCTTGAAATTCTTAATTTGTTCCAGTGGGATGTAGCAGAGAGAGCACTGGATGTGGAGTCAGGAGCACGGAGATCTCTGTAGTTCCAGGTCTTGTCTGACTAAGTGGGCAACATTGCGCAGGCATGTGAAAATCCCTGCTCCTGTTTCTCAGTTTCTACATCTGTACATTGAGACCAGTAACATCAACCTTACTTCTTTTTTTAAATAAATTAATTTATTTATTTATTTATTTATTTTTGGCTGTGTTGGGTCTTCGTTTCTGTGCGAGGGCTTTCTCTAGTTGCGGTGAGCCGGGGCCACTCTTCGTCGTGGTGCGCAGGCCTCTCACTGTCGCGGCCTCTCTTGTTGTGGAGCACAGGCTCCAGATGCGCAGGCTCAGTAGTTGTGGCTCGCGGACTCTAGAGCAGAGGCTCAGTAGTTGTGGCGCATGGGCCTAGTTGCTCTGCGGCATGTGGGATCTTCCCAGACCAGGGCTCGAACCTGTGTCCCCTGCATTGGCAGGCAGATTCTCAACCACTGCACCAACAGGGAAGCCCTAGATAGTAAATTTTATGTTATGTGTATTTTACCTCAGTAAAACATTTCGAGAAAAGAAAAGTGGTAGGCTGGACTTGGCTGGGTTGGAATTTGTGGACCACTGCCCTAGTGGATCATCATGGGTGCATCCCACTTAGAAGACCCCTGGTCTATAAGAGAGAAGGGTGTGTATTTGCACAGTTCTCCAATAATATGACATAAAATAAATTAGGGAAAAAAAGAGACCTAGCCCTTAAACAGTATAGAGCTACCACACTGTTCTTCCATCATGTTAGGATAAAGATGCAGCCCTTACCCTTCAGTTCTAGGACAGGAAAAATGGAACATGGCATGGTCCAGGAGAAGGTATTACTATTTCATCAGTTATAAACCATGTCCATCTGAAAGAGACACGTGCCAGAGCTGTGAGTGGGTTCTACTCTGAGCTGGGGGGTAGGTGGCTAGGGGCCTGGGTGCTGATGTCATCTCTAGCTTTAAAAAATTTGCCCACAAACTCAGTAGGCAGACTTATTTTCCTTTTTTGAAGTGCCTAAGGTTAAAGATATTTAATTTAGTTTGACCTGTAGATTGGATAGAGAAAATTGATAATAGGCTGTTGGTATTTTTTATACCAACCCAAAAAAAGTAATTCTATAGGAGAAAATCACATAAAGTATGTAAACCTGCTTTGAAAATTGTAGAAAGCACCATGGACTGAAGGTATTAGGAACTGACTGGTATCTATAGCTAAATATCCTTACACATATCACTTCGTTAATGTAATTCCTTGCAAATGAAAGATTTTTAAAAAGCAGCTGCATCTTCAGGTTTGATATTCCATATTTTGTTTTGCCAAGGTGAGACCTTCTTAGCCCTTTTCATTACTATGATTGTATTTTATATTTGATATAAAACTAAATTAATGAGCAACTATTTGTAAAAGTTATCACCTAACACTGTTGATTCACTTTCCTGTTTAATTTGCATCTCCTGCTTCTTTCTTTGATAAATTCTTATTTTAAAGCCAAACATTTATTTAGCCTTATGTCTACATGCAGTTGCTTATATTTGGAACTTCTTAAATGGAACTAAGTGTGGATTAGGTTTCAATATCTGCTTTAGCTATTAGTTTATGAGTACAGAAACAAATGATATCTGTTTCCTAATATATTTGTGCTTATTTACTTTAGATCAACATAAAATATGCAGCTCGATATAAGAGCATTAGGAAGTATCTGTGACAGTACAGATTTTGATAAGCCAAATGTTATCTAGGGTCATAGGTTCCGCAAAGTATTCACATTTCTCAGAAGTAAGATCACACTGAATTGTGTCGTATTTAGCTTAAAGGACAATAGAGTGGACATGCAGAGCCCAGGCTAAGAGCCACTGCTTTCTAGTGTGCTGTCATCCCACCCCATCTCTTTTTCTAGGCACCCTTTTGATGGTTCTTTCACAGTGGGCCTTGTTCGTGTTTAAACTCAATGAATCTTTAAACTATTCAGCAGTAGTACTTGAAGGGTCACCTCTTCCAGAGGTATTTTACAGTTAACACTTTTAAAGATTGGAAAATCTTAAACTCCTCAAAATTAATCTTCAGTGGTGGAATTTAAGTTATTATGCATGTTTATGGTGAGAGTCTTTGAAGCCTGAGTTCCTCCTGGAAGCTCCCAAATCACATCATATAAGCCTACCCCATTTTAGTGCATTTTAGGCTAAAGTTTTGTAAAAACATATAAAAATTCATTGAGACTTCTTTATGAGAAAAACATTTTTTAAAAAGATAATTTGAAGATCACTTTGTGAAATGTTCTGTTTTGCAAAGTACTTTGTGATATATTAAATTGTCCTTGTTGTAGAGTTGCACTGGGTGGCATGTGTACATACCAATTATCTTAAAGTGAAGGACTATATATAGAAAGTTCTTTCTAGCCTTCAAATTTGATTGATCTACCTTGGCTATAGCTTTATTTTTGTGGAAAAATTGTGACATCTAGTGGTTATTCTAAGTAATTCTAAGAAATGGTTTCACATGTTTTCCTTAAATTCATTTAAATGTGAGAACTTGCTATATAAACCACACTATAACAAATATTCTTTTACATACTTAATTATATGGGATAAAGACCAAGGAGTGGAATTCCTGAGTGAAAGGATGTGTGTATTTAGAATGTTGATATTATCAATTCACCCTCCAAAGAAGGTTGCACCAATTTATACTCCTACTGTAACTGTGAATACATAGTTCTTCACATCATACCAACAATGACAATTACCAAAAGTTCATTTTTGTTTTAATGTTCATTTCTTTATGAATGGGCAGTTCATCTTTTTATGGCTTTTTTTCCTTTTTCTTTCGTTTGTTTTTTATTTTGTTTGGCCTTGTTTTTCTTTATCAGTGAAGTGCCAGCACACATTGAGGAAATTAGCCATTTATCTGTAATTTACATTGAAAATATTTTCCCAGTTTGTCATGTATTTATACTTTGTGATTTTTTGTTTGTTTGTTTTGCTTTGGAAAGGTTTAATATTTATGTAGTCAGGTATATCAGTTTTTTCCTTTATAATTTTTGTTTTATGTCATATTTTAAAAGGCTGTCTCCTCTCCCAGAGGATAAAAATTTTAAATTGTGTATGTTTAGTTATGGAACATACTCATGTATGTTATTTATAGTTTTTTGTTTTGTTTTTTACATTTAGTCTTTTATCTATGTGGTATTTTAGTAAAGTAGGTAACTTTGTTTTCTCCTAACAATGTAAAGGAGATTGGTAAATGTAAATATAGCTCTTAAGATTGAGGTAGGTATCCATACTGATGAGAAAAGGTGTCAAAAATATGCAAAGGGTAGAATAATATTGATAATATGATTCCTTTTATGTAGAAAAATTATTTCCCTGCAAAGGCACAGAAAATATCTGAAAGGATGTATAGTACACACATTTACACATGTGCACACATACAACTATTAGCAGTGGACACTTCTAGGGAGTGCACATGAGATATTGGTGAGATAAGTAGAATTTTACTTTTGTCTCTATGGCACAGTTTTCTACAACTTGAACATATTACCATGAACATGTATTATGTATGTTATAAAAATTATTTTAAAGTAATAGTTAATAACATGGGGAGATATTTTAGGATCTGTAGTTAACTGAAAAAGCAAGTTATAAATGATAAGTAAAACATGATCCCACTTTAGAAAATAGAAGAATGTCTGTGTAAAGAAAAAAGACTGGGTGGATATACACCAAAATGTTAACAGTGATCTCAAAGTTGAAGGATTTGGGTAATTTTTATTGTTTTCTTTTGTACTAATTTCTACTTCCCAAATACTTTACAGTGGACACATTATATTTGTGATTATAAAAAGTAAAAAATATATATGTATACTAGAGTTGATTAATTCCTGTGTACAGATCTCTGTAAGATACATTAATTGTAATTTCATGTAGCTTACGATTTACTTACCCAAAAGCCTAGCGCTGCCCCCTCTCTCTTCCCCACTCCAACAACCTATTTTATCATTAAGAAGTTTGATTTGTCAGGTATTTCTTATAAAATAAGATGATATACTCCTTAATAGTTTTAAAAGGAGAAATTTCTGGTTCATGGAGTCAGAAGATAATTGGATACAAAAATATCTGACATGAAGGTTATTTCCTCCACCAAATTTCAGTCATGCAAGACCTCTTAATCCTAGGATTTCTCCTCCGTACGGACTGATTTCATCTATATTTTATGTGGAATAAGTAGCAAATACTTTTGACATTCTTTGAATTTTTTTAAAATTATGTATATAATTATGCTCAGCCTTGTCCCAGAAAGGATTTAAAGTCATTACTAAAAACACACAAAGTTTAAAAATAAGTAAAATGTAACCAGATAAAGTAAAATATAAAATAAGTGGATGAAGAAATCAGGACAAAGAAAATATGAGAGAAGGAGAAAAAAAAATGAAACCACAAGATGAAATCTATCCCTTAAGAGCCATCACTGTTTTGAGGGTGATCTAACTGCTCTAAATAGCTCCCTCACCCTCCAAGAAAGAGACCAGAGTTGGGAAGGTTCAAGCTATCCTGAGAGTGAGGCCAAAGGGAAACTACTCGGTGCATGAGGTTTATATATGACAATAACAGTGGCCCCAGCTTCTACTGAGGCTTCCTATGGGTCAGGAACAAGGCTAAGCTCTTTAAGTCATGGTTTTATTTCGTCTTCACAATAACCGTATTCTCAGTGGGGGATATTTTTTCCTGTTTGCCATGTTTCTTCTCCACTCTCCGGGTTCTTCCTTTGGGAGTGCCTCTTTGGGCTTCTCAAATGTGCCCCTCATGTAACTCCTTCCTCCTCAGGACGAGTTTGGGAGAGTTGGTAAGTTTGAGAGAAGGAAAAGCAGCAGCAGCTCATTCCCCAGGGAGACCTGTTCCCTAGTCCAGGGGGTTCTCTGCCCCTCTGTACACACTGGAGAGCCCTGCCCCTGTACTCCTGGGGTTCCGATGTGTTCCTCAATTCAGCTTTATCTGTAATATGCCTGACACTGTACACAATTCCTTATCTGAAACTCCTGGAACCAGGTGGGTCTCAAATTTGAGAAATTTTCAGATTTTAGAAAGGTTATATGGTACATTTACAGGTTCTGGGACAACTCCTCATTGTCAAACACATTGTTATTTCTGCAATAAAAGGTATGAATATTCACACAGAGTTGGATAAATTAAGACTATATCATATTAAGTCAGATTAGATTTTATTGTCAAATGAGTTCAGATGATGTTGGATTTTGCTGCCAAATGAGTTGCAAAAACACTTTTGGTTTTTAGAACTTTACGAATTTTGAATTGTAGATAAAGGATTGTTTGGCTGTATTTTGATCTCCAACTGTGTCTACTTTCTCAGTTGGTTCCTGGCTTGGAGGGTAGAGAAAGGTAGAGGTAGATATACCACAAAGGTAATAAAGCTTAAGTTTCAGGACTCCTTCTGTGGCCCTATAACTTTGTATTTATAATTTTATATTCTTTCTCTTAAAGAGATCCCTCAAAAATATAAACTTCAGACCCCACAAAACCTAGGTCCATCCCTGGGGAGAGGTACGATTGCCTTCTCTAAAACCGCAATAGCCTAAAGTTAGGTACCATCATCATCTCCATTTTACTTAGGAAGAGACTGAGGGAAAGAGGTTAATAAATTGGCATCAGTTACAAGTGGCAGAGTCTGGATTCAAACCCAGACAGTGGAACTACTGAGTTCTTGCTTTTAACCACTGCCCTTCTACGTCTGTAGATAAAAATTTAAAAATAGTTGACATTCTCTTTCCAGTTAAAGTAACTCCCAGAGGATAGCCTTTATCCCAACAAAAATAACCTAAATCATCTTAATTTCTACCAAACATCTCACTCTGATAAGAGAAGAATGAAATTCTTCAAATAGTACCCTCTAGTAACTTAGGAAAAAAAGCACTAAAATAACATCTCTGTTCACTTTCTTCTAAAGAGAATCCTTGGGATTAAATCCTCTTTGTACATTATCATTCTCCTGATATCAAGCCTTTGATATTAGGCAGAGTTTACTCTTTTTCCCCCAAAAGTGATTGTCTTTGCACTCCCCCAACATCTTAACTACATGGCTTTTCATAATATTCAGTCTGAGAGTCAGTGAAAACTGTGTACACACGATGCTCTAACATTTTTACAACAGTAAACAGTCTCACATTTGCATTACCTCATTTATTCTGCACAACAAGCCTGTGAGAAGGGTAACCAGGGAGTACCTACATTTTATTGTACAAAAGAAGAAACTGAGGACAAGAGACAGTAACTTCTCCAAGGTCACCAAATAGTGGTAAAATTGGCGCCAGGACTCAGGACATATTTCTCCCTAGTCTAGGGCCATGAAAACCACTACTGTTTTAAAAAAGCTGGAGAGATAATTTTCTCCATAAGGGGAATTGTAGAAGGTTGTTTGTCTAAAGAGTATCAACTCTGGTCACGTAGGTTCCAACTTGTTGCATGCTTCATCTCTGACTAAATTGCTGGTGAAGTGCCTAAGAAAAACAAAACCATTCACACCTTCATACTTGGATTCTCCACTTGGCAAAAGAGAACAATAAAAAAAATTTGTACTATTCCTTATAATTACAGTGGCATTTAAAAACATTTTTTATGAAATATAAATAAAGTTATAGTAAATAATGATGATCCCCTGAAGAAAATAATAATGATATTCACCATCCAGCTACAACACACCTTATCATTTTACCATATGTTTGCTTCAGATTTTTTCTTAAGTAATAAAGTCCCAGTGAATGTTTCCCCCACCCCATTCTTTTCTTGCACTGCTCAGAGGTAACCAGCAACCTAAAATTTTTACATTAATCCATACATGTTTATATAGTACTGTAGCATTTAAATTTTTTAATATGTTTTGTATCTATATAAAAAGATAAATTATCATTTATATAAATATCTTGTATCTACCATTCTGCAATTTATTTTTTACATTCAAGGTTGTTTTGGGAATTTTGTTGATATTTGAAGCTGATAGATTTATACCTTTAGCTTTTATGATATTGTAGATGGGACCTTCGTTTCAATTACATTTTCCAATTGGTTATGACTAGCATATGAGAACACTATTGATTTGGAATCAAGAAAACTTTTTGAACTCATTTATTCTCATAGCTTGTAGATTCTCTTGGATTTTCCAGGTGGGCAATCATCTGAAAATAAGAACAGGCAGGCATTTTTAGAATGATCATATTTCTCAGTGTGACCTGCTGTTTTGCAGAGTAAAGAGTTCCTAAGGATATCTGATTTCTAAAATAAAATCAGTCTCCAGTATCTACAAGCATATGTTCCAATGCAGATATTCAGGAAGTGCCTCCTAGTCCCCATCCCAAATGTCTTTCTAGAAGTATAGTTATAACCATGTTCTTTTCTTGCTATGTTGCCCAAAGACTTTATTCCTTGGTGTGACTACAAATGGAGCACCACAAGGCCAAAGAATTGGAAGCAAATGGGTGACTTTTATTTCAAGAAGAGCATAGTATCCCACTTAATATCTGTGATTTTTATAGAACAGTGGGCTTTGTGGAGAAATCGTCTTTAGATTTATGAAGCTCCTAATCATATTTCTCTGTAAACAGAATGAAACAAAGCTGTTCTCTTTTTGTTTGTCAGTAAAAACAAGTTGGAGAAGAGCTGTGAAGTCAACATCATCTGTTCCCATTGAGAAGAAAAATAGTAACATAATGAAAATCAAGGTCAAAGACCCATTATCTTTGTGGCCGTTTATTCTGACCACCTATCAGTGCTGGGCAAAATAATCAGTAGTCTTAATAAAGCAAGAGTCTCCTGGGAGAACATAGTATGGTTTCCATGTGAACTGGAAGCCAGAGATTTAACTGTATGTCCTTTCATATTATTTTGAACTGACATTGTTTTTTGTTTGTTTGTTTTTGTTTTTTTTAATTTATTTTATTCTTGGCTGTTTTGGATCTTCGTTGCTGTGCGCGGGCTTCTTCTAGTTGTGGCGAGCGGGGGCTACTCTTAGTTGCGGTGCGCATTTTCATTGTAGTGGCTTCTCTTGTTGTGGAGCACAGGCTCTAGGTGCGCGGGCTTCAGTAGTTGTGGTGCGCGGGCTCAGTAGTTGTGGTGCGTGGGCTCTAGAGCGCAGACTCAGTAGTTGTAGCACGTGGACTTAGTTGCTCCGTGGCATGTGGGATCTTCCCGGACCAGGGCTTGAACCCGTGTCCCCTGCATTGGCAGGCAGATTCTTAACCACTGCACCACCAGGGAAGCCCTGAACTGACTTTGTTAAAGGACATTTCCCCCAAACTTTACTCAATAGAAAATATTGTCTAATAAACTCTGTGTGTCAATTAGAATTCTTTGGATGCAAACAATAGGAACTGACTAACTTAAGGAAAAAAGTTATTGGAAATATCCTAGGTAGCTCAGAGAGTCAAAGAAAATGTTGAACAGCTAAGCTTCAGGAAGGAAAGGGATGAAGGCAGCTCTGGGGATCTGGATAACAGGAACGAATGGACAGTCTCTGCAGGTAACTGCCACGTGTCAGCTTTACACATATTCCTGTCTGTGTTGCTCCACTCAAGATCCAGACCCCTGGAAAAGAGAGACTGATTTGCCTGGCTTGTGCCAGGTGGTATGTGTGTTGGTGGCCGAAGGAGAGTAGCAGGGAGGTCACCTTCATTTCCAAGTCCTTCCAGGACTACACGTGCTGGGGAAGTTCCCAAGGGAAATCAGGGTTTTCTTACCCAAGAAAGGAGAAAAATTGCTGTACAGTAGCACACAACAGATGTCCATTTCATTCCTCCTTAGTCTGCTTTTTATGAAAGCTTAATATAGCAGTCTCCCGGCAGAACCTCCTGGCAATTGCAGAAAAGGCATATAGGACCCCAGAAGGAGATGATTCCTGTGGAAAATAAGCTTGAGGATGCTGGGAAGGGATCCTCCATCAAGTCCACTGGGGACATCAGGACATCAGCATGGACCTTAGTCCTTTTGGAGAAAGTAGCCTTATGACACACATGAATAATAGGGCTGAGCTTTCAAAACTGAGAAGAGCCCATTCGGTGAGTACTTATGGTTAGGCTGAACTGTAAGGCTTCCAGGAAAGCAAAAAGGTACCCTAAAGGGACTTAAAAAAAAACAAAACACTCAGACTATTGTTAGAGCAGTTAGCTACCATAGGAGACTTCTGTGCTGCTCGTCTCCCACTTTTTTTTTTTTTTTTTTTTTTTTTTTTTTGCTGTACGTGGGCCTCTCACTGCTGTGGCCTCTCCCATTGCGAGCACAGGCTCCGGACGCGCAGGCTCAACGGCCATGGCTCACGGGCCCAGCCGCTCCGCAGCACGTGGGATCCTCCCGGACTGGGGCACGAACCCGTGTACCCTGCATCGGCAGGCAGACTCTCAACCACTGCGCCACCAGGGAAGCCCTCGTCTCCCACTTTGACACTTGGCTTGACTATATAGCCAAGGTTCTTCCTAAAACTTCTCTCCCATCACCCCTGTTTTGCTTCTGCTGCTGCTCCTGTTGCCTTTGGCTGTAGAGCAGGTAATTGTGGAGACTCCAGAGTGGACTGCCTGGGTTCAAATCCAGACTCCTCTACCTATTTTCTGGGTGACCTTCTGTGCCCCTATCTTGGCTAATATGAGTGACTGCTGCTGCTGCTTTACCACTTACAGCTCTCTAATCTCCTCCTTTCTACATAAGATTTATTAAGATACCCAATCATAGAATCATCCCCATTTCCTGATAGCATCCAATCCAGAGAAAAATCCTGCTTCCTTAAGCTCTTCCCAAGACCAGGTCCTTTAATAAGTCCTTTTAAACACGCACTCACTGAGATACCCCATGTTTCCCCATACTGTGCATCCTCCCTCTCTGTAATAAGAAATAAACCCAACTTGTTCAACTACAGATGTGTTCCTGGTGGTCTTTAACTGGAGAGTATTGACACACTCATGGGTTTTGAAATTTCAGTGGCCTGGTTTGGCATCCTGGCTCTACCACTTACCAGCCATATGACCTTATAGACATCAACCTATCTGTGCCTGTTTCCTCATTTGTAAAATAGAGATAATTATAACACCTTTCCATCAAACTGTTATGGTTTTAACATGTAAAGAGCTTAGGACAGTGCCTGACACATAATAAATAATCAATAAATATTTGCTATTATTATTGGTTCAGTAATAGTATCATTTTCTTTATCTAATGGACATGCTAATTCTAAGATTTGCATTTCATTTTGCCTTTATAGATTGGTGGAATTATCCTTGATTTTATTCCATGGTTCTTGCCAAGTCACATAACCTTAAATTCCAATGTATGAATGCAAACCTGTGCGTGCACACATTTGATGAGAGGATGAGAGGAGGGCCTAACATTTACGGAACATTGCATACCAGATATGCAACGATATGAACAAAAGCTAAGGAGATTTTTTCTGAAAATTTTTTCGAGGCTAGATGCAAAAACTTCCAGCAGAACTGCAAACAATCTGCTGAAAGAAGGGGCCATTCAGCCATCCTCCTGAGGAATCTGAGCCTGATTTAAGTCTGAAGCAAGGATTTAGATTTAATTTTCCTGCTAGGGGTAGGTAAATTCTCTGCCAAAGACATGACCTTCAGGTTTGTTTTTTGTTTTTTCTGAGAAATGTCTTTTAGATCCTGCAAAACAAATTCAACTCACATGAGAACGTAAATCAAGTTAGGATATGAAATCACATATGCTTCTTACTGGTTCCATAGAAGTATGACAGCAGAGTTTAGGTTGCAACAAGCTTCGAGGTATCCGAGAAGACCTTTCATTTCAGGGTTTGAAATGATTAAATGATTAAAATTGCTCTTTAATAATTAAATGTGCCATCTGTATAAGGCAGAGTGTGACCTTTCACCCAGGGTCTCTCAGGCTGTTCTAGAATTTCTGCAGTTGGCACATATGGTATCAGAAATCCATTGCTATTCTTCCTTTGAAATATTAGAGGAGCAGACTTAGAGCAGCTGTTTTTGTGCTGCCAGATTTCATTGAAATGTGGGTTTTAAAAGCCCTTGGCTTGTCATTTTGAGTTAGCTTACCTTAATCACAAATTTCACCATAATACAATTCAACTGATGCCTGAAACTCAATATCGCGGAACATTTGCTGAACAATGCACTTAACAACAATGACCAACCAGAATGTACATTTTCCATTGAAATGCCCTTTTCATGTTATACGTGCCCTCAGTAATGTCTAATAGATTATAAACATTCCTTTTTTCTATAACAACAAAGTACCAAGAAATCAATCCCCACCATGCTTTCTTTCCCCTGGTTGGGCACATAAAAAAGAATGTGACATTTGGAGAACTATCTGCTCTATTACTGCAGTACTACTGAAATATTGATGGCAACCCTGTCATTAAGCCAACTGTAGTAATTAGACAGCAAGTGATGAGTACAGTTGCGTGTTTGTCTTAAACGTCATATCGGACAACGTTTACAGCTCAGTGGTCCGCAGGTAAAATGGCCTGAACAAAAGAACATCAGTCACCAAAAGATAATTTCTCTATGTGTTTGGGGGAAAGGGGCATAGACACCAGGTTTAACAGTACTCACTAATTAATCTGTAGTATCCTGGGGACTTTTCATCTGCTTGCCTTCAACAGGATGTTTAGTTATTAAAGTTCAGCTGTTAGACAACATTCAAATGCTATAAATTTTGACTTTAGTGTTTCTATTGGAGATAAATTCAATTCACTTCCATTAATAACCTATATGGGAAAAGTATATGAAAAAAGACTGGATATATATATAACTGAATCACTTTGCTGTACACCTGAAACTAACACAGCATTGTAAATCAACTATACTCCAATATAAAATAAAAAATTAAATTAAACAAATAAAAAATAAAAGTGTGGACTTTCAAAGCCAAAAGCAAAGATAAGTGAGCTAGTCTTATTTTTTTTAATATTGCAAATTTAATTTTTAAAAGCTAAATTGTGGTGGAAAATCTCTTAGATTCTGCTATTTGAATTTGTTTCTCATGTACACTTATAGCCAGCAGCCAGGAAAACTCCTGTTTGTGTTAGTTTTTTTTTAATTCCTAGCATATAGCCATGACTGATTCTTTTTTTAATAAATTTATAAACTTACAAATTTTTATAAATTTAAATGGGACCTAGTGAAACTTCAAAGCTTTTGCACAGCAAAGGAAACCATAAACAAATTGAAAAGACAACCCTCAGAATGGGAGAAAATATTTGCAAACGAATCAATGGACAAAGGATTAATCTCCAAAATATATAAACAGCTCATGCAGCTCAATATTAAAAAAACAAACAATGCAATCCAAAAATGGGCAGAAGACCTAAATAGACATTTCTCCAAAGAAGACATACAGATGGCCAAGAAGCACATGAAAAGCTGCTCAACATCACTAATTATTAGAGAAATGCAAACCAAAACTACAATGAGGTATCACCTCACCCCAGTTAAAATGGGCATCCTCAGAAAATCTACAAGCAACAAATGTTGGAGAGCGTGTGGAGAAAAGGGAACCCTCTTGCACTGTTGGTGGGAATGTAAATCGATACAGCCACTATGGAGAACAGTATGGAGGTTCCTTAAAAAACTAAAAATAGAATTACCATATGATCCACCAATCCCACTACTGGGCATATACCCAGAGAAAACCACAATTCAAAAAGGCACATGCACCCCAATGTTCATTGCAGCACTATTTACAATAGCCAGGTCATGGAAGCAACCTAAATGCCCATCAACAGACGAATGGATAAAGAAGAGTTGGTACATATATACAATGGAATATTACTCAGCCATAAAAAGGAATGAAATTGGGTCATTTGTTGAGACATGGATGGATCTACAGACTGTCATACAGAGTGAAGTAAGTCAGAAAGAGAAAAACAAACATAGTATATTAACACATGTATGTGGAACCTAGAAAAATGGTACAGATAAACCAGTTTGCAGGGCAGAAATGGAGACACAGATGTAGAGAACAAACGTATGGACACCAGGTGGGGGAAAGCCACGGAGGGCGTGGGGATGGTGGTGTGATGAATTGGGCGAGTGGGATTGACATGTATACACTGATGTGTATAAAATGGATGACTAATAAGAACCTGCTGTATAAAAAAATAAAATAAAATTCAAAAATTAAAAATAATAAATAAATAAATTTATTTATTTATTTATATTTGGCTGCACTGGGTCTTTGTTGCTGCATGCGGGCTTTCTCTAGTTGCGGCGAGCAGGGGCTACTCTTTGTTGCAGTGCATGGGCTTCTCATTGCAGTGGCTTCTCTTGTTGTGGAGCACAGGCTCTAGGTGCACGGGCTTCAGTAGTTGTGGCACACAGGCTCAGTAGTTGTGGCTCGCAGGCTCTAGAGCGCAGGCTCAGTAGTTGTGGTGCACAGGCTTAGTTGCTCCGCGGCATGTGGGATCTTCCCGGACCAGGGCTCGAACCTGTGTCCCCTGCATTGGCAGGCGGATTCTTAACCAATGTGCCACCAGGGAAGCCCTTGTTTGTGTTATTGATGTCTTTATTATACTTAGGAGTCAGATGGAATTCACTGGGCATTGACATAACATAAAATAGGGTATGTTTGCCCTGTACTCCCCCAGAAAAATTTTAAGCCATGGGGACAGACAATAAGTATTCAGTCATTTATTTATGAGTTCCTTCTATAATGGAGTACTTAACACCATGAATGAGACACGTAAGAATTCAACCTGGTTTAGTATAGGGAGCCAAACACATAAAATGAGTATCCATAATACAAGGTGATTTTATATACAAATACATATTTGTGTATAAATATACATCAGAGGAGAGGGCTATTTATTTTGTGAAGGAAAGGTATGGATTATTCACCAGCCAACCTTCCAAATCCGTTCTCCACCCTTCTCTGCCCTGCCCTGCCCTCTATAGTTTGCATTACCTTAGTTTCTTTACCTCTTTGACTTTGGGAGCCTAGATAGTAGGAGAAAAGAGGGGGTCAGGGTATTTATTCTCACTACTCAGCCAAACTGTATTTTCTCTACCTTATGGCCACAGCTCCTGTCAGGTAGCCTCTCTTCCGTTCTCTCTGGATATCAGCCTCTCTGGTAATAGCTTCCCTTTGATGTCCCAGGGTGCTCCACCATCCTTTATTTGTTTTTGTTACTCCTTCATTGAATTCCCTTCAATTAGCCTTCCTGGACCCTTGATTAAGGGGAACGAAATACAGAAGGTCAAGAAAGATAACGTTCCTTTACCTTCAAACGTTCAGTGTATACACTTCGATAGATCTGAGCAAAGCTATTATCCAGACTATAAACATGTCATTTCTGTTGCCACCAACAGATGGCATTAGCAGTCATGTCAGTCCTTTAGGGCTGTGCATTGTTCTCGAGTCTGTTGGCTCTTGTGATACTGTGATTTATAATAAGAAATATATATTTGGTCTTCATCCCATTTCTGGCACAGATCTCCTAAAACCCTTGGAATTTCCTACAGCCATTATTTTGTGATAAGTTTTAATGGAGTGTAATCTATAAAAATACTCAAGTTTTAATGGAGTATAATCTATAAAAATACTCACTATGCTGTATCCCTGAAACTAACATACTGTTGGAAATCAACTGTACTTCAGTCAATCCCTTGAAATTTCCTAAGTGAGGACAGTCTTTTGTTATGTTGATGAAGTGACTTTTGGAGCCCCCATCTAAGGATGGGGACTGATTGCCAGTCATCCCCTCCCCCTCCCCCCCCCCAGAAGAGAGAGGCTGGAGGTTGAATGAGTTGCCCGTGGCCGGTGATTGAATCAAGCACACCTATGTAACGAAGCCTCCATAAAAATGAAAAAGGACTAGGTTTGAAGATCTTCCCAGCTGGTGAACACAAGGAAATGCAGGGAGGGTGGTGCTCCTGGAGAGCACATGGAAGCTCCTCACCCTTTCCCCATATCTTGCCCTATGGACCTCTCCCATCTGGCTGCTCCTGAGTTGTGTCCCTTTATAATAAGCTGGTGATTTTGAAAGTAAAATGTTCCTCTGCATTCTGTGAGCCACTCTAGCAAATTAATTGGACCTGAGGAGAAGGTTGTCAGAACCTCGAGTTTATAGCGGGTTGGTCAGTAACTCAGGTGATAATGTGGACTTTCAGCTGGTGTCTGAAGTGTGTCAGGGGTAGGGGTGCAGTCTTGTGGGACCAAACCCTTACCCTGTAGAATCTAATGCTACCTCTGGGTAGACAGCCTCAGAATTTAGTTGAATTGAGGGACACCCAGCAGTCGTCCAGAGCGTTGTTGTGAGGGGAATCCCCCACCAACACATGTTTTAGGTTGAAAACCCAGAAGAGTTGGGTTTTTTCTTTTACTATTTTTTAAATGTTTTACTCTCCACCCAATAAACACAAAAGCAGTGAAATTACTGAAAAAACTATTTTAATAGACACACATTTGCTTTTGATAAAGGCAAGAATGATGATGATTTGGAAAAAATGCAAAGTAGAGAGAAAACAACAAAGTTTTCATGTGCACAAGGATGAATTTTTTTTAAAGGTTTTGCTTATTTTATTTTTATTTATTTATTTTTATTTATTTATTTATTTATTTATTTTTGGCGGTACGCGGGCCTCTCACTGCTGTGGCCTCTCCCGTTGCGGAGCACAGGCTCCGGACGCACAGGCTCAGCGGCCATGGCTCACGGGCCCAGCCGCTCCACGGCATGTGGGATCTTCCCGGACTGGGGCACGAACCCGTGTCCCCTGCATTGGCAGGAGGACTCTCAACCACTGCGCCACCAGGGAAACCCAGGAATGAATTTTTTTTGACAGGAATAATTCTGAAGGACAAAGAGTGAATCTCGTGATGAGGGAAAAGTGCTATGCCTGACTGTTAGGGACTGAATGTGCCCCCCAGAATTCATATGTTGAAGCCCTAATCCTAATGT
Source organism: Hyperoodon ampullatus (assembly GCF_949752795.1). Classification (NCBI taxonomy): domain Eukaryota; kingdom Metazoa; phylum Chordata; class Mammalia; order Artiodactyla; family Ziphiidae; genus Hyperoodon; species Hyperoodon ampullatus. The sequence goes on along the minus strand of NC_136922.1, from coordinate 54,490,425 downwards.
GACTGTATTTGGAGATAGGGCCTTTGAGGGGGTAAGTTAGGTTAAATGAGGTCGTAAGGGCGGGGCACTAATCCAGTAGGATTACGGGAAGAGGAGTAGACACCAGATGTGTGCACACATAGAGGCAAGGCCATATGAGGACACAGTATTTAGGTGGCCGTGTACAAGCCAAGGAGAGAGGCCTCAGGAGAGACAAACCCTGCCGGCACCTTGACCTTGGACTTCCAGCTTCCAGAAATGTGAGAAATTAACTGTTGTTTAGGCCACTAGTCTAGTATTTTGTTATGGTAGACCGAGCTTTATACACGGGATTTGTAGACTTACATATTCCCTTTCCTCACTGCAGATATTTACATCAGCGCCAGGAAGGAGAACAGGGACTTCGTTTAAGAACGATTATCACAAATATGTTATCACCATTTTTCCTTCCTATGAGGGGTCTTTTTTTTTTTTTTTAATAAATGTTGCTGTGCACGGGCTCTTCTCTGGTTGTAGCGAGCGGGGGCTACTCTTCGTTGTGGTGCGCGGGCTTCTATTGTGGTGGCTTCTCTTGTTGCAGAGTACCGGCTCTAGAGCGCAGGCTCAGTAGTTGTGGCGCACGGGCTTAGTTGCTCCGTGGCATATGTGGGATCTTCCCGGACCAGGGCTCGAACCTGTGTCCCCTGCGTTGGCAGGCAGATTCTTAACCACCAGGGAAGTCCCCCTATGAGGAGTCTCGATATGTTGCTGTTGAGGAAGGCTCAAAGAGACAGAAAACGTAACTCAAACTAGCTTAAGCAAAAGGGGAATTATTGACTTAGATGATAGAAGAATTTGATTCCAGGGACAGTCTGATGCAGTGTCCAAAAGGATCAGCAGGAACATGTTTCTTCTTCTGAAATGACTATTGTTTTTCTTTTTGTCCTTTTGTCAGTTTATAAGAGCACTTTTCATATTATAGCTCTGTCTGTCCTCTGCAAAGAGGCAAGGAAAAGACAGCCTGGGACTCTGTACATTTTCCCCTTCACCATCTTTATTGTCAGTACTGGATCCATAGTCCTCAGGGTCGAGTCTAGATCAATATGTCAAGGGTGCCATGGGACAACTCCAGCATTCAGCCTTAAAAAACAAACCAAGACAGATCCCGGACAAGGACAAACCTCAATGCCCTGTTCCTCCCTACCATACCCCCTCCACGATGAGGCAGTATTGCTCAAATTTCAGTCATTCTGGAACCACCTTCACAATTTTGCCTTACCCTTTAAATTATGCTACTATTTATATTTCTGAAACCTGACATTTTTACATAGATTTACTTTAAAAGAAAAGCATATATTGTTGCCATTATATCAACTACTAGTTATATTTTTCCCCATACACATTAAAAATAAATTCATAACTATGAAAATAAAAGATACTCATCTGCATACCACTTAAAATACACCATACTTTGGGAAACTACATTAGAGCATGCCACAGGGCCACATACTAGTCAAAGACAAGATCAAGGATTGAGAGAGTTGTGAGTTTCAGGACCTCATCACTTATCAGTTGCACTCCCACGGGGCGTGGTGGATGGTAGTTCCCTTACATCTGAGGAAAGCGGCACAGAAAGCTGCTACTGCTTTCCAGCTATTGAGTGGTGGAAATTAGAATCCAGGCCTTCTTCAAAAGCAACGGCCAAGCAGGGAAAAGCTGTGGGCTTTGGAGGGAAATAGACCTCCATCCAGACCAGTGGACAAACTGTAGGCGGTGGTCAGGGCCCTCGCGAGCCCGAGGCCAGCACGGACCAGGGTTGCATTACAAACATTCCGCGTTCTGGCTGGAACATGAGGGGTACTAAAATTCTTCGAATTATGCTGGGGTCCAGGGCTCAGAAGGGGCTGCCTCAGAAGGGGCTGGGATTGGGACAGGTCACAGTCCATGAGTGGGTCTGCGGGTCCAGTTTGGTACCTGGTGCCCACCGCGGTCCCACTGGCCAGCAACTGGCAGAACCCAGGGCCGAGGAGCCATGTGCCGGCCGCAGTGGTGGAGTCAAATCCTCCTGCCAGTATTCTTCTCCCTCTTTCTCGTCCAACTGTTTATCACCTTCTCAGAGAATAGTTTTTCCCAGGTCTCCAGACACAAGAACAAGCACAGACCAAAATCTATGGATGATGGTAAGCCATCCTGAGCCCAGAAGCTGCTGCCCCAGGTGTGCCACCACCGTTGTATTTCCTACTGGTTGTGCCACGCTGGCAGGCTGAGATTTTCATCTCTAAAGTTGCCTTTTGGTGTTGGCAGGAAGACATTTTTAAAGGATCTTAACGTTTTTGGTGAAATCCAATTAAATTGGACTCAAATTCATTTGCTTTATCTGAAGTGTGAAAAGTGGATTAAAACAGTTTTAAATGTGGAAAGCATGTTCCCCACCCCCGCGTTTTGCATGACCTATAGCACAAAGCTTTGTGCTGTGAATAAGGTGTTGGGTTTTGTTCTAATCAGACCCCACTCAGTGGCCATAGCTAGTCTTTCTTAGTGTTGTACGGTCTTAGTTAATAAAGTACTTAATTTGGGTCTTATCTTAAGAAATAATTACTTGGTTTGGAGACTTTCTTTGGTTCCCCTCCCCAACTGAAGAAATTCTGAAACATTAAAAGTTGTACTGAGTTAAATTCATGAACCTGGAGATAAGGTTTTCAGTATCCTAAACTGGAATTGTATAGATAGAATAAGGACAGGATTTGAACTACTTGGAAAATGCCCTGTAAAGCCAAGACTGCCATTTTTATGAAGACTATAAGACAGAATAATTACCGCTTTCTGGTTTTCAGAGTCAAAAAGATAGTATCTGTGAGTGTCTTCCTTCCTAAAACCAAACCCAAAGCTCTAAGCTTTGCACTGAAATGAGACTCTCCTTTGAGAGGGTGGAGGATAGGGAGAGGCTGAATCAAAAGATCTGGCTTGTTTCCTTTGGTTTTATCTTTCCCATACATTTTTCTCTCATTTAACCTCTCAATCATTCCCATACATACTTCAAGAGGAACAGTGTTCTCATACCATCCCTGCCATGTTCTTCCCAGGAAAAGTGCCTAAAAACATAGGCCAAACATAGAAACAAATCCCTCCCTTTGTTCCCTAACAAATTGGAGTCATACTAGAGTTTTTCAAAAAACCCTGTTAAAATGTTGAGGAAGAAGAAAAAGGGAGTAAACAAAAATAAATCAAGAATCATGGATAACATAGTCTGGTCTTCTAGCTAGCTTGGTTCTAGGGCTGACAAACCCAGTCAGTGTTTCTGAGGAAACAGCTTCCCTTTGGGAGGGAAAGCCTGGTCAGCCTATCCTGGGCCTCCCCTGAGTGTTTGCTTCCTAGCCTGGGGTAATTTCCCCTTTGAACTTGCACTCAACCTTCCTATTTTATAAGGATATGGTTTCTTAGACATTATGACTCTTTCACTTCCAAAACTGGGAAAGGGATTCTAACCTTTCACTGAGATCTCCACCTACATCCCTGTTGGTGGTCTGAGTGATAGACCTTTCCCACAGGCAACCCACAGGACTTTGTTAATGATCCCACATCAAGTGAGATCCCCTCCTAAGTGGGTTGCTTTGATTCCCAGGGCTTTTAACCCTGATGTTTCATTTACATTTGAGAGCTTAGTAAGCAATATCCCAAGAAATTGTAGTTTGCTCTTGGAACTTTGGGTTAAGAATCTTCTTTTCCAGTACCTAATGAATGCATTAAAAAATACTAAAATGTAGAGAAATTCTCTTACTGGGAGCAACCAGAAAACAAAGGGGTATGGCCTAAAAAGCAAGTGGCAAGCTAGGAGAGAAATAGAAGATTCTAGATCAAAATAGAATAACAAGCATGGTAACACTCCAAATGCCACCATCAGCCCTTAGAAATGACTGAGTCACTAAATTCCAAGAATTTTCATTAGTACTCCCAGATCTAGAGAGATGCATATTGAGTGGGTGTCCTATTCTTCACCTGTTCTGAAGATCTACAGAGAAATGGTTTTGGAGGAGAAATAAGAAAAACGGAGACACTGAACAGTGGATCTCACTCTGATGGAAACACAAGTTCCTGGGCTACAAACTGGATTTAGGGGCAGATCTACAATCCAGAAATATTCCCTGTACAGAAATGGGATATATCTCCAATTAGCTAGAGTGAACCTTGGCAGTGGAAAATGATAAAACCTCAGAAGAGAGTGTAGAGCCCAGATATTATAACAAAGTCTGACACAGACTCACTTGAGTTCTCTCCCTTTGTCAAATACTGAGAACAACCAAGTGAATAGAGCATAAAATACAGTAAAACTGTAGTTTGTCAGAAAAAAAATTTCAAGGACAGTGGTAAGGTGGTCAAAATGTCACTTCTACTGTGTCAACACAAATAGAAGGTCTGAACAGAGCTATCTAATCATTAGTAAGATGAAAATAGACAATATAGAACCTATGCAAACACTGCATAGCTAACAGAATAAATAATGGAGTATATGCTCCCATGCAGAAAAACAGCTAATCTGTCCTAGAAGAAAACATAACTCAAGGAACAGATGAAAATTTCCCCACAAGTGCTGAGCTAGAGAACCACCAAATGAGAAATAGATTCAGTGAAACATATCTCAAAGTCAAGATATCAGAATGAGATGAAAAGGCAGATTTCTCCAAGGAAATGAAGGCTAAGTAATTTGAACATGAGGCAAGGTTTCCAGGTTTTCTCTTTATTTCTGTAGTACCCATTTGTTTATTTCTGTAATGGTGAACACACCAAGAATATTTGTCATGCAGACTCTACATATACTTATTATATTGGACTCTGCTAGCTGCCTCCTTCCTCTGACCTCTAGCCTAGCATGTGCTGATATCTGGGGGGAAGTGGGTCTTCATTGTCTTCCCCCTGGTAGATTTCTCAATCTCTTTTATCACCTGCATACCTGATTCCCAGTACTAAGTTCCCTATGTTATATATAATCAGAGTGATTTCTGTCACTCACAGACCCTTTCTGAGAAAGGTGTACTCATGGATATTATTCAGCAAAACGAATATAAACTAAGGGGAAATGTGGGATTCAAGAAAGAGTAGTAAGCAAAGAAACCAGTAAAACTTTTTTTTTTTTTTTTTTTTGCGGTACGCGGGCCTCTCACTGTTGTGGCCTCTCCCGTTGTGGAGCACAGGCTCCGGACGCGCAGGCTCAGCGGCCATGGCTCACGGGCCCAGCCGCTCCGCGGCATGTGGGATCTTCCCGGACCGGGGCACGAACCCGTGTCCCCTGCATCGGCAGGCGGACTCTCAACCACTGCGCCACCAGGGAAGCCCTAGTAAAACTTTTATAAATGATTGATTACAAGTCAATAGCAATTTAAATACATTAATAGTCTAATAATAATTGATAAGCATTTAATAATAATTAAAATTCCAGATGATTTCTACCTGGGGAATGGTGTGGGAAGGGAAAGGAAGAAAGTTAAAGCATATTAGGATCCTTATATAGGTAGAGAATGTAGATCCTGATTAAGCAATGATAGAAAGAAGAATATAAAATATATCTCTCAAAAATTTTTAAGGAACCGCTCATATAGAAACAGAAACAGGTGTGACTTCAGGGTGTGACTAGAGGAAATAAAGCAAGAAAGAATAAATTGATGGAATAATATATACCTTGCAAATGCTAATGAAAAATAAAGCAAGTGTAGCAATATTAATGTTAGATAACATCGAATTTAAATAAAAAATCTTTAAGTAGACGAATAAGCGATATTCCATACTAATGTACAACACAATACATGAAGATGACATATTATGAAACTTTGTTCACCTAACAACATAGTTTTGAAATAGATGCAGTCAAAGGTGATAGAAATAAAAAGAACATTTAACAAATTAAAAGCCATATAGACTTATTTTACATGCCTATATCAGAAATCAACAAAGTAAATGTAAGGATGTAATATAGAGAATAGTAACATATGAAATCTTGTTATCTTCCCCCCAAATTTTTCTCTTAGCTGTTCATCAAAAATTTGTAATTCCAGATAAACTTTAGAATCAGCTTGTCTGATTCAGTTGTTCTATTTTTTAAAATTATTAATTAATTCTTTGCAATTCTTTGCAAAAAAGAAAGTTTTTGTTTTGATATCTGGTATAATATATGTTGATGCCTGGCATCTCTAGGTATTTGAAATTGTGATCCCTCATGGAAGAAGAGAAGAGGAACAAGGATGGAATTTTATGTAATAACAACGTTTTAGACATTGATAGAGGGAATGGAACCAGTCAGGAAACTCAAAAAGGAATGGCCAGAGATGTTCCAAGAGAACTAGGAGAGAATGATGCTGCAGAAATTACGAAAATGTAATCAAGAGGAAGGAAGTGACTAGAGAGAAAAATACACAAAAAAGTTGGGGGGCTTCCCTGGTGGCGCAGTGGTTGAGAGTCCGCCTGCCGATGCAGGGGACACGGGTTCGTGCCCCGGTCCGGGAAGATCCCACATGCCGCAGAGCGGCTGGGCCCGTGAGCCATGACAGCTGAGCTTGCGCGTCCGGAGCCCGTGCTCCGCAATGGGAGAGGCCACAACAGTGAGAGGCCCGTGTACCGCAAAAAAAAAAAAAAAAAAAAAAAGTTGGGTCTTTAAGAGGGTATAGGAAGAATCTGGTCCTGAGAATGCTGTGGAAATAGCTAGTACCTCTTTCTTCAGGAACAGAGTGAAAGAAGAAAAGAACCTATTCCTTCATGTAGCACATTGTCATGTAAGTTAGCTGTCCCCCATTGGTTCTTCAGTAACAGCAAGAAAGACTATAAGAAAGATTGCTGGTTAGTTACACAAATACTCAGTCTAAATCTCTGAGATGGACCCAGATCGGGTCATTCAATGACATGAAGTTCAGGCTAAAGAGAAGGGAATGAGGCCATGAGGGGCAAACAGATTTGGAAAACAATGGAAAGGTCAAGAAAAGTGAAGGTCTGAGTCGTGTCAAAAGGCAAACAAGAGAGGAAGGGTAAGAAGATTCTAGTCAGAGACTAGAATATTGGTATTTAAGATTTCATGGTTGCAGTCATTTGGAATGATGGCAAAATCCAAGTTTAGATCATGGAAATAATTTGTTTAAAGTAAGATGAAGCATCAGAGTTTCTCTGGATGGTGGAATTTCAGCTGATTTTTATTTTTTTATGTATACTTATTTCTTATATTGAACATGTGTCACTTTTATAACTACATAAAGACAATCCAGTTTAAATTTTTGAAAAGTTGGAGACAGAGGCTCCGCACTACCCCTAACCCTCAAGTTCCAATCTGTAAATCGTGGAAGGAGGATTCTGATTGGGCTGACTTGCTCAGATTCCTTCTCCCTGGATCAATGAGTGTGGTGTGGGATTACCCCAATTTGATTCAGGTGCGTAGCTTTAGATGCCTGGTTGGGACCAGGGAGCTAGTTTAGGAGAGGAAAGTTATTTTTTAGAACTTACTTGGCTAATCAAAGTTGGATGATGCTATTTCATATTTTTCTGAGTAAGAGGAGAAAGTAAGGAGTTAGGATTTAACTGGTATCAATGAGAAAGTGTCTAGACATATGAAAATAATAAAGGAAAACGCTCAGGGTATGGATACATTTGCCATGAAACAGGAATGACTTAATAAAATGCATTTTATATAAAGTTGAGCAATAAATAGGCTTTGCATTTATATTTTTGTACTTAATTTTTTTGCAGCATGTACTGTATGGAAAAATTGTCAATTGTGCACAGAAAATAGTAAAGTAAGTTAACTTTTATGTGAGGAAATTGTCTTGGGAATGTTATAAAGTCACACAGTTTACACAGTTTACACAGTCACACAGTTGTAGTCTAAAAGATATGCCAAACTTTGTTTTACACAATTTTTTAATAGTAGGAATGACTAAGAGTGGTTATTAAGAAGTATTTCTGCATTTTAAACCGTTCCTTGAGAATCTAGAAATAAACAAAGGAAAAATTTAGTGCAAACATGTACTTGCTTCTAGAAAATTATACTTCAAAAACAAAACAATTTTTTATTTGAAAAAATTATACTTCAATTTAAAAAAAAGAAAAGAAAAAACACTCTTTAGTCTGGTTCCAAACCCATCACAATCTGAGAAAAGTTTACCTTTCCAAATAATTCCACAAAATTTCATGACGACGGATTTCACTCCTGCCACAGTGGAAAACTGTTCTTTATTCTACCATAGCTTCTGTGTCTAAAGCCCTTCCTTCCTGCACAGATTTTACCTTTTCTTCAAAGCTCAGACAAATTCTTCCTATTCTCTGAAAGAAATCTTATCCAATCAACTAGAAGTGAGAACTTTCGCTATGAACTCCTATTACATTTATTATCTGTTCCACTCCTTTTGAAATTCTAATATTCTTCCATTTAGAAACATTTGTTTTTTATAGAGTGGAAATACTGTACCTGCCAGTTAAATTTTCAACCTCTAGAAAACAATGCTTTATATATCAATGTAACCTAACTTCCATTATATCTAGCATTTGCCCATAAATAATTAGTAAATGCTCTTTTTATCCTCTCTATGTCCACTACTTTAAAATCCCTCTTTGCACAATAACATTTATTTAATATTTTTGGCCAGTATAAGTATTAAACCATTTAGTTTATACAATGTTAACAAACCATTAAACATTACTATATACCTTCCCCCTTTCTGCATTTTTTCATTTTAATGATATTAACCATCATTCTAAAGTCTGTTAGCTGACTTCTCACTTCTCACTCTCTTAAGGGTCTGAGGTTGGCATGGCTTTGTATTTATATGGGTCATCTTCCTTAGCTACAAGAAAAAAATTCATGTAATTTGTCTTAAATTACGCATTACTAATTTAGAGATGTTGAATATATTGTACTGTTCCTCTGGTTAATTTGAAGTTCTTCTCTTTGAAGACTTTTTAGCCTTAGTTAAGGAATTAGTCAAGGACTTTCTTGGCGGTCCAGTGGTTAAGTCTTCACCTTCCAGTGCAGGGGGTGCAGGTTCGAACCTTGGATGGGGAGCTAAGATCCCACATGCCTCCAGGCAAAAAAACCCATAAAACAGAAGCAATATTGTAAGAAATTCAATAAGGACTTTAAAAATGGTCCACATAAAAAAAATCTTAAGAAAAAAAAAGGAATTGGTCAAATCTTTTTGAGGTAACTGACAGACACCCAACTCAAACTACTTTATTAAAAAAGAGAATTTATTAACTCACAAAACTGGTAAGTCCAGGGTGGCCTTGACATCATGCACAGCTGAGTCTTAAAGGATGTTCTTCCCATTTCCTCTCTCTCTTTTCATCTCCCAGCTCTGCCTCACTCTGGGTATTGACCTCATTTTCTTCTATGGCAAATGAACATTTTCCATATAGCTGGGGAAGAGGCAGGCTCCCAGCAGACCTCTCCCAATGCCTGTACACAATTCCACAGAAGATTCTGATTGACCCTATTTGGATCTTATGTCCAGTCCAGCACTAGTTACTGAGCCAGAGGGATGGGCTACTCTGAGTGCCATTGCCTGGGTCAGGTGATTCCAGGAGGAGGAAAGTGGTGGAGCATAGCTGACTGATAGCTGCAGACCCACATAAAGGTGGGCAAGAGGTCCGAAAAGGTAAGAGTGTGTGGGTTACCAGAGGAAGAAGGATGGTGACACAATCTGGGCAGAGAGGAAAAAAGTAAACTACCTTAGGCTACCGTGTTTCATGCTTTGACCTTTCAGGAAGCACATATTCTATTTTCTCCATCCCTAAATTTAAAAAAATGCTCCTGTTAATTAATGCAACCAACCCTCAAGTAAAATTGTACTTACCCAGAGTCATTGTCAGTTATTGCCCCCCAGCTATAACTTTGGAATGTCAGAGAGATGTACGTGGTGTGCAGACGCTCTGTTGAGTTTCCCTGGCCAAGCAATGAGTTATTGGTCACCCATCTGGCTGCCCCAGGCTTACCCTGCGCAGGAGCTCCCTTTTCCATTGTTCTCTGAGCTCCTATCAGAGAGAGGCACAGGGAAGAATGTCTGTTCTGAGGACTGCACTGCTTTAGGAGCTCATGTGCTGTGAATCTGGTTATCGGGGCCAGGGAATCAGCTTAGCACTAAGTGACCACAAGCTCCTCTCTGACAGGTTCAGTTTTTTTCTGGCAGTTCATCTCTCTTAAAACCCTGCTAGATGGCATGAACTTGATTCCTAAAAACTCTGAGATCTGGGGCTTCCCTGGTGGCGCAGTGGTTGAGAGCCCGCCTGCTGATGCAGGGGATACGGGTTCGTGCCCCGGTCCGGGAAGATCCCACATGCCGCGGAGGGGCTAGGCCGGTGAGCCATGGACGCTGAGCCTGCGCGTCTGGAGCCTGTTGCTCCGCAACGGGAGAGGCCACAACAGTAAGAGGCCCGCATACCGCAAAATACAACAACAACAACAAAAAAACTCTGAGATCTAATAACCAAGGCCTGAAGTCTCTGGGCTGTAATCCTTGAATGTAGGCTTTGACTTTGAAGTTCCAGTCTTTAAGCAACAGTCTAAGAGGACAGGACCCATTTAGCCAAAATGGCTTCAATCTTAAATTTGCCTTCATTTGACCTTTGATCTTGGTTAACATGAAACAAAAGTTGGCCTGTGATATATCTCTTGCTCTCAGGCAGTGTCTAAGGGGTGACTTTTTACAATGGAATGTATATCCTGCTGGTCTCAGGATATAGAGCAAGAAGTGATTGGGAGGGGTCTGGGATCAGTCTTATAGGATTGGTTACCAGCATAGAACCAAATTGATTACATTAGAACCTAAGCTTCCCTGTGTACTAGGTATGTGACCTTATGTGAGTCATTTGACTGCTCTGTGCCTTATTCTCCTCCTCTATAAAGTGGCTATAACAGTACCTAGCTTACAGGGTTGTCATGAGGATGAAATGAGTTAATATATATAAAGGGCTCAGAATGGTGCCTGTCACATGGTAGGCCCTGTGTAAGTGACAGCCATTTTTACCACTCTGTCTGCATTTTTTTTAATCTTCCAGGTTCTAGTCTTATCTTCCACGGTGGTTGCCACCATTGTACCTTGCTTTTGCTTACTTCAGCAAGAGACTTAGAATTCAATTTTCCTATTTCCACATGATCATCTGGCCACCAGTGAGCAAAAAGGGGAGGGGGGTAAAGCAAGGCTGGTTGACAGCACCACCAGGCCCACATGTAACAGAAGAGGAATCCCCAGAGGAAAGTGTGAGTGCTGCAGACGAGGGGAATGGGATAGAGTGTTAGAAAGAGAGAGGGAAAAAACAAACAGACACCACCAACGAAAACCACCCTGTCTTCTGAAGTCATTATTACTACTTTGTGAAATAATGTCTTAGATTTAGTTCTCTAACTACAGAGCCTGAAAAAGGGATTCAGGTACATGTGATTTCTTGAGTGACTGCTGTCCAGCAAAATTCTATGAAGGAGTAAGGGACCCAGAGAACCTAAGGGACAAGAGCCAAGCAAAGATGTGATCTCAGCTAAAGCCTACACTTGGCCTGAACCATGGGCAGCCCTGGGGCAAAAAGTTACATAGCAGAGTTGTGCCTGCCTTGAGGCAAGGATGTCCATTGTTTGGAACCCCATATACCGGCCCATATACCGGTCAATTCCTGACAGAGGTGGAAGTAACCTCACAGGCAAGATGGTCCCTATCCACGAGGACAATGCAAGAAGAAGGGCAGCTTGAGCCGTTGGCAGTCAGCACTCATTGCAGCTAGGTTTGTGTGCATGGGCCTGGTAAAGTGGATCTGGTAAAGTGGCAGACCCCCAACAGCATCAACTACAAATAATAATAATAAAATGATGATGATGATGATGGCTGTTATATACTGAATACGTATTGAACTAGTACTAGAAACTTACTGGGATTGTGGTTATTATACTTGGACATTGCTTTTATTATTTTTCTTTCCAAATACAGTGTTTTTGGTGCAGTGAAGAAAGGGCTTGCAGAAAAATTTGTTTTCCATATTTCGGGTGTCATTTCAGTTCTATATTTTGGTTGAACTGTCACAGTGAGTTGTCCTTATTTGAATTTTATGTACTTTTTACAATTGATTTGCAAACTAGTGATTTGCTACAATTGAAGAATTATAAATTATTATATTTGCTTTATTTAAAATATAGCAAGTCTGTTCATTGGTGTTTCCTCGGATACAGACTGATACTGATTGTTTCCAGTCAGTGTTGGTTCAAACTAGGTCAACATTCATTCTGATTTGTGGGTGCCTTACCATACCAATTGTTAAATACTTTAAATTTCATCTCTAAAGTACTCTGATGTACATAACCCAGTAAAGGGAGGTTTGTGTTCTTAAGTTGTTTTAGGAACTCCAGGAGTTTCTTGTAAGCTAGTCCTGAGGACATATTGAGCCCAATAGCATTATTAATAACTTATATTTCCTCAGCTAATGTGTTCAATACTGAGAATTGACATTCAGAACAATGACTCCCTGGGACTGAACTCATCTCAATCATCAAAGAATCTTTAATTTTATATCTGTAATGTTGTATTTTTGGTTTTTTTAAAAAATTGAAGTGAAAAAATATAAATTTTGCTCACAAATCCATGTTTTCTTCAGGTACCCTCAGGTAAATTTAAATCATAGTTGTAGCAAAGAACTTATATATAGCAAGTGACACTTCATGTATTTAGTATGAATGGGGAACCCTAGTCTCCTACTTCATCTTCTGCCATTCTAGTTTCATTTTACAGGTACACCAGGCTGATAAGTTAAATAGTATTGAGAGGGGATACAGTTTACAGGTGTGCTGGAAATCTGCTTTCCCAGCAGGCATTGGCTGCCTTTTTGATAAGGAACTGCTGAAACTCAAACAACAAACCATCCCCTGCTACCTACTATTTTATCTTCATAGAAACAGCAACCTGAGAGATTTATTCTTTCTGTTGAGATATTGCCTGGAATGAGTCCAGAGACAAAATAAAGGAAAAAATAAGCCTGTGGCCTAATAGTTTACCAATCTGGAGATAAAGGACATTAAATGTTTCCTCTTTTTAGCAACCCAGGTTATTTTCAGATGTTAGTGATTATTGCGTTAAGAGTAGTTTTATTGGAGCATATGATGTATGTTACTGTATCATTTTTATTAATGACCAGTGAATTTGTATTTAAGAATCAGACTGCATGATATTAGGAACGATGAAACTATGAGAAATTATTAACCTTCTGTTAGCTTAAAATATATTTATTTTCTTTTCATACATTTCAGTTGACATGTTTGGATTCCTGATGCTTCTACTCATTGCAATATTGATTATAGTGTTCATTTGTCAATGCTTCATCTATCAATATTACCTGCAGACGTATGTTCCTTTTATCCTTAGTAAGAATGCACTTTAGGATAGTATCATTGAAGAGAATGCTAAGCTAGTAATCATGAAATGTTTTACCTTTTTATGTAATAAAAATAGTATATGCATCCATATGATAAGGAAAAATTTTTCAAAAGATACAGAAAATTGTAAAATAAAAAGGTTATTCCGGGACTTCCCTGGTGGTCCAGTGGTTAAGAATCCACCTTCCAAGGCAGGGGACGTGGGTTCAATCCCTAGTTGGGGAACTAGGATCGCACATGCTGCGGGGCAACTAAGCCTGCGTGCCACAACTAGAGAGCCTGCACCTGTGTGCTCCGGAGCCCGCGTGCCACAACTCCTGAGCCTGTGTGCCACAACTAGAGAGAAGCCTGCATGCCGCAACAAAAGGTCCCGCGTGCTGCATATCCCACGTGCCTCAACTAAGACCTGACGCAGCCATAAATAAATAAATAAATATTAAAAAAATAAACTTCTTACCTTATTAAAAAAAAAGTTTATTTTTCCCACTCCCCACTCCACCTCTGACACCTCCTCTCCAAAATTAATCCTTTTAATATGATTCTATTTGTAGTTCTTTTTTTGGCTACCTCCATGTGTTTGAACAATATGGTTTTATCTCCTTTTCATGATTTCTTAACTTTACATGTTATCTATCAACTCCCCATCATGAAAGCTGAAAAATGTGTCTTGCACTATCCATATTTTTTTGTTATTTTGCTGTTAGGGGATATTATTATTTTGCTTTTTTTTTTTTTGCGGTATGCTGGCCTCTCACTGTTGTGGCCTCTCCTGTTGCAGAGCACAGGCTCCGGACACGCAGGCTCAGCGGCCATGGCTCACGGGCCTAGCCGCTCCGCGGCATGTGGGATCTTCCCAGACCGGGGCACAAACCCGTGTCCCCTGCATCGGCAGGTGGACTCTCAACCACTGCGCCACCAGGGAGGCCCTATTTTGCTATTTTTGAATTGTAACTATTGTCGTTCATTACTAGCTCTTAAGATGCCTAATCTTTCTTCTGCTGGTTATCTTTTGGACTTTGAGTAATCCATTTAGTCCTCTGTTTCTCTATCCATCAATACTTCTCCCATTATTTAAGATAAGAAAATTTGGAACCCTGTGTTTCCTTCTACCTGTCCTCTTCTCTCTCTAGCTCCTAAATTCTGTAAGCTTTCACACTCATTTGACCTTGTCAAGTGTATAATATTTACATTCTGTTCTGTAACTATATTTATATCTTGAAATGCTTACTCTATAGTTTGAATCTAAAATGTCTTAAACTAGTAAAATAATAAAACATATTATGATTGTGTAAATATTGTTTAGGAAACAACTGAAGTGGAAATAGGAAAGGTAATTCTACATTACTAACCTGCATTGCTTGAAAGGGAATTACCTAGTGTTAAGATCAAATAGAGTCTTTCCTTATTCTCCATTTCTCAAAGTCATGATACATTTCAGCTTGTTTCATGTTTACATTGTGACTTTCCTATACAGCTTTTGCATTTCCTAGAGTTTTAGTTACCTTCATTATTTCTTGTCAAGAAGGACACAGGACACCTGTATCTTTATTCCTATCATTGTGATTACTCATCTAGTATTTGGTAAAATATATTCATTGTCTTCTTATAGATATTCTTTTAAAAGTCCTGTGACTTCCTGTTATAATTTACAAAAGTTAGTTTCTTTTCACTACTCTACTGAGAAGAAATTTTTGGATCCCATATCTTCCTTTTTTTTAGGATTCATTTTTTTCCCCTTTTGCTGGAGTATATTCTCAAGTAACTTTTTCAAAAGGAGTTCACAGAGGTATGGAAAATATTTTCATAGTCCATACACGTTGAGAAGTTTGTTTTTCTTCATTCTCCTTCAGGCCAACACAGTATTATTTTCTTTCTTTAAATTGTACACCTTTTTCAAGAAGGACCCAGAGACAAGACAGAAAGATCCATAGATAAGGCAGAGGCACTTTAATAGGCCTGTCTGTAAGTAAAATGTGCCTGTATGAAAAGATAAGTGTTGGCCAAATGTTTGCTTACTTAAGACCACTTCTTTGTCTAAGACTTTGTATTTTTCTGGCTATGAGACCTTATATCCTTTTTTTTTTTTCCTGTACGCGGGCCTCTCACTGTTGTGGCCTCTCCCATTGCGGAGCACAGGCTCCAGACGCGCAGGCCCAAAGGCCATGGCTCACGGGCCCAGCCGCTCCGCGGCACGTGGGATCTTCCCGGACCGGGGCACGAACCCGTGTCCCCTGCATCGGCAGACGGACTCTGAACCACTGCGCCACCAGGGAAGCCCTATCCTTTTCTTATTAACATATAAAGATAAAAGAAAGAGTAAGATGGAAGATAATTCCTTATTCTTTGCATCTTAGAAAAAAAATATACCCAGAAGGAAGAACCTGTAAGGGTACATTACATATGTGGCAAGAGTCTGTGACAAACATGTTGCTTTATATATATATATATATATATATATATATTCCCCCCCACCCCAGGATCCTAGTCTCTTATAAGTGTCATCACTTTTTTGCACAGTGCTTATCAGTAAAGTGGCTAATTATTCCCAGAAGAGAATAGGGGCCTGAGCAAATATCCATCACTGAAGTTTCTGCAGTTTAGAAGGAAAACTCTGAAGCTTCTCTGCAAATATGGGCCAACAACTGCCCTCAGTTCTGGTTTAGCTCTGCTATTCATTTGCTATCTCTTCTTTTTTTATTTCTTCTAGAGATCTCCTAGACCTTGTTAATTCCATGAGCACTGCATTCTGTTAGAGGAATTTGTCTTATTAAGGACTTCTTGTACTTCATAATCCAAAGATGCTGCTTGGGTTCCAGAAACATCCATCTTTCATTAAAAAAATGAATGACTAATGGGGCATCAAAAGATTGATTACTACATCTGATCTAATAGTCTTGTTATTTAGCAGATATGATTTTAAGTTAAAGCACTTTCTAAAGTTCCAAGTGTTAGAGAACATAAATATTTAACCGCTCATGTACTCACTGCCTCCTTTGACTGTCATCTATTTTAGTAAATATTTACTGAGTATTTATTATGCCTTAAGTAGTGTGGTTGTCACTAGGGACATAATTATAACAAGAAAGATAAATTCTTGCCTTCCTGGAGCTTACATCCTACTAAGAGAAGACACAGAAAAGTAAACAAGCAATTGTTAATTCTATTGCTAACTTATTGATATTTCAAATGATATTTCATTTATTTTAATTGTATTACTGTGTTCTTAATCAAACACTTTAATTCTCCTGGTGGATAAATAAAAGGAGAACTTAATGTAATAAAGCAATGGTAATAAAAATTTACATAAATGTAGTCTATCTAATAAGATAATTCCAATAATAACTTTATTCTGAAAGTAAGCCTCACTAACTCCAAGTTTACCATCCTTTTGAACAGAACTCAAGTCTATATTGCTGGAAGACCACACACAATTTACGTTCCTCATGGGACTGCTCCTGGCAAGTATTATAACTTGCTTGATGAGGTGCCCCAGAGTCTTTCAGTAACTCACAGCTGGAAGTCTTCCTCTTACTTATCCCAGGCATCAAAATTAAAGTATGAGTAGGAAACACTGTTCTCATTTCTAAAACACATTCTTATAACCTCAATAGCTAGTGTAGGATGGGTAAAAACCATAATATTGATAGAGAAGAGTTTAAAATTTCCAGCCTAAATTGGATATTAATACCTTTCCCAGTTACCCCAACTCCCACTCCACAAAAGCAACTGAAGAAAAGTTTCACTTTGCTTTAAGGAATCCTTGAAGACTTTTCCCAAATCAATTCATCCTACCTAGTTGACTGACCCTCTCTCCACTCTTTTCAGCTTGATTCTTTAAACCTTCCCATACTTACAAGGCTCCTGCTTACCCAGAACTCAGATCTTAGCTCCCTTCAGCTCAACATGCACAGCTCTGGGCAGGTCCTCACAGTCCTCCGCCCAGGCCTAGATCCTGGGAACCCAACTGAAGTCAGAACCATAGCCCCCTTGTTCACCTGGGTAATTGAACCATAAAGTATTGACTGATGAAAGGGTACTGCAGGTCCTTTATAATTTCCATTAAAAATAACATCAAGGGACATCCATATTATTGTGCTGCTCTGGACCTCTGGGACATGATACTAAATCTGAATGAGAAGCAGGGTAAACCTTGTAGGGGCAAGAATGAACTGTCAAGCATGTACATACTCCATTGCTAACTTCTAGATCTTGTTACGTAGAAATTGTTTTGATGGTAACAGGATCACGAACTGTTTCAAAAAGCTATTTGAGGAGAGGAGCTGAAGTACAGGGTGATTGCTGCTTCCTAGGACTGAAATCACACCAGAGGGCTGCAGAGGACGATGCAGCATTTCAACTTGTCTCCCTCCATATTCAATTCCACAGCAAAGTGAACCAGGAGAAATGCTTTGAAAAGAGCACAGGGTTGGATATTTATTCATTTCCGATAGAAACCGTTATCTGTTCACAGATTGAGAACAGTTAGTTACACTAGATTCATTGTAGGGAATAAAATGTAATCAAATTCAGAAAGCAGGATTATTTTCCACCCAGGAGAAAAATCTCAAGCCCAAGGGATAGCCTATATTAAAAGGTTGAATAAAGGAAACAAGATTCTTCAAAAGGAATTGAGAAGAAGATGGGAAGTGGAAGCATGGTGTCATAGAGATCAAGAAAGGAGGGTCTGAATGTATGAGTGTCCTTTAGACTTACAAATTGGGAGGTTACTGATACCCTAACTGCATGTGGTAGTCTTACAAGTGTTTATTCGAGACACAGTATAAACAGACTTCTGACTTGTGGAAGAAGAAAATATGGAACCTGAAAAACGTCATACACTATGCACATTTGACCACGATACCTCTCACCCACAGAGTTATTTTCCTGGAGTGATAGTAATATCGCCCCTCTTGGTCCTTGGTCCAAACTTCTCTAGAAAATGAATTCAGAAGATGATTTGAAGGGATTAGGGATTCATTGAGCATCCACAGGTTTTCTGTCAGCAGAGACAACTAGTCTTGTGGTCACCACCAAATGTTTGGCCTTTTCCTCTTTGTTAAACTCATACCCAAGTTGATAATACCTGAAGTCATTTGAGCCCTAAATATTAAAATAGCAGTAATATTGCAGTGTCAGAATAGAAATCATATGATTATTTCTAAATATTTTATGTTAAGCATTTTTTTTAAATTAGGTAAGTCATCACTGACTTTTCTTAGAAAGACTTTGAAAAGGTAAATTGATTCTCTCTTCTCATAGTATGTAATGAATAGATAACTGAAAAGCTGGATCATCCAGAGAGAGAAGGAAGTTTCTTCAATGGTAAGCTTTCAAATTATATTGCATGCATTTTCTGCATGACTTCCCTCCCTCCTATTATGTAACTTTTCAGAAATGTAATCAGAATCATTAAGAAAGTAAGTGGAAATAAATCTGTAAAATGTAAACTGATATCCGATGCCTGACACATGTAATAGAAGGCAGCAGAAAATGGAGCTATAACAGCTTCTCAGTCAGGCTGCCTTAGTTGAAATCTGGGCTTCATTTACTAAGTATGTCACATTGGACAACTACCTTAACCTGTCTGTGGTCTTAGTTTACTCATTTGTTAACATTCTCCAGTAATAGTGAATAAATCAGTGGGTAGCTCTGAGGGACAAAATGAGATTTTATGGGCAAAATTTTTAGAATTTCCCTGACACTCAGTAAGTTCTTAATAAATGTTCATCGTTACTGCTGGAGTACAGAATCTCAGCCCTTGGAGGCATATGAAGGTCACCCTGCCCAACCCCTCCTCCAGTGCTAGGACCCTCTTGCCCATATCTCTGGCATGTTTGATGGTGAACAGCTGGAGACTGACACTTGTATGAAAACAATGACTAATTTCGCTTTGTGTATGTGTGTGAGTGTGTGTATATGAATGTTGTGTGCACGCACAGGTGCTTGACTTTCAACAGGGTAACCACACACGCATACTTTTATTGCCACTTCCTACACCCACCTACACAGAAAGGAAGACCCTAGCTAGAGGCATCCTCTGTAATTGTATGGCTCCTGAAGTCGTCAGTGCAGGTGAAGAAGGAAGAAGAGGAAGGAGAATGCAGGTAACTCCCAGAAGCCTGCAGGCCCCCTAGAGGCCAGAATGATCTCCAGGAGAGAAATTAGAGTTTAAAAGATGAGTGACACTAGGATGACCATCTATCATCCAAACTGGGACCATTTTGAGAGTAAAAGGGGGTACTATTAATAATTATTCTGGGAGAAAAGTTATAAACCAGGAGTATCTTGCGCAAATGAGAACATGTAGTCACGCTGGTTAACACCCACTGTTGTGAGGGAAATGTGTGCATTTCTTTGCAGTTGGAGGGATTGGGCATCTATACAAACTTTAAAAAAGGCAATCTGACAGTGTCGATTAAGACATTTTTTGGGTACTCTTTGACCTGGTATTCTGTTATTAGAGATTTTTTTCCCCTTATGAGTCACCAAATGTGTATTAGTTAAATCAGATGAATTTCTAGATTTGTCCATTTGTGACATAAAATTTCATACAGTTCAAACTAATAAAATTGTCAGGAGTTGATTTATGTGTTGTGGGACCTGAAGCTTATGAAATTTTGAGACCCTCGTAAAAATTGTTTTTAAATCTTCTTTTTGTTAATTTTACAAAAATGTTTGACTCTGATAACACATATTCCCAGAACCTTAAAAGGCCTAGGGCAAAAGAGGGCTCCTAAAGTTTAAGCTATACCACACACACACATATTTTATTAAATATTTTAAAAATAGGACACACACATCACACACATTCTTCTCTAGACTTGAATAAGAATGGAACTGTCATACATTTGGGGGTATAAATTAGTACAAGAATTCTAAAAATTAGTTTGCTAATATGAATCAAGAGCATGAACCTTTTTTTGCTCTTTAAATCCCAATAATATCACTTTTAGGAATTTATCCTATGAAAATAATCTGAAATAGTTTCATTTTTAACATGTAGCTCTATGATCCATTAGGAATTAAGCATGATATATGGTGTGAGATTCAGTTCCAATTTTATCTTTTTCCAAATGGCTATCAAACACAGTTTATTTTAAAAGCCCATTTTTACGCCAGTGATGAGATGGAATTTTTTTCATAAATTAAATTTCCATACACATTTGAGTATACTTTTATTCTATCCACTGCCATTGGTTTGTCTGGCTAATCATTCCCTAACACCATAATTAATTATGGAGGTTATATAAATTATTTTAATATCTGGAAAAGATATTAAACTTCTCCCCATCTCACATTATTCTTTTTGTTTCCATTTTTTCTTAATTTTAAGTCCAAGCATAATAAAGATGAGTTCTTTATTCTAACTTGTGCCAATGCTGGAAATTTCAGAAAGTTAAACATTTGTTCTCTGGAAAAGATAATCATTCTAGAACTTCAGAGGTTCTCCATGTAAAGTAATTCATGAATTTACAGTGATTTTCTCTTGATTTGTTTCAAGTTGGTTGTCCTCCCCTCCCCGTCCTGTCTTTCTTCCTCTTCCTCTTTCTCTTTTTCTTCTTTCTGTCTTTTCTTTTCCCTTACTTCTTTCATCTCTTCCTTCCAGAGCAGACTTACCAAAGAAGGACTTGATGATATTAGGTTTTTTTTTTTTTTAATTTATGTCTTCTCATGCTGCCTTGCTGTCCAACTTTTGTACCAGAGCATTTTATTTTGAATAAAATGCTACTGCAGGGGGAAAATGTTGCAGAAGAGCTTTTACTATACAGTTGACCATATAATAATCATAGAAAGACTTTCAAATGCATAATGTAAAAGTTATAATTTTTAATGCTTTTTGGTTACATATTCTGTTAAAAATAAAACAGTGAAAGATTTTTTAAAACTAGACCTGATATTCCAGCCCAAAAACTGTCTTCTATAAAGCAATATTTTGAAATCTTAGAATAAGACATAAGAATATACTAGGGCAAATTATAGAACCTAGTTTTCTATTCTTGTTCATATCTAATCAGTAAATTTAAAGAAAAGGTAGTGAACTCTGTTGAGAGTTTGCACCCAGGATTGTGAGGAAACAAGGCTGTGAGGAGAGAGGAATAAAGAGCTGGAAAGACTGGGATTCAGGGAAGGCTTTGTTTGAGTGATGAGAATGGAATGAGGGAAAGAGTATTTGAAGGGAGAACTATCTTAAATTGGGAAGTGGGCTTCAAGGCAGAGCTTTGCCTGCAAGAATTTATTGGAGAATGCTCTTAGGAATAACACATATAAGGGAGAGAGAGAGAAGCAGACTTGGGCAGGGGGAATAATTGAATTGTCATATAGTCACAACAGAGCCCTCAGTAAATTTAATGGAGAGTTCTGGAACCTAGATGGCCTCCCTAATTGAGGCAAAGGGGCCCAAACCTTCATATCATCTATCATTAGATGTGGGATGCTCTCCAAAAGGAGACTTAACTTTGAGTGCAGCAGCTCCCTTTGAGGGCAATTATCAAAGAGAGCCTGGCAGCTGGAGGAATGAGTGCCTTCTTCTGGAAATGGAAGTCCAGGCATCTACCACAGCAGCTGTCATTTATTTGGGGGAATATTGAGAATAGTGATGCTAGGAAGATAGGATTTGAAATGTTCTACTACTCGTTAAGAGCACACTCTTCCCTCTCCACTTTAGCATTTTTTTACAACCGAAGTGAATATTAACATTTCTTTCAATTGTATCTTTCCATTGTTGTTGAAATCATTATTATTATTATTATTATTATTATTATTATTATTATTATTATTTGATTGACCCTATGCAGAGATTGGGCCATATGTGACCGGCTTTATTTCTGGGTTAAATAAATTTTGGAATAGAATTAATTGTGATGGTGACCAAGAAGGGAAAAATATGCAAACAGAAGATGGTAGATTTATTAAGAAAAGAAGGTAATTGAAAAATGGTTGTCTTGGAGAAGTAGAAAAAAGCAGATCTAATGGGACAGAGAGTGGTGAAGTAGAAGGTTGTCGCCAGAGAATAAAACTTCTCCTAGAACACTAGGAGATGGAACAGCTTTGGTCAGAAATTGGCAGACTTTCTTATAAAGGGCCAGATAGTAAATGTTTTAGGCTTTTGGGGTCTTCTGGTCTACGCAACTTTACTGTCGTGTAAAATCAGCCATAGACAATACATAATCGAATATATGTGACTGTGTTCCAATAAAATTTTATTTACAAAAACATGAGAGGGCCAGATATGGTTTGTGAGCCATAGTTTGTGGAACCCTGGTTTAGATGATGAAAAAGACCATTGAATGGCTAACTGGTGTTTGCTTATCTTGTTACACTGACTTGTAACAAATGTGTTTAAAGATTCCAAATAAAATAGCCAAAAGAAGATACGAAGGGAAAGCTAGAATAAAGTAACCATTATGTAACTAATAATCCCATCACTTTTGTCACATGGTTGATCACAGTATGCACAGCCTTTCACTAATTTTTTCATCCTTCACATTTATATTCTTACTTCTAAATACTGAGTTTTTTGAGATGGAAGCAACAATTAATCCAGCCAACATAAGCCATCCTGATAAATCCAAAGGGGTTTTGACAAACACAGCATAAAAAGTAACTAATCTCATAAGAAATGTAGCAGTAATCCAAAAGGAATAGATTAGACTTCTGAAATATACATGTGACAGGGGTCTTTCCACTTAATTTGTGTGGAAATTGGTGTGGATTCTTGACAAATCTTTTACCCTCTATCATTTATTATGCAGCTGTCCAATAAAAACTCCTTTGATACTTTTCCAGAGTTTTGAAATCTACATGACAAATTTTAAACTTTCATTGCCTTTTTGGAGTAAGGCAGTATTTTCCACATCCAAGTTGCTGCCTGGCCAAATCCATAAACAGGGATGTTATTAAGGAAAGTCTTCATTGGACTGTAGGTGAGATGAGATGACCCTAATCATCACGACTGTACAACCAATAGAAATTTACTCCAAAATTTCATTTACTCTTACAAATTGGGTGCCCAAATAATAAAAAGGGAGAATTAAAGAGACGCTTTTATGTTGCTTGTGTTTTTTGGTAAACATATACTGTTGAATTATCTATTGAGCATACCAGAGGCTAATGAGAAAATTTGTGACTGAAAATCATGGAGCCAGACTTAACCTTCTGTTTCCTCCTGGTAGAGGAGAGCAAACAGTTAAAAGGCTGAGGGTGAGTGGCAGAATGACAATAGCTTTGTTAACCTGACTCTACTGTAGATTAGATGATCATTGCCTGAAATGCCAGCTTCTGGTTGGCTGTAAGAAAATGCCTTTTTCTCATTTCACTCACCAGTTTCTCCCTCCATTTAAATGGTAATTACACATTTATAATGCATTGCAAGTATGTCCAGTTTTACTCAGAATCCTCTGGGAGCTCTAGAAACTAGTGCTTTCATAATGAGGGATACTCTTTTGGAGTTATTTCTTTGCTTGGGAAGATCTTGGTTCTATTAATTTTTTTCTACTTTCACTTGTCCTTTTTTTTTGTTTCCCTCAAAACCAATAGGATTTTTCCAATCCAATAGTGAGCCCTGGCAAAATTGAATAATGATATTCAAGTCATGTAACTTTAAATAATATCTTTATTTTAAGTATCTTTTAATCACCTTGGTAGTTGCTGCAAATTAATTTGGTATTATTGTTTTCCCAAAAGTAAATCAGACTAATTTCCAGTAAAATCACCCCCCCCATTTTTCCCTTTTCAAAATTATATTCTTATATTTTTGAAAAATCTAATGGTTAGGGCCTTCCCTGGTGGCACAGTGGTTAAGAATCCACCTGCCAATGCAGGGGACACGGGTTTGAGCCCTGGTCCAGGAAGATCCCACATGCTGTGGAGCAGCTAAACCCGTGCACCACACCTACTGAGCCTGTGTTCTAGGGCCCGCAAGCCACAACTGCTGAGCCTGCGTGCCACAACTACTGAAGCCTGTGAGCCTAGAGCCCCTGCTCTGCAGCAAGAGAACCCACCGCAATGAGAAGCCCTCACACCACAACAAAGAGTAGCCCCCACTCGCCGCAACTAGAGAAAGCCCGCGCACAGCAATGAAGACCCAACACAGCCAAAAATAAAATATAAATTTTTAAAAAATCTATGGTTAACTCTGATCCTGCATCTTTCCTTTTTCCCCTCTTCTCTCTGTGCTTGGTATTTAGTTCAAGATTCATTTTGGTATTCAAATCAGTGCCTACTTATTTCATTAGGTTTAATATTTTATCTTGACCTTCCAAATAACTTGAATGCAATAGAAATACCAGGCAAAACCTAATGATCTGGTGAAATTAATAACGACAAGTACTAAATATGAATCTCTCAACATATTCCTGACCTAGTACTTATTTAAGCAATCATTTTATATCAATAACTTTTATCTTTCTGATATCAAGATTATTTTTATTTAAACCTCCATCAAATTCTTTGAGGAACAAGCATTTTTTGCCAAGTTATTTATAATAGGTAGGATTAATAGTTATACAAAGATAAATGTTGATAAAATATAATGCAGGAATAACTTTTTTTTATAAGTGTATATAGTGATGGTTTCTGTCAAAATGGTGTCTAAATGAAATAGAACCATATAAATGAGACCCTGTGAGTAATTCTTAAAAATTAGTGAAGGCAATAACATTTTTCTCAAGGGACTCCTCCTAAAATGTGACAAGTGCTTTTTGGGAGATGGGGGAGTTCTGTGGTCAGCTTTATAAGGTGCCTCTGGAATTTACTCACTGTAAGATCTCAGGTAAATTGCTTAATATCTCTGAGCCTTGATTTCCTCATGCATATAGGAATAATAATAACCACTTTGTAAGGAAGTTGAGGAAAAATGTAGGAAAAGCTCTTGGAATATAATATACAGTCAATATGTGGTAGCTCCTGGGCAAGGGAAGGAGCCAGGCAAGATACTACAATGAAGTAGGAGTCTAGTCCCTGAATCAGCAAGATCCTAGGTTCTAATCTCTGCCTACCACTTTTGAACTGTTTAATGCTAAGCAAATTATTTATATACTAAGTCGCCCTATATGAAAGGGAAATAACAATACTATAAAAGTTGTGTGAGAAGTAATTTTTTATAGTGCTTGGCATATAGTAGGTACTCAATAAATGGTTCTATTATTGCCTGTTATGTCACTGTAGGTCTGTAGGCACTATGGGAACATAATAGAGGAACCTTACAGTTACCTTTAGGCACTTAAAATCTTTCAAGGAAGAGAAGACCTTGAGATAAGTATGTTTAGGTAGTACAAAATATAGTATAGTAAGTTCCACAACAGGGGTCCATAGGTGCCTAAGTGTTGAGTTAAAGTCTATATAACTCATATTCATAGGGCTCAAGTAAGACTTCACGGAAGCAATCATGTCAGCTCAGCTGAGTTTGAAGAGTGGTCAGAATTATCAACAGACAGAGATTAAAGCTGTTAGGGGAGGGAGTTTGGGAGAAAGGAAACAGAAGGAGCAATAAAGTCATGAAGGTGAAAAAGCGCAGTTATACATGAGTAAAATAGTAAATAAATTCTGCTATTTCTTTAAAGTATAAGGGACAGGGAAGGTGCAGGATTAATGGCTGATACTTACTGGGCACTCATGTGCCTGGCACTGTTCTAAGGGCTTTAATTCATTGAATCCTCAAAACAGTCCCATGAGAAATGTCTTAGTACTTTATAGATAAGGGAATAGAGCCCTTATAGTGCTTATATGTGAAATAGAAGATGATGTCCTTTCTTCTTAGCCTGTAGCAGCCCTGTGCTGAGACACAGCTTGGTGAGTGGTGCATGGGCTACACTTCTACCCCCGCTCACCCCTCACTCTCAGCCAGATGCTTCACTCAGGACCCCTCAGCCTACACTAGTGCGTGCAGCAGTCCTGCTTAGTGTCTTAAAGCTGGGCAATCTGGGTCCAGGGTCTGAGCTTTTAATCATGATGCTATGTGATGAGAAAGGTACCTGGTCCTTATTTGCGGGTAATCTTGAAATCCCCACTTAGGAATTTGAGCTTTGTTTTAAAAGTAAAAGGAGACATTGACTTTAATTTGAAGAAATGTAGAGGCACTTTTTAGCAAAGGTGAGGAATAACAATCATTTATCTGTAAGGAAATATATCTCGATGGTATTATTGGGGTGGGGACAGGGAAATGGGATGGGTGGGTGATTTAGAGAGGGGAGATTCAGGCAGGAAGACAAGTTAGGAGAGTGCCAGTCATTCAAGTGGGCACAGGTGAAAGCCCAAATGGGAATGGTGGCATGAAGTTGGGAGGAGACTTGAATGACATTTTAGATTAGAATTCACAGACCCTCTTGATCATTTAGAAGTAGAGTGTCAAAAGGAGGAGCTGAAGGAGATGTCAAGGCTTCCAACTTGGGTAACTGGAAGACAATGATTCTGTTAAGATAAAGAAGGAAAACAGGAGGAAGGGCAAGGACATTTTGGTGAGAAGGATAAAGTTTTCATGTTGAATGGCAAGACATGCATGTAGAAACTCCAACCAAGAGTTAGGACTGTGGGTGTGCAGCTGGGGAAATTTGAGCTGAAGAGCTAAATGAAGAAAGAGTCTACATGAAGCCATGGGTGTGGGTGAGAGCAATTGTGGAGTATGTCAAGAGAACAGAAGGACAAGAAAGGATCCTTCAGGAGAGCCTTAATCTAGAGTGTGGAAAGAAGTTATGGTGTCACCCAAGAAGATGGAGCAGCGGCCCAGAGTAATCAAGTCAGAATAGAACAGAGCTAAGGTATAGGACAAGGGTGGGCAGGAACACCAAATGTGTGGCACAGGCAAAGTTGCTCATACACATAATCTATTTTGTAAACTGCAGCAATGCCTTTAAGCAATTAGGATGTTTCAGGATACTAAGGAGCACTTTGGTGCATATTAGGTACTATGGTAGCTGAAAATAGATTGCAGCTTTCTACAGTGCATTTTCTATCCTATGAGAAGGGTCATGTGCAATAAGTGATTTATCTTACAGGACAGAGGTTGCCTGGAGCATCATGTAGAGAAGAAATCTGAGTAATGCCCAGGCTCAGTGGGAAAGAACATTAGAATCCATTAGCAATATTGACCCTCTGTGGTGGGAGTGGGGAATACTGTGTCAAAGTTGGTCTTTTCTGGATTAGATGCTTCCTAAGGTATTGTTAAAGCTCTAAGTTTCTGTGATCATCAGAGCCTAGTTTATCATACACATCAACCTTTTTAAAAAAGGCAAATGACTCCTCATGATTTTGTAGCACAATTTTCCAATGAGGCTTGCAAAATAAGACTGAATGTCAGGTACTCTAGAGTGAATGAATGAAGAAAAATTATGTGCATTCAATAGGGTAAATAAGGGAGAGTCACCACACACCTTCAACTCAGCTGGTTCCTAATAAAAGGGTGTGTGTGTGTGTGTGTGTGTGTCTGTGTGTATTCAGTTGTTTGGGACTTCAGATAAATGTTCTAATGGGAGTATGGTGGTAATATGTGAAGGAATTGAAAGTAATTGCTTTTTACAGAAAGAGGAAAAAAGTTATTTAAATTTCTCCAGTCAAGAATTTGATTATAGAAAGACACAGGCGGGGAACATAAAAAGCCAATGCTGGGCTTCCCTGGTGGCGCAGTGGTTGAGAGTCCGCCTGCCGATGCAGGGGACACAGGTTGGTGCCCCGGTCTGGCAAGATCCCACATGCCACGAAGTGGCTGGGCCCGTGAGCCATGGCCGCTGAGCCTGCGCGTCTGGAGCCTGTGCTCCACAACGGGAGAGGCCACAACGGTGAGAGGCCCGCGTACTGCAAAAAAAAAAAGAAAAGGCAATGCTGAGCTGGATTATTCACTGAGGAGAATTCATAGTAACCACATTAATAAAGTTTTAGATGAGACTCTTCACTGTTGTATGTAAATAACTATTGCAGAGAAGCTTTTATTTTATAAGTATTCATTATCATAGAAATTTACTGTTCTTAGTCTTGAAAAAGTTGTCCATAAACACTTTTGGAAAATGCCATTGTAATTTAAATACCTGTTGGAATTAATTTTAAAAACAATTTTGCTTTGCAGAATCTAGAGCTGTAGCCCTTTGTGTTTCTTCTAACATATCTACTGTATTATATGAATTTACACAAATCATTTCATCTCTGTGTCAGAATATAACTCCTTGAGGGCAAGGGCAGTATTTCATCACTATACCATTGACATCGCTATGTGTAGTGCCTCTCCCTAGTCTCCTCTGACTTTTCTTCCTGTCCGCTGACATTTTCAAGAGTCAGCTTTCATAACCCCTCAGATGAAGGTGTGGGACATGGTATCTGCCATCAAAAAACTTAAAATCCGGTTGCTGAGAGAATAGTCACCAGAAATAGATAATGAACAAGGGAGGTAATTAATAACTTAGAGAATAGGTCCACAGTAATTGCTATTTCAAAACCTTGATTTCATTTTCATTCCTTCTTCAGCCACAGATAAATTCTCAATGATGTAGGCAAGGACTTTCAAGAGATATGACAACATATAGTAATTCTACTATTACTATTTCCTTTGCACACTTACTGTCTCTTTCCCTGTATTTTTGTTCTCACTGTTATTTATTTATTTATTTTTCTGATGAGGAGCTCTTGTACCAATTCCTGATATTCATTTGTCAAAATGCTAACTTTTTTTTTTTTTCGAATCTCATCTTCAATGCCACCTTCAAACACATTTTCCTGATCTCCCTTAAGCAACTGTTATGTCTTGCTTTTTTCAGATCACTTTCCTTTCCGCTCTCTCTTGGTACTTATCTTAAGGTGGAAATTGTGTTTTATTGGATAGAGTACAGAATCTCGGCTATAACATCGTTTGTGATATCTGGAGCACATATTAAACTCTCTCTGTCTCAGCTTCCTCATCTTTAAAATAGGGATAAAAATAATTGCTTGTGGGTTTCCCTGGTGGCACAGTGGTTGGGGGTCCGCCTGCCGATGCAGGGGGCATGGGTTCGTGCCTCGGTCCGGGAGGATCCCACGTGCCGTGGAGCGGCTGGGCCCGTGAGCCATGGCCGCTGGGCCTGCGCGTCCGGAGCCTGTGCTACGCGGCGGGAGGGGCCGTGGTGGTGAGGGGCCCACATACCGCAAAAAATAATAATAATAATAATAATTGTTTACATAGCTGTGGTGATACAATGAGATAACATATGTAAAGTACTTATAACAGTGCCTAACACATGATGAATACTCAGTAAATAATGACTGTTCTGGCAACAGCTTACAGTTCCTGGCATATAGTAGGGTGTATGTTTTGATTTGAATAATAATGATAAAATTGAGTAAATAATGAGTTCATTTTGCTCTGATTCCAATAAGAGCAAAGGGAGTTAGAAAAAGATCAGGGTAGGGTGGATTTGATTGAATAAGCATTTATTGCATTTTGCTTTGTGCCAGGCACTGGGGATACAATGTGAACAAGACAGACAACATCAGGGAAAAGGGGGGATGTTGGTCAAAGGGTACAAACTTCCAGTTAAAAGAGAATAAGTTCTGAGGATCTCATGTGCAGCATGGTGATTATAGCTAGTAAGACCTTATTATATACTGGAAAGTTACTAAGAGAGTAGATCTGCAATGTTCTTACCCCCCCGCCAAAAAAAAAAAATGGTAATTATGTGAGGTGATGGACGTATTAGCTAATGCTATGGTAATCATCATTTTGCAATATATAAGTGTATCAAATCAACACATTGTATACCTTAAACTTACACTATGTTATATGTCAATTATATCTCAATAATGGGAAAAAAAGACAATGATCCCAGTATAAATACAAAAGAATTGAGGAGCAAAGGAAAATAATTTAAAAATTGTGACACTGCTGGAAAGAAACAGAAGGACTGAAATTGGGGAAAGGAAGGTGGGAAACGTACTTGAGGTAAATAACAAAGGCATCGAGGGAGTGGAGTTTAAGCAAAGACCCAAATATGATGAGGAGTCAGCCAGCAGCAGAGTGAGGCGAAGGAAATACCAGGTGGAGGCTCCAAGGCGAGCTAGAGCTTGGGGTGTTGGAGAAACTGAAGTTCAGTGTGGCTGGAGTGAGCAAGGGTTGAGCTGGATACATAGGCAGGGGTCAGACTATGGAGGGATTTATAGGCCACTAAAAGCAGTGTGGGTTGCATTAGACTTGACTGAGAGGGTTGGATGTTCAGCTGGGTTTAGGACTGTAAAATGTAGAGAAATATTTGGGAGTAGGCATCTGAGGTGGAAGAGCAAAGCCATGGGGTTGTGAGGAAGAATGGTGTCGGAGGAGACAAGAAGTGGTCTGTGAAGTGGAGGAGTTGCACGGGGGCATATGAGAAACTATTCTCTTTTGGAGGCTATCATTCTACTGAACAGCTGCTGCCTTACAGTAATGGACTTTGACAGATTTTTCTCACAGCAGACGAAAAGTTAAGCTGATGTGGTGACCTTTTGGAATAGATGGTTTCTTTTCTGCCAGGTTGAACCTTTTCTGGGAATATTTGTGCTGAGTGAGCTCTTTGACCTTAGTGCAGGGTGGGTAAATGCTATCCTTCACGAGCATTCGACTCTTTTCCTTTCATGTCAGCAGAAGGAAGTAAATCATTTATGTTGGCTCAAGTAATTGTAGCAGCTTTTCATTTCCAATTTACCCCAGTGTGTGTGACTAATTTGAGTTGATAATCACTGTTACCCACGCACAGCTTTTCAAGGGAAGGACCATGAGTTGGAGAACATTACATTTCTATAAGGATTGGTGTAATGGCCTTGAACTTAAGCTTTCTAGTCTAAACATGAAACCTGAGAGTTAACGCTGTATTACATTTCCAGTAATGACTGTGTCCTTTTTCTTTCAGATTTCCTTCAGGATTTTAACATCCTTACAGCCTCTTTGAGAATGATTGAACTTCCAAATTCCCTTAAGTTAAAATTTTAAATGCTATTGAACATTTTTGTAGAGTATTTCATTACTTTTACATTGTGACTGTGCAGTAATTTGTGATTATAAGGTTAAAAAGCTCTTGAAACAAGATTTTATGGTTAGTTTAAAAGATTTTTTTAAAACTTTTGAATAATCTCCTTCCTAGCTAGCTTTACAATCTTAATATTCTTCCCTTTGAACATAAAGCGGTATAAAAATAGAATGTGCAAGCACCTGACATATAAATTTATATATGGCAGAAGGATTAGAGGCTACACCCCATGATTATGTCTGACGTTGCTGTTTTCTCATCAGTATGACCAGACGATAAACAAATACTCTAATCTTGTTTACATTTATTATTACAAAAATGCTCCACTATTCAGAATCTTCTGTACAATAGTAAATTTTAGGTAATGATCGATATTATTAGAATCTGTGTTGATGAATATATATCAATGATAATATATTTTTAATGCTATAGATAGTTTCAAATAAAAGAGGTAATGACTATTAACAATGTAAGAAAAATACTAGAGGGTTTTTTAATACAGTGAAATTATGCCAGGCTTGTTTCAATACCAAATAATTTCTTCATTAAAATTCAGTAATGTTCTGATATATTCATTAATAGGTATGTTTCATCAGTTTTTTTTTTTTTAACCTCTCCCTGTTGGGCAAAATTCGGAAAAAGAAGGCATAAACTTATATTTGATATTTTTGTTACTTTTAGTACTTTGATATAAAACTAATATGGCTTCAGTTAAACTGGGGGTGGGAGATGTGATACCAAAAATTGTGAAGAAAGTAATCGATTATCACAATGGGGGGAATAAAACTTGATTCTATATATATTTAGAAGTGTTCTCCCATGCTTGACCTAGAGGGGTGGGATAGGGAGGGTGGGAGGGAGACGCAAGAGGTAGGGGATATGGGGATATACGTGTACATATAGCTGATTCACTTTGTTGTACAGCAGAAACTAACACAACATTGGAAAGTGATTATACTCCAATAAAGATGTAAAAAGAAAAAAAATTGCCAGGAAAGACACATGAAAAAAAAAAGCAAAAAAGAAGTGTTCTCCCATGCTATCAAGGCTGGAATAACTTGAGCTAGGAAAAACCAAATTTGTTTAAGTTGAGGTGGCTGTAACTCTAGCAAGACAGACCTTACACTTGATCAAAGATTGATTTCTATGCCAGGCAGAAAATTTGACTTTGATTAGAGAACTGAAACAGCAATGCAGAAATAAGTAATCTCTTTTGTTCCACCAAAATCTGAGAACTTCCTGTCTTTTTTCCCATGAAGTAATAAGCCTAAGCTTGCTCCTGTCTGTCTCTTTCTTTGCACTTTAGCTTGTTTCCTGGTGTTTGTCCTCACTTTATTCCCTTCAACCCAGCTTTACTCAGGTATAATTGATAAATAAAATTACATATATAGGGAATTCCCTGGCGGTCCAGTGGTTAGGACTCTGTGCTTTCACTGCCGAGGGCCCAGGTTCAATCCCTTTTTGGGGAACTAAGATCCCACAAGCTGGGTGGGGTGGCCAAAAAAAAAATTATATAAAAGAGTACAGCATGATGATTGATATGCATGTATATTGTGAAATGATTACCATAATCAAGTTAATTCATACATCCATTACCTCACATAGTGACGTGTGTATGTGCGTGTGTGTGTGTGTGTGTGTGATGGGAATGCTTAAGACTACTCTTTTTGCAAATTTCAAGTTAAAATACAGTATTATTAAATAGTCACCATACTGTACATTATATCCACAGAATTTATTCATCTTATGACTGAAGGGTTGTATCCTTTGATGAGGATCTCCCCCCATCCCTAGCCTCTGGTAACCACCATTCTACTCTCTGTTTCTATGAGTTTGACTTTTTTTTTTTTTTAAGATTCCACCTATAAGTGAGATAATACAAGACAGTATTTGTCTTTGTCTGCCTTATTTTATGTAGCATAATATCTTCCAGGTTCATCCATGTTATCACAATGGCAGGATTTCCTTCTTTCTCATGACTGAATAATATTCCATTGTTATATGTACATATGTAATATATACATATCACCTAACATATACACATATAACATATATTGAGTATTTATAAAATTACACTTGCCAGATTTAAATATATCTTTTTCATTAGAGGGATTCATATCTCAATAGCATGCTAAGTTTCAGAATGTTAAAAATATATTCATTTTTTGTTAATACATATGGGCATTTTCACAAATCTTTCAAAATCTCATTAATTCATATTTTGGGGAGAGTTTCTTTTTTTTCTCCTTTCACAAAGGTAAGTTCTAATTTGCTTCTTTGTTCAAAACAATTCAGTATAGACTGTGTTATCTTCTATATGTCATGTCACCGCTACTAAATTGTGAAAAACAAATCATGTTTTAATTATGTAACCTGAGTATGGCTTTTGATTTTCAATCATCCAAAAGAGGGCTTTTATAAATAAATACCAAAAGAAATAATAGGGGCTTCCCTGGTAGCGCAGTGGTTGAGAGTCCGCCTGGCGATTCAGGGGACATGGGTTCGTGCCCCGGTCTGGGAAGATCCCACATGCCGCGGAGTGGCTGGGCCTGTGAGCCATGACCGCTGAGCCTGCGCATCCGGAGCCTGTGCTCCGCAATGGGAGAGGCCACAACAGTGAGAGGCCCGCGTACCGCAAAAAAAAAAAGAAAAGAAATAATAAAATATTAAGCCATATTTAATTTATTTTATTTTAATTTTAATAGAATATTTCAATTAATTTCTTCATTACTGGTCCTAATTAATTCATTTTAGAATTTGCCATAATTCTGTATTTACAAAAATTATTTACTGGGCTTCCCTGGTGGCGCAGTGGTTGAGGGTCCGCCTGCTGATGCAGGGGACACGGGTCCATGCCCCGGTCCGGGAAGATCCCACATGCCACGGAGCGGCTAGGCCCGTGAGCCATGGCCGCTGAGCCTGCGCGTCCGGAGCCTGTGCTCTGCAACGGGAGAGGCCACAACAGTGAGAGGCCCACGTACCGAAAAAAAAAAAAAAATTTACTGACTATTTTTTTTTATTAGTTTCTGCTTTATAACAAAGTGAATCAGTCATACATATATATATATATATACATATACATCTATATATACATATACATCTGTTTACTGACTATTTTTTAAAACTTTTTTCTCAATCACTTATTTATATAGTCAGATTGAATAATTATCAATATATCATAATTCCAAAATGAACAATACTATATTTATAGGATTAATGATTTTGGAGTTGTTTGGTGTTAAGTGAAATTATGAATAACCTTGTTCTCTGTGCTCTGTTTGACATTTTCCTTTCATCACCTAACAGGGAATCTAAAAAAGTAAAGTGCAACTCAGCTGGCTTTCTTTGAAGAATAATTATTTGAAATGAGAGTAAGTTGATAGTGTAGTAATGGTCTGGTGATAGCTTTCCCAGGAGACATCTTATGCAAAAATGATGGAGGTCTGCCCATCACTGCACACAGAATGCTGACATTCTTGACTTTAATAGGAAAGCATTTATCTTTTGCACCTGCTCCAGTATATGAATAGCTGTCATGTACTCCAACAAAAGAGAGGAGAACTGTCACTGTGATTTAAGAAATATACATTGGTGTAAGAAAAAGCAAAATGTTTTGAGCACTTAGAATTTATTTTTCTTGCTCTATTATGCCTGGTTTCTACAGTGAATTATTTAAGTTATACTTAATAGTATTAGAATTTTCCTACTGAGTCCATCAGTATGACTTCATCAATATAGAAAGCACTTTGAATTATTAAAGAGACCCTGCGTGTGTACTTCAGGAATAAAAGGTTGTGCATTTATGATTACTGGATTTTCAGTGGTGTGTAACAAAATGAAACACCTAGATAAAGTGTAAATGCAGTTTTTACAAGCATATCAGTAAGACAAAATTTGAGGTTTATAAAGTTAAAACTTATTCTTAAAAATTCACTGATTCAAAGAAAACAAGTAAAATAATGGAGTAAAATGCATATTGAAATTGATTATTGGAAAAACAGAAGGTTTTCTTAAAGGTTTTTAGATTCCTGACAAGTTGACAATGGAACCAGAGCCTTTAAATGTGTTAAAGTATTGAAATGTTACTGCTTTTCCACACATTTTTATTTCTAAATATTACTGCTTTACTGGGTGAAATTATGAAAGAAGCCTGTTAGATCTTTTTTACATTTATGTTTTCCCAGCAGGTGTTTCCTCCCATGGCATTTTACATGCTGATTTTTCTTCTCTTGCGGTCTTTCAATTTTAACTTTCCTTCTAAAACTACACAAGAGATTTCAAGATTATGTACACACACACACGTAGTTTGTGTGTATACATATATAAAGTATAGCTATAATTTAATCTGACTCATCTTTTAACAAACACTAAACCAAAATTAATTTTCTCCCTTGAGAATATTCATCATTTGAAGTTATTCACTTATTTCACTCCTGCTGATATTACTTAAAATGTCTTTGGACCTATTCCTTTGAAATGTCTTTAAAAACCTGCAGAACATATAAAATACATCTTCATTTTTTATGAATGGTTGAGAGATGGCAGACAGGCATTCAGAGCCATATGTGATGAGAACAGGTAACTGATTGTTTCAGATAATCCGTTTTTGGTCCAAGTCAGGGATATGCTATAAAGAACTTGTTGTGTGTTTGGGAGAGGAAAAAATGAAAAGGCAGGGAGGGAAAGGAGGGGCCCAAATTGATTATGATAGGATAGCAATTTGAAAAGAAAAATTCAAAAAGATTTTAGCAGTTGTTGAAAAAAGCTTTGAATTTTCCATGGTGACTGTTTTGAAAGAATGCAAACATTTGGAAGTACTGGCAGCCCCTGAAACACTGAAGTTTTATATGATTTTCATTTGTACTTCTGAGCTCATATCCATATTGGGATTTAAAGTAAACAGCATATATTTATTTTTTTTTAATTTTTTTTGCTTTATAACAAATTTAATCAGTTATACATATACATATGTTCCCATATCCCCTCCCTTTTGCGTCTCCCTCCCACCCTCCCTATCCCACCCCTCCAGGCGGTCACAAAGCACCGAGCTGATCTCCCTTAAAGTAAACAGCATATAAATCAAAACTGAATCTGATTAATTCTTCCTAAGACTCTTTCACTCATCTGACATCAGTCTGGACAAAAGCCTTACTCTCCACCTTGTACCATCCTGTTTGGTTCTTACTGGGAAGGCAGCTTTGTGGGTTTTTAAAAAAAATATTTATTTATTTTTTTAGGCTGCGCTGCTTGGCTTGTGGGATCTTAGTTCCCCGACCAGGGATCAAACCCCGGGCCCATGGCAGTGAAAGCCCGAGTCCTAACCACTGGACCACTAGGGAATTCCCACATCTTAGCTTTGTTGAGTTTCTGAAAACTCTTGAGTTGTATAGATAATGCTGAATCAAGATGGCTCCAGGAAATGTCAGCTTTGAACAGAGGAAGCAAAGTAAATTTAGCAAAGAGGAAAGGAGCCTAGATTCAGAGAGAGTCTCCATTCTAACCAGAACTTTGGGTGGTTTTCACCTTAGGAAGATACGATCTGGAGAGGGATCAAAAATGAGCAATTTAATACAAGCTGCTAACTGAAATTTCATACTAATTATCGAGTTTCTCTACGTCTTACCTCATGAGATTGAGTGGTATGCTTGGAAGAGGAGATCAAGTTTTAGATTTAGGAAACCTAGTCCTAATTTCAGTTCTGACCCTAAAGTATTTGTGATCGTGACAAATTAAAGAAAATGGTGTTTTTCTGATTTTCTAAATTGATCTTTTGAGTTAGATAAGGAATTTAAACAAGCCAGCCACAGCAAAATGAATTGTCCAAGATCATAATGGGTTTAAGACATGGAGGTAGGTTTGGAAAGATACAGCTTTTGTCTCATAAGAAAGCTGCTTCTCTGTGAGATAATAGCTCAGAAATTTTCTTTCAATTTGTCTAAAATCATACAAGAAAGCGGTTACTGTGCTAGAAAAGACATCCCTGTCAGTGAAACTGAACAATTCTGGAGGAAAATGCTTTTTCAGCTGTACCACAATAAACCAGAAAAACTTGGTTTTAAAGTTAAGGATAAAGTATGCTTTTTATTATCCTTTTAATTGGTTCAAACACTTCCACTGATTTCCAGCTCAAATGTTTACTTTGTTCATCACGGTGAAAATCCCAAATCACATAAGATTATACTAAAGGCAGTCTTCTAGTCATCTGGAAATCAAATACTAAAACCTTAGGGAAACAGGTTCCATTTTTAAGAATAATTTTGTGTCCAATGTTTAATCCTAACAACATTTGAGACCCTACTCTCTACAGAGCATTATAGGTTATTCAGAATAATCGCAATAACAGTTCATATAAAAATATGACACAATACCCCTGGACATCATTTACTGTAGATACAGATTCTAGCTAATAGGATGTTTCATGTTCTCTTGGATAAACTTCATGCTCTATCCCACAGACAGAGGTTGTTTCATTTGAAAAGATAATTACAATAGAAAAAAATCAGTGGAGTATATATAAACATTAGCAATTGCCAATATTTTTTTCTAATTTTATGTATTTTTAGCCAATAATAAAGATATTTTGTTGCATATAACTCCCTTTTTTTAATTCTGAAATCTTACTGACTTGATTTTTCTTACTTGAAAATTCTTCCAAGATTTTCATAAAAAAACAAACACAACGAATAAGGACTGTGGCTAGTCTCAGTCTTTTCACAACTGGAATGGTTTCTTTTCCTAATCTTGTATCAACTTTTATGTTGAGAAATGAGAGTTAAATCAAAATTTTTAAAACAGATACACACTACTATATATTATAAAATAGATAAACAGCAAGGATATACTGTATAGCACTGGAAGCTATATTCAGGATCTTAGGATAACCTATAATGGAAAAGAATCTGAAAAAGAATAGATATGTATAAGTATGTATAACTGAATCACTTTGCTGTACAACTGAAACTAACACAACATTGTAAAACAACTATACCTCAATTAAAAAAAAAACTAGAAGGGGAAAAATGATTTTTTTAAAAAGCCAATATTTGTTTTGTTTTTTACAAGAAGAGGGCAGAAAAACAAAGCATCCATAGTTCAAAATGCATAATCAGGAGCTTCCCTGGTGGCACAGTGGTTGAGAGTCCGCCTGCCGATGCAGGGGACACGGGTTTGTGCCCCGGTCTGGGAAGATCCCACATGCCGCGGAGCGGCTAAGCCCCTGAGCCATGGCCGCTGAGACTGCGTGTCCAGAGCCTGTGCTCCGCAACGAGAGAGGCCACAACAGTGAGAGGCCCGCGTACCGCAAAAAAAAAAAAAAGAAAAATGCATAATCAAGTGTCTTTCATTCTCTCCCAATTGTCTCAAAGATGACTGGCAAACTTTCTCCAAAAGAGCCCTCAGCATTCTATAATATTACACTTTCTGATTTGTTGCACTAAGGGAAAAAGAAAGGCTAGAATTGTTTTAGGAGGAGGGACCATTTACAATGTTCTATGAAAGTAAGTCATTTTAAGTACAGTGTTATGAGATAGTTACTGTATTGTACTATTTCATATATACTATGTATACTACTTGATACATACCGTATGTGTGTGTATGTGTAAATTTTAAACATAGCATTTTGCTAACTTTTATAAAAAGTTTGAACCTCAGATCCCTTAATCAAGAATGTAACTTTTACCATATTTTTTCTTTGGGAAAAATATCAACTTGAATTATTATTATTAGCTTACATAGTAACAAGAATAAAATTTTATGTAACTTTATGTTAACAAAGCATCATCATGACCTATAACCCAATGAAGGGCTATTTTTCTTCTTTCCCCATATCACTCTCCCTTTATCTCCTTCATTCTTCTCCCCCACCAGTTTTATTGAGATTTAATTGACATATAACATTGTTTTAGATATACAACATAATTATTTGCTATATATATATATATATATATATGTATATAGCAAAATGACGACCACATAGCATTAGCTAACACCTCCATCACTTCACGTAGTTACAATTTTTTTTTTTTTTCGGTACGCGGGCCTCTCACTGTTGTGGCCTCTCCCGTTGCGGAGCACAGGCTCGGGATGCAAAGGCTCAGCGGCCATGGCTCATGGGCCTAGCTGCTCCACGGCATGTGGGATCTTCCCAGACCAGGGCACGAACCCGTGTCCCCTGCATCAGCAGGCGGGCTCTCAACCACTATGCCACCAGGGAAGCCCATAGCTATAATTTTTGTTTGTTTTTTTGCTATTGAGTTGTATGAGTTCTTTATATTTTTTGAGTACTAACCCCTTATTAGATCTATGATTTGCAAATATTTTCTCCCATCCCATAGGTTACCTTTTCATTCTGTTGATGGTTTCTTTTCCTGTGCAGAAGCTTTTAATTCTGATGTAGTTTCACTTGTTTATTTTTGCTTTTTTTGTCTTCGTTTTGGTGTTAAATCCAAAAAGTCATTGCCAAGACTGATGTCAAAGAGATTCCTGCCTATATTTTCTTCTAGAAGTTTATGGTTCAAGTCTTACATTTAAGTCTTTAATCCATTTTGAGTTGAGTTTTACATATGGTGTAAGATAGTGGTCCAGTTTCATTCTTTTGCCTGCAGCTGTCCAGTTTTCCCAATACCACTTATTAAAGGGACTGTCCTTTCTCCATTGTATATTCTGGCTTCTTTGTCATAAATTAATTCACCTTATGTGCATGGGTTAATTTCTGGGCTCTGTATTCTGTTTCATTGGTTTATGTGTCTGTTTTTTATGCCAATACCATATGGTTTTGATTACTATAGCTTTGTAATATAATTTGAAATCCGGGAGCATGGTGCCTCCAGCTTTGTTTTCTTTCTCAAGATTGCTTTGACTATTCAGGGTCTTTTGTGGTTCCATACAAATTTTAGGGATGTTTGTTCTACTTCTGTGAAAAATGTCATTGGAATTTTGACAGGGGTTGCACTGAATCTGTAGATTGTTGTGAGTAGTATGGACATTTTAATAATATTAATTCTTCCAGTCAATGAGCACAGAATATCTTTCCACCTATTTGTTTCTTCTTAAGTTTCTTTCATCTATGTCTTATAGTTTTCAGTGCATAGGTCTTTCACCTCCATTGTTAAATTTATTCCTAGGTATTTTATTCTTTTTGATGCAATTACAAATGGAATTATTTTCTTAATTTCTCTTTCTGATAGTCTATTATTATTGCATAAAGATGTAACTGATTTTTAAATATTGATTTTGTATCCTGCAACGTTACTGAATGCATTTATTAGTTCTAACAGTTTTTGGTAGAGTCTTTAGGGTTTTCTTTATATAACATCATGTCATCTGCAAATAGAGACAGTTTTACCTCTGTTTTATTTGGATGTATTTTTATTTCTTTTTCTTGACTAATTGTATGGCTAGGACTTCTAGTACTATGTTGAATAAAAGTGGCAAGAGTGGACATCCTTTCCTTGTTTCTGATCTTAGTAGAAAAGCTTTCAGTTTTTTAACATTGAGCATTTTAGCTATGGGCTTGTCATATATGGCCTTCATTATGTTTAGGTACGTTTCCTCTATACACAGTTTGCTGAGAGTTTTTATCATGAATGGATGTTGAATTTTGTCAAATGCTTTTTCTGCATCTATTGAGATGATCATATGATTTTTAAATTCATTTTATTAATGTGGTGTATCACATACACCATGTTCAAGTGGGATTTATTCCAGGGGTGCATGGATGTTTCAACATCCACAACTCAAACCTTCATTTGCCTTTGTTTAGGCTACCATATGTCTCAGTTTGCCCAGGACAGTCCTACTTTATGCTGGTTGTCTTAGTGTAATTAAAATAGAGCCCCCTCAGATAAGCACATGAAAACATGTTCACCATCATTAGTTATTAGGAAAATGTAAATTAAAACCAAAATGAGATACCACTACACACTCACTAGAATGGCTAAAATTATAAACAAGCATTGACCATACCAAATGTTGGTGTGCATGTGGACCAAATATAATTTCAAAACACTGCTATAAAGAATGTTAAATAGTTCAATCACTTTGGAAAATATTTAATAGTTTCTTAAAAACTTAAATGCATCTACCATACCACCCAGCCATTCCACATCTAGATGTTTACATAAGAAAAATGAATGCATATGTCCATACCAAGACTTTTACATGAATGTTCATAGCAGCCTTATTTGGAATAACTCCAAAATGGAAACCCAAATGTCCAATAACAGGAGAATGGATAAACAATTACAGTATAGCTATACAATGGAATATTACTCAGAAATCCATAGCAAGAAGTTTTTGATACATACAATCTGTAAGAATCTCTATGTGAAAGAAGTCAAACAACAAAAAAAAACCAAAGTGGATAATTCTATTTATATAAAATTCTATAAAATGCAAATGTGACAGAAAGCAGATCTGTGGTTGCCTGAAGATAGGGAAGATGGGGGTGAAAGGAAAGGTTACAAAGAGGAAACTTTCTGAGATGGTGACTATTTTTATAATCTTGATTGTGGCAATAGTTTCACAGGTGTATGCCAAAACTCATCAAACTATAACTTTTTTATCATCATTATTTTTTAAATATAGAACACTTCACGAATTTATGTGTCATCCTTGCACAGGGGCCATGCTAATCTCCTCTGTATCGTTCCAATTTGAGTTTATGTGCTGCTGAAGCGAGCACAAACTATAAATTTAAATATGCACAGTTTATCGTATATCAGTATACTTCAATTGGCTGTTAAAAGAAATAATGCCACCTTTCACTCTCAAAAATATTTCAGTTTGAATGTTGGTAATATTCTATTTCTTAGTCTGGATTTTATAGATTTTTTTTAAGATCTTAATTGGAGTATAATTGCTTTACAATGTTGTGTTAGTTTCTGCTATATAACAAAGTGAATCAACTATATGTATACATATATCCCCATATCCCCTCCCTCTTGCACCTCCCTCCCACTCTCCCTATCCCACCTGTCTAGGTGGTCATAGAAAACTGAGCTAATCTCCCTATGCGATGTAGCTGCTTCCCACTAGCTATCTATTTTACATTTCATAGTGTATATATGTCACTGATACTCTCCCACTTCATCCCAGCTTACCCTTCCCCATCCCCATGTCCTCAAGTCCATTCTCTACGTCTGCATCTTTATTCCTGTCCTGCCCCTAGGTTTGTCAGGACTTTTTTTTTTTTTTTTTTTTTAGATTCCATATATATGTGTTAACATATGGTATTTGTTTTTCTCTTTCTGACTTACTTCACTCCATATGACAGACTCTATGTTCATCCACCTCACTACAAATAGTTCAATTTCATTTCTTTTTATGGCTGAGTAACAATCCATTGTATATATGTGCCACATCTTCTTTATCCATTCATCTGTCAATGGACACTTATGTTGCTTCCATGTCCTGGCTATTTTAAATAGAGCTGCAATGAACATTGTGGTACATGACTTTTTTGAATTATGGTTTTCTCAGGCTATATGCCCAGTACTGGGATTGCTGGGTCATATGGTAGTTCTATTTTTAGTTTTTAAAGGAATCTCCATACTGTTCTCCATGGTGGCTGTATCAATTTACACTCCCACCAACGGTGCAAGAGGGTTCCTTTTTCTCCACACCTTCTTCAACATTTATTGTTTGTAGATTTTTTGATGATGGCCATTCTGACTGGAGTGAGGTGATACCTCTTTGTAATTTTGATTTGTATTTCTCTAATGATTAGTGATGTTGAGCATCCTTTCATGTGTTTGTTGGCAATGTGTATATCTTCTTTGGAGAAATGTTTATTTAGGTCTTCTGCCCATTTTTGGATTGGGTTGTTTGTTTTTTTGATATTGAGCTCCATGGGCTGTTTGTATATTTTGGAGATTAATCCTTTGTCAGTTGCTTCATTTGCAAATGTTTTCTCCCATTCTGAGGGTTGTCTTTTCATCTTGTTTATGGTTTCCTTTGCTGTGCAAAAGCTTTGAAGTTTCATTAGGTCCCATTTGTTTATTTTTGTTTTTATTTCCATTTCTCTAGGAGGTGGGTCAAAAAGGATCTTGCTTGATTTATGTCACACAGTGTTCTGCCTATGTTTTCCTCTAAAAGTTTGATAGTTTCTGGCCTTACATTTAGGTCTTTAATCCATTTTGAGCTTATTTTTGTCTACAGTGTTAGAGAGTATTCTAATTTTATTCCTTCACATGTAGCTGTCCAGTTTTCCCACCACCACTTATTGAAGGGGCTGTCTTTTCTCCATTGTATATTCTTGCTTCCTTTGTCAAAGATAAGGTGACAATATGTGCATGGGTTTATCTCTAGGCTTTCTATCCTGTTCCATTGATCTATATTTCTCTTTTTGTGGCAGTACCATACTATCTTGATTACTGTAGCTTTGTAGTATAATCTGAAGTCAGGGAGTCTGATTCCTCCAGCTCCGTATTTTTCCCTGAAGACTGCTTTGGCTATTCGGGGTCTTTTGTGTCTCCATACAAATTTTAAGACTTTTTGTTCTAGTTCTGTAAAAAATGCCATTGGTAATTTGATAGGGATTGCATTGAATGTGTAGATTGCTTTGGGTAGTATAGTCATTTTCACAATGTTGATTCTTCCAATCCAAGAACATGGTATATCTCTCCATTTGTTTTTATCCTCTTTAATTTCTTTCATCAGTGTCCTATAGTTTTCTGCATACAGGTCTTTTGTCTCCTTAGGTAGGTTTATTCCTAAGTATTTTTTTCTTTTAGTTGCAATGGTAAATAGGAGTGTTTCCTTAATTTCTCTTTCAGATTTTTCATCAGTAGTGTATAGGAATGGAAGACATTTCTGTACATTAATTTTGTATCCTGCTACTTTACCAAATTCATTGATTAGCTCTAGTAGTTTTCTGGTAGCATCTTTAGGATTCTCCACTTGTAGCATCATGTCATCTGCAAACAGTGACAGTTTTACTTCTTTTCCTATTTGGATTCCTTTTATTTCTTTTTCTTCTCTGATTGCTGTGGCTAAGACTTCCAAAACTATGTTGAATAATAATGGTGAGAGTGGGCAACCTTGTCTTGTTCCTGATCTTAGAGGAAATGGTTTCAGTTTTTCTCCATTGAGAATAATATTGGCGTTGGGTTTGTCATATATGACCTTTATTATGTTGGGGTAGGTTCCCTCTATTCCTACTTCAGGAGAGTTTTTATCATAAATAGGTGTTGAATTTTGTTGAAAGCTTTTTCTGCA
This sequence comes from Hyperoodon ampullatus, assembly GCF_949752795.1. Taxonomy (NCBI): domain Eukaryota; kingdom Metazoa; phylum Chordata; class Mammalia; order Artiodactyla; family Ziphiidae; genus Hyperoodon; species Hyperoodon ampullatus. The sequence continues at coordinate 54,445,917 of NC_136922.1, read as the reverse complement.
TCTATTGAGATTATCATATTGTTTTTATCCTTCAATTTGTTAATATGGTGTACCACATTGACTGATTTGCGTATATTGAAGAATCCTTGCATCCCTGGGATTAATCCCACTTGATCAGGGTGTATGATCCTTTTAATGTGTTGTTGGATTCTGTTTGCTAGTATTTTTTTTTTTTTTTTTTTTTTGCAGTACGTGGGCCTCTCACTGCTGTGGCTTCTCCCGTTGCAGAGCACAGGCTCCGAACGCACAGCCTCAGCGACCATGGCTCACGGGCCTAGCTGCTCTGCGGCATGTGGGATCTTCCCGGACTGGGGCACAAACCCATGTCCCCTGTGTTGGCAGGCAGACTCTCAACCACTGTACCACCAGGGAAGCCCTTGATTATGCATTTTGAACTATGGATGCTTTGTTTTTCTGCCCTCTTCTTGTAAAAAACAAAACAAATATTGGCTTTTTAAAAAAGTCTATGCACCACCAGGGAAGCCCTGTTTGCTAGTATTTTGTTGAGGATTTTTGCATCTATGATCATCAGTGATATTGGCCTATAGTTTTCTTTTTTTGTGTGACATCTTTGTCTGCTTTTGGTATCAGGGTGATGGTGGCCTCATAGAATGAGTTTGGGAGTGTTCCTCCCTCTGCTATATTTTGGAAGAGTTTGAGAAGGATAAGTGTTAGCTCTTCTCTAAATGTTTGATAAAATTTGCCTGTGAAGCCATCTGGTCCTGGACTTTTGTTTGTTGGAAGATTTTTAATCACAGTTTCAATTTCAGTGCTTGTGATTGGTCTGTTTATATTTTCTATTTCTTCCTGGTTCAGTCTTGGAAGATTGTGCTTTTCTAAGAATTTGTCCATTTCTTCCAGGTTGTCCATTTTATGGGCATATAGTCACTTGTAGTAATCTCTCATGAACCTTTGTATTTCTGCAGTGTCACTTGTTACTTCTCCTTTTTCATTTCTAATTCCGTTGATTTCAGTCTTCTCCCTTTTTTTCTTGATGTGTCTGGCTAATGGTTTATCAATTTTGTTTACCTTCTCAAACAACCAGCTTTTGGTTTTATTGATCTTTGCTATTGTTTCCTTCATTTCTTTTTCATTTCTTTCTTTTTTTCCAACATCTTTACTGGAGTATAATTGCTTCTTAATGTTGTGTTAGTTTCTGCTGTAGAGCAAAGTGAATCAGCTGTACATATACATATATCCCCATATCCCCTCCCTCTTGCGTCTCCTTCCCACCCTCCCTATTCAACCCCTATAAGTCATCACGAAGCACCGAGCTTATCTCCCTGTGTTATGCAGCTGCTTCCCACTAGCTATCTATTTTACACTGGTAGTGTATATATGTCAGTGCTACTCTCTCACTTTGTCCCAGCTTACCCTCCCCCCTCCCCATGTCCTCAAGTTTCATTTATTTCTGATCTGATCTTTATGAGTTCTTTCCTTCTGCTAACTTAGGGGTCTTTTTGTTCTTCTTTCACTAATTGCTTTAGGTATAAGGTTAGGTTGTTTATTTGAGATTTTTCTTGTTTCTTGAGGTAGGATTGTATTGCTATAAACTTCCCTCTTAGAACTTCTTTTGCTGCATCCCATAGGTTTTGGGTCATCATGTTTTCATTGTCATTTGTTTCTAGGTATTTTTTGATTTCCTCTTTGATTTCTTCAGTTATCTCTTGGTTATTTAGTAGCATATTGTTTAGCCTCAATGTGTTTTTATTTCTTACAGTTTTTTTCCCTGTAATTGATATCTAGTCTCATAGCATTATGGTTGGAAAAGATACTTGATACGATTTCAGTTTTCTTAAATTTACCAACGCTTGATTTGTGACCCAAGATATGATCTATCCTGGAGAATGTTCCATGAGCACTTGAGAAGAATGTGTATTCTGTTGTTTTTGGATGGAATGTCCTATAAATATCAATTATGTCCATCTTGTTTAATATGTCATTTAAAGCTTGTGTTTCTTTATTTATTTTCAGTTTGGATGATCTGTCCATTGGTGAAAGTGGGGTGTTAAAGTCCCCTACTATTATTGTGTTACTGTCAAGTTCCCCTTTTATGGCTGTTAGCATTAGCCTTACATATTGAGGTGCTCATATGTTGGGTGCATAAATATTTACAATTGTTATATCTTCTTGGATTGATCCCTTGATCATTATGTAGTGTCCTTCTTTGTCTCTTGTAATAGTCTTTATTTTAAGTCTATTTTGTCTGATATGAGAATTGCTACTCAAGCTCTCTTTTGATTTCCATTTGTATGGAATATCTTTTTCGATCCCCTCACTTTCAGTCTGTATGTGTCCCTAGGTCTGAAGTGGGTCTCTTGTAGACAGCGTATATACGGGTCTTTTTTTTTGTATCCATTCAGCCAGTCTACGTCTTTTGGTTGGAGCATTTAATCTATTTACATTTAAGGTAATTATCGATATGTATGTTCCTATTACCATTTTCTTAATTGTTTTGGGTTTGTTTTTGGAGGTCTTTTTCTTCTCTTGTGTTTCCTGCCTAGAGAAGTTCCTTTAGCATTTGCTCTAAAGCTGGTTTGGTGATGTTGAATTCTCTTAACTTTTGCTTGTCTGTAAAGGTTTTAATTTCTCTGTCAAATCTGAATGAGATCCTTGCTGGATAGAGTAATCTTTGTTGTAGGTTTTTACCTTTCATCACTTTAAATATGTCCTGCCACTCCCTTCTGGCTTGCAGAGTTTCTGCCAAAAGATCAGCTGTTAGCTTTATGAGGATTCCCTTGTATGGTATTTGTTGCTTTTCCCTTGCTGCTTTTAATATTTTTTCTTTATGTTTAATTTTTTTTTTTTCGGTAAGCGGGCCTCTCACTGTTGTGGCCTCTCCCGTTGTGGAGCACAGGCTCCAGATGCGCAGGCTCAGCAGCCATGGCTCACGGGCCCAGCCACTCCGCGGCACGTGGGATCTTCCCGGACCGGGGCACAAACCCGTGTCCCCTGCATCGTCAGGCAGACTCTCAACCACTGCGCCACCAGGGAAGCCCCTTTGTGTTTAATTTTTGATAGTTTGATTAATATGTGTCTTGGTGTGTTTCTCCTTGGATTTATCTTGTATGGTACTCTCTGCACTTTCTGGACTTGATTGACTATTTCCTTTCCCATGTTAGGGAAGTTTTCGACTATAATCTCTTCAAATATTTTCTCAGCCCCTTTCTTTTCTTTTCTTTTTTTTTTTTTTAGATAGTACATGTTTATTCACACATTAAGCTAAGAAAAATTCTTACATGAAATAACTTACAACACCTCTCACCTTCTCCTTAGATTCTTTTTTTTCCACATATTTATTGTAGTATAATTGCTTCACAATGGTGTGTTAGTTTCTGCTGTATAACAAAGTGAATCAGCTATACATATACATATATCCCCATATCTCCTCCCTCTTGCATCTCCCTCCCTCTCACCCTCCCTATCCCACCCCTCTAGGTGGTCACAAAGCACCAAGCTGATCTCCCTGTGCTATGCGGCTGCTTTCCACTAGCTAGCTATTTTACATTTGGTATTATATATAAGTCCATGCCACTCTCTCACTTTGTCCCAGCTTACCCTTCCCCCTCCCCATGTCCTCAAGTCCATTCTCTACGTCAGACCCTTTCTTTTTCTCTTCTTCTTCTGAGACCCCTATAATTCGAATATTGGCACATTTAATGTTGTCCCAGAGGTCTCTGAGACTGCCCTCAAGTTTTTCATTCTTTTTTATTTATTCTGCTCTGTGGTAGTTATTTCCACTCTTTTGTCTTCCAGGTCACTTATCCATTCTTCTGCCTCAGTTACTCTACTATTGGTTCCTTCTAGAGAATTTTTAATTTCATTTATTGTGTAGTTCATCCTTGTTTGTTTGCATTTAGTTCTTCAAGTTCCTTGTTAAACATTTCTTGTATTTTCTCCATTCTATTTCCAAGATTTTGAATCATCTTTACTATCATTACTCTAAGTTCTTTTTCAGGTAGACTGCCTATTTCTTCTTCATTTGTTTCCTCTAGTGAGTTTTTACCTTGCTCCTTCATCTGTTGCATATTTCTCTGTGTTCTCATTTTCTTTAACTTACTGTATTTGGGGTCTCCTTTTCACAGGTTCGTAGTTTCTTTTTTTTTTGGTGTCTGCCCCCAGTGGGTGAGGTTGGTTTAGTGGCTTGTGTAGGCTTCCTGGTGGAGGGGACTGGTGCCTGTGTTCTGGTGGGTGGGGCTGGATCTTGTCTTTCTGGTGGGCAGGGCCACATCCGGTGGTGTGTTTTGTGGTGTCTTTGAACTTAGTATGATTTTAGGCAGCCTCTCTGCTAGTGGGTTGGGTTGTGTTCCTGTCTTCCTAGTTATTTGGCACAGGGTGTCCAGCACTGGGGCTTGCTGGCTGTTGGGTGGAGCTGGGTCTTAGTGTTGAGATGGAGATCTTTGGGAGAGCTCTCGCTGATTGATATTATGTGGGGCCAGGAGGTCTCTGGTGGTCCAGTGTCCTGAACTCATGTCTCCCACCTCAGAGGCTCAGACCTGACACCAGGCCGGAGCACCAAGACCCTGTCAGCCACATGGCTTTAAACTTCCTTCCTTGTGAGCCCCCGGAGGTGAAGTTGATTTGCCAACCAAGTTCCCTCTTCTCCATTCTCTGGCCATTGACTCAGGCATGTGCTGTTAGTATCTCAGCCTAGGTTTCCTTGATGGCAGTGGGAATCCAACAGGGAAAGAACCTTCCCCGCTGAGGCAGGGGGCTTCGGCTGGGCTAGGACCCAAGGGGAGGCGTCCATACAACCAATTCAGGAATGCCACCTCTCACCATGGCTCTCGGCCCTTCTCTCCTCCTTCCCCTCCAATTTTATAGATTTTAAATCTGGTTATTGTTTTCATAGGTTTATTCAGTTTTTGAAAATCCATTTATGATATGTACACTTTTCTGTGTATATGTTAAACTTCAACCAAAACTTCCTCGCAAAGGACCTGAAAGAATTTCTGAGGGCAACATGCAGAAAGTGTCCCAGTTGGACAATAAATTATAGGCTATTCTTTGTGGTTTTATTTTTTCTACTTTAGAGAAAAGAAAACTAAGATTTAGAAACACCTTGTAAAAAGCCACAAAAATAGTAAATATTTCAGTGGAGACTTCGGACAGGTTTTTCTTTCCTGAAAAATCTAGGTGCTTTCCTGTGCTTTTCCGCCCAGTGAATGAACTGGCTTATCTTTAACAAAGGTTTGTTATGTTAAAAAATAACAAGCCTTATTCCTTTATACATTTATATCATAATTCATGATTACATTAGATTCCTTCAGAGCTAAAGAATAATATTCATTTCAATATTTATAGCAAATTTTGGAACACAGAGCAACTGACCCCTTCTCAGTTAGTACAACGGTATGGTAGCAATATGGTCTTTGGGAAAACCAACTGTAATAAAAAAGGATTTTAAGGAAACAAAAGACCTCCCACTAGTGGAGAATGTGATTCTGATCATAGGATGAAATGACCAGTAGAGAAAATAATATATTCATCAGCCTTTTGAGATACAATGAACACTTAAGAAAAAACTCCATGCATTTATGTGGATTTTTATGTTTTTTGGTGGCAGCAACTCAGTGTATAAATCTTTTCTCTTGGAAGATCTTTGATTACCCCGGTTTAAAAAAAAAAAAAAAGGAAAAAGAACCAAGTCTTCGACGTTAAGTAGCAATTTAGTTTAGAAATTGATTAATATGATGAAATAATTAAACTGACTTAAGGAATATGGCTTATAGCATTTTAATATACACTCCCCAAAGATTGTTATATTAGTATGATGCTTTGCATACAGTAGGCCCTCAAAGTGGAGTAGACTAAGTAGTTCATAGCCAGTTTAGGGAAAGGATAGGGAAGGAGGAGGTGGTAAGGCAGACAGGGAAGAGGAGGGAAAATTTAGGTGCAGTAGAGCAAGAGGCAGCAGAAGAAATGCTCTGTAGGTTCTAAGATAAATCATTTCCAGTGATCTCTAGCTGTTACTTGAGGCTTTGGGCTCCTAATTATAGAAGATTTTATTGGTTGCCTACTCAATATCTATTTCTCTGCACACGTGTGCTAAAACCATGACTCTGATTTTGTTCAAATAGCCACTCTCCTCCATATGGCCACATACTAGTGAGAGGCTGGCCGTATTCCAGCCCCAGAAGGTAAATCCTAATTGCTCTATGGCATTCTTATTTTACTTGCCATTGTTTTAGAAAGGACACATGACCCAGTCAGAAATGAGAAATCTGCTAGAAGCCTCTAGGAAAGGCTTTCTTACTCTTAAACAAGACACAAGAAAGACAGCTTCTTCATCTTTAGTTGGGCAATATTATATCTAGGTGTGATTCCCAGAGCTGCTTCAGCTACTTTCCTGTCATGAGATAAGCATGTAGAAAAAGTTGATACCTTGAAGGAGGCAGAACTGAAAACTGGAAATTACCTAGGTCCTTAAGTGGTGTCATTAAGCCACTAATTTACCCATCCTTGGGGTTGCTACTAACTAGCCAAGTGATCTAGGCCTGAGTCTCCTCAACTATAAAATGAGAAAGATGATTTTTTGATTTGATCCATCTGGGACCCTTCAGCTCCATCATCATTCCATGCTTCTTGCAATCCATAAACCATGGCAGTGAAGTTACTAAGCACTTCTTACTGGTGAAAATATATAACCTGGAAAATGAAAACATCAGTGAGTTCTAATATAATTTTCAGTGTAATTTTTAGGAACACGAGTTTTAAAAGTTGCCTAGGGCCAAGCTATTAAAAGATGTCCAGGCATTTCAAATATCAAAAGCTGATATGTGCCCAGTGTTGATATAATGTGAGAAATAATTGGTAAGAAATTTGAGTAAGTGCTGAGTAGCAGAATCTAGACTGGGACTCCCAACATTCCAGGACCAGTCTATCTCTTTTGCTTTCTGTGGTGTTGCTGCTACTACCTGACTGTTAACTTACATCCATACATTGCTCTTTGTTAATGATGTTGCAGAATTGCCTGACCTTGCAATAATTTATTTATTGTCAAGGCAATAAAAAAGGAAAAAGGATTTTTGCATCAAATGGGGTTTTAAGCTAACTGATCTCCAAGGCCTTGAGTTCCTGAGAAGTAAATATTTTCCCTCAATAGAATTTTTTCTATTTTCACAAACGACTATTAATGTTTCCCAGTTATTGATAGAAAAGGAGGTCTTTTAGTCTTAACCCATCTAAAGCCACTCTTATGTGTAGACAAAGAAGTGGCTGATTTTCAGGTATCTTGGGATGTTCCCATTATCCAGTACCTGCGTTTGAAATGCCTGTGTTAAGGCAAATATTTTTCTAGGTTCAAATTTCTATGAGTCAATATGATATGAATTAAGACATTAGTAAAGGCTCTCTTACTTTCTTCCATATAAATCATATATGTGATGAGTCCCTATAATATATGAGGTACTATGTTTTATTTCATGCAACATTTAAAATGTTATAACCAGAAAATTAAGCCAATAGAAATGGAAACATCATTAGAAACCCTGCAAAGAAAGCGAGTGATAGGGAAGGAGTTGGGAGTAAATCCTGCAATTTGTGGCTTAAATTAAGTTGTGCTTTAGTTCCCCATCTATGTAATGATAGTAAATTGAATATATTTGATTATTAGTAAAAACCACCTGTTTATAAAGGGCTTAGAACTTTATGAATTATGGCAGAGCAAACATAAACATGATTTGGGGATCTTAAAACTAATAATATTCTCATCTAATGCTTTTTTAAAAAGTGTATAAACTGTGTTTTGGTCTTAATGGTTCTAACATTGCAAATATCACACTCAAGAGACCAGCTTTTCTTTGAACAGTTTTCTCTCTGGAAGTAATGTTAGGGAAAGCCAGACTGGTTTCACTTCCCTGCCTCATCTCCTTTCCTTTGTCTTTTCCACAGATGCCCTCTACTCATAGGCACAGTTTCACCCATTTCTGTCCAATCATAGGTTCCTCAGACTATCTGCAAACTTTTCAAAATTAACTCATCATACCAGATCTGGATCCCTGGGCTGCTCTGACAAACCTAGAGTCTCTAGTGTGCCTTGGATGCCTAGGCACTCCTTATCTAGAGCTTTCTTTCTCCCCTTCCTGCTTCTCCATGTGTACAGGGTCTGCCTCAGTTCTCACCTTCCTTACCTAATAGTGATGGCCCTCCTCCGAGGATCAAACAGTTCCTGCCAGGCCATCCTGTAAAACAAGTCATCAATATCTTACAACTGAGAACCAGATAAAATTTCCCAGTATCACGGCTGGCCTTCTAGCTTAAACACCCATTCCTCCTTCTAGCGACAGTTCCAACTTTTGCTTGCGATTCAGCCTTCCCCCATTTTAGTTCAAGTAGACTGGGTGGGCCTTTGTTCTAAGCCCTAGGGATGGAGTTTGGGGTCCAAGATATCCTATTTCCACAGTGATTGGTTCAAAGGTGGGAATGTGACCTCAAATGACCCAAGCAGAGAAAATGTCAGGACTTCCTCTGGAAGTTGTAGGATAGTTGTTCCCTTTTCTTTGGTTAAACTTAAACCTGTAAGGTTGTAACCTAATCAGATTTGACTCTAATATTTGTAGCTCACAGAGCAAGGAAACAAACGGAGGCCTATGTTCTAAACTTAGAACCATATGCTTAAAAATGTAAAAATTATAAAATCCAACACAATGTCATATACAAATTGTTCTTTTCTCCTACCTGGACAAATATACTTTCATAATGACCCAGAAGGCAATGTTCAAATTCTCAGACTCTTCAGATTTCTGCTCTGGAACATGGCTGGATGAAGAGATCACACACATTTTGGCCCAACCCCTTCTCTTCTCACTCCAGCCTCAATTCTCTGCCAGAAGGGGACTCATAAGATATGTATGAACACCCCAGCCTGCTCATCTAAATTCCATACACATCATCTGCAAACAGCTCACTCTTGGGCCCAAAGGTATGCAGATTGTCAGTTGAGTTCACCTTCAGGGGGATGGGCTCAAAGGAGAGGTCCACTGAGGGCTGAGAACTAGCTTGGAGATTTTTGGCAGGGAATCCTTTGGTCTGTGGTATCCAGAGTGTGATCTAGAGGGATGTAAGAGGGTTCTGGGGGAGTATGTGCCTTTGGCTCCTGAGGCTCTTTGCCCCATGGGGAGGGGCATGGCTGAAGGAGAGCCAGAGAAGAACTCCCTATAGTACAGGGTCCACAGGAGGATCCCTTTTATCTGGATTGAAGGATGGCACTGCTTCAGACAACTATCTCACAACCATGAGGGTAGGACCTGTCTTAGAATAAATCCAATACATCAGAGAAGAACCAAGCCAAGCCAAGAGATAGAGAGACCTGGGTTATGGTTATATCATGTAAGTTTCCACATAAGCCACACCTACAGCCAACACTCTCCTGGGACTGTCCAGTTTTATGAGCTAATTCATTTGGGTTTTGCTCAAGCCAATTTGGGCTGAGGTTTCTGTCACTTGCTGACTGAAAGATTCATGTCTGATAGGCTTCTTGATGGTATTCTGTGAATGACTCATGTCTGGGCTGCTCTGCTTCCTAAGGATGTGGATTAGCTCTCCCATCTCCCTCCCCTGCACCCTGGTGGGGGGTGGGTCCTATGTCAGTGTAAATTCTCTTCTTTGTCAGCCCCATTTTACCTAGGTACCAACCTCCCTCATATCTGCATCCTCCTAGTTTCCAAGGAGAAGGAGCTATAAACTGCCAAACAATAATCCACTCATGAAATTATTGCTAAATTTATAACACCCAACAGTTGGGCCAATTGAAAATATGCTACAATGTGATATATGTCAGAGAAAGACTCAAATAATTTAATGAACTCTGTATTCTTTTTTTTTTTTTTTTTTTTTTTTGCGGTACGCGGGCCTCTCACTGCTGTGGCCGCTCCCGTTGCGGAGCACAGGCTCCGGACGCGCAGGCTCAGCGGCCATGGCTTACGGGCCCAGCCGCTCAGCAGCATATGGGATCTTTGTGAGATCTTCCCAGACCGGGACACAAACCCATGTCCTCTGCATCGGCAGGCGGACTCTCAACCACTGCGCCACCAAGGACGCCCCAAACTCTGTATTCTTGAAAGCATCAATTCTTCATCATCAGCTTCTTCAGTAAGGACAGTCTAAACATGTGGGAAGGAAATACTCCTACTTTGAAAACTGGTTCTTCTGTTTGTGTCAAAATTTAAGATGTATATATGTGTACAAAGAGCTTTGTTTCTCATTCCCCTTCTCCAACGGCCTGATTTTAGTACCAATTAAGAAGGTTCAACTCAGAATTCTAGTCCCCTAGCAGAGACTCTAAATCCCAGAAACTAACTTCTTAAGGTCATATGGAACACTACATGAGAATAGAGCTTTATCAACTTCAATGACTAATCACTATGTTCCCTATAAAATCATGCCCTAATGAAGTGTGTGGCTTTTTTTAAAGGTAAAATGCCTTTATTGTTTGAAGCATATTAAAAGTGTAAACAAATTGGTATGATATTTCATTAGTCTTCTCGGTGATGTTATAAAAGTACAGTGCCACTTAGTCTTTTAAATTCTTGAAACTGTCCAAAAGTTCATATTTAGCAATACATAAAAGACACTTAAAACACACACTGAGATGATAAAAAACAAACAAACAAAAAAAACCACCTCATAAATACAATTGAAATTGCCTTGGGAAAAAGTTCTAAATATAGACTCCTCAGTGAAGTCTTAATAGAACTTCACTTTTTCTTTTCCAAAACATAGTATTTTCCTCATGTTTTGCCTACAGGCATCATAAATGTAGACTGCCTTCTCCTACCTTCTGTTCTTGATATCAGGTAACAGAAATGCAAGCTAAATTCATTTTTCTTCTATTTAATCTCTTATTTGGCTTAAGATAAAATTCCTAATTTGTAAGCAAGATCTTTTAGAATGCCTGGCTCATTTTCATCTTGTTTCAAATCACAATTCATTAAGAAAATAGGAAGACAATGATGTGAATTTTTTTAAGTATTTATATTCAGCTACCAAAAGTGTGTGATTTTTCTAATCAAGGAAAATGTCGGGCTTCCCTGGTGGCGCAGTGGTTGAGAGTCCGCCTGCCGATGCAGCGGACACGGGTTCGTGCCCCGGTCCGGGAAGACCCCACATGCCGCGGAGCGGCTGGGCCCGTGAGCCATGGCCGCTGAGCCTGCGCGTCCGGAGCCTGTGCTCCGCAACGGGAGAGGCCACAACAGTGAGAGGCCCGCGTAGCGCAAAAAAAAAAAAAAAAAAAAAAAAGAAAAAAGAAAAATGTCAAGGATGAGAAGTCAAGTGGATTTTTTTAAGTGAATATGATAACATATATTAGCCTGGAAACAACTCATCCCCAGTTCTCCAAGAAACAACTTCCCCTGCTCCTGTAGATGGAAGGTATGTCTGCTCTATTTATATAACATGCCTCACCACTACCACTTTCACCTTTGGCCACAGAGAGCAAGAGAGAAGGAAGAGGATAGGAGTGGGAGTAAAGCTGAATAAAGGAACAGAGATGAGAGACCAAGAGGGCCCAGAGAAAGAGACACACACACAAAGTAAGAGTGGTGGCCAAAGATCTTGACTGCTTTCCAGTTCCTGGTTCCACTCTCACCTGAGGCCACCTTCAGTTTCTGCCTACTGGTTCTGAGAGACTCCCCGTAACTTTCGAGTAAAATATATTTTTTGTTTACTCTTTAGGTTTTTACTACTTTAAGTGAAAGTTCTTAACAAACACATACTTTATAAAAGTTTGTCTTCTAACTTGAGTGCAGTCATAGATTTTTAGCTCATTAAACTCTAAAGAAAATCTTAAGAATACCTTTTTTTGGTCTGAGCACATCTTGAAATTCTGCTATTACTGTCACTTGAATAAGAATTTGCTCTTCAGCTACATAAGAAATTTCTATTTAAAGCAGTCGTTTTTACTGTGGATAATGTGAGTGGTGCAATTTGCAATGTTCTTGGGGATTTTAAAATACAGAACGATCTTTCCTCTGAATTTCTTAGCAGTAATTAGATTTCTAGTCAATTGCTAAGTCCATAGTGACTCAAATCATCAGCAAACTTGAAAATATTGAACTTTGCCTTTTAGCTTTAATGGTCTCTTTTTACTTTAAGTGATTCTAGCACACATTGAAGTTATCCTTGAGTAAAAGAAGAAAAACATTTTCTATCTACCTATTTTTTTCTAACCTTGATTAATCCTCCAGGTCTTCCTTTATTAAAAAAACAAAACAAAACAAAACTTTTATAAAAAACTTCCCTAGCATTTAAACATTTGTATTAGTTGTCTGGGGCTACCATAACAAAGAACCACAGACGGGATGGCTTAAACAACAGAAATTTATTTTCTCACAATTCTGGAGGCTAGAAGTCTGAAATCAAGGTGTCAGTGGGGTTGGTTTCTTCTGAGGCTTCTCTCCTTGACTTGTAGATGGTGTAGATGGCTGTTTTCTTGTGTCTTTATATGGTCTTTCCCACGTGCCTGTGTCCAAATGTACTCTTCTAAGGACCATCAGTCATTTTGGATCAGGGCTCACCCTAATGACATCATTTAACCTTAATTATCTCTTTAAACACCTTGTCTCCAAACACAGTCACATTCTGCAGTACTTGAGGGTTAGGGCTTCAACATACTAATTTTGGGAGGACACAATTCAGCTCCTAACAACATTTAACCAACATTTTTTGAGTGCCAAATATGAGCTGTTCTAAAGATTGGGGACAACTACGGAAAAGAAAAATCCTGCCACCCACCCTTGCAGAGGTTCAAATCTTGAAGGGTGTATTCTATCTAGAATGCTGTGTAAGCCTCTGTGACAGAGAGACCTCAGAGTAGAAGTGGAAATTTCTCTCCCATGTTGGAGCCCTGAGATAGACAGCCAGGCCGACAGGATGTCTGTGCCATCTTGACCCGGCTTCCTCTCTGGGCACAGGTCAGCTTCTCTGGCTCTCAACATCTCTACCTCACAACCAACGGGAAGGTGGAAAGGGAAATGTACATTCCTTTTAAGAGTTTGACCTAGAATTTTTACTTATTATTTCTGGTCAAAAGAGAGTCATAAATCCATAAAGTGGCTGCAAGGAAGGTTGAAAAATGTAGTGTATATCTAAGTAGTCATGGGCCTAGCTAAAACATGATTTACTGTAGATAAATCATGCTGTGTCTACATTCCCCGCCCCACCCAGCAGTCATTCTTCCTCTCATTGCCCTGATCATTTTTTCCTTAACTAAAATATTATGCTTTTTACTTAGCAGTCTCCCTCACTAGGAAGCAGGGCCCATGAAAGCAGGGACCTTATCTGCCATATTTGTTGTTGTATCCCTGTGACACCAACAAAGCCACCAAGGCTCTCTGTGTTTTCACTGAATGAATGGGTAAATGGATGGATCAGTTTCCTAAGTTTTCTACAGCGAGCATTTCCCCTTCAATAGTAAGGAAAAGATATTTAGAAGGAATATGTTGCTTGAAGGGCAATCTTGTACCAGGAAGGATTTTTACCTGTTACATAACTTAATCTCTCTCAGTTGTCATATCTAGTGATTACCCAGGCCTGTTTTGGCTGCTCTATTCCTCCCACAAGATCTAGGTAGGAGTCTCCACTCTACAGAAGAGAGGTGACTAAATCTCTGTAAAAACACTGGAATCTGGAAAGCATTCTCCCGTATAAATCATGTCATGCATAGCAGTTAGTGGGCAAAAGCCATTATACCATGATAACACTGTAAACCTCCCAGAGGGAGTGAATTCAAAGCCCAGTGTAGGGCTACAACTGCTTCTCCTTCTAGTTCAGTGGTTCAGTCACCCTTGGCACCTCTGGTCTGCTTTATCAACACCACCCACTCATTGACAATACTGCCCTCTTCACATCTCTCAGGCCCTCCGGTCTCCATGTCCTACTCTATCATGGTCAATGTGTCAACCATGCTTATTGGCTAACCCTAAACTTCCTTGTTTCTCTGCTGTTCAGTCTCTCCTGTCTGAGAAAATCTCAACTATGGAGAAATCCAACGCCTATCATCTCAACATGTTTGTGTTCTGGCTTTGAACTGTCTCTGGAGTAGCAAAAGTTTATCTCCTGCCTTACGTTGCTTTTTTTAATATAAACTTATTTATTTTACTTATTTATTTTTGGCTGTGTTGGGTCTTCATTGCTGCGTGTGGGCTTTCTCTAGTTGCGCGAGCGGGGGCTACTCTTTGATGAGGCACGCGGGCTTTTCATCATGGTGGCTTCTCCTGTTGCGGAGCACAGGCTCTAGGCGCATGGGCTTCAGTAGTTGTGGCACGTGGGCTCAGTAGTTGTGGCTCACAGGCTCTAGAGTGCAGGCTCAGTAGTGTGGTGCACATGCTTAGTTGCTCCGTGGCATGTGGGATCTTCCCGGACCAGAGATCAAACCTGTGTCCCCTGCATTGGCAGGCAGATTCTTAGCCACTGCGCCGACAGGGAAGTCCCATGTTGCTTTTTTATATTCTATTCTTTGGACGTCCTTTGCTCCCTAGGTACTAGAATATAAAGAAAGAGGTGAGGCAAGGCTGAGTGGAGTCAGGCTAGGGAGCCTGAATATCTTCACTTTCATGGTCCAACAACACATGCACACAAGGGTGGGAGACGGTGCTGTATATGCCTGTTTTTGTCAGGGCCTTCCCTCCACTGTAGTGGCCAAGCATCAGCAAGGCAGCTGACACGTGATTAGCTCACTTGGCAGAGGGCCAACTGTGACAGGTTGATAGCCCCTCCCAGTAACTAGGCAGGCCTCCAGTCTAGGGAAAGGTTCTCATTCTTCTTAGAATAGGACAAGTTTTATATATAAGAAATAGAAGCATCAGAGTAGAGCTTTAATTAGGTTTTGTTCAGAAGGCAGAGTAAACCGGTGAACCTGTTTCTCAAAAATTCATTTTGGGGATTTTTCATTAAAAAAAAAAATCTTTTCCAAAATAAGCAATGAAAGACTTGTAACACTCTCCTGTGGTCGATGGGTTTAACTATCTTTAGCAAGCATGAATTCCAGTGAAGGCAGATAATCAACTTTATGGCATATATTGGGTTGGCCAAAAAGTTCGATTGGGGTTTTCCATAAGATGTTATGGAAAAACCCGACGAACTTTTTGGCTAACCCAGTAACTTAGCAACCTGACCTATTTTGTGCTAACCTGACTCTCCATGAATTTTGTGGCAAATGAAACTCTGTGTGACAAGTTCCTTTTTTAGACTCTGACACTGGCAGCTATTTTGTTCAGTTTTATGGTTATATAAATTTTGGTGTCAGCCTCAGCAATTTTCACCCTAAGGGAAAGTGGGCAATCATCAGAAAGTAGCCATGGAGAACTTCCTCTTGCCTATTACTAAGTGCTGCTGGAGAAAAATCACCCTTCTGGGTAGATTGATTTTACTATAATTTTGTGGATCCCCACTTCAGCTGGGCCCATAATATTCCCAGTC
Organism: Hyperoodon ampullatus; assembly: GCF_949752795.1. Classification (NCBI taxonomy): domain Eukaryota; kingdom Metazoa; phylum Chordata; class Mammalia; order Artiodactyla; family Ziphiidae; genus Hyperoodon; species Hyperoodon ampullatus. The sequence goes on along the minus strand of NC_136922.1, from coordinate 54,430,500 downwards.
AATCCTCTGTTTCCCAGCTCACTTCTTGCTCTTATACCCAACAGTGATTGTTTCAAAGCTTTTCTACTATCAAAACAACAATTTCCTCTTAACTCTCAAAAAAAGATGGTGTGGGGCTTCCCTGGTGGCGCAGTGGTTAAGAATCCGCCTGCCAGTGCAGGGGACACGGGTTCAAGCCCTGGTCTGGGAAGTTCCCACATGCTGTGGAGCAATGAAGCCCGTGCACCACAACTACTGATCCTGCACTCTAGAGCCCGCGAGCCACAACTATGGAAGCCTGCGTGCCTAGAGCCCATGCTCCGCAACAAGAAAAGCCAACGCAGTAAGAAGCCCATGCACTGCAACGAAGAGTAGCCCCCATTCACCGCAACTAGGGAAAGCACGCACGCAGCAAGGAAGACCAAATGCTGCCAAAACTAAATAAATAAAATAAATAAATAAAAAATTTAAAAAATGGTGTGTCTTACTTGGCATAGAAAATAGAAGCCATCTGAAAAGTACTCTCTCCATTCTCACTGCAATTATCCAAAACTGCCCTGATCTACATCCAACTCTTTCCCCTTCCTTTCTATTACCGGAGAAGAGGTCTCCCTCTTCTGTTGATAGTTTATTACTCTGTGGCAGGCAGTCTGTAAAATGGCTCCCAATGACTCTCACTTAACGATATTCATACCCTGTGAAATTCCCTCCCCCTGAATGAAGGTTGGACGTAGGTGACTTCTCCGCCAAAATAAAATACAGTGAAAGTAATAGAACGTAACTTCTGAGGTTAGGTTAACAAACATATTATGACTTCTGTCTTGGGTACTTTCTAGCTCCCTCTTCCTCTCTCACTTACTGACCCTGAAGGAAGCCAGCTGCTATGTTGTGAGGTGCCCTATGGAGAGGTTCATGGGCTAAGGGAGGCCACTGGCTGACAGCCAACAAGGAACTGAGGCTCTTAGCCCAACAGCCTGTGAGAAGCTGAATGGTGACAATAATACATGAGGAAATATAGAAGCAGATCCTCTTCCCTCCTCTTCACCCATAGTTGCCATCAGATGAGACCACAGACCCAGCAAATAGCCTGACAGCAACTTCATGAGAGATTTTGAGCCAGAAGTGCCAGTTAAGCTGTGCCCTGGTTTCTGACACACAGGAACTGTGAGATAATAAATATTTACTGTTTTATGCTGCTATTTGGGGATAAGTTCTTATGTAGCAATAGATAACTAATAAACCTTCGTTTATGCTCTGGATCCTTCTCTCTTGCTTCTCTTTTCCACATCTTCAAATCTTCTCTATCTGATCCTTCTAATTAGCAATTACACATGGAAAAACTATTTAAAAGAAAGGAAACCTCCAATTTCAATTTCCCACAGCTACATTTCTCCCCTCCTCTTTATTTTTTTAAAATTATTTTTTAAAAATAAATAAATTTATTTATTTATTTATTGGCTGTGCTGGGTCTTCGTTGCTGTGCGCAGGCTTTCTCTAGCGGTGAGCGGGGCCTACTCTTCGTTGCGGTGTGCGGGCTTCTCATTGCGGCGGCTTCTCTTGTTGTGGAGCACGGGCTCTAGGCATGCGGTCTTCAGGAGTTGTGGCTTGCGAGCTCTAGAACACAGGCTCAGTAGTTGTGGCGCATGGGATTAGTTGCTCCGCGGACCAGGGCTCGAACCCATGTCCCCTGCATTGGCAGGCGGATTCTTAAACACTGCACCACCAGGGAAGGCCCTCCCCTGCTCTTTAAAGCCAAGCTTCTTGAGTTACCTCCACTCGATTTCTTCCCTTCATTTCCCTTCCATTCCATTCACCTCCTATTCATCCCATTGCAATGTAGTCATTAGCCCCATAAAATCCAGAAAAACTTCTCTCACCAATGTGGCCAGTGAATTTTCTGACCTCATTTTACTTGACATTTTTAATCATTCAGCACACCTCATTTCTCTCAAAAACGTTTTCCTTCCTTCTTCCTCTTCTATCATAGCAAATGATATTACTCCCTGCCCAAGCTAGAAAAGCGGTCAACTTGACTCCCACCTGTCCATACACTCAATTGGTATCTTCCTCTTTTCTTAGTAGTTCACAGTTCTGTCCACTCTTCTCCATGCACAATGCCACAACTCCAGGACACTATCGTCTCTTGCCTGTATAATTGTAACAGCCTTCTAACTGGTCTTCAATTCATTGTTCTCTCTGCAGCCAAAGGAATTGTTTCAAAACACTGTAACAATGTCAATTCTCTGCCTAAAATTCGTCAATATGTTCCCATTAGGATAAAGTTGAAGTTTTACCTGTAGGAAATATGACCATTTAATTTATCGTCCAAACGGGGCACTTTGGAGAGTGAAAGGGAGTGCTGTTAATAATTATGAAGGAACAGGTGTGTAAGCTGAGACTGTCTGAGAAAATGGGACAACAGTTCACCTTATGTATAAAGCCCTGTGACATCTGGTCCCCAACAACCTCTGCAGCCCATCTCCTGTGTTACCACACACTCCAGTTATTCTGAACTTCATTCAGTTCCTTGAACTCACCATAGAGTCTCTCTTGCTTTCAAGATTTTGGACATATTATTGTTTTTGCCTGGGAAACTTTCTACCCTTCCTATTCTTCTGAAAGATTCCTATTTATCCGTACGGACTCAACTTAAATGTCCTTTGCCTGGGAAGATCCTTCCTGACCCCTAGATTCCTCTGCTGTGCGTTCCTAAAGCACATAGTATACCTCATTTCATAACTCTTGTTTCTCTGTATTATTTATAGTTTACTTGAGGACTGACTGCCCAGCTGAATTATAAACTCTTTGAAGGAAGATACTGTCTCTGTTTTGTTCATAGGAAGGAAGTTTATGGAGGTAAAACATTCAAAGTCCCAGTGTGGGATTTTAGAAAAACCCATCTCTCATTCCTTGATACTGCAGTAGATGGGATTATCTACCCAACCTCCTATTCCCACTTCTGCTGCTGGTGATCTTCATAGCTTAGGGCAAGTGCAGAAGGAGTTTTTGAGGATTAAGATCTCACTCCCAGAGATTCTGACTCAGTTGGTCTGGTGTGGGCCCAAGAAATGGTACTTTAAAAAAATCCCACTGTGTGATTCTCATGTGAAGCCAGCATTGCAAATACATAGTACTCTAGAGCAGCACTGTCTCATAGAACTTCTTACAATGATGGAGATGTTCTATGTCTTCTTTGTCCAATAGGGTAGCCATTACCCCATGTGGCTATTGAGTATCTGAAATGTGGCTAATGATGCTGAAGAAGTGAATTTTTACTTTTATTTAATTTTATACATTTTGAATTTATACATATGACTGACAGTGCAGCTCTAGAGCATTGGCTTTCAACTTGAGTGTGCATCAGAATCACCTGGAGGGCTTGTTCAGTCAGATTGCTGGGTCCCACCTCAAGAGTTGTCAGGACAGCAGTTCTGAAGTGTGGTCTGAGAATTTTCATTCTGACCAGTTCCCAGGTGGTACTGATGCTGCTGGTCTAGGCACAGAACTTGAAGAACCTCTGCTTTAGACTTGTTAAAGATATAGACTCCTAGGTCCCATCCTTGTTCTGAATCAGAATCCACAGATTATTTGTATGAACATTAAAGTTTTTTTTAATGTATTGAGGTATAATTGACATATATTAGTTTCAGAATGAACATTAAAATTTGAGAAGCACTCATTTAGATGATTTTGTGTAAGTCAGACAATTCCAAGGTGATCCCATGAATATAACTTTTGTGCTGTAGAATTACACTCAAACCTTCATTTAGCTTTCATCTTTCAAACTGCTTTTTTAAAAAAGAGTCAAGTCGTGTGTGACCCTACTCTTTGCTTCATTAATTAATCCTTCTCTAAATCTAAATTTTCTACTTGAAAACATAGGAATCCTCACAATAAATACACGGTGCCTCATATAAGTTGGAATATGTTACATCTAAAACAAACACTTGGTATTCTCTCTGTGGTTTATATTCTGGTTGCAAAGCTTTTCTGTTTATTCTTTCAGCTTTTCACAGGTCACTTTTTTGGTTTTTGTTTGTTTGTTTGTTTTGCAGTACGCGGGCCTCTCACTGTTGTGGCCTCTCCCGTTGTGGAGCACAGGCTCTGGACGCGCAGGCTCAGCAGCCATGGCTCACGGGCCCAGCCGCTCCACGGTATGTGGGGTCTTCCCGGACCGGGGCACGAACTCGTGTCCCCTGCATTGGCAGGTGGACTGTCAACCACTGCGCCACCAGGGAAGCCCCACAGGTCACTTTTTTGAGGTTGCTGCCCCCTACCCTTTCAATTTCACTCCAAGCTGAAGCACAGCACCTCTCCTAACTTCCCTAAGTAAGATCTAGCTAAAACTTTACCAAGAACTTGGGAGTCTATAGAATGGAAAAACATGCAGGAAACCAGCCACTGGAAATGAGTAATTCAGGGGTTCACATCTAAACCTTTCCCAAGGGGGATTCTGACCTTTGATTTTATTCCTTGACTTGTTGCTAAAATGCTGCTCACCTACCCCACCCTCGACCCCTTCCTTCTACCCCATGTTTATGCCTCCTCCAAATTACCACCTACCCAGAACACAAACCCCCATCTCATCTGAGGACCAAAGAGAGAGAAAAATCCAGTTTTTTTCTCTTGTCCTGGTCTAAAGCCTGCCCCAGCCCCTTGTGTGTCATCGTGTGCAGTCTAGCTTCTAGGAGTCCTTAACATTTCTATTTAGAGAGATTTGGGTTTTATTTTTGCACGGTCAAAAGGTCCACTCAAGGTTCCTCCCCACCTCCAAAATATTTAACTGGCTTCAGAGGCACTTAGTGAAATAGAAAGATGCTGCAAGTTTTCAAACAAGTCAGGATTCTCCTACAGATCGAGCACCCTTTCCATATAAAATAGTTTTGTTAGTTCATTCAGGGAATAGAGCTGTCAGAAATTCATATGTGTGGTGGCTGTATTTTTTAAAATATTAACAGCCATTTGTGCATGTTTGCTGTATGAGTTCAAAGAATGACTCAAGTATGAGTCAAGTGCCCTTTTTACTCCTAATTTCCCTTTTTTCAGTAATCTTTTAAAAGTTTCCTGTGTCTTGACATAATTTCAGAGAAATTAAACTTAGTAAAGTCATTTCATCAGTGCTGAAACTAGATATTCATGTGGGGAAAAATGGAACTCAACTCATACCTCACACCATACACAAAAATTAATTCAAGATGGATTATAGACCTAAACATAAAATCTAAAATGATAAAGCTTCTAGAAGAAATCATAGGACAATATCTTTGCAATCTTGGGGTAGGCAAAGATTTCCTGAGGAAAACAGGAAACACTGACCACAAAAGGGAAAAAAAAAATTGGTAAATTGGACTTCATCAAAATTAAACTCTTGCAGGGAATTCCCCAGTGGTCCAGTGGTTAAAACTCAGCGCTTTCACTACTGTGGGCCCAGGTTCGATCCCTGGTGAGGGAACTAAGATCCCACAAGCCATGCAGCATGGCCAATAAATAAATAAATAAACACTTTCAAAAAGACAGTGTTGGGGCTTCCCTGGTGGCGCAGTGGTTGAGAGTCCGCCTGCCGATGCAGGGGATGCGGGTTCGTGCCCCGGTCCAGGAGGATCCCACATGCCACGAAGCAGCTGGGCCCGTGAGCCATGGCTGCTGAGCCTGCGCGTCCGGAGCCCGTGCTCCACAATGGGAGAGGCCACAACAGTGAGAGGCCCGTGTACCGCAAAAAAAAAAAAAAAAAAAGACAATGTTAAGAGACCAAATAGATAAGACACAGGCTGGGAGAATACATTTACAACACATGTGTCTGACCAAACACCTGCACCCTAAATATATGAAGAATACCTGCAACTTGATAAGAATATTAAAAAATCCAATCTTAAAAATAGTCACAGGACTTCCCTGGTGGTCCAGTGGTTAAGAATGCTCCTTCCAATGCAGGGGATGCGGGTTTGATCCCTGGTCAGGGAACTAAGATCCCACATGCCACGGGGCAACTAAGCCCGCGCACTGTAACTAATGAGCGCACGGGCCACAACTAGAGAACCTATGTGCCTCAACTACAGAGCCCACGTGCTCTGGAGCCTGCACGCCGCAACTAGAGAGAAGCCCGCACAGCGTAGCAAGGAGCCTGTGCGCCGCAACAGAAGATCCCACATGCCACAACTAAGACCCTACGCAGCAAAAAATAAAATAAAAAATATTAAAGAAGAAAACAGTTAAAAACGTTTGAACAGTCATTTCACAAAAAAGACACAGAAATGTCCAATAGGCACTTGAAAAATGCTCAACATCATTAAGTCCTTATAAAAATACAATTTTAAACCACAATGAGATACTGTACACCCTCTAGAATGACAAACTAAAGAGAATAAAAACTCTATAGACTCATGTTTTTCTAGGGGAAGTATAAAATGATATAACCACTCTGGGAAATTGTTTGGCAGTTTCTTATAAAGTTAAACATATACTTACCATACAATTCAGCAATCCCACTCCTAAATATGTACCCTAGTGAAATGAAAAGATGACTACACAAAGATCTATACGTAAGAGTTCGTAGCAGCTTTATTCCTGGTAGCCTTAACTTGGAACCAGCTCAGGTATTCATAAAGAGGACAGTAGATGAACTGTGATATATTCATACAGTGGAATGCAACTCAGCAATAAACAGGGACTAACTACTAATACAACCACAAGGATGACTCTCACAAACACTGTGCTTGAGTAAAAGAACCCAGACTGAAAAGAGTACATACTGTATGATTTCACTTACATAAAGTTCAAGAACAGGCAAAAGTAATCGATGGTTACAGAAATCAGAACAGCAGTTGCTTGCGGGTGGTGGTGGTGGGGATAACTGGGAATGAGCTGAGAGAACTTCCTGCTGTGATAGAACATTCTTTATCTTGATAGGAGTGTGGATGAGCACAGGTGTCAGAACTGAAATCTGTGTGTCAGTTTTGTGAAAACTGACCAAACTGTACACGTAAGATCTGTGCGTTTCCCTGTTTAAATGGTATCTCAGTTCTTAAAAACTTGAGCAGCTTAAAATAACATAATAATTGCATTTAGTCTCTGTTATAACCATTGATCCATAGATCCTACTAATTCTACTAATAATGGTCAATTGCTCAATGGTGCTGATGAATAGCAGTTCATATGTGTTACCTAATTAGGTAAAACTATTGTTGCTTTGAATCTTCTGAATTTTGCTAAACATAGCTGCAGATTTATTTCTGTATTCAACTATAACACTGTGTAGATTTGTTTTAAAAGATGACTGATGTTCAGCTCAGTTCCCTCAACGTTTTTCACCAACATATGATCCCCTTACATCTTTTTCTTCATCTTTATTTTCTGATCTGAAATGTGCTCAACATTTGATTCTTTACCACCAAAATCCCATCAATCTATCACAGCCCAGTTCAAGTGCCATTTCCTCTAGAGGCTTTTATTCCCCCCTGCAGCTAATATAGCTCTCAATTCTTTCCTGAACCATTGGAGCACTTTTCCTCTCAAGTGCTAATTCCCATGATTTTGCAACAGCTTAAAATGTATTTGGAGCTTCTATTCTGGAATGGACATCTTTTCTAGAGTGCAGGGTTAGGCACACAGAAGGTACTCAAATACCTAAATAAACATTTGAACTTAAAAAATGTTTAATCTCATGTAATGTGGATCTCCTTTCCCTGAACTAAAGAGTATACATGTAAGATAAATAATTTAATGCGTCCAAATAGATCTTGCCTTATCTAAAAAGAATAATAACAGGAAAATTTGAATGATACTCTAATTTTCAAACACTTATGGTTAAAATATATTGTTCTTGTAATCAAGGTCATTTTGTACATTACAATCATTATACTAGAGAAAGTTCAACAAAATAAAACAAAAGTGATTGACAGTTTCCATTTTATTATCAAAAGACAAGAGACTGGTTTGACCAAAAGTATCTTTTCAACAGGTATATCACGTTTATCTTTGGCAGGAAGTTAAAAGACAGCTCTATAAAATTATTTGGGGCAGTGACAAACATTTAGCCAATTCATTAATGAGAATATTCTATACGTTCATTGCCAAGGTTAACTGTATTGTGTGATACGAGAGCCTTTAGTATGTATGAGGGACCATTACTTAATAAACGTATTTTAGTTTTCAGGCATTTTTGATTGTTATATTCTGTGCTTTATGATTGAGGCTCATATCAGTCACTCCTGTACTATAATGATAATAAGAGAAACAATGCTAATAAGTGATGATTCGTTGCACTGGATGTAGAAACTCTGCTTCATGAATTTTCTAATTGTTTTTCCCTGTTCTGGACATTAGCCAGTGTCTACTTTTATTAAATGAAAATTTCAAAGCCTCTGCCAAATAAGTACATTTAGAAAGTAGGAATTAATATGGTATTAAACAAACTACAGTACCTTAAATATACTTCACGTCAGATACTAATGTAGTTAAAGATATATACTAAATTAAAAGCCACCAGAGGGCAGCTTAATACAATAGTGATGGAATACTTTTAAGTATGGTAGCAGTATTTTAAAAATAATTCCAAGAGTTAGATATTATAGATATACAAAGTGAAAAGAGATATATTTAATAAAAATATTTTAAATTTCAGTTATAATAAATGTTTCTGAGTTGGTGTATATGCAATATATTTTATATGCAGTGTACTTTTTTAGTTGATCTTCAAATACAAATGTGAATTAAATTTATCCCTCTCACTTTTTTTTTTTTTTTTTTGGCAGCAGCAAAGTTGGCTCAGAGGTCAAGCAACTTGGCCAATATTCACATTTTTAAAATGTGATCTTAGGTCCCCCTCTCTCTGTGGTGGCCAATGTTCCTCCTGTAAGAAGGAATTGGCACCTCTAACTTGTTTCTAATTTAATGGAATTAAAAATTAGGATGATAATGATAATTCTCTTGAAAGTACTTTTCATAATTTTTAATAATTGATATATTAAGTTGCATGCTCTTTGTCTCTGCCTCTAGTTTGAATGCTTCATGAGGTGAAGGACATGTACTTCAGGGACCTTGCCAAATGCAGTGTCCAGCAGTTGGCTTTCAATAATTATTTGTTGATTTAATTATGTAATTAACTGTAAATTCTTAAGGGATTAACATTTCTAGAGACTATTCCATGTTTTCATGTAGTCAACAGCTATGCTTTCTATTCACCCATCCACCCACCTATCCACCCATCCATTCATCATCCATCTGTCCCTGTGTCCGTCCATCTGTCCATCTGTCTATCCCTCCATCCATCCAACTGTCCATCTGTCCACTTGTCCATCTGCCCATCCATCCACCTATCAATTCATCCACCCATCCATCCATCCATCCATCCATCCATCCATCCATCCCCACAGACGTCTAATCCTCCAAGACAATATTCAGAAAGGGTTCCTTTCTATTTGGTAATTGAAAAAGGAACTTTCTCAGGGAAGGATCCCTAGTTCAAAGACTTCCTTCTAGAACACATAAAATCGCTTGAATAGTTTTTACCGTGGGGGCTGCGTCGTTTTAAAAAGACTGACAGCCTTCCTCAGTTCTTCCTGTTGGCCAGTGCCATGGCAAAAGGGTACATAAGGACTTGTTTTGCTTTTTTTCCCTTCTGAAACCTCTGGTTGCTTTTTAGCAACTACTTTTTGACAAAGTGAAAGATGAAGCCTTTCCTCTTTCACAAGATTTATGTCATTTATCTTGTAATATTTCAGAGTTTAAAAAAAAATTCATTGCCACTTTTGTGGTCTTTTTTAACTATAAAAGTATTTATTGCTAAGTTGCATAATATTTTAAAAATTAAAATACAATATTACATAGAGAACAAATATAAATAGTTAACTTATATGGTTAATTTCTTTAACTTAGTAATATACATTTAAGGTTCCTCCATGTCTTTTCATGGCTTGATAGCTCATTTCTTTTTATTTCAGAATACTATTCCATTGTCTGGATGTACCACAGTTTATTTATCCATTCACATGCTGAAGGACATCTTGGTAGCTTCCAAGTTTGGGCAATTATGAGTAAAGCTGCTATAAACATCCATGTGCAGGTTTTTGTATGGACATTTACTTTCAACTCCTTTGGATAAACACCAAGGAGCATGATTGATGGATGATATAGTAGGAGTAGGTTTACTTTTGTAAGAAACCACCAAACTGTCTTCCAAGTGGCTGTACCATTTTGCATTCCCACCAGCAATGAATGAGTGTTCCTGTTGCTTCATATTCTTGCCAGCATTTGGTGTTGTAAGTGTTCCACATTCTGGCCACTCTAAATAGATGCGTAGTGCTATCTCGTTGTTGTTTTAATTTGCATTTCCCTAATGACATATGATGTGAAGCACCTTTTCATAGCTTATTTGCCATCTGTATATCTTCTCTGGCAAGGTGTCTGTTAAATTCTTCGGCCCATTTTTTAACTGGGTTGTTTGTTTTCTTATTGTTGTATTTTAAGAATTCTTTGTATATTTTGTATAACAGTTCTTTACCAGATGTGTCTTTCGTAAATATTTTCTCTCGTCTGTGGCTTGTTTCTCATTATCTTGACATCATTTTTCACAGAGAAAATGTTTTTAATTTTAATGAAATCCAGTATTAATTATTTCTTTAATGAATTGTGCCTTTTGTGTATCAAAAAAGTCACCTAGGTTTTCTGCTATGTTATCTTATAGGAGTTTATAATTTTGCATTTTATATTTAGGTCTATGATCCATTTTGAATTAATTTTTGTAAAGGGCCTAAAGTCTGTGTCTTGATTCATTTTTTGTGTGTGGATGTCTAGTTGTTCCAGCACCATTTGTCGAAGTGACTGTCTTTGCTCCATTGTATTGCCTTTGCTTCTTTGTCAAAGATCAGTTGACTATATTTATGTGGGTCTATTTCTGGACTGTCTATTCTGTTCTGATGATCTATTTGTCTATTCTTTTGCCAATTTCACACACTCTTAATTACTGTAGCTTTACTGTAGTAAGTTTTGAAATCTATAGTATTAGTCCTCCAACTTTGTTCTTCAATACTGTGTTGTCTATTCTGTATCTTTTCCCTCTGCATATAAACTTTAGAATCTGTTTGCCAATATCCACAAATGAACTTGTTGGGATTTTGATTGGGATTGCAATGAATCTATAAATCAAGTTGGGAAGAACAGACATATTGGTGATACTGACTCTTCCTATTCAGGAACACAGACTATCTCTTCATTTATTTGATTTCATTCATTAGAGTTTGGGAGTTTTTCTCATATAGCTCTTGTACATACTTTGTTAGATTTATACCTAAGTATTTCATTTTGCGGGGTGCTACTCTAAATGATGATGTGGTTTTTATTTAAAATCCACTGTTCATCACTGGTCCTCAATATAATTTTTTTTTTTTTTTTTGCGGTACGCGGAGCTCTCACTGATGTGGCCTCTCCCATTGCGGAGCACAGGCTCCGGACACGCAGGCTCAGCAGCCATGGCTCACGGGCCCAGCTGCTCCGCAGCATGTGGGATCTTCCTGGACAGGGCACAAACCCGTGTCCCCTGCATCGGCAGGCGGACTCTCAACCACTGCGCCACCAGGGGAAGCCCCTCAATATAATTTTTAACAGCAGCTTGGTAATTGATCATATGGCTCTTTGGTAAGCTAAGTAACTAACCTCTTTCTCTTAAAGAATATTTAGAATTTTTTCCTGTTTTCTGATATTTTAAATATCAATAAGATAATGAACAACCCTACACACACACACACACACACACACACACACCTTTAAGGGTTCCTAAGATAATTTCCTAATAATAAATTCCTTAAAGTGGAATTTCTGGGTCAAAAAGACACATATGTTAAAGGTTTTTGACACATGTGGCCAAATTGGGCTTGAGAAGTGTTATAAAACTTTAAATTCCAATTGACAGTGTATGAGAGTGCCTCTTTGCTTACATCCTCAGCAATTCTGGGTATTATAGTGTTTAGATTCTCTTTTGGAAGAGGTATTTTTGATTTAAAAATTATCTTGTTTTGGACTTCCCTGGTGGTGCAGTGGTTAAGAATCCGTCTGCCAATGCAGGAGACATGGGTTTGAGCCCTGCTCCCGGAAGATCCCACATGCTGCATAGCAGCTAAGCCCGTGCACCACAGCTACTGAGCCTGTACTCTAGAGCCCACGAGCCACAACTACTGAGCCCACATGCCACAACTACTGAAGCCCCTGCGCCTAGAGCCCATGCTCCTCAACAAGAGAAGCCACCACAATGAGGAGCCTGCGCACCGCAACAAAGTAGCCTCCGCTTACTGCAACTAGAGAAAGCCCGCACACAGCAACGAAAGCCCAACACAGCCAAAAATAAATAAATAAATATATTAAAAAAGAAAAATTATCTTGTTTTAGTTTGTAATTATATGATCACTGGAGAGATGAGTAAATCTCTCTATTGAGGATACCAATAATTTGCCATCTGCTGCTTGTATTTTCCCAACTTTGGTATTTTAACAGGTGCTGAGCTCACCTGTGAGTACAACAAAGTGGCATGGAGGTGTGAAAATGTCAGTAGTGACAAAAACAATAGGTGTGTGTGCGTGTGTATGTGTGAATGCACGTGTGTGTAGCCAAATGATTTATGCTTCAAAGAAGTGGTTAATGGACAATGGTATAAGAATTCTTTTTTACACTTCAGAAAGTTGAACATAGTCCAGAATAGGAAAATCTACAGAGACAGAGAGTAAATTAGTGGTTGCCAGAGGCTAGGGGAAGGGGAGAATGGGGAATGACTGGTAGTGGGTAAAGGGTTTCTTTTTGGCACGATGAAAATGTTCTGCAATTAGTGGTAATGATTGAACAACTTTGTGAATGTACTATAAACCACTAAATTGTACACTTTAAACGTGTGAATTTTATGGTATGTGAATTACATCTCAATAAACCCATTATTTTAGAAAGTCAATGTGCTTATTTTTCAATACCAACTTGAAATTCTGATTTTAATAAAAATGACAATGTGTTTTAAATCATTTTCCCAAGGCAAAAGAAAGAGCAGAGGCATCTAGGCTTACTGATCCAAGGTTAATTCAAGGGTAATGGGTACAGGGTTTCTATTTGTGGTGGTGAAATTTTTCTAGAATTAGATGTTGATGATGGTTGCATAGCCTTGTGTATATACTAAAATCCAGTAAAGTGTACACTTTAAAATGGTGGATTTTGTGGTATGTGAATTGTATCTCAAATTTTTAAAAGTTTATTTAAAAAGTTGGCACAGTGCTGCTATGTGACCCAGCCACTCCACTCTTAGATGTATACTCACAAAAACTTGCACATGAAGGTTCACAGCAGTATTATTCAAAACAGCCTTAAAATGAAAACAACCCAAATGTCTATCGCTTGATGAAAGAATTAATAAAATGTGGTATTTTCACACAATGGAATATTACTCAACAACAAAGAGAAATGAAACACAGATACATCCTGCAACAGAATGAACCTTGAAAACATTATCTAAGTGAAAGAAGCCAATCACAAAAGACCACATATTGTATGATTCCATCTGTGTGAAATGTCCAGAATAGGCAAATTTATAGAGGTAAGAGAGTAAATTAATGGTTGTCCTGGGGGAAGGGGTGGAAATGGGGAGTGACTGCTAATAGGTAGGGGCTTCTTTAGGGGTGATGAAAATGTTCTGGAATTAAATGGTGGTAGTGGTTGTACAATCTTGTGAATATACTAAAAACCATTGGACTGTACACTCTAAATGGGTGAATTATGTGGTATGTGAGAATGGTATCTCAATAAAACTGTTTAAAGAGAGAAAAATGCTAACAAATAGCAAAATGTTGAGACAAATATTGAAGAAAGACAGATGGTAGAAAGTCTCTGCTAATATGATGTTAAAAAACCAAAGAAACAAAACACAAAGAATCCCTTTTTACTTTCTCAGCCTTCTTTATGAATTATAGACAGCATTTACCAATATCTTGAATCTATAATGACTCCTTTAACCCTTTCTCCCTTCTTCTTCCACTGTTCACATTACAAATGTCCTGCTTATTCACAGAGTTTATGAAATCCATGTGCATTTTTTTTGCCAACGTTGTGCTGTAATATGTTTCAATTAAGAGTTTGATACCATTTCAAATTTTTACTTTTACCGTTCACTTTTTTTAAACAGAAATACTAAATAAATGTGCTGCTATTACACATTCATGCTGGACAGTCACCACAGTGATCAAGTCGGCCAGAAGAAGAGCATTTACTGCAAGGCTCTGGTTCTTGTTATTATTCAACTCTCTCTACATGAAAATTAGGTCTCCCTAGTAACTAAGTTGTTTTAGCCATTGTTTTTCTTTTTTTTTTTTTTCGGTACTCGGGCCTCTCATGGCTCTGGATGCGCAGGCTCAGCGGCCAAGGCTCATGGGCCTAGCCGCTCCACGGCACGTGGAATCTTCCCGGCCCAGGGCACGAACCCGTGTCCCCTACATCGGCAGGTGGACTCTCAACCACTGCACCACAAGGGAAGCCCTAGCCATTGTTTTGACTTTTAACAGCCTTGGGAGTGAAATCATGTCAAATGTTTTAAATTATAGAACTTCTGAATTCATTCAACAAATTTTTATTGAGAACCTGTTATTGACCAGACACCATTTATTTATAATGAACATTAAAGAACACTATTTGGTTAATCGAGTATGATTTTTTTCTTACAGATACTGGTAAGAACACTTCAAAGATGTGAATGGGATTAATTCAGGGCTGTTGCTCCTGACAGATAAGCCAGTCTACCTGCTGTTGAATGATGTGCAAAAAAGAAATTGGGTAAGAAGAAAGTTATTTGAATAAATTTTTTTTGCATTTGTAGAGTGCTTTTGTTTCTCAGGTTATTTTTAATGAACAAAAAATCTTTTTAAATCCTCACAAGAACCTTAGGAATGGGGCTGGGCAGCACTTTCCACATGATTCTTCTGTGGATGAGGACATGGAAATTAGTGAGGTTGTGTGATGGGCTTGCCTGGATATGCACAGGAATCCAGAAAGTCTGACTCTTACTATTTTATTTCAACTTGACCTCTAGAAGTAAGAAAGACTGATGACCAAACCTCTCTAACATTTTCTAAACTGTTTATTTTATTCAAACTTGATTCTAATCTAAAGTTGCCTTTAAAGAGAAAAGAGCCCCACCTAGCTATTTGCTCAATGGGATCTGGTATTCCATCTAATCTCCTTATGTTAGTGTATAAATTGACCAAGGTTAAAGAGAAAAAAAATCTTTCCTCAGTGTTTGGAGATGGTGGACTAGGACAATTTATCTGCAAGGTATAAAAAGGTAAGGTGTACCTCTGCTTTTTGGTGAGAAAAGTTCAGAAGTGACTGTGTTTTGTTAATGAAAACTTCACAATACTTATCTTTGGCTAGAGATTAAACATGGAAAAATCCACCCATTCATAATCATAGTTTTTGTAAAATTATACATAGTAAAAACAAATGGATCATAGTCTTCATCTGTTGCAGAAATGTTACAACTTTAGTATTGCCCAAATGTGTATAAGTGCTATATTTCGAGCCATTGCATAATAATAATTTCTCACTTTTACCAAGCGCTAATTGTGTACTGTGTAGGAAAAACCTACACTTCTCCTGCATATCTGTTTTGCTCTCACACTACTGCCACACTCACAATGCTTCTGACACCAGACGTGTGGGGTTTTTTCTCACACCAAGCAATTCTGAGACACCAGCTAGGTGTCCTACAGTGTAACTCAATTCTGACACTATCTACCTGGAGATGGCATCAGATGCCACAGGATAAAGACTCAGTCCTACAAGCTTGCCCCCCTCCCCACCACTTTAGATGCCAATCACAAGTAGTAGGTCCCCAGGTTACCCGCAACTTGTGTTCAACTTGGCTACAAATCAGAGATTCCCGTGACCTCCTTAGATTCGATTATTTGCTTGAATAGCTCACAGAACTCAGGGAAACACTTATGTTTACCAGTTTATTAAAGGGTATGATAAAGGATGCAGATGAACATCCAGATGGAAGAGATATGAAAGGCAAAGCATGTGGGAAGGGGAACGGAGCTTCCATGCCCTCTCCCAATGCTCCACTCTCCCAGCATCTCCACGTATTCAACAACTTAAAATAGAAGCTCTCTAGAACCTCATATTTTGGGATTTTTATGCCTACATGATGGACCATTAATTCCATTTCCAGCCCTTCTCCCCTCTCGAGAGAATGGGAGGTGAGCTGAAAATTCCAAGCTTCTAATCATGGCTTGGTCTTTCTGGTGACCAGGCCCCATCCAAGAGCCCACCAAGAGTCACCTTATTAGGGGCTTCCCTGGTGGTGCAGTGGTTAAGAATCCTCCCGCCAACGCTGGAGACACAGGTTCGAGCCGTGGTCCGGGAAGATCCCACATACCGCAGAGCAACTAAGCCTGTGCACCACAACTACTGAGCCTCCTGCACTCTAGAGCCCGCAAGCCACAACTACTGAGCCTGATGCCACAACTACTGAAGCCCGTGCACCTAGAGCCCGTGCTCCACAACAAGAGAAGCCACCACAATGAGAAGCCCACGCATCGCAACGAAGAGTAGCCCCCGCTCACCACAACTTGAGAAGGGCCCGTGCACAGCAACGAAGACCCAATGCAGCCAAAAATAAATAAATAAATTTATTTTAAAAAAATTCAGAGTTGTTTAAAAAAAAAAAAGAGTCACCTTCTTAGTACAAAGGACATTGCTATCATCCAGGAAATTCCAAAGGATTTAGGAACTGGGGTCAAAGACCAAACTTTAGAACAAAGGATGCTCCTAAGCTTAGGAAATTAAAGTGTTTTAGGAGCTCTGTACCATGAACTAGGGGGTAGAGACCAATATATGTATATTTTCTGTTATATCTCACATGTACGAAGACCTATTGTAAGTGGTGCATGAGGTGGGAGGACTGAAGGAAAGAACATTAATTCTCCTGGCTTCTTCCTTGCCTGACCATGGGTTGGCACCAGGGCAGCTTTCATGGGTGTGTGACCTCTGCAGTCAATAGGGCCCCATACTCAAAGGGGTCCTGCATTTGATTTAATGCTTTGCTGATACCATTCTTTTTTTTTTTTTTTTTTTTTTGCGGTACGCGGGCCTCTCTCTCTTGTGGCTTCTCCCGTTGCGGAGCAACAGGCTCTGGACGCGCAGGCTCAGCGGCCATGGCTCACGGGCCCAGCCGCTCCGCGGCATGTGGGATCTTCCCGGACCGGGGCACGAGCCCGTGTCCCCTGCATCGGCAGGCAGACTCTCAACCACTGTGCCACCAGGGAAGCCCTGCTGACACCATTTTGAAATTCTTAGTTTTATCTTTGAATGTGTGTTTCGTTAGTAAAGTCTGATTACTAAAGAGGAGATACATGTGATACACGTATGCCATTTCTGATTGCCCCATTAGCATACAGCATTTCCAGTGTTCCATGGGCATAGCATTTCTGTGCATCCATGACACTTGGGAGTTCATTGAGACTCAGAGCAAGGTCAAGGTAAACCTCTGCGACTGATTAAGCCCGAAATGCCTCTCCTTCCACTTGAACCAGAACAAACAAACAAACAAAGGGCTGTGGCATGCTAAGAAACCCAACTAACCAAGGAGCTCTATCATATCCTTTCTTACTCATGTTACTTCCCTATATTAGCCAACCACTTACACTAAAAATGATGCCATAGAAGGGAAGGGAAGACAGGACAATCCATAGTTCCTTTTCCTTTCAGTCGCTCTTTACTCATTAGTCAGCCAAAGGCAGACAGTGTTGGTACAATGTGTGTGTATAAAGAAGTTAAATGGAATAGTTGAGTTAGTTTTGAGGGGTGTTTCCACTGTTCCAGCAAGAAAAAAATGCATGTTATGTATGAACTTTGAAATATGAATTGGATAATTTTGGTGATTCTGCATACAAGTTAAATGCTCTTGTATTGCATTTAAAACTGGCATTGCGGGCTTCCCTGGTGGCGCAGTGGTTGAGAGTCCGCCTGCCGATGCAGGGGACACGGGTTCGTGCCCCGGTCCAGGAAGATCCCACATGCCGCGGAGCGGCTGGGCCCGTGAGCCATGGCTGCTAAGCCTCCATGTCCGGAGCCTGTGCTCCGCAACGGGAGAGGCCACAACAGTGAGAGGCCCACGTACCGCAAAAAAAAAAAAAAAAAAAAAAAACCCAAAACTGACATTGCACAATGTAAGTGGTAAAGTTTGTGCTGATAACTTTTAATTATTTTCTTTATTTTAAATGGTGTTAAATGGAAAAAATTTAAAACATGACCAGTCAAGTGAGAGAGAAGGAAAGACTGTGGAAGAAAAGCTGAAGTTTTATATTTCAGGACCTTTCATTACATATTTTTCTTGATTTTTCAGTTTGCACTGGGCTTCACAAATTTATGTACTTGGTTAACGGTGTCTGAGTTCCTCCACCCAAGGCCACAATTCCTGATGGTGGCCCTTTTCTACAGCTACAGGTCTCCCTGGGTGCCCAGAGCTGGTCCCTCTCCCTCGCTCCTTCAAGCCTGAGGCTGGTAGCACCTGCCACTCTTGCCAGTCCTGTGCGGGTGAGGGGAAGGGGTACGGAGGGGAAGGAGGGAGGTATTGCCTTCCCTTGTTTTCCTTTAACCTCTGCCCACACCTTTGTCAATCACTTTCATCAGTCCCTCTTTTTTTTTTTTTTTTTTTTTTTGCAGTACGCGGGCCTCTCACTGTTGTGGCCTCTCCCGTTGTGGAGCACAGGCTCTGGACGAGTGGGCTCAGCGGCCATGGCTCACGGGCCCAGCCGCTCCACAGCATGTGGGATCCTCCCGGACTGGGGCACGAACCCGCGTCCCCTGCATCAGCAGGCGGACTCTCAACCACTGCACCACCAGGGAAGCCCATCATCAGTCCCTCTTTTACACGCCTCCGTTTTCATATATTTTACTATAGACAATTTCAAACATAGACATATATAGAGAAACTAGTATAATAGATGCCCACATAGCCGTTATCCGGGTTCAATGATACTTCTTTCACTCCTTTGGAGTGTGCCATCTGTTTCTTGCTGGGATCCTGGCTGATATAGGGCCTTCCTATGCATTTGGACTACTATTCAGAGGCATTACACCCCTCTCTTCAACAGGGACAGCAACTATTCGGATTATTTCTGAAAAGAACCAAATTGACATTACCCCACAGATTAAAATGGAGGAAGTGGCTTTAGACATATTTCCTGCCTGTTCAGTGAAACTTGGTTCCCTAACTCCCTCCCGGGCATCCTAGCTCATCTTAAACCAGGCTTTGTTTTGTACACAAAGCTGCAAAGAGAGGGCATACTTCGTACCATTCAAAATATGTGAATCACATTAATCAACAGTATTTATTCCCATAGATTAATAAATGCTTTGTTCTTTCACTCATGAGAGAAAAGGAAACACTTGGAAAGAATTTTTTCTTTGTGAGGCGGTCCTCTTTGTGAGAGGATTGATTACATGGTCATAGATCAGCAGTATATTTATCTTCCACAACTTCAGGAAAATAATTTTGTCATTAATGAGATTTGCTAGTAAATCAGAAAGGTCATATCCACAAGAATAGAGTCATTTGTAATATGAGACCCTGGTCTCTTAACAAGAAAGAGAATCATTTCAGTTTTAGTCTTTTTATTAGTAGACACAATAAAAGTAATGTACTATTCTAGAAACAGGTATTTGGTATTAGACTCTTTTTCATGACATCCCATCAGGTGTACCATAGGATTGTCTAAATCAATAGGAAGCTAGAAGGAAGGGGTGCGAAAAGAACTAATATTTATTGAATGCCTTCTTTGTGTTATAAGTGCTCTCAGGTTTATTATCAATTTAATCCTCATAGTAACCCTAGGAGGCTGATGTTATTATTCCTGTGTTACGGAGGAGGAAAGTGAGACTTAAGTAGGATAAGTTGCTCCAAGGCCCACAGCTACATAATAATTAAAATAGCCACTATTTATGTATGGCTATGCTTGACTCTATGCAAAGCACTTTACATTGAAATTTATGAAATTTAACCCTATGTGGTAAATCGCTTTATGACCATTATACAGATGAGGTGGGTTAAGCTTCATGCCATGGTCACATCACTAATACTGGCAGAGTCAGAATTCTGAGTCAGTCCTGGTGGACTCAAATCCTTGCTAGTCTCACCACCTTCTGTTGGCTGTCAAAGAGATGGGTACACTGTTACAATTTCTTTTTCCATCTTGAACTTCTCTTCCTCTTTAACAATGTCCATTCAGTCATTCTCGTTAGATCTTTCTCTTTGATAAAGGACACAAAAGCAAATGTGAGTAGACAGGTCCTTTGTCATCATATTTCATTGTGCAGTCAGTCTCAAGAGCTGGCCTGTTCTTTCCTTCATCATTTTCTTGTCTAACACAATTTTCTCCTTTCATTGTCTCCAGACATGTTCATTCAAGTACTCCTAAAATATTTTAAGAAGTAATACATCCCTCACCACATTTTTAAGTTGATGCCTAAAATTTTTATCATGTTAGGTTACATATATATATATATACATATATGTATATATTCCAGTATATTATGAATAATGACATTTAAAAATAAACTGTCACATCTCTATTTGAATCTATCCAGTAGAATCTAAATATTATAGCAATTTGATGCCCCATAATACTTTTAAAATACACATAAATAAGTTCTTCTTTGTTCACTTTTCTTCTTGAAATTGTATTTTCATTCCATTTCCTAATATATATTTTATACTTTAAAGTATTTCATGAATAACATACTTCTCTGCAACAGAAATATGGAAGTAATTTAAAATTTCCTGTGATCATAAGGTTCTAAGTGTTAGAAAATTCTGCACAATTTCTCAAAACATCATAAATATATTGCAAATACTGATGAATAATTATTAAACATAAAATGTAAAATTGTATTGGAATTGCAGATCTTAATGAGATGAGTAAAGCCTTTCTCCCCCATGTATCCAGGGATAAATATACAGGATTTAGTGTCAATGTTGAATGTATGATTTGGCAAATAGAGGTGCTGAGAAGCTCTTCACCTAAATAAGTAAATAGGAATGATGGAGGTTTTTAAAAAAATATATTTATTTATTTATTTGGTTGTGCAGGGTCTTAGTTGTGGCATGCAGGATGTTTTTTTTTTTTTAGTTGTGGGATGTGGGATCTTTAGTTGCAGCATGTGGGGTCCTTAGTTGCGGCATGTGTGTGGGATCTAGTTCCCTGACCAGGGATTGAATCTGGGCCCCCTGCATTGGGAGTGTGGAGTCTTAACTGCTGGACCACCAGGGAAGCCCCTGATGGAGTTTTGTGATAGCAGTGGGACTCAGTTCTTTGAATTCTTCTCAGTTATATACCAAAAATTACATGGTAATATATCATCATTATTATTTTTAGTAATCTCTCATCTTGATGACTTAATTAGGTGTCCTTCCCCTTTATAAAATAATTAATTAATTAATTACTTTTTGGCTGTGTTGGTTCTTCATTGCTGTGCATGGGCTTGCTCTAGTTGCGGCGAGCAAGGGCTACTCTTCATTGTGGTGGCTTCTCTTGCTATGGAGCACGGGCTCTAGGTGTGCGGGCTTCAGTAGTTGTGGCAGGCGGGCTCAGTACTTGTGGCTTGTGGGCTCTAGAATGCAGGCTCAGTAGTTGTGGTGCACGGGCTTAGTTGCACCACAGTGGGATCTTCCCGGACCAGGGCTTGAACCCGTGTTCCCTGCATTGGCAGGAGGATTCTTAACCACTGTGCCACCAGGGAAATCCTAAATAGTGCATTCTAATTGACCATATTTAGAATTAAATATAAAAGAGCCAAAGTATTCTATAACTATGATTACAGATATAATCACTGACATTTGGGATCTGCTTGCTTGCGTAGACCAGATAATTAGAATATCATGTTAAATAAGCTGAGGTTCAAACCTATACAAGACTGAATGCTTCGTGCAGGGAAAAATTTCCATGGCTGAGAACTGCATTCTTAACCTGGGCCAGGTATTCCCAAAACATGCTGTTTCGGTCATAAGAGAGCACAAGGAGGGGGTGGAATGGGTGGGGAGAGAAACATTACAGAAGACTTTGTGTAAACTTATCAGCACTGTTGGAAAAACAACACAAAACCATGATCAAGTCAGTAACATTATCTTTGGCCTATAAAGAACAGTACATTTTTTGGCCAACTATCATCCTTGTTAATTTGTCTTGTTGTTACATAATATGTTTCCTTAAGAAAACTCAAAGAGCCCTACACAAGTTATGTCATTCGTCTTTATAACATGCTGAAGCCGAAAGCAGAAGGGAAGTTGTCTAGACCAGTGCTATCCAAAAGAAATATAACATGAGCCACATAAATAGTAATTAAAAATTTTCTAGTAGCCACATCTTTTTAAAAAAAGTAAAAAGAAATAGATGAAATTAATTTGAATATTATATTTTACCCAATATATCTAAAATGTTATCGTGTCAACATATAATGAATGTAAAAAATTGGCCATGAGATCTATACCATTCTTTTGTTGGTACTAAGTCTTTGAAATCTGGTGTGCATTTAACATTTAGAGCACATCTCAGTTTGGAGTGGTCACATTTCAAGGGCTCAGTAGCCACATAGCATATCAAGTCTAGAGAATATGGAAAGGGTGATGGTCACAGAATCCAAAGTCCAGGCTTTATTGCAAGCTAATATCAATATAATGTGAGTCAGAGTTTGTCGTTATCCTGCTCAAAATCCCCCTGACTTCTTATCACTCCCAAAACAACAGCTAAACTCTTATCTCTGAGGCTGAGCATGATGCAGCCCCACCTTCCCTATCAACTATCTGACCTACCAATTTCCCCCTCACTCATTCTGTGCGCCGCCCCCCCCCGTCCCCGCTCCCGTCTCAGGATTGTGGCACTTCAGCCTCTTTCAGCTTGGAATGTATCTTCTCCTGCCTCAGTCCCTGAATTCATTTAGGTTTTTGCCAAAATGTCATCTCAGGAAGGCCTGTGACCTAAAATAGCTCTCCTCTCTAGCCACTCTCCAGAGTGATCTCTTGGTATTCATTACACTAAACACTGAAAGTACACATGCATTTTAAAATTTGTTTACTATCTGTCTCCTCCACTAGAAAGTAAGATCTATGAGGGCAGGAGCGTTGTCTTGTACACTGTTGGATCACCAACATCTGGAATAGTGCCTGGCACATAGCAGATTGGTTGAATAGATGAGTGATAATGTTATCTTTGGCAGATCATTTAGAGGGTATAGTGCAGTGTTTAAGAGTGTACAATCTGGGGCTTCCCTGGTGGCGCATTGGTTGAGAGTCAGCCTGCCAATGCAGGGGACACGGGTTCGTGCCCCGGTCTGGGAAGATCCCACATGCCAGCGGAGCGGCTGGGCCCGTGAGCCATGGCCACTGAGCCTCCGCGTCCAGAGCCTGTGCTCCGCAACGGGAGAGGCCACAGCAGTGAGAGGCCCGCGTACCGCAAAAAAAAAAAAAAAAAAAAAAAGAAAAGAGTGTACGATCTGGAGTCAGACTCTTTGAGATCAAATTCCAGCCTGTCTGCTTACTGTCTCTATCCTTTTGAGTAACTGCTTAACTTCTTTAAACTTTAGGTGCTTCATCTGAAAAATGTGGTTGTCAACAATAGCATCTATTTTGTAGAGATGATGTTGTTTTGAGAATTAAATGAGATAAAGTAGGTAAAGTACCTAAGTCAGTATCCCACCCATAAAAGCACTCAAGAAAATTTCCTGTTATTATCTTTTTTTTTTTTTTTTTTTTGCGGTACGCGGGCCTCTCACTGCTGAGGCCTCTCCCGTTGCAGAGCACGGGCTCTGGACGCGCAGGCTCAGCGGCCATGGCTCACGGGCCCAGCTGCTCCGCGGCATGTGGGGTCTTCCCGGACCGGGGCACGAACCCATGTCCCCTGCACCGGCAGGCGGACTCTCAACCACTGCGCCACCAGGGAAGCCCTGTTATTATCTTTTAAACAGTGATTAAAATGAGTGCCTTGGCTGCCATGTATTCTTCAACCTGCCCCACTGCTTCACAGACACTGCTCTTGTCACGGTTACTAACAGTCCCTCCTCTTTGCCTCTCCAGTGTATGTGTTCCCTTTCGGCTCCTTGGATACTGTTGAACATTCTCCTGCCTGACTTCTGTAGTACACAGAACTTTCTACTGCCTCTCTCCCTTTTACTCCCCTTTGCTGACTGCTCTTCCCCTTCCCTTGTTTATATTAGTTCAGTCTCTGTCTTTGATGCTGGTTACTCTACGCCCACTCCCTGAACAATCTCACCCACTCCCAGGACTTCAATTGTCATTTCTATGCTGCTGATTCCAAATCTCCATCATCAGCCTGGCTTTCTCTCCTGAGCTCCAGGCTGTATCTGCAATGGCCTTATAGCCATTCAGCTATTGAATATCCAATACTAAAATCATTCTACTTCATCCAAACCTGCTCCTCTGCTGAATTTCCTATTTTAATAAACGGCTCCCCACTCACCCATTGTTCAAACCAGAAAATGCAGTATGTATCAGTCTCGAGTCCTCCCTCTTCCATCCCACAATCCAATCAATCGCAATCTGCATACTTCTACCTACCCCTGTTGCCATACCTGAGTCCAGGCCAACTTCCTGTCTAGACGCCAGGCTAGACTAGCTAAGCTTCCTTATAGGCACCACTGTGTCCATTCTTTCCTTCCTCTACTTCTTCTCCACAAAGTAACAAGAGTAATCTTTTTTTAATTTTCTATTTTTGGCTGTGTTGCTGCGTGTGGGCTTTTCTGTGGTTGCGGTGAGCAGGGGCTACTCTTCGTTGTGGTGCGCAGGCTTCTCCTTGAGGTGGCTTCTCTTGTTGTGGAGCACGGGCTCTAGGCGCACGGGCTTCAGTAGTTGTGGCACATGGGCTCCAGTAGTTGTGGCACATGGGCTCAGTAGTTGTGGCTCGTGGGCTCAGTGCAGGCTCAGTAGTTGTGGTGCATGGGCATGTGGGATCTTCCCAGACCAGGGCTCGAACCCATGTCCCCTGCATTGGCAGGCGGATTCTTAACCACTGCACCACCAGGGAAGCCCCAAGAGTAATCTTAATAAAATGCAAATCTGATCTCACTATCCTGCTCAGAGCCTCATTGCTTAGAGCTCCAAGGTGACGGGTAGCTCCCTATTGCCTTTAAGATAAAGTCAAATCTGGGGGGCAATTTAATTATATATGTTTGAGAAGTTATACTGGCAGGCTTGTTACAAACAAACAAAACAGGATTCCTCCAACATACCCTCTCCTACAACACTGTTCACTATTTCTTGTGCTTCAGCCTCCCCAGGGGCAACCGCTATCAACTATTTTACCTGATTCTTTTGAGATTATCTCCATATCTCTAAAGAACATGTTTACATTGCTATTTTAAAACAATTTCAGTGACTTCCACTCTAGAAGATGAAGATTTAGCTTATTTTTACTAAACCCTATGATACCCACCACATACATGAACACTTTTTATTCCTCATCTTCTCAACATGGCCATGACTTAACTATGTTGCCTTCAGTAGTTACACTGATATGACTTTGTAAATGTTATTCACATCTGAGCCAAAGAATACTATGCTACAAATACTTTTCCTTTATAACTTTTTTTTTTTGAGTTAATAACTTTTCCCCCCTGTAACTTGGTTTTTGTAATAAAGAGGCCTAACTCCATTTTTGATGTTTGACTATTGGAGGCTTTCAACCTCCATCCCTCATCCCTATCTTCCCACATCTGGGCAGCCAAGATGAGAAGACTTGTGTAGGCCTTTACCTCTAAGAGCTGATGGGAATTTCAAACAGGGCAGACTTTAGCCCATGTTAGGGTAATTCCCCACCATGCTGGCTCCACCTTTTAACCACAGTGAAAGCCCCAAACCACCCCTCATCCTTTGTCATTTTCTCAGCAAACTCCTGCATGAGCCCTTTCCCTGCTGGGAACCCCTAGCTTAGAATTAGTACTAAGTATACTTTATTTATAGTCATGGGTGGGTGCATTGTTTCATGTGTCTGGGCATACAAATAAATTCCTAAGTGGGAGATCATGCTCACCTCTGGGCAGACTGATCTATGTATTGATGTATACTTATCATCAATACATTCCCAAATTGCCCCACCCCCAGTTTTAAGAAATCTTCCTTCAACATTCTTTAAATGCCAGTCATTCTATCCATGTCATTTTCTTGGTGATCTTTCTCCAGGGCCTCTGCCCTGCTCCAGTCCAGCAGATTGGTTGATCTTTAGGCTTCCTTCGGAGCTGTGGTCTTAGATTTTCCCTTCACCATCACTCTGACTTTCTCATGTATCAGAATCCCATTCCCTGGATTCCATTTTCTCTTTTCTTATTTTAGTTGAATAAATTCTGTCATAGCTCCCTGAGAAATGGACCTGTCAGATAGCGTTTTTGACCTTTCACGTCTGAAAAAAATCTATATTCTGCCCTCCCACTTAATCAATATTTTGACTGGGGAACTCTACATTAGAAATCATTTCCTTCTACTATTTTCTAGCATCCAGTGCAGCTGTTGAGAAGTCTGAAGCCATTCTGATACCTGATTCTTTTTAGAATCCTGTTTTTCTTTCTTGAAAGTTTCTAGAATATTCTCTTTGTCCACAGGGTTTGCAATTTCATAATGATGTGTCTCAATGTAGGTTTATTTTCATCCATTGTCTTGGGAGCTCAATAGGCTCTTTTAATTTGGACAGTCATGTCCTTTCATTGTAGGAAATTTTCTTGAATTGGTTCTTTAATAGATTCCCCCCTCCATTTTCTCTCTTCTTTCTTTCCAGAACTCCCTTTATTCAGATATTGCACTTCCTGGACTAGTCTGTACCTTTTTCATCTTTTATCTTTTCTTCTCTTTCTATCTTTTTGTTTTACTTCCTGGGAGGTTTCCTCAACTTTATATTTTAAACCTTCACTGGAACTTTTCTTTTATACTGTGATATTTTTAATATCCAAGAGTTCATTTTTGCCCTCTGGCTGCTGCTTTTAAAAACACTAATGCCATCTGGTTCTTGTTTGATGACTGCACTATCTTATAATATTTCACTATTTTTGAATCTTTGAAGATATTATTGGTAGGTTATTGTTTTCCTCCTGCATAGTCTTTATTTCTTCTTTGTTGCTTTTCTATGTTAGTTTGTTTTGGCCTCTGTCTTTCTTATTAGAATGTTCCATCAACTGTCTATAGAGATTCTTGACTGTCTGCCCATATCTAGAAGAGAGGCACTAGAAAGCTTTGGGCAAGCTCAATTTACATGGTTGGCTTGTCAACTGTGGGTTTCACTGTAGGGCAATCTGTTGGTCAGAAGTATGGGAAGAAAGTGAAGAAAGAAGGTTAGGTGTCTTGACAGTCAGTTATAAACTTTCAGTAGGTTGCCTCCCAGCCTTGCCAACTGCTGGCTTAGGATTCAGCTTTCTTGGGACGGACAGGTGAGTTGCTACTCAACCATAATTTTTCCAGCTTCCAAAATTGTGTTGATGCTGTTTCCTCTTTTATTATCTATGTGCCTGGGGACTTATACTTAAAAAAAATCCATTCATTATTGTTTTAGTGGGTTTTCAGGAGGAACAGAAACTCCCATGAGTGTTGTCTGACATTTCTAATAGGAATTAAAGCATACAGAGTCTTTACTGTATGATTATTAAAGTGTCTACCTTTTGGCCCTTGTCGAATTCACCAACCTTATCTCATGTCCATTCTATACTCAGACTACCTTTTGAGTTTCTTGAGTGCACCACATTCTGCGTTTGCCATCTGGCCCCCACAAGTGCTGATGCCTCTGCCAGGAGCTCCTGTTTGCCCCCCGACTGCCTCTATGGATCTTTCAGGTCTCAGTTTAGGTGTGATTGCTCAGAGAGGATGTCTATGACCCTCAGATTAGGGTGAAATCTCCCTGCTGTGGGGTATCCATACCACTCAGTCCTTCCCCTATTTTAAAATGGGTCACCTTTTATTTTTCCTCACTAGTCTGTAAGCTCTGTGGAGGTAGGGGTTGTGACCATGCTTCACTTCTTTCACTGCAGTATATCCAGCCATTAGCAGAGTGCCGAGGACATAGTAGGTGCTCAATGTGCATTTGATGAATAAACAAATGAAGACAAGTGAAAGGACTTGCTTACGAAAAGAAAACAGAGATAGTACTGGAAACTGATTCAATCAATCCTTTCTGTTCAACTGTATCGGCCTATCCTGTTTTCTTGGTTTGCAATTAGAAGAAATCAGAATAGTCTTGATTAGGAAAAGGAGGTAATGATCTCTTAAATTTGTAGGTGGGTCGTACCAGGATAATTGTCTATCTCTGGTTTATAAGTTAGGAAGCAGAGGATTAGTGATATTATACAACACATGAGAGAAAGTTCTAGAACTGAGAATTAGTATCTTCTGGCTCCTAATACTGTTTTCTTTTTTACTGTTTGAAACACATCTAGGATGTTACATCTCCAACCTTATTGTCTTTTATGCTTCACGAGTATTTCTGTGTTGTTCTCTATATCTGACTTTCATCAAGTAACTATCATCATGTTGCTATTTAAGGACTAAATCAGTGATTCTCACTTGGTGGGGGGTGTACAAGAATCACCTTGGAGGCTTTTCCAATCCATGTGTACCCCTTCCTCCTCCTGTCCCTCCAGTCCCTGCCTAAGGTGTTCTATAGTGGTTCTTTGAAAATGCTACCCAAGTGCTATAGACTGAATATTTGTGTCTCCTCCCTTCTTCCGCCATCCAAAATTCGTACACTGAAAACTAATTCCCAATGTGACAGTATTTGGAGGGTCTTTGAGAGATGATTTGGTTATGAGAGTGAAGCTGTCATGAATGGGATTAGTGTCCTTATAAAAGAGGCCCTGAAGAGCTCCCTCACCCCTTTTGCCATGCCATGTGAGAACACAGTGAGAAGTCGGCAATCTCTAACCCAGAAGAGGGTTCTCACCAGAACTCAGCCATGCTGGCACCCTGATCTTGGCCTTCCAGCCTTCAGAACTGTGGGAAATTAATTTTTGTTGTTTATAAGCCACCCAGTCTATGGTATTTTGTTATAGCAGCCCAAACAGACTAAGACACCAACTAATTTTGATATGACTCATCTTCATAGGTGAGGAATATTGGATTAAATATTAGTTATGAGTAAAAATGTATTAATCCATTTATGACACATGCTACAGTGGTTCAAGTGATAGTTTTAGAATGTTTAGTTCATTTACAAACACCAATTAGAGTAGAAAGGAGCCTCTTTTTCAAAGTCAATTGTACATCTTTAAAAAATTTTTTATTTATTTTATTTTTGGCTGCATTGGGTCTCTGTTGCTATGCTCGGGCTTTTCTCTGGTTGCGATGAGCGGGGGCTACTCTTCGTTGTGGTGCGCGGGCTTCTCATTGTGGTGGCTTCTCTTGTTGCGGAGCACGGGCTCTAGGGCATGCCGGCTTCAGTAGTTGTGGCACGCGGGCTCAGTAGTTGTGGTGCACGGGCTTAGTTGCTCTGCGGCATGTGGGATCTTCCCAGACCAGGGCTCAAACCCATGTCTCCTGCATTGGCAGGTGGATTCTTAACCACTGCACCACGTGGGAAGCCCCAATTGTATGTCTTTTAATTACACACTTCTAATTTCTTCCCATAAGGTTAAAAAAAGGCAAATTACAGTGCTAGAGTTTAGGAGTTTTGACCCATCCATAAACCTGTTTGAGTTTGGCCAGTTCCTTGCACTCTCTCTTCTTCAAAACTGTTCCTTTCTATACAATAAGGACAATCATAATTATACCCAAAATATATCAAAAGAAAAAGAAAATGCCATACATCGTGCTACAAAAATGCTTTATTAAAGAAAAGATTTTGGTAACCAAAGTGTGTCTCAGTCTAAAACTGGAACCTCTTGGGGATAGTCACTTGGCATGTCTATGCCCATTTCCTTTGTGTAACATAGTGATAATGATAATGTCTCTTGGAGTAGTATGGGTTAAAATAAGATGAGATCATCAATTTGTAGCCCATTATAAAGCCACAAGTTATTCTAGTTACATTTTAAAATTATGAATAGTAAGCCATTTTAGCTAGGGAACATGATATATCCAACGACATCATCAATATAGTTATCCTATGGATACTTTTTCTGGCTTGTAAGCACTTTATTAGAATAGGCATGTGGGCGCGGAGCAGCTAAGCCCGTGCGCCACAACTACTGAAGCCCACGTGTCTAGAGCCTGCGCTCTGCAACAAGAGAAGCCACTGCAATGAGAAGCCCATGCACCACAATGAAGAGTAGCCCCCACTCGCCACAACTAGAGAAAGCCCGCGTGCAGCAATGAAGACCCAATGCAGCCAAAAAAAAAAAATTAATTAATTAATTAAAAAAAATAGGCATGTGGGGCTTCCCTGGTGGTGCGGTGGTTGAGAATCCACCTGCCAATGCAGGGGACATGGGTTCCATCCGGGAAGATCCCACATGCCACGGAGCAACAAAGCTGTGAGCCACAACTACTGAGCCTGTGCTCTAGACCCCGTGAACCACAACTACTGAGCCCGTGTGCTGCAACTACTGAAGCCCACGTGCCTAGAGCCCGTGCTCTGCAACAAGAGAAGCCACCACAATGAGAAGTCTGAGCACTTCTCAGTGAAAAGACAATCCTCAGAATGGGAGAAAATATTTGCAAATGAATCAGCGGACAAAGGATTAATCTCCAAAATATATAAACAGCTAATGCAGCTCAATATTAAAGAAACAAACAACCCAATCCAAAAATGGGCAGAAGACCTAAATAGACATTTCTCCAATGAAGACACATAGATGGCCAAGCAGCACATGAAAAGCTGCTCAACATCACTAATTATTAGAGAAATGCAAATCAAAACTACAATGAGGTATCACCTCACACCAGTTAGAATGGGCATCATCAGAAAATCTACAAACAAGAAATGCTAGAGAGGGTGTGGAGAAAAGGGGACCCTCTTGCACTGTTGGTGGGAATGTAAATTGATACAGCCACTATGGAGAACAGTATGGAGGTTCCTTAAAAAGCTAAAAATAGAATTATGATTACCGTAGATGACCAGCAATCCCACTACTGGGCACATACCCAGAGAAAACCATAATTCAAAAAAATATATGCACCCCAATGTTCATTGCAGCACTATTTACAATAGCCAGGTCATGGAAGCAACCTAAATGCCCACTGACAGATGAATGGATAAAGAAGATGTGGTACATATATATAATGGAATATTACTCAGCCATAAAAAGGAACGAAATTGGGTCATTTGTTGAGACGTGCATCTAGAGACTGTCATACAGAGTGAAGAAAGTCAGAAAGAGAAAAACAAATATCGTATATTAACACATATATGTGGAACCTAGAAATTGCTACAGATGAACTAGTTTGCAGGGCAGAAATTGAGACACAGATGTAGAGAACAAACGTATGGACACCAAGGGTGGAAAGCCGCAGGGTGGTGGTGGTGGTGGTGGTGTGATGAATTGGGCAAGTGGGATTGACATGTATTCACTGATGTGTATTAAATTGATGACTAATAAGAAAAAAAAAAAAGAATAGCACAAAGAACGTACATATACCCTTTACCTAGATTTGCCTATTAACATTTTGTACTGTTTGCTTTATCATTTTTGTATGCTTTCTCTATTGATCTTTTCCACTCTACGTATGTCTATTTTTTTCCGAGCTGTTTGAAAGTAAGTTGCACACATCATGCATCTGTTAATGTTTTAAATTAATGTAATTTTATAACTTTCTTCAAAGTAAAAATAATTTTTCTCAGATAGTTCTATCATTTACCAAAATGTAGAGGCCACTTGGAGCATTATATTTTACCTTGCTTTTATCCTGTTTTAACCACCATTCATGAGGTCCTTTTCATGTCTTATATCTGGACTCTACTATTTAGATTGTCCTTTAATAAAATCTGAAGTCTTGACATAAGTACCTGTTGCTACAACATAAAAAGTTATAGCTATGTCATGTGACATGTTACAGAATTTTGTCAAGTGCTAAATTCTTGTTACATAATTTTGATTGAAGAGAACTCATTTTCTAATGTAAATGCTTGCATTTAAGTAATTGGACTAATTAGATTTCTATTTAGTAAAAGAAAATAAAAAAATAAAGTGTTAAAAAATAATTAACTAGGGTAACTGTTTAGAGTTCTAAGAGGATATTTAATTACGTTAGTTTCTACCACTTTAGTAATTACAGTCAACAATATGTCTTAATCTTTAGCTATCTACACTGCCTAAATTCTAAAAATTTACATTAATTAACATATGTTTTCACTTTAACTTCACTTCCCAACTCTAATCCCCACATCCTTGGCATCCTTTTTTTATAGATTTCTTTTCTCTGATAATATCTTTTGATACTATTTCAGGTCAGTAAATCTGCTTCTGCTTTTGTTGGTACTTTAGATTCTAATCAAATCCTCTGTATTTCATCTAATTTAGATTAGGATTCATTCCCTTAAAATTTACTGCCAGTATATGAGCCTGCTATTTTTCTTATATGGACAAGATCCATTCATAAGAAAAGCATAATTTATGTGTAACATGACTAGAAATAATGTATCTTAAATTTCTCATAATTTTTATCAGTGGATCCTTGTCTCTCCTATTTGTGTATTAATTACTCTTCATTAATATATCACAGTGTTTAAGCTGGGAGAGCAGAAATTTCACCATTCAACTTAGAATTTGGCCGCTATGCATGACCCTAGAGGTCAGCTAGTTCAAGACTCTCATTTTACGGGTAAGAAAGTGTGTAAATCACTTATTTGTCTAAGGCCACACAACACTTTGTGATAGAGTAGGGACGAAAACCCATGAGTCCTGGGTCTCCAGCCACTGCTGCTGTTACTCTAGGTCTAATTAATACACACACATACTTTAATTGATGAATTCAATTCAGTTCGACCCATGCTGGGTTCAGCCCCTCGGTAAGTTTATCTGTTTATAGGCAGACACTGCACCTTTAATTCAGGCCAGCCAAAACTATAACCTTGTGAATGAGAAGTTCAGATGGAGAACTGGCACAGATCCATCCTCCCACTGAAAATACATATGCCACACAGATGCTGAATAGTCATCTTTGTTTCTGAGGACAACACATTACTTCTCAGTGGCAGCAATATATTCTCTAATCATTTGACAAACATTTAATTTACGTCCACTATGAAATAGGCATTATACCTTTTGTATCTAGGGCCCTTGCCCTCAGGGAGCTTACAATCTAAGATGAAGGCAAATGTGAAACAAATAACCATATAAAGAGTTGAAACTGGGAATTCCCTGGTGGTCCAGTGGTTAGGACTCTGGGCTTCCAATGAAGGGGGCACAGGTTCTATCCCTGGTTGGGGAACTAAGATCCCACAAGCTGGGCGGCATGGCCAAAAAAAAAAAAGTTGAATCCTATAACATAAGTGTACATATATTAAAAGCATCCAGTTAAAAATTTCCTTCTTTGTATCAGTTTCATGCAAAATTAGCCATTTTAATTTATAAACAACAAAGGAAGCAGATAAGCATGTGCTGGGAGTTGCTTATTCATAATTGCCAAGGTTTACTTGGTCCATTACTAACAACTGTTTCTCCTGCAAGGTATACCATTGTAATTAGGTGAAATTTTTTTGGAGTGGGATAGGTAAAAATGAAGTAAATATTATGTTTGTTTTAAATTACTATTTCTATTATTATAAACAATGCATTTTGGGGGGATAAAACATTCAAATTATACTTAAAGGTACAAAGTACAAAGAAAATGTTCTCTCTACAGTAAGTCCCCTACATACGAACCTTCAAGTTCTGAACTTTCAAAGATGCGAACATGTATTCGCATGCCTCATCACGTAAGTTAGTTCATGTGTCTGGCATACATTGTCACGTGTGTGCATCCTCTACAAGTGGTTGTGCTTTTGTGTACTTTACTGTACAGTACTGTATAGAGTACAGTAGTACAGTGTCTTTATTTCAAGCTAGATCTGTAAGAGGACGATTTCATTGAACTCTTTGCTGTGCAACATGAGGAGCTTACTGATGGAACTGGAGGCCCAGAGAAAGGACAAAGAGAGACAAGAGGAAGAAGAAGTAACTGAAGAACCAAAGAGATTCATGATGCAGGAAATGGCAAGGGGATTTTCTTCATTTGAGGAGGCACTGTTAGTTCTTGAGGCACATGACCTGAACATAGGAGGATACATGAAGGTTGCAGCAGCTCTTCAGAATGCAATCCAGTGCTACCACGTCATCTATGACGAGAAAAGGAGCTTCTACCCAGACATCACTGGATCATTTTTTCAAGAGGGTAGATAGAATTGAATCCAGCAAGGAACCAAAACCAGTGCCGTCAACATCAGGCATGAGTGAAATTGCATCTTGCCCTCCATCTCCTATTGCAAACGATCCTTCAGCTCTACCATCTCTCACCTCCTCTTCCTCCAAGTCCAAGTTCATTGGACTTACGAACAAGTTGGACTTACAAATGTGGTCTCGGAACGGAACTTGTTCATATGTAGGGGACTTACTGTATTCTGGGTATACACACTTACAGTTTGTTGTTCTCTTCTTTTTCAGAAATTTTCTAAGCACATAGAAACATATACATGTCTAATTTTTTCTTATAAATATGAAAACGGGTTAATGGTAAACTTTTTTTCACTTACTCTAGACATATTTACACAATACATATTGGTCTATCTCATTTTTGAAAACGTTTACCTGTTGTACCATAGTATGCATATACCATAATTTATTCAAACAGAAGTTTATCTTTTAAAAGGTCAATAATACTAAACACTGGGAAGGTAAAACAGAATATGAATATATTATATATATTCTCACATACACACGTATATATGAAACAGCCATGATCAGAGTGAATAATATGATTAATAGGACAGCCACAGATGTATAGTTGTCAAAGTTCATTCAGTTAATGACTACTTCTTCATCTTTGTTGACAGGTAGAACCCATCTGTATTTTGATTGGTTGCTTTTGTCTTTTCATTCAAAGCTGCTGATACCTTTCTCCCTAACTAACCTGAGTAGGTGGTGAAAGTCAAACTTTTTCCTTTCTGAGGCCATGCTTGGTGCTGTCAGTGATATCTAGTTATAGTCCCCAGGACTCAACATCCATTTTAAGTCATACGGACTTTCTTGAGGAATTCCCCACCCTCCCCTGCCCCCACTTGGCTTGACTTCCTGGCTTTAATCAGCTGCAATTTATCAAGTCCCTATAATGTGCTCAGTGCAGAGCAGAACAAATCAAAGTGTTCTACCTCACAATTTAAGGAAGGCAGGGGGCTAGTTTTTGTTTTCAGATAAAAATCTATTAATAAAACATAAACTCCCCAAAACTTCCTTTAAACCAAACAACATTGTCACACGCTCACAAGCTCTTTTTACTTACACAGCCAGATGACTCAAGATTACTACATTTCTATTCATAAGGAGTTTGCTGGCCCCAAATCAACACATTCAGGCTTTCCCCCATCTTCCTTCTCTCTCCCCTGGGAGACTGACCTTTGGAGGCTTGCTGCATCGTGTTTTAGCAGAATGAAGACGATGTGTGTTTGCTGCCCGAACTGTAGATTCTGGGATTTTATAAAGCCTCCCCCCCGCCCCGCTTTTTAAAGTTGCTTTTTTGAGGTAGGGGACGAGGAGGTCAGAATGTTTAGAGTCTGAGTCTTCCAGTTTAGAAATATATTCTAAAAATGGTAAATAGACTAAGGCCCTCTGTTTGCTATTTACTACAGAACTGGGTATTCATTTCAGAAATCAGCTACATTACCGTCCGTCACTCAGTGTGACAGAGAGATGAAGGAAACAGAGCACTAGCCCTGCCTTGGGGAGTTACAGTTGACGCTTCTGCTTTTGCACTTGACTCTCCTAAGAAACGGGCCCATCTTTCCCTTTAGTTCTTTCCCTTCAGTTTCCTTGGCAAAACTGAAGAAAAAAAGTCACCGTCAAACCTGAGCGCATCCCCGAGGCCTTTCCACTCCCCTGACCCAGAGGCATTCATTGGTCTCGGCCAACCCCCCACCCCCAATTCCAAGCTCTTTTCACAAGAGATTGCGGCAGGGAGAAAACCACTACGATGAACGATCTAGGCTCAGCCCCTTTCTTTTCGGGGCCTCCCCACAGCGCGAGAACCGTGTCCCCAGTGGCGGCCCGCTCCCAGCCTTGCCCGTTCGCGGCCCTCCGCGGGCCCGGGTCCTCGAGCGCGCGGGCTGGGCTGGCAGCCGAGGGAGCAGCGCGGGGTCGCGAGCAGGCCAGGGAGGGTGGCAGAGGACTCGGGCTCCGAGCGGGGGACCGAGCTCGCTCCGGGGTCCCGCGCCCGGGGGCCTTGGCCGAGGGGGAGGCGGGGAGGCGGGGCGGCGGCTGCTGCGGCGGCGGCGGGGGCGGCGGGAGGGGGTTGAGGGCGGGGCGGCTGGCGGTTCCGCGCCGCGGCTTTTTCTCCCGAGCGCCCGAAACTCTCCCCGCCCGCGCCCCGCGCCCTCGGCGACCCCAGGCTTTCGCACCTAGTCCCCGGCCCGCCCCCACCCCGCCTCCGCCCGCGCCACCCCCACAGCCGGCTGCCGGCCGCGCTTCTCTCGGTTACAAAGGAGGGAAAATGAGTCGGGCGGCGGCGGCGGCGGCGGCGCGGCGCGGGGCCACCGCGGCGGCGGCTATCGCGGCCGCCCCCGGCACCACGTAGAACGCCCCCGCTCGTCCAGCCGCGGCCCAGGCCAGAGTGCAGCCTGCCTCTCGCCGCTCGCCTCCCCAGCCCTGCGCGTCGCCTCGCGGCCGGAGGAGGAGGAGGTGGAGGAGGAGGCGCCGCCTTCGCCGCGCCGCGCGTCCTCGCCGTTGTCTGCGCTCGCTCTGGACCAGTTTGGGGAAGTTGGTCGAGCCCCGTGTCGCCCAGATGTGCGACCTCATTGAGCCGCAGCCGCCCGAGAAGATCGGCAAGATGAAGAAGTTGCGGAGAACTTTGTCGGATAGTTTCAGCCGCATTGGTGAGTGGCGTGCTGTCCCGGGCACCCGGCCCGGCGCCCCCATGCCCGCGCCCTCGGCCCCGCGCTTCTGGCACTGGCGGTGCAGCGGCCACCCGGGACTGGCGTGGGGGGCGCTGCGCGCGGAGGGTGGAGGGAACAGTGCCCAGGACCTGCGGGAGGGCGACGACAAAAAGGAGAGACACCTCTTTCCCTCAGGACCTGAGGGTTTATTTGTGCATGATCTTAAGCCTACAATTTGGGTTCCCCCTCCTCGCCACTAGCGCTCCTGCTTTCGCGCCCGCCGGGGACAGGCGGCGCGGCCGCCTGGGTCACCAATTTTTTTGCACGCAGGCTTTGGTATTGGGTGTTTGGTCAATAATTTAGCTTTGTAAATTGGTGAAATGTTGAGTTTGTACCTTGGTATTGTTTAACACATCCAACCTAAAGAGAAGTGGGACAGATACCTTGGGACCTTTTGTTCGGTACTTCGGGTCCTCGAAAGCGAGATTTGGGCGTTCAATCTCGAGTCCTCTGAATCTTTCCGTTGCTGCAGAGAAATTCGCGCCGTGAACTTGTCTGAACATTTAGGAATAAGTCCCCCAAACTTCTTCCATTTACTAGACCAAGGCTATTGTCTTTAACGCAGCCAACCAATTGACCGACAGATAACCGACCGAGAAATGTTTAGGACATTTAAGAATAAATCCATGTCACGGACTGTAACAGGGTGACAACAGTGTCACGTGGAATGGGTGGTTAGATTTCTAGGGTTGGCCATGAAAACCCCTTTTAACCTTAAGACGGTAGCTATCTTCTCTAACGTCTTAACTTTCATTTACCCAGGTAACTGCTTTCAGCAAGAAAATTGTACAAAATAACCCCTCAGAGTCCCTAAGGAGCCTCTAGCCTTTGTTTCACTTGTTTAGCATGTCATCCATGTTAATGAAGGTGTTAATGGAAATTAAGCATAAGGTGCTTAATTCCTTAAAATAAAACCCTGGAGTGCATATGAGTATTGTCCTTGTCCTTCCATCCATTCGTTTAAAAATCATTGTATAAGTGCATCGTGAAATGTGCAAACTTTCCTCAAGTCAAAAAAATGTTTAGCCTACTTTTCTTTGTTGTCTTTTAACTGAAAATTCCATATTGGTATACATAATCTTAACCAAGATGACTGTAAAGTTATGGTGTGAAACCAATATTTAGCCCTGTTTTTACTTATTTTGTGTATGGGATATTTGCAATTTTACTCTTAGGAGTTAGGGATGTGTATGAAGAGCCCCTGCATTCAAATGAAGTTTGAAGCCAAGAAGAGTGTGAGAAAGCAAGGTGTTGAGTCGCTGTGCTTTATTAAGGAGGATGTTTCAGCCCCTGACCCAAACTATCACAGAGGCGGGTTCTGGAGTCCATTAAGCCCTGTTGTATAAGGCATTAACTGTATATTTACTAATGCTAATGACTCTGTTGGAATTCTTCCAGTTTTGTGTTAAATAATTCATTGCAATTGAATCTCAGTAAGAAACCAAGGACATTAATATAAAAATTCCTTATGTTTAGGTAATTTCAAGGTTTTGATCGACAATCAGTAAAATTTAGATTAACTACAATGCTGGCAAATGGGGTATTATAGTTAATTGGATTTTCTAGCTTACAGAGATTTAGTGATGTGAAACTCCTTTTGATTACAGCTCTTGTTAAAATGTCTTCTAAGTTCTAGTAGATTTTACTTCCTCCCTTTCAGAAACAGTACAGTGAAGTGATCATAACTGATTATTTCTTGTATTGATGGAGGGTCATGATTCGAATAGCAGATCTCATTCTGGAATACTGTAAAAGGAGATAAAGAGGTTTTAAGTGATTATGATTGTATCACAAGCTCAAGACATTCATTAGAGTAGCATTACAGAAAGTAAGTCTTTGTTATCTTTGTAGTTTTTGAAGTTTTATTTGTAAAATCAAAAAGCATGCAATCAATCTGATTATTTAAGGATTTTTAAGGTGCTGGAGGCTGTTGAATTGAGGCTTTAATGTGGGATTACGTAGTGCATAGATTTAAAGGTGTGGGCTGTGTGTCAGATGGACTAGGATTTCTGGTGTTGCCGCTTCTAGTGGAGTGACCTTGGACAGGTCCCTCACCTTCTGAGCTTCAGTTTTTCAAGTCAGTTTTGTTATTGGCATTTAGTGAAATAATGCATATGATGTCCTGTGCTGTATGGAATAAAGACTCAATAGATGTTCATAATGTGTTATTATCATTACTGGTGATTACAACATGCTGACGTATGGATCTTCTAGGTGGAAAGCAAGAGAAGTAAGAGAAGTGACCACTGACTTTACAGTGTGGCTAACCTGAAAACAGGATGGGTTTTGGAGTTAGGCTGATCTGGGTTCGAATCCCATTTTCCTTGCCTGCTGTGTGCCTTGGGCAACAACTAGCAGAATTTCCTTAGATCCTACAGTCCTTATCTGTCAGTTTTCTTAAGGTTGTTGTGAAGATTAGATCAGATAAAATACATAAAATATCTAGTGCAATATCTGTCACATAGTGAAGATCAATATTGGAGGCTGTTATTATTCCTTCTGATTTCTCTGTTTATCTCCTATCTTCCTCATTTCTTCGTTGGTACTTCATGAGGCGATCAAAGAGTGAGTGGTTTATTCCTGCTGAGTAATCCAACATCTCAGTATATTCATTCCCTTTAACCAATCTACTCCGGCTTTTGAGATAAACATACTGACTTTATTTTGCTTTTTTAGTATGATTCAGAAGTGTAGTTTGTATTATGGTAAAATATACAGTATCATCGTTTAGCCATGAAAAATTAGTGATCATCTATAGAAAATGAGGACAATTTTTGAAAGTCTATGATATTCATTAATTATGGATT
The DNA here is from genome assembly GCF_949752795.1 of Hyperoodon ampullatus. Lineage (NCBI taxonomy): Eukaryota > Metazoa > Chordata > Mammalia > Artiodactyla > Ziphiidae > Hyperoodon > Hyperoodon ampullatus. The sequence goes on along the minus strand of NC_136922.1, from coordinate 54,390,653 downwards.
AATAATCCATTATTATAAAAGATTAATAAAAATTCTAACTATACAAAAGCGACAATGCTAATGTTTAATTTACTCACACATGAAAGATCAGGCCAACTTTGTCACTGCCCACCTCAAATACAGCTGATCTGAGATTACTATATTATAAAAGGTCTAATAAAACACATTGGCTTTCAAGCCATAGCACTCTAATTTACTACATCTGCCAGGGAGTGACTATAACACAGCTATGGTTCTTTTATAAGATGGGTGTAATTGAATTTCAAAGTCATCCATTGATTTCAGGAATGAGTATTTATGGTTTTCTGCTAAATAGTGTCAGTGTGTTCACTTATTAGGAATTACTATAGTTGTCTCACGCTTTTTTTTTTTAAATTTAGGTTAGCATAAACAAAGACAAATGGGAACTTAATTGTTTAAAAAATTTATATTAAAATTCATTTCCTCTTTTCTTTCATTGTTTCTTTTTTATTTTTGAATGATTGCCTAGAAGGAGAAAGGCTTTCTGTAATATCTCGTGTAAGATTAAGGTCGAACTGACATTTCTTCATATTCATTTGAATGCATTTCTTCACACTTAGTTGGATGATCTTCTAGAGAAAGGAAGTTTATACTCTGCGATATACGAGATGAACCTTACGTATACCATTTCTTTGAAAGATGCAGTTTGTGAGATAACTGAATAAAAGGAAGAGGCTATGGTTACACTGAATTTGGGGGTTTGTTACCTTGTTCTGTAAGAGTGTAATTTTAGAGTCCAGCTGTCACCTGATAAATCCATTCTGTCAAAAAGAAAAATGTAAGGTTAAAGGTTCAGAGGCAAAATTTAACTATTGTACCGTATCCTCTCCCAATGTAGTTTCAAAAGATTTTAATTTGAAAACTGTGAAATGGAATTTATGATTCTTTCATAAGAGAGAATAGTACATGGTTTTCATATGCCAAAACTTTAGTGTATCTCAAAGGGTAAGATGCTATTCTTTTGCCTTTGAAGTGCAACTCATTAATTCTGCCAATAATTATCGAGTACCTCCTATGTGCTAGATATTGTGCTGGCATTCATATTCAATGACCATTGTTACTGGTCCCTGTCCTCAAGGACTTTAAGAGAAGACAGGCCAGTGAATGAGCATGGACAAATTCTACCATGAAGATTAGCATAATTTGCTGTTGAAGTACATAGGAGGGGATACCATTTTAGTCTTGGTGAGATCATGGAAAAACTTCTGGAGGGAGCAATGTCTGAGCAGAGGACTGAATAGAATATCTGATTATCTTAGATGGCTTAATATATGCCCCTTTGTTAACCCAGAAAAATGTAATATGCTTGTTATTCCATGATATCCTTGAAGACAATTGTGGGTTTGTATTTACATGAATAATTAATGACAATCAGAGAATGTAATCAATAAGATGTTGTGTGCTTGTCTAGGTCAGAGTTTATTCATCAATGACCTGTTAAATATTTGGCAAAGACATCTTTAATTGGTCTTTTTTGTTACCACTGACTGCTGTTCAGGGAAAGGATACAATATTTAAAAGAAACTATGCAAGGTGTCAATCTAGCAATGAAGAGTTCAATGAAAGGGTAGACTTCTTGGTCTTAAAATATTCTCCCCTCTGGTGTCCTGGACTTGAGAATAGTGTACGGGGGAGATAATCTGGCTTCCTGCTCTTTATATCTTAGGAAATACACCTGCAACGACCCTTCTATTTCCTCCTTTTCTCTCTACCTACAGATCCCACCCCTTTATCCAGAATGTTGGAGGAATTGGCAGGACTTAGGTGGCAAGAGAGAAATAGTCCAGTCTGGGTGTTAAAGACATTCTGGTTTCTACTCTCCTAATCTCTCAACTTGAGGGTCTTCGTTCCTTGTTTGCAATTCCCTGAGAGAAGTTATCAACTGTAGTTCTTACTGGTTGCTTTGCTTAGGAAAACCCATGGCTAAATCTCTAGAACTTTTATCATGTCCCAAGTAAAGAAGATATATTTAAATGTCTGTGCTGTGAATGATAAGCTTGCTGCTGTAGCTTTGCACTTTGCATGGCAGCAACATAATGTGTTTCACCTTAATCTTTGTTAAATGAGTGAGGTATGAGGCTGTACAATAATTCACTTTGTATTTGAAATCAATGAGCTAATCATTTCCTATTCCAAAAAATTGGGTTTTTTTAAGATGGAACAACTTGTCTATATTTACGTAGGTCACTAATATTTTATAAAGGAATCACTAGTCAAGTATATTAATTAAAGGACACGTCTTGGGTTGAGAGAGTGAGGCGTATAGTTTAGTAACATTGTTGACTGATATTTAAAGAAAGCCTTCTGGATTAGAAGTTTTATATTGTAAATTTAAAATGTCACCATTAAGAATCACCTAGGATCTTCTACCTTTCTATCCAAGTAGGTTATTTAATTTAATTTATTTATTTGGCCACACCAAGCAGTTTGTGGGATCTTAGTTCCTCCACCAGGGATTGAACCTGTGCCCTTGGCAGTGAAAACGTGGAGTCTTAAACACTGGACCACCAGGGAATTCCCCAAAGTAGGTTATTTTAGATTTAATATAAATTAAGTCAAATACATTATGTAATATGGGTGAGTAATTGAATGCAAGATAAACCATTTGAAACTGGGACAAAGATCTGTCTCCTTATTTTCCATTCGGAAGAAATGGTTCTCTAATAAAGGAAGTAGAGAAAACTATTACAAGATCAGTTTCTTAGGCAAAAGGGGAAGACTAAGAATTAAACTTTGAGAAACATTTTATCTCCCTTGACCTACCCTTTTCTGCCTTAACTCATCACCACAACCACAGACTTCTTGATGTTTTAAAAAGACAAATTTATAGAATGACAGAGAAAACAACCTTTGCAAGATTGCTAGACAGTATAATATAAGCTTTGATGCGATGGCTTCAGTTTAGGCACAGGACTTCTCTCAGAGCCTAACTGCCAAAACAATTTGTTTTCCATTGCTTTGGTCAGAACATAGCTTTCCAAGAAAGAGCTACACAAGCACTTCTACCCTGAATAGAACTACCCAGTATAGACCAGTAAGCACTTTTGCACAATTCTGTACCTCTGAAACATTTCTCCAACTTGTGTTTTCAGCTAAATTCACTCCTTTGTGCATTCTCCTTAATCTGAAACATTGTAAATAATTGTAGGGTTTAAGGAACTAGGTGTTTGCCAACTATATATATGAAATACTTCTCTTTCTCTTTAGAGTAATAAAATTTCAATTCTGAAGTCATGAATATTTAAAATAAATTTTAAGTATTTGCTAGTACCTATAAAATATTCCACATGTATTGTTTCCTTTGGTGTGATACTTTGTTAGAATAGTTATCATGTTGAAACTGTTTGAATTACGTTTCTGCAGTGCTTATTTTACACACTTGATCTTTCATCATCAAACTTAAACTTCTCGCAGTATGAAAATCTCATTCTGGGCACTGTGCAGAGTGGATGTCTTCCTGACAACTGGTTTGGGAGGTCCAGCCACCATGCATAATGATAGAGCAGCAAACACCAGAAGTTTAAGGGGAAATTTTTTTAAGATTACTTTTTGATTCTTTAATACTTTCATTAAAACATTTTCCTACTAAAGAAGAAATAGAGGAAAGATATGCATACTTCTTTTCCACAGCTGGGAGGATAGTTCCATTTACATATTTATGAAAGTGTCTCACAAAGATGCGTGCTGTGCAATTCTCTCTCATTTGCAGTTTTCACATTTGTATCATAACATTGTTATTCAGGTTGGGATATGATTTTACTTTTTGAAATGAAAACACCAAACTGCTTTGGGGTTTTTTTCTGTTTTTTAGAACTTAGATACTTAGTCTCTGAGATGTTTCACAATAACTGTTTCCTTTCCCCTTTTTTTTTTATAGCTTTGAAGAAAGACGACACCACCTTTGATGAGGTAGGTTAAATTTCTTCATCTAATGTTAGAAGTATTTAATTACGGCCAGGTAAAGTCAGTAGGTGCCAACTTTGCACTTAGAAACAAACAAACAAAAAAATGCCTTAAAACAAAAAACAAGCCATGGCATCTCTTTATTTAGTTACATTATGTTATTTTCCAGTTTTAAACAACCGTTCAAATTGAATTTTGGTATCAATCAACAGAAATGTGTCTTATGAAATTAATAAACAAAAGGCACCCGCAGGCCTTTGTTTTGTTGCTTTCCTGATGTTGGTAGTGCTGGTGAAGCCCAGTGTGATGTGTGTACTCAGGGCATGTCTGGAGCTGTTGGCAAGTTGGGCTCCACGGCTCCCTTGCAGCCCTCCTCTGAACTAGGGTATGATGCGATGTTGACGCCACATATTGTCTGTCAGACTCCCAAAGGAGGAGCTGACTTTTCCTGTTCCAGTTTTCCTATTCTTTGTATATCAGATCTGTCTTTATCTACTTGCCACAAAGTAGCAAAAAAGCCTGTTCAAGAAAGGCAGAGGGTTCCTGTGTAATTAATAACATTCTGAATGTGATTTTTCAATTGTACTCTTTCCTGAGTTTTTGGTAGTATCAGTGGGAATCACCAGAGGAATAATGTGTTTACAGAATGTTCTCAAGAGTGCTGTAGAGTGAAGTGTTTGATTGTCACCATCCAAAGCCACAGTGACTGATCTGTGTTGTAAACTGGGCCATATATATACATATATATATATATATATATATACACACACACATATATATATACACATATATATATATGTATATATATATTGAGTGTTTATGTATGAACACAGATGTATCTACAACACAATGTGCTTATCCTGCAGCCTGATGAAAGCATAGATTAGTTTGGTTGTGGTTTGATTTGTTTTAACAGTTGCAGATTCCATGAAATATGCTACCTGTCCTCCCTCTGCTGCAGTGCTTCAGAGAGGAAAGGACATTTGTGCTCATGGAAAGTCCCCTTGGCCATGTGGCTGGCTGTGGTGCAGGACAAGAGCACTGAGGGGGAACCTGCTCCAGACTGGGATTTCTGGACGGGACCCATGACATTTGGCTCTCATGGTCTGCTGCTTTGTCTGCTGCACCTGTTCTTTTTTTCCCCTGGGTCCAGCTCTACAAAGCTGTGTGTCCCTGGACTCCAAAGCAACTTCCCCTGCCAGCATTCCTGAAACATCCTGTGAAACTTAGTGATTCTAGACCTGAAGCAATAAAGGAGTCTTTTCTTTCCCATCTGTAGTGGGTAATAATGATGTTCCCCTCTAAACCTGTATTTCTGGAATTTCTGCAGTGTTACTGAGATGTTTTTAGGAGAGTATTTTCTTTCTTCTCAGAAGAACTCAATGTGAGAATATTGGGCACCTTTTCTCTCTTCATAAGGAAAAGACTCCCCTTTAATTATGTAGGTAATTTAAGTTTACATTAAAAAAAAAATAAGGAAAAGAAAAAAACTCCCAAATCCTATTATCCAATTACAACCACTGTTGAATGTCCTTCTTGCCTCTTTCCTCCTGTAAAGAACAAACAAAAACACCCCCCCCCCCAAACTATAGCCCATGTATTACATCCTACTTTTTTCTTTTAACCTATAATATATTTTTGCATGTTTTTACAGATGACTCCTAATCATTTATTAGGAATTTAAAAAACCTTTTGTCTTGTTTAAACACCACCATTAACGATTGTATGTTATTCTGCCACGTGGCTGTGACATCAGCTTTCAAAAACACCTGAGGCTGGAACCTACTAGATGGAAGTTAAGAATGTATGAGTCAGGGCTTCCCTGGTGGCGCAGTGGTTGAGAGTCTGCCTGCCGATGCAGGACACACGGGTTCGTGCCCCGGTCCGGGAAGATCCCACATGCCGCGGAGCGGCTGGGCCCGTGAAGCCATGACCGCTGAGCCTGCGCATCCGGAGCCTGTGCTCCGCAACGGGAGAGGCCGGAACAGTGAGAGGCCCGTGTACCATTAAAAAAAAAAAAAAAAAAAAAAGAATGTATGAGTCAAACCCGTAACTACGTGCCCTCCCTTACCCCCAAACTTCTGCAAAGCTGAAGGCCTGGGTTTTGTAATTTGGGGCAAAATTATCCTTCGCTTTTGTGTGTGTGTGTGTGTGGGGGGGGGGTACGCGGGCCTCTCACTGTTGTGGCCTCTCCCGTTGCGGAGCACAGGCTCCGGACGCGCAGGCTCAGCGGCCATGGCTTCACGGGCCCAGCCGCTCCGCGGCATGTGGGATCTTCCCGGACCGGGGCACGAACCCGTGTCCCCTGCATCGGCACGCGGACTCTCAACCACTGCGCCACCAGGGAAGCCCTATCCTTAGCTTTTATAAAGTGTTTTCCTTCCTCGGCTAAAGGAAAGAGATTGGTTAGATACCTTAAGTCAGTAAATCACAGAATGTTCCATCTGGAAGGGACACTGGAAATCATGTGGCCGATTTCAGCATTTCAAAGGTGAAGGCACTGAGGTCCGGGGGCGGGGGGACAGGTAATTTTCAGTTAATCAGGGAAGACCCAGGGCCAGGAGCCTGGGAGACAGTCTTAGTAAAGACATGCTTGAGTGTAAACCCCAACTCAACCACCCTCTCAAGGGCAATCGACTTCCTTTCCCCAGGCCTTTTATAAAATAGAGGTGTAATAGTACCTCCCTTCTGAGGTTACTGAGAGGATTAGATAAGCTAAGTGTATAAAGGTACCAGAATAGTCACTGGCACATAGTAAATGTCTTATATTTGTTCTTGTCATTGTCCTTGTGTTTGTCATTGCCATCATTATTGATGCTCTTACAGTGACATCTGCCTTCTGTAGTTGAAGGGCTGCAAGGAGGATGGAAAGATTAAGTTCAAAATTAAGTATTAGGTCTGTGAGGAGAATTCCTTTCAGATATTCCCCTAAAATTCCATGTAAGACTTTATGTGATGATTTGCATATTAAAACTGTAAAAATATTGTCTAAAACACACCATTTTTTAGATTCCTTGAGAGAATGACTGCCTGCGTTCTGCTTTGTAGTCCCTCCATGTCTTGCACACGGTTAATATTCAATAAATATCTATTGAATATGAGTGAATATCTGTTGCAAATGAAGAGAGAGTGTTCATCCCAGGGTCAGCCCATGTGGATTCTCATTTGCCACTTCCTAGCTATTTGTGCAGGTCATTTACTTTACCCAAGACTCAGTTTTCTCATTTGTAAAACCAATCAGTAAAACTATGATCTTCAAGTTGCTTTCTGTCTTTAAATGCAGCATACAAAACGATCAACATAAAATTACGATTTTACCAAGATCAGAAATGAGTACTAGATCTGTGATTATATCAACAGGAAGTCACTGAGTTCTTCTGTGATCATCTTCAGATTATAATGGTAGATGTTTTCTTGAATTCGTTTCTTGATCTTCCACTTTTCCTGTCAGAGTTGGAGGACCTTACAGTTCATTGGAATGCAGTTAAGATTTGAGTCTTGGAATCTGGAGGCTGGGTCAGCTTCTTAGATATGCATGGAGGTGTGGCAACTCCTTACTCAGTATTTATGAGCTGGAGGGCTCCTTATCTCAAGGAGTGGCTTTCTCCAGAGTGCCTGGAGAGGGAGTGTAGTTGCTATTTCCTGACTCATGTAGAGGATTTCTCTAGGTATATGTAAATGTTTGACTTTGAACAGAGGAGAAAAAGAATTATGGACCCGTTTGAAAAAACTATTTATTTATTTTTCCTTTTCCTTCCCTCCTTCCCTCTCTCTCACGCTTCTTACCTTCCTTCTTTCTTTATTAAAGTATAATACATTATATTAGTTTCAGTAATGATTCGATATTTGTATATACTGCAAAATGATCACCACAATACGTCTAGTTCATGTCTGTCACTATACATAGTTACAGAATTTTTTTCTTGTGATGAGCACTTTTAAGATCTACTCTCTTAGCAGCTTTCAAATATGCAGAACAGTATTATTAACTATAGTCACAATGCTCTACATTATATCTGTTGGTCATCTTTAGAAAAGTGTTTATTCAGATTCTCTGCACATTTTTTAATAGGACTGATTTTTGCCATTAAGTTGTATAAGATCTTCATATATTTTGGATATTGATCCCTTTTGTATACACGATTTGCGAATATTTTCTCTCATTCAGTGGATTGCCTTTTCATTCCTTTCAACAATCCAGTTGCCTTGATGGTTTCCTTTGCTGGCAAATTCAACAATCCAATTGCCTTGTTGATGTTTTCCTTTGCTGTGCAGAAGCTATTTAGTTTGATGTAGTCCCACTTGTTTATATTTGCTTTTATTCCTTTTGGTGTCAAATCCAAAAATTACTGTAAAGACTAATGTCAAGGAGCTTACTGCCTATGTTTTCATCTAGAAGTTTTATGGTTTCAGGTCTTATATTAAGTCTTTAATCAGTTTGAGTTAGTTTTTGTGTATGGTATAAGATCGAGGTCCAGTTTCATTCTTTTGCATGTAGTTGCCCAGTTTTCCCAACACTATTTATTGAAGAGACTGTCCTTTCCTCACTGTATATTCTTGGCTCCTTTGATGTATATTAATTGACCATATATGTGTGGGTTGATTTCTGGGCTCTCTGTTCTGTTCCATTGATCTATGTGTCTCTTTTTATGCCATACTGTTTTGATTGCTATAGGTTTGTAATATAGTTTGAAATCAGGGGGCATGATACCTCCAGTTTTGTTCTTCTTTCTCAAGATTACTTTGGCTATTCAGGGCCTTTTGTGGTTCCATAAAAATTTTAGAATTGTTCATACTATTTCTATGAGAAATGCCAATGGAATTTGAGTCCATTGATTGCTTTGGGTGATATGGACATTTTAGCAATATTAATTCTTCCAATCATGAGCATAGAATATCTTTCCATTTATTTCTTTCATCACTGTCTTTTTTTTTTTTTTTTTTTTTTGCGGTACGCGGGCCCCTCACTGTTGTGGCCTCTTCCGTTGCGGAGCACAGGCTCCAGACCTGCAGGCTCAGCAGCCATGGCTCACGGGCTCAGCCGCTCCACGGCATGTGGGATCTTCCCAGACCAGGGCATGAACCCATGTCCCCTGCATCGGCAGGCGGACTCTCAACCACTGCACCACCAGGGAAGCCCTTTCATCAGTGTCTTATAGTTATCAGTGTACAGGTCTTTTCACCTCCTTGGTTAAATTTATTCCTCAGTATTTTTAATTTTTGATGCAATTGTAAATGGGATTGTTTTCTTAATTTCTCTTTATGATAGTTCATTATTTGTATACAGAAACAACAGATTTCTGGACATTGATTTTGTATCCTGCAACATTACTGAATTCATTTATTACTTCTAACAGTTTTTTGGTGGAGTCTTTAGAGTTTTCCATATCTAGCATTATGTCATCTGCAAGTAGTGACAGCTTTACTTCCTTTCCAATTAATGCTTTTTATTTCTTTTTCTTGCCTAATTGCTCTGGTTAGGACTTTCAGTACTGTGTTGAATAAGAGTGATGAAAAGGGCCATCCTTGCCTTTTTTTTTTTTAACACCTTTATTGGAGTATAATTGCTTTACAATGGTGTGTTAGTTTCTGCTTTATAACAAAGTGAATCAGCTATACATATACATATATCCCCATATCTCTTCCCTCTTTCATCTCCCTCCCTCCCACCCTCCCTATCCCACCCCTCTAGGTGGTCACAAAGCACCGAGTTGATCTCCCTGTGCTATGCAGCTGCTTCCCACTAGCTATCTATTTTACATTTAGTAGTATATATAAGTCCATGCCACTCTCTCACTTCATCCCAGCTTACCCTTCCCCCTCCCCACCTTCCCTTTTATAACTGCCTTTTCTGCATCACATAAGTTTTGGTATGTTGTATTTTCTTTTCTGTTAGTCTCAAGGTGTTTTTTTATTTCACTTTTGCTTTTCTCATTGATCCATTGGTTGTTCAGTAATATGTTGTTTAGTCTCTGCATAAAGTTGACCCTTAAACAATGTGAAGGTGAGGGGCACTGACCCCACACACAGTCAAAAATCCACACAGAACTTTACAGTCGTCCCTCTATATCTGCGGTTCCACATCCACGGATTCAGCCAACCCAGATTGGGAGATAGACGGGGGCAATGTACATTGAGCTCTGTTTCTAGTCCATGTCCCTCTTTGTTATTTTGTATAAAGAGATATACCCAAGATAATAATGCCCAAGATGGTAAATACATCAGTGATTTTTATGAGAACCAGAGTCTAGGGGTTAGGTACAAATATGATTTGGGGATATTCCTGGTCATTCTTTTCCATCTTTTGAGGGTGGTGGAAGCTGTTGCAGTCTTTTCTCACCCTAACTGTCTTCATCACTGGAGGCCTCAGTGTCTTGTGAATGATGTATTTCTTGTGTACAGTGTTCCAGCTTCAGACTTCCCTGACTTCCTCATCTAAAATATTAAATCTCAGTAACAGTCATTCCTTAGCCCTCTTGCTCCTGTTACACTCCCTCTATCTCTTCTTTGCTGGCTTCCAGTTTCCAGAGGACTCCTCCTCTGCCTGCCCTGTCCCATTCTTCCGTCCCACAACTCATCCTCCCTCCTTTGTTTCCTTTTCTGTTCACTCATGGTATATCACTTCCTTGACAGTATCCTCAGTGGCCTTATCCCTTTGTGCTTTGCTTGTAATCTACTCTGCCAGCTCTCGATTTTGACCTGGCATCTTTTCCTTTTTTACCCAGTGGCTGCCAAAAGCTGCTTGAGGAAATCACTCTGCAAATAAATTTATCATTTCCAGCCTTCGCTGGAACCCGAGGCAACTGTGCACAGTCTTGCACTGTGTGGCTGGGCTGTTTCCTGCTGAAACATTTCCACTTCCCTCAAACATTCTAGCCACCCTCCTCCACCCCTCCTTCCTTTACTAGATGACTTTTCCTCTCTGTTAATTTGCTAGAGTTGCCATAGAAAAATACCACAGACTAGGTGGCTTAAACAACAGACATTTATTGTCTCACAATTCTGTAGACCAGAAGTCTGAAATCAAAGTGTTGGCAGGTTTGGTTCCTTCTGAGGGCTATGAAGGAAGGATCTATTTCAGGCCTCTTCCCTTAGCTTGTAGATGGCTATCTTCTCCATGTGTTTTCACATCATCTTCACTCAGTAAGTGTCTGTGTATCCAAATTTCCCCTTTTTATAAGGACATCAATCATACTGAATTAGGGGCTTACCCTACTCCAGTATGACCTCATCTTAATTTAACTAATTGTATCTGCAGTGATCCTGTTTCCAAATAAGATCACATTCAGAGGTACTGGGGTAACTTAAGACTTAAACATAGGAATTTTTGGTAGATACAATTCAACTGATAACAGCCTTCACCTTCTTAGAACACAATAGTATTACACATCAGCCCCTTGCCTACATATATACCTTATTTGCTCTAATCATACTTCTTTTTTTTCCCTGAGAGGAGGGTGTGTCTTTTTTCCTCTGCTGGGCTGGTTCCTCCTCCTATCCTCTTGATTCCTTTCCCTCCTTTCCACTCTAGAAGCTTGTGTAATTGATTCTTTCCTTTCTTATCTACGTTTCCTGTCTCTTCCCGTTTACAGGTATTTCAGCCGAGGCTCTGAGCATGGTTAAGTCTTCCCCGTCTCTTCCATTGTAATGGAAACCCCTGTGCTCTGTGATAATTTTTTCATGCTCTCCTTGAGTAGTTTGTCTGTCCCTTGGTTTTGGCTGCTCTGGTATTATACTCACGGCAGTGTGGATGGCTCAGCTTTCTGTTCTGAACTCCACACCCAGATATCTAGCTGCCCATTAGATGTTTCTGCCTCTGTATCTTATAATCACCTTGATTTCAGTGCATACAAAAAACAGTTGACCCTTGGGACTTCCCTGGTGGCACAGTGGTTAACAATCTGCCTGCCAGTGCAGGGGACACAGGTTCGAGCACTGGTCCAGGAAGATCCCACATGCCGTGGGAGCAACTAAGCCCGTGGGGCACAACTACTGAGCCTGCACTCCAGAGCCCACGAGCCAGAACTACTGAGCCCATGTGCCACAACTGCTGAAGCCTGCGTGCCTAGAGCCCATGCTCTGCAACAAGAGAAGCCACTGCAATGAGAAGCCTGCGCACTGCAATGAAGAGTAGCCCCTTCTCACCACAACTAGAGAATGCCCGTGTGCAGCAACAAAGACCCTGTGCAACCAAAAATAAATAAATAAATAAATAAATAAATAAATAAATAAATAAATAAATAAATAAATAAATAAAAAATACAGTTGACCCTTGAACAACGTGGGTTTGAACTGTGCAGGTTGGTTCATACGTGGATTTTTTTTCAACAAATGCAGTTGGTTGAATCTGTGGATGCATAACTGTGTATACAGAGGGCCGACTGTAAAGTTATACTCAAATTTTTGATTGCACGGAGGGTTGGCATCCCTAACCACTGAGTTGTTCAAGGGTCATCTGTATTACTAATTCCTATATTCTCTAAACATGCACCTTTTCTCTTTCCTATCTCAGTGATTGGCTTTCACAAGGCAAAAACCTGACACCATCCTAAATGTTTCTCCAAGCCCCACATCCAAGCTTTGGCTTAGTTCTTGTTCCCTCTGTCATGCCCATTCCCACTGCTGAAGTGCACATTCAGCCTCTCTTGTCTGGACTGTGGTAGTGTTCTAACTGGTGTCCCTGCCTACAGCTTGCCTCCTGTTCCAACAGAACGACGGATCTGAAATACAAATCGTGCTATTCTCCTGCGTAATACTTTAAAAGCTCCCTGTCAGGGAACTCTACTCAATGCTCTACTGTGTGGTGACCTAAATGGGAAGGAAATCCAAAAAAGAGGGGATATATGTATACGTATAGCTGATTCACTTTGCTGTACAGCAGAAACTAACACAACATTGTAAAGCAATTATACTCCAATAAAAATTAAAAAAAAAAAACAAAAAAAACAACTCCCTGTCAACTGCAGGTTCAAGTCTAAATTCCTAGCTTGGCTTTCAAGGCCTTTCATCATCATCCATCTCTCGCCTACCTTTCCACCCTTATCAAACAGTAATCTCTTACTTTAACACCTTTATCATCATTCCAGCTGCCACCACTTCAGTTCAGGACTTTTACCTGTTTTATCCCAATAGCCTCTTAATTGGTCTTACTGTTCCATCTCTCAGTCCTCCACTCCAGCCTTCCCAAAACATCTTACTTGTCATTATCCTTTCCTAATCAGAGATTTGTACATCAGGTATTTTCAGTCAGCCCTCCCTATCCGTGGCTTTTGTGTCCATGGATTCAACCAACCTTAGATTGAAAATATTTGGAAAAAAAAATTCCAGAAAGTTCCAAAAAGCAAAACTTGTATTTGTTGCATGGTGGCAACTATTTATATAGCATTTCCATTGTATTTACAACTATTTACATAATATTTACATTGTATGTACAACTATTTACATAATATTTACATTGTATTTACAACTATTTACATATCATTTACATTGTATTCGGTATTATAAGTAATCTAGAGATGATTTAAAAGGGAAGGAAGGGGAAGCTGGGGGGGTTAGTGAGAGTAGCATTGACATATATACACTGCCAAATGTAAAATAGATAGCTAGTGGGAAGCAGCAGTGTAGCACAGGGAGATCAGCTCGGTGCTTTGTGACGACTCAGAGGGGTGGGATAGGGAGGGTGGGTGGGAGGCTTAAGAGGGAGAGGATATGGGGATATATGTATGCATATGGCTGATTCACTTTGTTGTAAAACAGAAACTAGCACAGCATTGTGAAGCAATTATACTCCAATAAAGATGTATAAAAAATATAAAGTATACGGAAAAATGTGTGTAGGTTATGTGCAAGTACTATGCCATTTTATATAAGGGTCTTGAGCATCCATGCTGATACTGAGGGACAACTGTATTGATGTCTATTTTATGTTAGTCTCTGGATATGCTCAGAACCTGAATCTCAGTCTAGTCAGTCTCACAAGATTTCATCGCGCTGGCATTCGCAGGTTGACCAGCTCCTATCATCTTGCAGTGTTGGGCCTGGGCACAGATTCAATCTCACTTTCTCTTTATAGTAAGATTTTACATTACTTTGTATTCTATTTTACTCTTACGATGGTCATGTTTGCTAACCCTGGATGATATGAACCTATCGCATGAGAGAGGTCTAGAAATTAACAGACTGTTCTCTGATCATGCCAGTAATCTGGTAAGTCATTATATTTAAAATTCAACATTTTGGATGGCTGAGAAAGAACCTCACTTCCTCCTTAATTCTCTCTTTGGAAATTTAGTTGAAATTTTCTGATTCTTAAAACTTTCTGTGCTTCAGTTTTTCCTTTCTATAAATGTTTGATCACATTTACCCTCTCCCTAATTATGGTAGACATAATTACCATAATTATATCTAGTCCCAGACAGTGGCTAGAATGTCTGGGTAGTGCTGTAAAGATTCAGAGAGGAGGTGCATGTCACAAAATGCAAAATGTATGACATTTGGGAGAATTAGTCACATTTATATTCTTCATTCCCCAAAGACAGAATGTTACAGAAGTTGAAAGCATTGAGTAGCGTCCTGTCTCTCTTGTGGGCAGTGCATATCCTGACAAGTAGGCCCATTAGAGTGTAGGAAGTTTCTCCTGTAAGGTGGCTGGTGTTCCCTTCCAGGCAGTGCTTTCATTTGCATGGTTGAATTCATTTGCAGAAAGCCGACCTTTGGATTAGGAAGTCTCTCTATATAACCGAAGTACTTAGGATTTTCTTCAACAGGTACAAGATGAATCCAGCTATAGGCAGCACATTATACCCATTTTCCTTCTGACTGAAATTGAGCCACTGATTCATAATCCTCAAATCCTTAAATTGCTTGGTTGTGTTTGAGATGGCCCATTTTTCATGGAGCCATAATGACAATTGAAATCAGCTAAGTCGAGGGGTGAGAGTTCTCTGAGGACTGGAATCGTGGTCTCCACTCGATCTGGAGTGTGATGACCTTTAGGGCATTGTGACAGACATTCCTTTCTAAATGATTCTTCTCTGAGGGATACATTTATTAATTTTTTTTTTTTTTTTTTTTTTTTTTTTTTTGCGGTACGCGGGCCTCTCATTGTTGTGGCCTCTCCCGTCGCGGAGCACAGGCTCCGGACACGCAGGCTCAGCGGCCATGGCTCACGGGCCCAGCCGCTCCGCGGCATGTGGGATCTTCCCGGACCGGGGCACGAACCCGTGTCCCCTGCATCGGCAGGCGGACTCTCAACCACTGTGCCACCAGGGAAGCCCTATTAAATATTTTTTTATAGTCCAAAACACACTTAACTCTTCCTATTCTCTGTGTCATAAAATTTACAAAAGGCACAGTTACCAAAAATTGGAACCAGCAAAATGCTCTTAATTTTGCAAGCTTGATTTCTCCAGAATGCATCAATGTCAGGCTTCCTGAAGGAGCTCTTCCCATGGAAAGACAGTAATTGAAGGAATACTCACTTTTTCCTTCTGAGTCTATCTTATTTTCAATATATAAAGTTGGTTCTGCTTATTCTTCAATTCTTTATTTAGTTTCTAAATTTTATTTTCTCTTTTACTTTTTTCTGCCTTCCTCCCTTCTTTCTTTTCCTCCCTCCTTCCTTCCTCTCTCCCTTTCATTCCCTCTCTCCTCCTCTTCTCCTCTCTCTGCCCCTCTCTATCTCCTCTTCCCTCCCTCCCTTTCTCTCCTCTTCCCTTCCCCCCTCCTTCCTCCCTCCCTCCCTCCCTCTGTCCCTCCCTCCCTCCCTCCCTTCCTTTCTTCCTTCCTTCCTTCCCAGCATGTGAGCCTGGGAATTTTCTTAAAAATATGTATTTTTTATGATCTCAAAGTATGACAGTACTCTTTACTGCAGTGTTTCACTGTCTTGCACTGCAACATTATATGCTTAATTTTTAATAATGAGGTTAATAGTTTTTTCTTGTGTCTTTTAAATAGCTACTCTAAATTCTAAATTCCATGATATTAAATCTTATATGCATGCTAATGAATGTGTGGGGAAAAACTTTAAGGCTTTCATGGCCATATAGTTAAAGTAGAAAAAACTGCTTCAACATGTAATTGTATACTCAGCCTAAATTGTATCAGGTAGAGTACTTATTTGACTTTCCACTGATAGTTTTTTCCAGCCTGGAAAATCAGACTTTTAAGTATTGAAAGGGACTTGGAATTGGACCGAGAACGTGGGAGGCTCTTGGAGTCATCAATTCCATGTGTTTTTCAATCTGTTGATTGTGTTTTCTCAATCTATGGATACCCTCATGTGAGATGTCTATAAAGTGTGATGTCTAGAACGTATCTTCATATTCAGTGTAGCCTAGCCTGCGTCAAACACATTGTTACAACTCTGTGTTCCATCAGCTGAAATATTGAAGTATGCAAATCATTTCCTTTAAAAAAATATAGAGCAGATTGATGTCCGTCTCTCAATTGTGTTTTGATATATTTTCTTGAGTGGGAAAGAAGGGGGCTGAGTTGCAGTTAGAGTACCAGGAATTTGGCATATTCCAGAGTTTGCCCATGGTGATGTACCAAGTATGAAATGATCACCCATGACATATGTCTTGGTGGAAACAAAATGAAGTATGTTCCTCTAGTCTGTTCCTTGCCTTAAGGCTGGGCTATGACCATAACTTAGTTACCTCAGAGCATTATTTGTTGTATTTTAAACTATTTTCAAAACAGGGAATTGCACCCGCTCTATAAAACAGTGATAGCGTGGAGGGTGGAAGTTTTCTAAATGCTCCCTGAATGAAGACTTTGGTGCAGGTTTCTTTCCTCTACCCCAAATCACACACCTTAAGAATATTGCTGCTGCAGTTAGCTTAGCACAGGTTATTTTTTGACAGTGTGGCATATCCTGCAAGTGGGTTTGATGATAAAAATGATTGAGAACCACTCTTCTAACATATCTATTACTAACTATTAGAAGTGAGTTGAAGATGGATATTGGTACAATCACATGCAGTCTGAATTTTTTTGAACAGCTCTTGATTTCAGATCACACATCCTGATTTTTGGTTCCGAAAATATAGTCCTAGTTCTACAATTGTATATTTCTTTTTTTTTTTTTTTTTAAGAAGATATTGGGGGTAGGAGTTTATTAATTAATTAATTTATTTTTGCTGTGTTGGGTCTTCGTTTCCGTGCGAGGACTTTCTCTAGTTGTGGCAAGCAGGGGCCACTCTTCATCGCGGTGCGCGGGCCTCGCACTATCGCGGCCCTCTCACTATCGCGGCCTCTCTTGTTGCAGAGCACAGGCTCCAGACGCGCAGGCTCAGTAGTTGTGGCTCACGGGCCTAGTTGCTCCGCGGCATGTGGGATCCTCCCAGACCAGGGCTCGAACCCGTGTCCCCTGCATTAGCAGGCAGATTCTCAAACACTGCGCCACCAGGGAAGCCCTACAATTGTATATTTCTTAATATTACATTTAATTTTTAGGTATTTTAGCTAAAAGAAAAAGACAGTGATAAAGAAATGTTTAACAAAGAAGGGGCTAGGTAGATAATATTCTACAACAGATAAAAATGAATAAGAGTAACATGATTATTTTTCAATTTTAATGGAAATTGCATTAATTAAAAACATTATAGTTAAAGAAGAGGTAAGATTGATGAGATAAAATTGTATGTTAGTAATAGTCATTCAGGGCATGAATTACAGCATCTTTTGTGTTATAGTTGCTCATTTATTTTAAATCTTCTTCAGCTCTATAGCTCTTCTTATATTGTCTTCAAATGAATATGGTGGAGAATGTTCTGCAGTGCTTGATTCTCTTCTCCTAAAAGGCAGACTATTTAATTTTATAAATGAGCATCCTTGGGTCATTAGATATTGGGGTTCAGGTGTGCAGAAGGCTTGGTAACATATGGCCTGTCCCCAGGTGCCCTAATTTAGCTCAGAACTTTCCCCCAGAGGTTTGCATTACTTTATCTAAATGGTGTGTTACATGTACAACAAAAAGGTGCTTTGGTCATAAAAGGAAAAAATAAATAAATATGTACTTTGCAAGATACACAAGTCTGCCTTTACATTACTTTCTCTACAGTTATTAGAAAATAAAAATCTTAAAACCCATGTGAATGACATTAATTGGATGACCACAATTTTGGGTGATTCACTTTTAGTATCTACAGCGTTCCTTTTCTTTCACTTATGTTATTATATACACACACACATGTGCACACACACACACACATTTCTCTCCATTTGAATTTTTTTTTTCAGGCAACACAGCATATTGACATCACCCTGGACTTTTTTTCTGGTTCAGAATTTTCCCTTCCTATCACAATTACATATTTTTCACTGAATAATTTAAATATTTGCTATTAAGAAAAGTAAGTATGCACATTACAGAAAATTTATAAAATATTAAAAAGCAAAAAATAAAAATTACAATGTTAAGTGAAAGCAACCGTTAAGTATGATCTCAGCTTTGTAAAGAATATGTTTCCTCTGCATGGGGGAAACATCTGAAAAAAGGAAAAACAACAGAAGGATAATATGGAAATTGAGGTTCATTGAAGTTGTGACTTGCTCAAAGCCCCTCAGCTAGAAAGACGATTAATCCTCGATTCCAGCCTAGTCACTCTGACTCCAGTGTGTGCTTGGCATTTTACAAGGCTGCTTCCCAGGAGAAGGGAGAAACAATACACGGGTGGTACGGTGTGGTGTATGGCGGGTAGATGGAGAAAGGACCCAGAGTTCTTACAAAGATGCAACTGATGTTTGGTAATAATTCTAACAGATGAACGGTTTTCCTAATAAGGCACAAGAGTGAGTGAACCTAAAAGATTCCTTCAGTGGAGCTATGTCATTTTTGAGCCAAGTTATACTCATTTTACAGAGAGGAAACTGAGGTCCATACAGGCAGATTAAATAAGTTCCCAAAGAGAACGTGGTTGGTTAGTGTGAGATCAAGGAGGTCTCTTCTCTCAATTACTCTTTACATTTTAGATTTCAGTTTCATGCTTATGTTAAAACTGTGCTTGTATTGCCATTTTTATCTGTATATGGATGGGGATTGGATGGAATTGTTTTGAGATACAAGCTTGATCCTTGGTCGTTTAATACAAATTTCCAGTTAGACATTAGGGCACTGCCCATAGTGAAGGTTATGGAAGGTTAACTGTTGGATGAGGTACCCTGGATCACCAACCAGCCTGCCTGCAGGTTGGTTGGAGCTGGGAGGCGTTATGAGAGTGATGCTGGTATGTGTTTTAAGTGGCATGTTCAGAACATAATGTCAGGACCTCTTTCAATGGGTGTACATTGCCTTCCTTAAAGTAAAAAGTTAATATTGAACAGAAAGTGTCAGATGAGAAATTCATTTCTTTACTTCAAGGCCTGGCTATGTATACGCTTGGATTATTAGCTCGTACCTGTGAAGCGACTCTAGCTTCATTTTTATTTCATATTGTGACAAGTGAAATGCTTGTGAAGGCTAAAAATACAGAGGAAACAGGCAGATCTTTTCAATAGTTACATCTTAGTAAGAAAAAAAAAATAAGCTTGTAGGTGGGCATGGAGAGAGACATTGAATGCTTCTTATTCCTTTTTATTGGTAGGGTGGGTGCTGAGAAAAGAAACAGACCATTTCTTTCTTTCTCCTCTTCCTTATGCTTCCAATATCATTGTGTTTTCTTTTTTTTTTTTTCTTCCTTTTTCTCCTGAAACTGCTTGATCTTGGTGGGGACAGTCATCTCCATCTTCTCTGAAGCAAATGGTCTAGCTGCCAGCCACTGGGCTTTTTTTGCCCTGAGCTTTTTTCACAATCCATGCACTGGGTCCAGTCAATGTAGTGACCTTTGTGGCTGCCTGTGCCATCCTTCCACTGTGACAGACCTGATTCTTTTCTGGTGCGTGACTGGTGCAGGTAAGGGTAGAAGAAGGGCAAAGAGGCAGGCAGGCAAGCAAGGCAGATGCTTTATAATGACTGGCCCTGGTTCTGCAATGGGACAGCAGAATTATGGCCCCTAAAAAAAGACCCGAACTTCCTTATGCTCCCTACTGCGTTTCATGGACTAGTTGTGGCATGTATATTGTTTGATTTACTTTGTCTTTCTGCTTTTACAGCCAGTCGAGTTGGGAAGTTTTGCGGACACAGACATAAAGAGTGATTTTTAGATTCTTCCCTGGACTTGTCAGTGGGCTCAGAAATAGGAGAATGTGTGCCTTCTTAGTATTTTTTTCTTTTTTGATGAGAAGGAGCAGGGAAGTGAAAATCTCAAGAGAGCAGTATCAGTTTTCCGGTCAGCAAGCTCATTAAGTTAATATTTACTTTTAAAATGAATGTATTTGCCAGCCCTTCCTGCTGTTTGCTTGGGGACCATTTAACTCACATGTGAGAGCCTCTAACTGGTTTCCACTTCCATTGGGCATTTCACCTCTGAGGCCAGTGACTAGTATGATGTGCTGCTCCTTGTTTTAACACCTGTCTTTTTTTTTTTAAACTTCAAATTACATTTATCTTGAGACTAGAGGAAGGGAAAGAAATGAAACTTAGTTCTTCCCTGTTTCTTTGTGCCTGCTGCTCAGTCTTGTTAAACTGATTTCTAATAACTCAATTGACACATATTTAGGGGTTTAAGAAAACTGGAAATTCGATTAAAATACAGCCTCAAAACTCAAAGATTGCATTTGAAAACTTTTGGTATTTTTATTGTTATTAATTCTAACACTGTTATATATTTTTACATTGTAAAATAACACCTGGTCATTAATGAAAAAGTTAAAAAAATACCGATGATATAAAAAATGGAAGTTTAAAAACTTAAGTTGTACATTTAGTAAAAAGTTTTCTTTCAATGCTATTAAAAAATATCCTTGGGCTTCCCTGGTGGCGCAGTGGTTGAGAGTCCGCCTGCTGATGCAGGGGAAGCGGGTTCGTGCCCCGGTCTGGGAGGATCCCACATGCCGCGGAGCGGCTGGGCCCGTGAGCCATGGCCGCTGAGCCTGCACGTCCGGGGCCTGTGCTCCGCAACGGGAGAGGCCACGGCAGTGAGAGGCCCGCGTACCACACACACAAAAAAATATATATATCCTTTTCATAAGTTTACAGTTTTTTTTTTTCATTCCGGAATATAGGATATTCTTACTATCGTTTAAGCCTTTTTTAAAAGCTAAAGATTTCTTCGTAAAGTATTGTAGTTTAAAAAATTTTTATGACCTGCTTTCTTTATTCAATAATGCTATTTTGAGACATCTTTTAGAAAATAATTGCTAACTAAGGATGAGAATGAATTTCTCTTGTTTCTGCTTTGCTCCTGTAGATTTTGACATGTTTATTTTGCATTTTGTTATTTTACTCAACTGTATTAGCTCCACTATTTTTCAGAGGTTTCCTTTGGGTTTTCTTGGTATATAATCATGTCATCTGCAAATGATTTTTTTTAGCTCTTCCTTTCCAGTATTACACGGAATGATTTTATCATTTTTTTTCCTCTTGATGCTTGTAACTTTCTAAATGAAGGCTATCATTTTTATTAGGTCTCAGATGAGTGTTTTTTCAAATTAAAAAATTTAATGAGCATAAGATAGTGATTATTTCTACTTCTCTAGATATTTAATAATCAAAGCGTCCTCAGAGACATGTCATAGTTTTGTTGGTGAGGTTTTTAAGCCTTCTGTGTTAGAGAACTGCCAGTTATATTTAATGACTTGAAGGTTGTATTGAGGAATTCTTACATTTATTTTTGAAAGATAGAGAGATGCCTTTCTATTCGTTATCTTCTTGACATTCCTTTGGTCTTAAAAGTCTGTATGTTAAATGTTTCTGTGATGAAAGCCACAAGTGTGTCCTGCAAGACGTTGCCGTTAGCACAGGGTATTTTTAGAAACCTGAAAAATGTTTATGAACTTTTAGTGGGACCTCTACCACCATTTTGGGGATCAGTGAACATCACCAGTTTGGGGATGAGTGTCAGGAACTTTTGATTCAATGGTTGATGCGTTGGGTATTTTTTTTTTTTTTCCCCGAGATTCCTTTTATTTTCAAGTGGTTGGTGCTGGCTGTCCTGGTTGTTACTCTGTGTGCCCTCCAGGGCTGTGTAGCTGCACATCTCCACCCTGAGCTCTCTCTGAAGCTGGGTGGAGAGTGGGAAAACACAAGAACAGGAGCTTTGGGATCTCACTTCTCCTGTAGTCCAGCTGGGGTTCCCCACTCCCACCCTCCAGACAATCTTTGTGCACCTCCTTTTCCTTATCTGTACATCAAGGATCATGTACCTGGCAATGGTATTATGATTAATCAGATAACGCTTGTAAATCCTATAACAGACTTGGCACATAGCGGGCCAGCGTCCCTCATGCTCAGTGACATTTGTGTCATGCTTCTCTCCATGTGAGCCTTCACACGTCTGTAGGTCACATGATGGCTGACTTTATCGTGGAACACCAGTGATCAAATTTTAGGAACCTCCTCATTTTAAAGATGGGGAAACTATGAAGTCCAAGCTCAGTCTTCCTCCTGCCACTGCTCCCCTTCTCCCCCATCTCAGTGGCCTTGCCATGACCCTGTGTTGACTGGATCTGGCAGAAAGGGAATGTCCACTGATGGGGTTTGTCAGCTCCATGGGTGGATGGGATTTTAGGAGACAGTCAGGGGCTCTGCATTTGTGAGCATTATTATTTTTTAATTAATTAATTTATTTTTGGCTGAGTTGGGTCTTTGTTGCTGCGTGAGGGCTTTCTCTAGTTGCAGTGAGCGGGGGCTGCTCTTCCTTGCGGTACACGGGCTTCTCGTTGTGGTGGCTTCTCTTGTTGCATGGGCTCTAGGCATGCGGGCTCAGTAGTTGTGGCACACGGGCTCCAGTAGTTGTGGCTTGTGGGCTCTAGAGCGCAGGCTCAGTAGTTGTGGTGCCCGGGCTTAGTTGCTCTGTGGCATGTGGGATCTTCCCGGACCAGGGCTCGAACCTGTGTCCCCTGCATTGGCAGGCGGATTCTTAACCACTGCACCACCAGGGAAGTCCATTTGTGAGCATTCTTAACTAATGTTTTAGTAGGAAACAGCGCTCACATACATCACATCTACAGTGTGCACCTGTCGACAGAAGTTGCCAGAAAGATCTACGATGATTACCTCTTATACAGAGGGAGGAAAATCATCCCGTGCTTTCTCACTTCTGGGTCGATGCCTCCCCTGTAAGTTCTCCTGATGATGTCTATTTGGTTCTCTTTCTTGGTTACCAACATTTTTCCTGGAACCTTTTCATTGTCTTGGCAGGCGTAGGCCCCTTGTCCCTATCTGTGTGTCCTGTGCCCATGTGTTGAGGAATTGTTTTTTGTTTTTGTTTTTTTCCCCATCAGTATGTTATCCCCTCAAAGGCGCTTCATATCAAGATCTTGGGACCTGTTGTCTGAGCAGATATTCGCGTCCTTAAAATCATCTTTTATTTCCTTAACGGGGGCGTTCGGTTCCTGGGGGCAGAGATCATTTCTTCCTCTCTCTATACTCGTTTGTTCAGCTTAGTGCTTTGCACCTAGTACGTGCTGAATAAATGTTGCTTGAAGGGGTGAAAGAATAAACAGAGAACATATTTTTGGTCTTTTTGGTGAATTTATTTCCATAATTAAGACATAACATTTCTTTTTTCTTTCTCCCTCTCTTTTTTGGAATTCACCAATCATTTTTTTTTTTTTTTTTTTTTGCGGTACGCGGGCCTCTCACTGTTGTGGCCTCTCCCGTTGCGGAGCACAGGCTCCGGACACGCAGGCTCAGCGGCCGTGGCTGACGGGCCCAGCCGTTCCACGGCATGTGGGATCTTCCTGGACCGGGGCACGAACCCGCGTCCCCTGCATCGGCAAGCGGACTCTCAACCACTGCGCCACCAGGGAAGCCCACCAATCATTTTTGAAAAAATTTTTTTCAAACTTTTTTTTTTTTTTTTTAATCCTTTGGCCTTGCTGCGTGGCATGCGGGATCCTAGTTCCCCGACAAGGGATCAAACCCAGGCCCCCTGCATTGGAAGCATGGAGTTTTAACCACTGGACTGCCAGGGAAGTCTCACCAGTCATTTATTGATGATGAGACTTGAAAAAATAAATGACAAACCCTTAAATGAGTTTTCTTTGTGCACATTATTTAGTCTTCCCCATAATTGGCATTAGTATTTCTACTTTTACAGACGGGGAAACTAAGGTTTAGAGAAGTTAAGCAACCAGCCCAGGGTTCCAGGGCTGGTGAAGTGGCAGAACTGTGGGTGACCTAGACAGCCCCCTTCCCCACGGCTAAAGTAGCCGCTGGAAGGGACCTGCTGGATTGTTGGCCTTCTGAAAGGAACACTGAAAGTTCCTTGCATTTAAATGACGATTGAATTACATTTACTTGAATTGTGTGACTTTTAAGTAGCAAATGAATGCTAAGAGTGTATTAGGGTAGCCCTTGGCTGTGGGACTAATTGAGAAACAAAATGAAAGTGCTGCAAACAAATGGATTTTCCTACTTAGAGTAGGTGCTTCCTCCAGTCCCATCCATCCTGTGGCATTTGCCTGAAGGATTCTTTCTCATCCAGTTAAACAGTACAGGCCAGATGTTATGTGTTGTCAATAATTTAGTACCCATGTCTTTTCGCCCCTGTGGTTAGTTTGGAGAAAGCAATTTAGAATAACCTGTGCACATATTTTAAAAACAGGTAACGACTTTCCATTTGTGTGGTAGTGTTTTTGCTCATCTAGAGCTTATGGGGTTTCTGTCCATATCTTGAAACTGTCCTTTAGAACTACTGTCTGTCCAGTGTGGTAACTTTTCCCAGAAGTCTCTAGCTTGTAATGGGAGAAACACAATCTGTGATTCATGAGCACATGTTTTGGGGTTAATTCTATTTGCATCTTTGGTTTTTCCTCCTTATTCCCAAGATACATACAAATTAAACATTCAAGATTGCACATCAGTGCATTGGATTTTTATCTGGGGTTGTTCCTTCTCTAAGTGGGGAGTTGGAGATGTCAAGGGGTGTGGCAGTACTTACTAACCTTAGTAGTGATTATCCCAAACATCCTAAGCAAAGACTACCCTGAGTGTGTTTTTACTGAAAGCTCTTCCTGTCATTCTGGGTATTTTATACTGTTTATTTATTTACCTTTTTGAAAGGAAATTCCTTCTTTACTGTCCTATCTTATCTTAGATCAAAGTTTCCACCCAGGGACCCTTACTTAAATAGCATTGTCTAAGGCTGTATGTGTTTTCTTTCCTTCTTTCTTCTTCTTCTTTTTTTTTTCTTTTGAAAGCTTTCTGAGTTTTTGCCCCATCTGCACTCTCTGGTATCCCTTCATTCTATTTATGAGTATTGTGCAATGAATATTCATAGTTTCCATCATTAATGTAGTAATGTGCCATTCGTCAGTGCACTGGCTTCCTTGTACTATAATTTTTAAAAATTCTGTTTCTTTTCTGTATTTATTTTCAAAATTTTGGCCTCTTTGTCTTAAACATTTTTTTTTTCTAGGGTTTGTAATCATGTGAATTTTCTGCCCTTAACTGAGACATATGTGCACGTCTAAAACTGTACTGTGCAAGATGTCAAATGGCTTAAAAGGATTTCTGTTGTGGTCTGAAAGGGTGGCTCTGTGTCTTCTGAGGGTATAGTCTGACCACATGAATACCAATAATTAGGCATCTTTTATTTTAAGAGAGGGGCAGCTGTTACTGTAGTTGAATTTGAAGATCTTTAGCTATTTTGCGCCTTTTTAAAAAAAGGGCTATTCTTCATATATGCATCTCTTTGGCAGGTTTGGTAATAGACTTGGATAGGGGCATGTCGATAATGTGACACAAGGAGGGAAAATAAAAACATCTGAAAAGGAATATCTGAAGTGTTCTGAACATTAGATTTTAAGGTATTAGGTTTGTTTTTCTTACGTTTTTTTCCAGTGGATTAAAAAAAAAAAGACACCTAAGCATTATGCATGTCAATTCATTTTAAAGTAATTTTAAGGTTAAAATCATCACCCATCTTGCCCTTGATCAAAGGGTCTAGCAATGAAAGCTCCCCTAGAGCATCCTCAGACATCCCTTGGAGACTTGTTTGGATGAGAGTTGCAGTGGTGGTTGTGCCTTCCAGGAGTTCTCAAGCCTTTTATTTAAATCAGTGCTTATTATCTCTCACTGTTGTTTAAGAACACAGCTCCTGACTCTGAAAATCCAGTGATGATTTCACCTGGAGGGTGAATTATTGGGCATGTGGGATTAGAGGGACAGACTGCTGTCTCCCTCTTTGCCATCATCAGAGGTCGTGAAGCCCCTTCTCCTGCTGGCTAACATCAGGCAAGAATGTCACTGCATATTCATAACAGATATTGCAGGGCTTCAGAGTTCACAGAACAATTTCACATGTTATCTCAGTCAGTTCTTGCAACAGCCCTGTGAGGTGGTGGATAAATATTTTCATCCCTGTTTTGTAGAGGGGGAAATTGCCTTCCAAGAAGGTGAGTGCCGTGCCCCAAGCCACAATTTTCTATTCTTACAGTGGAGCTGGGTCTGGAACCAAAGTTTCCTGTCCTCCTACCTTGACCCCATTATTCTGCTTCACCCAAGAAAGTCAGGATTTAAGGACATTGCATTTAGGATCAAATCAGGCAAGACATGTGACCTAAAAGCTCTAATAAGGTGGATTTCAAAATGGTACTTAATTTCCTGAATATTATAATATTAATGAGAAATAGTATGAATCACCCACTAATTTCTCCATTCAGACAAATGCATTTGATTTTCCGTATTCCATGACAGATTTATAGACCTGAATACTTAATTTTACATAGCTGTGAAGAGCATAAATCCTATTTTGTATTTTTCAGATGCCTCAAGGGCCAAAAGCTCATCCTATAGTAGGAATATTGGCAGTTTGGCTAAGAGAAGAGAAGGGAGATGACCTGGCTAGCAACCCTCCCTTGGAGAATAGGGATAAATGCCTTCTGACGATATTGCAAGCTGGGGCAAAGGTTTGGTGAAAACAGGAAGCTGCCTATGAGAAGAATTCAGCATTAGACGTGGATTCGAGTCCGTGCTCCACCATGCAGTCCCTTTGTTACGATGAACAGATGTCTCCTAATCTCTCTGAGACTCAGTCTCCTCATCTGAGAGTGAAGGCTGTGAGGCAGTTTCACGTGTTAGGTGAGAATTCAGGGTGCTGGTGCCCAGCTGCCTGGCGTCATAAACCTGCAGTCCTGTCCAGACTCCAACACCTCTTGGTTGTGTGATACTTAACCTCTCCATGTATCTTGAAACGGGGGGATACTAATAATACCTACCTCATAGGGTTGTTAGGGTCACATGAGTTTCAATACATGAATGGCTGACAGTAGATTTCCTATCAGAAGTTAGTCATTCTTAAGTGGGATAAGGTAAGGAAGTACTTGGTGCCTCTATTAAGCTCTCAATATGTTAGTTTCTTTTTCTCCCATATAGGTGTGTTGAGGTTAAGCCTAATGAAAGGAATTTAAAAACCGCTGGAATACAGTGTTTTAATATTTGCATCAGACTCTGTTTATGTAGTTATTGGCCTCTTACACCTTGGACACATATTTTTTTGAATGTGATATTTTTGTACTACTAAACCCTTAAAATATTGTGTTATATCATGTCTAGGAAATTCATTGTAAGCCTTTCAAAGAGAGAAGGCTTTGTGATAAAAGCCAGCTGCCCAGACATTTCCACCCTCCTCCCCCATCCCCCAGCCGACTGCACAAGCAGCATGTTGGCAGAGATCCAGATTTCCTAAGTGATGGGATTGTTCCCGAGACAGGAATGAGAGGAATCTGCCCAGATTGGAGATGGTTTCAGCTCCTTTGCTTGTTTCATATTCGTAGCCTTGTCCCTGAACTAACCGACCAGCACCGTTTTCCAGTTGTTGGGGATGCTGTTTTAACGCAGGTATGTAAGGTCTTCGTGTTAAAAAAAGTAAGTTTTGGATCTACTTTTTAAGCTCATGGAAGTTTTTCTGTTTTTCTTTGTACAACGGAAGAACAAGTGTGAGTTCACTTCCATTTATAGTGTCATCTCTGCAAACCAACATGGTCAGCCCCTGGCTGTGCTCCACATGTAGCACCTTTCTTGATCTGACTCAAGTACTGAGATTGTGGTTTTACCTTCCCCATGTAGGGGTGGGAAAGTTTAGTGATTTGCGTGGCTCAGGCCAGGAAATTATTGGCTCTTGTCAATGGAATTTGTTTATCTTTTCCACTCCTCTGCATTCCTAGACTCTGAGAGAACTCATCATCACTGGGATTGCGCTTCAGTTTGTATGAACTCCTCCCCTTTCTCTATTTTTATTAAATATTATTTTTATTTCTCTCTTCTTTGGATGTAAATCCAGGGACCCCCCCCACCCGCCATTTCAGAAAGGGCTCTCTTGCTCAGCAGTTGTTAAAATAAAAAGATCTGCTGAACACTTTCTGTCCCTTTGAAATTTGGCTACCTCCTAAATACATGTTTTCTGCAGTTATCTCCATACTTTTTTTTAAACTTAAGGTCAATGCATGTGTAAATCTTATGTGCTTCTAGACCTGTACTACCCAGTGGAACTATAATACAAGCCACATTAAAATTTACTAGAAAATGAAAAATTTTTAGTAGTCACATTAAAAATGTAAAAGGAATAGGTAACTTTAATTTTATGTTATTTAACCCAATATATTAAAGTATTATAATTTGGACATGTAATCAGTATAAAAATTATTATTGTGTTATTTAACTTTTTTGGGGAGTAAGTTTTAAAAATCCACTTATGTATTTTATACTTGCAGCATGTTTCAGTTTGGACTAGCCACATTTCAGGTGGTTAGTAGCCATATGTGACTAGCAGCTAACTTATTGGTTAGCAGAGATCTATACTTAAACTTTTCTTTTGTCTTGAAAAAGCACTGCACTGTACTGGCAATTATTTTCCCAACCAATTGGCTTAGAAAAGAGGCATGAGTCTGTGCCTCATGTCTTTGCCAGTAATTAACATGTATCTAGAGAGATTTTCTTTGTTAGAAAAACCAGTTGTGGGGTAAAATATCCTAAAACATGAATTAAAATGTAGCATGTGTCAACCTACCTAAACAGTTGGTTGACTTGTTGACGGCTAGTGATAAAAATTGCTTTGTCTTATGGCAAGACTTAGCAGTCCTAACAAGACTCAGCATTTAGCACACTCCCTGGATGCGCTCTCTTGCACGGAAGCTGGGGAACTCTGTTTCATGCTACTGAAGTCTAGTGCAAAGCTGTGAATGTTGTTTGTGATTGACCATGCCCCCCACTACTTTTCAAGGTCATCAAGTTTAAAAGGTGAAAGATGTTTGATCCTTAGGATGCCAGCTCATCTGCTTTATATTTCATCCTGTGCCCTCGTTTTTCCAGGATCCTTCAGTTACCTTCTTTGAGAAAAATGGTTCTCGAGTGTTAAAGATCATTTTTGAATCTTCAGTGTAGATGGGTATGGCTAATTTTCAGCCATTGGAGGGTCAATATCTATTCTAGGACAGTGTTTCTCAAACTTTAATGTGGATGTGAATCACCTGAGGGTCTTGTTAACAGATTTTGATGCAGTAGGTCTGAGGTGGGGCCTGAGATTTTGCATTTCTCAAAAATTTTCTGGCGATGCTGATTTTGCTGGTCCACAGACCACACTTGGAGCAGCAAGGATTTTGTGCTATGGTCACAAAAATGCCAATCTTTGATAAGTTTTTACTAGCCTGCAACAAAAAGAGAAAAATAATAATATGTAGTGAGTGAGGCTTTCCACTACACTAAAAGTGTTCTTGTTTTATCCACTTTTTAAAATTCAGAAATAATTTTCCTGCCTTCTTGTTACCACGGTGATTGTAAATGGTAGTTCTTATTTTTTAAAAAATGATCTTTCATGGCAAAATCAAAAAGCTGGCAACCCTATTTATGTCTCCAAGTTAATAGAATACTTCCACTGATCCACAAACTTCTGAAGTCAGATGCCACCCCACCATCTAAATTATTAGTTTATTAATTTTCTTTCATAGTACTTAGACTGTTTTGTATTGACATAATTACTTGGGTTTTTTTGAAAAATAAATTTATTTATTTAATTAATTATTTTATTTTTGGCTGCGTTGGGTCTTCGTTGCTGCGTGCGGGCTTTCTCTAGCTGTGGCGAGCTGGGGCTACTCTTCATCGCGGTGCGCGGGCTTCTCATTGTGCTGGCTTCTCTTGTTGTGGAGCATGGACTCTAGGCATGTGGGCTTCAGTAGTTGTGGCACACGGACTCAGTAGTTGTGGCTCATGGGCTCTAGAACACAGGCTTAGTAGTTGTGGCGCATGGGCTTAGTTGCTCCGCGGCATGTGGGATCTTCCTGGACCAGGGCTTGAACCCGTGTCCCCTGCATTGGCAGGTGGATTCTTAACCACTGTGCCACCAGGGAAGCCCTTGGGTGTTGTTTAATGTCACTTTCTCCACTATGCTCTAAGCTCTGTTTTTTTCACCACTTTGTCCCTAGTGCCTCGCACTGGGTCTGGTGCCTGTTAGTCCCCAGCCAGTACTTTTCGAATAGCTTTATTCAGTGGGTCTCAGTGGGAGGGGTACTGCTTCCTCAAGTAGTGTTTTGGAAATTGGTGGGAACTGACTTCAGTTGTCCAAAAGAATGGAGTGCGCTATTGGTGTTTGGTGGGTGGAGGACCAGAGGTGCTAGACATTCTGTAGTATACAGAACAATACCAAACAAGTGAAAGCTTATCCTGTGCATCCTGCAAAATCTTAGAATATCCCTATTGGAGGTTCGGTTGGTGAAATATCTGTCTATAATTATCTGAGCCAAAAACCTAACCCCATTTAACATACAAAAAATTTTTTTGACCTAGTTTTAATATATTCTGAAATTTTCAGAAATGTAACTGCTGAATACTTCAAAAGTTGTACTTTGATTTATTGGTAACTTTTCAAAGACATGTCCACCATTTTGGCAAATCCCTTCGCCTGTAGCAGTGCTGCTTGTGGTATTTGAATTGTACCAGTACACATTGTGGGCAATATATGATTATGAATACATCCCCCCAAACACACTTTGACTTTATTTTAAAATATCCAGTAAAAAGTGTTGAACAGTCCGGTGAATGAATTTTACTTTTTTTAAATTCAAATTTACTCATTAAATATAGTTGCAAGTATCTTACATCATTAAATAATTTAGTGTAGTCATGCCTATTTGCATCTTAAAATATGTATACACATAATTTACACATATGAAAGATGGTAAAAACTACTCCTCTTTATTTGCCTTTATACTACAGTTTTCTCTCTTTCTCTGTGTGTACTGTGTCTATGGATTCCAAAGGTTGCTATCAAAATGTGGCTCTGGTCTGGTAGGGTCAAAAATCCCTGTTCTTATGGGAACATCATGGAATCAAGGATTCTTACATTCTGGCTTTGGCTTATTTCTCCAAGCTGCTCACTTAACATCTCTGAATTCACTAGATGCTGTGCATCATACAAGTTGTGGTAAATGATTTGTGAATTACTGAACATGTGGTAAAATGCCCTAGCTTACTTGGTGACTTCTTGCCTGGAGCTCCTCAGAAAGGCAGAGTGCCTACCTGAGACCCACTGTTTTGTTTCCCTTGCTGTTTTAGTTTGGGAAGACAGACCACCTTGGAGAAAGGGATTAGCAAAATGCTGAGGTGTGAAGGGGTGGAGAGTGCTGGTAGTGGGGCAGTTTTATGAATTAAAGTTCAAGTATGTCAAGTGAATAAAAGTAGGATATGTTTTATCTTTCCAGGAAGAATTTAAGATTCTTAGACCAGGGTCTGCTGTTGTAAGAATTTTTGACAATCATACATTTGTCTACTCCAGAGTGATTAACAACGGAATCCATGAAGACTCATGGTCTGGGGAGGCTTGTGTGTCTTGTTCAGTGGTTGGGTTGCATGGGCCACCGGGCACAAAGGCCAAAGTGGGGGAGGGGAGGAGTACACAGCATACACTTGGTGCCAGGAAGGGCTCCTGGGACTGAATTGGAGAAAGATGGCAGCAGGTTCCACAGCAGAAAACCCCTTTAAGCACAGATAATTGGAGTAGGCTTAGATCTGGCTAGAATGTTGCTCATTAATTGGAACTAGAAAGATATAGGAGGCTCAAGGATGATTGGCACTGGAAAAAGTTTACTGAAGGTGAATCCACTTACAATGAAGAACAACATTTCATGATTACTATGCATATAAGGCTTGATTGGGATTTGGGCTTTTAGGAAATTAACTGATAATCATAAGTTCATTCTAGTTTTTATTTGCAACTAATTAGAAAAAATGTGCTAATAATTAGAAAAAAAAGAAACGAATTAAGGTTTTTGGGAATAATCATTTCTGAAATTGTATAACACATATGCTACCTTTTGTTTACGTATAATCATAAAGAGGGTCCTATTTATTTATTTATATTTTTCCAGGGGATTAAAAAATTTGATATTGGGAATTCCCTGGCGGTCCACTGGTTAGGACTCCAAGCTTCCACTGGCAGGGGCCCGGGTTCGATCCCTGGTCGGGGAACTAAAATCCTGCAAGCCGTGTGGTGTGGCCAAAAAAAAAAAAGTTGATAGTCATTTCATTCCTTTTTAAAGCATCTGTAAACTTGTAGATTTAAAAATCTTTGTTAATTATAAAGAGGATCTCGAGATCCTCATTTTCTGTGGTCTTGTGTGTGACAAGCAGTTTTCCAAAGTTACTTTAATTAATCTCATGAAAGATTGTCTATTTGGCAAGATTTGTAGTTGATTTGTTTGAATTTTTGTGTCGCTGCAGGATAGGTGGATGGGGAGGAATATGACCGTGGAACTGATTTTATGAGTCATCCGTTCCCCAGAGGATAGTTCTGCATTATGATGACCTAAGTTTGGGGATGGATATTTGGATCACACATCCCCTTATAATCCTCACATTCTTTGTGTATTTCATGTTGCCAGTTAGGTGATAGAATCAAGGGCTGAAGTGTGTTTATCTTGCGTATGTTTATCATAGAGTATTATGCAAGGAGAGTTATTATTAAATACTTGTTGAATGGAATTGTTTTGAATATCATGAATTTATATTCTTCTTTGACTTCATATTTGCAGTTTCTCTCAGTTGCCCAAGGTTGCCATGATAAAATTCAGCCTGACACCTTTTTTGTGTTACACTTTATAAGGTAACATTTTCATCTAAAATTTGGATCATGACTGTTAAATGTTTGCCTCAAAGAGAACAGTTTGTTCTTTGAAATTAATAATAATAATAAAAAAACCCCACACACTGGATAGCATCTGTGTAGGGATCTTTCCCCTTAATATTATAAGCAATTATGAATCATGACCAACGAGAGGCCTTGTAAATTATGAATATTCTGAAAACAATTAGGCATATTCTCCTGCTGCAAAGATAACACCAGAGTTAATGGAAGCGCCATATGCCTGGGGGAGATGTCATCAAGACAAACATGTAGTTTGTCAAAGTGACGTTTAGACGAGTGTAAGCAATATTAATCTACTCATAAGCTCTTGTCAATTTAAGCCTGATTTTAAAAGTAGCTATTTTAGGCTTATTATATGTCGCTGTCTAGTGTAGCAACTGATTTGAAGCCATCAAACTTTAGAGTAAAAGAAAATTACATAAAATTAATCAGCATTTGGATCTTTTCTTACCAACTGCTTAACATAAACCTTCTTGATTATTTGAATTATCTTGACTGCTTTGACCCATCGTATTTTATTAAGAAATACTGGAGAAAGTAAGCTGCGTTCTCCACCTAAGGTACCACTTCTGTCCTGTATAGAAAGAGGTGTTAGCAAAGAGAGACTTTGTGTATATAATAAGTATTTATTATGCATAATCATCCGAAGAGCACAAGACTCTCTAATGCAGCTGTCTCCCAACTGGGTTACGTGTACACTTACGAAAAGACTTTCCAAGAGGTATGTAGGCCTGGATAAAACTATCCAGGTAATCTCCTTCCAGATCCTTAACTTCTGATGTATTCTTTTGGGAAACTCCTCTCCCTGAAAACACACCCATGGTCTGGGCATGATGCAGAATCTTCCTTCTCACCTTTTCTTCTACTATAGCCTTCTATTTTACAAAAAACACTCTCCTCCATCTCTAATCTTACTATTGGCATATTGATCTAAGATTTTCAAAGCCCTGATCATCAAACAAAGGACCAGTTCACAGTTTTGATGTCAGGTGAATCTTAATGCCTTTTAATTTTCCCCAATCCCATTCACCTTATTAAGCAATGCATTACCAATGAAATTTATTCCTTATACTTAATAAGTATTTATCATGGTAAATATTATGCTTACTGTGTCCTATTAATAATTATACAATAATTATAAGTAATTATAATAAAACCACAAAAAATATAAAAATAATTATAATAACTGAATCCAGAAGAAAAACATTAAAGCTTAGAGTTTTGTGGTCACAAGGGATCAAAGGCATTTAAAAATTTTTAAAGTATATATGAAACTCTTTGTTGCAGAGAAGTACAATAGAGAATTAATAAATCAGAAGACTTTCAAGCATAAATATGTTAGTATGAAATTCTGAGGGAAAAGAGGAATGAAATATCGTTTCAGAGAGAAAAGAGTATGATGTAAAATTTCCTAGTCCTTATTCATGTATGTTTTGTATGGATTATGGTGGGAATGAAATCTCAATGATTTTTAGGCAGCCCACAGAATGGGAGAAAGTTTTCGCACATGATATGTCTGATAAGGGGTGAGTATCCAGAAAATATAAAGAACTATTACAACTCAATGATAAAAAGACAAATAATTGTATTAAAAATTGTCAAAGGATCTGAGTAGACATTTCTCCAAAGGAGATATACAAATGGTCAATAAACATATAAAAAGATACTCAACATCTTTAGCTATCAGAGAATTGCAAGTAAAAATCACAGTGAGAGTCCACCTTACACCTACTGTGATGACTAGAATAAAAACTACAGTTAATTACAAGTGTTGGCGAAGACGTGTGATTCAGCTGCTTTTGAAAACAGTCTGTAGTTCCTCAAATTGTTAAACATAAAGTTATGGTATGATCCAGTAATTCCACTCCTCAGTATATACTCAAAAGAAATGGAAACACGTCCACACACAAACATCTATACAAATGTTCACAGCAGCATTGTTCATAATAACTAAGAAATGAGAACAATCCAAATGTCCGTCAACTGATTGGATAAATAAAAAGTGATATATCTGTACAATGGAATGTTATTTGTTAATAAAAAGAAGTGAAGTACTGATAGATGCTAAAACATGAATGAACTTTGATAACATTATGCTAAAAGAAAGAAGCCAGTCACAAAGGACTACATATTGTATGTTTCCACTTATACAAAATTTCCAAAATAGGTAAACCTGTAGATACAGGAAGTAGATTAATGGTTGCCTAGGCCTGGATAAGAGAGTGATTGGAGGATTGGGGGCTGACAGCTAGGGAGTGTGGGCTTTCTTTTTGAGGCAATGAAAATGTTCTAAAATTTATTATGTTGATGTTTGCACAACTTTGTGAATGTATTTGGAGTTGTATATTTTAAATTAGTAATTTGTATGGCATATGAATTATAACTCAATAGAGCTGCTTAAACAATAATGTAATAGTTCTATTTTTAAAATGTCAATGGTTGCAGTATGCCAGAAATGACATACTTTGTATCCTTTACATAAATTTATGGTGAACTGTTCCAGATGTAACCTTAGACACTGAAAAGAAAAAGCCCCATATTTCTACAGTCTTACATTATCAGTTTTTTTGTTGCATAATATTTCATTGAGTTGATGAAGGATACTTTGCTCATTCTCCTCTTATGTAAGGATTTTCTCATATTTTGATATTTTAAATAATGAAAATTTCTGTACGAGTTTTTTTTTTTTTTTTTCCCCTGTTGGCTGTTTCCCTTGGATAAAATTCTAGCTGACTCTCAGGAATGAATAGATTGCTGAGACTTTAAATAAGTAGTGCCATGTTATTTTTCTGAAGAGTTGAACAATTTTTAACATTTAAAATAAAATTTTACTGTTTTGTTAAGTACAGTGTCCCCTACCATAGTCAAAGTTGCTTTAAATGGTATTTATTTGACTAAATAGTTTTTAAACTTTGGTTTGTTTCCTGCGGTTACCTCATGAATGATAGGCATTTTTATTTTTAAAATTAATTATTTAAAAAAATAAATTTATTCTCTAGTTGCGGTGAGCAGGGGCTACTCTTCATTGCAGTGCGTGGGCTCTCATTGTGGTGGCTTCTCCTGCTGTGGAGCATGGGCTCTATGCATGCAGGCTTCAGTAGTTGTGGCCCACGGGCTTAGTTGCTCTGCAGCATGTGGTATCTTCCTGGACCAGGGATCGAACCTATGTCCCCTGCATTGACAGGCAGATTCTTAACCACTGCGCCACCAGGGAGGTCCCTAAAATGAATTCTATTTATTTATTTATTTGGCCACACGGCACAGCATGTGGGATCTTAGTTCCCCACCAGGGATTGAACCCACGCCCCTGCATTGGAAGCACAGAGTCTTTACCACTGGATTGCCTGGGAAGTCCCAGATGTACATTTTTATTTATTCAATGAACATTTACTGAATACCCACTCTCTGTTAGGCCTTGTGCCAGATACTAGAGGTACAAAGATGAGAAAGACTTATTTAGCCCGTGCACTCAAAAAATTCCACATCTCATGAGGAGATAATTAATTACGGTAGGTAAAATGAGTGCTTCAATTAAAATATAAAAAGGTGTTTGAGGAGGAACCTGGGGGATGTGGCCAGTATAGGAGCGAGGTTATATATATGTGCAGCTTGAAAGATGAACCAGTCTTTGCCTGGAGGAATGATGAGGGGCAAAGGGAGGGCATCCTAAGGAGAGTGTGAATTATAGACACGGCCATCAAATACTGTGGTGCCGACAAGGAGTTCCCAGAGGTTCCCTCTGGCTGAAGAGTTGTTGGCTCCTTGGTGTTTCCTCTTTGTTCATTAGTACATGCAGTTGTTTTTGTTTTTAATATGCTTCCATTCTTTGTATTCCTTTCAAATGTTAATATTAGTGTTATTGTCATGCTTAAGACAAACATTTTATTTTAGGCTGTTCTTTGACTTTTAATTTTAGTTACTTTTCATTTTTACATTCTTATCACATAGGATTATGATTACTTGTTTTGATGTACACCATATGGAAATTTCTTAATTCATAAAATTATGGATTTGGCTGACCCAGCAGCTACAACAGCAGCAAAATCTTGTTTCTGAAATTGTTTTCCCCAGTAGGTGATGAGAAGAGTTGTAAAATGTATGTGGAGCTCATGTTTCCCACACCCAACTCTTTCCATGTCTGATCCCTTTATGATAAACAGCCTGACATTCTTCTTTTTTAAAAAAAGTTTTAATTTTATTGGTGTATAGTTGATTTAATGTACAACTGAATCACTTTGCTGTACAGCCTGATATTCTTCTGATGGCTGAGTCAGGAAGCCAGAGGATACTTTCTCTCTCTCTCTTTTTTCTTCTGTCTTCTCAAGGTCGAGTGGCTTCATTTATTTGACCCAGAGAGTCAAACCAACAACCTTACTCTGTATGGGTCTGTGGCAACAGTAAAGGGACAAACTTGTTCACGCCTCAGCAGCCTGAGATTTTTATTTTTTCAGCAATGTAGTAGATGCTAAGGAGTGAAAGAATAGAAATCAAATGGAAGGGGGATTGCTATGGATTGAATTGTGTCCTCCCTAAATTCCTAAATTGAAGCCTCACCTCCAATGCGACTGTATTTGTAGATGGAGCCTTCATGAAAGTAATTAAGGTTAAATGAGGGCATAAGGGTAGGCCTTGATCTTGTAGGATTGGTGTCCTTATAGAGACACCAGAGAGCTTGTTCTCTCTACCATGTGAGGACACAGTGAGAAGGTACAAGCCAGGAAGGGAGCCCACACCAGAAACTGAACCCTGCCTGATCTTGGTCTTGGACTTTCCAGCCTCCAGAACTCTGAGACAATAAATTTCTGTTGTTTAGGCCACCCAGTCTTTGGTATTTTCTTATGGCAGTCCAAGCAGTCTAAAACAGGAATGATGATAATAGTCAAAACAATTATTGATTGATTAATATATTTTAGTTTTTGATTTCCTTACAGCAAAGTATGAGTTAAGTCATATCTTTATTTCCATTTTACAGGTGGGGAATCTGATGACTAAATGACTTGTCTCAGGTCTCAATGCTGGGAAGGGAATCTGTGGATCCCTGTTGAGCTTAAGTCCAATTTGAGGAAACAGCTCTATAATTCATTTACATATGTTAAGGGGAAAAAAGACCCAACAATAACCACACATAGATTACAAAGTGTTTCCTGTTCAAATCTTGGGAAACTTACCTCCTCTGCTTGATGGATGCACATTTAATGTTCAAATTTCTAAGAAATTCTTCAGTGAGGAAACTGGTTTTAACCTTACCCTCATGTCTCTTAGATCACTTCCTAGGGGCACCCCCAGTGATTCAATGTGGAGGAACATTCTATGGGCACCCATTTGGGCAGTGCAGCCCAGAGTGGTCATCAGATTCCTGCAGTGGTCACCAAAGGCCTGTTTAATTTCTAATGTACCTAAATGATGATCATAGACACATTACAACTTACTGAATTTAAACATATAATGAGACTAAAAGTTCATGTTACTTTGAAAAATTCAGGACTTCCCTGGTGGCGCAGTGGTTGAGAGTCTTCCTGCTGATGCAGGGGACACGGGTTCGAGCCCTGGTCTGGGAGGATCCCGCATGCCGCGGAACGACTGGGCCCGTGAGCCACAACTACTGAGCCTGTGCGTCTGGAGCCTGTGCTCCACAACGAGAGAGGCCATGATAGTGAGAGGCCTGCGCATCGCGATGAAGAGTGGCCCCCGCTTGCCACAGTTAGAGAAAGCCCTCGCACAGAAACGAAGACCCAACACAGGAATAATTAATTAATTAATTAATTTAAAAAATAAAAAATAAAATAAAAAGAGTGCAATGATAAAATGTATAATTAAAAAAAAGAAAAATTCAGTTGAATTTAGCTTTTATTTTTGCATAAAGATTAGGCAAAACCCACAAGGAACATAGTTATGAACTTTAGAGATCCTAATTCTAAGAAAAGAAAGTAGATACCTTTATAAAAATGAGCTCCTTTGATTTAGTGAGCACCTGCATGGGCTAGGCATTTTGTAGGAAAGGATGAGGGTCCCGATCTTATGGAATTTACATTGTACAGAGATGTGGTGATTAGGGGTTACATGTGTCCTTTTTAACATGTTTATATACATATCGACAAATTATTATAGTTGGAAAGTTCTCTACTTATTACGACTTTGGGCACTTGGCCTTTTCTGGATAAATAAGTCTTCAGTTCAGGTATTAGTGTTTTGATTATAGAAACTAACTTTGGGCCTATGCTTGGTTGACAGTTTATCATCTACAACCAAAACTTATTTCTAATTATTAAAAGAATGATTTTTCTTTAAACCTTAAAATGATTAAAAATCTCCAGAGAGACTGGTTAAAACTGGTTCTACACCTTTCCCCCCTCTTTTTCTGTAACTCAAAAGTTTTTAAAATTCTGGACATTTGTCAGGTTTGAATTGAAAAAGAATCTGAACATCTGGGTGAAAGCCTTGGTAAAGTTGTTTTTGGGAGGGTTCAGTCTAGTCTCACGATAGCATTGCTTAAATAAGTTTTTAGGAAACTCTGGGTATTTTCCTCCTTTTTAAATAGGTCATAACATAGGTCATATTTGATAACATTTAAATGAATGTTTTTAGACAGTTACAATTTATTTGTCACGAGTTGAACAAAAGTGCCTCACCTGTTAGCAAATACAAGCCCATTCTAAGACACGAAGGTCTCATCTTTAACATATTGGCCCAAAGAGAAAAAGAATATTCTTTTTGAATGCAGTTTCCCTTCTGTGTCACACACTCTGAGAATAATTAACCGCCACTTACTAGACTTCTTTTAAGCAGATCACTGATCTGGGAAGTGCTCACTTCGTCTCAGGAAGGGTTTGGTCAATGGAGAAGAAAATCACGGCTGACATTTATGGGTAGAGGCAGTCGGCGGGGGCAGCCAGCTTTTTAACAGCAGTTGTGTGCTCTGGATGACGTCCACCAGTTGGTAAAATGAATGCTGACTCCTTTTTATTTCTTTAACCTTGCCACTCTTTGCCTAAACATTCAAAGAAAGGCAATTTTATCACATTTCATGATTTACAAAGCTTAGGGCAGGAAGATGTTCATCTCATGGGTCCCTCCAGTCATTGAGTTAGTGGTTTGCATTATGATGGCTAGAGAGCTCTCATTCCCCAATTAGTGAGAGGCACACTGACAGTGCGAAGGACCTTTCTTCTCTGAGATGATTTTTTTTTTTTTTTTGCGGTACGCGGGCCTCTTACTGCTGCGGCCCCCCCCTGCAGGCTCCGGACATGCAGGCTCAGCGGCCATGGCTCACAGGCCCAGCCGCTCCACGGCATGTGGGATCCTCCAGGACCGGGGCACGAACCCACGTCCCCTGCATCGGCAGGCGGACTCTCAACCACTGCGCCACCAGGGAAGCCCTCTGAGATGATTTTTAATGGTTGAATGTGCATGTGAGTGTCTTAAGCCCAAAGCCAGAGCCTGGCTACTTTGATGGACTGCATTTTAAATTACTTGGAAAGTAGCTATAACGTAACCCTGTATCTTTTTCTTTTGTTCTTTTTTTCTGCATTAAGCTTCCCCCCCAACACTTTAAAAAAGTTAAAAATAGAGTGTACTCATGCATTACAAATGAGCATACAGCAAAGAGGTTTCCTTCTCCCAAGTCCCTAGTACCCCTTTCTAGTGGCAAATATGAACGGTATTTTAAAAACTCCTTGCAGAAGTTTTATACTAAGACGTATCTTATTTTTCTTTCTAACGATATATCTTGAGAATGTTTCATATCAGCCCATATATAGATAGAACTCATTCTGTTCATAGGTTGCATGCTATTCATTGCATAGTTGCACTAAAATTTATTTACCCATTTTTAAAATTGGTGACCATTTACGTCATTTATACGATTTTGTCCTTACACACAGGAGAATAGATAATTTCAACTGAAAAGTGCTGAGTCACACAGGCTAAGGGGAATTAAAATTTTAATATTGCCCAAATTGCCTTTCAAAGAGCTTGCATTGATTCACCCCCCACCCCCCATGTCTGTTTCTCTACCCTTTACCCTGATGTCTTTTCTGAAACTTGCAGATTTTTCCAATCTGGCACATGTAAATTAATGCTTTACTAGTTCTTTCACATTTGCATTACTTTAATTATTAGTTAGTCTGAGCATCTTTTCTTTTTAAGTTTATAAGCCATTTTAATTCTTTTGTTTTTTTTCCTGTGAACTCCAGGCTACTTTCAATACTTAGTTATACCTGATGAGAATTACTGCACAGTTTTGAGGGGCACACCCAGAGACTTGTGTCTTAGAACCTTCTTAGTGTGATTAGAAACCTTGCTGGTCATCTAGTCCCACCTTCCAGTTGGTATAGGAAGTACTTTATAACCTTTGATCATCTGCTTGAATGCTTCCAGTATTAAAGGGGCTTAAAACCTTATGGTCATCTAATTCCTCTGTTGGCTTAGTTGACAGAAAATTCAAGATATGTTAAAAGACTAGTGTAAAGGGTGGGAGCAGCTGGACTCTTTAAATAAACCACATTAATGAAACTAGAAGATGCTTTCAGGCCCAATCAGGGGACTAGGAGCAATGCATGTGAAGCAAATCTTGTCCACTTGACTAAGGAATGAGAGAATATGACTAAGGAGAGCTCTTCTTTTAAAAACTTTTATTTATTTATTATTATTATTATTTTTTGACTGCGTTGGGTCTTTGTTGCTGCCCGCGGGCTTTCTCTAGTTTCTGCAAGCGAGGGCTACTCTTCATCGCGGTGCCCGGCCTTCTCACTGCGGTGGCTTCTCTTGTTGCGGAGCATGGGCTATAGGCATGTGGACTTCAGTAGTTGCAACATGTGGGCTCAGTAGTTGTGGCTCGCGGGCTCTATAGTGCAGGCTCACTAGTTGTGGCACACAGGCTTAGTTGCCCTGTGGCATGTGGGATCTTCCTGGACCAGGGGTCGAACCCATGTCCCTTGCATTGGCAGGCGGATCCTTTTTTTCTTTTAAATTTTATTTATTTTTTGGCCATGTTGGGTCTTCATTGCTGTATGTGGGCTTTCTCTAGTTGTGGCGAGTGGGGGCTACTCTTCGTTGCGGTGCACGGGCTTCTTATTGTGGTGGCTTCTCTTGTTGTGGAGCACGGGCTCTAGGCACATGGGCTTCAGTAGTTGCAGCATGTGGGCTCAGTAGTTGAGGCTTGTGAGCTCAGTAGTTATGGCTCGTGAGCTCCGTAGTTGTGGCGCATGGGCTTAGTTGCTCTGTAGCATGTGGGATCTTCCCAGACCAAGGCTTGAACCCGTGTCCCCTGCATTGGCAGGTGGATTCTTAACCACTGCACCACCAGGGAAGTCCCAAGGAGGGCTCTTTGAGAGTATGTTAGTCATCTATTGCTCTGTAATAGGTTGCCTCTGGTCTTAATGCCTTCAAACAACAACAAACATCTGTTATCTCACAGAGTTTCTGGGGGTCAGGAATTTGCAATCAACCTAGCTGGCTGGTGCTGGCTCTGGGTGTTTCAGAGATTGTAGTCAAGCTATTGGAACTGTAGTCATCTGAAGGCTTGATTGGGCCTGGAGGGTGTGCTTGTACCATGGCTGTTGGCAGAAAGCCTCAGTTCCTTGCCACTTAAATGTCTCTGTAGAGCTACAGAGAAGGTTCTCACATTCTGGTGGCTGGCTTCTTCCAGAGTGAGTAATCAGAGAGAAAGCAAGATGGAAGCTACAGCGTCTTCTGACTTGGTGGAAATCACACGTGGTTGTTTCTGTAATATCCTTGTGGTTACACAGGTCAGCCCTATTTAGTATGGCAGGGGCCTCCACAGGTCTGAGCTCTAGGAGACTGGGGTCACTGGAAGCTTTCTCGGAGAGTGACTACTCCTGCTGGGCCCCAAAGATTCACATCTCTCTAACCTGCAAAGCAAATACACTCGTTCCTGTCAGTGCCCCCAAATCTCATCCCAGTACAGAGGCCAACTCTTTGTGTAGGAGAATTAGGAGACATGCATTTAAACAGATTTTGGAAATGCTAGGAGTCTATTAAGAATGTTTCTGTGTTGGAAGAAATTGTTGTATTTGGCCAGTGTTCTCAATTATAAATCTTTCTTTATGCTCTATCCTATGAAATTTCTGTCCCAAATAGATAGGAAATATTTACAGTCCTGACAGAGGAAAGGAGTTTTAGTGAAATATTTCAACTTATTTTTAATCAGAAAAGCTTCATGACATTCACTGGTTCTCAAGGTTAGGTTCCTGGAAAACCAATATTGGAGAATTTTCAGTCGAGGAACTTGAAACCTAATAGGGAAAATGTGGATATCAAACTGTGCCGGCTGTTTATTTGTGGTTTCAGCTTCAAGCCCACCATTTTCTTCTTTGTTCTGTGAGGCTGGGGCTGGAGCTCTGCGAAATCCATCTCCCAGAAGATTCCCTTGCCAGCTAGATTCCTGTTGGTTTCTGGCCGTAGAAGGCACTGGCAGAAGACTGAAATGTAGGAGCAAGGGGGAGAAAGGGCTGTGCTGTTTTCAGCTCCTGTCAGCGTTTCTCCTGTGGTCGCTACAACACTAGTCTGTAGTTTATTTAAGAATTTTTGGCATCAGGTCTGCCATGGCGCCAACCAAGGTCCAAGTATCAGTTATACTGTGTGTGTCCTGTTCTCCCCACCCTGCTTTGAGTCCCGTTATCAGTCCCTCCTTTGAGCGCCCAGGTCCTGGTAACCCCACATCTTCCCTTTTGTTTCTTCAGCCCTAAGGTTGTGGCTGCTTCTTGCAGTGACTAATGTCATGGTCATCTCTGTGTCCCCTTTTTACCTTTTTAGTCTTTCAGTACCCATGTAATTTCTTCTATGAACTCTCTGACCTCTAAGATACCTAATGTTCTGGCGTTCTCACTGACGGCAACAGTCCCTCGGGTTGCTTGATACGTCCTCCCTCACAGTTGTTGTGATCTGTTCGTAGTTATTTTCTTTCTTGCAAGGTCAGAGCTGGAGGCCGCTGTTTTTCTTCATCTGGTTCTTTGTCCAGATGTTTAGTGTTTTTCTGGTTTTTAGTGTTTATAGCTGTTGACTTCATTTTATGGATCTGCACGCAGGGGCAGGCCTCTGGGATCCTACTTTCCTTGTTTCCATAGTGGTCTTAGAGATGGGGATTATCAGGGATGCCTGAGTAGTTTTGTTTAATCTATTTAACCCCAGTACTTTTCTCTTACCCTCCCAATACAAAGGAGTGTCCACTGAATAGCCTTGGCTCTAACAGGTCTTGCCTGAGCACCAGCAGTTTGAGCCTTTTCTGCACACTTCTTAGTGGCCTCCATCCTCGCAGACGCTGCCCACCAGTGGGCACCTGCGGGACCTGCACTTATCTTCCCTCATCTGCCTTAATTTTTCCCAAGACTGTTACTCCTGCTCTGCCGTCTGCTTTGCTTTCTGTTTCTATTCCCAATTCCAGGTCCCTCTTTTTCTTATTATCCCCAATTGGAATGATGCCAAGTTTGTATATATTAAAATTTGAAGCACCTGCTGAAAAGGTATATCCACTTATGGATCAAGTGAGCACTTTATAGACCAGAGGAGACAGAAAGTGATTTCATTAGTGATACTTCTGTTCTGCAGGTTAATAAATTAATTAAGCCTTTCTACTTTTATTGGAGGGGTTATGTGTTTCTTTAGTAAATATTTATTTTGTTGCCCTGTTTACACAGCACTATATCAGGTAGGTGCATTGGGGGGTAGCAAAGGAGTAAAATGACCCAGCTCTTGCCTGTCTTTTTTTTAATAATTAATTTATTATTATTATTTATTTATTTTATTTTT
The DNA here is from genome assembly GCF_949752795.1 of Hyperoodon ampullatus. Taxonomy (NCBI): domain Eukaryota; kingdom Metazoa; phylum Chordata; class Mammalia; order Artiodactyla; family Ziphiidae; genus Hyperoodon; species Hyperoodon ampullatus. The sequence continues at coordinate 54,345,780 of NC_136922.1, read as the reverse complement.
GGCTGTGTTGGGTCTTCCTTGCTGTGCGCGGGCCTTTCTCTAGTTGTGCTGGGTGGGGGCTACTGTTCGTTGCAGTGCACGGGCTTCTCATTGCGGTGGCTTCTCTCTTGTTGTGGAGCACGGGCTGTGGGCTTCAGTAGTTGTGGCACGTGGGCTCAGTAGTTGTGGCTCGCGGGCTCGAGAGCACAGGCTCAGTAGTTGTGTCGCACGGGCCCACCTGCTCCATGGCACATGGATCTTCCCAGACCAGAGCCCGAACCCACGTCCCGTGCATTCTTAACCACTGGGCCACCAGGGAAGTCCCTTTTGCCTGTCTTGAAAGACTATGCTGTGTACCCGGGGAGATGGAATACATACATTAAACAGCTAAGGGACCGAAATAAGTGTAAGATGATATGCTGGAAACTGTACTTAAGTGTGTGTTGTGGGACACGTAGTAACGGTGCTTCCTGTACACAGCCACTAAGCACTCTTTGTTGTCTCATTTAATCCTTATAACCCTCAAGCAGTTCCTCTAGTGAGTCCTGTTTTGCAAGTAGTGAATCTGAGTCTTCGAGGTTAAATCACTTGCCCACAGTTACTCATCTACAAAGTGACAGAAGTTAGGATTTGAACCATAGATTGGTCCGAGTCTAAAGACTATAATAGGTAGAAGCGGAGGTTGGGAGCACTTGGGTCATGCTCCTGTGCATGTGTGTTTTGAGATGTGCTGGGTATCTTCTGTTTACTCCCCTAGATTCTGTGTCAATCCTTTCCATCCTGCTCTGTGCCCTGGGTGGCTGACCTGGATTACACTAGTGAACACCCTTGCCTTTCTGCTTCCAGACAGATTCGAACAGTGGGAAGAAATCAGGAGATCTGAGGGCAGGTCGAGAGTGATATTGGGTGTTTATTCCTTCAGCTCTTCTCTACTGGGTCCCAGCCTGTTGGCGCCATACTTCTCTTTCCCTCCGCTGCCTCCTGCCTCCTTCCCCTCTTTGTCTTTCTCTCTCTCTTTCTCTGCATTCCAGGAATCACTCTCACTCCTTGACCCTTCCCTACCCACAGGGTAGGTAACGTAGCGCTAACCCTGCCCTGACTTTAAAAGTTGTCTCTTGATCAAACTCAATTTGAATGTATTATACCCAGTTTGAGTGTGTGTGTGATATGTTTCCTGTTGAGACTGGTATGGGCAAATATTTGCAAAGCATCCCTTCCTTTCTTCCTGCCTTCCTGCTTCTGTCTTTTCTCAGTATGTTCAGCATTGAGGATAAGAAATAGCTTTGCAAGTAAGTTCATCTGTACCATTTTTCTAGATTCCACATATAAGTGATATTATACAATATTTGTTTTTCTCTTTCTGACTACCTCACTCTGTATGACAGTCTCCAGGTCCATCCACATCTCTGCAAATGGCACAATTTTGTTCCTTTTAATGGCTAATATTCCACTGTATATATGTACCACATCTTCTCTATCCATTCCTCTGTTGATGGACATTTAGGTTGCTTCCATGTCCTGGCTATTGTAAATAGTGCTGCAATGAACATTGGGGTACAAAAGCAGAAATAGAGACACAGATGTAGAGAACAGACATGTGGATAACAAGGGGGAAGGTGGGTGGGATGAACTGGGAGACTGGGATTGATATATATACACTACTATGTATAAAACAGATAACTAATGAGAACCTACTGTATAGCACAGGGGACTCTTCTCAGTTCTCTATGGTGACCTAAATTGGAAGGAAATCCAAAAAAAGAGGGGATATATGTACACGTATAGCTGATTCACTTTGCTGTACGGGAGAAACTAACACAATATTGTAAAGCAACTATACACCAATAAAAAAAAAAAAAGAAAGAAATAGCTAAGACATGGCCCCTGCCCTCGGGGAACTTATAGTGTAGGTTAAAATTTAATGAATAATAATGGAAAAGAAACTTGTAATGGATTTGAGAAGCTGAGTGACTGAAGAGACAGTCTAGCACACAAAATGAGTTGTTTTACTGAAGGTGAAATGTTGCCAGCAATTCACAAACTGGTCGCTTATTCTTTCTACCTGTATGTTAGCTTTGTCCCTTGCCCAGAATTTTGAAAAACTCATCTTTATTAAGTTTACTAGAAGAACATCAAGGAGGGGACAAAATCTTTTTCAAAAAGTAACTGGAAGTGTGGTTTTTAGAACTCATCATATTCACTAAAAAGCTAAGTTCCCCATAAGAGTTGTCAATCAAATAAAATTCTCTCCTTGTGTCCCTGGATTTAAGATGCATATGAAGTTTGGGAAGGTCTATCAGGCTTTTTTTTTTTTTTTTTTTTAAGTAATAGACTATTTTTTTGAGCAATGTTAAGTTTATAGAAAACAGTTTTTATATCCCCTCTCTCTCCAATTTCCCCTTTTGCTAATAACATCTTGCATTCGTGTGGTACATTTATTACAATTGATGAGCCAATATTAACTCATTAACTAAAGTCCATAGTTTACATTAGGGTTCACTGTGTTGTACAGTTTTATGGGTTTTGACAAATGTATAATGACATGTATCCACTGTTACAGCATCATACAGAATAGTTTCACTGCCCTAAATATCCTCTGTGCTCCACCTATTCATTCCTTCTCTTCCCCTGAACCCCTGGCAACCACTGATCTTTTTACTGTCTCCGTACTTTTGCTTTTTCCAGAATGTCATGCAGTTGGAATCATACAGCATGTAGCTTTTCTAGATGGGTTTCTTTCACTAAGCCATATGCACTTAAGGTTCCTCCATGTCTTTGTGTGGCTTGACAGCTCATTTATTTTTATCGCTGAATGATATTCCATTGTCTGGATGTACCACAGTTTGTTTAACCATTTACCTATTGAAAGACATCTTGGTTGCTTCCAAATTTTGGCAACTATGAATAAAGCTGTTGTAAACATTTGTGTGTAGGTTTTTGTGTGGATCTAAGTTTTGAACTGGTGTCCCAGGATTTAAGATGTACGTGGAGTTTGGGAAGGTCTATCAGGTGTTTTTTTTATTAACAGCCAGGAGAAATGCCATTTTTCCTCTGCTAACGTTCAGTTCTTACCCTGTTATAATGCTTTGGCTGATTAAACAAGCACTAAGGCAAAGACATAGCATCAAAAGATAATGCAGGAAAAGGAAGTATACTACCTGTTCTCAGATGTAAAGTCCAGGCAGTAATCCTGAAAATGGGTTTCTTTGAACTAGTCAGAGCCAAGGGCAGATACTGGCTTCTTTGCCAGACACACTGAGTCTTAATTAATCACTTAATCACATGCTTACGCATGACCTGAGAATTAGAGGGGAAATACAAACTGAATATCTGACATAGTAAATCAAGTACAAAATACTTACCTGTTTTATAATTTTATAAGAGCAATTTACCCGATGACTCTTATTTCTAATTGAGGAAAGTAAACACATTACAAATGCGTATCTGATGTATGAACACATCTTTGGGATGTTAATGTGGCTCTCCCTTGCTTTTGAGTAAGCAAAGAGCCATTCTTTCCAGACTTCCTGTGGCCACCAATAATTCTGCCAAAGGGTCTGACATCCTGGGAATTTGCCAGCCTTTCTTCAGAGACTTTGACTCATTCTGAAACACCCTTCAGAGTTTCTAGTGGTCTGTTTAAATCTTCTGGTTTAGGGTATTCGGGTGCTGAGGCAGCACATACAAATTCCCATCTCGAATCACCTAACTCTGAGTGGTGTAACTTCATAAAAATCACTTGAGCTTTTTTGTGTTTTTGAGAGTACCAAGCCTCTTTCTGCTGCTGCCGGGTATATTATAAAGGTGGATTGGCCCATGTTTTTAAAGCACTTAAAGCTCCCCAGGGGAAAGTGCCTTGCAACTTCCAGGCATAATTACTGGGTGTATTCCAGCTGGAATAAGGCAACCAAAGTGCAGTCACTTTAAAGCCAACTGCTCAACACTTTTCTTTTGAGGACTCCATTTAGTTCCTTCATAGGGGTAATATATTTTGAATGTGAGAGCATTTGAGTTGCAGTGGGAGAGATTTTAATTATTATTGAATATTTCATCAAAAATTTGGACTCATTATCATTTTGGTATCTGAACGTAAAGGCATCATACACAGTGCCCAGAATCTTCCTTAATCTAAAGTGGACAGGTGTTTTTCCTTCCTGTTTCTGAAGAGCACTAGTAGACTAAGCTTCTTGATCTGGTTTTGCCTGTTTAGGGGAACCATTCCAGTCTGCAGATTCTCCATGTAGTTCAAAGCATCTGGTGTGATAATAAAAGTGAGAAACATTGAGGAATGACTTTGTAATTTCTTTCAATTATTAATAAAAATCATAAACGAGATTTTTATGTCTGTAAATAGTATCTATTTTTTGTTTCATAGAAAATGACTGGGACTTTACTAGTCTTTCTTCAGAGATTTTGACTCATGCCCTTAGAGTTTCTAGTGGTCTGTTTAAAGCTTCTGGTTCAGGGTATGTGGGTGCTGAGCCAGAGCATATAAATTCCCATCTTGAATCACCAAAGTCTGAATGGTATAATGTCAGGGAAATCACTTCAACTTTTTTGTGTTGTCAAGAGTACCAAGCCTCTCTGCTGCCTGAGGATATTATAAAGTGGATGAGCCCATGTTTTTAAAGCATTTTAAAATACTGTTGTATTTAAAAATATGACACAGCATCTCTTGGAGATTTAAGCCTCCTTATGTTGACATCAACTGATAGAATGAATTGGAAATAGTTGCAGAGAAATAGGTATTTAAAATATTTTCTAAAAAATATAATTTATGTATGAGAAATTGGTGTCACAAACATTTAGTTGATTTCAGAGATCGCTGTTGCTCATTTACTTTATTCCTTCTCCTTTTCATTTTGTAATAATAGTAGACTGTCGTACTTTCACACTTGGAAAGTGCTTATTTAACAGCCCAGACCATTCAACTGTGATAAGGACTTTGGTTGCAGTTTGATTTATCATTATTTCTCCTAGTTTGAAATATATTTTGCAAATATTTTCTGTGGGGCCTCCCTGGTGGCGCAGTGGTTGAGAGTCCGCCTGCCGATGCAGGGGATACGGGTTCGTGCCCCGGTCTGGGAGGATCCCATATGCCGTGGAGCGGCTGGGCCCGTGAGCCATGGCCGCTGAGCCTGCGCAACCGGAGCCTGTGCTCCGCAACGGGAGAGGCCACAACAGTGAGAGGCCCGCGTACCGCAAAAAAAAAAAAAAAAAAAAAAAAAAATTTTCTGTGAACATCCCTTAACTTAATTTTCCCTCCATCTTATAATTGTCTTGAGAGAACTTTTTGTAGTTGATGCTTACAGTGTTTTAGGCTAAATGTGAAAGTTTAAAGCTGGATGTAAAGTTTGTTTGTTTGTTTATTTATTTATTTTTAAGTTTAACATGTGTGTTTGTTGGAGTGTCTTCAGGTCTCTAGTGCAGTGATGATAATCACGTTCTAGATCTACAGAAATTCATCTTCTGATATTTTTATGGATCTGTGCTGTTACTGTACTTACTAGACTTTTGTGACTATTAAGCACGTGAAAAGTGGCTCCTGGAACTGAGGAATTGAATTTTTTATTTTAATTAATTCAGATTTAAATAACCACATGTGGCTAGTGGCTACTGTATTGGACAGCACAGCTCAAGTGAGTCATTTGGTTGCTAAAGGCTCGTCTTTAATTTATCTTAACGTCCTGGCATACTTAACAACAACAACAAAAATAAAAATTTATTGAGCATCTGTTTACTTTGTGCTGGAGATGTCACTGGGTATTTACTTTTCACAACTTATAACAACCCTGTGAGCTCCTGTTTTACTGTCAGGAAAGCAAGGCCCAGGGAGCATAAGTATTGTGGCAGAAGTCATACAGCTAGTGCACGAAGCATGCTCTCTTTTGTCACAGGATCTAATTTTGGTTCAAACTGTAGCATCAGTTATTCTGTAGAAGTCTCTCGATTTGGGTTTGTATGCTGTTTTCTTATGATTGGATTGAAGTTTTGTAATATTTTCATCACCCTAAAATGGAACCCTGTACCTATTAGCAGAAACTGCCCATCTTCCCCTCCCTCCAGCCCCTCGCAACCAGGGATCTACTTTCTGTCTCTATAGATATCCCTATTCTAGAGAGTTCTCATAAATGGAATCATACACTATATGGTCTTTGTGACTGGCTTCTTTCATTTAACATGTTTTCAAGGTTCATCCTGTTGAAGTATGTCAGTACCAGTACTTAGTTCCTTTTTATGGTCGAATAATATTCCATTATATGGATATGATGTCTTTTGTTTATTCATTCATCAGTTGGTAGAGATTTCGGTTGTTACCACTTTTTAGTTATGAATAATGCTGCTCTAAGTGTTCATGTACAAGTTTTTGTGGGGACATATGGTTTCATTTTGCTTGGGTGTATACCTAAGAGTGGAATTGCTGGGTCATGTGGTAACTGTGTTTAGCATTTCTGAGGTAGGGGTGGTTCCTTTTTGATAAATGTGTTTGATTCTTTATTGTTTCTTGTGGTTTCTATCCACTAGTGAATTAGGGTTACAGTGGACTTAGATTCAAGACAACAATAATAGTGTATCTCGTATTCTCCTTTAGTGCCAGGTAAAATATTTATAAAAATAATTAATACTTATTTTCAGATTTCTGCACATACATTTGAGATTTTTAAAAATGCATGACAGTCTTCCTTCTTATGTCTTTTTTAACATTTGAAAATATATATGTGTGCATATATATATATATGTTGGTATTTGTATAAGTGTGGTCCTAATGTAATATGGACAACTGGAGTCTACAGATTGTTGGTAGAACACCAGTTGAAATAAGATTCTGCACTTCTGAGTATTAACGATAGCTGGGGATAATCTCTGTTAGTTTATGGCATTTTCTAGGCATTATTATGTTCAGACCCTAAAGGGTTGGACTGCATGCCTCCCTGCTGATCTGTCTGCAAGAAACAGCAGAATTGTAACGCAACATAGCTTTTTTTTGGTTCAGTAAATAGACATTTCTTGCTGAGATGACAGAAGTCTGAAACTACTCTTTAAAAATACATGTAGTTTAACTCTGTGAATGTTGCCAGAAATAATCTTATTAAAATAAGGTTATGAAGTACTCTGGCCTGCAAGAATATTGCCCTGCATTACAGTACAGTTGGTTAAAAAAAAAGTCCTGTGATAAGAATCTTCACGCTTGTGATATTGCTTCGATTTCCCCTGTTTCATCCAAATATTTTCTACTATATATTTTGGTATGCTAGGTGTTAAGGAGACCATAAAAGTGTATATGTTGTTGTCGTTCTTTTTTTTTTGGCTGCACCTTGTGGCATGTGGGATTTTAGTTCCCCGACCAGGGATCGGACCTGCGCCACCTGCAGTGGAAGCTCGGAGTCTTTAACCACTGGACCACCAGGGAAGTCCCTGTATATGTTGTTCTTGTCTTCAAGGAGCTTATGCAAATAATGATATAAAGCAGAAATGAAGAAAAGGCTCCACGAATGTTACAGAGGGCTGTGGGAAAGTTTCAGTAGTTCAGAAAGAGCTCAGCAGTCTGGGGTCCTTGGAGGGGATGGAATCCTGGAGCTGGGGACAGTGTGTGTTTGTAAATCTTTTGGATTGACTCTTTTTCCCCAAAACATTTTTTTTTTTAGAGTAGTTTTAGATTTACAATAAAATTGAGAGGAAGCTACAGAGATTTCCCACAAACCACTCCCCCTCCCCCCATCCACACATAGCCTCCCTCATTATCAACATCACTCACCAGAATGGTACATTTTTTTTTTTTTTTTTTTTTTTACCAGAAGGAACACTGAATTGACTCTTTACAGTAAAAGCACAACCTCATTAGTTTGCACTCCACTAATTAGGAAGTTTTTGTGAAATATTGGGTAAGGATTGAACTTTAGATAGGATTTTCCAAGAAATTAATAGCATCAATGACATAAAGTGAATGTTTAACCTATTTAGGAGAAGATAATGGTTTAAAGTACTTCTGTAATGAAGGACCCGTACATAAGCATTCCAGCAACATTTATTGAGTATGTAGAATGTTGAGAAAGAATAGTGTGATGACTAAGAGCATAGATTCTAGCATCAGACTCCCTGGATTCAAATATGGCTCTACTATTGACTAGCTCTGTGGCTTGGGCAAATTACTTAACCTCTCTGAGGCTCAGTTTCTTGTTCTGTAAGGTGGGAACAACAGTTTTGCCTACCTCGTAGCATTTCTGTGAGGATTGAATGTAAAATGCTTAGATCTGTGTTTCATGCCTGATAAACACTCATTAAGTATTGACTATTATTAATGTGTTCCTAGCACTGTGCTAAATGCAGTGGGGAGATATAAGAGAATGTCTGGCGTCAGAGATCTTTCAGACTAGCAGGTAACGTAACACATATTGATATATAATATATATATATCTTCAATACAATACAGACAGGTGCATATTTTCTTTCTAGTTTGCAGTTTAACAATTATAATTAATTCAGTGGACTTTCAAAAACCTAGTTTGAATCCTTCAGACAATGTAAAAGTAATAACTTTTCTTATAACATGTTCTGTGGTTTAGACTTTTCCATAAGTTCTGATGACCTTCTCCTAGCTGGATTGATTTACTGAAATTGGACTATTTGGCCCACTGGGGAAATGCACACTAACTTTTACCCTTATGTCTCTGGTGAATGTACCAATTAGGAGGCAATGCTCATGTTTCTTGAATGTTATTTTACAGCCCAGCTGCAAAACAGTGGCTCCTGAGTCTAAGGAAGTGGAAACTGGCGAAACCATGGAGTGAAGCCACTGCCTGAGGTGCCCTCAGCCATACCACTTGGCACCTAGAGACGGAACATACATTGGTCACTGAGTCATTTTCCAAGGCTTCTGAAACCTTACATGATAGAATGTTGAGACACAGGTAAATTGAATTCTGTGTCTGCTACAGGAATCCTGTGAAAACTCGAGAGGCCAAAATTTGCCTGTTGAGGTCTTCTTAAGGTGAAATTAAGAACTGATGTATTTTGCAAAATTTCTGTTGGCCAAAGGTGCTCGTGGCTGCTGCTGCTCTTTTTCTGGCTTTGTTGCTATTTTAGAAGTGTGCTGAACGGGGCCACTGCAGTACACAGCTCCAGGGGACAATATTTATTAGATAGTTTATGTAAAGTGCACCCTCTGACATTGTGCAGAACATAGGCTGCACAGCTGCTAAAGGCGGACCTAGTGCTGAATTTGACTCTTAGTTTTGTTCTTAGAACCTGTTGTTACAAGTTCTTTGGAATGTGTCCTGGTCTTATGGATGAAATTGGACCTTTAACTGGACAAGGTCTTGAACTCCAAATACTCAGATAACCCACGTGCCTTCCACGTCTGGTTTGGCATTAACCCAAACTCACTGTTATCACCCAGGTTATTATGACATGTCTTATCACTGTAAGTCATCTGGTGACTGGTTTAAAGGAATTCTAACCCTTATGTGCTAGGACTTCACTAAGCATTCTTCACTTGTAAGCCTGATTTGTGTTCCTACAGCTGTTGTTGCTGGGATCGATCCTTCTCGAAGGTCTGTGAGGTTATAAATGTATTGATGGTTGTATAAGAGGCTGCTATTTCTCATACAACAAGGCCAGCCCTGCCTCCAGCTGCTCCAGGCGGGGTCTTGAGCAGCTGCAACAGCTGCCCTAGGAGTCTGCAAAGCACTCTCCTGCATTGCACAAGGATTAAATATGCTATCTGCTAGAGCTGTGTCTGTTAAGAGTCTTAGAACACTTCCAGGAAAGAAAAACAAAATTGTATTTCCACAAAGGAGTAAGAAATGTTGGCACTTATCTCCATGAGGTCACTTCACTCGGGACAAAAAGTTTGTGTTCTCTTTATTTTAACCAGTTTTCTAGGTACTTTGAGGAATACTTTAAGTTTGTGATTCTAACTTAGAGAGGTTAGAAAAATAACTCTATTAACTTTGGGGTGATTGGAACCAGGATGATACATTTTGTTCGTATAGGTTATTGTGAGTTTGTCTTTACTCATCCACTAATTAGATCACCGTTTATGCCCTGATTCCTCCCTCCCTCCCTCCCTTCCTTCCTTCCTTCCTTCCTTCCTTCTTTTTTCTTTTTCACATGTTTGGTAGTTAGGAGTGTTGGTATAAAGCAAAGTCTGGTTGATTTAAACCACAGACAAGTTTAGAACTGGAAGAAATTCTGGTATCATTTATCACAAGCTCCTCATTTTACAGGTGTCAAAGCTGAGACCTTGAGAAGCTAAATAACTGTGCAAAAGTGACAGAACTGATGGGTGGTAGAATCTCAACCAGCACTCAGGCCATGCTGTGCCAGGGAAACGCAAGTCCTGCTCATTTCTCTCCTGGGTTAGGTGCCCTTGAAGAAGCCAGAGACCTGCCAGGGGTTATTTATGGAACCCCTCTGTGCAATTGAGGTGATTCTCATTTGAACACTTTATGGGAATGGTGTGGAGTATGCTTATAAAAGGCCCTGTCACTTAATAGAAGAGTGACCTCGGGTGGTTAGTTAAGCTCTTTGTGCTTCAGTTTTCTAATCTGAAAAATCATATTTCCGTCCTCATACAGATGCAAGGATGCTGTGCGTGAATACTTGTCAAGTACTTACTACAACGTTTGGCATAGAGTAGGTGCTATGCAATCATGAGCTGATAGGATTATGTGTTGAAAGTTTCCTTTTACTTTTTTTTTTTTGCGGTACGCGGGCCTCTCACTCCTGTGGCCTCTCCCGTTGCGGAGCACAGGCTCCGGACGCGCAAGCTCAGCAGCCATGGCTCACGGGCCTCGCCGTTCCGCGGCATGTGGGATCTTCCCGGACCGGGGCACGAATCCGTGTCCCCTGCATCGGCAGGCGGACTCTCAACCACTGCGCCACCAGGGAAGCCCTCTTTTTAATTTTTTAAAACCCATGTGTAAGAGAGGAAGTATCTGTAGAGAAGCTTAAACAGTCATCTTGAGACTTTGTTTGTATTAGGAGGTTGAGGAGGGGAGAGACGTTGGCACCAGGTAACTGTAGATTTCAGTCTGGGCTCCTTGACTTTCTAGCCATGCAAACTGATTCATCTCACGCCACCTGTTCAGTTTGTTCATCTGCTAAGGGGATATATGCTTACGAGGTTGTGAAGGTTAGAGGAAATGGATGTGAAACCAGCCTTAGCACACAGGTGGCAGGTGCTTTTTGTTCCCTTTGCATTGAGTGGAATGTCTATACACACACACCCATACACTCAGGTGGAGTTCTGTTTCTTCTATGATGTCCCCCTTCCCCCATTACTCTCCAACTTTCATAAATCTCTCTTCATATAAGCTATAACACACCTGCCTCGCTTCCTTTCACTTCATGTATATTGTCTTGAATTATTTAAAAAGTTTGTCATGTATCCACTTTCTCTCTCTGAGAAAGAGCATTAAGATTTGTACTTATTTTGGGGACTTCCCTGGTGTCGCAGTGGTTGAGGATCTGTTTGCCAGTGCAGGGGACATGGGTTCGATCCCTGGTCCGGGAAGATCCCACATGCTGCAGAGCAACTAAGCCCGTGTGCCACAACTACTGAGCCTGCATGCTACAACTACTGAAGCCCGCAAGCCTAGAGCCTGAGCTCCGCAACAAGAGAAGCCACCATAATGAGAAGCCCACGCACTGCAATGAAGACCCAGCACAGCCAAAAAAAAAAAAAAGATTTGTGCTTATTTTGCATCACACTCACCTCGATACTGAGTGTGTAATAGTTTCTCAGGAAGGCACTGTTGATGTTGATGGAAAAGTTCATCAAAGTAAGCAGGGAGTGGGTCTTCTTCTGCCAGCATATTGAGAACCTGCCCTCTTCAGCTTTCTTTTTCTCAGTCACTATTTTTAATCTTAGTACCTCTATGTTAGTGCTTTCTGCTTCTGATCTCTGAGAAGACGTTGTTTCTTTGTCTCTGTTGTTCTAGTGTAAGAAACTAGAGATATTCTCAGTCACTGACTTGTTAATAGCAAAATTTCTGTGTAAGATTTTTGGCCATAGTCTTCTATTAAGAAAGTCCCTCTAAAAATTCATTGCAACCTTTAGTCACCTTTAATAAAACAAAACCAAATTTCTGTCATTTTCATGGTTCAGGAGCTCCTTGGTAATGCTTGCACTTTATAGAAGCTTTTCTCTGCAGAATAGAAATTGCTTTCTAAAGACTATTGGGTTTTTACAGTTACAGAGTCTGGAGCCAGTGGAGAAAGTATTTACATTCTCAATCTGGAGTGCTTTTAAATATAGTATTTTCTAAATTTTTTTTGTAATAAATTTTTACATTTTATTTCTCATATTTTGCTTAAAAACTTTCTAAATACATCTTTTTCTCTGAATGTTGCTTAAAATTATATTGTTAATAGTATTTAAGGAACATTCATTCATTCAGTATTTATTATGCATTTTATGGCAGGTGCTATGCTGGATTCTGGGAATATAATAATGAATGACACAAACTTGGTTTTAGCCCTTGAGGAGTTTACAGTCTAGCGGAAAGTAGGAAAAAAAATAGCTTTCAAATGAAGTAATGGGTAAGGAAGGGTTAAAGTCAGCAGAAGTTGCTAAATTGTACTACTACTGAAACTAATGAATACTTTTAAAAAGCGTTCAAGATGTGATGAACTGTGAAAATAGGTCAAGACGAATACATTTTCCCTCCGTGATTGTCTACTTTTGCAAGGACTGTAATAAATTATCTCTAAACTTTATGTGGCACAGAACCCGAAGGGTTTTAGACATTATCCTGTGGCCATCTGACATCTACAACAAATTTAACCCCTTGGAGCAGTGTTTGAGCTTCACTGTGAAGCAAATCAAGGGAAAGGAAAAAGCATCTTTCTATAAAACACAAGACCACAGGGAGAGACCAGGTGACTCTTCTGTTTCCATCAGAAAATGGACAACCCCACATTTAATAAATTTATTTATTTATTTATTTATTTTTGGCTTCATTGGGTCTTCATTGTTGGGTCTTCGTTGCTGCGTATGGGCTTTCTCTAGTTGTGGCGAACGGGGGTTACTCTTCGTTGTGGTGCACAGGCTTCTCATTGCAGTGGCTTCTCTTGTTGCAGAGCTTGGGCTGTAGGCGTGCGGGCTGCAGTAGTTGTGGCTTGTGGGCTCTAGAGTACAGGCTCAATAGTTGTGGTGCACGGGCTTAGTTGCTCCATGGCGTATGGGATCTTCCCACACCAGGGCTCGAATCCGTGTCCCCTGCATTGGCGGCAGATTGTCAACCACTGCACCACCAGGGAAGTCCCCAACTCCACATTTAGATGAAATTTTGGATGCCTTTACTCTGTGCTAGATTTATCTGATAATTATAATGCTGAATTATCACGGTCACCCTCCTGAAGGCAAAAAAGCATGAGCAAATAATTTCTCCAAGTTCCCCTGTTGCTTCACAGCTTGATGATATTATGAAAGCTATATACACATCCAGTGTAAAATGTTTTCTTTCACTTTTTTGAAAGCAGTTAGGAGGATTGACTATTAAGACTGAGTTAGCTAAAGGAAGAGCCAACAGAACTTAACACATGTGATAAAGTTTACCAATCATAAATGATTTATGGCCTTTATCTTTTATTAGACATTACCTACATGGTTCAGATTGGTAACCCATGGCAAGATGAAAGAAATATGGAGTCTGCTCTGTGCTTGAGAGAAGTTGTAAGGATCTGAAGATTAAAGCTAGTTGAAGGAACTCTAGTCTTGGGGGGAAATTATGGTAAATCTCAGTTGATGATCAGCTCAGCCCTATCTTGGAATCCTAAAATCTTTTACTTGAGGAAAAAGAATCTGAAATCATATTTTACTTAGGCACTAAGATCAGGAACAAGACAAGGTTGTCCACTCTCACCACGATTATTCAACACAATTTTGGAAGTTTTAGCCACAGCACTCAGAGAAGAAAAAGAAATAAAAGGAATCCAAATCAGAAAAGAAGTAAAGCTGTCACTGTTTGCAGATGACATGATACTATACATAGAGAATCCTAAAGATGCTATCAGAAAACTACTGGAGCTAATCAATGAATTTAGTGAAGTAGCAGGATACAAAATTAACGCACAGAAATCTCTTGCATTCGTATACACTAATGATGAAAAATCTGAAAGTGAAATTAAGGAAACACTCCCATTTACCATTGCGACAAAAAGAATAAAATACCTAGGAGTAAACCTACCTAAGGAGACAAAAGACCTGTATGCAGAAAACTGTAAGATACTGATGAAAGAAATTAAAGATGATCCAAACAGCTGGAGAGATATACCGTATTCTTGGATTGGAAGAATCAACATTGTGAAAATGACTATACTACCCAAAGCAATCTACACATTCAATGCAATCCCTGTCAAACTACCAATGGCATTTTTCAGAGAACTAGAACAAAAAATTTCACAATTTATATGGAAATGCAAAAGACCTTGAATAGCCAAAGCAATCTTGAGAAAGAAAAATGGAGCTGGAGGAATCAGGCTCCCTGTCTTCAGACTATACTACAAAGCTACAGTAATCAAGACAGTATGGTACTGGCATAAAAACAGAAATATAGATCAATGGAATAGTATAGAAAGCCCAGAGATAAACCCACTCACATATGGTCACCTTATCTTTGATAAAGGAGTCAAGAATATACAGTGGAGAAAAGACAGCCTCTTCAATAAGTGGTGCTGGGAAAACTGGACAGCTACATGTGAAACAATGAAATTAGAACACTCCCTAACATCATACACAAAAATAAACTCAAAATGGATTAAAGACCTAAATGTAAGGCCAGACACTCTAAAACTCTTAGAGGAAAACATAGGCAGAACACTCTATGATATAAATCACAGCAAGATCCTTTTTGACCCACTTCCTAGAGAAATGGAAATAAAAACAAAAATAAACAAATGGGACCATATGAAATTTAAAAGCTTTTGCACAGCAAAGGAAACCATAAACAAGACCAAAAGACAACCCTCAGAATGGGAGAAAATATTTGCAAATGAAGCCACTGACAAAGGATTAATCTCCAAAATTTACAAGCAGCTCAATATCAAAACAACAAACAACCCCATCCAAAAATGGGCAGAAGAGCTAAATAGACATTTCTCCAAAGAAGATATCCAGATTGCCAACAAACACATGAAAGAATGCTCAACATCACTAATCATTAGAGAAATGAAAATCAAAACTACAGTGAGGTATCACCTCACACCAGTCAGAATGGCCATCATCCAAACTTCTACAAACAGTAAATGCTAGAGAGGGTGTGGAGAAAAGGAAATCCTCTGGCACTGCTGGTGGGAATGTAAATTGATACAGCCACTATGGAGAACAGTATGGAGGTTCCTTAAAAAACTAAAAATATAACTACCATATGACCCAGCAATCCCACTACTGGGAATATACCCTGAGAAAACTATAATTCAAAAACAGAAATGTACCACAATGTTCATTGCAGCACTATTTACAATAGCCAGGACATGGAAGCAACCTAAGTGTCCGTCAACAGATGAATGGATAAAGAAGACGTGGCACATATATACAATGAAATATTACTCAGCCATAAAAAGAAATGAAATCGAGTTATTTGTAGTGAGGTGGATGGACCTAGAGACTGTCATACAGAGTGAAGGAAGTCAGAAAGAGAAAAACAAATACTGTATGCTAACACATATTTATGGAATCTAAAAAAAAAAGGTTCTGAAGAACCTAGGGACAGGACAGGAATAAAGACGCAGATGTAGAGAATGGACTTGAGGGCATGGGGAGGGGGAAGGGTAAGCTAGGACAAAGGGAGAGAGTGGCATGGACATATATACACTATCAAACGTAAGGTAGATAGCTAGTGGGAAGCAGCCACATAGCACAGGGAGATCAGCTCGGTGCTTTGTGACCACCTAGAGGGGTGGGATAGGGAGGGTGAGAGGGAGGGAGATGCAAGAGGGAGGAGATATGGGGATATATGTATATGTATAGCTGATTCACTTTGTTATAAAGCAGAAACTAACACACCATTGTAAAGCAATTATACTCCAATAAAGATGTTAAAAAAATATTTTACTCAGGCAAAGTCAGGATTCAACTGCAGTAATTACTTACTGCATTTTACCTAATTACATTCACCAGATGCCTGGAAAATCTATTTGCTTGTTCCATTTAATTGGTGGGTATTGTTTTTATTGTTAATGATCCTATGTTATGTATTTAATTTGATAAACTGCTTAAATTTTTTGCATGAAATGTAGGTCAGTATAAACCTATGTAATAAAAATGAAACTAGGCAGCACAATCCATACTGCATGAATGTGAATGTGCCAAGTGCAGGGTGGGTGGGTGCTTGGTGTATTTGGAAGGCTTATTTAAAGGGTTGCTGTTATGTTCATCTCTAGCTGATTGCATCCTGCAAAAATCCAAGCTCAGTGTTGTCAGGTCTATAAAAATATCAGGGAACTCTCGAAATCCAGACTTTATGTTAAATCACTAGATCTTTAAATACTTTTAATTGATGATGATGGTGATGATGATGATGATTATTTTTAAGAGCACAAAGGATGGCAAACAAACCAGTTAAAAAACAATTCCCAGTCACGCAGTAAGGGGACAGTTTTTAACCTCAGCTGCAGTCTGGGTCGATAATTGAAAGTGCAACTCGGGAAATGACTGCAGAGTAGCTTTTAAGTAATGAGGGGAAATTCTTTCAAGTTGCAGCATATCCTTGAAGCTTTCTCTTCTTTCTAGAAATACAAGCATCAGAGGAAAAAAAAGAGAGATTTTTGGAGACCTATTTTCCATGTGTGCAATACAGGAGAATCACACATTAAAAATTTTTTGCATTTGCAGCCAATAGTAGGATGAGTTGGAACAGTAGTAGTATTGTGTAAGTGAATCGTGCCTAGGCTGAAGTTTGAATAATTGTCAATGTGGACTGGGGAATTACTTCATTTGGCAAATCAGTTTTAATATAGATACGTGACTTATCCAGAGCAAATCATCATGCTTCGGGGGGGGGGGTGCATCTGCATTTGGGGACACTGAAAGGAATTGCATGTTTTACCATATCACTCCTCTGTTTAGTCATCCAGTGGCTTTCCACTGCTCACACGTTAAACTCAGTAGCCTAGCAAAGTCCCTCCCAGCCTGGCCCCTGCCTGCCCCTTCAACCTCATCTTCTGCCAGCCCTCCTGCCCTTGTATATTCCTGTTTCCCAGTAACAAGGGGCTACTCTCAGTTCCCAAATGCTTCTTGCTTTTGCATCCCTATACTTGTTATTCCCTTTGTCTTGAATATAACGTTGCCTGATTAGCTTCTCTGATTTCCAGACTCAGCTCAAATACCTTTTCTTAAGCAAAAACTTTCTTATCTGTAAACCAGCATTTCATAAACTCTGGTTCAAGTGGATCTTAAAAAAACAGAGAAAATTGTATGTATATCAGGCACTAGAAGTGATTCTGTCTCTCTGCCAGGGTTGCAACATAAGTATTTCATAAGCTTAATAGATGTGCTGTATAAATAAATGGATTTACAGGAGTTTCACAAATGAGGCGTATTATAGCTCCTTTTGGATAACTCACGGTGCATGTGAGCATATTAACAACTCAGAATGTAGCAAATGCGTTAGCTTTGTTTGATTCAATGTTTCTCAAACTTATTTGACAATGGAACACTTTTGTTTGAGAACATCTGTTAAAGTCTTGAGGAAAGTCTGATCTGGGAAGGTAGTTTGGGGAAAATCTTGCCTTACAACGTGGTTTTGCTTAATAAGAGGAAATATCTTAGGAAAGAATGTCTTCAAAGTAATGGAAGTATTGTCCATTTCTTTGAATGGAATTCCCAACTTGGTTTCAGTGTTTCAATATTTACACCATTGTTAGTGCAGGTCCTTTAAAGTCATGGCTTGCCTAATTGTCACATAGTCCAACCTCAAGAAATGCAAATTTGTATCACAATCTCATCTAATAATTTTTTATTTGAAAAATTTCACACACACACAAAAGTAGAGAGGAGGGTATGTTAAACTCTCGTATACTTATTACCCAGATTCAACAGTTATTAAAATTTTGCTTCATTTTTTTCTTTATTGTCTACCCTCCTTTTTTGCTGAACTGTTCTAAAGCATATCCAAGACATCATATCATTTCACTCTTACACTGTTTCAGTGTGCGTCTTCACAAAAGGGGACATTACCTTACATTACTGCAGTAATATTGTTGCACTTATCAAAATTATAATAATTTCTTGGTAATGTCTATTACCCAGTCCATATTCAAACTTTGAAAAATATTGAGATATAATGCACATAACATAAAATTCAGTCTTTTAATGGCCAATTCAGTGGTTTGTAGGATATTCAAAAACCTATGCAACCATCACCCCTAATTCCAGCACCTTTTTATCACCCCCAAAGAAACCCATACTCATTAGCAGTCACTCCCCATTTTCTCCTCCCCCCACTAATCTAATTCCTGTCTCTAGATTTTGCCTATTCTGGGCATTATGTAGTCTTTTATGACAGGCTTCTTTCATTTAGCGTAATGTTTTCAAAGTTTCTTCACATTGTAGCATGTATTGGTACTTTATTCTTTTCTATGGCTGAGCAATGTCCCATGGTATGGATATGTCACAGTTTGTTTATCTGTTCACCAATTGGTGGACACTTAGGATGTTTCTGTGTTTTGATTATTACGAGACATGCCGTTATGAACATTCATGTACAAGTTTTTGTTTGACATATGTTTACATTTCTTCTGTGTATATCCCTAAGGGTGGAATTGCTGGGTCATATGGTAACTCTATATATAACTTTTTGAGGAACTGCCAAACTGTTTTCAAAGTGATGGCAACATTTTACATTACCATCAGCAACTTATGAGGGTTCTAATTTCTCCACATCCTCACCAATACCTGTTATTTATTGTCTGTCTGTTAGATTTTAGCCACCTTAGTGGGTGCAAAGTGGTATCTCATTGTGGTTTTGATTTTATATATTTCCCTAATGACAAATATTAAGCAGCTTTTCATTTGGGTATTGGCCATTTGTATTTCTTCTTTGGAAAAATATCTATTCAAATCCTTCCCTAGCTTTTAAGTGGGTTGTTTGTCTTTTTATTATTGAATTGCAAGGGTTCTTTATATATTCTGAATACTAGTCCCTTATCAGATGTATTAGTTGCAAGTATTTAATCCCATTCTTTGAGTTGTCTTTTCACTTTCTTGATGGTGTCCTTTGAATAGCAAAAATTTCAAATTTTAGTCAAGTCCAATTTACCTATTTTTTTTGTTGCTTGTGGTTTTGGTGTTATACCTAAGAAACCACTGTCTAATTCAAGGTCATATAAATTTATGCCTGTTTTTCTCTGAGAGTTTTATAGTTTTAGCTCTTATTTAGTTAGGCCTTTGATACATTTCAAGCTCACTTATGATGTAAGGAAGGGGTCACACTTTTAAAAGTAAAATTTTAGTTTCAACTTTCAGGGTGACCTAGAAAGACAATTGTTTTCCCTCTGCCTGAATGTACTTGTGGACCCCATCCCCCATTCCAACTCCTCCATCCTTAGCTAATCATGACATAATTTATTAGAATCTGTTTGTGTACTAGGGAGTAGAATAATCAGAGTATATGAGAGGACAAAGTCTTTATTACAAATGTGATTACATTTAATTAAGCAAACAACCAAGTTGTAATAGACATCTGGTGTTTTTGCCTTACTTGCCTACTCTTTCTCTTTTTTTGGAAATGGCACTTGGTTTGTGGAGTCCACTTCCCACAGTCTCTGTCTATAGGCTGAACTTACAACACATACTCCTGCTCCAGGAGTGGGCAAATTGTACTGACTTGACAAATGAGAATTTTATCTCTAGAGCCATCATGATTGGTTCAGAGATGGATACAGACCCAAAAAGGGTCAGAGACATACGTGGAATTAGTGGGAGAGTTAACTGGTATAGCCTGGAAATTCTGATATCTTATCACCAGAAAGGGGTGTCTGTCTGTTTATAAAACCAACATGAGGAAAGGTGAGCTGAGAGATTGGATCTTAACTATCCATTGAACAGCAGAATCCAGCTTTGCCTGAAGTTTAGACTATTTCTGGACCTTTCAAATACATGAGATACATGTATATTCCTTTTTAGATTCGCAGCTGAAAGAGTTGTGGTTCTGACACAGATAGAATGATAGAAGCTGAAGACACAATATATATGAGATGCTTTGTGCCTTCGTGGACTTGACAACCTAGAAGGGAAACAGAGAGACAAATAAATAAATATATGGCAAATGCAAGATTAGACATCTGAATAAAACAGGCAAACAGCACAACTATTGGGGAGGGGTTAGGGAACTGGAAAAAGTCTTCAAAAAATAATTACTGATTTGGGGTTGAAAAATGAATTGACATTCACTAAGTCTTTCTGTAGATAACAAAACCGATTTTTCCACTGCGGCTTAAAGAAGTCATTTCCATTTTGCTGTCGAAGAAGGACATGTTGTTACACTCTATCAGTGGTATGGAACTGACCGTCAGATGGGCCATACCATGGCATTTTTCTAACAGCCACGAAGAGAAAGTGGGAACTAACCTAGCAGGTTTTTAGAAAATTCATAATTTGGGAAGTGGCATTGAGGTTTTCAGAACCTAATTATGTTTTATTTAGTGTATTTTTGAGATAAAGGCCCAGTGTAGGATGTGCTTTATGTTGTTCTAACTCTGTAGACTTAAGATCATTCAGTCCAACTCATTCATTTCACAGAGAAAAAAGTTATAGCCCATATAGACTATAGAATGTATCCAAAGTCACACAGCAGGGAAGGAACTGTAATCTTGGTTTCTTTATTCTTAGTGCAGTCTTTCTTCTATTTCATATCTTCTCCTATTGAGGCTTCTTCTGAAGAAAGAATCACTTCCTTAAGAACAAAAGCTGGTGGGGCTTGCAGTAAAATTCTTGAGGAAAAAGTAAAGAATAGGGGAGGTTTTTATGTGGATGAGCCTTTTGTTTCGCAGATTGCCAGCTGGATGTTTTCATCATTCTGAGTTTGGTACCCAGACTCCGCTGGAATGGCTGGATGGCTGCCACCTTTCATCCAGATGGTGTTCCCTGTGTCTGTTAAATCAGGCGGGAAGCTGTGGTCCTTGTGCAGATTCTCAGCACACCTATTTCCAGCATTCAGGATTTCCAGCATACTGAATTTGAGATCAAGCAATTATTAGAAGTTACATATTCTTTTTTTCTAACTCTCGGGAGATTATTTTTTTGATCTTCTTTACTGAGCCACTGTCTCCTCCCCTCTGCAACTTCTGTAATAAGAAGGTTGTACAGACTCACTGTAGCTTCGAATAAGATTATCAGAGGTAAGTATGAACCTATTAAGATGTAAGCAGAGAAAATAAAGTTAGAGTTTTTTTTTCTTAAGAAAAGTTGATGCTAATGTTTGCTCCTTTCTAGTAGGCACTCAAAATCTTTATATAGAATAGGCTCAGAAGGGGAAATCTATGAGAGAGTGGCATGGACTTATATATACTACCAAATGTAAAATACATAACTAGTGGGAAGCAGCCGTATAGCACAGGGAGATCAGCTCGGTGCTTTGTGACCACCTAGAGGGGTGGGATAGGGAGGGTGGGAGGGAGACGCAAGAGGGAGGAGATATGGGGATATATGTATATGTAAAGCTGATTCATTTTGTTATAAAGCAGAAACTAACACACCATTGTAAAGCAATTATACTCCAATAAAGATGTTAAAAAAACAAAGAAAAGAAGGGGAAATCTGTTTGTGTAGCAGTCAAGATAACAAGGCTTGAAGTTTCATTGGGATAACAAGCCCATAATTTCTTATTTTGTATGTTATTTGGGGTGGCTAAATAGGGGGCAACTGATGGAGTCTTGGGAGGAAGGGTGATAATGCTCTTCCCTCCCTCTCCTCCAGCAGACTTTGGTATTTAACACCACTGGTTATTTTTTCATATCTTTCCTGATGCTCAATGGAATTGTTTCTAGTGAATTTGCCGCTATTGTGGTTATGAAACTTGCTCTAAGCCTAACAAACAGGAAGTTCCTTTGGCACATTTACTAGTAGTATGTCAAAAGAAAAATGAAATAACGTGACGTACATTCACTAAAAGTTTGCTGTCTAAAACTGAGGATGACACAAAAAGACAACTGTGTTTAAGCTAGCTGCAAATTATTCTGTTCCCTTTGGTGTCCAGGAACCATTTGCCAGAGCTTGGGAAATAGAATACCCTGTCAGTTATACTCACCGTCGAATGTAGTTTATTTTGGGGAATAAGTGAAGTGGGAGGAAAGTACATCTTTTGGAATTACTTGGGCCTAGTATAGAAAGGTGACTGGGAGAGGTGAAATCTGAGTGAAGCTGGGGGAGAAGAATATAGGCATATAGAATATAGAGCAAAAGAATATAGAAAATCCTATATTTTTCTTTAAAATAATAGCTTTATTGAGATATAATTCACATACCATACAATTCACTCATTTAAAGTGTACAGTTCAGTGGTTTTTAGTATATTCACAGAGTTGTGCAACCACTACCCTAGCCAATTTTAGAATGTTGCATCACCTCAAAAAGAAGCCTTGTATGCTTTACCTATCACCCCTCTATGGCTCTCCCTGCCCTACCCCGCAACCCTAAGCAGTCACTAGTATACTTTCTTTGTGTATGGATTTCCCTATTCTGGACACATTTATATATTTCTGGCCTCTTTTTCTTAACGTTTACAAGATTCTCCCATGTTGAAGCAGGCATCAGTATTTTATTCCTTTTTATGGCTGAATAATATTTCATTGTTTAGATATATCATATTTTGTTTACCCATTCATCAGTTGATGCACATTTGTATTGTTTTCACCTTTTGGCTATTAGGAATAATGTTGCTCTAAGCATTTATTTATACATTTTATTTTTACACAGATCTAGTACACAGGTCAGTGGGAAATTATTGTAACAAAGATGTCAGAAACATTTTAGCTTACCATGGTTTAAATTCTGGTTGACCTTTTATAACACAAAAATTGTGTATTTACTTCTAAGGAGTTATAAAAAATTCAGAAGTCTGGTTTTAGTTCAAGTTATGGAGCTGGAACTTTTCAACTGGTTCCCTTTTAAGGAATTATTAAATTTGTTCCTTCAGACACATCACTTTCAAGACAGTGGTTCTCACACTCTTATCATATCACTCTGCCTAAGGGATAGGACCTTCTCCCATCAGACACTGGGGCTGGCTCTATGCTAGTGATGCTCCAGGAGCACAGAGGAGCAGTAAGTAGAGGAAGTGAACACATGGATAGACTTCCGTGTGTTAGATAGCATTGTGGGAAGCCATTATTGGAGAAGGAAGAGGGTTGATGGCTTCATCCTGGAAGGATCAGTGAAGACTGCACTTCACAGATGTGGTCACATTCAAATTTGAATTTTTCAAAAATGAATGAGAATCTGTTTTTGTTTTTTTTATATGTTGTTGGGTTTTTTGCCACAATATAAAATAGCTTAGTTTTTGCTCTCTACTTTTTGTTACCATCATAATAATCACTATTGTTTAGCACTCAATGTGTTTTCTTTTTTCTAATACCACCCTTCCCCTTTTTATTAGGGAAACAAAATAAATCATGTTCACATAAACTACCAAACCTTGTCAGGTGCACAAAATTAAATTTTTTTTCTATGAACTTCTATTATTGCTCCTTTCTTCTGAGCTATTTTATATTTATATTTTGATAAGCTTTTTTGTTTTTTTAATCCATCTATTGAACAGAAAACTTGGATATTAATGGAGTAGAATAGGTGGAGCTTTATGTGGAAAGGTGACTTTTTAGTGTTGAAATCATATATTTTACTAGAGTTTAAAATGTTAGTTCTAGGGTTATAATTAATACAGATTTTTGCATAAGTTTTCTCAGTATAGTTTTACTACACAAATGATATTTTGAAGTCTGGGTTAGTTTTTTTTTTTTTTTTTTTCGGTACGCGGGCCTCTCACTGCTGTGGCCTCTCCCGCTGCGGAGCACAGGCTCCGGACGCGCAGGGCCAGCGGCCATGGCTCACGGGCCCAGCCACTCCGCGGCACATGGGATCCTCCCGGACCGGGGCATGAACCCGCGTCACCTGCAATGGCAGGCGGACTCTCAACCACTGCGCCACCAGGGAAGCCCTCTGGGCTAGTTTTTAAAGAACAATTAATTATTGTCTTATTTATAGATGCTATGAAAATTGCTTATTTCATTATATTAAAAGCTATGGAATTTGGAAGAAACTCTTAAAATTGATTAATTCATTGCCCAGAGACACAGTAGATGTTGCTTATTAACAAGATTTTCTCTAGAAGTCTTCTGACTTCAGTATGATAATTATTCCAACACGCATCATTGCACTGAGAATAATTTGTATGTGAATAACCACAAATCCATCTTTTATAAATCACAAAACTATAAATACCAGGCCTTATTTGTTATGTAACACATCCTTGCTTTGCTTTCATGGTCACTACTGATTGCACCAGTAAAATGATGGAATACCGTAACTGATGTATTTTTAAGTATTCTGGCATCCACTAAATTTATATCAAAGTTAAGAGTTATTTTTATGTAGATACCAAGAATCTAATAAACTGAATTAACAGCTTGTTTGTCACTCCAAATACATGCCACTTATTGCCTTTATAGAATGTTCAATCACTCTGATTGCATTGGGATAAATGTTTAGTTATGGAAACACTCTTTGACATTTGGGCATTTAACGAAGTTGGCTGTATTGGGCCCTAGTTCCATAGTGAGATGGCCTATCGTTCATAATTAAGGGGGATATAAAACTGTGAGGAAAATTTGAATGAGTCTTATGAAAGGGCTGCTTCCAAAGATGGAACAGTATTTTTAAGAATATGGTTATCTGTAGCAAGAAGAAATATACAGCCTTTGAATCACAGTCATGTGTTAATGGGTGATGGGTCCACCAGGGTAGGATCACGAGGGAGACCTCTGGCTAATGGAAGTGGCTGGGGATCACTTGGTGGGATTGTCGGAGTTTGGGTTAGTAGTTTCAGCCTGAACAAATCATATCAGTATAGAGAGAGCCTAGTCATAGCTAGAGAAGACCAATCAGTTAGGAAAGGTGGGACCACAAATTCCTCTAGAAGAATATGAAAGATGAATTTCTGCAGATGAAGACATGTTCAAGGTGAGAAGAGAAACGAACTATTGACTAACCTCAGCAGCTTAATTTACTTCCATATTTATACTTGGAAATGGGAAGGTAAAACACGTTTAAACCCTTAGATTTAGCTGTTTAAGGGATGGTTCTCTTCTCAGAGGGCTAAGAAAATATCATAAATGCATAATTATGGTTTGTGCAAGGATCTTTTTCCAAATCATTTTGTCTAAGCAGTTTTACAAATGGTGGGTAGAAACCACAGTGACACACTTGCCTCCCCTGAGGAAGCACCGCCCACTCCTACCCTGTACACTGGCAGCTCCAGACCTCCTGGGGCAGGAGGACCCCTCCCTGCACTCCCAGTCTGGCTGTGCAACCAACCCAGACATTTCTCTTCTCTTACCAATCCTTCCCCACCTGGATGGGGCATGCCACCCCAGTTTGAAGGTAGAGCCCAGCCCTGTCCATCTGGGATTTATTTTGATATATGGTGTAGAAGATTTAAATAGGCTTGTCTCCCCCATCCCTCCACCCCCCCGGCAATAGTCAATTTTAGGGCGCCCCATTTATTGAGTATAGTTCATTCTCATTATGTGGTGTTTTTGGCTGTGGTGGGGAAACCATACTGACTTATCAACAATGTAGATCTTATTAATACTGAGATGGTTTGGGGTTGGGGATGGCTTTGAGGTTCAGAAAGCCTGGAATCCTGTCCATTTAACCTTCTTTTTCCATATATTAACCTTTTATATATATAGTAGGGTTTTTTTCCCCTTGAGATATTATTTTCAATTTATCTGCTTGTATGTTCTTGTCCCAATACTGTGCTGTTTATTGTAGGCATATAAGACATTCTGATATCTGGTATGGCCAGGCTGGCCTTAATTCATTCTGTTTTCAAACTTCTTTTAACTATTTTCATCCGTTTGAATGCTTTGCTTTTAAGGTCTGAATATAGGCTCCCCCCACCATGCCAAGTGAATGTTGATCTAGACTATTTAGAGCTTTTTTCTTGAAATATAAATTTGGCTATTGCTAACAAAGTAACACTAGCCAATTTGGGGGTATCATGCAGTTGATAGGAAGGGACGTGCTCTATAAAATAACCAGCCAAACTCCCTAACTATCCCAACTGTAACTCTGTTAAAGGGTTTTTACGCTTCACTTTTTTTTTTTTTTTTTATGCGGGCCTCTCACTGTTGTGGCCTCTCCCGTTGCGGAGCACAGGCTCCGGACGCGCAGGCTCAGCGGCCATGGCCCACGGGCCCAGCCGCTCCACGGCATATGGGATCCTCCCGGACCGGGGCACGAACCCGCATCCCCTGCATCAGCAGGCGGACTCTCAACCACTGCGCCACCAGGGAGGCCCTACGCTTCACTTTTAATCAGCACCTTCTTGAATTACACTCAGAAATAGAACTCATTCAATGCACCAACGCAATTTATTCTCTTTTCTATATGTGTAAGCATATATACAAATCAGCTGTTTTCTACATCAGTTACGTATCAGCCACCTCTTGGTGAGCTTTTATAAAATGATTCAAAAATTGCAAAAAGGCACAGAGAGAAAACCTTCCATGCCAACCATGATCTTTCTTCTATTTATTGATTTCTTTATATCCCGCTTTCTTTCACCAGCAATTTCAGGTTGCTTACAATGAAAGTTCATTTTCAATAAGACCTAAAACAATGACTGCACGAAAGAAGAAGAAAACTGGAAGAGGAAGGAGTGAGTGGTGAGGCTATCAAGAACTTTTGGCTAGGCAAAGGTCTTGTGAAGTGGAGTTAGCAAACTTTACAGCTTGTCTAGAAGGCAAACTGGTAGACCAATCTAAGGACAATCTTTATGCAGATTTGTTCATTTATTCAAGAAATATCTATTGAGCACCTGCTATATGCCTGTCACTCATTAGGCATTGGAAGTAGAATAGTGAGCAAATCAGGCACAAATCCCTGCCCTCATAGAGCTTACATTTTAGTGGAGGAGCCATAGTAATCAAAATATATAATCTATGTGGAATGTTAGATATTAGTAATTGCTGAGAAGAAAAAATAAAACATGGAAGGGAGGTAGGAGGTTGGGGAGGGTGCTTATCTTTTTGATGGAGTGGTCAGGGAGGGTGTCCCTGAGACACTGACTTTGAAAAAAATGGCCAGAAGGCCATGAAGGAGCGGTAGGGATGTCAGGGAAAGGTGCTGGCAGAGGGAGCAGCTAGTGCAAAGGCCCTGGTGTCTTTGAAGGAGCGTGGAGGGAGAAGAGCCTGGGTAGAGGGAGGGAGGGGTCATGGTTAGCACCTGCAACTCCAGGACCAGGCCTGGATGCCTTCAAGGTTCTTTGGGTAGGAAAGGGCAGGGCCACAAATAAAAGCAAGAAATTAGCCTTGCCATACTTTCTAATTTTTATTCAGTTATATATCAAGTTTTTTATGTGCTCAGAATTTCTAACTGAAGAATGAAAAGATGTAATGATGTGTACAGGTACAAGTTTACAATTTCTTTTCTATTTACTTCGACATAGACCATTTTGAAATTTTAGCAGACATTTTAGGATGTACTACTAAATTTGGTACATCACTGTTTCTTTTGGAAGCAAATAAGAAAAGACCTTTCTGGATCTAATTGACATTATGAATACCCACTAAGAGAGTATTGTGCTCTAAGTTGGTGAACTCTGTGGTTTGCAATCTTGTTTAAACAGTCAGAATTGCAAATAATGATCCCTGAAATATAATTTCCTGTCATTCACCTACCTGCCAATTTCCCTCTAAATTTATGGGTTCCTATAAAACTTACTGTGAAACTCAAGATGCTTGTAACAGTCCATTTCAGACTAATTTTATACTTTTTTCCAGACAAATTATGTTGTTCAAGTCCTGTAGTCATTTTCACACTGTCTTATTGTGTTGTTGGCTGTTTGTTATCTGCTTATTTAAAGAAAATTGAGCAAGGTTTATAAAATCATGGTTTTGGTTCCAGAATGTAACCCGGTAGTCATTTTACTGAGGTCTCCTCCATGTATTCACTAAGGAGGAAAACATTAAATCACTTGGCATTTTCGAGGTGATGGGGGAAGAATACATAAGGTAAGAACTGCTTGGAAGCTGTTCTTTCTTCATATGAATAGGAGGAGTTTATCACTTTGTTTATGGAAAGGGGAGATGGGAGCGAGTGTTGGAAATGTCAGGTCTCTGTGGTTGATGCATTAGTGCCCCACTCCAGGTCGTGTTGTTGTTTTAGGCTGTCAGGGGAATGGGTTAGGAAGATGCCCAGTGGTGCCAGCTGTGTGGCTGGCAAGCAGCTGGACCACGGAGGCGCCTCTTTGGCGGAGTCAACAGTTGGGCTAGAAAGGCTGTGAATCAGCAATGAGTGTAAACATTCGTTAGTTTGAATGATTAGGAGCAAAGCTTCTGGTCTTCTGTTATTAGCTGATTATAAGAGTGAAGTGGAGGAAAGCTGCAGCCCTTGGAGAACAGTGCTGTTAGAAGCCAGTAACGCAGGGGTTTTAAGGGAAGCCACTTACGTTCAGAATATCAAGCGAAGCCACAGTGTTGGAGGACAGGCTCTTGGTGGGTTCAACAAGGCTGAGTAGAAGGATAGCAGACAGGAGAGAGTGGAAGTGGTTTGCCTGGCAATTTTGGCCAATGCTTGGGCTGAAAGCAGGGTGTCGGTTGCCGAGACCCTTCGCAGTCACACCAGTTGCGCTACATGAATGGATTAACCTGACCCAAAGCTTTAGGGGAGAGGAAGAGTAGCAGGAACTGAGGGTACAGTGACCACATGCATGTATCAGTATTATTATTTGTTTATGTTTATGTCTCCTCCACTGGACTATGGATACCTTCAGAGTGGTGATCGTGCATATTCATCTTATATCAGCATTGTTTACTGAAATGAACTGAAGGATGGGATGAATTTCTCTTTTTAATGTCGTTTTTTTAACCTCTTCCATTTGAGGATAACTTGTTATTCAGATATGTTCTGAGGAGCCCACAGTGTGTAAATTTACTTTTGTCCCTTTTAAAAGGTATGAGATTTAATGATGAAGGGTTGCACAAGAGCAGAGGATTGCATTTATATAAAGAGCATCTTTGTATAAATGAAGAAATTATCATTGGTTCATTATACATCAATCCATTCATTCATTCATTCATTCATCAGACATATACTGGATATTACCTATTAAGTGCCAGGTGCTGGGGATACAAAACACAGCCTTATCAGTGGCTTACGAAGGAGCTCACAGATTTCTTTATTTGAAATAAAAAGAGCAAGAGAATAATTACCCACCTAAATTATCTCCAAAGGAATTGTATTATGTAGAGTTGAAGGAGAGTTGGGAACAGTTCTTAAGAAATGTAGCTCAGAGATACTTTGTGTGATCAGCTTAAAATGTATTAACTGATAGCAACTTGAATTAAAATAATTTCAGTTACATGTTTAGACATAACATTTTAAAGCTTCTTACTTTAGATAAATTTTTCTGATAATTTTCTCAAAGTACTTCTTTTTGTATAATAAAACTAATGACTTATTAGGGTAGGTAATATATTGTCTCTTTAAAAACCTGTAATGGAAGTTATTCAAAACTGAATAAATGTGTATTTTGTCAAAAAAAATTTTTTTTAATAAATTTATTTTATTTATTTATTTTGGCGACGTTGGGCCTTTGTTGCTGCACACAGGCTTTCTCTAGTTGCGGTGAGCGGGGACTACTCTTTGTTGCGGTGCACGGGCTTCTCACTGTGGTAGCTTCTCTTGTTGCTGAGCATGGGCTCTAGGCACGCGGGCTTCAGTAGTTGTGGCACGCAGGCTCAGTAGTTGTGGCTCGTGGGCTCTAGAGCTCAGGCTCTGTTGTGGCGCACGAGCTTAGTTGCTCCGCGGCATGTGGGGTCTTCCCGGATCAGGGCTCGAACCCGTGTCCCCTGCATTAGCAGGCGGATTCCTAACCACTGTGCCACCAGGGAAACCCTGTCAAATTGTTAATCATTTACTTCTTACAAGGACCTCTAGAAACACCAGTCCCCAGAGCAGTTTCTGTCTTTTTTTTCTCTTCCAGTTTTATTGATATAATTGAGATATAGCACAGTATAAGTTTAAGGTGTACAGCGTAATGATTTGACTTACATACATTATGAAATGATTATCACAGTAAGTTTAGTGAATGTCCATCATCTCACATAGATACAGAATTAAAGAAATAGAAAAAAGTTTTTTCCTTGTGATGAGAACTCTTAAGATTTACTTAAAAAAATAAATTTATTTATTTATTTATTTTTGACTGTGTTGGGTCTTCGTTGCTGCACATGGGCTTTCTCTAGTTGCGGCGAGTGGGGTTTACTCTTCGTTGCAGTGTGCGGGTTTCTCATTGCAGTGGCTTCTCTTGTTGTGGAGCGGGCTCTAGGTGCATGGGCTTCTGTAGTTGGGGCTTGCTAGCTTCAGTAGTTGTGGCATGCGGGCTCAGTAGTTGTGGCTCGCGGGATCTAGAGCACAGGCTCAGTAGTTGTGGTGCACGGGCTTAGTTGCTCTGCAGCATGTGGGATCTTTGTGGACCAGGGCTCGAACCCATGTCCCCTGCATTACATCCCTAGTACTTTTTTTTTTAATCTTATAACTGGAAGTTTGTACCTTTTGACTACCTTTATCCAAAGCAGTTTCTTTTAAAAGAGAATTATAGGTAATGTTGCAAAGAATGGTGAGAAATCCAACTGATTAATTTTTTTAACCTCTTAAAATACTCTGTATATTGTGGATATGTAAGAAATACTCTTAAGTGACCCCAGTAGTTTTACTGGATGAGAGAAGGTAGGTTGTTTTTAAAAAATATTTTATTTTATTATTATTCTTTTAACAAGTCAACCCATTTTTGTTGGCATAGTGCAGCTGTTATATGATTTGCTTTATAAATCATTGAAGCTCTCTTTTTTTTAACATCTTTATTGGAGTATAATTGCTTTACAATGGTGTGTTAGTTTCTGCTTTATAACAAAGTGAATCAGCTATACGTATACATATATCCCCATATCCTCTTCCTCTTGCGTCTCCCTCCCATCCTCCCTATCCCACCCCTCTAGGTGGTCACAAAGCGCCGAGCTGATTTCCCTGTGCTATTATGCAGCTGTGAAGTTCTCATTTTTAAGAATGACTCCTTAAAATGATCTTTTGTCATATAGATTCATAGTCACCGCAGACTATTAAAGAGGCTGCCTCAGAGTGAGGATGGATGTCTACAACTCAGAAATGTGTGGTGGCTCTCAGAGGCCATTATCTTCATTATTTTTCTCCTAGTGCTTTAGATGTGATTAAAAGTGATTCTGTGTAATTGAGTATGAGGGGTTTAGAACATTAGTATTCCCCTTTTATATATATATATAAATATATATAAAATATAATTTTTATTTATATGTTTAGTTTATATATATTTGTATACATATTTGTTTATGTATATTATATATATATTTGTGTGTATGTACACAAATACACTACATATACATACATATAGAGAGAGAAATTTGAGGACTAAATAGAGTGTCTGTATTAAGATAGGAATCTCTTAGCATCTGACTTTATATTGTGAAATATTAGCTCAACTAATGACATTAGAAGGACACCAGTTTATATCAGCTGTGGATTTTATGACAACGTCTTAGGGGTGAAATGGAATTTTGTTGTATTGTTAGATATACTTTCTTTTTAAAATTTATTTATTTATTTTATATTTGGCTGCGTTGGGTCTTTGTTGCTGTGCGCAGGCTTTCTCTAGTTGCGGCAAGTGGGGGCTACTCTTCGTTGTGGTGCGTGGGCTTCTCATTGCGCTGGCTTCTCTTGTTGTGGAGCACAGGCTCTAGGCGCGCGGGCTTCAGTAGTTGTGGCACGTGGGCTCAGTAGTTGTGGCTCGCGGACTCTAGAGTACAGGCTCAGTAGTTGTGGCGTACCGGCTTAGTTGCTCTGCGGCACGTGGAATCTTCCTGGACCAGGGCTCGAACCCATGTCCCCTGAACTGGCAGGCAGATTCTTAACCACTGCACCTCCAGGGAAGTCCTAGATATATTTTCTGATGTCTGATTTAAAAATAGTTTGTTTCGATGTTATCTTAGGTATTATTTAATATTAATGTTATATTAATGTTATAATGTTATTTAAGTATTATTTAATATAATTAAAATTCTCCATCCATGAAATAATGTGGACAGAAGAGCACCAATTTTTCATTGGTTGGAGAAATAAAATATAGAAAGAATAATACATTTAAAATCACAGTATAGAAGCAGCCAGATGAGACTTGGGGTCAGACAAAATGAGTTTCTATTTGTTTTGCTCGTGGAGACCCTGTTATATGTTATATGGAAATCTGTTGGGTAAATTAATCAAATTCTCTCTGTTGGCTCTTCATAACAAGGCAGTGCATTAACTTGTATGTCTTGTTGTCATCACGTATCAGATATGCATAATATGTAGTGTTTCAGATCAGCTGCTGGAGCGTTTGGACACTTTTGTTCCTTTGGGTCCTTGAAGATGGAGAAGAGGTGGGTGTGATAGAAGTTAGCTCCAGTTACTCTGACAGTGATCATTATTTTATTGACACATTTCTAATGGAGTCACAATTGTGATCCCAAATTAGAAGACTAAATAACTTATGTTTAAAGGTTTGAAACTTTGTAGGGCTGACCAGATTTCAGCCATGCCTGGGTATGCTTTAGAATATGACCATGTATGCAAGTAACACGTTTTCTGAAAACCTGTTGGAAAATTAAAGCCTCTTTTATGGATTCTGCAAAGAGATAAATTGCTGCATTTGGAAGTAGTATACATGTCAAAAGTATGGATACTTGGATTTGTTTTGTAAGAGAGTATCAAGGTCAGAGTTTTAACTCTCCTCTTGTCCTATGTTCTTGTTATTCATTTTTGATTTGTGTATTTATTTTTAACGAACTGCTTTAAGACTTGGCTAGTTGGGGTGTGAATTTCAAACTGTTGTATATTATCTAGCACCAGACATTTCTGCTCTCTCATATTGCTGGTCTATAAAGAAAACAGGGAGGGTCTTAAATTGAACCTACTTGTGTATAAACTTGATCGAATGTCACTTTGATCCCTGTACACTTCTGACAAACTAAGAGCTATTTATGAAGTGCTTAGTTCACTTGTTTGAGACGAGTATTTTAATTACCTGGTAGAGGTGAGTCCAGTTGGATATTCACCAGACACTCTCATAACCGAACTCTACCTAGTAGTATCGTGGGATTGATAGATACTGTCTGTTGCTTCTGAGAACATTCTGACTGGCAGTGCTCAGCTACCCTCTAGGATGCCCATGCCCTCTGCTTTTATTGGTTGAGCTGCATATTTTTGCTAATCATACTTGTGTTTTGTAATAATACAGTATAAAGGAGTAACAATAAACTGGTAAAATATAAGTGCATAAAGATAGAGTGTGGTTGTTTTATGAAAAGTAAGTTAAACACATTGGAAAGATATGACACAGGCATGTTTTTTCCCCCTGTCGACTCTGGTGTGGGAGAGACTCTAAAGAGAGCTCTAAAGAATGTACCAATTTAGAAGACTTTTGCCCAAGTGTCTTTAAATCTTCCCCTTATGAAACTCAATACTGGAATTTGTAGATGATGCTATATGGTTATGGTTAATGTGGGGGAAAAAAGACTGAATTCTGGATCGTCTTCAAAGAAAATTACTTCACTCTATTTGGAAAAATACTTGGGTGAATGTGTATTTGTAAGAATTAAGTTAGGTAAAATGTTTAAGCATATATTATACTTTTTTTTCTGGGTGAACTGCTACTTTAAATAACATTTTTGCTTTGTCCCTTTAGTAGCGTCATCCACTAGTGGTAGATTATTGCTTCACATTAATATGCCTCTATCTTTTTAAGTCCTGAGTTTGTATTTGAGTCTCATTCATTTGTTGTTTTTAATAATTCATATAGAGCCCCCAAATACTGAAGTTTACGTTTTCACTATCTAGTGAGAAAATATCTAGAAAACAGCAATAACCTAAAAAAATATGTAAAACCTGTAGGGACAATATATAAATATCTAAAAGAAGGCTTTTCTTGTATGTGTAGAGGCAGGACAAATACATTTTAAAACTTTTTATTTGGAAATAATTTAAATTTATAGAAAAGTTGTAAGAATAGTACAAAGAATATTTAAATAGCCTTTACCATTTGCTTTGTTATTTCTCCTGCCTGTCTATCTATAAATACATGGATAGATAAATATAGATGCACACAACAATCACTCTCTCTCTCTCTCACACACACACACACTCTGTCTCTTTTTCTGAACTATTTGAGAGTAAGATACATATAAGATAGTGTATATTTCCTAAGAATAAAGATATTCTCTTACATCACCCCAGTGCAGTTATCAGCTTCAGCATATTTAACATTGATATAATAGTTTTTATCTAATCTACGGTCTGTTTTCTGATTTTGTCAGTTGATCCAGTAACATCTTCTTATGGTATTTTCCCCCTCCAGTGCAAAACCAAGCCTAGAATCACACATTGCATTTAGTTGCCATATCTTTTTAGTCTCCTTTAATCTGGAACAGTTCTTCAGCTTCTATATTTTATGACAATGACATTTTTAGTAATAGGCATTTTCCCCCCTCCAATGGAATATCCCTCACATTATGTCTGTGTGATGTTTCCTCTTGTTTAAATTCAGGTTATGTGTTCTGTTCCCTGCTGGAATATTTCATAACTGGTGTGTCCTCAGGGTCTCACACCTGGAGTCATGTGATATCCATCTGCACCTTACTTTGGATGTTAATTTTGATCATCCAGTCCAGGTGTTAGCTGATTTCTGTATACTGTCTTTTCCCCTTCCTACTAATAGGCAATATGTAGGAAGACATTTTAGTTCTATATAAATATCTTTCTCCTTATCAAAATATTCCCCCCTAGATTTAGCATTCATGGATCATCCTTTACTGTGGAGGTTGCAGAATGATGATTTTTCCCCCATACTGACCCATCAGTACTTCACCTTCTCATGTAAGCAAGAACCCTTCTTTTATTTTTCTCTTTTATTTCTTTATCCATTTGTTATTGGTGTGAACTCATAGATTTCCATTTTTCGTCAATGGTTCATAATTCATTCCTATTTTAAAAATTATTTTGGTGCTCCAATTGTCTGAATCAGCAATGGGAGCCTCTTCAAGCATACATATAGAAATCCTGAGTCCATACCAAATCCCAATTCTAATCCATCCCCATGGAGTTTTTCTTTGTCTTCTCCCATTTCCTATTTGTATTTCTCTTCTTTCATGGTGAGAACCCTAGTTCCTAATGACTTCAGTGTACTTACAAATTTGCTAAAATCTGTAATGTATCTGAAATAGTTTCAGAATTGTTTTGCCATAACTCTACAAATCACTCCTAATAAAAGAGTTTAGGGTTGTTTACAGTTCTCTGCCGCTTCCCTCCCTCCAACCAAGAATTCCGTGATCATAAATTATATAGATATTCCTCCTTCTCTTCCTCTTCTTCCTTCTTTTTTGATGTTTGTAGTGTGCTTATATTATTCATTTCAAATACACTTAGGGTTGATTTGTTCTGGTTTGCTTTCAGTTTTACTCCTCCCTCCTCATCCTTGTTAATTTTATCTTTCAAATGTCAGTAACATTAACGTGCTTCCCAAAGTCAAAACTACACAAAAAGGTACACTCAGAGAAGTTCCACCCCCTCTAGCATCCTTTCCATTCTGTTCCTACCCCTCAACCCCCATATAAGCAACCAGCTTCTTGTTTTCTGGTGTGGTCCACACTGAAGGGGAGTGGAATTAGGATCCACTGTTTGAAGGGAAGCATGTCAAAGAATTAGGGGACATATTTTAAAACCACCATACTGTATTTATGATTCTTTAAGACCTGTCTATCTAGTACACAGTCTGCTTAATTTCAGATTCCAATCGTACACACATATACCCAAGGAGGTCCTCTATGTCCTGTAACACAAATGAGATTATCTATGTCCTATACCTGCTTTTTAAAATTTATAATGTACTGTGTACATGAGCATATTAAAGTTTCTGAGAAACTTTTTAGAATTAAATCTCAAGTTTTTAAAATGACCTTGACCATAAAATTTCTCCCTACTCCACCCTCAACTTCTAAAAATTTTCCTAAGGAACTAGTGTTCCTACAACTAAACTTTGTTCTGCTATCATCTTTAAGTAGGATGTTTGCTATTGTTTTCTTATAAGTCTTTTCATCATGTTAAATAAGTTTCTTTTTATTACTAGTTGACTGATTATTTTTTGAAGTAGCAGGACTGTCTTGAAAGTTTCCAAATGCCTTTTTTACACTTCTGGATGCCCTATGATTTTTCTGATTTGGCCTATTAGTGTAATATATTATTTTGATGTATTACCTAATGTTGGACAGCCGTAAAGTACATCCTATTTCACCTTAATTTGATTTGCCAGTGTTTTTAGGAATTTTGTATTCATATTCATAAATGAGATTGGTTTAGAGTTTTAAAAATTTGCATTACTTTTGTCATGCTTGGATATGAGGGCTCTGGTAGTGACTAAGGGATTATCTGTTCCATGAAGATTCAATAGCACTTGCCCCCAAAGTATCCTTTAGGAAGATAGATATTTGATGACTTTACAATTTCTTATATACTTTTTTACATCTCTTGGATTAATTCTGGCAATTTATATTCTTGCAGTCTCCTCCATTTAATCTATTATTTCTACTTTTCCTCCCCAACGTTTAGTACTTAGTGTTTCTTGTATTTTTTTTTCTTTTTCCTTTCAAATCCATTAGATTCTGCTTCTGTTTTTTTCTTTTTTACTCCATTATCCTCCCACCTACTTGTTTGGGCGTAACTTTCATTGTATATAATAGCTAGAGATCTGCTTTTTCATCAGAAATGCCAAGCATATTTTTTAAAGCCAATAAATACTTCATTTTAAAATCACAATTGTGATGCATCATGATTTATTTAGCTAATTCCCTGATCGTGGACAATTAGATTCTTTTTGCTTTTCTTACTATTAAAATCAAGGCTGTAAATATGCATCCATATATGTTTATATATGTTTAATCTCTCAGAATAAAATTTTTAAGTCAACATGAAATTATATTTTAATGGAAATACCCAAATTGTTCTCCAGAAAGATTGTACCAAGTTAATTGTATGGGAGCCTCATACCATTGCAATTTCTGGATCTTCTTTTTCTTTGCCTAAATTGATGTGATGAAAATATTTAGTTTTTATTTGTATTACCTTGATTTCTACTGAGGTTGAACTTATTTTCAACTGCTTATTGGTCATTTGCTTTTATGTGTGTGTATGTGTGTGTGACTAGTCTGTTCCTAACCTTTGCCAATTTTTCCACTGGGGTAGTACTTTTTCTTATTATTTTAAGAGCTAATTGTTTTTCTAGGGACAGCAATCTTTGCTTTCTGTATTTGTATAGCGAATAATTTTTTACAATTTGTCATCTTGCCTATATATAATGTTTTTTTTAATGTAGTTTAGTTTTGTTTTGAAATTTATTTTTTATTTATTTATTTTTGGCTGTGTTGGGTCTCTGTTGCTGCACGCGGGCTTTCTCTAGTTGCAGTGAGCAGGGCTACTCTTTGTTGCGTGCACAGGCTTCTCATTGCAGTGTTTTCTCTTGTTGTGGAGAACGGGCCCTAGGTGTGCGGGCTTCAGTAGTTGTGGCACGTGGGCTCAGTAGTTGTGACTCACGGGCTCTAGAGCACAGGCTCAGTAGTTGTGGCGCACGGGCTTAGTTGCTCCACGGCATGTGGGATCTTCCCGGACCAGGGCTCGAACCCGTGTCCCCTGCATTGGCAGGAGGATTCTTAACCATTGTGCCACCAGGGAAGTCCTAAATAACGTTTTTTATGTACAAATTTTTTTTCATTTTCAGGGAATCATATCTATCATTCCTATTATGGTTTCTGGTATTGGGATCATGTTTATACTATATGAGAAAAATATTCACTCTTATTTTCTTCTGATAATTTCTTTTTTTACATTTATATTTTTTAATTATCTGAAATTTATTTTAGTATAAGGTTTGAGTAGGGAACTCATCTTTTCCTTTCTTTCAAACTGCTTTTCAGTTGCCTCAGTAGCATTTATTGAGTAATCCATTTTCCCCCCCTGCTTTGAAGTGCCACCATTATCATAAATTAATTTTCAATATATACTTGGGCCTATATCTTGGTGATGATATTACATTGATTTGTCTTTCTCTACCTGTGTGAGTACCACTCTTTTAATTACCGAAGCATGATAATACATTTATCATACATTTAGTCTTCAAGTGAACATTAGAATATTTTTTTCAAAATAGAAAACATTTCCTACTGAGATTTTGATTAGTGTGGCATTGAATTTGGAAACTAACTTAGGAAGAATTAAAAGTATTGAAATCTTTCTGTTCAAAACTAAGTTATCCTTCCAATTATTTGTTTTCTTCTCTGTTTCTTATTTGTATTTTCTAGTTTTCCTCAAGTAGGTACTATGGATTTCTTATTAATATTTACTCCCTGATAGTCCATGCCTCCTTTTCTTGATATTTTGATTGTACTTTTTACTCAATTACCTTTTTTGTCTCTTTTAATATTGAAAGCTGTTTTAGTCTACATATGAATTTTAATAAACAGTAGAGCATAGTGTGTGTCTTTGGGTTACTTGCTCCAACTTTCTCATCTTTAATAGTTGTAACTGCTTAATAAGAATTGTTTAAAGTTTAAATGAGATGATATTTAAAAGGAATTTGCACATGGTCGTTCTCAACGAATGTTAACTGCTGTTATTAGGATTTTTAGTTTTTGACAGGTTTCTCTCTGCATTTTCTTATTGTTTCCAGTAGTTTCTTTCAGTTGATTTTTGGTAATTTCCAAATATTTAGTCACTTACTCCTATATAAATCTTTTGCCTTCTCTTTCCAGTTCGGTAAGATTTCAAAGAACCTTTCTGCAAAGCAGTTTAATTCAGGGAAAAGGTGTCCTGGATCATTACCATTTTCAGTTGTCTTTGACTTACTGATCAAAATGTCAGTCATCTCTTAATGTGAATGAATTTGGGGAATTAACCTGTGAAAAATGAATTATATAATTTGGCTTTGTTTATTTCTTCGAGAAGCTTTTGGAAGAGATGGTCTGTAAGCAAGTGTGCTCTCCAGAATGCCCTAGTTAAAAGCTGAAGGCAACATTATCTTATTAAAAGAGAAGGACTCTGTTTTGTTCCTTTGTATCTCATCTCCCTTCATGAGTACTGGTAAATCTTATCAACTAAATGGATTAACCAAAAATTATTATATGGACTGCAAAAGATGATATAAAATTATTTGTTATTATTTTCTAAAAGTAAGATGTGGAAAAGATGATAAATTCAGACTGCTCCTAAAGCCATCAATCCTGAGACAGAGATTTGTTGAGAAAGTCAGCGGAATATTATTTTGTCTCCAATTAAAATCTTCCATGTGTTAAACATTCTGTCATGCTTAAAGTGAATTTTAAGTGAGTAATGCAGTTCCACTATATTGTATGAAGAAGAGAAAATGAAAAACTCTAACCAGATACCAAACTGTTCGTGAACTAAAGACAAGGAAGGAAGACTAACTTAAAAATCCATTCCTCACGATTGCCTCTCACGAGTGAATGCATGATCTAATTGTGAATGAATTTTTTTTTTTTTAAAGAAGCAGCTGTGACTTATGCAATTTAGAAACGTTAACTTGCAACTGAATCAGACCATCCACATCAGGGCAGAAGGGATCGTTTATTCAAAAATGGATTTCAGTATTTCTCAATCCATGATCTGGGTGGGCTGCAAACCCCATGTAAACATGAGAAATAGGAAGATTTAAGGGATGGCTAGAGCAGTGAAATGTGTTCCTTTTTTTTTTTTTTTTCCTTTAGACCGAAGAAATCATCTTCAACATGGGTCTGTTATGTTACCCTTTTTTTTTTAACTATTTATTTTTGGTTGCTTTGGGTCTTTGTTGCGGTGCGTGGGCTTCTCATTGTGGTGGCTTCTCGTTGCAGAGCACAGGCTGTAGGCACCCGGGCTTCAGTAGTTGTGGCTTGCGGGCTCTAGAGCACAGGCTCAGTAGTTGTGGCTCACGGGCTTAGTTGCTCCGCAGCATGTGGGATCTTCCCGGACCAGGGCTCCAACCCAGGTCTCCTGCATTGGCAGGCAGATTCTTAACCATTGCTCCACCAGGGAAGTCCCTCATCCATTGTTAAGGGTTTCAAAGACAGGCTAGGTAAGAAGAAGCTGTGGGATAATAAATTTGGGGGTTGAGGGAGGCTAATTAAACCAAGAACTGTGAGGGGAAAAAAAAAAGGCTTTACTTAGGAGATGGGATTTAAATTGGGTTCTGAAGGTTGAGCAGGATTTGGGTAGAAGGTGGAAAAGGGGGGCTTTTTGGACAAGGGGAAAAGTTGGGGGTGATGATACTGAAAGTAGAAGGAATAATGGTATATTCCTTGAGCAAGAGTGGATCTATTTAGATGCATATTAACAACTAAATGTGTAATTGGATGGGGAGATGGGGAAGCCATGTACTACTAGATTTTTGGAGTGTCTTGATTGCCAGGCAGGTTTTTTACCCATGGTACTTTGTGTAACAGCTCCCCACTCCCAACCCCCAAAGAAGGATTTAGGCAGTTATTTAAGCATAACATTTTACCTTTAAAATTTAATTAACTTATTCCAAAGGAATTTTAAAGAGAAAGACATTATTAGTCACAAACAAACTTAACTTGCTTTAAAAAAGCAATTTCTGAGATACTCTGATAAATAAAATTGTGAAATGGTGGGGTCTTTTTCTGATGATCTAAAACTAGTAGGAACAGTTGCTGCAGCTTAAAGCAATAACTGCTGAAGGACAGAAAAGACAGCCAATTAATACTTGATTTAAGTCACCAGATTTAACAACCGAGAAATATGACTTAGAATTATGATTTCTTTTTTCTCAGTGTCACCTGAATCAATACCAACAATATTAGAATAACAAAGTATAAAGTTAAAGAGCTTAGGCCGCAAGGGAGGTATTAGGAAGGAAGTTCACGAAATCCAGGTTGGATTGTGGTAATCACAGAACAGTCAGAATACACATGTATAACACATTCCTATGGCCCTTTCCTGAATCTAAAATGAACTGAATACAATTACTGCTTCACACATTTCCTGTGGACATCCAATATCTGGTTTTGACACCTGGGATCAGTAATAGACCAGTGAATACAGATTTCTAATGGAAATCAGTAATGATACCTAAGAAAATAAATAAGAAATAGACATATAAGTGGAAATAGCATGTCTCTTGTGATCATATTAAAAAAAACCTAACAACCTAAAGACTTAATCTTTTTCACTTATGTCATAATTAGCCTTCCTTACATGTCACTACTATTAAATTACTTAATTAA
Source organism: Hyperoodon ampullatus (assembly GCF_949752795.1). Classification (NCBI taxonomy): domain Eukaryota; kingdom Metazoa; phylum Chordata; class Mammalia; order Artiodactyla; family Ziphiidae; genus Hyperoodon; species Hyperoodon ampullatus. Next base: position 54,304,227 of record NC_136922.1, on the reverse strand, counting down.
AATCTGTTTAATAATTTGTTTTATAAAAAAATTGTTTTTCATTGTTTATATAGCACATGGAAATGGCGTAACAATCGCGTGTGTTAAAGCATCAAGTGAATAACTCATGGCAATGATAATAACAGCATTAATAAAAACCCCACTGCTAGAATGGCCATGATCAAAACATCTAGAAACAATAAATGCTGGAGAGGGTGTGGAGAAAAGGGAACCCTCTTGCACTATTGGTGGGAATGTGAATTGATACAGTCACTATGGAGAACAGTATGGAGGTTCCTTAAAAAACTAAAAATAGAACTACCATACGACCCAGCAATCCCACTACTGGCCATATTCCCTGAGAAAACCATAATTCAAAAAGAGTCATGTACCACAATGTTCACTGCAGCTCTATTTATAATAGCCAGGACATGGAAGCAACCTAAGTGTCCATCATCAGATGAATGCATAAAGAAGATGTGGCACATATATACAATGGAATATTACTCAGCCATAAAAAGAAATGAAATTGAGATATTTGTAGTGAGGTGGATGGACCTAGAGTCTGTCATACAGAGTGAAGGAAGTCAGGAAGAGAAAAACAAATACCGAATGCTAACACATATATATGGAATCTAAGAAAAAAAAAGAAAAAGGAAAGGTCATGAAGAACCTAGGGGCAAGATGGGAATAAAAACACAGACCTACTAGAGAATGGACTTGAGGATATGGGGAGGGGGAAGGGTAATTAATCTGTGACAAAGTGAGAGAGAGGCATGGACATATATTCACTACCAAACGTAAAATAGATAGCTAGTGGGAAGCAGCCACATAGCACAGGGAGATCAGCTCGGTGGTTTGTGACCACCTAGAGGGATGGGTTAGGGAGGGTGGGAGGGAGGGAGATGCAAGAGGGAAGAGATATGGGAACATATGTATATGTATAACTGATTCACTTTGTTATAAAGCAGAAACTAACACACCAGTGTAAAGCAATTATACTCCAATAAAGATGTTAAAAATAAAACCCCACTGCTAACAGATTATTGCAGAAGTAAACTGGAGAATACAATATATTGCAAGTAAACATGATATATTGAAAATGTATTATTATCATGTAGTAAAAAATGTCCTACATAGTGACCTAGTGGAAGAGTGTCCTAACACAGGATTTCTGAGACTGCAGGCATAAATACCTACATTGGTGGAGTCAGTGGTGACTTCAGAGACAGTTTAGAATGGCATTCATGTGTAGGAACAATATGTACATTGTGATTATATTATTATATCAACCTGTATGCCATAGTGAATTGGCAGAGTCCTTCCCTTCCCCCCCCCCCCCCCCCCCCCCGTTCCCTCTTTCCTTTCCTCTGTCCCACCCACCAAAATGACTGGGCATACATCTTAGTAAAAAAAAATTACTGCTAATCATAAAGAACAGATATCTCAAGTTAACGATGTTAGTGCTTTTCTATGTATGGGCAGATGCAAGAATCTGGGGGTCATTGAAATTCTTCCTGAGATCTACATCTAACTATTTATGGGGCCTGTTTATCCAAAGCACAGGATGCCTCATTCTCTCATCCTGAATTCCTCTCAGGGTGCACTGCCAGTGGGCAGCTGCAGTGGGTTACAACTTAACCCTTCTAGAACTGTGTGGTGAGCAACGCTCTTTGTTTTTCTTTGTTCACACTAACATGAATATTGAAGTCTTTTATATAATCATGTTGAATTCTGGCACTCTAGGAGAGGCAAATATGCCTAAATGTGCTTGAAAAGCTAGCAAGAGACTTGTGGAGTTCTTAAAAGGGACGTGTGGATACTTTGGGGGAACCATAGAAGATGATGGTACTGGTTTTAATGACTAATATAATCTCAACTTTATGATTTTTTAAAATGTTGGTATTGGTACAGATTAAACACTACCTTTATTTTTATCTGTTGTCATCAGGGTCATTTATTGTTTTATATATGGCCTGAAGGGGTGTTTAGGGAGGCTGGGCGTGGGTAGAGAAGCTGTTTAGGTTGTTAAGCAAGAAATGACAGAGAATGGAGGAAAGGGATTACAGTAAGAGGGTTCGCAGGAATTAAAATAAAAATGTTTAATTAAGTGGCCTTTGGTCTCTGAGTCCCTGGTCTCCTTTGAGGAGATAGACTGAAGGCATTTTTACCATTCAGATCTTCGCATTCTGGCCCTGAGGGAGAACTGTTAACCCAGAGTCATTTAGTTGCCTTGGGAAAGCATAGCAAGTTCATGGTTGTTGGGGACAGACTGCTTTTGTGTATTCAGTGTTCAGAAACTTGGTTTCCATAACTTAGGGAATTTTTGAAAATCTACGGAATTTGCTTCAATTACTTTGAAGACATGAAATGCGTCTTATCTCAAAATATTTGAAAATCTATGGTATTTGCTTCAGTTACTTTGAAGACATAAAGTACGTCTTACCTAGTTTCGGATTCCTCCCTAGATAGATTCTAGGCACTTACTCATTGTTTGCTGAACGGATGGAAGAATTTGAAAGTTGCTAATAAATTGCAGATCACTTGGAAGTCAGTTTTTGATGATCCAATAAGAAGAGAAACTTTTGGTCTTCTTTAAGAAAATTTTTATAGAATTTTAGAATTCATGATTGATATAGGAGATTATGTAGTATATCTGCTCTCTTGATGCTTGAACCTACAGTTTTGGTTTTTATTTAAAATTTCTGAAGTTAATGTACTTTTTTATGGATACATATGAAACTGCATTAGAAGAATCTGATCATTTGTTCTGAGCATCTTACTTTTTGATAAAGTGATGTGTCACCAAAATTGAAGGCCCACATCTTTAGACTACAAACCCTCTAAGGTTAGATCTCAGCCTATTTTTAATGCTGTGAAGGGCATGCAAGGTGGGTTTGCTTGGTATTTGCTGTCTTAGAAGAGGCAGATGCTGTAACAGTTAAGTCTGTGGGCTCTGGAGCCAAACTCCCTGTCTCCAGATATAGTGTGCTCTAATTTGAATTCTAGCTCTACAAGGATTCCAATTAAGTAGCTTATTTTTTCAGTGCTCTAGTTTCCTCATCTATAAAATGGGAATAATAGTAGTACCTACCTACCTCAGAGGATTGCTGTACAGATTAAGAATGGCAATTCATGTAAAATGCTTATAACTACCTAATATTATTATTAATATTATTATTAACTTCTTCTGCTATATATCTATGTAATTGTTATTTAGAAAGTGTTTATTAAATGAATTAAATAAAATACCACAATGTAATTTATTTCATCTTAGAAGGAAACTCTTTTAGAAACACTAAATACTATACTTATAGCAATCTTTAGTATAATAGTGTGATTTCTCTCACATTGAGCCAGATGGCGTTCTCTAGCTACAGAATAAAGAATCCTTTAGCTGTGTCATTTTAGGAGCAATCACATACATTATTTTCAAATGAAATTAATATGGAATTAAAAAATCGATAATGGCAACTGTATAGAATTTTCCACTCAGTTGTAAATAATTATTTTGCATTTTCATATCTTAAGAGCATCAAAAGATGCATTAAAATAATTACACTTGTAAGGGCTTATTTTGACAAAGATTACTTTAGAAAGTAAGCAAATAAAAGCAAAAACAGAAAAAACCTGTAAGTTTGATTATACAGGCGCCCATGATACTCTTGATGCTCAACTCAGATTTAAGTCCTTAGTGTACTCTGTATTGTGATTTTTCTATTTTATTTTTATTCATGGTAATAATTACTTGAAATATTAAAATAACCCTCTAAAATGTACTCACATGCAGTTTGGTGATTTGCAGATAGAAATTACTTCATTCACAGATATTTATTGAACATCTAGTATATGTTTATCTCAGTGCTGAACAAGGAGGGTACAGCAGTGCACAAAGCAGACAAAAATCCCTGCCGTCATGGAACTGAATTGTGAAGGGAGGCAGATAATAAATCCATAGGTAAACTTTGTCTGTCTGATGGCGTAAGTACTATGGGGAGAAATAAAGCAAGGGAGTACATAGGAAAGGTGGTAATTTTAATTAGGATGGTCGAAGAAGGGCTTAACAGAAAATGTGACTTTTTTTTTTTTGCGGTACACGGGCCTCTCACTGCTGTGGCCTCTCCCGTTGTGGAGCACAGGCTCCGGACGCGCAGGCTCAGCGGCCATGGCTCGTGGGCCCAGCCGCTCCGCAGCATGCGGGATCCTCCCAGACCGGGGCACGAACCCGCATCCCCTGCCTCGGCAGGCAGACTCTCAACCACTGCGCCACCAGGGAAGCCCGAAAATGTGACTTGAGCATAGACTTGGAGCCATGAGAGACACAGCCATGTGGATACATGGGGAAAGAGTATTTCAGGTAGAGAGAACATCAGGGAGGTCGTTGTGGGTGGAACAGCATGAACGAAGGGGAGAGTAGTAGGAATGAGATCAGAAAAATAAGCAACATTGTATAGAGCCTTGTAGGCCGCTGTAAAACTGACTTTTACCCTTAATGAAATGGAAAACGATTGGAAGTTTTTGAGCAGGGTAAAGTGATTTGGCTTCCATTTTAAAAGAATCACTTCATGAGCTATTCTGAGAAAAGACGGTAGGGAGCAACAGGAGCCTGGTTGAGAGGCCCCTGTAGTAATCTGTTAAAATGATGGTGGATCACATCACCATCCAACTAGGGTGGCTGCTCTGAAGATATTGAGAAGCGGTTGGAGTCTTGATTTTAGATGTAGAGTCAACAGCATTTGCTAACAGATTGTATATCAAATTAGAATTATCAAAGCTTTAGGTCTGAACAGCTTGAACAATGGAATAACTATTAACGGACCTTTTGGAAAACTGTTGGAGGAGAGTCTGTTTTAGGATTGTTGTGGGGCAGGGGCTCAGCATTTTAGTGTCAGATGTGTTGAGTTTGATGGGAGAGGTGCAGGTTTCTGTGTATAATCCCATAGCACATGTGTTGTTACACTTACAGGTATTAAAAAATAAAGGAAAGTGTGATACAGTGTGCTCCAATTTGAGAAATATATGCATCTTACATTTGGAATTATCTTAAAGATTTAAAGCTTCACTTGATTGCAGATATTTAGGAAGTCATATTTCTTCTGGTTTGCTTCCTTATATCATTGTTCCAACACTTCCTTTTTTGTAAGCCAAGAGTGTATGTTTTTGTTTGTGTGGTTTTAGACAAATATACCCAAACATTCCACTGCATATTTATCTTTCACGGACTTATCTTTCAAGTATAATCTACATTGGATAGCTGTGTGTTTATCCCCAAACGATGCCACAATTGTTCAAATATTTTTGGAATTCTGTTCTTATATTAATTCACAACTAGCTTATAAACCACTCAGGAAAATTAGTCTTTTAAAGAGAGTTTCAATTTTTGGACATTGACTTTCATTCAACCTCTGCTTTGGCACATTGTACATTGATACTCCTTACGAGCCGACAACTTTTCATGTGCCAAGTTTAGTCTTAAACTCATCAGTAGCCTAATGATGTGCACAGATGAGCCTGCATGAGACTCTGCCTTCTGGAGCCTGTGCTGGGGAAGGTGCTGGGCCCTTCCTGCCCTCTGCCTCATGCCCCAGGACTGCTGGGCACCAGGACTATTCTCATCTCTGGGGCCAAGGATAGAGGGGGTCTGCAGGAACTGTTACTCGGCATTTAGTACCTTCTTATTTCTCTGAAGTGGATATTATATATTAAAAATCTATTTACTCCCAATAGATTCTTTTAAAGTAAATGAGGCATATTGCTACGTTTGTATGATTCTTTAATTATATAGTATCATCTTGGTGGAATCCTTGCCACAAATTTTTTTTGTTTCCTATATCAGGATTTAGTTAACAATTCTCGTGAAAATAATGGCTTTATTTAAAAAATCTTTATAGACACTAAATCATATCACTTATCATGGCTGCTAAAAAGCCTAGTCAAATTTGTCATCTAGAAAATGTGAAATACTTTTCCTCTGACTTAATTTTCTCATGCACTTATTTTTCAATTTAATTTTATTTTTTAATTGTGGTATAAAAAAACACATAACATAAAACTTAACCATCGTAACTTTTTTTAAGTGTAGTCCAGTTGTGTTATCTCTATTCACATTGCTGTGCAAAGGATCTCTAGAACTTTTTCAAATTGCAAAACAGAAACTCTCATCTGTTGAACAATTTCCATTTCCCCCTCCCTCTCATCCACTTAGTTTTAAGGATTACTTAAAAAAAAATCTAACACATGTACACAGAGCATTAACATGTGTGAAATCATACATACTAAATATTAGATGACTGTGAAAAAAGACAGTAATTTCCTATTTTCCATGTATAGGTATATTCCATATATCTATAGCTTCCTGTCTTCCTCTACTAGTTCTTAATCTATGTAGACAATTAAATTCAACACTTTTTATGTTGTTTCTCAAGTATTTTTAGCTTATATCACCATTCTTATTTAAATAATTAGTGTATATTTTCATTATGAAGACTACATTAGTATTTACTATCCAGTGCAATGGTAGACTGTGATATGTTGCCATTCTTGTACAACTCTTTGTTTCAATTTGAGTTAATAATTAAGACTCTGTTGCCCATTTGGTTACTTTTCTAAATCCCTACCCTTCTTTTTTCCCATCAAATGTGATGGCAGTCTTTTAAATGATTAAATGCTTTTGGGGACCTCTGTCTCATAGCTCCCACTTTTCTTGCACCAGGCTAGATGCCTTATTCCTTAGATCAGAAGAATATTCATTATTCTAGGACTTCCTTCAGTGCTCTGTCAGGTTGGATTGCCTGAATCAAGATTCCATGCCTTGTGCTTTCTTGTTTGATAGAACACTAAATCAGTAGTTTCCTAAGGAAAGGAATATCGGATGCTAATTTTTTGTTCCTTAAATGACTAAAGCTACCCTTATTTATGTTCTCACACTTAAATGATAGTTTGGCTGGAAATAGAATTGTACGTTGAAAGTATTTTTTTCCTATGGAATTTAAAAATCATTGTTCTATATTGTCTTCCAGATTCCATTTTTACTTTCAAAACTCTTTGCCATTATGATTACTAATTAGATATGTATATATGTATTTTACATTTTCTTTTCTTTGGATGCTCTTGGAGTCTTTTGTATATTATTATTTCTGGTATGGTACAATTTCATAGTAATTTTCCTTATCATAGGTCTCTTTTTGTTTCATTTGTTCTGCTGAACACTTGGTGAGCTCTTTGAATCTGGAGACTTATAATAACATTTGGCTCTGGGATGAATCTGGAGACTTCTGGGAATTTTTTGGTTTTATTACTTTGCTAATCACCTCTCTTCAATATTCCCTATAATTTTTTTCCTTTTTTTAAGAAATAAAATTATTTATTTATCTGTTTATTTATTTATGGCTGTGTTGGGTCTTCGCTGCTGCGTGAGGGCTTTCTCTAGTTTTGGTGAGTGGGGTCTACTCTTTGTTGCGGGGCGCTGGCTTCTCATTGAGGTAGCTTCTCTTGTTGCAGAGCACGGGCTCTAGGCGCACGGGCTTCAGTAGTTGTGGCTTGTGGGCTCCAGAGCACAGGCTCAGTAGTTGTGGTGCACGGGCTTAGTTGCTCCGCGGCATGTGGGATCTCCCTGGACCAGGGCTCGAACCCATGTCCCCTGCATTGGCAGGTGGATTCTTAACTCCTGCACCACCAGGGAAGTCGCATTTCCGATAATTTCTGAACTCCTGTTAGTTAGAATTTTGGGTCTACTGGATTATAGGATTGGTATTCTAATATCCTTATTTGTTCACTTGCATTTCCCATTCTTTGGTCTTTTGTTTCTATTTTCTAGGAGATTTTCTTGACTTAGTTTTCCAACACCTTGTTTTAAATTTTTTTGTTTTTTTAACATCTTCATTATAATGGTGTGTTAGTTTCTGCTTTATAACAAAGTGAATCAGCTATACATAGACATTTATCCTCATATCTCCTCCCTCTTGCGTCTCCCTCCCACCCTCCCTATCCAACCCCTCTAGGTGGTCACAAAGCACAGAGCTGATTTCCCTGTGCTATGTGACTGCTTCCCACTAGCTATCTGTTTAACCTTTGGTAGTATATATAAGACCATGCCACTCTGTCACTTCGTCTCAGCTTACCCTTCCCCCTCCCCGTGTCCTCAAGTCCATTCTCTACGTCTGAGTCTTTATTCCTGTCCTGCGCCTAGGTTCTTCAGAACCATTTTTTTTTTTAGACTCTCTCTCTCTCTCTCTGTCTATATATATATATATATATATATAGGTTAGCATACGGTATTTGTTTTTCTCTTTTTGACTTACTTCACTCTGTATGACAGACTCTAGGTCCATCCACATCACTACACATAACTCAATTTTGTTTCTTTTTATGGCTGGGTTATATTCCATTGTATATATGTGCCACATCTTCTTTATCCATTCATCTGATGATGGACACTTAGGTTGCTTCCATATCCTGGCTATTGTAAATAGAGCTGCAGTGAACATTGTGCTACATGACTCTCTTTTTTTTTTTTTTTTTTTTGGCGCTACGTGGGCCTCTCACTGCTGTGGCCTCTCCCGTTGTGGAGCACAGGCTCTGGACGTGCAGGCTCAGCGGCCATGGCCCACGGGCCCAGCCTCTCCGCGGCATGTGGGATCTTCCCGGACTGGGGCATGAACCCGTGTCCCCTGCATCGGCAGGCGGACTCTCAACCACTGCGCCACCAGGGAAGCCCAACATGGCTCTTTCTGAATTATAGTTTTCTCAGGGTATATGTCCAGTAGTGGGATTGCTGGGTCGTATGGTAGTTGTATTTTTAGTGTTTTAAGGAACCTCCATACTCCTCTCCGTAGTGGCTGTATCAATTTACATTCCCACCAGCAGTGCAAGAGGATTCCCTTTTCTCCACACCCTCTCCAGCATTATTGCTTGTAGATTTTTTTTTTTTTTTTTTTTTTTTTTGCGGTACGCGGGTCTCTCACTGCTGTGGCCTCTCCCATTGTGGAGCACAGGCTCCGGACGCGCAGGCTCAGCGGCCATGGCTCACGGGCCTAGCCACTCCGCGGCATGTGGGATCTTCCCAGACCGGGGCACGAACCCGTGTCCCCTGCATTGGCAGGCAGATTCTCAACCACTGCGCTACCAGGGAAGCCCGCTTGTAGATTTTTTGATGATGGCCATTCTGACTGGTGTGAGGTGATACCTTATTGTAGTTTTGATTTGCATTTCTCTAATGATTAGTGACGTTGAGCATCCTTTCATGCATTTGTTGGCAGTCTGTGTATCTTGTTTGGAGAAATGTCTATTTAGGTCTTCTGCCCATTTTTGGATTGGGTTGTTGTTTTGATATTGAGCTGCATGGGCTGCTTGTAAATTTTGGAGATTAATCCTTTGTCAGTTGCTTCATTTGCAAATATTTTCTCCCATTCTGAGGGTTGTCTTTTTGTCTTGTTTATGGTTTCCTTTGCTGTGAACAACCTTTTAAGTTTCATTAGGTCCCATTTGTTTATTTTTATTTCCATTTCTCTAGGAGGTGGATCAAAAAGGATCTTGTTTGATTTATGTCATAGAGTGTTCTGCCTATGTTTTCCTCTAGGAGTTTTAGAGTGTCTGGCCTTACATTTAGTTCTTTAATCCATTTTGAGTTTATTTTTGTGTTTGGTGTTGGGGAGTGTTCTAACTTCATTCTTTTACATGTAGCTGTCTAGTTTTCCCAGCACCACTTATTGAAGAGGCTGTCTTTTCTCCATTGTATTCTTGCCTCCTTTATGAAAATAAGGTGACCGTATATGCGTGGGCTTATCTCTGGGCTTGGTATCCTGTTCCATTGATATATATTTCTGTTTTTGTGCTAGTAGCATACTGTCTTGATTACTGTAGCTTTGTAGTGTAGTCTGAAGTCCAGGAGCCTGATTCCTCCAGCTCCATTTTTCTTTCGCAAGATTGCTTTGGCTATTCAGGGTCTTTTGTGTTTCCATTCTAACTGTGAAATTTTTTGTTCTAGTTCTGTGAAAAATGCCAGTGGTAGTCTGATAGGGATTGCATTGAGTCTGTAGATTGCTTTGGGTAGTAGAGTCATTTTCACAATGTGGCTTCTTCCAATCCAAGAACATGGTATATCTCTCCATCTGTTTGTATCATCTTTAATTTCTTTCTTCCGTGTCTTATAGTTTTCTGCATACAGGTCTTTTGTCCCCTTAGGTAGGTTTATTCCTAGGTATTTTATTCTTTTTGTTGCAGTGGTAAATGGGAGTGTTTCCTTAATTTCTCTTACAGATTTTTCATCATTAGTGTATAGGAATCAAGAGATTTCTGTGCATTAATTTTGTATCCTGCTACTTCACTAAATTCGTTGATTAGGTTCAGTAGTTTTCTGGTAGCATCTTTAGGATTCTCTATGTATAGGATCATGTCATCTGCAAACAGTGACAGTTTTGCTTCTTGTTTTCCAATTTGGATTCCTTTTATTTCTTTTTCTTCTCTGATTGCTGTGGCTAAAACTTCCAAAACTATGTTGAATAATAGTGGTGAATGTGGACAACCTAGTCTTGTTCCTGATCTTAGAGGAAATGGTTTCAGTTTTTCAACATTGAGAAAGATGTTGGCTGTGGGGTAAGTTCCCTCTATGCCTATTCTCTGGAGGGTTTTTATCGTAAATGAGTCTTGAATTTTGTTGAAAGCCTTTTCTGCATGTTTGATATGATCATATGGTTTTTATCCTTCAATTAGTTAATATGGTATATCACACTGATTGATTTGCATATATTGAAGAATCCTTGCATTCCTGGAATAAACCCCACTTGAACATGGTGTATGATCCTTTTAATATGCTGCTGGATTGTGTTTGCTAGGCTTTTGTTGAGCATTTTACACCTATGTTCAGCAGTGATAATTGACCTGTAGTTTTCTTTCTTTGTGACAACTTGTCTGGTTTTGGTATCAGGGTGATGTGGCCTTGTAGAATGAGTTTGCGAGTGTTCCTCCCTCTCCTATATTTTGGAAGAGTTTGAGAAGCATGGGTGTCATCTCTTCTCTAAAGTTTGATTGAATTCGCTGTGAAGCCATCTGGTCCTGGGCCTTTGTTTGCTGGAAGATTTTTAATCACAGTTTCAATTTCAGTTCTTGTGATTGGTCTGTTTATACTTTTGATTTTTTCCTGGTTCAGTATCAGAAGGTTGTGCTTTTCTAAGAATTTGCCCATTTCTTCCAGGTTGTCCATTTTATTGGCATAGAGTTGCTTGTAGTAATCTCTCATGATCCTTTGTATTTCTGCAGTGTCAGTTGTTACTTCTCCTTTTTCATTTCTAATTCTGTTGATTTGCGAATTCTCCCTTTTTTTCTTGATGAGTCTGGCTAATGGTTTATGAATTTTGTTTATCTTCTCAAAGAACCAGCTTTTAGTTTTATTGATCTTTGCTATTGTTTCTTTGATTTCTTTTTCATTTATTTCTGATCTGATCTTTATGATTTCTTTCCTTCTGCTAACTTTGGGGGTTTTTTTGTTCTTCCTTCTCTAATTGCTTTAGGTGTAAGTTTAGATTGTTCATTTGAGATGTTTCTTGTTTCTTGAGGTATGATTGTATTGCTATAAACTTCCCTCTTAGAACTGCTTTTGCTGCATTCCATAGGTTTTGGGTCATTGTGTTTTAATTGTCATTTGTTTCTAGGTATTTTTTGATTTCCTCTTTGATTTCTTCAGTGATCTCTTGGTTTTTAAATAGTGTAGTGTTTAGACTCCATGTGTTTGTATTTTTTACAGATTTTTTCCTGTAATTGATATGTAGTGTCATAGTGTTGTGGTTGTAAAAGATACGTGATGTGATTTCAGTTTTCTTAAATTTACCAGGGCTTGATTTGTGACCCAAGATATGGTCTATCCTGGACAATTTTCCATGAACACTTGAGAAGAAAGTGCATTCTGTCATTTTTGGATGGAATGTCCTATAAATATCAATTAAGTCCATCTTGTTTAACATATCATTTAAAGCTTGTGTTTCCTTATTTATTTTCATTTTGGATGATCTGTCCATTGGTGAAAGTGGGGTGTTAAAGTCCCCTCCTATGACTGTGTTACTATTGATTTCCCCTTTTATGGCTGTTAGCATTTGCGTTATGTATTGAGGCGCTCCTATGTTGGGTGCATAAATATTTACAATTGTTATACCTTCTTGGATTGATCCCGTGATCATCATGTAGTGTCCTTCTTTGTCTCTTGTAATAGTCTTTATTTTAACGTCTATTTTGTCTGACATGGGAATTGCTACTGCCGCTTTCTTTTGACTTACATTTGCACGGAAAATCTTTTTCCATCCCTCACTTTCAGTCTGTATGTGTCCCTAGATCTGAAGTGGGTCTCTTGTAGACAGCATATATATGGGTGTTGTTTTTGTATCCATTCAGGCAGTCTGTATCTTTTGGCTGGAGCATTTAATCCATTTACATTTACGGTAATTATCAATATGTATGTTCCTATTACCATTTTCTTAATTGTTTTGAGCTTGTTATTGTAGGGCTTTTCCTTTTCCTGTGTTTCCTGCCTAGAGAAGTTCCATTAGCATTTGTTGTAAAGCTGGTTTGGTGGTGCTGAATTCTTTTAGCTTTTGCTTGTCTATAAAGGTTTTAATTTCTCCGTCAAATCTGAACGAGATCCTTGGTGGGTAGAGTAATCTTGGTTTTAGGTTTTTCCCTTTCATCACTTTAAATATGTGCTGCCACTCCCTTCTGGCCTGTAGAGTTTCTGCTGAAAGATCAGCTCTTAACCTTATGGGGATTCCCTTGTATGTTATTTGTTGTTTTTCCCTTGCTGCTTTTAATATTTTTTTCTTTGTGTTTAATTTTTGATAGCTTGATTAATATGTACTTTGGCGTGTTTCTCCTTGGATTTATCCTGTATGGGACTCTCTGCACTTCCTGGACTTCATTGACTATTTCCTTACCCATATTAAGGAAGTTTTCAAGTATAATCTCTTCAAATATTTTCTCAGTCCCTTTCGTTTTCTCTTCTTCTTCTGGGACCCCTATAATTTGAATGTTGGTGTGTTTAATGTTGTCACAGAGGTCTCTAAGACTGTCCTCAATTCATTTCATTCTTTTTCCTTTATTCTGCTCTGCAGTAGTTATTTCCACTCTTTTATCTTCCAGGTCACTTATCCGTTCTTCTGCCTCAGTTATTCTGCTATTGATTCCTTCTAGAGAATTTTTCATTTCTTTTATTGTGGTGTTCATCACTGTTTGTTTGCTCTTTAGTTCTTCTAGGTCCTTGTTAAATATTTCTTGTATTTTCTCCATTCTATTTCCAAGATTTTGGATCATTTTTACTATCATTACTCTGAATTCTTTTTCTGGTAGACTGTCTATTTCCTCTTCATTTGTTTAGTGTGGTGGTTTACCTTGCTCTTTCATCTGCTGTGTGTTTCTCTGTCTTCTCATTTTGCTTAACTTACTGTGTTTGGGATTTCCTTTTTGCAGGCTGCAGTTTCATAGTTCCCGTTGTTTTTGGTGTCTTCCCCCTGTGGGTGAGGTTTGTTCAGTGGCTTGCATAGGCTTCCTGGTGGAGTGTACTAGTGCCTGCGTTCTGGTGGATCAGGCTGGATCTTGTCTTTCTGGTGGGCAGGACCACGTCCAGTGGTGTGTTTTGGGGTGCCTATGACCTTATTATGATTTTAGGCAGCCTCTCTGGTAATGGATGGAGTTGTGTTCCTGTCTTGCTAGTTGTTTGGTATAGGGTGTCCAGCAGTGCAGCTTGCTGGTCATTGAGTGGAGCTGGGTCTTAGGTTCAGATGGAGATCTCTGGGAGAGCTTTTGCCGTTTGATATTATGTGGAGCCAGGAGGTCTCTGGTGGACCAATGTCCTGAACTCGGCTCTCCCACCTCAGGGGCACAGCCCTGACACCCAGCCGGAGCACCGAGACCCTCTCAGCCACACGGCTTGGCGGAGGGAGCCAGCACCAAGCGAGTGTGAGGCAAACTTCACCGCCACTTCCCCCCCCTTCAGCTTGGAGCCCAGCTCCCAGTTCCCAGGCTGGACCACCCCCCACCGACATCCCCGCCTAGCACCGCTCCTGCCCCCGGGCCGGCTGGACATACTCTTGCTTTAAATTTTTAATTATTTATTATATTTTTAATGTCAGAGATATCTTTCTTTGTCACTGATGAGTTCTTCTGCATAGCATTGTTCTTATTATGTGATTTCTTCTTTCTCTGAAGATACTAATTTTACGTTCTTTTTTTGGGAGTCTGTGTTTGGATTATTCTCTAGGGGATATTAAATATAATTGTTTATTTTTAAATTTTTATTATTTTTTTAATTTTTTTTATTAGTTTCTGCTTTATAACAAAGTGAGTCAGTCATACTAAATATAATTATTTAAATAAAAAGTTTCTCTTTGCTTTTTTTTTTTTTTGTGGTACGCGGGCCTCTCGCTGTTGTGGCCTCTCCCGTTGTGGAGCACAGGCTCCAGACGTGCAGGCTCAGCGGCCATGGCTCACGGGCCCAGCCGCTCCACGGCATGTGGGATCCTCCCGGACCGGGGCACGAACCCGCGTCTCCTGAATCGGCAGGCGGACTCTCAACTGCTGCGCCACCAGGGAAGCCCCTGTCTTTGCTTTTAAAGTATTCTTCTGTCTTTGCAATGTGTTTGTTATATCCACACCCCTTATTTTCTGTTTATTTTTGTACGTTGCCTTTATACATTGGAGGCTGTTCTTAAATGTATAGTTATCATTCTATATCTAGTGTATTTTATTTTATTTTATTTATCTATTTTTGGCTGCATTGAGTCTTCATTGCTGTGCATGGGTTTCCTCTAGTTGTGGCTAGATAGTAATGGGGGATACTCTTCGTTGCAGTACATGGGCTTCTCATTGTGGTGACTTCCTTTGTTGTAGAGCACAGGCTCTAGGCGCTCAGGCTTCTGTAGTTGTGGCACGTGGGTTCAGTAGTTGTGGCTCGTGGGCTCTGGAGTGCAGGCTCAGTAGTTGTGGCACATGGGCTTAGTTGTTTTGCGGCATGTGGGATATTCCAGGACCAGGGCTTGAACCTGTGTCTCCTGCTTTGGCAGGTGGATTCTTAACCCCTGCACCACCAGCGAAGTCCTCAGGTGTTTTTCGTTTTTTTGGTTTTTTTTGCGGTACGCGGGCCTCTCACTGTTGTGGCCTCTCCCATTGCGGAGCACAGGCTCTGGACGCGCAGGCTCAGCGGCCATGGCTCACGGGCCTAGCCGCTCTGCGGCATGTGGGATCTTCCCGGACCGGGGCACGAACCCGTGTCCCCTGCATCGGCAGGCGGACTCTCAACCACTGCGCCACCAGGGAAGCCCCTCAGGTGTTTTTTAAGAGTGAGTCCTGACATGACTAGCGCCCCTCTTTTTGCGTACAGCTTATTGGCAGGTCGTTTTGGCTGGTGATGAAGTGGCAAGCAAGGTGCTTCATCAGAGGACTCATAAATGTCAGTATGTAAAGCCTCTTTTTTCTTAGAAAGGTTTAATTTTTCTAGAGGAGACTCTTAACTTCTTAGATGGGGAAATTGGGCCTTATGTGTTGAAGCAGATCAAAGGAGTTGATCTGAGAGTTCTAGTGTTTTTCCATTTGCAAATTTTCACTCAGTCCCTCTTTGTTCAGTGCTGATTCTCAATCCTCTTTCCCTTGATGATATCTCTGATCTTCAAGCCTGTAAAGGTTATTTTCTCCAGAGAATAAGCTGGCTGCACTGACTAAGGGTGAGGCCTGGGGTTTCATGTGCTCCATAGGGGGACTTTACCCAGCCCT
The DNA here is from genome assembly GCF_949752795.1 of Hyperoodon ampullatus. Taxonomy (NCBI): domain Eukaryota; kingdom Metazoa; phylum Chordata; class Mammalia; order Artiodactyla; family Ziphiidae; genus Hyperoodon; species Hyperoodon ampullatus. The sequence continues at coordinate 54,288,501 of NC_136922.1, read as the reverse complement.
CCTGCTTACACTTCTGCTCCCCACTCTGTCTTTGGTTAACCTGGCCTGTCAGAGTTTTTTGTGTGAATTGGCTCACATCTCACTGGTATCCCCCTGACAGGCACTTGACCAGCAGCTTTCTAAGCTCTGTCAAACCCGTAATTGTTTCTCTGGCATTTTTTAATGTTTTTGACTTTCTCTTTGTCCTAGTGGGTGTACATACTTTCTCTTCCTTTACTGGCATGTATTTTGAGAGGGAGAGAAGACAGAAGGTCTGGGTGGCTAATCTGCCATGTTTTATCAGATGTCCTACTCAGCTATTAAAATTTTTATTTTATCTTGCTATATTCTAAGTATTTTACTATCTACCTTAAAAACCATTTCTGGAATACAGCTGGGTACAAAATGCTTCAAAAGCTCCTTTTAAAGGATAGTGCTGTGAGTGGGTATGAAACTTCAAGATGCAATAGAACAGAGAATTGAGAGTTCCATGAAACCTTAATATAGTGATATATAGTGAATAGAATTTAGTATAATTAAAGACAACCTTTGTAGTTTTAGTTGTCTGAAGTATGTTATCACCATTCCTTCTACCCAGGCTATCTTCAGGAAAAAAAAAAAAAAAGGAAAAAAATGCCAAAGAATAATAGAGTATGCCTCTCAGGCACATTTTGTTTCCATTGCTCCCTCTCTTTCCCTGCTTTGTGAGTACTTTAGAGATGTGGGGCTTTTGACAAATAGCTGTGTGATTTTTTTGCTGACCACTATAATTTTTTCTATTACTAAAAATAGATTGTAAAATAGAAAGAATTCAGGTTTTATAGTTTCTAGGTCTGATCTGTATGTATTTTTCTTTCTGACAGAACTATTCCGTGAAAGTTCACAGTGATGAATTATGACCCTCTTAATTTTCAGAGATAAATTTAATCTTTGGTGTCATGTGACTTAAATTTAGGTAGGCAAGTGAAATTGTACAAGAACTATTTTATATTTGTGTTTTCTCAAATAGGGTAACTGAGGTTATCTACTTATATGGAGTCTAATAATAAATAGACCAAATCCTCCTTATATTTGTTTTCTATACATTATGTAGATTTAGTACATTTTTGTCTACATCTCCTAAACAGGGAGTAATGCATTTATTTAAGAGCAGTTTCCTTGCTGGAGTGTATTTCTTATAATGATATCTAGATGTAAAACATTTTATTTGAAGGTTAATTAGCTTTTGAGCACATTGTAATTGGATTTTCCATCTCACTGCATAGTGTATTGGTGAAAGTTCAGTATTTGGCCAGAGGTATTTTTATTTTTATTTTATGTAATAAATACATATATAGTGTTACCAAAGTTCAAGGCATTATTCTAAGTTCTTTACAAAGATCAACTAATTTAATTCTTACAACAGTTGTCTGAAGTTGGTACTGTTATTATCTCCATTTTCTGCTTAGGAAATCTCAGAGAGGTGAAGGAACTTGTTGGAAGTCACACAGCTGGTAAACGAGAGTCATGATGTGAACCCAGGCAGTCTAGTTCCTGAGTCCACGGTCTTGACCACTATGAAATAAAATAGTAACTTATGCCAGAATGATCACTCTGTGTCAACATAAAGCTGTTACGGCTCCCTTTCAAGTCTTTATTTGAACCATGATATTCATTAAGGAACTTGTGGAGTAACCGTAAGATTCCAAGTAAATAAAAGTCTACCAAAACAAAACAAAACAAAACAAAAAAACTCCAAACCTATTGACTGTCTTGGTGCTAGTACAACAAAAATTACAAAGAACCATGTCAGACTTTACATTTAATGATCCTGAAAGAGGAAAGCATGAACCTGTCTAAACTATTTATATCTATAAAACCTCTCTGGAGGTAGGAGGGGTATAGAGCAGGTACTACTCAGCAGTTCTACTGTGATTTCAACTAGTACTCATGGAGACAGGACTCCTTCTCAGTAATCATTGAGACCCTTTGGATATCTTAAAAGCAGACAGAACCAAATCTGGTTTGGTCGTAACCTGGCAGATTTTATTATCCCTCCATAGGCAGTGAACCACACAGAAGGCAGGAGGTGTGACACCTTAAATATCTCAAAGGTATTTATTGTTGACCAAAACCTAATGGGTTCCTTCAGCACAGGGTTACACCCTACTCTCTCTGTAACCATCCGCATTGTCTGACTAGGAGAGAATGGATTGAACAGCACATTTTTCAGAAGTGATAAAAGAAACTTTCATGCCTTCAACTTGGAATAATATTCTTATTTTCTCTTTGTGAGGTCCTAATATGTGCACATAGGCATTAGACTTTGATAGCATGATGGTGGATCCTTCCCGCGTTTGTAGGGCTGCAGTAGATATCAGGATTACTCAGATCTTGTATCAACCTGGAGAAAACCAAAAAGCATTCTAGGCAATGAGGGAATGCAGATTATCTGGTCCCTGCGTTAGAAGATAAGAGTATGTTGGATTGAAGACTCTCCACAATTTAATCCCAGAGCAGCTATAGCTACAAGTTCACAGGGCTCAGACAGAAGTACAGAATACCCCTGTTTGTGTCTAAAGCCAGCATGGCGCCCACTATGTGCTGTGTTAAGGAGAGCCTAACATGATCATGAAAGATCGCACCATCAAGATACTCATAGGAAAGAACAGAATATGAAAAATAGTATGAGATTAAGTGTTTTATAATAAAAACTAGGTATGTTTAGGTAAATACTACTTTCCAGTTACCCACAAATTCAGAATCCTGGGAGGTTTGGAGTATAAGGAATGATTTGGCCTGCAGGCTTTGGCATCAGCCGACTCAGGCTTGAATCCTGGCTCCACCACTTAATGTGACCTTGGACATGCTGCTCGACCTCTCTAAGCTTCATTTTTCTCGTCTGTAAAATGGGGAGAATAATAGTATCGACCTCCTAGGATGTCAATATAATTAAATGAGATAATATGAATAAGCATTTAGTACAATGACTGACACATTGAAGCACAGTACATTTTAGTGATAATAGTGTTAGCTGCAATCATCATAATCAGCAGCAGCAACATCTCCCTCTCCTTCACATACTCACCCTGTTGATTTCATTTGCAAGTGTTTCTCAAATTTCTTTTCTCCCCTGTCACCTCAGTCTTAGTTTTCATCTCTCACCCATACTGCTGCAGTAATGTCTTGTCTGGCTTCAGTGACTCATTCCGTACCTCTGAAATCCATCCGCAAAATTCTAGCTAGTAATCACTTTAAAACTCAAATGTGACATTGCCCCTCACTGCTAAATCCCTTTCAGTGTTTTTTATAGCCTTCAAGATAAAGGTGATCTTTCTCATAGTTGCAGGAGGAGAGTCTCTCCTTAGGTTTAAGCCCCAGGTGGTTATTTTCAGCTATTACAGACTGCCATTCACAGTCTTGGAGAAAGGGACAAAGGGTTCTGCTTCCTTGATACATTTTAGATCATAAAGTCAACCACTGAGCACTCCTCATTGCTACATTTTCCAGTCTTATGAAGGAGAGATAATGATCTTGATACCTCCTCCCTGCTCATGGTCATACAGCTCTTTAGCCAAGTCAATAAGCATTTATGGACTATTGGCCGTGAATTTCACAAATTAGACTAGGCTTGTTCTCTCTGAATCTCAGTCTGATGCCCTTTTCATTTAAATAATTTTGGAATTTACTGTGGGTTGGAAATTTTATTGGAATGTTATAGCACGTACAGTGTATGTACTAGTTATTTTTATCTTATTTTGACTCCACCAGCATTTCTATATATCTCTTTTGACAATATAGGAAATTTGGGATGAAGGCTGGTAATCAGAATTGGCTTCCCAGCAGTACGGGGGTCTCCCTTGAGATCAGGAGGGGCTCCTACATTCATAGGATTATTTTATATTTTCTTTGTTTCACTCGTGTGAACTCTAAAGTTATAGATCTGATATCTTTGTAGACACAAACCCAAGTTTCATTTTCTACCTTATATAATAGCACAGACTTGCATTTTTCATTATATTTTGCATAGAGGTCACTGCACTGTTATGATGTGAAAGAAAAACTGCTTTAAATTCAAGGCCTTTTTTCTATCAAGTTAAAAAAAAATTCTCCCCAGAGAGAAGCATTTTGCCAGCAGGGTTCTACAGCTTGTGGGGTGTACTAGGAAAGGGTTCATGAAAATGTGAAGCACGTGAAGGAAAGAATAGTTCATTTAGCCTGTGTGTGAAAAGCCAGATTTCTTTTTCTTGCTATTATAGGAAGTATTTCAGATTTTGTACATATTTGCTTTTTTCCATTTTGAAATGGTTGCTCTGTGTCTTCTTGCCAAAGGTATTTAAAATGTGATGGCTTCTGAGGAATGTAAATATTAAGGTTGATGTCTAAAGGTCATTTTTAAAATTTAAAACGTCCACGCCGCTCCTTCATACTTAAATATTTATGGAACAGAAGTCGTATAAGTTATATAAACTGGTGGTGAGTCCTGGAATAGACCCTCGTCTGTGATGCCCACATAGAGTTGGAGGAAATGGGCCAAGATTAACACCTACACTGTGAGTGTTCCCAGCTGGGGACAGACATGTTTAGGGGTTTCCCCATTCTCCTGTAATTTGAATCTTTGTAGTGAATAGCTATGCAGAGCCGTACACTCATGGTTGTATTGTTGGGAACTTCCAGAAAAGGCTTATTAAGAAAGTGGATGGGGAGGACAGACATTGAGCTAGTTTGCGCTACAGCGTAACTGTGGTGTGTTACTTCTTTGTCCCTAGACTCAATTCAGTGAATGTCCTAGGCACACATGAAGAAGTCCCAGTGAGAGAATATCCACTTGCTCACTGACATTGGGTCCTGTCTTTGTTTATTCTTCCTAATGATTCCCTTTGTAGATTCTCTCTGACTTGGTATTAATCATAAACCTGCTTACTAAGCAGAGAAAAGATATTTAAGCTGGCTCTGATACCATACATTGTTCATTAACTAAGTTATTTTGCTTCCTTGAATATTCTTCTTGAACATTTAAATCAAGGTGCTGTTTTAATCTAAAAAAAAACAGGACTTTTTTTTTTTTTTTTTTGTGGTATGCAGCCTCTCACTGCTGCGGCCTCTCCCGCTGTGGAGCACAGGCTCCGGACGCGCAGGCCCAGCCGCTCCGTGGCATTTGGGATCCTCCCGGACTGGGGCACGAACCCACGTCCCCTGCATAGGCAGGCGGACTCCCAACCACTGCGCCACCAGGGAAGCCCAAAACAGGACTTTTTATATGCCTTTGTCTAGACCAGCGGAGCTCTCTTTTACTTTATTATTTTATTTATTTATTTATTTATTTATGCGGTACGCGGGCCTCTCACTGTTGTGGCCTCTCCCATTGCGGAGCACAGGCTCTGGACGCGCAGGCTCAGCGGCCATGGCTCACGGGCCCAGCCGCTCCGCGGCATGTGTGATCTTCCCAGACCGGGGCACGAACCCGTGTCCCCTGAATCGGCAGGAGGACTTTCAACCACTGCGCCACCAGGGAAGCCCTCTTTTACTTTAATCTGAAGTTTTGTATTGGATAAACTTTAGACTGTTTTGTTATCTGAATGATCAGATGCCAGTTTTTCACGAATTAAAAAAAAGCCACGACTGAATTTTCTTGTTGAATACCCAATCAATATAGTATTAACATTTAGTGTTGTAAGTTAACTGATTCACTGTGTATACATGAGGCTCTGTGTGCATTAAAGACTGTCGTGTAAGTGTTCTTGAATTGGAGAGCTAATTGATTTAAAGTTGAAAATATTCAAATAGGAACGTGCTGAGAAAATGTTTCATTAGGAAAATTAGTTAAAGTTTTGTGATCAAGAAACTATGAATAGGGCTTCCCTGGTGGCGCAGTGGTTGAGAGTCCGCCTGCCGGTGCAGAGGACGTGGGTTCGTGCCCCGGTCTGGGAGGATCCCACATGCCGCGGAGCGGCTGGACCTGTGGGCCATGGCCGCTGAGCCTGCGCGTCCGGAGCCTGTGCCCCGCAACGGGAGAGGCCACAGCAGTGAGAGGCCCGCGTACGGAAAAAAAAAAAAAAAAAGAAACTATGAATACCTTTTAGGTATGAAAAGAAGTTAAGTAATTATTTAAGACTTATGTGGCATGTCTTATTTCTGTGTAGACCTCGAGCAGCAAAATTGCTACCTCAACTAAGAACAGACATGATTATGTGGGTTATATAAACTATGTGACCAGAGTAATTTTTTTCAGATGAAATTCTGATTGCTGTTTCCCTGCTTAATGACTCTCTATTGCCTACAAGATAACACTCGAAACTCAGGCCAGCACATAAGACCCTTCATGATTGCCCTTTGTCTGCTTTCAGCCTTATTCCAAGCCTCATCTTTTACCTACCTTGCTTTCTTCTCCCCCAGCTTTCCCCAGATTTCCTGTAGGGGACTACTTATCTTCCCATAAATATGTTATAATATTTCCTACCTTATTTGTTGCACCCATGCTCTTCTTTCTGTCTAAAAATCCCCTTGCTATCATTATGAGGCTCTAAAAATATAACTTGAAAATATTTAATGGCTCCTTTTGGCATTATACTATATGTATTAAAGTAATAAATAATTGAAATATATATTCTCTACCCCAGTAAGAAATGAGTAAGAGTAAAGAAATGATTCATTCATGTATTCATTCAACAAATATTTTTTGAGCACCTACTATTTGCCAGGCATTGTTCTTGGCCGTGGACATTTAAGAGTGAGCAAATAGAGAAATCCTTGTCACCATGGAACTTTTACTTCAGTGGGGATGAGAAGCAGACAATAAACACCTATAATATAATGGTCAGGCAGAAGTGCAAGGAATATAAACCAAAGAAAACAAGGCAAGGGGAAAGAGCAACATGGAGGGGAGTGTTGGTAAAATGGTCAGGGAAGGTACTTCTGCAGTGATGTTTGAGTGCAGATATGTAAGAAGGGAGGGAGCAAACTGTGGGAGTATCTGGAGGAAAAGAGTGCAGGTCTAGAGGGGCTTAATGTTCTTAAGAAACAAGAAGGAGCATAGATACAGAAAACAAGGGGACTGGTGAGAAAGATAGCACCTTGCTGGTCGTGGTTAGAGTGTAGCATTTTATTCTAAGTCAGAAACTGAGGTTTTCAGCAAGGCAGTGGTATTTTCAGAAACTGATTGCTGTGTGTAGATTGGGGCAGGGAAAAGAGTAGGAGAGTAGCAGCAGAACGACAAGATAGGAAGCTGTTGTGATCATCCAGAGATACATTGTGGCTTGGACTAGGAGGAAAGCAGTGGAGGTGCTGTGAACTGGTTGGATTTGGAATATGTTCTGAAAGTAGACCCAAGAGAACTGGCCATTGGATTGGATGTAGGATATAGGACAGAGCAATCAAGGATTCTCAAGGTTTGGACTAGAGACATCTAGTGTGTTAATGGTAGAGCCTAATGGAGAATGGTGGGGGGAGGAGGAGGGTTGGGAAGGTATGGAATCAGGAATTTGGTTTTGGACTTGTCAAGTTTGAGCTTCTTATCAGATACCTGTAAGGAATTGTCACATAAGTAGTTGGATATATGAGTCTAAGGATGAAGGAAAGGTAGGGCCTGGAGATACAGCTTTGGGAACCCTCAGTGCATTGATGGCATTCAAACCATTTGAGCCATGGCTTTTGAATCACCTAAGGAAGGAGTGTAGACAGAGATGAAAAGAGGTCCAAGGTCCCATTCCTGGGACAACTCCATCTTTAGAGGTTGGGAAGAGAAGCCTCTAGCAAAGGAGACTGAGAAGGCAGAGCCAGTGAGGTAGGAAGAAAACTAGCCTTGGAGCCTAAGTGAAGAGTCCAAGGATGGAGGGGGTGGTCAGGTGTGTCAGTTGCTGCTGAGAGATCCAGGGAAGCACTCATGGAATTGGCAGAGTGAGGCCGTTGCTGACCATTGGTGGAGTGAGAGGACAGAGGCCTGATTCAAGTAAGTTTAAGAATGAAATGATCGTGGCATTTACTTTTGGTGTCAAAAATCATTGCCAGTACTGACGTGTGGTAACTGTTTGCCTTACACACACACACACACACACACACACACACACACACACACATTCTGTTATAAACCTAAAATTAATAAAATGTCATATGTCAATTATATCTCAATTTAAAAAACAAACAAACAAAAAAAGAATGACAGTGAGAAAAGGCCGTGGAGCCAATTAGGATTAACTACTCTTTTTGAGGAATTTTGGTATAAAGGGAACAGAGAAGTGAAAGAGGGAGGGGTTCAGAGATCAAGGGAGATTTAAGGTAGAAGATAACTTTGGGAATAATTACAATTTCATTCCCTCACCTCTTTTGTTAAACAACAAGAAGACATGCGTAGCTGAAGCACTCCTTAGCTTTAATATTTACAGTCCCTATAAACATGACAAAAATTGTCATGGAAAGAGAGAGAGCTTTTTACGTTCTCTATGGTGTTAAAATCTATAATAAAGTATCAGATTTCAGGGCTTTCTTCTGTAACTTTTCAGATGTCAGATGTTATCTTTGAACTGGTATAAAGCTGAACTGCCCTGTGTGAGATTTTCCTGTGAGCCAGAAGTAATTTCAGGATAAAAATTTTAGGACTTCTATGTCTGAAACGAAATTGGTGGCAGTTATAGTAATATTCTAATTCTTTTAGAATACCTACATGGATTAAAAGAATCAAACATTTTCCCAATAAAAAGAAGTGTTGGATGGATGTGCCAATTGTTTAAAAAAAAATTGAGAAGTACTAAATACTTGAAGAAGATTAGCTGATACATGCTACTTGATATTTGTTCTGATAGGAAGGGTTAGTTTTAGTTAAGATATAATTGTGTGGGCAATTAATTTTATCTCACATTTTCACTGTTGGGGGGTGGATCTCTTGGAGAAGAGGTCTTCTTCGGAATCGCTGTGGTGCTGGTATTTTCACCTGTACTTGCATATACTATTCGACCACTAATTGCTTTTTACTAGTGTTTATATTTTCATTTTAATTTCATGCTAATTGCAATGATAGCACAGTATTGAATTCTACCTATAAATTTCTTACCTACTATTAAAATACAGTTTCTTAGTTGTACTATCTTATGCTACTTCAGTGCGCATAGAAGGAAAATACTTTCACAAATGTGAGAAAGAGCAGAATGGTGGTGGGTTCCTCTGACTGAGATTTAGCGCATGTGGGTAGACTCTGCTTCTACATAGATATTATCATGGATGATTTCCCAGATTTTTATAAGAAAGCCAATTATTTGTGTATATTTTGAAAGCTGGTGCCTCAGAATTTTATTCCTTCTTTGATCAGATGGAACATTTTGTTTAGTACAGTCTCAGAAGACAGAGTCCTGCTTCCTGATTGGCATCAGTTACCTTAAAACACCAATTTTTTTTGGAATGTGCACCTTCCAAGTTAGTACTGTTTATTTGAAAAGTTACCTGGTTGCTACTGGCAAAATTGATTCTTGATGCGGTTTTTTGTTTGTTTGTTTTTTAAAAATCTTCTCTTGTCCAGTTTTTTTTTTTTTTTTTTTTTTTGCGGTACGCGGGCCTCTCACTGTTGCGGCCTCTCCCGTTGCGGAGCACAGGCTCTGGACGCGCAGGCCCAGCGGCCATGGCTCACGGGCCCAGCCGCTCCACGGCATGTGGGATCTTCCCGGACCGGGACACGAACCCATGTCCCCTGCATCAGCAGGCAGACTCTCAACCACTGTGCCACCAGGGAAGCCCTCTTGTCCAGTTTTGAATAGCAGCCAGGTATGGATACATCATGTGGCTGATTATCCTGTTAGTAAATGTAAATTTCTCTTCTAGCATTCACTGCTTCATAATTTCTCTTGTGTGTCCCTAAGGTAAAATCTTGTTATCATTCTAACCTGTTCAATAACGTCTTTTAACGTCTTTATTGGAATACAATTGCTTTACAGTGTTGTGTTAGTTTCTGCTGTATAACAAAGTGAATCAGCTATACGTAGACATATATCCCCCCACACTCTCCACGTTGCGTCTCCCTCCCACCCTCCCTATCCCACCCCTCTAGGTAATCACAAAGCACAGAGCTGATCTCCCTGTGCCATGCAGCTGCTTCCCACTAGCTATCTATTTTACATTTGGTAGTGTATATATGTCCATGCCACTCTCTCACTTCGTCTCAGCTCACCCTTCCCCCTCCCTGTGTCCTCAAGTCCATTCTCTATGTCTACGTCTTTATTCCTGTCCTGCCCCTAGGTTCTCCATAACCATTTTTTTTAGATTCCATATATATGTGTTAGCATACAGTATTTATTTTTCTCTTTCTGACTTACTTCACTCTGTATGACAGACTCTAGGTCCATCCACCTCACTACAAATAACTCGATTTCGTTTCTTTTTATGGCTGAGTTATATTCCATTGTATATATGTGCCACGTCTTCTTTATCCATTCATCTGTCGATGGACACTTAGGTTGCTTCCATGTTCTGGCTATTGTAAATAGCGCTGCAATGAACATTGTGGTACATTTCTGTTTTTGAATTATAGTTTTCTCAGTAATGGGATTGCTGGGTCATATGGTAGTTCTATTTTTAGTTTTTTAAGGAACCTCCATACTGTTCTCCACAGTGGCTGTATCAATTCACATTCCCACCAACAGTGCCAGAGGATTTCCTTTTCTCCACACCCTTTCCAGCATTTATTGTTTGTAGATTTTTTGATGATGGCCATTCTGACTGGTGTGAGGTGATACCTCATTGTAGTTTTGATTTGCATTTCTCTAATGATGTTGAGCATCCTTTCATGTGTTAGTTGGCAATCTGTATATCTTCTTTGGAGAAATGTCTGTTTAGGTTTTCTGCCCATTTTTGGATTGGGTTGTTTGTTTTTTTATGTTGAGCTGCATGAGCTGCTTGTACATTTTGGCGATTACTCCTTTGTCAGTTGCTTCGTTTGCAAATATTTTCTCCCATTCCAAGGGTTGTCTTTTCATCTCGTTTATGGTTTCCTTTGCTGTGCAAAAGCTTTTTAAGTTTCATTAGGTCCCATTTGTTTATTTTTGTTTTTATTTCCATTTCTCTAGGAGGTGGGTCCAAAAGGATCTTGCTGGGATTTATGTCATAGAGTGTTCTGCCTATGTTTTTCTCTAAGAGTTTGACAGTGTCTGGCCTTACATTTAGGTCTTTAATCCATTTTGAGTTTATTTTTGTATACGGAGTTAGAGAGTGTTCTAATTTCATTCTTTTACATGTAGCTGCCCAGTTTTCCCAGCACCACTTATTGAAGAGGCCGTCTTTTCTCCATTGTATATTCTGGCCTCCTTTATCAAAGATAAGGTGACCATATGTGCATGGGTTTATCTCTGGGCTTTCTATCCTATTCCATTGATCTATATTTCTGCTTCTGTGCCAGTACCATACTGTGTTGATTACTGTAGCTTTGTAGTATAGTCTGAAGTCCGGGAGCCTGATTCCTCCAGCTCTGTTTTTTGTTCTCAGGATTGCTTTGGCTATTCAGGGTCTTTTGTGTTTCCACACAAATTGTGAAATTTTTTTTTCTAGTTCTGTGAAAAATGCCATTGGTAGTTTGATAGAGATTGCACTGAGTCTGTAGATTGCTTTTGGTAGTATAGTCATTTTCACAGTGTTGATTCTTCCAGTCCAATAACATGGTATATCTCTCCATGTGTTTGTATCCTCTTTCATCTCTTTATCAATGTCTTATAGTTTTCTGCATACAGGTCTTTTGTCTCCTCAGGTAGGATTATTCCTAGGTATTTTATTCTTTTTGTTGCAATGGTAAATGGGAGTGTTTCCTTAATTTCTCTTTCAGATTTTTCATCATTAGTGTATAGGAATGCAAGAGATTTCTGTACATTAATATTGTATCCTGCTACTTTACCACATTCATTGATTAGCTCTAGTAGTTTTCTGGTAGCATCTTTAGGATTCTCTATGTATAGTATCATGTCATCTGCAAACAGTGACAGTTTTATTTCTTCTTTTCCAATTTGGATTCCTTTTATTTCCTTTTCTTCTCTGATGGCTGTGGCTAAAACTTCCAAAGCTATGTTGAATAATAGTGGTGAGAGTGGGCACCTTGTTTTGTTCCTGATCTTAGTGGAAATGGTTTCAGTTTTTCACCATTGAGAATGATGTTGGCTGTGAGTTTGTCATATATGGCCTTTATTATGTTGAGGTAAGTTACCTCTGTGCCTACTTTCTGGATGGTTTTTTTATCATAAATGGGTGTTGAATTTTTTTTTTAAATTTTTTTCTTATTTTTATTTTTTTATTAGTTTCTGCTTTATAACAAAGTGAATCAGTCATACATATACATCTGTTCCCACATCCCTTCCCTCATGCATCTCCCTCCCTCCCACCCTCCCCATCCCACCCCTCCAGGCGGTCACAAAGCACCGAGCTGATCTCCCTGTGCTCTGCGGTTGCTTCCCACTATCTATCTACCTTACGTTTGGTAGTGTATATATGTCCATGCCTCTCTCTCGCTTTGTCACAGCTTACCCTTCCCCCTCCCCATATCCTCAAGTCCATTCTCAAGTAGGTCTGTGTCTTTATTCCCGTTTTACCCCTAGGTTCTTCATGACATTTTTTTTTTTAATTCCATATATATGTGTTAGCATACGGTATTTGTCTTTCTCTTTCTGACTTACTTCACTCTGTATGACAGACTCTAGGTCTATCCACCTCATTACAAATAGCTCAGTTTCGTTTCTTTTTATGGCTGAGTAATATTCCTTTGTATATATGTGCCACATCTTCTTTATCCATTCATCCGATGATGGACACTTAGGTTGTTTCCAGCTCCGGGCTATTGTGAATAGAGCTGCAATGAACATTTTGGTACATGTCTCTTTTTGAATTATGGTTTTCTCAGGGTATATGCCTAGCAGTGGGATTGCTGGGTCATATGGTAGTTCTATTTTTAGTTTTTTAAGGAACCTCCATACTGTTCTCCATAGTGGCTGTACCAATTCACATTCCCACCAGCAGTGCAAGAGAGTTCCCTTTTCTCCACACCCTCTCCAGCATTTATTGTTTCTAGATTTCTTGATGATGGCCATTCTGACTGGTGTGAGATGATATCTCATTGTAGTTTTGATTTGCATTTCTCTAATGATTAATGATGTTGAGCATTCTTTCATGTGTTTGTTGGCAGTCTGTATATCTTCTTTGGAGAAATGCCTAGTTAAGTCTTCTGCCCATTTTTGGATTGGGTTGTTTGTTTTTTTGCTATTGAGCTACATGAGCTGTTTATAAATTTTGGAGATTAATCCTTTGTCAGTTGCTTCATTTGCAAATATTTTCTCCCATTCTGAGGGTGTCTTTTGGTCTTGTTTATGGTTTCCTTTGCTGTGCAAAAGCTTTGAAGTTTCATTAGGTCCCATTTGTTTATCTTTGTTTTTATTTCCATTTCTCTAGGAGGTGGGTCCAAAAGGATCTTGCTGTGATTTATGTCATAGAGTGTTCTACCTATGTTTTCCTCTAAGAGTTTGATAGTTTCTGGCCTTACATTTAGGTCTTTAATCCATTTTGAGCTTATTTTTGTGTATGGTGTTAGGGAATGATCTAATCTCAAACTTTTACATGTGCCTGTCCAGTTTTCCCAGCACCACTTATTGAAGAGGCTGTCCTTTCTCCACTGTACATTCCTGCCTCCTTTATCAAAGATAAGTTGGCCATATGTGCGTGGGTTTATCTCTGGGCTTTCTATCCTGATCCACTGATCTATCTTTCTGTTTTTATGCCAGTACCACACTGTCTTAATTACAGTAGCTTTGTAGTATAGTCTGAAGTCAGGGAGCCTGATTCCTCCAGCTCCATTTTTCGTTCTCAAGATTGCTTTGGCTATTCGGGGTCTTTTGTTTTTCCAAACAAATTTTGAAATTTTTTGTTCTAGTTCTGTGAAAAATGCCAGTGGTCGTTTGATAGGGATTGCATTGAATCTGTAGATTGCTTTGGGTAGTAGAGTCATTTTCACAATATTGATTCTTCCAATCCAGGAGCATGGTATGTCTCTCCATCTATTTGTATCATCTTTAATTTCTTTCATCAGTGTCTTATAATTTTCTGCATACAGGTCTTTTGTCTCCTTAGGTAGGTTTATTCCTAGATATTTTATTCTTTTTGTTGCAATGGTAAATGGGAGTGTTTTCTTGATTTCATTTTCAGATTTTTCATCATTAGTGTACAGGAATGCCAGAGATTTCTGTACATTAATTTTGTATCCTGCTACTTTACCAAATTCATTGATTAGCTCTAGTAGTTTTTCGGTAGCATCTTTCGGATTCTCTATGTATAGTATCATGTCATCTGCAAACAGTGACAGCTTTACTTCTTCTTTTCCAATTTGGATTCCTTTTATTTCCTTTTCTTCTCTGATTGCTGTGGCTAAAACTTCCAAAACTATGTTGAATAAGAGCGGTGAGAGTGGGCAGCCTTGTCTTGTTCCTGATCTTAGTGGAAATGGTTTCAGTTTTTCACCATTGAGGACGATGTTGTCTGTGGGTTTGTCATATATGGCCTTTATTATGTTGAGGAAAGTTCCCTCGATGCCTACTTTCTGCAGGGTTTTTATCATAAATGGGTGTTGAATTTTTTTCAAAGCTTTCTCTGCATCTACTGAGATGATCATATGGTTTTTCTCCTTGAATTTGTTAATATGGTGTATCACGTTGATTGACTTGAGTATATTGAAGAATCCTTGCATTCCTAGGATAAACCCCACTTGATCATGGTGTATGATGCTTTTAATGTGCTGTTGCATTCTGTTTGCTAGTATTTTGTTGAGGATTTTTGCATCTATGTTCATCAGTGATATTGGCCTGTAGTTTTCTTTCTTTGTGACATTCTTGCCTGGTTTTGGTATCAAGGTGATGGTGGCCTCGTAGAATGAGTTTGGGAGTGTTCCTTCCTCTGATATTGTTTGGAAGAGTTTGAGAAGGATGGGTGTTAGCTCTTCTCTAAATGTTTGATAGAATTCGCCTGTGAAGCCATCTGGTCCTGGGCTTTTGTTTGATGGAAGATTTTTAATCACAGTTTCAATTTCAGTGCTTGTGATTGGTCTATTCATATTTTCTATTTCTTCCTGAGTCAGTCTTGGCAGGTTGTGCATTTCTAAGAATTTGTCCATTTCTTCCAGGTTGTCCGTTTTATTGGCATAGAGTTGCTTATAGTAATCTCTCATGATCTTTTGTATTTCTGCAGTGTCAGTTGTTACTTCTCCTTTTTCATTTCTAATTCTATTGATTTGAGTCTTCTCCCTTCTTTTCTTGATGAGTCTGGCTAATGGTTTATCAATTTTGTTTATCTTCTCAAAGAACCGGCTTTTAGTTTGGTTGATCTTTGATATCGTTTCCTTCATTTCTTTTTCATTTATTTCTGATCTGATCTTTATGATTTCTTTCCTTCTGCTAACTTTGGGGGTTTTTTGTTCTTCTTTCTCTAATTGCTTTAGGTGCAGGGTCAGGTTGTTTACTCGAAATGTTTCCTGTTTCTTAAGGTGGGATTGTATTGCTATAAACTTCCCCCTTAGAACTGCTTTTGCTGCGTCCCATAGGTTTTGGGTCGTCGTGTCTCCATTGTCATTTGTTTCTAGGTATTTTTTAATTTCCTCTTTGATTTCTTCAGTGATCACTTCGTTATTAAGTAGTGTATTGTTTAGCCTCCATGTGTTTGTATTTTTTACAGATCTTTTCCTGTAATTGATGTCTAGTCTCATAGCATTGTGGTCGGAAAAGATACTTGATACAATTTCAATTTTCTTAAATTTACCAAGGCTTGATTTGTGACCCAAGATATGATTTATCCTGGAGAATGTTCCATGAGCACTTGAGAAAAATGTGTATTCTGTTGTTTTTGGATGGAATGTCCTATAAATATCAACTAAGTCCATCTTGTTTAATGTATCATTTAAAGCTTGTGTTTCCTTATTTATTTTCATTTTGGATGATCTGTCCATTGGTGAAAGTGGGGTGTTAAAGTCCCCTACTATGATTGTGTTACTGTCGATTTCCCCTTTTATGGCTGTTAGTATTTGCCTTATGTATTGAGGTGCTCCTATGTTGGGTGCATAAATATTTACAATTGTTATGTCTTCTTCTTGGATCGATCCCTTAATCGTTATGTAGTGTCCTTCTTTGTCTCTTCTAATAGTCTTTATTTTAAAGTCTATTTTGTCTGATATAAGAATTGCTACTCCAGCTTTCTTTTGATTTCCATTTGCATGGAATATCTTTTTCCATCCCCTTACTTTCAATCTGTATGTGTCTCTAGGTCTGAAGTGGGTCTCTTGTAGACAGCATATATATGGGTCTTATTTTTGTATCCATTCAGCCACTCTGTGTCTTTTGGTGAGAGCATTTAGTCCATTTACATTTAAGGTAATTATTGATATGTATGTTCCTATTCCCATTTCCTTAATTGCTTTGGGTTCGTTATTGTAGGTCTTTTCCTTCTGTTGTGTTTCTTGCCTAGAGAAGTTCCTTTAGCATTTGTTGTAAAGCTGGTTTGGTGGTGCTGAACTCTCTCAGCTTTTGCTTGTCTGTAAACGTTTTAATTTCTCCATCAAATCTGAATGAGATCCTTGCTGGGTAGAGTAATCTTGGTTGCAGGTTTCTCTCCTTCATCACTTTCATTATGTCCTGCCACTCCCTTCTGGCTTGTAGAGTTTCTGCTGAGAGATCAGCTGTTAACCTGATGGGGATTCCCTTGTGTGTTATTTGTTGTTTTTCCCTTGCTGCTTTTAATATGATTTCTTTGTGTTTAATTTTTGACAGTTTGATTAATATGTGTCTTGGCGTATTTCTCCTTGGATTTATTCTGCATGGGACTCTCTGTGCCTCCTGGACTTGATTAACTGTTTCCTTTCCCATATTAGGGAAGTTTTCAACTATAATCTCTTCAAGTATTTTCTCAGCCCCTTTCTTTTTCTCTTCTTCTTCTGGAACCCCTATAATTCGAATGTTGGTGTGTTTAATGTTGTCCCAGAGGTCTCTGAGACTGTCCTCTGTTCTTTTCATTCTTTTTTCTTTATTTTGCTCTGCATCAGTTATTTCCACTATTTTATTTTCCACCTCACTTATCCGTTCTTCTGCGTCAGTTATTCTGCTATTGATCCCATCTAGAGTATTTTTCATTTCATTTATTGTGTTTTTAATCGATGCTTGATTCATCTTTAGTTCTTCTAGGTCCTTGTTAACTGTTTCTTGCATTTTGTCTATTCTATTTCCAAGATTATGGATCTTGGAAATAGAATCTTGGATCAGCTTTACTATCATTATTCTGAATTCTTTTTCAGGTAGACTGCCTATTACCTCTTCATTTGTTAGGTCTGGTAGGTTTTTATCTTGCTCCTTCACCTGCTGTGTGTTTTTCTGTCTTCTCATTTTGCTTATGTTACTGTGTTTGGGGTCTCCTTTTCACAGGCTGCAGATTCGTAGTTCCCGTTGTTTTTGGTGGCTGTCCCCAGTGGCTAAGGTTTTTTCAGTAGGTTGTGTAGGCTTCCTGGTGGGGGGGGACTAATGCCTGTGTTCTGGTGGTTGAGGCTCGATCTTGTCTTTCTGGTGGACAGGTCCACGTCTGGTGGTGTGTTTTGGGGTGCCTATGGCCTTATTATGTTTTTAGGTAGCCTCTCTGCTAATGGGTGGGGTTGTGTTCCTGCCTTGCTAGTTGCTTGGCATAGGGTGACCAGCACTGTAGCTTGCTGGTCGTTGACTGAAGCTGGGTGCTGGTGTCGAGATGGAGATTTCTGGGAGATTTTCGCTGCTTGATATTATGTGGAGCTGGGAGGTCTCTTGTGGACCCGTGTCTTGAAGTTGGCTCTCCCACTTCAGAGGCACAGCACTGACTCCTGGCTGCAGCACCAAGAGCCTTTCATCCACCCGGCTCAGAATAACAGGGAGAAAAAGTAGAAAGAAAGAATTAGTAGAAGAAAGAAAGAGAGAGGGAAAGAAAGGAAGAAGGGAAGAAAGGAAGGAAGGAAGAAAGAAAGGAGGGAGGGAGGGAGGAAGGATGGAAAGAAAGAAGGAAAGAAAGGAGGGAGGGAGGGAGGAATGAAAGCAAAAGGATGAGTGAATGGAAGAAGGGAGGGAGGGAGGGAGGGAGGAAGGAAAGAAAGAAAGAAAGACAGGAGGGAGGGAGGGAGGAAGGAAAGAAAAAGAAAGTGGAAAGAAGAAGGGCGGGAGGGAGGGAGGGAGGAAGGAAAAAGAAAGAAGGAAAGGAGGAGCGGAGGGAGGGAGGGAGGAAGGGAAGGGAGGAAAAAAAGAAAGAGCAGGTCAAGTAAAAATAGAATAAAGCATGAAATATAGTAACGTTATTAAAATTTAAAAGTAATTATTGGAAAAAAACACGGACCGATAGAACCCTGGGACATATGGTGGAAGCAAAGCTATACAGAGAGAATCTTACACAGAAGATTACACATATACATTCACAAAAAGAGAGCAGGGGGAAAAATCAAAAATCTTGCTCTCCAAGTCCACCTCCTCAATTTGGGATAATTTGTTGTAAAAAGAGGAAAAGGGCGAGAAGTCTGAAATCTTGCTAAGTCCACCTCCTTAATTTGGGATAATTCGTTGTAAAAAGAGGAAAAAGGGGGGAAAGTCTTAAATCTTGTCCTCAAAGTCCACTTCCTCAATTTGGGATGATTCGCTGTCCATTCATGCACTCCACAGATGCAGGGCACATCAAATGGACCGTGGAGCTTTAATCCGCTGCCTCCGAGGCTGCACAGAGATTTCCCTGTCTCTGCTCTCACAACTCCCGGGTCTCAGCCTTGGACCTGGCCCCGCCTCTGCGCGTAGGTCGCCGGAGGGCGTCCGTTCTTCGCTCAGACAGGACGGGTTTAAAGGAGCTGCTGATTCGGGGGCTCTGGCTCACTCAGGCAGAGGGGAGGGAGGGGCGCGCAGTGTGGGGCGGGCCTGCGGCGGCAGAGGCCGGAGTGACGTTGCAGCAGCCTGTGGCGGTCCGTGCGCTTTCCCGGGAAAGCCGTCCCCGGGTCCCGGGACCCCGGCAGTGGCGGGGTGCACAGGCCCCCCGGAAGGCGGGGCGGACAGTGACCCGCGCTCGCACACAGGCCCCGCGGCGGCGGCGGCGGCTCGCCGCCGCCGCCACAGCATCCCACGCCCATCTCCGAGGTCCGCGCCTTACCCGCGGCTCGCGCCTGTCTCCGGCGCTTCCCCAAGCAGCCCTCTTAATGCCCTCTCCTCGCGCACCAGGAAACAAAAGGGAAAAAAGTCTCTTGCCTCTTCGGTAGCTCCAGACCCTTTCCCCGGACTCCCTCCGGGCTAGCCGTGGTGCACTAACCCCTTCAGGCTCTCTTCCTGCCGCCAGCCCCAGTCCTCTCCCTGCGCTCCGACTGAAAGCCGATACCCGAGCCTCAGCTCCCAGCCCCGCCCGCCCCGGCGGCCGAGCAGACAAGCCTCTCGGGCTGGTGTGTGCCTGAGGGCACCGATCCTCTGTGCCAGAATCTCTCCGCTTTGCCCTCCGCACCCCTGTTGCTGTGCTCTCCTCCGCTACTCCGAAGCTTTCCCCCTCCGCCACCTGCAGTCTCCGCCCGCGAAGGGGCTTGTAGTGTGTAGAAACCTTCCCTCCTTCACGGCTCCCTCCCACTGGTGCAGGTCCCGTCCCTATCCTATTGTCTCTGTTTATTCTTTTTTTCTTTTGCCCTACCCAGGTATGTGGGGGAGTTTCTTGCCTTTTGGGGGGTCTGAGGTCTTCTGTCAGCGTTCAGTAGGTGTTCTGTAGGAGTTGTTCCACGTGTAGATGAATTTCTGATGTATCTGTGGGGAGGACGGTGATCTCCCCGTCTTACTCTTCCGCCATCTTCCTCCGGGTCCGGGTGTTGAATTTTGTTGAAAGTTTTTTCTGCATCTATTGAGATGATCATATGGTTTTTCTCCTTCAATTTGTTAATATGGTTTATCACATTGATTGATTTGTGTATATTGAAGAATCCTTGCATTCCTGGAATAAACCCCACTTGATCATGGTGTATCATCCTTTTAATGTGCTGTTGGATTCTGTTTGCTAGGGTTTTGTTGAGAATTTTTGCATCTATGTTCATCAGTGATATTGGCCTGTAGTTTTCTTTTTTTGTGACATCTTTGTCTGCTTTTGGTATCAGGATGATGGTGGCCTCATAGAATGAGTTTGACAGTGTTCCTCCCTCTGCTATATTTTGGAAGAGTTTGAGAAGGTGTTTGATAGAATTTGCCTGTGAAGCCATCTGGAGATTTTTAATCACAGTTTCAATTTCAGTGCTTGTGATTGGTCTGTTTATATTTTCGATTTCTTCCTGGTTCAGTTTTGGAAGGTTGTGCTTTTCTAAGAATTTGTCCGTTTCTTCCAGGTTGTCCATTTTATTGGGATATGGTTGCTTGTATTAATCTCTCATGATCCTTTGTATTTCTACAGTGTAAGTTGTTAACTTCTCCTTTTTCATTTCTAATTCTATTGATTTGAGTCTTCTTTTTTTTTCTTGATGAGTCTGGCTAATGGTTTATCAATTTTGTTTATCTTCTCAAAGAACCAGCTTTTAGTCTTATTGATCTTTGCTATTGTTTTCATCATTTCTTTTTCATTTATTTTGGATCTGATCTTTATGATTTCTCTCCTTCTCCTAATTTTGGAGATTTTTTGTTCTTCTTACTCTGATTGCTTTAGGTATAAGGTTAGGTTGTTTATTTGAGATTTTTCTTGTGTCTTGAGGTAGGATTGTATTGCTATAAACTTCCCTTAGAACTGCTTTTGCTCCATCCCATAGGTTTTGGGTCATTGTGTTTTCATTGTCATTTGTTTCTAGGTATGTTTTGATTTCCTCTTTGATTTCTTCAGTGATCTGTAGCTTATTTAGTAGTGTAGTGTTTAGCGTCCTTGTGTTTGTAATTTTTTCAGATTTTTATCCTGTAATTGATATCTAGTCTCATAGTGTTGTAGTCAGAAAAGGTACTTGATACGATTTCAATTTTCTTAAATTTGCCAAGGCTTGATTTGTGACCCAAGATATGATCTATCCTGGAGAATGTTCCATGAACACTTGAGAAGAAATTGTATTCTGTTTTTTTTGGATGGAATGTCCTATAAATATCAATTAAGTCCATCTTGTTTAATGTATCATGAAAGCTTGTGTTTCCTTATTTATTTTCATTTTGGATGATCTGTCCATTGGTGAAAATGGGGTGTTAATGTCCCATACTATGATTGTGTTACTGTCGATTTCCCCTTTTATGGCTGTTAGTATTTGCCTTATGTATTGAGGTGCTCCTATGTTGGGTGCATAAATATTTACAATTGTTATATCTTCTTCTTAGATTGATCCCTTGATCATTATGTAGTGTCCTTCTTTGTCTCTTGTAGTAGTCTTTATTTTAAAGTCTGTTTTGTCTGATATGAGAATTGCTACTCCAGCTTTCTTTTGATTTCCATTTGCATGGAATATCTTTTTCCATCCCCTCACTTTCAGTCTATATCTGTCCCTAGGTGTGAAGTGAGTCTTTTGTAGACAGCATATATACGGGTCTTGTTTTTGTATCCATTCAGCCAGTCTGTGTCTTTTGGCTAGAGCATTTAATCCATTTACATTTAAGGTAGTTATTGATATGTATGTTCCTATTACCATTTTCTTAATTGTTTTGGGTTTGTTATTGTAGGTCTTTTCCTTCTCTTGTGTTTCCTGCCTAGAGAAGTTCCTTTAGCATTTTTGGTAAAGGTGCTTTGGTGGTTTTGAATTGTCTTACCTTTTGCTTGTCTGTAAAGTTTTTACTTTCTCCTTCGAATCTGAATGAGATCCTTGCTGGGTTGTAGATTTTTCCCTTTCATCACTTTAAATATGTGCTGCCACTCCCTCTGGCTTGCAGAGTTTCTGCTGAGAGATCAGCTCTTAACCTTATGGGGATTCTCTTGTATATTATTTGTTGCTTTTCCCTTGCTGCTTTTAATATTTTTTCCTTGTATTTAATTTTTGTTTTTGTTTTTTTTTGTGGTATGCGGCCCTCTCACTGTTGTGGTCTATCCCGTTGCAGAGCACAGGCTCCGGACGCACAGGCTCAGCGGCCATGGCCCACGGGCCCAGCCACTCCTCAGCATGTGGGATCCTCCCAGATCGGGGGCACGAACCCGTGTCCCCTGCATCAGCAGGCGGACCCCCAACCACTGCGCCACCAGGGAAGCCCCTTGTATTTAATTTTTGATAGTTGATTAATATGTGTCTTGGCATGTTTTTCCCTGGATTTATCCTGTATGGGGCTCTCTGTTCTTCCTGGATTTGATTGAGTATTTCCTTTCCCATGTTCGGGAAGTTTTCAAATATAATCTCTTCAAATATTTTCTCAGTCACTTTTTTTTTTTTTTTTTTGCGGTACGTGGGCCTCTCACTGTTGTGGCCTCTCCCATTGCGGAGCACAGGCTCTGGACGCGCAGGCTCAGCGGCCATGGCTCACGGGCCCAGCTGCTCCGTGGCATGTGGGATCTTCCCGGACCGGGGCACGGACCCATGTCCCCTGCATCGGCAGGCGGACTCTCAGCCACTGCGCCACCAGGGAAGCCCCATTCTTTTTTCTTTATTCTGCTCTGCGGTAGTTATTTCCATTCTTTTGTCTTCCAGGTCACTTATCCGTTTTTCTGCCTCAGTTATTCTGTTCTTGATTCTTTCTAGAGAATTTGTAATTTCACTTATTGTGTTGTTCATTAGTGTTTGTTTGCTCTTTAGTTCTTCTAGGTCCTTGTTAAACATTTCTTGTATTTTCTCCATTCTATTTCCAAGGTTTGGAACTTTACTATCGTTACTCTGAATTATTTTGGAGGTAGACTGCCTATTTCTGCTTCATTTGTTTGGTCTGGTGGGTTTTTACATTGCTCCTTCATCTGCTGCATATTTCTCTGTCTTCTCATTTTGTTTAACGTACTGTGTTTGCGGTCTCTTCTTTGCAGGCTGCATGTTCGTAGTTCCTGTTGTTTTTGATGTCTGCACCCAGTGGGTGAGGTTGGTTCACTGGCTTGTGTAGGCTTCTTTGTGGAGGAGACTGGTGCCTGTGTTCTGGTGGGTGGGGTGGATCTTGTCTTTCTGGTGGGCATGGCCTCAGCTGGTTGTGTGTTTTGGGGTGTCTGTGAAGTTACTATGACTTTAGATAGCCTCTCTGCTAATGGTTGGGTTTGTGTTTCTGTCTTGCTAGTTGTTTGGCATAGGGTGTCCAGCACTGGAGCTTGCTGGCCATTGTGTGTAGCTGGGTCTTAGCGTTGAGATGGAGATCTCTGGGAGATCTCTTGCCAATTGATATTATGTGGGCCTGGGAGGTCTCTGGTGGATCAGTGTTCTGAACTTGTCTCTCCTACCTCAGAGACTCAGGCCTGACACCAGACTGGAGCACTAAGACCCTGCTAGCCACACAGCTGCTAGTGTTGGATGGGCTGCTGCAGAGGTGGGGGGTGTCTATGGCTCACCATGGGGACAAGGACACTTGTTCAATAAACTTTATGTTGAAAGTGTCAGTATGTAACCATGGGCTCTCCGTTCTGATTTGATTCTTTAGAGGCAGCTTTGTAGTTACAATGGAGATATATGATAGATAGTGAGAAAGAGAAGAAAATTGATATAGATAGATACATAGGTAGATAGAGAATGAGCTAAACATTCTCAGTAACACTCATAAAGAACTGTAAATACATAGCTCCTTTTACTTTAGCCAAAAGAAGTATCAAGAAAGGCTGTAGGGTAGTACCTATAGCTGTTAAAAAAAAAGTGTTTGAATAAGTGGTTGAATTTCATAGAATGGTGCAAAAGCACAGTATAATCCACAACAGAAATAGAAGTACTGGAGAAGAATCAATAGGAACTGATGGACCTAAGAAGTGAATGAGCAAATGAACCTAACAGCCCACAGCTGATACAGAATGAAATGCCCAGGTTGATCTGAACCAAGAGAACCAAGACCAGTACCAGACCTCAGGCAGAGTCGGAACCCCAGGATAAAGGATTGTCTGTGTTGCCTAAAGGCTTAGTACCTGGTCCCTCTAAATATACATTATCCTTATCACTGGGTTGTAAAAGCCTTTGTTTTACTGGACACTATTCTAAGCAGTTTATACACGAGTTAGCCTCACAGCCACCCTCTAAAGTATACAAACTATTATCATCCCCGTAAGTTTCTTGCCCAAGACCTGGTTTGTCTGCTTCTTGAGCTCATGTTCTCCATCTAGCTGTTCTGCAGCTTATGTTGAAATTATGCTTCAGTGTGTCTGTTTATATGGTTTCATCTCTGATGCTGTCTCTTTTGACTTTATCAAACCTGTTTTATCTCTCAGAGGTCTGAATTAAAGGGCCTGTGGTTGATGTGAGAGGAAGTATTTGAACCGGGGTAGATAGCCACCTGGTTGTCGTTCCTTAAAGTCAGGTGGTCCTGCCGATGCCATAGTTACTCTGTGCCCATAGAAGGAACTAATTGTGATGGGGTCAGTCAAGAAGTATGAACTGAATTATTATTTTTAAAAAACTTTTATATGGATTGAGTCTTCCTTGAATGATTAGGAGAAACAGTGACTGTTGAGGGAATCAGGTGCTTCAGGGGAGGATTGATAAAGCTAAGTGGATCGATTTGGCCTTTGTGTTTCAATAAGTAAAACCCCACTTTCCCTAAACTAGAATCAGTATTGGAGAGAGGAATGATAAGTAAAGATGATCTCTCAGTTCCCTGTGACTTGCTGTTGCAACAATTCTCAAAGCTCAGTTTTCCTTAAGCAATATGAAGAAAGAGTTTGGTTGTCTGTGTCCAGGGTAACTAGGAAAAAACGCATCTTTCAACCATATGGGCAGGCAGTGTACATGGAGTCCCTGGAGTCCATCCAAATAATCTTCCATCAGAGGGTAGAAAAGAACCATTGTTCATGAGGGTTCAAATCATGGAAATTGTTCAACTCTTATAGGCTGTGCTCCTACAATATTACAAAGGTTCTTTGTTAAATTATCAAATTACATCCAAATATCAATAACAGTTATTATGCTACGAGTGGTCTTTGCTGGTCTTTGGATATACATTTCCCCCCAACATCTTACCTATTGAATTTTTTGTGACTCTAGTATTCAGAATTTGATTATCTAAAATGAAAGTCTTCCAGTTTTGCTTGATCCATCATTCAGAGGCCTCCCTCTTTCTGAGGTCTCCCTCATTCTGAACTCCCATAGTATTTTACTTCTTCTTTGGCAATTACTTCTTGTATTATATTTATTTGTGTAAGTATCTGTGAGAGTATCAGTTGTGTCTCATTCATCTTGATATCCCCCATAATGCTTAATATCAAGTTCAATAAATGGTTGGTAAATGAACTGAACATGAAAAAAAATCCTTTGGTAATGAAATACAGAAAATGTAGTTTACTTTATGTCTTCTTAGCAGTTTCTTTACATACTCCATCAGTCCCTAGTGTATTTTTGTGGCTTTTTCCAAAATCCCCTTGCTGTTAGTTCTTTAATTTTTAATAACCCTCTTTCCCTCATGGCCAGAAATCTTTAAAGCCAGTGTTGGTGTAACAAACTGATTTTCCTTTCATAATTCCTATGACATTTCTTAGCTACTTATGGGTGCCATCAATTTATAAGTGGTATCTACAAGGCCAAGTCAGTTTATTTCCCTCTAGGTGCTATGCCTAAAATTTGAATACATGCTATCATAGCAACTTGGATGCCAGATTAAAGTAATTGGTCCAAGCATTCAGGCATCCTACAGGTGCAGATAACTGATTAATAGGTCATGCTCTATGACTTATGGCAGTTATATAAATTCCCCTGTAAATTATAAGAATAAATAAATAATTTTAATATATGATAATTTAGTAAAAATTTATAGAATATTATATATAGTAGGTTTGTGAGGTAGCTCTGTGAAACCTTTAACTACTATTAAACCCTCCTTTCCTGCCATCATATAAGTCAAAATCAACCTTAAATCCTCTTTTCTTAGATTTTAAAACAACACATCTATTGTTACTTAGCTCTAGCTCTGACATTAGTGCTTCACAGTAGCTCTGCATCCTTTTGTACATGTTTTCATGTGTACCAACACTAGCACTCTGGGTTACAAATAACTGAAAGTCAACTTGAAGTCACTAAGGAAAAAATGGGATTTATTGGGAGGATAATGTGACAGAATAGAAACAAGAACTTGACAGCCACGCTTTAGAAAGTCAGGCAACCAGGCAGTTGGTCCTCAAGGGCAGGGACCAAGGGACCCCATGTTATCTGTGCTGTCTTTCTTACCCTCATCTTTACTCTTAGTACTTGGTAGTTCAGGATCCCTGTCCAGTTTCTCTACAGAGCTAGAGACACTTGCTTCTAAGCTGGTGTTTTCTCTGTTTTGCCACTATCAGGGGTGCAGAGGTGGGGTGCAATTCTGGTTGGAAAAGTCCCAGGGAATGACTGGTCTACGTTGGATCCCTTGTCTGCTCCTAGACAGGGCTCAGCCCTCCTAGACTGTGGTGGATGGCATCAGGGGAGGAGTCATTCCAGGCAAAGAGAAAAGATGTGCTGACCATTCAGAACAATTGGTGCTGCTTCTTTTTAGAAACAGGAACCTACCTTATTTTAATAACCACTCAAGAAAAACATTTCACTAGGAGTAGTAGAAAGGATTCAACCAATATTTGCGTGCTGCTGTTGTCACTGTTTTACTGGATACAAAATGAGTGCAGGGGGAAGTTAAAGCATTTCAGAGTTGTTAATATCCCTGTTACTTATGCATTTTTGCAGCAAACCTCATCCTCTGTTGCACCAGTGAGATTGGACTAGTTATATGGTCACATGATGATTCTTCCTTAGACAAATGATCACTTTGGTTTGCTTTCTCTTCTTTGAGGGTGGTGTCCATGCGGTTTCAGAATTATCTAAACTATAGCTGTATTGGCTTGAAATGGCAAATACTAAGACATTTTCTACCGGAAAGTTAATTAGATTACATAGGAGCACATATTTTCATTTTAATTGTGAGTTTCTTCAGTTGGTTATCTTTTCATTGTCATGAGTGTTTATTGTTGAGTGTACAGCATTGTTATCCATTCTTTCCCATGGTCCAGCATCCTATTTCATTTTATTTCTTAAGTGTGTAGATGAGACAAAGGGAGCAAATTACTTAATGAATACTTTTTGTTTTAATATTTTAAAGTACTTACTAGATCAGTGGTAGGGTATTTCTAGATTTAAAAATGCCAAACATAACTTTAAAAAAGTATTCATTAAAGTTATTACTGTATGTCTATTTGGCAAGCTCTTTTAAGAAAGTTTTCTTCCTTTTGGGATTTTTCTGATTTTTTAACCAAGTGAAATTTTAGAAAGCTGGGATAAAGTCCCTAAAAGCAATAAAGCTGACTTATAACCCTGAACTAGAAAACTTGTTCTCTTCTTTTTATGGTTAACTAAAAAACTTGGAGAAGTTAAAAAAAAAAGAGAGAGACTTAGCTCCTTAAGAAGCTTCAGATAATCATGGATTTGTAGTCTCTGTCCTTAGTGGAATCTTGACATCATGAAGAGAGAAAACCCTCACATCTTTTCTCAGTGCCTTTGCCTTTCTTCTTACTGCTACCTGAGGATTTTGTGTCGGCCTCTGAAATCTTGTAATTTAATTCACATTTGTCAGAACATATACGTTGCACATGTTTGGAACTCTCCGCTACTGTCCTTTTGTGAATGCGGTCATGATAAAATCTCGTTTACGTCTGGGTTCCTCTGTTCCATTTCACACCACATCAAAATCCTGTTACGTTTCTGCTTGTATGTTAATAGAAAAAACCATAGTGGGCCATGTAAATGCCCATGCTTTTTATATATCACCTTAATAATTATTGAGTACATAAATGTGTATGTATATGTATGTAGAAGCCATGTAATATATGTTTTAGTGCAAATACACGTCTTATGTGACAGGGATTGGAAAAGGAGAAGCAAAGACTGAGATGCAACAGGTTGTTACCCAGGGTAATTCAAGACACACAACCAGGAAACACAACGTACAGGAAGGAGGAAAATTGTTCCCTGAAACGAATTAGGCTGAAACCTTGAACAGAAGCAGAACTGTGATCAGATATCCGATTTTTGGAATATAGGCAAAAATAAGGCCTGTCTTTTAATCATTGTAACCTGCATCTATCTGTTTCTGTTCTTGGATTCATGATTCTCAACCTTCCATGCCACTTTTTAACAAACACAATCTAAAGCTCCCCTGCTCTATTTTTGGACTTTTAATTTCCAACCTAGAATGAAGTTCATAACTGAACTTTTTTCACCTGGACATGTTTTCTGCAATTCACAGGGATCAGCACAGGATTAATCTCTAGCCAAGAAACATTTATAGTGTATCTGTTGTATGCAGGACCTAATATCAGCACTGTAGGGAATGCAGAGATGAAGAGGATATGGCCTGTGTGGGTGTGTTTGTAAGGATTTTTTTTTTTTTATTAGTGCTCTGGATGCATGGGTTTTGAATGGTCTGCCCTCAGTCTTATTTTCCCAGTAAATAACCTTGCTTTCAGGGTGCAATTTAATAGAATGCAACGTTTTTCAGGAACAAATATATTGGTTGATAGAATTATTCATATTTACTGATAAAATTAATTCATTTTTTTCCCTCCAGAATCTAGAAAACACTGAAAATTGTGTAATGTTAAGAAGAAAATCCCAAAGTTTCCATGAAATACCATGAATGACATGTAGATGTTTTTGGTATGTGGTTAAGAAATGGCTTTTAAACATTCAATTCAAACTCCTCCAGAATTTCACAGTGTTTTGAGAAATTTGTTTTTTAATTGAAGTATAGTTGGTATACAATGTTGTGTTAGTTTCAGGTGTACAGCAAAGTGATTCAGTTATACATACATATATATCGATTTTTTTCAGATTCTTTTCCTTTATAGGTTATTACAAAATATTGAATATAGTTCCCCATGACATGCAGTAGGTCCTTGTTGGTTATCTATTTTATATATAATAGTGTATATATGTTAATCCCAAACTCCTAATTTATCCCTCCCCCATCTTCCCCTTTGGTAACCATAAGTTTGTTTTCTATGTCTGTGGGTCTATTTCTGTTTTGTATATAAGTTCATTTGTATCATTTGTTTTTCAGATTCCACACATAAGCAGTATCATATGATATTTGTCTTTGTCTGGCTTACTTCACTTAGTATGATCATCTTGAGGTCCATCAGTGTTACTGGAAATGCATTATTTCATTCTTTTTTATGGCTGAGTAGTATTCCATTATATATATATATATATATGTATATCACATCTTCTTTATCCATTCATCTGTTGATGGACATTTAGGTTGCTCCCATGTCTTGGCTATTGTAAATAGTGCTGCAGTAAACATTGGGGTGCATGTGTCTTTTTGAATTATGTTTTTCTCTGGATATATGCCCAGGAGTGGGATTGCAGGATCATATGGTAGCTTTGTTTTTAGTTTTTTTAAGGAACCTCCAAACTGTTTTCTATAGTGGCTGTACCAATTTATATTCCCACCAACAATGTAGTAGGGTTCCTTTTTCTCTGCGCCCCCTCCAACATTTATTATTTGTAGACTCTTTGATGTTGGCCATTTTGACTGGTGTGAGGTGATACCTCATTGTAGTTTTGATTTGCATTTCTCTAATAATTAGTGATGTTGAACATCTTTTCATGTGCCTTTTGGCTATCCATCCATATGTCTTCTTTGGAGAAATGTCTGTTTAGATCTTCTGCCCATTTTTTGATTGGGTTGTTTGGTTTTTTTTGATACTGAGTTGTATGAGCTGTTGTAAATTTTGGATATTAATCCCTTGTCAGTCACATCATTTGAGAAAGCATTTTAAGTGAATAACATTTCTCTGAATATATGGGAATGTAAGTAATGACTGACACCAGCGGAGAAAAATTAAGTCAAAATTTTTAGGGCTTATTAAAAAATTAGGGTTTAGGTTTACTAAAACATTATGAATATTTAAAAATCAATCATAATGTAAACATATCACTGTAAAAGTTTACAATCAGAAGAAATTGCTAGGGTTACATGGAACTGTTATAATTTGAAATTGAACCTCGGGGAAATTTCAATCTTTATCACTTTCCAAAATAAAATAAAATATATTCCCTCCTTTAGACTTAAAGATTTAATGAAATTAATTCATAACATAGGTGACTTACTGTATTAAATGTATACGTATAAAGTAGCCTTTTCTCTTACCCCTTTCCTAATCTTTGAAAAGTTTTCTTATTTAATGTTTTCTTGTCTTTTTTCAGTTAAAAAAAAAAAAAGAGCCCTTCTCTATCCCTTTTTCCAAGTACTTTTTTTCTCCAGGTTTAGTTTTCTTTGGCCCCATCTGTCTGTGAAGGTCAGACATCTGGCAGCCTCGTATGTCTGAGATAGCTCCATGTAGGTTGATAGGAAACAAAGGGTTTCTGCACAGATGAGAAGTACCACAAAGCCTGTATGGTAAAGCCGTGGTCATTGGTTGCCTAGGCTAGTATTTCTCCACTCAGGAGAAAGTTCCTAGTTCTGCTTTGAACCCACCATTTGACTCAGACCTTTATTCACACAGTCTTCTAATCAGCCTATTTATCTAGGTCGCCCAGGACAGGGATGGTTGAAGAAGCTGTGGCAAGACTGAGAAGGGTGTGGTGGTGTTAGAAAGAAGTGGCACATTTACAGCCATAAGAAGGAAAGACTGAAGGCAAAGAGAGGCTGGACCATCACAATGAAGCGGAGGAACTCACATATGTTGGTTATTGAGATTAGGAGACAGTGGTCCTGTACACCCGCCTTTAGACCCTCATCGTTGTCACTGATATTCGTAATTGACTCCATCATCAATTGAAGATTAGATGTTGTTTATTATAAGCCATTTAAAATGTCAGAGAAGTGCATAATACTTCTTAGAATTAAAAAAATTTATAAAAGCAGGCATTTCAAGGGATCAAGTTTTGTTTACTTGCAAAAATGACCGAAGTAGATGTTAGTATCTAGTATTTTTGTCAGTTTCTTTCCCATCTTCTCTATATCCACTGAGATCGTGTTTTTACAAAAGACTTTTTGTCTCTTCTCTTTGAAGATGGACCCCTTATTTTAATCTCTACTATTGTTCTTCTGTGGTGTGGTTTTATATACATCTCAATGTCCCCTAATAAAGATATTCTTTTTTAAAAAATTTTATTTATTTAATTTTTTTATTTTTGTTTGCGTTGGGTCTTTGTTGCTGTGCACGGGCTTCCTCTAGTTGCAGCGAGTGGCGGCTACTCTTTATTGTGGTGTGTGGGCTTCTCATTGTGGTGGCTTCTCTTGTTGCAGAGCATGGGCTCTAGGTGCACGGGCTTCAGTAGTTGTGGCACGCAGGCTCAGTAGTTGTGGCTTGTGGGCTGTAAAGCGCAGGCTCAGTAGTTGTGGCGCACATGCCTAGTTGCTCCGTGGCATATGGGATCTTCCCGGACCAGGGCTTGAACCCATATGCCCTGCATTGGCAGGTGGATTCTCAACCACTGTACCACCAGGGAACCCCAAGATATTCTTAATAGCAGTAGATGGCAAAGCTTCTAAGACATGAACATAGTGATTATTTCCCACAGCTTCACCCTCAGCCTCTATCTTTACTTCTGTCCTATGGTCAAACTTCTTGTATAATTCTATACATTTGTCAACACTGTTTTTTACCCACACATTCTTCTCACACATCTCTCAAGCTCCCCATCCACTTCCACTCTAAAGGAGCCCACAGAATTTGTTTGAGCTACTATCATCAGCAGATCCTCCTAATATTTATGTATATAACAAGTACTGGGCTTTTGTGTTGCAGAAAAAAATAAAGTTCAGTATCTTCCCAGTGGCATTCAAAAGGATGAAAGTGAAGATGGTTTGGAAATAGGGGATGTGGGAGATGATTCCCTTAAACCAATTACCATGTGAAAGGAAAACGCTTTTCCTTGAGATTTCTGATTATAAGTGTGCACCTAGTCCTGGGAGCTAAAGGAATATTTGACACCGTAGTTACCTCTTCTTGTACTTAATTTCTTAATTAAATGAATATCTATGAGGTCATATTTCATGCCTGACTTTTTTGATTTATTGCCTAATGTATTTTTCAGTTGTATCCTTATGTCTTAATCTAATTTGTGTCCTTTTGTGATTCTGTTCTCTAAGGATAGGAAATAACTTTAAGCAAGGATGAATTGTAGATCAACCACTCTCCTGTAGGGGTCGCTATGAGAGTAGCAATTTGGCATCCTTCCTTGCCACCCAGCACCGTGTGGTATGACTTGACACAATTAGCCTAAGGATTGTGAGTTCTGGTTTGTGTTGATATTTTACTTTTGAGGGTGACATAAGCTCTAACTCGCCCATCAAGAATTCTGCAGGCTCATAACTATGTATGTTATCACTTTGGTTCCGTAAATGCTACACCTGTGCTTTTTTTTTTTAACCTCACGTGTTTGGTGCATGGTTATTTTAGAGTTCTCATCATGCCCCATTTGCATATGAGAAATCTATGCACATAGACATATTAAACCATTTTAGTGGCTTTGCAGCACGGATGATGGTATCCTAAACTTCGCCTTCTATAGGACCTCAGATTACTGTTTAATGGGGTTGTCACTCAAGACACTTACTGGCTTTCACCAGTGCTTTTAAAAAATTGAATTGAGCATGATGAGGTGCATCCCCTTGATTAAATGTTTTTCCTCCTATGCAATCACCATTAGCTGTTTGGCTCCCATTCTGTATTCTTTGAAGCAGCCCTGCATTACAAATCAATATCTTTCTGAAGGGACAGTGTGTCTTGAATTGCCTGGACAGCATATGCATGGTTACTTTGGCTGCAATGTTGCTGCAGAGCCCAGTTACACTGCCTTCCTGGGAACTCCAGAGGCAAGTCCATCGTGTTTGGAGGAAAAAAAAAAGATTCTTTTGGGAAAAAATTGAACTGTTAAAGCTATTGATACTGAATGTTAGCATGTCCTTTGTGTTCTTCTGAACCATATTTGGTCTTATTCCATGGAGATTAGCTTCTGTAGGTGGTTTCTGGGTGAATTTTTTTTTTTTTTTTTTTTTGCTTTTGCTTCCCCCTTTCTTGGTTGTAGTACGGCCGTACCATTTCAGCTTGCTAGTGCAGAAAGATGTGAATTCAGTTGCTGTATGGGCCTGGTCTGGTGCAAACACATTGCTAGAGACATGTTAAAGAGTTCCAGGTGATTCAAGCCTGAGAGAGACAACAGCAAAACGGTAAGACCGAGCATGCTTAAAATCAGAGCAGGGGTTTTAATTTGGAGCATCTCAGCAAGACTGAATCCTGACTCACTCATTTACAACTTGAAAAGGATTCATTTTGTGCATGTCATTTTACTCACCCCCTTCTATTTAACTGCCCAAAACGTCACAGATTGATCAAGGGGCTATTTAAACTAAAGATATGACAGGAGGTTACCCACGGAAGAGTCTCTTGAGGTTCCCGAGGCTGCTGCTTGTAGTTTGTAAACACCAGTAGCAGCGATAAGATGAAGAAAAGGTTTGCGACTGTGCTTCTTTGCCATAGCTGAATCTTATTTCTTCTGAGATTCGTCTTATTTATTATAGCTTAAAGAGATCTGACAGATTGTTTTGCCTGGCTATGCTTGGCCGAATGCCCTCTGAGTCAAGCCAGTGAAGGACGGGATACGACTTTTCTCATTTGGGTAAACTGATGTCCATGAATTCGCTGGACTGGCTCTGAGTGCAATAAACATCTCTAATATATTAGGGATCTGGGGCTTCCTCCCTGCTTCTCCCGCCCCCTCCCTTCTGGCACAGAAATGCACCTGCTTTAAGTGTGTGCTGCCTGGCAGAGGTCAGTGTGCTGGGATTTTGCATCATTACACCTGTAGTGGTTATGCTTTCATGTACGGAAGTGATAATCCTTGGTGCAGTTCTGCTTGAAGTGCTGACTTTAAGAGTGGACTGTTAGCGTTTTGTATGCTAATGGAGAACTCCTGCATGCATGGAGGACCGGGGCAGCAGACAGGCTCCTCCAAAATGATGCTTACCTGCTCGTGGAGAAGATAACAACTGGAGACAGAAATGTAAACCTTCATATCTGCAGAGGGTGAATTCCTTATTTCCTTTGTTAATGGGCACACTGTGTTGGGGTTGGAGGTGGCTGAAGTTGAAGGACATGTTTTAATACTGTTCAAAGTGAGACTACTACGTTACGTGGTCCTGGTGAGTTTATAAGGATCCATCTATTATATAGATACTGAATGTTAAGGATGTCAGCATTTGATTTCTATTTTTGCTTTAAAAATATTCTTCTTATGTATACTAGAACTGAGTACTTCGTGTAAAATGTAAATGATGTAGCTAGTGAATATTAGTTGAGAAAAACATCAGTAACTTGATGTGGCATATTGGCCACAAGCCAGTTGTTTATAATTTTGTGAAATAAGTGTTTTTAAGAAAGAACACCTGATTACTTGATAGGCTAATTGAGAGAAATATTGATAATGTTTGGGTTCACTAGAATTTTTTTGGAGGAGTGAAGGAGGCTTAAATATTTTTCTGTATTCACTCAACTATTTATTGTAAAGGTTGGACACTGATTTTAGGGAACGAATATTTGGATTTTCTTCCAAAGAGAGTTCAAATTTTCTTTTATTTTGACCATTTATTATTTCCTAAAAAATCAAGATGAACTATAAACTATTCTTTTCTATACTTCAATTGTTCCTTAAAAAAAACAAACTTTTTTTCTACTCAGAAGATGATGTG
Source organism: Hyperoodon ampullatus (assembly GCF_949752795.1). Taxonomy (NCBI): domain Eukaryota; kingdom Metazoa; phylum Chordata; class Mammalia; order Artiodactyla; family Ziphiidae; genus Hyperoodon; species Hyperoodon ampullatus. Next base: position 54,253,813 of record NC_136922.1, on the reverse strand, counting down.
CCGTGTGTTTGCTGTTTCTTTTCCTGAGAGTGATGTTTCTGGCTATTTATATTTTTACCTTCACTTTGTGTAAGCTGTGAGGTTTATTTTTTTCACCCTGTGACAAAAGGAGTTATACATTTGCAAAAAGTAAGTAATTTTTAAAAAGGGGTAGTAGAGCGGTAATATGACATTGATTTTACAGTCAGGTTTTTATTCCTCATTCTGCAAACATTTATCACTCATCTACTCTAAGACATCATAAGATGTGCTGTGAAGGAAGTATAGATGAAATAGATACACTCCCTTCCCTGAAGGAGCTTAGATGTAGTAGCTTTGGTATTTTTCTCAGGAATATGCCCCATTATACTTTCGCATGAATAAGTAAATTTGATGCTTTTTATATTTTCCTCCTTAGGAGGCTCCTTCCTCTATTTTCTTTTAATCATTTATTTATTAAACAAACATTTATGGAGAGGCTACTGTGTAACAGTGTAACTACTGTGTAACAGTAAGTAAAACAGAGCTGGTCCCTGTCCTCATAAAACTTACAATCTACTTATTTTTAAAATATTTCAAGAAGAATTTGGAGGCAAGTTTTTTTCATTTTGGGCAATTGTGAAACAGACACTATATGCTTTCCATTTTAAAAATTGTGGTATAAAATATACATAACACAGAATTTTCCATTTTAACCATTTTTAAGTATATAATTTATTGGCATAAGTACATTCACAGTGTTTGGCTACCATCATCGCTGCCCACTTGCAGAACTTTTCATCATCCCTAATAGAAATTCTGTGTCCATTAAATGATAACTCCCCATTCTCCGTCTCCCCAGCCCCTGGTAATCTCTCCAGTCTACTTTCTGGGTCTAAGAATTTGCCTCTTCTTGGTATCTCATATCTTATCAAGTGGAATCATACAGTATTTGTCCTTTTCTGTTTGGTTTATTTCATTCAGCATGTTTTCAAGGTTCATCCATGTTGTGTTGTACCATGTATCAGAATTTCATTCCTTTTTAATGTATGCCTTGATTTTTTTATATGGAAAAGACAGCAGTTCCCCACCCCCCCTTATGATTTCACTGAATCAAATTCCCATATGGACCTCTATGGACATCTAATAAATACGGATAATTTAGAGATACTAAAAATAAAAGCCTGGGGGGAAGGGCAAGGAATGAAGAATAGAAATGCACTGAGGGAATGATCTAAGGATGTATTCATTTGGATTCTTTACATGGTCTAGTCACTGAGCATGGTAATTGGGCTAGTTAGATTTTCATGTCAATTCTTTGCTTATAGAAAGCAGCTATCAGCTGAAATATTCAATGGAAGGCTGGACTGTAGCTTTTGTCATTAACATTCAAATTTTACCCACTCTACTTCTAGTCTTTTACTTTATCTAACTTTATAAGCAAAGACTGATCATGTTGAAGTCCTCTTGCAGAATCAGAGACTCTTAGGACTGGGAGGTTTTTCAGCAATTGTGTTATCTAATTGGCTCATCTTCATTTCATTTGGCCAATTGGAGAGCGAGATTCCACTCAGTCTCCTGACGCCCACTGCAAGCCTTCTCTCACTCCCCACTGCTGTTTTCAGTGGACACTCAATCCCCAAATCCCAGGTATCCTCTGACTTAGAGGGGAGTGAGAGAGGGTATTAGCTTGATGCCGTCTTAAGCAGATTTCCATTGGATGAGGTAAGCCTGGCTTCATCAATATAGCATTCTCTTTCTCATATTTCTTCCTGATGCTGCTTTTAAATCCAGATGGTTTTCTGATAGAGATCCTTTTTAGAAAGCCAAGTTAAGGCCCTAGAGCTGTCTATCTATCATTGACTGATTTGATGATTCTTAGATGGGATCAATCAGCAGCTTATATCCGCGCCTTTAACATAATATTCAGGAAACACAAACATATATGAGAAGAGGAAGATTCAACACGGCAGTGTCTAATGCCTGAGACTTCCCATCTTCCCCGTCAGCCTGTCCTTCTAAAGAAATCTTTTTGCTTTCTGCCCTTGCTCCACCCCCTAATACTTTGATGTTCAGGCTTGACTTTTGATATGAGGCTGATTGAGAGTCAGATTAGTCAAAAGCATGTTAAATTTACATGCTGGAAGTGGTGAGCAGGCAGGGAGGATGGGTCAGAAAACCTTAAAACACAGAGCAGTGATTTTGCTCAGTTTTAAAAATGCTTTTCTTTTGCATCAGGAGAAGAAAGAATGAGAGAAGTGTTGCAGATCAGGTCTCTGCTTTCCTTATTTCTCGCAGGATGTAAGTCCCAGGGGACATGTAAGGAAGACAGCCTGGTGGTCAAGAGCTTGGGCTTTGTAGTCAGAGTCTTGGAATAAATCCCGTTTCCTGTGCGAATTCTCTGTGTGGTCTTGGACATGTTACTTAACTCTTGTGTGCCTCAATTTAATCATCCGTAAGATTGGGATAATAATAATACCTCATGGGGTTGTTGTAGAGATTAATTGAGAAACTACTTATAAAATATTTTTAATAGTAACTCATATAATAAGAGCTCGATAATAGCTATCATCATCGTTGTCATGGTCATCTAGAAATCCTTAATTTCCATCTCTCTTTTCTATCAACTTATATCTTGCCCAAGATTCTTCTCCAGTTTGCTTGTTTATTGAGCATACATGACAATTTCTTAACGTTATTGGGTTTGAGTGGATAAAAGGAGGGTGTGAAAGAATGCTCCAGTATTCTAGTTATCATCTGGCAAGTTTGGGAAGGATTATATGTTCTATAGACTTCCTCTTCGGCCCAACTGATACAAGTTTGCCCCAGTGGCTTATTCCACAGCTAAATGAGATCTTGCTAAAGATACAAAGATGACTGTGAAATGCTCCTGGAAGCACTGGGGTTTGTTTTCAGGTGGCAGACAAACAGCAGGGTATGTGTATCCCACTGTTCTGCTCTGTTCACCTTGGATATCTCAGTTAGGATTCACTATTGAATTTTCTCAGTCATAGGAAAGGTTCACAGAACCAGTCCTCATGGAAGCAGTTAGGACTTTATTATTAATGGATTTCTGTCAAATTTATTATCACTGAAATTTTAGCTCTTTACAATAGGTGGACCAGTTGTTAAAGCTACATTGAAAGATACTTCCATTTTCTCCCCACGTGTTCTTTGTTCCCTGTGTTTCTCTTCATAAGCTCTGTGTGGTTAGTGACCCATATATGATTCTCTGAAAATTTTAAGAGCTTCAAAAGTCAATCCTATATTGAGTGGTGCCCTATATTTTTCTGAATTCTTTGGTGGGGTTTGCATCTAGATTTATTTTATTAGAATAAAACTATTAAACTTTTAAACTTTCTAACATCACTCTTGACATTAATCACTAAGTTATTTTCCAAGCATTAGTAATGCAGTTAAATGTTATTAAAAAGATGGTTATTATAGGTGAGGAGATATAAGTTGTATTTATTTATATAACCATCTGTTTCAGAGTACGAAGAGAGTACACAATTTTATTTCTCCTTCGGGGAAGGAATTTAAAAATATTTACAATCTTTATTTTTAAATGCTGTTCATGTGGTTACCAGGGGAAAGAAATTCAGGTCTTAACAGATCAGTCAGAACCTCCAGTAGTGTCTTCTTTACAAGTTTCCAGTTTTTAATGTTATTTTACCTTCTGGATGCTTTATCTTACATGAGGGACAGAACAGTGAGCTACAGATATTTGAAAGGCATAAACATGAAGGAAGAACTAGGCTACTTTAGTACAAAGAAGCTGTGGGTGGTGCAGTGAAACTAGGAACAGAAAACAGAATTCAGAAGGCACCCGAGACTCTTGTTTGCACAGCCTCTGAGACATATGACAGTTTCTCTTGTCCTCATGATGTTAAAAAAAAAAAAAAAAAGCCCTCAAACGCTAAGCATATGTGTACAGAAAGCATTCTGGACCATGTTATTGATTTTAAACATCTGTGAATCTGAGTTCAGCCTGATCTGTTTATTGGTTATTAGTGCTCTGACACAGTCGACGTTTTAAAATTGCCCCAGTTAATATTAGTCAGCTCCCCTCCCAGGTTATTTTGTACCTCTGCATGGTGTGGGGTCCTTTGAAAACACCCTGGTTTCTCCTTCTCAGGTAGGACCGATAACAAAACCTAATAAAAAGAAAAGCTATATTTAAACCTGTAAATTCTATGAGAGAGGGGGAAAAGTCCCTATTTGCAGGAACAGACTTGTTCTTTTCTAGAGCAAGAGCTATAAGGGAATGTTGTCTTGATGAAGAAACTAATTAGCCATGCAGTGTGAGCCACTTTCTGTAGCTCGAGTCTTCTGTTGTGTTGAGAATGGGGATTCCAGTTCCCCACTGCAGCTATGGGGATTTCGTAGGTTGGAATAGGCTTTTACTTTGTGGAATCTCAACAAAGCTACTCCTGTACTGTGTGTGGGGATTCTCATGTCATGAGCCCCATTTCTGAGCCCTCTGGCTCTAAATGAGAGGGGAGGAAGTAATATAGATGTCGAATCTAATATTTCACCTCCCAGTATGTTCATTGGGCTATATGATATGACTGCTATACTGACTCTCATTTTTCCATGATGAAATTTTAACCAGCATATGATTATGGATGTCAAGTGAGAATGAGAAAATTCACACATCGTCTTCTTTTTCCCCTTGACTTCTTGGGGATATTTAGTAAGTTTTTAGTGGAAGCAGTGACTGAAAGAGGCCCAGAATTCCACAGAATTGCCCTGTCCTTCTGTTTGGGAGTAGTGGTTCGGGTCCTTGTCCAGACCAGGGTGGGAAATGTTCAGTTATGCCTCACAGGCAAAGGGCTTTTTCTTTTTTTTTTCCGCCCAAGGGAGGACCTGTTTTACAGTACATGGCACTCTTCATGCATGTAAGTTCCTTTTAAAATTTCATTTCTGGATCCTGAAGTGACTTCCTTTGAATTTTGTTTTTTTCAAAGCTACTACATAAACTCTGGTAAATAAAGAGTAAAGCAAAATTCTGGGTTCACTTCGCCTTAGAATAATTTTGTGGTCATTTTTTTAATAGATATGGTGGCCCATGGTAAAACAATGCTTCTGTATTAGAAACAAATAAAAGTTTCTATGCAGGAAGTAATGTTACATATGTTATTATAACCTATGTATAGTCTTCTTTCTCTACTCCTCACACACTCCAATCCCATTGCTTTTTAAAAAGTCCTGAATATATTGGGGGTAGCTTATTGGAAAATTTTATTTCAGAGTTCAAAATTATATTTAAAAATTATCTGAAATTACCGTGATCTTTTGTGGGAAGTTTGAGCAAAAATGCTACCCAAGGAATGTTGAAATGATTATCACTCATGTTGTACCCAGAGACAAACAAATTTTGCCTCTTTCACAATCTCAATTCTTTATTTGACCGTAGTAGCAGAATCTATTATTATTATAAGGTTTAGAGCACTGCACCTCAAACTTCAGTGTGCATACAAATCCCCTGGGATCTTGTTTAAATGCAGGTTCTGACTCAGTAGGACTGAGGTGAGGTGAGGGCTGTGATCCTGGGTGACGACTGTGCTGCCGCTCCAAAGGCAGTCAGGGGTTAAAGAATAATTTCTGATGAAATCCTGATCGCCCAAAATAACTACATTCCAAAAAACCTAAATAGGCCACAATTAACAACAGAGAGAGGGCATTTCAACCCTTACTGTGAGTGTTCATTAAACTTCATGTTAAATTTATCATTATGAAATCATGGAATTTTAATCAGCATATAATTATGGATGTCAAGTGGGAGTGAGAAAATTTCACATATCTTCTTCTTTCTTCCCTTACCTTTTTGGGCTAGTTACTTTTTCTTTTTCTTTTTTCTTTTTTGCGGTACGCGGGCCTCTCACTGTTGTGGCCTCTCCCGTTGCAGAGCACAGGCTCCGGACGCGCAGGCCCAGTGGCCACGGCTCACGGGCTCCAGCCGCTCTGCGGCCTGTGGGATCTTCCCAGACCGGGGCACGAACCTGTGTGTCCCCTGCATCGGCAGGCGGACTCTCAACCACTGCGCCACCAGGGAAGCCCTGGGCTAGTTACTTTTTAGTGGAAGTAGTGTGAAATAAAGAACCTAGAGGTCAGTAAATATATGCATCTATCTATGCCAGCCTTTAAGCAAACTGTATCTCTTATATCTAAATCAAGTGTCTCATTATAACAGAAGGGAAAGCAACTAAATAAAATTATTTTAGTAATGCATATTAAAGTTTAAGCTCCTGGGAAGACCACCTAAATATTTCATAATAGAATCAGCAAAACAACCATCAAGTCTCTTGGTGATAAGCACTGAAGCCCAGTAAGGTTGTAACAAAACTACAGTCACTGAAGCGGCATAAAGGAATGTGATGTCCTCAAGAGTTCTCCATTCAGCTGTGTCCATTAGCTGATGGATTCAGGATTGAATGAAATTAGGTCAGACCCCAAAGAAACCAGTCAGTAGAAAAATAAGCATTTTAAAATTAAATCCCAGTAGTGGACATTGAATTCTGGTAAGTGGGAACAGCTGGTGAAGCCTTTTTGTTGACTGGAAAAGATCTCGGCTCAGAAGGTGCCTCATCGTTACGTAGTTTCTTAGGAGTCATTTTTGTAATGGCCCATGTTTAGTTAAAGGGGAAGGCTTATAATAAGGAAAACAATCCATCTTTGAGTAAATATTACCAGAGCACCCATTTTTGTGCTGCCACTTGAGCTTTGGGAACGTGAAAGAAATGGAAGACGTGGTTTCTGTGCTCTGTTGTTTACAGTCTGGTTGTGAAAATACAAATACGTGAGAAACAGAGCAAGACAAAGACCTCCTCCCACCCCAGCATATAAACCAAACGTATCAAAACAAACTCCACAGTAGCTTATACGAAAGCACATAAGACAGTGTATATTTAAGTGACGGGTTATGAGGTACAGTCTAAAAACGATGTAGTTCTTAGTGAGGGCTTTTTTGGTTGCGACAGTGACAGTGACATAGGGGCATGGCTGGCGTTTAGTAGACAGAACTAGTGTTGCCAGCGTCCCACAGTGTGACTGCTACCCCGTGCTGCTCACGAATAATCCCTCAGTCAAAAGGCCCAGGATGCCATCACTGAGAGACAATGCCAGGATTTTAGAGTTAAGGAACACCCGCAGAGGCTGGAGCTCTCAGGAGAGGTGTTTATGGTGTGAACCTGACTGCCTCCTCTCTAAACCCTAAAATCCTAAAGCAAAGGGGAAGTAAAAGGAAGCACAAAGAAGTGAATTTATGTGTCTGGTCTTAGCTCTCTAGATGCTCTATTTAAAATCATTTACCAGCTGTAAGCCGCTGCCTGGAGTTTGTAATAGAACAGTTGAGCTTTGAAAGGCCTGAAGAGCTGTTTACTCCAGCTCTGTCATTTTGCAGATGAAAAGACTGAGACCCAGAGAGTGGAAGTGACTTGTTCTGAGTCACTTAGCTCTGGCTTAATATGGGCCGCAGGCTTGCCTGTATATTCGCTGATGTTCTGAAGGTGATTTTAGGCAAGATGTTCGTTCTGATAAAACATAGCTGTAAGTAAAAGTACATTCAGGCATATGTCCCTTTATATACATAGACAACACGTTCTATTTTTTTGTTCCATGTAGCTCTTCACACTGCCACCTCTGTACACACACAGACACACACACACACGGGTAAGAAAAGAGAAGACTACAACCAAAGAGAGGACACCATACTTTTCGATCTTGCAGGTTTAGGTTAGAGATGAAGGCAGCTGTCATGGGTTATGATTCTAGTGGATTAGAAATTTCTCCTACCCTTGCCTCCTTCATTCACCTCTCCTACCAAAACACCTTGTCCACCTACCCCTGAAAGCTGAATTTCTTTTATAAGGGGTGGAGCTTTTTAATGCTATAATGCTTAAAGTTCAGATAACCCAGGGAGAGGTAATGCTCTGATTTAAGTGTTCACAAACTTGTAAATGACTGATGGTGGCTTTTTAATTGGGAGCAGATTTTGAGAGAAGATATTGAGTAAGAGAAAGCTGTCAGGCCCTCATCAGGTAACAGATGAGGGGAAAACAATTGTAAGAGGTTGTTTCAGTGTCAAGCATTTTGCTGATTTCAGTTTTTGCATTGGCCTGTCATGGATATTCCTTTCACGAATGGCAAGAGATCATGACTTAAACCGATTCCTGTTATGGTGTTTGCCTTCATGAAGAGGGTGCAGTGAAGACGTACAGAAGATCACACTCTGAACCCAGTGAAATGCCAATCACCAGAAAATGGTTGATTCAAAGGGACAATTTTCAGCCCCAATGAATTCGCTGGAAATGAGTGCCAACCCTAACTGAATTAAGTTGTGCTCTTTCAAATCCACTGCTGTGAGTTTGGGGGACAGTTGTCTGGATTTTACATAGCTCCAAGCTAAAATTGTAGGTCAAACTGTGACTTTTGGAGCCTCCAACACTGTTTGAACTGCTAACAATTTTTACTGAGTTTTGAGTCTGCCAGCTAATGTACAGACCCCTGTTAATGATGAGTGAACCAAAATAATTGATTCAGATGAACACCTAAATGTGTGGGTGCATCTCTAACCATGTTTGAAATTTTAGGTTCTGTTGAATTTACTGGAAAAAATAAAGGAACAGAAGTTTATGTTGGTATTTGTGATGATTTCCTATTTTTATCTGTTTTCAAGTACCATCAGACATCCCTGCTTTTGTAAATTTTGTCACTTCAGTTTCTAAATGGATCAAGGAAGTGTGAAAAAATGCCATCATAGAGAAAACATATCCTGTTTCCCGTTGATACTGGAATGTCTGTGCTTTTCAGGCAGTACTGCTACTATAGCTATTTATTGTGACTGGCTTGGTCCATGGCTTGGTGTAGGAGGAAGTCTATGGCTTGTTGTGCCCTGTGCAGAGGGCACTAACAAACTATGTGTAAAGGACAGTGAAAGCTGATGGTGAATGTCATGTCCAAGAGTATTCTGTGCCTGGAACATCCACAGCTAGTGCCCACATCCTTAAAAATATATGTAGCTAATAAATGTAATTTTGGAAAACAATTTGTCTCAGTCTACTTAAGCACTGATGACTGACTTAACTAAATTCCCTTAATTTCAAATACTAATTTAGTGTGACTGATTATTTTAACATATTTCAGATACTTTAAACAAAGAAAACATGTACAAATATGATTATTGCACATAATATTACTACACTTACACTCATCCTATTTTAAAACACCAACACTGTGGGTTTAATTAATTTCATATTATTTCTATATTTCTTTTTATGCCTTCCTAGGGTTATAAATCTAATTAGTAGATTCCTTCCAGGGGTTTCACTAGTAATATTTTTGAATCTTCTTGGAGTTGTGTAATCTTTACAAATCCACAAGTAAAACAATGCCTTCTCCGAATAGCTGGGATTACAGGATCTGAGTTGTAGACTGTTGGGACCTTGGTTGATTTTTCCAAAGTGATTCAGATCTGAGTCATTGGTTAGCAGTCAAGTTGAATTTTCTATTTAAGGGTTAAATTTCACTTAGTTACTAAAATTTAACTTATTTCCAAAAAATACATTCCACATTGACTTCACAATAAATTTTCTTTACAATCTGGTGTCTCTCCACTAAATGTATTCTTTGTAAGATGTTGCTTAGGCAACATCACATACCCTTTGTTTATTACTGTGTTATATTGACCTGGTCTGTTAGTGGAACATCCGTGTTGCTGTTCTTTCTACACTTGTGCTGTGTAGACCCCCTCTCCACAAGCTTTGAGCAATCATTCCTATTCTTGGTGCAATTCCTACTTTTTCTGGCACTACTTGGCTTACTCACAGTTCTATGTGTGAAAACCAACTATATATCCTCTTATATTCATCCTTCCATATAACTGCCATTTGTCGTTTATATTGACTTTTCTTTCTCAAAATCATAATGAACTCAGGGTCTTTCAATAACTCTCTTGTTCCATTTAACCATAATTTTATTTTCCTTTTGATGCTCAAATATGTAATCACAGTTTGGCCAGTAGGAATCCCTATAGCCAGATTCCTTTGTCCTTCTAGCATTGTCACTGACATTTTTGAAAGGATCCTAGTTTTCTGGTAACAGCTGGATATTTCACAGCTGTTTTGCGCTTCCTGCCCTGTGAACTGGAATCAGGTTACTTCCAATGATTCCTCTTTTTTCATAGTGGAGAACTGGAACATAGACCAGAATCTAAGCACTGGGGGTACACATGAAAGTTAGCAGTGATCAAAGGGCTACTATTGGGTGGTTGAAAAAATCTGCCTCTTTGAGGTTATGGGTTCCTACTGATTTTTTTTCCAATTTGACATACATGCTTTTGTCCTCTAGTTTTCTTATATTATGAGATTGTATCTGCACCGACCACAAGCATCTTGTTGTAGGAAGAAATATTCTATTTGGGGAGGGGAAATGTTTATTTAGATTGCTGACAGGTTGATGGAAAGATTCAAATGAAGACCTGGGCACTGGGGAGTAGCACCAGTGTATAATCTGTCTTCTAGAACCCTCTTTCATTGCTAGGACTCTAGTCAGCTCACTCTTCTCTTCACGTACCCTGTGCACTTCAATAATTTTATTCTATAGTGTGCCAGAGATTGCAGCTAAGGGGAATGAGTGCCATTCGTACTTCACCTTGTCTGGATCCTTCCCCACACCCAACCCCTCCCTCTTCTCTTCAGGGTCTGACAAGCCCATGAGGTCAGTGAGGCTGCTTCCCCATAGCCTTATGAAGGGCCTGGAGTCTGCTTTCTGTTGTGCTTGTGGTTAACAGAGATGGCCAGATCATGTTTAAGTTGTTTGTCCCAAATATTGGAAACTTGAAACTTTTCCAGAACAGCCACTTTGCCCTATGTGGAAAACTCAAGTATAGATGACTTTCCTGGATGAAGATGCCTACATAAAGCAGGCCTGATACTGGTTTTATTCACACAAACCCAGGCGAAGTGGTGACCATAAATTGCGTATAAATTTAATTATGTGGAGAATTTGTTCGTAGGCTTTATAGTGCTGATGGAGTTATGTCGTGCAGAAAGCTCTCAATATATGGTCATTTACTGATAGCAGTCCTAAGAATCATTGCTTATCTATCCTGGATCTGATACAGTGTATCAAATACAGAAAGTGGTATCTGTAACATGTTCCTAAGAACATTCTGCTCAAATATCAGAGTGCTTTTAGCCAGTTTCAGTAAAGTGAGTGTATTAGTTTTCAATTGGTGTGTAACACATCACCATGTACTTACTAGCTTATTATCTCACAGTTTCTGTAGTTTAAAAGACTAGGCACGGCATAGCTGGTTTCTCTGCCCTAGGTCTCACTGGACTGAAATCAAGGTGTTGGTCTCACCTGGGGCCCAGGATCCTCTTACAAGCTCACTAGCTGTTGGCAGAACTCATTTTCTTGTGGCTGTAGGACAGTGGTCCTGTTTTCCTGCGGGTTGTCAGCCAGTGACTACTCTCAGCCTTTAGAGGCTGCCCCTCATTTCTGTGCCATGTGGCCCCCATAGGAAGGTCACAGCATGAAATGTTGGCTTTCTTCCAGGCTAGCCAGATCACACCTCTGACTTTCTGTTCTGCGGTCAACTAGAGAAAATGCTCTGCTTTTAAAGAACTCACCTGATTAGGTCAGGCCCACCCAGGGTAAATCATCCGTTTGCCATATCATGTAATAGAATCATGGTGTGATATCTCAACATATTTACTCTCAAAGGGGAGGGGATATTCAAAAGCTGGACATTGGGTGTCATTGTAGAATTCTGCCTATCACAATGAGCTTGTAGTTTAAAAATACTTTTATGATAGCATTTTATGAATAGATATGTTTATTATTTTTGTGTCAAGAGTGCTGGGTTTTTTAAAATAAATTTATTTTTATTTTATTTATTTTTGGCTGTGTTCAGTCTTCATTGCTGTGCACAAGCTTTCTCTAGTTACAGCAAGGGGGGCTACTCTTCATTGCAGTGTGTGCGCTTCGCATTGCGGTGGCTTCTCTAAGTAGTTGTGGCTCTTGGGCTCTAGAGCACAGGCTCAGTAGTTGTGGCACACTGGCTTAGTTGCTCCGCGACATGTGGAATCTTCCCGGACCAGGGCTCAAACCTGTGTCCCCTGCGTTGGCAGGCAGAATCTTAATCACTGAGCCACCAGGGAAGTCTCTGATTGGTTCCTTTGTTTTTTTTCCTTTTCTCAGCCATACTTTATAGCTTCTGTGTACAAATATTGCACATATTTTGTCAGATTTATCACTAAATATTTTATATTGTTTGAAGCTGTTGTAAATCGTGTTTTTAAAATTTAAATTTCTGATTGTTGTTAGTATCTGGAAATACAAATGCTTTTTGTATATTGATCTTATATCTTGTACCCTTGATAAACTTATTAATTCTAGTATTTTTTGGGGGGTAGATTTCATTGGATTTTCAACATAGATGATAATGTCTTCTGTGAATAAAGTTGGTTTTATTTCTTCCTTTCCAATGTAGATTTTTTTTTCTTTTTTCTTGCCTTGTGGCATTGTCTAGAACTTGTAATACAATGTTGAGTCTACATAATGAGAGTCGACATCCTTGATTTGTTCTTGTACTTAGGAGAAAGGCATTCAGTTTAACAGTTACTGTGGGTTTAGAATCCAGGGCGCCTTAGCTGGGTGCCTGTGGCTCAGAGTGTTGTACGAGGTTCCAGTCAAGCAGGAGGCTGGGGCTGTGGTTGCATTGAAGGCTCAACTCTTGTGGTTGTTTGCAGTCCTCAGTCCTTCCATAAATGTGCCTCTCCACAGAGCTGCCTCCTAACATGGTAGTTGGCTTTGCCTTGGGATAGTGATCTAAGAGAAAGGGAATAGGACTGAGAGTGTACCAGCACAGAAAACACAGTTTTTTTACAATCTTTTCTCAGAAGTGATAACCCATGATTTCTGCCATATTCTGTTTATTGGATATAAGTCAACAAATAGAGCCCAAACTCAAGATCTGTGTACTAAGTAAGAATGTGACTATCTGGAAGTGGCTATCACTGGGAGCCATTTTAGAGATTGCCTGACATTGTATACTAAAATGGTGAATTACACATTTTAGAGTGTTAAGCCAACCTTGCATTCCTGGGATTAATACTACTTTTTCATTATTTATTATCCTTTTTATATATTATTGGATTCAATGTTTTAAAAATTGTCAATAATTTTTGCATCTTTATTCATGAGAGAAATTGATCTGTAGTTTTCTTCTAATGCTTTTGTCTGGTTTTGGTGTTGGAATGATGCTGGCTTCATATAGTGAGTGGGGAAGTATCCCCTTCTCTTCAATATTTTGGAAGCATTTCTGTGGAATTGATGTTATTTTTTCCCTTAAATGTTTGGTTTACTTCACCAGTAATGTTGTCTGGCCCTGACATTTTCTTTGTGATAACATTTTTGGTTACACTTTAAATTTCTTTAATAGACATAGGCCTATTCAACTTATCTATTTCTTCTCAAGTGAGCTTGGGTTGTTTTCATCTTTCAAGGAATTTGCTTCATCTAAGTTGCTGAACTTATTGGCATAAAGTTGTTGATGATATCTGTAGAATCTGTAGTGATGTCATCTCTCTCATATCTGTTATTGGCAATATAAGTTCTTTACCTTTCTGCTCTTATCTGTCTGGCTAAAGCTGTATCCAGTTTTTTTTAATCTTCTCTGAAAACTAGCTTTCAGTTTTATTGATTTTCTTTATTGTTTTTCATTTTCTATTTCATTTATTTCCATAATGATATTTTTTCATCATTTTAATTCTCTGCTTATTTTAGGTTTTAATTTCTCTTCTTTTTCTACTAATATTTTAAGGTGTAATCTTATTGATTTGAATTTTTTTCCACTGTATGCATTTACCATTATAAGTTTTTCTACAGCTAAAGTACTATTTAAGCTGTATCTGCCATTTTGATATTCTGTTTAACTATTTTCATTTAGTTCAAGATACTTTCTAATTCCCCTTTTGTATGGCTTAGTTTCCAAATATTTGCTGTCTTACTTATCTTTTAAAGTACTTTTTCCCCTCTGGCTCCCTTTTAAGATATTCTCTTTATCACTGGTTTTAAGCAACTTGATTTTGATGTACCTACACGTTATTTTCTTTGTATTTCTTGTGTTTAGGGTTCATTGACTCCTCAGGTTCATGTGTTTATATTTTATAGTTATAATTCAGTTGCCTCAGTGGTGTGGGTGGTTCTGTATCCATATCACATCTATTGCCTCTTGCTTTCACATCTGTGAGAGAAACACGTGAACTCTTGAGTGAAAATTGAGTGAAACACATCAGTGCATCTAATCTTGTGATAAATTGTTAGTTTTTGATCATGACTAGAGGACTCTGCCTTAAGTCTTTTAAAGATATCTTCAGCAATTTTGTGGTATGCTAAAAGGTGTGATGATATCCTTCTTATTTGATTTAATTAAAATTCAACCTATGCTTAGTAGTTGAGACACACTAATAGGACAGAGTTGATGCTTAATATTTAATTAAAATTTTTTTGTTTGTTTCAAAAACTTGAAAGAGCTTAATTTATTATACATACTTTCCCACTTCAGTATTTTCAAAAATTACATTGTCAGACATGTTTATTATACAATTCAAACAATATAAGGATATGTAAAAAATAAGTGATCTTACCCTTTATCCGTTCAGTTCTACATATCTGGTGGTATCTTATGTTAACACTTTGGTGTGTTTCCTTCTATACCTTTCTATGTGCTCATATATACACATACAAGTATCTATATCTATGTCTGTATGTATATTTGTATCTATATCTATTCATACACATACATTTCTTTCCGATATGGAATCATCTTATACATATTACTCAGATACTTCATATGTTTCCTTTAACATAACAAAGTGAATCATGGTGTTTTCTTAGATACTTTCTGTTTTCCTGCCTTCTTAAATAAGGATGTGGAAACTTTTCACAAGAAAAAAAAACTTTAAAAGCAATTTCAGAGTTGTGTTTTCTCTAAACAGCATAATAAAGTTATCTTGCTTTACAGGCAAGCTAGAGGCCATAAAATTACTTAAAAAGAAAAACAAAGTCTCCAGAATACAGGGAGAATGAAAGAGTTAGAACGTAAAGTGGAAAACAAGGAGCAAAAGTCAGAGAGACTAAAATAAAATGAGAGAGGGGGGCAGACTGTGCAGTAAGAGAATGAATGAAGTTGAGAAGGGAATCGGGGTTTAGTGGAGTAATATAAACAAAATAAAGTGAGAGAGTGGCATGGACATACATACACTACCAAATGTAAAACCGATAGCTAGTGGGAAGCAGCCGCATGGCACAGGGAGATCAGCTCGGTGCTTTGTGACCACCTAGAGGGGTGGGATTGGGGGGTGGGAGGGAGATGCAAGAGGGAGGAGATATGGGGATATATGTCTACGTATAGCTGATTCACTTTGTTATAAAGCAGAAACCAACACACCATTGTAAAGCAATGATACTCCAATAAAGGTGTTAAAAAAGAAAGAAAAAAGAAAAAAACATTGTTTTCAACTTTTACTATCTCTACCTTTTAGCCTTTTCATATGCTCCATTCTAGTTTGGAGATGAAATCAAGATTGGGATAGATTTTAAACATGTATTCAAGCATTAAAGTGTTGAAGAACATGATGACTTTCTCTAGCCGTGTTAGCTGCTTCCGTGGTGGCCCATCAGTTAAAATGCCCATCTGATTTAGTTCAGCTGGGTTTTTTTTTTTTAATTAAGGCAAGTTATCCAACTTTTAATGATTCAGAAATAATCCCAGTTGCAGTCAGATGGTAAAGTATGTGACAGAGTTCAAGAACCACCTTAGGGCACTAGCAGTATAGACCTTAAGCTTTCTGTTTTAGGGATAGCAATTTTAGTGTCAGCCCTAAGTGAGTATAAGCAGAATGATTATGAGGAATTTTTCATATTGAGGTTTAAGCTAGTGTAGCTTTTAAACTGCGGCATTTCGGGGTATTTCCCGGAATCAAAATTGGCATGCTTTCTAGGATAACAAATCAGCATGTTTAGTGATATTAAAGTTTCAGTGGAGAGGTTGAGTTTAATTTCTTTTTTTTTCCCCAGATATGTGTCACAAAGATGTCTACACGGAACTGCCCGGGAATGGACTCAGTGATCAAACCCCTGGACACAATTCCTGAGGATAAAAAAGTCAGGGTTCAGAGGACACAGAGCACTTTTGACCCATTTGAGAAACCAACTAATCAAGTTAAGAGGGTGCATTCTGAGAACAATGCTTGCATTAACTTTAAGGCCTCCTCCACTGGCAAAGAGTCTCCTAAAGTTCGGCGGCACTCCAGCCCCAGCTCGGTAAGTGCAGTCTTCTCACTTAGCAGTGGGTGAACAGAACAAGTATCCCTCTTATAATAGTGGCATGCTGTGCAGGAAGACAGCACGTGGCTTTATCAGTACATTATTATGCATTGTCTCCTTAGGTGGTTTAATGTTTTTGGAAGAAAGAGCGCAGGCATGCGCAAGTGCCAACTATATACAGACTCTTTATTCATAAGCACCCAGCAAGCAAATGAGAAATGATTCAACTTATTTTGGGAAAGATTATTTTCTTTCTAGTTGTTTCTAGTTAGAGGAATTTATAATTAAAAATCCTTCGGTATTTTGAACACCTGGAGAGGATGTTTGAACTTCACTGTGTTTGTGGGCAGTAAGGGTAGTTTTGAATTTGGCAGATTCACAAAGAATTTCATTTCAGGGTACATGTTAGAATGTGTTCACTTGTCTTACTCCAGTTTGTTCTCATTGTCAATATTCTACAAATTACGAGCTAGACATTGAAACTGACCTTCTTAAAGAGAAATCCTATTCATCACAGTGAAATTTTCTAAACCCAAACTATATCAAAGCAAGTCTTGCCTTTGGACCCAAGGAGGTATAAAGTTCTGAGGTGATTGCTGCTTTTTGACTGTAAAAGTTTTACTGAAACTCATATTTCCAAGACTGGCCTACATTTAACATTGTAAAAAAAAAAACTTATGATCTTTTGAAATTAAGTAATTTTCAAATTTAACCCACACTTAAAAACTTCTTGACATAGATGGTCTAAGAGTTTAAAGGGTAAGTGAAGAATGCTAAGAGAATTTTGATTCTGTCATCTTGCTAAGAAACATATTCCATTTCACAAATTTTAAATATTAAATTCCATGAGGGCCAAAACAGAGCAAGAGATGTCAGCTGCTAGGAGAATATTGACACTTCAGTTTAATTGAAGTGTATGATACCTCACAAATCTTGTGTCACATTTTTTTGTTAATGAATCGACAATAAATTTGTTAATGCAACATTTGTGAGGAGAATTGATTATCTGGCTTTCCCCAAATTGGCCCCTGTAATCTTGTCTATGATTGCAGGGTAGTATCCATTTAGGTCACAGATACAACACTAACTCCTGGGAGAACTTTTAGATTTAGTATCATTTAGGAGAAATGAAAAGAATCATTGAAGAATAATTAAGCTTCTGTAATGGAAAGAGAATTACATATATTTTACTATATAGTTATCTTAATATTATATGTCAATCTACATGATATATAGAAATTGGCACTTGAGATATTGCAATGAAGCATACTTATACTAAAAAATTATTCACTGTTTATGTGAAAATCAAATTTAGCTAGTTATCCTGTATTGTATCTGCAATCCTAGTTATTATCCAGTGGTACATTATTTCTTTTGTTACTCAAATTGTTCCTGCTTTGGTCACTGGGAGCTCTTTTAGCTTGGCCCTTGTGTCCTTTTGAGATGTCTTCATCCCTTTGTTTTTTGAACACTTTCTTACTTTCTTGTCCTACAAGTTGCTCTTGGCTTACACTGTGTTTTTCCAGCCCCAGACCTAGAATCAGCCATTTCTCCAAAGATCCCTGTTTCCTTTTATTGAAGAATGTTATTTAGAAACTAAGATTGGGTGCTGGGTGTGCTTGCTGCTACTGGGGGTCATCAAGTCAGTGTGTACATCATAGTATAAATAATAACAGTGAGATTTTGATACTTATTTTTAATACTTATTTTTAATGTTTAATAAGGAGTTAATTAAAATACTTGTCAAAGAAAGCTGAGACTTGTCTGATGCATTCTGTATTTCTCTCTGTATTTATTCATTTATTTTTACTTTTTATTTTATACTGGAGTATAGGTGATTAACAATGTTGTGTTAGTGTCAGGTGTACAGCAAAGTGATTCAGTTATACATATACATGTATCTATTCTTTTTCAAATTCTTTTCCCATTTAGATTGTCAGATAATATTGAGCAGAGCTCCCTGTGCTATACAGGAGGTCCTTGTTGGTTATCCATTTTAAATATAGCAGTGTGTACACTTCAGATAGGAGAGGACTCAGGGAGGGTGGCAGTGGCATAGGTTTAGAAACCCCTCATATAATTAGAGAGAGCAACTAGTGCAGTAAAACCAAAACCAATGGATAACATCAACAACAAATATAGGTGACGAGGTTTCTCCATGAACCTCAAACTAGGAGCGAGGGGAACAAACCATGAACAATTTTAAGAACCATGTGGTATCAGAAAGTGAGAGGGAGGAAGCTCAGGGAAGGCCAGGCGACTAGGGCCTACTCTCAGATCCAGGAAACCCCAAAATTGCCATCAGGTACATACTGGTGGCTCATTGGGCCATTCTTAGGACAGCAACAGCACCTGGGTGGGGACTTTGATGGCACCTGTGAGTTGATGAGTGCACGGAGACCATGGGGTGTCTGCTGGTCTTTCTCCTGTGACTTCTCTAGAACATCAAGTTGAAGCACCTTTTCAGGACAAAGCCCTGCACTGAGTAGAAAGTGCTGGAGTAGACTTCTGTGCAGGGCAGGGTCAGTAGGGCAAAGGGAAAGAGAAAGTCCAGAAAGAAGTGTTGAAGTGAAACAAATGGGGAAAGCTCAATGTGTGTGAGATTGTCTTTTTTTTTTTTTTTTTCACTTCATGAAACAGAGAAAAGAATTTCATTCCATAAAGCTAGAAAAGCTATCTTGGCCATATGCCTCTCAAATTACTGAAAAATTCATTTTACTTAAAAATAACCAATAGAAAAATTATTGGTTGAATCCCATACAAAACTATGAAAAAAAGAGAGAGAGAGTAAGGAGTAGCATAACATCTCTACAGATAATGAAAGCAAGCTAGAGGGGGGCAAAATTATCGTTATTGAAGATTTATGATGATACATCTAGAAAAACCAAAAGAATCAGTGGAAGTACTACAGTGAGAGAAGTTAGCCAAGTTGCAGGTTATAACATTAATATACAAAACCCAATAGATACCATTATAAAAACAAATAAGAGTTAGTGTTGAAAACTGGCAAATAAATCAAATAGCTAAGCATTTATTTTCAGTGATTTCTATATGAAATTCACCTCATGGTAATCTAGTCATTGATGAAGGGAAATTTCTCTTTTAGGAGTAATCCCACTAATAAATCAAGAAAGAATAATAGATTTAGGAATCACCATTTGGCAATCCCTGAAGAATTAATGCATCTAGGCAAAGATTATCAATACCTGCTAACATCATCAAAAGAGGGACATCCAGAGGTTATGATGTCCTCATGGGAGTATGCAATAACCACCAACAGAATTAAGCCTGAATCTGAGCAAGCCTCTAGATGTAACTACCTGAGTTACAGGGTACAAAGGAACACATCAAGACGGGATTTTCTCTGCTCTATTCCTATCCCCAAGTATGTTTATCCTACTTTTTGGCTTTAATTTGTATACAGTATTTACAATCTTAAGATGATGTAAATACTGTTCTTAGTGAGACCACATAGTGTACTATGATTAACTTCCTTTCCTTGCAAAACTTTTTGATTTTCCTAGTTATAATTGCCTCTTCTTTTCATTTGTTCATAATTAATACAATTAATTAATAGAATTTTAATCACAAATTGAGGCCTCAAACTATTTGATAAAACTAGAAAACTCCTCTGAAATAAATCAGAATCAGATAATCTGTCAGTTTTTCTTCCCCCTGAAATTTTCCTTGTGGTTCTCCATTGTCCTAATCCAATCTGGACTGGTTGATCTCCAAATTGCTGTCAGGAGACGTCCCTTCATTCCTCCAAAGCTGATTGACCAATCTAGTTTTTAGGATAGGTAAGCCTAGCTGCAGGTTGTTTCCTGAGATGATCAAGATGGGGCTCAGTGCCTTTTTTGTGCTTCATTTTTGTTCAGTCTCACTGTTCATCCTGGTTTTCATTATGCTTGGTGTCCTAATTCTGAGCCTCTCAAATTCAACCTCTTCAGAGAATAAACCTCTGCTGGGATCAGGGACAGGCAGACACCTGACTGGGAGAGTCTAGGGGAAAGGACCAGTTCCTTAAATCCACTCCAACTAATCATGTTGGTTTTAGCCCCTCCTTAAAGTTCAACTTCCAATTCTTGAGTGTTTCTGGGATTCTGAAGTATGAATTGACTTAGTTCTTACTGGTTTCTACCTTTAGTCATCGTCCTTGTCAGTGACCTCCTGTCCATTTGTTTCCCATCTCAAAATTTTTGTTTGTATCTTGTCTTCAGTCTTCTCCTTATTCATTTTATTTGCCCTTCTGAGTTATAACTTAGTACTGTCATTTTAGTACAGATTGGTAAGGGGGAGAGATAAATACTTGTATTCAAGCCACCATGTTGAACTGGAAATGTCCACTGTTTCTCTCCTATTATATTAACTTCCTTTAGATCCTCTTTCCTGAGAGTTTCTTATTGGGTTTACCCTTTTCTGATCCAATCTGGGATGTCTGTCTTATATATCAGGGCGCGTATATTATTTTGTGTGGAAAGTGCTTTGCTTTCTTTTCATTTTGGGAACTTTTGCTTCTATTCAGTATGCCCTGGAAAAAGGTCTTTGCTCTTTCCTGATCAAGCTGGAAATAGTTTCTTTTCTCTTTTAGCACGATGCTACAGTATTCTGTTTTATCTGAGTCCTTTCTGTCTACTGCCTTTTTGTTCTCTCCCCTATTGCAGTGACGGGGGAGGGGGGGATTTTATTATACTCTTTTTCATGGAAAGACTATTTTCCTTTCGATTCCTCATTGGGCCGAAAATGGACGTGGTTACACTTCTTGTGCAACACCATTTTACATCCTGTCCAACAGTGTATGGGTTTGATCATTTCATACTCAGTGGCATGAGAGTTTTATGACATAGGTTTTGTTATTTTTAAAGATTTTTTAAAGGCTGATAAGCATCAAAGGAAACCCTTTACCTAAGGACAACCAGGATTAATGTTATATCTTTATTTTATTGTCATTTCTTTGAAAGTATTAGTTATCTTGAATAGGCTCCAAGAGTACAGTTGAGAAGGAAGGAGAAAATGAGTAGCAGTGTGGCAATCCAGCCCCCTATTTTGGTGAGGAACTCAGGATAGTCACTCTTGTTTCTTGGAATACTGTGGTAGAAACTATTGTACAATATCACGTCTTCCCAACTGTGTATACATCTCTCTGCTGTTCACATACTGGTCATGTCTATGTGAGGAGTCATGCCTGAAATCAAGGAATCAAGAGTGCCTTGGCCTCAGTGACCAACACAATCATCTGGACTTCCTGATTTTGTCCAGACGGTGGCACTTTAAAATTCAGGCAGAATGTAAAGAATGTGATTTTATTTAAATTGGTGTATTTCAAGAGGTGTTTGACAGATCCTATTTGTTTTAGATGATTTTTGAGTGCCTACTCTTCCTGGGTCTAGCCCCTGGGTCATAATTAGCACTGTCACTGACAGGACAGACTTTTGCTCCCCTTTTCCTACCATCTCCTCCAACTCAGCTGTGCCCTTCAACAGCGAGAACTATTGGCGGTGCTGTGGGAGACTGCCTGTCTTGCTGGCCCAATTTAGAAGGGATTTCATTGAGCTGTGCTTCAAGAGACCATATTTTCAGAAATTCAGGTTTAGATTAAGGTCCTCTATACATTCTGTAAATTTCTCCAAATTTACCTCTCTTCCTTACCAAAAAAAAAGTCTGCATCCCATGACAGTCAGGCTCAATTTGGAGAGAGAGGAGGACGGTGCAGACTTGAAAATGAGAGGCCTGCTTCAGTCCTCAGATGCTCATCCTTGGGGATCTCATTTTGGCATTGCCTCCTTCTTGTGGGGACTAGCCCCTTGTCAGGTTGTTAGCATGTGTGGTGGTTGGGTCTCTCCCTCTGTCTAGATCTAGATCTATTTTGTAACCAAGTTACCCATCAACTATGAGTTATCTCAGTGTGGCTGTGTCTAAAAGGGTTAGAAATCCAGGATGATAGAGCCTGTTGTGAAGATCAAAGGCAGAAGAAAAATTAGCCAAGGAAGGTTTGACTTCAAAAATCCTTGTTGTTTGATGAGGTTAGATAGTTCTGATTGAATCCTTCCCACCTTACCCTCACACCCACTCTCACAATTATTAGTATAATGTGATAGAGCAGTGGTTCTTACTTGTGGTTTTCCTACAATTCAGGGGGTCATCAACAATCTTAAGTAAGGGGTTATGTATGAAGGGTAAAGTAAATTTTCAATGAATTCAGTGTAACACTGTTGACATTCTTATAACCATATCATGGTATCATAATAGTGAACACTGAGGTATACTCATGCAGTTTATAAAAATTGACTAAAAAACCCCATCCTTGTTTCTAGGAATGGGGTTTCAGTGGATGATAGACTTAAGCATGACTTAATATCTCCTCCATTTGGGTGGGAGTTAGGTCTCCATGGAAAGAGTCTGCCAGTGTAGTAGTGGTAAAGAAAATATGTTCTCAATTCCAATCAACTTGGTTTGAATTGTGGCTCTGACATTAGCTGTAGGATCTTAGATGAGTAACTTTATTTCTCCAGTCTTAAATTCTTCATGTTCAAATAGGAACACTAGTAGAACCAACCTTAGGGTGGTGTGATAGGGATTAAACTTAGGTGATGTATTTAAAGTGATAAACTCAAAGCATGGAACACAGTAAACACTTGATATTAGCTGGTTGTTTTTGTTGATTGCACAAACAATGAACTGGAGCACGCCAGGAGCATCTCCTTCAGGACAGGGTGACAAACACCATTCAGCTGGAATATTATCTTGACTTTTTCATTATCCATGCCGATGTTCCCCTCCACTGGTGCAGACAATTGACAGTTCTCTGTACCTTTATTCTGTTAAAAAAATGTATTAACATTATCTCATTAAATTCTACATCTCCATGCAGTTAGTGTCTGTTAATAATTGCTGATTAGCCCTCTGTATTTCCATTTCTGTAAGGTGCTGTGTCAAACCTGCAGTC
This sequence comes from Hyperoodon ampullatus, assembly GCF_949752795.1. Taxonomy (NCBI): domain Eukaryota; kingdom Metazoa; phylum Chordata; class Mammalia; order Artiodactyla; family Ziphiidae; genus Hyperoodon; species Hyperoodon ampullatus. The sequence goes on along the minus strand of NC_136922.1, from coordinate 54,230,571 downwards.
TAAGTAGGGAAGTGGTAAGCAGAGAATAGTGGCTCCATAAAGCTGTTTCCCATCCATGCATGCACCTGACATCAAAGAACCAAAGATAATGTTAGGGTTGACTACCTATTGGCTTGATCTAGCATCTTTAGTTAAATGTGATGATTTAATAAAGTTGCAAGAAAAAAGAAAGGCAAACCAAAGGCCTGAACTTTAATTATCAAACAAAATAGGACCTCTCCTTCTGAATTATTCTTAGTCATTTGATTGGAAGGATTTTATTAATGGCCTCTTTAAACACTTGGCATTTAGCTTCCTTATTTATATGCATAATAATTACAGATCAGAACATTTCTGTGTATTTAAAATAGGAGATGAACTTTACAAGAATCTAGCTCTTAAAGCGCAGACTATCTCATAGACATGTCCTGTTCCATAGACCCATTCTTTCATTGACTAGAATAACTTTTAGAGAGGCATTACATGTGTGTGATTCTTCTTATTTTACAGATCTGTAACTTACAGTATATTTCCACAATGTGTACATATCAGTTTCACAAGGCAAATCACATTGACTCTTTTTCCACTAAATGAGGCAAAATATTAATTTTCTGCCATCACATTGTTAATAGGATGTACTTTAACGATGGCAGTTAATGCCTCCAAATCCGTTCAGTTAGATGCCATTAGCATCTCTTACTTTATTTTTCTAGTGGATAAATGGGATATATTCTAAAAAAGAGTATTATCCTTGTTTTTCTAATTTCCTCAATTCAGTTTCTTCAAGTAGTAATTTTAGTATGGTCTGTGTCTTAAAATGATTACATAACTTATATAAGGCAGTTTACGAAGGGTAAAATATATCATTTTTAGAAAATTATTTTTGCCTTTCCAGGAAGAGAAAACAATAACTTCCTAATCTATTACCAATTTTGTGTGACTGTGTCTTGTCCTTGCTCTAAATACGCATTAGCAGTTTATCTTCTAATGAGACTAAACAGGTGACTTTCTGCTGCTGCTTTTTTCTTTAACTTAGATTGGATTTATTCTTAAAGGAGCACAAAAGCAAACATACAGACTTCTCATTATGATTTTAAATAATTTAGAATGGAACTGTGAACACAATATTTTCCCCATTGAAGATCATTTTATACTGAAGTTTAATATAGGTTTAAAAATTTCTATTTAAAACTTGGGCTCAGGAGGGTGATGGTAAAGTGCGACATTCACAAGCTGTTTCTCGGTGATGAAAAATGCATGAGAACATAACCCACACAGGACTAGTCAGGCTCTTTTGAATGTAGTTTTCCATTGAGTTTTACTTGATTCAACTCAACACATGGTTGGTACTTCACAAGTTTCTTGAAGAAAAGAATAGGTAGTCCAGGGCTTCCCTGGTGGTGCAGTGGTTGAGAGTCCACCTGCGGATGCAGGGGACACGGGTTCGTGCCCCGGTCTGGGAAGGTCCCACATGCCGCAGAGCGGCTGGGCCCGTGAGCCATGGCCGCTGAGCCTGCGCGTCCGGAGCCTGTGCTCCGCAATGGGAGAGGCTGCAACAGTGAGAGGCCCGCGTACTGCAAAAAAAAAAAAAAAAAAAAAAAAAGAATAGGTAGTCCATTGTTTATTAATTCCTTCCTACAGTGTCCCTTGTTGTTCCTTTTCTAGCTGCAGTTAAATGTCTACAATCATAATACCTTCAACCTTTCTTCTTTTCTAGTGTGTGCACATTTATTTCAATTTTCTTTTATGTATTGATTTAGCTGCACCCCACGGGTCTTAACATGTCATGTCCTCAGTGCCACTTATTTATTTATGAATTTTCAATTTTGATTTTCTTTTTAACCCATATGGCTAGACTATTTAGTTTTCCTTTTATTCTTAATTTTTAATTTATTGCATTGTGTTCAGAAAAAGTAACTTGAAATGTTTCTTCAGTTTTGACTATTGAGTTTTTTTTGGTGGCCTAATCTATGGCCATTTTTTGTGAATGTTTAATGTGTACTTGAAAAGAATATATATTAATATACGTATTAGGTTAAAATATTAAATCTACTATTCGAGCCCATATATCTCACTAATTGGTCATTTGCTTGCTCTGTTGATGTCTGAGTGATGTATGTCTGTCTCCCATTATCACTGTGGATTTGACAATTTCTCATTTTATTGCTACCAACAGTTGTTTCATACACCACAAAACTATGTTGTTCGGCTCATACTACTTTGTGATTATTAAATTTCTTGGTGGATTTTAATGGGCTATACTAATTTAATCTATTTGCTGTTTTGTAAATTCTGTCTTCTCTGCCATCAGTATTGCTGTAATGCATGATTTTGCAAAAATACTTTTTTTTGCTATATTTTCCCTTTTATTTTCAGAGTTAACTCTTTTGTCTTAATTTTTTTGTCTCTTCTCAATAGCACATTGCTAGATTTTCTTTGTCTTTCCAATCTGAGAACTTTATATTAATAGAGAAATTTTAAAATTTATATTTATTGTAAGCATTGATATATTTGGACTTAACTTCCTTATTTTATGATTTTCTACTTTATATGCTTGCTTACTGAGTATGCCCCTTCTCTAAGTCTCCCATTCCTTACCCTCTTCCCCCTTCTTCCTTGCACTTTTCTCTTCCATTCTTTCCCTCCTTAATTGTTTGGGATTTGTACATCATATTTATTCTAGTAATTACCTTTTAAGTGTTAAGAAATACACTAAAATTTATGCATGTGGAGTTAATCAGTATCTGCAGTCTGTCCTTAACAATCCAATAAATCCCAACATGCTTTTATTCTCTTTTTCTACTGTTATTTGCCTTCCTGCACTTCACCCATCACTCCAACTACATCTTATATTGAGATAAAATGGAATTTTATATCTATTTTTTTTCCTGTAGGTGGTACAATTGCAACGTTTCCATCCCAAATGAGGAACTATCTTGAGTATTAGTGATCCAAAACCATTTTCCCTTTTCATTTTAAAAGTATTGCTTAGTTGTCTTTTTTTCAGCCATTGTTGTGTATAAAAATATTATGCTTGTTGAATAATTTTTCTGTTTAGATGTAACCTCTCCCTAGAGCTTTCTGGGAAAATTCTATTCAAACATTGAACTTTTTCAGCTATGTACATTCTTTTAGTCACTGCCCATACATGTTTTATTTCGCTGATGAAATATTTAATCTCTAAATCTCTGTTTCTTTTCAAAGGATGTAATATCTTCTTAAATCTCTCTTAAGATACTGGTTATTTTTATTCAAAGTTATTATTACTTTTGCAGTGTCAACTTTCTTACCAGGGTTTAACTTATTTGCCCATTGAAATTTTTAAAAAATTAATTAATTTATTTGTTTATTTTGGCTGCTTTGGGTCTTCATTGCTGCACGCTGGCTTTTTCTAGTTGCAGCGAGCGGGAGCTGCTCTTAGTTGCTGTGTGCAGTCTTCTCATTGTGGTGGCTTCTCTTGTTGCGGAGCATGGGCTGTAGTCACACAGGCTTCAGTAGTTGTGGCACACGGGCTCTAGAGCACATGCTCAGTTGTTGTGGCTCACGAGCTTAGTTGCTCTGCAGCATGTGGGGTCTTCCCAGACCAGGGCTCAAACTTGTGTCCCCTGCATTGATAGGCAGATTCTTAACGACTGCGCCACCAGGGAAGTCCCTGAATTTTTTTTTTAATGGAGTATGGTTGCTTTACAATGTTGTGTTAGCCTCCACTGCACAACAAAATGAATCAGCCATACACATAAAGATATCCCTTCCCTTTTGGACTTCCCTCCCATTTAGGTTACCACAGTGTGCTATGTGAGTTCCCTGTGCTATGCAGCATGTTTCCGTCAGTTGTCCATTTTATACATAGTGTCAATAATGTATATGTGTCAATCCCAGTCTCCCAATGCCTCCCACCCCACCCTTTTCCCCCTTGGTATCCATATATTTGTTCTCTACATCTCTTCTCAGTCTCTTTGCTTTGCAACTTAGATCATCTATACCATTTTTCTACATTCCGCATATATGCGTTATTATATAATATTTGCTTTTCTCTTTCTGACTTACTTCACTCTGTATGACACTCTCTAGGTCCATCCACGTCTCACAAATGACCCAATTTCATGGCCTTTGTTTTTTAGAGTTAGGATATACTTGATATCTTTATTTATTTATTTTTTACAGATCTTTATTGGAGTATAATTACTTTATAATGGTGTGTTAGTTTCTGCTGTATAACAAAGTGAATCACCTATACATGTGTGTGTGTATATATATATATATATATATATATATATATATATCCCCATATCTCCTCCCTCTTGTGTCTCCCTCCCACCCTCCCTATCCCACCCCTCTAGGTGGACACAAAGCACAGAGCTGATCTCCCTGTGCTATGCGGCTGCTTCCCACTAGCTATCAAGTTTACATTTGTTAGGGTATATATGTCCATGCCACTCTCTCACTTCGTCCCAGCTTACACTTCCACCTCCCCGTGTCCTCAAGTCCATTCTCTAAGTCTGCATCTTTATTTCTGTCCTGCCCCTAGGTTCTTCAGAACCATTTTCTTTTTTTTTTTTAGATTCCATATATATGTGTTAGCATACGGTAGTTGTTTTTCTCTTTCTGACTTACTTCACTGTGTATGACAGTCTCCAGGTCCATCTACCTCACTACAAATAACTCAATTTTGTTTCTTTTTATGGCTGAGTAATATTCCATTGTATATATGTGGTACATCTTCTTTATCCATTCATCTGTCAGTGGGCACTTAGGTTGCTTCCATGTCTTGGCTATTGTAAACAGAGCAGCAAAGAACATTATGGCACATGACTCTTTTTGAATTACGGTTTTCTTAGAGTATATTCCCAGTGGTGGGCTTGGTCAAAAAAGGAGGTTGGTCAAAAAAGATGTTGCTGTGGTTTATGTCAAAAAGTGTTTTGCCTACGTTTTCCTCTAAGAGTTTTGTAGTGTCTGGTCTTACATTTAGGTCTGTAATCAATTTTGAGTTTATTTTTGTGTATGGTGTTAGGGAGTGTTCTAATTTCATTCTTTTACATGTAGCTGTCCAGTTTTCCCAGAACCACTCATTGAAGATGCTGTCTTTTCTCCATTGTATATTTTTGCCTCTTTTGCCATAGATAGGTGCGAGGGTTTATCTCTTTGCCATTGAATTTTATACTTTTCTTTCAAGCTGTTGGTGTTCCTGAAATGATTTGTGATTTTTGGTTGTGTACTCATTTTTGTATTTTAAAATTGCTGTCATCTTATTCTGTTTTCTGTAAATTGTCTCTAGTGATTGTGTGAGAGAGGCAGGGATTGTAGTTTGGGGATGGGAGATGTCATCCTTTCTCTGGGTATTGGCTACTTCAGTCCTTGCTCTGCCCTTCTAGCCTGAATACCCACATTCTCTGCTGTCTCCTCTTCACATGTTCCTGCAGTTTGCTTGGGAGGACATCATGTCTTCTCCTGTGTTGATAAGTCTCATATTTACCTAGAGACTCCTGCTTCTTTTATCTGTATTAGTCTTCCTCTACATGTTAGGGTTTTAAATTCCCCCATTCTTTTCTCTGAAGTTTTCATTCTGATTACTTTTTATCTTTTAGAATTCCTCTAAATATCTGGTTAGATATTGACACTCTTTTTTGTTTCACATTCCTATTCCTAATTTATTATTATTATTATTATTTTATTTTATTTTTTGCGGTACGCGGGCCTCTCACTGTTGTGGCCCCTCCCACCGCGGAGCACAGGCTCCGGACGCGCAGGCCCAGCAGCCACGGCCCACGGGCCCAGCCGCTCCATGGCATGTGGGATCCTCCCAGACCGGGGCACGAACCCGCGTCCCCTGCATCGGCAGGCGGACTCCCAACCACTGCGCCACCAGGGAAGCCCCTAATTTATTATTTTTGAAAAATATCTTTTCATTCACTATGTGGCATGTTGGGGGGAAGGAGGTAAGCAGCATCGCTCAGTTTGCCAAATAGAATCCTTATAAACCATGGGAGTCAGATTCATTGTGAGTATGTTGTGTTTTTTCATAAGTGGTATAAGAGCTCAGGGTCAAGAATAGTGTACTATAAACTTTCTGCAAGAAGTTCTTTCCTTAAGTTTCTAAAATTGGTTTCTCACGGAGTACCACAAGCATTAGTAACTTTTTATAAATATAGTTATAACTGTGATTACATAATCCTTTAAAAATGTTAATTCCTTATATAATTATCATTTTTAATATGTTTTGATATTATCTTTTTATAGTGACATTAAAATAATAGGCAATTTGTCCTCAGTGGAGGACAACACTCCCTTTTTCTTGCTGGTGAACGTTGGGGTGGGAGTTGAGCACAGCAAGAGTGATGAGACCACTCACTCTTAGCACTTCTGTGGTCATGATGGAATGTGCAGTTCCTTAAGGAAGAGTGATTTTGTTGCAGCTAAACCTTAAGGATTGGTGTATGTAGACATAATAGAGTTTCTTTTGTATCAATTAGTGTTATCTGAATATTTTGATTATTTATTTGCATTACTGCTAAAAGGTAACAGAGGAGTAACTTTGTATGACTGAATTTTATACAGTCATGATTTACGACAGGGGTCAGGTAAATATTTTCAGCTTTGTTGGCTGTATGATCTCTGTTGCAGTATAATTTTGTTGTAGCTTGAAAGTCATAAGACAATATGTAAATGAATGAGTGTGACTATGTTCCAATAAACTTCAGGACACTAAAACTTGTTTTTCATATAATTTTCACATGCTGTGAAATTTTATTCTTTTTTAGATAACCCCCCATTAAAAAAAAATATAAAAACCTTTCTAAGTTTATGGGATATATGGAAATTGGTAGTGGGCTGGTTTCCAGCCCCTAATTTAGACTGTATAATAACATGGAAAATATTTATAATATATTGAGTTAAGAAAAAGCAGGTTACAAAACACTATCTATAGTGTAGTCCCATTTATGTTAAAAAGCAATCATCAGTATACAGATAGCACTAGAAGAAGAGCTATCAAAATATTAACTGTGGGGCTTCCCTGGTGGCACAGTGGTTGAGAGTCCGCCTGCCGATGCAGGGGACACGGGTTTGTGCCCCGGTCCGGGAGGATCCCACATGCTGCGGAGGGGCTGGACCCGTGAGCCATGGCCACTGAGCCTGCGCGTCCAGAGCCTGTGCTCCGCAACGGGACAGGCCACAACAGTGAGAGGCCCACGTACCGCAAAAGAAAAAAAAAAAAATTATTTGTGGCTCTCTGTTGGTGATTAGATTATGGGTAAATTTAAACTTCTACACTGTGTTCATTTGCATTTTCTGAGTTTTGTACCCTGAATATTTATTATGTTGTTTTTAAAAATAAACATTCTTGTATCAGAAAAAAGTTATTTAAAAACTGACAGAATCTACATTTTCAGCAAAATTGGGTTATTCATTGTTAATTAGTCTGATACAATCTGTTTTGTTTACCCTCTGCTTCATTTTTAGCCAACAAGTCCCAAATTTGGAAAAGCTGACTCATATGAAAAACTGGAAAAACTAGGAGAAGGATCTTATGCTACAGTATACAAAGGGAAAAGCAAGTAAGTTCATTAATTTTTGAATATTTCACATATAAAATATACCTGTTCTCTTAGTATTAAGTAACAGTATATTTAAATAATTTTTATTTAATACACAATAGATTTTCCTCCCTCAGGTTTTTTGTTGTTATTGTCATTGTTTTAACAATTGTAAAAGTCAGTAGAATTGCTTTTCTCCGTGAGCAAACAGTTTTGCAGACCTGTCCAGTTTATCTTTTCCGTCCTTCCTCTCTTCCAACTTTGTTTTCTCTTTCTCTCATTGGAACCCTCAAATGAGAATTCATTTCCAGGTGAATGATGTGATTAATTTCTCATGGAGGTTTAGCATTTGCTTATTCTTAAGAGTACTGATTTGACAAAGCCAAATATATTGATTATTCTTGACATCTTTTTAACTTGAGCTTTTACTCCATCTTTCAGAAGTCACTTAATTAAACAAACTGCAAACTCTTTCTTTCTTCCTGTCTCCTTTGGCATCATGCTGCATATATTTCCACACAGAGAAACAACTCTTCCCCCCTTTGTCCTCTTCCCCCACATTCTCTCTCAGGGTCAGGGCACAGATTTGGGTTCTTAAAAAGCTTGACGAGGCTTCCCTGGTGGTGCAGTGGTTGAGAGTCCGCCTGCCGATGCAGGGGACACGGGTTCGTGCCCCGGTCTGGGAGGATCCCACATGCCATGGAGCGGCTGGGCCCGTGAGCCATGGCTGCTGAGCCTGCGCGTCCGGAGCCTGTGCTCCGCAACGGGAGAGGCCACAACAGTGAGAGGCCCGCGTACCGCAAAAAAAAAAAAAAAAAAGCTTGCCGCTATGTGTTTCTGATAGGCCTTCTCCCTCTCCCATATTGGTTAAGAGTACAGATTTGGTGGCATGTAGCTTGTAGAAACTTTTAATACTCTTCCTGAAATAACTACAGGAGACAAAAGCCTCATTTTACCTTAATAACAATACCAAATAGTGTTGAAAAATGTTTTTCTAACCTATCCTTGTTATTGTCTCCCTTTTAAGTCATTGTATAAGATAGGAAATTCTAACTAATTACTCAGCAGTAATTGAATTACTAAGCTAAGTAATTAAAGAGATAGAGAAGACAGTTCTCTGAAGGATCATTCTAAACACATAATTGGAAATTTTGACTATGTGCTTATTTAGGTACTCTTTGGCTTTTCTGGAATGTAGGCTTACACCTTTGTTCATAGTTTTCAAGTTAAGAAGTTGAAGCAATATTCCTGATAAAGGAAGATATGTAAGTAAGGAAATTCAGAAATGCTGTAGATCAAAATTGAGTATTAATTTTGATTCTTAGACATTTGCCCCAAAAAAGCCTTTAAAAAATCTGAATAGAAAAAAATATGATGGGGAAGGAAAAAAAAATCTAGAGGGCTGTTAATGACTTCACTGTGTCTCTTAAGCATTATAGAATGTCATGGTAATGGCATAAATGGTTGAGTTAATTTCAATAGTGGTTGTGTCCCAAGTTTTTGTATTTTTTCCTAAGGAAAAATAGTACTCTACTGTGTAAAAATTACTTGCACCTTTCATGTTAATAAGGTGAAGATAACTACACTGGATTAAGCAATTATTTTGTATAAAATATGGTATATTCATTGTCTCATTTATTCTTCACAACACTCTATAAGAAAGATCCCATTTTTATATTATTATTATCTCTGCTGGACCAGACAGCTTGGTGCTTAGAGAAATTTAGTCACTTGTCCAAGTCAGTACAGGTTATTAGTGACAGAACTTGTCTTGGCTCATGTCTTTCTGGTTTGAGGTCATCTTTTCCTAACCATTTTACATACTGCTTCCACAGGATAAGGCCTTCTTGGAAAGACTTGGTCCTTGTTGAGTATTCCAGATGGTTCTCCCAGATGCTCTGATTTGTTTTAATGGTGGATCAAACAGAAGCAAACATACTATTTTATTATAAGGAAATAAACCAATCATTTTGAAGTGCCTTCCCACCAAAGATATGCTCAGCTAATTTCCAAATGCAAGATAATAACTCTATTAAATATTTAACTTTAAGATTTATGACAAAATCTTGAAAGATAGTTGAAACATTCTCCATTTATTATGCCCAAATAAAAGAAAGACTGCCTTTTAAGTACCTGCAATCTTTGAGAAGGATAGTTCTGGACAGTTAATACTTTTCACTCCAGCAGGTCTCAATGTATCTTGTCAGCATTTCTCAAGCAGTTTAAAGCTTGCTGGTCACATGTCCTATTTAATTTCCTCCAGCTGGAGATGAAAGCCATTGACCACTCACCTGCTTTAGGAGATGACAGGCTGCTTGTGCTTATTTGCTTTATGGTGGCAAGGTCAGGCCAAAGAACAACAGTTACGTGCCATCTAGCAACATTAAGAGAGCTGAGTTTGGTGTGTCTCCTGAAGCACTACGTAATTGAAAGAGTCAACTGAATGTTAGGATCCCTGTTCCAGTACTCCTCACCACTTTCCCATAGCTGTCTGCATCCCTGCCTCCATCTTTAAACATTATCTTTAGCATCTACCCCAAGAGCAGCTATCGTTATCTTGCAACAAAGCTGCATGGCATTTGTAGAGATACCCCTGATGCTCAGTTGGTGAGCATTTTATATATATGTGTATTGAATTACAGGTGTCAAGTTTGGATTTTGCCATAAACCTCATTGTATTCGTTTGCTAGGACTGCTAAAACAAATACCATAGAGTGGGTGGCTAAAACAACAGAAATTAATCATCTCTTAGTTCTGGAGGCTAGATCTAAGATCAAGGTATTGGCAGAGTTGGTTTCTTTCTGAGGGTTGGTCCTGTAAGGGAGAATCTGTTCCATGCCTCTCTCCTAGCTTCTGCGGTGTGCTGGCAATCTTTGGCATTCCTGGCTCATAGATGCATCACCCTGATGTCTGCCTTCATGGTCATATGGTGTTCTCTCTCTCTCTCGGTGTGTTTGTCTCCACATCCAAATTTCCCCTTTTTATAAGACCACTAGTCATTTTGGATTAGGGCCCACTGTAATGACCTCATTTTAGCTTGATTACTTCTGTAAAGACCCTATTTCCAAATAAGGTCACATTCTGAGGTTTTAGGGGTAAGAACTTCAACATATCTTTTTTGGAGGATACAGTTCAATCTATAACACTCATTAATTTCAAACCTCACTAATTTGGCATTGTGTTCATGATAATATTCTTCTTCATCTCCATTTATGATATATGTAAGTCATCTTTTATTTCATGGTTCAAATATATGAGCAAAGGATATCCCCCCCATCAAAAGATTTGTGTAATTGTTGACTTTGATACAGTTGCTGTCAGCCATTGTTTAGAAACCTGAGAAGTACAAAGACCTTTTATTACTCTTGAATTATCTTGAGTTTCTTATTCCTGTAGGGACACATAAGTTGGGGAGAAGTTGACTGAGATTCCTGTACAGTGTAGCCCCCTTGGTGATGAGCTTGCCTGTAAAGAATGTGGCTGGTTAACTGCAACCATATCAACATACATCACTCACAAATAAGTTTTCCTATTACAAAAAAAAAAAAAGCTTTGAACTTCCCACAGTTTTATATTTGAGTAGAGATTTGTTTTGTTTTGTTTTGAAACCAGTGTTCTCCAGCTTCTTAATACTTTCTTTTTGCATGTGTGTGTTTCTGTCTGGGGAAGGGAGGCAGTTTATTATCACTCTTGCTACTAATCTTTATCCTGGTTTGATTTCCTGGTTATGTTCTCTCTTCTAAATCCCTGTAGCATTTAATATAGGATTTTTAAAAATCATGCAGTGTATAATGTGCTGCATTTTAAAACATGTGGCATTTAAAAATGTCTTTAGTTCAGCCCCTTGAAACCATCTGTTTCCCAAGCACATTTGTATCAATACATTAAGAGACTCGTTAACAGTTTTTTAGCTTATTTAATTAATGATGAGTGTTTGTTATGTTGTTTTTATGCCCCTTCTATGCTGTAGGTGAAAAAGAGGGAATTTAGATACAGATTCTGCCCTCAGGAAACTTAACAGTCTTGACGGGAGATGGTCCATATACATAAAGAACTCTGTATAAGTTAGAACGTAGTGTATTCTATATAAGATAGAATGCAGTAAGAAAGGCCCAGGTAAAATGCTGTGGGGTTTCAAAAGGAAGGAAGAGAGGATGAGGTTGCCCAAAGTATTTTAAATGCGTGCTCTCCAGTAGTGATTGAATTCACAGCCTCATGTGCTTTTAAATCAAGCCTCCCTCATCACTGTGTATATTTGTAGGACTCCTTGGGAGAGTTCCCTTTTGGGACTTGGTCCTCTAACCACATGTAATGAAATTTTCACCAGACTCTTCACAAAATCTGTTAAAGCCTGAGGGCCTTAAAGTAAAATTAATTATTTATTTGAATGATTGTGCAATTTTTTTTTTTTTTTTTTTTTTGCGGTACATGGGCCTCTCACCATTGTGGCCTCTCCCGTTGCGGAGCAAGGCTCTGGACGCGCAGGCTCAGTGGCCATGGCTCACGGGCCCAGCTGCTCCGTGGCATGTGGGATCTTCCCGGACCGGGGCACGAACCCGTGTCTCCTGCATCGGCAGGCGGACTCTCAACCACTGCGCCACCAGGGAAGCCCCTATTGTGCAAATTTTGATAAAAGCAAAAGTGTTATGTTTGAGTGTTCAAGTGGGATTGGCATTAGACAATATAATTTGGACGGGTTGGTGGGTTGTTTATATGTGAGCACCCATGAATGCCTGGCTGTTGTAGGTAACAGGTATGAGCACCAGCCACCTCAAGTCCCAAACTTGGAGTATGGTGGGACCTGTGTGTTCCTCAGCGCACTGGGATCTGCGGGTGGAGTGCACCTGAGTTCCCCCCGACCCCATGCCTGAACTCCCAGTTCTCCCGAGTTCCACACCCTGCCCTGAGTGGTGAGAAGCTATAAACCTTTACTCTTGCCTGGGACAGACTCCTCTCTTTTCCTTCCTACTTTAAAGGAGTGCGAGGCTGTAGCTGCTTGCTTTTGACTTTCTCATGCTTCTAGTGTCATTTACAGAAAGAAAAAGTTTGCTCTTTGTTCCATCTCTGGAATTAGAGTATTGGACTTACTCAGACTAAGTCCTCCCACAGATGACCCTGATTTCTGGTCATTTTTTTCCTGCTTATCTTCAGTTTCTGTTGAGGTGAAGATGTCAAAGCCTTACTCCTGCGGGAGCCCGCTAAACAGAGGAGCCGGCCCAAACTGGTCTGTACCAGCTGTAAATTGTTATCTCAGAGGTCCATAAGAACAATGGAGGAATTTGGTCACTTTATGTAACAGGAGATTTATGTGATTGAAAATGCCAGTCTTCTTTTAGCATTTCATTCTGCCAATGTGTGCTGAATCATTGAACTTGAATTCAACGACCTCATAAATTGAGAGACTAGGCCAAACCAAGACTGAAATACACTAAATACATTTCAAAGAGCTCTTCAAAGCCGCAGGAGAAATAGGAGGAAGAAACACTGTTAATTAAAACAAGCAGCAGCAAGAAGAAAGGCAGCAGCAGTCAGCCACCTTTTCAGAATATGTAAGATTAAAGAGGTGGCTCTTACTGCTGGCCCTGAAGGTCAGCTCCACTGAAACACCATCAGGAGGAGTTTGAAGAATTCTGAAAGTCAGAAATCCCCAGATGGAAAACACTGGACTCCTGGTTCACTGAAGTTTCAATCTTAAGTGTTGACACCTGGACTGTCATGCTGACTTCCAGCATCCTGAGAGGTTATCTGCCCACAAACGGGAACTCTGTACAAAAGAGAGGCAAATCTGATTACATTTTACGGGCTCTGCTGCACTCTCTGTTTCTCATTAGGTCTGCTCTGATTTCTTTTAGACTTTGGGTCCATAGGCTTATTATCACAGCTCACTTCAAAGATCAAGCCTGTAACCACACAATTAGTCACAGGATATGAAAATGGCATCATACTATGATAATACAATCAGTGTTAGCTTTGTAATTTAATGCACAAAATACGGCATTACAGTGTGCAAGAGAAACTGGATCTTAAAAAAAAACTAATGAAATGAATGGACTTTGTGTCATGTGATTTTCAGATCTGGTGCTCCTTGTGTACAGATGAAAGTAGAGTTCTTATCCTTACCTACTCCAAGGAGGATAATAGCCCACCCACCAACATCTGCTAATTTTATTTTCAAAAACCTTAAAGCCTATTCAAATTGCAGATTCAGCCCTGACTTCCTTTTCAGGAAGAATGTAAGACATTAGGAGCTGGTTCATGGGTACAGCTGGTTCCATTTAGCTTGCAGCAGATAAACAAACAATACCTAATCTTTTTGACAAAAGTGACAATGAGTATATTGTTTAAGCAAGAACCATGATTTCAATTATTAGACCAAACTGTACAGGGCTAACTTTTCTATTAGACAGTGTTTTAATGTTGCCTTCTGTTAGCCATTTTTATTATCAGGGTCTTTGATCATTTGATTGGGAGACCCTCAAAACAATCATTGATGTTTTCTGTCTTCAGAGTTGTAGTCCAGCTGGTGAAAATGGAGGCATTCCTTGGATAGTGGAGGAATATTTTGAAAGAGTTAGTGTAGAAATTTCCAATTATCATAATGTCAGGGCTCCTAGAATCTCTCTCCCACTTAAACCACTTAGTTCAGTTTAAGTGGTTTTTGAGGAGGACTAGAGGAAGGACATGATGATAAGATTGGTTTCAGTTTAAAGCAAACCCACATTCCTGAGTTGCTTCATTGTTATTGTCATCCTTTTATTTTAAACCAGGATACATTTGCTGATATCTGGAGACATTTTTGGTTTCATAACTCAGGGAGCGGTAATGGTGTTACTGGCATCTAGAGGCCAGGGATGTTGTGAAACATGGTACAAATGAACAGGACAGTCTCCCTCAACAAAGAATTGTTTGGTCCAAAGTGTCAATAGTGCCAAAGTTGAGAAGCCCTTATCTAAACAAGGATTGCAGAGAGGCATTGCCCATTTAAAAGAGCTCTTTCCGTTGGAGACATTTACTGAGCCCATACTGTGTTCGGTGTACTGGGCCAGGCAATGGATATGTAATGGTGGGCAAAACTGAGTTTCTCTTTCCATGGAACCTGTCATCTAGTGGGGAAGGCAAAGATTACTCGAGTCAGCAGATACATCTGTAATTTTAAATTGAAAAGAGGAAAAGAGAGCTATGAGAAATAACTAAGATAGCGGTGGGTTATATATGTTTATGTGAGGGAGAGAGGTGGGCAATGAGTATACCTTAGATGGATGGACAGTGGAAGCCTTGCTGATGAGGGGACATTTACACTTAGATCTGAAGGAGGAGATGTGACCAACCAGGTAAAGATCAGGGATAAGAGTGTTTCAGGCCAGACCCTCAAGAAGAGCTTGGTATTTTCTACAGACTTGGAGAGCCCCATGTGACTGGGAGTTCAGGGGAGATTGGTATGAACTGAGTTTTGAAAAGTTGGCAAGGCCTTGAGGACCGTCTTAGGAATGTTCTGCTTACATACTACTGCAAGATGAACCACCCCAAAGCTTAGAGAGTTAAAACAACAACTATCATTTATTTTGTTCATGAACCTACTCTTGGGAAAGGTCCAGACAGGAAAAGCTTGTTTTTGCTCCATGTGGTATCATTTTGCACAGCTGGACTGGGATATGAGGGATGCATATATGATTCACTAAAAAGATATAAAATGGAATCATATAAAATGCTCAATTAAAATCAGAGGGGGCAGAAAAAGAAGATGGAAAAGGACATACAATGAATAGAAAGTTTACAAACAGGATAGCTATTAATACACTTATATGAAAATCACTTAGAATGTAATTGGTCTAAATACACCAATTAAAAGACAGATATTGTCAAAGTGGTTAAAAAACAAGACCAACTATATGTTGTTTACCAAAAACCCACCTTAAGTATAAAGACTCAGGTTAAAAGTAAAGTGATAGAGAAAAATATACCATGCTAACTCTAATTAAAAGAAAACTGGAGGGCTTCCCTGGTGGCGCAGTGGTTGAGAGTCCGCCTGCCGATGCAGGGGACACGGGTTCGTGCCCCGGTCCGAGAAGATCCCACATACCACGGAGCGGCTGGGCCCGTGAGCCATGGCCACTGAGCCTGCGTGTCCGGAGCCTGTGCTCCGCAGCAGGAGAGGCCACAACAGTGAGAGGCCCACGTACCGCAAAAAACAAACAAACAAAAAACTGGAGTTAGCTATATTAATTTCAGACTAAGCAGACACTTCTGATGATCCAGAAGACCATCAGGGATAAAGAGGAGCATTCCATATGATAGAAAGGGGAGTTTCCTAAGAAGACACAATTCTCAATGTGGATGTACCAAACCATAAAGTGTCAAAGTACATGGGGCAAAAACTGATACAACTGAAAGGATGAATAGGTAAATCCACTATAGTAGATGGAGACTTTCACACCCCTCTGTCTGTCAGTAACTGATAGATCATGCAGGCAGGAAGATCAAGGAGTAGATGACCCGAACAACACCAAGATACAGAAAGTGGAAGCTGCCTATATTTTAAAGCCTGTGCCCAGAACTGGCGCAGTGTCACTTTCACCTACTTTATTTATCAAGTATTTGAAGAGACCAGATTCAAGGGGAGGGGAACACAGACTGTACCTCTCAGTGAAGAATGTCAAAGAATCTTTGGGCCATGTTTTAATACCTCACAATACAGTTTGGATTTCATTTTAGTCTGGAATTAAATCTTTGCTCTTACCTTTGCACAGAGCTCTTTCACTTATCTTTTCTGACCACATATTCATTGACTACTTCTTGGATTAACCTCACTCTTTTACATAATATTCCCAAGAAGGATAAAGATCCAGTTTGGTATAAGGTGCTTTGTGTAGAGGGGGACCTTATGTACTGGTTTGCTTGGGACAATCCTGGTTTATGCTTGTTGTCTTTGTGTAATTATTAATAGCGCTCCTTTTTGCTAATTCAGTGTTTTTACTATTCGGTGTCTCCATTTGGATGATAAAATATATGATCACCTTCCTTATGTAGTGCTTTATTTCTCTAGAACTTGCTAAAACGTTTTGCCAAAAAACAAAATTTCTTTTTTTTTTACATCTTTATTGGAGTATAATTGCTTTACAATGGTGTGTTAGTTTCTGCTTTATAACAAAGTGAATCAGTTATACATATACATATGTTCCCATATCTCTTCCCTCTGCATCTCCCTCCCTCCCACCCTCCCTATCCCACCCCTCCAGGCGGTCACAAAGCACGAGCTGATCTCTCTGTGCTATGCGGCTGCTTCCCACTAGCTATCTACCTTACGTTTGGTAGTGTATATATGTCCATGCCACTCTCTCGCTTTCTGACTTAACTTCTTAACACCCTCTGTGCCACTCTCCCATACCCACCCTTGACACGGAGTGAGCATGCCCTACACTTTACTTCTCTGTCCATTGTATTTCCTTTTCCTGGAATGCTTTCCTCATTGTTTTCACCTGTTGACAGGTACTTCTTTCAAGGCCCAGATTGAATGCCACTTCTCAAAGGCATTTTGATCTCATCCTAGACTGACTAGCCACACCTAGACTGACTAGGCACAATCTGTACATCTCTAAAGGCACTTATATTATGCTGTGGTATTGTTCTTATTTTTTCAGTTGTCTCAACTCTCTGATTAAATTGCAACCTTGAGAGTAACTATTTTTTTTTTTTGAGCAGCAGGGAATTAGCAGTTTAATGACAAATACAGTTATCAAATGGTATGCTTCCAAAACAAGAGTCTAATGAACTTATACAAGACCTATGTCTAATTACTCAATAGTATACCTCCCAGACAAAATGTCTAATGGCCATATACAAAGGCCTAGGTATAATTATTTACCAGAATGTACATCTGTAAACTAAATTTTTTTTTACAACTTTATTGGAGTATAATTGCTTCACAATGGTGTATTAGTTTCTGCTTTATAACAAAGTGAATCAGTTATACATATACATCTGTTCCCATATCCCTTCCCTCTTGTGTCTCGCTCCCTCCCTCCCTCCCTATCCCACCCGTCCAGGCGGTCACAAAGCACCAAAGCACCAATCTGATCTCCCTGTGCTATGCGGCTGCTTCCCACTAGCTATCTACCTTACGTTTGGTAGTGTATATATGTCCATGCCTCTCTCTCGCTTTGTCACAGCTTACCCTTTCCCCCTCCCCATATCCTCAAGTCCATTCTCAAGTAGGTCTGTGTCTTTATTCCCGTTTTACCCCTAGGTTCTTCATGACATTTTTTTTCATAAATTCCATATATATGTGTTAGCATACGGTATTTGTCTTTCTCTTTCTGACTTACTTCACTCTGTATGACAGACTCTAGGTCTATCCACCTCATTACAAATAGCTCAATTTCGTTTCTTTTTATGGCTGAGTAATATTCCATTGTATATATGTGCCACATCTTCTTTATCCATTCATCTATCGATGGACACTTAGGTTCTTTCCATCTCCGGGCTATTGTAAATAGAGCTGCAATGAAAATTTGGTACATGACTCTTTTTGAATTATGGTTTTCTCAGGGTATATACCCAGTAGTGGGATTGCTGGGTCATATGGTAGTTCTATTTGTAGTTTTTTAAGGAACCTTCATACTGTTCTCCATAGTGGCTGTACCAATTCACATTCCCACCAACAGTGCAAGAGTGTTCCCTTTTCTCCACACCCTCTCCAGCATTTATTGTTTCTAGATTTTTTGATGATGGCCATTCTGACTGGTGTGAGATGATATCTCACTGTAGTTTTGATTTGCATTTCTCTAATGATTAATGATGTTGAGCATTCTTTCATGTGTTTGTTGGCAGTCTGTATATCTTCTGTGGAGAAATGCCTATTTAAGTCTTCTGCCCATTTTTGGATTGGGTTGTTTTTTTTTTGATATTGAGCTGCATGAGCTGCTTATAAATTTTGGAAATTAATCCTTTGTCAGTTGCTTCATTTGCAAATATTTTCTGCCATTCTGAGGGTTGTCTTTTGGTCTTGTTTATGGTTTCCTTTGCTGTGCAAAAGCTTTGAAGTTTCATTAGGTCCCATTTGTTTATTTTTGTTTTTATTTCCATTTCTGTAGTAGGTGGGTCAAAAAGGCTCTTGCTGTGATTTATGTCATAGAATGTTCTGCCTATGTTTTCCTCTAAGAGTTTGATAGTGTCTGGCCTTACATTTAGGTCCTGAATCCATTTTGAGCTTATTTTTGTGGATGGTGTTAGGGAGTGATCTAATCTCGTACTTTTACACGTACCTGTCCAGTTTTCCCATCACCACTTATTGAAGAGACTGTCCTTTCTCCACTGTACATTCCTGCCTCCTTTATCAAAGATAAGGTGACCATATGTGTGTGGGTTTATCTCTGGGCTTTCTATCCTATTCCATTGATCTATCTTCCTGTTTCTGTGCCAGTACCATACTGCCTTGATTACTGTAGCTTTGTAGTATAGTCTGAAGTCAGGGAGCCTGATTCCTCCAGCTCCGTTTTTCGTTCTCAAGATTGCTTTGGCTCTTCGGGGTCTTTTGTGTTTCCATACAAATTGTAAAACTTTTTGTTCTAGTTCTGTGAAAAATGCCAGTGGTAGTTTGATAGGGATTGCATTGAATCTGTAGATTGCTTTGGGTCGTAGAGTCATTTTCACAATGTTGATTCTTCCAATCCAAGAACATGGTATATCTCTCCATCTATTTGTATCATCTTTAATTTCTTTCTTCAGTGTCTTATAATTTTCTGCATACAGGTCTTTTGTCTCCTTAGGTGGGTTTATTCCTAGATATTTTATTCTTTTTGTTGCAGTGGTAAATGGGAGTGTTTTCTTGATTTCACTTTCAGATTTTTCATCATTAGTGTATAGGAATGCAAGAGACTTCTCTGCATTAATTTTGTATCCTGCTACTTTACCAAATTCATTGATTAGCTCTACTAGTTTTCTGGTAGCTTCTTTAGGATTCTCTATGTATAGTATCATGTCATCTGCAAACAGTGACAGCTTTACTTCTTTTCCAATTTGGATTCCTTTTATTTCCTTTTCTTCTCTGATTGCTGTGGCTAAAACTTCCAAAACTATGTTGAATAAGAGTGGTGAGAGTGGGCAACCTTGTTTTGTTCCTGATCTTAGTGGAAATGGTTTCAGTTTTTCACGATTGAGGTCGATGTTGGCTGTGGGTTTGTCATATATGGCCTTTATTATGTTGAGGAAAGTTCCCTCGATGCCTACTTTCTGCAGGGTTTTTATCATAAATGGGTGTTGAATTTTGTCGAAAGCTCTCTCTGCATCTATTGAGATGATCATATGGTTTTTCTCCTTCAATTTGTTAATATGGTGTATCACCTTGATTGATTTGCATATATTGAAGAATCCTTGCATTCCTGGAATAAACCCCACTTGATCATGGTGTATGATGCTTTTAATGTGCTGTTGGATTCTGTTTGCTAGTATTTTGTTGAGGATTTTTGCATCTATGTTCATCAGTGATATTGGTCTGTAGTTTTCTTTCTTTGTGACATCCTTGTCTGGCTTTGGTATCAAGGTGATGGTGGCCTCGTAGAGTGAGTTTGGTAGTGTTCCTCCCTCTGCTATATTTTGGAAGAGTTTGAGAAGGATAAGTGTTAGCTCTTCTCTAAATGTTTGATAGAATTCGCCTGTGAAGCCACCTGGTCCTGGCCTTTTTTTTGTTGGAAGATTTTTCATCACAGTTTCAATTTCAGTGCTTGTGATTGGTCTGTTTGTATTTTCTCTTTCTTCCTGATTCAGTCTTGGCAGGTTGTGCATTTCTAAGAATTTGTCCATTTCTTCCAGGTTGTCCATTTTATTGGCATAGAGTTGCTTGTAGTAATGTCTCATGATCTTTTGTATTTCTGCAGTGTCAGTTGTTACTTCTCCTTTTTCATTTCTAATTCTATTGATTTGAGTCTTCTCCCTTTTTTTCTTGATGAGTCTGGCTAATGGTTTATCAATTTTGTTTATCTTCTCAAAGAACCAGCTTTTAGTTTTATTGATCTTTGCTGTCGTTTCCTTCATTTCTTTTTCATTTATTTCTGATCTGATTTTTATGATTTCTTTCCTTGTGCTAACTTTGGGGTTTTTTTGTTCTTCTTTCTCTAATTGCTTTAGGTGCAAGGTCAGGTTGTTTATTTGAGATGTTTCCTGTTTCTTAAGGTGGGATTGTATTGCTATAAACTTCCCTCTTAGAACTGCTTTTGCTGCATCCCATAGGTTTTGGGTCGTTGTGTCTCCATTGTCATTTGTTTCTAGGTATTTTTTGATTTCCTCTTTGATTTCTTCAGTGATCACTTTGTTATTAAGTAGTGTATTGTTTAGCCTCCATGTGTTTGTATTTTTTACAGATCTTTTCCTGTAATTGATATCTAGTCTCATAGCGTTGTGGTCGGAACAGATACTTGATACAATTTCAATTTTCTTAAATTTACCAAGGCTTGATTTGTGACCCAAGATATGATCTATCCTGGAGAATGTTCCATGAGCACTTGAGAAAAATGTGTATTCTGTTGTTTTTGGATGGAATGTCCTATAAATATCAATTAAGTCCATCTTGTTTAATGTATCATTTAAAGCTTGTGTTCCCTTATTTATTTTCATTTTGGATGATCTATCCATTGGTGAAAGTGGGGTGTTAAAGTCCCCTACTATGAATGTGTTACTGTCGATTTCCCCTTTCATGGCTGTTAGTATTTGCCTTATGTATTGAGGTGCTCCTATGTTGGGTGCATAAATATTTACAATTGTTATATCTTCTTCTTGGATCGATCCCTTGATCATTATGTAGTGTCCTTTTTTGTCTCTTCTAATAGTCTTTATTTTAAAGTCCATGTTGTCTGATATGAGAATTGCTACTCCAGCTTTCTTTTGGTTTCCATTTGCATGGAATATCTTTTTCCATCCCCTTACTTTCAGTCTGTATGTGTCTCTAGGTCTGAAGTGGGTCTCTTGTAGACAGCATATATATGGGTCTTGTTTTTGTATCCATTCAGCCAATCTGTGTCTTTTGGTGAGAGCATTTAGTCCATTTACTTTTAAGGTAATTATCGATATGTATGTTCCTATTCCCATTTTCTTAATTGTTTTGGGTTCGTTATTGTAGGTCTTTTCCTTCTGTTGTGTTTCTTGCCTAGAGAAGTTCCTTTAGCATTTGTTGTAAAGCTGGTTTGGTGGTGCTGAACTCTCTCAGCTTTTGCTTGTCTGTAAACATTTTAATTTCTCCATCAAATCTGAATGAGATCCTTGCTGGGTAGAGTAATCTTGGTTGCAGGTTTTTCTCCTTCATCACTTTAAAAATGTACTGCCAGTCCCTTCAGGCTTGCAGAGTTTCTGCTGAAAGATCAGCTGTTAACCTTATGGGGATTCCCTTGTGTGTTATTTGTTGTTTTTCCCTTGCTGCTTTTAATATGTTTTCTTTGTGTTTAATTTTTGACAGTTTGATTAATATGTGTCTTGGCGTATTTCTCCTTGGATTTATTCTGTATGGGACTCTCTGTGCCTCCTGGACTTGATTAACTGTTTCCTTTCCCATATTAGGGATGTTTTCAACTATAATCTCTTCAAATATTTTCTCAGTCCCTTTCTTTTTTCTTTTTCTTCTGGAACCCCTGTAATTCGAATGTTGGTGTGTTTAATGTTGTCCCAGAGGTCTCTGAGACTGTCCTCAGTTCTTTTCATTCTTTTTTCTTTATTCTGCTCTGCAGCAGTTATTTCCAGTATTTTATCTTCCCCGTCACTTATCCGTTCTTCTGCCTCAGTTATTCTGCTATTCATCCCATGTAGAGTATTTTTAATTTCACTTATTGTGTTTCTAATCATTGCTTGATTCATCTTTAGTTCTTCTAGGTCCTTGTTAAATGTTTCTTGCATTTTGTCTATTTTATTTCCAAGATTTTGGATCATGTTTACCATCATTATTCTGAATTCCTTTTCACGTAGACTGCCTATTTCTTCTTCATTTGTTAGGTCTGGTGGGTTTTTATCTTTCTCCTTCACCTGCTGTGTGTTTTTCTGTCTTCTCATTTTGCTTATCTTACTGTGTTTGGGGTCTCCTTTTTGCAGGCTGCAGGTTCGTAGTTCCTGTTGTTTTTGGTGTCTGTCCCCAGTGGCTAAGGTTGGTTCAGTGGGTTGTGTAGGCTTCCTGGTGGATGGGACTAGTGCCTGCGTTCTGGTGGATGAGGCTGGATCTTGTCTTTCTGGTGGGCAGGTCCACGTCTGGTGGTGTGTTTTGGGGTGTCTGTGGACTTTTTATGATTTTAGGCAGCCTCTGTGCTAATGGGTGGGGTTGTGTTCCTGTCTTGCTAGTTGTTTGGCATAGGGTGTCCAGCACTGTAGCTTGCTGGTCGTTGAGTGAAGCTGGGTGCTGGTGCTGAGATGGAGATCTTTGGGAGATTTTCGCCATTTGATATTATGTGGAGATGGGGGGTCTCTTGTGGACCAGTGTCCTGAAGTTGGCTCTCCCACCTCAGAGGCACAACACTGACTGCTGGCTGCAGCACCAAGAGCCTTTCATCCACCCGGCTCAGAATAAAAGGGAGAAAAAGTAGAAAGAAAGAATTAGTAGAAGAAAGAAAGAAAGCAAGGAAGAAAGAGAGGGGGGAAGGAAGGAGGGAAGGAAAGACAGAAAGAAAGAAAGAAGATAAAGTAAAATAAAATAAAGTAAGATAAAATAAAGTTATTAAAATAAAAAATAATTATGAAGAAAAAAAAAACGGACGGATAGAACCCTAGGACAAATGGTGGAAGCAAAGCTGTACAGACAAAATCTCACACAGAAGCATACACATACACACTCACAAAATAGAGGAAAAGGGGGAAAAATAATAAATCTTGCTCTCCAAGTCCACCTCCTCAATTTGGGATGATTCGTTGTCTATTCATGTATTCCACAGATGCAGGGTATATCAAGTTGATTGTGGAGCTTTAGTCCGCTGCTTCTGAGGCTGCTGGGAGAGATTTCCCTTTCTCTTCTTTGTTCTCACAGCTCCCAGGTCTCAGCTTTGGAAATGGCCCCGCCTCTGCGTGTAGGTCGCCGGAGGGCATCTGTTCTTCGCTCAGACAGGACGGAGTTAAAAGAGCAGCCGCTTAGAGAACTCTGGCTCACTCAGGCGGGGTGGCGGGGGGGGGGAGGGGCACGGAGGGCGGGGCGAGCCGGCGGCGTGACGTTGCAGCAGCCCGAGGCGCGCCGTGCGTTCTCCCGGGGAAGCCGTCCCTCTATCCGCGGACCCCGGCAGTGGCGGGCTGCGCAGGCTCCCGGGAAGGGGGGCGTGGACAGTGACCTGCGCTCGCACACAGGCCTCTTGACGGCCGCAGCAGCAGCCCCAGCGTCCCACGCCCGTCTCTGGGGTCCGCGCTTTTAGCCGCGGCTTGCTCCTGTCTCGGGAGCTCCTTTAAGCAGCGCTCTTAATCCCCTCTCCTCGCGCACCAGGAAACAAAGAGGCAAGAAAAAGTCTCTTGCCTGTTCAGCAGGTCCAGACTTTTCCCCGGACTCCCTCCCGGCCTGCCGTGGCACACTAACCCCGTGCAAGCTGTGTTCACGCCGCCAACCCCAGTCCTCTCCCTGCGCTCCGACCGAAGCCCGAGCCTCAGCTCCCATCCCCCGCCCGCCCCGGCGGGCGAGCAGACAAGCCTCTCGGGCTGGTGAGTGCTGGTCGGCACCGACCCTCTGTGCGGGAATCTCTCCGCTTTGCCTTACCCAGGTACGTGGGGAGTTTCTTGCCTTTTGGGAGGTCTGAGGTCTTCTGCCAGCGTTCAGTAGGTGTTCTGTAGGAGTTGTTCCACGTGTAGATGTATTTCTGGTGTATCTCCAAAAAACAAAATTTGACTAAAGTATTGTACTATGGAGACCAATCGAGTATTTAGAAGCACTAATTGTAGTGAACCTTTGGGAGATTTTTTGAATTGTTTGTGATTATCACTGAACCTCTAGTGAAGATTTGTCAATTAATTTAAAAAGTTTCATAACCAATTAATGAGTTTTACGTATAGCAAGGTATGGAGCTCTTGGGCAGCAAGGTATGGAGACTAGACTTCAGGATGTTTTTGAAATAGCAACTGATCAGTCTGAAATGCAGATGACTTACCCAGATCCCTTACTACTCATGACATAAATGATAGGCTGAGAGTAATTCAAGGTAGCAGAAATATTGGAAATTTGAAACATGAATTAATGAGTAAGCTGGGGCTTGGGTGAAACCAGGAGCTTTTAGAGCCCAAAGCTAATGGGTTGTAGTGTCAATGAATTTTAGTCAAATGCTTGCAGTCTATTTAGCACTGATGCATACAAAAGGGTATACTATACCATTAGGAGCAAATATAATAATGGAGAGATGGCATGTACTTGAAAATTTAGGACTCCAAATTGCATAGGGTAATCAAGTGCAAAATTGGATTGTAGATACAGTCGATTTGGTGTGCTTTTTAAGGAATATGAGATCTGGTAGGCCAGGATCAAAAAGGAAGTCTTTGGAAAAAAGGAGTGGGGTTTGATTTGATTCTTTCCCTAAGTATGCTTGGGTTGTCCCCAAAGTTTAACTTCAGGCTCTTGTTTGTTGCCCCATCATAATGAACTGGAGAGTGATATCTTCCTTTGTCACTAAAATCTGACAATGGGAAAGATAATACACGCTCAGTGGTTTTTATTCAGAAAAATATCTGAGCTCAACAAATAGGAAATTATTTTAAAGATCTCAGGCATGAGACATTTTTCATGCTTAATGTTTGATTCCAAGCAAATATGTGCTCCTTTCCTTCTGTGGTTCAAGGAAACATATATTTCCCTGTATAAACAAATTCTTTGAAAATTTAAAAGATAGTTCTGTCTCTAGTTCAAAATGATCTCCTTGGGATTGCTGTGTTTTTAACTATCTCTGTTTTCAGGGATTTAAATCAATGATCCTACAGATCCACCAGCAGTGACTGAGCCAAGGGAAAATTGTAAACACTAGGAACTTTGGTTAACAGTCGAAAGCCCTGTTGTAACTCAACTGAGAATAAGATAGACGTCATTCCTAGTTGGCCTGATGGGTGAGACAAGAGAGGGAATTCTGACGCAGCTTAGCTCGCAGCACAGGTACTGACAGACAAAAAAGCCCCTGAGGAAGCAGAAAAGGAACCAATGGCTTTTGTTGTGTGTCTGATTAAACCTCTTAGGAGAAAGAAGAGATACTGGGAAACTAAATAAATGTTACAGATGAGGCCTGTTGGGGATCCCAGAGGAAGCTGAATTCCTAATGAGAAGGCAATGGACTGGGTTAAACAGTGACACTTTTTTTTTTTTTCCCACTTTATGTCCTGGGAAACTTTCATTGTTAAGCTCTGGAGAGTTGAGTGCACCTGGGACACTGCCCAAAGTAAAGCACGGAGGATGATTAAATTAAAATAGAATATATCTCATCTCTGAGTGAAATAGAAGAGATGAAATAATAGAACACCAACAGTTAGAGTTGGACAAAGGAAGAACCAAAGAGTATGAGAGGGATTGCCTAGAGAGAGCGCAAGAAAACCAGCCAAGCACCAAGGAAGGAAGAGAGTTACTGAAAATGCGGATGATGGTGTCAGATATTCAGCAAAGGCAAATCAGATGAGTCCTGAAAAGGACCCATTAAATTTGCAATTAGGAAGGTTTTTCTTAAGTATGTGCAGGGAACTGGTGGGGCTGGAGACCTTATTGCTTTGGGTCAAGAGAGAAAGGGGAAAAAAATGGAGGCTGAAATGCAAGCTATTCTTTTGAGGAGTGAGGCAGGGGAGGAAAGGAGAAGAAGAAGAAAGGGCAAAAGTGTTTTTGTTGTTTTGGCTTTAAACTAAATGGGCGGGAATTGAGTACGTATATGGATTATAACAAGGGAGTCGGTTTTTACTCTCTTTTTAGGGAGATAGAAATTGATTAAGAAAACACTTGAAATATATTCTGGATGAAGAAATTTGAGGAGCTCTTCTTTCTCTGTCACTTGATCTCTCTCTATTCATGTGTCCCTGATAATAGGTCTCCCCTTTTCTTGTTCTGTTAATATATAAATCTGAAATCGTTTTTCTTGCCAGCTTCATCTCATTTAGGACTTACTCCTACGAGAACATTATCCTTCTTAAATATCTCTTCTCTTTTTATTGGTGTTCTTTAAAACTTCAAATACACCATTAAACTTTCTGTGTAGCACATTGGTTCCTCCTCTTGGCCGATTTTTCTTCATTGATACTAGTTGTAATTTTAAAATAACGTCTATTTATGTGAATCTTCTGTCTCTCTTGGTGCTTTCTCTTGGTAATTAGGGTCATGAAATAAAGCTGGTATTTATTGAACGCTGGGTTAAGCTCAATTTTCTCACCTGTTAAAATAGGGCTGATAATGGAATTGGTTTCACACAGCTGTGAAGAATATTTATGAACGAATACCTTTGGAGTGCTTAGAACCGTGTCTCACATGTTAAATGAATGTCACCTATTACTTTTTCCTTTGTTTCTTTTAACAGTTCTGGAAAAGCTTTGGGATGAGATTATTTCCCTCATTTTACAGATGTAGAAACTGAGGCCCATAAAGTTTGAGTAACTTGCCCACAATCACACAGCTAAAGGGCAGAGCCAGGATTTAGATACAGTCAGTCCAACTCCAGAGCTGAGTTCTTAATTTTTATCTCCTTTTATTTTTGGGGGGGAAAAATGTTAAAATCTGCTTTCTTAAAAATCTATGCTTACTCTACCCCTTTGTTAATGATAAACTCTAGGGGTACATAGCCATTTTTTCCCTGTGATTCTCATATCTTTCCTCTGTGCCAGTATTGTAATTTCTCTTTAGTTATTTATCATTTGTACTCTCCACTATTCTAAGCAACTTCACAGTGACATCATAGTTATTTTTCCCCTTATTTCACCAAAGTGATTTGTGGCTTTCCATATAGGAGGTGCCTGCATGAAATAGAACACTCACTGCTCCCCTTCCCTTTTCTATTGGATAAATTTATTTTGGACAAGGTTTCCATTCCATTGCTACTTTTTTTTTAATTAAAAAATTTTTTTATTGGAGTATAGTTGACTTACAGTGTTGTGTTACTTTCAGCAAAGTGAATCAGTTATACATACACATATATCCACTCTTTTTTAGATTCTTTCCAGGGTCCTAGGTAGCTAATGAAACAACACTGTTGCCATTGCTACCTTTTCATTGCGGACCTCAGCTCAAGATTTGATAGCACCCATTTCTCTTGCTACTTTTTTTATTCTATTCATATGGCAAACGTAACTCCTGATCTGCCAGTACATTTACAACCCTTTTATCCTTCTCATAAATAATGGAGGAACTAATATTATAGTAAGAATTGTACCTTACCAAAATAAAATGCTTTCAGATAGGTTTTGGAGTAAATCAGAAACTCAGTACCCTTGAGCCCCCATCCAAAGTATATTCCCAGCACCAGTTGTAAATGTAGTTAAGCATTCAACGTTGAATTAAGAGAAAATGATTCTCTCTGCCTGTTATGTCCTTTGAAAGTCTTGTCAAATTTTCATGGTCCTTGTTCTTATATTTAGTCACTTGCTTATGGATTTGTATCTAAGGAGGTACCTTTATATTGTTTGTATGTATTTACTCACACAAACTTTCAGATGACTTCGTTAATTTTAAATGATTTTTGTGATGGTTGACATGACCTGAGCTAATTTACTGTTGACCCATCTGTTAAAAAAGGCTTGTTTAATTAATAAGACCTGGAGAGAACAACTGTAGTTAAGGTTATTTTGTCTAATAAGTATGGTTATGTGGATGATGGTTCATCACAAATGCAATTATTGGAGCTGACATGGCCAGATTTCTATGTAGAGACAATGTTGGTAGCTACTTAATAATCAGCCTATATAGTTTTATTTCCCTTTCTACTTTTCAAAACCTTTCCCTTGTATTATATATATTCACATAGCATATGAATATACAGATATTCATATATGTGTGTATATGTGAAAAAGAAAATACAAACAGGTAGCAGGGATTGTCTTTGAAAGTTGGAGAAAGTCGAGCTGACAGGTTGAAAGATGGGTGTAAGTTTATACCCCTGAGTAGTAACATGCTGCACTGAAAACTTGGATGTCTCAATTTCTCATCTGTCACTTTCTTACTGTACTTCAGAATTGGAGTCATTCCATATATCCAAAATGAGTAAATCTCCCTGTTTTTTCAAGTCTCATATAATTTGGTCATATTTTCTCCTTAGTCACTCAAAATGAGTAAGCTATGAGTATAATGATTGAATGCTTACCTGATACATGATTAATCATGTTCTCTCACTTTCTGAAGTTCATAAACTGAGTCCAGCTGACTAATTAGCGGTCTGGATTTTTTTTTTTTTTTTTGCGGTACGCGGGCCTCTCACTGTTGTGGCCTCTCCCGTTGCGGAGCACAGGCTCCAGACGTTCAGGCTCAGCGGCCATGGCTCACGGGCCCAGCCGCTCCGCAGCATGTGGGATCTTCCCGGACCAGGGCAAGAACCCGTGTCCCCTGCATCAGCAGGCGGACTCTCAACCACTGCACCACCAGGGAAGCCCTAGCAGTCTGGATTTTTAAGATCATGGTTAAAAAGAAGAAAAATTTTTCTTTAAATATTTGAGTATTTAAAAACAAAGAAAAAAGGAAAGGCAATCCTATATGTTATAACCAGACCAAGTTGTTTATCTACCATGGACACAGGACATTAGTTTTCTAGGGTCCATTTTACTTGCATTTTTTTATATAGCTACATTCTATCTTTTTAAACAAGAAAAGAATATAAATCTTAGAAAAGAGGAAAATGATAGACAGTTACAAGTGAACAAATATCTGCAGATCTTTGACAGAAAGATTTAGGTGTATGTATTAAATTTACCCAGTTTACAGACATACTATTTTTTAAACTCTTTAAGGTAACATGTTACACTAGCTAAAGTCTCTTTTATGTTCTGGGCTAGGATTTGTAAATAAGGTGCTGTTATGGAAGAGTTCCTCAATTGGATGACTACTGATGATTTCCCATCTGCTTCAGTTGGAAAAGTCATGGCAGTTGAATTCATCCCTCATTTTAGGTGAAAACCCAGCAAATATTTAATTGCTTTTGAGTGTATGTCTCCCCTGAAGTCAGGGACTTTACCCTCTAACACTCACCTTGATCTTAAATGAAAATCATTTCAGAAAGCTTTCTATAAGGACTGAGAAGATTGATAACACAAAGGAGAGACATTTAGGAAAACTGAGTTTGGGGATTTCTTAGTTCCAGAAATTGTTCTATCAGGGAGAGCTGATGTAATCTGTCCTATCTCTAGTTGTTACTTGTTTAGTCCTTGTTTGAGATAGTTGACTTCATTCATTCATGCATGCAGTATTATTGAAGACAGACTCCATGAAAGCCATGAAACATGGTTTCTCCCCAAAATGGCTAAATTATGTCATCTCACTGAGTAGAAATTAGATTTCTTGGAACTAGATTTGGTGGCCGAGCCTTAGCATTACTGAATAGCCTTTTAAGACCTTGTCAGTTTTCCTTACTTTGTACCCCTAAACCTAGCAAAACAAATTGCTCTGTAGAAAAAAGGATGCTAATGTCCTGTTTGATGTGATAAACACACATGTTATTGCTTGGAAAGCCCTGGAAGTAGCATAGTTGGATTCAACAAATTGTGTATTCAGCTTTCTTTGTCATTACAGTAAAGATTTGCCACCAAATATTTTATAGTTATATACGTATATGTAACTATAATATGTAAATCC
The DNA here is from genome assembly GCF_949752795.1 of Hyperoodon ampullatus. Lineage (NCBI taxonomy): Eukaryota > Metazoa > Chordata > Mammalia > Artiodactyla > Ziphiidae > Hyperoodon > Hyperoodon ampullatus. The sequence goes on along the minus strand of NC_136922.1, from coordinate 54,200,328 downwards.
TGGAAATTTATTAATTTTTAGTGTGTTTTAATTTATATTTATAAATATATTCATTTTATAGTCTGCTTTAATCTGCTTATATCATGGAGGTATAGTTAGTAGACTTATAAGCTCAGTTAATTTACCTTTGTTGGTTAGGAATAAAAATGTATATTTAGCTTCAAAAGAACATTGTTGACATATTAGCTTTTGCTTCATTCAAAGCTCTACCCTAAAAAAAAATGTAGGCAGGTAATGAAAATATTGGTGTCTAACAAGATCAAATATCTAATTACTTTATTGGATCAATTTTGTAGTGGACCTGGCACCAAGATCCCTCTCAAGTCTACTTTTCTTTCCTTATGTCCTACTGCTTCCCTAGTTTCTACTCTCTGTACTTTAAATGTGCCTCACCCCACCTCTTCTGCATCTCTGTTTATGATAGATCCCTCTATGTAAGTAGCTTGCCTCCCCTTTCTACATGTCCACATCCTATCCCATCTTCAAGTCCCACTCATATTATGAAACTTTCCTGGCTTCTGACAAGATACTCGCTTTGAATAAACTTCAGTTATACTCCTCTAAGCCCTCTTCTTGACTAGGCCCTGACTTTGCCTCACCCCAGCCCCCACCCCTGTCCTTGCCAGGCTTGCGTAACCCAGTTTTAGCAAGAATCCTGCTAAGTCAATTTAGAGAAAATCCCCCCATCCTTGATTGATGGCTCTGGCCCATATGCATCAGGAATCTTGTTAGGTGAGTTTAGCAAGAATTCCCTACCTGTGATGTCTCTTCTTAGTAATTTTCCATCCACCAATGATCCCCTAACCTGCTCCTTGGCTGTAAATCCCCACTTGTTCTTGTGGTATTCAGAGTTGAGCCCTATATCTGTCTCCACTGTTGCAATAGTCTTGAATAAAATCTTACTGTTTTAACAAATGTCAGAATATTTTTTTCTTCTTTTTCCTAATTCAGCTACTGCCTTGCTTGATATCTCCTTTACCTCATATGTATGTAACATATTATCTTATGTATATAACTTATTCTTCAGCACCTGTTACAGTGCTGTTAATAGATGCTTAATAAACGTTAACTATGTAATGATTGGGGAAAATGTTTAGGAATGCTCTCATCAGGCCCTTTAAGTATAAGAAGAGACTTTGACATATGGCGCTTGGGAGTAGAGATTTGTAGTCAGGACATATGAAGTTCTTTCTTCAACTACACGTTTGATTATCATGGGTTTCAGTTTTTCTGAGTGTAAGGTTATATATCTGGGTTCATAGAGTAAAATCTGCTAGAATGTCTATCCTGGAGATGATTTGAGTGGTGGGTTCCTGTCACTGGGTTGCAGTACTCCCAGAAGACTGAATTCCAGCCAGGCCAACTCAGAGGACCTGTGCCCCATAGGTCCTGCTGGCCACACACCCCCCTGCCCCAGCGTGGCTGTCAGCCCCATATATTGTCTCCTCATTCAGGCCTCTATTGCTTGGCTAGCAGGGTTGCTTTCACCAATGAATCAAAATACAAGAGTCATGAGATTTTATGAAATAAAGAAGTCCTGGGGCCATTTTCCTTAAAAGGAAAGTGTGAGCTTGTTTGAACTTGAGGCTTCCTTGGTTCTTTTTTCAGCCCATCCAGTAAAAAGATATTTTATTAAACCATAACAAAAAAGTAGATGACCAAATATGGTAGGATACCATTTATAAAAATCTACACATAGGAAAAAAAGGTCTAGACGATACATACATATGTTGAAGAATTTATCACTGAATAGTGGGATTATTGTTGATGTAAAATTTTTTCTGGGACTTCCCTGGTGGCACAGTGGTTAAGAATCTGCCTACCACTGCAGGGGACATTGGTTTGATTCCTGGTCTGGGAAGATCCCACATGCCGCAGAGCAACTAAGCCCATGAGCCACAATTACTGAGCCTGCACTCTAGAGCCTGCAAGCCACAGCTACTGAGCCTGTGTGCTACAACTACTGAAGCCTGCACGCCTAGAGCCAGTGCACCACAGCAAGAGAAGCCAGTGCAATGAGAAACCCGTGCACCACAACAAAGAGTAGCCCCTGCTCGCTGCAACTAGGGAGAGCCCGTACACAGCAGCAAAAACCCAATGCAGCCAGAAATAACTAACTAACTAACTAACTAGCTAAATAAATAAATTAATTAAATTTAAAAAAAAAAACTTTCTTTAAAAAAATTTTTTTTTCCTGTATTCTCCAACTATTCTGCCATAAGCATGCATTACTTTTATAATTAGGGTAAGACTTATTAATGTCATTCTAAAATATATTGATTTATTTTAAGTTTTATAAAACATTATTAGAAAACACAAAGAAGACTGACATTGCTTTGAGAGTAAGTAATTTGATCACAAATGTCTGGTATAAGCAGAGTGCCTCTTTTGAATGAAGGGGAAATAGGAGGGTGTGAACCACACACCTTTCTTCTGTGGTTCACACTTTAATCATTGCTACTCCACAGAGAATTTATGAGTATGGCTGTGAAGCCCAATCTCCTAGGACCAAACTGTGGACCTACTGCTTCTAGCTATGTGATTTAGAACTGTGCCTCAGATTCTTTATAAAGTGGAGATAGCCATAGTATCTACCACACAGAGGTGCTGTAGTGATCAAATTAGTGTAAAGTCCTTGTCCAAGGCCTGCCACACTATAGGTGCTTTAACAATAGGGCTATTTAACATGAGTGCTAGTTTTGAATTAAAGACAACTCTCTTGATCTTAAACTTATTGGCTGTGTATAAAGTCATCTTACTCCAAATCAGACTGACTAATTTGTACTCTGGCTCTATTGCTAGGGTTTGGAAGTAATACCAGCATAGATCTTATCATACCGATTATATATAATTTTTATAAAGGTCTTTATGTAATCAGCTCTTTACTTATATATGAGTTAATATAAACCCTGCTCTTCAACATGTGTAGGTTGATTGTTTTCACCTTTATAGTTAATCGAATCATTTTTTAGTTTGACACTCTGCTTGCCTTTAAAGCAGTCCACCTTAGTGTGTCACTTTTATTTTTGGGGTACAGTCTTTTAGGTAATTCATGATGCTATAGCATTTTTCTCCAATCCTTTGTCATAAAAGACAAATCAAACTAGATACATTTGGCTTTGCTTGATATTATCTTAAAGTTTCATTTAAAAGGTATTTAACAATGACATATTTTCTATAATTATGAAAGTAATATATTTTAATTGGAGCAAATTAAAGTCGCTTATAATCCTTTTGACTTGATATAAGTCCCCTAGTCCTTTAACCAAGCTGCTGTGTATTTATAATAATTTTCTTTGTTGATTCTTCATGGGCCATTGCAGCCAAATGAAAAAAGAAAACACTAGCTTGCTGTCCTGTTTGTAACATAAACTGGAGGTGTGTGTGGGGTGTGTGTGTTTGCGTGTGTGTATGTTTGTGTGTGTGCGTACATCTTTATTAGAATGGGAGAATGGGTTGAGAATGGTTTGAACTCTGAATACCCCTGCCTTAATGGCTCTCCTGGGCTGCTTTGTTTTATCATGCTGTTCCAAACTTCACTTGATTTTGTGAGACTGTGTTTGAATGGAAAATGCAAGGTCTCTGTGGTTAACATTACTTGGCAGTGAGTATTTGGGGACTCTCCAGAGTCTCTTGATGAATCAGTGACATGCTTTTTGGTGCATCGCAATTAACTTATTTGGAGATGCTTTTTTCCTGAGAGTGGAAGCTTGACCTCTCTCTTATGATGCTGAATATGTATGTCTCTACTAGAGGAAGGGGAACATTTACAACTCTGCTAGAGAAATGGGAACATCATGCTTTAAATATACCTTTGAACCAGGAAGCTTGAAATGCTGTAAGGTTGAGCATCAGACTTCATCCTCTTTTCTTTAATCCCAGCTCATGTAATGACTCACTGTGATTGTGGTGCTGTAGTTAGACTTTTAAAAAAGAAAATTGTGAATTATTTTTATTTTTGGATGTAGTATAAGATAGAGCATGTAAGAATTACCCAGAAAATAATAGGTAATCCAAGATAGGGAAAAATGATAATATCATCAAGAAGTATATCCATTTCTTTCCTGCTTTTTTGAAGCATTTTCTATGGGAAAAAGAAGCTACTGAAGATAAAAATCTATTTGAAGTGGCAACTTGACCTCAGAAGTAGAAAATTTGATTTCTCTAGAAATATAAAATGCAGCCTTTCCAAAGACCTCAGTAATATGTTTCCCCACACAAGTGTGCTTGAAAACGGGACTAGAGAAAAACAACACAAAAAAACTCTCCTACTTCTTCTTTTTCTTTACGAGATGTATGTTTAGGGATATGAATTGTTGTATGTTACAGATGGAAACTTATAGAACTAATTAATGCAGGAAGCTTCAAATCTCACTATGTGTGAAAAATCAATCTCTAAAAACCTCTCATAATAAACTACATTTTACTTACTTTTTTTTTTTTTTTTTTTTTTTGCGGTACGTGGGCCTCTCACTGTTGTGGTCTCTCCCGTTGCGGAGCACAGGTTCCGGACGCGCAGGCTCAGCGGCCATGGCTCACGGGACCAGCCGCTCCGCGGCATGTGGGATCTTCCCGGACCGGGGCACGAACCCGTGTCCCCTGCATCAACAGGCGGACTCTCAACCACTGCGCCACCAGGGAAGCCCCCTACTTACTTTTTATGAAACCCTCCCATCTCATCAAATAAATGCGGCTCTTCTTTAGTAATTTTAGGGGTAGTATAACCAACCACCTTTACATCTGTGGGTGTCCTGGGCATCTTTTCCATGCTTCCTGCCTTTTCTTGATAAGTTAACAATTCTTCCATTCTTTGTCTTTGACAACTTTGCTTATCTTTTTTTTTTTTTTAAAGAAACGTAACCTTTGTTTATCATGCATTTTAGTTGTTTGATACTATCTTATTTCTTCTTTGGCTGGTAATCTCCTCAAGGGCTATATGCATGTGACTTTTTGCTCTCCCCAGAATGGTTCCTTGTAACTGGAGGTATTCCAGAAGAATACCGAGACGTGTACAACCCCTTGCCCTAAAACTCTGGAAGGTTAATGTACGAACATGGATGATAAAAGTCTCTCAAATGCAAACAAATATCGGACCAGATAACCACAGTACAATCCAGCTGAGTGAGGGAAGGAGAGGAAGCATCAGTAACTCAGGAAAAGCTTAGGATGAAGTTTACACACAAAAGATGCTATTGGGGTAGAAATAAGTGCAAATTACCTTCTGTTTTGCTTACATCATTGCTACCAAGGAGAGTTTGCTTTAAGCACTGAAGTGCAAAGCAAACATAGGAGTGAATTAAAATATCAAATGTCGGGGCTTCCCTGGTGGCGCAGTGGTTGGGGGTCCGCCTGCCGATGCAGGGGATACGGGTTCGTGCCCCGGTCTGGGAGGATCCCGTGTGCTGCGGAGCGGCTGGGCCCGTGGGCCATGGCTGCTGGGCCTGCACGTTCGGAGCCTGTGCTCCGCAGCGGGAGAGGCCGCAGCAGTGAGAGGCCCGCGTACCGCAAAAAAAAAAAAAATTATCAAATGTCTTAGGAAGTCTGACAGTACTATGGTTTTCTAAGGAGTTCTGATTTAAGACCCGAGACGACTGTTTCACAGATTTTAAAGAAATTGGGAGTTGTGATTGTCCCATCATTGTTAGTCATCTGTGAGGAACTATGAAAAATTGGAGAGACTTTAGCAGCCTTGAGATGTCCAAATGTTCACAGAAGAAGATGGAAATGGTGTGGCTTCCTCCCTGCATGCCTTTCTCATTTCCCCTCCTCCAGTGGAAAATTTTAGGACGGATTATCACTCAGATTATTTCTGAGTAAATCAAAATAGGAAGAAAAATAATGATTTAGGAGTTCATAAAAAAGTTATGTCATACCTAAATAAGCTTAATTCCTCTTTCTAATGAGATTGTTAAGCTAGTGGACTGGAACACTGTAGATGCTGGGTATCTGCTTGTTTTTCAAACATGGGTAAATGTTCTGATTATGTTCTGGTAGGTAAGAGAGCCATAGACAGTTGAGTGATACGCTGTTTCTGGTGGTGGTTTTAAAACAGGTTGGTAAGAGTGGTAGGGTTTCTAGTACCTCTGTTACATGGTAAAGTGTTGACTCATTTGTTCACCATGGAGCCCTGACTGTGTGCCAGATGCAGATTTTCCAGCACAGTCCAATGGTAGAGGCAGAAGGTCAGTGCAGTGGTTTGGGACAGAGGGTCCTGGAGAGGAAGGGCTGGATTAGAGAGTTTGAAAGTAAGAAGGGAAGGAGGGAGGGGGGAAAAGAGAGAGAGAGAGAAGACAATCAATGAAGCCATGTCCCCCAAAGGTGGATGGGGTATGTGTCAAGAGTGTGGTGTCCAAGAGCACTGCCGTGGACCTCATCCTGTTCAGTGTTTCTATTCTACCTCAGATAAGGACACACAGAAGGATGGGCAGCCAGTGCTTGTCAAAAACAAGATTAGAATTTAGACAGGAGAGGTTTGAGCAGTTGGTTGCTGCTGACAAGTTGGAATCTTATTAGGAATAAATCAAACTCCTGAAATTATGTTCAAAAAGTGAATTATTAGGCCTAGGGCAAGTTAGAGATGGTGTGATTGCGGGGCCCATGAAGAAAACTCAGGGGTTTTAATTGTTGGCAAGATCCATGAGTTAATAGTGTTTTGTTCTGATCACAGGCGAATACATGTTGAGGCCAAATGAGTACCAGCCGAGTTTCTGGAATGGGGCAGGGTAGTCTCCCAATCCACTCAGCACTTATCAGACCACGTCTGGTAGTGTGTACACCTTGGCAAGCACATTTCCTAAGGGGTTAATCAGCCCTGACTTACCAAAGGCTTGCAACTAGGATTGTGAGGGCACTCAAAGTAGTTGAAAATTTTTGAACGTTTACCGAGAAAAAGGAGATGTCAGTGTTGGAGAGACCAGACAAAGGAAGAAAGACAACGAGCACATGATGTTGGAACCTGAAGGCTTATTTAACACACTGGTTCTCAACCCTGGTTACACTTTACAGTCACCCAGGATGTTTTAAAAAAATATGGATGCTAGGACCCCACACCGCACCAACTAAATCAGGGGTGGAGCCAGGCATTGGTATGTTTTAAAGCTTTCCAGTTGATTTAAAAATGTAGTCAGGGCTGAGAACCTGTACCTTGGTTTCCTGTGCAGCCACAGAGGCTGGTCCCAGCTCCAGGCCTTGCCTGATGCACGCAGAGGGCAGCCAAAACAGCAGTCCCTACTCCACCTGCTTCCAAGAGGCTGTCAGGATGGAATCTCCTCTGCCTCACACCACTGTTTACCACAGGCATGGTATAAACCGCCCTGATGGTTTATTATTTTTCAGACCTCACCCCCGTATTTCTCACTATATCTCCTACTCTGTCCCTTCCCCATGTCCTTCAGGCTCTTTTTATGTTGTCTAGATCTAGATCTAGAATACTGTTTTCTGATTTACAAATGCTTCCGTATATTCGACTTTCTTCTGAGTGTTTTCTTTACTTCTGCTTTAACAGCAAATTGGCTCTCTCTTGAAGTTATTGCTTCCCTTGAAGTCCTCCAAATGACTCACAAGTTTTTATGTCTGGCCTAGACTTTCATGTCTAGACTAAGATCCTCCCAAATAGGGCTCCTGATTCTCTTGTCTAAATCTCTTCTTCTTTAGTTTCCCTTGACTCAGTACACGTGCCTCCATCCACACAGAAACTAAAGTCAGGACATTTGGAGTCATCCTTTACCACTTGCCCTATGCCCAATTCAGTTTATCCTAACAGTCTCTTGATTCTGTCTTCAGAATATTGTTTTCCTTTTCCCCGTTGCTCTTACCAATACCCTGGTTCTTTGTGACCACCATCTTTCCCCTGGACCACTGTAGTAGCTGCCTGACCGCCCTCCCTGCTCCCACTATTGTGCTCCTTCAGGCTGTTCTCTATACGATAGTGAGGGAGCTGCAGACACACAATTTAATCATATTATCCCCTTTCTTAAGATTCCCCGGTGATTTTTTTTACATCAGTCCTTTCTGTGGCCCTTAAGGACCTGCATGATCTGGCTCTCCTGTCCCTCTCTGCACGTCTCCCTCTCCTACCCCCTGCCGGCCAACAAGCTCCAGCTACTCTTTCTTTCTTATAGCTTTGTTTAACACATTGTGTTCTCTGCCCCTGGGCTTTTATACAGGTTGTTCCATCTGCCTGGAATGTTCTTTGCTTACTCTTCTATATTTCTTGTTTCACCTTAAGTGTCACATTTTCAGAGACTCCTTCCCTGTCTAATCTAAAATAGGTTCTTTTTTTTTTTTTAATTGAAGTATAGTTGACTTACAATGTTTCGGGTGTACAGCAAAGATATTCAGTTGTACACACTTACATATATTCTTTTTCAGATTCTTTTCCATTATAGGTTATTATAAGATATTGAATATAGTTCCCTGTGTTATACAGTAGGTCCTTGTTGGTTATCTACTTTATACGTAGTAGTGTGTATATGTTAATCCCAAACTCCTAATTTATCCCTGTCCACCCCCGCTTCCCCTTTGGTAACCATAAGTTTGTTTTCTGTGTCTGTGAGTCTACTTCTGTTTTGTAAATAAGTTCATTAGTATCATTAAAATAGGTTCTTTATCTTTTTTATGGCATGCTGTGATTTTCCTTCATCACATTTATCCCAATTTGTATTGGGTATGTATTTTAATTTTTAAAGAACTTCTTATGGAGTTTTGATAAACCCCCATCAGTTTCCAACACTGACAACCTGTGTCTAATCTTGTTTCATCTGTATTCATTCCTTCCAATTATTTTGAAACAAACCCCAAACATCATATTATTTCATTTTATATTTTTTTCTTTAACAGATAAGGACTCTTTTAAAACACCTAACCATAATGCCATTATCACATGTAAAAAATTTAATGATTTCTTTATCATCGAATATATAGTCAGTGTTACAATAAACTTTGTTGGAATCAAGATAAAATTGGGTCCATACATTGCAATTAATTGCCGTTAGTTCATCTCTCTCTTTTAATCTATGGGTTCTCCCCTCCTCCTTTTCTTGAAATTCATTTGTTGAAGAAACAGGTTCATTTCCCTATGGTTTCCTGTAGTCCGGAATTTTCTGCTTATATCCCAATGGTGTTATTTAACTTGTTCCCTTATCTCCTTGAAATAAGTAGTTAGATTTGGACGTGGTCAGATTCCAGTTGGATTGATTCCATTGAGGGGGATGAATGCTTCCATCAGGGGGCACATAATATCTGGTAGCTTCTTTTTGTGACTTTAGCAACCACTAATGGTGATATTCAAATTGTGTCATTCCCTCTTCATTTGTTACATGCAGTGCATCTATGCAGAGAAACTTCACATATGAACTATCTGTTTACACTGAGGTACAGTGTATGCGAAAGTATATGAAAAGGGAAGGTAAATGCTTGACATATTCTCTTTAACAGTTTTTAAACTAATGAGATGGTTCCGTAGTACTCTCCAAATGTGACTCATGAGTTTCTTTTAAAGTCTCATTATAAACTTATTGATTTAAACATATTTAATTCCTTTCAATCACAGGTATTAGTTTAGTGATGCTTAAATTGTCCCGTTTGAAGAGCGAGCACCTCCTGTCTCCCTTTGGTGTATGTCAGCCGTCTTTGTAGTTACATGTTTTACGTCTGTCTCCTTGGTGAGACTTAAGTGCAGGGACCATGTCTGGATTGTTTATTCTTTATCCCAAGCACAAAATCACAGTCTCTCAATTAGTATTTGTTGACTAGGAGGCAGGATATTAAAACTTAATTAAGGGCAGGGCTGTCTTGTGGAAGAGCATTTAGTTTAGTCTTGGTGGACTCAGAACTGGAATCAGAGAGTAGAAGTTACAGGAAATAAATTTTGGCTCAGCATAAAAAAGGACTAAGTAATTTGGGTATTTTAGAGGGGTTGAGTTCCACCAAAGTCTTTTGAGGAGTTACTTTGTTCCAGGGAGTGGGAGGACAAAGACAGACAATCAAGCCAGTCAGGATTTTTTTGTCTGTTCAGGAGCTTGAATGATCACTGAGGTTACTTCTACTTTTAAGGTAATACGACTCTCAAATCCTTTATTGACAGATTTTATTTTTGGAAAGATGCAAGTTTTAAATTATTGAAATGTAATTATTTTATTTTCTCCCATGAACAATATATGTTCCTCTAATTTTATGTTTTAAAGTATTATGAGTTTTTACATTTACTAAAACATCATTATCAATATTTTGTCAAATGTACAAACTCATAATAATTGTTGGCTGAGCACACCCTTTTCCTCACTGCATTAAATCATTAGACTTTTTGCATTATTAATTACATCCTAATAAGTAGCCATTATACTATTCTCTTATAAATCTTTGGATTTTTTTAAAAGAAATTAATTTAACAGAAATGGCATTAGTCTTTTTCCTCTTCTCTCTGCATTATTTTGATAAAGACTAGGGTGAGGTGTGATTACTGACAACTTACCTTGAAATTCTAAATTTACTTTTCCAGAATAAAGTATTGTAGATAACACTTTTAGAATATTTCAGAATATCAACGGTTAAATAGTATTGAGATGATTTCTCATTTACACCTGAATATAAATTGAATTTAGGTGGAAATAGCAAGGCCATGAATATTTAGTTGTTTTTAATTTTTGAAGTGTGTATGTGAGACAGTATAGTCAGCGTTCCAACAGTGTCTCAAGAGGGAATTAATAAAAGAAGCACTAATGGTAAAACCTTTAAAATGTTTTTAATGACTTTGCCAAAAATTTATAAGTTCAGCTCAAAATATTGTCCTTGACGTCCTCTGCCTTGCCATTGTCACTCCCTCAGTAGTGACTACATTTCCTTCTATTGCTTCTAAACCAATACAGTAAGGAAACAAAAGCATTTTATCTCCGTGCACTCAGTATTATTTTCCATAGCAGTTTCTCTTGAGACAAAATCATAATGGAAGAGAGAGGCAGAATATATGAAATTTACCAGAGTATATTACATTTCTTTTAGGTGTATTGCCTTGATTTCCTTTATGTCCTCTACACATAATTTCTTCTAGGTGTAAGCACGTGAACACTATTTTCAAAGATGACCTAGATAATATTTGTTATTTTGTTTTATTTTACTAAGTTATCTTATGAATTTGAGGTAACTAATGTGATAGAAAACCTTTAGGCTTTCCTTTGAGGACTGTCTGTAAGGAAATTCTCTTTGTGCATCGTCTTTTGAGCAGGGCAAGTTTACTCTAAGTGGGGAGTTTTCCTTTATAGGGTTCACAAAATGTTAAAGTAACAAATGCATGAAAAAATGAATAAGCTGTGCTCCTTATTCAAAACTTCTCGATCGTGCGTAACCCACACAAGATCATTTTATTATTTACAAACTTAGGGCACATAGATTTGTGGACAGAATTTCTGAAGTTGGCAGAGATTTGGATCTGTGGTTAGGACCGGTTTGAAAGCTGGATCCACTCTAGCGTGGCTTTGCCAGGACAGCCAGCCTCTCCATGTCTGTGCGTGAATAGCTCTGTGTTCGGACGTTCCCCTGGCTTTTCCTCCTGATGCAGTTGACAGCTGTTCCTGTGTGACAGGCGGACTAAAGCATTGTCACTTGTCCTTGGGCCTGAAGTGAGCTTCACAGTGAGGACACGCTGGGAAAGGCAGTGGTTGGAAGAATTAGAAAATAGCAAAGAATCTCTGAAATTAAAACAGCTCCCTAGATAGCTTAGAATAACTAGACACAAACCTGGCAATATCTCCAATAGAAAGTTCTGTGGTGATATTAACACAACTGAAAGCATTTTTTTTGCTTATTATTTACCTGAATTAATGTTTCCATTGCCAATCAAGTCTTGATTACCTTCTATTCATTAGCCTTTGATTTAATTAATAAAACTTGTTAAAGAGAAATTGTCTGTTTTCCTGTAAACAGCTCTAATTTATTGATTCAATTAGAATTTTGTAATTATTCTAAAGAACTTCAATGTGTTGAAGTATGTGTTTTGAATACTTAATAAAATAGTTTAAACCACACAAGATAATTATTAGATACCATGTTTATTTTGTTTTTCATAGAATAATAGGTATCTTCTTTTGATATCTCTAAAAAAATGACATTTTGTTAGAGTTCGTTACTTAGAATTTCAAGTGTTTCAGTCGGTACTAAAGTTAAAAAAATATGCCCCAAAAGTAGAACATTAGAAAATGTGCAATGTTATTTTTTCAAAAGGTACCTTTTCCAAAAGTGGAGCCAGTGACTTATGTTTTTACTAGACTTTAGAACTGAGGTATTCAGTAGTTGGTGAGTGTCTAGACATGTAGAGAAAAACTAATTAAGAAAAGAGAGAGTCACAATGACTCTTAGGTTAGAGGCTATTTGATAATCAATATGGTTCTTAATGGGAAACCAATGAAGCAGTTGGAGAAGAGGGAAATACTGGTTACTAGTCTGGGCTCAGATTATTAAAGATAGTGAGGGTTTTGAAACATGTCTGTTGGGTGAAAAAGGTTAATAAAGCATTCTATAAATTCTAAAATCTTAAGGAAATGAAAACTTTCTATATCTTCATGCATCATAAAAAACAAAGAGACTGAACCTTTAATTTGAAAAAAGAAAACAAATAAACATGAAAGAAGAAATTAAAATCTTTTTATAAATTTTATATTTTTGAAATTGTTGAAAATAATAATTTTATACTTTATTCTTGAGATACTTATAGGTATGAGGAAAGAAATATCAGTATATTAACATTATTAATATTCATTCAATAAAGTATTTTGAGAGTCTACTCTGTGCCAGACAGTTTTAGGCATTGGGCATGTAACAGTCAACAAAACAGAAAAAGAGTTTCTTTGCTCCTGGAGCTAATAATCTAGTAGAAATTTTAAGGAATTTTTTAGTTTCATATGATGTAATACATAAAATCTCAATGTCTTTAACTGCTGTGATTATCATAACTATAAGAAGTTGATAGTTGGAGGTTTTAACTCATGGAGAGTTGTGCTTCAGAATCAGGATCCCATTAACCTGGATCTTATTCTTTTATGCAGTTTATCATAGTAAATATGTTCAAAATTTTTTTTCGCCACAATAATAATGCACACTAGGGGCTTCCCTGGTGGTGCAGTGGTTGAGAATCTGCCTGCTAATGCAGGAGACATGGGTTCGAGCCCTGATCTGGGAAGATCCCACATGCCATGGAGCAACTGGGCCCGTGAGTCACAACTACTGAGCCTGCGCATCTGGAGCCTGTGCTCCGCAACAAGAGAGGTTGTGATAGTGAGAGGCCTGCGCACCACAATGAGGAGTGGTCCCCGCTTTCCACAACTAGAGAAAGCCCTTGCACAGAAAAGAAGACCCAACACAGCCCAAAATAAATAAATAAATTTTAAAATAAATAAATAAATAAATAAATACTCCTGTTCTCTGTTTAAAAAAAAATAATAATAATGCACACTAGCCTATGAGATTGCTTAAAGGTGTTCCTCCTCTAGTTGCATTTAAAGCATGAGTGCTGGTTCAATTAAAGGCTCTTCTCCTTTCAGTGTATTGCAGGGGGCTCATAGTTTCATGGTCTCAGAGTGTGTTTTAAGCAGATAGCCTTCCAAAATCACAAATTCCCTGTATTCCAGAATTCAGTTCATGGTATATGCAAGCCAGCGATCTCAAGGGAAAGGGAAAAGCTTTGTGGGAAGAAGTTTGTATGTACTTTTTACGGGTGAGGAGAGAATATCGATAAATGAAGGCAAAATTCCAAGCAGTTCCTGGAATCAGTTCCTGCCTCCTCAGGGAGCCAGTGACGAGCTCAGCTGCGTTGAGAAAATCTGTGCAGATGTGAGTATTGACTGCATCCCAGCCCCAAGCCCTGCCAGAGGCCTCCCTTAGTCATAAAGGGCAAAACGGCCAGCACAAGTCACACTCACCAGTTGAACCCCATGTGAATATTAATTTTTTGCTTGCACCTGGGTACCTAGAGCATAATCAGGATTAGAAGAAAATCAAGGTGATGTACTCAGGAGAGGAGAGTTGCAGAGCAGAAAAGCGGCAGGCCTGTCCTCCCAGCTGAGAGACACAAGGGAAAGTAAACATGACTCCTAGCCTTGAGGAGACGGCACAGGCACATTGTGGAGCCTTATAACTGGTGTCCTTTGACTACTGAAACCAATAATATATTTCAACAATCCGTTTGATGAGGGATGCCACTAGGATGGTGGGGCTGTGATGATTGCCTTGACCTTTGTGCCTGTGGCAGTTTTTTTTTTTTGATTGAAAACAGACCAATTGGTTGCAGTTCTTTAAAAAGAGACATTCAAATTCTTTATTTCAGACTCAGGCACTGGATTCTCTGGGCCACACGAGCTCTCCTTTGCTGATTCCATAGCCTCTAAAGATTTTTGGTTGCAATTTAAATTGCAGTAAGAAACCATTTTTCACCTATCAGATTGGCAAAATCAATGGTTGATAACATAGTATATACTGGTAAAGGGGAAACAGGAGCTCCTATTTTCTATAGGTTGTATAAATTGGTACAACCTGTACGTAGGATAATTTCTCAGTGTCATCGGAGTTAGAATTTAGAAATACATATTACTTTTTTTTTTTTTTTTTTGGCTGTCCACACCCTACTTTGGTTTTTTTTTTTTTTCCAACATCTTTATTGGAATATAATTGCTTAACAATGTTATATAAATATAGCAAAGTGAATCGGCTATACATATACATATATCCCCATATCTCTTCCCTCTTGCGTCTCCCTCCCTCCCACCATCCCTATCCCACCCCTCTAGGTGGTCACAAAGCAGCGAGCTGATCTCCCTGTGCTATGCGGCTGCTTCCCACTAGCTATCTATTTTACATTTGGTAGTGTACATATGTCCATGCCACTCTCTCACTTCGTCCCAGCTTACCCTTCCCCCTCCTCGTGTCCTCAAGTCCATTCTCTAGTAGGTCTGCGTCTTTATTCCTGTCCTGCCCCTAGGTTCCTCATGACCATTTTTTTTTTTTTAAGATTCCATATATATGTGTTAGCATACGGTATTTGTTTTTCTCTTTCTGACTTACTTCACTCTGTATGACAGACTCTAGGTCCATCCACATTATACTTTTAGGAATTTGTCTTACAGATGTATTTTTACATGGGTGAAATTATGTCCAAGAATATTTATTATATCATTGTTTTATGGCCAAAAATTGGGAACCTGCTAAATGCCTATCAATAGGGGACTGGCGTTAAATTAGGCATACTACACTCATACAGAGAAACACCCTGTGGTCTTTCAAAAGCAAGAGACAATTTTCTATGAATTTATGAGGAAGTCACCAAAATATATTGAGTGATAAAAATAATATACACTGTATCCTGTATGCCATACTACCATTTGTGTGTGTGTGTGTGTGTTAAGTATATATGTTAAGCTAAGTTACCTCTCTGAGGTAAGTGGTGACCTCAGAGGGTGGGAACTGGGTGTGGCAGGGAGATTTACTTTTCATTAAATGCTTTGTGTTTCTTTTACTTATTTTAATTAAGGAAGTATGTTGGTAAGCCTAGTCAAGGTAGAAAGTAGAGCAGTCAACTAGAAGACCAATATAGATAATCATGTCTTTATTTTATTAACAGAATAGATTGGATAAAAAGTTATCTGCCTAGCGTAATCTTACTTTTAATTAGAGCTGATACACATTTAGAATGTGTCTAGAAGAAACATCTGCTTTGGATAGGTCTTGTGTAATTTTGTAATAGTAAAAATATTCTTAACTTTTATTTTGATGATATACTGCATTATAAAACACAATCAGACTAATGTAATTTTAGGAGGCTCTAGTAAAAAAAAAAATAGTGGAAAAGGGAGGAATGGGTGATGTTGAGAGAGAGACAGAGACAGACAGAGAGACAGAGAAAGAAGAGGGAAGCGAGAAGGAAGAAGAGTGAGTGTCAGGTTTCCGTCCTTGGGGATTGAATGACTTCAACTTAAGACTGAAGATGAAGACATTTCAGCAAAAGAAACAGAGGCGCTATTGGAGAAACAAAGGGAGAGTGTTTTTTGACGACTTGAGTTTTAATTAATCTGTGAATAATTGATCGAACATGGTGTTTTTGTTAAGCACTAGTTTCATTTTGGAAAGAACATAGAGTGAATCACAGAAAACTTCAGTTAAATCTTGGACTATGCAAGTGCGAATATTTAAAATGTGAATATTTAAAGTGTGAATTTTTTTTTTTTTTTTTTTTCCGGTACGCAGGCCTGTCACTGCTGTGGCCTCTCCCGTTGCGGAGCACAGGCTCCGGACGCGCAGGCTCAGCGGCCATGGCTCATGGGCCCAGCCGCTCCGTGGCATGTGGGATCTTCCCCGGACCAGGGCACGAACCCGTGTCCCCTGCATCAGCAGGCGGATTCTCAACCACTGCGCCACCAGGGAAGCCCCATAAAATGTGAATATTTATGATGATGATACAGGATTCCCAGCCTTACTGAAATTAATCTTGTTGTGGTGGCATAATTGAGTCCTGACATTTTCAATGCAAAAATGCATAAAATATAAATTGTAAGGAAGACAATTAGAACCATAACGGAAACATATTTTCACGGATTTGCTTTTCATCTTTTGTTTTGTTTCTCCAGGGTAAATGGGAAGTTGGTAGCCCTGAAGGTGATCAGGCTGCAAGAAGAAGAAGGTACACCTTTCACAGCTATCAGGGAAGGTAGGCATTTTCTCTTGTTATCTTTGCTTTTGTGTTTGCATGATGCCCATAGCTGTTTAACTATTATGCACCTCTGAATACGCTGCGTTTCTAAATTACATGGTTATATTTCTAATTGGAATGTGTAAACTGAAATTTAAAAATCAGTACCTCTTAAGATCATAGCAATTCATGTTAAATAAAATAAAACTATCCTGCTATATACTCAGGTGTGGAGAAAAAAACTGCTGTGCATTGATGGTGAGACTGTCACTAACTGAGGAATCTTACATGTCTGATTTTGTTTGCAGAGCTCCACGCACATATTAATCTAGAGTTCCTCTATATTCATGACTTTTAAGGAAAGTTCTTAAAAATGAGGGGATTATGCTACCTTATTAGTCTTTAGTATTTCTTCTTTCTTGATTTTTGTTCCTGTTCTTTAATATATTTTCTATTGGTTTTTCATTGATTTATAGATGCTCTTTATATATCAGCATCATGTATGTTGTAATATTTTCTTCCATTCTGTCATTTTTCTAAAAAGTCTTTTTAACAGTTATTTGATACATATAAATTTTAAATTTTTATGAAATGAAATTGCTGTATCTTTTGCTTTATTACTTCCTGCATAGTTTCTCTACTTCAAGAGAAACTATTATTAGTGGGATCTTTTCAGTTCACTTTCAGAAATTTTAGTATTAATAGCTTCACCTCTACTACATTTTTAAAAGTACAAATCTTGAAATAAGACTTCAGTTTATTTTTGCATTGAAGGAACCACAGTTACTTTTCTGCTGATCCACAACAAGATAAATAACAGAGATTTACTTCAATAGCATTGTTAAGATATTGATAAACTAAATGTAGTCTGTCACTGGTGTGATTTGTTTCCCTGACCAGGGATTGAACCTGGGCCACAGCAGTGAAAGCCTGGTATTCCAACCAGTAGGCCACCAGGGAACTCCCAAGAAGTCTACTTTCTGTTTCACTTTCTCACCTTTCATTCTCCTTTTCATACCACTTCAGTTTGGTTTCTATCATTCCTGTTTAGCTAACACCAGATTTTCCAAGTAGGTAGCTTCTCTCTCTCTCTTGTGTTGTCTCCTTCTCTAAATATTATGGAGTTTTAGGACAGGAAAGGGGCCTTCTTTTCTCTAACCAGCACTCTTTCCCATGTGATTTTATTCATGAGTTAAATAGCAACTATAACATGATGACCTACACATGCCTCTCTTTAGCTAAGACCCTGTCTTTGTTTCCATTCTCACATATCCTTCTGCCTACCTGGCATTTCCTCTTGAGTCCAGTAATATATAAAAATGATAATACATCACTCTCAAGTGAGGTTTATTCCAGGAGTAAAATACTTGTATTTGGTCTGATGGGATTGGAAACCACTGGCTGAGATGGAGCAATGGGTTCCTATTGAGCTGTGAATTTGATTATGGTAGAGCCTCAATGTTAAAGAGTAGGAGAGGGGCAGAGAGTTGCTGGGCCAAGAGAGAAGCAGAAGGAAAATGATCCTGGGCAGCAGCCATGCTCCTTAGCATGTGTGGTGTGCACTAGAATTAACCAGCCTAACCTTGCTAATGGTGCCTTCCCAGATTCAAGGTTAAGAGGAAGTTCCTAAGGATATTAGAGGATCCAGCTTTGACAGTTGGGTCCATCAGTGGGAAGCTCAAGGGAAGAAGCAAGTAGGGTTATATTAAAGTTTTTGATGATCTGTCTTTTCATACCGGCTGGGTATGAGGCAAGGCCCTCGGGCACATGGTAAACCTTGAGATAAGCTTAGGAGATGGCCCCGAGCTGCGGTTTTGTCATAGAATGCAGGGCTCTGTAGGTGGGACCTGGTTCTGTGGGTTAGAGAGCCTCTGAAGACTTTTGAGCTGAGTGTATTAGGAGGATAAATCTGATATTAGGATGTGATATAGATTAGATAAGGAGGAAGCCAGAAGCTGATAAATCAGTCATTCAGAGCAGTGCAGATTTGAAATCATGAGGATTTATTAGAAAGCAGTGACAAAAAATGATGTTGCAGAGAAAGAAATGCCAAACCTAGGTGAATTATTAGTTATAGGCAATTTGAGAGGGAAATATCAATGGTTTTGAGTTTGAATGAGTAAAAACAATGGTGCCAGAGAGAGAAATAGTTTTTGATTGCATGGAGAATTGCTTTTAACACTTTGCAGTTTGAAAGGGCTGTTATCCAATTTAACCTTCACATTAGCCTTTTGAAGGTTCTTTTTTGGGGGGTGTAGAATTTATATTGTTTGTGAATTCGTATTATGAATATGGAATTGAGGCTCAGAGAGGTTAGATGACTTGTCCAAGGACTTGAATCTTGGACCTAGGCTTTCTTAGATTATAAAACAGTGTCCATACTAACTTTGTGGAGTAGTTGATTGGGGTTTTACACATTGGGGCTTGAGTTCATGAGACATCTATACAAAAATGTCTTTTTGTGATGTGGAAGTGTAGCTCACAAGAGGCCAGCATAAACAGTATATATTAACATGGTCTTTAACAAGTTGAGCAAGTTGTAAGATTTTTATGGGAGAGAACTTGGAGTGAAAACAGAGAGCTAAATTGCAAGACATTGTAGTGAGTTGGAAAAGCCTCATATTAGAGTCTGGAAAGCTGGGTTTTGATCCTGACTTTGTTTTTCATCACCATGCTAGTTTGCTAGGGCTGCCATAACACAGTACCACAGACTGAGTGGCTCAAACAGCATCTCATGGTTCTGGAGGCTAGAAGTCTGAGGTCAAGGTGTCAGGGCCCACCTTCATTCATTCATTTATTTATATTAGTTTCTGCTTTATAACAAAGTGAATCAGTCATACATATACATCTGTTCCCACATCCCTTCCCTCCTGCGTCTCCCTCCCTCCCACCCTCCCCATCCCACCCCTCCAGGCGGTCACAAAGCACCAAGCCAATCTCCCTGTGCTATGCGGCTGCTTCCCACTATCTTTCTACCTTCCGTTTGGTACTGTATATATGTCCATGCCTCTCTTTCACTTTGTCACAGCTTACCCTTCCCCCTCCCCATATCCTCAAGTCCATTCTCAAGTAGGTCTGTGTCTTTATTCCTGTTTTACCCCTAGATTCTTCATGACATTTTTTTTTCTTAAATTCCATATATATGTGTTAGCATACGGTATTTGTCTTTCTCTTTCTGACTTACTTCACTCTGTATGACAGACTCTAGGTCTATCCACCTCATTACAAATAGCTCAGTTTCGTTTCTTTTTATGGCTGAGTAATATTCCATTGTATATATGAGGGCCCACCTTCTGATGGCTATGAAGGAAGGATTTGTTTCAAGCCTTTCTTGGCTAATAGATGGCTGTCTTTTCCCTGTGTCTTCACATCATCTTCTCTCTGTGCCTTTATCCAAATTTCCTTTTCTTATAAGGACACCAGTCATATTGGATTAGGGTCCACTCTAATGACCTCACTTAATTACCTCTGAAAAAAATTCTATTTCAAATACCATCATATCCTGAGGTGCTGGAGTTAGGACTTCAACATATGCATTTTGGGGGAGACAATTCAATCTGTAACATCACCTAATGGTGTTGGGCCTCAGTAACCCTACTTGCAGAACACAGGAGTTGGTTTGTGCCATCAGGAACCATCTACCTCTGCATTATGGTTTTGATTTCCCAAGGAGTCTTTAAACTCAGAGTTCTGAATGCTCTGGAGATGAATGGTACAAGAATTGTTGAGGCCTGAAGGAACTGATCACAACAAGACATTGTATTTTCCTTTGAATAAAATATTTTACGTTTTTCCTAATAAAATCTGACTTCTGAGTGATTTTTAATGGAGATAAATGACCATATAGTAAGAAAAAGAAACTCTGGGCAGTTTTGGTTATTTGTTTCTCTCTTGCCTTTCATAAGTCTTATTTTTCTGCTATTTATGTGTGGAAGCAAAAGCTAGCACCATTGCTCACTCTCTTTTGCTATTACTAATACTAGAAATCCATGCACAATAACTCCTCTTGTGTATCTAGTGGTAGAACTTGAAATATTTAGGATGAGGGTGGTAGATGCTTGGGATATATTCATTTTTACAGTTTTTACATTGATGAGGCAGTGGCATGGCTTGTTCAATTGAGAGGAAGCACTTTAATTTGAGTTTGCCTTTTTTCTGCTGCTTGGTCAATTTCCTCATTCACAAACCGTCAATAGCAGGACGATTTCAAAGTAGGAAAGCACTGTGCATAGTAAAGTAGTTTTCAAGTGGCTAACCTTACCTGGGAATTTAGATGTTAACACATAATTTCCACCTAAAGTGGAAACACTTGTAAGCAACCCTAATCTTACCTAGATTTATGTCCAAAGATGGACTTTGAATTTTATCTTATAGAGCTAGAGTGCTTAATGGCTTAATTCAGGTTCAGGTGCTTTGAAACTCGTTCTTTTTTTGGGGGGGGCACGAACCCGTGTCCCCTGCATCAGCAGGCAGACTCTCGACCACTGCGCCACCAGGGAAGCCCCTCATTCTGTCTTTGATGGGAGCTTAGAGAAATTAAGTAGCCATGCAGAGGCCAGCTTTTCTATTTTAACTTAAAATCTTTATATGATATCGTCATGGTTTTTTTTTTTTTGCGGTATGTGGGCTTCTCACTGTTGTGGCCTCTCCCGTTGCGGAGCACAGGCTCCGGACACACAGGCCCAGCGGCCATGGCTCACGGGCCCAGCCGCTCCGCGGCATGTGGGATCTTCCCAGACCGGGGCACGAACCCATCTCCCCTGCATCGGCAGGCGGACTCTCAACCACTGCGCCACCAGGGAAGCCCTCGTCATGGTTTTTGATGGTACTGATAAAGAGTCAGGAGATACAAGAAAGGCTTGAAAGGAGCTAGATGAAATGTCTTAGCATACAAGAAAGGTAGCAGTTACAGGAGGGAAAGATAGTAAGTTCAATCTCAACATGTTAAGTTTGAGGTTGGACATTCATGTGACAATTGTTCATATGGTGTGCAATACAGATAATAGGCCAGTTGTACGTAAATTGGGGACCTTACTTGGCACTTCCAAGTACATGATCTCATTTAATCTTTCAACATTGTGAGAAAGGTTGATGTTACTATCTTCGTGTTAATAATTATGAAGCTGGGATCTAAAGAAATTTTTGTCCAAAGTCATGCAAATAATTATGTGGTAGGTATGGAGTTCAGCTTGAGTCTTCTACCTAGTACCCTGACACATGCTAGCCATTCAGTATGTGTTGAATGAATAAGTGAATGAATGAGTGAATAAATTCTAAATCCTTACTTTTTATTCTACTATACTGGCGTTACTGTTGACACAGAAACCTGTACGATCAAAATTGTATATAGAGACTTCCCGGTTGTTAAGAAGCAGACAGGTGAAGTTGGGAAAGCACCATACAGCAAAGTTCTGAGTCTTGATGAAGACTGTGCAACTAGCTATGTGATGGTGAGCAAGTCAGTTAAGATATTTTGTCTTTAGTTTCTTTCTCTTTGAAATGGAGGGGTTGGAATATATGATCTTATATCTTCATGATTAAAATAATAGTACCAGCGTGGATCTTTTCCTGGATAAAGGATCTATAATTGTATCATCAGTATTCCTCATCCACACCTGCTGTAGTGTGATGCACATTATTGTGCTTAGAATATTTCTTTTAAACCTTCTAATAATAACCCTTTATGTCTGTCACTGAAAAAATTAACATGAATTGTTTCAGAGCATTTAACAATTGACAAAAATTTTTTAAGTGGAAGATAAAAATCTATGAGTCTAGACTTTGATTCTAAGTAAGCTTATGTAAATTGCCAAAATTGTTATTCTTTGTAAGTCTGAGTAATTTGATGGGTGTCTGCCAGTTGATATCAACAAAAAATTTCCAAGCTCTCAGATCATTTGACTTTAAAAACTATAAAAATCATGTATTTTCTTTTTATGTCTTTAATTTTAAAGGATAAAGTTTTTTTTTAATGAAATAACTAATTTCTTGTCTGCTTTGAATTTGTAAAAAATTTTATATTATGTATTATTTTATTTGGAAATACAGTTTCCAGCTTATATTTGAAAACATAAGTATTTTATTGGAAATATAAATTAAGCTCTGATACATTTATATTTAAAACACATTTGGAAGAACTATGTAACTAGTTCTAATTTGAAGGCATTTATAACTGGCTAAAAATCTTTATAGACTTTTTTGGTACCTGTCATGCTAATAACATTTTAAAGATGCTGCCTCATTTAATTCCCACAATAATCCCGTGTTAAATATATATATTAGTATCTCCATATTACCTATGAGGTAATTGAGGCCTAGAGATAAGTAAATTATCCTGTGTTCCACAGTTTACTAGGAAACAGCTAAGTTAGGGTTTTAACTGGGGTCTTTTAAGTGAAGAGTTTGTTTCAAAGATGATACCTTCCTCCCTTCAAAATTTCTTGGCTAATTTTTAAAAAGTGATGGGAATCCATAATCTACATATCAACTGCTTGTCATGATAGTAATTATCATAGCTACTATCAGTTGCTTTATAAAAATACAATCCATTGGTATACCTTTGTTACTTCTCAGTATTTGAGAAACTGTTATACTGTTTTGCTGCTTAAGCTATGTTCTATCTAGTGACTTAGAAATAGTCAAAAGATGGCAAACTTTAAACAGTAATTAATTCATGACCACTGTCATGACCACTGACAGGATTTAGTATTACTTACCTTTGAGCTCTAGTTTAAGATAAATTTCCTGAATGTTGAAGGAACTTTCAAGGATGATAGTAAACAAGGAGACTTTTTTTCTTTTTTTTAAAATTTATTTATCTATTATTTTTTTATTTTATTTTTGGCTGCGTCGAGTCTTCGTTGCTGCACGCGGGCTTTCTCTAGTTGCGACGAGCAGGGGCTACTCTTCCTTGTGCGTGGGCTTCTCATTGCAGTGGCTTGTTGCAGAACGTGGGCTCTAGGCACGTGGGCTTCAGTAGTTGTGGCACACAGGCTCAGTAGTTGTGGCTCGCGGGCTCTAGAGCGCAGGCTCAGTAGCTGTGGCACACAGGCTTAGTTGCTCCGCGGCATGTGGGATCTTCCCGGACCGGGGATCTAACCCGTGTCCCCTGCATTGGCAGGCGGATTCCCAACCACTGCACCACCAGGGAAGCCCAAGGAGACTTTTTAATATTCATTAAAAAAAATTTTTAGGTCATGTATATTAGAAGGGAATTTGACAGTACCAGAAAGAGAGGATAGAGAAAGGAGCAAAAACATATTTGAAGAAATAATTGCCCAAACTTACTAAAGTTATTGAAAAATATGATTAGTCTGTTATCCAAGAAGATAAATGAACCAAAATTAGGAGAAACATAAAGAGACCCATACCTAGACCCATCATTGTCCAACTGTTGGAAGACAAAGACAAAAAGAAAATCTTGAAAACAGCAGGAGTAAAGCAACTCATTACATGCAGGAGAAAAAAATATGTTTAAGATCTAATCTCCCATCCAGACCAGTGGAGGCAAGAAAGCAATGTAATGACATATTTAAAATGTTCAAAAACAAGACAAAAAACCTGTCAACCAAAAATTCTGTATCCAACAAAACTGTCCTTCAAAAATGAAGGCTAGGGCTTCCCTGGTGGCGCAGTGGTTGAGAGTCCGCCTGCCGACGCGGGGGACGCGGGTTCGTGCCCCGGTCCGGGAGGATCCCACGTGCCGTGGAGCGGCTGGGCCCGTGAGCCATGGCCGCTGAGCCTGCGCGTCCGGAGCCTGTGCTCCGCAACGGGAGAGGCCACAACAGTGAGAGGCCCGTGTACCG
This sequence comes from Hyperoodon ampullatus, assembly GCF_949752795.1. Classification (NCBI taxonomy): domain Eukaryota; kingdom Metazoa; phylum Chordata; class Mammalia; order Artiodactyla; family Ziphiidae; genus Hyperoodon; species Hyperoodon ampullatus. The sequence continues at coordinate 54,175,854 of NC_136922.1, read as the reverse complement.
CAAAAAAAAAAAAAAAAAAAAAAAAAAATGAAGGCTAAAGACATTTTCACATCAGCCACAAATTGGGAGAAAATATTTCAAAATAATATATCTGATAAAAGATTTATCTCCAAAATATATAAAATATATAGAGGTCCAAAACTCAGTAATTATAAAACTCCCCCCAATTTTTTAGGGCTTCCCTGGTGGCGCAGTGGTTGAGAATCCACCTGCCGATGCAGGGGATACGGGTTCGTGCCCCGGTCCGGGAAGATCCCACATGCCGCGGAGAGGCTGGGCCAGTGAACCATGGCCGCTGAGCCTGCACGTCCGAAGCCTGTGCTCCGCAATGGGAGAGGCCACAACAGTGAGAGGCCCGTGTATGGCAAAAAAAAAAAAAAAAAAAAAAAAAAAATTACCATATGACCCAGCATTTTCACTCCCGGAAATCTATCCAGGAGAAAGGAAAACACTTCCACACAAAGACACATACATGAATGTTTCTAATGTTACTATGCAGAATAGGCGAAATCAGGAAACAACCTAAATGTCCATCAAGTGTTGAACTGATACACACAATGTCAAACATTCATATAGCAATAAAAAGGAGCTACCTACTGGTAATATGCTTCAACACGTTTGAACCTTGAGGGACTTCCTTGGTGGTCCAGTGGTTAAAACTTCGCCTTCCAATGCAGGGGACACAGGTTCCATCCCTGGTCAGGAAACTAAGATCCCACATACTGCGAGGCAACTAAGCCCGTGCACCGCAACTACTGAGCCTGCATACTCTGGAGCCCACGCCACAACTAGAGAGAAGTCCGCGCACCACAACGAAGAGCCTGCATGCTGCAACTAAGACCCGATGCAGCCAAAAATAAAAATAAATAAATAAATATTTTTAAAAAAAACCAAACACGTTTGAACCTTGAAAACATTTATGCTCAGTTATATAAGCCTGGTTGTATATACGTAAAATTCCCAGAAAATTCCCAAATCTATAAAGACAGCAGATCAGTGGTTGCCTGGGGCTGGGTTTGGAAGAGGGGACTGACTGCAAACTGCCACCACTGTCTGGTGAAACAAAATTGTTCCAGTACTGGATTTTGTTTATGGCTGGACAAATCTGAGATATGGTAATGGCTGCAGAGCTCTACAGATTTACTAAAAGTCATTTTATTTTATATTTACAGTGGGTATCTTTTATGGTTTATATTATACCTCAAATAAATGTTTTCCTAATTCTATTGAAATATATATTTATACACTTAGCTAAAAAATAGAAGAAAATTAATGTAACACTAGTGATGATTAAATCTTTAATTATTAATTAATAAGTTAATTATTAAATTGTTAAATCTAGAAAATCTTTATTCCTCTTTATCCCAACATCTCTAAACTCTGTTTTGTTTTTTTTTTGCGGTACGCGGGCCTCTCACTGTTGTGGCCTCTCCCGCTGCGGAGCACAGGCTCCGGACGTGCAGGCTCAGCGGCCATGGCTCACGGGCCCAGCTGCTCCGCGGCATGTGGGATCTTCCCAGACCGGGGCACGAACCCGTGTCCCCTGTATCGGCAGGCGGACTCTCAACCACTGCGCCACCAGGGAAGCCCCTTCCCTGAAACTTTTTTGACTTTCACAGAAATAATCTTTTTCCTTTTGTGCTCTTTTTGCTTGCTCTGATTTTGTTGTTGTTGTTTTCTCCTTTATAAACTTATCTCTTAGCACTTTCTGCATTATATACTTTATGATGTGCTCAGTTGTGTTCAGCTGTAAACTATTGATAACCTCTGGGGCCTTTGTATTCTGAGGGTTGTGGTATGAAGCTAGCATTGACTAGTCATGTCCCAGCTCTTTCTCTGCTGCCACCAAAATGGAACTAACCAAGAGTCCAGTTAATGTTTTAATGGAATTTAAACAGTAATGAAAAGGACCATAATGGTTTCTGGATTAAAAAGAAAGAGAGCTCTGGTGTGGACATGGAAGAGATTTGGGCTGAGCTTAAATTATAGTGTCTTAGTTGGTTTGGGCCGCTATAACAAAATACAGAGACTGCATAGCTCATAAGCAGCAGAAATTTATTGCTTACATTTCTGGAGGCTCGAAGTCCCAGATCAGGGTGGCAGGATGTTTGGGTGAAGGCCCTTTTCCAGGTCGAGACTTCTCACTATATCCACATGTGGTGGAATTGGCTAGAGAGCTCTGTGGGAGCTCTTTTTAAAGAACATTAATCCCAATTCCCTGGTGGTCCAGTGGTTAGGATTCTGGGCTTCCACTGCAGGGGGCATGGGTTTGATCTTTGGTGAACTAAGATCCCGTGTGCCTTGTGGCACAGCCAAAAAATAAAAACAAAAATTAAAAAAAAAATTAAAGAACATTAATCCCATTCATGAGGGCAACACCCTCATGACCTAACCACCTCCCAAAGGCCCCACCTACTAGTACTATCAGCTTTGGGGATTAGGACTACAAAATATGAATTTGTCAGGGGTGGAGGAGGTACAAACATTTAGACCATAGCAGATAGGTAGGATTCATGTAAGGAGCAATGAACAGAGAAAGGCATGCCTGCTAGGGTAGCTGACTAAGGTAAATATCACTTCTTCCCCTCCACCTCAATCCCATCACCAGTTTGACAGCCATTGAGGAAGTAAATCTCTTGACAGTGGGGTGTGTGGGTTGTTCCTAAATGTTTTCTTAGAAAAGTCTAGCTGTTCCTGTGTTCTTTGATAGTCTACTAAAAAGATAATTTGGGTATTGTTCTGGAAACTTCTGGGGTTTTTTTTTTCCTTAACTTTTTGTTGTTGTTGTTGTTACTCTGATATTTGTTACTATGTGTTTCATTGTTGACCCTGAATCATTAATGTGGCTGGGGCATCAGGGATAATTGGTGAGGAAAAAACCAAGAGACCCAGGGACGTGCAAGAGAATGCCATGAAGCCTGAGAAAGGGGAGCTAGAACAAGACACTGAAAAGGAAGAATGTGTCCAGTTGAGGGGGATTAATAAGGAGCTAAGAACAATTTGAGTGTCTTAGAATGAGTTGGAGGTTGACAGAACCATTTATAGAAATAGGAAGCCAGAGGTGGCAACAGTTTTATGGTCAGAGGGGTTGAATAGATGTTACATATGCTGAACTTGAGGTGATAGCCATTTATACCAGTTAGAAATCACCAAACCATAGGACTTTAGAGCTGAGAAGAATTTTAGTGACCATGTCTTCTGGTTCCTTCATTTTACAAAAGAACAAACTGAGTCCTAGAGAGTTCAGTAGGTAGTTTGAACTACCAAGATCAGGAGAGCTAGGCCTGGAGTGAAAGTCATTGTTGAATCATCATTGTAGAGAAGATGGTCAGAGATCTGGTGGTGAATCACATCTTGAAAATGCAGCCCTCACCACAGATTATAACTGATCTCAGTGGGAAGTGCCAAAAAGATACATCATTTCGGTTTTTCTCTATTTCTCATTTTCTTCTGACATTTTGGAATGTAGTAGAACTCTTCAGAAGACCCATCAAATAATTCCTATTTTAATTTTTTAAAAAGCCAATTAATACCATATGTGGAGAAAATGTACCATACAGTTTATTGTGGGAAAAGTTTAGAAGTAGAAAGTTAAAGGAAATTTTAGTGTAGGACATTTGTATTTTTGGATACATGCCATCTCAGTCAAGTCCCTGAGTATACTCACAAGAATTGAATTGATAATACCACTTTTTAAAAGTGGTAACAATTTGAACAGGGCCCAAGAAAAAGAATTAAAGGAAATAATAAGCAAGAAATTGGCAGTGGTTCTGTTGTCTGTGAGCTGATACTTCTTCCTTCTGTCCTGAAGTTTAGGGCTAGTATGGGCAGGAACCAGCAGCAGGGGTCAGTTTTAATGATGACAACTTGGTTTCACAGAAGTACTTATAAAATTTTCTTGTTGAAGGCCAGGATTAATTTTTCTGGAGGGGCATTTTTTTCCCCCCCCGGAGATTTGAGGCAGTTTCCATGATGAGCAGCAGATTGTTGGGTTTGTTTATTTAAGATGACCTGGGTAGTATTTTAAAAATTCTAAATGTGTAATAGGCATTTAATAAACAGTTGTCTATTACATGACTTTCTAAGTGTTTTTAAACTTTTTTTTAAATTTATTTTTTTGTTGTTGTTGCATTGGGTCTTCGCTGCTGTGCACCGGCTTTCTCTAGTTTCGGCGAGTGGGGGCCACTCTTCATTGCGGTGTGTGGGCCTCTCACTGTGGTGGCTTCTCCTGTTGTGGACCACGGGCTCCAGGCGCACAGGCTCAGTAGTTGTGGCACATGGGCTTAGTTGCTTCGCGGCATATGGGATCTTCCCAGACCAGGGCTCGAACCCACGTCCCCTGCATTGGCAGGCGGATTCTTAAGCACTGCGCCACCAGGGAAGCCCCTCCAAGTGCCTTTAAATGTATTAAAATAATTGTAAGCCTGTGGGAAACAGTTAAACATTTCTACTTTCCTTGGGACTTCCAGGGTTGATGTGCATCTGGAGTAGTTCTTTCCCTCTGCCCCTGTTATATTAATACATTTGGAATATTACAGATGGTTGATGGTGTTATAGGGAACCAGTAACTTCCACCACTGACCCATTCTAAACAGCAGATTGTAAACCCACAGAGTTGATAACCAGATGGATTCGAATGCATGTGCATCTGACCCTACAGCACAGCTCTTAACACGAGGATGTACCACTTCCTAGAGGCAGGATCGGAGAGATTAAGACTTAACCCTTAAGTGATTTGTACTTGACTGGCCCAGAGCCATAGATCAGTACCCCAATTCATGCTCCAAATTTCCTTTCTTAGCCTAACACATGCAGCCCTGTCTAGCAGAATCATGAATGTGTTAGAAAACAATCGAAACTTGCCTGGCAGGATTCACCCATAACCAATTAGCTGTTGGAACACAGATTAACCAAATACTAGACATCCTGCTAATTTTAAGGTGATTAATATTGCAGAATTTATTGATACTGCCCATCGTGGAATAATTAGTGCAAAAGAAAATATTTTTAAAATGTTGCTGTATCAGGGGAGCTAAATCAAACTGAAAATGGAAAAACATGAAAACACAGCTGCTTATGATACAATTTTGTTTTCAAATGCAGGCTTGAAAGTTTTCAGAATTAGAGAGCGCTGGTAGCTTAGCTACAGCTTGAAAAACTATACTTTCAGATACTTCTTATGTTTCCAGAAGATTTTTACCTCAGTAGTAGATTATTGAAAATACTTGGCTGATAAGTTCCTGCCTTCTTTAAGTAAAACCTTCTTCAATCTATAATGTTATGAGTAAAGAAAAATCTTAAAACCCACAAAGAACAAATGGACAATTTTTGTGTGTGTGTGTATATATACATAAAATTTGTTACCCAACTTCTTTATTTGTTGTTGTGTTATTATACATATTGCTGTACTTGGAGCAAAATTATGACCAGAGAAATATATGGGTATATTATTTCAATGATTTGATAAACCCGTGTATTGCTTTTGGGCTTCATAAAGCATCTAGGCAAATCCTTAAGTATGGTGATATATTGCCTTGGTCTCTGCATGGAGTTGTTAGTGGAAGCTTTATGCGTCATTGGAGGGCAGTACATGGCCTTTTGTATTTCAGAGATGGAGTATAATGCAAAAGCAAATTTGAGATGACAGTCAAGAGCTGAGATTTTCAAACCTATAGACTTTTCTTATGAAGAATGTTTATTTTTCTTTGCTTGCAAGTAAGTAACTGAAATGATTTGTTATGCATATGTGGCCCAGAGGATATCTAGGAAGCTTTCTTCAATGCTAATATTTCCAGACTACAACCCTTTCTGTATACGTGCACATGAAAATACACATCAAAACATCCCTCCAAATTAAAGCTTATTTTAGGTAACTCATGTTGTTTAATAAGTGCAATTCATGTTTTTCATTTCCCTGGTGAGTGTGATTTTTTAAAAGAAGACATAGACATAAACATGTAGGGAACTGTCTTCCTTTTAATTGCTGTGGGCCCCCTGAGTTCGTGGAATCACTCTAAACAACTTGTAGTCTTTAGAGAAGAGAGAGAAGACATTTTTTAAAGGTTTTAAATGGTCATTTAAAATGCATATATTAATGTAGAAAACCAGCCTTTTGAGAGCTGCCAGATTTTTGAGGAATGTTAACCTTCTCTCTCAGTTGGAAGAGGAGGATTTCTAATGCTGAACATTTGTCCTTTCTCTTGAGAAGCAGTGAAATTCCCCCCCCTTGGAAGCAATTTTGGTAAAAGAATAATTTAACCAGAAATCAAAATGTTAAGAAAGCACACACGGTTGTTCAAACACAGGAATCAAATCTTTTATAGGATTTTTCAAATAAAAACTAGAATGTTTTCCCTTAAAGGTTACGAGTGAATTCCACTTAGCAAAAACTCATGACCTTTTCAAATTCTTGGTTATCTTTAACACTATTTTGTTATTTGACACTGTTTGCTGCTATCACTGAAGAATTGTATGTCCCTTGCAGCATTTCACTGGGCATTCTGTTGTATTTTTATCTGCTAAATCTGGCATCTTGAAGACCCCTTTCTTCTGCAGAGGCCTTATCTTTCTGCTTCCTGAGGGCATCCTGAAATCCATGGTTTGACCCTTATGGTACCAGCTGTCACTTCTCTGTGCCGATTTCCCAAACCACATCTCTAGCCTTGACTATTCATACCCCCAAATTCAGGCAACCTAGTATAACTCATTGAATGTGCTGTTATTCTCTTCCAGCTCAACTCAACTCAACCAAAGTGTTTTGGATGCCCCAGGACCAATTATCTCATTGTGTTCAGGGATAATATTATTTTCACTGACTGAGAGAAATTCGTTTATCTGTGCTGGGGTCGTGTTACGTTACACTCCTCTCTCTCCTCATATGTAATCGGTCTCCATGTTTGCAGAGTTTCATCAAAGTGACTTCCACTTTCATCCTCTTCTTTTCCATCTTCCTTACTGTTTTCCTATCCAGATATAAAGTAGTGAAGGTCTTGAAATAACTTTCATTCTGGGCTCCTCTGATTCATGGGTCCAGCCTTTCAATTTCTTCTACATTCTGCTGCTGGATTCAACCTCTTTAAGCATAGTCTTAGGTCAGGTTCGCTGGAAACAGGCTCAGTGGCAGGGTTGCATGCAGGTTAATGGGAAGTGCAGGTACTTTCACCTGCAAGGACGTAAGGAAGGCAGGTTGAACAGAGAGAAGTTCACTTGCAATGAATTTGTAACTGATCCTGTAGAGTGCTTCAGAGCTGGGATGGGCCTTCAGAGCTCTCACAAATGGAGGCAAAGGACCAGACCCTTCAACACCCTCAGCTCTACCAGGAGGTGCCTGATGTGACTCATTTCACAGTCTCTGATTTCCTCTCCTGTATGGCTCTCCTTTTCCCTGTAACCATGTGTTATTCTCTCCCTTTCTGCCTCCCCAAGTGCCTGGCTCTGAGCAAGTCACCCCCTGAGAGGAGGCATGAACTGGGGGAGGCTGTTCCTGCAGCCGAGGGCTCTTCCCACTAAAGTACACAGCGGTGGAGCAGTAGCTGAGAGATGGGTGTGTTGGCAATGAGGAGGGCTGTGAGCCGAGCCCCATGGGGTTCGCTCCAACCACATTCAACATCGCCCTTCCCTGTGTAGGAACCTGAAGTGCTTCCCTCCTGTCTGCTTCATCAGGGTCAATGTCTCGGCCTGACTGTGAAGGACTCTCCATTATCTGGCCCTACCATACCTGTTACTGAACTCGGTTTCTCACCATCCCCTGCCTGCCCTCCAGTGCAGTAAGGATTATCCTCGGTGTAGAGTCAGCTCTGTAGCCTCCTGGAGATCCCTGCCCACAACCTCCACTGCCCACTGTCACCCTCAGGCCTTGGCTTCTGTTGTCCCCCCTCCCCCTGCAATGTCCCTCCCTCCAAGTCTTCTGTTCTTTCATACCCAATGTATTAGTTCTGCTTATAGTTAGTACTGTACAATTCTGTACTTCATTGTATATTTTATCACATTTCTTCAGCAGCTTTGTGTGAGCTGTTCTTGTCTTCAATGCTATATTATTTTGGAAGGTGGCACGTAGTATTTCATTTCTTTAGTATTCTTGGCAGAATCCAGCAGAATGCTAGCCTCATAGTAGAGGATCAGAGAGTGGCTGTTTTATTCCTTGATTATTTTTGTAGGTGGCACAGCCAAAAAAATTAATACCGAGAGTGATGAGATGGAAGGAGTTTCCTAGAAAGATTGTATTTGAGCTCAAGGGGTGAAATTTTCTGAATGAAAGTTTCAGAGCTTCAGAGTCACAGGGTTTGTGTGGCTCCTTAGTGGATGAGCTTTAGTACAATATGAATTAATAGCAGTTTCCTTATCCTCTTGTCCCAGTTCAGTTTCTCGCACTGTACTGGGGCCAGCGCAGCCTGGAGTTCCTTCCCTGTGATTCTCTTCCCCTTTTAGGAATTCTGCACGGACTCTGAGCTGGGCACTTGACTACCTACTTTATATGTTATCGAATCCACACAACTACCCTGTGAAGTATAGCTGCTGCCATAACCTCCATTTTACAGGTGAAAAAAACAAAGCTTCAGGAAAAGGGATGCAGCTTGCCCAGAGCCACACAGTTAGTGAGGGAGTGGGGCAGGTGTCCAAAACCCTTGTAGCTGTCTGCATCATCCTAAGAGTGAACACGTATTTGTAGAGGATAGTACCACGATTGTTTTGGAAACAACTGCTCTCAGGGAAGCTACCTTCTCAGTAATTCTACCTCTGCTCTTTTAAATCCCAGTGGAACAGTAGCTAATAAAAGGTAGCATGGTTTCGTGGAAAGGATGTGGATGTGGAGTGAGAACTGGTTTCAAGCCCTTGCCACTGGTTAGCTTTTCTGTAGTCCTGGACAAGTTACTCAGCAAAGCAGGGCATCAGTTTCTTTAAAGTATCTTTAAAAAGGGTTAAGAAATACTGTACTTTTCTGTTTTGCCCTATGGCAAAAGGACACTCTGTTTTGCCCTGTAACCTTCTCCTGGGTTTATGAATTGTCAAGTGCTACAAAAGAAGTTATTTTTGTTAACAGTGTAAAGAAATACACATGGTGGTGATAATAATAATAATATGGTGATGATGATATAATACCAATAATAATAATAATAATTTAAAATAGTAATAAAAATAGACAGTAATAGCTTTGCATCAAATGGCCACAAGGATTGAACTGTCCTTTGCTGGCAATATTTCAAATATTTGCTGATTAAGTTGTTTTGGTGGATTTGCAGTTTATGCCCTTCTTGGCTCAAACAAGCAATTATATTCTCCTCAGGAAATCATGAAAGGTTACCTTTGGTTGTATAGCCTGTGCTGTTGAAATTTTGGCTTCAGTTCACAATTCATGGCCAAATTAATATCTGAATCACTTAAGGCCTATTCATAAAGAATAGGATTATGTACACAACTAAAGTTTATGTACTTAGCTATTAAGTGTGAGTTTCACAGTGTAACCAGGAGGTAGAGACTACTTCTGTACTTTGTACTACAAGTCACAGGCTGAAATGTAGCCATCTATGAGTCTGCAGTTGTGTTTATATGTAAGTGAGCATCTGATTTGGGCCGGAGCTTGCTAATTTAATGGGGGATGCCTCCAGTTTAGCAATTGAGATTTGTAATGGGTCCCTAGGGCCCTCCAGGAAAAGTTTTGTATAAATGAGAGATAATGGTAACATTTTAGTCATTTGAAAATCACCTCTTTTAAGTAAAATGCCTTATGAAAACCACCAAAACCATATAATTATTTCTAAAAATTAAATTCAAGTACTCTTAGAGGGAATTTTTCGGAGCTAGAAAACATTTATTTCATACTTATTGTTTTGGTTGCCCTTGCCTTTCTTGCTGTGGTATAAGTAGTGGAGACGTGTATAAAGCTGATAACTTAGAAGTGATTATTTTTAGATCAAAAATTTTTGGATGACTTTTTTTTTTAAAAAAAAGATAGCTTGATACACAAAATATAGCAAATATAGTTCTTACTAACAGAATTTTTCACATAGGATGAACTTTAATATTAGGGACTTGGGAAATAAGTGTGAATTATTTTTAATGAATTTTTTTGCTAATAGGCCTACTTCTGTTTGACTAAATTTCTATATCATAAATTTATTTATCATTGTTTAAAAATTTTATTACTCATGTTTTGGAAAGGACCCCTTAAGGGTAAATTAACATCAGAATGATCACACAGAGTGTGGTAGTTATGTTTCTGTTAGTCAAAACTCTTAACAGTTTTATTTTTTAAATTAAAGACCTGATTAGTCATCTGGATAGAAATTTCAAGAAACTGCTTTTGCAATTATAGCTATCTTAGGAGAATTCCTTTCAGAGAAATTGAGCAAGGTTGCCAATTAATTCCAGCTGTTGGAGTGAACTGTATGTAAATGTCTGAGTTCAAGTTCTAGTAACTTAGGGGGAAGCTCTTAAACGCTATAATTTAGCAACCAAAAAACTTTGTATGCCGTTGTCCACTTATTTGATTAAATTCTTAAATGAAGCACTGATTTCTTCATTTCTTTTTTTATGAGCTCAGTATCCCTGGCACTGCTGGCCATCTCTGTGGAGAAGTTGGAAGGCAAAATTGGGGAAGGTCAAAGAAAGAAAGAAAGAAGGAAGGGAGGGAGGGAGGGGGAGAGAGAGGGAGGGAGAGAGGGAGGGAGGGAGAGAGAGAGAAAGAAAGAAAAGAAAGAAAGGCTTAATTTTTAAATTTTTTTATTGTTTTAAAATTTTCTTTTTCTCTAAACTTGAATACTCAGTTACTTATGCGTGTGTTTTTTTAATTAATATACTTTGCTTTTTTAGAATAGTTTTAAGCCTACAGAAAAATTGAGCATAAAATACAGAGAGTTCCCATACACCCTTCTCCCGTGGCACAAAATTTGTTAAATTGATAAATGAGCATTATTAACTAAAGTCCATAGCTTACATTAGACTTTACTCTGTGTTGTACAGGTTTATGGGTTTTGACAAATGCATAATAACATGTATCCACGATTACAGTCTTCTACGGAATGGTTTCACTGCCTTAAAAATCCCCTGTGCTCTATTAATCACCTCACTACCTTCACTCCCATCCAACCCTTGGCAGTAACTGATCTTTTACTGTCCCTATAGTTTTGCCTTTTCCAGAATGTCATATAGTTGGAACCATAGTGTATGTAGCCTTTTCAGATTGGCTTCCTTCATTTACTAATATGCATTTAAATTTCCTCTATGCCTTTTCAGGACTTGATTGCTCATTTCTTTTTAGCACTAAATAATATTCCATTGTATGGATATAACATATAGTTAACCATTCACCTACTGAAGGACATCTTAGTTGCTTCCAACTTTTGGCAACTATGAATAAAGTTGCTGTAAGCATTCTTGTGCAGGATTTTGTGCAGACATAAGTTTTCAGCTCCTTTGGGTACTTAAATTCTTTTTACCTAGAGAACAAGTAGACACTGAGTATGTAGATGAAAGTCAAGATAAACACACCATTCTTATGCGAGTGGGAGGCTGAGAAGGGGGAAGATTGTTCACTTTAAAGTATGAGTCCAGCAAAGTTTGCAAACTCCAGCCTTTCTCCTGCCAGTGGGTAAGCGGACTTCAGGGAGAAGCTGGAAGGATGTTTTCCTGCTTGGTTACAGTTCAGAACAATCGAGAGGCGTACTAATAAACAGCCTTGATCAGTCCCAATTACAGACCTAGTTAATTAAATTCTCATAAACACTTTTAAACTGCATTTATAAATTTAATGTATTTTGTTCTTTTTAAGCATTCGAGTGCCTTGATCTAATAACCAGAACTTCTCGAAGTACCTAAACTATTCTTGTAAACCCAATAATACAAAATTTATAAAGTTCATCTTAAGAATTCCAATACTAAGGAGAACCTAGTAAAATTCTCTTACACCTTTCAGTTTAAAATCACAAATTTAAAATAAATTAATTTGAAATTACGAGTATAGTCTGTTAATATATCAAACTGTCTTAAACATAATAAACATTTTATCAACTAAATATTGAACTTTGTCCAGATGATTACACAATGATTCCTAAACTTAACATCAGAGATTTTAATACTACGGGTTCGATTTGATCATTGTGTCTCTATTTATTTATTTTTTAATTAATTAATTAATTGATTGATTTTTGGCTGCATTGGGTCTTCCTTGCTGCGTGAGGGCTTTCTCTAGTTGCGGCGGGCGGGGTCTACTCTTCATTGCAGTGTGCAGGCTTCTCACTGCAGTGGCTTCTCTTGTTGCGGAGCACGGGCTCTAGGAGCACGGACTTCAGTAGTTGTGGCTTGTGGCTCCAGAGTGCAGGCTCAGTAGTTGTGGTGCACGGACTTAGTTGCTCCATGGCATGTGGGATCTTCCCGGACCAGGGATCGAACCCGTGTCCCCTGCATTGGCAGGTGGATTCTTAACCACTGCGCCACCAGGGAAGTCCTGTGTCTCTATTTAAAACTAAACATTCTTGGAGTTCTTCTCACCCAGAGTGATTTAGAGTTGTCATCTCAGGAAGAGCAGGTTCATTATATAAAGCGACTTAGGTTTACCAGCCAGAGGTCTGAGACCTGGTGGAGGGCATGGATGTCACGGGTATTCTTCCCCAGCCACTGGAGGACATGCTACACAATTTTGTATAGTCAGTATCACACCTGGAGGATTCCAGGTCTCTATTCTTAAATAATTCTTTTACCTCATTTGAATCTGCAGTCCTACAAATCAGAGGCACTTAACTTCTTTCAGCTAATCTCTTCTACTTCTTGTGGAATTTTATATTCTTTTCGTACTTTTCTTGTCTGGTTAGGTCAGAACTCTTAAAGCTGTTTTGATCTACTACTACTGAATTCTCTGTATCTCTCATACCTGTATGTCTCAAGCCACAACACTAGAATCTGGCTCATGACAGCTATGCTGAGTTTCCAGCTATGTCTGACTGAGATACTTATCTGCTTATTGAATGACTCACTGACAAAACAGTGACCATGAATCATAGTAAGGAAAGGTAAAGAAGTAGTATCCTTTCAGAGTTCAGGTATTTGAGGTCTTGTGTGACATTTATATTATATGTAAATGTATTGTTCTGAAAGTGGCAGGGGGCTTCCCTGGTGGCGCAGTGGTTAAGAAACCACCTGCCAATGCAGGGGACACGGGTTCGAGCCCTGGTCAGGGAAGATCCCAGATGCCGCGGAGCAGCTAAGCCCGTGCACCACAACTACTGAGCCTGTACTCTAGAGCCCGCGAGCCACAACTACTGAACCCGCGTGCCACAGCTACTGAAGCCCGCGTGCCCTAGAGCCTGTGCTCAGCAACAAGAGAAGCCACCACAGCGAGAAGCCCGCACACTGCAACGAAGAATAGACCCCACTCGTCGCAACTAGGGAAAAGCCCGTGTCCAGCAACAAAGACCCAACTCAGCCAAAAATAAATAAATAAACAAACAAATAAATTTATAAAAAATAAAAAAATAAAAGTGGCAGGGTGAGTTTCAAATACAACTAAAGGCTTTTCACAAAAGATTCATCGTGAAGGACAATTTTGAGATGAGGTTATTAGGATTGACTTGCCTCTTTCTCTCACCTCCTACATCTAGTCCATTGATAAATTTCATTGGCTCCACTTGCAGATCAGATCTGGAATCTAACAGCTTCTCACCACCGCCTCAGCTGTCGTTATATCTAGCTTGAGCTCTATTGTTAAATAGCCTCTTAGTGTTTTTTTTCTTGTTTATTTGTTTGTTTTTGCTTCCACAGTTACCCCCACTCCTGTCCATAGTCTGTCTTCCACACAGCAGTTGGCTTGATCTTAAAACATAAATCAGATAGGTACCACTGTCAGCCCTCGTATGGCTTTAATCGTAATAGACTGAAATCCAGATTCTTTACCTATATGTCCTAGATCCTGTCTTCTCTCCAGCCTCGTGTCCGATAAGTGTCCTTAGCCAGACTGGCCTCCTTGTTATTCCTTGACCTGAGGTTCTCCCACAGGACCTTTGAACTTAACTGCGCCTCTTCCTGTGACTCTCTACTCTGTAATATTAACATGTCCCTCACATCAAAAATTACCTCCTCAGAGATGTATTCAGGGAGTACATCTGACCATCTGATCACCCTTTCTGATTTAAACTCCCTCCCTATCCCTCCTCTCTCCCCCCCAACACTGGCACTGTACCCTAGTTCCCATCACTATGGTCTCTTACTGATTAATTTTTATTCATAGTCCTCACCAGCAGTTGGCATTGTCCTGTCTATTTATTCATTTATTGTTACAAGTTCATTACTATAACCCCAGCACCTAGAATAGTTCCTGGCCCCAGTAAGTGCTCAGTAACACTTGTAATACAGCATACTGAATGAATGAATGAATGAATGACTTTCTCATTAGAATGAAAGCCCAATAAAAGTAAGGGCTATGCCTGTCTTGAGTAATAACTGCATCCCCAGGGCTTGACGCATAGCAAACACTAGATAAATATTTATTGAGTGAATGATGGACTGATTTGGGTTCAAGTCTCTGTGAGGCATTTCAATTCCTGGTCTTAGATTCTCTTGACCATGTCTTACTTATTGACAGTGACCTTCCTCCCCACCTCCCTCACTGCTTGCACCCCTCCCGAATGATGAAGTGGCTGAAGGGAGTCTTTTGTAAGCTACACATAAGAGAGTCTAATTGCAACACTTGTCAATGGGCCCTTAGCTGATTGATTTCATTTTCCTCTTGTGCTGTTTTATGTTATATAAAACCAGAAGTAGGGCTTCCCTGGTGGCGCAGTGGTCGAGAGTCTGCCTGCCGATGCAGGGGACACAGGTTCGTGCCCTGGTCCGGGAAGATCCCACATGCCGCGGAGTGGCTGGGCCCATGAGCCATGGCCGCTGAGCCTGCTCATCCGGAGCCTGTGCTCCACAACGGGAGAGGCCACAACAGTGAGAGGCCTGCTTACCGCAAAAACCAAAACCAAAAACAAAAAAGAAGTAAAATTAGTGGCATAAGCACAAAGCTGAGAATAAAATAGAATACTTGAAGTTATTTGAGGACTTAGAATTGCTAAAGTAACTTGTCATCCTCAGCATGGAATGTACATTAGACATTGCCATTTATAGTTTTTTTTAAAAGCCACTTTACATACAGAGTAGTTTATAGTAAAATACCTAGTATTTAAAAAAAGGTAACAGTGCTTAAAATATATACCTGAAAATCCCTTAAATAAATTTGAATTTTTAAAATAGCACCTCAGATGAAAAAAAAAGAATGTGTTGCTAAGTATCGAAGTATCATTGAGGATAAAATAAGCTCCTGTGTTTTAATAGTGCTGTACAGTGCATGAAGCACTCTCCTCTACTTTATCTTAGGCAGATATGGGCCTGAGGTCAGGTATGATAAAAATGCTTTCACTTCAGAATGTAGGTCATGAAGAGGAGCTTATATGAAAAACTTTGAAGAAGTTCTTTTAGAGGAAGGTACTCAGAGTAGTGGGCTAGGATCTGGCTAGTATCCCTAGGGTGGTCAGTGGAGATGAGAAAGGTCGCATGGGTTAGGACTCGGTGAACTTTCTAGAGCTGTCAGTGGTGCCTGTACAGTCTCTTCTCATGCTCTTAGCCATCTGCTTCCCACACCTCCCACCCTCACCTTGTCATCCACCATGTCAGTGCTTAGCTCTCAGTGCTGCCCTTGTCTTTTCTCTGGAGAAGTAGCTGAGCGGTGAGATTGTGGGACTCACAATCACCAGGCCTGGGTATGGCTTCAGCTCTACCACTTACCATTTCACAGGCTTATTTCCGTTTCAGATCTCCTTCATGTTCTATAAAGATGGGATTACCTCCCAACTATTAGTTGACTGATACTGGAAACCACCTCATTTCTAAAATTTGTGAAACTGGCCATGATATGAGCGCGATGTAAGGGCTCTGTGGCTTTGATTCGCCAACATCCCACACATCAGAATCCCTTGGGGAAATGGGAATATGGCTCTGCACAGATTCCATGGCTCACCCCAGCTATGCTGAACCAGAATCTTTGAGGCTTATGAACAGGGATCTCATTTGTAAAGTTTTGAAGTTTGAAACCACTGTTCTGGGGACAGAACAAGAATTTTAAGGAATAATCTCGGCATTCAAGATGCTTGTATCTAGTTAGAAAATGAAAACGAACGTGAATGGCATAATTAAACAATGTAATGGAGTTGATTTTTTTGTTTATTTGATTGATGTGAATGGAGGGGAGTCTAGATAAGACAGCATGGGTTTGGATGTCCTTGATTTATCCGTGGAGTAGAGAGTTTGGGTAAAAATGTACCAGATGGTCTGACTGGTATAGCAAGATTTAGTTTAGTATGTCAATCATTAGTTTGGCTTCCAAGCATGTATATTGTTTAGTAGATTTTTAAGTATTAATATCCCCGCCCCTCCCAAAGCCGGTAAGATTTTTCAAGAAGGACTTAAAAATAGACCCAGTCATTTCGTTAAATTTGTTTTTGTTATGAAAATAAATACCCCTCCCCACATGTTTTATAAATTTAAGTTGCATCTCCTTTCAAATTCCTTAAGAATGTGAACTTTGGATATTGCATAATAGTTCCCATGATCTTAACAGCAATTTAAAACTGTGGAGACTATTTTACCCAATTGCTTTATTATGAACTGTTCAGGCAGTGACTAAAAGACCCCTTGGTGGTAATGAAATCAATTATTAGTTGTTGGTGTTTATCCTGTGATAGTCTTATGGTTAAAAAGATCAGTGATTTTATGAAACTTTAATGTAAGGGCTTTTATAAGCAAATGATCTGAAAATGAGATGGAATCAATTAGAGGTCATATTTCTACTTTGTATCTCTTACTTAGCATATATAATTAATGTATCTTCCTAGAAATTACTTTGAAAAATATATTAATCAAAGATGCTAATAGGTGTTCTCTGAGAACAAAACCTTGTTTATCACATAGATTTAGTTTGTTAAAATAATAGGAATATGTCTGAATATGGATTGATTTGTTGGAAGATTAGTAAAAAGCAAGTAGGCTGGAGGTAAAGTGTAGAGAATGAGGCAGAGGGACAGGTTAGGTAAAGTAGGACCTTGTGTGTAAAAAGTTATGACTTTATTATCAGTGCAATGGGAAGCCACTGGAGTAATTGGGAAGAAATTGAAGGATTTGTTTGTTTGTTTACAGGGGAATGGTATAACCAGATTTAAGTTTTAAGAGACTACTTTGCATTTGTATTTTTAGTAGACCAGGAGGTTTAAATATTGGTAAATTTAAATGTTGATAGTTTAAATTAGGGTGGTAGTGTGGAGAAGGGGAAAAGTGAATGGGGTCTGGATGTATTTTGGTGGTACTACTAATAGGATTTACCGCGTAGTGTGCCTGTTTCCATAATATAAATTACAGAACATACACTGATCAGAATTCCCTTGGCTGTGACAGATGTGCTGGCAGTCAAGTGAGAAAGTTTGGCAGAAAGTTTGGATGAAAAAAACGTTGAGCTCTGGTCCCACCCATTCATATTAAGAAGTGAGGAAATGAATCAAGCCTCAGAGGTGCACTGACTTACCCGAGATTCCATAGCCAATAGTATAGAATGGATACTATAGCTTAGTCTCCAGAGTTCTAGCCCTGTGCTTTTTTCCCACTATGCTTATGCCCTTGCCTCCTCCCTACAGCGAAGTTCATTAGTCATAATGAACTTGCTGTTCCAATGTGGTGGAATCCACAGCAGGATAGCTTTCTAGTAACAAAGGTTGTAAGCAGGGAAGCCCATTTGCTTATTTCCTCCCACCCCAACTGTTCATTTCCTTAGAGCGCAGTACCTTAATGGTCTCTACTTGCTGCAATGTATGTCTCAGGATTCAGAAGTGAATGGCAGATTTGTGTTTCAGGAATCTTAGAGAGGTCTTGTACTGATAGAAACCTTATGTATTACATGTAAGAAACAAACACTTGTATTTTCTGATCATCTTTTAGACTTCTTCCAAATAACATCACTGGATGCTATGCTTACTTTTATGTATCTAATATAAACCATTGGTTTTACTGAAATGTAATTTATGAGATACAATAGAGTGTTATGCACCGTTTTCATTCAGAATCAAAGTGAAATGTGTTCCTGAATGCTTGTGGATAGTGAATTTTTTCCCCTTTTGAAATTGTTTCCTAGCGTTATGGTGATTCTTCATCCCTCCTTTCTGTACCAACACACAGGTTTGCTTGCTGGGACATTCAGTTCAATGCAGCCAATACTTATTGTGTACCTACTGTAGACATCTGGAAAGATACAAAAAGAATGAAGGGTGAGAGTTAAGCTGTCATTTAAACTTTGGGATAGATGGATGAGAGGCTAGAAATAACTTGTTTCAGAGGACAGGCTACATCTATTTTCCTGCTAAGAAGGACTGACTGTCTTATTACCTTGTTACTGTCACCGGAAGCTGTCAGCCTTTCAAGCTAAGATGTTCTTTTCTCCTGTCTTTTCTAGACTAGCGCCTCCCTGTCTTCCTTTCAAAGCCCTGTTTTATTTTAAATGAGTAAAAAAGATAGCGAGTGCAGTTATCCCCACTGGGTAGATTGGCAGAATGATTTTCAAGAACGAAGGGATGATCGGAACTCAGGTCTTACCTGTCACTTGAACTGTAAAGTTTGGAAAGTTTATGATCCTTAAAAATAAAAATATAAGAAGGCTTTTAGTTTTCTTTAAAGCCTTATAGTGATTTGCCAAAAGTATCCAGCAGAACTAGAACAGGGCACTCTCCTAAAATTAATTATAAACACCTTTTGATATATTAAGACTTAGGAAGGCAGGAAAGACAGGACTTGAAATAATTCCTTGTCTTTTAACTGAGGTCTGTCTTATCCCTTGCTTTGTTGGGGCAGGGCTGGTGGGTTAGGGAATTGGAAACAACATGGAAATTTGTGGCCTGAGATCAAGGTAGGACGATGAAGAAGCTCTGAAGAGTTGTGACTGAGTCAGGCCACTTAACAAATGGATTCTCATATACTGAAGGACTACAGCTGGTCTCCTTTGAGAGATTTAACCAAGACTGTAGAAATTCTGAGGAATTTTCCTTTCCTTTTTTATAGACATTATGTCTGTTTAAATTACAGTGAATAAAGAGAATATATAAGAGAGTACACACACACACACACACCCCTACATATATATATGGTGGCATATAGGAAAAAAAGGCAGAAAGACACTTAATTATGGTTATATACCAGCTGGTATTATGATGGATCTTTTTGCTTTTTTACCTTCTGAAATTGTTGAAAAAAATTTTTTTGCAGTGACTATATTTTACTTTCATAAGCAGAGTAAAACATATTCTTATTTTAAAAATTAAAGGCACAGGGGATTTTTAGGGTAGTGAAACTATTCTGTGTGATACTGTAATGGTGGACACATTTGTCAAAACCCACAGAATGTGCAACACAAAAGTGAATGTGATCTATGGACCTTAATTAATAATGATACTCAATAGTAGTTCATCAGTTGTAACAAATGTAGCTCACTAATGCAAGATGTTAATAATAGGAGAAATTGTAGGAAGTGGAGGTAGAAGAAGGGGTCTACAGGAAGCCTCTGAACATTCTGCTCAATTTTTCTATAAACTGAAAACTACTCTAAAATATAAAGTCCATTATTTAAAAATGAAAGTATTATAGAATATTGTTACATTTTTGTTGGTAACCGAACATGTTGCTTAGTTGCCTCTGTTATGGAACTTCACCCACAGTAGCACTTATATGTGAAATTTCTGGTGGGGTAATGGTATTTTCATTGTACATAATGAAAATTATGCTATCAGCTTTCCTCAGTGGAACAAAGGGAGCTGGAAGGATTAGAAGCTGGATTGTGGTTAGTTGAGGGTACTTCTTATACCTGTGGTAATTCCAGACACCTGCTTATAGAAAGGAGGAAACTAATTTTTACAGAGTGCCCACTCCATACTGGGTACTGTGCTAGGTGTTTCCCATGTCTTCAGATAGCCTGTGTAGCAGTCTTGTGATATAGATATTATTATACTCTGTTAGAGATGAGGAAGAACTTTAGCAAGGTCATAAGCTAGCAGAGACCAGAGCCTAAAATTCAGATATATCCCACCCTAGTTCTTTTGACTTATTATAGTTTTAATTCTTAGTTGTGTACTAGCCAAATTTAGCACCTTTTATTATGTATTTTCTTATGAGATGCCATTTTGATCCTACAAAACTATCATTTGATGTTTTGGCAATAATGTTAGGGCTTTGTGAAGAGTTTGCTGGTTCCTTTTTTTTTGGCTGCGGGACTTGTGGGATCTCAGTTCCCTGGCCAGGGATTAAACCCAGCCCTCAGCAGTGAAAGCCCAGAATCCTAACCACTAGGCCACCAGCAGACTCTGTGAAGAGTTTGAAAGAAGCCAGCTTAAGGAGAGAAATGCTCACTTAATAGTGAGCTGTGCAAAAGAAGGCATTGAGAGTGGAGGGCCAGCTAATACTTGGTAACACAGCTAAGGAAAATGAAGGCAGAAAGGAAGGGAGTTAGAAACAAGTGACACAAATTAGAGAAAGCAGTAGCTGCTAGAAAAGGCTTTTGGAACAAAAAGAAGTTTTTCACTCGGAAGAATCAGACTGTGTTAGACACAATCTGACAGTTAAACACACATATCTGTGTGTGTCTTTACATGTACTCGCACACACACACACACACACACACACACAATTGGCACTCTCTAATAAAAGCTGGTATCACAGTTAACAAGTGGCTAACCAGAAGATAACAGTTAGGACCTGAAACCCTACCTTGTAAACTTGTTAATCCTTCTGTTAGTGTCTGTGTTGGATGAGGATCTGAGGGAAGAAGTGTCATGATATTGCTGGGTCGTAGCACAGAACTTTCACAGGAAAACCAAACAGCCTTATCGCTAATGTTGCTTTTATTGGAGAGATTTTTCACAGCGATGGTAATTTTCCCACTTGGTTTTATTGGACCAAGGCATTATTATTGTATTATAAGGCGTGTTCTGCTGTTCATTACTTAGTTTGCTTGTTTTAAGTAGGTGAGAGAAATTGTAATAGCTCCTTAAACATATATTTTCTTCATCAAGAATGGGAGCTGCTGATATTCGGTTAGAGGTCATAGGCATTTGATATAAACCAAAAAATTGACACCAAATAATGCTATTTCTCTTTCAGCCCTAATATTTCAGCTCAGTGGTCATTAGTCTCAGTCCTTTTTCCCTTCAAAAAGTACATACTTAGTTTAATGTAAGTCATATGTACTTGTCACACAGAGAGATGCAAGTTTCAATTTTAAAAGCAGTGATTTATCTTGATATTTTAAGATTAATTTTGCAGCTTTCTCAGAAAATTGATGAATGATATGATTATTTTATTCTCTAAAGTTAATTGATGGTGACATTCTTAAGCCCCTAGGAATTAACTATCTCCACCTGATTAGATTGACTATATATATATATATATATACACACATATATATACATATACATATATATATATACACACACACACATATATATGAGCTATATATAGAGATATTTGTATGGCTCTGAATTTTAAGCATGATGTTTGTTAGGAAAAGCAGCATATCTAAACATATTCTTGAATGAAAAGCATCTGGATGTAAAAGTGACTGAAACTCTGGCCTCCTTAGTGCTGGGATGGTGACAGGGGATCTGTGTGGACTCAGATGATAGGGGAGGCTGCCTGAAGCAGAATCCCAGTTCCGTGGAGACGAAGAGGTCCCCTGTGCCTGAGAGAGCCAGGAGAGTCTGTTGGGAACTTTCTGGTCTGGAAGTCAAAGCCCACCTGCTGATCAGAGGGAGAAAAATCCTTGTGAAGGCATGGGATAGGAAGGACCCAATAGCCTGGAATAAATCTGTTTGGCTCCTATATTATTTCTGCCTCAGGTAATGAAGTTTTTGACTATGACATGTATAGGATAGTGTAATTTTTACAGAACTATATCCCATCATCAATCTTCTATTGTTATGGCATCTTGAAAACTTTTAGTCAAGAAAAGGTAAGAGTTTCCATTCTCTTTTCAAAGAGCTACCAAGTTATGATTGTGGTTTTGTAGTTTAAAATGCAATGGGTTTTTCCCTCTTGCACTGTTGGTGGGAATGTAAATTGATAAAGCCACTATGGAGAACAGTATGGAGGTTCCTTAAAAAACTAAAAATAGAACTACCATACAACCCAGAAATCCCACTACTGGGCATATACCCTGAGAAAACCATAATTCAGAAAGAGGCATGTACCAGAATGTTCATTGCAGCTCTATTTACAATAGCCAGGACATGTAAGCAACCTAAGTGTCCATCGACAGATGAATGGATAAAGAAGATGTGGCACATATATACAATGGAATACTACTCAGCCATAGAAAGAAATGAAATTGAGTTATTTGTATTGAGGTGGATGGACCTAGAGTCTGTCATACAGTGAAGTAAGTCAGAAAGAGAAAAACAAATACTGTATGTTAACATATATATATGGAATCTAAAAAAAAGAAAAAGGTCATGAAGAACCTAGGGGCAGGACAGGAATAAAGGCACAGACCTTCTAGAGAATGGACTTGAGGACACAGGGAGGGGGAAGGGTAAGCTGGGACGAAGTGAGAGAGTGGCATGGACATATATACACTACCAAATGTAAAATAGATAGCTAGTGGGAAGCAGCCGCATAGCACAGGGAGATCAGCTCAGTGCTTTGTGACCACCTAGAGGGGTAGGATAGGGAGGGTGGGAGGGAGATGTAAGAGGGAGGAGATATGGGGATATATGTATGTGTATAGCTGATTCACTTTGTTATACAGCAGAAACTAACACACCATTGTAAAGTAATTATACCCCAGTAAAGATGTTAAAAAAAATTAAGAATAAAAATAAAAACAAAGTGAAAGGAAAAAAAAATTTAATGGGTTTTTCAAAAAAATTCCCATTGAGCCTTGGAGTACCCTCAGCAACTGGCATATAACAGAGCAACAGAGCAATGCCAGGCTCTGCAAGCTCATTCAGAAAGATTTTGAAACATTAGAAAAGCACTTTAATTGCTAATCGCACAGGCAGTTAATCCTGGAGCCTGGAGGGAGTGGGCCTATGGAAGCATAGTCAGGAGGTGATGCTAGGAGAAGTGAGTTCAAAATGTGTTTTCAGTAAACCCTGACTTTGGCCAAGGGATTTAACTTCCCAGGATCCAAGTTTTAATCTACAAAATGAAGAGCTTGGTCTAAACCATCCGAAAGCTCCCTTTCAGCTCACGTTGTGTTCATCTAGAACAGATAGTGAAAAGAGTACAGGTCTTAAAGTTAGGAGGCAAGGATTCTAAATTCCTGTGCTGGGTTTTGGTCTCTCCTTGAAAATGAAGGATGAAGTCAAATTGTCTTCTCAGAACTTCTAGATAGGAAATGCTCTATTTTCTGGCCTACGTTTATATTCTGTTTGCACAAATTTGCAAAGAGATGTTAGGAATGATGACCAGTTTTCATTTCTGAGCTCTAGATTGTGGTTCATGTGACCTTAGCCCTCTCTGAAGTCAACAAATGATGGCTGAGAAAGTCTCAGAGCCATTTAGGTCCTTTCGTTTTCTCCTTAGTGCTTATCACACTCTAACAAACTACATATTTTACACCTTTCCCCCTTTTCTTGTTCTTTATTCTCTTCGTTTTCTCTCCTCAACAGAATACAAGCATCATGAAGGCAAAAGTTTTGCTCATTTTGTCTTTTGCTCACTGCTGTGTCTCCAGTGCCTCTCATGTAGTAGTCACTCAATAAACATTCATTGAGTGAATGAGTGAATTCGCGTGACATTTTATAAGCAAGTATTGCATTATATCTCTGTGCCTTAAAGCCATGTATTCTATATTTTAAGGTATTTAAATGATAGAAATTACTTTAAGTAAATCTGGTTAAACATTTTTTGACATCAGTGTTTTTATCCCACTTATTCTTAAGGCTTCGTTATATTCTTCATCTTTTAAAATCATTAAATGGAAACATTATTTTCTAGGGGAAATTTCCATCCAAAAATTGAGTGAGCTCCTTTTTGAATTCCTTTTGTAATCCATTTTTCTTCAAGAATGAAGTGGTAATTTAAAACTAGCAGGAAATAATACATCCAATTTCAAATGTGCGATGTGTAGGCAAGTGGAGATTGTTTTTGCTAGCTTTCTTTTCTGGTGCCACTCATTTGAATACATTCCCAACAAACCTCGTAAGACTTGTTGTAGTAAATTATGTTATTTATGTGACAAGTAACAGGCACCACTCAGTGCTAACCTTTTATTAGACATGTACATTTTCATTTCAGTTAATATAATACCTATGTGAATTTTTCTGAAAAAATAAAATGAGAATTATTCTTTTCCCCCTTGGTGACACTATTATGTCACTGAGCTAGAATGGCAGTTAGTAATCTAGTTTCTATCCATTAACAGCGGTTCTGTCAAATTGTCACTAGAATAGTACATTCAAGAAGTTAGTTTTATGTGAAAGGATTCCTTCTTTTCAGATGGCAGTTCATTCTATTTCTGAATCTTTTAGAAGTGCAGGTCCTGTTTCACCCTCCCCCCTTTTTTGTATACACTAATATACAAAAGCTGTGAGGACCCAAACCTTTGTCTCTAACCTTGTCTCCATTACTTTTCTTCAGACATCTTCTTTTTCAGCAAAAATAAACTACATAATATTTCCCTATTTATGAGTCTTGTTCTTTCCCTACACTCAAGTTCCTTGAGCTTAGAATGTTCCATCTCCTCATAGCACATCCATAGGCTCTTCTAGAGTGACTCGTATGATACCTATCTTATGAGATTCCATGCTTTGCTCCAGTTGGGAGTTATCTCTCCTTCCTCTTCATTGCCTCAGTATTTCAGTTGTTCAGTTATTACTCTTTCATGACACTTATGCAGATCTGTGGTAGTAAAGGTAACTTGTGTGTTTCTTCTCATCCCCTTGCGTGTAGAAGTTTTACTTAAAGTGAGGATCTAGGTAAGATTCTTCTTGGAGGTGCCACTGTCTGTGCTGTTGCTGAACATTCTCTAGAATGTTCCAGGACTGTTGGCAGGAGGCCATCTCAGTGTGCTGAAGGTAGCTTACCGCACATTTCCATCAAACTGAGCAGTACTTCAGGTACTAAAAAGGGAAAAAGAAATCTGTTCATTTATTGAGGTAGCAGGAAAGGCGAAAAAGATACAAACACATCAGTTGTCCAGTCTCCCACACCAGGGTAGGTTAGGACTGTGATCTGGGCAGAGGATAGGTGTGGGTAGATGTGGGTTTGATCAGTCATCACCTGGGTGTAGGCCCATCACTTACCTTGGTTTTTATGAGGTGATTCATTGGGAAAGAAATGAGCATCATGTGAATAACCAAAATGGCACCCAGCAGTCTCACATTGGGACCCCACTTATATATAGACTGATTTCCACCTCTTCCTTCCCCTTCCCGTTTGTCAGGAGCAGTTTGCTTTCTGGTTAGTCCATTTCCCCAGAGCTGTTGTATATGAATGGAGGAAGGGCAAACAGAACCTAATTTCTCATTACCTTCTTTCCTTCCAAGACTCCATCAAAGAATTTTTCGGAAAGGCTGGGGAAGGGCCTGGCAAGGATACTTAATTATTTTTGGTTTAGTTGCTTTATCTTACTTTGAGAAGCAGAGCTAGTAATTGTACTTATCAAAACTTTTCTCTAGGCATGTCATACCAAGCAATATGGAGTTGGTTTTGGATGCTTGTCTTACTGCATAGCTAACCTACACATAGTATGACTTCCAAGGTTGGATAGTCACAAACAGATCACAGGCATTTACTAAATGTTAGTTGAATGAATGAATAAGTAGTTTGTTAAAGAGATGCCCACCTAAGAAGAGGGTAGAGAACAAAAGGATTTTGAAAAAAATTTTAATGATTTCTTATTAGCTACAATTATAATATAAAATGCTAGATATCTAGATAAAAAACATTAAATGATAATAAATATATGAGAAAAGTAAACTCCCATCCTGCCCACACTTCATCTGCTGAGCCCAGTGTCTTTTGGCACAGGTAACATAGCTTGTGGAGTATATCCACCCCTCCAATCCCCATTTAAATACAGACTACTTTCAACTTGATGTTTTTTTTTTCCCACTAAGTATATCTTAGGCATTTCGATATTACTACTTATAGTAGAATTATTACATTCTTTTTAATGGCTATGCAATTCATTTGTTATATGAATGTGCCATATTTTATTTAACCAGAACACAAGGAACGGGCTCTTTGGCTGGTATCAAGTTTTTCACTGTTTATTAAGAACATTGAAGAGAACATTTTTGGTAATGTATCTTGGCTTATTTCTGCATCTGTGTCTGTGGATTCCTAGGAGAGATGTTGGTTCAGGGGCTATGAGAAATATATATATATATATATTTTTTAACATCTTTACTAGAGTATAATTGCTTTACAATGGTGTGTCAGTTTCTGCTTTATAACGAAGTGAATCAGTCATACATATACATATGTCCCCATATCTCTTCCCTCTTGCGTTTCCCTCCCTCCCACCCTCCCTATCCCACCACTCTAGGTGGTCACAAAGCACCGAGCTAATCTCCCTGTGCTATGCGGCTGCTTCCCACTAGGTATCTATTTTATGTTTGGTAGTGTATATATGTCCATGCCACTCTCTCACTTTGTCCCAGCTTACCCTTCCCCCTCCCCGTATCCTCAAGTCCGTTCTCTAGTAGGTCTACATCTTTATTCCCGTCTTAACCCCTAGGTTCCACTGACCTTTTTTTTTTTTTTGATTCCATATATATGTGTTAGCATATGGTATTTGTTTTTCTCTTTCTGACTGACTTCACTGTGTGATAGACTCTAGGTCCATCTACCTCACTACAAATAACTCAATTTCATTTCTTTTTATGGCTGAGTAGTATTCCATTGTATATATGTGCCACATCTTCTTTATCCATTCATCTGTCGATGGACACTTAGGTTGCTTCCATGTCCTGGCTATGTAAATAGACCTGCAATGAATATTCTGGTACATGCCTCTTTTTGAATTATGGTTTACTCAAGGTATATGCCCAGTAGTGGGATTGCTGGGTCGTATGGTAGTTCTATTTTTAATTTTCTAAGGAACCTCCATATTGTTCTCCATAGTGGCTGTATCAATTTACATTCCCACCAACAGTGCAAGAGGGTTCCCTTTTCTCCACACCCTCTCCAGCATTTATTGTTTGTAGATTTTTGATGATGGCCATTCTGACCAGTGTGAGATGGTATCTCATTGTAGTTTTGTTTTGCGTTTCTCTAATGATTAATGATGTTGAGCATTCTTTCATGTGTTTGTTGGCAATCTGTATATCTTCTTTGGAGAAATGTGTACTTAGGTCTTCTGCCCATTTTCGGATTGGGTTGTTTGTTTTTTTGATATTGAGCTGCATGAGTTGCTTGTATGTTTTGGAAATTAATCCTTTGTCAGTTGCTTCATTTGCAAATATTTTCTCCTATTCTGAGGGTTGTCTTTTCATCTTTTTTATGGTTTCCTTTGCTGTGCAAAAGCTTTTAACTTTCATTAGGTCCCATTTGTTTATTTTTATTTCCATTTCTCTAGGAGGTGAGTCAAAAAGTATCTTGTTGTGACTTATGTCATAGAGTGTTCTGCCTATGTTTTCCTCTAAGAGTTTGATGGTATCTGGCCTTACATTTAGGTCTTTAATCCATTTTGAGTTTATTTTTGTATATGGTGTTAGGGAGTGTTTTAATTTCATTCTTTTACATGTAGCTGTCCAGTTTTCCCAGCACCACTTATTGAAGAGGCTGTCTTTTCTCCACTGTATATTCTTGCCTCCTTTATCAAAGATAAGGTGACCATATGTGTGTGGGTTTATCTCTGGGCTTTGTATCCTGTTCCATTGATCTATATTTCTGGGTTTTTTTGCCAGTACCATACTGTCTTGATTACTGCAGCTTTGTAGTATAGTCTGAAGTCAGGGAACCTGATTCCTCCAGCTCTGTTTTTGTTTCTCAAGATTGCTTTGGCTCTTCGGGGCCTCTTGTGTTTCCATACAAATTGTGAAATTTTTTGTTCTAGTTCTGTGAAAAATGCCAGTGGTAGTTTGATAGGGATTGCATTGAATCTGTAGATTGCTTTGAGTAGTAGAGTCATTTTCACAATGTGGCTTCTTCCAATCAAAGAACATGGTATATCTCTCCATCTGTTTGTATCATCTTTAATTTCTTTCATCTGTGTCTTATAGTTTTCTGCATACAGGTCTTTTGTCCCCTGAAGTAGGTTTATTCCTAGATATTTTATTCTTTTTGTTGCAGTGGTAAATGGGAGTGTTTTCTTGATTTCACTTTCAGATTTTTCATCATTAGTGTATAGGAATGCCAGAGATTTCTGTGCATTAATTTTGTATCCTGCTACTTTACCAAATTCATTGATTAGCTCTAGTAGTTTTCTGGTAGCATTTTTAGGATTCTCTGTGTATAGTATCATGTCATCTGCAAACAGTGACAGCTTTACTTCTTCTTTTCCGATTTGGATTCCTTTTATTTCCTTTTCTTCTCTGATTGCTGTGGCTAAAACTTCCAAAACTATGTTGAATAAGAGTGGTGAGAGTGGGCAGCCTTGTCTTGTTCCTGATCTTAGTGGAAATGGTTTCAGTTTTTCACCATTGAGGACGATGTTGTCTGTGGGTTTGTCATATATGGCCTTTATTATGTTGAGGAAAGTTCCCTCTATGCCTACTTTCTGCAGGGTTTTTATCATAAATGGGTGTTGAATTTTTTTGAAAGCTTTGTCTGCATCTATTGAGATGATCATATGGTTTTTCTCCTTGAATTTGTTAATATGGTGTATCACGTTGATTGACTTGCGTATATTGAAGAATCCTTGCATTCCTAGGATAAACCCCACTTGATCATAGTGTATGATGCTTTTAATGTGCTGTTGGATTATGTTTGCTAGTATTTTGTTGAGGATTTTTGCATCTATGTTCATCAGTGATATTGGCCTGTAGTTTTCTTTCTTTGTGACATCTTTGTCTGGTTTTGGTATCAGAGTGATGGTGGCCTCGTTTAATGAATTTGGGAGTGTTCCTCCCTCTGCTGTATTTTGGAAGAGTTTGAGAAGGATAGGTGTTAGCTCTTCTCTAAATGTTTGATAGAATTCGCCTGTGAAGCCACCTGGTCCTGGGCTTTTGTTTGTTGGAAGATTTTTAATCACAGTTTCAATTTCAGTGCTTGTGATTGGTCTGTTTATATTTTCTATTTCTTCCTGGTTCAGTCTCAGAAGGTTGTACATTTCTAAGAATTTGTCCATTTCTTCCAGGTTGTCCATTTTATTGGCATATAGTTGCTTGTAGTAATCTCTCATGATCCTTTGTATTTCTGCAGTGTCAGTTGTTAATTCTCCTTTTTCATTTCTAATTCTATTGAGTCTTCTCCCTTTTTCTCTTGATAAGTCTGGCTAATGGTTTATCAATTTTGTTTACCTTCTCAAAGAACCAACTTTTAGTTTTATTGATCTTTGCTATCATTTCCTTCATTTATTTCTGATCTGATCTTTATGATTTCTTTCCTTCTGCTAACTTTGGGTTTTTTTGTTCGTCTTTCTCTAATTGCTTTAGGTGTAAGGTTAGGTTGTTTATTTGAGATGTTTCTTGTTTCTTAAGGTAGGCTTGTATAGCTATAAACGTCCCTCTTAGAACTGCTTTTGCTGCATCCCATAGGTTTTGGGTCGTTGTGTTTTCATTGCCATTTGTTTCTAGGTATTTTTTGATTTCTTCTTTGATTTCTTCAGTGATCTCTTGGTTATTAAGTAATGTGTTGTTTAGCTTCCATGTGTTTGTATTTCTTACAGATTTTTTCCTGTAATTGATATCTAGTCTCATAGTGTTGTGGTCGGAAAAGATACTTGATGTGATTTCAGTTTTCTTAAATTTACCAAGGTTTTATTTATGACCCTGCAGAATGTTCCATGGGCACTTGAGAAGAATGTGTATTCTGTTGTTTTGGATGGAATGTCCTATAAATATCAATTAAGTTCATCTTGTTTAATGCATCATTTAAAGCTTGTGTTTCCTTATTTATTTTCATTTTGGATGATCTGTCCATTGGTGAAAAATGGGGTGTTAAAGTCCCCTACTATGATTGTGTTACTGTCGATTTCCCCTTTTATGGCTGTTAGCATTTGCCTTATGTATTGAGGTGCTCCTATGTTGGGCGCATAAATATTTACGATTGTTATATCTTCTTCTTGAATTGATCCCTTGATCATTATGTAGTGTCCTTCTTTGTCTCTTGTAATAGTCTTTGTTTTAAAGTCTATTTTGTCTGATATGAGAATTGCTACTCCAGCTTTCTTTTGACTTCCATTTGCATGGAATATCTTTTTCCATCCCCTCACTTTCAGTCTGTATGTGTCCCTAGGTCTGAAGTGGGTCTCTTGTAGACAGAATATATACAGGTCTTGTTTTTGTATATATTCAGCCAGTCTATGTCTTTTGGTTGGAGCATTTCATCCATGTACATTTAAGGTAACTATCGATATGTATGTTCCTATTACCATTTTCTTATTGTTTGGGGTTTATTATTGTAGGTCTTTTCCTTCTCTTGTGTTTCTTGCCTAGAGAAGTTCCTTTAGCATTTGTTGTAAAGCTGGTTTGGTGGTGCTGAATTCTGTTAGCTTTTGCTTGTCTGTAAAGCTTCTAACTTCTCTGTCAAATGTGAATGAGATCCTTGCTGGGTAGAGTAATCTTGGTTGTAGGTTTTTCTCTTTCATCACTTTAAATATGTCCTGCCACTCCTTTCTAGCTTGCCGAGTTTCTGCTGAAAGATCAGCTGTTAACCTTATGGGGATTCCCTTTGTGTTTCTTGTTGTTTTTCCCTTGCTGCTTTTAATATTTGTTCTTTGTATATAATTTTTGATTGTTTGATTAATATGTATCTTGGCATGTTACTCCTTGGATTTATCCTGTATGGGACTCTCTGTGCTTCCTGGACTTGATTAACTATCTCCTTTCCCATATTAGGGAAGTTTTCAACTATAATCTCTTCCAATATTTTCTCAGTCCCTTTCTTTTTCTCTTCTTCTTCTGGGACCCCTATAATTCAAATGTTGGTGCGTTTAATATTGTCCCAGAGGTCTCTGAAACTGTCCTCAATTCTTTTCATTCTTTTTTCTTTATTCTGCTCTGCAGTAGTTATTTCCACTATTTTATCTTCCAGGTCACTTATCCATTCTTCTGCCTCAGTTATTCTGCTATTGAACCCTTCTAGAGAATTTATAATTTCACTTATTGTGTTGTTCATCTCTGTTTGCTCTTTAGTTCTTCTAGGTCCTTGTTAAAAGTTTCTTGTATTTTCTCCATTCTATTTCCAGGATTTTGGATCATCTTTACTATCATTATTTTGAATTATTTTTCAGGTAGACTGCCTATTTCCTCTTCATTTGTTAGGTCTGGTGGGTTTTTATGTTGCTCCTTTATCTGCTGTGTGTTTCCTTGTCTTCTCATTTTGCTTAACTTACTGTGTTTGTCATCTTCTTTTCTCAGGCTGCAGGTTCGTAGTTTCCGTTGTTTTTGGTGTCTGTCCCCAGTGGCTAAGGTTGGTTCAGTGGGTTGTGTAGGCTTCCTGGTGGAGGGGACTAGTGCCTGTGTTCTGGTGGATGAGGCTGGATCTTGTCTTTCTGGTGGGCAGGTCCATGTCTGGTGGTGTGTTTTGGGGTGTCTGTGGCCTTATTATGATTTTAGGCAGCCTTTGTGCTAATGGATGGGGTTGTGTTACTGTCTTGCTAATTGTTTGGCATAGGGTGTCCTGCACTGTAGCTTAGTGGTCGTTGAGTGAATCTGGGTCTCGGCATTGAGGTGGAGATCTCTGGGAGATTGTCGCCGTTTGATATTACGTGGGGCTGGGAAGTCTCTTGTGGACCAGTGTCCTCAACTTGGCTCTCCCACCTCAGTGGCACAGCCCTTACGCCTGTCTGGAGCACCAAGAGCCTGCCATCCACACGGCTCAGAATAAAAGGGAGATAAAAAAGAAAGAAAGAAGAAAATAAAAATAAAGTAAAATAAAATAAAATAAAGTTATTAAAATAAAAAATAATTAAGAAAAAAAAATTTTTTAAGTAATAAAACAAAACAAAACAAAAACGGACATACAGAATCCTAGGACAAATGGTAAAAGCAAAGCTATACAGACAGAATCACACACAGAAACGTACACATACACACTCACAGAAAGAGAAAAAGTGGAAAAAAAATATATATCGTTGCTTCCAAAGTCCACCTCCTCAATTTGGGATGATTCCTGGTCTATTCGGGTATTCCAGAGATGCAGGGTACATCACGTTGATTGTGGAGATTTAATCCGCTGCTCCTGAGGCTGCTGGGAGAGATTTCCCTTTCTCTTCATTGTTCGCAGGGCTCCTGGGGTTCAGGTTTGGATCTGGACCCGCCTCTGCCTGTAGATCGCCTGAGGGCGTCTGTTCTTTGCTCAGACAGGCCGGAGTTAAAGGAGCTGCTGATTCGGGGGCTCTGGCTCACTCAGGCCGGGGGGAGGGAAGGGTACGCAGGGCGGGGCGAGCCTGCGGCGGCAGAGTCTGGCGTGCGTTCTCCCGGGGAAGTTGTCCCTGGATCACGGGACCCTGGCAGTGGCGGGCTGCACAGGCTCCCGGAAAGGGAGGTGTGGATAGTGACCTGTGCTCGCACACAGGCTTCTTGGTGGCGGCAGCGGCAGCGTTAGCGTCTCATGCTTGTCTCCGTGGTCCGCGCTGATAGCCGCGGCTCGTGCCCGTCTCTGGAGCTCCTTTAGGTGGCGCTGTTAATCTCCCCTCCTTGGGCACCAGGAAACAAAGAGGCAAGAAAAAGTCTTACCTCTTACCTCTTCCCTCTTCGGGAGGTCCAGACTTTTCCCGGACTCCCTCCCGGCTAGCCGTGGCGCACTAGTCCCTTCAGGCTGTGTTCACGCCGCCAACCCCAGTCCTCTCCCTGCGCTCTGACCGAAGCCCGAGCCTCAGCTCCCAGCCTCTCCCGCCCCAGCGGGTGAGCAGACAAGCCTCTCAGCCTGGTGAGTGCCGGTCGGCACCGATCTTCTGTGCGGGAATCTCTCCGCTTTGCCCTCTGCACCCCTGTGGCTGCGCTCTCCTCCGCGGCTCCGAAGCTTCCCCGCTCCGCCACCCGCAGTCTCCGCCCACGAAGGGGCTTCCTAGTGTGTGGAAACCTTTCCTCCTTCACGGCTCCATCCCAGAGGTGCAGGTCCGTCCCTATTCTTTTGTCTCTGTTTTTTCTTTTGCCCTACCCAGGTGCGTGGGGAGTTTCTTGCCTTTTGGGAGGTCTGAGGTCTTCTGCCAGCGTTCAGTAGGTGTTCTGTAGGAGTTGTTCCACGTGTAGATGAATTTCTGATATATTTGTGGGGAGGAAGGTGATCTCCGCGTCTTACTCTTCCGCCATCTTGAAGCTCCCTGTCATGAGAAATATTTTAACTTTTGATAGATTTTGACCAATCTCTTTTTCCACCCCAATAACATCTGACCTCAAAGAGTATGAGTCTATTTCCTTACAACCTTGTCAATATGAAATATTATTTGGATTAATTTGCTCTGAGATTCATGCTTTAGGTTTTCTCCCTGATAATTGCCCCCCTCCCCATTCAGTCCTTTTGTTTGTGCGTTGCGGGTAGGGGCTATCAGGCCATCACGAGCATTGCCTGTAGTTCTGGCGGACGTTAAGCTCTGCAGTTTTATGGGTAGAAGGCTGGCATAATGGTTTAGGAATCAGAGATCTGGCTCTTGGCCCAGCTTGCTACCTTGAATAAGTCCATTTTGTTTCTTTATTTCTCATTTTCCTAGGATATAAATATCAGACGTTTAATGCCTACCTGACATTTTTTTATCAGTCTCTGAGAATGAATGGGAGAAATAGGGGCTAGAGAGGGGAAGTGACCTACCAAATTGTATGGCTTTTGACAGTCTCTCTGGGCCATGAAATTTTACCTGAAAAAAGTGCATCAGTTGGACTAAATGTCCTCCAGAGCCTGTTTAGATCTTTCAGTCAATGAATCTATGTTTGAAACGATATGAAGAAAAAGTCCTGTGCTGGTAACCTTAAGGGGTCCCTATTCCACCTAGTGGGTCTCGTTGGAGCTTTGAGATGAACAATTTGAAATGGATATAATTTCATTTCAGTCTATTCTTTGGTAGTAATTGTGATTTTCCTGTAGTAACAACTTCTTCCTTGTTCTCCTTCTAGTCCCCTTTCTTACTCTGTTGGTTTGTGGGACTCATAAAACCCTCTTTGAATTGACTGCTTCCAGTTTCCTCATAATTGTACTTTAGCTCATGCAATCAAAGTGATGTTGGATTTTTACTCACAAAATATTAATTCAGAGATCACAAATGTAGAGGCTCATCAAATAACAGGCTGAAAGAGCCTCTATCACTTTGGGGGAAAAAGGAGGATGGGGAACTATAATAGTGATGTCTTGTGTAAGGGGCCAGTTGTGTAGCTCCAGACACACAACTTTTACCCACATCTGTTATTTCTGAAGAGCCAAAGTTGTGCATTTTATATGAAATCCTCCGATTTTTAAATACTTCATAAATATCTAAGACGTTGCACAGACCAAACAAACCAAGTCCGTGGGTTGGATTTGACTCTGCTGTAAACCCATGTATGGTTGAGAACATCTTCCTTTTCTCATTGCTACCACCTTATTGTTTATGAACTTATTTCATGCTGGGTAAAAGTGTTAGGATGTAATTTTAGTTTCTAATATGAGTTTTTAGAAATAAATTACAGTTTCAAACACATCTTTTACCATCTTTCCATAATCTGAAATATGCGTGGAAATAAATAAAATAATGCCTTTTTACTTATAGCATTGTATATAGCATTTCGCCTACTTATGAAGGGAAAACTCTTAATAACACCCTGTAAGATGTTTCTTTGCTTCTTTTTAAAGTCAGTGAAATATATAGCCTCAGTGTGTTTGTCAGTTATTACAAAACTGAGAGTGGATTTATTTTGATCAACATATCCAGGCTGAACTAAACACATTATAATAAGATAACCAATACACAGCAGAGTGCAATCCTAAGAACTTGCGTTGCTGACGGCGATTTATGGAAGATCATTTAAGGATTTTATTTTTCTCGTTCATGCATACATTATTCAAGCTGCACTTAAAAGGCATCTTCTATAAACTCAGCACTGTGTTGAGTGCTAGTGCTATGAGCACAGCAGGAGTGAGAGCAAATCATATTGTGAGTGGGGGATACAGACAGGTGGAGATTGGTCATCAGGGAATTATAACACTGGGACAGGACAACTCACGGTGCTCAGGGACTGATAGAAAACACGTCTAACTTGAGCTTGGGGTCAGCAGAGACTTCCAAAGGAAATGATAGCTAAGTTAAAATCTGAAGGGATGGTAGGGATGTCTGAGGCTCAGAGGCTATGGGGGAGGGGGCAGAAGAGCCAACATCCCAGAGGTCTGAGAGGAAGTGGTGAATTGGAGATCTCTAAGAAGCGCTGTATAGCTGGAGTTCACAGTGTGGAGGGAGTTGGAGCAGCTGGGGGCGTGGGGAGCTCCATCAAGAGCCCTATTGCGCAGGTCCTTGGCAGTCCTGTTAAGCAGCCATTGAAAGATTTCAAGAAGAGAAGTGACTTGATCAGATAAAGGCGATTTTAAAAAGCCAATTTGAACAGCAGTTCTCCCCCAGCTTTCATCTTTACTTATTACTCTCTTTTGAAACCTCTTTAGTCCAGGTGGTATTGCTACAAGTGAAGAGTTGTGCAGATATGTCTGTCATATCTGATGTTCTTCTAGTCTTCTTAGCTTCAGGTTTTTCTGCCCCCAACACCTGGAAAGATACGAAGATAAAGGGAAACCACAATCACAGCAAAACACCAGGAATGAAGAGGAGAAAACCAAGACAATGAGAGTGGATAATGCTTACTTTGACAGAAACAGAATCCTCTTGTATCAGGAGTCAGGGGGCCAGGGTTTGAATCCTATGACCACACTTCTGTGTATTATTATAGTTTCCTCAATTGTCAAATGAAGGGTTGGATTTAGATGCTTTTGAAGATGACACTCACTTTGAAATTCTATGAGGACTGTTTGAATTGTGCGTGATGATTCAGTCACCCTGTGTTAAGTCAAACAGAGATGTCTTTAATGCATTAAGATTTTATATATATGTGTATGTATGTGCTTATGTATGATGTATATGAAACAAGATGAAGTTTTATTAAAAAGGGAAATATGGGTCAAAGGAGGTAGAATACATTTGAGAAAATGGCAGTCACGCGAATCATGGGCGGATGTTCTCCATAGTCCTCAGGAGTTGCCTTCATGTATGGAAAGGCAGGTTGTATGAGCGGGAGCTATCGTTGGTACCAGTCACAAGTGTACACCTTGAAGAGACACTAAAAAAAACCCTCCACAGTCACAACATTTGAGGCTCAAATGTTGAGCCTACCTTGATAAATGCAGGGCCAAATTATCCCTTCCCCGAGTTCCTCTGGCTGGTGGTGGTGGAGACAGAGATACAAATTTCCTAGAAAATTTGACACCATAGTACTATTTTTCTTTCCCTTTGTCATTTTCTTGCATGGCTTTTTTTTTTTTTTTTAACTATAGTGACAGTCTGAAGTTACCTTGCTAATTTAGAAACATAAAATATATCATGTACAACTTACTTGTCTTTTACTTGACTCGTATAGTTATCACAGTGTTTAGTGTTTTATCTTAAGCAACTGTGATACATTGCATGAAATCTAGTACTTCTAAGATGTTGCCAGTTTCTGACAAGTAGATAGTGACTTTAAAAAGATGAGACTCTAATAAAAATTTTAAAAGTTACTGTTTTTGTACTGAAGTGACTTCCCTAGTGTAGAAGAGACTTAGAAAGTTCTTATTTTCAGAAAAGTTTGGGAACTGCTCCCCAAACTCATTAAATACCATTTTGCATAAACAGTTTTATTATCATCATCATAGGATTCTGAATACTGAACACTTAAGATGTCACTCTACCTTTTATAGGTATGTTTGTTTTCCTGTCTTGTTTTCATGTATTTCCAAATATAGAGAAGTCTCCTTCAAATGCTGCCATAGCCGAGGTTATGTGAAACAAGAGAGCAGTGAGAGCTCTCAGAGATGGCATTTGCCAGTCCTGCCTCCATGCAGTTGGAAGGCAATTCCTGAATGAATCCTTAATTGCTTTTCTTAAGTACCTTGTAAAACTCCTGAATGTGTAAGTGGTGCTAGAGCCGGCCAAGTGTTGTGTCATTGGCAGCTGAGCATCATCGGACATTGAGCAGGAGGGAGCACTGGTGGGAGGGAAGCAATCTGGGACTCGTTGTGTTAGCGACCTTCCCAGAAGTGGCAGAGCTCGCTTTGCTGAGTTGAACATGGGTTCCCACCTGGGCCACCACTGATCACAGGCCGCATGAAGGAATTCAAGGCTTCGTCCAGGCCTAGGGACAGCTGGCTCAGTTCTGTCCTGGGGAGGTAGAAGTGAAGGTGACGTGACTGCCTGAAGGTAAACTAATTCTGTGAGATCATGGTGCTCTGGGACTGTGCACTTTCCACTGAGTTATGCTCTCATTTGTCATTTTTATAGCTTTGACTTTGTTATTCAGTCAAATGAAGTTGGTATTATGTTTGAAATTTCAAGTCAGGGGATATTCAAGGGTAGGAATTAACCCCAAACAAGATTCATATTCATTTTTTAGTCTTTCACTTCTCTTCCTTCTTTGCTCATAATCTGTTTACAGTATCTCCAGACCTGCTGATTGTATCTGTTTATCAAAGCACTGGTTCTGAGGCAGTACGTATTGCAAACATTTTACATAAAACTTTACTCTTTCACAGATATTAGAAATTTTTGTGGGATTGAAAAGATCTTATTACCATGACCTTAACATTTTATTCATGTTGCAAATATGAGCTCACAGTTTTGGGGTTTTTGAAATGCAGGAGAAAATCCGTACACATCAAAATACCATCAAATTTTCAGAATAAAGAATTCTGTCTTCTAGCCCAAGACTTTATATTTTTCAGTGGTATCTATCTCACTGGCTGTGTGCGTGTGTGTGTGTGTGTGTGTGTGTGTGTGAAAGAGAGAGACACACGCAGAGAGACAGAGACAGAAGTAGATACTAGGTAAATGAAATGATTGATTGAATGGTTGTTTCTATTGATTTGCTTGTGGAACAGTGAGTAAATTGCAATGTAACTAAGTGCGTAAACAGACACACACACTCACTCCATAAGGATGTTACCCATTCCTATATATCAAAACCATAACATAACAGTGATTTTTAAACTTTAGGATACGTAACGATTGAATAGAAAGCTTGGTGGAAATACAGCATGTAAGTTTCATGGGAACAAAAGTTTTGTCTGTGTTTCTCCTGTGCTTAGTGATTGGCACATAGTAGATATTAAGTATTTGTTGGATGATTCTTGGGCCCCACCCCCATCGATTTGGCTTTGGTAGGTTTGGGCTAGGACCTGATGCATTGGCATTGATATTAGGCGCCTCAGTTGACTTTGATGTGGGTGGTTGAAGGACCACACTTTGAGAAACACCTCATGGCGGGCCTGTGGCTGTGGCTGTGAGGTGGAGGGGGTGGAACCTCCTGTGTCTGCAAAATCACCCTGCTCTGTGGAGGAGCCTGATGGTGACTGACTGGTGTCTTTCAAGGTCAGGCCCTTAGGCATTGGGACTTGCAGCCATGGCAAGGAGTGTATTTTCTGATTTTCAACTTATCTTAATTTTTGTAAAAGAATACGGGCTTCCCTGGTGGTGCAGTGTTTGAGAATCTGCCTGCTAATGCAGGGGACATGGGTTCGAACCCTGGTCCGGGAAGATCCCACATGCCGTGGAGCAACTAGGCCCGTGAGCCACAACTACTGAGCCTGCGCGTCTGGAGCCTGTGCTCCACAACAAGTGAGGCCACAACAGTGAGAGGCCCGCGCACCGCGATGAAGAGTGGCCCCTGCTCGCCAGAACTAGAGAAAGCCCTCGCACAGAAACGAAGACCCAACACAGCCAAAAATAAATAAATAAATAAATAAATATTTTTAAAAAAAGTAACAAATGTTCAAGTACAATTGGTGTCTTATAAAAAAAGAATACAATAATAGCTATTCACATACTTTCATGTAAGGAGAGGTTGTTTAAGTCTAGTCAAACAGAGATAGCTATTATGATATAAATGTTTATTCTTCTTCACCAGAAGACATAAGGGGCTTGGTGCCAAACCACATTATCTTTTTTTTTAATTATTGCATACTTTGTAGTATTCTTACTGACTGTACATGTAACCCACTGTAACAAAGTGTAAAATAGTTCAAATAAAGTAAATTGCCTAACAGCTTTTCAACCTAGTTTTTACAGCCAGACAAAAAACAACTCTTGTGTTGTCAAGTCTTCCAGTAACCCTCGGCTCCTAAATGGTCTCTTTCCTGCCTAAAGACAGTCCATGGAGCATAACTACCACTATCTCCAACCCTGTTGCTGGGCAAGATGTGTTTCTGCTGAAGTTATTAGTGAGATGTTTACATTTGAGAAGAACCACATCTCGCATTCATGTACTACCTACATATGTGTGGATCTTTCCACTGGCAAATCGGAGCAGGATTAGCTAGTACATGGAAAGGCAGCTGGTGGCTCATTTAGAGGTTCAACTGGGAGTAATTGGAGACAAAACTAGGAATCTTTTGCAATGAGTAAATTAATCTTAATGTGGGGAAGTAACCATTTAGACAAGAAATGGTTTCAACATTTTTGATTAACGTGTGACATGAGTGCAAATTAGAGGCTGACACAGGGCATGTCATGTTCCAGGACAGGAAAATAGACCCTTATAATGCAAGGATTTGCACCAATACCTTCATGAAGAGGGATTAGTGGTGAAGGATCACACTGTAGTTATAATGATTCATTATTGTAGCTGTACATTAATTGTGTAGTTAAACATCAGTGTACTGTTTATAGTGTTATTTCAGTTCTCTTTAGCCAATCCACTCTAATAAAGAACTTTTCCAGGTATCTCTTTTATCATAAAAGGAATATATCTTTATCATAAACAATTCAAATGATATAGAAAGGTACTCATACAAAATTAAATTGTTTCTATATCCCTCCCCTCATCTATAACCATAGTTTGATGAACAGATTCTTTCTTTTCTTTTTTTCTTTCTATTCAGAGTCAATTCTTGGCTGATTAATTGGCTTGAATATTAACAGTGGGAAGAGTAACCATGCATTTGTGAAGAAGTTAAAATTGCTTTGAACCAGGTAAACTCTATTAGGTTGAACCACTTGAAACTGCTGTGTTAGTTAGGTCAAAGACGTCAAATATTGGCAGTTTTACGTGGTTAAGCTATACTGTTAGAGGAACCTGTTCTTTGAGTGATCTAGCAAGCTGTCAGTGTGGTCCTGTGAGGCTGCAACATGGAAAAAGCCCCCAGCTGACTGCTCTTTGCCAGTAGTCAAGTGGTGGATGCTCAGGGAATGATGGCAGAGGGGCTGGCTGGGGCTGTAATGCCAATACCACATTTCAGGTCTGTGGTGGGGAAATGAGGAGGGGAGCAGAGCAGGGGGGATATGCAGTGGGACTGAAGTTCTGTCCGTCCTCAAGTAGAAAACCTCAGCTACAGAGCAAGTAAAAACAGTAGACTTTGTGGTGGATAGAAAACAAGTTATGTGATATGTATAAAGTATTCCTAACCTTCTGTATTATCTTTCCACATTTGGATAGCATGTGGTGAACAAAAAACACGTCTCTAAATCCTTAATGTGATGTTAGCTAAGTTAAGTTTATTCGACATCACACGTGTTTTAACCTTGGGTTGTGGATTAGCTGTGACCTCTTTCCCCATAACAAAGAGTTGACTCTTTTGTATGTATGTGTGTAAATGTATAAAAAGTAAATACGGAGTCAAAGATACAATTCCATTTTTTAACCTGATTCTCTTACCTTTTCATTTATTAGTTTATGGTTGTGTGTGTGTGTGTGTGTGTGTGTGTGTGTGTGTGTGTGTTTATCAGATCAGATCTCATTTAGGGGAAGGTCCAGAACTGTGTAGAACTACAGCATTTCTCCTAGTATGTAGCCACAGTGGGCAACATACCTTCTGGAACCATGCATAAGTTAACCTGGAGCTTCATATTGGTTTTCAGGGCAGGCACGAGTGCCTTTCTCTGTCTAGATCACCTCCTCATCACAGACACAGTTAAACAAGCACTTTTGTCTTTCTCTGTGTATTTTGTTGTTGTTGTTCACCCTTGTTTTTCCCATTCAGAATATTTTCACTATGAAAATATTCAGAATCCACTGGCAAGTAAGTGAGAAGTAGAACTTATTGAAATAAGTAAAAAGATAAATTTGGAGTTTGGTATTAACATATACACACTACTATATATTATATTGATAGATAAACAACAAGGACCTACTGTATAGCACAGGGAACTATACTCAATATCTTGTAATAACTTATAATGGAAAAGAATATGAAAAAGAATGTATAACACACACATATATGTATAACTAAATCACTTCACTGTATACTTGAAACTAACACAACATCGTAAATTAACTATACTTCAATTAAAAAGAGAAAGTATACTATTATTTCTAGTGTAAAGTGAATTTCAGCAGCCTTAGAGCTATCTAGCTGTGGGCTTCAAGGAAAGGTTTATGTCTGTTGTGGTTGTAGCTTGAAATATGGTTGGCTTCTTGGGTTTAATAGGTAGTAATCTTTGTCTTCTAGAAAAATCAAGTAGCAGCCCCTCCAGTCCACCCCACTGAAAAAGAACACATAAAAATGATGAGAGGAAAATGTGAATGCACTAGTTCTTTCCAGAGGCTAAAGGGAGAGTGAGCAACGATGGGTTGTGATTATTTGTGATCTCTCCTTTCCTAGTAGCAGGATGTCAGATAATGACCTAGAAGACTATTTGAAATAGTAAAAAAGGGTTTTGTTTGTTTGTCTTTGTTAACATTGCTTTTTAAAATAACCGCTGCAGTGAAAACCTTATAAAATGAACACA
Organism: Hyperoodon ampullatus; assembly: GCF_949752795.1. Lineage (NCBI taxonomy): Eukaryota > Metazoa > Chordata > Mammalia > Artiodactyla > Ziphiidae > Hyperoodon > Hyperoodon ampullatus. The sequence continues at coordinate 54,133,817 of NC_136922.1, read as the reverse complement.
CTCTGAATTTCTCTATAACTCAAAATTTATTTTAATCATGATGAGATTAGCATTTAGAAGAAATTTAACTCTTCCACCTCAGAGTGGAAACCTAGGATGTTTATTCTGCAAGTGGGAGATCAAGGTTTCTGTATGCCTTCAGACAGTGGGTGTCTGAATCCTGCTACTAAACTAAAGGAGGACTCCCTTTGTCCTCCTGTCCTAGTGGGACTTTGTCAAAGGCAGTTATCTTTATGAGCAACAGTGTTTTTCTGTTTCTGTATTGTTTCAACATCACAGCCCCAGAATTATTGTTAGCACTTTTACCCTCACCCTTAATTACAAGTCTTTTATGTCATGTACGTTTGTACCTTTTCAAGCCTCACTGGTGAAATGAATTTAAAATGTTTGCCATATGTTTGCTTAAAACTCGTGGGGAAACGAAGCGTGCTAGAATTACTAACGCCAGTGTTACAGGATTTGTTTTGTATGTAAACGATGAGAAAATAACGTGGTATATTTGAGATATTATTAGGATTACATGGAGTAGTATTTTGACAGTGCTTGTCTTGAAAAGGGAGACATACTGGCTCTAGGACTTGTAGGTGTTAATCACTGGACCGACTTGGCAGCCCAGGAGACTCACTTGCCTTGGTAACAGCAGGAGTGACAGTATCTCGCACCTGGCTTGGAGCAGCGGCTGTTGCCTTGGCAGCCTCCAAGTTAGTCAGGTCTGTCACCTACCCTCATGTTGGTAGATATTGTTGTTGGTTTTCTGCCCTTCAGTGTCATTTTTCTGCCATCAGCTTTGAAATTAGTGGCTTTAGCCTTTTCCAAATACAAATTTGTTATGTTAATCTCAAAAGAAAAAGCGCTTATTTTCAAATACAGTTCTTGGTAGTTATTTAACTGATAGTGTAGTTTTAAAAGTGTATGTAAATATAGTTAGAAGTCTAAAATCTGTAATAATTGAGAGTTAATAGAACAAAATATGGAGGCTTTGAGTCTTCATGTAGAAATGGTCAAAAATGTAATGTAAAAAATGACATGGCTTTTTTGCTATAATATTGGTCACCATCAGGAAGATGTATTTTTTTCCCAGGATAAATGATGGCAGAGATTTGATTTTACTGAAATTGTAGGAAAAACACAATGGGAAATGATGGACATGAAGATGTTACTTTGAGAAATGAGAAACAGTTTAGGTCTAAATGGTAAGAGAGGAAAGGCGGCAATGGGAGAAAAGCAAAAAAAAAAAAATAGCAACAACAAACGATTTTCTGGGGATGGGATATTCAATGAATTGTAAGCTTCATTACCTTTTTGGAGTTGCTGCTGATAAGTATCATCACTGAATTTGACAAACTGAAGGGATAACTTGAAAAATGAAATCAGACAGGATTACAAAAGGTATTATATCTTTCCAAAACTTGCCTCACAAAGCTAGGTTCCTTTCATAAACGTAATAATCATTAGATCCTTGATTCATTTTACCTATGCATATTCGTGCACAGGCTAGGTGTGAAGTACTGTACCTGACCATCACTTCCAAATACCCTGTTGTGGTTTGAAATCTTGATCTCTGAGGATGAGTCTGCCTCAGAAGACTAGCGTAGGTCCAAGTGTCCTCTTTAAAATTTGAGCACATGTGCAGTTGGTTCCCCAACGGATTAATGATTAATGCCTGGGGATTAGCTATGTAATAAAGCTTTACTTGTTTGAGGCTGACGGTTGAATAATGAAAATATAATTAAATATTTGAATAATTAAAAGAAGGAAGGTTGTAAATTATTGGAATTAACAGTACCAAACTCTATCGTATGTCTATGTAGTGGTTGTTTCTTCAAAGTTTGTGTGCTGTGATTTTATTGTTATTGTTATTTTTAGTAATTATTTTCTCATGAGTGCTAATTTACAAAGCTCAGATAAAATAAATTTGTAGATATTTTTACTATAAGGTTTTTAGTGTGTAAAACTAACTTGCCCACGGCAGATATATGTGAGGCGGAAGAGAGGGCCTCCCCGTTGTAGTTAGCTTAGACCTCTCTGGCTTTGGACAACACACTGATGCTGCTGATTCAGTTTCAGAGGAAACACACTTCTTGTTGTCTTCTGGTGTTGGAGCCAGCCACACAAAGTATTCTCAGTCTGAATGGCCTTCGCTGGACCAATTAAGTGTTTGTTGAAGTTCATCTTTGGATTAAAGATATATTATATTGTCCTGAAATAGGTTTGCATGGTGAAGACAGTGGAAATTCATAGCAATAATAACTCTAAAAACAGGAGCTCACATTAATTGGGGTCATATGAGAATATAACAGTCTGCAGGCTTTATCTCTGCCTTCTCTGGGGACTGCCCAGTATAGCCTCTTTGCATGATGATTCCATATTTAAAATACCATTTTATTTCAGTAAAATATTAAACAATCTAGACTTGCTTTTTCTTTTAGTATGTTAAAACATAGATATATCTTTTTATTTTTATTTTTTAAAATAGACTTTATTTTTTTAGAGCAGTTTTAAGGTTCACAGCAAAATGGAGTGGAAAGTACAGAGAGTTTTCATCTACTCCCTTCCCTACCCTCCACCCCAATCCTCCCCTACTATCAACATGTCTCATCAGAGCGGTACATCTGTTACAAGCGATGAACGTACCTTGACACGTGATTATCACCCAAAGTCCAGAGTTTACAGCAGGGTTCATGCTTTGTGTTATAAATCTCTTTTTAAAGAGGTGGTCTTGCAGTATTATTATCAAGAGTTCGAGGTTTGTCCAGGGCCACCCGTGCTATTAACTAGGTTGTCAATAAATATTTGATGAATAAATGAGCAGTTACAAGTTCCTGACAGAACACACACACAAAAATGTGTTTTGTGTTTCTTTTTTCTCTTCAGGTTGTATACCAAAAACCAAAATCGAAGACACGGTGCTACTAAAATAATTAACAATGATAGAGGAAGCTTCTGTTCTTTGAGTATTCTACCTGAATGGCCATTGGTGTAGGCCAAAAGAAAAAAAATATATAAAAAGATACATCATATGGATACTAATCAAAATCAAGCTGGAGTGGCTATATTAATATCAGACAGGGCTTCCCCGATGGCGCAGTGGTTGAGAGTCCGCCTGCTGATGCAGGGGACACGGGTTCGTGCCCCAGTCTGGGAAGATCCCACATGCCGTGGAGCGGCCAGGCCTGTGAGCCATGGCTGCTGAGCCTGTGCGTCCGGAACCTGTGCTCCACTACGGGAGAGGCCACAACAGTGAGAGGCCCGCGTACCGCAAAATAAAATAAAATAAAATAAAATATCAGACAAAACACTTCAGGGTAAAGAAAATTACCAGGGACAAAGAGATGCATTATATATTGGTAAAAGGGGCCAATTCACAAAGAAAACATAACAATCTTAAATGTATATATAGTAAACTACAGAGCTTCAAAGCACACAAAGCAAAAACTGGCAGAACTCAAATAAGAAATTGACAAATTGCCAGTTACAGTTGGGGATGTCAGCGTCCCTCTCTCAGTCATTGATAGAACCACTATTCAGAAAATCAGCAAATATATACTGTAGAAGAATTCAATGACACCATCAACCAACAGGCTCTAATTGACATTTATAGAACTCTCCATCCAATATCAGCAGAATATATATTTCATACATATGGAGATAAACCATATCCTAGGTAACAAAACAAACCCAAATTTAAAACAATTGAAATCAAACCAAGTATGTTCTCTGACCATAATGGAATCTAACTAAAGATTAATAACAAATAACAGGTGAATTAATTGGAGGTAACTTAATCTAAATGAAAACCTTGTTCCTCTGCCCTTGATTCTGAATTGTTATTGGCTTGGAAAATGGGAAAATAGGTATATTTCATCTGATGATGTACCAAAATGATAATGAAACAAATCAGTTGCTTGTTACCCATGATAAATTGTCTCTTTGTCCACTTTATTTTATAGCTTCTCTGTTAAAAGGACTGAAACATGCTAACATAGTGCTGCTTCATGACATCATCCACACCAAGGAGACGCTGACACTTGTGTTTGAATATGTGGTGAGTAAAATGAGAATTCAGATTTTATAAATATGAATAAAATTCTTATAGTATTATCATAGAGTTTTGTCTTTAGTTAGCTATACTGAAGTGAGTATTTTATCTGAGTACACGAGACTTGTAATTTTGCATAATTTTGAATGATATGTATCTTAAAGAAAAATCCAGAAAAAATGTTCAGTTGAATTTTCATCAGATATATTGTCTATAACCTATTTGTTACTAGTATACACTGTAATTTTTAGGTTTATCAGATAGGATTAAACAACATGACGGTGATCACTCCATCAAGGAAGTTCACAGACAACAAAATTTTTTTTCTTTGGATTTATAACTTGGTTTCTCAAAAGCATCCTTATTTGGATGATTTTTGTGGAGAAAAGCCTGATACTTACAATTTAGACTGCATAGTTTTTCCCCTCAGTTAGTATTTCAGCTATTAATTAAAACTTCCAATTTGCGTAGCACACAATGTAATGATCTTATTGTGTTGAGACTTGGACTTGAACTCATAATTAATCTTTCTCCGTTTCTCTTAGAAAAACATATGGTATTTGTGTAGCACCACTTCTGCATTTAACTGTGGAACCATGAAATGTAACCATGATAATTAACATCCCAATTTTCACAGATGGATCTGAGAACATGTAATTTACAAGATACAAATGACATTGGTAGAGACCTTTATTGAGAAGAATAGCTGTTGGTATTGTGAATGTATTAAGATCCCATTTTGTAATTACCACCCTACTTTTTAAAACATTTGAAATAGTGTCCATTTTTCCTTAAAAATATATAATAGAATGAATATTTACAACATTTTTATCTTGCTAATGTCTGCCTATGTCTGTTTGTCATTTGAAAATTGTTGTCTTATGAAGAAGCCATTCATCTTGTCTATTTACATATAAATGATAGATACGTTTGAATAATATGGTAATGTGGCTACAAGGACAGCTAGAGCCAAGCAGTTGCATATATTACATGCTACCAAGAATGGATGCAAATTCACACATCAATGCAAATATAATTTCTTTTGTTTAACTGATGATATGGGGGTCAATAATGTATTCAGCTGATTTAGAATTGGAATTTTTGTTTCGCATTTCGTAGTATGTCTAGTTGCAATATTTCAGTTAAATCCAGATTTTTCTTAGTATACTTGACTAACTTTTCCACAAAACATTACAAAAGAGATTTCAAAAATATACTTGTTCCCTCCCCCAAAATTGGTTAATTAAATTGAGAGGAAGAAAAATTAGTTTGGCCCCTAAAATCAGTAACATTGATAGAGAAATGAACAAAAATAATGTGAAAACGTGTCTTTCAAATCTTAAAAGAAAATTAAATATATTTGTGAAGCTAAAAATGTGCATATCAGAGCAGATGTCATTTGATCATTTTATATTCTGTGGAAGTTGCCACATAAAAGGAAAGAAATTCACTGTCCTGCAGTATTTGTCAACTGATTAAGACTGATTTTTAAAATTATTCTTCTTTGTGTGAGTGAAATTTCCCTTGGTCCCAGTTCTTGTGGAGACATCCCAGGTCCTCTTCAATAAACCACAATATAGGGTGCATATATGCAGTACTCTGCGGGCATTTCATGCCTAACTTCTCTGGGGGGAGCTAAGGCCTAGATTAACCTGTTCTCTTTTAGAGAATGAGGCACACTGGTGTCATTCATGACTTATGATTGCCCTGCCTTGCCTCTTCTTCCTTTCTCCACTCCACCTTTATTTCTTTACTTTTCCAGTATTTCTTTGCCTTTCACATCTCCACCTTTCTTTGTCTTTTTCTATTTACTTCATCTCCTATCCTTTTGCTCTCTTTAGTGAAGTGCTTTTTGTTGCTACCACTGAAGTTCGTTTGGCTTATTTTAAGTGAAATGTTCCAGTGAGTCTCTGAAATCAGAGTTGGGGAGGCAGGAGCAGGGGAGCTCTATGCTGTACAAATTCCTTACAGAGTCTTCCCAGTTAGAGTGGGAAAGGTGTAGACTCCCTGACAGTATTCACCTGCCTCTGTGGCTATTGCCCAGTACAAAACTAACTTCCCTGAATATTTCCTAAAGTTTCTCTTTTCTTACACTGCTTTTTCATTGCTTGCCTTCCCCCCCCCCCACATATGCCAATATCTCAAGGAAAATTAAGATTCCTACATACTTGAATGGATTAATTTAATCAGATTGTTTTCCTCACAGTATCTAGCAGAAATAAATTCTTATCTTTTCTTGCATGTTTCACAGCAGTGGGAAGGTGATAGAAGTTTCCAAGTATGACATGCCACTGGAATTAGAGCAGATCTAGTGGAGGGACACAGGGTAGGAAACAGGAGGGCACTTGTGGATTTGAGATGATGAGTGAGGGATCAGAAAGGGAGCTGAAATAATGTTTAAGACAAGTATGACCACAATACTAAAAACCAACAACTAAAACGTATTGAGTTTTATGCTGGACACTGTGCTGGGGGTTTTACATTCATTTTTACTTTTGATGTTCTCAACAATCTTATGGATCTATGACTGTCACCACCCTACAAAGGAGAAACCTAAGGATTTGGGAGATGAAATGCTTTTTAGTGTCTTATGGCATGAAAGATAGATTCATCTTACTTTGAATCCTAATTGCAATGTTGTGTCTCCTGTTTATGTTCAGCTTTACTTAGGTTGAGCTTTTGGTCAGAAGGGGGAAAGGAAACTTTCTTTTTTCTATCCACAACCTTCCCTATTCTGCACTTAAGATGTAACTGTATTTAAATCCTAAATACAGTTAAACTGCTCTATAGGTTGAATAAGTTTTGTAGACTGGTTGAAAACCCAGCCACTTAAAACTTTATTTTAATTATGAAATGTTTTAAGTTTCCATAAAGGAAACTTGTAAGTTAGAGTGTTGCCCCATTTATTTCACTGGGATCTACTTAAATACACACACACACACACACACACACAATCTTGTTATTTAGCAAGCCTTAAAATCAGTATCAAACATTTTAATCTAGAGTTTCCCAAACTGTTTTTTTTACAACTTTATTGGAGTATAATTGCTTCACAATGGTGTATTAGTTTCTGCTTTATAACAAAGTGAATCAGTTATACATATACATCTGTTCCCATATCCTTTTCCTCTTGTGTCTCCCTCCCTCCCACCCTCCCTATCCCACCCCTCCAGGTGGTCACAAAGCACCTGTCTGATCTCCCTGTGCTATGTGGCTGCTTCCCACTAGCTATCTACCTTACGTTTGGTAGTGTATATATGTCCATGCCTCTCTCTCGCTTTGTCACAGCTTACCCTTTCCCCCTCCCCATATCCTCAAGTCCATTCTCAAGTAGGTCTGTGTCTTTATTCCTGTTTTACCCCTAGGTTCTTCATGACATTTTTTTTTCTTAAATTCCATATATATGTGTTAACATACGGTATTTGTCTTTCTTTTTCTGACTTACTTCACTCTGTATGACAGACTCTAGGTCTATCCACCTCATTACAAATAGCTCAATTTCATTTCTTTTTATGGCTGAGTAATATTCCATTGTATATATGTGCCACATCTTCTTTATCCATTCATCTATCGATGGACACTTAGGTTGTTTCCATCTCCGGGCTATTGTAAATAGGGCTGCAATGAAAATTTGGTACATGACTCTTTTTGAATTATGGTTCTCTCAGGGTATATGCCCAGTAGAGGGATTGCTGGGTCATATGGTAGTTCTATTTGTAGTTTTTTAAGGAACCTCCATACTGTTCTCCATAGTGGCTGTACCAATTCATATTCCAACCAACAGTGCAAGAGTGTTCCCTTTTCTCCACACCCTCTCCAGCATTTATTGTTTCTAGATTTTTTAATGATGGCCATTCTGCCTGGTGTGAGATGATATCTCATTGTAGTTTTGATTTGCATTTCTCTAATGATTAATGATGTTGAGCATTCTTTCATGTGTTTGTTGGCAGTCTGTATATCTTCTTTGGAGAAATGTCTGTTTAGGTCTTGTGCCCATTTTTGGATTGGGTTGTTTGTTTTTTTGTTATTGAGCTGCATGAGCTGCTTATAAATTTTGGAGATTAATCCTTTGTCTGTTGCTTCATTTGCAAATATTTTCTGCCATTCTAGAGGGTTGTCTTTTCGTCTTGTTTATGGTTTCCTTTGCTGTGCAAAAGCTTTGAAGTTTCATTAGGTCCCATTTGTTTACTTTTGTTTTTATTTCCATTTCTCTAGGACATGGGTCAAAAAGGATCTTGCTGTGATTTATGTCATAGAGTGTTCTGCCTATGTTTTCCTCTAAGACTTTGATAGTTTCTGGCCTTACATTTAGGTCTTTAATCCATTTTGAGCTTATTTTTGTGTATGGTGTTAGGGAGTGATCTAATCTCATACTTTTACATGTCCCTGTCCAGTTTTCCCAGCACCACTTATTGAAGAGGCTGTCCTTTCTCCACTGTACATTCCTGCCTCCTTTATCAAAAATAAGGTGACCATATGTGCGTGGGTTTATCTCTGGGCTTTGTATCCTGTTCCATTGATCTATCTTCCTGTTTCTGTGCCAGTACCATTCTGCCTTGATTACTGTAGCTTTGTAGTATAGTCTGAAGTCAGGGAGCCTGATTCCTCCAGCTCTGTTTTTCGTTCTCAAGATTGCTTTGGCTATTCAGGGTCTTTTGTTTTTCCATACAAATTGTAAAATTTTCTGTTCTAGTTCTGTGAAAAATGCCAGTGGTAGTTTGATAGGGATTGCATTGAATCTGTAGATTGCTTTGGGTAGTAGAGTCATGTTCACAATGTTGATTCTTCCAATCCAAGAACATGGTATATCTCTCCATCTATTTGTATCATCTTTAATTTCTTTCTTCAGTGTCTTATAATTTTCTGCATACAGGTCTTTTGTCTCCTTAGGTAGGTTTATTTCTAGATATTTTATTCTTTTTCTTGCTATGGTAAATGGGAGTGTTTTCTTGATTTCGCTTTCAGATTTTTTATCATTAGTGTATAGGAATGCCACAGATTTCTGTGCATTAACTTTGTATCCTGCTACTTTACCAAATTCATTGATTAGCTCTAGTAGTTTTCTGGTAGCATCTTTAGGATTCTCTATGTACAGTATCATGTCATCTGCAAACAGTGACAGCTTTACTTCTTTTCCAATTTGGATTCCTTTTATTTCCTTTTCTTCTCTGATTGCTGTGGCTAAAACTTCAAAAACTATGTTGAATAAGAGTGGTGAGAGTGGGCAACCTTGTCTTGTTCCTGATCTTAGTGGAAATGGTTTCAGTTTTTCACGATTGAGGTCGATGTTGGCTGTGGTTTTGTCATATATGGCCTTTATTGTGTTGAGGAAAGTTCCCTCGATGCCTACTTTCTGCAGGGTTTTTATCATAAATGGGTGTTGAATTTTGTCGAAAGCTCTCTCTGCATCTATTGAGATGATCATATGGTTTTTCTCCTTCAATTTGTTAATATGGTGTATCACCTTGATTGATTTGCATATATTGAAGAATCCTTGCATTCCTGGAATAAACCCCACTTGATCATGGTGTATGATGCTTTTAATGTGCTGTTGGATTCTGTTTGCTAGTATTTTGTCGAGGATTTTTGCATCTGTGTTCATCAATGATATTGGTCTGTAGTTTTCTTTCTTTGTGACATCCTTGTCTGGCTTTGGTATCAAGGTGATGGTGGCCTCGTAGAGTGAGTTTGGTAGTGTTCCTCCCTCTGCTATATTTTGGAAGAGTTTGAGAAGGATAAGTGTTAGCTCTTCTCTAAATGTTTGATAGAATTCGCCTGTGAAGCCACCTGGTCCTGGCCTTTTTTTTGTTGGAAGATTTTTCATCACAGTTTCAATTTCAGTGCTTGTGATTGGTCTGTTTGTATTTTCTCTTTCTTCCTGATTCAGTCTTGGCAGGTTGTGCATTTCTAAGAATTTGTCCATTTCTTCCAGGTTGTCCATTTTATTGGCATAGAGTTGCTTGTAGTAATGTCTCATGATCTTTTGTATTTCTGCAGTGTCAGTTGTTACTTCTCCTTTTTCATTTCTAATTCTATTGATTTGAGTCTTCTCCCTTTTTTTCTTGATGAGTCTGGCTAATGGTTTATCAATTTTGTTTATCTTCTCAAAGAACCAGCTTTTAGTTTTATTGATCTTTGCTGTCGTTTCCTTCATTTCTTTTTCATTTATTTCTGATCTGATTTTTATGATTTCTTTCCTTGTGCTAACTTTGGGGTTTTTTTGTTCTTCTTTCTCTAATTGCTTTAGGTGCAAGGTCAGGTTGTTTATTCAAGATGTTTCCTATTTCTTAATGTGGGATTGTATTGCTATAAACTTCCCTCTTAGAACTGCTTTTGCTGCATCCCATAGGTTTTGGGTCATCGTGTCTCCAATGTCATTTGTTTCTAGGTATTTTTTTATTTCCTCTTTGATTTCTTCAGTGATCACTTCGTTATTAACTAGTGTATTGTTTAGCCTCCATGTGTTTGTATTTTTTACAGCTATTTTCCTGTAATTGATATCTAGTGTCATAGCGTTGTGGTCGGAAAAGATACTTGATACAATTTTAATTTTCTTAAATTTACCAAGGCTTGATTTGTGACCCAAGATATGATCTATCCTGGAGAATGTTCCATGAGCACTTGAGAAAAATGTGTATTCTGTTGTTTTTGGATGGAATGTCCTATAAATATCAACTAAGTCCATCTTGTTTAATGTATCATTTAAAGCTTGTGTTCCCTTATTTATTTTCATTTTGGATGATCTGTCCATTGGTGAAAGTGGGGTGTTAAAAGTCCCCCACTATGAATGTGTTACTGTCGATTTCCCCTTTTATGGCTGTTAGTATTTGCCTTATGTATTGAGGTGCTCCTATGTTGGGTGCATAAATATTTACAATTGTTATATCTTCTTCTTGGATCGATCCCTTGATCATTATGTATTGCCCTTCTTTGTCTCTTCTAATAGTCTTTATTTTAAAGTCCATGTTGTCTGATATGAGAATTGCTACTCCAGCTTTCTTTTGGTTTCCATTTGCATGGAATATCTTTTTCCATCCCCTTACTTTCAGTCTGTATGTGTCTCTAGGTCTGAAGTGGGTCTCTTGTAGACAGCATATATATGGGTCTTGTTTTTGTATCCATTCAGCCACTCTGTGTCTTTTGGTGGGAGCATTTAGTCCATTTACTTTTAAGGTAATTATCGATATGTATGTTCCTATTCCCATTTTCTTAATTGTTTTGGGTTTGTTATTGTAGGTCTTTTCCTTCTGTTGTGTTTCTTGCCTAGAGAAGTTCCTTTAGCATTTGTTGTAAAGCTGGTTTGGTGGTGCTGAACTCTCTCAGCTTTTGCTTGTCTGTAAACGTTTTAATTTCTCCATCAAATCTGAATGAGATCCTTGCTGGGTAGAGTAATCTTGGTTGCAGGTTTTTCTCCTTCATCACTTTAAAAATGTACTGCCAGTCCCATCAGGCTTGCAGAGTTTCTGCTGAAAGATCAGCTGTTAACCTTATGGGGATTCCCTTGTGTGTTATTTGTTGTTTTTTCCTTGCTGCTTTTAATATGTTTTCTTTGTGTTTAATTTTTGACAGTTTGATTAATATGTGTCTTGGCGTATTTCTCCTTGGATTTATTCTGTATGGGACTCTCTGTGCCTCCTGGACTTGATTAACTATTTCCTTTCCCATATTAGGGAAGTTTTCAACTATAATCTCTTCAAATATTTTCTCAGTCCCTTTCTTTTTTCTTCTTCTTCTGGAACCCCTATAATTCGAATGTTGGTGTGTTTAATGTTGTCCCAGAGGTCTCTGAGACTTTCCTCAGTTCTTTTCATTCTTTTTTCTTTATTCTGCTCTGCAGCAGTTATTTCCAGTATTTTATCTTCCCCGTCACTTATCCGTTCTTCTGCCTCAGTTATTCTGCAATTGTCCCATCTAGAGTATTTTTAATTTCATTTATTGTGTTGCACATCGTTGCTTGATTCATCTTTAGTTCTTCTAGGTCCTTGTTAAATGTTTCTTGTATTTTGTCTATTTCCAAGATTTTGGATCATATTTACTATCATTATTCTGAATTATTTTTCAGGTAGACTGCCTATTTCCTCTTCATTTTTTAGGTCTGGTGGGTTTTCATCTTGCTCCTTCACCTGCTGTGTGTTTTTCTGTCTTCTCATTTTCTTATCTTACTGTGTTTGGGGTCTCCTTTTTGCAGCCTGCAGGTTCGTAGTTCCCGTTGTTTTTGGTGTCTGTCCCCAGTGGCTTAGGTTGGTTCAGTGGGTTGTGTAGGCTTTCTGGTGGAGGGGACTAGTGCCTGTGTTCTGGTGGATGAGGCTGGATCTTGTCTTTCTGGTGGGCAGGTCCACGTCTGGTGGTGTGTTTTGGGGTGTCTGTGGACTTATTATGATTTTAGGAAGCCTCTCTGCTAGTGGGTGGGGTTGTGTTCCTGTCTTGCTAGTTGTTTGGCATAGGGTGTCCAGTACTGTAGCTTGCTGGTCATTGAGTGAAGCTGGGTGCTGGTGTTGAGATGGAGATCTCTGGGAGATTTTCGCCATTTGATATTCTGTGGAGCTCGGAGGTCTCTTGTGGACCAGTGTCCTGAAGTTGGCTCTCCCACCTCAGAGGCACAGCACTGACTCCTGGGTGCAGCACCAAGAGCCTTTCATCCACATGGCTCAGAATAAAAGGGAGAAAAAGTAGAAAGAATGAATTAGTAGAAGTAGAAAGAAAGAAACAAAGAAAGAAAGAAAAGAGGGAGGGATGGAGGAAGGAGGGAAGGAAGGACAAAAAGAAAGAAGATAAAGTAAAATAAAATAAAGTATGATAAAATATAATAAAGTTATTAAAATAAAAAATAGTTATGAAGAAAAAATTTTTTTAAAAAAATGGACAGATAGAGCCCTAGGACAAATGGTGGAAGCAAAGCTGTACAGACAAAATCTCTCACAGAAGCATACACATACACACTCACAAAAAGAGGAAAAGGGGAAAAATATCATAAATCTTGCTCTCCAAGTCCACCTCCTCAATTTGGGATGATTCGTTGTCTATTCATGTATTCCACAGATGCAGGGTATATCAAGTTGATTGTGGAGCTTTAGTCCGCTGCTTCTGAGGCTGCTGGGAGAGATTTCCCTTTCTCTTCTTTATTCTCACAGCTCCCGGGTCTCAGCTTTGGATTTGGCCCCGCCTCTGCGTGTAGGTCGGTGGAGGGCGTCTGTTCTTATCTCAGACAGGACAGAGTTAAAAGAGCAGCCGCTTAGGGAACTGTGGCTCACTCACGCTGGGGGGGGAGGGAGGGTATGGAGGGCGGGGCGAGCCTGTGGCGGCAGAGGCTGGCGTGACGTTGCACCAGCCCGAGGCGCGCCGTTCGTTCTCCCGGGGAAGCCGTCTCTGTATCCTCGGACCCCGGCAGTGGCGGGCTGCACAGGCTCCCCGGAAGGGCGTGGACAGTGACCTGCGCTCGCACACAGGCCTCTTGGCCGCGGCAGCAGCAGCCCCAGTGTCCCACACCCGTCTCTGGGTTCTGCGCTTTTAGCCGCGGCTTGCGCCTGTCTCGGGAGCTCCTTTAAGCAGCGCTCTTAATCCCCTCTCCTCGCGCACCAGGAAACAAAGAGGGAAGAAAAAGTCTCTTGCCTGTTCGGCAGGTCCAGACTTTTCCCCGGACTCCCTCCCGGCCAGCCCAGCCGTGGCACACTAAGCCCCTGCAGGCTGTGTTCACGCCGCCAACCCTAGTCCTCTCCCTGTGCTCTGGAGCCTCAGCTCCCAGCCCCGCCCGCCCCGGCGGGCCAGCAGACAAGCCTCTCGGGCTGGTGAGTGCTGGTCGGCACCCATCCTCTGTGCCGCAATCTCTCTGCTTTGCCCTACCCAGGTACGTGGGGAGTTTCTTTCCTTTTGGGAGGTCTGAGATCTTCTGCCAGCGTTCAGTAGGTGTTCTGTAGGAGTTGTTCCACGTGTAGACATATTTCTGGTGTGTCTGTGGGGAGGAACGTGATCTCCGCGTCTTACTCTTCCGCCATCTTCCCCGGAAGTCCCAGTTTCCCAAACTTGATGATATTGCCATATTTAAAAATTGTTAACATCAAAGTTATTTTCTAGAAAATGTTGATTTTGTAGTTCCATGTAATTAACAGCATATTTTTTGAGGGAGGGGACCAAGTGTGTTAAACAGTATAGGAAAATTCATACCTCATACCCATGAAAACCCTAGATATGCAGGAAAAGTAACATAATTTTTCATTAGGTACTATTGAATTTTTCCTTTGGACTTTAGAATTAATTAAGTATTCAAGCATTTTTTGAGGTACCTATGTTATTTGGGTTCTACAATGTAAGAGATTCTTATTTATGATAGTGTACACACTGTATAAATATATTTCTGTTTTTTTTTTTTTTTGCTTTAAAAGAGAACTCTAAGCTTGGCTGCTTTATATTATTGCCATGAATGACATTTTAGGTTACATAAAAGCCTTCTGAGGGCCATAATAATGAAATAAGTGATGAGAAGTTATTGATGTGAAAGAATATTCGAGGAAATGACTTTGGAGGTCACTATTAAAGTGATTCAGTGTATAATAGGATATTGTTAGTGTAGGCTATCTCTTAAGTACTGGGTAAAACTCCTGAAACATCTGAAATTTAGTTTCTTACACACTTTCAAAATGTGTAGATATAGTGGTCTGCAAGCTGCAAGGCTGACACACACTGGGAAACGTGCCCCCAAGCTGCTCATGGCTCATTGGTGTAACCTGCGGGCCCTCGTGATGGGTGCTCTTTTGGGTACTTCGTTTCTTCAGTTGTTGTCAAATGTGAAGGAGTATCTTTATCCAAGCAGTGGCTCTATTTAGCTTGAAAAGGTATGTGGTTTCATAATGGTCTAAAATATTATTATAGCCATCTTTTTTTCCTGCCTGGGTTTGAGACATGGAAGAGAAATATAAAAAATGTGAAAATGCTAGCAAAATTTTTTTTCTACTTAATCAAAAAGTTAAGCAATTTAGTTTTTATTTTTTGCCAAAGACAAATAAGTGCCACATTACCCTGCTTAACACCATGCTGAAAAATCTAAAACAAATTCTGTAAGTGGAAATAAGACTATTAATAGTAAACATGATTATGTAAATATATATTACCATTAGTTAAAGTGCATAACCATTCTGTTCTGTTTTAAATTGCATGAGAGCAAAGTGTGTGTAGCAGCATTTTTCATTACATATTTAATAATTTGTATCAATATAAGAAGACAAGCAAAAAACTTATAACTGATCATAATTATTTGGAGCAATCATTTTATTTCTTCTACTGTGAAATATTCCAAGCTAATGTGCACTGTTATGTAATACAAAAATCTATATTCCACATGAAAAAAAACTGTGTCACCAGAAGTCATATGAAGGGATTTATGAATCACCAAAAATCACATAAGGTATTTTTTTTCTTTTTTTCACATAATATGTTTTTATAGTGTTTTACATTCTACAAAGCACTCTCTCATAAATGCTATTCCATTAGATTCCATCTTTAGCCCTACGAAGTACATAAGGCAAGTGTTTTTGTTACCCAGTTTTTTTATACTCGAGGAAAAAGAATGCTTAGAGAAATTAAGATTTACTAAATCACTTGGTTAAGTTAAAAGGGTAAAGATAAGACTTTAGCCCAAGTCTGCTGTGCCTAAAATTCCTCATTACTCCATTTCACCCTGCAGCCTGCTGGTGTTAACCATTTTCGTAGTTTTATTTGATGGCCTGAGGTATGTGTGATGCTGGATATGGGACTGGCAGCTGAAAGTTATGTTCTGTCTTTTCACCATGCCACACAATTTACCTAATTATTTGGTTTCTGTGCCTCATACATTTTGATTTCTAAATCTATGAAGAATGCTTTAATTTGCATGATTTTATACCACATCTGTTCTCAAAAACTGTAGTTCTCCATCAGTATTCTGGTTTCCAGATTAAAGTATCCTGAGGCAATTGAAACGTTTTCTGCTTTCCTATGAGATACGATATATGTGCACACGTGCATGCACGTACAACTTTAAATGACAGTGATCAGGGAAGGCCTCACTGAGAAGGTGAGAGGTATTTAGGTAACAATCTGAGGGAAGTGTAGGAGGAAGACATATATTCAAGGCAAGAACGTTCCAGATAGAAGACTTATGTGAGGAGCAGCGGGGCTCCTGTGCTGGAATGGAGCAGGCAAGGAGGACAGGAGGAGGAGACAAAATCCAAGACACAGTGGGGTCCAGATTGTGTCCGGCCTTGTAAAGTTTTATTTTGATGAACTTTTCTTTTGCTCAGAATGAGATGGGAAACCACTAAAGGATGCTGAGCAGAGAAATGATCTGATCTGGCTTATATTTTAATTGAATCTCTCTGGCTGCTTTCTCAAGAATAGATTGAAGATGGGCAAGTTCTGAAACAGAGAGACCACTTAGGAGGCTGTCACAGTTGTCTAAGCGTGGGATGATGTCAGCAGTGGAGGTTGTGAGAAGTGGTTGGATTCTAGATGTATTTCTAAAGTTGAGCTGATAGCATTTGATGTGACATTTGAGAAATGAAGAAGAGTCGGGGATGATCCCAAGTTGTTTTGGCTGAAACAACTATAACAGTGGAGCTGCTGTGAGGAGAGATGAGGCAGACTGCAGGAAGATGCAACTCAGCCTTGAAGGGGTTAACTTTGAGATGCCTATTATATATGCAAGTGAAGATGTCACAAGGCAGTTAGACATATGGGTCTGGGATTTAGGAGAGAGGGCCAACATAGAGATTTGGAAGTTGTCTGGGTCATAGATAATATTTAACAAGGGGATTAGATGAGATCACCAGGTATGGTCATTGTTACCTTGGTGGCTCTAAATGAACCATGCCTTTGGATATTCACACCCTTGTGTAGTCCCTGACCCTTAATTAAGGCTGGGCTTGTGACTTGCTCTAACCAATAAAAGAGCATGGTGGAAGGAACACTCTGCCAGTTGTGGTCCTGACAGCTTTTGTTTTGCACGCTTGATCATCCTGATCAGCCATGTTAGAATTCCAGTTGTCCTGCTGGAGAGACCATGGGGAGAGGCCCTGGATTACATGGAGGAGAACTGAGAACCCAGAAGACAGTGTGAAGTTAGTTAGGCCTGAGATATCGGACCCCAGCCAGGCCATTTGCCCCACCAGGCTAGTGCCAGACATGTGACTGAAGAAGGCTTCTTGGGTGGGTGTAAGGGGCAGATTCCAGTCTCACAGATGTCACATGGAACCAAGATGGATTGTCCCCTGCTATGCCTTTTCTGAATTTTCGACCCAAGAATTGTCAGAGATCATATAACGGTTGTTGGTTTTTTGTTTCGTTTTTTGCGGTACGCGGGCCTCTCACTGTTGTGGCCTCTCCCGTTGCGGAGCACAGGCTCCGGACTTGCAGGCTCAGCGGCCATGGCTCACGGGCCCAGCCGCTCCACGGCACGTGGATCTTCCCAGACCGGGGCATGAACCCGTGTCCCCTGCATCGGCAGGTGGACTCCCAACCACTGTGCCACCAGGGAAGCCCCCCACGGTGGTTATTTTAAGCCACGAAGTTTTGGGTTAGTTTCTTGTCCAGCAATCAATAATTAAAACACTGTATGAGCAAATGAACATAGAAATGGAAGAGAGTTTCATGGACTGAACACTGGGGCACTTCAACATTCAGCGTAACATTAAGGCACTGCAAAGTGATGAGGAACACCAACAGAGGATACTGAGAAGGAAACACCTGTAAGAAAGGAGATTATTTATGAAACCAGATAAAACTATTTCACCTGAGACTCTGAGCTAGATAGACTGGGGTTTCACAAGAGCAGAGGCTGCCTCTCCAGTGCCTAGCAGAGTGTCTGGCACATAGTAGGTGCTTAGCCAGTAATTTTTACATGAGTGACATTTGAAGAGGGAAGGGCAAGAGACCCTAATAGTTTTACTACTTAATGCGAACAACCTAGGGAAAGCAGAACTACTTAATTCATGTTTAAACTTTTTTTCTTTATTTTTCTTTTTATCTATATTCCATCTTTAGCTTCGATTTATAGTCTTTATTTTTTCTCTCAAAACAATTCTCTTCCAAGCAGAAGATTTAGAGCAAATCTTACTCCATAACGGGTAGAGCAGACCACAGACAGTGGGATAGTCAGAAACCACCTAATTGTGTCAAAGGAATTAAAGTGGCTGGCTGCTCTGAAAAATGTACCAGTCAGAGTTCTCTCTTTCAAGCAGCAGACATCCTCCTTCAGCTGAATTAACCTGAAAAGTTTATCAAGAGGTTAACGTGTGGCTGACAGACCTGCTGAGAAGACTTTAGAAATGGGCAGGGGGCTTCCCTGGTGGCGCAGTGGTTGAGAGTCCGCCTGCCGATGCAGGGGACACGGGTTCGTGCCCCGGTCTGGGAAGATCCCACATGCCGCGGGGCATCTGGACCCGTGATCCGTGGCCGCTGAGCCTGCGCCTCGGAGCCTGTGCTCCGCAACGGAAGAGGCCACAACAGTGAGAGGCCCGCGTACTGCCAAAAAAAAAAAAAAAAAAGGACAGGAACAGTGTGAAGCTGGAGAGCCAGACCCAGAACCAATTTCATGTGTGGACCTGCCCACTGCACATCCTGCTGCCCCCAGGACTGCTGGCTGCAGACATTGTCTCTTACTTGACTGGCGTGGCTGCCCTGGGTGACTGGATGTTATTACCTCCACTGATGATGTCAAAATGGTGTCGACATTCTCCCTGCTTCTTTGGGTTGTTAGCTCCTAATGCTAAGTGAGGGTTGGTTGTGTTTGGTTAGCTGACATTAGGTCCCATGCCCATGTTTTGACTGCACAGGCCCCTGAGAAGGTGAGTGTCTGGCCTTTTGACTTTTGTAATGACGGTTTGGTCTTGCCTCCCACCAAAATTCATAAAGCAGGGGATTTTCCCAATATAGGGAATAATTTCAGATATAGGACATGCTTTCCTTAGTTTCCTGCTCTTCCCAACCCCCCCCCCAAAAAAAACCCACACTCATAAACATCTACTACAATGAGTTCATTATGTAGTTCCAGGTAAATTACATCTAGAATGTGAAAAGAAAACCATTGCATATAATCTTTGAGAAATCATCAAGAATGAAGGTTATATAAGTAATGCTGGGTTTTTTTTGTGGTACACGGGCCTCTCACTGTTGTGGCCTCTCCTGTTGCAGAGCACAGACTCCGGACCCGTAGGCTCAGCAGCCATGCCTCATGGGCCCAGCCACTCCGCAGCATGTGGGATCTTCCCAGCTGGGGCACGAACCCGTGTCCCCTGCATTGGCAGGCGGACTCTCAACCACTGCACCACCAGGGAAGCCCGTAATGCTGGTTTTTAAAAGGTGGTAGGGAACACACCTCTTAATCTGTAGACATGTAAGCTTACTGTAGAACATTAGTGAAATGCAAAAAAAGATTTTTAGACATTCAAGTCTAATCATTCCCTTTTAATAAGAAACAGTGTTATTTCTTATTTCAGCAAACGTGCGACAGGAACTCTCATTAGATCCATATCAACATAAAATTGAAATTCAGTTGTTAGAAGATTATTCTTTCAGTTTATTGCTGGTTGAACAACTTCACCCAAAGCCTATTGATTAATGAATCGACATTGGGATGGAGAAAAGTCTATTGGTGTATGCTGGAGGGCATTGTCCTTGACCTTGTCCTATTTGATATTTTTATTAATGACTCAGATGAAGACATTGAGATGATGTGCTTGACCTATTTGTGTATGTGTTGTCGCTGGGAGCCATAATTAACACTTGGGGTGATGGAATCGGGTCAAAAAAGATCTGGTGAAATGATGAGCAGAACCTACAAGGTGAATTGCTGTGGGGATAAGTAAAACAGTGTATTTGGTTTAAAAAAAAAAAAAAAGGCAGCCCAACCTAATACAGAGAAACAGGGTGCAGGAACTTCCTTGGCGGTCCAGTGGTTAAAGACTTCGCCTTCCAATGCAGGGGGTGTGGGTTCGATCCCTGGTCAGGGAGCTAAGATCCCACACGCCTCGTGGCCAAAAAACCGAAACATAAAAAAAAAAAAAGAAGCAATATTGTAACAAATTCAATAAAGACTTTAAAAATGGTCCACATCAAAAAAAAAAGGGGGGGAAAAACAGGAAAAACAGGGTGGAGGAAAGTTAACTTAAAAACAGTTTATGTGAAAAAGACTAGTAATTTTTTTGGCTCAAAGAGCTGAAGCAAACAGGAGAGTGCACCTGGAAGGGCACGTGAACGGATACAACATGGAACCAGTAAAGGTGCCAGGAAGACTTACTCAGGAGAATTGAAGCCATATTGAAGAGCGTAGAGAAAAGGTAACATAAATATTCCAGAGAGGATAAGGAAGCCAAGTGTGAGAGTTCTGGAGAGGCTAGTTTTGGTTTAATCCTGGGAAGAATGTTCAAATGTTTTGTGTTACTCATAAATTAAATTCAGTGCCTTGTGTAATGAACACCTTATCACTAAGAGCATTCAGTAGAGGATAAGTGGATTTCCATCAGAAATATTGTAGAGAGGGTTCCTAACTTGTACTTTATGCAAGGGATTGAAATATGTAATTTAGATGTTATGTCATATAGTGCCAACTGAAACCGTGAAGTGGGTATAAGGTCCCTCCATTTTGCAGATGAGGAAATTCAGGCTTAGATGTTCAGTACTCCATGCATGCCCTTTCCAGTAGCTGCATCATCTCATCTCCTGTGTCGAGTGTGAATCTGGGTAGCTCCAAGTTTACATAGCAAAGGACTGCCCAAATTTTTGCACTATTATTTAAACTCATCCCATTTGGCATAATTTTTGGGAGCAGAATTACGACTTGTTATAGTCATTCGCTTAATAATTCATTCATCTTTTTTTCCCTCCAACATATGTGGACTGTCTTCCCTGTGCCAGGGACTATCCTTAAGCTCTAGGGATACAAATATATAGTCTTTACTTTTAACGAGGTTGAAATCTGGTGGAGGACTGTGATCTTAGACTAGATAATCTTCATGTGAGTTATAAGTCGCTGTCATAGATCTTCACGTGTCATGGACTAGAACATATTTGTGTTTTAGTGACAACAGTAGGAAAACTGGATTTGACTCATGGACTTTTCTTTTTTTTTTTTGGACTTTTCTTTATGGAAGACTTTCAAGGATGTTTTAGTTTGATATATGGAGAACTAGTTATGCAGTGTGATACTATGATCTTATATTCTGAAGGGGTGGGTTGCCACGCAGAACCAAGTACTGCAAGTGAACAGATGTAAACGTTGTGGATGACAGAACGTTCAGGCAGCTAAAGATAAAAGAATTTTGAACCATAAGGAGAAATTAAAGAAATGAAAAAAAAAACAATTCAGCTTTCAATCAGTGCTCTGTTATGAGTGTCTTATTTCTCTAATTGGTAGGGCAAAGTCAATTATCTTCTTTTCTATGCTTTTCCCTAATGGCTTTTTCTCATCTAATAGGGAGTCATGGTCTCCTTTAGTCACTTTATGAGTGACTGTGTTTGTTCACTATCATGTTGGGTGCTGAGATTTTAGTGTATTTTTTTCTGTTTACATCATACCTATCTTCTCTTGTGTTCTAGTTTTATTTCATATGGTTGCCATTCCTTATTTGGAGGTCCTGATTACAGTTCAGTATTTTAGTCCACATGATTTGAGATGGGAGCGTGTCTGATCTTTAACTGTTGTGATAGTAAATGCCTGCTTATTTACAAAGACACACAGTTTATGAGTACATTCCACTACAGATTAGACTGTTTTTATGACAATACAGTATGCCACTATGGTTTCTTTAAAAATTATTTTTCTTACTTTAATTTCGAATTTAATCATTTAAACTATAGACATTTAATGGTGAAGCTGGTATAATCTGTGATATTTGAAAAGAATGGACTGAAAAAAAGACTTCATTTGTAGAAGGAAGTCATAGGGAAGGTAACAGTAGTAAAAAAAAAGAATTCCTTTAGAAAGGAAAAAACATATTTCACGTATTAATTGTTTGTTTTTTCTCACAGAAATCATTTCCAAGTTTCCTTAGTTAAGGAAATAATAATCTTTAAAAAACTGTGCATACTTCAGGGGACAGGTGGAAGCAGGAGAGCGATGCATTAATAAGACTGACAATAATGATCAGCTTGGAGAAATTGGACAAACGTTCCAGCTAAAGTACTAAAGTTGCTGTCTGATGAAAGTGCCCAAGTTCAGGATGAAGATGATCAATAATTCCAATTACCTTCACATTATGTTTGAATAGACCATGAAGTAATTGGAGAAAAAATCATTAGCAGATTTATCTCTAAGCGAAGTATACATTATTATATATCATACAAAATGGAGTGTCTGTAACTTCTCACCAATTTTCAAAATCAGTAATTTGATAAAGGCATATCATTATAATGACCATTATAATGAATGGTCTTCTTTCATATGATTATTATTATTTCTTACATTTATTTATTTCAAATTCATTCAGTTAACATCACATAATATTTTAGTTTAATATGCACTTTATGCATTGGTAAAGGGCAGTTAAACCCACACCAGGGTTAAATCATTTATTTTGTTGCTGTGATTGTTGTTTTTATGCAAGTTGTACATCACACGCATATAAAGAGTCAGTTAATTCTGTGATTTGTTATGAAAAATAGTTGTTTTTACTTTCAACTCTTTTAACTGATTCTTTCGGATTTTCCTCTGAATATTTAATAAGACTTTCTTTTATTGCCACTTCTTGATTATTCGCCTTTTGGCATCATCCATTGATTCCTACAGTGAAAAATGGAAATTTAGTGGTCTTTTAAAAAATTTTTCCGCTTTGAAACAAGTGAACATCCTATCCTGCCACCCTCCCAACCTTCCATCCTCTAAATATAGGTATATTATAATTTTGATTAGATCAGAAATTCAAAATTTACATTATTATGTCAGTATAAACCTTGTTCATAGCTGAGGCATGTAGTATACTGTGATTGCTTTTTTGGTTTCCCTGAAATTCATAATTTCCCATTTTTCACTTCTACCATTAATTCAAGACCTCCCCAAGCCTCTACCTGGTGCATCTCCTGTCACTGGTTTCCTGTGGTGCCCCTCCCCTCGCTACTGGGCTGGAGCTCTGTTTTCCTCCGTCTCATGTTGTTTTGTTTTGGGGTGAACACAATTTCTAATAGCTTTCTAGGAAAGGGTGTGTGGGACATTTTTTTATTTGAGACATTGCATTGCTGAAAATATCTTTATTCTGCACTTATGTTTGATTGACATTTTGGCTAGATATAGGTTTCTTGGTTGGAAATAATTTCATTAGAATTTCAATGAAATTGCTCCACTGTTGTCTAGTTTCCACTGTTTCTGTTAAAATACTTCTCTTTATTTCCAGTGTTTTGAAATTTCATGATGAAGCAAAGAGTTGACCAAGATGTAGCTTTATTTTCATTCACTGCACCTTTTCAATCTGGAAACTCATGTCTTTCCATTCTTTTTTTTTTTTTAATATAACAATTCACATAACAAAATTCACTCTTTTAAAGTGTATAATTTGGTGGTTTTTAGTATATTCTCAGAGTTTGGGAACCGTCACTGCTACCTGATTTTAGAAAATTTCATCACCCTAAACAGAAGTCCCATACTCATTAGCAGTCACCATGAATTCTCTATCCTTCTAACTGCTAGCAATCCCTAATATACTTTTTATCTCTATAGATTTGCCTGGACATTTTATCTAAATGGAATCATTAATATGTGACTTTTTGTGCAGGTTTCTTTCACTTAGTATAATGTTTTTAAAGTTCATGTTGTAGCCTGTATTAGTACTTCATTCTTTTTTGTGGCTGAATAATTGTCCATGGTATGGGTTGATGACAAATTGAAATTATAATGGCATAATCATAGATCAGGCATACAAAAATGGTGTCAGGCAGTCATTGAGGCTCTGGTTTCAGACACATCTCTGCCCCACTGAGGATTTGAATTTGCTTGAACGATATCAAACCCTATGATACCACCAGCCGTGCTTAGAACAACATCTCAAGGTGCCCCCCTCTTGTAACTATGCAACCAATCCAGACCCCAACCAGTCCTTGCTTAACAAGCACCCTTACTTCTTGCCTGTTCCAATTATAATTCTTGACAAACAATTTAGGTAACTAACTCTGGCCTTGCAATTTCTGCCTTCATAAGCTTCCTCCATTTTGTAGTGCTACAGAACACAATTCAAGTGCTTCTTGAATTTGTGTCTCCTACGTGTAGTCTGACAAACCCCAAATAAAGCCTCTCTATTTCAATTAGATTTCGATTTCTGAAATTTTGGTTAACAAGGCAATATCACATTTGTTTATCCATTCATCAGCTGATGTACATTCGAGTTGTTTTTACCTTTTGGCTCCTGTGAATAGTGCTGCTATGAACATTTGTGTATAGTCATTTGTTTTGAGTCCCTGTTTTCAATTCTTTTGAGTATATATGTAGGAATGGGAGTGCTGAGTCATCTGATAACTATCTTTAAATTTTTGAGGGATTGTCGTAAACTCTGTTCCAAATTGCATGCACCGTTTTACAATCTTCCGAGCAGTGTGTGGGGTTTCCAATTTTTCCACACCCTCTCCAATACTTGTTATTGTATGCCTTTTTGGTTATGGGGGTATATAATAGTTTCTCCTTGTCATTTTGTTTTGTATTTCCCTCGTGTCTGGTGACTAATGAGGTCAAGCTCTTTTAATGTGCATATGTCCTTCTGTTCCAGGAAAGTATCTTAAATTATTTTGTTATGAGTTCCTCCCTTCACTTTTTCTTTTCTTTTTGGATCTTTTATTATGTAAATGTTGGACCTCCTGGATTGCTCTTCTAATTTTCTTATCTTTTCTCTCTTATATTCTAATTATTTTTTCCTTTAACTCATCATTAAGGGACATTTTTTCAACTTTGTGTTTCACCTATTCTATTGAAATTAAAAATTTTTAATATTATTTCTAAGAGACCTTTTTGTTCCCAGAAGATTCCATTTTATAATATCCTTTTCTTGTTTCAAGATTGCAATACCTTTTCTTAACTCACTGAAAATATTAATGATCTTTTTTTGAAGCTTTTTTAATAGTATTTTCTCTGTTTCTACTGAGTTTTTTTTCTTCTAGTTTGTTTTGGTTTCTGTCTTTAATATTAGAGACTGTGGAGTGATAACTGGTGATTCTTAGTTGTCTGGCCATAACTTAAAAGTGGTGCAGTAACAACCTGATTCTCCAAGTGTGCTGGGTAGCTGGTTCACCATGAATTTCACTGTAGGAACTCACTAAGCCATTTTGTTGAGAAACCCTTGATATATCACTATCCATCTTTCCTGCAGTGCTGTAAGATTCCTGGTAAAAATTCTCCTAAACTCCTGCCTAGAAGATAGAGTCCTAGTTGACAATCTTCTGGAAGCAGAGTGGGAGATAGAAATCCACTTAATCCTCCTGTTTCAGGATGGTATCCCAGTTCCTAACTGGTTGGGTTTCCCAGTTCTCTGTTTTACCGTCTCTGGGTTTGGTAGAGGCAGTTACCTATGTAAGCAGAGGGGGATAAGGGATATAAGGATTAAATATCTACTGAAAAGACTTCCAACCACTCTTTCAAATTTTAGACCTCTATATGTAGACCTTCTGTTCATTCCCACTTCCTGGTGTCAGCCCTGGGCCTTTTGGTTGTTCTGTCATATAAATAAGGCTGCTTCTAGGCTTTCCCTGCTGCCAGTTTAATAATCATTTGTTGTTTGTTTGCATTTTGTATGCTAAACTTGCTACCATCTGTTTTGGAGCTTCTAAAATTTTGCTGAGTGGGGATTCAAGAGAGTACAGGATGGCTACATATGTCCAAGTTGCCATCTTTACCTTGGAATTGCATCCATTCTTAATAAGTTTAAACATGAACAAATGCTTGAGCTTGTCATTGTGTAAACCACTGTGTAACTAGATAATTTTTTCACTTTAATGGTTGTGAAGTATATAAATCTTTGCTATTTATCAATTATCAGAGTTTATCAGATGTGACAAGGCTAGTGAGAGTGAAGATATTTGAATGAACTGTTATTAGATTATCATCCCATCAGTAAAATTTTAGGCACACAAGCAGTGTCTAAAGTGTGAGCATGCCTTTATTAGGATGTCCTGTCTTGATGGAAAATATTTATGATTGTTAATTGGTCAGTTAGTCATTTTGTTTGTTTTTTCTTATAGTTGTGATGATTGTGGGATGTTGATAGGCTGTATAAACACACACTCATACATTTGAGAGCATTTTAAAGCCAATAAGAAGCTTTTTACAATGCAAGTATATGTATACGGAATAAAAAATGGTGAAGCATTCTGATTTTAAAACATAATTATTAAGAATGTATAGGTTGCTTATTTTTCAGGGTCATTAGGCTTTTGATTGCTGTGTATGATTAGAAACTTCCTTTTGAAAATATGAACTTTATAGTTCTAAGTTAACCTCCAATTTCAAGTGAGTAATTTACTCCTTTTTCCCTGGCAGATATGGGTCCAGTTATAAATCCCCACCAGATGCTCATGCCTCATATTTATTTCATAATTGAGAAGCTGAAAAACTAATTTGTCATGGCAGCTATTTGCTAAGTAAGAATTTTCCTTCTTCTGGGTTTTTCCTTTTTTCTTGAATATGTGATCTTTGTTTTAAAGCTTTGAATCTCATTTCAGCCATCATCAGGGACATTTGGAAGATGGAATTGGTTCCCTTTCCTCCTCTTTCTATTTCTCTGCCCTTTCTACTTGGATAGGGAAGTTAGAAGCAGCAGGGAAAGCCAAAATGTTGAGTATTTTAGCTAGGATTTTAGGATATGTATTGAGGAACAGTATCTAATTCTAGCAACAAGATAGAAAGTCAGCAATGCTGGGGAGAAAAGGTGTGGGGAGGGATGATTAGTAACGGAATATTTATTAGAAGAAAAGAAAGGATTAAAGTTTTTTTTTTTTTAAATCAGATTTTACCTGAGTAAACATACAGTGAACTGAGTGGTATCTTGCAAAAGGGTGAGCAGGGCAACTTGATTATTTTTCTGTCATTGTGACATCTGTGTAAGATGCATGGGCAGCTAGTTTCCTGAGGGCAGGGGCTGATTTCTCATTTGGTGTGTCTCTTAGTACAAT
The DNA here is from genome assembly GCF_949752795.1 of Hyperoodon ampullatus. Taxonomy (NCBI): domain Eukaryota; kingdom Metazoa; phylum Chordata; class Mammalia; order Artiodactyla; family Ziphiidae; genus Hyperoodon; species Hyperoodon ampullatus. The sequence continues at coordinate 54,106,669 of NC_136922.1, read as the reverse complement.
TACAGTAGGAACTCTGTAAATCTCTGCCAAATTGGTATTTTTTTTCCCATAAAGTGGGTGCACCAGATATGATTGTGTGTGTGTGTATACTATAAATGTAGAGTCATTTTTCAAGGTTTTCATTAAAACACCCTTACAGAGCATAACAGACACAAAAATATGGGTCCATATCCTCTTTAAAGGAGAACTTTCTGCCTAGCTACAGCAAGCATAGCTATATGGTCACCAGAATGCATCTCTGTCAGCAAATAGGGATCTGGCTCAGCTGCAGGGACCCATCTTGAATGAGGTCATGACTTTCCACAGGCATCCTGTATCTGGTGACTATGTGAGGCGGAGGTATAAAGGCTTGGCCATTTCTGCCCAACGCAGGGCAAATCTGGTGCTAGGTTGGCCGAGGCTTTATTGGCCTGCATCACATTTTCACGTCCTTTGTCCAATCCTGCTTTCTTTTCATTCCTTTCACCTAATAAACATCTTTCATTCCTTTTACATAATAAGCATACTGTAGCCCCAAACTCCACCTGGAGAACCCAACCTATAGCATAGTGTCATAAAGATTAATTTTATTTTATTAAAGTTAATTAATTAATTTATTTATTTATTTATTTTTGGCTGCATTGGGTCTTTGTTGCTGCGCACGGGCTTTCTCTAGTTGCAGTGAGCAGGGGCTACTCTTTGTTGCAGTGCGCGGGCTTCTCATTGTGGTGGCTTCTCTTGTTGTGGAGCACGGGCTCTAGGCGCACAGGCTTCAGCAGTTGTGGCTCTTGGGCTCTAGAGCGCAGGCTCAGTAGCTGTGGCACACGGGCTTAGTTGCTCTGAGGCATGTGGGATCTTCCAGGACCAGGGCCCGAACCTGTGCCCCTGCATTGGCAGGTGGATTCTTAACCACTGTGCCACCAGGGAAGCCCAAGATTAATTTTAAAATGCAATTTAATCCTTTAATTTAATAGGGATTTGTTATCTTTTAGGGAAGTTACTGTTAAAATGTGGGGTTCTGATTTACATATCCAAATATATCAGACATATACCAGAAAATCAAAAGATTTTCAGAGTTCAGAGGGGAGAAAGATAACCTGGTATAGCAAGAATTTCTAGAAAAGTTAACTTTGGATGAGAAATAATTGAGTTCATAAAACTGTAGCATCCTTTTGAAGTTATTAAATCCTTGACAAAAGTTTCTTTTACAGTTCAATGCAAGGGACTTCCCTGGCAGTCCGGTGGTTAAGACTTCACCTTCCAATGCAGGGGGTGTGGGTTCAATCCCTGGTCAGGGAGCTAAGATCCCACATGCCTCAGGGCCAAAAAAACAAACAAAAAAAAGCATAAAACACAAGCAATATTGTAACAAATTCAATAACGACTTAAAAAATGGTCCACATCAAAAAAAAAGTCTTAAAAATAAAATTCAATGCAAATATATATGTATATGTATTTATTATTCTTACTATAGTAGAGTAAAAAGAAAATTGAGTATAATTTGCTTAATGTAGATGACTGTATTACTGTTATCTGGTATTTGGATCCCAACCCCTGCAGGAAAGTTATACCTCCCTTCCCTATTAAACTAGGGCATGGCCTTGTGGATTGCTTTGGCCAATAAATTGTGAACAAGAGTTATTTGTTATCACAGCAGCATAACTTGGCCTGTCTTGACGGACATATCCCAGATTACTTAGTATCCACCTACTCTAGAGAAAGCCAGTGCTACCACGTGTTTTTCTTTTGAAGATTCCTTTCATGATTCATACTCACATGCATGTTGTATGCATGTATATATATATGTTTGTTTATGTGTACACTATACTTATGTAGTACATATGCTGTTTTTAAAACCTTTTTAAAAACTTACAGAAGTTAATGCTACCATTGTTCCAAATCAATAAATATAGTTATGTACCAAAGTTTATCGACATTTTAAAATTCATGCACCCTTTGCATTAGTATAAAAATCCCGTGCTTTTCTTTGATATCATTTTAAATTTTGGATAAATTTAAAATTCTTAATAAAACAACTTTAAATAATGATTATTTTAAAATATTTTATTAAACACTTGATTCTGATTTTTTTAACATTTAAAAACTACATGTTTTATCAATAAGGGCACTAAATCAGCTTGCTTACGACAAGCTTTTGTATCATACATAGCATCAAGGGTCAAGTACAAATGTGGTCACCTTCTATGTCAAGAATGGTGTTTGCTATGTTTTTCTTGATACAAATTATTACAACCAACTTTATATGTTGATTATAATAATTACGTGCTAGGCCTACTAATTTATTTTGAAGTAAATATTGAAATGTTTTGCCCAAAATTCTCCACTATGATTTTCTAACCATTTTTTGGTGATTGATTTAAAATTTAAGCTCCAATAACTTTATTAAATTTTTCTAAGACTGACTTTCAAATAGTATTTTCAACCACAGCATCAGGAAAGCACTTCCTGAATTCATCCCAGACAAACTCGGTGAGACTTTATTCTTTCTCTTGAAATATTTTTCAGTAACCTTTTTATGGCAAATTGTATTGTCAAGAAAATGAAAAGATATTTTTAGCTCTGATTAACTGAATATATAACTAGATTTTGGTATAAAAGTTTAAAACATATCATGAGGAGCAATAATGTTGGTCTTCACTTCTTGAAGTTTCAGAATTCATATTCAAAATATCAACTATATCTGGCAAATATGTCAAGCTCCTGGGAAAGTTATTATCTTGGCAAGTTTGCAAGTGTCTAGTGATGGAGAAAGAAAAATAAAGCAGTTATTTTTCCAGGGTATCTTTAATTTCATACTCATGCATGGCAAGGAATTAAGCACATTTCCTTTGTACATGGATTGAGCAAAAGCAAGTAGTGAAAGAAAAGAAAAAGAGTGATGATTTACTCTTTGGTAGATTTTTTTTAGGTCAGGTAAGTCAGCAATTGGACTTTTGACTGTAGATCCTAAAAAAAAAGACACTTTGGAATTTCTACTTCATTTTAACTTTTGGCGGTACTCAGAATACAAGAATTCATGTTTTTTTTTTTAACCCCCTCTGTGATCTGAGGTCTTTTTATTCTTTGCTATTAAAAGAGCTACTTCAAACAAAACTTTTACAGTTTTTTGTGGATCCTTAACAATATGTTTCGCTACTCTTCAATTCTCATGCTTCAGAGCATTAGACCCTGTAGGTAAAGACTTGCATTAAAAAAAATAATGTTGGTGTGACCCTTTTACTCATAGAGTTCGAGGAAACCTAAACTACCTTTGCCCCTTTATGTACTATATTGAAATAATTTAACTTAATGAGAAAAATAGATCTTACCTAAATGTAAGTACATTACCTTATAATATACTTATGCTTCAGGTGTGCCACAGGAATAGCAATATAAGTTGTCTCTTTCATCATATATAACAAACATACATTTCGTATACTTCACTGTTTGTCAGGACTTTCCCTAAAAGCTTTATCATTCTAAATTATTTGTATTCCCACCAGCCAGGGATTTAATTGAAGCTATAAATGAGCTTTACATTTGTAGTATAAATATACCTTTCAAACTATTTCGCCCGCTCAAGAGATTTTGATTTGTCCCATTTTGGAGTCTATAGCACACAGCTCTTGTTCCATAAATAATCAGACATTCATAACCATGTTTAATAACTCTAAGGTATTTTGCATTGTAAAATCTTAATACCATTCCTTCTAATACATCCCTCTGTATTTCCTTGGGGGAAAAAAACATCTAAAGTTGTCACTACTTGGTTAAATGATATGAACAAAGCTATAAATGTTTCATTGAAGGTAAGAGAGAGACTGTTACTGAGTTATCATTCTTACTTCCCCCATGGTCATCAGTAAGCTCTTGAATAGTGAATACTGTTTATCCATCTTTATACATTTGCAATACTTTACCCATTATGAGTTTGAAAATATATTTTGAATATCAGTTGGTATGCCAAAAAAAAGACAGGGTGACAATGTTAACAAGTTATAATTGTTTAATGTTTTCATTGTGATTTTGTGTTCCAGAATTACTATTTTTATTCTTTTTTTTTTTTTTTTTTGCGTTACGCGGGCCTCTCACTGCTGTGGCCTCTCCCGCCGCGGAGCACAGGCTCCGGACGCGCAGGCTCAGCGGCCATGGCTCACGGGCCCAGCCGCTCCGCGGCACGTGGGATCCTCCCAGACCGGGGCACGAACCCGTGTCCCCTGCCCCGGCAGGCGGACCCTCAACCACTACGCCACCAGGGAAGCCCCAGAATTACTATTTTTAAAATGAAGAATAACATGTAACATTGTAAATCAACTATACTGCAATAAAAATTTTTTAAAAAAACATGTACCTAAAGCTCATTATACAGTATATTTCATAAAGTTTTCTGAAACACACATCTGGTATGATCAGTCCGTATGTGGGTTGTTCTTACCCCTTAGAACCCAGATTATAAAAAAGGCTCCTCTTTTCTACTTTGTAGCCAGAAAAAGTTATTCCAGGATAGCCACCTTTGATTCCTCTGTCTTCTCTCCCTCTTTTTCTCCTCCCTCTCTCCTCTTTTCCACTTTAATTCTCTGTTTCTAATCTTTTCACTCATGTTACTTTTAGCTTATAATTTCAGGATCTCTCATATTTCCAGCAGGGCAGCTCCAGAAGGTGTTTTCAGAGTTAATATATTCCTGAGAGCTATTCCAGTTCCTTTTTTTTTTTTTCCATCTCATACTTTGACTCCAAAAATTTTTTTGTGGCCCACTTTGTTAACCCTTTTTTTTTTTTCCCAAATTCTTGAGGATGTTGGATTATCAGAGCTTTCCACTTTTTATACCCATTGGCCTTTTATTTTTCCTTTTAAACGTGGCTTCAGAATAGCATGAAAATCTTTTTAAAGTGTCTACTTGACTCTGTTAAAATTTATTATATGTTTTAGGCTTGTGAATGGTATGCCAGAGGGCATATAAACCATGCTGAGTCGTCTTTCCTTCACTGTTTCAAGAGAGCACGTTTATACAGTCTTCAAATGCAGTAATAGCATTTGGTTCTGTAGAACCAGAGTGTTCTTCTTTTAGAAGATTTCCACCATTTTTGAAACTTCGCAAATCTATACTTTCAATTTATTTAATTTTTAAAAGGACTATCATTTATACCCCCCTATAAGTGTTATGAAGTGATATGGACATAGATAGATATATGGATATAGATACGTATTTGGTTTATGAATTAGCCCCTACAATATTGAAACTACTGCAGACACTTGAACTACTGGAAAATAAATGTCTGCATTCTCTTTTTCTGAGACAAATAACTCACGACAGTCTTACCGCCTGGGTAGACCTATACAATCTCTCTACCCATAGTGTCATTGCCAGAAGCCAAATAGTAAGTTTTTTGTTTTAATGGAAAAGATCTTTCAGGTTGCTGGTTTTACACAATGGGAATGTGGTTGGAAATGCTTCCTGTTCCAGTCACCAGCCCCAGGCTGCCCATGCATTCAGAAATGACAGCTGAAACCAATTAGGCAGAATTATGGGATCACTAAATCACATTTAGGTTTGTTATGACCCAAAAGGAGAAAAATACATTATATGATAAAAAAGAAATGACTAATTTAATTAGGAATAAGCCAAGGCAGTGTGATTACTATGAGAGGATTTTTATATAGTATTAACTATTGTGTATGTTAACTACCCTTGCCCTCCCCAGGAAATATGTGTGTGGTTTACTGGCAGAATTTCAAACATTTCCTAAGTGGCGTAAAAACAGGTGAAAATAAAATAACCTAGAAACAGGCTTTGGAATATGTAAAGTAAGTCTTTACAAGAACAGTGGAGTATTTGAGAATATTCCATTTAAGAACACAGTTTTGGGGATATGGAACAGATTGGAAGACCATATTTTCTCTATTGTCATACCATGTCCTATGATGCAACTTAAGGCACAGTAATCGTAATTAGAATTTTTACTTCTGAGGGAAGAGATAGTACTTTTGTACTTGTTCATGAATGTCTTGTTTTTGTCGTTAAAGATAAGGGATTTCAATGCATTTGCAAAAAACCTAAATAACGTTTAATAGAATACTTACAAACTTTAAAATAAATTATTTTTTAACCACTGTTTTAAAAGTGGGTCCCTGTGGTATATAGCAGGTACAAACCTTCTCTATAAAGCATCTTGAATGGCTATGATTTTGTTTTATTTTTATTTTTATTTTATTTATTTATTTATTTTTTGCGGTTTGTGGCCTCTCCTGTTGCGGAGCACAGGCTCCGGACGTGCAGGCTCAACGGCCATGGCTCACGGGCCCAGCCGCTCCGCGGCATGTGGGATCTTCCCAGACCGGGGCACGAACCCATGTCCCCTGCATCGGCAGGCGGACTCTCAACCACTGCGCCACCAGAGAAGCCCTATGATTTTGTTTTAAAGAGGAAGTTGATTAATGTTTCTTTTCATTTTTTGTCACTAATGAACAGTGCTTATGTATTGGAACTCACAACATTAAAATTTTATTAATTATGATTTGGGAATAAATAAATGAGTACTATAAAGCTTAACGGAAAAAAATGCAAAGTCGGTTTAAGCCTGTGGACTTTGTATAAGAGCAGTTTGAAACTAACTGCTCAGTGATTTGATGTATCAGTTCTTACAGCAATGCAGTCTGATTAAAACAGAGATTATATCCAGAGGAAATGGCATTGACTGCTGTAGAAGAAAGGAGGGCTCAACTTCTATAAGTTTTCTTCAGTTGCCTCTAGCAGCAGCTATTCCCCAGTGAATCACACAATTTTAATGAGCTACAGGTGAAACAGATTAAAAACTAAAACGATAGTGAGTTCTACCAAAATGTGCAACTATTCTTAAAGTGTGGTTTTAGTTAGTGCATGTGGTGTGTCCCAGACATGGGACAATGGTAATAAAGGTGACATTAGCCTGTAGTAGATTAAGCATCACAAGTAAGCATCTGCCACACTTGCTGCCTTGGAGACACGAAAGTTTACCATCACTGCCATTAATTTTGGGACCCCGTGTGGTACCACTGAAGAGTGGAAATAATTGCTCTTGTCCTTTAGATATTTGTAGATTTCTTGATTTGCTCTCTTACCAGTCAGAGTACTATTTAAAGGTTTTTTATAATGGGTCACTTACTCATTATAAGGAGGAGATTGGAGTGTAATCAAACTGAGATGAGGACCAGGGAGCTCCTTAAACAATCAAAATGAGTCGGGAAAAGGAGGGCTCTATATTTTTATGCTTTCAAGTTGTACATGTTATCAACTAGTTCTTAACATATCCCATCTTTTTTTTTTAAGTCACGTGTTTTCACTTAATGTTTTTGTTTTATAAGTCTTTTCATTAATTTCAAATAAAAGTATAGCTGAGCCTTGGTATTTAAACATAAAATAAGCCTATTCCTTCAGAAGAAAGAAATTTAGAATTAGTTTTATTATCTTCTGGAATCTTTCCATATTCTTATTCTTGTGAAGCAGTTTTGTTTTTAATGTTTTAAAAATTACACTAAGCCTGAATATACTGACTCTTCTCTTGCTGTCAAAATGGAAAACTAAATGAAAAGAAGTAAAGAATGTGGAGGCTGTGTGTAACATAACTTCAAAATGAGGATTTCTGTTGGTTATCCCCATGGAAAGACATCCTTATTTTTAGCCTAGATGCTGGGAAATAGGGCTGTACTATTTTCAATGTCATATTTTGTCAGTGCTTTTGAAAAACATCAGAATTAGCTGACACATATTGTAGACACCATGCTTAACATAAGAGAGTGGGAAAAATGCATGTTTTAGGGAAGGGGCTCTATTTAGATTCCTGCTTAATGAGAAAAGTCCAGTCTGAAGACCAGTGCTAATACAAAAGCATAATTTCTCTGAGCAACTTGATATCTCTTGAGTAAGAGGTCTGATCATTTGAAGGGCCAAAAATTGGAACACCTCTCTTCATGGATGATACATTGATTAAAAAGAAACATACGCACATACTAAATTATGAAGCCTACTTAATAATTGACTTATACTTGTTTCTGCCCTGGCATTTGGGTAAACTTTAATGTCCAAGAGCTTTTCTGACTCTGTGGTCTTCAGAGAGCCTTTTTACCAGTGGCTTTCAGTGTCAGTATATTGCTTCTTTTCCCTCACCCAGAGTCAGTTTCAAAAAGAGTAAGGAATGGAGAGTGGAAAATATGAAAAGGTGAATGTCATGGTCCAGCTATTTTCTTATCTTTTTCTTTGGCTGGACTTTCTTTCCTAGTACTCTTCTGAAGGGCTGTTCTCCACTCAGGCCTGTTTTGAAATTGTCATCATATCTATAATTTATCTTTGTAATTTCCTTTTATGTCTTTCTCTTTAAGACTCATGGCTGTGTACTGTTAGTCATGCAGTTCTCAGGTCTACATATGATTGAAATTAACTGAGATTCTACTGTGTGAAAGTGCTTATGAGTAAAAAGTCTTCTCGATGTTTTGTGGTCTTTCTGTATCCTGCCTTTTTACGAAGAGAGATCTCTCTCCTGCCTTCTAAATTGATCCAGCCACAGAGTAATGAAATCAACATGGAGAAACCTAAACTGTAAATGTGGCTCCTTTACAGAGAATGTTTATGTTTAGGGTGTTATGGTTTCAGATACGTTCTTCAGATTCCTTCCCCTTGAAACACTCCTGCACCTATGTAAATTCTCAAATAAATGCTACTTGATGGGTAATCAACAGTGAGGAAGGAGGAACTTGATTTTGAAAGAAATGTATGCAAGTGTGGGGACTGAACCTTAACAGCTCCTTTCTACTGTCACTCCTCTTCTTGGTCTGCAAATCTAGCCACACTTGATAGCTTCGTTTAAAACCACACGCTCCACGGAAGACTGATGAAGTATTCTTAGGGATTCAGGTATAAACCTGTTAGACACAAGTGCTTCTGAAGGCCTTCCCCTGAAGAACAGGAGCAGTGATAGAGTGAATAAGAGGGAGGTGTAGGAAGATGAAGTGAGGCATAATGTAGTGAGGGCAAGAAGCGATGTTAGCCAAGAGCCAAGATAGATACTGGAGGGGGAAGAGTTACTGGGTTTGATCTGTAGTCACCAGACACCTAGTCTAAAGATACTCCTTTTAGTGTTAGAACAAGAAATAGTCAGAGATCAAGCCAGATGGACCTGAGGTTATCTGTGTCTTATCAGTGGATAGTGATCTGTTGGTCATGTGCCATAGGGGCCTTCTGTTCAGAACTTGTATGTGTAGGATGACTTTAAAAAATGGAATGACAGAGAAGTACCTCCCAGCATTATTGTTAAGTTTAGTTCTGTATTTTGGGACCAGTGCAAATCATAAGGGTCACATAAGCCAATGAGTTGAACTAAGGAGAGAAGTTAAAAAGAAAGAAGAGATGTGATGAAATTTGTAATTTAGGCACATCTAATGCAGTTCCAGGCATAGTACTGTGTATTAAAAAAGAGAGAGGGAAAAGAAACAGTTTTTAATGCAGGTAGAACAGAAGTTTGCTAGGGTATAAAAATAAGACTTTGTACTACCTCTTGTCTCTTCCTCCATTTGAGATTCTCCAGATTCTTGCCCCTAATCCCCCAGAGCAATCTGAGGTTAATGGTGTATTTGCTAGAAGTAGTCTCAGAGGTTGTGTACAGAGAGCTGTGGAGTTTGAATGAGAATGTCTGGGCATGTAGACAGGAAGAACACACATATAAGGATGAAATGTTACTTCTAAGAGTTCCAGTTTTCTGACGGTATTTATCATTCCATTTTTAATTGCAGTCCTCCCAAATATCCCTTCCTACTCTAAACACACTACAGAACATCATCATCATCATCATCGTCATCACCATCACCTGTAGCATCTACCACGTGCTGGGCAATGTAGTAAAACCGTAATGGATATTTACTTATTAATTTTCACAATATCCATATGAGATAGGTATACTAGGATTATCTTCATTACATAGATGAAGATACTGATACACAGAGGTTATGTAACCTGTCTAAGGCTACACAGCTAGTGATAGCCATGCGTGTATGCATACACACATTTTCATGCTATACAGCTAAGGAAATATGAATCTTAAAATTTTAAAGGTTTGGAAAAATCTTTATTAAATTTCCCAAGATCTCATTTCTGGAGAGGCCTCCTTCCTTTATTTCATGTTACACTGTCATTGGGCACGCATATATACATGGAAGGATGTAATGTGTACCATGAGGATCAGGAGCTTTTTTCCCCATTACTGATATGTTTCCTTCCTCATAGTTTAGTGGGTTTTTTTATTTGTTTGTTTGTTTACTTTTAAACAAAAAGCTTGAATACTTTAATCTTGGAAAAAAATTACAATAATGCACAAGTATGTAAAAATCCACAAAATGTAAGCTCTATGCGAGCAGAGACTTTTCTTATTTATTTATGCACAATCGGCATTTAATACATATATGTCAAGTATAAAATACGGTGAAAGTTTTGTCCCCAACACCATTCCACTTCTTTAAGCATGTGTAGCGTAAGTTTATTGGGCACAAAATTAAACATGCTTTTTAACTGTGTTACTCATATCCTTTATAGAATTCTTATTTTTTTGTCAATTCCATTTGTTGGTTTTTGAAAGAGGTAAGCTAAACCCTTCAAGATTTTGTGAAATTTTCAGTTTCTTCTTTTATTTTGATCAATATTTGCTTTATAGTGATATGCCATGTTGATAGGTGCATAAATGTTTAGTACTTTTTCCTTGAATTCTAATATGTCTAATATTTACATTGATATGCTGATTTTTTGCTTTTTTATTGATATTTACCAGTATAAACATCTTAAAATGTAAATAACGTAAATGTGTAATATATAATATGATGTATTATTTCTTTATTTTCAGGTTTTCTGTTATTTTTTGTTGTGTATATTTAGCTTGTGTGAGTTTGATTTTGTTTTGTAAACTGAAAATTTATATTTTTAATAGGAATTTTAACATGTGGCTATATGATTATTGTTATGATTGGGCGTACTTTCTATTTACCACTTTATTTGTTGTGTGTGAAGCAATGAGCAAATTACAGTTCTTCCCCTCATGGGTCTTATTGTATAAGGGGCAGTATCTTAAATACTACCTTATTTTTGTGTAGCATGCTATAGATTAAAAACTGCTTTCTCATGTACTATTTTATTTATTTATTTAATATCTATGGAGTATAATTGCTTTACAATGTTGTGTTAGTTTCTGCTGTACAACAAACAAAGTGAATCAGCTATATGTATACGTATATCCCCATACCCTCCCTCTTGAGCCTCCCTCCCACCCTCCCTGTCCCACCCCTCTAGGTCATCACAAAGCATCATCATTTTTAATGAGCTATACTGTATGTAAAACTGTTTCCACCTGTATTTATTTAGTTCTTCTTCTCTGTCATTGACTGGACCAGAGAGACAATAATTTCCAAATCAAATATAGTTTCTGTCCTCATGGAACTTGACTTCCATTTGGAAGCTAAACACCTTGGGTGTGGTGCAAGATAAGGGCAATATATTCTCAAAATATATCTAAGAGCATTTCTTCTGTCCCATCTTCTTTCCCTTTGTTCTTCCATTGGCTGACCTTTTTCATTCTCTATTCAGGTCTTACTTAGAAGTAATGCTTTCTGGAGGCCTTTCTGAAATCTTTAGACCACAATAAGTTCCCCCCTGCTATGTCCTCAAACATTACCCAGTACTGTTCTTAATATACAACATACTCTACTGTAATTACTGACATGCCTGGTTTTTTCCACCAGTATCTGTTTCATTGAATTCTATTCCCTTAGTGATTAGTGTAGTGCCTGGAAGATAATAAGTGCTCAAGAAATACCTGATGAATAATGAATGAATGCTAAATTCTGCTCTGTATCCTTGGGAGTTACCACCTGGCATGCAATAAAAACTCAGTAAAGGAATCTGAACTGTTATCATCATGGCTATAGCCATGGTACAGGTTCTTGAAGGTATCAAAAACTTATGATTCCTGAATAATTGAAGCCTGATAATGGGGCACGAATAATCATGATCACTGGCTTTTACAGAATGATTAAATGTTTCACTGTCACAAATCTTACAGTATCCTCCAATAAGATTAGAAAAATTTATATAGCAACTCTACATGTTTTTTTCCAAGTTTTATGTAACTCATAACATAAACAGAAAAAGCATTAAAAAGAAAATATATAATTGTGTGCAAATTGAGCTTGGGATATTTGAAGGAATAACAGCATAAGTTGCTATCGAGGGATATTCCTTTTAAGTTATATCTGGATGTATTTGTCTTAATTTATAATTTTGAAAGTATTTGTATTGATTTATAAAGTAAATCTTTATAAAGTTGTATAAAGTAAATATTTTCTCAAATATATTCAAGAGTTCTGAGAATATGAAAATTATTTTTTAATGAATATAGTTATGAAAAACTCAAATAAATCCAATGATTAATTTTACTGGAATGATATGTTTGTAGTATTTTCATCTCATATAACATAAATAATCATAACCTGCATTTCCACTTGGAAAATACAAGATAATTGAAATTGTAATTGGATTGGTTAATTGTGTGTGTGTATGTGCTTTAGTTTTTTTAAGTTAAGGCATGTATTTTTAGGTAGGGTTTTTTTTTTCCAGTTAAGAGATGTATGTTCAATGAGGAGAAAATTAGGCATTTAACAAAGTAAAAAATTGTGGATATGAATTCCTTCTAATACACAGATATGTTTAATGTAAGACAGAGCCTAGAGGTAAAGATAATGATTCGATTGTGGTTAAAACAGGGGGAGAGGGCCTCCCTGGTGGCGCAGTGGTTGAGAGTCCGCCTGCCGATGCAGGGGATACGGGTTCGTGCCCCGGTCTGGGAGGATCCCATATGCCGCGGAGCGGCTGGGCCCGTGAGCCATGGCTGCTGAGCCTGCGCATCCGGAGCCTGTGCTCCGCAACGGGAGAGGCCACAACAGTGAGAGGCCCGCATACCACAAAAAAAAAAAAAAAAAAAAAAAACAGGGGGAGGAGGAGCATGCAACTGCATACACTAAAAAATCCACCCACTTGTCTTATATTTGCTTTGTTCAGAAAGTAATGATGACTTTGAAGTAAAAAAATATTGATTCACTGTGTTATAGCCAGAGGGATGTTAATACATTTTCCCCTTTTTCTTCTAGCATACTGATTTATGTCAGTACATGGACAAGCACCCTGGGGGGCTGCATCCAGATAATGTGAAGGTAGGAAAAGATCTTTTTAAGTAAAGGGTTAGCATTCTTCATGTGCATGTTTTGAGCGAAAATGTAATCTCTCTACTATAACTTTAAAAAATTGTGTAAAGAGAAGTAATATTGAAGTGAACCATAGTCATTTCTATGCTTTGACATTGGAAGCCATGCTTTGACATAAATATTTTCACTGGGGTATTATTATTTAGACCTTATCCTGTTTTTTCTTCATGGAGAAACATTTGCCAGTAATGAGTAAAATCCACTGGAATCCTGTCATAACACTGTTTTCAGTAGAAGGGAATCTCCAGTAGCTCTAGCTTGGAGCTCCATACTGCAGTACCATTGGTTTCAAGATAAAGTATTATTATGATCCAAAACAGTGTTACGGTGACTTCATGGTGCATATTTTTCACTTGCTTGTACAAACAGATAAAAATGTTTATTCCTACTGCTTTTTTTCATTTCTTTTACCAGAAATTGGATTACTGTGTATAAAAAGAACTAAGTTTTTCTAAGATTTGACCTAGCAACCATCTTGGGAAATTGTCCAAAAATTTCAAGCTTAAAACAGGAGATTCTTTCTTGGCATATGTTAGGGAGTTAGAAGATACCAAAGTTTATCTGAAGGCTAAACTTATAAATGTATTTGAAGTAAAATTATTTGTCTCCATTTCGTCCCATTCATTATCTGCACCTTTCTTGCAATGTGGCATATTTTTTCTTCTGTACTTTTCCCTTTGCTAGGAGAGATATATTTGCACATATGATGTTACATGTGTTTATTTCTTTTTGCTTTATAAAAATAATATATATTTTTTATATAAGTTTTTTTTCCTCTTAGACTATGTCATAGATATCCTTTAAAATCAATACATGACTATGTAGTTCAGTCTTTCTAATAACTGCATATTATTCCATAGTATGAATAAACCATAATTTGCAACTGTTCTTTATTCATTGATCTTGAGGTTGTTCCCAAAATATTCCTATTAAAAATGATTCTAGAGTAGATATTAGTATAAAACCTTTATACTCATTTCTTTTGAATATCTAGTTAATGGGTTTTCTTTATTAATTAGAGACGTGATGTCAGTTTTAATGAATTTAACTGGAACCTTTGCCCACAAGGTTGTAAATTACAGAAGGACTGTTTTTCTCTACACTCCCTAGGATTGACTAACCAGTCATTTAGATTTTTGCCATTCTGATGAGTAAAAATGAAATATTTTTTATGTTGGCATTTTCTTGACTGCTAGTGACATTGAGCATCTTTTCCTGTCTCCTCACCATTTGTAATTCTGCTATTACAAGTTACCTGTTCTTATATATTGTTCATTTTTCTATTGGATTGGTTTTTATCCTTAATGAATTATAGGTACTTTTTAATATGAAATTAATAATGAGGGTTTTTATGGTGGTCATCTATGTTGTACAATTTTAAAATGTAGGAACTTGTAGGAAATCTGACAAAACATTGTTTTTAAAATAAGTAATAGAGTCAGTATGATACTTACAGTATTTGTTGATTTTTTCATATATCTCTTTTTTGTTGTGATTTTTTTTTCATTTAGATTTCTTTTAAATTGTTTGACTATTCATTTTTCTTAAAAATCTGTATCCATTGACATAGGTAGTTTTTTAGTGGTTAGATTGGGCAAGAAATTTTAACAGATGAAGAGATTTTTTTAATCTTGTTCATGTTCAAATTTAACTTTAAACATTAGTATTATAATTAACACATAATTCTTTTTTTAACATTAAAACATCTCAAATTGTCTCATTTATACATTTAATGTTCTCTTCTTAGGGTTGATTGGGTTCACAATCAACAGTACAGTACATCCTTACTCCTGTTTCTCACTTTATTTTTATTTATCTATTTTTTAAAATAATTTTTATTGGAGTATAGTTGCTTTACAATGTTGTGTTAGTTTCTGTTGTACAGCAAAATAAATCAGCTATACATATATTTATATCCCCTTTTTTTGGATTTCCTTCCCATTTAGGTCACCACAGTGCATTAAGTAGAATTCCCTGTGCTATACAGTATGTTCTCATTAGTTGTCCATTTTATACATAGTATCAATAGTGTATATGTGTCAACCCCAATCTCCGAATTCCTTCCCCCCTCCCCGCCCCCTTTTCCCACGTTAGCCTGGGGAATCTGTAGAGAGTCCAGCTAGTGGAAGCCCAGGGCCTACCAGCCTCAATGGAAATCAGAGGCTACTCTGAGCTAAATTTGATTTCCAGACTTTAAATTCAGTGACAGGATTAAGATTAAAGAGCTGGCCTGAGCCTTTTCAAAGAAGCATGGCATCACTGGATTTCCATTATCCTTGTTTGGTCTTTTCACCAACACTGTGTGTCATTAGTTATGGGCAAGTTTGTTGGTGAAATAAAGAAAGAGAGCTCATTCCACAAAGCATTGCCAGTATCACTGGTGATTTTTGTAGCCTTTGTAAATTCTGCTTCATCCATTACATTTTATTTTTCCTTAATCTCTTAATGGTCATGGAAAGATTGAGCTTCTAGGTTACTGGTTTTCAGTTACTAGGCTGAACTCCTTGAAATTGTGTTTCAACAGCTGTTACCCAAGTTTTGCAAGCTTTTCTTTCACCCTATGATCATTCCTCATACTTAAAATACTTAGTGTTTGCTACCTACTTCAAGTTCAGGTTGTACTGGGGCATTAAACAAGGTTTATTACTGCAGGAGCTCGTACCTCCTAAGGTGTGGTGGAAACTCACTGGTGAATGAGATTGCAGTTAGCATAAATAATGTCCCAGAAATTAGATATGATGCCAACACTGAGTCTAGATATTAGTCATATGGAGCAGGAACTACTCTCACTCAGAAATTGTTTAACATGGTTACAGATTGATACTCTACTACATTTTTGCCTCCAAAAGTGCATGATGTGATTTACCTCTTTTTATACCTTTCTGAATAACTGAAAGGCAGTGATAGGTGTTGGTATATAAGTTTCCATTTCCCCATAGGTATTGACATCCTGGCTTTTTGAGGTTTTGCCAAAATGTACTGGATTGTCTCAGTGCTTGGAATATTTAAGGGTGCAAGAAACTTTGGTCATCATCAAAGAGGTCTTCAAACTAGGCTCCACAGCAGAGTTATCTGTAAAACTTTAATATATATATATATATATATATATATATATATATATGAGAGACAGGGCCTGGACTGTGGTGCTTCAGAAAACAGGTATCAGACCCACACCTCAAGGTAGAAGGTTTTAAGCGTCTTTGTGGAGAATCTGATCAGTCCAAGAGAACAGACCTAAAGAATCTAGGTGATTCTGCAATGAAGACCCCAATTGACAAATAAGTAACTCAGAGGAAGCAAAGTTGCTTGCATTGATTAGACAGAGAAAGAAAGAAAGAAAACTTCAAAAATTATCAATAATATTCTCCAAGAGGTAAAAGAAAATAGTACATCTGTAAAACACAATGCTATGTTATTTTTTAAAAGGAGAAATTAGTGGACATGAAGTAGCTTTGGAAATTCAAAATATGATGACAGAAATTAAAAACAACAGTAAAAATGGATGGAAGAAAAAGTTGGAGAACTTTGCCAGAAAATAGAGCATAAAATACAAATCTGAAACACGAGAAAGAAGGTATCAGGAAATTTGGAGTCCAGTCCAGGGGATCAACCATCTGAATGACTGGAGAAAATAGAGAGGAGGGAGTCATTAAAGCAATAAACATTAAACTATACTTTTTCTAGATGTGAAGGATGTGAACTTCAAGATTAAGAGGGTCCATTAAATGCCCAGAACATTTAATGAAAATAGATGAACAATAACATTTATTATTGCAAAATTTCAGAACACTGATTTCAAAGAAAGATCCTACCGAAAGGAAACAGGTTTACTACTAAAGATCAAGAATTACAGTGGTATTAAACTTCAACAGCAGCACTGGAATGGAGATGGAAGTGGGACAACTTGAAAATTCCAATGTAAAATTGTTTCCAATCTACAATTCTATAGAAACTATCAATGAAGTGTAAGAGTAGGATGATTATTTTCAGGTGTTCAAGGAGTTGAAAAGTTTGCATACCTTGCATCCTTTCTCAGGAAGCTACTTGAAGATGTACTGCACTATAACTAAGGGAATAAACCAAAGCAGAAAAGAAAAGGAAACCAGGTAGTAGAGGCTACCACAAAAGAGAGATGGATATCCTCAAGACAATGATGAAAAGAATCCCAGGATAACAACTGTGCATCGAGCTGAAAGGGTAACCAGTCAGTCTGATTGGCACAGGTCAGAAGTCTCCAGGAGAGATTTCTAAGAAGATGAAAGGGTTAGATAGAATACCAAATGTGTTTGAGCAGATTTACAAGATGGAAGAAGAATTTGGTGTTGAATTAGTGATAACCACAAAGAAAATTCAACAAAGGCAAGCAAACCAACCAACAAAAGAACTAGATAGTTACTAAAACCGGGAAAAACAATTATTGTGCAGGGGAAGAAAGTAGTCATATAAAACTTAATGGCGGGCTTCCCTGGTGGCGCAGTGGTTGAGAGTCCACCTGCCAATGCAGGGGACACGGGTTCGTGCCCCGGTCCGGGAAGATCCCACATGCCGCGGAGCGGCTAGGCCCGTGAGCCATGGCCGCTGAGCCTGTGTGTCCGGAGCCTGTGCTCCACAACGGGAGAGGCCACAACAGTGAGAGGCCCGCGTACCGCAAAAAAAAAAAAACAAAAAAACAAAAAAAACTTAATGGCTTAGCTGTAAATAACATTTACATGATTATAATACAGTACAATATTACGATCAATATGTAATATTATAAAATGTAATATGTAATCAATATTACATGTTGATGTAGTTAGAAAAACACTTCTTTAAGTGATTCTGCTATAGCCAGGCTCATTCCAGGATTAGCATCCTAAAGCAGTCATCCATTTGAGCTGCCACATTTTATATAAAGATGAGAATCATTGAGATTAAGAACTTGTCAAAGAGCATTTTGATTCTTTGTCCAATGTTCTTTTCCTTACATTGCATGATTCATATATTAAATTACAGTAATTAGCTTGTTTATCTGACTTTATATGTACTCATTCACATAGGTTTTTCATCATTTTCATGTTGAAGATAATAGTTATACCTTCTCTGAGGGTATGGGAAGTTAAAAAATAGAATGCATCTTGTTAATGCCTCTGTTTTGGCATCTGAATTGTAGTGCATGAAAGCAAACAGCCCTCATTACCGTGTTGGTTTCCATGGGAGGCCACTCAGCTAATCATGCACTGGCTTTTCTTCACAGTTTTGTCTGCTTAGAGACAGTGCACTCCTCCAGGGTTACATTTAGGATCTGCACTGCAGGTGAAATTATTCTCAAAGAAGTCTGACTATGACATAGTGACAGATGTCCCATGGGTATTTCTGTGTGATGGATTAACATATTTTTTTCATGTGGTGATACTTATTGTCACTTAAATCGATGAATGCAAAATGAAGAACATAAGAATAATGTTTACTAAATTAACAACTGTTCATAATGCTGTGCTAGATGCTGATTAAAAAAAAAAACAGTTGAGCTAAAGTAAGACCTTGTAATGGTTCTCTATAAATGTGTGTGAAAGGTGTGAAAGCCAGGTGAGATAAGCAATTATCTCTAAAAGAGCATGTTCTTGTAATAACTCTGAAGCTCTGCATTTGGTTAAATAGTTCACAGATCATTAAAGGATAGGAATGTAATAAATACTGAATATTTATTATGGTGAACAGAAGGAAAACATAGCAATCAAGTCCTTTTGCTTCTAAATTTGACAGTTTTGACTTTTGGTTTCATCACTATGCAGCATGACAGTATATGGAAATATTTTAAACATTTATCTTGGATTATAAAAATGTACATATCTTTGTTTAGATTTCATATATACTTGTTTATTGTGAAAAGGTGGGATGCCACGCATCTGAGAATTGAGGCGATTGTTCTTTACTGTGAATCAGGTAGACTTGCAAGTATTACAAAGGTGATGTATCACTGAAGAATGAGGGGGAAGAAAAGAACAATTGAAAGAGTACATAACTCATGATTTCATAGTAAAGCATAAGCTAGTCTATGGTAATTTTGTATTAAATCCCAGCAAAACATCTGTTAAAGTTTTATCTTTCTTGCTGTATATTCCTTGTAAGCACTGGAGTAAACTCATAAGAAAAATTGTCAATGTTAACTAAATTGCTATAATCACTTTGCTACTTTAATTGCCTACAAAATGTGTCTGTTCTCAGTATGGCCTTCTGAAATAAATATTCACTATTAACTAATGGTCTGTATTATATCAATTTTAGACAAATGGGTAATTTTAGCAGTTAATTACTTAGAGGACAATTTAAAACCTGAATCGAAAGCCTGAGGACATTGGCCTTGTTGTAAATATTTATGATGATTAAAGGTATAACAAGCAATTGCTAGAACATGATAATTGGTATGTAGGAAACTGGTTAGAATTTTGGGCAGAAGGTAGTTCATTTTACCCCCCTTTACAAACCATTCACTATGAATTTTATTGGGTTTTGACTGTCATAGCTGAGTTGAAGGCAGACTTGTATTGAAGTTCTTCATTTTATAATTCTCAGTGACTTACAGATTGGTCAGTTTTTTAAAAAATGACCATAACAGTCTAAATTTCCTCTTTCATTCAGCTTTTCATGTGTTCTTTAAAAAGTGATAAGCGTGAGAGACTGAAAATTAAGGTTCATTAAAGAAAAGAAAGATTAACTGATGCTGTCTCCAGCTCATATCCAGAAATATAGGTGCTTGAATCTTATTACCATGATGACATTGGGTCTTCCTGTGTTTTTATGTAATTACCTTCATTGCCATGTCATTTTAATGACTTTTCTAGAAGATTTTTTTGTAAAAACATTTGCCTTTTTTTTTTTTAAAGAACTGTAATCCAAAATAACCAAAGTAATTCTGAATTATCTGCCTTGTTCTCTGAAGTATCTGAAATTCTTTGGACATAAAGCTGAGTTTTATTTTTTTCTCAATATCTATATTAATTAAAAAGATATGAGGATTATTATGGTTGAAAAATTGCTATTTTTCCAGGAACAAGCAGGTGTATAGCAGTCAGAATAATGTTAGGCCAAATTAAGACTGTCTCATACAGATGGCACTGAGAATTGATTCCTGAATGAGACTTTCTAATGTTGAGATAGAAAATCAGATAACACCTGATTTTCTCCATATTTTGCGTTAGAACTCTCATTTAGCTGGTAATGATTTCCTACTATGCATTACAGTGAATATTTTAGAGCCTTTCATTATTCTGTATTTTGGGAAATACGGTTATTTCATGGAGCCATTCAAGAGTGTTAAAAATTTGATACCTAGTCTCAGCACCTGTCCAGTTTTCTTTTGAGCCTTTTCATCCTATTTTTGTTATAACAAAATGATTTTCCATATCTAGACAGTGAAGGATTAACAGTAAAAGAAAGTGAAATTCATGTGTCAAATCATATTGTGTTGGATGTTCAGAGGGGGTCTGAGTAGTGAATTTCTGGTTAAGATGTGGGGCGTGCGTTCCGTTGTTTAGAACATGTCTTTTGTATGCTTGGCATCATCTGCTGATGTGCTTGTTAATGATTTGAATCAGACAAAGGAATCAAGGCAGCTAACTGAACAGCCCACTCTTTCCTAGAGGTGCTTTAAAACCCAGATTGAAAAGAAATCACCCCAAAGATTGATGAAATACAGATAGTCTTTAGAAGTATGCCCTGTGATATTTTATTTGTTAGATGGAATTACCCAGCTTGTTGGGGCAGGGGCGGTGGTATCCAGTGGAAATAGGACAGATACCCTCCTGGGTTTCAAGCTTCAAGCCATTCACCTTGCCTCTCTCCCGTTTAAGATGGATCTTGCACTCGACCCCTTTGTTTGCATGTTTTCCAAGACAAACATGAGGACCCAGGGGGGAAATTAGCTGAGTAACAGAGTATGTACACACTTCAGGGATTTTTCTGAAAGTCCTAGACAAGTTCAGCCTTCATGTGAGTAGCCAGTACATTTCATAGATATTTTCTCTTTAATATATAAATCCCTGTTACTTGAGACCTCTCTAAGAAGATGTAGAGAGAGAGAGAGGTTTATTGATCATACCTATCAAACTCAGTCTTTACTGCATTCCATTTGAAACATATTTTTCTCTATTGTATAGCTTGCAGAAGTGATCTTTCTCTAAGACTCTTACACTGAAGATTCATCACCTTTGTCAGTTTTTCAGTCTGCATCTGTCTCTCTCAATTTAAAAAAAAGTTACATTGGCCTTATCAACTGATATTAAGACAGTTCATGTTGATAGTGTTTAAGGTGTTACTTTAGGCAGTAAAACCATTTTAAATTCTATTTATTCCTTTTCATTGTGTGTAAAAAGAATGGCCTGTAGTTGAGGGAGTGTTACATACATTCACAAATGAAGTTGAGCAAAAATTTGTATTTCATGCTATTTCTTTTTGGTTCCAAAAAGTGCCTATCAGTAAGGTCAGTTGTATACTTAATATTATTATATTATTAGAATTCCTTGGAATAAGTGTTTCAGTTTTTCTCTTGGAAAATTATGTTGGGCAACTATTAAAACCAATAGCTTAAATTTTATCATCTTGTCTCTACTCAGCTAAGGAATATTTCTAATACTAATTTTAGGCTGCTGACCAAGTTTATTAAATGGAAGTTTCTTATCCTCAGCCCTCCCCATTTTCTTCATCACACATACAAACCCTAGTAACTTGGAAATATACTTGGTATACTAATATTAAGTATTATAATATATTATATATTATTATATAATATTATATGTTATAATATATTAACATACTAAAGAAGCTAATGTGCTTCTTTCAAGGAACATGGCAAAACACAGATCTGTCTTACAATCCCCATTTGACTCCTTGTAAGTATCCCAGTTCTGGTTCCCATGGCTCCAGTCAACTTGCTCACTGTGGGCATCTCCGTGCCTAGAGCAACACCTTGTTGATATCCACCATTGTATTGAGGCAGGAGGAGAGGGCGGAATGGGAGGCCAACTTAAGGATCACAGAAAGTGTGCAAGAGCTTTTTCCCAAGAGTTTGCCCAAGTATTTGAAACTCTTATTCTTTGAGTTATTCCCTTCCAGAAAGTTATCATCTTTAAGAATAGAATATTAATGTATAAATAACAGAGAGATTGAAAATTAAATTTTTGTTACATTATTTAGAAATGATGGAACATGTTCCATATCTAAGACTTATGAGGGAGTAGAATGAAGAAGCAGAAAGTTAAATGAAAGAACTCAAAAAGGGCAAAACGTGGCAAGACAAACTGTCCTTACTACTCAGATTTTCTAAGACCCAGATCTATCTGTAGTACAGGGCAAAAAAGGACACATCTATGACCTGATGCCCTGGCATGAATGTTTGTGTCTTACACTATCCTAGTAGCACACTTAATACTGTCAAGTATGTCCAAAGTGACAAATAAATTACACCATAATGTTTTACTATCTGGGCTTTTATTTCTGTCTCCCTTATATCTCCATATAACCTTCTTAGTATTCTTTTTAAAAAATTCAACACATAAAATTGCAATGATGTTTTGTAAAATATGAACTATTTGGGAATGTATTATGTACATTGTATTACAAATTATGATTTGATATTTGCATTAGGTATTTGCAAATTTGAAACTCAACTAAGTGGAATGAAGCATTCTTTTGAAAGTTGAAGAAAACCTAGTATTGCAGTAAAATCATTATCTGATGCATATTTTAATGTATTTTCACATTCACTAGATATTTTGAGGACTCAAATTTTCTAATTATTTTTCATTTCTAGAAAGTTTGATGCATGAGTAATGTTTGTGCATCCTGTGGATTTTTAAATGATATGGTGCTAAGTAAACATGGAGCATATTATTTGAAGCATGTATTAGCCATGTACAACTTTGCCAATGTCACATTTTCTAGCCTTGGATTCACACAATGTGTAACTACTTTAATCAAATAGTATACACAGTTTTTGGGTAGCAGTATTTTAAATTGTGGGTGTCAGAGCAAGACAAAAATGGGAACTATCTCTACTACCTCTACTACACTTGCTGTGGGTCCCTTTTCCCAATTCATGTAGCTTCTCTGAGCCTTTATTTCTCTAACTGTGAAATAAAGATAATAGTATCTGCCTAGCAGAAGTGTTGGAAGGATTAATTTACTAGTAAGTATTTAGTAAATGGCAGTTATTACAGCTGCTCAATTTGTAAAGTCCCTTCTATTTCTGTTATTCATAAAATGAAAGGATACAATTTTACAGCATGAATGGATATTAAGGGCATCTGAGACAATTAGTCATTTTTAAGATGAAAAACCTAAGATACAAAGATTTAACCTTGGTCCCCAGGTGACAGAAAAGTAGCTTAACTAACTCTCTTTGTAAGAATTGCTGCTGTGCCATAAGGCATAGGGTGCATTGCAAATCACTAATAAGCCCTAAGAGACCCTGGACATCCCTTGAAGATAGTTGACCTAAGCCTGGAAAATCTGCAAGATGTTCACTGTGCTTAGTCTCATATTAAATGGAACCTTATTTATGTATGTATGTATGTATGTATTTATTTATTTATTTAAAAATTTATTTATTTTTAATTTTGGCTGCGTTGGGTCTTGGTTGCTGTGTGCGGACTTTTTCTAGTTGCAGCGAGTGGGGGGCTATTCTTCACTGCAGAGCACGGGCTTCTCATTGCGGTAGCTTCCCTTGTTGTGGAGCATGGGCTCTAGGCATGTGGGCTTCAGTAGTTGTGGCACGCGGGCTCAGTAGTTGTGGCCTACGGGCTCTAGAGCGCAGGCTCAGCAATTGTGGCACCCGGGCTTAGTTGCTCCGTGACATGTGGGATCTTCCCGGACCAGGGCTCGAACCCATGTCCCCTGCATTGGCAGGCGGATTCTTAACCACTGCGCCACCAAGGAAGCCCTGGAACCACATTTATTAAATAATGCCTGGATTTCAGACCATTCATGGAATCTAATGACTGTAAGCATTGAGACAAAGAGCATCTGATCACACAACTTTAGACTTTGACGGGGGTGGAGGGGTATAAAATTTGTTGCTCACTGCAAGTGGCAATAATTCTTTTGAGTAACAAATATATTAAGTCCAATGATGTGTATGTGTGCTTTTTACCAACTTGCTGTAAATGTTTTGATAAAAAGCCTCATCTCGTTATTCTTTACCTACTTAAAGTCTAAAGAGTTTCAGAAGGGAATAGAAGGAGTATTAAAGGATATTCCCGAGAAGTATATGCCATGGCCCTGAGAATATGAGCTGCTTTCTGCAGGGGATGGCAAGACAACGGGGCTATAGATAGATCTGCTGCTGGTAAAAGTGTCCCCGTTCATCGTATCATTTCTATTTAAGGCATTTTCCCACGGGGATTCTTACTGCAAAAAGTGAACATATTCGAACTAGAGTATAACTCTTCAGTGATCATACCGTAGGATTTGAAGATATCTCCTTTTATAAAGTTGAATAGAATATCCTGAGGGGACAAGGTATTCTTAGGAAGACCTTATGGCCACTACAGTAGAAAAATAAGAAGATAGAAATGAAAATATGTTAGTTTATCAGCTTCAGGACATAAAGCTGTCTTCTGCCATGTTATCTATTTCTAAGAGGATTTTAAGTAGCAAAAATAGACATTCAAGAATCATATGCTGATTACATAATATGCTAATTGAGGCTTACAAACTTGGGTTCACTTAATCAGAGCACTTTGATTATATTGGGTGTATAACTGTATTCATCCATGCGTTTAGTAAGCATCAACCTTATTTAGGATAATGAAGTATAGTGGAAAGTTCACAAGTGCTGTGTGTTGGTTGGATGACTTTAAGTTTCTCGTGCTTTTAGAACTTTAGTTTTCTCATTTGTTTAAAAGAAAAGGAAAAATACAGGATTATAAAATATATGTAAAATTACTTAAAACAGCCTTTGAATGAGTGTAAGCCTTCAATTAGTATTACTCTCCCTTCCTCTTTTTTCAGTACCTGAGATTGCATTGAATGTTCACCAAGTTTTATTAGCGAGTAGCAAAGCTGATTTTTACTCTTTCTCTGCATGTGGCCCCCTCTTTGGTGGTCCTTCTTGTTTTCACAGTACCCTCTGGTTTTCACAGAGATCAAATATAGCTTGTTATGTGGTGAGTTATACAACAACCAAGTGAAGTGGCTTTCTTAAAAATTTACATGGGCAAGTTAGATACTTGCCTGTTTGCCTAAAGGAAGAAATGCCCAAGACTTGCCTTTCTCAAAACACTCCCAAAGAATATTCCATGGGACATTCTATTAAACTCAGTGCTAATTCCTTGTGGCCTTCCCACCCCTAGCTAGCAGTATATTTTCTGTTAAACACATTAAAATGTTATTTCTAAAACACCAAGTTTACTAATGGTTTCAGTGAAGTATACTGTTGTCCCCTTGCCACCATTACTATTATGATGGTGCATTGATAATTTTACTGTTTCATATATTGTCTTCTTTTCATTTATTTAAATTTTTCTTCTTAATTTGTCTTCTTAGTGATTTGCTTGCTTGGTCTCCTCAATTTTTTCCCTCAACAGCAAGAGGTTTGTCATATAATACATCACTTCATCTTGTGCATCTAGTGAATGCTTGTTTTCCTATTAAAATTTTATGTGTAATGAATTCTGTTTTCAGAGTGACAAGTTTCCTCCCTCCTCTGTGCCTTCAGTACACTCAGTTCACGTTGCTGTCACAGTGCAGACCTCTTTACGTGGTAGTTATCTGTTTATGTGTCTGTCGTACCCAGTGGGCTGTGAGTTCCTCGAGTCCAGGGACTACATCTTATATCCTGTTCATCTTTACATCCCTCTTACATGACAGCACCTGGCACATGGTTGGCATTTAGTAAATCCTGAATGAATTTATTCTATGGGGATTTGTTCTGACTTTGTGCATTGATCAAAAATTTAAAAATTTGTTTGGGGCTCCAATTTAATGTTTGGGGTTCTACTTGTCTTGTTTGGGGCTTAGTTTGTCATGTATACAACTGTAGTTGGAGTGTGTGGTTGCATCCTTTCTTATCACTGATTTTCTTAATCCTCTTTAATACGCTTCCCTTTTTGAATAGCTTCTGGATTAGCATGAGGATTATATATTTTCACTAATTGGTAAAGGTATTAAAAGCAGAGCCCTTTGGGACTGCTTGATCTACCCACTTCTACCCTAGCTTCTAGAGACTCCCATTCCAGGCGTCTTATTTCTGTATCTGCTTCATCCAGCTGTGTCTAAATTCTGTTCAGTCATCACATTACTGGTATATGAGTGTCAGTTGTGGACCCAGGTTAGGAAGGTAGTTAAGGCACACAGTCTGAGGGAGATAGGGTAATACCATAACTGCAATAGACAGATACAACGGCTGTCCCAGGAGCACAGAGGAGGAACCCCTCACACAGACCTGTAGGGAGAGAGAAGGCCTGGGGTCAGGAAAGCCCCCAGGGAGGAGTGGTTTTTGAGGAGAGACCTAAGAAATACATGGAGGTTAGCAGGCAAAGGTGAGACAGCGCTTTTCTGTCAGAGAAGAGGTAAGAACAAAGGTAAAGGGCTGAAGAGCAGTATGCTCTGCGTATGGGGGTGCGTGAGACTGCTTGGAGTTAGGGAATGTAGAGTGATGATGCCTGGGCACCCAGCTGGAATCAGGGCTCAGCTCAGCATCCTCGAAGGCCATGCTGTTAGATGCCCAGACTTTATCCTGTTAGTTGGAGGAAGCAGCTTCTATATCAACACTCCCTACTTGTGTTCTGGCCAAGATTCCTATAATAGAGTGGTTAAGGGCATGGAGTTTGGAGTCAAACTTGTTGGGTTTGAGTCCTGGCTCTGCCACTTAAACTGATCCCAGTTTCCTCATCACTAATACAGATTTAATAGTGGTACCTTCACCACTAAAATTATTACAGAGATCAAATGAGTTCGTATTCTATGATGCATAGAACGGCAGCCGGCACTTCGTGTCATTGCTTGTTCAACTAAAATGTGTTGCTGTGGTTAAGTAGATAATCGCAGTCTGGTAAGTCTCTGCTAGCACCTTGCAGAATGCAAACTTTCTCTTCAAAATCAGTTTATTTTTGAAATTAAGTTTGTTATGTGGCCTGCCTTTGTGATTGATTGATTGATTGATTGATTGATGAAAAGCTTTTGAAAACACAAAGCGGCTTTATTTGCTCATCCTTTCTCCCTTCTAAACTGAAGGGATATGGATTTTCTTAGAAATTGTAAGCTTTCGGCTTCAGGATGCAGGGGGTATTAGAAGTGAGGAACGAGGCTGGAAGCTGCTGGTGATGGTGTTAAGTCTTTCCATCTGCTACACAGGAAGGATTGAAAAGAGGAGTCCAGGAGACGTTTGCTTCCCGAGGTTCTTGAGCCAGTAATTTAATCCAGGCTAACACAGAACAGGTTTTTAGTTGCTGGTACTTAGATTCTGGAAATCATGATCCTAGGCCTTCACTGCTCCACAGCATGTTATCACATACAGAGATTTTGAAATGAATTCATCTACTGTTATTTCAAGGTATCCACTCTCTAAAAAATTTACTTGGCTTTCAGAGCCCCTAGTTAGTTGGAAAATATTCCAGAAATGCTAGCTTCCAGGGCCCTCAAGGAGTTGCCAGTCTTTTCCATTTGAAGATCCTGGAATCCTTATACTGCCCACACTTGGCATCTAGTCATTTAAAATTTCGCTGAAACTGCATTTTGTTACCAGCTGATTACATAGACTCCGGTATTGATGGCACTTAAAACCTTTTGTTTTTATTTTTGTTTTAGGAGATTGATTTTTAAAAACTATGTCAATTAGGATTGTTTTGGCAAGTAAGTTGTTTAAAGATAGTCTCTTTTTTATACATTTTTATAAATATTGGAAAGCTGAGTGAATCACATTTTTTGTTATCAAAATTGGAAACACTTGATAGGATCCAATATGAAACTAAACAGGGAAGGCCATCAGTCACTTCTTAAAATTATTTCTTATAAAACCATTGCTCTTGAATTCTTGATTTCTCTGTTTTCTATGTTTCCTTTCCCTTTAGGATGGGTCTGTTCTGTAATTAGTGAAGGTACATGTCTGTCTTTAGGCAACAGCCTAATCTCTATGGCCATATGTGCAAAAGCAATATAATTACAATCCAGTAATAATTGGACCATGTGACTGTTTTTGTTTTAATTACTTGAAATCATCTTATCTTTCCATTCCTTAAAGCCTGTTAATGGGTGAATCCTTGGGTACCATGTTTATGTCATTTCTATGGAATTAAATACATGCACATTTACATAAACTTAGTAAAAAATTCTGCTTCTCTTTATAATATTCTGGATAGATTTTTTTCTCTGTCTCAAGCATCAATTTAGACCTGAAGAAATAAAATATTATTTAAAAAATGATTCTTTACATTGTGCTTAATTTATAGAACACAGATTGGATTATAGATCTTTCTGGCTGAGGAGGTATCACTCTGGGTTGACATAATAGGTTGTTAGAAATTTTCAGATTTACTTCTTAATGAATTAGGAATTTCCATACCCTTATGCAAATTCTGGTTAAATAGTTTGGTAGGAAATTTAGTGATGGGTACCCATTTTCACTAAACAGAAGTACTTGGCAGACTGTATGTAGAAACTGGCATTTGTCTGTGTTCAGATTTTAACTTTTGTCTCCCTATTTTTTCAGTTGTTTTTATTTCAGTTGCTGCGAGGGCTGTCTTACATCCACCAGCGTTATATTTTGCACAGAGACCTGAAACCACAGAACCTTCTGATCAGTGACACGGGGGAGTTAAAGCTGGCAGATTTCGGTAGGAAAGCAGTTAATTACCAGTCTATTTTGTCACACTGTGAGAATGCCAGGCAGATGGTGGCACTGCATTTGTTTAGGTGCACTTCTTCTATCATTCCAGATCCTGGTAACATTTTTTCAGGAGTGAAAAAAAAATTTTTTTTATGATCAACATCATGCTTGGTAGATTTTTTAAAAATCCACATTGCTTGTTAAAGCCTTAAATAATCATAAGCACAAATCAGATCTCATATATTTCCAAAGGAAAAGTCAGTAAAATTTTGAATATAAAATACATAGAAAGAAATCTATTTTTTCCATTTTCTATTATGAAAATGTCAAGCACATTCAAAAGTAGAAGGATACGATAAGGAGCCCCATTACCCACCACCCGGCTTCAACAACTACCAATATATTGTCAAACTTGAAGAAACCTGGATTTAAACCTTGGGACGGTTTCAGAGCATCACAAAATATATTCAGTAGTGTATGTTGTCCTGAGATTTTAATAATTTAAAAATCTAGGGCAGTGTTAACCTTTCTGAAAGTGACTGTTGTTTCAGAAATTCTCAATAACTTTATAAAAGTAGACACTGATGCTGATTTAAAAGTTGTGGTCCTGGCCTGGATCCATTACAAGTCATCCCTTCCTTAAAGGTTTTAAGGTTGGCCTCTTCCAGCTTAGAAGCTTTCATCCCACACTGACTTAAGCACCCAAAGAGGAGCAGAACTGTTGTGTTGTCCTTGCTGGCTCCCCTCACTTCATCATGTCTGATGTGTCTGCACTGCCCTGACTCTCTGTCACACCAGAGTGTGCCAAGTCAATTCCCAGCACCAGAAATGCTGATGGCAGCATGATGTGTTGACATTGCATTGCCTCAATTATTTTTGAATACATATTCTGATTAGAAATTTGTTCCATTAAGAATGGAATGGAAATATTACCCTTGGGACACAAAGACGCCTGAGGTTGAGATACGGGCTTTTACTGAAATATGATTATCTTTTCCCACCCCACCCCCCCGAAAAATAAAAGAGAGCAGGAAATGTTTATTTCTTATTTCAAGGTTAGTAGACTGTTCAGTACCTTTGGAATGACTCTACTCTTGGGTTTTGTATATTCTTTTCTTCTAAAATTGAAATGAAACAAAAGTTAGCATGATTGGTGACATATTGCAAAATTCTAGTTGTTCTCATCTTATTTGTGTGTGTGTATATGTTGTTTGCTGTCAGCTTTTAGCATCAGAATAATACTAGGTGGCTAGATGTAAAGTCTTTCTATTACAGTGTAGAAAATAATGGGAGAGTAGGTGGGTGGAGGAGAGAAGATTTGCAGTTCCTCAAATTCAAGGCTGTTGGGTTTGCTGTGAACATATTTTGTAGTTTGTCGGTATTACTATTAAATTAGTAAGAATTTATAATGATTTTTTCTAGTATGTTAATATACTATAAGGTATATGTTGGAATAAATTATTGTACTGAACATTTAATTTTGCTGAACATGGTTTTCTTGTATATTTATAGAATACATTTTTACAAAGTTTATTTTGTCTGTATAACCAAGGAAATAATAGAATTGTATCTAAGTGCTTACTGGGGGATTATTTTTTAGTTTTACGACGACGTTTTTATTATAATAGGTAAGTTCACCATAAAAGATTCTTATGGATCTTTAAAACTGACATTTTGCAATAGCTTCAGAGATAAATTCAAGTGTAATTTTAAACAACTTAGAAAGATTTTTTTAGAAAATTAGAAAATTTAGAAAGTTTGACCAACTCAGAGATAACAAATGTTAACATTTTTGTTGTATATTTTCCCAGTGTCTTTCTCCTCCTTTTCTCTCTCTTTTCTTGCTTCTTCCATCCATTATATAATCCTGGAAAAAACAAACAAACATTGTTTTGTAAGCAGTTTTCACATAAGAATATTTCATGGACATTTTCTCATGTTATTCAATATGAAAAAATCATTTGTAACAGCATAGATTTTTCCTTTAATGGCCAAGACCTAGTCTTTTTATTCAGTCCCTCAACAGTGAACATTTTGGTTCTTTCTAATTATTCATAATTATGCACAGTCCTGTATTGAGTGTTCCATATATGCTGCAATTACAGCGTTGCGTGTTTTAAAGCATTTGATTCTTTGGACCAGACTGCTTTGCACAAAGGTTGTACCTCAGTGTCATAGACTGAATCTTCTTGCCTGGAACACAGACTTGGCATGCATCCTGTGCACGAAGTGTAATGAGGGAGACTCATTCACCAACTGACAATTTCTCCCAATTGTGCATCATTTTTGTCTTTTAATTTAAGACATGCGATTAACTGTGATTTACTGCGGTCGGGCACGTGTTTGTGTCTGAGACGACGGAAACACAGTCTGAGATGGAGGAGCTAGACAGTCAAAATGGGATGGTTCCAGG
Organism: Hyperoodon ampullatus; assembly: GCF_949752795.1. Classification (NCBI taxonomy): domain Eukaryota; kingdom Metazoa; phylum Chordata; class Mammalia; order Artiodactyla; family Ziphiidae; genus Hyperoodon; species Hyperoodon ampullatus. The sequence goes on along the minus strand of NC_136922.1, from coordinate 54,075,205 downwards.
CAGCAGAACAATTAGAAACACTAGGTCTTCAGAGTTTGATGTGTAAAGAGCTTTAGCAGCAGTTCCTTTGTCCTACCTATATCTCTTATGTGAAAAATATCATAAAATTTTGATTAAAAGATACAAATGAAATCTGTATGAGCATAATTCCTGTATCATAAATGCTACTGTTTTTATTAGAGGAAATATATGGGGAGAGGGAGAAGCACTAAAACTTATTGAGTTTATTCTGTGTGCCAGACGCTTAGAAATTCTTGTTTCATTGTCTCTTAAACCTAGTAATGTATAGTAACCTATACTTCTGAGAGAGACATGAGATTCAGAGAGGGTTAGAAATTCTCACAGGCTTGATTATATGACGGTAGCTGCTCACAAAACTGGAATTCAGATGCTTGATCCACATCCTTCAATTTCAGGTGGCCCAGGATCTTTATATTTATATACATAGATATTTTACCTTACAGACCTGCCTAATCTTCCAGTAAATTATTGTTCATTATATATATTTATATATTAATAGTAACAGGAAATTATTAACCTTTCTATGTATTTTATACATACGACAAATATGACCCTCGTGCTACGAAAATAGATTGCACTAATACCAAAAAAATGCATCACATAATTTAAAGAACATTTTGTCATTTGACTAATTCAGTAGTAATGAGTGATTTTAGCCTTAGTCCTTTGGAGATTTTACCTGCTGGACAAGGTAAACCAGATGATAATGTATCCGTAGACCCATTCGTGTTTAAACGGAACGTAGTTCTGAATTCCAGGTGGTCAAAATGCTGTACTATTTTTTTTCCTTGTAAACAAAATCATATTTAAGCACTTACCTGAGACTTGTTTTCTATATGCATTTAAAAATAAGTAAATTACACATGATTTAGAATCACTATGGCTTTCCTAATGCAGAAGTTTGTCCCACCTGTGTATAATAAGATAATAAAATTGTGTAGCGTTCAGACTCATTTCTAAAAAAGGGTTCGTATTTACATTATTTTTGGGAGAAACTATTTCAAATGCCTTAGCCAGCCTATGTCTTCACTCCCTGCTCCTCCTTGCCTACTGTAGTACAACCAAACGCCAAACGCATTCCCACATCAGAGCCTCTTACTTAGCCTTTCCCTTTGCCTGGAATACTGTTCCTCCTGCTTCTCACGTGGCTGCCTCTTTCTCATCACATAGATCATAAATCATATGTTACCTGTTCAAAAAGGCCACCTTTCCAAAAATAGAATTTTACCACTATGATCACCCAGTTCAACTTCTTCAATAGCACTTATGGTGTGCTGAAATTATTTTGTCATTTGTTTATCAGTTAATTTTTTGCTTCTGCTACTTGATTGTAAATTCCATGAGGGCAGGGACATGGCCTGTCTTGCTCACTCTTATATTTATTTATTTATTTATTTGGCTGTGCTGGGTCTTAGTTGTGGCATGCGGGATCTTCATTGCAGCGTGCGGGATCTTTAGTTGCGGTATGCATGGGGGATCTATTTCCCTGACCAGGGATGGAACCCAGGCCCTCTGCATTGGGAGCGCAGAGTCTCAGCCACTGGGCCACCAGGGAAGTCCTGTCTTGCTCACTGTTGTCTGTGCTATGTTTAGATCATAGGAGATGCTCAGTAAATATTGGTTGAATGAAGAAACAATATGCATAACAAAATTGAGTATTAGTGTAAATACTAAGACCCACTAATTTACTAATTACTAGTGAATTTACTAATTTCTGCTTGATTCACTTCAGCAAACCAGCAGTTTACAAATTAATTTTCTCTTCATCAGTGCTGTCCTGGCTGGGCACAGTCAAGAGTGCAGATGGAATTAGATGACTTCAGATGGTGTTGGAGATTGCTTTGAGGCTCTTATACATTGGCTCTACATATCTGCTTGGTATTATATTTATAGCCTCAAGCTTCAGAAATAAATATCACTGAGTAAATGTAAACACGTAGAAAAGATGTATAAGATTTGAAGTTCCTACTCTGCAGACCTTAAATGATTGTCTGGTTGTACTATTGTTGAAATCAAAGTGTGTTGAGCCTTGAATTAGGAGACCCTATTAGAGCCTTGATTAGGCTCTGTCTATAACTAGCTTATGACTTTCAGGAAGTCATTTATCCCCTCTGAGCTTACACTCCTCAACTAAAAAATAAGTGCATTGAACAGATACTTTCTAATATTCTTCTCAGAGTTGTTTTTTTATGTTGTACATTTCCGAAATTATTAACTTATTTTCTAATGATCAGATATTCACTGTTGGATAAAAATCAGCCAATTGAATCCATAATCAAGGCTATACCATCCCTTCCTATGGTCTAATTTTTTTATTCTGGCTTCTAGAAATTCAAGAAGATGAGAGCCACACTTTTATGATATGTGTTGAGATCACATTAAAAGAAAATTATCGTAGTGTGACAAGTAAATGCATAAATAAGCTCATCAGGAAGTTAATGTTCATTTGCAGCATGATAGTATGAAAACTTAAAGGTATTTTTCCATGTAAATGAGATGAAAACAAAATAGATGAGTCTGTAGAATTGCAGCTTTCTGCAGTTCTTGCAAGATGTTGATGATAGTGTCACCCACATTTTCCAGCCATTCTTCTGCTAGTTTTAGGGGTCGGGGCCTTGCTACATGGAAAGACAGCTGGGTTAAATTTGTCCCTGAAAAAAAAGAGGCAGTGCAAACTCTGTAATATAAGCATTTAAGGTCTTGGCTTATTTTACTGGCTTTCCTAATGTAGGAACCAAGTTAAACAGCTCTGTGGTTTTAATCAAGTAAAATTCCACAGGTCTCTTTCCCACCAGAGGTCTAAAATGTTACCTTCCTAATGTTGGTAGTTTCCTCCTCCAGGCTGTTCCTTGTCTTAATTTGAAAAAGGAAATTATTGTAAATCACATTTTAGATTAATTTGCAGAACACACCAGAGATGTAGTAACTCTGCAGAGGCCATAGTGAGAGCAGGGTTTGTTTGTAATGTGTCTCTCAGAATTCATGTAGGGAATAGTAGAAAACAGAAAGAAATCAACTGCTTTCAGATGCAGAGTAGAGTCTGTCTGTGTGATAAATATAAAGTCTCTGAATAAAAGCCTGTTAGTCCCCAAATTACAAACCTTTAACTATTTTTTATCGTTAGCCTATAAAATTCACCATTGAAGCCATAGTTACAAATTCAAGGATAGATATAACTAACCATGCTTTGACTGGTAGGATTCAATTTTACTGTATCTTTGGTTTAGAATATAATTTCTATTAGCAAAAATATCTTTATTGTCTAATGTGAGGTATCAATCTACTTTTAGAAAGGTCCTTTGAATTTTAACATAAGCAGTTTTAATGCAAAGTTTAGGCAGTTGCTTTCGTGAAGGTCTGAAAACTAAAGAATATTTTTATAATAATTTGTGCTACAATATGAACCAAAGAAAGGACTGTTTTTCTACCTAATTTTTCTGGGCTTCATTAAAACTCCAAATCAAAATGTACATGTCTTAAAATGTATCAAATACATTATCAACATTCCATGTTAGAAATAATTTGATTAACATGTGAATTAAAGTTAATCCCTATGACTCATTATTTTAAAGATGTGGTAACCCTTTTGAAAAGGAGTGTTGATATTTCAAATTGTCTTCTCTAGGATCATGAAATATCACTTAGCGTCATTATTTAAATCTTGTTTAATATCCCCACTCATCCATTCAGAAGTTTTCTTGGATTCAAAAGGGATGTTGATGACATTTCATTATATTGTTTTTTCTGTTTTGTGTTATCATAATGTAACTTTTCCCAGGTATATTAACATACCTGTTTTTTTTCTCCTTTTAAATGGACTTTATTTTTTTTAAATTTATTTTATTGAAGTATAGTTGATTTACAATGTTGTGTTAATTTCTACTGTACACAAAGTGATTCAGTTATACATATATATACATTCTTTTTCATATGCTTTTCCATTATGGTTTAAAAGAGGATATTGAATATAGTTCCCTGTGCTTTACAGTAGGACCTTGTTTATCCATTCTATATATAATAGTTTGGATCTGCTAATCCCAAACTCCCAAACCATCTATCCCCCAACCCCTCCTCCTTGGCAACCAGAAGTCTGTTCTCTATGTCTGTGAGTCTGTTTTCATTTTGTAGATACGTTCATTTGTGTCATATTTTAGATTTCACATGTAAGTGATATCATATGATATTTGTCTTTCTCTTTCTAATTTACTTCAATTAGTATAATAATCTCTAGTTGCATCCATGTTGCTGCAAATGGCATTGTTTTATTCTTTTTATGGCTGAGTCGTATTCCATTGTATATATGTGCCATATCTTTATCCATTCCTCTGTCAGTGGACATTTAGGTTGTGTCCACGTCTTAGCTACAGTAAATAGTGCTACAATGAACATTGTGGTGCATGTATACTTTCTTTTTTTTTTAAGATGTTTATTGGAGTATAATTGCTTTACAACGGTGTGTTAGTTTCTGCTTTATAACAGTGTGAATCAGCTATACATATCCATATATCCCCATATCTCCTCAGTCTTGCATCTCCCTCCCACCCTCCCGATCCCACCCCTCTAGATGGTCACAAAGCACCGAGCTGATCTCCGTGTGCTATGCGGCTGCTTCCCACTAGCTATCTATTTTACATTTGTAGTATGTATAAGTCCATGCCACTCTCTCACTTCATCCCAGCTTACCCTTCCCCCTCCCCGTGTCCTCAAGACCATTCTCTAGATCTGCGTCTTTATTCCTGTCCTGCCCCTAGGTTCTTTAGAACCATTCTTTTTCTTTTTTTTTTTTAGACTCCCTATATATGTTAGCATACGGTATTTGTTTTTCTCTTTCTGACTTCCTTCACTCTGTATGACAGACTTTAGGTCAATCCACCTCACTACAAATAACTCAATTTCGTTTCTTTTAATTCCTGAGTAATATTCCATTGTATATATATGCCACATCTTCTTTATCCATTCATCTGTCAGCGAACACTTAGGTTGCTTCCATGCCCTTGCTATTGTACATAGAGCTGCAATGAACACTGTGGTACATGACTCTTTTCGAATTATGGTTTTCTCAGGGTATATGCCCAGTAGTGGGATTGCTGGGTCATATGGTAGTTCTATTTTTAGTTTTTTAAGGAACCTCCATACTGTTCTGCATAGTGGCTATAGCAATTTACGTTCCCACCAAGAGAGCAAGAGTTTTCCCTTTTCTCCACATTCTCTCCAGAATTTATTCTTTGTAGATTTTTTGATGATGGACATTCTGACTGGTGTTAGGTGATACCTCATTGTAGGTTTTTTTTTTTTTTACATCTTTATTGGAGTATAATTGCTTAACAATGGTGTGTTACTTTCTGCTTTATAACAAAGTGAATCAGTTATACATATACATATGTTCCCATATCCCCTCCCTCTTGCGTCTCCTTCCCACCCTCCCTGTCCCACCCCTCCAGGCGGTCACAAACCACTGAGCTGATCTCCCGGTGGTATGCGGCTGCTTCCCACTAGCTATCTACCTTACGTTTGGTAGTGTATATATGTCCATGCCTCTCTTTTGCTTTGTCCCAGCTTACTCTTCCCCCTCCCCATATCCTCAAGTCCATTCTCTAGTAGGTCTGTGTCTTTATTCCTGTCTTACCCCTAGGTTCTTCATGACATTTTTTTTCTCCTTAAATTCCATATGTATGTGTTAGCATACAGTATTTGTCTTTCTCTTTCTGACTTACTTCACTCTGTATGACAGACTCTAGGTCTATCCACCTCATTACAAATAGCTCAATTTCATTTCTTTTTATGGCTGATTAATATTCCATTGTATATATGTGCCACATCTTCTTTATCCATTCATCCGATAATGGACACTTAGGTTGTTTCCATCTCCGGGCTATTGTAAATAGGGCAACAATGAACATTTTGGTACATGACTCTTTTTGAATTATGGTTTTCTCAGGGTATATGCCCAGTAGTGGGATTGCTGGGTCATATGGAAGTTCTATTTGTAGTTTTTTAAGGAACCTCCATACTGTTCTCCATAGTGGCTGTACCTATTCACATTCCCACCAGCAGTGCAAGAGTGTTCCCTTTTTTCCACACCCTCTCCAGCACTTATTGTTTCTAGATTTTTTGATGATGGCCATTCTGACTGGTGTGAGATGATATCTCATTGTAGTTTTGATTTGCATTTCTCTAATGATTAAAGATGTTGAGCATTCTTTCACATGTTTGTTGGCAGTCTGTATATCTTCTGTGGAGAAATGTCTATTTAGGTCTTCTGCCCATTTTTGGATTGGGTTGTTTGTTTTTTTGTTATTGAGCTGCATGAGCTGCTTGTAAATTTTGGAGATTAACCCTTTGTCAGTTGCTTCATTTGCAAATATTTTCTCCCATTCTGAGGGTTGTCTTTTGGTCTTGTTTATGGTTTCCTTTGCTGTGCAAAAGCTTTGAAGTTTCATTAGGTCCCATTTGTTTATTTTTGTTTTTATTTCCATTTCTCTGGGAGGTGGGTCAAAAAGGATCTTGCTGTGATTTATGTCATAGAGTGTTCTGCCTATGTTTTCCTCTAAGAGTTTTAGAGTGTCTGGCCTTACACTTAGTTCTCTAATCCATTTTGAGTTTATTTTTGTGTATGGTGTTAGGAAGTGTTCTAATATCATTCTTTTACATGTAGCTGTCCAGTTTTCTCAGCACCACTTATTGAAGAGGCTGTCTTTTCTCCATTGTATATTCTTGCCTCCTTTATCCAAAATAAGGTGACCACAGGTGCGTGGGTTTATCTATGGGCTTTCTATCCTGTTCCATTGATCTATATTTCTGTTTTTGTGCCAGTACCATACTGTCTTGATTACTGTAGCTTTGTAGTATAGTCTGAAATCTGGGAGCCTGATTCTTCCAGCTCTGTTTCTCTTTCTCAAGATTGCTTTGCTATTTGGGGTCTTTTGTGTTTCCATACAAATTGTGCAGGTTTTTTCTCCTATTTCTGTGAAAAATACTATTGGTAGTTTGATAGGGATTCCATTTAATCTGTAGATCGCTTTGAGTAGTATAGTCATTTTCACAATGTTGATTCTTCCAATCCAAGAACATGGTGTATCTCTCCATCTGTTTGTATCATCTTTACTTTCTTTATCAGTGTCTTACAATTTTCTGCATACAGGTCTTTTGTCTCCTTAGGTAGGTTTATTCCCAGGTATTTTATTCTTTATGTTGCAATGGTAAATGGGAGTGTTTCCTTAATTTCTCTTTCATATTTTTCATCATTAGTGTATAGGAATGCAAGAGATTTCTATGCATTAATTTTGAATCCTGCTACTTTACCAGATTCATTGATTAGCTCTAGTAGTTTTCTGGTAGTAGCCTCTTTAGGATTCTCTTTGTATAGTATCATGTCATCTGCAAACAGTGACAGCTTTACTTCTTTTCCGATTTGGATTCCTTTTCTTTCTTTTTCTTCTCTGATTTCTGTGGCTAAAACTTCCAAAACTATGTTGAATAATAGTGGTGAGAGTGGGCATCCTTGTCTTATTCCTGATCTTAGAGGAAACGGTTTCAGTTTTTCACCATTGAGAACAATGTTGGCTGTGGGTTTGCCATATGTGGCCTTTATTATGTTGAGGTAAGTTCCCTCTGTGCCTACTTTCTGGAGGGTATTTATCATTAATGGGTGTTGAATTTTGTTGAAAGCTTTTTCTGCGTCTATTGAGACGATTATATGGTTTTTCTCCTTCAGTTTGTTAATATGGTTTATCACATTGATTGATTTGCGTATATTGAAGAATCGTTGCATTCCTGGTGTTTGCTAGTATTTTGTTGAGGATTTTTGCATCTATGTTCATCAGTGATATTGGCCTGTAGTTTTCTTTCTTTGTGACATCTTTGTCTCGTTTTGGTGTCAGGGTGATGGTGGCCTCATAGAATGAGTTTGGGAGTGTTCCTCCCTCTGCTATATTTTGGAAGAGTTTGAGAAGGATAGGTGTTAGCTCTTCTCTAAATGTTTGATAGAATTCACCTCTGAAGCCATCTAGTCCTGGGCTTTTGTTTGTTGGAAGACTTTTATCACAGTCTCAATTTCAGTGCTTGTGATTGGTCTGCTTATATTTTCTATTTCTTCCTGGTTCAGTGTCAGAAGGTTGTGCTTTTCTAAGAATTTGTCCATTTTTCCAGGTTGTCCATTATATTGGCATATAGTTGCTTGTAGTAATCTCTTACGATCCTTTCTATTTCTGCAGTGTCGGTTGTTACTTCTCCTTTTTCATTTGTAATTCTGTTGATTTGAGTCTTCTCCCCTTTTTTCTTGATGAGCCTGGCTAATGGTTTATCAATTTTTTTTATCTTCTCAAACAACCAGCTTTTAGTTTTACTGATCATTGCTATTGTTTCCTTCATTTCTTTTTCATTTATTTCTGATGTGATCTTTATGATTTCTTTCCTTTTGCTAACTTTGGGGTTTTTTTGTTCTTCTTTCTCTAATTGCTTTAGGTGTAAGTTTAGGATGTTTATTTTAGATTTTTCTTGTTTATTGAGGTAGGCTTGTGTTGCTATAAACTTCCCTCTTAGATGGCTTTTGCTGCATCCCATAGGTTTTGGGTCATCGTGTTTTCATTGTCGTTTGTCTCTAGGAATTTTTTATTTCCTCTTTGATTTCTTCAGTGATCTCTTGGTTATTTAGTAGTGTATTGTTTAGCCTCCATGTAGTTGTATTTTTTACAGATTTTTTCCTGTAAATGATATGTAGTCTCACACCACTGTGGTCGGAAAAGACACTTGATGCAATTTCAATTTTCTTAAATTTACTGAAGCTTGATTTGTGACCCAAGATATGGTGTATCCTGGAGAAGGTTCCATGAACACTTGAGAAGAAAGTGTATTATGTTGTTTTTGCATGGAATGTCCTTTAAATATCATTTAAGTCCATCTTGTTTATTGTATCATTTAAAGCTTGTGTTTCCTTATTTATTTTCATTTTTGGATGATCTGTCCATTGGTGAAGGTGGGGTGTTAAAGTCCCCTACTATGCTTGTGTTACTGTTGATTTCCCCTTTTGTGGCTGTTAGCATCTGCCTTATGTATTGAGGTGCTCCTATGTTGGGTGCATAAATATTTACAATTGTTATATCTTCTTGAATTGATCCCTTGATCATTATGTAGTGTCCTTCTTTATCTCTTATAATATTCTTTGTTTTAAAGTCTATTTTGTCTGACATGAGAATTGCTACTCCAGCTTTCTTTTGATTTCCATTTGCATGGAATATCTTTTTCCATCGTCTCACTTTCAGTCTGTTTGTGTCCCTAGATCTGAAGTGGGTCTCTTGTAGACAGCATATATACGTGCCTTGTTTTTGTATCCATTCAGCCAGTCTATATCTTTGGAGCATTTAATCCCTTTACATTTAAGGTAATTATCAATATTTATGTTCCTATTACCATTTTCTTAATTGTTTCGGGCTTGTTATTGGTGGTCTTTTCCTTCTCTTGTGTTTCCTACCTGGAGAATTTCCTTTAGCATTTGTTGTAAAGCTGGTTAGGTGGTGCTGAATTTTGTTAGCTTTTGCTTGTCTGTAAAGCTTTTAATTTCTCCATCAAATGTGAATGAGATCCTTGCTGGGTAGAGTAATGTTGGTTGTAGGTTTTTCCCTTTCATCACTTTAAATATGTGCTGCCACTTCCTTCTGCTTGCAGAGTTTCTGCCGAAAGATCAGCTGTTAACTTTATAGGGATTCCCTTGTATGTTATTTGTTGTTTTTCCCTTGCTGCTTATGATATCTTTTCTTTGTATTTAATTTTTGATAGTTTGATTAACATGTGTCTTGGCTTGTTTCTCCTTGGATTTATCCTGTATGGGACTCTCTGTGCTTCCTGGACTTGACTATTTCCTTTCCCATATTAGGGAAGTTTTCAACTATAATCTCTTCAAATATTTTCTCAGTCCCTTTCTTCTTCTCTTCTTCTTCTGGGACCCCTATAATTCGAACGTTGGTGTGTTTAATGTTCTCCCAGAGGTCTCTGAGACTGTCCTCAATTCTTTTCATTCTTTTTCCTTTATTCTGCTCTGCAGTAGTTATTTCCACTATTTTATCTTCCAGGTCACTTATCCGTTCTTCTGCCTCAGTTATTCTGCTATTGATTCCTTCTAGAGAATTTTTTTTTTTTTTTTTTTACGTGGGCTTCTCACTGTTGTGGCTTCTCCCCCTGCGGAGCACAGGCTCTGGACGCACAGGCTCAGCGGCCATGGCTCATTGGCCCAGCCGCTCCACGATATGTGGGATCTTCCTGGACCGGGGCACGAACTCGTGTCCCCTGCATCGGCAGTCGGACTCTCAACCACCGCGCCACCAGGGAAGCCCTCTAGAGAATTTTTAATTTAATTTATTGTGTTGGTCATCATTGTCTGTTTGCTCTTTAGTTCTTCTAGGTCCTTGTTAAACGTGTCTTGTATCTTCTCCGTTCTATTTCCAAGATTATGGATCATCTTTACTATGATTACTCTGAATTCTTTTTCAGGTAGACTGCCTATTTCTTATTCATTTGTTTGGTCAGGTGGGTTTTTACCTTGCTACTTCATCTGCTCTGTGTTCTCATTTTGCTTAACTTTGCTGGGGTTTCCTTTTCACAGGCTGCAGGTTCGTAGTTCCCGTTGTTTTTGGTGTCTTCCCCCAATGGCTAAGGTTGGTTCAGTGGGTTGTGTAGGCTTCCTGGTGGAGGGGACTGGTGCCTGTGTTCTGGTGGATGAGGCTGTATCTTTTCTTTCTGGTGAGCAGGACTCTGTCCGGTGGTGTGTTTTGGGGTGCCTGTGACCTTATTATGATTTTAGGAAGCCTCTCTGCTGTTGGGTGTGTTTGTGTTCCTCTCTTCCTAGTTGTTTGGCATAGGGTTTCCAGCTCTGTAGCTAGCTGGTCATTGAGCAGAGCTGGGTCTTAGTGTTGAGATGGAGATCTCTGGGAGAGCTTTTGCTATTTGATATTACATGGATCTTGGAGGTCTCTGGTGGATCAGTGTCCTGAACTCGGATCTCTGACGTCAGAGGCACAGGCTTGACACCTAGCTGGAGTACCAAGACCCTGTCAGCTACACGGCTCAGAAGAAAATGGAGAAAAAAAGAAATAGAGAGAGAGAGAGAGAGAGAGAGAGAGAGGGAGGGAGAGAGAGAGAGAGGGAGGGAGGGAAGGAGGGAGGGAGAGAAAGGAGAAAGAAAGAATGAGAGAGAGAGAGAGAGAGAAAGAAAATAAAGGTATTTAAATAAAAATAAAAAATTAGTAATGATAAAGAAATTAAAAAGTAATAAAAAAAAGAGAAAAAAAGACGGTTGGAAATAACCCTAGGACAAACGGTAAAAGTAAAGCTATACAGACAGAATCACACAAAGAATCATACACATACACACTCACAAAAAGAGAAAAAGGAAAAAAATATATCTATATAAAAAAAAAGGAAGAGAGTAACTAAATCAATAAAGAAATCTACCAATGATAATAAACTCTAAATACTAAACGAAGATAAACCTAAAACCAGAAACAAATTAGATGCAGAAAGCAAATCCCAAGTCTACAGTTGCTCCCAAGCTCCACCGCCTCAATTTTGGGATGATTTGTTATGTATTCAGGTATTCCACAGATGCAGGTTACATCAAGTTGATTGTGGAGATTTAATCCGCTGCTCCTGAGGCTGCTGGGAGAAATATCCCTTTCTATTCTTTTGTTCGCACAGCTCCTAGGGTTCAGCTTTGGATCTGGCCCCGCCTCTGCATGTAGGTCGCCTGAGGGCGTCTGTTCCCCTCCCAGACAGGACAGGGTTAAAGTAGCAGCTGATTAGGGGACTCTGGCTCACTCAGGCCAGGGGGAGGGAGGGGTACGGAATGCAGGGTGATCCTGCAGTGGCAGAAGCCAGCGTGTTTTTGCAGAAGCCAGCGTGTTTTTTCAGCAGCCTGAAGCACGTGTTGTGTTCTCCTGGGGAAGTTGTCCCTGGATCACAGGACCCTGGCAGTGGCAGGCTGCACATGCTCCCGGGAGGGAAGGTGTGGATAGTGACTTGTGCTTTCACACAGGCTTCTTGCTGGCTGCAGCAGCAGCCTTAGCATTTCATGCTTGTCTCTGGTGTCTGCACTGATAGCCACGGCTTGCACCCATCTCTGGAGCTCGATTAGGCAGTGCTCTGAATTCCACTCTCTTTGCGCATCCCGAAACAATGGTCTCTTGCCTCTTCGGCAGCTCCAGACTTTTTCCCAGACTCCCTCCCAGCTAGCTGTGGTGCACTAGCCCCCTTCACGCAGTGTTCACGCAGCCAACCCCAGTCCCCTCCCTAGGATCTGACCTCCGAAACCTGAGCCTCAGGTCCCAGCCCCATCCACCCCACCAGGTGGGCAGACATGCCTCTCAGGCTGGTGTGCTGGTCGGCAGTGATCCTCTGTGTGGGATCTCTCTGCTTTGCCCTCTGCACCCCTGTTGCTGTGCTCTCTTCCATGGCTCTGAAGCTTCCCCCCCCGCCCACCCCCCATCTCCGCCAATGAGGGGGCTTCCTAGTGTGTGGAAACTTTTCCTCTTTCACAGCTCACTCCCACTGGTACAGGTCCCATCCCTATTCTTTTGTCTCAGTTTTTTCTTTTTCCTTTTACCCTACTCAGGTACGTGGGGAGTTTCTTGCCTTTTGGGAGGTCTGAGGTCTTCTGCCAGCATTCAGTAGGTGTTCTATAGGAGTTGTTCCACATGTAGATATATTTCTGATGTATATGTGGAGAGGAAGGTGATCTCCATGTGTTGCTCCTCCGCCATCTTGAAGGTCTCCCCCTATCTTTTCCAGTTACAGTTTTCTCTGGATATATGCCCAGGTGTGGGATTGATGGATTTTATGGCAACTCTATTTTTAGTTTTTTGAGGAACCTGCATACTGTTTTCCACAGTGGCTGCAGCAACTTACATTCCCACCAACAGCATAGGAGGGCTCCCTTTTCTGCACACCCTCTCCAGCATTTGTTATTTGTAGAATTTTTAATGATAGCCATTCTGACTGGTGTGAGGTGGTACGTCATTGTAGTTTTGATTTGCATTTCTCTAATAATTAGCAATGTTGAGCAACTTTTCATGTGCCTGTTGACCATCTGTATGTCTTCTTTGGAGAAATGTCTGTTTAGTTCTTCTGCCCATTTTTCCATTAGGTTGTTTGTTTTTTTGTTGTTGAGTTGTATGAGCTGTTTGTATATTTTGGAAATTAACCCCTTGTCAGTCACATCATTTACAAATATTTTCTCCCAGTCTGTAGGTTGTCTTTTTGTTTTGTTTATGGTTTCCTTTGCTGTACAAAAGCTTGTAAGTTTGAATAGGTCCCATTTCTTTATTTTTGCTTTTGTTTCTATTGCCTTGGGTGACTGATGTAAGAAAACATTGGTGGATTTATGTCAGAGAATGTTTTGCCTATGATCTCCTCTAAGAGTTTTATGGTGTCATGTCTTATATTTAAGTATTTAAGCCTAAATGAACTTTATTTTTAAGAGCAGTTTTAGATTCACAGTAAAATTGAACAGAAAGTACAGAGGATTTCTATACATGCCCTGTACACACACATGCATAGCCTCCTCCATTATCAACATCCCCCACCAGAGTGGTACATTCATTACAATTGCTGAACCTGAATTAACACATCAGTATCACCCAAAGTTCATAGTTTACATTAGGGTTTACTCTTTTTAAAAAGTTTTTACGGGCTTCCCTGGTGGCGCAGTGGTTGAGAGTCCGCCTGCCGATGCAGGGGACGCGGGTTCGTGCCCCGGTCGGGGAGGATCCCACGTGCCGCGGAGCGGCTGGGCCTGTGACCCATGGCTGCTGAGCCTGTGCGTCCGGATCCTGTGCTCCGCAACGGGAGAGGCCAAAACAGTGAGAGGCCCGTGTACAGAAGAAAAAAAAAAAAAAAAAAAAAGTTTTTACTTTATTTTTTGGCTGCATTGGGTCTTTGTTGCTGCACGTGGGCTTTCTCTAGTTGCGGTGAGTGGGGGCTACTCTTCGTTGCGGTGCGCGGGCTTCTCATTGCGGTGGCTTCTCTTGTTGCAGAGCATGGGCCCTAGGTGCACAGGCTTCCGTAGTTGTGGCTCACGGGCTCTAGAGCGCAGGCTCAGTAGTTGTGGCACACCGGCTTAGTTGCTCCGCGACATGTGTGATCCTTCCCAGACCAGGGCTCGAACCTGTGTCCCCTGCATTGGCAGGCGGATTCTTAACCACTGCACCACCAGGGAAGCCCAGGGTTCACTCTTGATGTTGTACATTCTATGGGTTTTGAAAGATTATAATGCCATGTAATGTATTTGCTGTTATTGTATCCTACAGAAGAGTTTCACTGCTCTAAAAATCTTCTAAAAAACTTAGCTGTATGTTTTTTTCTTTTTTTTTTAACATCTTTGTTGGAGTATAATTGCTTTACTGTGGTGTGTTAGTTTCTGCTTTATAACAAACTGAATCAGCTATACATATACAAATATCCCCATTTTTTTAAGTTGTAAATGGGGACAAGAAAGAAATATATGAACTGCAATTAATAAGCATATTCTACTCTATGTGTGAGAAATCTCTGTTCAGTCACCATAAAGCAGATTGAAGCAATGTGGTTAGGGGTTGATTGCTAAGAATGGCGCTTCAAACTCCATGTAAATGAGAAAATGCAAAAGTGTTAGTTCATTTTTAGCCAAATCATGCATGTGAGGTAACGAGACATCTTAAAATGAAGAACAGACTGCTTCAAATAGGGCTGATCATCTCATTCTCTACTCTTGATGGAAACTTTCTGGACAAAAAGATTTCAATATGCAAAATATTTTTTGTTCTATACAATATGAGGGCAAACTTCTAGGCAGCAAATCAGATAAGTAATGCAGATATGAGTTGAAATACACCAATATATCCTTTAAAAATCTGCATATGGGATGACTGGAACCCTAAGTGCTGGCAGTGATGACCAGAGTGGAAGAATAAGTGATGTTGTCAAGAATAGCACTGGAATGAAACTTAGAATTATGTAACACTCACATGCTATTTAAGACAACTATGATTACACTTGAACATGAGTTTTCATAACTTTTAGGTAAGCGTAGAAGTGCTTAGAGTTCAGCAATTCACTAATGTCCCTTATTTATGGATCTTCCTTCATCTTCTGCTCTTTACCTTCCAAGAAGCATTTTAAAATGCAGCCAAAACCAGACTCGACTGATACATACATCAATACTCCTGATTTACTCTAATATCATGGATGACAGTGAGTCATTGTAGTCTAAAGCACATGTTTTCTAAAAATTTTACTGGAAGCAAGAAAAACTTACTGGCTACTGTGGAAAATCCGAGATATACTGTAAATTCTGAAGGTTAGACATACTTGAAATATTTGTGATTTTGATTTTTTCCTTACTTTAATACTGTCAGTTCAATATTAGTTTGCTTTTCTCTTTTGTTCTCTAAGGTTTTTTTTTAATGCCGTATGTGCTGGCTTACTGCTTTTGAAATAGTGCATATTCATAGTAATATTTTAAAATATCAATATACAATTTACAACTACACACAGTGATACAAAGGAAAAAAGCCAGATATAAAAGAGTGTATGTTGTATGATTCTACTTAAATAAAGAACAAAAAGGGACAAAACTAATCAATACTGTTTGATATCAAGACAGGGATTCCCCTTGTGGGTGAGTTAGTGACTGGAAGTCGGGGAGGGCTGGACAAAAGGTGAGTTTCCTGGGGAGGTCACAAATATGTTCTTTAATAATAATTTTTAAAAGAACATTCAGTAAAAGGCATATATATTTGGAAAAAAAAATTTCCTTCTCACCTTGAATGGTTTCTTCTGTTGCAATAGATAAACATAGGAAGCTAAGACTTTTTTCATTTTAATGAAAAAAGAAAGTACTAGAAAATTTAAAAATAAGATACAATTGATAACTAATGATCTGTACTGCTTAGGAAATTTAGATACATGTCTAAAAAACATCTATGTTTATTTTATCACATACTATAAAATAACCTTGATGTGCATAATCAAGCTTACAGATCTAAAATATAACTTTTTGCAGAAATTCAAACTTTAAAAATGGAGCATCGGGGCTTCCCTGGTGGCGCAGTGGTTGAGAGTCCGCCTGCCGATGCAGGGGATACGGGTTCGTGCCCCGGTCTGGGAAGATCCCACATGCCGTGGAGCGGCTGGGCCCGTGAGCCATGGCCGCTGAGCCTGCGCGTCCGGAGCCTGTGCTCTGCAACGGGAGTGGCCACAACAGTGAGAGGCCCGCGTACCGCAAAAAAAAAAAAAAAAAAAAAAAAAAAAAAAAATGGAGCATCACTCTAAATATCTGTCAAGTTATTTGACATTCTGATTTTTAATCTGGAAAGATACTGATATCAAAGGCAGATTGAAGTGTTTTTTCCAGTTTTGGAGTAGAGTTGTCAGCTAAAGAAATCTATTGTGTGAAACAACGACCAGCCCATCCTATATGTGGAAAGTGTGCTTAGAACCAGCCTGGAAGTCACAGATTGGAGAGCAGAGGGTGAAAGGGGTCAATGAATTGGCTCAATTAAGTGCCCCCATCAAGAGAATGGGACGATTCTTTTGTACTATAAAGAGAGGTACATGAAAAGTTGGAAGATTTCAGGATAATATATTTATGATGGTTTCTGAAAAGTTAGCAGTAAGCTCTCAACCTACTTAAAATAAATTGGGAGCATCTAATGAGAATCACTAATATTAAGATTACAAGAACAACACAAAATAAATATGATATGCAAGGATTTTGCTCCAAGAATTGGAAGCAGAGTATGATATTATTGTTGAAGTCATCATCTAGCTGTTGATAGAGTCATATCATTGGGAAAGTTTTGTTCTTATTGTTTTTCAGAATAAAGGTAACAACTCTGAGGGGAAAGTTGAAATAAATGTGTTATAGTTGTATAAAAGAAAAGGAAAACCTGTCATTCACAGTTTTAGAATGTTTTATTTTAGATTTTCTCTGGATTTTGAAGGAACCTCACATTATCTAGTCCAAACCCCTCATTTAAAAAATGTATATACTTTGGCCCAGAGATGGAAAATTTAGTGAACATTGTGCCTGTTACTTAGTGTTGTGTTTAATTATTATTAATATTATCACTGGTGTCTCTACAGCCCTAGTGTAGTTCCAACAGACTATTGATAACTTAACACATGCATGGGTGGTCTTAGTTGCCCAAACATGTGAGAAGGTAGAAGTGCTAAACAAATGTCCAGGTCAAAGTAGCCTCTGCTGGCCTGGTGACCTGTGTCAGCTGAACAGTGAGATCACTCAGTCCTAAACACTGGAACTAGAACACGTGTCTTGAGGAAACTGCAAGAAACAACACAAAGAATGTTTCTCACAGTAGACCTGTAGGAAGCCTTGTTGGAAACACAAATTGGAATAAAGCCTTGGTAATTTATGAATTAGAAGGAACCACCCTCTTTCATTACATTCCTGGGATAAGTTAAAGCATTGAGAAGCCCTGGGGGCAAATGAAGGCTGAATTGGTTTTAACAATGTTCCCCTTAACAATGCAGCAGTGCTGGGTAGTGGCTGAAAAATACACTTGATGCCTCCCAGTGGGAGGAATCTTCTGTTCAAATCTTACCTTTTCCAAAGGTTGGAAAGAAACAGTACACAACTGCAGGGCAGGTGGGGCTGTAACAGAAGTAGTAAGTAAAACACTAAGTCTGAAAGAGAAAACTTTTTATATGGAAACAGATACAACCACATGAAAAAACAAAATAAAGTAAAATATCCCAGAATGGTTAGAGTGCAGATTCTGGAGTCAGGTGCCTGAGTTTGAATCCTGTCTCTGCTGTTTACAAATTGTGAGTTACTGAAATTCTCTGTCTTAATTTATCTGTTTGAAAATGAGGATGATGATGGTAATACTGGGCACCTCACAAAATTATAAGAAGAATTAATTAAATAAGTTAATACTTACAAATTATTTAAGGACAGTGTCTGGCTTATAGACAGTCCATATAAATGTTATGTTTATTTTTAACCTTTAGAGTTTAGGGTTTTTTTTTTTTTTTTTTTTTTTTTTTTTTTGCGGTACGTGGGCCTCTCACTGCCGCGGCCTCTCCCACCGCCGAGCACAGGCTCCGGACGCACAGGCCCAGCGGCCACGGCTCACGGGCCCAGCCGCTCCGCGGCACGCGGGATTCTCCCGGACCAGGACACGAACCCGCGCCCCCTGCGTCAGCAGGCGGACCCTCAACCACTGCGCCACCAGGGAAGCCCTAGGGGGTTTTTTTAATTAAAAATTTTTTTAAGCTTTTAATTTGTTTTTCCTCTGTATATATTTTTTAAAATACAATGTTTAAAGGTTACACTCCATGTACAGTTATTACAAAATATTTGCTATATTCCCCATGTGATACAATACATCTTTGTAGCCTGTCTTACATCCAATAGTTTGTATCTCCAACTCTCCTTCCCACCACCCGCTGGTAACCACTAGTTGGTTCTCTATACCTATGAGTCTGTTTTTTTGTTTTATTCACTAGTTTGCTGTAGTTTTTAGATTTCACATATCACGCATAAGTGATATCATATAGCATTTGTCTTTCTCTGTCTGACTTAATTCACTTAGCATAATACCCTCCGAGTCCATACATGTTGCTGCACAGGGAAAAATTTCGTTCTTTTTTTATGGCTGAGTAATGTTCCATTGTATACATATACCACAGCTTCTTTATCCATTCATCTGCTGATGGACACTTAGGTTGGGTTTAGGGTTTAAGTGTTCGAAATTTATTTATTTTTAATGTGATTTTTTTCCCTAAAATGTATAAGATGCTTTCTTGAACAAGGTTATAATATGGGCTGTTATTCAATAGTCCATTCAACAAGTTTTTACTGAGTGCCTACTGTATACCCAGAGCTGTGCTCATGGCTGAGTATACAGTGGTAAATCAAGGCAACATGGTTCTTACAATCCCACTCTAAGCTTTCCTTACCGTTTTGCAGTCAGCATTTTGAATGTCAATTATTGCATTGTACAGAGATGCCCTGGGGGCTAGTAATCTTTTTTAAAAGATCTGATTTTTAAATCAGTCTCATATATTTTATGGATATTATCATTTGTGTATTTTATTTATTTATTTATTTTAAGGTTTTTTTGGAGGGGGGCTGCGTTGGGTCTTTGTTGCTATACACGGGCTTTCTCTAGTTGTGGCGAGCGGGGGCTACCCTTCGTTGCAGTGTGCAGGCTTCTCATTGCAGTGGCTTCTCTTGTTGTGGAACACAGGCTCTAGGCATGCGGGCTTCAGTAGTTGTGGCACACAGGCTCAGTAGTTGTGACACACGGGTTTAGTTGCTCCAAGGCATATGGAATCTTCCCAGACCAGGGCTCTAATCCGTGTCCCCTGCATTGGCAGGTGGATTCTTAACCACTGTGCCACTAGGGAAGCCCCTCATTTGTCTATTTTAAAGTGTAATTACTGGGCAAGGTAAGTTTCTTTTTTTTTAACATCTTTACTGGAGTATAATTGCTTTACAATAGTATGTTAGTTTCTGCTGTATAATAAAGTGAATCAGCTATACACATACATATAGCCCCATATCTCCTCTCTTTTGCGTCTCCCTCCCACCCTCCCTATCCCACCCCTCTAGGTGGTCACAAAACACTGAGGTGATCTCCCTGTGCTATGTGGCTGCTTCCCACTAGCTATCTCTTTTACACTAGGTAGTGTATATATGTCCATGCCACTCTCTGACTTCATTCCAGCTTACCCTTCTCCCTCCCCGTGTCCTCAAGTCCATTCTCTACGTCTTTGTCTTTATTCCTGTCCTGCAGCTACGTTCTTCAGAACCATTTTTTTTTTCAGATTCCATATATATGTGTTAGCATATGGTATTTGTTTTTCTCTTTCTGACTTACTTCACTCTGTATGACAGTCTCTAGGTCCATCCACCTCACTACAAATAACTCAATTTCATTTCTTCTTATGGCTGAGTAGTATTCCATTGTTTATATGTGCTACATCTTCTTTATCCATTCATCTGTCGATGGACACTACGTTGCTTCCAAGTCTTGGCTATTGTAAATAGTGCTGCAGTGAACATTGTGGTACGTGACTCTTTTTGAATTATGGTTTTCTCAGGGTATATGCCCAGTAGTGGGATTGCTGGATCATATGGTAGTTCTATTTTTAGTTTTTTAAGGAACCTCCATACTGTTCTCCATAGTGGCTGTATCAATTTACATTCCCACCAACAGTGCAAGAGGGTTCCCTTTTCTTCACACTCTCTCCAGCATTTATTGTTTGTAGATTTTTTGATGATGCCCATTCTAACCGGTGTGAGGTGATACCTCACTGTAGTTTTGATTTGCATTTCTCTAATGATTAATGATGTTGAGCACTCTTTCATGTGTTTGTTGGCAATCTGTATATCTGCTTTGGAGGAACGTCTATTTAGGTCTTCTGCCCATTTTTGGATTGGGTTGTTTGTTTTTTTGATATTGAGCTGCATGATCAGCTAAGGTAAGATTTTAAAAATAATTATTTACAAACTAATGTTAAAAACTTCCTGTTGTTTGTAGTTCAGATTTAAAAATATCTCTATCACAGTGCCATTATGTTTAGCTTCCATGGTAAAGGGACTAAGAATAATTTAATAAAAGGGAATCATTCTTGTGATAAAAAATTTTATGATAGATTTGTAGCACTAGTGTCATTCTTTGAGAATAAAATTATACTTCACGTTAATTCCTTTAAGAGGTAGAACAGTTGGTTAACCAACCAAAAATTCACTGGTGTTATACATTTTCTCTTCATAAACAACATCTTAATGCTTCTGTCAAATATATCATTAGGAGAGACCTGTGAGATGAGAAAATTTTATGAACCACAAGAAAAATCAGTCCTAATGAAAAATACAATTACACCTTAGCATACAGTTTAGTAAAGAAATGAGTAAACCCTTGAAATTGCTAGAATGAAGACTACTTCTGTCCAGTGTCAATGTTGGTAGTCTCTTAGGAGATGATCTTTCTGCAGGAATTCCTTTTACATTGTTAGGTAATGCAGAAATCTAAAAGAAAAATGGCATTTTGATCTATTAAGGGTCTTCAGAGGTTTTCTGCTCTGTAAAACAGTGAAATTAGTTGATAAGAAAACTGTGTGGGACCATTATAATTTGTCTTCTAAGACTTTTGTGACAGTTTTTTTGAAAATTAGCCTTGATGTCAAAGTTCATTTGATCAGTCTTTTAAATCTCAAGAGGAAATACAGACAACTAGAAATATGCATAAATTAAGGAATATACTTGTAATCGTCAAAAAGGAGTATGTGTAGATTGTCAAAATGAATGATTTATGATAATGGTAGATTGCAGATTCCTTAGCAAATTCATAAATCAGTTGCATTGTAGCATGTATCCTTCATTCCAATAAAAATGTCAATACCTTACATTTTGTCAGCCTTGGCCATGACAGCAAACTCAGTCACTTCTTAAATTTTAAGAATTGGTTGTTGTAACTTCTTTGTGAGTGACATGTCTGTGGTCTGCTTTGGATATGGGCATTTGTGCTGTGCAGTGTTGAAGCAGAGGATGATTATTTTGCCTTTTATAAAATGTAGAAGTCATTGCAGACTCCAGTGTCTGAAAGCATTCTTATTTTTGAATAGTAAATTCAACAATTTGAAGCATTCTAGTGGTTGAATCATTGAAACATTTTATCTGAAGCACTTGACATTAGATTGCTCTTAGGAAATGAAATCGATTCAAACATCTGTTATTTCTAATAATAATAATAGCAGCGCTTTATAGTTCATGAAGTGATTTCATAACTCTTATTTTATTCTTATAACCCTGTGAAGTAGACGGTACAAGTCTCTTTACCCCCTTTTCAATATGAGAATATTGATTTGTGCTTGTAATATTAACTCAGCTTGGGTATCAGAATGACTGACATTGTAACAGTGGCATTTCTGTTGAGTCTGTAGGCTTGAAAATAATTTGTCATGAAATCATCTTGTAAGATCATATGACTTTTTATATCTTTTAAATGACAAAGTGAAGAGTGTTCAAGTTGTTCTGACTGTTATTATGATCAGTAATGTTCTAAATTTGAAAATTATAGATAAATACATTTTGCTATCCAGCACTTATCAATGGGAATAGGTATAAATAAACTCTTTGATATCCCTCCGAGAAGTAGAGAAATTTTAATGCAAATTTGAAATTGTCTTTGAATCACTAAGTGAATGCCAAAATAATTGTAGCACTTTTGCCCACTGGCTCTAAAGGGTTATCTATAAATTGAAAACACAAACATTAAAGGCAGTAAAACATTCTATTATCTGCCTACTTGCCCTTTCATTGCCAAAGATAAAATTTCTGGAAATCAGAAAGGCATTAAAAAACAAAAACAAAACTCAAAACCTTTTTTTTAACATATGCGACACCAAGCAAGGTGCTCATTAGACTTTCATCTACCACCTCCCTTCCTCTTTCCAAGCTACCCTGTCCCATTCAATCTGTCAGTTCACCGACAGACACCATGGATGCTGGTAACAGGTGATGTACGTCACTGATGTGATGGGGAAACATGAGGAAAGAAAGAATGAGAACTACTGTTTGGTCTTCTTTATAGCTGTGAATTGTTTTATTGAGAAACACAGGTGTATAATTTGTTTTGCTCATAAAAATATCATGCTTGGTATATTTAGAGTGATAAAAGACCAGAAAAGACTATAGAAATATTAGAAGTGAAACTTTTTCATCCTTGTATTATTTCTTGAAGGAGCCAGACAATTATTTCCCCAATTAGTTGATGGCTCTTGTCCCCTTTGTACACTTACCTTCTTTTTACTGAGGCACCAGAGAGAGCTTTTGATTGCTATTTCTTTAACTGCCTCTGTAAACCTGAAAAGACATTTTAAAAAATTGAGGTCCATTGAACATTCATTAATGAAAAATAATTTTTTAAGTTACAAAAATTTTTCTTGGTCAAATCAGTTTCAGGTGAGCTGCATGTGTGTGTTTTCCCCACTTCCCCCTACCCAGTAGAATCACAGCATATATTAACTAGTGATTAAAGATCCTTGACCTTGCTGCAGTTAAACTAAAGTCTGACATTATATCTCCAAGATTTATTTCATTAAGGACAGATTTTTGACTTATGGAACATACATTGGGGAAATGTTGGTGTCCTAGGTAACTTATTGCCGTGTAACAGGTTATCACAAACTAAGCTTCTTAAGGCTGCGCAAGTTTATTATCTCATTGTTTCTGTGGATTTGGAATCTGGGTGTGGCTTAGCTAGGTGCCTCTGCTCCAAGGCCTCTCATGAGGCTGCAGTCATAGTGTCTTCTGAAGGTTCTGCTGGAGAAGGATCTACCCAGTTCACATAGTTGTGGGCAGAATTCAGTTGCTAGCCATCTATAGGACTGAGGGCCTTAGTTCCAAGCTAGCTGTAGGCCAGAGACCACCCTCAGTTTCTTGCTGTGTGGACCTCTCCAGTGTGGCTACTTGCTTCACCAAAGCATGCAAACCAAGAAGGCAATGAAGAGAGACTACAGCAAGACAGAAATTATAGTCTTATGTAAACCTAATATTAGAAATGATATGCCATTATCTATGCCATGTTCCTTTTTTTTTTTTGGAACAAGTAACAGGTTTCACCGATGCTCAAGGGGAGGAGATTCTACAAGAGCATTAAACCAGGAGTTAGGGGGTCCGGGGAACTACCTTAGGGCCTGCAAACCACTGCTGATGTAAAAAGTACTATCCAGTTATTTCATGGTGGCTATACTGTTTGATATGATTTTCCATAAAGAGTAGTAACGAACTGAGCATGTAAAGCCTTATGCTAGGGTGTAAAGATGTTTAAAGGATATTGGTGATGATGATGATGATGATGATGATGATAAGTAAGCCTTATTGATTGGTGCTTGTGTCAGATACTGGGTGAGCCCTCTGCTTGTAGTATCTTACTTGATCCTCACATAAGCCTCCTGTTTCCAGAAACCAAAATAGAAGATTAGGAAGTTAAGTAAGCAATAGGTCTGTAGGTTGTTCTCAAGCAGCTCACTGAGAAAATAGACAATTTATGCCACTAATTATAATATTTTCCAACAGGTGACTTCTCTATACAGAATGGGAGGCCAGAAAAGGGTGCCACACTTTTTGCTTGGGAGACTTAGAGGGGACAACGTAAAGAAGTCTTTTCAAAGGATGAGTAGGATTTTATGAGGTTTCTGAGACAAGGACAGGGACAGGGCTCAATATAAGTAAAGGTAAGTAGGTTTATATAATGGTAATATTTACAGTCCCTCTACAAGTACCATGACAAAGGACAGAGCTTTGACTGTTTAGCCACGGGCAGAGATGATGGTGGACATGGGCAACAAAGCCAGAGAGTAGATTAAATGTCAATTAGGTGGTGGCAACAGCAGCAGATGGCAACTCTTTGGTTATATTTTTTTATTATTTATTTATCCCAGGCTGCTTTCCAAAATGGTGCCTAAACAGCGGCTGATCTGATGGTCCACTTGCTTTATTCTTCTTTAGCCTGCAGGTGGTTCTAGGCAGACTTGTTTCCATCCACTTCCCCCTCTCCAGTTTTGGTCTCCAAGTTTCACCTTCAGTCACATGTATCTGGAAAGGCACTTGGTGCCAGGGCCCGGAGGCCTCCCGGGCTGCAGCATACTCGTTTCTCTGGCGCCTGTCAGCTAGAACCTGCTGCCAGTCAGCCAGGACCTGGGCCAGGCCCCATCCCTGTACAGATAGGCCCCTGGGAGTGTGGCAGGGCAATGAGCCAGTTGCCTGCAACCTTCAGTTTGCCACGCAGAGCCACTTGAAAGATCTGGGGGGGGGGCAAGCTGCGAGAGTAAGTCCTGGTCTGGTTTCCCAGTCCTCTGGGCTAGAAGAGTAGCAGCCAAGCCCACAGCAAAAACTGAGGGTGAAAAACTATGAAACCTGTGTCTTCTCTGGAAGCCCTCCCTTGGGCAGAGATGGCAGCTCTGCTCATTTAGCAGTGAAATTTAATAAAAAGAACATGGTAGCAGGAGTGAGAAGTCCAAGCACTTGTTCCAACATTTTTACTAACTAGACGTTTGACCTTGGACTAGTCATTTAAACAGGCAGTTTTGTTTTCTGAAAATTAAAAAAAAAAGTAAGACTGGATTTAATGATCTTTAAGCTTTAAATTCCCGGTTTTAATATTTTTAAATGCCCCTTAAAAACTATTCTTCTAAGTAGGTTTACTCTGTTCTCTATCATCTGTGTACAGTTTGTGGTCATTTTCTTATAAATACCTTTGTCAACTTCAAAGTAAACTGCTTTGCCCATGAAAATGTAAACCCAACATATATAGAATTATTTGACTGCCAGTCTTACCTAGAGTGGAGATTTTATTGCTTTTCTTAGTGTAATCATTCTAATGACTGTAACTAGGAAATAAGGAAAAAGAACAAAACTTCTAATGCTTGTAGAAAGTCTCATTTTTAAAAGTAAAATTCAAGGCAAATCTTTACGCTGCACCAAAAGAGAATGCGCAATCCTTTCCCTCTTTCTCTCTCTATATTTGTTGTTCTGAACATTGAGAATAAGGTAACAATGCCAAAGGAAACAAATCTAAAATCATTAACTTGTAAACCTAGTCACAGTAGCTATTTTAAAATTTTCTAAATACCTTCAATTCTTTGATGACATGCATGCATATCTTCACATAGTAGCAATTATATCACTGATAACATGGATTCTGTTTTTAATCACTAACATAGCAAGATTTTTTTATATTTTGATTTTTTAAAATAAATTTATTTATTTATTATATTTATTTTTGGCTGTGTTGGGTGTTCGTTGCTGCGCGTGGGCTTTCTCTAGTTGCGGTGAGCGGGGGCTGCTCTTCTTTGCAGTGCACAGGCGTCTCACTGCAGTGGCTTCTCTTGTTGCGGAGCGTGGGCTCTAGGTGCGCACGCTCAGTAGTTGTGGTGCACGGGCTTAGTTGCTCCACAGCATGTGGGATCTTCCCAGACCAGGGCTCGAACCCATGTCCCCTGCATTGGCAGGCAGATGCTTAACCACTGTGCTACCAGGGAAGCCCATGTATTTTGATTTTGTGTATTAACTTTTTTAAAAAATAAATTTATTTATTTAACTTATTTATTTTTGGCTGCATTGGGTCTTTGTTGCTGCGTGCAGGCTTTCTCTAGTTAGGGAGAGCAGGGCTACTCTTCGTTGTGGTGAGTGGGCTTCTCATTGCGGTGGCCTCTCTCATTGTGGAGCATGGTCTCTAGGCGTGCGGGCTTCAGTAGTTGCGGCACACGGACTCACTAGTTGTGGCTCATGGGCTCAGTAGTTGTAGCTTGCGGGCTCTAGAGCACAGGCTCAGTAGTTGTGGCGCACCGGCTTAGCTGCTCTGCGGCATGTGGGATCTTCCCGGACCAGGGATTGAACCCGTGTCCCCTGCATTGGCAGGCGGATTCTCAACCACTGCGCCACCAGGAAAGCCCCTGTATATTAACTTTTATAGCTATAAGTCATATATGTTCTTTGTTTTAAAATAGACATTATGGACTGCTTTAAAGAAGAAAAGAAACATTATCTAACATCCTTTTTCGATAATATAGCCCCTGTTAACATAACTCAATGCTTTTTTTGTACACTTAACATAATGACAGTTTTCTTAAAAATACATTGCTTTTTAAGGGCATATGATTTTATTAATTTGTTGAATTTTCTCAACAATCACCAGTTTATTAGTTGTCCAAAATGATGTTTTTGGTAACGTGAAGATTTATGTGACATATCAGAAATGTAGTAGACAAATGGACAAATGTTTTTCCATAAAATGGTCACAAACTTTATATTGAAATTCAGTAATATTGTATTCCAACACAAATAGGTCCTTTGCTACCTTATGCATCCATATACATAAAGCATACTACTCAGATTTTTAATGAAAGCTTTTGTGCAGATAACCTGGATGGTCTCCTATTATTAATGCTATTTCTCTCTTTTTTTCCTTTGAGCTCATCGTAGTCATTAGATTCTCTTAATAGATAATAGATTTGTTCAATCTTGTTAAATGGTCATTATTTTATTTTGAATGTGTATCTCAAGCCAAATAATTCTTTAAACCCTTCATTTCTGAAACTTTAGCTTGGGTGTCCTCAGGAAGAGAATAGTCTTCATCACAAAATAATTACCACTCCCTGATCTACTTTCTGGTACATGGATGAATACTCATGTTGAGTCTGGCATCTAAATTAAAGTTTTTTGTTTTTGTTTTTGTTTTTTGTGGTACGTGGGCCTCTCACTGTTGTGGCCTCTCCCGTTGCGGAGCACAGGCTCCGGACACGCAGGCCCAGTGGCCATGGCTCACGGGCCCAGCCGCTCCACGGCATGTGGGATCTTCCCAGACCGGGGCACGAACCCATGTCCCTTGCATTGGCAGACGGACTCCCAACCACTGCACCACCAGGGAAGCTCTAAGTTAAAGTATTTTTAATAATTCAAAGTGTAGGGCATTATAACTAATAATTAAGAATAAGTTTTCATAATTCTACATTGTTTTGTGTTTAGTAATTCATATCATAAACTGTAGAAACATTCCTATCAGAAATCACAAAAGCAAATCGTTAGCTGATTTCCTTTTTATGATCTTCTAATACCTTTCAGTTTTAATATTTTATCCAACTATGACAATGAGGTGAATTTACTTCAAATGTTATCTTTTAGTGTTTTTGTTTGTTGCACGGTATTTTATGTAAAATGAAATCTACCAATTACAATTTGATGAGTTTGATAAAGGTATATAATGGTAAAACCACCCCCCCAATCAAGTTTTAGAGCACTTTCATCACCTCAGAAAGTCCCCTTGCTATAGCAGTCAAGTAAATATTATTTTTCTTACTATTATTTTTAAATTTTTTCAGACCTTAGTCAGCCTGGAAGAGTGGGACCCCAAATAATAGAACACCGCTTGGAAAACAAAATTTGTGTCTTATGAGATATTCTAGACCAGGGCTCGCAAACTTTCTTTAAAAGGACAGATAATAAATAATTTTGGCCATGAAGTCTCTGTCACAACTACACAAATCTATTGTTTTAGTGAAAAAGCAACTACAGACACTATTTCAACAAATGCGTGTGGCCAGATTTGGTCCACGAGATGTAATTTGCCAACCCATGCTCTAGACCTTTTGAAATTCAGTTTTTCTTATTAATATAACCAATGAGCTGGTAAAACAACATTTTCAAAGGAATATATTAGTTAATAAAATAATTTGTAGCATTTTAATTTAGCACACTTGTCTTTTAGAAGTTATTATTTCTGAAAATGTCCAAGATATGTGTTATTCCAAAAACCTGCCAAGTGTAATTAGAATAAATTAATGTTGTCGAACTTTTTGTGTAGTTAACAAAGAGTTAATGAAAAAAAGAGTAGTTAAAATTAGTATTAGTACCAAAAACTGAAAAGTAAATTGTAGATCCTAAATCATGGCACTAACCTACAAAAGTTCTACAAATGTTGACATATGTCATATTGTATTTTCTTGTAATATTGCTGCTGTAAACAGCATAGTTATTTGTTTGTTTTTTAATGAATAATCTACCTGTGTTTTGTGAGTGTTTCATAACCATTTGAAGAGTCTTACTAAATCCTGAGGGTTTGAGAGCTTATCATGGAAGAAGAACACTTTGGGCTAATTGAGCATACCTACAGACTAGGCTGTGATTAGAGCACTTTTACATGTTGGAGTTTTAACCTCTGAACATATGGCCTTTGTCATATGTATCTTTTCTTTGCTACGAAATCCAACTTTATAATGTTATATTGTCTTTACCAAACCATTTTTAAGTTACAACCTAGTAATACTGTAAAAAAAAATCAACCTGAAGTTACTAATTCACACATTGAGGAAGAATGGGTTTATCATAGGAACTAGGTAAAGTCAGTAATTTGTAATAGAAAATAGTCATTTGTGACTTCATGATAGAAACATTGCAAAAACTGGATGTTAACAAGAAAAAGTGTTTTGGGAAAAAAGTGTTACATAAGATGGCTTACCTTTTTACTTAAAAGTGAGAAATGTGTAAAGTTGCCATTTTTTAAGACAAAAAACAAGTTTATAGAAAATGATATAGTGTAAAGGATATGTCTTTTAAAAGGTCTATGGGGCTTTTTTTTTGTTTTGAAGACTAATTCCCTTGAAATTTATTTTTAGAAATATATACTGCATTTGTTCATAACATTTGATGTAGTGTCATCTTTAATGACATGTTAATACATTTAGAGTCATTTAGTGCCCATGAGGTATTGTCTCATACTTCTGGATTTCAGTATACAATCATGATTTCAAAGATGAATCAATCCATACATGTACTAAATTTTACTTAACCACCAGACATATATTTCAAGTATAGTTACCCCTTTGTGCTCCTTTAATGAACTGTTTAATGAAGGAATGAGAAGGATCAATAAAAGAATGGATAGCAAAATAGAGAGGAATTCATGATTCCGGAACTCACATTTGGTCTGAAGAAAGTTTCTAAATTTAAAATGCCTTCAGTTACATTGTAAGATTTCAAATAAAGCTTCACTGGTGAAGATAAATGCCTTGAAGAACAAGTTATTTGGACTGACAAGATGGGGATATTTAAAGTATATTTAACAGATTCTAAAAAGGACATGTGCTTCAGATGTTAGGTTTCTGTCTTTAATTCTTAAAGGATAAGACAGTTGTCTAGTGGAGCACAAGATGAGTTTACATTTTATTGCTGACAGCTCTTTTAAAACCATGGCAGTCTTCTGGGAACACTCTTGGTCCTCTCAAATTCAGCATGTGTGATGTTTGCTGACAAGTGAGGATAAATAGATTGTCAGGCTGCTGATTCTGAGTTCGAACTTCTCAAAATCTACCTGATAGTCTTACCTCCGTTAGTTCTTAGTTATTTAGAGCAGCATGCCTTCATGTGGTTACACTGGATATAGAAATGAAACCTTTATTGTATGAATTGTAAAAATTTAAAATAAAATCCTAACTGCTTGGGCAGTCTTGACACTTTCATCTGAGGGAACTCTATTCTAAGTATTATACTTGCAAAAGCATGTTTCCCTTCAAGGAAGATTTTTTGTTTTTAACTTCAGAACTGCCTGATGATTCACATTACTCATGCAAGCTTATCCTCTGTCTTAGTAGCTAAACTGGTTATTATGCAGACAAGCGAGGGCTTTAGAAGGCAACTTGGTTGTAGTGGTGAGAATATTTAAATAATAGTTTATTTCAGCCTGCTCTACCCAGTCATTAACTCACTGCTGCCAGCCATCAGTTTCCCCGCACCAGGAAAGCCTGTCGTTTACAAACCATGACTATTTTAGCACCCACGCTATAAAGTATAAAGAATACATACGCTGAAATCTTCCAGCGGAGGCGGAAAAGGGGGAGGGGGTGCTAAGACTGCACAGGGCTGGATTAGGGCTTATTTGACCCCTTTTCTTTCTCTCTTTTAAAAACAAGTATTTTTGTTGAGTAGGTAACATGCGCACAACAGTAATAGATATTTCCAAGACTACAAAATGGGAGTATAGTGAAAATTGTATCCTTCGCCTTCCTGTTTCCTTGTTTCTTTCCCCACTGTCAGGTCGCCTTTGCCTGTTTCTTACATCTCTTTTCAGATACATAATATGCATGTATCAGCATGTTTCTTTTTATGCAAATAGTATATATCATGCCCACTGTTCTTTATTTTGCCTTTTCCCTTAGCAGTATATTATAGTTGGTTCCATATTAGTACATACAGATTTAGTGGCCTCATCGGCTGCATTTTGAAGCTGTACCATAATTTATTTAGCTATTTTCCTCCTGGAATTTGTGGTTATTTTTGGTCTTTTGCTATAAACAATGTCACAATAGGTATCCATACACATAAATCTTTCTGTGTATAAATATAGGATAAAGGTGCCATTGATCACTTTCTGAAACTTCTGAAACACACCCAGTGACTTCCAAGTTCAGTCCAACCAGCCAGCTTGGTGAACATATTACTCATCCTGTCTAGGCTGGTCCTGGGGACTTTCAAGAATCAGACATGGTCCCTGCCTTAAATAAGGTAATATCACTCTCCAGTGACTGTGATGCTTCAAGGTAAAGTGCTGGGTGACAGATCAGAGGTGCAGCAGAATCTTGTGGAAATCCACAGCAGGGCGGAATGACTTCTGATCTTGGGGATCAAAGAAGAATTTGAGGATGGGTTGGAATTAGAATTCCATGTGGG
Source organism: Hyperoodon ampullatus (assembly GCF_949752795.1). Classification (NCBI taxonomy): domain Eukaryota; kingdom Metazoa; phylum Chordata; class Mammalia; order Artiodactyla; family Ziphiidae; genus Hyperoodon; species Hyperoodon ampullatus. The sequence continues at coordinate 54,043,962 of NC_136922.1, read as the reverse complement.
AAGTGGCAGAGGAGGCATGGGGAGAGGGTTCAGGAAGCGTGGGTGCACCAAAGCACATGCTGGGTGTACTGCCCTCCACACAGGGCCTCCTCATCATATTTGCCATGTGCCAGGCCCCCACCTGCCTCAGAATGCGGGCGCTTGCTGTGCCTTCTGCCTGTAATACTTCACCAAGATTTTTTGATGGCTTGCTCCCTTTGCAGGGATGCCCACAGGTCATCAGGGCTCCTCACTGTGGGCTCTGGTTATTTGCCCGTGCCCTCCAGGTCTTGTCCTGTCGTGTCAGAACCTGGCGCCTCATGTTCCTGCCCTCTGCTCTTCCTCTCAGTGCCACCATGTAAAAGTGTCTCTCATGATGGCCTTTGGCACAGCTGGCTCCTCCCTGGTGACTGGCACTGCCACAGCCATTCTGGCCTCCTTTGCCATCTGCTCAGGGGCAAAACAGGCCCTTCCCTTAGACTGCTACAATGCAGGCACCATCAGGGTATCATTTCCAACAACACTTATGAAAGTGGAGAATTTGGGGAAGGGCAAGGTAGTGTGGTACTACTCACTTCTGTTCAAAGTGGTTGGCTCAGAAGAGGATTGCTTAGCATTGGAGAGAGGGTTCTCTCTGTTCATCTCTTGCTCATCCCTCTCTCTGCCTAGGACTGGCTTTTCTCTCCCCCAAGTGAGTGTACCCCAGTGATGCTACCTGGAATTCAGGCCCTAAGGCTTCAGAAAGGAATTTCCCTCCTTGTGAGAATCTAAGTCTCCTGAGAGGTCTAATTTCAGATCTTGGGGTCCCCCTTGCATCCCCTAGCCACAGGACTGGGTGCTCTGACCTGCAGCCTCAATAAACGATCATAGCACTTAATATTTACACCAAAACACAACCAACAGTCCAATATCAGTAATCTCGGTAGGATTTAGACTTAAATGTTATTAAGTTGGGCTTAATTGGTCCTGTGCTTTGTAGGGTGAAGAATAGCTCTCACCACCTACCCTTTCTTCAGTCCTTTGGGTTCCTGAAAACCTCTGATCAAGAACTGGGAGAGGCATTGGTGCATTGTCTTTGTGTTCCTTGAGGCAGCAAACGTCTCCCTCAAATAAACTGCAGAGCCTCAGAAACCTATTAGCTCTGCCAAAACAGGCACCCAGTTTACATTAAACCCTTTGGTCTGTTTGAAGCATCCAGATGCAAGTTAATTTCACAGCCTTCCCCAGAACAGTGGGTAGGGACTTGCTTTACATTTATATAACAGAAATTGCCATTAAGTTGCTTTTCTTAGAATAAAGAAACAGTCAGCAGCTAAGGTAAATTCAGGTCTCTTCCTATCAGTAAAACTAAACAGCTGGAAGCTTTGAAATGAGTGTGTTTGTACTTCTGCTCATCAAGGTATTTTTAAAGAAACTCTCAGGTCTGGGCACACCTCTTTCTATGCTTAAGTTAACTCTTTGAGAGGCAGCTAAGGTGCCATGCAGAATAAGAGACACCTGCTATTGTTGTAGTTGGGATCTAAGCTGGTTTCACACATATAAGCACTTCAGTTCAAAGGCAGGGATTCCAGTAAGTAGAGGCAAATTGATCTCTTGTCTGAATGTGCTTTAGACAGTCTTGTCTAAGTCCTACATTTTACAAAAGACTCTGTTATATTGGGATGCAGAAGGGGTGGGACGTGATGGTAAGAAATGGGGCAATCATAAGAAATGATCATTGCTCATAGGGAGCTTATAATATAGATGGAGAGATAAACAGAGATAAACAGATGAATAAAACAGTTTTATATACTTACTGCCAAATGAGTTGAATAGAGAATGAGATGTGATATAAAAATTTGGATGAGAGATTGATTAATTCTTGAGGTTTCATTCATCTAAAAATTTTTTTTAAGATTTATTTATTATTTTATTTATTTTTGGCTGCGTTGGGTCTTCGTGGCGGCACGCGGCATCTTTTTGTTGTGGTGCGCGGGCTCTTCCTTGTGGTGCGTGGGCTTCTCTCTAGTTGTGGTATGCAGGTTTTCTCTTCTCTGGTTGTGGTGCGCAGGCTCCAGGGGGCATGGGCTCTGTAGTTTGCAGCACACGGGCTCTAATTGAGACGCACAAGCTCAGTAGTTGTGGCACATGGGCTTAGTTGCCCTGCGGCATGTGGGATCTTAATCCCCTGACCAGGGATTGAACCAGCGTTCCCTGCATTGTAAGGTGGATTCTTTACCACTGGACCACCAGGGAAATCCCCATCTAAATTTTAAATATCACATTAGATAAAGTTTGAGACATCATGGAGTTTGTTAGGAAAATAAGTTCATCACTTATATTAAGAACCAGTAGCTTGTATATTAATAGCCTTATGGTGTGGTATTATATTTTTATTTAACATATTTATGAACATCATAAAGAGATTAAAGCACTATATATATATATATATATATATATATATATATATATAGTGTTTGCTTCTTACCAAAAAAAAAAAAAAAAAAAGAATCAGGGGACTTCCCTTGGTGGTACAGTGGTTAAGACTCCACACTTCCACTGCAGGGGGCATGGGTTTGATCCCTGGTTGGAGAACTATGATCCCGCATGCTGTGGCAAAAAAAAAAAAAAAATCATGAGCTTTTAGGTAGTTTAATCTTACTTGCATTAGGTTTTAAAATTTTTTAAACCCAGAAACAGATTTTTCTATTGAAATCTGACACAAAGTCCCAAGCTGTAACACAGGTAAAAGTAGAGGTGCTCTGGATGAGGTGGATTTGGTTATTCATCCTGTTGGCCAGGATGACAAACCCGTGCCACCTGCTATGGGAACACTGTCTCAGGGGTTCATGATAGGTGCTGTTCTCTCTCTCTATGTCAGTCCAACAATAGACTCACTGTGGGCTGACGCCCTGCCAGGAGCTGGAGCTACCAAGGTGAATGACGCATGGTCCTCTTTCAGGGAGACTGCAGTCTTGTGTGGGGTGGGGGGTCGGCAGGGGGCTGATATGTAAATGAATGACTTGGGATGTCCATGCACTCTCAGGGCTGCTGTCATTCAGAGAACAGAGGAAGGTTCACTGCCTGGACCAGGGAGGGAGGGCAAATCAGGGAAGTTTCTGGAAGACTTGGCCAGAGTATAGGTGTGAAGGACATACAGGAATCCATCAGCTGAGTAAGGCATTCCAAGGAGTGAGACCATGTTGTGCAAAGAAACTGACATGAAATCAGATAATTACAGGTGATTTGATAGGCAGGTAAGAGTTGCCTGTGTTCTGTTCGATAACAGAACATAGAAAGGAAGGGGAAGAAAAAAGGCTGGAGTAATAATAGCAGGGAAGGTTATTTCTCAGAATTTGCACTTTCAGAATAAAGCCCAGAGGATCCATTAAGCTCTTTAGCAGAGGAGTGACCTGATCAGATGGTGTTTTAGTTTATGATAATAGCCAATATGTACTGTGTTATTATAGGCCAAGTGTAGTATTCATCCCTTTCCATGCATTTCTCATTTAATTACACAAATGCCCTAGGAGTCAGGTATGGTCATTGTATCAGGGATCCTAGAAGAAAACAAAGGGCAACTCAAACAGGGTGATTGAGGAGAGTTGGATGAAGGGACTATTTATGAAACTGTGGGCAGGTTTAAAGATGTAAAACCCCTCCAGGCTAGCAGTAGTGGGGAGCCTTTACCATTCTGCTCTGCAGGATTACGAGAGAAATAGATTCTGGAACCCACTGAGCAAGAGTGGTAGCCTTCCGGGACTTCCCTGGCAGTCCAGTGGCTAAGACTCGGCGCTCCCACTGCAGGGGGCGTGGGTTCCATCCCTGGTCGGGGAACTAAGTTCCCACCCACTTGCTGCACAGCGTGGCCAAAAAAAAAAAAAAAAAAGAAAGCGTGGTAGCCTTCCAAGGGAGTACTTAGCCACAGCCATTTTCCTGTCCAGCTGGGAAGGAGCAAAGGGTAAAAAAATACACCAACCTCACTTTTGTCCTTCCCTCTGATTTTTGGTCCTTGTGCCTCCCACCGGCCAAACTGCACTTGAGGCCAGGGGACCAACAACTCTGTAATTACAAGCTCATTAAGGTCAACAGAGAACAGGAAGGAGGAAGAGTCAAGAATGCATCAGGAGGGCTTCCCTGGTGGCGCAGTGGTTGAGAGTCCGCCTGCCGATGCAGGAGACACGGGTTCATGCCCCGGTCTGGGAAGATCCCACATGCCGCAGAGCGGCTGGGCCCGTGAGCCATGGCCACAGAGCCTGCGCGTCCGGAGCCTGTGTTCCGCAGCGGGAGAGGCCACAACAGTGAGAGGCCCACGTACCGCAAAAAAAAAAAAAGAATGCATCAGGAGAGGCAAATAGAGAATATCCAGCAAAGTTACCACATGCATTTCACATATGAAGCAACTAAAAGTCAGCTAGGTTAATCACTTGCCCCAAATCACACAGCTTGTAAGTGGTGGTCCCACATGAGCGCACAGAGGAAGCTCTTACAGGAAACTACGGGAAACTGTCTCTTCCTCAGACTATGGAAAAGGAATAGGAAGGGCAAACGTGGCAGCTGGGAAACCAGTGAGGAGCTCTTTCTAAGATTCAAGACCCAGAAGAGTAAGTATGAATGCCTAAAATGACAGTGCAGTGAGCACAAAAAGAAAGGAATGGATTTGAAACAGTAGAGGCAGAATGGATACAACTGTGGACCTCAACTTCCTTATAAAAATGATAATATAGAAGACAGACTGGCTTAGATTCTTTCCAACACAAAAGCTATATGACTCATCTCTGCAGTGATTTGATATATGTTTATTTCATGGAATTAATGTATCTTTGAAAATATTCCCCAGATGCTCAATATACCTCCTTTTGGAGATTTAAAGTTTATTTATATACTAGTAATGCCCAACTCCAGTATCAGGACAACCAAGATTGTCACCAGATGTCATAAAACATGTTTTTAAATCATCCAAATAAAGTTTAAAAATCATCAAAATAATGTTCATGTCTTTTAGTAGACATTTTCTTCTCATTATGATGTCTGAAATCCTGTACTGAGTACAGTGTTGAGACCCCAAACTATAACTTGACCTCTGTTCAAATAGTATGAAAAGAGAAAAGAAAAAAAGTAAAAGCATGGGAGAAAATAATTCACAAAAATTGGGCAACAACCATAAAATTTAAAAAATATCATAATGACTTAGCATGACCTAAACCTTTTTTTTCCCTTGAATTGGCTCAATGATTCCCTCATTAATTTGAACTGATTTAGTTGGACATTTACCCTTATAAAAACATAAAAACCTCTTAGTTCAAGTTTGAGCATAGTTGCCTATTTTCATCTCATGGAATATTTTAAAAATTCACTTCAGTAAGGACACCTCAGAAGAGCTTTTTCTTTAGGTGTTACTATTGTACATATCCTTCAGATTAGCTTTAACCACACCCAAGTTTGAGGTTTCTGGAAAAAAACAATGAGCCTTTGGGGTCCTGTAAGATAAAGAGCATCCCCCCAAAAAAACAACCGAATTCCTAGCAGTTACTCTCCAAGTTACCGCAGGCTTCTGGCTAACTACTCCGTTTCTGGGGCTACTGCTTTCTGCCAGCTTCCACTTTAAAACAGACAGACAAAGCAGCTGATAAGAACTGTTCTTATTTAAGCAACCAAACCCTAATTTGAAGGTTCCTGAGCATTTCTCTTTTCAAACTTCTCTTTTCCTCGAGGGCTTTTTGTCTGATTGTTCTATGAGGCCCTCTAGACAACATCAGTCATTTTCTCTTGAGTTTACTTATTCTTTTGGAACCTCCTTTCAGTAAAACCAGCTGTGTTTTCTCCTCACTTCTCTTTCCTATGTCCCCTGCCTCCCTGTCCTCACCCCATCCCTCTCCCTCTCTCATAAGACTGACCTGTCACTGTTCTGGGCTTTGGACCCACTCAGTCTATGCCACTGCCCATCTGGAGCCCAGGAGCATGTTTGTTCCCAGATGCCCAGTCTTTCTGGGGAAGCGGTGACACTGCCTGCATTCACATCTGGGCATAGCCACTTATTACTGTAGACCAAGGGGTAAATTAGTTTCCTGTCTGTATAATTGGGATACTAATAATTATATTACCTTCTAGGTTATTGCAATGATTAAATGACATCACACCTTTAAAACCCTTAGAATACCCAACAGATTGTAACTGCTCAAGAATTTCTCATCAAGTTTGCCTCTGTATTATAATCACTAGCATATTATCCAAAGATTCTCATATTTTTATATTACCTATGGTAAGACTAGGTAAGGGTATTGCCCCCGCCTCCTTTTTACAAAATTTTAGGTGGTTTAGGAAGGAAATGGGAATGATTGTCTCATAAAGTCTCCAAGAGGAACACTCACTCTGATTTATTATTTTTCTTCAAAGCTAAAAAAATTAATGAGCATAGGTTGTTATTTCGAATGTTATGTATGTATGATAATTTCATCTTTATACATTGGCTTCTTTCATATTAAGCACAAAGCATACCTCTGGCATAAAATCGTAATTATTCTTATTTTATTTGACCTAATTATAGTTACAGTTGTTCAGTAAATAATCTCTCTTTAACATATACAAATGCATGCTCATAATATCTTTGGTATATAAATACATATTTATAAGCAAATGGCCTAAAAGTTCTGAGTATTATGTCTTGATTTAAAACTTAGATTCTTATGATGAATTTAGTATGTTTTACCTTTAATTTTTAAAAACTGGAAACAAATCATCATGGATATGGAAATTCATAAAAATTTCCAATTTAGTCAGGTTATGAAATTCATTTTCTATATTGTGTTGTCATCTAGCATTGGAATAATAACTATGAGTTTCATTAACTGAGAAGCAGAAACTAGAAAATTAAATGTAAACCAGTGAACTGTGAAAATGCTGGTGTATTCATGTATACGCTCTTGAAAATGATTTTGCATTTTTCTGCTAATGCAGATGTGATGTGATGGGATCAGTGAGGTGGAATTATTTACTTAAAAGGGCTTTTTAAGAACTTGAGCATATATGATCTTCATACATTTAATGAACAAGGTTCTTAGTAATATTTTCTTAGGATCACTGAGTTTTAGTACCTAGATGGACTTTAAAGTTTCCTGAGTCTGACCCATGGGTCAACAAACTTAAAGGCCAGATACTAAATTTTGTAGCTTTACATGTTGTACTACTCAACTCTGCTGCTGAGCACAAGAGCAGCCATAGACAATACGTGAAAGAACAGACGTAGCTGTGTTCCAGCAAAATTTATTTACAAAGACAGGTAGCCAGCTCATAGGCCGTAGTTTGATGACTCTGATCTCAACCCCCTTATTTTACACATAACATAAGCAAGAGAGCTTAAGTGACTTAATCAAGGAGACACAACTAACTCGTTAGTGTCAGAACGACTGTCAGGCATTTCCTTTTTTTCTTATCACAAGTCTTCTAATATGCAGACTACTGCTCTGGTAGCAAAAGCATGTTCCTTATGTGGTAGTCAGCCAAAGAATTCTAATTGGTCTTACCACCACTCCTATTAATTTCATGTAAAGCAGTATTTCCCAGAGGAATATATTGTTTTTATCTTCTATGCAAAATAGAAAATAAAGTCTTTCTATATAAAAAAATTTAATTCTTTGAAAATTTCCTTTCTTGTTTAGAATGTCTTTATTAAAATATTTTGATCATTTCTGTTATTTCAAATGAAAGATATTAAAAAAGTACCCTTGAGGATAGACAGAAGTTAGGCATAATTTATTAACTTAAAAAATTCAAAGGTCAGGGCCTCCCTGGTGGCGCAGTGGTTGAGAGTCCGCCTGCCGATGCAGGGGATACGGGTTCGTGCCCCGGTCTGGGAGGATCCCATATGCCGCGGAGCGGCTGGGCCCGTGAGCCATGGCTGCTGAGCCTGCGCATCCGGAGCCTGTGCTCCGCAACGGGAGAGGCCACAACAGTGAGAGGCCCGCGTACCACAAAAAAAAAAAAAAAAAAAAAAAAAAAAAAAAAAAAAAAAAAAAAAATTCAAAGGTCAGAGCATATATATGCTTATATAAAAATATAAGATCAGAACAAAATAAAATATTGCCTTAACATGTTTTAATGTCTTCTGGACTTAATTTCATTTTAATTAGAGTTTGTTTTCAGAGATTACTCTTATTCAGTTGAAAGATTCTGACAAATGCCAGTCATAACATATTAAAGGGATTTTTATATCCTGTAAAGAGTAGCTTCTGTTAAAGTAGAAGTCTGGACAGAAAAAAAAAAAAAAAAGATGTTTCATTTAAAGGAAAGAAAAGGAGGTTATAATTGTTATCTCAAAACTTTTTTTCCACTTTAAGAAACACCATGTGATATTAAGTGTATAAAAAACATAGGCCTGTCCCTAAAATGCTCACATTTCCTGCTTTCTATTATGGCAAATATGGGGCAAGAGGTTTGGAGGATGCTAACAGGGGAGGATTGGGCATTCAAGTCTTTTATTATTCACATTGAAGAGTGTTCCAATTAAACTTTAATTTTCAGTAAAATTAATCTCAATAAATGTAGTTCATTTATTGTCTAGGATGTATTTCAAAATTGATAACTTTTTGCCGTGGACAGACCTGAGGCTAGTGTAATACTCTAGCAAGAGATGATGAGGAGGAAGAAAAGAGAGCAATTATAAAGTAAAATCCATTGAATTTTTTAATTTTTTAAGTGAAAGTGAAACTGTGCAACTCAGATTGGGACTTGAACCCACGCTCTTTCAACTGAGATCACACACCTGGTCTCAGGACTTAATGAAGTTCAGGTTCTTGATCTCTCATCGCAGAGAGAAGTCAGTGAGAGACAAAGTTGATAGGTAGGAAGTAGATTTATTTCGAGAGAAACACACCCCACAGACAGAGTATGGTCCATCTCAGAAGGGGAGAGCGGCCCAGGGTATGGGGTTGTCAGTTTTTATTGGGGTGGGTAATTTCATAGGCTAATGAGTGGGGGGAGTATTCCAGCTATTTTGGGGAAGGGGTGGGAATTTCCAGGAACTGGGCCACTACCCACTCTGACTTTTAGAGTCAGCCTTGGAACTGTCATGGCACCTGTAGGTGTATCATTTAGCTTGCTGATGTGTTACAATCAGTGTATACTGAGGCTCAAGGTCTAGTGGAAGTCAACTCGTCTGCCATCTTGGACCTACTTGGTTCTAATCAGTTTATGTCGTGTCCTTGGGCTATGTCATTCTTTTAAAGGGTGTGCCCTGCCCCCTTCCCTCCTGTTTCAAAAGGAGCCTATAATGAAACAAGACTTCCGGCTTTGGTGAAGGGATGGATGGTGATGTTTAGTGGTGAGTTATAGAACACTGGAGGGCATAGTAACGGTTGGAGAATTGGGGACAATAAAAATCTTAAAGATATATATGGAGGATCTAAGTTGACATTTTTTGTTTAGAAATCTAAAGTTTTAGGGGAAGATTGATAGTAGAGATACATATTTGGGATCTTCAGCAGACAGATAGTAACTGAACACATGGTAGTAAATCAGATCCTCCAGGAAAACTTGTCAAGTGCAGAGGCAAAAGGTTAAAGCCAAAACTCTGGACAACATCAGAAGAAAATGCTTTTTTGTTTTGTTTTGATTGATACACTGTAAGAGCAGCAATAATGAATTTTTAAAAATAGCTTTAGCACATCATCAGATACTTAATGTAAACCCTCTAGGAGGGAGAGGACACCATTAAAAATGTCTATTTAAAATAAATTCCAGACCGGTTCTCAGGACTGCGGAATGGGAAAGAAATATAAAAGCCTTCCTCTGCCCTTACTCCGTGGACTAGCTCACGGAATAGAGAAGTCTTCCCCTTTTCAGCCTGACAGCCTAATGGTAAACTGTTACCCAAGTATGTCATGTCTGTGTGGAATCAAGTTGTGAAGAAAGGAGCCCCTTTCCTAGAAATATTGATTTTGCGATTAAGAGCAAGATACTCTTTTTCTGATCATTCAGTTTGGGGAATGAGGTAAGATGAGAGAGACATGTGGGAGTTGCTCTAATATAAAATACAAAACCACTGACAAGCACAGAACAGTGGCACATCCTCTGGAAAGACTGAAGTGGTGAGAGATATTCCTTTATATTGTATTTTAGTTGGCTTTCGCAAGTCCATCTACCTTTTGCCATTATTCCACTTAATTCAAAAGAAACAAGTCAGTGTTGCCAGTTCTTCCTCAATTCCTTAGTCAAAGCAAAGATATGGGAATTAGTATTCTTGGACCCCAATGCTAGTTTTAGCAATTTTCTCCATAGTGTCAGAGGGATAACTCAAGTCTCCAACCAATGTTACTACCTGCAAAAAGGATGCATTAGAATTTGAAAGAATAATTAGATGTGCATAGAATAGGAATCTAATGAACATGAGTGTACAGCTAAAAGAACTTTTACTGTTTGGGGAACCTAAAACAGTTTATTAGTAAATTGCATTTGACCCTGGACTCACAGCATATTCCCTGTATTAACGATGCAATTGGCCATAGAGACTTGTGGTTGGGATCCGGTGGTTAGTGGTTGTAACTTGTGGTTAGTGCGTGTAGGACATCCTCATCCCTATGTCTAGAGAGGAATTGGGTAGACCCAGATCTGAAGCCCACAGACAAGTATGAGCTGGAGATAAAATCTTAAGAGAAGTCACCTAGGGATGACAGTTAAAACATAGCATTAGCCACAGTTACCCACAGAGTGTATACATTTAGAAAGCACTGGTTTAAATGTATAACTCTAGACAAGTCCAGCAGTTATGGGGCAGATAGAGGAAGATTCCAGAAGCAGACCAAGTCACTCCTATTATCTCTTCCATAACTAAGAAGTCAGGGGAGTAAATTTAAAAGAATGGGAGTGGTCAAATGTATCCATTGCAGCTGAGAGAACTTTTAAGATAAGGTCTGAAGAATCTCCATTGGTTGGCGCTGAAGGGCTGGTCTTCTGAAGGCAAATGTTGGAAGAACTGTCACATGATTTACTTTGTGTCCCTGCCAGAGGTTAGAACCAGGCTCAGGGTGGCAGCAAAAGTTAGACCATCTTATAGAGATATGAAAAGGAATTCTTTCCTTGGGTAAGAGGTTACCTGTAAAGCTTCTTAACTCTTCTGGAAATCTAAGATTCTACTATGCTAGCTAGAATCAAGGTTGTCCAACTTTGAGTAATTGGCAAGAGGGCTTGAATGATAGGATTTTTTACTCCGCTCTTAGGGTCTTTCCTTAGTTAGAAGTGGTAACATCTTCAAGTTGGATACTCTGAATCGTTAGGCAAGCCATTTTAGGTGCCCTAAGGAACATGCACCCTTTCATATGTACACACTCAGCCAAAGCAACAGTGTATAAATAACCTATACTCATCTAGTTAGCATTTCACTTTGCTTTTTGACTCTTAATTCAAACTGAACATTAATATAAGAAGTTTTGATAATAACCCATGAACTTCATCCTTTTTAGAAGGTATTGTAGCTCTCTTCCTGTAGTGTAACCATGGCAACTGACAAGGAACAGAGAAAGAAAGCTTTCACACATGCTGTGCTAATTAATCCTGTCCTACAGTTTTCCTTCAGCCAGAGGATGCAGTTTAATAAACTTTGCATAGTGAGCATGTTTTGATGCATGAACTGTATAAATACATAGCAATATCTTTACTAAATATATTTATTTTAAAATGCAGTTGTATATTTCTACTTCAAGGTATACTTTTTTTTCTTTTGAGTCATTGTTTTAATAATGTGCTCCCTCCCGAAAGGTTTTGGGATTTATTTATCTTTTTAACTGAACAGAAATATTTTTAGGGTAAAAACCTTTTGTTTAACAATATACAGGACACTCTACAAGATTATGTTTTAATTGACTCTATTAAAGTGAGATGTGAAAGTTTTTCTCAAGTGATACAGAAGAATGTATCTTAAAAATATAATAACATGCTTCAATATGACACATTTACATGCAAACTACTTTAAGAAACTGTCTTAACACATTGAAGAGTTAGATATTGAAAACTCGTTTTCATTGTTGATTTGGGAAGTTGTGTGACCCAAGTGAATGGAGTTTGGGCAGTCCTTGACTGAAACATGAGATGGAGAAAAATAATGTAGATGAAGAGCTTTTCCTATTTATATTTTTCAGAAATATTTAATCAGTTTTACAAACTTATATTCAGAGTGGGCATAACTGACCTGAAGTCACATATCATTATTTAGATTTATACTATTTCTAGGTAATTTTGAGGTCTGGTTCTCCCTTTAAAACTGGGGGTATCACAATTTTCTATAACCAGTCTGGTCCTCTGAGCTGTCAAAGAAAATCTCAGATTCTTAACTTCTCCTATCCCTCTGGCCTAGCTTTCTGTCAACAGGGACTTGGCAAAACCAAGGGAATCCAGCCTGAATGTTTTTGGCATCCCATTTGCCTTGACAACAGCATATGGAACAAGTCCAAACCTACTTCAGGACTTGTTAGCTTATTAGCTCTTTAGTCTATCAAGAAACATGCTCATTTGAGGAACTAAACCTTTTGATGGGATTACTAAACTCTGGAAACACTTTACTGTTTTATCTGTTGTTCAGTTTTGCATGCTTTGAGGTAGGATAAGACCTTGCAGAGAAAAGGAGTAGAGGTTATTATGGAAATCTGTTATCAGAAATAGTTATTCTATTCATATGCAGAAAAGTTAGGGACAGTACATGTGTAGGTATGTTTGTGTGTGTATAATCTGTACATTTTAATATGGAATACTTATAAACATTAGTCAATTTATAATATGCCATTGTGTTGTTATAAAAACTGCATGGTAGGAAAAATCGAGTTATTGTAACCATAGTTGAACTAATTAGAAATTCATCTTCTCACCAGATGCTCTATTAATTTTAACATTTACATATAATACAGTAAAGGGAATACCAAGTGTTTAATAAACTGAGAAAAGTTATGTTCCTTAGTACTACATAAAAATTTAAATAATCAAAACATTAAAATAAATATGGTAGGTTCACTGTAAAAATGTTTATTCGCTTTGAGCATCACAGTGATAAATAATACTTTACACTTGTCATTAATGAACATACCCAGATAGAAAGCTATCACAGATTTTTTCTCTTAATAAAATAACATCTATAGATTTTGTGTTTTTTAAAGGAATTATGTATTAATTGTAGAAAACTTGGAAAAAGCTCAGAAAAACTTATTGACTTAAAAAACCAGATAATCTTGTATTCCAGAACTAACCACTAAGGTTATTCAAATATATTTTCCACCGGTCTTTTTTCAGTGCATAAATATTTATGGTTGTGAGGTCAAACTGCATGTAATTTATCACTTAACATTTTATTGTGACCACTTTCCCAATTTTTAAACATTCTTAGAAAACAATTTAATTTATTATATGGTATCTCATCATTTCCACATACCAGATTTATTTAACTGTTCCTTTATAATTATTTATTTATGTGGTTTTCAAATGAACCTCCTGAATAAGCATTTCTTAGTGAGTGTTTGACAGAACCCTGAAACCAAAAGAAGTTTTGGAAAAACCCTTTGAGAAAAGAGTCATATTCTCATCTTTCAAATTCACCGTACACATTAGAAAACTTAAGGGCACTGAGAAGTCTCACAGTATGGAAACCTGTTTTACTTTTTAAACCATCTTTTCTCAAAGGTATTTGACCTTGGGACTTTTCCTTATCACACTTATTTGTAACTCTCCGAACTAAAGTACCATGAGACATTCTTTGGAAAGTCCAGGAGATTTCTAAGCTTCTGCATAGTATCAAATGGTTTATGAATCGTTTGTTTACTCTCCTGGGATACTTTTTTTTAGATTCTTGGTGCTATATTAGCAAATATAAATGATTTATTGGTTATTAGCATGTATTTGAAACAGGTAGACCACAATATGCTTTCCCCAACCTTTCTAGTAACCTTGACATTGCATTCGTGATTCTGTATTATAATATAACATTTGACCTTTTAAAACTGTGAACATTCAAATTTAAATTCCCTTGTTTTATTAATGCCTATTAAACTTCTTTATGTTTCCTGTAACCCACAGGTCTTGCAAGAGCAAAATCCGTCCCTAGCCACACATACTCCAATGAAGTGGTTACCTTGTGGTACAGACCTCCAGATGTCCTCCTGGGCTCGACAGAATATTCCACCTGCCTTGACATGTGGTGAGAAATGGAGGCTTTACTCTAGCTAATTTATCTATAGTGCTTGGTCTGGGTCAAGCCTAGACAAACATCCTAACAGTCTGAATGAAGATTAATGGTGCTGGAGTGTTGGCCTGTGTGTGGCAATACCACTGGAGTTTTTGAAAACATAATTGGGAATGTTCCCTAATCAGGGACTCCCTTACAGATGGTGTCTGCTAATGGTTCTTGATGGACAGGGGCAGAGACATTTTTCTAGCTGTCAGTTTGGTGATTTTTCTCCCTAAGGGTCTTAATTGGTAGATTTATTTTATAACAAGGAAGTATATCTCTCCAAACAGCAGTATGGGTTGGAAGTTGTAGGAGCATGTTTAAATTCACAACAGAAATCAGATAAGTGGTCTGAAAATTTTGCTGTGACTATAAGGTACTAAATTTGATACAGTATACCCCTGAAGACTGTTGGTACCAATTATGCAAAATGAAATAAAATGATTACTTTTTAAAAATATCAGAGTAAGTTTAATTTCAATAGAGTCACAGTTTTACACAGTGGTTTAGCAAAACTTAAAAATCTATTATAGGAGGCCCAAAGACTGGCAAGGTTTAATGTGTAATTATTACTAATGATAAAGTATGATGAGTTTCCAGTCTAGTGTGATCTAAATCAAATAAGGGAATAACCTTCTTTTTAGCAATCAGAAAGGCTTAATAGTGAATGTTGAAAAGGTCATTTATTAATAGAAAAATCCCTTTTCTAGACACACAATTATGTTCAGAGTAAAACAGTTCACCTAGCACATGGCTATTTGATAGCATGAATCATCTTCCATGAATGATGATGCCCTACATACAGAATTCAGCTACATGTTCCCATAATGTTTATGACCTCAGTAAAGCTTCAGCATGTGTCATTTATCTTCTTGCCCTGTACTTACTTCACTGCTCTTCCCTAAATAATCTTGACTTTTAGTAAATTAGGCTGTGATGAGGCTTGGCTTCTTCCCTGATATTTTTTATCCAAACTTTCTTTCTTCCTTCCTTCCTCCCTCCCTCCCTCCCTCCCTTCCTCCCTCCCTTCCTCCCTCCCTCCCTTTCTTCCTTCGTTCTTTTCTTTCTTTTTGTCTGCGTTGGGTCTTCGTTGCTGTGTGCGGGCTTTCTCTAGTTGCAGCGAGCGGGGGCTACTCTTCATTGTGGTGCGCAGGCTTCTCATTGCGGTGGCTTCTCTTGTTGCAGAGCACAGGCTCTAGGCGTGCAGGCTTCAGTAGCTGTGGCATGTGGGCTCAGTAGTTGTGACTCATGGGCTCTAGAGCGCAGGCTCAGTAGTTGTGGTGCACGGACTTAGTTGCTCCGTGGCATGTGGGATCTTCTCAGACCAGGGCTTGAACCCATGTCACCTGCATTGGCAGGTGGATTCTTAACCACTGTGCCACCAGGGAAGCCCTGATCCAAACATTTTATGGAGAGAAAATAATCAAGTTCCTTGTGATGTAAGGTACAGTGTAGATTTACTTAATTTAGATTCCAACAACCCCTTAGGAATGGGATTTGGGCATCTGTAAAGCCACTGAAAATATATGCAACATTTTGTGTACACGTGGATATGTTTATTTTTATGTGGTGTAGATCTGTATGAGTTATAGAGTGTTTTTCTCTACGTTTTGAGAATGGAAATTCTAGATTGTTTTTCAGTGAGGTCAGTTAAGGACTCTGCTAATAGAACAGAGTTTGGAAATATTTGTGGCTTGGAGCCAGTTTTGTCTTAGTTGCTTGGCAGTGCAGTTAAGACTCTACCCTCAGAATGAGGAGAAGCTGTTTTTTATACACTAGTGGCTAATTTTTCCCAAACCTTTGAAAGTGCTCTTTAAAGTACAGAGAACCACATGGATTGGGACTTGCTAATATGTCTGTTTGTGATATATAGTGTTTGACTTCCAGTCTGTGCCTCTCCACTCGCCCTGCCCCGCAACCTTTCTGTGACATGTATGTGCTTGTTGGTGTCCATTCTCTTAAGGAAGAAGGCTTGGTTGCTTTCTGCCAATTTGCTATAAGCAGACACATAATGAAGCATAAGAAGAAGATGGTTATTTAAGTGGAAGGGAGGAAAACTGATATAAAATAATAGACCCCAAATGCCCTTTTGTCTGCATGCCAAGATTATTCATTGCCAAAAGCAAATAGTAAATGTGTTATGTTGGAGCAGTTTCCCATGCTTATTGGCTCTACATTTCTAAGCCCTAAAATCTGAGTTATGTCTATGCTATGCCTGTCACTCTGAATCTGCTTTCATTCCAAGCCATTTTCTAAAAGCCATTTTGTTATTTTCCTATAAGTCAGGTAAAACGTATGTATTCTTCCAGTTAGAGAAAAGTTCACAGGGCAATGATTTTTGCATAATTAGTGACCTTGATGCTGGGTATTCAAAGATCTAGAAATGGGACTATAATTGAGTCATGGCTCAGCTGCACCAAAGAGAAGTGCAAATATTAACCCATAGACAATAGCAGGGAGGCAGGTGGCAGTGGTTTCAGGCTATTTTTACAGTTCATTTACCATCCTGGGGCAGTAGGGTAGTAACTAAAAACTAACGATCCCTACACAGTGTTACAATTTCCACTTTTCTGTTTAAATAGCTTCGGGCAATAAAAATATTAATGAAGACACTTACTCATTAACATTGGCACCAAGTGATGGAATTCAGAGCTCTCCCTGTTATGATTTACTGCTCTAGGTCTCCAGCACGGTGGTGATGTATGAATATAGTGTGCAATTTGAGAACTCATCAAGAAAGATAGCTTTTGACACCTTTGTCTGCCTCCGTGAAGGAGGGTTTAAGCAGAGGAATCAAATTGGACTTTGTCTCGTGTATAGCTTCCCTTAATTCTTGGATTTTATAACTCTTTGAAAGTCAAGGCATAGGAAATCATCTTTAAGCTTCTAAACCAAAAAGGCTTATCAAGTACTGAAAACCACATTAAGAGAAGTGCAAATGTGAAAAGGAGCTTATCTGTGTAGTTCCTCCCTTGTCAAGGAGTTCTGCTCTAGCTGTCGAGGTCATTACTCTTAATAAGCCTTATATTCCTTTATAGAAGCTCATAAATATGTTTAGAACGGCATTTGTTTTCTAAAGCAGGAGGTCACTTGGGATTATTTTAAGGGATTAATTTTTAGCATCGTGACTAAGTTAATCTGTAGCTAATAAACATCTCATCATCACGGTGCCTTTGGGGGGGCACAATATATAGTGATACCACCTTGTGTCAATTCCAGTGCTCCCCAACATGGTGTGTAAAGAAGGATAGCATGTCAGTCTCTCCCTTTCATCATCTTTTTCAAAGCTAATTAACATATTAACTGTGCTTGTCAAAATGTGGGGCAAATCATTTATAAATAAACCTGTCAAATGTAATGAGATTGCATATTAAATCACCCCTTTCTCTATAGCATCTCTGATTTAAGATTAAAATTAATTTATTTAACATTGTAGCAGCTGGGTGGTTAGAAAAAAATTTCCATACCGATCTTGATATATAGAAAAACGTCTGCATCAAAATTGATTTTGCATATATCAGAGAAGAAATTGCCTGTTTATTGAGTATTATAAGGCCATTTAGCATTGCATTTTATTAAATCAGCCTAATCACCATACATTCTGGCAATGTAGAGTTCTGCCATCATCCGTAATGATCTCTCCTGAGCCAAGGAAATTTATGTAATAAAATAGTTTCCTAAGGACTCAGGCTTGTTTACCAGTGTTTTAAGAGAAAGAATCATAAATGGTCTTAAGCAATAGTAATAACAATGGTACCAATAATAGATACTTTTACTGAACACAAACTGTATTCTAAGTCCTCTTATGCATTTTAATTACTTACCTACTGTTCTATGATACAGTGAAAGAAAACAAAACCCGGGGAGACTAAATAAGAGAGTAAAGGTCATAGTTAGTAAATAGAGCTGACATCCAAACTCAGAGCTAACCCACTCCAAAGCCCTTGCTCCTTATAACATATTACATAATCTCTTAAGATGATTTATAAGCAGTTGTTTTTTAATTTTACTAGTAAAGTGATTCCAAAACACAAATAAGTAAAATACCTCTTTGAGAATTTAGGTTATGATCTGAGTCATGTTGGATCCTTTGCATATTTCAAACAAAGTGGGTAGCTTTCCCTCTCACACAACAGCCTTGCAGACTGCTTTCTCTCCTCACATCAATAGTCTACATTATATAATTTTATTCAGGGTGGAGTTTTTTTGAAATAAACTTAAGACATGAATCATTGGATTGAATACATTTTCATGAGACCAATATCTATACTGGCAAGTATTTTCACAGCTTCTAACCATTACTCATTTACCGCTTCTGCTAAAACAAATGTGTCCATTTAAAAGGGAATGCTAATAAAAAATGAGAATTTGAGTTCATGGGCTACATAAAATCATCTATCAACATTATTTAACATATTCTAATTAATCAGGTCATGAGACCAAGGAGGATTCAAATTAGTCACTCTCAAAAGTAACAACTCTTTAAGAGCTCTTGAAAGCTGCTCAAATAATACATGATCCGAATGACTTGCCAGTGTAGCCACTGACAATGCAATGGAACATGACAAAAGAAGAGGGATAGTCAGAAGGGTGTCTGGGGGACAAAAGCTGAGCTCCTGGTGGCAGCCGTACTTTCTGAGCCACTCCCACTACTGAAGTCCCTTAAAATTGTGATGACCATAGAGTATATTGTCCATACCAGGATACTTTTTAGAGTTAATAGTAATTCTGCTACGACAATAGGTGTAAAACAGGGATGTAACTGTGACATGTGGTCATCTTACTCATAAAGCACTGGAGCAATAATTTGCTAAATACTAGTAGTCAGAAGAGACAATGCATTTGAGTGCTTAATTCACACCGAAGGAGTGCTGGCTACAAACTATTCCTGTGGAAAACTTCTGTTACATTGCTTTATAACAAATCATCTCCAAAAGTACAGTTCTCTAATATTAGATTATTATGACATTATGGAGTGGCTGCCACAGTGCTACATTTAGTGATGGCTTTGGAATGCTGAAGGGAACCTGTTCTCTTATCCTATCAGAAGCTTAGAGTGGTTATGGTTATTACATCCCATGTTGTTTATCAGTGTGTGTTTGTGAGAGAGAGTGTATGTGTGTTTTCAATGGATGTGTTTGGTCACTTGTTAATGATGGGCTGGCTGAATCATAACATATAAAATGAGACATTGTATATGTAGTTTTCACTACTAAATATTTTTAAAACAAATAAAAATTCCCCCATTTGTATCAAAGTTGGCGAAGTAATTGGTTACCCACAACTGGTTTTTGGATAATTTTTAAATAGCCAATCACAATGACTAAGTTTCATGATACTAAGATAGCTCTTGGTATACTTAGCTGCCTCACTGCTTCATAGCTGCAAGAGATGGATAAATGCGGAAATTCTTTAAGAAATATATGACTCCATAAATGTTGAAAATAGTGTTCTTATTCGGCTTTTGGAACATCAACCAGCCAAGCTAAATATTTTGTATTTCTATTAAAGTATACAATCCAAGGGTGCTATAGAATATATCAAAGAAATAGAAGCTGTTGTATTTGGTTTTAGGGAGATTCACATACTGTCTATGTCTAGAGAATTAGAGAGAAATTTTGGCCCAGGATGTTCTCATCTTACGTGTGTGTGTGCACATGCACGTGCATTTAATTCGGAAATATATGTTAGTACTCAAGGTTTGGAGAGCATTGGATATTCACTAGTGCCTTTTATGTTTTACAAGTTGTGTATTTTTTCATGTAGCTATTGATTCTCTGATCATGGTAACTAACAGTGGTTTGCTGTATAAAGGAGGCCATGTTATGGTACAAAATATGTTGAAAGCCTAAATTAGGCTCTGCCACTCCTTACCTGTGTGAATTTAGTTGACCAAATCGCTTAACTATCCTTATCTTCAGTTTCCAAATCAGAAAATTTTGATAATTAAACCTATTTCAGATATAACTAGTTACTAATAGCTGCCACAATAATAACAATAACAAAAGTAGTAATCTCCTGCCTCACTCATTCTCATCCTCTAATCCTATTTCTCAGAAGTAACTACTACTTTCAACTCTTTTAGGATCTATCTCCACATGTCTTAAATAATTGTTTATATTGCTATCTCTAAGTTACTATTTTAGACATTGCTACTAAGTAGGTGTGTAGTAGACAAAGACTTAACTTTCTTCCATCAACCTTCCCCCAACTCCACCTTCATCTCATTCTCCCAATATAGAATCTGTATCACATTTTGAAATATTAATATGTAAATATTAATATTATTCATGGTGAAGTCAAGTAGTATTCATGATTATGTATTCTTTCTTGTATAACCTTTGGTTTTTCCTGGACTTTATGATTGTCTCTGCTTTTTATTAGTTTAGTTGTCTTTGTCCCTACTGTTATTTATAGTCATAAAAGATCTGTCAGTTATATATGGAAAATATTTTCCAAATGCTCAAGCACATCAGCAAACCTGTCAATTCCATTTAATTTTGTTGACATCTCCCTCCCTCGACCTTTTCCTTGAAACTTTCCTCTCTCGGCTCTCTGATTTCTTGCCTTAGCACAGCTGAACATCTGTCATCTTAGGACTTCCGTTTCCCCCCTCTCCTGTTGTTGTAGGTCCTAAGCTAGTTGTTCTCTGTTGCCCTCCAAATCTGTTCTCTACCCTCTTCTTCCCTGCCCCATGTCCTGGATGGCTGACCCCTAGGGAATACATCCTCCAAGCTGCCTTGGCTACTGGTTCCCAGTCAAGTTCAGGCAATGGAAAAGTATGAGGATTGAATATTCATCCCTACTTCTTCCCTGCTTTAACCCATACTTCTTGGAATGGCTAACTACAGCTTCTGTGCGGAAGCACATTTTCATGGCTCTAGCTGTCAATAGATTTCCATAACATTTGGCCTTTATGATCCTAGGGGCAATAATGGCTTTTAGTTTTTTTGTTTTGGGGGCGCTTTTTTGGCTGTGCCACATGGCTTGTGGGATCTTAGTTTCCTGACCAGGGATTGAACCTGGGCCCTCGGCAGTGAGAGTATGGAGTCCTATCCACTGGACCTCCAGGGAATTCCCAGCTTTTAGTTCTAAGGCAAGTAATGACTTCCTGCTGTTGCTATGCTAGCCTCTTAGTGTTTCAATATGTCTTATTAGTTCTGTTACTCCTCTGTAAGTAGTAAATTCATCAGAGTCTGTTCTGGTTGGATTCATTTTCCTTCTGACCTTTACTGATTATAGATTCCTTGTTTCCTGGATTCCTTGTCTTCCTCCTTTAGTTTCCTAAGAAAGAATGTATTAGAAATATAAGGTTCAAATTCTTAGTTTTCTCAAAATATCTTTATTCTGCTCCCACACATGATTGATAAACTTTGGTTGAGTATATAATGAGGGGTTTTTTTCCCCTCAGAATTTTGAATGTATTGCTTACTTCTTTAGAGCTTCTAGTATTGCTACTGAAAAATGATTTGCAGTCATTTGTGTGCCTCATCATACTTTCTCCCTGGAAAGTATTAGGTTCTTATATCTATCCCTGGTATTCTGAAATTGCTTGATAATGAGCTTTGATTGTATCTTTTTCAGTTGGTGCCAATTAGATACACAGACCCATTAAACACATTTTTTACTTAATTTCCCCTTTTTCAGCTCTGTGCCACACTCTGCTCTCACCTTTTATCCTCAATTTGGGGGCTTTTGGATTTAATTTCTCCAGAGGATAAACACTCAGTGTCCTGCTGGTGGGTTGGGGTGAGAGATGGTCAGAGAGGGCCTATGGGTCAATTGCTTTGTACAGACTTTCAATCCTCCGCCCTATTTCCAGTTGTCAGACTCACCTTTACACTTTCTAGAACTTATGTATCCAAGTCGTGCGCCTTTTCTAAGTTGTTGTAGGTAAATACTCTGTCTATAACTTGAGAAGTTGCAGCTGCCTATGGTCTGCCTAGATTGCTACACCTTCATCCACAACTTACGAAAAAAATTCTCTCTCATCTTCTTGTGTGTCCTCATCTATCTGTTTTATCCTTGTTTAAAATGTTATTCCTTGGGCCTCCCTGGTGGCGCAGTGGTTGAGAGTCTGCCTGCCGATGCAGGGGACACGGGTTCGTGCCCCGGTCTGGGAAGATCCCACATGCCGCGGAGCGGCTGGGCCCGTGAGCCATGGCCGCTGAGCCTGCGCGTCCAGAGCCTGTGCTCCGCAACGGGAGAGGCCACAACAGTGAGAGGCCCGCGTACCACAAAAAAAAAAGTTATTCCTTAACTGACACTTCAGTCACTTTTGGGAGGGAGGGGGAGTTTGTGTACATTTTACTGAATGTCCTACTCTTGTTGATAATTTAATATTCGTGGCTTTACTTATGGCCAATTGACTGCTAAGGTTCTTGTCCTAGAGAAAATTGTGACTTTGCTTGGCCACAGATTTGAGTTGCAAGTCCTGATGGGTGGGAGGCAATCAAACAGCATGGTGCAGGCAGGAGCATCTTGACTGCCAGCTTCTTAGTGTGGTTGCGGAAATTTATAATCCTTACCATTTAACTGTTAATGTAGTAATGACAACTTTATTTATGAAAACAAATGTGAAAAGAAAGCCAAGCACTTTCTGATAAGCTAGTGATGGAAAGGAATAGAATGTGAAATGATAGTTTTTTAAAAGATAAAAATTTTACATGAATTGAAAGAAGTGATTGCAGAAGGTAGTTCTCTGATCAATGGCAATGTGTGAATCCAACATGAGCTTACTATTAAAACAAGCAAAAGCAATCAGTGAAACTCTTTCAACAAATGTTCCACCAGTCAATATGAAGTTTCTCATCCAATGAAGGTGAAAAAGTAGATTGTTATCTTACATGCACAGGGAAGATATGATTGAATGACAATGTGATTGGAGAGAAGCTAGGGGCTTATATAAACATCATTGTTGGTAAAGGGATTTGGGCGTCTACTTCATACTGTTCATTGAAGGACGAAAGTGGGGACCTCTGTGCTATTGTGACGTTTGTGATTTAATTCCTCAGGACACTGCATTATCTAGCATGTACTTTAATTAGGAATCACATTTTCATTTACTGGTAATTTGCTCTGTGAATTAATGTAACTTAAATATACTAGTAGCTTTCTTGATTTTAGACACTATATTATGTAATCAATAAACTTAGATATTTGGGGTTTTTTTTTCCAATTTTGCTCTTCAAATGGAATGTCCTTAGATTCCTATTGGTAAAGATGTCATTGGGCAAAAAAAAGAAATAGTACAATAATTGAAAAAGAAAGTCAAACTTAACTAAACTAGCCTATCAGTGGCCAAGAAACAGCCTGCTTTAAATTCCATTAAAATATAAAACAAAACTTAATTATAGTCTGTGACAGGCACTTAGTAATTACTAAGGACAGAATCTGAGTAGCTTCCTGTTTTCCTGTACACATGTGGATTGTTCATCTTTGGTATGGCATTTTATATTTCTCTGTATTTGCATGTGAGACAGTAGATTCTAAGAATGAGATGTTCACATAATTGCATTTTCTGTAGAGCTTGGCAAGGCATTTCTGTTCTTTCTCATTGATAATTCAGTGGTTCTTCCTTGACAGCTAGCTTTCACCATGTTTGCTTCTGAAGACAGAATATATTCATAGCCTAAGGTAGACTCAACAAATTGAAAAACTTTATTATATCAACTATAAAAATTTTCATCTGTTTGTCATTTTTAATCCTAACATGTTTAATTTAGAAACTGTTTCAGAATCTTAGCAACCCAGTGAAATCAATTCATATTTTTGTTTTATTAGGTTTTATGGCCATTTTATACCCCTGCCTCCCAAATCTGAAGATTCTTGGTTACGCTGTTCACACTAGCTGGTTGGTGGTGGCACAGAGGGAAAAAGAACCTCTAGAGTCTCAGGGCCAGCCCCCTTCCCACTAAGATCTCCCTTACACAACATGATTATATTTGGTCATTCATTCATTCATTTAACAAAACCTTACAGAATGTCCAGAGGTTCAAGAGTGAAAAAGACCTGGTCCCTGTCCTTCAGCAGCACCCACTAGTGTTACAGTATCACACAACTCCAGGGGGCGTCATTCATATTGTAGTCTGTATGCAATGTCTAATCTATACAGCCACATTCCAGGGCAAGTCCTTGAGTATATTCCAAGAAGCCCACAGACTGCACCAAAAAACGGACAATGAGGATTTACGGTGGGAAGGTTTTTGCCTTCAGGTCTTCCATGTGTTATCTAAGAGGGTTGTCATAGCAGATGGATGTCAAACATTTCCCTGTCAAATATCATCCATCTAGTTGTACACCTTAGTAGTGCTCATTCCAGCATTCTTAACCACAGACCATCTAAATACAGCTATGCCATTTGATGACTGGAACTAAATATATCAACTTACCACTCTGTAAACTGAAGTTCAGAATTCTCCTGTCAGGAGAGTAATTTACATGATTTCAGCAGTGATTTGCCTTGTGATATGCTAGATGTGTTTCTCTAAAAAGATTGTTTGAATGTGTCATTTGCTTTGATCTTTAAGATAATTACCCATGAACAATTTTTTCCTAATTCCGCACATTATTGCAGGACGATTAATACATTTGCAGGGAGAAATCTTATGACTTCCTTGTTTTGCATCAGCTGTCATATAAACAGACATATAAACAGAAATTAAAGATGTGCAAAGCTTATTAATTTGTTTTTTCTTGTCCTGCCTGGTCTACAGTTATTCCTTGGAGAAGTGCTTTCTGTGGTAGCATTTTAAATGACTAATCGAATGGAACCTCTCTCTTCCTTTGTTGTTCCATAGTACAAGAAATAATATTTCTTGGCTATTCAATGCAATATGTTGAGTTTTATATTTTTTTCCTTATTGTAGTCCTCAGTAAGGTCCTTTCCTATTTAAATTTTTGTATCAATTGTTAATGGTTTCTGGATATTCCTGTCTGAATATTCCCAGGTATCTATATAATATGTGGCTGTTACTTTTATTTATTTATTTATTTATTTATTTATTTATTTATTTATTTATTTTTGCTGCACTGGGTCTTCGTTGCTGCGCATGAGCTTTCTCTAGTCACGGCAAGCAGCGGCTACTCTTCGTTGTGGTGTGTAGGCTTCTCATTGTGGTGGCTTCTCTTGTTGAGGAGCACGGGCTCTAGAGCGTACGGGCTTCAGTAGTTGCAGCGCATGGGCTCAGTAGTTGTGGTTTGCAGGGTCAGTAGTTGTGGTGCACAGGCTTAGTTGCTCCGCGGCATGTGGGATCTTCCTGGACCAGGGATCGAACCCGTGTCCCCTGTATTGGCAGGCGGATTCTTAACCACTGCGCCACCAGAGAAGTCCTGTGTGGCTGTTATTTTAAGACTTTATCTCTGGGGTTTTCATTATCTGTGGAAGTCTGTTTTCAATTTTAAAACATCTTTAACCACCCATCCTTCTTTCAGTACACTATCAATGGTGATAGACTTCAGTCTTTAGGGATAGTTTTATTGGTTTTTTTCTGCCCAAACCTTAATTTTATAGACTTTCTTTTGATATTATCTTTATCCTTGTTAGCATTTGTGTCAACAGGAATGAGAACAAATTCGCCATCTCCATTTCTTCTTTTTTAATCTGACCAGACTGACCAAATAAAGACCCGTCGTTCTAACTGGGGAAGCGGCATGGCATAACAAAGGCTCACTGGCCCAGGATTCTGAGTCACAGCTTCAGGTTCTGGGGCTGACATTTAAACATGTAATATGGTTTCTTTACACGTGAAAATCAAGGCATTGTCTTAGGCACTCTCTAAAGTCCCTCTATCTCTAAATTTTAACAATCGAGTAAATTGTACTGCTGAACCAGAGGTTTCCATGGAGACCATTGGAATTCCTTCAGAGTGACATAAATGAAGTTAGGGTTTAGATATTTTGGTGTAATGACTGAACTGATTTTTCTAGTGTTTAGTTTTATATGATGATATTAGTTCTAAATCAGATTCCTTTCTCTACTTCAGTTTCTTGTGTACACTCCTCAGAATCGTTTGTATAATTCATTCATTCATTCATTCATTCGTTTATTTGAAAGATATTTATCGAACACCTATTTTGTACCAGGTACCAGGTTACGTCCTGGGGCTTATAAAGATGAGAAAGATCCTTCCATGCCTTGAAGTTCAGAAGGAAAAACAGTGTAATAAGCTGTAACACAGATATAGTCAGTACAGTGTTGGCTCAGAGGGGGAGGTGATAAATTTATCCTTGGTGGATAGTTGAGGATAGGTTGGGGGGGCTGGTCCCAGAAGGTGTCACCAAGTGGTAATTAGTTGGCCCGACTCGTCAGAGCCATCCTTCAAACTTAACAAAGCTAGAGTTGAGGACACATTGGTCAGGCCATGGACAAAAGTACCCCACCAAGGGGTGAAACAGCTGATATTTGTGGGTAGGAAAGAGGGACAGAATTTAAGAACAGGTAGAGAAAAAGGAAAAAATGGAGAGGGGGGGAAAGTAGTTGGAAGCCAGAATAGAGAAATATTTAGGAATAGTTAGGATGTGACAACTCGATTGAATGAGAGTGATAGGGGAAGGGCAAGGGTTTCAGATGATTCCTGGACTTCTGGCTCAGGTAACTGCAGCAGAAAGCAAAAATACAGCTTTGCAATGTGATTTAAAAAAAATATATATATATATATACACACACACACACACACACACACACATATATACATATTTTAAGCATACATTTTTATATATAATATATATTATATATTTATGCATAAATATATATAAAGTATATATGTACACACATGCATATACACTAAAATATGTATGTACCAAAATATATGTATACTGAAATATACACACTAAAATATATCAACATAGATGTCTGCATATTAAAATGTATGAGCAAGAGTTATCATTGTAACTTAATGAGCATTGTTGCCAGTTGGTACTTTAAGGTGGTTAGGCTTCTAGATCTTTCTGGTCAGTCTTATTTCAGATGTGGACGCTGGTAAGGGGCTCCCTCTCACTGCCTGGTCCCTCCTCTGCAGTCAGCAGCGGGCCACCCTGGGCCTTGGCTTTATTGAACTACGTTAGCTTCTTGTACTTCATTCTTTGCTTTTGTTTAGTTTTTTTCTGACATGCCTCATTTGTAAGTACAATTCTTAGAGATACAATTCTGTTTCATAGTTTGAAAACTAAATGTTAACGTATCCCCATATATGAAAAGTTTATTGTTTTGAGCTGCATGTTCTCTGAGATGGGCTTTCACCCACAGTCTAGCGTTTGGGTTGGCTTTGTTTTCATTCCTTGAGAGCTGAGTGCTCTGTAGAAGTATCTGACTAAGATACATTGTGCCTATCTGTGCCTGATGAAGCACTAAGCACAGTAAATGGTGAGTGACAGTTGAATCAGTTCAGTCCCTTCAGTAGCTACCAAGGACATATGGAATGTAATTTTTTAATCTTTCACTTTTCAAATACTGCAGATGCCAAGATGAAAAGATCACGTTTGTTATGTGCAATACAGTTTCATACAAGTTGAGCAAAAAAACCCACGTTTTAAAAAACTTTGATCTTTTAGAAGCTAAACTCCTAGGGGAAAAAAAACTTCTTTGTTCTATTTTACAAATATATATATTCCAACAGAGAAAAGATAAATAAATGGCCACCTTGTGCATCAAATTGCACTACCTTTAATTACATAATGATCTATTTCAGTGAAGCATGCCTAAAAAAAAATTACCTATTAGGTTAACTAACGTGAAACGTTTCTGAGTTAGTATTGCATCCCTATGTGTTAAATTCAGATTGTGTTTAGCATTTAATCTAACTTATTTTATTAGTCTACTGTTTCTTTGTGGTTCCCTTGGATGGAGCCTGAATACATATTTAGAGAATTAATCTGAGTTATAAAACTCCTTTCAACACTGAATTAGCCTAGATTCCTTTAGATTCTTGCTCTTCAGTTTCTGGTCTTGTGAACAGCAATATCGGCATTGCTGAGAAGCTTGTTAGAAATGCAAGATCTCAGGCTTCAACCCAGACCTAGGTGACTAGAACCTGCATTCTGACAAGATCCCCATGTGATTGGTGTATACATTAAAAGATGAGAAGCACTACTTCAGATGCTTTTTTTTCAATGAACACAAAGGCTTTGAGGAGATTTCTGGTGCCATCATAGTGCTGAAGAAGAGAAAGGCAAAAGTACTGACTTGTGGTGAGTTACGGTTCTGTTCATCTGCTGTCCTCCTGTCAGAAGCAGCCTGACACTGGCTTTATCTGCAGCCCTCTTTCCAAATGTTTTGACAGTGCAGATGGTTCTGAATGGCTCTAAATGATAACTTGATTGAAGCCTCATAATTTTCAATTAATGGCTCTAAATGATAACTTGATTGAAGCCTCATAACTTTCAATTAGGGAAGTCTGTAGGAGAAGGGGCTGGTCTCCCTCATGGTCATACTGTGAGCTGGGTGGGTCGCTGTCCCCTCTGCACCCCCTCCGATGCATGGGCTGTGCTGTGTCATGATCCCTCCCGGTGTCTGTGGCTAAATGCTGCCACTTGAGGCTGAAACTGTCACTCTCTGCCTAAATCTCTCTATCCTAAGGAATCTCAAGCCTTCACTCATAAATGGATGAAATTGGAAGCTAAAATTTAGGAGGGTTTTTTTTCTTTTTGAGATTTTAATTGCACCATATTTTAAACTATTAAAGTCTTTCTACATCTATTGAGGTTCAACCAGACTGTTGCCCTGAGACTTAGGGAAGAAGGAGAGCAATGTTTTATTTTTTGATGACCAAAATAAGGTTCATGTCAAGTAGATAAATAATAACCTCTAGGTTCTGTTTTATACTTCTTCATGTGGGTTAATTGCTTATTGGGTTATTTAGCATCTTGTAACAATGTTTTTTGGGAAAATTGAGTATACTCCACTTGCAATGTCATGTGTCAAATGCAGGTATTATTTGAATATGGGAGGTAATGGATCTAATTAATACCTATTTTAGTTGAAAGATGTAAAGTTATCCTGCACCATAATCATCCCAACAGGACTTTAATAATCAGATGCATTACACTGCATCTTAGCTGGGGACTGTAGTGACCAACCCTGTTTGATTCAGGTCTGGGAGGGCTGCTATATTGTGAAAACCTCTCTGATTCATTTAAACTATCTTTAAAAGTGAGAGACTAAATTCTTGTTCTGAGAAAGATGATAGTGACTATTACATTTACAAGTAAATAAATTACAGTTGGAGGAAGTCATATGAGAAGTATGGAGTTAGGGGACCTAACCTAGTGGTTGATCAGGAAGCCTTCCCAAGGAAGTGACATTGAACTTGATGTTTCTTACTCTGATGGAGAGAAGTTCTTGCCCCTTCCTTGGGAATTGTTTGTTGTTGTTGTTTTTTCCTCTGCATTCCACTCTCCTCACCATTGCCCCAAATTTAGTAGTTTAGATCAATGTTTTCATTTTGAATTCTTTTGCCATAGAGTATGTACATCAGTTTTCAAATACCTTCATATCTAGCTTACTTAATCTTTAATTAGTTTGCTGCCCAAGTTATTTAAGATCGAACTTTGACATTTCGCATTCTAGCCTGCAGTTCTAGACAGCTCATATTGATTCCAAGAAAACGTTTATAAAAATGTACACAGGTTCTTTTTTTCTCATATAGGGAAAACTCAAAATGCCATGGCTCTTCCACTTAAAATGACTGATTCTATATATGGTCCCAAGGAGATGCTGCCTTCCTTCATTTCGCCTTTTTTAAAATAAACTTTTAATTTTAGAGGAGTTTTATATTTATAGAAAACTTGCAAAGACAAGAGTTCCTACATACTCCTCACCTGTTTTCCCTATTGATAATATCTTACATTACTATGGTACATTTGTCACAACTAAGAAACCCACAATGGTACATTACTATTAATCAAACTTTATTTTTATTTCACTAGTTTTTCCCAATTTCCTTTTCCTGCTTTAGGATCCCATTTAGGATACCACATTACATGTAGTTGCCATGTGTCCTTAGCCTCCTCTAGGTTATGATAGTTTCTCAGACTTTCCCTGTTTTTCTTAACCTTGACAGTTCTGAGGTGTATTCGTCAGGTATTTTGTAGAATGTTCCTCAGTTTGGGTTTGTCTCATGTTTTGGGAAGGAAGACCATAGAGGTGAAGTGACATGAGTCTCATCACATCATGTCAAGACTCTATGCTATCAACATGACTTATCATTGATGATGTTAACCTTGATCACATGGTTAAGGTACTGTTTTTCAGTTTCCTCCATTATAATGTTACTCTCCATCCCCCACCTGACTCTGGAAACAGGTCACTAAGCTCAGCTGTCACTCTGGTGGCTTTACAACTAGTGGTTGTAATTGCTTCTGCCCTCAAAGCTAGTAAAACAACTGGGTTCTCCACGGTTATGTCCAACTTTATTCACCACGATATTGGGATGTAGACAAAAATCGAGAACTTCTAGCCTAGGAATAAGACACAAACCTCTTAGAGTAGAATATGGTCTATGGCTCTCTTTTAAACTTTTTCTTCCATTTTCTACGCAGAGCCATAACATTAGCACTTGGCTCTCTCAATATTCCTCAGTTATTGGCTCCTGTTTTCTCCACCTGGAATGCACGGGTCCCATTCCTGGCTCCATCACCTCATTATCCAATATCGTGGGAATTGTGTAGAATGTTTTAGAATTATTGTGTTTATAGCATACATACTTGAGAAACACGTGATAGACGTTTTGCCCAAATTGACAACAGTCCTAAACGTTTACGTGACTGTACCAATAATAAGTGAAGATGGGAGGAAAAAAACACCCACACGCTTTTTCCATACTATCAGGAAAAAAAGTTATCATTATGCTAGAGGAATGACTAAATGATCTCTGTGTTCTCTTTATAGAAAAAGATATTATAGAACTATCATAGAATAGGTAATTGAACATTATACAGCCAAAACTGTAAAAAGAAAAGTATTAGGGAGGTGTGTCAGATAGTTCATAAGTATGTTATATTATTTTTCCAAGTTATGTATTATTGCCATATTTGTTAGCTTTAAAAAATTTATGGTTTCTTTTTATTATTTTTTCTCACCCTAAATTCACTTTTGTACCTAATTTTTTATTCATAATGAGAACTCCCAAATTGTATGACCTTCGGGACTAAAAAAATTATTTGTCTCTGCTCATAATGACAAAGCATTATCAGTTCTGCTTAAAATCTTGATTTGAATTGTAATGAAAAAAATATTTACACAGCTGTGGCATAAATTAGGAAATTTTGAGCTCAAAAGAATTAAAGATGTGTGAGCATGGGTGGGTGTTTTATATATTACCTTGCCTGGTAAGTAATCCTAAAATGAGAGTTTGAACACACTGCATCCTGTGACACCTTTAATTGTAAGCTTTTGTGACCAGTTCTTTTTCTTGAAAAATTTAGACTAAGCACTTGATAATTACACAGTGATTCAAATTCCCAATAGAAGCAAATTAAAGAAGACATTTATTTTATTTATACATAAATTTTATTTCCTGAAATAAAATTATATATCATAAGTATAGAGCTTAAATGGATGAATTCTTTCTCAGTAAACCACTCAGGGCAGTCAACTTAATCCATCGAGAGAGGTAGCACAGGGTTAATGGAGGGTAGCAAAAGAAAAAGGGGGGAAAAAAGAAAGGAAAGCAGGCAATACTCCCTCCATATTTAATTGAACGGCTTTTTATTGCTGTTTAGCAGTAAAGAAGCTCCAGTAATAAAGTATTCTGCTATGTTAAGATGTTGATATGTTTTATACTTTTACTTTTTTATTTTTTGTGCTTTCTATCTCTTTTTGTAAATCCTTTAAATATAATTCTCTCAGCTTCATTAGTATACCCTCAAGCATCTTTGAAAAATGACAGCATAGGAAACATCCATTAGAAATGAAAGTCCAAATCCCTTAGCCAACTAAGCAGATAAGTGCCTATAGAAATGCTATATCATCTCATTCCAACTGAGTAGAATCTCAGCATAGATTTATCTTTTCTTTTAAGTATCATATTATGGAGATGTTATGGACCAAGCACAAGTAGTGGTAAAAGAATTTCCATAAGTGGTTCTGACAGTGTAAAGGTTACCTCACCAGCCAGCTTAGCAGATACACCATGGGGGTGGATGTAGGTTCTGCTGAGGGTCTTCACACTCAGAGTTGCAGCTTGTGGTGGGAAAGATTAAGGCCGATAGGTGGAGAATAGAGGGTATATTCTGAATAGAGAAAAAGGAAGGTGCCAGTAGCTATTAAAGATTCAAGATATTTTATGTAAACTGAAATAATAAAACAACAGAAATATAGCTCAGTAGTCTTAGAAAAGAATTCTTGGTATAAAAAACGTAAAAACCCATCAATTTGAAATTTTTGATCAATAACTGGATGTCTGAAGCCCCAATATCTATAAGAATATCATTGCATTTTAATACACAAATAAAATAGTTCTTGTCTCTCAAATCTTTTTAAAGTTTTATTATTATTATTACTATCATTATTTTATTAAAGTGTACTTGATTTACAATATTGTTTTACAGATGTACAACATAGTGACTTAGTATTTTTATATATTATACTCCATTTAAAGTTATTACAAAATAATGGCTATTATGTCCCTTTGTTGTACAATATATATCTTTGTTTCTAGTTTATTTTATACATAGTAGTTTGTATCTCTTAATCCCATACCATTATCCTGCCTCTCCCCTCTTCCCTCTCCACACTGGAAAACACTAGTTTGTTCTCTGTGTCTGTGAGTCTGTTTCTGTTTTGTTATATACATTTATTTGTTTTATTTTTTAGATTCCACACATAAGTGATAACATAGAGTATTTGTTTTTCTCTGACATTTCACTAAGCATAATACCTGTTATGCTTAGTGATCCATCCATGTTGTTGCAAATGGCAGAATTTCATTCTTTATATGGTTATTTCATAGTTTGTTTACATACATACTGTGATATATATATATATATATATATATATATATATATATATATCCCTTTTATCCATTCATCTGTTGACGGACACTTAGGTTGCTTCCATATCTTGGCTATTGTAAATAATGCTGCTATAAACATTGGGTGCATGTATCTTTTCCAATAAGAGTTTTCATTTTCTTCAGATATATACCTGGGAATGGAATTGTTGGATCATAAGGTAGTTCTATTTTTAGTGCTTTGAGGAACCTCCATAATGTTTTCCATAGTGAATGCACCAATTTACATTTTCACCAACAGAGCGCTAGGTTCTCTTTTATCCACATCCTCACCAACATTTGTTGTTTGTAGACTTTTCAATGATAGGTAGTCTGACAGGTGTGAGGTGATATCTCATTGTGGTTTTGATTTTCATTTCTCTGATGATTAGTGATGTTGAACATCTTTTCATGTGCCTGTTGGCCATCTGTATATCTTCGGAAAAATGTCTATTCAGCTCTCTGCCAATTTTTAACCAGGTTGTTTGGGGTTTTTTTTGATATTGAGTTGTATGAACTGTTTATGTATTTTGGATATTAACCCCATATCACTCATATCATTTGCAAATATTTTCTCCCATTCCATAGTTGCCTTTTTTGTTTTGTTGATTTTCTTTGCTGTGCAAAAGCTTTTAACTTTAATTAGGTCCCATTTGTTTATTTTTATTTCTGCTTCCTTTCCCTGAGAAGTCTGATCCAAAAAAATTTGCTATGATTTATGTTAAAGAGTGTTGTGCTTATGTTCCCTTCTAGGAGTTTCATGGTTTCAGGTTTTACATTTAGGTCTTTAAACCATTTTGAGGTGTTTTGTTTTGTTTTGGTATATGGTTCTAATTTCCTTCTTTTACATGAAGCTGTCCACTTATTGAAGAGACTGTCTTTTTCTCTATTGTATATTCTTGCCTCCTTTGTCATAGATTATTTCAAACTGAGGCTTCAGTTCTTTAATAACCTTGGTTTCATTCAATTTGGTCAAAAACACTGAAATTAAAGCATGTGATAGATATTCTGGTGAAGATGCAAATGTATTAATATTAGCAAAGATATCTTTAAATATATTTTTAAAGAAAACTGCATTTTTCCTCATTAACCACTCATTTATAAAGGTGCAAAATACCAAAAAAAAAAAAAAAAAAAGACCCCACCGTAAGTGCATAGGTTTATTTCTGGACCCTCTATTCGGTTCCATTGATCTAGTGTCTGTTCTTGTGCCAGTACCATGCTGCTTTGATTACTGTAGCTTTGTAGTATAGTCTGATATCAGGGAGCTTTGTTATTTTTTTCTCCTCTTCAATTTTTTGGAATAGTTTGAGAAGAATATATATTAGCTCTTCTTTATATGTTTGGTAGAATTCTCCTGTGAAGCTATCCAGTCCTGGAGTTTTGTTTGCTGGGAGTTTGTTTTGTTTTGTTTTTTAATTACAAATTCATTTTCACTACTAGTGATCTGTTCAGATTCTCTCTTTCTTCGGTTCAGTCTTGGAAGGTTGTATGTCCCTAGAAATTTGTTCATTTCTTCTATGTTGTCCAATTTGTTGGCATATGACTGTAGTATTCTCTTATTATTTTTTTGTATCTCTGTGATATCAGTTGTTATTTCTCCTCTTTTATTTTGCTTATTTGGATCCTCTCTTTTTTTCTTGATGAGCCTTTCTAAAGGTTTATCAGTTTTATTTATCTTTTCAAAAAACCAGCTCTTGGCTTCATTGATCTTCTCTATTGTGTGTTGTGTTTCTATTTTATTTCCTCTCTGATCTTTATTATTTCCTTCCTTCTGCTGACTTTAGGCTTTGTTTGTTCTTTTCTAATTCTTTAGATGGTAGGTTAGGTGGTTTATTTGAGATTTTTCTTATTTCTTGAGTTAGACCAATATCGCTATAAACTTCCCTCTTAGAACTGCTTTTGCTGAATCCCATAGATTTTGGAAAGTTGTGTTTTTATTTTCATTTGTCTTGAGGTATTTTCTGATTTCCTCTTTGATTTCTTCATTGACCCATTGGTTTTTAGTACCATGTTATTTAATCTCCACGTGTTTGTGCTTTTTTCACTTTTC
This sequence comes from Hyperoodon ampullatus, assembly GCF_949752795.1. Taxonomy (NCBI): domain Eukaryota; kingdom Metazoa; phylum Chordata; class Mammalia; order Artiodactyla; family Ziphiidae; genus Hyperoodon; species Hyperoodon ampullatus. The sequence goes on along the minus strand of NC_136922.1, from coordinate 54,008,762 downwards.
TCCCTGTTATTGATTTCTAGTTTCATACTGCTGTGGTCAGAAAAAATGTTTTATATAATTCCCTTAAATTTGTTGAGACGTGTTTTATGGCCTAGCATGTGATCTATCCTGGAGAATAGTCATGTGCACTTGAAAATAATGTGTATTCTGCTGGTTTTGGTTGTAATGTCCTGTAGATATCTATTAAGTTCAACTTGTCTAATGTGTCGCTTAGGACCACTGTTTCCTTATTGATTTTCTGTCTAGATGATGATCTGTCCATTGATGTAAGTGGGGTCTAAAAGTCCCCTACTAATATTGTATTATTGTCAATTTCTCCATTTATGTCTGTTAATATTTGCTTTATATATTTAGGTGCTCCTGTATTAGGTGCATATATGTTAACAAGTGTTACAAACTCCTCTTGTATTGATCCCTTTATCATTATATAATGCCCTTCATTGTATTTCATTTTACCCTTTGTTAAAGGCTAAAGTTTATTTTGTCTCATATGAGTATTACTACTCCTGCTTTCTTGTCATTTCTATTTGTATGAAATATCTTTTTCCATCCCCTTACTTTCAGTCTGTGTGTGTCTTTAGCTCTGAAGTGAGTCTCTTGGAAGCAGCACATAGATGGGTCTTGTTTTTTAATCCAGTCAGCCACTCTATGTCTTTTGATCAAAGCACTTAATCCATTGACGTTTAAAGTGATTATTGATAGATATTTACTTATTGCCATTTTATTACTTGTTTTTTTGGTTGTTTATGTAGTTCTTCTCTGTTCTTTTTTTCTTCTTTTAGTTTCTTCCTGGTAGTTTGATGATTTTCTTTAGTGGAATGCCTATGTTCCTTTCTCTCTATTTTTCATGTATCTATTGTAGGTTTTGGTTTGTGGTTACCATGGGGTTCATATATGTTGATCTATAACTATATCTGCTTGTTTTTTTAAAGGATCTTGCCATGGAAATGCAAATGTTATATTTAAAATTAATTTATTTTTATAATTTATTAAAAAAAAATTTTTGGCTGCGTTGGGTCTTTGTTGCTGTGCGCGGGCTTTATCTAGTTGCACCAAGTGGGAGCTACTCTTCGTTGCAGTGCATGGGCTTCTCATTGTGGTGACTTCTCTTGTTGCGTAGTATGGGCTTTAGGCACGCAGGCTTCAGTAGTTGTGGCGCATGGGCTTAGTTGCTCCATGGCATGTGGATCTTCCCGAACCAGGGCTCGAACCCATGTCCCCTGCATTGGCAGGTGGATTCTTAACCACTGGACCACCAGGGAAGTCCCTATCTGCTTGTTTTAAACTGGTAGTCATTTAAGTTCAAACACATTTCAAAAGATCTACATCTTTTTACCCCACTCCCTCACATTTTGTGTTTTTGATGTCATAATTTGCATCTTCATGTTTATCCCTTTACTGTTTATTGTAGTTATACTTGATTTTACAATTATTTTTGTCTTTTAGTCTTCCTACTAGCTTATTTAAGTGGTTGATCCCCAGTCTTCACTGTATGCTTTTACTAGTGGGATTTTTCCTTTCCTGGATACTTACTTGTTGACGTAGCCTTTTATTTTCCACTTAGAGAAGACCCTTTAACTTTTTTTTAGGATAGTTTTAGTATTGATGAACTCTTTTAGTTTTTGCTTGTCTGAGAATTTTTTTTTAATCTCCCTTTTGATTCTAAATGGTAATCTTGCTGGGTAGAGTTGCAGGTTTTTCTCTTTCATCACTTTAAATATATCATGCCACTCCCTTTTGGCCTGCAAAGCTTCTGCAGAAAAATCACCTGATCACCTTATGAGGGTTCTCTTGTATAGGACTCTTTATTTTTCTCTTGCTGCCTTTAGAATTCTCTCTTTGTCTTTTGCCATTTTAATTATGATATGTCTTGGTGTGGGTCTGTTTGGGTTCATCTTGTTTGTGATTCTCTGTGCTTCCTGTACCTGGATAGCTGTTTTCCTTCTTCAGGTTTGGGAATTTTTCAGCCATAATTTTATCAAATACATTTTCAACCTTTTTTTTCTCTCTCTACTCCTTCTAGTCCTCCTATAATGTGAATGGTGGTATGCTTGACATTGTCTCAGAGGTCCCTTAAACTATTCTCATTTAAGAAAAAAAAATTTTTTTTTGCTGTTCTGATTAGTTTATTTCCATTATTCTATATTCCAGATCACTTATGCGTTCTTCTTTATCACCTAGTCTGCTGTTACTTCCTTCTAGTGTTTTTCATTTCAGTTATTATATTCTTCATTTCTGACTGGTTATTTTTATATTTTCTACTTCCTTGTTTAAATGCTCACTGTGTTCATCTATTCTTTTCCCTAATTCTATTATCAGTCTTATTACTAATCTTTGAACTATTTATCTGATAAATCATTTATTTCTATTTCATTATTGTTTTCTTCAGGGGTTTTCTCTTGTTCTTTTAATTAAGACAAATCCCACTGTCTTCTCATTTTGCTTATCTTTCTCCATCTCTTTGAAATTAGGTGAAACCATTACCTATTGTGATCTTGAAGGGGTGTCCTTATCTGGAAGCATCCTTATATAGTCTGTCTGTGCCCATTGGCTTTGGTGGGAGAACTGGATCTGATGTAAGCATGAGTCTTGTCTTTCCCCAGAGCGTGCTGGCAGCTATCACTTTGGTAGGAAGTGGGACTAGAGATGGAGTGGCTAGAGCAAGACCTAGGTGTGAGCTGGGGCTTCCCCTATTCTTAGTGGCAAACTCCAGTCTACTGGGGGCAAGGTCAGGTCCCAAGCTGCTGGAGCAGAAGCCGTGAGGGTCAGGTCTGAGCTGGGTCAACTCCATCTGACTGTGTTCTCCCCTCTTCCAGCACTAGCACCCTTGCCCCAGAAGGGCATAGTGCTGGATCAAGAGGGGCTGGCTAGAGTAGATTCTCGGTATGGATCTGGATGTGGGTTGTGGCAGAGTACTGAACTGCTTCTGGTGCATTGCCCCCTTAGGTGCCAGAAGCGGCCACTGTTACCCCATTCAGATGCCATTTGGGATCTGAGCTGACTGGCTCTGAGCTGGCTCCATCCTTCAAAACAATGCAGTCTGCTTGTCCGTAGCAGCCCTCACCTAGTGTGGAGCTGCATTGCAAAGCAAGTGGGGCCAGAATGAACACTTGGCTCAGCTGGGTTGCACGCCAGAGTGGTCATGGGAAACTGGCCAGAGTCCGGTGTAGTTTCAATTTGCTTTTTCCACCTTGTTTTGAGAGTAAGCAAGTGTGTGTTCACACTTCACAAGTGGAGTCCAGGTTTCTTACAGCCACTGTGTGAGTCATACTGGTTTTCTAACCAGCTGAGGGGAGTCTTTCTTCCCACTGTTGGACCTCAGGGCTTGGCGGCCCAATATGTGGCTCTAACAGCTTACTCCCCAGGGAAGATCTCCCTCCTCTTCTTGAGTCCCCTCCCAAGGGCACAGGTCCCGACCTGACTGCTTCTCTTCCCTTCCTATCTGATTACATATCTGTCTCTCTTATGGGTTGTATAAGTGTATAAGTCTTTCTGCGAGTTTTCAGTGAGAATTGCTCCATGTGTATATATATTTTTGATGTGTTTGTTGGGTTCCACGTCTTCCTGTTACCCTTCTTGATCTTAATCTCCCTCAAATCTTATGAAAACAATGTGTTAAAACTCATCTGCCAAGGGGGACCTTCAAGATGGCAGAGGAGTAAGACGTGGAGATCACCTTCCTCCCCACAAATACATCAAATATACATCTACATGTGGAACAACTTCTACAGAACACCTACTGAACACTGGCAGAAGACCTCAGACTTCCCAAAAGGCAAGAAAATCCCCTTGTACCTGGGTAGGGCAAAAGAAAAAATAAAAAACAGAGACAAAAGAATAGGGATAGGACCTGCACCTCTGGGAGGGAGCTGTGAAGGAGGAAAGGTTTCCACACACTAGAAAGCCCCTTCACGGTTGGAGACTGCAGGTGGCGGAGGGGGGAAGCTTTGGAGCCACGGAGGAGAGCACAGCAACAGGGGTGCAGAGGGCAAAGCAGAGAGATTCCTGCACAGAGGATCAGTGCTGACTAGCACTCACCAGTGTGAGAGGATTGTCTGCTCACCCAGTGGGGCGGGTGGGGGCTGGGAGCTGCGGCTTGGGCTTCGGAGGTCAGATCCCAGGGAGAGGACTGGTGTTGGCTGCATGAACACAGCCTGAAGGGGGCTAGTGCACCACAGCTAGCTGAGAGGGAGTCCAGGAAAAACTCTGGAACTGCCTAAGAGGCAAGAGACCATTGCTTCAGGGTGTGCAAGGAGAGGGGATTCCTTCCCTGTCTGCCCACAGAAGGCACAACACTGCCTTATTGAGCTCCAGAGATGGGCGCGAGCCACGGCTATCAGCTTGGACACCACTGACAGGCATGAAACGCTAATGCTGCTGCCGCAGCCACCAAGAATCCTGTGTGCATGCACAGATCACTATCCACAGCCCCCAAGGAGCCTGTGCAGCACGCCACTGCCGGGGTCCCCTGATCCAGAGACAACTTCCCTGGGACAACTCATGGCGCACCTCAGGCTTTGCAATGTCACATCGGCCTCTGCTGTGGCAGGCTTGCCCTGCATAACAATTATAACTACTGTACCCCTCCCCACCCCCGCATGAGTGAGCCAGAGCCCCCTAATCAGCCGCTGCTTTAACCCCATCCTGTCTGGATGGGAACATAAGCCTGAGGGCAACCTACATGCAGAGACGGGGCCAAAACCAAAGCTGAACCCTGGGAGCTGTGCAAACAAAGAAGAGAAAGGGAAATTTCTCCACGCAGCCTCAAGAGCAGTGGATTAAATCTCTACAATCAACTTGATGTATCCTGCATCTGTGGAATACCTGAATAGAAAATGAATCAACCCAAAACTGAGGTGGTAGACTTTAGGAGCAACTGTAGACTTGGAGTTTGCTGTCTGTGACTGACTTCTTTCTGATTTTTATGTTTATCTTAGTATAGTTTTTAGCGCTTGTTATCATTGGAGGATTTGCTTATTGCTTTGGTTGCTCTCTTCTTTTTTTTTAATTACTTTCAAATTTTTTAATTTTAATAATTTAAAAATTTTATTTAGTTTTATTTTTTTATTTTTTTCTCCCTTTTCTTCTGAGCGGTATAGCTGACAGGGTCTTGGTGCTCCAGCCTGGCGTCAGGCCTGAGCCTCTGAGATGGGAGAGTAGAGTTAAGGACATCAATCGGTGAAAGCTCTCCCAGAGATCGCCCTCTCAACTCTAAGACCCAGCTACACCCAACGGTCGGCAAGCTCCAGTGCTGGACACCCCATGCCAAACAACTAGCAAGACAGGAACACAGACCCACCCATTAGCAGAGAGGCTGCTAAAATCATACTAAGTTCACAGACACCCCAAAACACACCACCAGATTTAGCCCTGCCTACCAGAAAGACAAGATCCAGCCACACCCACCAGAACACAGGCACCAATCCCCTCCACCAGGAAGCCTACACAACCCACTGAACCAACCTGACCCACTGGGGACAGACACCAAAAACAATGGGGACTACAAACCTGTAGCCTGTGAAAAGGAGACCCCCCAAACACAGTAAGTTAAGCAAAATGGGAAGACAGAGAAATAGGTGGCAGATGAAGAAGCAAGGTAAAAACCCACCAGACCAAACAAATGAAGAGCAAATAGGCAGTCTACCTGAAAAAGAATTCAGAGTAATAATAGTAAAGAAGATCCAAAATCTTGGAAATAGAATGGAGAAAATAAAAGAAACGTTTAACAAGGACCTAGAAAAACTAACGAGCAAACAGACAATGATGAACAACACAATAAATGAAATTTAAAATTCTCTAGAAGGAATCAATAGCAGAATAACTGAGGCAGAAGAACGGATAAGTGACCTGAAATATAAAATAGTGGAAAAACTACTGCAGGACAGAATAAAGAAAAAAGAATGAAAAGAATTGAGGACAGTCTCAGAGTCCACTGGGACAACATTAAACACACCAACATTTGAATTACAGGGGTTCCAGAAGAAGAAGAGAAAAACAAAGGGTCTGAGATAATATTTGAAGAGATTATAGTCGAAAACTTCCCCAATATAGGAAAGGAAATAGTCAAGTCCAGGAAGCGCAGAGAGTCCCATACAGGATTAATCCAAGGAGAAACACGCCAAGACACATATTAATCAAACTATCAAAAATTAAATACAAAGAAAAAATATTAAAAGCAGCAGGGAAAAGGAACAAATAAATGCAAGGGAATCCCCATAAGGTTAACAGCTGATCTTTCAAGAGAAACTCTTCAAGCCAGAAGGGAGGGGCAGGACATATTTAAAGTGATGAAAGGGAAAAACCTACACCCAAGATTACTCTACCCAGCAAGCATCTCATTTAGATTTGACGGAGAAATTAAAACCTTTATAGACAAGCAAAAGTTAGGAGAATTCAGCACCACCAAACAAACTTTACAACAAATGCTAAAGTAACTTCTCTAGGTAGGAAACACAAGAGAAGGAAAAGACCTCCAAAAACAAACCCAAAACAATTAAGAAAATGGTAATAGGAACATGCATATTGATAATTACCTTAAATGTACATGGATTAAATGCCCCAATCAAAAGTCATAGACTGGGTGAATGGATACAAAAACAAGACCCATATATATGCTGTCTACAAGAGACCCACTTCAGATCTTGGGACACATACAGACTGAAAGTGAGGGGATGGAAAAAGATATTCCATGCAAATGGAAATCAAAAGAAAGCTGGAGTAGCAATTCTCATGTCAGACAAAATAGACTTCAAAACAAAGACTATTACAAGAGACAAGAACACTTCATAATAATCAAGGGATCAATCCAAGAAGAAGATATAACAATTGTAAATATTTATACGCCAACATAGGAGCACCTCAATACATAAGGCAGATGCTAACAGCCACAAAAGGGGAAAACGACAGTAACACAATCATAGTAGGGGACTTTAACACCCCACTTTCACCAATGGACAGATCATCCAAAATGAAAATAAATAAGGAAACACAAGCTCTAAATGACGCATTAAACAAGATAGACTTAATTGATATTTATAGGGCATTCCATCCAAAAACAACAGAATACACTTTCTTGTCAAGTTCTGATGGACCATTCTACAGGCTAGATCATATCTTGGGTCACAAATTGAGCCTGGGAAAATTAGAGAAAATTGAAATCATATTAAGTGTCTTTTCCCACCACAACACTGTGAGACTAGATATCAATTACAGGAAAAAAGCTGTAAAAAATGCAAACACATGGAGGCTAAACAATATGCTACTAAATAACCAAGAGATCACTGAAGAAATCAAAGAGGAAATCCAAAAATACCTAGAAACAAATGACAATGAAAACACGACAACCCTAAACCTATGGGATGCAGCAAAAGCAGTTCTAAGAGGGAAGTTTATAGCAATACAATCGTACCTCAAGAAACAAGAAACATCTCAAATAAACAATCTAAACTTACACCTAAAGCAATTAGAGAAAGAAGAGCAAATAAAACCCCCAAAGTTAGCAGAAGGAAAGAAATCATAAAAGATCAGATCAGAAATAAATGAAAAAGAAATGAAGGAAACAATAGCAAAGATGGACAAAACTAAAAGCTGGTTCTTTCACAAGATAAACAAAATTCATAAACAATTAGCCAGACTCATCATGAAAAAAAAAAGGAGAAGACTCAAATTAACAGAATTAGAAATGAAAAAAAAGTAAGAACTGACCCTGCAGAAATACAGAGAATCATGGGGGATTACTACAAGCAACTATATGCCAATAAGATGCACAACCTGGAAGAAATGGACAAATTCTTAGAAAAGCACAACCTTCTGAGACTGAACCAGGAAGAAATAGAAAATATAAACAGACCAATCACAAGAACTGAAATTGAGACTGTGATTAAAAATCTTCCAAAAAACAAAAGCCCAGGACTAGATGGCTTCATAGCGAATTCTATCAAACATTTAGAGAAGAGCTAACAGCTATCCTTCTCAAACTCTTCCAAGATATAGCAGACGGAAGAACACTCCCAAACTCATTCTACGAGGCCACCATCACCCTGATACCAAAAGCAGAGATGTCACAAAAAAAGAAAACTACAGACCAATATAACTGATGAACATAGATGCAAAAATCCTCAACAAAATACTAGCAAACAGAATCCAACAGCACATTAAAAGGATCATGCACCACGATCAACTGGGTTTATCGCAGGAATGCAAGGATTCTTCATTATACGCAAATCAATCAATGTGATACATCATATTAACAAACTGAAGAATAAAAGCCATATGATAATATCAATAGATGCAGAAAAAGCTTTTGACAAAATTCAATACCCATTTATAATAAAAACTCTCCAGAAAGTAGGCATAGAGGGAACTTACCTCAACATAATAAAGGCCATCTATGACAAACCCACAGCCAACGTCGTTCTCAAAGGTGAAAACCTAAAGCCATTTCCTCTAAGTTCAGGAGCAAGACAAGGATGCCCACTCTCACCACTATTGTTCATCATAGTTTTGGAAGTTTTAGCCACAGTAATGGGAGAAGAAAAAGAAATAAATGGAATCCAAATCAGAAAAGAATTAAAACTGTCACTCTTTGCAGATGACATGATACTATACATAGAGAATCCTAAAGATGCTACCAGAAAACTACTAGAGCTAATCAATGAATTTGGTAAAGTAGCAGGATACAAAATTAATGCACAGAAATCTCTTACACACTAATTATGAAGAATCTGAAAAGAGTAATTAAGGAAACACTCCCATTTACCATTGCAACAACAACAAAAACATACCTAGGAATAAACCCACCTAAGGAGACAAAAGACCTATATGCAGAAAAGTGTAAGATACTGATGAAAGAAATTAAATATGATACAAACAGATTGAGAGATATACCATGTTCTTGGATTTGAAGAATCAACTTTGTGAAAATGATTCTACTTCCCAAAGCAATCTACAGATTCAGTGCAATCCCTATCTAACTACCAATAGCATTTTTCACAGAGCTAGAACAAAAATTGCACAATTTGTATGGAAATACAAAAGACACCAAATAACCAAAGCAATCTTGAGAAAGAAAAACAGAGCTGGAGGAATCAGGTTCCCTGACTTCAGCGTATACTACAGAGCTACAGTAATCAGGACAGTATGGTACTGGCACAAAAACAGGAAGATAGATCAATGGAGCAGGATAGAAAGCCCAGAGATAAACCCACGCACATATGGTCACCTTATCTTTGATAAAGGAGGCAAGAATATACAGTGGAGAAAAGACAGCCTCTTCAATAAGTGGTGCTGGGAAAACTGGACAACTACATGTAAAAGAATGAAATTAGAATGCTCCCTAACATCATACACAAAAATAAGCTCAAAATGGATTAAAGACCTAAATGTAAGGCCAGACACTCTAAAACTCTTAGAGGAAAACATAGGCAGAACACTCTATGACATAAATCACAGCAAGATCCTTTTCGACCCACCTCCTACAGAAATGGAATTAAAATAAAAAATAAACAAATGGGACCATATGAAACTTAAAAGCTTTTGCACAGCAAAGGAAACCATAAACAAGATGAAAAGACAACCCTCTTTGTATTTTGAATGGGAGAAAATATTTGCAAGCGAAGCAACTGACAAAGGATTAATCTCCAAAATTTACAAGCAGCTCATACAGCTCAATATCAAAAAATCAAACAACCCACTCCAAAAATGGGCAGAAGACCTAAATAGGCATTTCTCCAAAGAAGATATACAGATTGCCAACAAACACATGAAAAGATGCTCAACATCACTAATCATTAGAGAAATGCAAATCAAAACTACAATGAGGTATCACCTCACACTGGTCAGAATGGCCAACTTCAAAAAATCTACAAACAATGCTGGAGAGGGTGTGGAGAAGAAGGAACCCTCTTGCACTGTTTGTGGGAATGTAAATTGATACAGCCACTTTGGAGAACAGTATGGAGGTTCCTTCAAAAACTAAAAATAGAACTACCATATGACCCAGCAATCCCACTACTGGGCATATACCCTGAGAAAATTGTATTTCAAAGTGAGTCATGTACCACAGTGTTTACTGCCGCTCTATTTACAATAGCCAGGACATGGAAGCAACCTAATAGGCCATCGGCAGATGAATGGATAAAGAAAATGTGGCCCGTATATACAATGGAATATTACTCAGCCATAAAAAGAAACGAAATTGAGTTATTTGTAGTGAGGTAGATGGACCTTGAGACTGTCATACAGAATTAAGTAAGTCAGAAAGAGAAAAGCAAATACCATATGCTAACACATATATATGGAATCTAAAAAAAAAAATGGTTCTCAAGAACCTAGGGGCAGGACAGGAATAACGACGCAGACATAGAGAATCGACTTGAGGACACGGGGAAGGGGAAGGGTAAGCTGGGACGAAGTGAGAGAGTGGCATGGACATATATACACTGCCAAGTGTAAAATAGATAGCTAGTGGGAAGTGGCCACATAGCACAAGGAGATCAGCTCAGTGCTTTGTGACCACCTGGATGGGTGGGGTAGGGAGGGTGGGAGGGAGACCAAAGAGGGAGGGTATATCGGGATATATGTATATGTATAGCTGATTCACTTTGTTATACAGCAGAAACTAACACAACTTTGTAAAGCAATTATACTCCAATAAAGATGTTAAAATAAATAAAAATAAAAACTCATCTGCCTAGAATACTGATTTCGAAATTAATTCTTTATTATTAAATGGATTTTTTATGATATAAAGTACCATTTGTTTTCAGTCATTTTCACTGTATATACTATTGGTGTTTAATTTGGATAAAAATTATGGGGTGTAATAGAGAAGAGATTTCTGCTAATGGATTACTTCTTTAATTCAAAGTATTGTTTACATACAACTGGGGCATGTATAGAGAAGTAAGGCATTGTCTTTAACCTCTAGAGGATCTGAAATAAATACACAAGGGACTGCTCACTCTATATTGAATACGAGTGCAGCAATTGAAAAAGTGTCCCAATATGTTTATGATTTTATTAGTATACTTTCAGGAAACATAAACCCATTAAAGGTAGAGCCATTAAAAAAAAAAACTAGAGAATTGCTAGAAGTTAGAGAGATCTAGCAAAAACACTGGTTTATCAGAATATCCAGGCCTTAAGAAGGTGGGAACCACGTCAATTCAGGGAACTTCATCTGCAGGAAGGTGGCCATTCTTGCAAGTTCTCTGCCTTTAATGTGACTTATTTCATCAACATATGCTAGTTTCTTTCCATCCTGTTCCCAGGTGACTTTATCTCCAAACTTTCAGTAGAAGTATCTGATTGACTGTCTGCCTGTACTGTGGATTCAGTGTTCCTGTTGAGTTCTGTGGTCTGGGAGGCAAGGTCTCCTGATATGCTCGACTGCCTTACCAGATAGGAACTGTGAGCCTGGCAGAAAAATTTGACCATAGTAGATGACTGATAATGAATAAGCGCTTAACAAATAAACTCATAAAGGGAGCTGTCCTGTCTGGCAGAATGTTCATGGAAGGCTTTGTAGAAGAGATTACATTTAAATTAGATTATATAGGTTGGGTTGGATTTACATGTCAAGAGCAAACAAATGAAGAAAAAGTGAGTTCTAGGTACTAGAGTAACTTGAGCCAAGTTGTATAGGTTTATGCTTGGCCTGTGGACAGATCAGTCTGGCTCAGAGAATCTCAGTGTAGCTGACCTAAATCACCGGAGCAGCCCGAGTCAATGCGTTGCCTCTAACTGACTGAAACAGAGTCTCTGGGGTTTGTGTTCAGATCATTTGCATTTTTTAAAAGTTCCCCAAATGATTTTGATGCAGAGAGAGCTTTGAGCCCTGGACAGCTATAGCGGATAATACATTGTGAATTTGTGAAATAGAGTTGGAAAAGGATGTTAGAACAGGACTGTGGAGGCTTTCTGTATCAAGCTAAGGAGTTTCTTGGCCATATCCTGTGAGTAAGGTAGTCAGTGAGGCTTATATTTTATTGGTTTGCACCATTTTCTGAGCCTATGTAGTTGCATCTACTTGGAGTCCTTTCTGGGCAGTAGACAGAGAAGGGAAAAGAAAGTTAAGGGATCTAGGTACATGTGGCACAGCCCTTTATACTTATTTAGAATATTATTTATTCATTGTTTCTCCTTTGTAGGAGTAGATGTTCTAATTCCAGATTTAGTATTCTTAGCAGAGTATATTGATGTTTTAGTAACAATTCTTTCTTCTCTCTTTAGGGGAGTCGGCTGCATCTTTGTTGAAATGATCCAAGGAGTTGCTGCTTTTCCAGGAATGAAAGACATTCAGGATCAACTTGAACGAATATTTCTGGTAAGTTCTTTACAGAATACTTCTGAAAAAAATTGGTCTTGAATGCATCCCTCAGTGACAGATCCTACAGTGGTAGTGGAAAATAATTTCAAACAAATTTATTGGTTGTCACATTTAATTCTAACATATTTTTGGATCTTTGCAAAAGCAGGAAATTAGTGAAGAATTGTGTTTTTAAACTACTGCACATGAATAATATGCCAAAATGGTAAGAAAGGATAGGATGTCAGAGGCAATATAGAACAGTGGGTTAAAAACAAAGGCTCTGACAAAAATTCCAAATAATTTATATAGATATCCCCCCTTCAAGTAGGTGTATCTTGTTCCCTCCCACTCCTACCCACTTAAATGTGGGCTTTGATTGGTAACTTTTTTTCTAAAAAGTAGAGCATGGAAAGAAGGGAAGGGAGGATAGTAACTTCAAAATGGAGAAACCAGGCAAATGGTACCTCAGCCCGGTCTTCAAGGTTAAGATCATCAAAGATAAGTCACATTGGTAGTATGTACCCTTTGTATAATGTATTGAGAATGGCACTTCCCCTCTGTAGTCTTCCTCCGAAAACCATAACCCCAGCCTAATCTGGAAAGCCACATCACACAAACCCAAGCTGAGGGACATTTACAAAATACCTGACTAGTACTTTTCAAAACTGTCAAGGTCATGAAAAACAGGGAAAGTCTGAAAAACTGTCACAGCCCAGAGGAGGCTAGGGAGACATGACAGTGTAATGTAATGTGGTATCCTCCGTGGAATCCTGAGACAGAAGAAGAACATTAGGGAAAAATTAGTTAAATACAAGTGAAGTGTGCAGTTTAGTTAATATCAGCATAGCAGTGTGTGCTCCTTAGGTGTGATGGAGGTTCCCTGTAATGTAAGATTTCATCAATAAGGGAAACTGGTGGAGGAGTATATAGGAACTGTCGGTACTACTCTTCACAACTTTTCTATAAATCTAAAACTATTCTAAAATTTTAAATTAAAATTTTTTTGTAAATCTGTGAAAAATAAAATTTGTTCTGTAGCCAGATGAGCTGGTTTTGTCACCTGCTCTGTCACTTTGAGCAAGGGACTTAGTTCTCTAAACTTTAGTTTTCCTGTGGGTAAAATAAGGGATAATGATAACACCTACCTCATAGATTGTTCTGAGGAATAATTAACTTAATTACATAAAGTGCTTTTAGAACTATGCCTGACACATAATAAATACCCAATAGATGTGTTGTTATTATTTTAATCAAATCATTTTTATACCAGATATTTTCATTCAGTGGAACTTCCACATTAGCTAATATTCATATAAACTTATCATGAGCTAGACAAATTAATTTTTTTTTTGTTAAAAGGAGTCAGACTATATACATTGTAGCAGTTAACCACATTATCATACTTTTTAAAAATAAATCTCCCATGTGAAATCACTGGGGCACATTTTAGAATGGACCTTGTGAAGACGTGCACTTATTGGATTATGCAAGTATACCCTTAAAATGTAGCTTTCATATTAAGTATAAGGACCACAGGAGGGTATAGTGATATGAATTGAGACTCCATCACTGCTGTGTTCACCTTGATGTCAGCATTAAATGATAAGAAAAGGAAAATGAAAACTAGAAAATCAAAGCACATGTGATTCCTCCATGCAGTATCCTATACCCCAGGCATCCCTGTGTATTCACAGTGGGTGGACAAACAGCGGAGTCCCTAATATTATAGAAACTTTCTTCAAAGTCTTATCTTATTAGTTTCTTCTCCCAGAGGCTGTCTGTATCCACTTCCTTTCAGTTTTACTTAATTATTATTATCATCCATAAATTTCCACACGGAGTGTTAAAATAATGTCTTATGATTATAATAATGCAGGCTTATAATGGAAAATTCCCACAATGTCAAAAAGTATAAAAGTTGAAAAACCCCTTTGTCCTACTACCCAGAGAAAATTACATTTAGTATTTTGGTATATATCTTCCATTTCAACACATGTTAAAAAAATTAAATTGTATCTTGTATACTATTTTGTAACTTTCTTTTTTCACTTAACAATAGGTAGTTAACACCTTTCATTGGAAAATAAATCCAGAAACTTATCATCATTCTTAGTGATGAGTATTTCATCATATGGATGAGAATTATTTGCTTAATCAGCCCGATATTGATGGCTTGTTTATAGTCTTTAACTACTATAAAGCGCTGTCAGAAATATTCTTTGCACAGTTATCCTATTAGTTAAGAAAAATTATTAGAATTGAAAGTCCTGAATTGAATACAGTTTAATTTTCATAAGTCTGTTGACCATTCTTACACTTCGTTCCCTCCATCTAAACTCATGAAACACTTCCTTCTCTCTGTTGTCAAGAAAGTCGCTTACTGATTTCATTGAGATTGTATTGAGCCTATAGATTATATTACTAAGAAATGATATAAAATGAGCTTTCCTAGCCAAGAAAAAATAATATCTCTTTATTCATATTTCATGGCCCTTAGCATAAATTTAACATAAACATATTTCTCTTTTCCTTTTTTCTAATCAAGCCTTTATTTTCATTCAGCTATTTTAAGTAACTTTCCACAGTTATTTTCCCCAAAATACAATAAACTTGTTCACATATTGTGAAAAACATGAGAGGGAATTTTAATGGGCTATACTTTGCATCATATAGATCTTTATGCCAAAACATATCTTTAAATATTTAGCCTTTTAATTTATTTAAACCTCAAATATAATAATAATAATACCACTTAATTATATTCTGATAATAATTTCCTAAACTTTAGATTCCACTTAACTATTCACTCTCTGATAGCTATTGAACAATACTTATTAACCTTGTGAAATTACCTATTTTTTATGCTAAAATCATTAATTTACTATATTTGAAATCAGAAAACTTCAAAGGGAAATTATATAGAAAGAAATATCCCTACATACACATTATATCAGGGTAAATTTAAAAGAAAAAGAAATGGTTATATAAATGAGGTATATTCTACAGCAGTTGTACCAAAAATTTTGTTTCATGAAAACATAGTTTATTGATATGGCTTAGTCAAAGTTTTAATTTTCAATATTATTTTTATAATGTAAGTCATTTCCAATAGGTACTATCTTGTTGAATTGCTTCTTGTATGGAGATTTTGTTATTATTTCTTAATTTTATGACAATTATTTCCTAATTTTATGGGTATTCAGAGACCTTTGAGCCATGACTAGGCTTTTAATAAATCAAAGAAATACATCATTGTAAATTTTCTATGGGAATACTGATACACCAAGCTACTGTTTGCTCTTATTAGACCACAGAGACTCTTAAATGCGGATAAGCATCATGATTTATGGTAATAACTCCTTCATTTACTGTAGTTTTTTTACACGTGTAATGATTTTTACAAGTAAAATGTCCTTTGGTAATTAGGAGATAAAGATCCTCATCTATATAAAATTGCTGCTTTAGAATTAAATAATGTTATGTTTTACCCTGAAGAATTAGACATGACCAAAAAAAAAAGAGAGAGAGAGAAATCTGCAAACTTCTTTTGACAGTAAATGTTATCATCTTAAATATTTTATTTCCTCCCCTGGATTGTTTAAATTTGCAAATGTTAGCCATATGACACATTAAACAAGCAGATTCTCTCAGGAGTTGTGCGATCATTGGAAGAAGAAATTTTACTAACCCAATGTGGTTGAATCACTGGGAAATAATGCTTTTTCTTGGTGACCTTTTATGCCTGGTCTGAAGAGGAATGACTTTTAAATGTGATTAAATCCACTTTCACGGGCTTCTCATGTAAACTGCCAGAGACTCTTTTCTAAAGCAGCAGTTGTGTATCTGGCCTCTCGTAAAGCATTGCCAAGGAGATAATCAACTTTGAAAAGTCATGAAACATGGAATTGTTCATTTTGTTTTGTGTTTTAGTACATGGATTAAGTCCATTCATTTGCCTGTGAACTGTATATAGAAAGGTGGTTGGTTAATAACTTTGAAGCACAGAATTCAAGCTTGTTACCCAAGATAACATATAATTAACTCCCACACACTGAGTCTTTATGTGGAAAGCAACAAAGATCGGTCACTAGAGCCTTTATATTTTTCTTTTGAAGGTTTTCTTTTTCTTATTTTTTATTTTTCCTTCCTTTGGTGGGAAGGAGCAGTTCACATTCTTAACAAGTCCAGTGCATTCACTTCCACAACATAGTAACTGTGTTGCTCTATGTAAGGTGAGCTGGCTATACTGCAGTCTGAGATCTCACCATTAAATCATTTTCCTTGAAATTGTGATGCTCATATACAAGAAAGGAAGGAAAGTGATAGAATTTTGACAAATTATATTCAAGACATTTTGAATTGCCAGGTGAACAGGCACCTACTTCTCTAAGCAGTAACTCTGCTATTACAGTAAAAGAGTGATTTATATCATTTCTTCAGCGTTACTTATTTTTTAATGTGTCATGGTGTTTTCTATTCACCTTTGTTAGCTGCGAAAATAAGCAGTAGATGTATTCACCCAGGTAAATATATATATTCAGAGTGACAAAATCAGAACTAATAAGAAAATTCGTATTCTAATCATATTCTGAATTGAAAAAGAACTCTACTTTCTACTTGATGGAACCCTGGGAACATTCTTCTGCCACTTCAGAACAGCTGGACAAATGGCAGAGAGTGCTTGCACAGCTGTCTGAAACCTTTGGCAGATGCTTCTGGGTTTGTATGGCTCATGGCCCCAGAGTACAGCAGCCACGACAGAAGGGCTGGCGTGATTGTGTTCTGGGGGCCTGTTCTAGTTCTCCCTGCCTTTGAATGTTGATTAACCCCAAGAGGCTCACTTTTCCTTGTCTCCTGGTCTTCTGGTTTGCAATGGAATTTCATCAACCAGTTATTTGTTAACATATTGTACATTATTTGATTGGTACAGTTGTTAGAATGTTTCTCTTCCATGTATATATCATTCAGAATTTAAAAGAGAGTGTGTGTGTGTATTTGTGTGTGTGTGAAAAGAGCCTCTGGCAACTTTGAAATCTACTACTTAACCTGGCTTTTGAGTCAGATCCTTCCTTAAGCCTCTGTGTTTTACAATTGAACTGACTGCCGAGACGTAACCTGTAGACCCAGTTCCAGTCCTTGTTTCCCCATCCCGGCTCTCTTTCCAGGATCTTAATGGGAACCATAACCCTGAGGTTTCATGATTGGCTAGAACGGCCATATAGAATGTAAAAGAAAGTTGACACCACCTCCTTTGGTGGTCATTACCATCCAATGGATGTAGCAGCCACATTGTTAAGATGGAATATTGCTGTCACAGATTTGTATCTTCACTTCCATCATTGGGTTGCTTGAGGTGATGTCCGCCATACTTCTTCAGCACTCCCTCTGCAACACTAGGCACAACGGAGTTGGAAAGGAATTCTGTGCCAGGGTACCTGCCCTGGAGCAAATGAGGGCAATCAAGATAGGCAGGCAAGACATACCATTAGGAATGGAGTCATGAAAAACTGCTGAGCAATTGATCAGCAGATGGGAGATCCAGTAATGTAGTAGATCCTGTATTAGTTAAAATACTAAACTCTTAAGAGTTCAATATTGAATTCTAATCCTAGATTGGTTTTTTTTTTCCCTGAACAAGCCACTTTTTCTAATTGGATTGTAGTTTCTGCATCTGTAAAGGGAGGAATTGAACTAAATGATTTCAGTAGTGTCTTGCAGCTCTAACCTTTTTTAATTCTAAAAATGCATATTACAGGATTATGCATAAGGGCTGTGGGTGTTCAAAGGAAATTTCTAAGAACATTTTTGTTAAGCATGGAAGGAAGTATAAGATTTGAAGTGGAGTAAGGGATATGGGGAACATCAGGCAAGGGTCCAGGAGTGGAGTAGGCACAGTAGGAGTCTGTCCTGTATGCGTGGAAGGTGAGGTTGGATGTTGAAGTTTGGACTTTGATAGATTGAGGACTTTTAATTTTATTTCGTCTATAAGTAATAAGGAGACAGTACAATTTTTAACAAAAGAATAATAAGGTTAAAGTGGCATTTCAGCAAAATTAATGTAATATGATATAATGATAAACTCAACTATATAAAGGCTGACAGAAGGAGAGAACTAAGCAATACATGTTGGAGTGAAGGATACTGAAAATATTAAGCAATGTTTTTTAAAGCTGATTTTAGAAAAAGTCGGGGAGGTGGACTATAATACCACCCACTCTGAAATAAATGCCTCTTTTAATTTGTACACGTTTCTTTCAAGTCTCATCAATAGTCCTGGTTATTTCCATGGTGGCAAATCTTTTTCAGAGTCTTAAGCTTATAAAAAATAAGGCAGCTAGAAAAATTTTAAAGCTGTATGAAAAGAAATTAAAACCACCATTTAGAGATAATCAGTGTTAAATATTTTTGTATTTTCTTTTCTAGATTTTCACCATTGGGTTAATAATAGATTTATGGGTTTTGTATTCAGCTTCTCTTTATTTTCACATTTAATAGGGAGCAATTTCCAAGCCATTAATGTATGCTTGAAAATATTATTTTAATTATGCTATAATATCTTATTAATGTTCCCAAGTGTACTAACACATTACCCTATTACAGTACTAGGTAATTTGCTTACGGTTTTTATGCTACAGCAAATTTTATCCCATTCAGTTATACTTTCAACAAGAATTTTTAGGCATCTATTCCATGCCAGGCTCTGTGCCTACAGGCAGTGGAAAACCAACAGACACGGTCCCTGCTCACCTCAAATGTACTGTTAGCTGTGCTACATTAGAACAGCTTCCAGACAGTCAGGTCAGGAGGATGTTGTTGCAAAACTGTTTTAATACATCTTGTACATAAATGATTTGGAAGAGAAAGGAGTCAAAGATAACTTCAGAGTTTCAAGCTTGGGGAACTAAGTGCTCCATGAAGTCATGGAAAATAATGGGGACATTGAAAAGGAGTGCCACTGGGACTTCCCTGGTGGTGCAGTGGTTGAGAATCTGCCTGCCAGTGCAGGGGACATGGGTTTGATCCCTGGTCCGGGAAGATCCCACATGCTGCGGAGCAACTAAGCCCGTGTGCCACAACTACTGAGCCTGCACTCTAGAGCCCCTGAGCCACAACTACTGAGCCCGTGTGCCACAACTACTGAGCCTGTGCTCTAGAGCCCATGAGACACAGCTACTGAGCCTGTGCTCTAGAGCCCATGAGCCACAACTACTGAGCCCGTGCGCCACAACTACTGAGCCTGCGCTCTAGAGCCCACGAGACACAACTACTGAGCCTGCGCTCTAGAGCCCATGAACCACAACTTACTGAGCCTGCGCTCTAGAGCCCACGAGACACAACTACTGAGCCTGTGCTCTAGAGCCCACGAGACACAACTACTGAGCCCCTGTGCCTAGAGCCCGTGCTCTGCAACAAGAGAAGCCACTGCAATGAGAAGCCCGTGCTCTGCAACGAAGAGTAGCCCCGCTCACGGCAACTAGAGAAAGCCTGCGCGCAGCAATGAAGACCCAACATAGCCATAAAATTAATTAAAAAATAAAATAAAATAAAAAGATTAATGGAAGTGATGGCATAATTATCAAAAAAAAAAAAAAAAGAAAAGGAGTGCCAGTGGAGGGAGAGGAAGAAGAGAGCTCATGGACTGGACTTTATATGACAGCAGGTGACCCCAGGTGGAGACGTCCAGTACACAACTCTTACTGAACAGAATTAGGAGGAAAATGAGGATCAAGGGATTGTTGACCCAAACCAGACAACGTTGGGACCTAAACTGTACTGGTTCTTAAATAATGAGACAGTGGGGGAGGAGCAGAGGAGCACTGCCTAGGCTTTAGGGATGCTCATGGTGTGTGGGGGTGGGGTGGGGGTAGGGAGGTAAACCAGGAGAGAATCAGGACAGTTACACAAAGGTCAGGGTAAGGGCAGGCAGCAGAGAAGTGAGGATTAAAAAGGAGAAAAATAATCACTCCCTCGAGGGAGGTTATGGATCAGCTCAGGTCTGGTTAGCTGGTGGGTGAGGAATCTTGAGGCCAGTGCCCTTCCTTTCTGCGCTCCCTCAGCGTGTGCCTCCACTGCCTGTATAGTATGTGGCACACATCCTGTACTTTTGCAGCTAATGCTTTTAGCCCAGAGGATGAGAAGGGTTTCCTTCTGGAGAAATGGAAGGGTCGACACAGAACATGCATCTCGGTTTAATTAGGGAAATTTAGACTATCCATGCTTTTCAAAGGATCCTCCTCAGTGTCTTAGGGATGCTGGAGTCAAGGTGAGTGTAGCCTCAAGGGAGGCCAGCTCTGACCCCTCCACTCCTGGCTCTGCTTTCATTAAGTTTTTTGTTTTTTTTTTTTGCGGTACGCGGGCCTCTCACCTCTGTGGCCTCTCCTGTTGTGGAGCACAGGCTCCGGACACAGGCTCAGCAGCCATGGCTCCCGGGCCCAGCCGCTCCGCGGCACGTGGGATCCTCCCAGACCGGGGCACGAACCCGCGTCCCCTGCATCGGCAGGCGGACTCCCAACCACTGCGCCACCAGGGAAGCCCTTTCATTAAGATTTTGTGTGTGAGATAGATCTCGCTGCTGAAAGAAAGGTTCGAAACCCCTGGACTAATGCTATCTTAGGGTCTTCCCAGGTCAAGTGTTCTATGAAAAACAGACATCCATGAGGAAGAAAAATGATGCAGAGCCAGTGAAAATGAAGATGTTAGAGAAATAAAAATTGAGTGATTCATATATGGAGACATTAGAAATAATAAATAAATAATAATAATAATAAATAATAAAGAAAGTTCTGTGCCAATAAGCTATCGAAATTTTTGTAGCAAACTTCAGTAAGGTCATTTGTCTTGAGAAGAAAACAAAGACAGAGGGATATTTCACTACAGAATAGGTAATTACATTACTTTCTACAAAGAAACATTTATTTGAAGATTAGCTGGCTGTTGCCTACAGATTTGAATAGGCTCACATGGTGAAAAAAATATTTTTTTACCTTGAGGATTCTTACATTCACTTTATAGTGTTACAAACTTTCTGTAAATGGAAAATGAGAAGATTTTCATTAAATCATTCACTTTCTCATTGTTACTCATTTTTCAGCAAATATTTATTATGTGGTTACTGTGGGTTCAATACTCTTCCATGTTCTGGGGAGACAGCATTGCACAAAACAAAGTCCCTGCTCTTGTGGAACCTATATTCCTGTGAGGGAAGATAGACAATGAGCAAATAAATATATAATGTATCTCATGAGTGTTGCATAAGGAATGCCACTTTACATATGGCGTACTGGGGGAGTTTCTCTCAAGGATCCTGATACTTGTGCGTTGAGTGAAGTTAGTCAAGGCACAAGACATGCAGATATAGGGCTCAGAGCATTTAGGTGGAGAGAATAGCAACCTGTTTGTGCTTAATGATAAGAGTATTAAAATCAGAGTTCTCAGGCCTGAATTTGTCAAATTAAGGATCACTCTTCCCACTGCATCAAGGAGATTTCTAATACTCATTACTTTGACCTCCTTTATAGAAAGCATTTTCTTATATGAGAAGTCCTTGCTTTGTGTAAAGCATTAAATTCCTGTATAGGTTAATATTCAAACATCAGATTGAGCAAATCAGTAAGAGAGTTTGAAGTACACCTGTGTGCATGTTGCAATTATGCTGGAGCAAGAGATTTGGGCTTCCTGGTTTAGTTAATCAGAAATGTTGGTGTAAATACAAGAAAGGGGGAAATGTTTCTTATTTGGACAGTAGACAGTGCTTTGGAGGAGAGAACAGAGAAAGAATATCTAGAATTCAAGGGGAGGCAGAGAACACTTTTTTTTAAAGTCAAAAGCAGAAGAATTTCAAAAAGGAAAGCTTTATCAACTGCACCAAAGAGTACAGTGAAGTCGGTGGAGGATGGTGCTGAAAAAAGGCCACAGGTGGTAACTTCTGAGAGAATAGTTCCAGTAGGGTTGGATATTTAAAGTCAGGTTACAATGGGTTTAAAGAGTAAGTGCGCGGTGAAAAAATGAAAACATTGAGTATAGACAATCTGTTTGAGAATTGGCTGAGTACACAGGATTAGATGTCACCTTAAGGGTATTTTTTAAGTCAAGATTTATAAATTTTATAATGTGTCATAAATATTGTTTTAAATAGTGAAGGCCAGGATGTTTGGAAGGTAAAGGACACCAAAGATATAAGAAAGCATATTTGACAGATCAAGGTATTGGGAGGCAAGAGTGGATGGGTGGAAGAGACAGTGCCTTGAAAATGTGGATGAAAAGATTTTCTCGAAGATAAGAAAGAAGAAAGGAAAGGAAGGAGAGGAAGATTTAAATAAATGTTGTAGAGGAGAAAAAAGGGAATTTGAAGATATGATCTGCATGATTCTTAAATGAAAGGGAGGGGATGTGGCTGACAGTAATGTGCATCTGCGGGGGTAGATGTTGAAGGAAATGGATAATATTTGCAAAGCTGCTGTAATACCAAATGGTATTATGATATGTGATATCAAGAGAAGGAGGTCATTGCTGACCACATTTGTTAATCAGCTGTTGATCTGAGACATTATTATAGGAATAGAAATGCT
This sequence comes from Hyperoodon ampullatus, assembly GCF_949752795.1. Classification (NCBI taxonomy): domain Eukaryota; kingdom Metazoa; phylum Chordata; class Mammalia; order Artiodactyla; family Ziphiidae; genus Hyperoodon; species Hyperoodon ampullatus. The sequence goes on along the minus strand of NC_136922.1, from coordinate 53,985,884 downwards.
TTGTTTCCAATTTCTATGATGTGTAATAGTTTACTTTCCTATTAACATAAGATTACTTTTAGGCATATCCATCCTAGCTATAAATGTTTCCCAATTGTAATAGTTTTTACGAAGACTTTTCTGGAGGCAGTGGTTCATATCTGTAGTCTAATAGTCTTAATTAAATGTTTTGAGAACGTTTTAACCTATTGTCAGTATGGGATTACTTACTGGCTTTTGCAGTTATCTCTCATTACGTAACCACCTTAAAACTCTGGGTTAAATCAACAACAGTCATATTTTAAAATTATTTGTCATAGTTTTAGGGCCAAGAATTCAGTAAGGGATGGGCCAGGCAGTTATGGACTTGGGGGTCTCTCACATGGTTGCAGATACATGGTTGAAGACAGATGGTGGCTGGAGCAGAAGCAATCAGAAGCTGGAGCAGTTGGGGACTAGCCAAATATCTCTCTCTTTGTAGTCTTGAGGCCTTACGTGAGTTTCCTCCGTGTGGGCTAGTTTGAGTTTCCTCATGGGATGGTGTTGTGTTTGAAGAGTGGGTGTCCTAAGAGGACCAGACAGAAGCTGCATGGTTTCTCTTAACTTAGCTTCAGAATTCATACAGTGACTCTGTCAGCCAAAGCAGTCACAAACCCTCACCCAGAGTCAAGAGGAAGGGACATAGACCCCAGTTCTAGATGGAAGGAGTGTCAAGAATGCTGGGGCCATGTTTTAAAACTGCCACATTGATTATGTATTGATACAGTTCCATTAGGGCATATCACCATTTTGAGCTGATAAACAGCTTTGTAGGAAAAAACAGTCTGGGAAACAATTTTATCAAGCTTCTAGAATTTTTGTTGTTTTTCCCATACTCTTTATAGCCATTACCATATTGCTTCCCATGATAAATATGAAAGTGTGAATTGTCACAGAGTGTTAATTGGTGGGTCATGAGGCCCCTTATTTGCTCACCCTCCTTTTCTTCCTTTTTTGACTAACAAGTTCACAGGTGTGTCAGACTGAAAAAAAAAATGGAGAAATACTGCCATAGTGTGACACATCTGAGGTGAGTGAGGTGATGACACTTCTTAGCAAATTCTCAGAATGTTATCCATAAAGTAGACTTCTATAACTCAAATTCTAGCTTAATTTTTTTTCATTTGGAATGTGTTTCCACATATAAGCCTTTCATTCCTCAGAACATCACATGTCAGCTCTTGTGGTAGACAGCATCTAAGATGGCTCCCAGTGACCCTCACCTCCTGGTATTTATGCCCTTGTGTAATCCCCTCCTCTTGAGTGTGGGCTGGACCTAAAGACTTGCTTCTAATGAACAGACTGTGACAAAAGAGATTGGGATATTACTTCCGCAACTAAGTTACAGAAAGGTTGCTACTTCCTTCTTGCTCACCCTCTCTTACAGTCTCACTGGCTCGCTCTGAGAGAAGCCAGCTGCCATGTTGTAAGTTGTTCTGTGGAGGGACCTTTGTGTCAAGGAGCTAGTGTTTCTAGCCGGCAGCCGCTGAAGACCTGAGACTTGGCAACAGCAGTGTGAGTGAGCATGGAAGTGGGTCCCTCTCCTAGTTGAACTTTTTATATGTGAGACCACAGCCATAGTTAACACTTTAATTGCTGCCTTATGAGAGACTCTGAGCCAGAGGCACACAGTTAAGGTGTTACCGCCAAAATGGCAATTTCCTTGGTCCTTGTCCCCCAAAGGAAAGAATTCAATCAAGAGACAGAGCAGTTTTAAGTAGCAAGAGTTTTATTAAGCAAAGCAAAAGTATGCTTCTGAGAGAGAGAGAGAAGGGGAGCAAGCTGTCTGGAAACCAGAAGCAGCCCCACAGTGAGGGTCGGGTTGGTGTTTCAGAGTGGTGGAAAGTCCCTCCCTGTGTCCTGCATCATTTGACTGACAAGTTGATTGACAGCTTTAGGTTATATAACTGTTCTCCTAGTGGGCAGGCACTTACCCACAAGCACCAAAATGAAATCCACTGGGGGTGGGGGGCAAAAACCACAATGCTAATTTATTACAAGTACAGCGTAGTGAACCCTGGGTTACTTTGAGTCACCTTTTAGGTCTTGGTGCGTCTGCGCCAACCTGTGCTGGTGGGTTTTATTTTGTTTGGTCCTGATAAGGCTGGAAACTTTGCGGTCCTTGACTACGAAAAGGGAGGATCTCTGGGCGTGTTCTGATCACCAGTGTCCAGGGGTGGGGCCGGGGAAGAGAAAGAGGACCTGGTCCAGGATGGGGTGGGGATCAGCTTATGTCTGACTAACAACCCAACAATGGTACACCTGGATTCCTACCAACAGAAAGTATGGAGATAGTAAGTGTTTGTTACTTAAAGGCACTAAGTTCTGGAGTAACTTGTTCCACAGCGATCGATAACTAATACATCTCCTTTGATCCCAGGACCAAGAAAGAGTAGGTGCTATACCTGTTGTTTTATAGCTGAGAAAACTATCTTCAGAGATTATATGAACTTGCCTAAGAAGACATGTTCAATAAGTGCCAGAACTGAGACAATATCCTAAGTCTGCTGACTCTTCCACCAAAATACTCTTGTTTTGTAGTTGTTTGTTTGGTTATTTTTGCTCTGATTCATAACCATGAGTGTGCAGGAGGTTGACTTGGGAATCATTTCTTTTTTTAATTTTTATTTTTGTTTTTAATTTATTTTTTAAACAATATAAAAATTTATTTTTTCTCATGTCATGAGAAATCTGGGGTAGGCAAACGCTGGCATTGGTTTAGTGTCTCAATAATATCACAGCAAAGTCTCCATGTTGGGAATCATTTCTTGAATACACATTCTTAGGCCCCACTCAGGGCCTTTAGAATCAGGTTTCCAGGGATGGGACTTTGTGCGTTCAGACAAACGAGCAGACCCTGGTTGATGAGTCCTTCTGGTGAAGAAACTCTTACTTTAAAAGATGCATGTCATACTTTGAAATGTTATGCATGTTTTAAATTTTCTGGCCTCAATGGGGCAACCTAAAAACCTAGGTAGTATGGCCTTACTATCCAGAATATAGAAATCATTATTCAATCCAACCAAGTCTAGTGTTTCTTACAGGTATACTTTTGATATGATTCTCAAGGGGCATGCCTTATAATGAGTATATTTGGGGGCTTCTTTCACATGGCTTTATATTAATAATGTTATGTAACTATTATTAGAATTGTGTACACAAGCAAAGATCTGTAATCATCACATGTAATCATCATATTCCAGCTGACTTCTTATCTGGCCTGATTACTTGATTAACATTCGGGTTTCCTCCCTCATTTTGCAGCCTACCTTTTCTTATGCCTCAGAAGACTTTACCCAAAAGGATAAATCTGTCCAGGCTGTTAATCTTTTTGTGAGGTGTGAATTCATTTAAGACCTGACCTTGTATCATCTCCTGCAAAACCCCCTGCAAGGAAAAGGAGCATCCTCAAAACATTCTGTTTTAAATTGATCTCATGTCTCATTATTTTATATCTTGATAGAAAGCTATGGCTGGTTGATTAAAATTTATCACATAAAATTATACACCTCAGTCATTGGAGCATGTCCCCTAGAGAATGGTTTTCTCCTAAGTCAGGTTAACAGATTATCTGACCTTGGAGCTGAATTTGTTCTTTATCTCACTCACCTCTTTTGAAAATGACAGGCATACATTTTCCAGGTAGTGTGTAGACTATGGCTTTTTTTTTTTAATTCTTCCTAAAATCTCTTTATCTGTGACTTTCGTTGTGCTGGAGAAGGGTTGAGAACTGTCTTATTTTGTTTCGTATCCATTTCTTTATTTTACGTCCCTAGTTTATTATGTAACTAGAAGTTTGTACGGTTTGACCCCCTTCACCCATTTTTCCCACCCCTCCCCCACTACACCCCCCCACCGTTTCTGGTAACCACTAATCTGTTCTCTGTGTCTGTGAGCTTGGTTTGTTGTTTTGTTTTGTTTTTTAGATTCCACATATAAGTGAGATCATACAATATTTGTCTTTCTCTGTCTGATTTACTTCACTTAGTATAATGCCCTCAAGGTCCAAGGTTGTCACAAATGGCCAGATTTCATTCTTTTTTATGGCTGAATAATATTTCATTGTATATATTACCACATTATCTTGAGAATTGTCTATTTTAAATGTACCATTCAATGAATTTTATTCTTGTGTTGTGTCTAATATAAACTCAGGCTTCTGTTAGTTTTGAATAACTTTACATATTAAAATTATCAGTGAACTTGAGTTTCTGCTTGGGAGGATATTATTCTCTGTGACCAGAGCAAATGGCAGTCTTGTCATACTTTGCCTTTCATCTCGTCCAATCTTTTGTAAAGATGCAAGAATTGGTAGAAGGATACATCCTATGCTCTCAAACTTCTGTGCCTTTACACCCGCCGGGAATTCCTCCAATCTCCAATGTCTAAATCTAACCCATTCTAAATATTAGAAATGTTTTCCCGTCTAATGAATTTTTCTCTGTTTTCCCAATTACAAATTCTCTCTCCTTCTTTTGGACCTCTTGGTTTCTTTACCAGATCCTCTCTGCTGTCTCCCTTCAACTTCAACCTTGCCTTGCAGTTGTTTTTGCTCTTATTCCCCTGATAGAGTTTAGGATTTGGGAGTAGGGATGCGGAAGAAAGGAGTACTTTGTGTGAATCAAGAATTAGTGTGTTCCCTGACGCTGCAGGAGTAAACTCATGATGAGAGAACTATTGCATTTTTAAAACTTCACTGAGTTCTTTTTAAAATGCATCTTTTGAGGAAACTCTGTGGAGATGACATTAAGAACCACTTTAAAAATTAAAGACAATTTCCCTTCCTTCATTTGTTTGTTTGTTTTAAAATAAATCTGAGTTCATAATTTCCTTTAATTTCTTCTTTTGCAGTTCATTGTTCTAATAATATGTAAATCACTCACAGCAGATAACATTTAACATTCAAATGCAGAGTTCATTTTATTGAAGCTCAGTAGAACAAATTACTATCAATTTGCTCTAAGTAAAATTCAATATTAAAAATGTTTCGGGCTTCCCTGGTGGCGCAGTGGTTGAGAGTCCGCCTGCCAATGCAGGGGACACGGGTTCGTGCCCCGGTCCAGGAAGACCCCACATGCCGCGGAGCGGCTGGGCCCATGAGCCATGGCCGCTGAGCCTGTGAGTCCGGAGCCTGTGCTCCGCAACGGGAGAGGCCACAACAGTGAGAGGCCTGCATATCGCAAAAAAAAAAAAAAAAAAAGTTTCATGTTTGCCAAGTGAAAAGTAAATAGCTGAAAGTTGTTAATAAAACCTTTTTTGGAGAGTAATATTAGGCTCATTTTTGGATCCCATCCTATTCCCAATAAAAGGAAGTATTGTTTGTCTCTCACACAGAATGGTGATGTCTGCACATTTTAATCTGATTATTGACTCTTGGAATGTGATTCAGTTCATTCAGCAGTTGTGAGTGCCTACTATATGCCCGGAAGTGGGCTTCAGTAAATTTCTATTTTGAAGAAGTTTGACAAAATTTTCATTGAGTCTTCTCTTTAGTACTTTGCACTGGGAGTGCTGCTCTGAGGAAATCAGGAAGCTAAAATCATAAGAGAACTAAATTTGATTGCCAATTCCTTATTAATTTTCTTCCTTATAGTGAAAATTGTTTTTAGACAAATAATCAAGTAGTATGTACAGTGACTCTTCTCGTAACTGTGATCTTCCTGATATACCATGATGTCAAATTGGATGTGAAATGGAAAAGGCATTAACTTTAGTGAAATTATAACCTTCTATCTGGCCCCCCCCAAAAAAAATTAACAAATGTAATACAGTGTTTGTTCATCTTTCCAAATATTAAGCTCAATTTTTGCAAATCATAAAAGATGCTATTATAAGGGAAATCTCTGTACCTTCTGCTCAGTTTTGCTGGGAACCTGAAACTGCTCCATAAAATAAAATCTATCAGGAAAAAAAAAAGATGTTGTAGATGAATCAAAGCAGAATGCTGGGGACTTCCCTGGTGGCGCAGTGGTGAAGCATCTGCCTGCCAATGCAGGGGACACAGGTTTGAGCCCTGGTCCAGGAAGATCCCACATGCCACAGAGCAACTAAGCCCGTGCGCCACAACTACTGAGTCTGTGCTCTAGAGCCCACGAGTCACAACTACTGAAGCCGGCGTGCCACAACTACTGAAGCCAGCGCACCTAGAGCCCGTGCTCTGCAACAAGAGAAGCCACTGCAGTGAGAAGCCCGCATACCGCAATGAAGAGTAGCCCTGGCTCACCGCAGTTAGAGAAAGCCCGCATGCAGCAACAAAAACCCAACGCAGCCCAAAATAAATAAATAAATTTATTTTTTTTAAAAAGGCAGGGCTTCCCTGGTGGCACAGTGGTTGAGAGTCCGCCTGCCGATGCAGGGGACACGGGTTCGTGCCCCAGTCCGGGAAGATCCCACGTGCCGCGGAGCGGCTGGGCCCGTGAGCCATGGCCGCTGAGCCTGCGCGTCCAGAGCCTGTGCTCCGCAACGGGAGAGGCCACAACAGTGAGAGGCCCACGTACTGCCAAAAAAAAAAAAAAAAAAAAGGCAGAATACTGTTCTCAAAATCTGTTCTCCTCTTTTGAGTCAATAGTAAGATTCCCCTTCTAGGAATTATACCTTTTTTTCTGTCAATGAACCACTATGTGGAAGGGAGTAGACAGTTAGGCAATAAAAATATTTATTTCCTGGCAATTTAATACAAGCTGTGGTAGGTGGAACAGGGAGATGCAAAGATAAGTAAGTATCAGGTCCTGAAGTAGAGTGGCTAGCAGGATAGTAACAAGGTCAAGGTGAGGCATTAAAAACCTATAATCAGTTTGTTACTAGTTTACACCGGCTAGCTATATGTGTTTAGGCTAAAAAGGAAATAAAAGTTCTTAGTAACATAAAAAAAAAAAACCTATAATCAGTACTTTGGGAGTAGAGAGTATGGTTGGGGAACATCGCTGGTGATCACTCCTCATCCTCTGTATGTATGAGTTAGTTACAATGGGAACATTCATTCATTTGAATAAACCTGTGTCAACATTACTTTTTAAAAAAAAGATAAGAGGTGCTACAGAATATCGTCTAGCACACAAAATGCAGTGACGTTAATAGCAATTAATGAAACATTTATCTTTGAGCTTTAAGGTAGAGAGTGGCCTCTTGGTTAAAACGTACATATTTCTGACTTACAAATATTGAATTGTTACTTACTAGCAAACTATTGTCTCAGCCACCACTTTAGCATTTCTTTAATACCAGTTTGAGAGAAAATAATGACTCAGGCATACGATGCAATGGTTTCATTTTCTGTACTGATATATGTGTTTCTTTGTCTTGGAGTTTCCAAAGTGATGATTTTATTCATGAAAATGCTTCAAGAAGCAAGCTGTGATTTTTAAATAAGCCAACTGCTTGCTATTCCTTTGCTCAGAAAGTTAGGGAACTGAATGAACCACAACAGAACGCTCATTTCCTCCTGCCTTTTGACTTACCATCCACTGGTAGGCCTACAGCCCATGAGTTTGACAGATGTCAAGAATCTAGCCTATAATTTGAATTTAGTGTCCAAAAGCCTATATTAAAGTAAAAAGAACTACAAATGTGTCCACTATAGGCTACTTCCATTTCACTGCTCGATATTTTACTGTCCTTTCTCATGCCTGCCTCCAAAGCATCTGTGCTTTCCTTCTTGCTGATGTGCACACTTATTCCAGATTGTTTCCACTGATGTCAGCCAGGCCTGACAAGCCAAGCCTTATGTTTATCGCACTGGGATAGGATCCAAGGAAGTCTTAAAAGGACGTGGCTACCCCTGCAGGTACAGAAAAAGATGCTGAGGTTCCCATTGGTGTAAGTAGTTCATTAAGGTGTTGCTCCAGTGACAAAGAAGGATACCCTGACTTTTTTCCTCCCACATACCCCAGGCCTGCTCTTTGATAATTTTTCATGCTTCAGGGCTGCCTATGACAATATTTAGGACAAGTTTTAGAAAGCAGAAAAAGACAAAGATAAGAACTCATTTTAAGAGGCTTTTTCCCAAACCCCTAAAAAAAGGAGATATTCTAAGTGGGAATCTGCACATTTAGTGACAACTTCAAAAGAGCAGCTTGTAAAGAGAAGGATTCAGAATGCTTCTGTGAGCTTCAGGAAACTCTGCAAGACATCAGCATAGTAACTAAGAGGATTATGCATTTTAAAAAGCAAGGCATTTCTAAATCTTTTTATTCATATTTGTTTGGTCTTCCCTGGAATAAAGTTTATGGCAGCAGTAAGGTGGTCATATGGCAGATTAGTTTTCAGAAATATGTAACTAAATGTAGAAATAGCAAGTAAAAATTAGCAGGCAAAAATATTGCTTTTGTTTGTTATTGTTGTTACTGGTTTTGGTTTTTAGTCTTAGAATTCCTAAAAGTTCAGTACTTACCTTTATGCTCTTCAGCAGCTTTTGGTTAGAAATGCTTCCTTTTCTTTTGTTCTGGTTCATCTGTTTATGATAACATTTTATCCCTAAGAAATAAGCTTTTAAATATTATGAAGGAACAGTGCACTGTCTAAGATGACAGATTAATTACCTTCTTTCCCCGTTAAGGGAGCCTAGTAAGAATTTGAAGACATATCGGCACTGATAGCTTACCCCTAAGGTCTGTGTGTTCTGCCAAAAATAATGAAAAAAGGAAATGCAGTCCTGCTACTGACTCTCAGGATACACAGCTTTGATAATACCAGCCTGTCGTTTCAGATAAGATAAAAATAAATCACTCAGAAAAGAAAGAAGAAAGCAAATGAAGAGATTTTATCCACAGTGTGTTGCAGCATAACCTGCTGGAGAAATAATATAGTGATAATGAAAACAAAACATGAAGGTACCTTCAGTAGTACCCTTGCTTTCTGTTTTTTCCTTTCTTGGAAAAGGTAATACCTTTTTCAAATGTAAATATAAAAAGAGATTTTCTTTTTGTCCTGTTGCTTTGTCCTTTACTTCTGATTAGTATTTAATTAATTCCATTGAAACCTCAGGGGGAAAGTTAGGATATGTTGCAGTAATTTGCGTATTCACCTCCTAGTAATGTTTGAGCAACAAAGTTAGTTGACCTGAATGCTCGTACTGCGTCCATTAAAATAACTCGCACATAAATCTTTCCTGTAACTGTAGCCAGCAGAGCTTAAACCCAGCTGTTGTCCTCAAAGCTCTTTCTCTTTGCATTATACTGTGTTTAAGCCCAGTGTAAGTGATCTAACCATCAGTAGTAATAGATTTATGAAACTTATGACTGTACCAGGCGATAGATAGTAAATATAAAAGTATGTCAAGTATATTCTTAGATGAATTCTGGAATGAAAGCTCACGGTCTCTGGATTGGTTCTTGGAATACACAACTTCTAGTCCTGTCTCTATTTGAATTTTGACATGCTTAAAAGTAGGATTCAGTTTCTTCACCTATGGAATGAGGCTAGAGTACTCATACTTTCCAAAAAAATTTTTAGTAAAATAATTTCTTTTTTGAAGTGAAATATCACCTATAATCCTGAAATCCCAAATCCCACCTGCTTGACCTCCTCGCCCTGTCCCCAAGATAGCTGTGGTGTGCCTCCAAGAAATTGTACAACTCCAGGGAACATAGTATGAGAACTACTAGACTAGATGATCTTTATGGTATCGCCACAAATTTTCAGTTTTCTCCACTGTAGTTATTTTTGTTGTATAATATCTCATACATTTTAACATTGATGTCATAAAGGGTCCCTTTATGCCTCAATAGTTTTAAGTGTATTGCCTTCATTAAAATATTTATTCTTGTCTTCTGATTTCCTTTAGTTATTTAGTTAATTGTTTTGATCAGTGTGAAGTATAGATAAGTATTATAATCCCATAGCAATTTATTGTATAGCTCATAGTATGAATTGCCTTTCACTAAAGCAAAGGATCCATGGACTAATTTAACCAGTATTTATTGAATATGAACCTTATGAAAGGTACTGTGTTAGAACCCAGGATGTAAAAATAAGTAAGACATTGTCCCCACCTTCAAGGAACTCACAGTCTGGCCAGGGAGAAAAACAAGGAAACAGATCGTTACGATACTGTGTGGTAAGTGCTGAGTGCCAGCCTGTATCCAGTTTCCTGATCAATCCATGCACTTGGATGACTAATAAGAAAATCAGATACAATCCATCTAAATCATGGCTCTTGATATATCACAAACAAAATCATTCAAATCTTTTCCTCCCGAAGTTTTCCGATGTCAGTAAATGGTAGTATCCCTGATCCAGTGGTTCAAGCCAGCAGTTTAGAAGTCATTCTTAATTTCTACCCTTTCCTCATCCCATGCATCAAATTTATCAGCTAATTTTATTACTTCTGTTCTAAAATAGATCTTCACTTGATCCATGATTCTCTACCATGCTAGTCCAAGTCACCATTATGTTTCACCTGGTCAATGCAGTAGTCTCCATCTGGCCTCTATCTTGCCCCCAACCCTTGACAATACTCCTACAACTTTCAAATGGCAATGAAAGTGTTTTAATTAGCATATTAGTTTGGCTGCTTCAAAAGAGGCAAAAATAGCATGTCTTAGAGAAAAATATATGGTTTTCTTTTTCATGTATATATAGTGTAAGCTGGTGGGTCCATGAGGTCATCATACTAGACAGAGAAAAACAATTAGTCAAAATTCCATACCCATTCATGGTCAAAGCTCTCAGAAAACTAGAAATACAAGAAAACCTCCTTAACCTGATTATAGATATCTACAAAAAACTATTGTACTTAACGGTAACGTTCTCAATGTTTTAACTGTAAGGTTCAGAACAAAGCAAGTATGTCATCCACTCCTTCAAGTCCTATTCAGCATGTGACTGGAGGCAAGTTCCATAAGACAAAAAGGAAAGGAGAAGGGAGGAGAGGCGAGAAGGGAAGAGGAGGGGAGGGGAGAGGAATAAATGCCATAAAGGTTAGAAATAAGTAAAACTCTCCTTATTCACAGACATGATCACCTATGTAGAAAACCCTAAGGAAACTACAAAAAGCTACTAGAAAAAACCAATATACAAAATTAACTGTATTTTTATGTACTAGTAACAAACAATTTGAAATTTTTAAATACCATTTATAATAGCATCCAAATAATGAAATACCTAGATGCGTATATCCAATAAAATGTGTTCAACATTTGTATTCTGCAAATTATAAAATACTACTGAATGAAATTTTAAAAGATTTGCATAGAGAGATATACCATGTTCATCAACTAGTAGACTCAATATTGTTGTGAAGTCTTCCAAAATTGATCTCCAGGTTTCATCTGTTGAGAGAAAGAAAAGATAGGGCAATTAACTGTAAGGAAGGTCCTGACTGATAAAATCTGGAATACAAAACAAACATGTTATATATCAAGTTGGAGGGTATGATATTGGTGAGGGCCAATTTCAACTTTTCCTTTTAAGTGGAAAAGAATGTGAGCAAAATCAATAGGAGGACAATACAGGGATTATAAAGTTTGGATTCTGAAGGAAGCTCCCACTTTTTCTTAAAGAATATTAATTGATGTCATCTTCTACTAGTAATTTATTGGTAAGTTGAATGAATTGGAATCTAAAGAACACAAGAGAAGGTCTGAAATAACCTCGTGAGTGATGTGCCAGACCACCAGTGAGAAATGAATGCTGAAATTAACAAACAGCATTGAGGCAACTTGAGGTTTAAAGTCGCTATCTTCTTCAATTGATAGTTATCAATTAGGATCAAGTCTGGAGTCACAAACCACACTGTAATTTGAACAGGAGTGGTTTACTATAGAGAGTTATTAACTATTTACAAGGGATTTGCTTTTAAAAGCGTATAAAAGAGAATTCTAAAGAATGTTCTAAGACTGAGGGAGAGAACTCAAGAAAGAAACAAACTTGAAAAGGGTCTCCTTCCCCAAGTTTGGGGCTCAGACCTCATTGGAAAAGGTGTGTCTGCAACCCATTGGATTGCGGAGAAGCCCACTGGGTTGCCCCGGGCCAGAGCTGGTCCATGGCCATAGGACAGAGGTTGGTTATATGGAACTGCCAGCCAAGACTAGCTAGTTGGGAGGCCCCCCTCCAGGGTGCCAGTGGGCCTAGGCTGGTGGGCAGGTCATTGTGAGGAGGAGATCCCTCCTGGGTTCTGAGGGGCAAGCAGGGAACTTCTGGCTAGGTGGAAAGCTGGAAGGTGAGCACCACTAGGTGGCAGAGAGGGTATATGGCTGGGGGTCAGGTGCCACTGAATCACGCTAAGATCCTTCCTCCTCCAGCACTGTCTACTGACAAAATTTACATTGTGCCAGCTGGCAAGGGAGAAATATTCCAGTATCACAGGTGGGCAATGGAAAGTGCATTTGGAGCTGAGTGGCATTACATTGATAAAGGAAGCAGTTCTTGACTTCTGTACTGAGTACGTATTAACAATTTCAGGGATTTTATATCCTTCTAAGTCACATATGCTAATACATATGCCAATTTTATTATTAAATGGTAGTTTTATTATTAAATACAGGAGAAAAACCTCTTGCACATTGTGAGTCAAAGGAAGAACAAGATTATGACTCCAGTCCAGTTATAACTCGTGGTCAACGAGCCTTAGAACATATAAAACTGCGTTTGCTACATTTGGCGAAGATGGCACATTTTGGCAGAATTTTACAGTTTACATTTTCACATTCCAGGGTGTGGCCACTGTACCATTCTGACACAGAATTAGCATCCCTAGTTAATGTTATGTAAAACAGAGACCCGTGAGACATGAGCCCTAGGAGGTGGTTCCTGGTGAAGCAAATAGTATTTTTAGGACCAGACCGGATTTTTCTTTTAGGGTCCGCATGGCACTAAGCAGATGGTGCTGTGGGCGGCTGTGGTTTAAGATCTGAGGCAGTTCATGAAGACACTCAGTCTTGTCCTTGTCCCGCCCTAGAAGCAGTGATGGCTACAGGCTGGTCCAGGCAAAAAGGTTGTGTCTGCTGTCCCTGTAGGCAGACACTGCTGGACCCTGCAGACTGGCAGCACCCTAGACTAGACTGCAGGGCAGCTGGGAACTCAGCCTGCTGGTAATGTTCAGAATTAGCATAACCTTGCCTGTTTTAATCTGGAAAGGAACTTGGAACTTTTTTCTCCCCATAGCGCTCTTTAGTTCTTAAAAATATAACTTAATGTTGAAACTCCCCTTCCCCAGAGGTCCTCTCTTTTAATTGTTCTTTAATATTCCATGGTCTGCGATTAGACTGCATTTATCCAGAAACTTGGATGCTGGCTAGTTGATGGGGTTAGGGAGGAGAGAGAAAGTCATTTTAACATGTGCTCACTTTTTCCAGAAAAAAGCATTATATATTCTCCTTGATAGAAATGTCTTACTCCCAACATCTGTATTACCAAAATCATTTTCTTAATTTGATCCCATCCCCTTTTTTTTCGATTTATTCTCTATGTCAGTCTCCTGTCCCATTTATTTTAAATTTATTTGATCTTGTCATCTTTTTGGATTTATTAAATTATGAGGCACTCCAGATGTACATGTACATGTAAAAGTTAAAATTCTCTCCAGCATCACCATAATCCCCTCCTTGGTAAGTTTTTTTTTTTTTTTTAATTTTTTTATTTTTTATTAGTTTCTGCTTTATAACAAAGTGAATCAGTCATACATACACATCTGTTCCCACATCCCTTCCCTATTGCGTCTCCCTCCCTCCCACCCTCCCTATCCCACCCCTCCAGGCGGTCACAAAGCACCGAGCTGATCTCCCTGTGCTCTGCGGCTGCTTCCCACTATCTATCTACCTTACGTTTGGTAGTGTATATATGTCCATGCCTCTCTTTCGCTTTGTCACAGCTTACCCTTCACCCTCCCCATATCCTCAAGTCCGTTCTCAAGTAGGTCTGTGTCTTTATTCCAGTTTTACCCCTAGGTTCTTCATGACATTTTTTTTTTTTTAATTCCATATATATGTGTTAGCATACGGTATTTGTCTTTCTCTTTCTGACTTACTTCACTCTGTATGACAGACTCTAGGTCTATCCACCTCATTACAAATAGCTCAGTTTCGTTCCTTTTTATGGCTGAGTAATATTCCATTGTATATATGTGCCACATCTTCTTTATCCATTCATCCGATGATGGACACTTAGGTTGTTTCCAGCTCCGGGCTATTGTGAATAGAGCTGCAATGAACATTTTGGTACATGCCTCTTTTTGAATTATGGTTTTCTCAGGGTATATGCCTAGTAGTGGTATTGCTGGGTCATATGGTAGTTCGATTTTTAGTTTTTTAAGGAACCTCCATACTGTTCTCCATAGTGGCTGTAGCAATTCACATTCCCACCAGCAGTGCAAGAGTGTTCCCTTTTCTCCACACCCTCTCCAGCATTTATTGTTTGTAGATTTCTTGATGATGGCCATTCTGACTGGTGTGAGATGATATCTCATTGTAGTTTTGATTTGCATTTCTCTAATGATTAATGATGTTGAGCATTCTTTCATGTGTTTGTTGGCAGTCTGTATATCTTCTTTGGAGAAATGCCTATTTAAGTCTTCTGCCCATTTTTGGATTGGGTTGTTTGTTTTTTTGCTATTGAGCTGCATGAGCTGTTTATAAATTTGGGAGATTAATCCTTTGTCAGTTGCTTCATTTGCAAATATTTTCTCCCATTCTGAGGGTTGTCTTTTGGTCTTGTTTATGGTTTCCTTTGCTGTGCAAAAGCTTTGAAGTTTCATTAGGTCCCATTTGTTTATCTTTGTTTTTAGTTCCATTTCTCTAGGAGGTGGGTCCAAAAGGATCTTGCTGTGATTTATGTCATAGAGTGTTCTACCTATGTTTTCCTCTAAGAGTTTGATAGTTTCTGGCCTTACATTTAGGTCTTTAATCCATTTTGAGCTTATTTTTGTGTATGGTGTTAGGGAATGATCTAATCTCATACTTTTACATGTCCCTGTCCAGTTTTCCCAGCACCACTTATTGAAGAGGCTGTCCTTTCTCCACTGTACATTCCTGCCTCCTTTATCAAAGATAAGTTGGCCATATGTGCGTGGGTTTATCTCTGGGCTTTCTATCCTGATCCACTGATCTATCTTTCTGTTTTTATGCCAGTACCACACTGTCTTAATTACTGTAGCTTTGTAGTATAGTCTGAAGTCAGGGAGCCTGATTCCTCCAGCTCCGTTTTTCGTTCTCAAGATTGCTTTGGCTATTCGGGGTCTTTTGTTTTTCCAAACAAATTTTGAAATTTTTTGTTCTAGTTCTGTGAAAAATGCCAGTGGTAGTTTGATAGGGATTGCATTGAATCTGTAGATTGCTTTGGGTAGTAGAGTCATTTTCACAATATTGATTCTTCCAATCCAGGAGCATGGTATATCTCTCCATCTATTTGTATCCTCTTTAATTTCTTTCATCAGTGTCTTATAATTTTCTGCATACAGGTCTTTTGTCTCCTTAGGTAGGTTTATTCCTAGATATTTTATTCTTTTTGTTGCAATGGTAAATGGGAGTGTTTTCTTGATTTCATTTTCAGATTTTTCATCATTAGTGTACAGGAATGCCAGAGATTTCTGTGCATTAATTTTGTATCCTGCTACTTTACCAAATTCATTGATTAGCTCTAGTAGTTTTTCGGTAGCATCTTTAGGATTCTCTATGTATAGTATCATGTCATCTGCAAACAGTGACAGCTTTACTTCTTCTTTTCCAATTTGGATTCCTTTTATTTCCTTTTCTTCTCTGATTGCTGTGGCTAAAACTTCCAAAACTAGGTTGAATAAGAGTGGTGAGAGTGGGCAGCCTTGTCTTGTTCCTGATCTTAGTGGAAATGGTTTCAGTTTTTCACCATTGAGAACAATGTTGGCTGTGGGTTTGTCATATATGGCCTTTATTATGTTGAGGAAAGTTCCCTCTATGCCTACTTTCTGCAGGGTTTTTATCATAAATGGGTGTTGAATTTTGTCGAAAGCTTTCTCTGCATCTATTGAGATGATCATATGGTTTTTCTCCTTCAACTTGTTAATATGGTGTATCACATTGATTGATTTGCGTATATTGAAGAATCCTTGCATTCCTGGAATAAACCCCACTTGATCATGGTGTATGATCCTTTTAATGTGCTGTTGGATTCTGTTTGCTAGTATTTTGTTGAGGATTTTTGCATCTATGTTCATCAGTGATATTGGCCTGTAGTTTTCTTTCTTTGTGACATCCTTGCCTGGTTTTGGTATCAAGGTGATGGTGGCCTCGTAGAATGAGTTTGGGAGTGTTCCTTCCTCTGATATTGTTTGGAAGAGTTTGAGAAGGATGGGTGTTAGCTCTTCTCTAAATGTTTGATAGAATTCGCCTGTGAAGCCATCTGGTCCTGGGCTTTTGTTTGATGGAAGATTTTTAATCACAGTTTCAATTTCAGTGCTTGTGATTGGTCTGTTCATATTTTCTATTTCTTCCTGAGTCAGTCTTGGTAGGTTGTGCATTTCTAAGAATTTGTCCATTTCTTCCAGGTTGTCCATTTTATTGGCATAGAGTTGCTTATAGTAATCTCTCATGATCTTTTGTATTTCTGCAGTGTCAGTTGTTACTTCTCCTTTTTCATTTCTAATTCTATTGATTTGAGTCTTCTCCCTTCTTTTCTTGATGAGTCTGGCTAATGGTTTGTCAATTTTGTTTATCTTCTCAAAGAACCAGCTTTTAGTTTTATTGATCTTTGCTATTGTTTCCTTCATTTCTTTTTCATTTATTTCTGATCTGATCTTTATGATTTCTTTCCTTCTGCTAACTTTGGGGGTTTTTTGTTCTTCTTTCTCTAATTGCTTTAGGTGCAGCGTCAGGTTGTTTACTCGAAATGTTTCCTGTTTCTTAAGGTGGGATTGTATTGCTATAAACTTCCCCCTTAGAACTGCTTTTGCTGCGTCCCATAGGTTTTGGGTCGTCGTGTCTCCATTGTCATTTGTTTCTAGGTATTTTTTAATTTCCTCTTTGATTTCTTCAGTGATCACTTCGTTATTGAGTAGTGTATTGTTTAGCCTCCATGTGTTTGTATTTTTTACAGATCTTTTCCTGTAATTGATGTCTAGTCTCATAGCATTGTGGTCGGAAAAGATACTTGATACAATTTCAATTTTCTTAAATTTACCAAGGCTTGATTTGTGACCCAAGATATGATCTATCCTGGAGAATGTTCCATGAGCACTTGAGAAAAATGTGTATTCTGTTGTTTTTGGATGGAATGTCCTATAAATATCAACTAAGTCCATCTTGTTTAATGTATCATTTAAAGCTTGTGTTTCCTTATTTATTTTCATTTTGGATGATCTGTCCATAGGTGAAAGTGGGGTGTTAAAGTCCCCTACTATGATTGTGTTACTGTCGATTTCCCCTTTTATGGCTGTTAGTATTTGCCTTATGTATTGAGGTGCTCCTATGTTGGGTGCATAAATATTTACAATTGTTATATCTTCTTCTTGGATCGATCCCTTTATCGTTATGTAGTGTCCTTCTTTGTCTCTTCTAATAGTCTTTATTTTAAAGTCTATTTTGTCTGATATAAGAATTGCTACTCCAGCTTTCTTTTGATTTCCATTTGCATGGAATATCTTTTTCCATCCCCTTACTTTCAATCTGTATGTGTCTCTAGGTCTGAAGTGGGTCTCTTGTAGACAGCATATATATGGGTCTTGTTTTTGTATCCATTCAGCCACTCTGTGTCTTTTGGTGGGAGCATTTAGTCCATTTACATTTAAGGTAATTATTGATATGTATGTTTCTATTCCCATTTCCTTAATTGCTTTGTGTTCGTTATTGTAGGTATATTCCTTCTGTTGTGTTTCTTGCCTAGAGAAGTTCCTTTAGCATTTGTTGTAAAGCTGGTTTGGTGGTGCTGAACTCTCTCAGCTTTTGCTTGTCTGTAAAGGTTTTAATTTCTCCATCAAATCTGAATGAGATCCTTGCTGGGTAGAGTAATCTTGGTTGCAGGTTTCTCTCCTTCATCACTTTAATTATGTCCTGCCACTCCCTTCTGGCTTGTAGAGTTTCTGCTGAGAGATCAGCTGTTAACCTGATGGGGATTCCCTTGTGTGTTATTTGTTGTTTTTCCCTTGCTGCTTTTAATATGATTTCTTTGTGTTTAATTTTTGACAGTTTGATTAATATGTGTCTTGGCGTATTTCTCCTTGGATTTATTCTGTATGGGACTCTCTGTGCCTCCTGGACTTGATTAACTATTTCCTTTCCCATATTAGGGAAGTTTTCAACTATAATCTCTTCAAATATTTTCTCAGTCCCTTTCTTTTTCTCTTCTTCTTCTGGAACCCCTATAATTCGAATGTTGGTGCGTTTAATGTTGTCCCAGAGGTCTCTGAGACTGTCCTCTATTCTTTTCATTCTTTTTTCTTTATTTTGCTCTGCATCAGTTATTTCCACTATTTTATCTTCCACCTCACTTATCCATTCCTCTGCCTCAGTTATTCTGCTATTGATCCCATCTAGAGTATTTTTCATTTCATTTATTGTGTTTTTAATCGATGCTTGATTCATCTTTAGTTCTTCTAGGTCCTTGTTAACTGTTTCTTGCATTTTGTCTGTCCTATTTCCAAGATTTTGGATCATCTTTACTATAATTATTCTGAATTCGTTTTCAGGTAGACTGCCTATTACCTCTTCATTTGTTAGGTCTGGTAGGTTTTTATCTTGCTCCTTCACCTGCTGTGTGTTTTTCTGCTTTCTCATTTTGCTTATGTTACTGTGTTTGGGGTCTCCTTTTTGCAGGCTGCAGATTCGTAGTTCCCGTTGTTTTTGGTGTCTGTCCCCCGTGGCTAAGGTTGTTTCAGTAGGTTGTGTAGGCTTCCTGGTGGGGGGGACTAATGCCTGTGCTCTGGTGGTTGAGGCTCGATCTTGTCTTTCTGGTGGACAGGTCCACGTCTGGTGGTGTGTTTTGGGGTGCCTGTGGCCTTATTATGTTTTTAGGTAGCCTCTCTGCTAATGGGTGGGGTTGTGTTCCTGCCTTGCTAGTTGCTTGGCATAGGGTGACCAGCACTGTAGCTTGCTGGTCGTTGAGTGAAGCTGGGTGCTGGTGTTGAGATGGAGATCCCTAGGAGATTTTCGCTGCTTGATATTATGTGGAGCTGGGAGGTCTCTTGTGGACCCGTGTCCTGAGGTTGGCTCTCCCACTTCAGAGGCACAGCACTGACTCCTGGCTGCAGCACCACGAGCCTTTCATCCACCCGGCTCAGAATAACAGTGAGAAAAATTAGAAAGAAAGAATTAGTAGAAGAAAGAAAGAGAGAGGGAAAGAAAGGAAGAAGGGAAGAAAGGAAGGAAGGAAGGAAAAAAGAAAGAAAGGAGGGAGGGAGGGAGGATGGAAAGAAAGAAGGAAAGAAAGGAGGGAGGGAGGGAGGAATGAAAGCAAAAGGAAGAGTGAATGGAAGAAGGGAGGGAGGGAGGGAGGGAGGAAGGAAAGAAAGAAAGAAAGACAGGAGGGAGGGAGGGAGGAAGGAAATAAAAAGAAAGTGGAAAGAAGAAGGCTGGGAGGGAGGGAGGGAGGAAAGAAAAAGAAAGAAGGAAAGGAGGAGCGGAGGGAGGGAGGGAGGAAGGGAAGGTAGGAAAAAAAGAAAGAGCAGGTAAAGTAAAATAGAATAAAGTATGAAATATAGTAGCGTTATTAAAATTAAAAAGTAATTATTGAAAAAAAAAACACGGACCGATAGAACCCTGGGACATATGGTGGAAGCAAAGCTATACAGAGAGAATCTTACACAGAAGATTACAAACACACATTCACAAAAAGAGAGCAGGGGGAAAAATCAAAAATCTTGCTCTCCAAGTCCACCTCCTCGATTTGGGATAATTCGTTGTAAAAAGAGGAAAAGGGCGAGAAGTCTGAAATCTTGCTAAGTCCACCTCCTTAATTTGGGATAATTCGTTGTAAAAAGGGGGGAAAGTCTTAAATCTTGTCCTCAAAGTCCACTTCCTCAATTTGGGATGATTCGCTGTCCATTCATACACTCCACAGACGCAGGGCACATCAAATGGACCGTGGAGCTTTAATCCACTGCCTCCGAGGCTGCACAGAGAGATTTCCCTGTCTCTGCTCTCACAACTCCCGGGTCTCAGCCTTGGACCTGGCCCCGCCTCTGCGCGTAGGTCGCCGGAGGGCGTCCGTTCTTCGCTCAGACAGGACGGGTTTAAAGGAGCCGCTGATTCGGGGGCTCTGGCTCACTCAGGCAGAGGGGAGGGAGGGGAATGCCCTCTCCTCGCGCACCAGGCAACAAAAGGGAAAAAAGTCTCTTGCCTCTCCAGTAGCTCCAGACCCTTTCCCCGGACTCCCTCCGGGCTAGCACTAACCCCTTCAGGCTCTCTTCCTGCCGCCAGCCCCAGTCCTCTCCCTGCGCTCCGACTGAAAGCCGATACCCGAGCCTCAGCTCCCAGCCCCGCCCGCCCCGGTGGCCGAGCAGACAAGCCTCTCGGGCTGGTGTGTGCCTGAGGGCACCGATCCTCTGTGCCAAAATCTCTCCGCTTTGCCCTCCGCACCCCTGTTGCTGTGCTCTCCTCCGCTACTCCGAAGCTTTCCCCCTCCGCCACCTGCAGTCTCCGCCCACGAAGGGGCTTGTAGTGTGTAGAAACCTTCCCTCCTTCACGGCTCCCTCCCACTGGTGTAGGTCCCGTCCATATCCTATTGTCTCTGTTTATTCTTTTTTTCTTTTGACCTACCCAGGTATGTGGGGAGTTTCTTGCCTTTTGGGGGGTCTGAGGTCTTCTGTCAGCGTTCAGTAGGTGTTCTGTTGGAGTTGTTCCACGTGTAGATGAATTTCTGATGTATCTGTGGGGAGGAAGGTGATCTCCGCGTCTTACTCTTCCGCCATCTTCCTCCGGCTCCCCCTCCTTGGTAAGTTTTATTAAAACTTTCATGTACATTCTTTTTTTCTGTTCCTATGCAGTCATTCACATAAATAGTATGCATTTGTGAGTGATGCGTTTCACCAAAACATGTTACAAACATTGTTTTCAACTTGCTCCATTCTGTTTTAACCACTGCATGATGATCCTCTGTGGCTGATACACATTTATCTCACCAGTCCTGAAACTTCCCAGTTTTTTACTATCACGGGGGGAAGAACCTGCTGAGGTAGCAACCTGGTTTATTCCCAGAGCTTTATGCACTCAGACATTATCTCTGCAGAAACGATTCCTAGAAGAAGACTCCTGAGTGCCCTTTGAACATTTTTATAGATTTTGACCAACCGTCCTCCAAAAATGTTGAACTAGTTTGCACTCCGTTAGTGACGGTGCATGTGCTCTCCTGTCCCACCTTTAGTGCTGATATCACTGATTCCCCCTCTAGAAGCTGCCCTCCCCTCCACTGGGACTGGTTGGCACTTGAGTCAGTGTCATTGTTCAGCCCATGATTTGCTTTTCTGAGATAGGATTGTACAGGAGGAAAAATAATTTTCTCTCTACCCTTCTGAGTTCTAAGCTGAGACCCCTGCAGTAAAAGACAGATTAACAAGAGAAAAAGAAAAGTTTATTAACATACGTACCTCATGTATACAGGGAGATAACCAGGGGAAAGTGACTAACTCCCTGATATGGCTTTGAATTCAGACCTAAGTACCTTCTTAGTAGGAAAAGGGGAGAGGAGATGTAAGGCTCCTAGGGGAGAGTGGATGATTTTTAGGAAAGATGAATGGGCCCTTAGAAGAGTAGGTGGGAGGTACGATAGTTTGTGACAAAGTTTGTCAGTGTTTGGTGTCCACTTCTAATCTCCTCTCCTGTGATAAGAGTCACTCTCCCCTGGTTGATGAAACTTCTTTCTGGGGAAGGGATTTATGGCAATTGAGTTCCTTTTAGAAGATCTGTCTTTAGGCCATGAGTTCAGACAAAGCCTCCCCCTGCATTTGCTGTTTTTCAAGTGCCTACAGCTCAAATATAATCCATGTGCCAAAGTGGCATGTTTTGGAGCAGCATGTTCTGCACCTTTCTGAATAAACCCAACAAAAGCTTATTTCCTATCTCAGATAATTGCCACAGTAGCATCCTTCCTTGGAGACAATATTCAGACCAGACCTTCCTGGGAGTTATTATAACATACACTGTGCTTGTAGTGAGGCCTCGGCCATCTCACTTAAATTAAGCAGGGTCAGTTTTCTTCATCCTGTGGAATGGGAGATAAAGTTATAATAGTTTTTTTCCTAAACTGTATACATTTCCAGACAGAACACTGCTAGACACATTTATAAAATGTATAACAATCTGATAACTGTTACCAGTAATTGGCAGTCAAGCAAATCCAAGCTATAACCACCCACCACAGGAGCAAAATAAATGTGTTATTTTTCCTTTTTTTCCCAGATGAATAGAAGCCTCAGATTCATTTCAGCTGGATAGAATGAAAAAAGCCTTCAAGCCAGCAGCTGTCAATAAACCATTTTTTTCCTCTATAAGGACAGTATAACATCAGTAAAGATAGTGAAAACAAGAGGGAGGGGACAAAACCCTAACAACTACTTTATTTTCATTTTTACACATGTCCTTCTAATTTTTACCATCTGTTAAGATTTTTCATGGTTGAAATTCTTTTATATATACAACTTTACATTCTGATTTTGTTTTCACTTTAAACCTGACTTTTTGTTAGATATTCCAATAGCTGCAGCCTTTGTGGTCATTGTGTGTTAGTTCAGGTAAGGGTGATGGTGGCCTCCCCAGAAAAGACCTAGGCTTCTCCACATGTCCTACTACTGAACTAGAATTGCTCATTCTGGGCACAGCAGAGCCTTACAGAGAGTCTGGGAATGTGGGCCAGGGGAGGGAGAAGGCCAGAAAACAGGGCTGGTGGCAGCAGCATTAGTTGCAACAGTTCCACTCAGGAATTTGTTGTCTGACACTTCACAAAGCTCTGCACCTCAAGGTGAAGCCAGCTAGCAACTGAAATTGTAAATTTAGTGTGGCTGGAGGGATAATCAGAGTAATATAGGGTGAGAGAAGGACAGGCGGGTGAGGAAAAATGAACAAACAGCTACCTAAACAAGCATTGCAGCTTTTGATTCAAGTTTAGAATAAAGGCCAAAATGAAATTTTCTTAAATGGAAACTACATTTGAGGTCATCCTTTGAGGTTTCTTGTGTGTTTGGTGTTAGTTGTTGATTTTCTCCTTCCCTCCCACCCTCCCTCCCTCCCTTCCTTGTATCTGCATTATATCTTCCAGTGCCTATTTGGCAGTAATTCTTTTCTCAAAAACTTAAAAATTATAATCTCAAAGGGACTGGATCATATCAAAGTGAGTGAAGGAGAACTTGCAGTTTGAAAAAGCATGTTCAGTTACCTATTCTTTGTTCCTGTTAGAATACTTGATTACTTCTGAAATGTTAAATAACATTTATGGAAGGCATGAGGATTTTGTCTTTATAGGAGGATATTGAGTTAACTAAAGTTTTAGAAACACTACCCTAAAACAAAAGTGCAGTTTCATTTTATGCTAAATTTTCGCCTTTGAGGCTCTTTTAAAAGAATTTTAATTGCTTTTGAGGGATAATTGACATACTACGTTTAAAGTATACAATATGATAAGCTTTGCCATATGTATACACACATGAAACCATCACCACAATCTAGATAGTGAACAGGGCTTCCCTGGTGGCGCAGTGGTTGAGAGTCCGCCTGCCGATGCAGGGGACACGGGTTTGTGCCCCGGTCCAGGAAGATCCCAGATGCCGCGGAGCGGCTGGGTCTGTGAGCCATAGCCACTAAGCCTGCGCGTCCAGAGCCTGTGCTCCGCAACAGGAAAGGCCACAGCAGTGAGAGACCCACGTACAGCAAAAAAAAAAAAAAAAAAAAGATAGTGAACATATGCATCATCCCTGCAAGTTTCTTTGTACCTCCTTGTAATTCCTCCATCCCTTTTCTCTTTAACCCCTCCATCTCCAAGCAACCACTGATCTGCTTTTGTCATTACAGATTAGTTTACATGTTATTACATTTCATAGTGGAAATATATGTGAGGGGGGGTCTGGTTTTTTTCAGTGAGCATAACTATTTTTAGAGTCCTCTGTGTTGTTACTGTCAGTAGTTCATTCTTTTATATTGCTGAATGGTATTCCATTGTGTGACTATACCACATTTTGTTATCCATTCACCTGTTGATTGACATTTTGGTTGTTTCCAGTTTTGTTGTTTCTGGTTATTACACGTTAAGCTGCTGTGAATAAATCTTTGTATTGGCAAAGGTTATCTATTCCCTTGTGTTAGAACCTGGGAGTGGAAAGCCTGGATCATATGGTGGGTGCCTGTTTATCTTTTTTTTAAAAAGTTGATATGTCATTTTACATTGTTATCAGCAGTTTATGAGAGTTCCAGCTTCACATCTTTAATTTTAGACATTTTAGTTGGAGTGTAATGATATCTCACAGTGGTTTTTGTTTTTTTTTGGCGGTACGCAGGCCTCCCACTGTTGTGGCCTCTCCCGTTGCGGAGCACAGGCTCCGGATGCGCAGGCTCAGTGGCCATGGCTCACGGGCCCAGCTGCTCCACGGCATGTGGGATCTTCCCGGACCGGGGCACGAACCAGTGTCCCCTGCATCGGCAGGCGGACTCTCAACCACTGCGCCACCAGGGAAGCCCCTCACAGTGGTTTTAATTTATGTTTTTCTAATGACTGATTATATTGGACATTTTTTCATGCCATCCGTATGTCTTCTTTGAGAAAGTGTCTGTTCAAATCTTTTGTTCATTTTTTATTGGGTTACTTTTTTTCCCAATCATTGAGATTTGAGAGTTCTTTATATGTTCTAGATATGGACTTTATCAAATGTGTGATTTGAAAATATTTCTTAACAGTTTCTTTTGAGGAACAGAAGTACATAATTTTGATGAAGTCCAAAGAAATCTTGATCTATCCTGTGGTCACAAAGATATTTTTCGGTGTTTTCTTCTAGACGTTATAGCTTTAGGTAGGTCTCTGATTCGTTTTTTGTTGTATGTGGTGCCAGGAATAGATCAAATTTCCTTATATAGCTATCCAGTTGTCCCAGCACAATTTGTAGAAAAGTTTATCCGTTCTCCACTGAATTGCCTTTGAAACTTTACTGAAAGTCAACAATCCTTCTTAGTACTCTAAACTTAGTGCCTTATGAATTATGAGGTTTTCCACTCTGGCTATTGGGAATATGCACTATTCTCCCAGTGTGAACTCTGGGCACTGTTCCCTCTAATCATCTGGGTGTTTCTTTCCCTAGCATTGGGTAGTTTTCCTTAACTTTATGCACTGATCACTAATTAACTGAGTCGTCAGTTAGGATCTTTAGAGTTTTCTTTTAGTACGAATTTCTCCTATCTGAGAGTCTGCTCTGCAAACTCTAGCAGCCTGTGCTTCCCCGGACTCCCAGCTGCATATTTTAAACTGTGAGAGGTTACTAAGCTCTCCCTGGTTTTCCTTTCTCTACATTATGACCTAGAAATTTTCTCCAGGCAGTAAATTAGAGCAGTCATAGATTTCATCTTGTTTGTTTCCTGTTTCTCAGCCATCACTGTCCTTCATTGCCTGATATTTAAATACCTGAGAGCCATTATTTCATATATTTTCTTTATTCAGCCTTTATTACTTGATCTTGGCTAGAAGTTGTGACTGT
Organism: Hyperoodon ampullatus; assembly: GCF_949752795.1. Taxonomy (NCBI): domain Eukaryota; kingdom Metazoa; phylum Chordata; class Mammalia; order Artiodactyla; family Ziphiidae; genus Hyperoodon; species Hyperoodon ampullatus. The sequence goes on along the minus strand of NC_136922.1, from coordinate 53,960,296 downwards.
TTCTTCATGCCCCTGAGCATTCAGCATGCTGCTAGGTACATAGTAAATATTCCTCAAAGACTGACTATAGTCACTTACATAGATCCACATACAAATAACTGGCTGGTGTGTAAGTGAAAAAAAAAATGTAACTTGTTGAAAGGGTATGACAGTAAGTAAAAAATGTCAGATGCCAGAGCATTTCTGATCAGGGCTTTCCTGGGATTTCCTGGACTGAACCATGCCCTGGCCAGTCACTCAGGACACCATTGCCTCTGAACTTTACCTGCTTCCAGCACTGCCAAACAGCAGAAATAACATGGGTATGTAACTACTTAATTTATTGCCTAACCTAATTGATCAAAGCCAACAGGAGAGGCATCAAGTCATCCCACCCCCAGAAAAGTCCCAAACACAGGCTCAGATTTCCATAGTAAACAAAATTCAAATTCACTGCTACCTTCTTTGTTCCCTTCCTGTCCTCTTCCCAGCTTCCTGTCCAGTGCCTCCCTCAGGGAGGTCTTATGACCTTCTGATTTGTTCTTCTATGAGAGACATCAGCTACTGTTGAATTAATCTATTTTCATTGTCCTCCTACTTTTGAGTTTTGCTTTCAGGCAGTGGATTGTTCTTTGCTTATGTCCACTTGCTTCTACCAATTATTAGAACTTCTTTGTATTTTATTACCTATGCCTCTCAAAATTTTATAAGCCCAGAAACTGAGTCAAGATTTAAGGAAAGACATTCTAGAAATCATCAAAAGAAACTACCAGGTTATTTCCCACATGAGACCTTTCTTCCTCTTTCTTTTAAAATGTCACTCTGGCATTGAGACTATTTGAACTTTTCTTCATAAATAACTCCAGTCTGGTGAAAGCCTAGGTTCCTATCCTATCAATTTACCAATGTTTTTTTTTTTTTTTTTTTTTTTTTGCGGTTCGCGGGCCTCTCACTGTTGTGGCCTCTCCCGTAGCAGAGCACAGGCTCCGGATGCGCAGGCTCAGCGGCTATGGCTCACGGGCCCAGCCGCTCCGCGGCATGCGGGACCCTCCCAGACCGGGGCACGAACCCGTGTCCCCTGCATCGGCAGGCGGACTCCCAACCACTGCGCCACCAGGGAAGCCCTACCAATGTTTTTAAGGAAAGATCTTTCTGTAGACCACACGGTCTCATTATCTTTGTGGTTTTTACGCTTCTTCTCCTTAACTTACCTTGAGGTAAGAAAAGGCACTTCTTAGATAGGAGAATCTTTGTGTTTGACTATAATAATCACAAACTTTATGTAACAAGATTAATTTGAGGTAACATGTAATTAAGACAATCTGAAGAGGGTCAGCTCTGCACAGCTGAAAATGCTAGAGAGTGTTTCCAGCCCTGCATGAATCTGTGTGACTAGTGAACTGGTTCTTCAAAGTTGGAAAATTGGACTGGAAAATAGGTGACCTAACTTTATTTTCTTTTATAGGTACAGAAACTATAACTGAGATTATCTCACAGAAACTCTTTTAGTGTTTAAGCTGATGACATTTTTGTTAGTTGTCAAGATATTAGAACTTTAAAACATTGCATTAAACAACATGTCTTTCTGCTGGTTCCATTACCACACTTCATCTTCGGTTTAATTATAATCCAATGCTGACTTTTATGATAGACATGGGAAAACTGAAACACAAAGGTCATCCAGAACAGAAGTGGAAGTTACTTTGTGAATTCCTCCTTCTTTTCTTGGAGTGAAAACATGAGATCATGTTTAGAATGATGGGCTAGCCCATGTTTTTTCTTTTTCCCCAAGATTTAAAATAACTGTTACCAACTCTATGGCATTAAATATGCCATCGCATACAATAATGGTGATTTTTTCCTCATCATTATTAGAATATTGTCACCAGGTTACATGTGATGTAGAGATGGCAGTAGACTACCCAAGCATAGGGATTTTATGAGCACTAAACAAACTAATATTTTAAAGAAACTTGCCAGTGGTTAACTGTCATTAAACTGGATTAGCTGCCAGTAAAGGTTAGTGGTCATTATTGTTACTAATAGAGGCTTGTTTGATATGAGATATAGGTATCCAATTCCATTATGGTGTGTGCCCCCAAATGTGTGAGGGGACAGCCTAGCTCAGGTTCCACTGCCCGAGTGCCCACTCGCCTGGCTATGCGGACCAGCCCTTTATGAAGATTCACTGTTGACTGGGACAACTGTGAAAGCCCCTTTCAGTTCTCAAAGTGTTTGAGTTTCTTATTCATATTAAAACATCCTTGAAACTAAGTTTTAAAAAGTTCTTTCCACTGTCACTGAGATTTATTCATATGCTTAGTAATTTTCCTTCTAGCGTGTTATCTCCATCTGACAGAGAATGTTCTCTTCATGTGTTCTTTGACTTTGCCTTAGTCTGTTTGTGCTTTTGCTTGTTGTCTCGCTGCATTAGGTGAAGTCCAGATACCTTGATCTCTTCTTATCTGACTCAAGCTCACTTGCCCATTGTTCCTTTACGTCAAATCTGGTCGGTCTCTGTATTGAACCTCCTTATTTACCAAGCTCATTCTTATCTCCTGTTTTCTCCAGCCATCACCCCTTCCTCCAGCCGTTCCCTGATTTTACTCCCTTATCCATGTTCTGTACATTCTTTGCAGCTATGCTACCTGCAGCCTCAGGAAGCTCTTCCATTTCTAATTCCTCATTACTCACCATTCAGATCACACAGGTTGTATCTATACCATATGCCATCTGCAGCCAGCATTGCTCACAATAATTACAGATACATCAGCAGCATTTCTGTTCCCAATGAACAGTGTTGCTTTTTTATTTTGTTTTGTTTTATTTTCTTTTATCCCAGTAGAACATGTATTGGTTTTTCATACTCTACTTCCTGGAATATAGGTAAGACTATGTATATGAGCATCTGTAAAACATTTGTTTGCTTTTACAGGAAGTATCCTAAAATAATAGTTGGTGACATATATTAGTAGACTCCAGTGTTGTAATTACATTTGGGGAAATTGGGGGGTTGGGGTTTTGACATGTAACATGTCAAAATTCCTCTCAGTCTCACTTATATTAATGGGAAATAGGCTCTCAATAGCATTTTCATGCAGAAATGGATGCAGAATTTCATGCACAACTTTTCAGAAATGGATTGCCAACCTAGCATGAGCAATTCTTATACTAACCACTACTAAATAGATTCCTACTACTGTTGCCCTGCATGATGCTGTGTGTAACTAGAGAGCTGCCTATGGGAAAAGCAACCCTCCAGCCAGTCTCCACCTGCAGACCTGTGCCTGCAGGTTAGAGCCTCTGCCCTGGTGAATTTTGATTTGGGGATATTTGAAATCTGACATGTTTTCTCTGCTGGCAAAAACATTATACTCGAGAGCTTCCCTGGTGGCGCAGTGGTTGAGAGTCCGCCTGCCAATGGAGGGGACGCGGGTTCGTGCCCCGGTCCGGGAAGGTCCCACATGCCACGGAGCGGCTGGGCCTGTGAGACATGGCCGCTGAGCCTGCGCGTCCGGAGCCTGTGCTCCGCAACGGGAGAGGCCACAACAGTGAGAGGCCCGCGTACCGCAAAAAAAAAAAACATTATACTTGGCATGTTTCTACCAGCCACCCTCTACACATTACTCTCATTTTACCATGATTTCTGCTGGCCCTTTAGGCCTCGAGGACTGAATTTGGTATGTCCCTCAATTTTAAGGAAGACTATTCCAAACATGCTCTCAAGCGATAATGAAAATCCATCAAGCCATTATCATACCTGGTGCAATCAACTGGGTGGATAGTTTATACGTGTTAATTTGTACTCTTTATAGGTTATGCTCTAATTGTTCAGTGTGTGCTCTGTGGCTCCATCTGGACTAACAAGTCCTGCTGAAATGTGAGTTGTGCATTTTTACTGCTCCTCCTCAGCCCACCCAACCCAGTCTCCACTCATATATATTTAGTAAGGACTTCTGGAGAGATTTTCAGTCTAGGTCAGAAGCAGAATTGCAGGGTGCGTTGAAATCTAAGTAGCATATTGTTTATCTCAGGCCTTGCTGTGATAAATCCAGTGGTACTATATGTAAGATGCCTTTTACATTCATCATTTATGGCAGGTTTTAAGGTTTTGGAGACCGGATTCTATAGGAGGAGTGGAGGGTGGGGAGGGCATGCGTGTGAATGAATTTTTATTCGTCTGTCAAACTTTCAGACAAAACTAACAAAGCCTTGTCTACAGTATCTCCATATGCACCAGTACTGTAGAGGCACAGACCGTGACCTAGAAGGGACCTTTGTTTAAGCCTCCCACAAAGGTCAATATGACTATTGTTCCTGTTGAGAAAAAGGGGAAAAGGAAATAAGAAGCAAAATCCCAATATCGAGAAGGAAGGCAGTCTGAATCCCTACAGGGCTCTTGTTTGTCTACTCGTGGGTCCCGTGATGTTTCCTTTCTTCACTTTATCTGCTGGAATCCATTTGTAATGAGCAAAAATTGTTTAAGGAGACAGGTCTGTTTTCTCTGAAGTTAATGCTTCTTAGTGAGAAACATTTCACTTTCAAAAGAGATTGACCTAAGATTTTATTCCCCACTGTTTTCTCTCATATGGAAAGATTTTCAAGATATGTAAAAGAAAAGTATGAAATAGTTCTAAGTGCCCGTTAGTGGAAGGAAAAGAGAACGTTCTGCTGAAAAGATGGACATGATATGATGTCCAGGGCGTGCAGGGAGCATTTCCAGATGGTAGTTTCCTACAAGGTTTAGGACTGGGCCTCTGCTAGCACACTCACTTTTTGTCAAATATGGTCCGATACTGTTAATTATTATTATTATTTGGCTATTTGCATATGATTGTTCATAATAATTTTTTTTACAGTTGAAAGTTAAAAACAAAGATTTTAGAGAGGCAGGTCCTTTAAAACAAGATATCTCCTGGTGAGCTTTCATGGAAACGTTCAGCTCAGCAGTACTGGCTGCATGGTGATGTTCCCTCAAATGCTGGACTTTGGGTGTGTGTTGCTGTTATTGATGACTTCATCTGCCTGAATGGATGTTCGCGTTTGACGTAAGTGGGGCAAATAGGCAATGCTCTGTGATGGATGAGTGTCAGTGCTTTTGGAAGGGCTCTGCATTCAAAGAGCTCTGGGAGGAAGGGCCAACACTGGTGTATTCTGTTATTCCTTGTGTTCGGTGAGTAGGTGAATCTGTGCACAAAGATAACAGAGCATTTTGAATTACGGGGCCACCAGAGTGCAGCAGCTAGCCAACCTTCCAGATTATTTCCATAAGTAAAGAAGGGTGCTGCTAACCAGCTTCATCCAATTTCAGGGCTTGGATGAAATCAAATTAGATTGGCTTTGCATCAGCCAGGGGTTGTGCTGGCAAACAATAGACAAATAAATGTGGCACTGTTTCCTGAACAGAGGCATGGGGACAGTGGTATTGCTGAGTAAATTTATTCTATAAGTCATGATATTAATGATGAGTAGAAACAAACTGGATAAACTCAAAAGAAGCAAGAAAAAACAGAAAGGAAAGGAAGCCACCTTATTTAGAAACCTGAGGAGCAGGTGATGGTGCAGAAAGGATCTAGGCCTTGAGGTCAGAGTTCTGTTTTCTTTTTCCTCACCTCCACTTACTACCAGTTTGCCCTCTTACAGCAAACTTCTCTTCTGGGCCTTGTCTGTATCATGAACACAAGAGCACCTAACTTGTTGGGATCACTGTGATGATTGAAGATTGTATATATATGATATATATATATATCTCATATATATGATATATATATATATATCTCATATATATGATATATATATTCTAGCAGAGGGAGCCTGGCATAGAGTAGGTCCCAATAAGTAAGAATAACTCGGCTGTTCTTATTGGCAGAGATGTAGCAGCCTGGTGCTAAGCCTGCTTCCACTCCTGTCATCTGCATCACCGCCCGTGGGCTAGCTCAGCCCTGTGAAAGGACAACTCCATCCAGCTAACAGCTTCCTTGGACTTCTTCTTTCATGTCTTTTTTTTTTTTTTTTTTGCGGTACGCGGACCTCTCACTGCTGTGGCCTCTCCCGTTGCGGAGCACAGGCTCCGGATGCGCAGGCTCAGCGGCCATGGCACACGGGCCCAGCCGCTCCACGGCATGTGGGATCCTCCCGGACCCGGGCACGAACCCGTGTCCCCTGCATCGGCAGGCGGACTCTCAACCACTGCGCCACCAGGGAAGCCCTCATGTCTTTAATATTAAGCTTTGACACTCCTTCTACACCCTTACGCAGGGAAAATTACACCAAATAGACTTATCTTTGATCTATTTTCCATTTTGACTAAATTGTGGACAAAAATACTATATTTTAAAGTATAGACAGAGACTGCAGGCTACAAACATTCAAACCCTTTTTAGTCTTTTCAGATCTTGAAACTAGATGATTAACCATTGTCAGCTCTACGTTGATGTGGGCTTTCTTAGCTATTGAACTCTTGGCTCCAATTCACACCTTCACTCTCCCTTTAATCTAAAATAACTTTTTTTGTAATGCCTTAATTACAGAAGTGCATTTATGTATTGGTTTTGTTATTTTAGCAGAATTATGATCTTTGGTGTGTTCTAGCCTAAAACTCTGCTTTTAACATAATGGTTACAGAGTATCCTATAGCCAACAAAAGGACTATTAAAGCATCAATTTTGTCTTCCTTTACTGCTAGGGCTTTCTTCCCCAGAATGCCAATGCTGTAAAATTCCACATTAATAAGACCTCAGGTAGGCTAAAAGTGCAAAAGAACTCTTTCTGTTCCATGATAATGCTGCATAACAAACTGCCTCAAAATTCAGCAGCTTAAAACAATTGTTCTTGTTCAAATGCTCATGGGTTAGTTAGGTTGGCAGATCCAAGATCCGCTCATCAAAGTCCAGGTTTGCTCCATGTATTTTTTATCCTCCTTGGACCAGTGGGCTAATCAAGGTGTGCTTTTCTCTGGCAGTGGCAGAAGGGCATGGAGGGTGAATGGAAACAGGTGCTACCATCTAAGTTGGCAACTGCCCCTTTCACTTCCAGCCACATCCCATTAACCAGACAAGTTAGAGTGCCATGGAGGAACTGCAGAGTCACATGACAGAGGGTGCACTTATAGGAAGGGGTGAGGAATCAAGATCAGTAACACAACTGATCACATCTGGCTTTGCTGCTAACCATTGAGGGACTTTGAGCAAGTCTCTAAGCCTCAACTTCTCAATGATTTCATTCATTCGTGGAATTCAACAAATGATTCTGCCATATACTTAGTGCTGGGCATTGTTCTAGGTGATGGGAATACAACAGTGAACAAAAAAATCAGAAATCTTGCCCACATGGGTCTCATATTCTAGTCAGAGAAACAGACAGTAAATAAATGTGTATATTTGTGCATGTGTTCATGAGTGTGTTATAGGTCAGAGAGTAAAAAGTGCAATGAAGAAAAATTAAATAGGGTAAGTAAAATAATTCACCTCTCCCTGCCCCCTGCCCCAGAGATGGCCACTGTTAACAGTTCGGTGTTTGTGGTTAAGGGGATGGATAGTGGAGCCTTACCACTGGGGTTTGAATCCTTGCTCTTCCTTTGACTTGCTTTGTGATCTTGGACATGGCTGTTATTTTTCCATTGCTTCCTAATAAATTCCAATAAACTTAGTGTCTGAAAGCAATATGTATTTTTGCCTCATAGCTTGTGTGAGTCAAGAGTCCAGACACAGCATAACTGGATCCTCTGATCGAGGTGTCACAAGGCTGCAGTCTAGGTGTTGACTGCATTTCTTTCTGGAGCTTGGGATCTTTTTTCAATTTCACGTGGTGATTGGCAGAATTCAGTTCATTATGGTTGTAGGGATGATGTCCTTGTTTTATTGCTGTCAGTCAGGGGCTTCTCTTGGCTCCTAGAGGCCCCCAGTTCCTTGCCATGTGGCTGTCTTGTAGTACCTCTCACAACATGGCAGCTTGCTTCTTCAAGGCCAGCAGGAGAATCTCTCTCCAGTCTACTGAGTCTACTAAGACAGAATCTTATAATCATAGGAGTGACCCTCCTATCACCATTGCCATATACTATTGGCTAGAAGCAAGCCATAGCTTCTTCAGCATTCAGTGGGAGGGGGTTATACAAGGGCATGACTAACTGAAGGTCATTTTAGAATTCTGCCAACATGTTACTTAACCTCTCTGTGTCTCATTTTCCCATCAGTAAAATGGGAATGATAATAATAATATCTAACTCACCAAGTGGTTTTGAGGACTAAAGGAATTAATAGAAGTAAATCACTGAAAAAAATGCTGGGTACATAAAAATCCCTATATGTGTCAGCTATTTTTGTTATCTGTAAAACGTGAGGATTTTGTTAGGTGATTTTTAAGGTCCCTTTCAGCTCAAACATGTGGTTTTGTTACAATATACTGTAATGCAAAACTGAGCAAGGATAGGACATCTCCTGAGAGAGAGAGGGAGGCGAAGGCACAATATTAAGATAAGTTGAAATGAACCTAAATAGACGGTATGTTTCAAGGAGGCAAGAGTCATCCATTCCTCTTTTATTTTGCCATCAGTGAAACCTCCGTAACTGTTGCCGATTTGAAGTTTTTTGGTTATCTTGTCAAGGGATCTTTTTGGGAATCAGTGTCCCTCTAAGCAAATAGTGCTTTGTAAGAAACTTTCCTCCTTTAGTTACCATACTGTCCCTAAATTAATTGAAGCCTGTGAGTCTCAAATAGACCATTGGTTGATGCCACTGGATTATCCTTGAATATAGGTGCTAGTGATATATTTAAGACGTAAAAGTGTGAATGGCTTTTATCCAAACTTGCTTAAACAAGAATAATTGGAGTAGGACACCCCCTAATTGCCTCTCCACCCACACAGGCCCTTGAGGAGAGGACGTTATGGTCATCTCTCCAAGATGTCTTGAGGCAGCAGGAAAGGTCCCGATCTCGCTGTTAATGCTTCCTCTGCTAAGAGCCACTGACGAAAGCTGTTCCTCCTCAGTCAGGCAGGAAACTGCTTGGGCATGGGGGAAGTGTGCCACCTGTAGGATCAACCCCATCCCATCCCCTGTCTCTCTGGTTGATATCCTCTGTCTGGAGTAGTGATGAGCCAAGAGGCAGCTTCAGTAGTTGTTCGTAGAATTCATACTCTGTGTGTTTATGTTCTCTATGTAAAGATCCATCATTTAGAGAGAGGCTTTCTCAACAGCAGCACTATTAACGTTTTGAGCTGGATATTCTTCATCTTAGCAGACTGTCCTATGCATTGTAGGATGTTTAACAGTGGGCCTGGTCTCTAAAGGCCAGTGGCAATCCCTACCCCTACTTGTGACAACCAAAAATGTCTACAGGTGTTGCCAAATGTCCCGGTACATTTTATATATTTATTTATTTACATAGTTGTTCATGAGTTTCTTTAAAATAATTAAAACATGCATAATTTTAAAAAATACAAACAGTACAAAATAGTAAACAGTAAAAAACATGTCTCTTACCCCAGGACCACAGTACCAGGTTTCTACTCCAGAGGCAAACATGTCGCCATAATTTAGGTCACAAGAGATCTCCACTGAAATTTATATAAATGCAGATTGGGTGTCTAGTTATTGTAAGATACACAGGCGAGTGTATTATATTTTTATTAGCAACTTCTTTTTTCATTTGTGTTCAAGATGAAAAGAAAATGACCAGAATGAATCTCTTTTAGTTTGTTTCTGATGTATCTTTTAAAAAGCTTCTCAGCTCTTTCTGGACTGATATATGGCCTCTTAAGAAGAATTATTTCCTGCACAGTGAGAAGCTGCATCCTCTTAACTTATTCCCGTGGCCTCAGGAGCCTCTCACCGTGATCTCGTCTAAGACTGATGCCGTGTGGCAGTAAGGAAGAACTCTTTGGGGCATCGATATTTTAAGCCCTCGAAGTAGACATTTTTCATCTAATGAAACAACTGAATACTTCAAAAGTACTAACCCTGGTTTTTTGTTGCGAGTATGTGAACTGTGCTCTTTATTGATTTCCTCGTCCTGTTGAGGACACAATGTACTTTGTGAGGCTGTATTTTTCATATCACAGCACCACCTTCTCACACAGGGGAAGATGATGTTCTCATCAGGCTTGTTCATTTATCAGCATGTGTGATTTACAATCTTCATAACAAATGCCTTGTAGCTCCTGCTTCTCCATCATCGATTTTCTGTATTATAGTGACACAAAATTTCAGTTTGATTTTTGTTGGTCCTAGTCATGGTTGTAGAGATCACCACATAAAGTTGACTTCCACAGCTTCAGCAAGATATATAATCCTTCAGGGAAGATTTTTCAAAATAATCCTACTCTTGGCAAGATGTACTCTCGTAGTCTCGATGGAATTATAAATTGACGCATGATTCCACAGAATAAGTTAGAAAAAATGTTAAATATTCATATTATTTGGCTTAGAAACGAGACTTCCTGGAGTTGCTAAATAGTCACAAGGACACAAAGATTTCCGAATAGAAAAGTCCGACAGTGAGGAAATAGATAAATATTTTCATTACTATTAATACTACCACTATTACTGTTAGCTAAACAAAGTGACATGGTAAGCATTTTTATGCATTATCTCACTAACTCTCACAGTGTTGTGAAATAGTGTTATTATTATCCCATAACCATAAAAGGAGAGTGTGTCTTAAAGAAGCTAATCAACCCATATAAATGATAATGGTGATGATAGTGATGGCAGCTAACATTCACTGAGTGCCAGTGTGTGTCACATGGGACTCTAAGTACTTTACATGGATTACCTTATTTATTCTTCTTACCAAGAACCCAATGAGGTAGGTACTCTTTGTTATCACCATTTTACCAAACAAGAAACTGAGGCACAGGGAAGTTAACTAACTAGAATAAAAGAAGTTAAGTTACAGCATTCAAAATATTTAAGTAGAGATTTGAGTACAGATAGATTGATTCTGGAGGTCCTAGTACCTACCAAGACCATGTGGTTGGTAAGTAAATGGTACACCAAGACCTAAACTCAGATCTGGTAGACAGTCTCTTAATCACTGAGCAATATAGCTGATTAGTTAAGGTAATTCCATTTGATGGATTGTCTGGTAGAATGTGACATGGTTATATACTTTTTTCAGAGCTAAATGGGGGAAAATAGAAAACACGCAGAGGTTATCAAGGATAAGGAAGAAATGAGTTCACTCATCCTGTTAGGATTGCCCCCCGACAATTCCCCCAGCCACCTCCAGGATGTGATGGTGGCTTCCCAACCAGAAGAATGACTGAGTGGGGGTGGACAGTTTCATCCCAGAAGGAAGGATACAGCCTGAGCCTAGAACCTCAAAACAGGGTCATATTAAGTAAGGAGTGTAGACTTTGGATCCGGATACCCCCTTTTAAATCCTGCCTCTTCTGTCTGCATGGTGAGGCCTTAGTCAAGTCCCTCGGTATCTCTAAGCCTCAGTTTCCTCATCTGTAACATGGAGGAATCTGACCCACGTGGAGGCTTTGTTGAGAGGATTAAATAAGGTGATTTCCAACATGTCCTGCACAAGAGGAGCACTTGACAATGGGACAGAGACCCTCCTTTCCCTCAGCCTTCAGCGGGCGCTCTCCAAACACCTCTTCCTAGTAGCAGCCCCTGAATACTTCACGCTCTCATCTTGCATTCATACCCTCTGAAGTCTACAACCATGAACATTCCTTGTACTCAGCCAACTAAGAGTTTTCTACCCTACCCTCACTTTAAAAACAGTCCAGCCTGGCCTAAAATGCAAATACTGTTGGATAATTTTAAAGTAACTTAAGAATTGGGAATATGTGTTTTGAGGTATTTTGTTTGTCCACCTGTATCACCACTGGCATCATCTAAAATAAGCGAGGTCTTGGTTGAGTCTGAGTATTTTCAAAGTGTTTGTTTCTAATCTAGTAATAGAACTTTTCATAGTACATGTGAATAAGAGAATCAAAGTCTGTTTTATGTTATGAATACACCATAACAAAACTGAATTGCTTGGCACTGTTTGGATCTTTTAATTATGAAATCAATGACAGAAGAGCCAATTAAGGAAGAGATGGGTTTCTTCCAGGGGATTGTCTAAAGATGGAAAAGTATATTTTCAAAGGCATCTTGGGGAAACCTAGCTTGTTAGTTCAAGCAGGAGGTAGTTTAAGCCTTAGGCAGTGAATAAGCTAGTAGAGGACAGTGAGTTTTATGACTTAAGTCTCATTAAATTGCACTCATGTAAGCATGGTACATGGAATGAGAAAGTGCTGAAAATGATGGTGATTGTACTTGGATTCAAGTCCGGTGCTTTAAGGGACTGTAGATGACCTTGATCATACGGCTGCTGCCTTCTTTTGACAAGGCTAGCAGGAGAAAGAAAGGCACAAATGGCTGTGCTTGTAAAGTACAGTGTAGTCTGAAAATGCATGTGCTGAGGACAATCTTGTGCAACTAAGACTGAGCCAACTGCGTGTGCACTGTCTCTAAAGCAACGTAGGAAAATAAGAGCAGCAGTGAGTGTTTCCTTCCGCTTTTAATTTAATTTCACTTATACTAAAACAATGAGTCCCTAGGACTCTTAGGCAGCAGCGCCATTGGCCAACATCCTCATTTTTTATCTTTCAAAAATGCCTATCCACCCTCAATCTCTGTTCCTCAGCTTGTTGCGCTGTGAGCCTATTTTAATCATAAGACACAGACAGAGGTGGCTGAATATTAGAAAATCTAGGTGAGCTCTTTGAAAGAACTAAGTTCCCTGCCTTTTTAGTGACCGTGATCATTAGAAGGCTTTGTTTTTTATTTGGACTGGCCCTTTGCTCCTTTTGTTGACAGGCAGTCTTGCAAGGCTGTCCTTTGTCCCCTGTAACCTGTCAGCAGGAGAATGGGGCACAGCAGAGAGGGAATGATGAGAAGCTGCCTTCTTGAGAGAGGAGAGCTAAAGCAGCTGCTGACAGCTTCCCCTGTGTGAGGAGGCCACACATGTCAACATCGAGATCCCAAACTTTGGGGAAACTTTATCCTTTACTGAAAATAATAAACCATGATGGCAATATTTTATGATGTGTTGATCATCCAGAGTGAAAACAACTTCTCAAGAAATAACAAAACGGGATGGTCTTAGAGAAGCGTGGTGGAGGTGAGGAAGAGATACCATTGTTAGCCCAACCCCTGATTTATCTGGGTATCTTTAATCTCCGCTTTGTCCTTCACATGAGGATAAAATTTGTGGTCAGAGGTCATCATGAGTGTTTAAATTATTTTTACAGCATAATTTAATGGGAGGGAGCCCATTAGGTCTCTAGAGTTCAGAGACCATCCCGTCTACCCTCCCCACACCTGTCACGATTGGCTGTTTGGCTGTTGCAAGTCACTCAACCTGTTTCAGACACCATTTGTATGTCTTTGTCTAAATCAGGATCCCCATTTAGGGCTTTTATTCATTATACCACATTTCATATTCATAGATGCGAAGCCCCTCCCCCCACCCCTCTGAACCCTGTACACTCTTGGCCTACCAACCCCATCCTTTCCTGTTTAACTATGGAGAAAACAGTAAATGTCAGTGTCTTCGTCACTACCGACTGCTGTGACAGAATACCATAGACTGGGGGACCTACATAACAAAGGTTTACTTCTCAGTTCTGGAGGCTGGAGGTCCAAGATCAAGATGCCAGCATGGTCAGGTCTTAGTGAGGGCCCTTTTCCTGTTTATGTCTTTACATGGCCTTCCTTGGAGTGTGCACATGGAGAGATCCTTTGTCTCCTCCTCTTTTTATAAGGACCTTAATCCCATCATGAAGCCCTCATCCTCCTGACCTAATATAATTCTAATTATCTCCCAAAGACTCAATCTCCAAATACCATCACACTGGGGGTTAGAGTTTCAACCTCTGAGTTTTGGGGGACACAAAGATTCAGTCCATAGCAATGAGTATTTTAAAAACACAGATTAAGGGGTGAGGAAGAATTAGGTATATCTGCTTTAGCCTTAGTCTCTTGGCTGATTCATATATAACCCATAATGCACAACTGTCATAATTTCTAGTTATTGGAAAATAATAGGCTATGTACTTCCTTGATGCAGAAATGAGTTAAATGTAATGTGAAGTTAATAAGATAGCTCACAATAATTGGTACTAATGAAGCTAAATTAATACCAGTTTAGAATTTAAAATCAAGAATAACAGCAACTGAAAATTTACAACTAAATCATTGTAACACTGATGAACCTTTAGCTCAGCGTTGTCCAGAGAATTGCAGAATCCCAGCTCTCTTGATGTGCCAGTGGTTGTCGGGGGCATCCAGAGTTGTCAGGACTTCATTGGCAGCCATACTTCCTGATAGAATACCTCATTTTCAACTTTAAGTAATTTACTAATTTTAGGTTATGAATACTAAAGTTTAGCATCGGTATTCTAAATACCAGTTCTTGACCCACTGAATCTGTTAGGAATAAGTAACCCCTTTTGTAGGGGAAAGTCTGTGGTATTTCATGTCAATTGCCAAGAGAATGTTGCTTTGGGATTGGGAATCTATTTTTTTTTTTTTTTGAGGAACAATTTCTCTATTTTATTTTACTATTTTTTTCAGCATCATTGTTTTGTGTGTGTGTGTGTGTGTGTGTGTTAGTTTCTACTGTATAATGAAGTGAATCTATCCTTGATCAGGAAGGAGCAGGCCCGTGGGGCCCTGGAGGACCTAGAGCTTATCATGAAGATTACCTTTATCAAGCACTATCTTTTCCATAGTCGCATCCTAACTTCTAGCACAGTCCTTGGCAATAACAAGTTCACAATAACTTTTTATGAATAATATGTAATAACATACATATCTGTTGAAACTGTAACTGTATATATCTGAATAGTATATACACAGCTGCCAAAACTATAATAAAATACTGCATGTGTAGGACATTCTATAGAACTATCTTGACCTAAATTTTTTAACAGCCTTTTTTTTTTTGCCAGTAAACTTACCGGAGGTTTAGCTGTAACTCATACATTCCTACATAGCCCATTCAAAGCTCTAAAAATAATAGCCTCTTTTTTTAGAACAGGTAAATGTATGGATTTCCTTTTGATAGGCAGGCCCTGACCCACATATTCTCGATACAGACACAGCCCTTGCTCCTGCTACAGCTCTGGAGGCTCTTCTGCTCTCCTTCCCCCACCGCCCCAGCACTGCAGACATAACACAGCGGAGGTGGCACCTCCTTTCAGTTTTCTCCACCTCCTCCAGGAGCTCCGCCCAGTTCTGCCTCTCCGAAGCCCCATCCTCAGTGCAAGTAGGTGCCTCTGTGAAAGAAGAGATACAGAGGTTGTGAAGAGGAGAAAGAAAAGCCAAGCCTTTCACCCACTGGAGACACCCTGAGGGCAACCTCTGGACCCCACCTTACTGTTGTGTTGCCCAGCCCCCCCATTAACCAGTGCTAAAGACACAGAGAAAACAATTCCCTTTTTGACGACACCCTCACCCCTTCTGCTAGAGTGCTTGTCACTCCTCCCGAGTCAGAGCTCCCTTCCTCTTCTTGGGTTCAGTCCCCATCCCAGCCTCTCCGTGGGCCTGGAAGCCTCGGGCCAGCCTGGTCTTCCTTCTCTGGGCTGGCCTTGCTGCCCCACGCTAGAGCTTGGTGAGTCCTGGGGACAGGAGCCCTGTCCTGCTCCCTGGCCACCTCCATAGGAAGTGTTGTGATTTCCACGGTGGCTGCATTTTTATCGGAAGCCCTGTTGTGCAGAGTGGTTTGGCTCCATAGCGCTTTTTGGTTTGTTATGAATTCAACAGGCTTTTGTGCAGCAGCCAGGGGACTAACCACCATGTAGAGAATTGTTTCTTTGGGGAAATATATTGTGAGTCCCAAACTGTTCTCAAACTGTTGGAACACAACTCCATTGTAGGTGCCAGTGTTTTATTTTTGTATTATGGAATTTTATGGTGGTGAAAGGATAATGAGATCACTGCTGAGCTTTCAACTTGCCATTTGTACGTAATGCAGTTTTCCTTCCTGAATCCTGGGCAGAAACTTATAACAACACAAATGCCTATCAATAAGAGAGTGGATGAATAATATTCTATTCACATAATAGTCACACAAGAGTTTGGATGAATCTTAGCAATATAACGTTAAGTGGAAAAAAAATCTCAAAAGATTAGCTACAGCCCTATATCTTGTATAGAAATTTTTAAATAATTAAAATTAAAAATGTTTTATAATCTTTATAAGGACAATAAAATTATATTTAAAAGGAAGGTAGAGTGATGAACATGGTTCAGAATGGAGCTTACGGCAGGTGGGGGGCAGGGGATGCTGGGTGATCGCATGGGGCCTGAGATTCGACATGGTTGTTTTTAAATAATCTAGCTCTTGTCTGGCGCGGTGAGCTCGTGGGTGCTTATTATGTTAATATAAACAAAATTCTGTGCACTACATCCAAAGAAAGAAAACAATAATACATTCTTTTTTCTTTTTGGTTTGAGGGATAAGCACTTCCATTACTATTGTCGGATAGAATCGAATAAGAATAAATGACAATATCCCTTTTCTTAGTAAATAGCTCTATGAGAGAATCATTCCTTGACTTTGCAACCAATCTCAGTACGTCCAGTAGGTTAGCAGAAGCATGGCAGCACCTGCTGTGGGGAGAGGGGTCACGTAGCTAGTGAGATGGCCTGGCTGACTCTGGGCTTCGGTCTTTGCTAGTCCTGCGTACGGAAGTTGCTTTAGGAGTCACCTGAGAGGAATTAACAGTCCTGTTAATTGCTCTGGCATCCAAGTGACGAGGTGGGAAGGGCACCAGACACAAATCCGGGTT
Source organism: Hyperoodon ampullatus (assembly GCF_949752795.1). Lineage (NCBI taxonomy): Eukaryota > Metazoa > Chordata > Mammalia > Artiodactyla > Ziphiidae > Hyperoodon > Hyperoodon ampullatus. Next base: position 53,943,525 of record NC_136922.1, on the reverse strand, counting down.
GTGTCCTGGCTCTGTTCCTCTCTTCAAGGGCACCTAAGCAAGTGTCTTGCTTTGCAGTATGGTTTTCTCACCTGCAGAGTAGCCAATATTGCCTTATTTTATTGTGTTGATCACAACTCGTATGAAATAATAGGTGTAACATTACAAACTGTCAGGCAGCGTATGTGAAGTTATTGCTGCAAGTAGACATACTTTCACAGTTTTTTTCTGTTTCCTTCATGTTTTATATGTATAAAATATTCACTTTGAGTGTCATTTAGAAATAATATTTTGTAAATGGTCATTTTACTCTGTAGTAAGCTGAATAACAAACATGAAAGATATTAGACCTTAATCCCTGAACCTGTAATTATACCTTATTTAGAAAATGGGTATTTTTTGCAGATGGGATTAAGTTAAGGATCTTGAAATGGGGAGATTATCCTGGATTATCCAGGAGGACCCTAAATGCAGTCATCAGTGTCCTTATAAGAGTGAGCCAGAAGGATATTTGATACAGAAGAGGAGAAGACAGCATGAAGACAGAGGCAGAAATGAGAGTGAAAAAAGCCTTTAGCCACCAGAAGCTGGAAGAGGCAAGAAAGGGATTCTCCCCTAGAGCCTCCAGAGGGAGGGTAACCCTGCTGACATCTTAACTTCAACCCAATGAATCTGATTTCTGACTTAAGACTCTCAAAAGGATTAAACTTCTGTTGTTTTAAGCCACCTAGTTTGGGGTTATTTGTTACAGCATCCACAAGAATCTAATACATTCACATTAACATGTTTTTGAAAATTATATAATTTTCTAAAACACTCAAGGATGTCAAAGTTTCATGGTGTTATGAATCAGTTCAATAGCTTTGTCCTTTTTAATTTTAATGTAATAAAAATGAATATTTAAAATACTACATTTTTGAGGGCAGAAGTTATTGTTACACATTTTTCTGTCTCCCAATAATCAGTGCACTGCCTTGCACAGAGTCAATGCTCAGTAAATAGGAAAACTACTTTCATGCAAGAAAAAGAAGATGGCGATCAATCTGGGCATGTGTTATATGTCATATATGACACATATATCTGTCATCGAGTTTTAATTGGCCTCAAGTTTGCAGTCCAAGTAAAGAACATCAGTGGATGAATGGAGTATTTCTTTTATTATTATTATTATTCACATCCTGCCAGTTTTGAGAAATGATTTGAAGCCTCTTGCTGTAAGAGACACCTGGGATATAAGACTGTAAAAGTAAGGACAGGAAAGCAGGTGCTCATGGGCGAACTCTGACTTACAGAATGCTGAGCCAGTCCTCCACGCAAATCATTGCCGTCTGTACTAGCTCCTGATATGAGATGCCCACCTCTCTTCCAAATGCTATCTGAGCAAATAATCTTCCACAGGTACTCTAAATGAAGGTGTACCTGTTGTGATTACTTCCCACATACTGCTTGCACTTTTTTGGTTGAAAAATCCAGTTCTAATGACTTCTTTAAAAGCAGTGCTTCTGAAACTTAAGTTTGTGTATGAATCACCCAGGGTTTGTGTTGAATTATAAATTCTGATCCATCAGGTTGGGAGTGGGCCCTGAGCTTCTTTCTGTAGGTGATGCTGATGCTGCTAGTTTATGGACCACACTTTGAACAGCAAGGCTCCATCCAGCATCTAGTGTTCCTACCTCCAAGTGCCTCTCCCTGGGTGTCCTTCTTTTTTTGCTTTTTGTACCACTGCTTCAGGCAGCCAGCCTAGTTCTGCTGCATTTGCTTGGCAACATCGCCCCCTCCAGCCTCAGCAGCCTCCACCCTCAGGCTCCTGAGCAATGTGCAGGGACATTTCCATCCCTGTGGCTCCCACAGCGGGGAGCTGGCAGTCTGAAGCCCTGTCAGAATAACATCACTCAGTGAAAAGAAGAGAGAAACCGTTGAGATGCGAGTGAAATCGATGAGGGAGTCAGCGTTTAGAGAGACAGGGAATAGAAACGGTAGGAGGAAAGGGAGAGGGAAAAGAAGAAAAATTTTGTTGGAGGGAAACATTTTAAATGAGCTGCTTTCACTGCAGAATTTTCCAGTTAAGAGCGTTTCCTGGAGTAGTTTCCAATTTAGTTTCTAGGTATCCTCTAATTTCTGTAACAGCCAACTGCTTGTTTTGTTCATTCATCTACTGAAAATCTTTTGTAGCCCTCTGGACCCAGGCTGAAGACTTTAAAAAAAAAATTCTATATACCGTCTAACTAAACTGAGGGCCTCTGAGAGATGGCCTAGTTAGATGGGGCCAGTCAGCGAGCCCAACCCTTGCTGTGACATTAGAATCACTGGGAGGTTTGGAAAATTCCGCATACCTAGCCTGCACCTAGAACCAATTAAATCATAACTTTGAGGTGGGTCCCAGTCTTTAGTATTCTTTTTTATCTGTATTTTTGTCATGCTTCCCACGTGCAGCCAAGCACCACTCAGCCAGACCTTTATCTTCTAGCCGGTGAACTGAACTCACTTTAAATAAAACTCTTAAGAGCTGTCCTTTATGTATTTAGGTTCCTTCTCATCTAAACCTTTGTCATGTTGAAAACTCTGCAGGATATTTTGGAAACACTATCTTTTTCAATCCAGCAACTTCAGTTGAGCAGCTGATTAAATAGTCAAGCAGCTTTCTGAAGCCCCAGCAGCTTTTCATTTTCTTGGTCCAGTGGCTCCCCCTGCTGACCTGTCCTAGGTAAAGCTCGCTGCTCTGCAGAATCTCACTGCAGGTTTTGCTGCTCTAACCCAGAATCACACAGCACGTTAAAGCAGCTTTTCTAATCGCACATTCAACTTGTATGTCGTTGGCCGTTGCCAAAAATGAAGTCCTAACACGCTAACCCCTTATCCGGTGGCACTTTAGGTAAGGCCTAAGGCGTGATGGAGGAAAGGAACTGTATATGTGTGTGTGTGTATACACAGACATACACACATAATACACACACACCATGTACATGCATATATTTTGCTTATCTTGCTACTAGAGAATATTCTGATATCAGCCATTGATTGTGCTGGTTCCCTGCAAAATAACTGCCATTGATATATACTTTGGATAGAAAATGGGGAAGGAAAGCTTTCATCCATACCTTCTCTACCCCCTTTCACATATATACCCTTTTCCGTATCAACTCACTTCTCCCTATCTGCCCCATAAGTTATAATTACGGCCAAATACAAATGAAGGTAGATGTAAATGCATGACCTCATCTTATGGCCCAAACTCTTGGTCATAGTGTTACATCAGACTTTTCACTGCACACGACCCTCGTGTTTAGGGAGGCAGAAGTTGATTCTTATTATATCTGAATGCAAAATGTGGTGCAGCCCAACCCTTCGTCTGATGAAGCCTCATGAGGCTGTCTACTCCATTTTATACAGCTCTTGTCATTAGTATGCCCTTCTTTGTCTTTTACTAGTATCTTACCCCATTGGCCCTCAGCACAGCGTAAACCAGTGCCCCTCAGCATTGCAGTTACTTGATCTATGCCGTCCCAAACTGTTTCTTTCTCAAGGGTAAACATTTCCAGTCCACCTCATGGGGCATGGGTCCACCACCCCCCAACCTTTCTGGGTTCATCATTATTTATTTTTGTTCCTCTTCACAGGTAGCACCTGGTGCTGGTGCAACAATCCAGATGGGCTCTGACTAGTGTATAGTATGATTCAAGGGTGAAATTGGTATTCGCTGTGTACTGCTGCTTAACGATATTACCGCACACTTAGTGACTGAGTGCACACTTACCATCTCACAATCGCTGTGGGTCAGGAGTCCAGGCCTGGCTTAGCTGGCTGCTCTGCTTCAGGGTCTTCCAGGGCTGCACTCAAGGTGTCAGCTGGGCCTGCAGTCTTATGTGAGCGTCTCCTGGGGAAGGCTTTGCTCCCACGCTCATGTGGTTGTGGACGACATTCAGCTTCTGGCAGGCTGCTGGACAGAGGGCCTCAGGTCCCTGCTGGCTGTTGGCTGAGGCCGCCTTGAGTTCCATGTCCTGCAGCCCTCCTCATGTGACTGCTTGCTTCCTCAAAGCCAGCGAGGGAGAGAGTCTCCTAGCAAAATGGGAGTCAGCATCTCACACAATGTAATCAGAGAAGTGGCATCTCATCGCTTTGTCTGTATTCTGTTGGTGAGAAGCAAGTCACTGGTCCCATCCACACTCAAGGGGAAGGGCATGAACACCAGGAGTCAGGGATTCAGGGGCCACCTTCAAGTCAGCCCACCCCCATCTCCTTTCATTTCCACTGGGTGGTCTCATGGAATTTGTACTCAGCTAAAAGCCTTGGATCTTTTTTTATACAAATTGTTGCCTTCCAGGTCTTCCCATCTTGAACAATTCATTGGTAGAACCTAAATACTGGACTTTATGTTTATTGCTATTGGGTTTCCCTGTTAGGTTCAGCCAGTTGTTCCTACCTGATTAAATATTTTTAATAGAAGAGATATTACATATCACTTCTATTTTCTGTCACCTGAGAATGTAAGATATTTTTCTATGTCTTCCTTTAAGTCCCTGATGAAAATGTCAGAGAGGTTGGAATTGGTACCGTGTGTGTGTGTGTGTGTGTGTGTGTGTGTGTGTGTGAGAGAGAGAGAGAGTGAGTGAGTGAATGTTGGACTAGAGAGAGAGAATTTTAAAAAACAAAAAGCCTTGCTCCTAATGCTTAGAATCTCCTTCTAGAGACTGGTTAGTTGGCTGTGAATCATTTAATGCCATCTGAGCCACATTCTCTGATCCTCCTGGGAGCATAATAGCACAGCTCTTAAGAACATAGTCTCTCTAATCAAACCAATTCCAGCTCCACCCACTTGATAAATTATTTTTCTAGAGAGCGCACAAGCAGGGTAAGAGTTAGGAAGTTCTGCTTTCTCCCTGGCTCATCTTTGAAGTTTACACCAGAGCAGAGTGTGTAACATCCAAGCTGAGTTCCGCTGAGCTTCTTCACAAGTTTCATTTAGGACTTCTCACCGAGGAACCAGAAAAAAATCTTCAGGAACCTAAAGGAGTACAGCTGTGAAGCAATCATGATTTGAGAGACATTGTATGTGTGGACTTTCAGAGTGTCAGTTTCAAAATCATGGAAGTTACTTGGTTGTTCTCCATTTCCTTAGAGCCATTGCTAAGTCAGTTTGAAATCGTCAACACTATAGTAGAACTCCCATCTCAGAAAACAGAAAACTCCAAGCTGGGAACCCAGCACTTTCCATGCCCATCACTTCATCAGTATAGACTTGTGTGAGCTGAGTTTATCCACACTCGATAGGCCAGAATCCCCCTGCGCTAGAGTTTCTGTTAGAGACCTCCCTGACTTCTGGACCCAGGAAAGCTATTAGGATTCCTTGTTCTACTTCAACCACAGGCGTTGTTCAAGGAAACCCCAGGGATTCATTTTTAGCAGCCCTGGGGCCTGTGCAAAAGCAAAGACTAGCGAATGTGAGAATTAGTGGAACTATTAATAATTTGGAAGGGCAAGTCAGTGTTTCTGACAGACACTAATTCTTGAACTCTGAGCTCTGGAAGTTTAGAATTCACTTTTCTTCTGTTATTTGGTGTTTCAGCAGAGAGGCCCTCTTTATCTCAGCATCTTCCTCTGCCCATCATAGGGGCTGACATGATGGGTGGGATTTATGCTGTACCTGTGAGCACATAGGTAAGACCAGAAGAGTAAGTTTGAGGTCATTAAATTATAGTTCCTCAGAGTCAGATAGTATAAACCTCTACTGAGAAGGTGAGATAGTCCCTTGTTTTTCTTTTTCTTTTTTTTTTTTTTGGTCACACTGTACACTTTATTTTTTATTGTTTTTTAGAGAAACAAAGTGAACAGTTTTATTTACGACACTATTTACAGTCACCTTTCAGCACCTCAATATTCTAAGATAGTATATAATGATTTACATAATTTCTCTCTATAGCATCATAATTTGCTTCAAAAATCTTGATTCCAGAAGAAAATTCTTATAACTTAACATGAATCCCTATAATATTTATTATAAAAATGCCAATTCTACTATTAATAATAGAGTAATAAAGTCAGTAATATGTCTGTGTAATAATATGCAGTGAATAACAGTTTATCTTGTCATCAACTTAATAAAGTCCAGACATTCCCAAAGCAATCAGAATTTTGAGAATTACAGAGTCTGGATACCAATGCTTGCAATTGCCCAGGTGTCTGCTAGAAAGCTGGTACAAACTGGCACTAACATTTTTAAGTGACTTTGGAAATCACTTTTACATATAAAAAAATTCAATTAAAAAAATAAAAGAAAAATATATGGTATTCCAAGCATTGTTTCTTATAATATTTCAACTTGTTGCATTGATTAAAATATAACCTGAGACAGAGTAAAACTGTGTTCAGCAATTTCCAGAAATACATATAGTATCCATACATATGAAAAGGCCCACCTCAATAAAACAAAATAATATTTAATATTTCAAACATTCAGAAGCATATGAATGCATTAGAAAAGGTCTTTAAAAGCTACATAATAAACCAGTAGTTAACTCAGGAGAGGGATCTAGTTTTGATTAAGGTCAAAGGTGAATTTTTAATTTCTGTTGATTTTTTTTTCAAAGATCAAATATATATATATATTTTTTAAACAGTAAATATGGTCTATTTTTGCTTCTTTCCAATAGAATACATTTTTTTTTTTTTTTTTTTTTTTGCATTACGCGGGCCTCTCACTGTTGTGGCCTCTCCCGCTGCAGAGCAACAGGCTCAAGACGTGCAGGCTCAGCGGCCGTGGCCCACGGGCCCAGCCGCTCTGCGGCATGTGGGATCCTCCCGGACCGGGGCACAAACCCACGTCCCCCGCATCGGCAGGCAGACCCTCAACCACTGCGCCACCAGGGAAGCCCCTCCAATAGAATACATTTGATCACTTTTTTTTTATACAGCAAGTTCTTATTAGTTATCCATTTTATACACATCAGTGTATACATCGCAATCGCCCAATTCATCACACCACGCCCCCCATCCCCCGCCGCTTCCCCCCTTGGTGTCCATACGTTTGTTCTCTACATCTGTGTCTCAACTTCTGCCCTGAAAACTGGTTCATCTGTACCATTTTTCTAGGTTCCATATTATGCATTAATATATGATATTTGCTTTTCTCTTTCTGATTTACTTCACTCTGTATGACAGTCTGTAGATCCATCCACGTCTCAACAAATGACCCAATTTCGTTCCTTTTTATGGCTGAGTAATATTCCATTTTATATATGTACCACAACTTTTTTATCCATTCGTCTGTCGATGGGCATTTAGGTTGCTTCCATGATCTGCCTATTGTAAATAGTGCTGCAATGAACATTGGGGTGCATGTCTTTTGGAATTGTGGTTTTCTCTGGGTATATGCCCAGTAGTGGGATTGCTGGGTCATATGGTAATTCCATTTTTAGTATTTTAAGGAACCTCCATGCTGTTCTCCATAGTGGCTGTATCAGTTTACATTCCCACCAACAGTACAAGAGGGTTCCCTTTTCTCCACACCCTCTCCAGCATTTGTTGTTTGTAGATTTTCTGATGAAGCCCATTCTAACTGGTGTGAGGTGATACCTCATTGTAGTCTTGATTTGCATTTCTCTAATAATTAGTGATGTTGAGCAGCTTTTCATGTGCTTCCTGGCCATCTGTATGTCCTCTATGGAGAAATGTCTAGTTAGGTCTTCTGCCCATTTTTGGATTGGGTAATTTGTTTTTTTTAATATCGAGCTGCATGAGCTGTTTATATATTTTGGAGACTAATCCTTTGTTCATTGATTCGTTTGGAAATATTTTCTCCCATTCTGAGGGTTGTCTTTTCATCTTCTTTATGGTTTCCTTTGCTGTGAAAAAGCTTTTAAGTTTCATTAAGTCCCATTTGTTTATTTTTGTTTTTATTTCCATTACTCTAGGAGGTGGATCAAAAAAGATCTTGCTGTGATTTATGTCAAAGAGTGTTCTTCCTATGTTTTCCTTTAAGAGTTTTATAGTGCCTGGTCTTACATTTAGGTCTTTAATCCATTTTGAGTTTATTTTTGTGTATGGTGTTAAGGAGTGTTCTAATTTCATTTTTTTACATGTAGCTGTCCAGTTTTCCCAGCACCACTTATTGAAGAGACTGTCTTTTCTCCATTGCATATCCTTGCCTCCTTTGTCATAGATTAGTTGACCATAGGTGCATGGGTTTACTTCTGGGCTTTCTATCTTGTTCAATTGATCTATGTTTCTGTTTTTGTACCAGTACCATATTGTATTGATTACTGTAGCTTTGTAGTATAGTCTGAAGTCAGGGAGTCTGATTCCTCCAGCTCCGTTTTTTTCCCTCAAGACTGCTTTGGCTATTTGGGGTCTTTTGTGTCTCCATACAAATTTTAAGATTTTTTGTTCTAGTTCCGTAAAAAATGCCATTGGTAATTTGATAGGGATTGCATTGAATCTGTAGATGGCTTTGAGTAGTATAGTCATTTTCACAATATTGATTCTTCCAATCCAAGAACATGGTATATCTCTCCATCTGTTGGTATCATCTTTAATTTCTTTCATCAGTGTCTTATAGTTTTCTACATACAGGTCTTTTGTCTCCCTAGGTAGGTGTATTCCTAGGTATTTTATTCTTTTTGTTGCAATGGTAAATGGGAGTGTTTCCTTAATTTCTCTTTCAGATATTTCCTCATTAGTGTATAGGAATGCAAGAGATTTCTGTGCATTAATTTTGTATCCTGAAACTTTACCAAATTCATTGATTAGCTCTAGTAGTTTTCTGGTGGCATCTTTAGGATTCTCTATGTATAGTATCATGTCATCTGCAAACAGTGACAGTTTTACTTCTTTTCCAATTTGTATTCCTTTTATTTCTTTTTCTTCTCTGATTGCTGTGGCTAGGACTTCCAAAACTATGTTGGATAATAGTAGTGAGAGTGGACATCCTTGTCTTGTTCCTGATATTAGAGGAAATGGTTTCAGCTTTTCACCATTGAGAATGATGTTTGCTGTGGGTTTGTCATATATGGCCTTTATTATGTTGAGGTACGTTCCCTCTATGCCTACTTTCTGGAGAGTTTTTATCATAAATGGGTGTTGAATTTTGTCAAAAGCTCTTTCTGCATCTATTGAGATGATAATATGGATTTTATTCTTCAATTTGTTAATATGGTGTATCACATTGATTGATTTGCATATATTGAAGAATCCTTGAATCCCTGGGATAAATCCCACATGATCATGGTGTATGACTCTTTTAATGTGTTGTTGGATTCTGTTTGCTAGTATTTTGTTGAGGATTTTTGCATCTATATTCATCAGTGATATTGGTCTGTAATTTTCTTTTTTTGTAGTATCTTTGGTTTTGGTGTCAGGGTGATGGTGGCCTCATAGAATGACTTTAGGAGTGTTCCTTCTTCCGCAATCTTTTGGATGAGTTTGAGAAGGATGGGTGTTAGCTCTTCTCTAAATGTTTGATATAATTCACCTGTGAAGCCATCTGATCCTTGACTTTTGTTGTTGGAAGATTTTTAATCACAGCTTCAATTTCATTACTTGTGATGGGTCTGTTCATATTTTCTGTTTCTTCCTGGCTCAGTCTTGAAAGATTATACCTTTCAATAATTTGTCCATTTCTTCCAGGTTGTCCATTTTATTGGCATAGAGTTACTTGTAGCAGTCTCTTAGGATGCTTTGTATTTCTGCAGTGTCTGTTGTAACTTCTCCTTTTTCATTTCTAATTTTATTGATTTGAGTCCTCTCCCTCTTTTTCTTGATGAGTCTGGCTAATGCTTTATCAATTTTGCTTATCTTCTCAAAGAACCAGCTTTTAGTTTTATTCATCTTTGCTATTGTTTTCTTTGTTTCTATTTCATTTATTTCTGCTCTGATCTTTATGATTTCTTTCCTTCTATTAACTTTGGGTTTTGTTTGTTCTTCTTTCTCTAGTTCCTTTAGGTGTAAGGTTAGATTATTTATTTGAGAGTTTTCTTGTTTCTTGAGGTAGGCTTATATAGCTATAAACTTCCCTCTTAGAACTGCTTTTGCTGCATCCCATAGGTTTTATTTTTTTTATTATTTTTTATTTTTTTTGCAGTACGCGGGCTTCTCACTGTTGTGGCCTCTCCCATTGCGGAGCACAGTCTCCGGACGCACAGGCTCAGTGGCCATGGCTCACAGGCCCAGCCGCTCCGTGGCATGTGGGATCTTCCCGGACCGGGGCACGAACCCGTGTCCCCTGCATCGGCAGGCGGACTCTCAACCACTGCGCCACCAAGGAAGCCCATCCCATAGGTTTTAGATCGTCGTGTTTTCATTGTTATTTGTCTCTAGGTATTTTTTGGTTTCCTCTTTGATTTCTTCAGTGATCTCTTGGTTATTCAGTAATGTAGTGTTTAGGCTCCATGTGTTTGTGTTTTTTACATTTTTTCCCCTGTAATTCATTTCTAATCTCATAGTGTTGTGGTCAGAAAAGATGCTTGATCTGATTTCAGTTTTCTTAAATTTGCTGAGGCTTGATTTGTGACCCAAGATGTGATCTATCCTGGAGAATGTTCTGTGCGCACTTGAGAAGAAAGTATAATCTGCTGTTTTTGGATGGAATGTCCTATAAATATCAATTAAATCTATCTGATCTATTGTGTCATTTAAAGCTTCTGTTTCCTTATTTATTTTTATTTTGGATGATCTGTCCATTGGTGTACGTGAGGTGTTAAAGTCCCCCACTATTATTGTGTTTTGTCGATTTCGTCTTTTAGAGCTGTTAGCAGTTGCCTTATGTATTGAGGTGCTCCTATGTTGGGTGCATATATATTTATAATTGTTATATCTTCTTGTTGGATTGATCCCTTGATCATTATGTAGTGTCCTTCCTTGTCTCTTGTAACATTCTTTATTTTAAAGTCTGTTTTATCTGATATGAGTATTGCTACTCCAGCTTTCTTTTGATTTCCATTTGCATGGAATATCTTTTTCCATCCCCTCAGTTTCAGTCTGTATGTGTCCCTAGGTCTGAAATGGGTCTCTTGTAGGCAGCATATATATGGGTCTTGTTTTTATATCCATTCAGCAAGCCTGTGTCTTTTGGTTGGAGCATTTAATCCATTCATGTTTCAGGTAATTATCTATATGTATGTTCCTATGACCATTTTCTTAATTGTTTTGGGTTTGTTTTTGTAGGTCCTTTTCTTCTCTTGTGTTTCAACTTAGAGAAGTTCCTTTAGCATTTGTTGTAGAGCTGGTTTGGTGGTGCTGAATTCTCTTAGCTTTTGCTTGTCTGTAAAACTTTGGATTTCTCCATCAAATCTGAATCAGATCCTTGCCTGGTAGAGTAATCTTGGTTGTATGTTCTTCCCTTTCATCACTTTAAGTATATCATGCCACTCCCTTCTGACTTGTAGAGTTTCTGCTGAGAAATCAGCTGTTAACCTTATGGGAGTTCCCTTGTATGTTATTTTTTGTTTTTCCCTTGTTGCTTTCAATAATTTTTCTTTGTCTTTAATTTTTGCCAATTTGATTACTGTGTGTCTCAGCATATTTCTCCTTGGGTTTATCCTGTATGGGAATCTCTGTGCTTCCTGGACTTGGGTGGCTATTTCCTTTCCCATGTTAGGGAAGTTTTCGACTGTAATCTCTTCAAATATTTTCTCGGGTCCTTTCTCTCTCTCTTTGCCTTCTGGGACCCCTATAATGCGAATGTTGTTGCGTTTAATGTTGTCCCCAAGGTCTCTTAGGCTGTCTTCATTTCTTTTCATTCTTTTTTCTTTATTCTGTTCTGCAGCAGTGAATTCCACCATTCTGTCTTCCAGGTCACTTATCCGTTCTTCTGCGTCAGTTATTCTGCTATTGATTCCTTCTAATGTAGTTTTCATTTCAGTTATTATATTGTCCATCTCTGTTTGTTTGTTCCTTAATTCTTCTAGGTCTTTGTTAAAAATTTCTTGAACCTTCTCGGTCTTTGCCTCCATTCTTTTTCCGAGGTGCTGGATCATCTTCACTATCATTGTTCTGAATTCTTTTTCTGGAAGGTTGCCTATTTCCACTTCATTTAGTTGTTTTTCTGGGGTTTTATCTTGTTCCTTCATCTGGTACATAGCCCTCTGCCTTTTCATTTTGTCTATCTTTCTGTGAATGTGGGTTTTGTTCCACAGGCTGCAGGATTGTAATTCTTCTTGCTTCTGCTCTCTGTCCTCTGGTGGATGAGGCTATCTAAGAGGCTTGTGCAGGTTTCCTGATGGGAGGGACTGGTGGTGGGTAAAGCTGGGTGTTGCTTTGGTGGGCAGAGCTCAGTAAAACTTCAGTCTGCTTGACTGCTGATGAGTGGGGCTGGGTTCTCTCCCTGTTGGTTGTTGGCCTGAGGCAACCCAACACTGGAGCCTATGTGGGCTCTTTTGTGGGTTTACTAATGGTGGACTCTGGGAGGGCTCATGCCAAGGAGTACTTCCCAGAACTTCTGCTGCCAGTGTCCTTGTCTCCATGGTGAGCCACAGCCACCCCCCGCCTCTGCAGGAGACCCTCCAACACTAGCAGTTAGGTCTGCTTCAGTCTCCCCTGGGTTCACTGCTCCTTCCTCTGGGTCCCATGCGCACACTACTTTGTGTGTGCCTTCAAGAGTGGAGTCTTTGTTTCCCCCAGTGCTGTCAAAGTCCTGCAATCAAATCCTTCTAGCCTTCAAAGTCTTGAAATTCCTCCTCCCATTTCTGGACCCCCCAGGTTGGGAAGCTTGATTTGGGGCTCTGAACCTTCACTCCAGTGGGTGGACTTCTGTGGTATAAGTGTTCTCCAGTCTTTTAGTCACCCACCCAGCAGTTATGGGATTTGATTTTGCTGTGATTGCACCCCTCCTACCATCTTATTGAGGCTTCTCCTTTGTCTTTGGATGTGGGGTATCTTTTCTGGTGAGTTCCAGTGTCTTCCTGTCGATGATTGTCCAGCAGCTAGTTGTGATTCTGGTGTTCTCACAAGAGGGAGTGAGAGCACGTCCTTCTACTCCACCATCTTGGTTCAGGCTCCCCTTGTTTTTCTTAACAGATGCTAAAAGTCCAGGAAATCACAGAGACACCCTTTGGGAACTGTATACATGTGAATATAGGGAAGTGAGACCATTTTGTAGCTGCTGTATTGGTATTTGCTTTCTACAAATGTATATACACTAAATGTTTTTCTTGATCTTAAATCCCTCTTCCAGGATCCATATCTGTATTCCCAATTGTCCTTTAAAGGCCCTTTGTCTTGACCTGCAGGCATTTCTAACATTTAATAGGCCCAGAACTAAACTCATTGCCCTCAGCCCCCAAGCTTGCATTCTTTTTTTTTTTTTTTTTCCTTTTATTTATTTATTTATTTATTTATTTATTTATTTATTTATTTATGGCTGTGTTGGGTCTTCGTTTCTGTGCGAGGGCTTTCTCTAGTTGTGGCAAGTGGGGGCCACTCCTCATTGCGGTGCGCGGGCCTCTCACTATCGCGGCCTCTCTTGCTGCAGAGCACAGGCTCCAGACGCGCAGGCTCAGTAATTGTGGCTCACGGGGCCAGCCACTCCGTGGCATGTGGGATCTTCCCAGACCAGGGCTCGAACCCGTGTCCCCCGCATTGGCAGGCAGATTCTTAACCATTGCGCCACCAGGGAAGCCCCCAAGCTTGCATTCTTGATTTCAGCTTTTTTGTTCCCTCTCGACTGGCTCTTAAACAGTAAGAAATGCATTTTACAGCATGACTCACAATGCACACATACATATGTACATGCACAGATATAACATGAATAAAAGTTGAATAAAATGTTGCTTCATAAAAACAACATGCATCTTTACTGTGTCTGTTACCCTCCGACATCTTCTCTTGGATTTTTGAAAAATGCTGATATCAACACTCTAGATGAAATTTACAGTCCTCCAGTGGGTCATGTGACCTGCAGTTTGTGACAACTTGAAAGAGAGATAAAATGCAGTCTTCATGCATTCAGTATCTGGCCCTAGCCTCCCATCCCATAACCCAGCCAACAATAAAGCCCACGAAACTTCACGCTGTTACCCAGACACACCATTCATTCGTTCCTTCATTCATTCAACATTTACTGTGTGCATGTTTGGTACGAGGCACATGGTAGGCACTAGGGATCCAGAGATAAATGTCATGGTCTCTACTCGGAGGTCCATGGTCTGGTGGAGAGACAGATGAGTGATCTAACGCTTATGAGGCAGTGAGTGGTCCTATAATGGAAGTCTGCACAAAGCCCTCAGAGAACACAGAGATCACAGCAGGTAACTGGGACCAGAGAGTCCAGGAAGTCTTTCAGGAAAAGGTGACCCATGAAGCTAGAAACAGAGGTAGGAGTTAACCTGGCTAGTGGAGACAGGGCATTCCAGAAGAGGAAACCGCCTTGGGAAGGCATGGGGGCAGGAGCATCATGAGGACTTAAAAACAATGGAGATTATTTTGATACAGCCTTTCCTTATAACCAGAATACTCAGCTGTCCCTCCCCTCGGCCCCCTCCCCCGCCCACTTTCTTTACTTGGCCAACCATCACTCTGTGTTCCGTCTCCCACTGAAAGATCCTCTCCCTGGCAGCTTTTCCCCGCCCCCCAGGTAGCCTTAAGCACACCCTGCTTTGGGCTCTTGCCTCCTTCTCCTCACACTTCTGAGAGAGCTCTTCTTATGTCGAAGGCAGCTCATCACCGTCCCACTCCTCTGTCTCACCAGAGTAGGAGTGAGCGCCTCAAGGCAGAGCCCAGTCTCATCCTTCTGTCTTCTGTCTTCTGTGATGAACACAGTAAATGTTAACTGAGTGCAGAGATGAACCAACAAAGGGACAGGGAGACATACAAGCCACGGGCACAGGCTTAAGGTGAAGCAGCTTAAATGAACACATAGAGGACTTGTTCGCATATCACAGCATGTCGTTTCAAGACTGAGGGTGACCTCAGATATTAGAAGCCTGCTTATTTACAGATATGGGGACCACACTTTAAATGTTGAGGCACACATTTTACATGTTGAGATGTAATTATCTTCTGCAGTGTTTTTTGGGGGGGTTTTTTTGCAAAAGATTATTTTTGACTTTTAGAGAGTACCTCTTTTTCCTTCTAACTTCAAAGTATCTTGGTAGTGGAATTTCTTACTTATTAATACAAAGGAAAATCTGACATCAGAGGCAATACACACCCACTTTCCCTAGTGCACACGTAGCCTATTATCTCTAACCACACATTTAACCCAAATTGCCTTTCCCAAAAAGGCTTTTACAGGAAGCAACGTTGACTTCTAATTCTTCTTTTCCTTTGCCTACTTTCTATTTCCTGTGCAAATGGCCTAGGAGTTGTTGACAGGAGAATAATTTGAGGTGTGGAATCTCATCAGTCAATGCTATAATAACAAAAAATGTCATGTATTTTTTCTTTGCATGTAATTTTTATGGGATGGCCATAATATTTGATAATCACTTTGAAACAGAACACTGGATCTGGATGAGGATAGTGCCTGTGAAAAAGCTTTGTTAACATAAACATTGTAGAAACAGGTACAGTCAGGGCATCAATCATACCTTTACTAGGAGTGAGAGAAAGAGTTTCATGTTCTGGCTGGACTTTCATTGTTTATAAAACCTTAGAGGGTCTATTTCATATGTGATGGATTGGTCATGATCAAGATGTGATTTTGAGCTGAGTTTCTCCCTTTAGTTGCTAAAGTTTAATACTGTCAAACCCCTTTGTCCTTCATGCAGAATTCAGCGGGAGCTCAAAAGAGGAGCATCCCCCAGATGAGCTGTGTGCTGCCCGCACACCTGACTGTCTCCCTCTCTTGAAATAATGATCAGAATTAGTGGAAAGAAAGGAGGACATGCCTTTTGCAGAGACACTGTTGTCACAGTTGTTTATGTCAGGCTTGTCTTTGTCTCTTTTCCTATCTTACAACTCTTGGAGCCCTCTCTCACCTATGGCCTTCCATCCCCACCCAGCCCATCAGTAGAGTGATCTTGTTTATGTAGATCTGCCTGTTAATGTTAGTGTTAATTAGTGCTTGCAAGAACTGTATTGTCTGATCCCCTGAACACTCTGTTCACACCCAGTGTTTCAGTGAGGAACGTAATACATGTGTTTATTAACCCTGATTCGCCAGAGCAGGAAGCAGTGAGTGAATCTCTTGCTGTATGTGTGCCCCGCCTTGCCTTCACAGCCCTGTACCCGCTAGGAAGTCTATACATAAAGAGCCAGAGCTCTGTATTTCCTTATTGCCTAGTAGTATCTGCTAATCCTCAGAGATGAGTGAATAGGCATCATTTCTCCCCATGATGTCTGCCATTCCTTCAGTTTTGCCAGCTTCTGGCTTTATCTCTTCCCCTTTCTAACTCATTTGACTGTCATATTGGTCCATCATAGTTTGAGTTACAGCATTTGTCACTGACCCCCAGATCAGGGAATCCCTATGGAAAAAGTGGCTGGGCTGGATTCTCCTCCATTGCCGGCACCTCCTTGACCCCATTTTCTGAGGGTGCTTTGAATAGTATCTGATCCTTACATAGTGCTTACTGCATACCAGGTAGTATTCTCCCACAGATGAAAAAGGTGCTGTTATCATCACCCCTAGTTTACAGAGGAGGAAATTGAAGCTCGATGAAGTCCCATGGCTAGTAAGTAGGGGATCAGAGGAGTCTGTCTCCATGATCTGGGCTCTCAAACCTTTCATCTCCACTGTTCTCCATCAGTGATTTACCATGATCATTGAGTATAATGGCAATAGATGGTGGAACTGAAAATTCGAATAAAGTGTGCTCGTTATACGTGAAACGGAATTGCCTTTTAATGCCTTTGACCAGATCATACATTGTGGGGATAGAAAAGTAGATGCGGAAAGAAGCTGGAAGTGTGGATAGAGAAAGACAGTGTAGGGAGAACAGTATTTGGGGATGAGGAAACTATATATCATGTGACTAAAGATGTTAACTCTAACCAATAGTATGGCCAGTGAAGAATGTGAGCATCCCAAGCTGTCTGTTCTGCTTCTTTGAAACATTCTGATGCCCAGACAGAGGATGTGGGGGAAGAAATGACAGAATTCTTAGAACTGTTAAATGATGACACGTCTGATACTAGAGTGAAGGATAAAAGCTCATGAAAGAATCATGAGGGACACATACATACTTTATTCAGTTCCATGAAGATGACAGCTCATTCTTTGAGTCGTAAGCCTACTTACTAAGTTTGGAGTTGATAAAATGCAGCAGATTTAACTTGTCTTAGCGCATTCAGCTGCATTTGTTAAAACACAGACATTCGACTTGGGTGGCTCTTTAGCTGGGTTTGTTTTACTGAAATAAAATCCCTGGCACACGATAATGGGAAAAAAAAAATCCAGAGTTTCATCATATGCAGTGTACTGTTTTCTGCACTGGAGAATCTTGAGTGCTTTGGAAATAATAAGTCTGTTTCCACAATTTCCTGCTCTCCACTAGGTCCTTGGAACGCCAAATGAGGACACGTGGCCTGGAGTTCATTCTTTACCACATTTTAAGCCAGGTATGTTTCACTAATTACAAATGACTAAGTGCTTCCGATATGAAAAGGGTGAATATATAAATACTCCCCCTCAAGCTAATACATTACCTGGGAAAATTCTGGTTACCTTTACCGTTGTGTATTCGACCTCTTATTGGAGTTGTCCTTTGGTTTTCACAGTTTATTTGTTGGCAAAGATAGACTGAATGACATCCCTCGTGAGAGTTTTTCACCCTGTGTTCTTCGTTTGATTTGACTGGCTAATCTCGAAGTAACCTTTCATTTCATCATCAGTTAGACTAACATCCATGTCTATAAAGACAAACTTTAAATCAAGCTACTATAATCCATCTGTGTGACTTCTAGTAATAATACTAGGGAAAGTATTACATTGTAAAAAGGAAAAATCATATTTTTATTTTTTAAAAATCTAGTAATACGTGGTCAGTTAATTTGAGTTTAAACATATAAAATGTTCTATATGTTCAACATCCCATCTTTTTTAATGTTAAATATTTAAACCCGTAAACCAGAAAATCTGAGGGAAAATGCAGAACTTTTATATAAAATAAGTTGTCACTTTTTTCTTACCAGTAGGTGGCAGTCAAGAAACTTTCAGTTTTAATAATTACGTTTAACGGAAGAAAAATCTCAAAATGGGCTATTTAATTTTTGTAGGAGGGAAGAAAGGTTTGGAATTGGAAATTTAATAAAAATTAGTGGAATGAATTATTGTAAAATAATCTTTTTTGTTTTTTCTTCTTTTCTTGTTTACAAAACATGGATTATAAAATGCAGACCTACCATTAAATTACTGAAACGGATTTTATGGAAGATCTAATAGTCCATTATTTTATGAGGGAAAAGAGCTATGAATAATTACTGTTACAGGATCCAAGTATATTCTTTTTCTCCCCTTCCTCTCTTTTGGGGGACCATCAGGAATAAGTTATCAATCCCAAAGAATGACTGAGTTTATTTTTACTCTTAATATTTTTCTTCTGAAAGTACACTGTGTGCTGAGAATTCTTTTATTTTCTTTGGCTGCCCCAAGGACCCTTTGCACTTTCACTGAAAATTCTAAATAACTTCTATGTTATGAAAGACTATAGATACTTAATTTAAGATGGATTTTTTTTCTAACTAAACAAGAAGTATCCTCTAAGTGCTCTCACTAATGGATTTTAAGTGAGAACACAGCTCTTTATAAACGTTCCAGGTGTGGATTCATAAAGAAGCCTTGCTTCCTCATGTTAATATCTAAAATCTTAAGTCCTAGGGAAATAAAGCAGAGGAGAATATGAAAAGGGTGTAAATGAATAAAGTTGATGCAGAAAGGAACAACTAAGATAGTCATTTGGCCCACCAAGTTTCTAGAGGAGAAAACATGGAGTAATTGGTTTATTTTGGTGTGAATAGAATTTATCTTCATCAACAACACAAAAAAGCATTTTTTAAATGTGTCTGGAAAGTACTATGATGTAATGCAAATTGAACTAACAGATTGGGAACTTCATGAGATCAGAGACTGTGACTAGTACGTATTTTGGCTCAATGAATGTCTGCTGCCCTGAATTTTATTGAATGTTTAAAACAGACATTATTTATGTGACTCTTCTGGTAGGCATATATAAATTAGGGTATATATATATATTTAAGTTATTAATATTATGTACAAGTACAACCACAGACACATAATATATAAAAGGTAATGGGGGTCCAAAAGAATAACGTGTTTAGATGAATGTAAGGCATGGGTGCTGACTAGCAAAAAAGATACTCCAGGCAACGCTTGGTGCTTGTGGATGAGAGTAGATGTGATAAATGCTTCCTGAGTTGCCCTGAGAGGAGTCAAGGAGAGACAAGATAATAGACTGGGGCAAAGGGAGCAAATCTACGAGCCTTTTCATGCAGCACTTAAGCAGACCCATCAGGGGAGTCCTGGGGAAGAAGAAACACATTCCCAGAGGAGAAAATATCAGTGCCAGGGTCCACCTGTCCCACCCCACTTTCCACCTCCTTATTCTACCCCCAAAGTGCCTTAGAAAGTCTGAGAGAAAAGAAGAAAGTCTGAGCCATGAGGACATAACTTTGTTTTGCTTTGCTCGATAGACTTCATTTTTTAAGAGCAGTTTTAGGTTCATAGCAAAACTGAGCAGAAGGTGCAGAGATTTCCCATACATCCCCTGCCCTGACACATGTGCAGCCTCCCCCCTTATCAACATCCGCCACCAGAGTGGTACATTCGTTACAGTTTGATGAACTTACGCTGACACATCATTATCACCCAAAGTCCATAGTTTACGTTAGGATTCGTTCTTGGTGTTGCACATTCTGTGGTCTGTACAAAGTATAATGACATTTATCCACCATTACAGTATCACACAGAGTAGCATCACTGCCCTAAAAATCCTCTGTGTTCTGCCTGTTTATCCCTCCCTCTTCCCTAAGCCCTGGCAACCACTAATCTTTTTACTGTCTCCATAGTTTTGCCTTTTCCAGAATGTCATATAATTGGAATCATCTGAAAAGGATGTTGCCTTTTCAGATTGGCTTCCTTCCTTTACTAATATGCATTTAAGGTTCCTCCAGGTCTCTTCATGGCTTGATAGCTCATTTCTTTTTACCACTGAATAATATTCCATTGTCTGGATTCACCCCTGTTTATGTATCCATCCATGTACTGAAGAACATGTTGATTGTTCCAAGTTTGGGCATTTATGGATAAATATGCTCTAAACATCACTGGCACTGGGTTTCAACTCCTTTGGGTAAATACCAAGGAGTGCGATTGATAGATCGGAAAAATTATACTTTGTCCAATTTTTGAATAGATAATAAATTTAAGCAATTCAAAATATCAAACCATATAAAAAAGGAGCACAGTACAAAGCCTCCCCACCCTGTCTGCCACCTGCCTACTTCCCCAGAATGATTGCCCCAACCACAGGCCCCCACTTATTAGTTTCTGTTATGTTTCTTTCCTTTATGTAAATGTAAAAAGTTATGAATATATTTTTTCATATTTCCCATATTAAACACAATTTTGGGTCTTGCTTTTCTCATTAATGCATCCTGTAGGTCCTCTCATGTCACTGTATAGAGAAGGCCAGTGTGGCTTCCCTCTTTTCCTGCAGCCACATTGTTTTACATTGTGTGGATTTAACCTGTCCCTACTTATGGACATTTGGGTTGTTTCCAGTGTTTTTGCCATTATAAATATTATAACCGGTATATACACATGCGCATCACATCTGTAGAAGTATATCTGAAGGATAAATTACCAGAAGTAGGGTTGAAGAATTAATAAGTATACAGTGACCCTTGACCAGCACGGGTTGAGCTGTATGGATCCATTATACGTGGATTGTTTTCATTAATACCCACTACTGTACTACATGGCGGTTGATTGAATCAGGGATGTGGAACCACAGATACCAAGGGCAGACTATAAATTATAGGCAGATTTTTGACTTCAGGAGAGTCAATGCCCCTATCTCCTGTGTTGTTCAGGGGTCAACTGTATACAATTATAATTTTGAACACTTCTGTCAAATTGTTGTCCAAAAGGATGGTACCAGTTGGCTCTGTTACCAGAAATACATGAGAATGCTTCTTCTCCACTCCAAACTTTTCAGTTTTGCCTGTTAGGTGACAAAAAAAATCTTAATATAATTTTAATTTGCATGCTTCTTTTATGACGAGGCTGGGCATCTTTTCATATGTTTCAGGATCACTTGTATTTCCTTTTCTGTGAGCAACTAATATCTTTTGCCAATTTACAGTAGAGTTGCATGTCATTTGCCATATTCTTACTAATTTCTAGGGGTTCTTTATATATTAGAGAAAGTATCATTTTTCTATAAACAGGCTTTGCTTCTCTGGAATTTTAAAAAATGACTCTTTCTAATTTTTGGGTTGTTTTTTTTTTTTTTTTTTGCGGTACGCGGGCCTCTCACTGTTGTGGCCTCTCCCGTTGCGGAGCACAGGCTCCGGACACACAGGCTCAGCAGCCATGGCTCACGGGCCCAGCCGCTCCGCGGCATGTAGGATCTTCCCAGACCGGGGCACGAACCCGTGTCCCCTGCATCGGCAGGCGGACTCTCAACCACTGCGCCACCAGGGAAGCCCAACTCTTTCTAATTTTTAAGCAATTTTGAAAATAATCCTCACTCTCATATCTTACTAGTCTTGTTTAACTTGTTTTGCCTCAAGAGAAAAAAATTCTGTGTTGGCTTAGAACAATTGTTAAGATTTTAAAAGAACAACTAGATAACAACTGGGATTGATTCTTTAGAATTTAGCCTGTATGTGTCCTCTTCTGCACTTATATTTATGCTAACACAAAATTCCTTAACTTCAGCTTATTCCCATAGCAGCCAGGCAGCTGGCCACAGCTGCATAAAATAAATAAATATATGTGTAACACACACATGCGCACGTACACACACACGTGTGTGTTACATATAATAAGAAATCTAACCTTGGGAGCTGCCACTTTCCCATCAGTTACTTCTATTTAAATTTCTCTCAAAAGAAGTAGGAAGTGGGTCTGTGTCTTCTTTGAACCTGATTGCCTTCTCACTTCTTTTTCCTCACCCTCAGGTTCTGTGGTTTATGGTCTCAAAATTAGGGGTCTCTCCCTCTCTCCCTCTCCAGTCCCTCTCTGTCCTTCCTTCTCCCCTCTCCCCCTTCTCCCCACCTCTCATACTAGAGTGTCTCCTTCTATCACTATCCTCAGGATGCTTGCTGTGGGCCAGCCTCGGAGGTGAAAGGTGACTCCATGGTATTCTTAGCACTTCAGTAATTTTGTCACCTTCGATGAGATTCATCACAGGCCAAACCCCATTCTCTCTATCAAAAAGTAAGAGTCTACTGCAAAATTACTATATTTTCCCTTTCACTTGTTTCATAGTGACTCACTACTGGGATGCTTTTGCGTAATGCCCTCTGCTCCGTTTCCTTCTGGGATGGGAAGAGCCTTCCCTGTGTGACTCCCAGGACCACTTTGCCCCGCCTGCTTTGCCCTCAGCTACTTTATGTCAACAGAGGCCACAGGGCTCATACACCCCTGGTGAAGTGATGCTTGAAATTCTTTGTTATAAGACAGACTTAGCATTAATATTTTTTTGTTTGTTTGTTTTTTTTGGGGGGTTTTTTTTGCGGTACGCGGGCCTCTCACTGTTGTGGCCTCTCCCGTTGCGGAGCACAGGATCCGGACGCGCAGGCTCAGCGGCCATGGCTCATGGGCCCAGCCGCTCCGCGGAATGTGGGATCCTCCCAGACCGGGGAACGAACCCGTGTTCCCTGCATCGGCAGGCGGACTCTCAACCACTGCGCCACCAGGGAAGCCCTAGCATTAATATTTTTTAGAAACACATCTTGGGTATGTATTGGAGGGGTTGTTTGGGATTTGTAGAATTGTGGTAGCCGCAGATCAGGGCAGAATATAGGTAGACATTTGAGGTTCTCCAGACTAGTAGAATCAGGGTGAGAGACTGAGAATTCTGAGAAGATTTTGCAGTTTCCTACTGTCAGGGAAAACCATTGGCTGCTTCAGCTGGGAGTAAGAACGGTGTTTTGGTTGTGCGGTAACTATTTAAGCAAATTGAACATTAGAGCTGGAAGAAGTTCCAGGGGGCATCTAGCCCTGCTCAGTCCTTTGTAAGGCTAGGAACCTGAGGTCAGAGATGTTAAAGGACTTCCCCAAAGTCAGTGTCAGAGATGAAAGTAGATCCCAGGAGGTCTCCCTGAGTTTCAGTTCAGTGCCCTTTTTTTGCAACATGAATCATGGGTGATCATGCTACTGCATCTGTATTACAATTTCTCGTTGACCTTCTTCTAATGAACAGTTTATTGACAATTAGTCTATCAAGAAAGTAGCAAAAAAGTAGGAAGGATCTGATCTCTGTACTTAGTAAAACATGGACCCACAAACATCACTTTGTATGAAATACTTTGGCCCCGAAATAACATGTGGAGTCCATGTATGAAACTTTTTTCATCTCTTAAATGCTTCCAACAAAAGGGGCATTCAACAGCTATTTAATGACCAATTGTTATTCAGGAGTTTAGAAAAGGAAGGCACTGTAAAATGCAGGGAGAGAAAAATGTTGCTAGACAGGAAGCAATTAAAAGTAATGAAATTTAGACTGAAATAATTCTATTTTTCCCAAATCAAGCAAGGGAACAGAGTATTTCTAAAGTGATTATATTATTCTGAAGAGAAAGTTATCTAATCCAAAAAGCAGTTTGATTAAGGAAAGTTTGTTAAAGTCAGAATTTCTTGCAACGAATTTGCCGTTGGAGGCAAATTGCAAAAAGGGAGTATTTTAAACATTCTATGCCCCAAACTAAGCCCACAGACACACTGACCTTGAAGGCAACATATAAATATGGACTTCGTTGTACTCAGACTCTGTAATGAGGTGAAAAACTTCTCCTCAATTCCACCTATTCACAGGCCTAACTGAGGCCCCCAAACTAAATAGATTCAGACTTCTTAATTCCAGAGGGAAGATGTAAATTTTTTCAGAATACCATGATGGGACTTCCCTGGTGGCACAGTGGTTAAGAATCCACCTGCCAATGCAGGGGACACGGGTTCGAGGCCTGGTCCAGGAAGATCTCACATGCCGCAGAGCAACTAAGCCCATGCGCCACAACTACTGAGCCTGCGCTCTAGGGCCCGTGAGCGACAACTACTGAACCCGCGTCCCACAGCTACTGAAGCCCGCGTGCCCTAGAGCCCGTGCTCCACAACAAGAGAAGCCACCGCAATGAGAAGCCCACACACCACAACTAAGAGTAGCCCCCGCTCACCGCAGCTAGAGAAAGTCCACTCACAGCAACAAAGACCCAACGTGGCCAAAAAAGTTTTTTTTTATTTTTTTAAATTAAAAAGAAATAGAATACCGTGATGATAACACCTTACGTTTTATGTTGTATTTTATTATTTACAAAGCATTTCAACATATTATCTCAGTTGGTATTTAGAACAACTCCTGAGTTATTATAATGTTATTGTCCTAATACTGTTATCCCAATTTACAGACAAGGAAACTGGGAGACTGAGGCTTGGAGAGTTTGTGTGGCTTGTCCAAGGCCACATCTGCAGTATATAGCGGAGCCCAAACGCAAACCCAGGCCTGCAGTCCCTGGCCTGCTATTCTTACGGATGCCTGCCAGTCTCTTTAAGAGAGCTTCCCTGTCTGCAAACATAGGAGTATGATGAGGGAGAATTGTCAGCTTCTTCTCAGCCCTGCCTGGTGGCATCTTGGAAAAGATCTCTATATATCTTCTTGTACGTACCAGAACCCACCCTCCACCTGCTAAATATGGGTATCTTCTTTGAAACTTGTGCTTCCAATAAATTGTCAACTCCAAACACCCTCTGTGGGTGTTTAGTTTTAATGTACAGTCCTTGGTACATATTATGGGAATTGCCCAGTTCCATGATTTGCACACCAGAGGAGATCTGAACCTGTAGCCTTTGTTCACACTCTGGACTTCCCCTAGTCTGTAAGAAGATGATGGAAAAACTGCGGAAGCAGTAGAAATTGTTTGGTGGGATATTCAGTGCAGGGCGGTTGAGAGGAGGGTGGTTTCGTGCCATGATGTTGCCCTGCACAGACCACACCTGCTGTCAGGAGACACCTGTGGACATGCAGGGCCACCTTCCTTACTCTTCCAGAAGCATCCCGTCTGCTCCCTCCAGCTCATGGAATTCCTGTGGACGTTAAATGAGATAATCCATTTTTACATCCTCTTCATTACTTTTTACATACTTATACTTTACCTATTTTTAAGAAGATTTGAGCTGGCTGTGTAATTGGTATAAAAGTGCTTTTAAACTGTTAGGGGCATGTAACTACAAAGTAATATTTTGTACCATTTATACTGTGTCCTCTGCCTGGTGTTTTCTTTCCCACTTTATGCTTTACCTCAAGAATCTTTTTTTATGTCCTTTTTTTTTTTTTTTTTGAGCGATTGATAGCAAATGTAACAGTCATGGGTAACATCTGAATATACAAGGGTGTAACTATGTGATGGTTATAAAAATCGACTTGAAAAATTAATCTGCAAATATATGGCCCTTATCTCAGATTTTATTGCTAAAAACCTTGTGGGTCTGCCTGCCTCAAGGCTCAGGACATTTAGAGCTCTCTGCCCCAAGCATCAACCACCACCTTCTTCAACTCTGCCGTTCTTCATCCTACCAGTAAATGCCACACCAGTCACACAGTGAAAAAGCCAGTTAATTAGTAAATTTATAAAATAAGTGAACTTTATAGAGCAGAGGAAGTTAAAACAACATTAAGCGTGACAAGAAGGGCAGGCTGTCTTGACTTTCATACCTTCTGATTGTGGCAGTCATGCTTTAGTCACTGCTGGCTGAGAGCAGGGGAGAAAATGCTGGAGTTGAGTGGCCACGTTTCAAGCAGCAGGAACCATGCTCCAGATACTCTCATGAGCTCAGATTCTTAATAAGTACTCGCTAGGTGCCAGGCAGCATTGTAGATGCTGAAGACACAGTGGTGAACAAAGCAGATAAACCCGTTGCTTATGGGGCTTCCGTGCTAGAGGGGAGACAAATAGTAGACAAATTACAAATCAGTGTGGCTGGAGAAGCTGACCATGGACAGAGCAGCAGGGGTGGGTCGCTGAAGGCCAAGGTGAAGAGCTAGGATTTTACTTGAAGTGCAAAAGGAATCAATGGAGGGTTTTTGAGCGGGGGAGGAAATTGATGTTTTGTTTGCAAAGGGACCTACTGTCTACAAAAAGTCACAGACCTATTTCAGAGATGGTAAGGGGCTTCACCTCAAGTGTGAACTCCTCTTGATTGGTAGTTTCTGCCCACAGTTCTGGGCTGAGAAGGGTCTGTAATAGCAAGTCCCGGCTCAGGGGAAATTATTCTCACACCAGTTAACAGTGATGCCATAGACATGGGGCATAGGTTTTTCCCAATAGGTCCATAACCGACCAAGGATTTGATATGCAAAAAGTCATACATATAGCCAACGCTATAAAATAAAAATTTTAAATGGCCAAAAATCATGATAATTACTGAAAAATGTAAAATAATAATTCAGCTCTTCATAGGTAGGCAGACCTATGGGGGGAGATATCTTTATAAATTGTAGAAATTCATTTCAGTGCAAAGCAGGGACTATCTGTACTGACTTTCTCTGTATCTGCTTGAAGAATTTCCCATTTATTTTCACTAGAGGGCATCACAAATGATGGAGATGAACAGAGTGTCCAGAAAATGCCAGAGAAAATGTAGTGAGATTAAATTTTCAAAGAGAAATGAAGTTCTTCTGATTGCAGCTTTATTGAAAACAAAAGCAAAAACAAAAAAATCCTTAGGTATACTGGTTTCATTACTTCTACTCTTGGAATTTTGAAAAATTCCGTTTGGGAGTTATCCACACCTCATCTCGCCAAAGTTGATATAGAATGCCAGTCACCAAACAAAGACTTCTTCAGTAATTATGCTCCCTCCCACCCCAAGAGGATTAAAATCCTTGTATAGTGTCCAATTTGTGTGATTTGGTTACAATCATATCTAAGAAAAGAATTAGAATTTCAGCCTATGAGTGGAAATCAGAATAAATGAAGACACATCATTTTCAAGGTACTGAAAGAACTGTTACCAATGAGCTTGGGTAACCCAGCTTCTTGGTAACAAGTGATAAACCGGGAATAGAGTCCTGATTCAGCCTCTGCCACCAGCCTGTATCATGGGCTCGTCAACTCAACCTTTCTAACCTTAGTTTAGTCATTTGTAGAGTGAAGCTGTCAGACTCCCTGATTGTTCACATTTCCCCTAGAAGGTTCTGAGTGCTGTCTTCCTGATCTCTTTGTCCCTGTGGAGAGTTTGGATGGAGGGTTGGGTCAGGATGCATGGAGAGTGAGACACAAAATCTTTCTTCTCCTTTTCTGGGAGCTGTAAAGATTCAGTCTCATTTGTGAATAGTACACTTTAGACTGTGATAAATGCCTAACTGATTAAACTTTACTTCTCTAAAGAAAAACATCTTACCGAAAGAGAAGTGTTCCATGACTTTTAGGTTGAGAAAGGTGTGGTTGGTTTGAAGACCTCAGCTGGGAATATGCGCTCACAAACCCATGTCTGTTGGAAAAACCAAGTGCCACAGGAAGTAAGAACGTTTAACGTACAGAGTAGACGTTTGTTTCTAGAAGTTGCTCAGAGATTGCTCATTTTAAAACACACACCGTTGGTAATCGAAGGATGATTTGCTGCAGCCAGGGCAGGGCAGGATGCTGCAGTCTCCTATTTTCAGGACTGAAGATGGCTACTCAGCATTTTAAGGAAACCCCTCTGGGTGACAGCAACAGGGCAGTGAGATTCTGTTCCACGTTAGCATGTCACTTCAGAGCCTCTCACTGGTAACGCTGGAGCTATGTGAAATCACAGCCATTACATATATGAGGGACAGCAAGAGTTTTAAAGCTGTGAATTACAGTTGTGCAGACATACAGCTTATTTCTAAAATGCCTGTTTGGATCACTGTGCTTTTTTGGAATTGACATATCTAAAATCCCCATATTTTGGAACAAGTCTAGCCCTCTCTGTTTGGGATAAACTGTCGTCTACTGTGCGTGAATTCTGCTTTACTTCTGGTCTGAGGACCATAGATGGTTTAAATCCAGCTTTTCTATGTCTTGGTCAGAATATCAGCTGAAATGTTGACTGCTGGCTTGGTTTTCCTTATAACCATAAGAAAGTCACATTTGCATAAAAATTCTTGTGAATATTTGTAAATAGATTTTCTTCCATTGCTGGTCCCTTAGTATTGGATCCCTTGATTCATTGTAGGCTACAGATGACCTTGTACGTTTTGTGCACTGCTGGGTCCACAGTGCCTGGCAAACAGTAGGCACACAAGAAATATTTGTAGAATGAGTGAGAGAATGAATGAATACTCATGTCTTCTAACCTTAAAAGATTCAAGGCTGTTATCTATTACATAAACAAGTAGTTAAAGTGATTGTTGGAAGCATCACCAGAGTGATTCGTGACTGTGTTTATTGTTCATCCTCATAAAGGACTGGACTCTTTTCCCTCCACTGAAGCAATCCTGAGAAAGGCTTCAGGCTCAACACCTCTGCCAGATGATAGTCTGGTCACAGCTCTTGACTTAAGTCATTACTACTTTCTTACAAACTCAGGAGAAAAGAGTAAATGCATTTGTTAAAATGCAAAATAATCCTAAAGAATTTAAATAGTGAGTAGTTGAATATATAGTTTAGAGGTGTTCATTATAAAATAATCTAACATTTACTGTGGCATTTTGGACATTACTCTTTTTTTTAATTTATTTTTTGGCTGCGTTGGGTCTTCGTTGCTGTGCACGGGCTTTCTCTAGTTGTGGCAAGCTGGGGCTACTCTTCACTGCGGTACACACGCTTCTCACTGTGGTGGCTTTTCTTGTTGCAAAGCACAAGATAAGCTCTAGACGCATGGGCTTCAGTAGCTGCGGCACTCAAGCTCAGTAGTTGTGGCTCACAGGCTTAGTTGCTCCACGGCATGTGGGATCTTCCCAGACCAAGTTTGGAACCCATGTCCCCTGCATTGGCAGGCGGATTCTTAACCACTGCACCACCAGGGAAGTCCCTGGACATTACTCATTTTTGTATTGACTTATAGTTATTCCATGATATTATTTAAAAATCAGATGCTGTTAAATCCATTTGTAAAAGGTGTACTAAAGTTTGAGACTTAAAAAAATTTTTTTATTAGAGTATAGTTGCTTTACAAGTTTCAGACTTTTAATGATCTTGTCTCTATTGCCACCCCTCCTTTCCATGCACCCCTCCCCCCTAAAAAAAGAAAGAAAAGTGTTTTTACAAATCCTGCTTTAGCCTTTCAAGTCCTTTGAACATATTGGGTTAGGCAAAAAGTTCGTTTGTTTTTTTCCGTAAGATGTTATAGAAAAACCCGAACGAACTTTTTGGCCAATCCAGTACTTTTTAATTGGTTGATTTGACTACTTACTCATATGTTTTCCTGTTATTGATGTTAAAAACACAGCAGTATCTTATAAGATCCAAAAAACATTGGTGAGAAGGGGATAAGGGTATTAAAAATTAAAGTTACTTTCCTAGAGTATACAGTACATATGTATAAGCAAATGAGTAGATTCCAATTTAGGTTTTATCTGTTTTCACACTGCCTCAAGCCGTTTCAGGTTTAGCTCTTTTAAGCTAGGGAACTTTAGAATATATAGCATTGTTCTCCTGTATTTTCCTGTGGAATCTCAACGAATCGCTGTGCATAAGCATGGCAGTTTGAGCGAAACCCTTCCAGCTTCTGTCCCCTACCCCACCGTGTTACAGAGTTAGTGATTTCTTCTTCTCTACCAGCTCTCCTCCCTGGCCGCCCACTGTGTGCGACCATCCTCTGCAGTGTCCCTGCAATAAGAGGAGAAGGTGAAAATCAGCCTGCAGGTTTAAATTAATTGCACTTCTCAGTTACGCTGTGAGTTAGTCTATGCTTTAAATCACGGCATTCTAAACTTCTAGTTTAAACATAATTAGAAAGAGAAAGCTGAAATTAAAATAGTGACAGAATAAACCTAACTGGAGGAGAACAGTATAAAACACTCCTAATCAAATACTCGAATAATCTGTTAAAATTATTCATAAGCAGTTGACTATTTTACTAAATACACCTCTTACTGATTTGGGGCATTAATTTAAGCACCTTTTTGTTTCCAAAACTTACCTAGTGAAATTAGGTTACTTACATTCTAATGGAACATTGCTTTTACTCATGATGGAAATCGTTTTAAAAATAGAATTTAAAAAATCTAATTATAAACGTTACACACGCTCATCGCAGAAAATGTTAGAAATGGCTCCATTTGAAATTGTGTACTTTGACAGTTAAGATCTGAAAGATGTTGTATACAAGAGGTCAGGTCCTGTGTGTTACTGGAGCTAGCTTCAGATATTTGAGTTTATCCTGTCTTCATTTGGAAAAGAAAACAGATGGCGTTAGTGGCTCTGCCTCTGTGCTTCCAGGGGACTGCATCCATATCCACATTGTAGCATTTTCACCCCGTGTTGGTAATTCTGTATTTACATTTCTGGGCCACTGAACTGTAACCAGGACGTCCTCATTTTTGTGTGCCCATTGCCCAGTGCAGTGCCTGGCATACAAGCAGGTGCCCGGGTGACATCTGCTAAAAGAATTAAGAGTTTATGTGAGTAGTGACAGAAGGTAAAGGTAGGAAGACTTTGTTCTTCCTTATTTTTTTCTACTTTCATATGGCATGTTTCTCTATCAATTTTGGCTCTTTTATGCGTAGCTAAAACTGACATACTGTATTTCTGAAAAAAAAAATTTTCTATTAGCATATCCTGTCAAGCTCTAAATAGAGGCAATTCTTAGAACTAATATTTATGTGCAGTCATTAATTGCTAAGAATAATAATTTACTTGTAAATCCAAGATTGTATTAATTTTATCTGTAATGGAATCCTTGTTCTTTCCTGAAATCATAGCAAATTATTAAAATTGCTTTGTGGGGAGTACAAAGTTAAGGAGATCAAATTTGTTCTACAAGGACATTTGATGTAATTATTTGTAAAATATATCTTGCTTTTTATACCAGGCTTTTTGATAAAAATAATTTCTTAAACCTCTATAAAAAAACTATTCTTCCCATTTCTCCTTTCTTTGTCAGTTAATTCTCAAACCTAGAATATGCCTTTACATTTCTGTTCTACACCAACTGGCTGAATTATGTTGGGTCTTATATAATGCAGTCTAGTAGAGAATAAATTCAGATGTTAGACATTCTTTTGAAACAAAAAAATACATAATTGTTGGTGAGCACTTTTGCCTGTAGCTTTAGAACAATGGATATTTGTAATCAGGCCTGCTCTTCAACTAATGTACACTATTTCCCCTGGTAGTATACTCTCCAAACAGAAGCCAGAGTGATCCTTAAAAAAAAAATTCTAAATCATATCTTAAAGGCCACAAAGTCCGTGTGAGCCGGTCTTCTGCCCATCTCTCCTGGGCTGTCTGTCTGCTCCAGACACCCCATCCTCCAGGCTCACTCCAGCCCTGCACATGCCCTACTGGAATGAGAGCTCCCTACAGGCAGGAAGGTCTTCTGTTTGGTTCTTTCTCTGTATCTTCAGCTGTAAGAAGTGTACCTGGCACACAGTAGTTGCTCAGTAAATAGTTGAATGAATGAATCATTGCACAGATTTCTTTTGAATAAACTTTGTACTTAGAGATAGGAAGCTGAGTGTGTTCTTAAATTTCTTTTTGTTCTTTTTATCTAATAGTATTCTTATACGTGAAACGTACCATAACAAAAGCAATATAAATCACTTTCTTTTCTTTAAAACCTTATAATTCAAAGCAGACAGCACTAACAAAAGGCACCAACTAATACTAAGAAGAATTAAGCCTTTTAAGTATTAAATGATTAAGAAGAAATGAGATCAATATGAAAAGGAGATCATTTAATTTTACTGGAGGATGTACACACAAATCCTTTCTAAATGGAAAGACACACATATTGTTATGTACAAAGATTTTATATCAGCCTTTTCAGATAAATATACATTTTAATGAAACTCCAACCAGATTTCCAGTAGGAACTTTGTTTGTTGTGTTGGTTGACTTTTATTTGCAACTCATTTTCCTTCTTCACCCAACCTGAAGTGTCCCTCTCACACTGGTCACTCTACATCACACCTCCATGTTTTATTTTGCTAGAACACTGTCTTGTCCCTCAGCTTTATTGAGGTATAATTGACATAAAGCACTGTGTAAGTCTAAGATGTACAGCACAGTGATTTTATATGTGTATATATTACAAAATGATTGCCATGATAAGTTTAGTTAACACATCCATTACTTCACATAGTTTCAATTTTTTTTTTTTGAGTGAGAAATTTTAAAATCTACTCTCTTGGCAACTTGCAAATATTCAGTGCAGTATTGTTAACTATAGTCACCATGCTTTACATTACATCCCCAGAACTTATTCATCTTATAACTGGGAGTTTGTACCCTTTGACTATTTTCACCTATTTCCCCACCTCCAACCCTATGCCCCACCTCTGGCAACCACTTCTGTTGCCTGTTCTCTGCTTCTATGAGTTTGAGTATTCTTTAGATTCCACCTAGAAGAGAGACTATACAGTATCTGTCTTTCTCTGTCTGATTTATTTCTCTTAGCATAATGCCCTCAGGGTCCATCCATGTTGTGGCAAAATTTCCTTCCTTTCTATGGCTGAGTAACATTCCGGTGTGTACATGCGCCACATCTTCTTTATCCATTCATCCATCAGGGGACACTTAGGTTGCTTCCATGTCTTGATTATTGTAAATAATGCTGCAATGAACATAGGGGTGCAGAAATCTCTTTAGTTCCCTTCAAATATGTACCCAATTGCTGGATCATGTGGTAATTCTATTTTTAATTTTTTGAGAAAACTCCATACTCTTTTCCATAATGGCTGTACCAGTTTAAATTCCCACCAGCAGTGCCCAAGGGTTCCCTTTTCTCCTCATTCTCACAAGCACTTGTTATCTCATCCCTTCAATAACAGCCATTCTAACAGGTGTGAGATGATATCTTATTGTGGTTTTGATTTGAATTTCCCTGATGATTAGTGAGATCAAGCACCCTTTCATGTACTTGGCCATGTGAATATCTTCCTTGGAAAAATGTCTCTTCAGGTCCTTTGCCCATTTTTTAATTGGATTATTTGCTCTTTTGCTAATGAGTTATATGAGTCCCTTCTGTATTTTAGATAAGCCATTTTTCAGATATGTAGTTTGCAAATATTTTCTCCCATTCTGTACCTTGCCTGTTCATTTTGTTTATTGTTTCTTTTGCTGTGTAGAAGCTTTTTAGATTGATGTAGTTCCACCTGTTTATTTTTGCTTTTGCTGCCTGTGTTTTGGGTGTTGTATCCATAAAATCATTATGAAGACTAAAGTCAAAGAGATTTTTCCTAGTTTTCTTCTGTGGTTTCAGGTCTTACGTAAGTCTTTAATCCTTTTCCAGGTTTTGTGAGTGATAGAGGTCCAGTTTCATTCTTTTGCATGTGAGTATCATTATTTTCCCAGCACCATTTATTAAAGAGTCTATCTTTTCTCCCCTGAGTATTTTGGTTCCCTTGTCAAACATTGACCATATATATGCATGAGTTTATTTCTGGGCTCTCAATTCTGTTCCATTAGTCTATGTGTCTGTTTTTATGCCAGTATCATACTGGCATATATATGTACCATAGTACGTATATTACTATAGCATTTTGATATAGTTTGAAATCAGGAAGTGTAATACCTCCAACTTTGGTCTTCTTTCTCAATATTGCCTTGGCTATTCAGGGTCTTTTGTGGTTCCATATGAATTTTATGATTGCTTTTTTCTATTTCTGTAAAAAAAAATAAATGCCATTGGAATCTTGATAGGGATTGAGTTAAATCTATAGATGCCTTTGGGTAGTCTGAACATTTTACCAATGTATTAATTCTTCCAATGATGAGTATGGACTATCTTTCCACTTATTTGTGTCTTCTTCAATTTCTTTCATCAGTGTCTTATAGTTTTCAGTGTACAGATCTTTTACCTACTTTGCTGAATTTATTCCTAGGTATTTTATATTTTTTGATGCTATTGTAAATAGGATTGTTTATTTCCTTTTC
Source organism: Hyperoodon ampullatus (assembly GCF_949752795.1). Taxonomy (NCBI): domain Eukaryota; kingdom Metazoa; phylum Chordata; class Mammalia; order Artiodactyla; family Ziphiidae; genus Hyperoodon; species Hyperoodon ampullatus. The sequence continues at coordinate 53,909,373 of NC_136922.1, read as the reverse complement.
AGATTAATCATTATTAGTATATAGAAATGCAACTGATTTTTGTATATTGAATTTATGTCCTGCAACTGCCCTGAATTTGTTGATTAGTTCTAACAAGTTTTTGGTGGAGTCTTTATTAAGATCTTCTATATATTAAAAAATCATGTCGTCTGCAAACAGCAACAATTTTACTTCTTCATTTCCAATTAAGATGTGGTTTTTTTGTTTGTTTGGTTGGGTTTTGGGTTTTTTTTTTTGTTTATTTCTTGTTTGATTGTTCTGACTAGGACTTCCAATAGTGTGTTGAACAGGAATGGTGAGAGTAGCCACCTTGTCTTTTCCTCTAAGAGTTCTGCCTTTCACCATCCAGTATGTTGTTAGCTGTGGGCTTGTCATGTATGGACTTTATTGTGTTGAGTTATGTTCCATCTATACCCAATATATTGAGAGTTTATATCATGAATGGATGTTGAATTTTGTCAAATGTTTTTTCTGCATCTATTGAGAAGATCATGTGATTTTTATCTTTCATTCTGTTAACATAATGTATCACATTTATTGATTTGCATATATTGAACCATCCTTGCATCCCAGGAATGCATAATATAAAAGAGACATTATTTTTTTATTGCTGGTGGGAAAATGAAAAGTAATCTGTCAGCAGCTATTAAAATGTGAATTATGCATACCATTTGCCAGGCAGTTCTATATTGGGGAATCTATTTGACAGAAAAGAAAGCATCAGTATATAGACATAGATGTGCAAGGATTATTTATTGAAACATTGTTTTTAAGAAAAAAGAGGCTGGAAACTACCTAAATTTTCATCAGTAGGAGAATGGTGCAATAATTTATGTACTTCTACCCTGTGGAATATTACACAGATCTAAAACAATTGTTACATATTATTTTATTCAAAGGACTATTCACTATATATTATTAGATGCCTAAAAAATTTCAGAGAATGTTTATTGTACAATGCATTTAAAAATTAAAATAGTATATATATATATATATTTGTGTATATGGATAGATTTGTATTTATAAACATAAATATGTGGAAAGAGACATACATACCAAGCCATTAACAATTGCTATATCGTCAGGAGTGAAAAATGGGGAGCAGGAGAAGAGATTATTAATATATATTCTGTGCCACTTTATTGTCTAACTTGGTAAAACAAACATGTTGTGTTTTCATTTTAAAAATATAAAGATTGTTCAATGGTAAATGTAAGTATACACTATAGGACATTGGTGGTTTGGCTTTGAGTATGTGTAAAGCAAGGAGAGCCAGCACTACCGTGTTTGGTCAGAGATGTCTTCATAGAAAAAACAGCAGGTTTCACTGGACCAATGTGGCAATATTCTTCTATAAATCTACCTACAGTTTGCATATTTGGAATTTGCATTTCTTTTTTCAACCCAATTAAAACTTAGTTATTCTAAGAAATAATTACTAGGAAACCAGATTATGAAACAAATCACCCTAGACAAAAGAAAATAATGCTTCATTGTTTAAAATGTTTAGCTCTTCCTGTTTTACTCTTTTGTTTAATCTAAGGTGAAGACCTAGCATGTCTAGCATAACTATGGCTAAATAGTAGCTTTTTTAAAGTTTTTTTTTTTAACATACTGGCAATATAGACTTTTGAAACAAAGATTGTTTATCATTTTTCTTTTTTATTTCAGAACGCTTTACCCTGTACAGCTCTAAAAACCTTAGACAAGCATGGAATAAGTAAGTTTTTTTATACAGATTATACTCGTTCTCTTTTTCTCCCTCTTAATTTTTAAAACTCTCCTGATAAATTTGACTTTCTTTCATTTGTTCACCCAATTGTCTATTCATCTATTCATCCATTCGTTGAAGCATTAAACAGTTATTAAGCCCTAACTGTGTACCAGCCCCCATGTTCCACCTGAGCCAACACTCTGTGAATTTGGGTTCCCAGAGCGATATAGTATTGATTCAGAGTTGTTAATCCTGAAATTCACTGTGGTCACTCTTCTTCTAACTAGATTCCAAGAAATGTTTTAGCATCAGCAAAATAGCATTTCTTAAGTACAATATACCAACTGACTTTCTAATCTAAATAATGTTGGTGACAACCTTTGAGCTAGATAAAACTGATCTTTCAAATGTTTTTAGTTTACCTATTTTTCCCCTGAGCTTTATTGGGAAGCTAAGCACACGTATCACTTGAAATACATGGACTCTGTTTATTTAATCTCTCATCTGACCTTGTTGAAATAGCTTTATTTATTGGTTTCGAAATTTGATGACATCTGAAGATCTGGGTGTCTCAAGTTATTCAGGGGTCTTTTATAGCAAGACAAACTGCTAGTAAATCATTGAAAGTTGGGAAGCAGAGTAATTGAGTCACTCTGTTTGACTGTATCACATTTCAAGCATTATATTAGGGAAAAGGTAACTAGATCTGCTTTGATTAAGTAAACTATAATTTGTCATAACAAAATTTTGTCTATGGGGAATTTAGTGTTATTGTCTCCCTTTTTACCGTTATGACATGTTTAATTTTAGATGCCATCAATTATGGAAAAAATAAGAAAAACTTTTTATAATAAAAATGCCTTTAATCAATCCTGTCAGTAGATAACAGCAGATAGCTTACTATGAGGAACTCATGGAATGAATACATTAAAATCTTCAGTGGATTATTTGAAAGATTTGGTAGTTTATTTTGATTAAATTCATACTAAGAAGAACATACCAGTATAATTATTTTTGTCTAACACAAGACTTCGTATTTTCCATCTGAAGGGTCAGTTCTTAATGTCTAGAATCTCCCACAGGAAGCACGCCCTTGGCTGGGAGGGAACGTTCTCTGTGTGTTCCTCACCCTTTTATCCTCCTGCACCCTAACTTCACTGATCAGTGGTAACACATTTTAATTAAGTGCTTTCATATACCAGGTAATATACACATATAACAGTTCCTGTCTTTGTTAAATGATCAAACACATTTCTCGCAATTGCTCAAAAAGTCTTGTCCCACCAGGTAACCACTTTATGAAACAATTCTTGACAAAGCCATTGAATCTCTAACACTTTCTCTGAAGTAACAGGAAAATCTGGCAAATCCACGTATAGTGGCGTTTGTGGAGAATAGCCTTCAATTTAGCTAACCCTGTTTCCTTCCTTCAGAGGGACAGAACTAGAATGACATCCAAATCACCCAGAAAAATAAATGGCAATTTTTATCCACTTAGAGTAGTCTACAAAAGACAGGACGGGGGAGGGGGAGGTCTGTAGACCATGCTGAGTGATAGTTCATCCACTGTCCCCTTGTGGATGTGACCTCAACAGCATTTACACCTGGCCCACTCCAGCTGTTCATTTTTGCAATTTGTATTCAGCACCTGTCATCTATATGCCCAGACGAATGGCCTTTCTTGTTCAACCATTGGAAGTGAGTAGTGGGATGCCTCTCAGAGAAGATGCTTTTGTCCATTTACATTACTCTATTTCAGGAGAAACTAGGTTATCTCATGTCTTTCAAAAAGAAAAAGACAACTGAAGTAGTATTCAAGCTTTGCGTTGCTTTGCTTCATTCTGACCACCTAAGACCTGATGCTTTCCTTTCTGTGAGAGGTACTGTTCGTGTCACAACAGAAGTAGTTAACTTCATTGACAAAAATCAGGCTGTGTGATCCTCTGGTATTGCTGCTTTAGAAATTTTAAAAGCTGTGTGCATTGTGCTCAATCTTTGAATTTTCTTAAAAGATGCTAGGTTCAGTAAATACGCTTTTACTTTTGAGGGCAGATAATTCTTCAGAATATGATTTTTCACAAAATAAGAACACGGTTTCTCTTTAAGATATCACTTCAGAGATATTTATTATTTGCATTTTCCATGAACATAGGATTTATATTTTTTCTACCAAAAACAAGGTCTAAAATACTGAAGGAAATATTACATTTTAATGTAAAGTCTTCTAAATCCGTTGACAGAATTGTAGTTAATATCTTTCTTTTAATTTCTGTCATCACATATGCTTTTTAAAAACCCGAGAATTAATTCAGAGTCATTTAAGAGAGTCCCACCCTTCGATTTCTTTAAAAATATTTTAGAGAAAATATTAAATGCTGAGCTTGAAGTAAAGTTTTAAAATTATAAACGTGACTTGTTTAGAACCATGCTATTTTCAAGTCCCCATAAGTCTTATTCTTTTGTTGCCTTGAGGATTTATTTTAGAAAAAAACTAAGTAATAAAATCACCACTAAAAATATTATAAAAATATGACTTTCTAGTATCTGTTTTGTACTGAACCCTTAAAGCGAAGCTATAGCCTCCAGCCAGTTCAAACCCAATGCAATTTAGGGAGAAGTGAGAATTCAGACATTAATTATATTATTGATTCTTCCTACAGACCGACTTGTGACCTTGTAACCATCATTGACATTTCAACACCTCTCACTTCAGAGTGGGGTCTAGATTCGGAAGAATTGCATTTAAAGACTATTAAGCAAGTGCTAGCTTTCTTCCTACTGCTAACTAATTTGTTTGTCAACAACACAATTACGAAACCAAAGTGATTGGTAAATCCTCTTGTACAGCAGTAATAGGTTCAAAATAAAGGGAGCTAATTTGCAAGGACTAATTTGAATTCAATTTAGATAGGTTAATATAAGATGGGCAGGTTAATATACACATGTAACTTGCTGTTCAAAATTAAGTAACAATGTTAAAAATATGTATTAACACAGCTGTTGAAGCTAGTGGATATATTAACCTGCCTAAGAGAGTAAAAATTCTTTTTTTTTTTTTTTAATAACTTTATTTATTTATTTTTGGCTGCTTTGGGTCTTCGTTGCTGCGTGCGGGCTTTCTCTAGTTGCGGCAATCAGGGGCTACTCTTCGTTGTGGTGCACGGCTTCTCATTGCGGTGGCTTCTCTTGTTGTGGAGCACGGGCTCTAGGCGCTCGGGCTTCAGTAGTTGTGGCTTGCGGGCTCTAGAGCGCAGGCTCAGTAGTCATGGTGCATGGGCTTAGTTGCTCTGCCGCATGTGGCATCTTCCCGGACCAGGGCTCGAACCCATGTCCCCTGCATTGGTAGGCGGATTCTTAACCACTGTGCCACCAGGGAAGCCCAAGAGTAAAATTTCTTGAGAAATGAATCCTCAAGTCTCTTTGAACAGCTGTAACAAGTGACCCAGTTTATTTTGGGACCAAGTCTGCCCTAAGTAACACCCATGCAATTCCCTGCTGACTTCATTTATACCAGTAACCATGGGCATAATTTTATCCTTTGAAGGATGTTTTAGTATTCTGGGGAAGCAAAGCAGTGATAGGAGAAGAATATCAGAAGATCCAGCAGATATCTAAACTCGAAAGGATAATATAAAGAAGTCTTAATTATAGGATTGAGAATAATAAATACATATTCAAAAAGAAAAGAAGGTCCTTTTATTTCCTCCTACTGGAAGTGCATGATCCATGTGGGTTCTCTCCTGCTTGAAGAGGAATTTGGACTAAAGGGAGACAAATCTTAATTTTATAAATACGTGTTCTTTCTGATGGCCTTCAAAACATTCCATTTTATTTCCTTGGAGTTATAAAGACTCTCCCTATTTTTCTTCCTGATCTCTCTATTTATAGTTGTCTGACATTGGCATGCATGTGCAATCAACCAAGTATTTCAGCCAGTTAAAAGATCTTTAATTATTTTGGCTGGAGAAGAAGCCTTAGTGTATGCTCTGCAGCAAAGTTAAGGGTAGGATTCCAGGAATGCATTTGCTTGTTTTGGAACTTTTTAGCAGCTGAACAATTTTGGAGGTTTGAAAGTAGCAAAAAGAGAACTAAGGATAAACCACCAAGTCACAGAAGACAGATTTGGAAAACACAGGTCATAGCTGATAAAGCAAAGCACATCCATAGACTTTGAACAGGTGTAGGCCAGCTTGTCCTGCCCCCTCCACCCAGTGCTGTAGTTCTGCTTATGAGCCTTCTGGTTAGCAAGTCCAACTGGATTGCTCCTAAGAATTAAAAACAGATGATACTTTAAGATGTGCAATAAATTCAGAGACATTATAATGAGGCTACTCTTATGGAAATGCAAAAAGAGAGAAGAAGACATTTGCCTGCACGTATTGGAAGGTACCAGCAGAGTCACAAACCCTAATTTAGGAGCTTTAGAAGTGTTTTCCAGCTTGGTGTACTTGACTTTCCTTGAGTGTTTTTATCTAATTCGATGATTAACTCCCAAAACATATTTTAAAGATGACTTGGGCTTCCCTGGTGGCACAGTGGTTGAGAATCTGCCTGCCAATGCAGGGAACATGGGTTCAAGCCCTGGTCTGGGAAGATCCCACATGCCGCGCAGCGACTAAGACCACGAGCCACAACTACTGAGCCCACATGCCACAACTACTGAAGCTGTGCACCTAGAGCCCGTGCTCCGCAACAAGAGAAACCACCGCAATGAGAAGCCCGTGCACCGCAATGAAGAGTAGCCCCTGCTTGCCGCAAGTAGAGAAAACCTGTGCGCAGCAACGAAGACTCAACACAGCCAAAAATAAAAACAAATAAATAAATTAATTTTTTAAAAAGATGACTTGCTGGAAAGTCATGCTACATGTACATAAAGCATAATGTATTTAAAATAATATTTAGAGAAATAACATAAATTTCACTCTGTATACTAATATTGGTGGTTCTCTATTGTATTTTTCTTGTCATGTCTGATTGCATTCCATTAAGATTTAAATAGGTGCCTTCTCAAGAAAGAAAAGCCCTGTTTCCTACTCTGCCTTATTGTTCTAAGTTGATCTAAAATTTTGTAAAGTAATAATATATTGCAAAGTAAGTTCAAGCTTTCAGTTTCTGTACAGTTGCTTAGAAATGTTAGAGGACGGTAAGTACAGTTACTGACGCTAGGAGGAGCCGTTGAGTTGAGCCAGATCTTTAAATCCTCTTTTTCCAGTTTCACGTTTTTTTCATTGTTGATCATTTTTGTTATAATTCTGTTTACTTCAAAGTAACAGTTTCAATTTATTTAGTGCCTGAAGATTTCTTCTCACCATATTTTCAAAGAAATTATTCTTTACATCATCCATGCACTTTTTTAGGGGTGGGTTTATGAGGGTGACAAGCTCTAAAGCAGACAGTAAAGCAGACATTTTGGAATTCCTTTCTCTTCACTCAGAGGATGAGCTGGAGCTGCAATTGTCGACTGCCCAGCTCTGGGGACTTGAGTTCAGCATTGGGAGGCTACGTGGGGTGTAGCTCCTTACCACACCCTTGAAAATATAGTTTTCAACACTTGGACAATCAGATCCAAGCAAGTCTCGTGTCGTGACCTTGGACACCCACACACGGTATTGTTTGGAAGCCCCTAAGTCTCACCTGCCTGCTTAAAAGTCGCAGTTCAGAGCAATTTCTTGGGTCATTCAATTTCACAAGAATGAATCATTAGTTCAGTCACTGAAAGCATTAGGTAGGTGTGATGTTTATCTGATCTATTAAACCCCTTGCCACTGAACAGAGAGCAATTCTAGAAAATTGAAGAGTGGATTCTTGAAGGGGAAAAAGAGGAGGTCCTCAAACAGGAGATGCTTTCCAGGCTTTGGTGGGAGTCAAAGAAGACAGCATAAAGGTCTGTCCAGAGACACAGGTTGGAGGCAGATGCCAGGAGGACAAAGAGAAAGCTGTCCAAGAGAGAGCTGGACAATCTGCCAAAGCTCTAACCCTGATCAGTAACAGTAGCAACAGCATAAATGTGATAACACGCAAGACGTACCTAGTCAAAGGCCTGACGTATACTTGTTAATCCATAGTCCTGGCTTGACAGGGGTGGTAGTAAACCATCGGACTGCCTTCTGCTCTGTAGGATTCACATATGTTGTCACATCTTCATATCTTTATACCAGTCTTGGGAGGTAGTCTGGGCAGATATTATCGTCTCCATTTTAGAGCTTGAAATAAGAAACCTGCTGACGTCGAATGATTAGTGCTATTGAGAATTACAACTTGGAGGTATGCCCCAGAGTGAATCTTGTGAAAGAAATATTATCATTTAAAAAACCCTGATCTTCAAGTGGGCTTATCATTACCTGACTTTATTTTGTTCTCACTGTGACTTTGGGTCAGGAGATCTCTTCTGGGACCTAATGTCATTCATTGCTGGTCTAGCTTTTTGGCAGTGGGAGAGCTGGGCTAGAGTACAAACCTGATTTCCTCTCTCCTGGGGAACAGTGTTTGCAGCAGGCTGGCCACCCACACCATCAACTAGGGCCTGTCCTAGGTAATTGCTGGGTAATGTGCCATTGGGATAGAGGCAGGTTTGTGACAAGCTAAGTACTGGAGATGACAGGCCTGCCAGCCACCCACGCAGACCCTGCTAGTGGGATCTGTCGCCCATTCCACACAGTTCCCACTGCCCCAGGAAATTAGGCTCTATCGTTTTGTGTCATTGCCAGATTTCTTGTCCATGTTTTTCTTTTCGTAGCAAAGAATTCGCTGACATTAATAACCCCTGGTGATGGCCCAGGGCAGGCCCCATGCTGTTTGCTATCTTTCAGGCATGAGTTTTTTGTTCCCCTTCTGATAGGCAGAAACTATCCATCTTCTCGCTTACTAATTGGCAGTACATGCCAGGCTTGGGAGTTGGCAACAGCCATTGTTTTTCATCCTTTCAGATTATGTGTTGGACTCCTCATCCAAAAGTACACACTTCTGGTGCAGCTAAAACCTTCCTTCTGCCATCCAGCTCATTAAGGGATAAAACCCAACCATGTTTCTGAAGCGGCACAGAGTTTCCAGGAGCAGCTGGGCTGCTCGTTTCCCTGAAAGAAGGACGATAGAATTAGGTTTTCTCAAACTGTTCCCCAGAACAGATGCTAGACATGTGAACTGAGGAAGTTCTCTGCTTCTCCACAACATAAAATGGTATGTTTGTATTCTGTGGCTGTCATAACAAATTGCCACAATTTATCATCTCCTGTTGGGCAGGAGCCTAGATGGGCTCAGCTGGTTTCTTTGATCTGGGTCTGACAAGGCCAGAATCAAGGTATTGGTAGCCTGGGCCCTGTCTGGAGGCTCTTGGGGAGAATCTGCTTCCAGGCTTATTCAGGTAGTTTGCAGAATTCAGTTCCTTATGGTTGTCGGGCTGAGGTCCTGTTTCCTCTCTGGTTGTCGGCTGAGAGCCTCCCCTAGCTCCTGAAGGCCACGTGTATTCCACATCACCCTGCCACCTCCTCCGTTAAAGCAGCATCAGTTCAGCAAGTGTTTCTCATGCTTCGAGTCTCTCTCTTCCCCTTCTTCCCCATCTCTTCTGCCTCCAGTAGGAGAAAGTTCTCTGCTTCTAAATTCTGTAATCCAAGTTCACCTTTCTATTTTAAGATCTGGGGGCCTCCCTGGTGGCGCAGTGGTTGAGAGTCCGCCTGCCGATGCAGGGGATACGGGTTCGTGCCCCGGTCTGGGAGGATCCCATATGCCGCGGAGCGGCTGGGCCCGTGAGCCATGGCCGCTGAGCCTGCGCGTCTGGAGCCTGTGCTCCGCAACGGGAGAGGCCACAACAGTGGGAGGCCCGCATACCGCAAAAAAAAAAAAAAAAAAAAAAAAAAAGATCTGTAACCTTAGTTACATCTTCCAAGTCCCTTTTGCCTTGGAAAGTAACATATTCACAGGCTTCAGGGATGGGTGAGAGGACATCTTTGGGGCCATTCTGCTTTTCACGAGTTGTACCGGGGTTTCCTACTCAGTGAGGAGTCATGGGGTGAGGCAGAGTGTGGGGGGGGGGTGAACCCAGCCCTCATCAGATCAGACACAGCCCGTTTTGCCTGATCTCTGGCCCATCAGGTGACAAGCATAGGCCCCTGATTCTGATGGTTCCACGTTGCCTGGTTCACATTAGCTATGCTCAAAATTATGTATAAGGAAGAAATCATTTTCCACCCCCGCAGAGAGAAAAAAAGAGATTATTCTCAGGAAAGCTCATAGTCTCTGAGATGGTAAAAGTTTGGCCTGATATTTTTGTCCCCTCTAGATCAGTGCTGTCCAGCAGAACCTTCTCTGTTGATGAAAATCTGTATCTTCACCACCCAGAGCAGCAGCCACTAGCCCCCTGTGGCTATTGAGCACTAGAAATGTGGCTTAGGAACTGAATCTTAAATTTCATTTAAATTTAATTAATTTAAATGTAAATAGCCGCCGTGGGTGGCTACCAAATTGGGCAGCACAACTGTAGATCAACAGGTAAACTATCCATTTATTTTAGGTGCCCACCAATGTAATACAAGTGTGGGTGTCTGATGCTTTGGAAATTCTATGCTCAAGAGTCCTTGCATTTTGCACTCAAGTGTCTGGGGATCTTGCTTGATGTGTTTGCTTCTCACCTCTGTCTTTTATTTGTAAACACTCTGAGAAGATAATAGCTCTGGAGGACCCAGTAAGAGATAAATCTGAGGAGGGAATAGTGGAGGTATCAGAGAACACCTAGCAGACATGCCTTCCCCTCCCCCTCACTTCCAAGAGCCATGGTGTTCCTTCTTGAGGGGCACTGCCTATTTCAGGCGACTCCATTCCTTTCTCCTTCTCCTGTTCTCTCTCTCTCTCTTTTCTGCTGGGAACTGCTAGGGGTTAGACACACAGCTGTCTACCCTTTTTGAACTCCCTGAAGAATTCACCTCTTTGCTGTTGTTCCCGGCCCCCTTGATCTCCCCTAACTCTGCTCAGAAAATACCAAAAGTCTCAGCTTCCCCTTCACCGCATACAAGATGCTACCAAGAGGAGGTCCATTTTATAAATAAGTCTCTCATGGGCCCCTGTGGGTATATATATTAACTCTTCAGCTTCCGAACATTGAAATTTTCCACATTTAAAAAAACTGAAGCATGAACAGAAATGCAGAAATTTTTACTGCTCTTTATTTATTAAAAAACACTGATGTGAGATCCCTTTCCTCAACATTTATTTATATCATTTCCTTTTGATTAAGAAAATGTTTATGAATCTGGTGAATTGTCAGCCTCAGAATTAAGACAAGCATAAGTCGTCACTGGAGAGAGATGATTTGAACAACAATGTCATCTTTTGTATCCACTGTCACCCATTCCACGCTTTACCTTGGTTGATTTTCATGAAAATTAGGATTGGATAAAGGTCCCAATCATTTTTGGGGACAAGGGGTCCCCCTCATACTTTGGGGAGACTTTCTGTAAAACTGGGGCTCAACTTCCACTCATTGTGAAGATACAGTTAATAAACTATTCATGTTGACAAGTGCATCTGACTTCTGCTGCGTAGACACTGGTCCTACTGACCCTGTAAAAATACACGGTCAATAAATATTGTTGATAGAAACCAAGAAGGAATAGAAAAGAGGAAAGATGCCTGAGAAAGCTCATTCTTAGTGCAAATGGCAAGAAAACAACTGAAAGTAACATAAGCTTTGGTATGATAGGGGCCAAGTTCCAATCACAGATCCAGTACTGAACCATATAATATTCAGGAAGCTCACTAACCAATCTGAGCCCAGATTTTCAGTCTTTTAAGACCCTTGGCACGATTGTTGTGAGGAATGTCAGCTTATCCCCCTTCTGGTTTTCGGCATGCCCTGCCCTCTCCTGCCAGTCCAACTATTTCATTTCGAGAAAAGTAATTGTCCTTGAACATGAGTACCACTACGACACAGGGCCCCCAAACATCTGGAATATTCCTTCTACCTTTCTAGGAGCATGTGCTGAATTTCTCGGTCACCAGATGATTTTTAAAAAATATTTCATGTGTAGAAACAAGATTCCTCTTCCCCAGCAGTTCCTTCCTAAGAGGGATGTGTTAGCAAATAGCATTGTACATAATTCATGTAAAAGTGTGGTTTACCCTAAGTCTTGAAACTTATCTATTAGACAGTTTTCCTAATTAAATTGAAAGAAGCCCTTAGACAAACACTGTTACCAAGTTCAAAGCATCTTTTAGACCTTTTCCATACAGGTACATGAACTCTGTACCTGAACTGATGGGTAAGTCTAAACCAGGTGCATAGAGCTTGGGTGTCCACTTGACCCCGAGGGTTTCATTCGTGATACTAAAAATAATTATCCTTGTTGGTTATGGCTCCTAAATGGGGAAGGTAGACGACTTATCTCTAGAATCACAGAGAATAAAGGCTGGGAGCATAGCCTTACTCTGGTTCACCTATCATCACTGACAAGCAAATGGGTAGGGGACACCAAAGGAAACTGCTTTTTTCTTTCAGACACTGAGCCAAGTCCATACTGTAAGGCACAAGTCCCATGTTACTTTGTATTGTTAAAGTCACTCCCATGTTATATTCGTCATGGGAGTGACTTTAACAATAGATTTTATTTTGTCTTTGACAAAAACAACAAAATACATTAAAATGCCTTAAACACACACATATACAATCCTGCAAATCAGTTATTTTTTGTCTTACCTAAAAGAGCATTTTTAGATGATTTCAACATTTGGGGGATATTAGAAAAATCCGGTGGTGGTTTATAGTTGAAGTCTCATAGTGAGTGTATATGTGTGTGGATGTTATTACCCAGACTAAAAATGAGATATAAATGAATAGAAATATTAACACAGAGATCAATATTCTGGCCCTCACTGCATTATTATACAGCGCATCTTTGTATATCTGTATGTGAATTCTCTGCTAGTCCTCAGCTGAATTTAATCCCTCAAGACTTGATATACAAACATAATGCCAAATAGAGAACTTCCCTTAAATTATTCAAATTCCCCATAAATGATTTCCCACTCTTCCTGCAATGGAAAGCATTTGATCATAAATTCAATTAAATCAGCCATCATCTTTGTGATGTTTGTCCAGCTAAATCCTTTAGTGACTAAACCAATAAACATACCAGCTGTGTGTGTGTGTTTATGGCATGACTGTTGGGAAAGAATCAATTTGAAGTAAAGACGAAGGGTAGTTCTCATTTCTTAGGCCAGATTTTGACCACTTTACTGCAGCCAAGGTTTAAAAGATTAAACTCTTAGCAGGGACAAAATCATGTATATTCCTTAAATTCATTGGCTTTTATTCCCCAACTCAGGGCCAAGTTTTAATATATTGTTTCAGATCAAAACTGATAAACTTTGGAGATGTTAGTAAAAGCAGTCAAACCACATCAACCATTTTTCTTCCTCTTTCTTTCACACCCTCTCCTCCCTAGTTGAAACAAAGGAAAAATGACTGTTGACATACTTTTAAGTTTCTCCAGGAAAATTCAATTATAGGACTATAGAACTATTTATGATTTCTCATATTTATGTCAGCTGAAGAGGTAAAGCTTATTAGAGGCTTATAAATGTTGATTGTTTCTCATCTTTATCCTAAAGCCTTTCAGACAATAGATATAATCAACCAGCTCCCCTCTTTTTCACCATGTCTTTATTAATAGGATCATCATATCCTATTAATTTGGATGTAACTGAGCCTTATTTATACATTATCTTTACATATGTGTATATTCATGTGTCCTCTAGAGGGCAGCATGTTCGGTGGGGGGAAGGTTAGAGGCCAGCTACTTATCTCCATAACATGTGTGAGATAACCAACTGATTTTTTTTTTCCCCCCTTTAGCAAAGCAAGTAAGCTATCTCAAGTAGAAAAATCAGTGCTGCCCCCATGGTTTGATCAGCTGCCCCATCTGCCATTTTGGGCATCTACTTGGATGGCCAACAATTTTTATGAATTGGCTCAGCTACCTTGGAGGCTACTTAATTAAGGATTATACCAGGTTCCATGCCTTTGCCTCCAAATAGAACTAAGCACATCATTATATTTATAAAGATGAATACAAATGGGATTTTTCCATTTATCTCTCATTTCTTATCACCCTTGACTGAAGGTTAAATTGTACCCACAGTTCTAATTTTATTTGGCAGTCAAATCAGGCTTTACTCTCCTTTCTTAGAATTCAGCTACCTCATGTCCCTTACGTTTAGGTTGTAATGCTGAAAGAATTCTATCTAATGTCTCTTATTTTTCCCAAGGAAGTGAAACACATTTCCACAGGGACATCTTCCACCCATCGTGATTTTAGGCTCTTTCTCCTACCAGCCAGCAAACCTTTGGAGTAATCCCTGACCTAGCCCCCTTCTCTATAGCTACATTCACTGATTTTCTCAATCCAATCTCTATTCTTCATCTAAAGAATAAAATCCTCCCAGTGTATAAACTACACAATTCTTTTTCTTTAATTTTAGAAATTTCTGGAAGCTGCAGCAGATCTTTGCAAGATATAGAGCAGTACTGTCCAATAGATCTTTATGCATTGATAGGAATGTTTTATATCTGCACTGTCTGATATGGGGCCATTGAGTAACTTAAAATTGTGGTTAGTGCAATTGAGGAACTGAAATTTTATCTTATTTAATTTTAATTAATTTAAATAGTCATCTGTGGCTTGTGGCTGCCAAATTGAACAGTGCAGAATAGAGCATAACTTCTGATCAGTTTATAACAAATGTTTTACCAGAATATATTGTGAGGGGGATCAGATTTTGCAGCTAAAAACCTACTGCCCAGGCTTTTATTCTCTCGCTTATTTCTTTCTCATATAGCTATAGGCTTAAATCCAAATCCTCTGACTCTGACCAAGGATTTTCTCTCTCTGAGAACATCTGAGAGATTTTCAATTTTCAAATTCTTCAATTTTGTTGAATATTGAACATATCTCTCCTGGGTATCCAGAATGGAGTTTCAAAGCATGGCATTTGGACAGCACTGATTCTGGGGGCACTGGCCATTTTACCGTCTAAGCTCTGTTACCTCTAGATCTGGTTTTTCCTAAATATAGAAATAAAACTTGAGAACGTGCTAAAATGTGTCAAACTGCATACAAGCTTGGCACAAGTTAGCATATTTCTTAAATTGGAATGTTCCCCCCATATACATATGTAACAGTTATTTACACTGACTACAAAGAAAGCCTATGTTTGTTCCATCCACTCTAAAGTGATCTCAATATTCTTTTAAAATTTTCTTATAAGTTCCCAAGTAATCATTTTTTAAATGCTTCCATATTTTTACACATGATCTGCAAATGCATGTCTTAGTTTTCCACAGTATGCCGATATTGTTGGTTTTAAGACATGGCAGACTTCTTTTTTAATGGTTTGTGTCATGCCACTAGCTTCTACCTCATGTTAGAGACATGACTGAAAACACCCTCCATATACCTGGCACATATAAATAGTTGGATCCCAGATGATAATAAATATGCAGCTTTTTAATTCTATTCCTTTACCTTAGTTTTATTTCAGCTGAAAAGATAGAATTAGTGCTCAAGAAGATAAACACCTCAGCAATTATGCCCATTTGGGGGACCTCTAAGCCCAAATGGATATGGAATGGCACCCTTCATTTTAAATCATTTTCTATAAAGAGGCAAATGTAGAGTTAAAGGCAAGAGTAAAGGAATGTGCAACCCAAAATCTGTGCTCACTTTCAATAAAGACAGCCTCAGCGTACTGTATGCTCACCATCAAACCACTCTTTATAGCACCCGTGCCCCCAGATCCACAACCTCTTCACATGATGAGAGAGGAAAGCAAGGATGATTGGTAGCCACATTATTCTTTAAGAGACCAGCCTCTGGGAAAAGGCTAGGCAACCCCACACCACAGGGCACAAGAGAGCAAAATAGGAAGGGATCATGAAGTCCTTGTCAACACTCTGTTAGTAATGAGCTTTAAGACTGGACTCCTGTGCTCAAAGCCAGTTCCCTGCCATTTTGAGACTTGGTCAGCTTCCTGTTAATGGACATGTGAGTTATCTGCAGGGAAGTCATTAGTCTAAAGTCTCTCTAATGTAGCAACTGTGCTGAGAACAGCCATTTGCAACCTCCAGAAGCACTTTAGATTATTTGATAATAGTGATGCAATCATGTGCAGGTTCATATAGGTATATAGAGAGAAAATGAAGGGTAAAAGGCAAAAGCTTGGAACTAGGAGAAGAATGTAAGGTACCAGTTCTTAACTCTTCTCTAGTTGGAATTCACTCTGCAGGTTCATTACTAAAAAATCACTCCTTAAATTGCACATTCTAATGTAGGAGGAAATGCTTTCTTTTGATGGAAATATATGAAATATTTTTTCTAAAAATTTAAAAATCTCTCCTCTGATGGCTCTCATATTTGTAGCACACATTACATCACAGAGTAGTATAAATCATTTTCCAGGTCTTGAACCTCAAAATGAAAACAAACACACCAAAAAAATGTTTTCTTCATACTAACCTTAGCATCAGCCCTGGCCCCGTAAATAATTACAGTAATCCCTCTCCAAACACGCGTTGCAGTTACTCAGTATTTTAGTACATGTCAGCTTGATGTTCTACAGCTCTGAGGGCCCTGGTTCAGATGTTGGTGAGTCACTCTACTTGGAGATCATTTGAACAGTAGGGTTGGGAAGAGGAAAGGAGGAATGACGATGGTAGAGAAACAGAAATGTTTTCACTTCGTTGTCTTGATAAATCTGAAATTGAGGTCAGCACCCTAGGGCTGCTAGGCAGAAGGAAATCAAGACATATAAGACAGGCCATATGGTGAGCCATAAAACAAGGAAGACATTGGGCATTTAGAAAGAGGACACATACATAGTCAGAGTAAGGGGGAGACTGGCAAAGAAGGCAGTATGCCTTGGTATGTAACACAGCAAAACACATTTACAAAATCTTAAAATAAGAGGCAGATCCTGCAGCATATCTAACAGGAAAACATTTCCATCTTAAGGTATGTAAAATAATATTGAAAGTATTTTTACTTAAGGTGCTCTTCATTGTTTTATTTTAGTGAGCATTTAAAAATGATGAGATCTTTTTGTATAAATTTACTCATAACTTTGATTCTCCTCTTTTTTCCATTAGTTGTAAGTCTCCCAATGAGGTGTTTCCTACCAAAGGAGTTTTAGGGATATACTCTGATGTGGGAAAGAATATTATAGTCTGAAAAGACTCCTTTTACTGCATTTAATAGGGTCAGTTTAATTTTTTACATGCATAGAAGTGGTAGAGCAGCAGCAGTAATATTTATTATAAATATCAACAGCTGCACTTGTTCATGGTAGACGTAGATGTGCCTATAGCATGCCAAATGCTCTGTCCGCATTATCTCATTTAATCCTGAAAATAGGTCTCAGATAGTTCTCTACATTTTCTGATAGTAACATTTCAGCTTATTTTAGAAAATCTATTTCCCTGTCCTCAGTTATATTGTAGACTCAAGAGCAAATCTGTAAATACATCCCTCATTTGCCATTTTATTCACAGAAGGACTGAGGCTAGGATGAGGCAACTAAGGTACTCAGCTTGGGTTCAGAATTTAAGGTGATGCCCCCCTCCAAAAAAAACATAGTAATCAAGATAAATTACATTTTAATGTAATATTTTAAAAAGCCAAAAGATAGCTTCAGTGTTTTCTATGCTGTCCATCAAACAACCCTTCATTAGCACCCATTCCCCCAGATCCATAACCTCCTCCTTCCTAAACCCCAGTGCTGGTCAGGTTATAGAGAAATGGATGCATTTATTTACTGCTAATGGCACTGTAAACTGATAAACAATGTAGAAAACATCATGGAAACATTAAAAGCTGTAAAGATACTCATTTGTGGCACATTCAAGAAATATGATTTACCGTCATCTAAAAGTTCTGGGTGCTTGGGAATGCACAGATGAGGTTCCCATTCTCACGGGCTTTACCTTCTAGAGTATCTAGGACAATAAACAAGTAATAAAATAAGCAATCTCAAAGAGTGATAAGTACATGAAGACATGGCAGTATGATTTCTTTTTAAAAAGAGGAATAGCATTGGAAAATTGTAAGCCATATGAAGGCTGGGATTTTGACTATGTTGTTTACCTTTATATCCTTTGTATCTATGACAGAGCCCATCACATAGTAGGTGCTCAAGAAATATGTGTTGAAGAATGAAGGTGGTAAGAGTGTAGTGAGTGTAAGGAGAGTGAGAAGAGATGAGATTGGAGACTGGAGGCAAAGGGGGTGAGGAAAGGCCTTGTAGGCTACAGTTGCGATATTACTTCCGATAGGAGGCCTGGGGAATTAAGTTTATGACCTAGTAACCTGACTCTTTAGTGTTTCTCCCAAGAAAACAAATCATTGGAGTAAAAACCTAGTTGCCCAAAGATGCTCATTACTGTGTTGTATATTAAATTATTTTAAAAGACTTGGTACCAACTTAACCAAGATTAAGGGAATGGGGAAATATTAGTATATCATGGTTCCTCAACCCCAGTGGAATATTACACAATGTTAGGACGGTATTATGAAGACTTTGAAAACATAGGGAATGCTTCATATGTTCTGAAAAAAGCAGAATAAAAAATTTTATGCATACTAGCATATTAACTCTAAAACTGTCTGTGAACTGTGATCAAAATGTAATATAAGAGATAAAAATAGTTGTGTTAGGGTAACAGAATTTTGGGTGATTGTTTTTCTACTTTACAAAAATTATCTTTAGTATTATTGTCACATTATTTTAATAAAAATATGTTGCTAAATTAGTATAGAGTTTCTTTTTAGGATTATGAAAGGATTTTGAAATGGATATTGGTGATGGTTGAACAATATTGTAAATGCAATTAATGCCACTGAATTGTACACTTGAAAGTGCTTAAAATGGCAAATTTTAGGTTACATATATTTTGCCACAGTTTAAAAAAAAACCCAGATCTCTTCTATAATCACCATTATGGTTTAGCAGCCTCCAAGATGGCCCCCCAGTGGTCCCTGTCTTCTGGTCTTCACACCCTTGGGTAGTCCCTCCCACATTCTACTAGGACTGGTCTTGGTGACCAGTAGTATATGGCAGAAATGATGGCACATTATTTCCAAGGTTAGGTTCTAAAAGATTGAGGTTCCCATCTTAGCTGTGTCCCTCTTTCTTGGTTCACTGACTCTGGGGAAGCTAGCTGCCACGTCATGTGAATAGTTCCTCCATCTGGGAGAGGCCCCCATGGTGAGGAACTAAGGTCTCCTGCCAACAGCCATGTGAGTGAGCCACGTGGGAGTGGATTCACCAGGCCCAGTCAAGTTTCAAATGACTGTAGCCCTGGATGTCACCTTGACTGCAACCCTGTGAGAGACCTTGAGCCAGAACTATCCAGTTCAGCTGTTTCAGGATTCCTGACCCCCAGAAACTAATATGACCTCAGTATGGGCTTAAGTTTGACTTTTAGGAATTTAAAGAGAGCTTTTTAAACGCAGGTTTTGAAAGGAAATTTTATGTGGAAAAAATGTACACCGTGATAAAAATTACAAAGATAAAATGGTGTGTTTGCTCAGACCTATACACATAGAAGTAAACATCGAGTTGATAAAAAAATCATTTATCTGAATTATAGACTTATGAGAAGTTTTTATTTTTTCTTATATGTTTCAGGATTTCTCTTATATGTTTCTAAATTCTCTAGAATGATCATGTCTTTTATAATGAGAGGAAAAAAAGATATAAACAGAGCTTTAAGAAGGATGATACAGAGAAGAGAGCATCTGCATCTGAAGCACGTAACATGCTCTACCCTCATTTGCTGTGTGACTCTGGCTGTATGGCTTCTCCTCTCTGAGCCTCAGTTCCCTCATCTATAAGGAGGGATAATTATGTTCATCTCATAGCTGGGAATGCAGAATAAGGGAGATGACTTGTGAAAAGTCTCTAGCACACAGTAAATCCTCAATAGATGCTTCATCTCCTTTGTATACCTTCTCATAGTATTTAGAACAAGGATGTCATTTGCTGGCTGATCATGTCCTTTGTGATAATCAAGGGAAATCAGATAGTTCAACAGGTAGTTGGTTCAGTGTGCGGCCTGCAAGAAAGTCTGTGACGGGGAAGATAGGAGGCTCCTTTGTAGGAGCAGTAAGTATTAAAAGCTGTTTGACTTTTCTTCCTAAAGATCATCAGGCCCTTGTAGAGGACACCCAACTCTTCAGTCTTAATCCAAGTCTTGTTTTACACATAAACGCACAGGCCAGTTCTTCTTGTATCATAATGAAATCATATATTTTCAAATTCCAGATGCAATGTCATAAGATAAAGAAGCTGAAATGATAGTCCACAGAAAATATATTTTTCATTTGCCCAGAACCAAACTTTAATAACCCATAAGCTCTGATCTAACTGAATTTTTGTTCATATTTATTTAAATGGGAGAACTGGCCTTGGTGATTTTCTCCAATCCTAACCATCTAATATCTTTAACCTACAAGACAACAATTCTTTTATTTTTTTTTTAGGGGTAAGGAAACATTCTCTCTTCTATATCAGCTCAGGATGCTAAACTGTATGTTGTTTGCCTTAAAAAATAAACTTCCCTTTTTAAATTTTTCTTGTTATCTTGGATCATGTCCAGTCTCTAAGGAAATAAACATGTGAAGAAAGAGTTCTGTGGAATGTTAACTGCACTGATATTTTTCTTCCTTTTATCATGCCTCAAGATTTGCCAAAGTTGATATAAATTCACCATGCCTTCTTTAAAAAGCATAACAGCAAGGCATTCTTCCTGTAGGAGTCAGACTGTAAAAGGTGATTTCCTTTTAGTCCATTTGGTTTAAGCCTGTAAAAAGCATTAAGTGAAAAATCTGATATATTTGTTAGGGCATTTATTGCATTACTAAGTTATATTTTCAGTTCTCAGTGAAAGGTTTATTGAGAGGTTTTGAAGAAGTAAACTTTGAAGAGGTTTTGTTAGGATTAAAGAATATTTTTTCTTCTCTTTTGGTGAAATAATATCACACAAAATGATACCTTTCAGGAGCTATTCTTAGCATTGTTTACAGTCAAAGGACACACCGTTCCATTATGGTGAAGCAGATATCACCTTCCAAAACCAGCCTCTGTTGATGAGATTTGTAACTGCTCTAGGGTTTCAGAGGCATGAAAGGCTGTGAAGTTACCATTTTCCATTAACTCAAGCCACCCTAATATTGATGCACCAGTAAGGTAAACTACTTTGCAGGAGTCTTTTAGAGTGAAAATGTTTTTCATATTGGACTGAATATTTATAACTGATCCATCTTAAATGTAAAAATATAAGCCATCGCTAAACTTTAATGTGGATTGATTTCTTTTTTGATAGATGAAGATTTTAATTTAAATTCTTGACGCAATCTTTTATCGTCAGAAAATGAGAGTTGTCTTTTTCAGATGAAACAGTGCTATAATCAACCACTTTGAATTCAGGAAAATTGGATAATCGCTATTCTCTAAATAACATAAATATCAAAAACATCAGAAGGGTAGAAAACTCATTAACAATTTACTCTGCTTCACTCTTGATTTACTAAAAATGTTTTGAAAACTTGTGAAATTATATGATGCTTTTAATTGATTTAAACAACTTATGGTAAGAAAAGGTCAATCTTTACAGCAGTCCTGTGGAAGAGAGGGCTACTAATTTTATCCTGATCTGTATCCAGAAGTCAGAAAGTTTGAGTTGTTGATGTCCTTCAGTTAACAATGGAATTCCATATGGGGGAAGGTCATGTCATTATGAAGGTCTAGTGTTTATGATTAGATATAACAGTTAACAAAATAACTGGGAAGTTGGAAATCAATTCCGTTGAATGCACATCCTTTGGGTTTTGAAAATGTTATACACTGATTTTGTTTTAAATATTCTGTAAGTTTTATCCTTCTGATTACAAGGATTAATTATTACTGTATTTTATTTATTTATTTTACTGAAATAAGATACATCATTTTTTACCATGTCCTTCAGTCAGAGAATTGAAAAGTAATTATTTGTGCCTCTTCTGCTGTTAACCACATTGTTAAAGTAAAATACTAAACAAAAATATAGAATCATATGATCACTAGTCAACAAAATATAGGAACCTTTTCCAAAATACAGGTATAATGCCTGATAGGTTTGTGCTATTCCTATATATGAAAAATGTCAGTGATTGGCAGCCTGTAACAAATCTTAGAGAAATTTTTAAAAATTACATTATATAGTTGTGTAGAATTATAAGTGATTAGATTTATATAAGCTACTAAAAAACACAATTTTACAACTCAAAAAAATCACTGCTACTAGATACTGGAGAAGAATTGAAAAGGAGATTAAAGTGGAGTCTCTGCAAAAACAATGTAGTGAACCAGTTAACTGTTTCTTTCCTATAAGCAAGTTGCATGCAAGCATGATCTACCTTTGTGGAAAGTAAAAATAAGTTTAAATACACAGGGCTTTTGTTGAAAAGAATATAACAAGAAGTTCACTTATATTAGTTTTTCTTTGTGAATATTTTATGATAATATCTGCATCTATAGATTTATGAGATGTAAATATGAAAATCTATAGCTCCGTATTAGCACATGGAAAAGGCTAGTATAATTACATAAGTTAGCCAATTTTTTAAAAGCCAGACCACTCTTTATTTGATTTCAGACTGAACTTAAACATTCAAAGACATCTCTTTTTTGGGGGGAGGGTAGAAAATTATAATAAATCAAATCAAAGCTAGGAAATTTGGGGTAAATATTATCTAGCTAAGCTCTGAAATCCAAAGCAAGAATTTAGTGTTTTCCTTTTTCTGCTCACCTTTTGGCAGTTTATAATACTCTTAAGAGTGTCAGTGCTAGCGTTTTCAAAAGCTCAATTCATTCACACCCTGCTGAGGGCTCTACAGCACTTTCTGTACTTTTCCACCAGATAGAGTTTTCTGCAAGGGCAACTATGTGTTGAGTAAGGGTTAGATCTGAAGGAAAGACCCAGCAGTGCAGATTAGTATGACTGGCTCTGGGGATTATTCATCTTGTTCACATTAAGGCTGGACGCTCCCTGTTGTCTTTATTTAATATAGGGCACTGGAGGTGTTAAAAAGAATATAGAAAGAATAGTCTCTATAGCAATAGAGTTCAGAATTAAAGGAAGAGAGAGAAGTACAGAAACATGTAAGGTATCTTTAAAAACAACTTTAAAGTAATCCAATAATCCCTTTACAAACTGAGTAACATACAGCTTTGTGTGTGTGTGTGTGTGTAATCTATATGTATATGTATGTACACATATATACATACAGTAAATCTTTGGCATGACATGTAATGGGCACTGAAGAGTCAGAAATTTGCATACGTTCCATTTTGTAAGTATGGCCCTTTGATTATCTGGATCGAATAAAAGAATATGTGTGAAAACACTTTGTAGACTGTAGGGCACTCTACAAGTAGCACCATCACAGCATTTCAACAGTCAAGGAAGCTGACCAGTATGGGAATGAGTGTCTTCCAGGGAGATTGTGTCAGTAAACAGTTTAGCTAGAGTAAATGAATGAGAACTGAACAATTTTCTATGCACAACAAAACACAACCTATTTATGGAAGCTAATATAAAAATGTTACCTGTTTAACTTGAGGGGAGGACTCTCATTGTTTTTTTTTTTAACAGCAGTGTATTGACAAAGAGAGTCTCAGTGTAAAACAACTCTGTCTTCATTATTAACACACCCAAGAGTCTTGCCTCTCATTTCATTGCACAGCCCAGCTCCTGGACTTGAGATTCACTGCACAGACCTAAATCTTTCCTTATATTAGTCTTTATTTTCCCGAGGTGTTTATTCCAGTGTCAGGGATTCCCTTCATCTTCTGCTTGACCAATTACTGGCCCTCTTTGCAAAATGAATAAGTTCAAGCCTGTTTTTTAAAAATAAGTCACTTTTTGAAAAATCAGAGTGGTTTTATGACCGCAGTCTTCCCTCTAAGTTAGAACTTTGACAAGAAGGTGATTAAATGCACATTTAGCTTTTCATATATATATACAAGAGTGCTGTATCTGACAGTTCTAGTCGGTACAGTTGAGGAAACAGACTTGTTTTTATTGGTGGGTGGATTTCTTCACAAATCATTTTCAAGAGATCAATTGTTGTCTAATCCAGTGGCCAGTGCCCATGTTGGCATCTTTGGCACAGAGACAAGATGTGCACTGTCAAATAAAAGGACCCAGTCCATTTGGCTTTGCTCTGTGATGAGTGTGACAGTGAGTAAAGCATGAATATAGAGACCCTCCCCATCATTCACTCCAGGTCACTCTATTTCCAACTCTGTGAGACAAAGCACACTCTTATGCTTCAGACGTAGGCCCACCGTGTATGTCGTTCTTTCTCATCATAAATTGCAAGTGAGGAATATCCTAGAACGTTTTGTTCTTTTTTTAAATTTCCTTTTAAGCCTTTATATGGAAGTTAGTATCTCCATTGAATGCTTTAATAAGTAAATTGAACCTGCTACACCTCTACTCTTTATGTCCAGCTTTCATGAACTAAAATGTTAATAAATCCCAGCGAAGAATTTTATAGACATATTTAGAAGTCAACTCTTAGGAACAAAATGTAACTTGTTTTAGTTGTTCTACAAGCAGATGTATCATCAGTTTTAGAGGGAGTCTTTTGGCACCACAACGTGAAAAAACAAACAAAGAAACCTTGCAGTCCCAGTTTACAAAGTAACTTTAAAAAGACAAGGATGAATTTCCTTCCCACTTCAAAATAAAAAGTCATCCTCTGAGACATGTATACTTTGAAGATGTTCCTTAGGGACCAGAATTTGACCTTAAGATGTTTTTACCCCAAAATGATTGTTTACTTTTAAATTCATGTGTCTCAGATAAAGTAAAACCTCTTGTAAGTATAAAAATTAATATAGTCAATTCTCAATCAAAAACTCAGTCATTCAACAAATGTCGTGTCCCCACTCTGTACCAGGAACCGTGCCTCATAGGAAAGGCCCTTTTCACCTTGCCATTGCCCAGTTCTTCCTCTTTCTCGTGCCATCATTTTCATGCTCTACTTTCAGTTTTCTCTACCCAACGTTGACAGTCTTCCTTAGTGTGGCAAAAGACTTTGGATTTGCTTTGCTCTTTATTTTCAAGATGGCTTAGAAACTTAGGTGAGCTTTTAAAGCATTTAGTTGACGGGTTGAGTGAAGAGAAGTGAGAGGCACTGTTGGATCACTGCCTTGATGGCAGAGGGGGGAGCTGTGGTGGGTGAGAGATGGCAGGCCAGTATGGCTCTGCTCACCCTCCCTGCCTCCACTTCACACTCAGGTTCTTCCTAGGTCAGAGGACATGTAATGTTAGAGCTAGACAACCCTTAATGACCATCTGTTCCATCTTCCTCATTTCTGAGGTACAAAAACCTGACCTGCACAAGGAGTAAAGAAAATATCCTGCTCTATAGTCATGGTCTAAAGCTGTTTTCTGCTATTCGTGTTACATTCTTTCATATTTTTTTTTAAAAACTCAGGTAAAGTGTACGTGTGTGTGTGTGTGTGTGTGTGTGTGTGTGTGTTGCATAGATAAGGACTAGGAAAATGATGAAATTTGTTATGATTAGAATAGCAGAATACTATTATTTTCTACTGTATTAAAAGCATTTGTTTGAAAGTTACTCATAAGATTCTCTCCACAAACATACTCTGAATTCAGTAGAGATTGTTTCTCTTCATTTTCATACAGACTTATAATTTTAAACTTCCTTAAGGTTTTTTCCCAGGGAGTTTCCACAAACAACAAACAACATCTTTTAAAAACAATGAGTATGGAATGAACGTGACAGTTTCTGTCCCACGTACCCTTCCCCGTTTATGTGACCCTCCAGGAATGTAGAGCCGGCTGAGCTCACCCTGTGAGCTGACAGGCACAGTTCTGACCGCCTGAGGCCGACCCCCACTTGGTGACCTGGCATCCAGCACTGAAATCCATAGGAGGGCCTCACCATTAGCAGTTGCATCTCCTCATTTGCTGGGACATCCCTTGAGGCTCCCCTGGGACACAGAAGTCCCAGTGACAGTCACTCACAGAGGGCCAGCCTCCACCCCTGACGTCTGAATGTTCCTTGTGAAAAACCTGCAACACCCCATCTCTCCAAACTGCTCCCTGTGCTGAATTTCCTTGACCAGTCCCCCTGCCCTTTCACATCTCTAGATGGCCTGATCTCCGTTCCTCTTGATCAAGATGTAAAGCCATTTGAAAAAATTCTCTGGACCCCTTTCTTAACCTCTCCCACCCCCAGCCTCAGACAATCACTGATCACTTTTCTGTTTCTATAATTTTGCGTTTTTCAGAATGTCATCTAAATGAAAGTATATAGTGTGTAGCCTTTGGCTTCTTTCACTTAGGATAATGCATTTGAGAGTCATCTATAAAGTTGAGTGGTGAAGTAAGGAACATTAGCCTGAAATAACTTCAGTTATCTAGTTTTTGAGGCTTAATAGAGGTAACCTAAAAGAATTAGTTTAAAAAAAAAAGAGGCAAGACAACACCACCAATTTAGTGCTTATTCCAGGGAGAAAGACCTAAAAACTGTAAGTGTGGATGATTTTATAGTAACTAATTAGATTATAGAGATTATAAATATTTATCTGTAGGGGGAAAAACAGTCTCTTCTGCTACCGCTAAAAATCACCTAAAATGTTGGATAAAATACAAGCACATCCGTTCAAATGCATATGCATAGCTGAACCAAGAAGAAATTAACTGAAATCTCCAGGGGCCAAGAATGAAAAAAAACAGAATGATAAGTAAGTGCTAAAGTTGCAGCTGCCCTTGAGGTATTGCTAAAACAGGAACGTGGAGCCACTTGAGGGTCAGGAAACAAGGCTTTGGGCCTGAGAAAGTTAGGAGGGCATAGGAGTTGAGATTCCCCACAGAGAGTCAAGACCCTCAAAGCACTTCAGCCAGTAATGGGCTGGCTAAAAAAAAAAAAAAAAAATCTTCCAGCAAAGAGAGACTGCAAGGACAATTGTTTGTGTTGCCCTTGGCTCTGAATGGGGATGAAAAAGACTCCCCTGAGAATTCTACAAGTTTAGGTTTAAATTTACATAACTCACTTGGTCTCAGAAGCCAACAGAAAGAACTTGGAGTACCTAGGTGTTGAGAGAGCTCCAGGGCTCCTAGCAGAAGCAAAAGAAAATCCCTATAGAGAAACATACTCTCAACCCAGGTGCTTCAGGTCCCACAGATTATCAAAGCCAAGCATGAGCCCAAAATCCAGAATTATAAAACGTGAAAAAGTCATTGTGAGTGAGGGTCAGTAGCAAAAGCGACAAAACTGGACTCCTCCACCTCACCCAAAACTTCAGCTATTGGGAATTATCAGACATAGAACAAAACTATATTTAAAATATTGTAAAGAAATAAAAGATCACATTAAAAACTTGAACAGGAAACCATTAAAGTTGAAAATGAAAATTTGTCAGAGATTTAAACTTATAAGAACAAAATGAATAAGGAAAACAGTGTATTAGATGCACCTGATTAGAGAGTTAGTTGAGCTGGAAGATGGCTCTGAAGTAATTACTCAGAATGGAGAACAGAGAGACTAACAGATGGAAAATATGAAAGAACAAGTGAAGACATGGAAAATTTAATAAGATGGTATTACATTGGAGTTATAAAACGAGGGAAGAGAGAGAATTGAGCAAAGGCAATATTCGGAAAGTTAATGGCTGAGATCTTTTTCCAGAATTGATGAAAGACATGAAACCTCAAATTCAGGAAATACTATGAATACCAAGCAGGTTAAATCAAAAGAACCCCATACATCGCAAACTGCAGAACTCTGAGGTAGAAGAGAATAGCTAACAGGCAACAAGAAAAGCCTGTGTAATGATATCTTCTGAGTTAAGGGAAAATGCTTTGAACCTAAAATTATTTCTCCAGCTGACTATTATCCTGTATGAAAACAAAACTGAGAGAATTTGCCACCAAGCTCTTTAGTCATAGAAAGAACTTCTGAAGTTTGTATTTCAGATACAAAAAAAGTTATCTGGGAAGGGATGTCTGAAACATGAAAAGAAAGGTGATTAAATAAATGATAAACATGGGTAAATCTAAATAATAATAACCAAAACAGTGTTTAATGTGTGTCCTTATGTAGAAAGTAGAAACAAAATATTAGACAGTATAATATGATAGGACTAGTGCCATCAGAATTCAAGTGTTCCTATGTTTTTTTATTGTTTGGCAGGAGGGTAAAGAGAAAGTGTAACTTTGAACTTTAAATAGTTAAAAAGTTAAGGGGCCATACACTTGGAGAACTAAGGGTGAAGGTATATTCAAAGTGTGGAAGTTTCTTCAGATATCCTTGATGGTATTAAAATCACTAAACCAACTTACCCCCAAAGACGACTCCACTGGCTGCAGCTTGGGCAGTCGTGTGGTGTTCTTGGTCTTATATCTATTAAGTTTCTGCAGGGCAGTGGAAGTTATTGCCAGGAACACAGCATGACCTCTAAACAGACAAGTGAACTATACAAATTCATTACTGTTTCACCAAGAAGGTCCATCAGAGGGCTTAGCTAGGACACAGGAGGATTGAATTAAAACCAGGAAAGCACATTACAAGAGTTCTGACCTAGGTGGGCTAAACCTGGGGGAACTTCTCTTCTGTTGCCTCATTATTGGATTTCAGATTTGCTGAGGCTTGCCAGGAGGATCATTTCACTTCCCATTAATCCCAACCTCATACGGAAAGCACTGAGAATTTCAAATGTAGTGTATTTTAGTAGACTTCAATTTCCTTACATCATCCTTTACATCATTTCTGTATTCTATATACAGAAAATTTTATTTTTTTATAATCCTATTGAGTGTTTTTTTTTAACCTAAATTAGTATGGCACAAATGAATTGACCAACTTTTGTGAAGTCATGCACAGGACAGTCCAACCAGTGTGACTTTAACAAATTTATAGAGGAACTTTAAAAGTGGGGCGTCACCACAAGGGTAAAAATATGTGAAGCAACTTACAACACTGCTTTTGTGGAGAAAAGGCATTAGGTTCTGGGTTGGCCAAGGGATGGTGATGCACTGCCATCCAACCAGACTGTGAATGACTGGTTACGTCTTGTAAAAAATGAAGTTTCCTGAAAAACTGTCAGCATGTTGCAGGTCTTGGGAGAGTTCTAATGCTTGTTGTCTTAGCATTAATTGAAAATGGAATGAAATATGAATATGCAGTGAAGTTCATGGGGCAAAAGTGTAGTGGAGATTTTGAAAGCCAGCAACTTTTGTATATGGAGAAATATTGTCCTAAAATCCTGCTGCACTTCATAGATACCAGGAGCCATAGAAATACTGTTGAAGTCAATAAAGCTGGGCTACCTGATGTCTTAAGTTCCTTGGAAATAGAACTTTAGACAGGACCCAATTTATTGTGTATATTAGCCAACATGTAGACTTGGTGAATGATAAGTCTAATGAAGCTTTCACAGGAGCATTGATAAGCAGTTTTATCAGGCCTCAAGCTTAGCAGAATTGCAGCCTCTGTGTTTGTATTATGATCAGCCTGTTTGGAAACTTAGCAAAAGATTCTTGCTGTTCAGCATTTAAAACATGCTTATCATTTTGATCAATTGACCTTTCCTGAAACCATGCAGTATTGGGTTATAGGTCTTCTTCAAATCTATTCCCATTCCAGAATCTTATCATTATATAAGAAATTTAAAGAGATTGGGTGCCAAAATAGCCAGCACAGTGCTTGTATGTTTTTAATATCATGCAGAATTAAAATCCCAGGACCTATCCTCTGTGGTTTGTCCCCTCAGTCATTTCAGACATTGATAGTAGGGCCTATGTGGCTACTTGCCTGCTACTTTACGTCTGTATCTCCCATATTTAAAACAGTATACATCAGATTTGTGTAACCACAGATTTTGTTGGCTTTTGACCAAGTCTTATGATGATTTTTTCTTAATGTCTTTCTATAAATCTCATTTCATGCTGTTATGAAAACCTCCATTTTGAAAATCACAGATCTCTGGTTGTAAAGTTCATGGGAAGTCCACATTGTACAGAAGCACGTATCTTTAATGTCGCCAGACAAAAGTGTCTTAAAATTAATTTAATGTTTGCACTTTAGGGTGCAACTTAAAAGAGAAGGCCTGAAAAAAGAGTGGGAGTGAACATTAAGTATTTTTGGCAAAACATTGTGTTTGTCTCATGTTGGACATATGGAATATGCCCTTTAGTTTAGTCAGTATTTTTTTAATTGTAGACATGATTTGTTGTTGTAGCTTAAATAATTCTGAATCAAAATTTCTGAAAATCCTTTAATTTTTTCCAGTTTTTATTGGAAGTTGTTTGCTGACTATTGTTGTTAGAAGTGTGAATTTTTTGCTTCTTTCCCAATCTTTCTTACAAAAAAGGAAATTTGTTTCTGCTGACAAATTGAGCAGACATCTGATATTTTATATTCCTGTTGAAGTGTATATATTCCTGTTGAACTTAATATTTGTATACTTGATAATTTGTCTTATTATGTAATTGATAAATGGTGCTGTATGTTGATGTTTGTTCAATCATATATTTATATATATGATATAAATATCATATATTTATACTATCTGGATTGTATGATTATAGTTCTTTGGGAGAAATAATTTATAACTGTACACCAGCTTGTAAAAACCTAGTGCTAGAGTTTAAACATCAAAATAAATATTGAAATACAAAAAGAAAAAGAAAAGAGTAACTAGTAAACACATGGAAATAGAATGTATAATTTCTAAAATAGAAGATGGAAAATGTTGAATTTTAAAAGTCAATCCAAAAGAGGGCAGGGAAAGAGGAAAAAGATAAGGCAGGACAGAATAGGATGCAAGATTAAAATGGTAGCAGTAATTCCAAATATTAATATATCAGTAATCATGACAAATATGGATTAAATTTTCTCCTTAGAAGACAAGGATTGTTTAATTGGATAAACATTAAACCCAGCTATGAAATATTTATGAGAGACACCTTAAAATTATGGATATGAAATATTAAAAGACAGTAACAAAAGGTATGCCAGGCAAATACTAAGCAAAAGAAAGCTGAGGTCATTAAATTAATAAGAAAAAAATGAACTTTAACCCAGAAAGCTTTATTAAAGATAAAGAAGTTCACCACAGAAAGATTAAAGACTGAATTTACCAGGAAAAGATAACAGCGCTAGACTGTTAAGCATTTAATTACCCAGCTTTACAATATATAAAACAAAACTTGGGGGAATTGTAAGGAAAGATTTTAAAATCTACCATCACAATGGGAGACTGAAAACAACCACAATCATTCTAACATTCTGATAAGGTAAACTTACAGCTTGGGATAAAACTTCCAAATAAGGTATCCCAGAAGTATCATATCTCAGACCACTTAGATGGACTCAAAAAGTGGTTCTGGTAATGATGAAGATTCTGATGTTGAAAATGCATGTGGAGAGTTGGAATAAAAATGGTTCTTCAAATACAAGTGAGGATATAGCAAACTTTCTAAATTAAAATTTTGTGTGATAGTTCAGATGTTTATGTATAAACCAGATAGCACAAATTAGCATTTGATTATTTTATTGACTTTATTAACAACTTTAGTCAGTTTGAGGGAGGGGAAATGTCTTCTTGGTAATTCCTTATATTTAGGTCTATATGCGTTAAATCTAAATGTGATCAGCAATCAATTGCAAAAACAAATACAACTTTAAATATTTATAATTCTTCAAAATAGTGAAACCATGCTTCAAGGATGATTTATGGCTTGTTGGAGATGGAAGGACTGCAGACATAATGTGGTTCATCACTCTTTAACAGAGTCAGGCCTAAAACTCAGATCTAGTCTCAGTCTGGCACTGTCGTTATGTTTTATCAAAGCTGTATGAAATGGATACCAATGTGTTGTTCACCATGGTTACATACAAACTGTATGTTCAATATAAGTGCAGTTTTTGCCATGAAGTCTCCCTATCTCAAACTTTGCATTTGATATTTAGAAACATATTAATGAAAAAATTTTAATAGCAAAAGAGTCTTAGGAAGAAGAAGGAATAATTTGGATGGCCCTGGACCCTATTAAAAGAAAGAAAGAAGAAGAAAAAAAACCCCAGAATTTTAAGAATGCCTCCTTTTCCTGTAGACAAATTTCTCTTTGCCAGGTAGAGACATTTAAAACCAAGATACTGATCAGTTTTTTAAAAAACAGCCATTACAGCAGCCAAACACTGAACCCATGGGTGAGACCTTCACCTATGAAGATTTGAGAGAAGGTCTCTTAGATTGGATCTTTGGAGTAATATTTTTCTTTGCTCTTCTCCCTTTTTCTTCCTCTGCCCAAATTCATGACCTGCTTTCCTCTTCCTCACTCCCAATCCATCCCCCTCCCCCCACACCATAACAATTTTAAATCAGTGCTAAAGAGCTGCTTGAGGGGGGGAAGGGAGAGAATTGTTGGTCACGAGGAAAGATGTTTATTGGCTCATAGCTTGTTTTGTAGCTTCAAGGCTTTTGAAAGAATACCCACTAGCGGATGCAACTTTTCTTCACATTCTTCTGGCTGCTTAAGAGTCACTGTACTTACTTCATCTTATAGAAACTCAGGAATCTGTGGGTAAAAGCCTTTAGGAATGATCAGAGAGCTTGGCACAAGCAAAACCACTTTAAGAGTCAACTAGTTCTGGGTGGGTTTGCATCTGCTCAACCTGCTAATTGAGCAAACCATTACCTTCTCTGACTTCCACTTAGCTCCCCCTGCTGTTAGACGGAAACAGAGTTATCTTGTCCGAATAGTAAATAGGAGAGTGTGTGAAAAGCACCTAGGAGAGCGCTTGACACATGTTCACCTACTCATAAATGGTAATCATTATTAGGAAGACTTTAATTATCATTTTTATGTTAACTATTTGGGTTTGATTGCCCTGAGCAGTGAAATAGAGATTCCGTGGAAAACAAGGCTGGGCTGGACAGTGTGGTCTGCTACCCATTTGAAAGTAGTACCACATGGAAGATTTTACTCCTCTGCTTTTTTGGTAATCTTGAGACACATATTTTCTCTCTACTGTCGTTTTGAAGGTCATCTTGAATTGATTCAGTCCCATATGGTTTAAGCCTATCCCCTTTGTTAACCTGCATGTTAATATTATGATTGTTAATATTTGAAAGGGTACTTATTCCAATAATTTTTTGTTCAATGTAAGAAAATGTAAATTCTTAAAGGGAAAAGTAACTTTAGTAACTAGAGACTTTAATAGTAGATTTATTTTAATTCTCCTGGTTATTTTGTATTAATTTTCCTGTAAATGTATCCAGATGTGTATGCAGTACCTATATTCTGTGAACAAATTCTGGCAACTATTTGATAAATTATCTTCTGAAATTTTCTACCTTGGGACCTAATTCTATCCTGAAAATATCAATCCTTTGCTTATAGTAAAATATGTTACATCAATGAGGAAAGCGAGAGTAAAAGCTGGTTTACAGTAACAGATACTCTAGGAACTAATGTGAATTCTGCTTCTTTTTATTTTCAACAGGCAATTTAACTTGTTTTCTTGGCCAGGAATAAATAAATACTGAAAAATTAGGTGATCCTTATGTCTTACTTAGGGGATTTTCTTGTTTGTTCTGATTTCTCTCTTTTTTGCTTGTGTTTTCAGGCTCAGCTATGTGAATCATGCAGAGGATCTGGCCTCCAAACTCCTACAGTGTTCCCCAAAGAACAGACTGTCAGCACAGGCTGCCTTGAGCCACGAGTATTTTAGTGACCTGCCCCCACGGCTATGGGAACTGACTGATAGTGAGTATGACGAATTCAAAACATCCAATCGAAGCAGGGACATGATTTTAGCATCTATGTGTAACACACATGTAGAGAGGTTCACATGTTTATTTATGCATCTAATATTACGTATGCTTGTATATGCATTGCCTGTATACGTGTGTGTGTGTGTGTGTGTGTGTGTGTGTGTAGAGAGAGAGAGAGAGAGAATGGGGGGAGGGGGGTAGTGTGTGTATATATTTAGTGGAATCCTGCCATTCAATTGCTAGCTTACCAGACACAGGAAGAAAATGGATTCCTTTTTTGCTATCTCTGCTCTGCAGTCAGCAGCTGCATGTCTTTGTATTTGATTATGTGTGTGTCCAAAAAAATGATATGAGCAGTCATAAAGGAAAAGGAAAATATGATTTACATATTTAGTGCCTTATGCATATAGTATTTTTTAGCTGGCTGCAGTACACAGAGTAGAAATGATTCATTTCTGTTTGATTCTCAGAGACAATCTTGGTTGTAACAATAACCTTAAAAAGGGCTGCTATGCAGTGAGCTGACGAACAGAGTTGGCAATTGGCTAATGCGCTGAATTGACATGTAAGAACTGAAGACATGTAATTCATTTCAACTACAGATGCTCTTGGTATTCATACAGAGCTCTTCTCTGGATCTTTTAAAACAAAACACATTCCTGGGTGGGTTTTTGTTTTGTTTTTACAAAAGTGTTCATATTTACACAGCCTTTTTCAATTACATTTTAAATATTTGGGGGAGGATTTATGACTGGGAGGATCTCATCTTTCTTCCAAAGTGTGAAACAAAATTCTTGTGAAATTTTGCAGAACACTATTGCAGTAAGAACACTTTTGTTCAATGGATACATTCTTTCCAAATGCCAGTGAAAGATATTTCTCCTCATACTCTTTTCTTTTTGCCTTAAAAATTAATATACTGCATATATGGATGGATATTATAATATCATTTTTAATCCTTGTGTACACATCACTTACCGTAGACATACATAAAATTTATTTCTTTATTCTCTTAGACTTTTTTCCCCCCATGATAGCATTGGAGTCTCCTCAACAACAATAACCTTTTATTTTGGAACTAAGTCCCAAGTAACAACTCTTGGGTATTCCTACCCTAAATCTTTTCTGATACCTCATATTTAATTCTAATTACTTTTTTTTTACTCTAAAGTAACTATAGATATATTAACCCACTACTCCCCCATGCTTTGAAATCTTCTTCAGTATTTCATATATTCCAAGCCCATATTTATCCCATATTCTGTCCTACTTCCTTTCTGAAAGTCTACTCACTGACCATTACTACAGCTATCCCCATTTAAAAAAAAATTAAAGACGAAATCCCTATAGAAAAATAATGAATTGGTAACACATCTTCCCATACTGAAAAAAAAAAAAATGATGCCAGTGGACTCATTAGTTTATTGCTCGTCAAACTCAAACATATGGTTTGTTTTCCCATTCAGTATAACTTGCAACTTGATATCACTCCTCCTTGGTGACATCTCAATCCCATCTGACTTGATGATTGAGTTTAAGCCAGGATTTTGATGGTCTATGAATTCTGAATTCTGTAGTAGTACTTTTCTGTTAATATGGACTTATTACCCACTTGGCACTTAGTTTATCAGCCAGTGGTTAAATCCAGTTTCTATCAGTAAGTAAATGCCTACACATTATCACTCGGCAGCAGGCTGCCAATGGAGACAGCCTTGTCCCTGTCATTAACAAGCACAATGTATGCAGAACACCAGAGGGGAATTAAAACCACAAAAAATACCTCAGGGTGGTATTTTTAATATGAGAATTTAATTTGTAATTTCACAGATTAAGAATTTTGGCTGCATTAATCCCTTTATCAGCTCACAGCAGGCTATTTGCAGAAGCATAACCATAAGGCGATATTCATTGGCAGAAACACGTCTTTGCATAACGTTAAACATCAGGAGCAGTGAAACCTTTTGAAGGGGGGAGAATAAAGATGAAAAATCATTATATTTTTAAAGCAAGATTCTGCTAAATGCCTCCGGTAACAATTTTGAGTTACAGAAATGCTATTTCTGTGTCTAGTAGATAATCATTATGAAGCATAAATCCAGTCGCAAGAAAGGACAATCCCAGTATTAAATACCACAGTCATTTCCATTTCGAACAACATGGTAGTCCTTGTAAACATGTTTACACAACAAAGAATTCCTAGGCTTTGGAGACTTTGGGAACTAGTTCTTTTAAGTGAAATGACTGGTTTTGGTGACTCTGTTATCTAGGTTCATATTCTGCAGACTCTATGTAAAAGTTCTTGAAATTCTTAAAATTCAATTTTACATTAGTGTGGAGTCTTGGAAAAGTTCACCACCTGGCAAATGGCAGCAGCAGCAGCAGGGCCAGTATCCTCATACGCTTCCTTTCCAAGGAGATTTGGAAAGAGATCCATCTGAAAAGAAGTGTTGCAGAACCAGTAAATGGATTGTCTTATCAACCAAGTCGTTTCTATTAATCAGTTTTAGGAGCCTCACATTAATACATAGTCTATTCAGGATGCAATAACAAAATAACTTAGACCGGAGCTTAAACAACAAACATTTATTTCTCACAGTTCTGAAGGCTGGGAAGTCCAAGATCAAGGTGTCGGCAAAATCAAGTTTCCTGATGAGACAGCCACCTCCCTGTATCTTCATGTGGTAGAGAAAGTGACACCTCTCTCTCCCTCTTTCTCTCTCTCTCTCTCTCTCTCTCTCTCTCTCTCTTTTTCATATAAAGCCACTAATCTCATCCTAAGGGCCTCACCTTCATGACTTCATCTAACCCTAAATGCTACCCAAAGGCCTCATCTCCAAAAACTATCACATGGGGGGTTAAGGCGTCAGCATATGAATTTTGGAGGGACACAATTAAGTCCATAGCAGTCACATTCTTAAAGATGGGTCATGGCATTTTTTTTTTTTAAAGAATGTCTGCAAAGGGAAAACTCTTATGCAAGCAGAAAGCAAACCCAGGTTAAAAGGAGAAGATTGTAACAAAAGTAAGTTCAAAGTGGGCTCCAGTCTTCTTGGCCTACTTCAATATATCAGACCTTTTGAGAAGAGTATCAAGTGTTATTAGAACCTTGGTTACACAGAGCACTGCAGTCATTCCATGAATTCTTATAAAAATGAAGTTGTATGCTGATGCCAGACTGTTATTTGCTTTGGAAGAACACATAGCAATATAATATCTTTCTTAATTGTACTAGTCCTTAAAACCTCACCAGTTTACAGAATGCCAAAATTTAGAAGCAATGTATTAGTGTGCCACTGAAGCAGGAATTATAAATTCATCAAGCAAGAATTATGGTACAGTTACCTGGAGATCTGGCAGTTAAAGCTGGCTAATTCTAGTGGCACCCTGTCATTCTCCCTCTATCCCAAAACCCGAACAGCCTTGCCCCACTTCTTCACAAAGATTTAATTGCGGGGAAGTAAATGGAGGGCTGATTTAGAAGAAATTCATTACTTTCCCCAAATACACCAAAGGGCATTCTCCTGTGTATACTATCAAGTTACATAAATTATTGAAGCTGAACCACCCTTGTCAAAGTAAATGAACAAAATACACTTCATAGCGTAGAGTCCTTGATTTTATTACATTCATTTGCTAATTCACTAAACTCAGGTCTGCAGTGAAAGAAGGCCAACAAATTGGTGTAGTGTGAAGAGCACTAAACTGGGAATCAGACCACCTGGATTCCAGCTTCAGCTCTGCTGTTAACTAGCTGGGCAACTTTGGAGAAGTGCCTTAGTCTCTGTGGGTTCCCGATTTCCCATATAGAGACACAGTGATCCCTAAGGACCTTTCAGCTCTAATGTTGGTAGGGTTTCTTACTTATTCCTATATATGTCCTATATATTATCCTAAAGCAACATTATGCCATTAATGGAGCTCCATGCCATCTTTTTAAAAAGAAAACACACCCTGTTCAAACATATTTGCTGCTCTAGTTCCTAGACTTCCATTCTCTCTTGAATCCTTTTGAGCCGAGCTTTTATACCCAAGATTCCACAACTGCTGGTTTTAGTCTCTATCCATTGGTCTTTCCCCAGCCCTCATCTTGATCCATCAGCATAATTCAACACAGTTGACCACTGTCTCCTCGTAGTAACATTTCCTTCACTTGGATTCCAGGACAGGACATTTTCCTTTTGCCTCCCTAAACATTCCTTTTCATACTCCTTTGCAGATTTCTCATCTGCCAGACCTCTCACTCTTAGAGTGCCCTGGGGCTTAATCCTCAGATCTTCCTATCTGCATATGCTCCCTAGAGCCTAGATGATCTCATTTAATCTCATGATTTAGATATCATCTGTGTACACTGAGAGCTTCCAAATTTCAATCTCCAGTCCCATCTTCCCTGACTCCAGACTTGCATATACCAGCTGACGACTTAACATCTCCATTTGGACGTCTAGTAGGCGTTTCCAACTTCATATTACCAGAACTGAGCTCCTTATCTTTTCCCTCAGACTTGCTCATTTTGTAGTCTTCACCTTGTTAATAAATGGCAATGTCATTCTTCCAGTTGTTGGAAGTTACCCTTGACTCCTCTTCTTTTGTCATACCCAAACCCAGTTCTTCTGTAGACCCTGTTGGTGCTACCTTCCAAATAGATCAATAGACCATCCTCACTTCTCCACTGCCATCACTGCCCCATGTCACTCACCATCTTCCTTCACCTGTGTTTTTACAATAGCCGTCTAACTGTTTTGCCTGCTCCTTCTGTTGCTCCTTAGAGAGGCTTTGCTGTTTCTTCTTTCTTCAGTTCGTCCTTGCTCTTCCTCTAGATATATGCATGACTTGCCCTCTCACCTTTTTGGGTCTCTGCTCAAAGGTACCTTTACCTGGGAAGCCTTCACTGACCTGCTTCCACCCTGGCATTTCCTGTTTCTCTTCCTGCTTTATTATTATTCACAACGTTTACAACTAGTTGATATATTCGTCTGAGTGTTTATCATCTGTCTCCCCTAAGTGGAATCTACAAAAAACAGGGTTTCTTTTCATTCTGATTGATTCACTACAGGTTTCTGAAAACCTAGAACAGTGTGGGGCTCAATAAATATTTCTTCAAAGAATGAATGAAAGAATGCACAAAGAAAGGGCAAAATATGTTGTTTCCAAATTCAAGCTTATTGTTCTAGATCAGAGAAATATGAGAGATCAGCTGAGCTGTGGTTTGGAGGGGAAGACAGACTATCCTGTCATATGTGTGTGTAAATCTGTATGAGTGTGAGTGTGTGTGTGGGGGGGGCTGTGACGACTTGACATTTCAAAGACCAACGCATACCATGATGTTTTATGTGCGGGACATCCAGCATTGCATCTCAGCCTCCAATTTTGAAAGAAACGATTCTAAATATACCTATAAATATGTAAATGAAAACGTTTCATTCTGTCCACAGTGTCTTCTATTTTTACCGTCCCAAATGTAAGATTGCAACCAGAAGCTGGAGAAAGTATGCGGGCCTTTGGGAAAAACAATAGTTATGGCAAAAGTCTATCAAATAGCAAGCACTGATGAGCACAGCATTCTCAAGAGAGCACAGGTAAGATGACCTACTTTACTTGGAAAGTAATTGTGAAAAGACATTGAGTCAATCTTTCAAATGAAATATTTCAGACTTATTTTTTCCTAAGTATCTTATGGATCTCTTATGTTTGTTATGGCATTCATTACGGATTCTAGTGAGGCAGAGTGCTGTCAGTCATTTCTGTATTTTTAGGCACTTGCTGGAGTCTAACCAAAATGGTCCTTTATTTATGTAGTCATAAGCAAACCATTTTAGTCATAAGCAAATCATTTCACTACTCACCCATCCTTCGTAGAGGCTAGAAAATGGTTAACCTCGGAGGATATTTAAGCCACAGACCTGCTTTGTGTGGCCCACACAATTGTTTTCCTTGGTTGCTCCCATTTTAAAATGAGGAGATTTTACACAAAGTCTGGGTTTCCGGCTTTTCTCGAGAAATCAGCAGCTCTGGCAACACTAAACTCACATTCCTGCCAGAAGTTTGTGTATGTAACGGAACTGTGGCTGCCTCCTTTGGAAAGGACATGGGCTCGCTAGTTTAGTTTAGTGGCCATTTGGGCCACTTCACCCATTTCTGATTCCTGGGTGGCCCCTAGTACAGACCTTATTGTGGTGAAGCAGTTATTTAATTTTTTTCCTATTCGATTCTTTGGCCTCTGCTATTCTGCAGATGAAAAGCAGAACCTAAACGAGATAGTCTCTGAGCCTGTCGGCCCGTCCAGGTCATCACACAGGCTTTACAGAAACAAGCATAAGATGGCAACTTCTGAAAAGGCTGTGTCTTTAGTGCCAGTTGGAAATGTCTGGGTGTTTTGGAAGTTTACGCCTATATATATCTCTTCGTTTACTGCAACATAACTCTGAAGCAAACAGGGAACCAACTTTTTTGTGGGGAAGGCTTTTTATTTGCTAGCCCATATTGTTAGTTGCTTGTGTGGCTGTTCAGGAATTAAATGTTCCAGTGAATTGGAAGATACAGACAGCATCGCAAGGGCTCTTCCTTCCTCTCTCTCTTAATGTGAAATATGTTAACAGGCTGAACTGTCAGCAGATTACATGTCCACATTGTCTTGTGGGTGATTAGTCAATACATTTGGACTTAGCTTTTGTGTATGCTCAATGTGGAGGTCAATTTTGGCCTCTCAGGAGTATGGTGGTGATTTATGAATGATTGGAGAAAAGATTCCCAGAATGATAAAAGATAGTGTATAAATGCCAGTTGGGAAATGTTACTAGTAGACTTTCCATTTCATACGTAAGATTCTTCATTCTTCTGGTTATTTCTCCCTATTGGATAAAAAGTTACCCGGAAGCACAACTTTATTCACCCAGTAGCATTTGTACTCTCACTTCAATTGGTCAAAGAGTGGGGCTGAGATTTTGACCAGTTACCTCCTGGTTCTGAGAATGGTTTTAATTCATGAGGGTTGCAGCAGATGCTATTGAGGGTATTTGACCTGCATTACCATAATGAGAGCCCCTGACTTTATAAATCCCTTAGCCAATTCAGTAGAACAAAACAAAAATTGGACTTTATTTGTGCTGCTGCCTCATACACACATACACACAAGCAAGCTTGAATTTCCATCGCAGGGCTATGTCCTTTCTTCTCTGCTCTTTTGAGATCTCTCTGACCTGAGCCTGGCCAGTCAAAACTGCTAGAATGTGTTTCAGGTCAGCTTTTCCGTGTAAATCAAATCAGGCTCACTGGATAGAAGCATTGCCCGTAAGGTCTCAAAATACTGCTAAGTGAAAAGAGATTTTAAAGAGCTGCTCGGAACTACAGTCATCAGTATTCAAAAGCCTTTACAAAGATGTTTTTTCTTTGTAGTATGTTTTTAAAACTAGATTCAAGGGTATTATCTAGAACCTCTTCCTCTAGAATTATCTAATAATACTAGAAATATGTTCTCTATGAATTTTGTCTTTTTCATATCAACTTTTAAAGCTTTAATATTATTATTGCCTTTGTTGTTTTCTTCGGAATCCAGATACCTCAGTTTGATTCAACATTATGTTAAGGAAACATCTAAATTTCTTTTTCTTAGAAAAGCTGCATGGAAGCTGGATTTTAAGAGTTTTTCTGTCAGCAAAAAAGGAAATCATTTTAATTTTTCACCTTTATAGGGTTTTCTTTTAATCAAATGGGTTCATCTTAGAGATTAAATAGCATAGCCTATATATTGGCCTAATACATCCTGCACAGTGGAGCTGATTCTAATCAATAGCTGAATACCAGTGTCTATATTGTAGACATTATAGAGTCAAAAGTCTACATAAATAAGGGTATTCATAAAGAAAATATGTAATTCCCTAGATTTTGATTTTGTTGTTGATGAATTAATTAACAGTTTAGAACAAGCTGAGGCATCTTAAATTTTCCTCAAATGCTCCAGTTCTTTGTAAAGCCCAGAGAGATTGGGAAGGAGAGGAAGGGGGAAGAGGTTAAGAGCTCAGAGAGGCTAAGACTGTAACCTAGCATTTTAGCCACCTCTCTCTGGGGAGTTACACAGAGGTAAATATGGAAAATGCATTGTATCGCTTCTGGTTTTGAAATGATGGAGGACTGAGTAGAGAGGAGCGTTTCAAGTCCTAAGTTTTCTCTTATACCACAATGCCGAATTGTTTCTAAACTTGTATATCCTAAGGTCACTTCAGTTATTTAGTTAATAATCCTGGATTTACATAAACTGGCCTTACTGGAAAAGTTAATGAGAAACATTTTTCTTTGCAGCAGAAAGCAATTTTGGTTTCAGAGTCTTGTAACCAAATGAAACGAAAAGAAAACCACATGGGGGCTTCCCTGGTGGCGCAGTGGTTGAGGGTCCGCCTGCCGATGCAGGGGACGCGGGTTCGTGCCCCGGTCCGAGAGGATCCCACGTGCCGCGGAGTGGCTGGGCCCGTGAGCCATGGCCGCTGAGCCTGCGCGTCTGGAGCCTGTGCTCCGCAACGGGAGGGGCCACAGCAGTGAGAGGCCCGCCTACCGCAAAAAAAAAAAAAAAAAAAAAAAAAGAAAACCACATGCACCTAAGTTTAAAAATGGAGCTAATGGATGATCAAGATACTGTGCTTCCTACAGTTTGTTATCATCTAAAGATATGAATAGACTACAGATTGCATAGATTGTCCCCACCCTTTTTATCAGCATTAAAGGATAGGACTTTCCTAAAGTCTGAGAGAGCCTTAAATACGCATAGAAATTTTCCCTAAGGGAAAGACCGGAAACTATATTGAATATCACATCCATTAGTATCACTTATATTTGTGCACAATGTTACCGAATACACCCCCAGGCTGAGCTTAATTTTCCAGTTATTCTAAATTGAGCGAGGAAGTGCACAGTCACTCTTGTCTGCTCTCCTTTTGCTGAATACAGGGGATAAGAATGGGCTCTAATCTTTTAGACAGATGTTTTATAATTTTCTTGAAATGGTGTATGCTCATTATGGAACATCTCTTTTCAATGAATCAGTTGGTCTTCAAACCCTATTAAATTCATAATAAATACAGAAATATCTGGTGCATGAAAAAGCTGTATTTGGTTCAAGTGCAAGAAGTTAACTGCATGCATATTTTGGTGACCCTCTCCTTGCTTTCCAGTATATTATCTTTGCTAATCAATGTTATTTAAGTATCATATGAAAATGAAAAACAAATGTGGTAGACTCTTTCTGTTTGACTCAGTCATCAAGCAATAATTCCCTAAAAGTAGGCTGCCAGGTAAACAGTAGGATGCATAAATTGCTCAAGAATTTTAATTAAATAAGAGAAAGATTTTTTAAAAAACCGAACTCCAGGCAAAATATAATTCATTGGTGCTTAAGACTCCGTGGCATCGCTAACTGAACGTTCATGAGAGAGGTGTTCACACACCCTGGGGAAGTGGGGGGCAGTGCCAAAACCCCTGGTGAGTTTTTAAAAATCCAGGGTCCTGGGGTCTTCTGCATTTTAAAGAACCCCAAAGGATGTTGATGTAGGTAACCTTTGAACCACATATTATGACCTGTTCGGTAACTATTTAAGAATTGTACATTT
This sequence comes from Hyperoodon ampullatus, assembly GCF_949752795.1. Classification (NCBI taxonomy): domain Eukaryota; kingdom Metazoa; phylum Chordata; class Mammalia; order Artiodactyla; family Ziphiidae; genus Hyperoodon; species Hyperoodon ampullatus. The sequence goes on along the minus strand of NC_136922.1, from coordinate 53,866,227 downwards.
ATGAAGTAAAATAATCAACTTATTTGGGCCAGGACTGGATAAAGACAAAACAGGAAAAGCCATCCCTTCCTTTCCCTTCCCTTTTTTTTTAAGGAAGATTAATATAAAGTTGTGCTGTCCAACAGGGTAACCACTAGCCACGTGTAGCTATTTTAAGTTCATTTTTAATTAATTAAATTAAAATTAATTTAATTAATTAAAATTAAACTAAATTACAACCTTGTTCCCCCAGTAGGAGTAAATGGAATAAGCTGAAGTTAAGGAATTTTGTGTTAGCATAAATATAAGTGCAGAAGAGGACACATACAGGCTAAATTCTAAAGAATCAATCCCAGTTGTTATCTAGTTGTTCTTTTAAAATCTTAACAATTGTTCTAAGCCAACACAGAATTTTTTTCTCTTGAGGCAAAACAAGTTAAACAAGACTAGTAAGATATGAGAGTGAGGATTATTTATATTATTAATTTATAATGTGTTCCTGGGGCAGTCTATAGCCGAGCTCTTTTCTTCAGATTCAGATCCTCCTCCAGAGCAGCTCTGATTGGTGCAGCCATCATCATGGAGAGATCAAGGCTTTGAGCAAGGCTGTTGGGTGGGTCCAGTCAGCTGAGCTGTGAACTGGGTGGCCAACCTTTCCTTAAGGAACCCCTCAGAAGAGGGCTCTGGGCTTAGCAGTCTCTGAAGCTTCTAGGAAAGCAAGCAGTATAGATGGAAGGCACTTGCCTGGCCTGTACACTACCAAGGGAAAAATCAGACAAGTATAGAGGGAAACTCCAGTTTTCATGGAGTAACAACATCCTCAATGTGTGATATTTTTGACTAACGGTCTTTTTAAGCCATGTTGCGTCTTCTCAACTGTAGACACAAAAGGGGATAACACCCATTAGTACTTATCACAGTATAAGAAATTCAAGTGTTGGATCTAGTTTTCTTTCAGTAGCAGAAAGATTTATGATTTTTCTCCTGCTAGAACTGTTATTTTCTGCATGACTCTGCAAATTTTTTTCCTATCAAACTACAGTTCTATCTCTGTTTATTATCTCTGTTCTCTCATGTAGCTGACAGCAGTAGTTGTGGAAGTAACAACAGGCAGAGGGGGAAACAAACCTTAGTGTTCCTCGCAGGTTTTATTTGAAAGAATCCCTGGTTTTTGTCGTTACCTCTACGTTGCTGCAGATTAAGAAATATATATTATTCAGGAACTTGACAGTGCTTCGAACCATACACATGCAGACTACGTTTGTGAACGCTTGATTGAGAAAAGGCTGGAATGTGGTTTAGTTTCTCCACCCCACCTCCACCCCCATTTCCTTAGCTTCCCCTCTGCCCTAGAGAGTCTATTACCTCCTCTAAATCCACTACTTAGCAAAATAATGGGCTAAGGAAGTTTGACTCTTCTCTTCTCCCTGTCCCTTCTCTGCCCCTCTGGCCTTCCCTTCCTTTGGGTCACCTCTGATCTGTACCCCACACCACGTCCACCAGCCCTGTGAATGGATTCGCCAAAGACTAAGTCCTTTACTATCTAATTTGCTTAATTCTGTCCTGGGTTGTCACAAAGCAGAATGAAAAGAAAGTTTAATATATCATGCTTCATTCCTCCGGAGTGCTTTTTTTTTTTCTTTTTTTTGCGGTACGCGGGCCTCTCACTGCTGTGGCTTCTCCCGTTGCAGAGCACAGCCTCCGGACGCACAGGCTCAGCGGCCGTGGTTCATGGGCCCAGCCGCTCCGTGGCATGTGGGATCCTCCCGCACTGGGGCACGAACCCATGTCCCCTGCATTGGCAGGCGGACTCTCAACCACTGCGCCACCAGGGAAGCCCCAGAGTGCATTTTTTAAAGTATTAATTTTTCTCTATATTGACGTAATTTCAGATTTACAGAAAAGTTGCAGGAGTAGTACAAGGAATGGCTGATACACAACATCCACTTTCCCCAAAGGTTAGCATTTTACTACATTTGCTCTATCATATTCTTTCTCCCTCTCTCTCTCTTTCTCACACAGACACACAAATGTGTGCACATACACAGTTTTTCCTCACACGATGCTCCATTACCTTTAAATATTTCAGTGTGTTTTTCTTAAGAACAAAGAATTCAGAGTGATATTTTTTACATTAAAAAATAGAGGGGTTTTTGTCCTTGCTTTTCCTTTACCCTTCTCTGACTGAGAGTTTTTAAAAGCAAAACGGCTAAAAGAGAAGAAACTTGTTTGATGCTCCACAAATTGGTTCATCAGCCCACAGATACTCGAAAATTGGCTGTGTTTTTGAGATTCAATGTTTCCAGGTCAGATGAGCTTTCAAATTGAGGATGGTGGGCCAGTGTGGGGGGGAGGTGAGAATAGCACTGCAACTTGCATCTTCTGTCTTTTTAAAACCGAAATTAATTTCTTAGGGACTATTTAGCCAGCAGCATAACATGAGTGAAGCTTTCTTGTAAGTAGTGGGCATACATGTGATATGGCTACTAGCAAGATATCTATTAGAATGCTTGGCCAAACTATTATGAAGTTAACAATCACATATAACAAGTAGTTATAATCAGTTCAGGTGCTCTATTTTTCCTTTTCATTTAATGTTGATTCTTATGAATTTGGGATACAGAGGGAATTGTCTATGCCCTAAGTGCACTGTATTGTATTATTAATACCAGGATAGCAGCTGAGTCCCACTAGACAGTCTTTGTGGTCTGCGGATACTCTAAGAAGTGTCTGAGCATAAAAGGAGGCTGTTTGAGTTGAAGTGGGCTGATGGTCTGGGATGACATTTGAATGCATAGAGGACAATGTCTAAATGACAATGTCAAGAAGAGAAGGCAAAAAAAAGCTTGAAACTATTGCCATTGTCCCACAAATGCTCATCACTCCTGAGATGCTCCTCACAGACGAGCTTTGTCTGGGTAGAAATGGGGAGTGGGATCGAGCAGGGATAGACACTGGGGCCCTGGGACAAAAGCCAGGGATTCGATCCTTAGACACATTAAAATTCTAGACAGATAGCAAATGTGATGAAAACCACAACCCGAATGTATTTCAAGTCTACCAAAGTTAAACATTTTAGCTAAATTATTACAAGTATATTTAACAAAATGTTTGCAATGCTCTGAGATGCTTCAATGAATAAAGCCTTTAAGAACATCAAATTGGTTGTGCAAATGAATAATTTAGTGGGTCTCCTTTGGAATTTAGGATAGCTGTTTCCTCTACCCCACACATACACATATACACACACTCTGTACACTCACACAGCCAAATAGAATAATTTTTCAACATGTTAGACATAACATGTATGACATGTTAGAATAATGTCATAGATTAAACAAAGGATAACTTCTCCAGCTGATGAAATAGTGTACAAGATCTAGAACAGAAACAATACACAAGTTTGAGAAATTGATGGAAATTTATCTCATAAAAAATATTAGCGGGCATGCCAAGCATGGAATCTAATACTGTACTCTTAAATTCCATACTTGGCTGAATTTTTTCCCTTTAAATTACCACCATTCTTTTAATGTAGTTTGCATTATGTATAGTGCCCTTGGATTTTTAATTGCTCTGGATTATCATTTTCAATGCAATTAGTAAAATGCCCTCAATTACATATAATAATTACTGTAAATGGGGCTATTGGCCTAATTACTATAAATGGGGAAAGATGTGTGATTATCATGTGCAGTTAAATCATGTACAGTATTTATTTTACATTATTATATAAATGGTGTAATGATCACATGTAATTATATTGTATCATTCCTTGGTCAACAAATCTACTTCATGTTAAGATATCTAGAATTGTGATCCATTGCCAAAGATCCATGTAGTGGATCTTTTTTCCTAAAGTATTGGGTTATTCTGTGGGCTGGGAACCCACTAAATAAACTGATTGTGCAAAGGTGAGAAAAGTCTGGAAGGAACAAAAATGATTTTACCTCCATTAAAATCAAGAATGTCCAGATTATCCTATGTTGTCAGTGTTAAATCCTCCCTGAGCCCAATGCCAATTTGGGCTCACCATACCTATTTGTTTTTATGTAAACATGTGAAAATCAACACCCCCTAAACGGTGGCAACATTTAAAATATGCCTGGGGAAAAAAAAAAAGAGGTCCTTTCTTCACTGTGGCCAACATGATAATCATCCCTAGTTTACAAATGCACACTTAACAAGCTTACAGCACATAATTAATTCTGCAAAGGATGCTGTTTGACAGAGTGGGATTATGAGAATTGCATATTGATAGTGGCAGGAGAAATAAATCTGTTTTCTCTACATAAGGTAGGGTGTTCTTGTGTTCTTTAGAAACTGGCACATCTCAGAGGTGTTGCTCTCAAAATGATCTCAGGATGGAAAGAAGTCAGTAATTACAGAGCCAGGCATTCAGTTGTGTCCTAATTTTCCCACCAGTTTTTCAGTGTTTCCGCTGCCTCAGAGACTTAAAGCATTCTCATTAGGTAGCTGCAGAGGCAGCCGCTTGCCTACTCCCTCATTCTCTCACTCGCATTTCCTTTTTTTTTTTTCCATTCCTGCCTTGGGAGTGACTGTGAAGATCATTTGCTGGAATGATTGGCAGGTTAGAGGATTCGATCAGATGAGTTCCTCTTAGTGCAGGTCAAAAAGGCTAGTTAGCAGGAGCTGTCGAAAAATGCCAGCAGCATTCGAAATGGGAAATGTCATGACTTCGAGGCAGGGGGTGCCACCTGGAACAGAAAGCCCCCAGCTCATTAGCAAGTTACAGGATGCGGGCTTAACTGGAGGGAGCAGAGAAGGAAAGATAATACCCAATAGGGAAAATGATTGTGAAGTGGAATTGATTTCATGTATAATTTGTTTATCACTAGAGGGGACAAATGCTGTCCTTCTGACATGAGCAGAGGAGTGTGGACTATGAATGAAGCAATTTAGCATAATCTCCAGGTTGCGCTTTGGATTTAAAGAATGCAAACTTCTTTATTCTTAACTGTGGAAATGATCAGGTCATGTTACATTAATTAAAGCTGACATACTCTCAAATGTTTTATCTGGGCAATTGTGGCAACTCGACAAACCGATAGAGATGGGCAACTTTAGAAAATAACGGGATTTTTTTTTTTTTTTCTTTTTCCTCTGCTGGTGTGGAAGACTAGCTCAGTTGCATACTGAATTATAACAGGATTGGTGTTTATCTTCAGTGCTTAGCTAGGCTACACAAATCAAACCAGGGTTCCAGATTCTCATGAAATCTCATTTATAGAGGAGAGCGTTTGCCCTTTGGGAGATTTAGATTGAATCCATGTTAAAATATACATGTATATTTTAGAATATGACTATATCATATTTTGGTACAATGTGAAAACTTTAATCTTTTTTTTAAAGGAGCAGCTCTCCAGTAATGAACCTGGAGCCTAGTTGTCAGTTCATCTGGATAGAATTTGGTATTTTATCATAAAGTCAACAACTTAAGTAGCATAGTTACAAGCAAAACTAAAATAAAAAAGTGTCCTTACAGGAAGAATTAATCTGCAATTTGTAAAAAGAGAATGTAGTGGCAAAACAGAAAATAATATTGCCTAGCATGTACTCAAACCAAACTCCAAATTTAAAGGTTTCAGTATTTTTACAACGTATTAAATGGGCTTTAGTGTAAAGCTTTTTCCTACATAAATTCCATCAGAAAATGTATTTTCTTTTGATAAGAAACTTTTACGATATCATTTATCTTTTACATGGAGATGTTCATTCTGTTATTTTAAGTCACAGATGCCACAGCTGCAAGTCTTTCTGGCTGAACACTAAAGGATGTTTACTTAGCATCCAGATTTTGATTATAACATATATTTTCAAAATGTTTTTGTCTTGACTTTTCTTTTCTCTTAAATACTGAGACATTTTATGAGGCAGTTAAGAAATAACCAGTGCTTGTTTTATCAAACGGCCTCAGATTGCTGTCTTAAGTGAATAGCAATCCTAAAATCTCCTAGTGGAAACACTGGTGGAAAATTCATTCTGTTCTGTATTCAGCATGAAAAGCTTAGCATTAAGCTACTGAATATAGCTGTCAAGATATACTGCATTACTTTTGTCAAATCTAAAAATTTAAACATCAGTGTGAATCCACTCATCCCCTTATTTGGGAGCTTTATTGTGTGGTCCAGGAGCTGGCCTTTAAAAAAAAAATTATGAAAGACTTTTGAAATAGCTCATCTAAAGTTAAGATGTTTTATTCTTCCACAGTAACTCAATTTGTTAATAACTGACAGATTTATTAGAAAAATGAATAAGTCAACTATTTTGAAAGAAAACATTGTCAATAAAATTTTTTAGTGAGAGGATTGGGTCTAGTTGTCTTCCCAAGGACTTCACAGTCGCAGAAGCTTGAAATAAGATGCCCTTACCTCTCAAGATGGGCCAGATGAAGGAGTCCAGCCATGCAGAGCCGGAGGTGTTCATACCTGGTCTCATGTCTCACTCCTTCCTCCATGCTCTGCCCTCACCTTGGCTTTCCAAAGTCAGCTCTGCATTCACAGACATCATAGACTCTCCACTATTTCTCAGTTAATCTCCTCTCCATCAACTAAAATAATATCTGATACATACTGACATTATATTTATCATTCCCTTTGTTGAATCTTTCCACAGCTCTATGGATTGAATGACCTTGTTGTTGAAAGTTTCACAGTCAGATTTATCGGTTCCCCTTAGATAAGTTCCCTAGTTCCAAAGAAAAGAAATGGCATCCTTATAATTGTCCTCTTTATCAGTAGTTCTCAACGTGTGGTCCATATACCCTGGGGATCCCCAGAAGTTCCATGGGGGTCAAAACTGTTTCCTTAATAATACTAAACTGGTCTTTGCCTTTTGCACTGTGTTGACATTTGCACTAATGGTGCAAAAGCAATGGAAGTAAAACCGCTGGCTCCTTAGCATGAATCAAGGCAGTGGCACCAAACTGTCTTCCTAGGCACTGTTTTCTCTACTGCCACACAATGGTAATTGTTTTTAAAACACAGCTTCACTTAATAATGTTCTTGTTGAAGCAGTTAAGATTATTAATTTTATTAAAGCTCCCCCTTTGAGTAAATGTCTTTTTAATATTCAGTGTGACTAAATGGGAAGTTTGCATAAACCATCTCCACTGTGTACCTAATTACTCTGGTTTTCTCAAGGGAAAGCTGTGGGCAGGTGTTTGAGTTGCAAGGGGAACTGGCTGTTTTTCCCTGAAACATGGTTTTTAATGGATGACTAACTGACAGTGGTTATTGGTTATGGTTTTTCAGACTTGGGTATTTGGCAGACGTTTCTTAACAATGAACAAAAGGTGAGTCTGTCACCCCAGGAAAACAACCAATAGCATTTGCTGCCTAAGATAAAATTAAAGCTTTCAATAGAAAATTAGAATTTGGGGAAACCATAGAAAACTTTTATTTGCCACTGTGGGCTTGACAACTTTCCAAATATTTTTCAAGTGAGATGGGTAGTGACATAAGCAAATGTGATTTTTTTGAAATTGTATAGTGAAATGTGTCAACATTCAAAAGAGCTGTATAACCCATTGAATCAATACTTTCCAAATGACCAGTGCGTGATTGTAGAAAATCATTGCATGGGTAACATGCTCACTGAAAGTGCAAAATAAACCAATAGATTTTAAAGTAACAGAGTACAAAGAATTCATTGATACAGTTTCAAATTTCCCAGTGCAACTAATCTTTAAGAAACTACCACTTGTTGAGTTTTGTTATAATATAAAAGAATATATATCCACAATTATCTGAAAGGGCTATTAAAATACTTCTTTCTTTTCCAACTACGTATCTTGAGAGGAGTATTTTCTTCAGTTGCATCAACCATAATAACATATTGTAGAACAGACTGAATGCAGAAACAGATAGGAGAACCCAGCTGTCTGCTATTCAGCCAGATATTTAAAAGTTTTGCATAATTGTAAAGCAGTGCCACCCCTCTTGCTAATTCTGTTTGGAAAATATGGTTATTTTATTAAAATAGTGCTTTTATGTTAACATGCAATTGGGTTATTTTTAATGAATTAATGAATATTTTAAATTATCAATTTTAATATCAAATATGGTAAACACCAATAGCTATAATACATATAAATGAATGCTCTGGGGGCATCCTTTATAATTTTCAAGTGTATAAAGAGTCCTTAAGACCCAAAAGTGTGAGAGCTGCTGCTCTATACCCGTAGTGTCATGCATTAACTCTAATATGCTAATTTTGCTGGTAACATTTTCCCCCTTGAATAAATTATTCTTCATTGCAATTTTTTTGTTTTGCTCTACAGAGTTATTCCCATTCTATCCATCTAATTGACTATCTCAGTTTTTCTGGGGTACAGTGAATAAAATCCCAATTCTTGTTCACACATGTCATCTGAAAATTACAGTTGAGTGCCATTTAAATCTGTGTCCTTGATGATTAGAAGGCTAACTCTTAAAAGACTTTTGCTGTATATTACTTTGGGGGGCTGTAACTTTCCCTTTTTTATATGCATTAGGTTTGACCTTACCTAATGGTGAGGCTCTGATCCTACAGTACTAAATCATCAGGCTGTTTTACATAGCTTGTTTATAGGACTCGGGAGGGCTTTCTGTACAGCGTCCTGAGCAGACTCAGCGTACGTTCGACTTCTTTCAGGAGAATGGACTCAGGTCTTTCCCTCCCTGCCTGCTACCGTGAGATAGCTCATGGAAATCTGAGTGTGTTATGGGGCTCAGAATTGAAAGTAACTACTCAGCATGAGTAGAAGTCAGATTAGGGTTGTATTTTTTTAACTCTTTTTTTTAAATGAATAAATTTATTTATCTATCTATCTATTTATTTATTTTTTGGCTGTGTTGGGTCTTCGTTGCTGTGCACAGGCTTTCTCTAGTTGCGGCGAGCAAGGGCTACTCTTCGTTGCAGTGTGCGGGCTTCTCACTGCGGTGGCTTCTGTTGTTGCGGAGCACAGGCTCTAGGCATGCGGGCTTCAGTAGTTGTGGCTTGTGGGCTCTAGAATGCAGGCTCAGTAGTCATGGCAGACAGGCTTAGTTGTTCTGCAGCATGTGGGATCTTCCTGAACCAGGAATCAGACCCATGTTCCCTGCACTGGCAGGCAGATTCTTAACCACTGCGCCACCAGGGAAGTCCCTGTTATGTCTTTTTGATGCTAGTCATTCTAACAGGTATGAGGCAATGTCTCACTGTGGTTTTGGTTTGCATTTCCCTGATAATTAGTAATGTCGAGCACATTTTCACATACCTTTATTCCACAAATAAATGTATGGCTATTTTACACAAGTTGAGAACAAAGCTAGAGTTTCAGCCCCTCTATATTGAAGACCCCTGGTATTTGTCCATCTTATCCATTAGCATCTAAATCTCAGAATATAGGCATTTGTTTACTGATTTATCCTTATTTCCCAATTTTGTCTCCATCACCTAGTATTGCACATAATTTATGTCCCTTAAATATTTTTAAATGGAGTGAATGTCCGCCTTACTCACCATAACATAATCTTCTGTTCTTTCAACAAGTATTTTTTCAGTAGCCATTATCTTGGTGCTGTTCTAAGTAGTAGTAAATAAAACCATTTTTTAGCTTCAAGACAATCACAATTAAGAGACATAGATACAAACATTTAAATTGAAGGGTGATAAAGGCTACAGTATATTTTCATAAAGCTATGTGGGAGGACAAATAAGGTAAAAATTAATTCTAAGAGAGGGGCTTGAGAAAATTTCACAAAATAAGAGATTTGGGGACTTCCCTGGTGGCGCAGTGGTTAAGAATCCGCCTGCCAATGCAGGGGACACGGGTTCGATCCCTGGTCTGGGAAGATCCCACATGCTGCGGAGCAACTAAGCCTGTGCTCCACAACTACTGAGCCTGCGCTCTAGAGCCCGCGAGCCACAACTACTGAGCCCATGTGCAACAACTACTGAAGTCGGCGTGCCTAGAGCCTGTGCTCCGCAACAAGAGAAGCCACCACAATGAGAAGCCTGCACACTGCAACGAAGAATAGCCCCCACTCACTGCAACCAGAGAAAGCCTGTGTGCAGCAACAAAGACCCAACCCAACCAAAAATAAATAAATGTCCCTTTAAAAAAAAAAGGAAAAAAGGAGGGACTAGAGAAAGCCATGTCACAAAGTGCAGCATCCTAAGGAAGGGTCTGATAAAGCTGAAAGATGTGGGGATGGTGGAGTGAGAAGAGATGGGACTGAAAAGTGATTTGAAGCTAGATTGTGACAGGGCTGGAATGACGTGCTAAAGAGTTTGGATTTTGGGCTTCCCTGGTGGCACAGCGGTTGAGAGTCCGCCTGCATGTGCAGGGGACACGGGTTCGTGCCTTGGTCTGGGAAGATCCCACATGCCGCGGAGCGGCTGGGCCCGTGAGCCATGGCCGCTGAGCCTGCGCGTCCGGAGCCTGTGCTCCGCAACGGGAGAGGCCACAACAGTGAGAGGCCCGTGTACCGCAATAAAAAAAAAAAAAAAAAAAAAAGAGTTTGGATTTTAATGTGATTGCCCAGGGGGCGGGCGATATATACGACTTCCTGGTCAGACATAGGAGAGTCAAAACATCTTAAAGCTGGTAGATCCTTTAGGGATCATATAATAACCTTGAAAGAAGACGTGGTATTTTTCCTTTTCTTTGAACTTCTTATTATGGTAGATCATGTCTTGAAAATAAGTAAAGAAATGTGTAAAACTCCATTCACACTTATATTAACATAATATTAGAATACTAGAAATTTTACTAACACTTACCCTTCTCTTTGGCTGAAAACCTGTTCATTCTCCAGCCCTAAAATTCTGTGAATCTATTATGCCTATGGCTCCTTTAGTATACATTTTTCAAAATGTACATAAATGCATTTCCTGAAAAATTATGCATAAATTCATTATTTTATTTGAAAGAATATGCCTTCTTTGTTAGCATATTTTTTGTAAAATGAATAATGACCCCCTTAACTTCTGTGGATATGTAAAATTCCATATATTAAGACACATTGACAACATTTAGGGGAAATGCAAAAACTAAAGAATGAGATAACAGATTTTCCAAGGATAAAAATTTAAGACAATTTTTGAAGTTGAAAGAAATGTTTAAGAATTTAGTATCTTGGGACTAACCTGGTGGTCCAGTGGTTAAGACTCCGCTCTCCCAATGCAGGGGACCTGGGTTCAATAGCTGGTCAGGGAACTAGATCCCGCATGCCGCAACTGGAAAAAAAAAAAAAAAGATCCCACATGTCACAACTAAAAAGGTCCTGCATGCCGCAACTAAGACCCAGTGCAGCCATAGAAATGAATAAATATTTTTAAAAATTTAGTATCATCATGGTCTAACTTGTAATATGCTTAGCACTCTGTAGGTGTGCAAAAGTGTTTTCATGAATAACTTCATACTGATGTTTATGAACTTTAAGCTCCTATAAGAGTTAACTCTAGTTTTCATGTCCATTTTTGCCTAAATCCAAAAAAACTGTTAATTATTTGAAGATCTTAAAGTGAGTCTAACCAAGTTCTTAAAACCACCTAATATTTAGTAATTCAGTAACTTTTTTTGATGATGATGATGATGATGATGATGATGATAATGGCAAAGAAAAAATGTTAAGACAGCTAAAATAAGACAGATTGAACATAAGTTTTTTAGAATAGACCACTTAAATATTTTTAAAAAGGAATTACTAAGTAGATTAAAGTATACCAAACTGGATGGAATATTATACAGTCTGAATTGGGAGATTGGGATTGACATATATACAGTAATATGTATAAAATAAATAACTAATATGAACCTGCTGTGTAAAAATAAATAAATAAAATAAAATTCAAGAAAAAAAATGATAGTCATAAAGGCAAATAACATGGAGAAATGCATGTGATAATGTGAAAAAAGTAGACTAATTCTTCTTGTATGTGTAAAATTTATGTGCAAGGGGAAATGACAAAGGAAATACATTAAACTGATATTCCCCTGGTGTAGCAGAGAAAACATCTCCTGATCATGGTAGCCTTGGTCAGCCTGAAAGAACATAATACAGTCCTCATTGGCCCACTGCCCACTTGCCAGGACTTGAAATGTTTGCAAGAGGTCAGAAATTAAGATTTTTGACCTTCTCTCTCTCTTGTCTGCGACTTAAAGATAAAGAAGAGAGGCTGGTGAGACAAAATCATTACCTTTTATTTGTACCTTTTATTTGCAACACAGGGTGAAAATCAATTTTGAGAAGAAAATGTATGTGTCCAAAAATGAATTTGTAAGATTTTTATATTTTGTGTGTACACAACATATTTGGGACCTGAAACCAGCTTATTATGTGGTCATTTACATAAATAATATTCAAATATATGTATTTGCATATATTTATACATTTGTGTCAACGAAAACAATCTTTCATTTTTAACTCTCTTTCCGTTTCTTTGTGACTTCTCATGTGCTCCTTCACCGTTTAGTCAGCTTTGCTTTTTGAACTGTCTGTTTTCCTGTAGTTTCCAATTTCCACCTTCATTCCATCTCTTTACTTGAAATGTTACCAGGGAGGAGTAGAAAAAAGAAAAGTGTGTGTGTGGCGAGGGGTTTGTGGTGGTGTGAGGTAAAAAGAAGGCAGAGGGAGGGAGACTGCTGAGGGGGGAAAAAGATTTAAATGAGAAGGAGAATGAATGCTTCACTTGTTGGCGTTTAGCACAATTACCATACCTTAGGAAATATGCAGGGAATCGTTAATTATGACTAAATGAGCCCCTTTTAGAGGCAGTGGCAGGCCTAGGGAGCTGGCTGTCAGAGCAGTCAAAGATGTTGAATTGGAAGGCTGGACTCCATGTCAGGGGGTAGATGGTCTGCTGGAGAGCCAGACAGAGAAAAGATAGCCGGTGAGAGTAGCCTTTGACAAGGGAGCCACAGATAGCATTTGCATACTTTTCCTGCCAAGGGGGTTTAATCCAAAGAAAGAGATTTCAGTATTGTCAGGCAGGCTTTGTTCAGGGTGAAGAGCAGAAGGAAATCTGCTGAAGGGGCCCTTCTCAAAGCCTTGGTCTCAGCCTTGAGGTTGTTCTCGTAAAGTTATGTTCTCCAGCGTTGTTTGCACACTATTGTCTGTTTGAAGATCTTCTAAGCCCAAAGGGCTCAAAGTATCCCCCTTCGCCGGCACAAAAGAAGGGAATTTGTGTGGTAAAAATGACTCGTGTTGCAGACTGAACCCAAGCACCCTTTGTTCTTGCACAAAATACTCTGAAGTTCCAAGGGTGTCTTTTCGAGCCACACTGAGTCACACCATAAAAGTGTTTGCACGCTAGCAAAACGAGGTAAAACCAACCCATACTTGTGTCTTTCTTTGCCAACTCAACCAAGGCCTTAATGTAATGTAATTCCCAGAAAAGCTGGCTCAAAGAAAAAAAAGTGGCAGATACAATTTGTGATTGCCATGCATCATTTTTGCCCTGTTTCCTTACAAAATGTTCTGAGGTTGAAGTGTTTAAGACACGTTATTTAGACCACTAAGCAGACCAAGTTTTCTCACCACCCAACCAACGTTATCTTTTATCTGGCCACATGAGTTTATGATTATGGTCTGTGTCCAGTTTTCAAAAGGATGCCTTCTTTCCTAACCCAAGAAGAACTAGATAGTATGCAATGGTCTACTCTTCACCATAAGTTTTTCTAATAGTTTACACATCTGTAGTGAGGAGTGTGTATCTGTAATACCTGCTTATATATTAAATCATCACGGTATTCATGGGTCAGAAATCAGGGCTCATTTCAACTTCACTAGTTGGTTTGTAGTTAAATACCCATAATCCTTATAGTTCAGGAAAGTGTGTACTCAGAACACAGAATGGGAGTTTTAAAAAATAGCAGTGTGGGCCTCCCTGGTGGCGCAGTGGTTGAGAGTCCGCCTGTCGATGCAGGGGATACGGGTTCGTGCCCCGGTCCGGGAGGATCCCATATGCCGCAGAGCTGGGCCCGTGAGCCATGGCCGCTGGGCCTGCGCGTCCGGAGCCTGTGCTCCGTAAGGGGAGAGGCCACAACGGTGAGAGGCCCGCGTACCGCAAAAAAAAAAAAAAAAAAAATAGCAGTGTATTTGTTTATAAGGATAATGTGGCCAGTTGTGAGTGCCTTTTAAATTTATGGTCTTCTATGTGGAGCTTAAAGCTTCAAAAAATGTGGTATCTTACCACATTATATGTATAATTCAAAACATACAAACTAAACATTGCTTGTAGCTGATCAAGCAGGATATACAGTAAGACTTGACCTTAGAAATTAGGAAAAATATGTGTATTTACACATAGCAACGAATTTAGCTTCAGATTTTTTTAAATTAAGGATATTGCTTTATGGATTTTTTTTTTATTGTTGTTGATCCTTTTGCTGGATTTTTGGCTCACTTGGAGACTGCGTAGAAGACCCTGCACAAATTCAAAATAAAAATGAGTAATGAAAAATCTGTTTATCTAAGGGTCTAAAAGACAAGGAAGTGTCCGTCTGAGTTTCAAAATAAAGGCAAAACCTGTGACGTGCTTACTTTGAAACTAGCATGAGCCAGCTTCTAAGAGAAAATTTGTGCTGTCTTCATGGGTAGAGTAATTAAGAAAACCTTTATCAGGATAATCATATTTGGGAGTTTCCATTGATGTGATAATGCCAGTGAGCTTGGATCACAGGTGAGGTTGAAAGCTAAGACATTGACAATGGCCAGATAAGAGCTTTCTGAAGTGAGAAATGAGTGAATAAAATGGTGCTTGCTACTTTCCTAAATACGTTATTTTTTGTTGTGGTGAGTTGCTGGTCTCTGATCTAAGTAAATTCTGCTTTGCTGGAAGTGGTGCATTTCTTTCTCCTGCTTTGCATTTTTCCCTGTGAGAAGTGTGTCTGAACTGGGGGGACCTGAATATTCCTCTTTGTTGCTGAGCTTGTCAAGCACAGCACTATGTTCTCTTTCCCACCAGGAAGGTCAGGCCGCTGGGGTCCAATCTGTTCTCTGAAATGAACCCTACTGTCTGTCCCTGGTGTCTGACAGATTGAAACAGTTGTCTGTGTTATTGCGCTTTCAATGCTTTTTAAATGCCTCGTTTTCCGAGAAAAAGATAATATATGTACACTCCACTGAAAACATAAAAATTTTTGAAAGGACTGGACTTTGGGTGTTAATATTTATCTAAAAGGAAAATTTAATTAACTTTCTAAAAACATATTTACAGATTCAGGAAGTTAACTGTATGCACTGTGTGGGCACGGGCGCGCGTGCAAACACACATACACTCTTGCACCAAGATAAGCCTTCACTTATGAGTTCTACTTTTAAAGACTTATATTGTGTTTTTTTTTAATTGGAGTAATAAAATTATGAAGTATGGAACTGTTTCAATAGTAGAATTATTGAAGTTAGAGTCTTTTGTACACTGAGATTTCAGTTTCATGTATTTTGATCAGAGGTATGTATAAAGCCTGAAGAAATTTGTACTGTGCTGAGCCTCAATTCAGTATTCTCCAGATAATTGAGCTAATTAAATCTTTACCAACATTAACACAACTCCAGCGTTCCTTGGACAGTGGATAATTATTGCATGAACATGGCAAGCTTAAACTAAACAGATGAAAATAGAGTTCTATGGAATGGGTATTGAGTTTATTCTTTATTCATCTTTTGATAAGGTTTAATTAAAACTGCCTCTCTCCATTGTGGTGAGAATGAATGTGCTTGTTTTCCTAGTGAAAAGCAAATTATTCACTTCAGCCATGGTTCAGTAATCAAAGCCTTTGCAAACTTTTGGGTTATAGTGTAGCTGTGGGGATATAATTGCTGCAATTCTGTATGAAGGCTTTATCTTTTTTTATTACTTTCTCTTATTTATTTTTGGAGACAGAAACTTATAAAAGCCCATTTTGTGATTTGGTGTAGAGAAGTACATATGTTTGAAGTCTTGTTATAGGTTTGCCATGGCTCGATTTTTTTGTAAGGTGTATTTCTTACTACCTCTTGCTAAAATGCAACGTAAAAAGGGGCACACATTTAAATAGATGGCATTTGAGATTTATCTTTTAAGTTAGTGAAGAAAGTTCAATAAAACCTTTAAATCCTCTGGCTGCCACTGGATTGACATAGCAAGTTGACAATCCTAAGGGTGGAAAAGTAGTAGACATTGGGAATTCTTTCCGTAAATGCATATATTTGTATTCTCTTTCACTTTCTTGAAAACCAACAAAAATATTTTCTGTACTGTTCTTCTAAAGAGTTTTTTTTTCTTATGTTAGTGATACTTTCGTAGCATGAACAGATTTTATGTATATTGACAACTTATTTTCAAACTTATTACCATGACTGTGCTAGATTTCCTTTTTTTTTTCTTTTTGATAGGTAAGAAGTAGAATTATTTAGAGAGAAATACATATTCCATAGACAGAATGTGCTGTGTCTCAAAAGGCAAGAGGCTGTGCTACGTTTCTTGTCCTTTCTTTCTTCTTTTTAATAAAATGGGAGAGTAAAAGGATACAAGATGCTTATGGAACCAAGAACAAAAATAACACTGGGCCTGGGGCATAAACTAGAAGCCCATAGAGGGGCTGAAGTACAGACACGCTCTCTCTCCTTCTCCATCTTTTATTTGCCTTGATTCTGACTTTCCCTGCTTCTCTGGTCCATGCAGTGGAAAGGAAGTTGACTTGTCCCTTGGTTTGTCATAAGAAAAAAGACCAGACATCACTCTTGGTCAGCATTCCCAATTCCCTGAAAAGGGAATCTGCCCGACTTAGATCAAGTGAATCAGCCCGACATCCAAATTTTAGTGTCTCCACTCGCCACTTCTTACCATACTTTTTCTTCATCAGTTTCTTGGAGAGGGAGGGAATTCAGATGTGAGCAAAAGTTTCTTCATCTTTAGAATTCTTTTGAGAATGAAGTCGTTTAATGCAGTGTTTTTCAACTACCCACATGGGTGGTGACATCAATCTAGTGGACTGAAAAATAGTATTTCTTAAATGGAATAGACTAGATGAGAAAAAAATATGTCAGAAATGATCACATGTAGTAAGAATAAATATTATTTCATGAAAGTTTTGTTTCAGCGACGCGTGTGTGTTGGTGTGTGCGCAAGTGCCCCTATACTGAGTCATTTAATAAAATGTGTTTTGACAGTGAGTTGTGCCCAAAACAAGTCTGCAAGCCAGTGACTGCTCCTCGGATCCCCTTCAAGGTTTCTCTTGGGAGGTGGAGGAAGGGAGGGAGGGAGAGAAACACTGGGCAGGGCTCCAAGCCCATCACTCTCCCCATCAAAGCAACTCCACTTTAATCTGCTTTATACTTTATGTTTCCACCTAAGGTATCTTTTAAACAAAGGATGCAGCGGCAAGAAGTCTGAATAAGTGATTTCCCAGGTCCCTTCTTGGGATTTTTAGAGCTAAGTCCAGTAACCGCCAGGACCAGATCAGGAATTATTTTGGTTTTCTGTATGAAGGACGGCCTGGGAAGCCATCCAGCCCTCAGTTGTTTTGCATGTTCTTTTTTTCCTGTCTTTCTAATGTTGAAATGCAGTTTCCCTACTTAATCCCATAGAAGACTTTGAGACTTAGCATATAACCAGGACAACACTAAATCCGAATGGACTTTAAGCAGCCTTATAATTTTAAAAAGGGAAAATCAGCGAGTCCTTCTGCCTGCACTCTTCCCTGTGCAGTTCTTTAGGGAGGGATGAAAGGCAGAAGTGAGCAGTGGTGACACGAGGGAGAAGGAGGTGGCAGCCCCCTCACATGGTCCTCAGAGAACTGAGCAGCCTGGGGAGAGTCAGTCTCTTTAATAGAAATCAGTAGTAAGAGAACAAGGGCTTCCCTGGTGGTTCAGTGGTTGAGAGTCCGCCTGCCGATGCAGGGGACACGGGTTCGTGCCCCGGTCCAGGAGGATCCCACATGCCGCGGAGCGGCTAGGCCCGTGAGCCATGGCCGCTGAGCCTGTGTGTCCGGAGCCTGTGCTCCGCAACAGGAGAGGCCACAACAGTGAGAGGCCACAACAGTGAGAGGCCCGCGTACCGCAAAAAAAAAAATAGTAAGAGAACAAGACTAAATTAGAAAAAAAGCTGACTTCCTTAAAGGGGTGTTTTATAGAACTTCCTTTGGCAAGTTGAAATAGGTTTAGCAATCACTTTTTTTCTGCCCTTGACATTGTTGAGGGGATCTCCATGGTAACACAGACTGTCCTGAAAATTGGGATCTAATGTTGAGCTCTTTTGTTTAATTATGAGTTCTGTTTTGCCTATTTGCGTACACACCAAAAATGTGACCTTATGTTGGTGAACATTTTATTAGTCACTCATTGCATTAACACCTGTCCTGTTAGCAGTGGTCTTCACTTGTGGTCTACAGGCAGCTCTCTTTAACTCAGGGAAGCTGTGTAGGGTAGGGATGAAGATCTCTGACTTGGACCAGCCACCTGGGCCTTGAGACTGCTCTGCACTACTTACTAGTTCCATGACCTGGGCTAAGTCTTAACCTTTCCAAGCCTCAGTTTTCCCATCTACAAATCAGGACTAGGAATAGTGCCTGTCTTATCAGCCTGTTGTGACGATTAAATGGGATGATAATGTATTTAGCATAATGGCTTGCTTGGTTCATAACAAGTGCTCAGTAACTGTTATGAAACCCAAATTTCATGAAGTCTGTGATAAACAAAAGACATATTTCCTTGAGCTCTTTTATGATAATTATTTTTTGTTTGTCTTTCCATTTCCTCTACCTAAAATGAAGAAAAGCTAGAAATTCTTACAATGCAACACATGTCTTGGTACAAATCATACATAATCATGACGGAGGAAGGACAAATTGGGGCATGGTTTGGCATGAGTTTTAAAGCGAAGGAAGAAAGAGGATTGGTGGACATTGAGAAGAGACATTGAAGAGATTTTTTTTTTTAAGTGTAGTTGATTTGCAAAGAGGTTTGTTTTGTTTTTTGTCTTCAAGTCAGTGAAAAAGGACAAAAGTAGAACTGAATGTGTTGCATGCAGGGGATGCAAGATATAAAGGGCATAGTAAAGTGGGGGCAGTCTTTAAGGAAAATTATTTAAGTTTTGTGGTCCCAGTAGGGGTCGTTGAAAACCATTGCAAAGAATTCAGTACTGTGATGTAGTCATGTGGTTGAAGCAGGAGGAGATAGGCCAGAGAAGAGTTAAAATTGCCTTCCACGTTGCGGAACTAACGAATTGGCTGAAAGGCACCTTCCCTGGTGGCCTGGAAGAGCTCTGAAGGGGTAAGCAGTGGGTGAGGAGGGCTAGGCCAAGTCTGGGGTTGCAAAGAAGTGCCCTGTAGTCTAGGTTGCTGTTTCAGTAGAGAGAGAGTGAGGAATCAAAAGCAGAACTGAAGATTTGGGCTTCTCCAGCCCGATAACACTCTGATGAGATCCACATAAAGGTTCAAAAGCTGGATCACTGTTCCTGAACTGTTGTGGGTAAAGATCAGCACCGACAGCAGAGAGAGAAGGGTCAGAGGAAAGGCAGAAGTAAGCTGGAGGTGCACCCCAGTTACCATCTTCTCCAGGATGCCGAGCCAGCGCTTTCCAGGCTGTGATTGTGTTGCCTTTCTCCGATTTTCCAAAGCACTTGTGGAGGCTGTCACCTGGAAACCTTTAATAGATACTGCCGGTACACGTATTTGCCTGAAACAGTGGCTTTAAATCTTGATAAGAGTCAACATTTAAAACTATGCAGATCTTATATAAAAATCCTTATTTTTCTGCATCTCATTAAAAAAATAAATAAAAGGATGATTGAGCCATTCTGAGCGTTCTCTAATCACAGTGATGGGTCAGGGGTGAGTAGAGGCTGTCTTTTTAGAAAAGGCTGTGCTCTGAAATTTGCTACAGTCCCTGCCACTCACAACTTGCCCTCCTGCCACTGAGGCTCAGCAGCAGTTGCTATGTACCTTCACCTTTTGTCTGTTGTTTATCTTATGGTAGAGGGAAAAGAAAAGTGAAATATTTCTTGTAACTGTATCTCTGTCCTAAATGACAAATGTAAAAATAGCCCAAAGGAGGCTTTTGTTGCAAGAAGAATTGGCAAGAACATATTTCTTTATGTAGATAACGTAGCCCACTTCATTCACTTGTTGCCTTCTTGGCCCTTATTGGGCCTTAGAATCTTTTCTAATTGTTGAGCAATTAATCAGGTTTATTACTATATGTGTTTATGTTTGCATATAGTTTCTGGGGAACCAGAAGCAAAACGAAAAGAATATAACAATTTTCCAGGGAAGAAAGATATTCATGGAAATAAATAGCTGAGATGAACGAGAAGACAACTGGCAAACATTTATTAAATGCCAACACATCCCACAGATGGATTTGTGAGAGATATCAGGACATGGTTGTACTAGTCAGCTCAGGCTCCCATAACAAAATACCATGATTGGGTGGGTTTAAGTGACTGATTTGATTCCTCTCTTCCTGGCTTATAGACAGCCACCTTCTCACTGTGTTCTCACATGGCAGAGAGAGAGCAGGGAGAGCTCTGACTCTTCTTATAAGAAGAATCCCACCATGGGGGCCCCACCCCTGTGAATTCTTCTAAACCTAATTATCTCCCAAAGGTTCCAACTCCAAATACCATCACACTGGGGCTGAGGGCTTCAACATGAATTTTGAGGGGACATATTCAGTCCATTACCGTGGTCAGTCTTGTCAAGCAGTTTACAATGCAATAAATGACATGTGATACAGATGATTAACTCAAGGTAAAATGTGAAAAGTACTATTATACAAGCGTAAATAAAATGCAATCAAAACAGGAGGGACAGACCTCACTGAGTCACGGGATGCTTCATGGAGAAGATAGCATCTGAGCTAAAGCTTGAAGCCAAGGTGGGATATTTACAGTCAGGAATAGGCTTCCAGAGAGGGGGCATCAAAAGGCACAGAAAGGCTGGAGAGTCCAGGGCATGTTTGCAGCCAGACAAGAAATGTGATGACCTTGACAGCAGGGTAGATGAGTAGGTACACGAGTGCCTGGGGAAGAGCAGGAAAGAAAATCGAACCGAAGATCATTCACTATAATGTCTGAACAACCACAAACTTATCTTTTCCTTAACATTTTCTCTCTGTCTTTTAATTTCTAGAAAATTCTGCTGTGCCATAAAGCACATTAGTCAGATATATAATAATAATAGTGACAACATCTCACTTATTGAGTTACTGTGTGCCAGGCATCGTGTTGAGCACTGTACATGAATACTCTCATTTAGTCCTCATAACAACCCTCTACATGTTCTTATCCCCATTTTGCAGACCAGGAGACTGAGGCAGCCCCACCATCCCACAGCTGAGTGGAAGCTGCATTCCTAGCCCAATGCAACAATGTGCTAGAAATGTAAACAAGTCATGGGTCCTCCCGTTGCACTCACCACTGGTCTTATTCTGATTTCTGACAAGCCTGCTTTATTTTGGATGTTTCAATCACAGTCAGTCCAAGCCTAGGCAAGTATTTAGGTGCTAATGTCTAGAGGAACTTTGACTGCCTCTGGAGATAAAATTAGAGCTGCAAGAACTACAGTGCCCCCAAAACCCTGTCTAAATTGAGTTAATTAATCTGTAACTCGGACACCCTAAAGGCCCTATTTAAATACAGTTTCACTGTTAGTAAGAAGCTCCAGGAACCTTGATTAAAACTGAGTGCAGTCAGAAATAAAAAGTATAAATCTGTCTTTTATCTAAAATTCTCGACATGAAAATGTGGCATAAGTTTCATATTGTTTCAGTTGGCTCTTAAAATACATATCACAATTATTAATAAAATGATAATATTCTGTATAAACTTCATGAAGATACAGTTGGTCTGAAAACGTCTGAGATTTCCACATAAGCACTTGTTTTAAAAAACATATACTTAAGATACTATCATTATGGGCCATATTCAGATGGTATTGTTGTTTCAAAAATATTTCTTTCAGAATTAAAAATGCAGTAGGTACCATAGAATTCAGCTGCAGCTTTAGTCTCTGACCGGTTTTCATAGATTCAGGCAGCTTTCCCTTATTTATGTCAATACAAGGGAGAAGTGACACAGATAATCCAGAAATCATTTAGTTTGAGGATGCATTGTTTGAAATGCAGCTGTACTATAACAGTAATTTTTGTCATAGCCTAATAGTAAAATTAGTTTGTACTTCTTAAAATGGTAACCATTTTGAAGCAGGAATTCCAGAACGTCTTGTTACCTGGAACAAGTCCACAAAAGGAATAATCCACTGACAGATATTTGAGGGCTTTTAAAAATGTATAATTGAAAGCAAAGTGCAGTATCAAAGATAAGAAAAGAAGCATAGGAGAGATGACTGAAAGAAAAAACATAAGCTATTTCTAGCTTTTCATTTCTACTCTCAGACTTTCAGGTTATATCCTTATAGTTAGACAGGTGTTGGGTACAGAGGGGCAAGGAAAAGAGAAAGAAAGGGAGGAATTCCCTGGTGGTCCAATAGTTAGGACTCTGTGCTTCCACTGCAGGGGGCCCGGAATTGATCCCTGGTCAGGGAACTAAGATCCCATAAGCCAAGTGGAGCAACCACAGCAGACAGTCCTTCCAACATGGAGATTGAATTTGAGATAGAGTTACTGTCCTTTTGTTTACACCCTTTTTATTCTTAATTAACTAATTGCTGAAGCTTGCCTGAGGAAAGCCATAGGTTTTTGCTGTTGAGATATCAAGTACTCTTAAAAACAAAAAGGAATGGGTCCTAAGAAAAACACTAACTGAATGAGACGGAAGGAGGGGTGCACCTCTTCTCTTTAGTGTTTTAAGATTTCCCACTGATGTTAATAACCAATAAATGTGAAGACCCGTTCTGATTGAGCAATCTCACTGCAATCTATATAGTGCTTTATTTCTTTAGACATATCTTTTTAGAGGGCTGAAATTTAAATTAATAAACCAGCGGGGGCTGCACGCCAACATGACTTGAAAGTTAGGTGGAATTTATTGATCTGCAGCCTACAAGATGTTCTGTGCCGCACTGCACATAAGAAAGTCAGTCTTTAAAGTCAGCCAATTGTTTTTTTAATTACCTCAGAAAAGATCATTTACATCTTTAGATAGTACTGCTGTTTGGCTGGTACCGTCTCTCCTCTACCCCTCTTCCCCCCAGATTGGGTCATTAGTGGTTAATGTTGACAACAGCCATAGGTAATTCAGCATTCATAATTCATGCTCCACTTTCTGGTTAATAGAGGGGAAAGGAAGCAATGGCTCAGCAGGCTGGCTACTTTTCACCCCCTGTCTGTGAGGGGTGTAGGGGAGGGAAAGTCCAAAAGGTGGGGATGCAACAAGAAGCTCCTCATTTCCTTTATTAACGTGTTAAGAATCTAGCCTCCCTGGATGTCCCAAAAGTCTTAAGCCTATTTCAGTTTTTCACTAGATGCTTTCTCTGGAAAAGCCACCTGTTGTGTGAATCTAAGCCCTTCCTATCAGGTGTCCTGAAAGAGCCTTTTAAACTTCAAAGGGGTTTACCTGGCTTTACTGTTCAGCCAGTGAGTATAATAGCTACCCCCACTCGTGTCCTTTGTGATTTTATAAACTTTTCCAGTCGCTCCTCTCAACTTCTGTTTTTCCAAGCTGAACAACCGAACAACCTCCATTTTTCTATTGTCTTCTGTCTGCCTCTGTTTTTCTTTGATTTCTCTCTCTCTCTCTCTCACACACACACACACATATATACAAATATGTATATATATAATATTGAGATTTTTTTCCCTCCATTTTCCAAGATAATACCTAGAATATTTTATTTCCTCAGTTTCATTGGACTTTCTTAATCAAGTATGTTGCAGGGCATAGTAATCAAACCTGTGCATTTTGGGTAGGTGCCGATAAGCCAGTTTGGTATAAAAAGCATCATTTGCTTATCACTTTCCTGGTCCCCCAACAGGCCCACCTCCACCAGCACCTCTCTGTCTCAGCCTCTGTCTCTCTCTCTCTCTCTCTCTCTCTCTCTCTCTCTCTCACACACACACACACACACACACACACACACACACACACACACACACACACACACAGATCTTCCCAGGGTTTTAAGCATTTTATCACCTGAAAGAGGATAAAATGGATTCTGCAGATTAGCCTTTTTTTTTTTTGAGTGCGCTCTCTCTCTCTCCCCAAGATAATTTTTAATATTAAAAAGAAAATGCAGCTGATGCTGGCTGCTAGTTACTTTTAACACTTGTGTGATGGAAAATGTTGGTTCTACTCATTATTTCCCATCTTTAATCAAGTCCTGTCTCCATGAAAAAACACCTTCCCCAATCCCATGTTAACTTCGTTTTTATAAACTGTCTTTGATGTGGAACCTTGTCAAAGGGTTTTGAAAGTTTAGATAAATTATGTGCTCTGCTTATTTACCCTCTCAAATAACTCAAAATGATTGGAGAGACATGCCCCCCTCTATATAAACCATGTTGCCTTTCCCCTAATGGATTATGTTTGCATATATGATAAATATCTTATACTTTATTGTAGATGTTACCAACTTGCCATATATGAAGTGAGGCTATGAGTCTCAGGCTCCAAACTGAACTCTCTTTTTTCCCCTAAAAATCTGGATAATGGATAAATAATCTAGGAAAACAACCAACTCTGAAATTATTTCTCTTTTGGTATGATAATACTTCATAGAATTCTTTATTCTTCTAATCTACGTTTCTAATTATGTCTAACCTTAAAATGAGCATGTTTAACATTAAAATCAGCATCAGGAAATCAGTCAAGTAAAAAGAGACCTAAGGGTTAAATTTTCTGTATCTGTTAAATTTTCTATATCACTCTATCTGTCTACAGATATATATGTGTATACATATGTTCATATATAACTAATAATTGTCTCCAGGTTCTGAATAACTTGTGAATGATAAAATTAAGTTGTATGATACAAAATAATTCATTTTGAAAGAGAATTTGCAAATCAGATAATGATGTGCACCTAATTACATTTTACTCATACAGGAATTCTGCATTTCCAGTCCCTTTACTATGATACGATGGCAGCTTCTTTGGTGAATATGAAGTTTGTGGGGTAATAATTAGCTTTGGTGCCTTAGGGTAGAAAGGAGAGTGCCCCCTGTAAGTACAGTCCTGTTCTGGATATTTAGACTACAATGTCAAGTAAGCCTTGGTGCCCATCCTTTGGGCTACTGCAGTCTTGTGGGGAAGACAGACAACAGTCATTGAGTCTGGCCAGAGTCATGAGGACTGTGGTCAGGGACACCCGGGAGTCCCAGAGGAGCAGTGAAGAGGGGAGTGTAAACATGGCTGCTGGTGGGACTCCTGCTTAGAAGTATTATGTTGTCCATTTCCTTTATAGCAATACAAGTCAACAAATGTTTATTCAATTCTTGCTATTTGCTAGGCATTGTGGGAGACAAGATATAGCTGCTGTCTATAAGGAGTCTGCAGACTAACAGCAAAAGTTGTTGAAATTTTATATAAAG
The DNA here is from genome assembly GCF_949752795.1 of Hyperoodon ampullatus. Taxonomy (NCBI): domain Eukaryota; kingdom Metazoa; phylum Chordata; class Mammalia; order Artiodactyla; family Ziphiidae; genus Hyperoodon; species Hyperoodon ampullatus. The sequence goes on along the minus strand of NC_136922.1, from coordinate 53,840,788 downwards.
ACATAACACACCATACATGAAAATTTACCATTAGGGAGACTGTGTGCTGTATTAATGGCCTAATGATTTTCAAGTGCTCCGGATGGACCCAGTAGTCCTAATGCATTTTTAACAGTAATATTCTTTCAACACTCTGACTTTTGCCATACAACAATTTTGCACTCTTGAAAAAGAATCTTCGAGAATATAAGTGAAAGGGATATTAAAGGATATTGAGTAAGTAGCCCTGCAACTAGAGAAGGTAGTACTAGATAAGAGATGTTATTTGGGTGGGATGAAAAGTTGAAAAGAGCTTTATTTCAAAACATTCCTTCCCTCTTCTGAAACCTTCTTTTGAACATGCCCCTTACATTGGGAGCTTCTTCAAGAAAAAAGCACTGCGTTCAGCACACATTACAGCCTATTTCTTCATGTTCACTCCTTTTTGACTTTCCTCCTCTTGTGCCAAGCTTCCTTGCATCTGCAATCCTTGGGCACATGCACACACAGGATTCCAAGTGGGGAGAAGACCTGCTGATTACTGCACATGACGTTCTGATAGTTCTTAACGGTTCAAGGTCCTGTTCCCTCTGGGTTAGCATGTAGCTAATGCATAAAATGTTAAAACTCCTTCAAAAGAACATATGTTACAATCTCAGTGCCTTGTCAAACACACTCTAATCTGTTAGCAATTTTAGACCTGACAAAAGCTTGTTCTTGGCTGCATATCTGTCTCTCTACTTTTCTCCATTATATATCCTGTGCAAGTTCTAAGCACAATGATGGCATTTAGTATTAATGACATTAAGTAACCATGTTGACATTAAGTAACCATGTTTTGGTTTTGTTAGCTAGATCTTTTCAAAAAATTATTATTTATTTATTTTATTTATTGTTGGCTGCATTGGGTCTTTGTTGAGGTGTGCGGGATCTTTTGTTGCAGCACGCAGGCTCTTCATTGTGGTGCACAGGCTTCTCTCTAGTTGTGGCCTGTGTGTTTTCTCTCTCTAGTTGTGGTGTGCAGGCTCCAGAGCACGTGGGCTCTGTAGTTTGCGGTATGCAGGCTCTCAAGTTGAGGCACACGAGCTCAGTAGCTGTGGCGCCCGGGCTTAGTGACCCCGTGGCATGTGGGATCTTAGTTCCCTGACCAGGGATCAAACCCTCATCCCCTGCATTGTAAGGCATTTTCTTTACCACTGGGCCACCAGAGAAGTCCCTTGTTAGCTAGTTCTTAACTGTTTTATATGAATGCACTAATTTCACTATATGTCATTTGAGTGTGTTCCCATTGCCCTGAAACATTCATTTTATTCAACTCCATTTTTCCCCATCTCTTTATTGACCCAATGCATCCAGATCTATAATGGGCAAAAATTTTTTGATTGACTCAGGGAGTAGGGAATTGCAATGTAGTGATTTCACACTCAGTTACTGGCTAACGAGGCACCATAGTCTTTATTTAGTGAGGCCCTGGTGGCAGGAGATGAAGAACTGTGTAGGGCCCAGCTGCCACGGTTACAGAGCAGGCAGCTTAAAGGGCTTCAGGGTTCCAGGTGTGAGGGGAATTGTCTCTTCCCAGCAGGTAAGGTATAGATCTAGACCTGTTGTGTTCAAGATGCTGACTGGCCTGGCCAATTCATAAATCCAAAAAATTACAACACCCTCTGGTTGGGAGGAAGTGGAAGAGACATTTAGTGGAGTGCTTAACCCTCTAATGCCAGGGATGTAAGACCTCCTGATTGCTGGTTGTTTACAAGGGGACAGTTTGTGTTTAAAGCATTTTAAAAAATGTATTTCCCTTTTCCAAGTCTCCTTTTAGATTAAAATATATTAGGTCAGCTAATTAATTATCTATTTAGGTGAAATTTTGTCAGTCATTCCATTTACTTTTGCTGTTGTAGCAAAATAATCTTTTTATATTATTTTTCAGACAACTGGTGATTTTTTTGCATGTTGGTCTAAGATAACTAGAAAGGCCTAAGGTGCTAGTTTTGTTATGTGGGTGCGTTTGTGTGTGTGTACACACACACACACACACATATGGAACTACTAAATTTATACAACTTTTTAGACATTTAAACTTTAGTATATAATAATTTTTGGTAAGGCAGACGGCCTGGTGAATTTGGCCTTTCCTCCATCTATGGAAAGTAGTTTGCTAAGGCAATAAAGGTTCTGAAGAGGAACACAAAGGACCGTGTTTATCCTATTAAGAAAACTGTTTTCAAGCACGTTAAAGTTATTGTTAATATGCTAAGTCCAGGTGAGCCCATGAAAGACCCCTACTTGACAAATTTAGCCCTCTTCTAGTTTCTGTGTATATTTAAAGGTAATACAATTGTATCTGTTTAAAGAGTGTTGCAGCTTAGATTTTGATTCAGATATGTCTTTCAAGGCCATTCATCCAAATTAGGTTTTATTATAATGAACACAAGAGTCATATTTCTTGATTTTTTTGCCTCATTAATACATAAAGTATTTTTATTTTATGTGGAAAGCTCTCCACTAAAGGACACAGGTATCATTATTAATATTTCCTATTCAGTGCCTGAATGCCCTGAGGATCGTATATCCCATGAAGCATAATTTGTTCTTAAGACTGGAGTTCCCTTGTGGAGACTCCTCCATTTGCTTCTGCTATACTGTTCAGCCCTTATTCTCACCCCCATCTTGCTTGTACCCCAATCTTCAGGCTCATAATTTGGGACAGAACTCAAATTCCCAGTTCCAAAGTGAGTCTGATTTGCTAACATAGTAACAGGTCCAGGGGGAGCATCCTCCTCCCAGAGTCCATTCACTGCGCATCATATCCTCCATACAGAATGGCCGTACTCAGAGTGGCTCGTTGTTATTCAAATCCAGGTAACTATGGATCTCATCGTGTTCTCATTCATGCAAAACATAAGTTCACCTGTGAAAAGCCTGAGGGAATGAGGTTAGTCTATAAGGTGGGGGACTGGACCTGAGTTTCCCTAACTCTAGAGTTATGTTATGATAGGGTTTCATTTTAAACTATACCTTTTTAATTTCCTGGGTTTTATTTCTCTGATTGGTTTCTTAGGAGTTGTATTTTAAATAATGTTTGCTATGCTTTTGCCACAGTCTAAATCAAAACTGGTTTGAATGGCTTCTCTCTTGGAGTTACCCATTTGGTTCCAAAAGGGTACTTTTGTTTATTATTCACAGGTGAAGAGGAAAAATGCTTCCCTTTTCTCTCTGCATATTCTCCCTTTGATTCAGGTTCATGTTTAGCTGGATGATGGAATCCACTGGTAGCTAAATATCTACATTTCATGGTCGTAGCTAAGATGGAAAGAGGAGTCTCAGTTTTGCCCACTTAGGATGTAATGTTAGGACCCATAGAGCTCAAAGAGAGAAGTGAAGTACTCTAAAGAAATGGAAATTAAGGCCAACATGAGATGGAAAAATCCTTGCAGTATGCAGACTCATTGGAGTTATACCCATGCATTATATAAAACCAAGTCTGTGTGTTTGGGGTTACAGTGTTCTTAAATGCAAGCAATGGCTTGACTGGCTATATTAACCAGTCAGACTTTCCTCATGTGGTTACAGCTTCTCCAAAGCCCCACAAGAAAATTATAGCTCCCCATCTAGACCACTTATTCATATAGCGTTGTGTCTTGTGAATCGTGGTATGATCTTTTGGTTTCTACAGATACATAGCAACTTAAGAGTAATTAAGGATATAGTGGTGGGGGGGGGAGTAGCAACTAGAGTTACCATTTGGGAATTTTCACAACCAGTAAAATTCTTCTTTTCTCTTCCTCCTCCCCTCACCTATTTTATCACTAAATCTCTAGGTAGTAACAATCATGTAATATAAGAAATTAATATGATGGGTACATTTTCAGGTTAACTTTTATGCATCTCTTAGATATCTGGCAAAGCTAAGTAGGCATAGGACATATTTTTAGTTTTAACAGTATCACTCATGGAGATTTTAATCATTTCTGGTGTTTGGTGTTGTATTCTGGTCATCAGTTATGTGAAAGTTGCTTCCCGGATTTTCCTCAAGCAACTTACATTATTTAGATACAGATTCACCCATTTCCTCTAATCTGTAATTCAGCCAATAAATATTTATTGAGTAACTACTATGTGCTATGTGCCATGGCTGTAAAGCTTAATTAGATATTATTACTGAACTCAAGGAACTGACGATTGAGCAAGAGAAACATACATGTAAATATATGTTTAATTGAGGTGGGAAGTGTTGTAGCCCAAGTGTGAACAATGTGATGTAGGAGACACTGAAGAGCAACTAAGGCCAACATGTAAATAATAAAACTGCAGCACATAAATGTGGGAAATGTCATTAATAGCACCAGCCTGGCTTGTATATGGTAATGATGACTTTTTATAATAACTGTATGGCCCGCAGGTTGAGTGCCATTTTCCACACATGGTAAAACTAGAAAGAAGTACCAAATGTTTCTAAATAAATCCAAGTTATACTGTAAGAATCCAACGGAGGAACTGATGCATCTGTAGCAGTGAGGTGTGAGTGATAGAGCAGTGCTATGGCTCGGCCTTACCCATCACGGAGCTGGTGGGTGATGGGTAAGAGAAGCGTACTGAAGAGATTAATTTGGCTGTGGTCTCCTAGAAGGACTTAGAGGTTGGGACTGAAGAACCAACAAGAAGCCTTAGACAAAGGGGCTTCAACTGTAGGTAGAGAAACTTTCAACCTAGGGTAACAGACATTAAGTATTTATTTTCACGTCCTCGAGCAGGGAAATGATACTACAGAAATAGTGGGATTTGAATATTATTTTTAAAATAACGTTTATCGTAAGAGGGGGCTCTGGTAACAAGGTATCATATATTCATTATAAAATTTTGGAAAAGCATGAAAATAACTCCCTTAGGGTCCCAATACCTTAGAAACAATTTTGGTTAACATTTTGGTATATTTTGGATTTTTTGGTTTTGCTTTGGTTTGGGGTTTGGGGCTTTTTCCTTTTTTAACAAAATTGGATCCATACTCTGTATGGCTCTATATAACTTATAATCTGCTTCCCCCTGACCCCCCACTTAGTAAATCTTGAACATTTTCCCATGTCATCAAACACTCTTCTGCAGTCGCACTGTTAACGATGTATAGTCCCTCATGTGACTGTGCCACAGTTCTGTGTAATCAACCATTGGACATTAAAGTTGTCTCCAGTTTTGAACTACTATAAATCATGTTGTAATGAAGATCCCTATATATACATCTTTCCAGATGTTACTAATTATTTTCTTAGGATAAAATTCCAGAAATTTTTACTCAAATTTTGAGCCAACACGAATGGGTAATTGAGGTTGCTAGTGCATACTGTCACATTTAAAACACTATTTTAGAAAAATAAAGTGGCTGTAGTGTGCAGCATGGCTTGGACGAGAGACTCTGTGAGGAGCAATTTAATCTAGTGCTGAAGAACTTTGGTTCATATCCTGGTTCTGCTTGCTGTGTGACCTCAGTCAGATAAATTCACTTCTGTGCCTTGATTTCTTCCTGTGTAATGAGATAATTCATATAAAGCAATTAAAGCAGGGCTTGGCACATAATAGCTGACATTACTGAGCTGTAGTTAATATTATTATGGTAATAACTTAGGTATGATGTGATGAGAGCCTGCATTGAATTGAGAGGAAAAATACAGAGAGAGACAAATCAGTAGGACTCAATGACTGATGGCTATATTGGCCAAAGGAGAGAAAAAAGTTTAAAAAATAGAAAAGAGTCAAAGTTTTTAAGCCTGGAGGAATGGATCTCTCAGTGGTAAGGTGGCTCTGACCATACTGAAGTTGACACAGTGGGAGAGGGACATAGGCTGGTGTCTGTCAGTTACAGTGTGGAGACTGAGGGAAGGACATGTTGATTTGGGAATGATTGGAAGCAACCAGTCAACATAAATGAGAGGGCCCCTGGGAGAGAGCAAAGCTTAGGACCTTGGCCTGCTGGAGGTAAGTGGAGAGAGGGAGTGGGCAGGAAGGAAGACAGGCCAGCCCAGCCAAGGAGAGTGAAAAGATGGCATTGCAGGAGTGGACAGAGAATCAGATTTTGGACACCATAGAAGGGTAACTGTCACCAAGGAACGGGTACTCATCAGTATCAAAATGGCAGAGAGTTCAGAGATTGACAGGAAATAAAAACCATTACTAATTCTAGTTAGTAAATTGAAGGTAAGAAAGTTTGAATTTTCTTGGTGTGTTCTATGATGGTCTTTTTGTTGGTTTTCCTCCTAACATCTTAAAACTTTCTTTGTGAATTTTAGTCACTATGTGTCCTTGGTCATTTTCAAACACTACTTAGAATTCTTTTTTACCCTATAAGTTACATTTCAAGAAAACTTGCAAAGCAGTTAGTCTTCCAGCTTGCCCTCTAAGATATCTTTGTTTCTCATTCATAATCATCTTCGGCACAGTTGCCTAAGCATTTGGTTCATGTAACCATTAAAACGGCATGAACAAAAATGCTATAAAATAAACAAGACTGAGTATTTTATGCAGTAATCACTTGCCATGTCTCCCCTTTGAAACTGAAGCCATTTTTATGTCATTGAAGTATAGTAGAATGATCTATAAACAAGATTTCTATTGCGTTTATATATTAAAACAGATGAAATCATTTTAAGTAAAATGCTAAAAGCATTTACTTCCTAATTCAGACCAAGCCTGATCCAAAAAATATTCATCATTCATCCAAAATTTTTAAAAACGTAACAAAACTAAGTTTTGATTCCCAATTCATTTGCTTTGTAAACCTGGAAAGACTTTTCAGATATAAAAACTCAGTCACTAATGTAAATCATTTCTTATTTCTTTCCACTTTGTGCAAGTTGTTTTCTCATGATCATTTCACTCTGCTTCTATTTTAAGGCTTAGCTTATTGGTACTCACTTACCACCTTTTAACTTTAAACGTAACTCTTACTAGATGTGGCTACCAGACCACCCCTTACTAGTTACCTGCCTAGTAACAAGACATTTGATTGGTGTTTCCAATCAGCATTAAAGTACACTTTGTTTTGTTTGGGTTTTGAATTTAATTTGAAGTATAATTTTCCTTTAGTCTTGGTCTACCTGACTTTGCATTAAATCATTTCTGAGTTTGATTTTGCCTGAAAACATGTGTTTGGGTAATTTTTAAATCTCTTTGTTAGAGTCAACTTAAACTGTTTTTCTCCTGTTTTCTATTATTTCGTGGGTGCTCAGCACAGCACTGAGCCCAGATGGATTCTTTATAATGGCTGTTTGACAATGATTTGAAGGAGGGAGTGAGGAGATCCTTTTTATTTTCCTCCTGCCTACAGCTGCTCTCAATATGGCTTATCATGACTGAAAGGAAATGAATAAAGATGAGTTATCTGAACTGAAAATCAGCCACAGAGCAGAAGCAATTCATACTCCCCAACCTGTCCACGAATCCAGTAGAGGAAAGGAAGTTGTTGCCATCGTTTATTTATTCATATATTTTTAATGGTGGCAGGATTATTTTTTAAATCTTGTACCTTTGAGTAGTGGCCATTTGGAGCATTTGTGAAAGGCCATATGGTTTCAAATGAGATTCCTATCACATTCTGTGCATTTGAAACCGTTTATGCCGAGCCTCTTGGCACGACCTGCACTTGGAGCATGAGCAGACGCACGAAAGAGCTGTAGACAAGACGAGAGAACATGCAAATAGCACTTAAGGAAATGTTAGTGGTTTGACTTGCCATTTTTGGATCGCCCTTCATTTGGATGAGACAACCTATATTTTATTTTAAGCAGCTATTATCTCCATATTTTGTGCATTACATGTCTCCAATGATTAATATCTGCCCTCGTGACTTAGGGACCATAAGTGCTCAAAAACATTTCAAACAGGGTAACATGTGGAAAGAGAGTTTCGAATTTGAGTCCACATTAGGATGGAGGATAAGGTTCATCCGGGAACTTGCTGAATCATACATTTCATGTTTTCTCTGTAAGAAGAAAAGATGTAAGTATGAAAGGCAATGTCTAACTAAAAAAAAAATGATCTCATGTCCCGTGGGATTTGGGGATATGAGCACCTAAACTCTGGCCATGATGAGCTTTTTTTTTTTTTTTTTTTTTTTTTTTTTTGGTGGTACGCGGGCCTCTCAGTATTGTGGCCTCTCCCGTTGCGGAGCACAGGCTCCGGACGTGCAGGCTCGGCGGCCATGGCTCACGGGCCCAGCCGCTCCACGGCATGTGGGATCTTCCCGGACCGGGGCACAAACCCGTGTCCCCTGCATCGGAAGGCAGACTCTCAACCACTGCACCACCAGGGAAGCCCCATGATCAGCTTTTATTCGTGACAAGCAAGAGACTCACTGTCAGAAGCCACACAGTGGGTCCGCTTGTACTTCAGATTCACACAGACCAGGTTCAAACCCCAGTAGCGTCATTTCTTGCTTTGTGTCCATGGGCAAGTCCCTAAATCTCTCAGAGGCTTCCAGGTATGCATAGTAACACTGATCCTACAAAACTGTTGGAGAATTAGTTGAGAGAGGACCAATGTCAAGTGCCTCATGTTACCTGAGAAGCATCAGGGCACTGTGCCATGGCCATTAGGAGCTCTGGTTTCAGAGTCAGCCATCTGAGTTCTGACACTTACTAACTCTGTGGCCTTGGAAGCATAGCCTACTAATCACATTCACATATCATAGAGCTGTGATGAGAAGTGACAGAGATGATCCATGTAAGACACTCAGACCAGTACTGGCCCAGTATCTGGAAGGTGCTCAATACTCTCATATGCTGACCTTGCAGAATGGTCAGGTAGATGGGCGTTAATGCCTGTGATTCCTGGCACATCATGAACAAACAGTAAGTAGAGGCTACTGTCCCTGTCATGTAAAAGTAATCCAGCATGAAGTCCCACCTCGCGAGGAGCATGCTTGATTAGACACCTCTGGCTCTCCACTCTGGAGTTCATCGTGGCCACAGAAGCATCTGGTCTGGTACTTAACATCTGTGATGCTACGATCCTTCTCCAAAGCCATTATGAGTTCCACAGCTCCCAGGAAACTTTCTTTTTCTCTTTTGATAGCCATTTGCCAAACACAGAAGTTTTTGACACCCAGTTAGGCTATGGCACTTCCAGACTTGTTACATTGGAGATGTGGAATTGGTCACAATTTACATGTTAATGAAATATGAGATATTCTGTAATCTCTGAGTAGTTTTGTCTGCAAAGTAATGTGTTCTTTCCACGATAGGTTACATTATAATGAACATTGCTTTGGAAAAGGAGGACTGTGAGAAGCCATTCCAGGGCAGATGTATGCATGAGTGATCCTTCTGACCTGACAGAGGGAAAGAACTGATGGCCAAAGGGTTGACTCTTTCTCCAGTTCTGATGTAGTCAGGTCATGGGGCGGAGGGGGGCGGGGGATCGGGGCGGAGGGAGCATTCAATGTCTTGGTTATCTTGAAGCAACTCAGAAAAATTATGCTTTTATACTTCAGGGCTCCAAAAGAGAATGGAAATTACGTTGCATTTTCAATGATGTGCCTTTCCCAAGGAGGAGAAAAGCGTTTAATATCTGTGAACATTTTCTTTAATACCCAACAAATGGGATGTGCTGTTGATAGAAAAAACAAAAAAACCCCACCTATTTCAATTCTGTGCTTCATGATACTAGAACAATATGGACTTGATGTTGTAGTAACTAGATTCTAAAAGTACCCTTCTAATGAAAACCAGCACAGTTTGGGCAGATATTTTCTGGCATCTTTATATTTCCTTTAACTGGAAACAGAGAAAATGCTGTCTTGGTGTCATAACTATAGGATACTGCGTTTTCTAATTAAAAACAAATTGTGGAGACAGTTTTGCCAAGAAAAATGAAGGTGGTTAGAAGGTATGGAATGGGGTACTTCTGGTGCTCATATCCATAGGTTAGTTTATTAACTAAAGGACTTAGCATGATAACACTGTGGTCCGCTTACTTAACCCTCCTTTCTGCCTGTTGCCTCAGTGGTGAAAAAGCATTCTGTAGAGATAAATAACTTAGCATCATGAGGATCATGAACACTTGGACATTCAGAAATGATATCTGAACTATTAAGTAGATCTAATTACCCATTACCAATAGGCCAGCTATCCAAATTCCATATCATCTAAAGCACTGTCCCAAGCCCACTGTCTGGACAGATGTGAGCTGAGGCTGTGCTGAGAGCAAAGAGAATGAAACTGGCCCATGGGTGGAAGATCATGGTGGTCTCAAGAAGGGAAGAAAGGAAATAAAACTGGGCATAAGTCCGTGCATCACAATTCAGAGTATTATGAAAAAAGGGAAGAATCCAGAGACAGGCAATGGGATTGATACTGGGGTTGCCAGCCTGGAACAGAAGTTTCCCAGGGCAGCTTGTTGTGGAGTGTGGAATATGCCCATGGTGGTGTTTATAGGACACTTGCAGCTTCGGTCACGGGTAGTGAGGGAGCTGTAGAGGCAGAGCAGTATGTCAGATGAGCTCCTGGCTCTCCTCTAGTTTCCAGTTTTTTGACCATATACTGTTTTTTTGTTTGTTTTTTGTTTAATGCATGAGTGTAATGGGAAGACATTTTTACAATATTTAACAGCTGGGATCAGAATTAGTCTCAAGAAGGATACTACTTTTGTCTGAAGAAATAATGATTATAGAGATTACATTTAGAAATGAAATCCATCTAGGTTGGGGAAATGAGATGGGGCCAAGATTTCCTCTAGAAAATCTGAATTACTTTATCCAGGACGGAGAGAATGAAAAGGGGAAAAAGCAGAAGATAATAGGGAGAAAGGAGCCATCTGGCTGGTACAAGGCCATGTGCTCTTGACCCTGCCTTCCTCAAATCTTCAACAAACTCCACTAAGGGCATCTGTCTTGAGCCGAGTTTCAGCGTGCATTTCAGTGCGTGTGTCCTAGTAGGTGGGGAGAGTGCCAGAGCCCAGGGCCTTGAAAGCATAAGTATCACCCCCATTCCTGGAATTTGCAGAAATCTTGGAGGCTGTGGACTCCCATGGCCTGAGTAATTGGCAGGATCCCTACCTGTTCTACGCAGACTTAAAGGGCAGAAATGTCCTCAGCCACCATGTGGGTGTTATACAATATAAAGGTTGTGCTATGACAGGGAGTGGGAATAAATCTAAATAATCAACTTGTGCCCTATAAATACTTGTATGGAAATATTTAGTTTAACAGGTGATGGAACCCTATAGCCAGCATTTAGCTTCTCATTATCTATTGATTTTATTTGTCCAGGTTTATAGGTAATCACATCTTCACTATACACAGTATATATTTTTAAAGATTTTCTTTGTCTATTTCAAACTCCTTTTACTATATTCCACTCTTGGTATTTCCTTTTTTCATTTCCGTTATTATATTTATCAACTCCACTTAGGTACAGAGATGCTATGGATTTTACAGAGTAAAAGGTATCACTACACAATAATGCAATTGCTTTTATAGACCATACATAACATACCCACACTTCTTTATTTCATAATCCTATCATAAGCATGATACACTTATGCCACAGTTCACTTGTCATGTGATTGAGGGCAACTTATAAATGTATATATGATACAAAAGATAAAATAAATTATTGACTGTCTCTGGAGTCCCCAGTCTCCAGGAGTTAACAGTCTAGTTGGGGACAGAGATATGGAGACCCACATAAACCACGGAAAGACAAGTCTAAAAGAAGTAACATGAAGACATACGGACAATCAGTGTCTATATTCTCAGCAGGGAAACACTGCTTCTGGCTTGGGAGGCTCATAGTGGAGGTGGAATTTGATCTGGACAAGTCGGCAGGATTATGGATACTGTGGGTTAAAAGTGGGTGGTGGTATATATAAGTCCAGGCCATTGTACTACCAAATGGAAAATAGTTAGCTAGCGGGAAGCAGCTGCATAGCACAGGGAGATCAGCTCGGTGCTTTGTGACCACCTAGAGGGGTGGGATTGGGGGGTGGGAGGGAGGGAGAGGCAAGAGAGAAGAGATATGGGAACATATGTATATGTATAGCTGATTCACTCTGTTATAAAGCAGAAACTAACACACCATTGTAAAGCAATTATACTCCAATAAAGATGTTAAAAAAATTTTTTTAAGTGTCCATCAACAGATGAATGGATAAAGATGTGGCACATATATACAATGAAATATTCCTCAGCCATAAAAAGAAACGAAATTGAGTTATTTGTAGTGAGGTGGATGGACCTAGAGTCTGTCATACAGAGTGAAGTAAGTCAGAAAGAGAAAAATAAATACTGTATGCTAACACATATATATGGAATCTAAAAAAAAAATGGTTATGAAGAACCTAGGGGCAGGACAGGAATAAAGACGTAGACATAGAGAATGGACTTGAGGACACAGGGAGGGGGAAGGGTGATCTGAGACGAAGTGAGAGAGTGGCATGGACATATATACACTACCAAATGTAAAATAGATAGCTAGTGGGAAGCTGCCACATAGTACAGGGAGATCAGCTCGGTGCTTTGTGACCACCTAGAGGGGTGGGATAGGGAGGGTGGGAGAGAGACGCAAGAGGGAGGAGATGTGGGGATATATGTATATGTATAGCTGATTCACTTTATTATACAGTAGAAACTAACACACCATTGTAAAGCAATTATATTCCAGTAAAGATGTTCAAAAAAAAAAAGTGGGTGGGTGGACAGAGAGGATTCAGCCAGGAGCTGCAGACATAGGATGAGTGGTGGGATGGCCAGGGTGTGATTTGAGGGCAGCACAGGCAGGTGGCTGAGGGGTGGGTTTCTTCGAAAGAGTGGAAGGTAAAACTGAAAACTGAATTAACTTCTTTTAGAAATCAAGACATTCACTGTGTAAGTTACCGTATTTCCTGAGAAAAACCTGACTGGTGAGGTTCCTGAAATGCAAGGTTTCTTGCTCAGAGCAGTGCATTTTTCTTTAATACCAGAGCTGAGTGAGGAATGAGTTTATTTTTTGATTCCAGGTAACAGCACAAGCTATTTCTGTGATAGGCTGATCCTGAAACAGCTAGGGAGTGAAGGTACCAAAATCATGCTTTTACAATTGAGTCGCTCAACCTCTTCATTATTTTAATTATACTCTTGTTAATAAATCCTTACCTTTACTGTTTCAAAAGAGTTTGAGCAAGACAACTTCTATTTAATAAATAAAACCAAATGAGCCTTAAATGGCTTTTAAAACCTAAGATGTGATTACAAAATAAACAGTTAAGCTGAATATTAAAACAACAAAGCTGTAGATACTGCTAAATTCTTCTTGGCGTTCAGCACTTGGCTAGAACATAATAAATAAAATATTAGTCTTAGTTTTTCCTTCAATTTGTGAGTCAGTAATTTCTATTAACAGCTCATAAAGTGCCACATCAACATGAAATGTAAGTACATTTTTTTATAGAACGCTGAAGTAATAAAATCTCCACAGAAGTCGACAAAGCAAATTAGCTATTCTCCCTTCTCCAACCTTGATACTTAAGAAAGATTAACTTTTCTCTTGGTATCGCAAATGTTTGTTATTTTTAAAAAAACTCGTGAAAGAGGCACATAAAAGAGAACAGTCACTGCCTTCTTTGGCAGGCGTGTGGCATTAGCATAACAGACTTGTTCGAAAACCCTCAACGGAGGACTTTATAACACGTGGCAACATTAGATTGTACATATTCTGACAAAATGGTCTTTCTTGCAGAAGAGCATCTTCTTAAAGCAATCCAACAGAAACATCCAAGTGTCAGTTTTCAAAAGCCTCTGTTGAAATTCCATAGTCCCAATTTGACTTCATTCATTCAGTCACTCAATATGTATTTATTTATCACCTCTTGTATGTACAAGAAATTGCACTGGCTGCAACAGTCTCCTTAAGCACTGATTTCTCTAAAAATATGTATTTGTATTGATGAGTACTTTTTCATTTTTATATTAACTATTTCTTCTCTGTGTATTTCTAGTAATCATTTAAGCCTTGTGTTGAAGGGAAGTGATTTTTTTTTTTCTTTTGTGGTTGTTTCAGTGATACCTTTGCATTCCTGGGGAAAGCTTCATGGAACAGGTAGAGAGACTTTTGGAAAGGGAGGGAAGAAGTAGGAGGCAGGAGACTGGGGAGTCCAAGCTTGAGGGTGGCCCTGTGAAGGTCCCCACTGAGGAGCAAATGGGAGAAATGGATTGCTGTGAACTGGGCTGGGAGGGCAGAGGGCAAGGGAGCCAAGGACCAAGGACACCTATAGGCATAGGGTAGTGACAAAGAGCAAAGGCCCCAGGATCAGAGGGTCAAATCACAGCCTTACCACTTACTGACTCTGTAACTGGAAGAAGATACTTACCCTCTCTACACCTCTGGTTCCTCTTGTATAAAATGGAGAAAATAATGATAATAATAATAATTGTATCTACCTCATAGGGTTGTTGGGAGGATTAAATGGAGTCAGTATACATAAAGTTCTTAGAATAGTGTCAGGCACGTAGTAAGCGATCAATAAATTTAGCCGTTATTATGGTCATAGGTCCTTAGAGAAGTGGCATGCAGTCAGAGAGGACAGCCTCAGCTGGGATAGTGGTGTTGCCAAAGCCATCTCTAGACCCCTTTCTCTAGGAAATGTACATACAAGGTGTGCATTAGTATACCTACATCATTGTTCCTCAGTTATCATCTCTGTCTTCAAAAAAGCAAATTTATCTGTATCAGCAGATACAGAGTTGAGGGCATACATCTCATAATCATGTGCTAACACAGAAACTGGAAGGAATCGGTGTCATTTATCTGTCTTCCTTCACATTTAAGGTGATAGGGTAAATGAGCACCATGTTAGGAGTCCAAAGACATGGGTTTGGGAGTAAATCTAACCTTGTCACCGACTAGCTGTGACCTTGAGCATGTCACTTCATCTCTATGAGGCCTCTGGTTCCCTTTCTGTAGAATAATGATAGAGTTTTCGGCCCACAGAAGCCTTTCAACTCTAGTGTTCTGTGCTAAGGCATCAGTGGCAAATAACAGTTTCAGACAGGAATGGTGTGCATCAAATTCCACTGAGTAAAATCAGAGAGCAGGAAGACCAAGAAAGTGGACATCCTAAAAGTAGCACCTGTGTGCTTCATTCCCAGCACTCACAGTAGTGAGGACAGGAATTTCACCCCTGACCAACAAGGTGTTTAGTCCCATTTTATGAAATGTGTTGTACAATAAGTCTGTAGCAGGTGAAAGCAGCAAAGAAGATCTTCCTGCTGAAATGTAATTATGTTGTCTCCTTGGGCCCCTGAAATTGCTCTTCATGTACACTCTGTGTCTTGCTGGCCCAGGCAGTCTGGTCTGAATTGGTGCAAGGATGTGTCTGGGTCCTTTAGAAGCCAGTGCGGTGCTTTGTGAAGCTGCTGGGGGGTTGCAGTGTAACCATTTCTAACAGCAGGTTAAGGGTTTTAAATTGAGGAGTTTGGGCCCAAGTGGAAAATAACACTGCAGTTATTCTGAATTGTTGAAGAATTAGATGGTCCACACTGTAAGAAAAATTTTAGATAAATGGAGTTTGCAACTTCAGGTGCACAAACTTGTTGTTATTGTATCCATTGTGTAGGGAATAGATTCAGGCTTTGGGATCCAAATCATGGGCTTGAGTCTTGTATGTAACACTTAACTAGTTGTGTGAGCATATTGTATTTATATTGTCTAAGTCTTTGTTTCCCCACTTGGGAAATGGCAATATTAAACACGTCCACCTCACAGGGAAGCTGTAAGGATACATTTCTAGAAATGGCAGATGACATACAGCATTATCTGCATAGCAGAACGTTGGAAACTCACTAAATGTCGAATAATAGGTGAATGGTTGAACCAATTATGGTATAGCCATATGATGTTTATTAGTTCCACAAGCCATTCCTTCACTGATGTAAAAGTAATTACAGCCAGCTGAGGTCCAAAACTAGGAGGAAGTCTTAACTTTGTGGAATGGAAATAATAATTATAATAACTAATATTTATATAGTGCTCGTATGCCAGATCCTATGTAAGTCTTGCACTTATAACTACTCATTAAATCCTCAGAACAACCCATAAGAAAGAGCTACTATTATTATCTATACCCATTTTTTACATGAGGCTACTGGGGCAAAGTAATATTAAAAAACATATCCGTGGGGCTTCCCTGGTGGCACAGTGGTTGAGAGTCCACCTGCCGATGCAGGGGACACGGGTTCGTGCCCCGGTCCAGGAAGATCCCACATGCCGCGGAGCGGCTGGGCCCGTGAGCCATGGCCGCTGAGCCTGCGCGTCCGGAGCCTGTGCTCCGCAACAGGAGAGGCCACAACAGTGAGAGGCCCGCGTACCGCAAAAACAAAACAAAAAAAACATATCCGGCCAGTAAGTGGCCAGGTCAGAGTTCGTATAAAGGAATTGGGGAATGTGTGTGCAGTCAGAGTGGATTAAAGATGGCTCATCCACACCTCATTTAGCTCTGTGATTTCCTGGATAAATGTAGAAAGACTTGGCCGTGTTGCAGATGAATGAAACACACCATCATTGCAGTGTTGGCATAGTAACATATCAGCTGCCCAAAATATAGATGGAAACTGCCATACTCTTGAGTGGAAAACCCTTCAGGTATCAAGATTGGCGGCTAATGATTCTGCAAGCTTAATATCCAATTGCAGACCATTTTTTTTGCCTGCCTGCTCTACACTGCCTGCCTTTATTGAACACAAACTGTGATGTACTGAAGGAATCCAAGATACATTTGTAAAACATCATGTCAGGCCCTTTCTAGCCCCAGTATCCCCTGGTGATCCAAGGTTGGGGTCTAAAAAAATAGAACAGAACAGAGAAAAGGAAGCAAACACCAACTTGCCACAGATACATGTAGAGTGAAGGAGATATTTTTTGTTTAAGAGACAGACAGCTGAGAAACAGTTATTTGATCCCTGCTGCTTGAGGGACAGTAGGGAAAGAAAGGTATTTTTGTGATCACTCTTCTGCGTTCCCTATGCGGCTTGGTTCATACAGTCACAACAAAAACCCGAACTCTAATAATACATTGCCACCGACCACAGATATGTTGCGAGCATCATGCACAGTAGTAACTAACATTCGGCTTCCTTTTGATTACTTCCAGGCCTGTGACATTTAGATGGCTGCACATTTCTTCTAACCTCAGAAAACTCAGAGTCCACAGCATACATCTCATAATCATGTGCTGACATAGAAACTGTAAGGAATCAGTATCATTTATCTGTCTTTCATCACATTCAGGTGATAGGATGAATGAGCACCGTATTAGGAGTCCAAAGACATGGGTTTGGGAGTGAATCTAACCTTGTCACTGACTAGCTGTGACCTTGAGCGTGTCACTTCATCTCTATGAGGCCCCTGGTTCCCTTTATGTAAAATAATGATAGAGTTTTGGGCCCCCAGAAGCCCTTCAACTCTAATATTCTGTGCTAAGGCATCACTGAGTTCCAGCTAATAACAGTTTCAAACAGGAATGGTGTTCATTCATCACATTCCACTGAGTAAAATCAGAGAACAGGAAGACCAAGAAAGTGGACATCTTAGCCATGAACTGGCGATGGCTCAGATAGTTCTCCAAGTAAGCCATGCATTCCCTTTTCTAAAAGGAGAAGTGAGAATGTTAATGTGCATTTGAACATTTTAAATGTCAAATGCCTCTGCATTGTTTTCATTTTTTAAATTCTCTCTAAGGAATCATTCTCAAAGTTAGTTAATCACAGCATTCTTGGGAAATATAAACATGAATTTTTTTTTTAATCTCACCTAAGTCTTTACTAAATTTTATTCTGTTGCAACATGCTTGAAAATCTGTGGTTTGTAGGTTTGGTCAGCAAGTGCATACTTTTTGAGCAAACTAATGTTTCGTGAAAGAACAGTTTTCAGTGTTTCCCTCTACTTGTATTTGTGGGTACCCTTTACTGGTAACTACACCAAGCCCCACAAGCCATCCCAAATGGACTGTTTACCAAATGCCTTTTTGCCTAATAAGGAAGCCACGTGTTAATGACAGCCTTATGTGTAGAACGTCTCATGCAGAAAGACTCATGAAAGGCAAATCTGGATTTATAGATTTTTTTTTCACAAAAGTCTAACAAATTCATGTAGTCAAATCTTAGGAACAGAAGTGTGTTTGGTAGCTTGAGCCTGCTGCCCGGACAGGCTCTGTGGGTCTGCTCTGAAAGACCAAATATCATCCCAACGGACCTGACCTAGTTGAACATAAATACACCATTGAGGAGTGACTGGCTTCAGAATTAATAAAATTTATAAATAAATAGGATGGCCTTGCAAAGAGGCTAAACTTGAAACGCCTCTTAATTTTTTTTAAAGCAGTGCAGCAGGCTTTAGCTGCCCTACTGATGACAAAATCTATGAAATGAAATTGTCTGGTAGAAGGCAGTCGGATTGTTCACATTTTGCCAGATTAGAAAATGAATTTAACCCATAATAGGATCATAATACAGAGCCTTATATTTTTTGGTAAGATGCTGATCCAGCCTAGAAGGTAATGATTTGGGCTGTTTTCACACTTAAGCAATTTGGCATTTTCCCTTTCAATCTGCAAGTTCTCTGAGTAGGTGTGAATGGGTTTGTAAAAGCATCTCGATTTCAGTTTTTGTTATTCATAAAGTATACTCACTGGTTTCTCTAACCTGTCTTAACGACACAGCTCAATCTGCATCTGAATTGATAAGTTATTAAAATTTAGAGAGGTGGGCAGCCTGTGTGCTCCTGGGCCTGCCAGTGAAGCCCATTAAAGAATCACCAGAGAAGGCATCCATTATAAGGGCTGGAAAGGAAGCACCAAGATCCCTATTTCACTTGAGGATATTTTCAGAAGAGAGAAATATTTTTCACTTCTTGCCACCTAAGCTGAATTTTGAGAAGTAACCATAAAAGATGAAGCTGAGAATTATAATTGGGTCTTTCGTATAGACAAATTGTACTGTGTCTTTTGAGTTTTGATTTTAAATTCCCCCAAAAAGGTCACTGGATACAAAGACAATCTCTGAATTTTTAAAGGAAAGCTACAAAGCTGTTATATGCAGTTCTGTATATGCCTATTTGTATTTCACACTGTCTTTTGTCAGCCAGTAACAAACAGACAAAATGGAATTCAGTCTAAGAATTTCTTTACCGTCTTTTAAAGATTTTCTTCAAGGACTTGCTTCCAAACAGTGAGGAAAAATATTTCTAATTTAAAAAAAGAAAAGACAAGGCCCCCCACATTTATCCTATTACATGGTATCTTCTCAGCATTCAGAGTGGCAGATGTTAGGAGTTCACCTGGATGAATGTGGACAGAAGGCCATTAGGTATCTTTTCAGCTCCCTCACCTGGGAGGTGCACTTTTGACCTGGCAGCCATTGCTGCATTTACACTGAAATGACTAACTGCCCAGCCGATTGCTATAATGTAAGCAGGGCCGTGCCTCGAATATAAACCCAGTCTCAATGCAGTGATGCATTTTGAACTATTTTCTGGGTGACTAATTAGGTCTCAACCTGGTATCTCAGTTTTGGATTCCAAATCGGCCAAGTGGGCATCATGACATTGCCCCCAAGTAACAGGGTCTTTGGGCCCCTCTGATGCAAAGAGGAAGTACAGTGTGGTAGGAGCCAGGCTACTTGGGTGTGAATCCTGGGTCTGATACTTGGTTGCTTTGGAAATCACTTAACTTCTTGGGGCATAGTATTCTCATCTTAAAAAAAAAAAAAAAAAATGTCGAAAGAGTAGTATCTATATCATAGGGTATAAAATGAAGTTGTTTTGCAGAAGGTAGTTGACTTGTTCACATTTTACAAGATTAGAAAATAGATTTATCCCAAAAGGATAATGCAGAGCCTGATATTTTTTGTAAGATGGTGATTGAGCCTAAAAACTAATAATTGGGGCCACTTTATATATGGTCATGTGAATTAAATAAATTAACTTATAAAGTGGTTAGAATGTGCCTGGCACATAGTAAATATTTTGTTAGTGTTAGCTATTGTTATTAGTGTAAATTTAGGAGTATGCTTATTACAGTCAAGGAGTCCCTTGCAGAAGTCATAATTGAGAAGTAAAATATTAAACAAAATGTTTAAGCTTTTTAAAATTTCACTTTACTTGTCAGGCATGGTGCTAATCATATTATATCCATTACCTTGTTAAAGACTGCAAGATTCCTTGGGGAACATATATTTTACTCTGTTAAAGAGAAAATTTTAAATATATATATATTAAAAAAAGAAAAAAATTGAACAATAAGCATTGAAGTAGTATTTTCTATTTTATATGTAGACCAAAAATATCCATTAATAAAACTTACATTTCATTTCTTAAATATTTCTTAAATACCACATATTATACCATCATGCTGCATTCCTTTCAACTTTTTAAAAGTCTTTTCTCAGTTAGGAAATTTTGTTTGTTGACCCGTTTGGGGAGGTAGACAAGGCAGGTCTTATTATTTTAAATTTACAAAAGAGGACACTGAAGTTTTGTATAACCGAGGTGAAGTGACCATCCGAGATCATAAAACAAGTTCATGGTCCAGGGCCACAACCATAACCCAGTTCTGGGTCTTGCTGGGCCTTGTGATTTCAGCCCCTTGACTGTGCTGGGCCAGAGACTCTATCTGCCTCACCTTCCGTCTGCCCAACAGTCATTTCCAAGAACTGAATAAAACCACCAGCTTTGCATGATTTCCAAAGCTATTGATTGTGCCCCTATTCTTCATTCATCTTGTGGATAATAAATCCATCCATTTAAAGACAAGAAGAATTCAGTGTTCAGCTGTGGTCTGCTACACACATGTCCACTTTCCTTATATTTTCTTTGAACAGAACACAGTAAA
Organism: Hyperoodon ampullatus; assembly: GCF_949752795.1. Taxonomy (NCBI): domain Eukaryota; kingdom Metazoa; phylum Chordata; class Mammalia; order Artiodactyla; family Ziphiidae; genus Hyperoodon; species Hyperoodon ampullatus. The sequence continues at coordinate 53,819,962 of NC_136922.1, read as the reverse complement.
ATCTATTGTACGGCTCACCGGCGTGATATCGCTTTGATAGACACTGAGTGACCTAATATACACACTCCAGTGTACTCTAATCTGTGGTCTCCCAGCTCCTACTCGGCAGGAATTCTGAGATGTTGATGGAACCCCGTGATTTAACAGAGCAGCCGGGCTGCCCTTTCACCCTTCACACTGGTTCTGACAGCTGCCTGCCATGTGTAGAGAAAACCTCACAGGCTGAAACCCTGTCGCAGAGTAAAGGTCCTTGAATAAACATACAAGCATGATCATGCTACTATTCTAAAATTAAACTGCTTTTTTTTAAACTGAATTTGCAGTGGGGAAATTTTACAGCTGAATATCCAAGGCATCCCAAAGTGCACCAAGTACCTTCTCCTTTTAAAAATAAAACAAAATAATAGACACAGTGAGCCTGGTCCCATCCACACATATTTGAGTTACCTATCTTTTTCAAATGGATTAAGCCAGTTCATCAGTGCCCAGGTTTGTCTACTCTGAGACATAAACAAGCATGCCAGAAATGGTGTGCAGCATCTCCTGGGTTTGTTGGGAAGCTTGATTTGTGTTTAAGCTGTCAATTTAATCCACACTGCCTTTTTACTTTTATCAGGGTATTCTTCAGGTAGAAAGAAATGGAAGGAGCTTTTAGGCATGACTACTGTCCTAAATATAAAGTTGGTTTAAAAAAAAAAAAATCCCTACTCGGCCCAAATAGCATTGTGCTTTTATAATTCATTCTCTTCACATACAGTACCCTGTGTTATCATGGCTAATGTTTTCCTGCTGAGCTGCCATCATCTTTTGTCAAGCTGTCAGGGTATTAAACTGATGTACCTTCCACATTTGGATAGAGGTCATTATCCTGTTGCCTGGTTGCATTGCCTCTGCTGAGCAGGTTAACTGCTTGAGGTCTTTCATCTAGATAAATGTTCGCCAGCACTTTTGCTCTGTGATGACATGAGCTGTTCCTTAGAGGTCAAATAGTGATGCTATGATAAGTTGTTCCCTTTGAGTTCACAGATTCAGAAAGGACCAGAGTCCAAATTTCATCATCGGCCTAAAAATAATGATAAATGCTCATTTTGGCATATTTCTCCCCAAAGTGCTGGACTGGGGACTCTTTAAAAAATACATACTTATGTTTTGATTTTATATAGAGAGAAAAATTTTGCTTTTAAGTATTTTATTGTTTCAGTATCATAAGTGATTCCACTGTGTCAGAATTGGCCCCTTAGTTCTGATGACAGCAGAAATAAATTGTGTGTGTGTGTATGCATGCATAATAGATAAAATACATTGTAAGTTTTCAGGTTTGCTAATCTTAAAATAATATTTTAAGCGTAAAGACTCCAATATTAGACACCTTGGTACCATCCAAATAGGAAGATAGTTTTTAAGTGGGGAGGTATAATTAAGTCATTTCACTTTAGTGAAAATTGATTTGTTAACTAAGAAGAATTTTAGTTTGCTTTTATTTCATTTTTTATAATGAAGAGTATACCAAATTAAAAGGAAAAATGATTTTAAGTGATTATATTATAACCAAATATAACTTTTATAAAAAGCTCATTTTTGAATTCTTGTTTTCAATTCAACTTTTTTCCAAATTTTTTTATTGTGGTAAAATACACATAACATAAAATTTACCTTCTTAACCATTTTTAAGTGTACAGTTCAGTGATATATCACAAGGTCGTACAACCATCACCATCCATCTCCAGAAGTCTTTTGTTTTTTAAAGTGGTTTTTCAACTGAAGCAGGCCTTACCTCTCTATTTACCATGACTATTGTTATATGAGCTAAAAAATGCTTTTACGAGTAAATAGAACACATTTTTTAATAAAATCTTTTTTTAAATGCCACTTTAAACTATAGTCTCTTTTAAAATGTAAACACATGGAATCAACTTTCTTGACATTGTATAATTTTAGGCCAAACTGCTTAATTTTAATATTTGACTGCCTCATTTCCAATTGGATGATATATTTAGTCTTCTAAAAATATATTTAGGTTTTTTTTTAATGTGTACTATTATTTTCAACAACTGGACTAGATTTTAGATTATTGTTTTATTATTAAGGGTCAGTTATATGTAGTCCACAAATTTTATCATAAAACAAAATTTAAAACCTGCCTAGAAGTACCATCTTACAGAACTTGGAATTAGTGAGGTCAAATGCACTGATAGTTTTATTCATGTATTCATTAATATCTGTTAGGTGGTGTAGAAACAAACATGAGTGAAACAGTGAGAACTGTCTTCAAAGGAAGATCCTGTATTCCCTTTCCTATCCATTAATTATATCATCATCAGCACAGTTGCCCAAACTATATAGTTGAGCATCCTCCATGATGTGCCGTTTCTTAACCGGATGTTGAGTGAACGACCAAGACCTGTCAGTTCCTCCTAAGTATTATCTTAAAATCCATTTTCTCTTCGACACTCCACACCGTCTTCTAGCCTTAGCTGAGACCCTCTTCATCCCTCATCCTAAGCTGTTCCTCTGCCTCTGGTTACTCCCATGCTGTCCCTCACCGCCACCCGGCTTCCTTACTGCCAAGGGAGTTTTCTTTCCGAAAAACCAATCTGATCAGTCACTCCCTGCTTAGAGAGCATCCTCTCATCCATCCCAACCTTACCGCGTAGAACTGTTGTGAGCTGTACAAATCTCCAGGTAACAAACAAAGCAATGGACCCACTTTAGGTACCCAGACAGCCTCCTCTAATTAAAGCACCCAGACTCATTCTAATAATAAATGCTGTGCTTCTAGGGACGTATCAACTAACTTGGGGAGAAGGGAGGCCACCTTCATCTACCTTATTAAGAGATGCATTTCCAATAAAAAAATTTAGTCTTATGTTTAATACTTATTTTCAATTTTGTAGTATTTTGGCACTTTGATCAATTTGTCTTGGGAAATTTTTTAAATTTAAATTACTGTATATATTTATGCTATGGGGCATTGTACAACAATAAATAAATTCCATGATAACAATGTATTATATTAGGATAAAATTCTATTTAGGGAAGTGGGATGGAAGTACTAAAGGAGAAAAAAGTATGATATAAAATTTCCAACTGTTAAAGAATAATTTAATCATGTACTTTTAAAAATGGATAAGATCAAATATACTTACATTGGACCAAGTTTAAAGAATGATATAAAATATTTCACAATGTCAATATTTTCAATAAGCCAAACATTACATTCTTTGCTACTATTAAATTTATGATCAAAATGTCCTATTTCAGCTTTAAAATGTGCAGAAAAGTACATAGTTTAACAAAAACATTTATGGAGTAGTCAAGCAAAAAACATTGAAGACTATACAATTAGACTGATCGGATTCCAGTCCTAGAAACGCTGAGCAAATGTATGGAGTGTTTATCCCCTATACCTTTAAAAGGGTTGTTTTTTACCATTATTTTATTTTAGTGTTATTAATAGACAAATAAGCGAGATAACTTTCCTCCTAATTATGCTAATCAATAAGTATTATCCAAAGGCTAATCAGTAGCCACCAAGGACCCAGGGCTTCTGCACATCTCTGTAGCTGGGCCTATGCCAGAGGGCCCCGCTAATCTCCAGTGGGTACAGAACTTACTGGATTTCTTCTGTAAGCATATGACTACTCTTCCCAACTTTATTAATTCCTGTCCTTGCTACTGATCTAGCATGAAAGAAGCTGGGGCAAGAGTTCAGTGTTCTTATTGGGATTCAGAATTACACAGTTGAGAAGTTAATGACATCCAACATTGTCATTAAACATACAACTTTCTAGCCTTGAATTTTTTTATTGCGCTCACGTACCAGGAGCTCATGGACAGTGGGTTAAATGTGTAATAGGATCATTTTTAATGGATCCACAGTGTCCAGATTCCCCCTGTCAGCTGAGATACCAAAAGCACAGCCCCATGATTACCTCAGAGTTAACATCAACGTTTATCATGAAAGAATCTTTGCTGGATGCTTGGGATGCAAAATGCATCACAAATTCACATCATTCCTGCTTTCAAGGAGTTTACTTACTAGTTTTGATGAAAAGTTTAAATAATAATGCAGTCCATGCCAGGGCTATAAAATAGTCATTAAAGTGATATTTAATGACATATTGAAATATGGTCTATGCCTATCACTAAGTGAAAACAGCAGGTTGCAAAACAGCTGTGCATAGTACAACCCCATTTCAGTAACTGAAGTATATACATATATGCATGAAAAAAAGATGGAAAATTATAAGCAAAATGTTAACAGTGTTTCTTTCTTGATCAAGTAGAACTGTGCAGTAGTTTAACTGCCTTTTGGCGCAGTTTAACTTCTACAATGAGGAGATCCCTTTGGTAATAAAGCTGTTGTCATTGGGCTTGGGGTGACTCTAGGTTTTAGGTATGAGGCTATAGGCTGTGAACAGGACAAGACTATTAAGACAAACAGGAAAACCTGCATCCCTTAAGATCATTTTTGGAGGTCAGAGCGGAGGTAATCGTACCTGAAGAGACGGCCAGCCACCCATCCACTCACTCTCATCAGATCCACTTCCACTCGGTGTTCTCTGGCAACAGGTTCCGTCCTTGCTGGCAAGCCAGGAAGGATTGGAGACAGAAGTGAACCATCCCATGAAGCTCTTATGCGGCATACACTTTAGGCCTTGACCTCTGTAGCCTCCAGGAATAAGTGCCTGAAGGAGGGCGAGTCAAGTTCTACATACATGGTCTAGTGCCCATTTTCTGGAGCCTCTGTCCCATATATCTCTCAGCTTTTCCAACTATGGAAAAGTATTTTGACATTTTGCCCTCAGGAGTTTAGGGGGAGGGAGCTTGTGGAGAGAACTCTGTCTTGCCATTGAGGCCTGGCTCCAGCCCTCACAAGCTAGGTCATCTGGAAAGTTCCTTAATGTCTCAGTTATATCAGAAAATATCTTTCAAATGGGGATTGTACCACCTGCCATGCCTCCTTTAAATGACAATTTGACAGAAAAAGAAGGAAGCACTTTTTTTTTTAAGAAAAGACCTATCCAAATACAAGAGATTCATATTAGAAAACCTAACTTTACACTGAGAGATTATCAGGAGACTTGTTTTTTTGTTTTTTGGGTTTTTTTTTTAACATCTTTATTGGAGTATAATTGCTTTACAATGGTGTGTTAGTTTCTGCTTTATACAAAGTGAATCAGTTACACATATACATATATCCCCATATCTCTTCCCTCTTGCGTCTCCCTCCCTCCCACCCTCCCTATCCCACCCCTCTAGGTGGTCACAAAGCACCCAGCTGATCTCCCTGTGCTATGCGGCTGCTTCCCACTAGCTCTCTATTTTACATTTGGTAATGTATATATGTCCATGCCACTCTCTTACTTTGTCCCAGTTTACCCTTCCCCCTCCCCGTGTCCTCAAGTCCATTCTCTAGTAGGTCTGTGTCTTTATTCCCGTCTTGCCCCTAGGTTCTTCATGACCTTCTTTTTTTTTTTTACATTCCATATATATGTGTTAGCATACGGTATTTGTTTTTCTCTTTCTGACTGACTTCACTCTGTATGACAGACTCTAGGTCCATCCACCTCACTACAAATAGCTCAATTTCGTTTCTTTTTATGGCTGAGTAATATTCCATTGTATATATGTGCCACATCTTTATCCATTCATCTGTTGATGGGCACTTCCATGTCCTGGCTATTGTAAATAGAGCTGCAGTGGACATTGTGGTACATGACTCTTTTTGAATTATGGTTTTCTCAGAGTATATGCCCAGTAGTGGGATTGCTGGGTCGTATGGTAGTTGCATTTTTAGTTTTTTACGGAACCTCCATACTGTTCTCCATAGTGGTTGTATCAATTTACATTCCCACCAACAGTGCAAGGGGGTTCCCTTTTCTCCACACCCTCACCAGCATTTATTGTTTGTAGATTTTTTGATGATGGCCATTCTGACCGGTGTGAGATGATATCTCATTGTAGTTTTGATTTGCATTTCTCTAATGATTAATGATGTGGAGCATTCTTTCATGTGTTTGTTGGCAATCTGTATATCTTCTTTGGAGAAATGTCTGTTTAGGTCTTCTGTCCATTTTTGGATTGGGTTGTTTGTTTTTTGATATTGAGCTGCATGAGCTGCTTGTAAATTTTGGAGATTAATCCTTTGTCAGTTGCTTCATTTGCAAATATTTTCTCCCATTCTGAGGGTTGTCTTTTCGCCTTGTTTATGGTTTCCTTTGCTGTGCAAAAGCTTTTAAGTTTCATTAACTCCCATTTGTTTATTTTTGTTTTTATTTCCATTTCTCTAGGAGGTGGGTCAAAAAGGATCTTGCTGTGATTTATGTCATAGACTGTTCTGCCTATGTTTTCCTCTAAGAGTTTCATAGTGTCTGGCCTTACATTTAGGTCTTTAATCCATTTTGAGTTTATTTTTGTGTATGGTGTTAGGGAGTGCTCTAGTTTCATTCTTTTACATGTCCCTGTCCAGTTTTCCCAGCACCACTTATTGAAGAGGCTGTCTTTTCTCCACTGTATATTCTTGCCTCCTTTATCAAAGGTAGGTGACCATATGTGTGTGGGTTTATCTCTGGGCTTTCTCTCCTGTCCCATTGATGTATATTTCTGTTTTTGTGCCAGTACCATACTGCAGAGACTTGGTTTTTACTGACATTTTAGCCAGATTATATTTCCTTGAAAATGTTGAGGAATTGGGCCTCCCTGGTGGCGCAGTGGTTAGGAATCCGCCTGTCAATGCAGGGGACATGGGTTTGAGCCCTGGTCCAGGAAGATTCCACATGCTGCAGAGCAACTAAGCCCCTGTGCCACAACTACTGAGCCTGCTCTCTAGAGCCCACGAGCCACAACTACTGAGCCCACATGGCACAACTACTGAAGCCTGAGTGCCTAGAGCCCATGCTCTGCAACAAGAGAAGCCACCACAATGAGAAGCCTGCAAACCACAACGAAGAGTAGCCCCGCTCCCTGCAACTAGAGAAAGCCCACGTGCAGCAATGAAGACCCAGTGCAGCCAAAAATAAATTAATTAAATGAATAAAGAATTTAACTAGATGCTGTCTTTAAAAAAAAAAAAGAAAATGTTGAGGAATAAATTTTGCACTAGAAAGGGAAAGCATGCCCTCACATTACCATAGCTGAAGTTCTGCTTTCCAAGGCAGATCTGTTTCCAGGAATTAAGTAAACACCAGCTCGGAAATTCACGTTGCAAACCTCTAATGCCTAGGTGACGTCTAAGGGATTTAAACAAGCTACAGGATATATGATTCAAAGGACAAAAAATAAAGTGATTAAGAAAAATCTTCTCTATGGCAAGGAAACAGCAGATTGTTTCCATTAATCTTATGAGTAATTTTGTTTTTGTTGGCAGAAAGCTAAACCCGGGGCAAGTGTGGTGCACAGTGGGAGGGAGGACTTACTGGAACAGCACAAGGATTGTGTCACAGCCACTGCAACGCAGTACATTCGAAGCTGGGTTCTTCTCCCCATACAAGTCGGCTTCCCCTCCCAGCTTTTCTCTTCTCATCCTTGGTCCCACTGCTCACTGGGGCTCTAGCTCTCCTTTCGTCTGCATCTCCTATCGGCCTCCAGGGCCTGCCCATCTTTGCCTTGAACCGTATCTTGAATGTCTGTGCTTTTCTCCATTCTCTCACCTCACACCTGTGTCCCTGTAAGAGATCCTCTGGGCTCAGCCAATCACACGGCAAACATTTATAGAGTGCTTGCTGTGACTACAAGCTCCCCCTTGTTCCCCTCCACCCAGAATGGTGACATATAATAAGTCATCCGAAATGTTGTTTTCATCACGTCATTTCCCTTCTCAGAGATCTGAAGGAACTCTTTCTTTCCACCACAAGTCTAGCCTCTTCTGTTTAGATTTCAAGGCTTTTCACAATCTGACTCCATCCTACTAGAATCTACCCCTAAAGTCCCACTTCTCTACTCAGATCGAATGCTGTCTCCATGTTTCATTTATTCATTTTCTCCATACTGATGTGCTGTATACCTGCTATATATATATGCCAGGCACAGCGCTAAGTGCCTAAGAATATGATATGGTTCTTTCTGTGAGAAGCTCCAAAAGTCTAAAGGTGGAAATATGTAAGGAAACAACATAATATGATATGATCAAGGTTCCTTCGGGGGTTGTATAGTGCACTGGTTAAGTTCAAAGAGGAAAGTGCTGATTCCACCTGAGAAATCAGGCTGACGATTTTGTCTAGAGGGACCAGGGAAGTTGTCCAAAGGAAGCCAAGTCAAGACCAAAGGAAGGGAAACCTGAGAGTCAAAAGCTGGTGTCCCTACCTCATACTAAAATCCAGATCTGGGCTTCCCTGGTGGCGCAGTGGTTGAGAGTCCGCCTGCCAATGCAGGGGACACAGGTTCGTGCCCCGGTCCGGGAGGATCCCATGTGCCGCGGAGCGGCTGGGCCCGTGAGCCATGGCCACTGAGCCTGCGCGTCCAGAGCCTGTGCTCCGCAACGGGAGAGGCCACAGCAGTGAGAGGCCCCTGTACCGCAAAAAACAAACAAACTAACAAAAAATATATATATAGTTAAGTACTCTGGTAAGCTCTTTGCCACAATTAGGACATCCCTCTCTTTTTCATATTGCAGTCAAAACACATGAGAATCAATAAACAACCACTTCAGCATTAGGTTTACATCCATACTTTAGTGAGGGCAAGTATCATCACAGGGAGTACGTGGAAATCTCTTAGGACAGATGGTCAGTAACTTCTTCCAAACATATTTCTGAACATGGTAATGTTCCCTTCCCCATTAATCTGGTAATTTTCTTCCTTTTTACTATGAAGTATTACTTTCATTTGTTGAGGATGGTAATAATTTTCAGATCAGGAAGAGTAAGGGAACCAGCGTCTATTGAGTAATCCCTGAGTACTGAGACTTATTTTGTGATTCATTGTAATTTTTTTAAAAAAGAAATTTGATTTCCAGTAGTTAAATAAATATTTTTAGGAATATCACTTAAACATTCCTCATGTATTTTAACTCATACCCTTTATTACTGATGAACAAACAGTGAGACAAAATGCAAGTGTTGATCAACCCTCAATGGAATTGAGAGGAAAGAAGTAGTAGAGAGAATCTAGTGTTTATCCCCTCCCACACTAAGTAAGCAACTGGAACCACTATCCAGGTGAAACAGAGCCCTCAGTGGTAGTGGAATATCTATCTGGGGATAGAGTTGTAATCAGTTGTCAGTTTCTCCCCTTGGATTCTGAGTTCACCAGCTAAGAGCTAGACGCTCAGGACCAAGGTGCAGTATGTGTGCAGATAGATAAATAGGTAGCTTAGATATATATAAGATAAACAGATGATAGACAGATGCTGCTGTTATGTTTAGAGTAAGATTTTCAAAATCTGTAGTTAAAATTTTAGATAAAAATTACCAAGTCCAAATCTTTTGTCTCAGTGCTCAGTATAAAATATGATTGTAAAAAAAAATAGTCATTGGATGAAGAAGGTAATTCCATTGCCTTATTGTCAACATTATATCATACCTTAAAATCAGATGTGACTGTGGAACAACAGTTTATCCATATGTTGTATAACTGTTGATCAATTTGAAATAAGAGATTCAAACCTTGTTTCCTTTCTGTAAATAAGAGGATAAAATTAAAGCATTTTAAATTTGAAGGGTTCATCTTTAATTTAGTAATAACCAAATTTTAGTGCCTAAAAGTGTGTACTTATTTGATTTTCTTTCTTCATACATGTGTCTTATGTGTTTGTAGTTAAAGTGGTTGAGCAACATTTGACATTCGTGATTATTTTCTATTTAGATATCATAGCTCTCTTTTTCCTCTTTATCATTTCACTTCATTATTAATGCATTGAAAAGATATTACAAAAAAAATCACAAAATAATTCAATTTCAATATAGAATGTGAAGCAGGAAATATACTTTACTTCTTCCTTCCTTTTCTGAACAATTTTCTCTTAAACACAAGTATATTTAGCAAGGCTTTAAACAGTACTGAGCAAGTTTTTCATTGCAGTTGCCAAATACTAACCATCTCACGAACTCACAGTTATGCAGCAGTTATGGATCACGTTGTGTGTATGTTCATTATACAAATAATTAATAAGTTATGTATTCCAATAATTAAATTTCAATAATAAAACTTTCTTATTGGAAAGTATTCAAATAACACAAAGGAATATCTAGTAAAACTTTAAAATTCCCAACCTGCAGAAAATCTTGATCTCCTTCCAGAGGTAGCCACTATTAATAGCTGGTATATATCATTCTAGATGCTTTTTGATATACATAACATTTCATGCTTATAATTTCAAAGCATACCATTACTTAAATTTTACTCAGATTCAAATTATATGAAATTCATGTTACCCAACCTGACAGTGATATCCATATGAGAATTCCAATTTTTGCACCAGGTATCTGGCAACTCTCCTATTGCTAGCAGGAAGAAATACAAGCAAAAACAGAATACTGTAAAGCTTGACAGACATATCCAGTACTACTATTCATTTTTTAATATAAAAGCATGGATTTTCTTGTATGGCTTGTGGTATTTTTCTCTTTACCTTATCAAATTCTGTTCTATTGCTTTTCAGAATTGAGTCTTCTCTCCTGCCCACATCATTTAAGAGTTACTACCGTTACAATACAGTAGAAAGAGTATGGGATTTGGAGTAATAAAATCTGGTACAAGTTCCAGCTTTGCCACTTACTAGCTGTGAGTCCTTAAGTAAATTATGTGTATTCTCTACCCCTCATTTTCCTCATTGGAATAAGGAATGGTAAACCCAGCTACCTCACTAGGATTGTTTTGAAGAGTAGAGACTTGTAATCCAAACTAGACATGATAAACATTGTGTCATTCAGGATGGACCAAGTTTTGCTGTGGCTTAATATAACAAACGTTTATTTCTTGTTGACACTGTATGTCCATATATGAGTCATGAGAGGCTCTGCTCAGGGATGCAGGGTAACAGAGGCTGCATCTCTATACAGTCTTCCTCAGCCACCTTGGCAGAGGGAAGAGACCTGGCAAGAGGAATACTGGCCCTTAAGGCAACCACATGGATATGTACATCTCCTTGGTCCGAGCAGGTGGAACGGCCATGCCTAACTTCCAAGGGAGACGTAAAGGGCATTCCACCCAGGATCCAGAAGACAGAGAGCTGGAACTTAGTGAAGAGCACTAATGACCACTAATGTTTGCAAACATTAGAGATAATGTAAAGCGTTTCGAGGGAAGGGTGAAAAGTCATTCCTTGTTATTTTCTTTGATCCCAAAGGTATTCAAGAAAGATTTCCAAGGAAGGAAAACAAGTCTGGGGACAAAAATGGGAGCCTTGTGTGGGAGTCAGGCATGGTGGAAAGGAATACAGGGTGAGGAATTCAACAAGAAAAGAAAGTGAGGGAAGGGACAGCGTCAAAGTGAAGCAAGCTGGGTCTTGTGTGACTAGAGACTGAGCCCCACACTTCTAGATCTGCAGAGGGTTGCAAACTGCAGCCTAGGTGAACTCCTCCTCAGTCCCCTCCATATATCATTAGATGTAGGATGCCTGCCTCACACAGAAGACCTCAAAGCCACTTCACTCCACCTTTGAGCTCAGTTCCTGGTATTGCCTCTCCTATCTGGTCTCACTGTTGGCGTTGTGTTCTTGTTTTGGCCTTTGCACAGCTCCTGGGGCTCTTTATCATGGAAGATCACTACCCAATCCAGGGGTGGCAACACCATGGCCACCAGGCTTCACAAGCCACTAAAACAGTCGCAGCAAGGTTTTCTTTCTATCCCCTCAGAACCTCTAAAGAGCATCCTATCTTCTTGGTGCTTTAAAGTAAAGGAAGAAGTCTCCCTTATTGTGTATAAAGAAGGCATGTCAACATAAGTGAAAATAGTTTAGATTTCATTATTCCAAGTCCAGTTTTCCCTAAAATTCCTCTACTTTGGCTTAATTGTAGAAGGGTTACAAATCTATAAGAGGGTTAGGATCCCGTATCTGTATGTTTAGAATTTCTCTGGTCAGAATATTCCTTCAAAAGTATCACCACCAGGCATCAGACGGTGTGGGTGTGTATTTTCATGTGTGTGAGTGCGCTGAGGGAAGGGTGCATGAGGAAAGAGGAAATGTGAAGCTTCAAAAAAGGAAATGGGGAATGGTCTTGTTGCATTTAATCAGTGGAAAACCGTGGTCAAAAAAATGTGTATTTTTTTTGAAACTCTTAGTCTCTTTATCTTATGCTCAAAGGAATAAATTTTATAAAATTAAGCTGTATAAAAGTAAAATTATGTGGATCAGAGAACTAAAGCAATTCTGTGCAGATTCCCTTGATCACCCAAACCAGCAAGCAGATCCGTGGGAGGAGCAAGGTAGAGGGACGGTTAGGTGTGGTTGCTATGGCAACCATGTGCTGATTGGAATAAGACTGAGGAATCATGATTCATCCCTGGCTCCACATTTTCCTTGTCTCTTCTTAACTGGCCCCTAAAGATTTGCAGTCCTTGGGGTCTCGGTGCTACCAAGGCAGGTCACAGAGAGACACTGTGCAGCCAGAGGTAGCTGGGTCCCCTAGCAATAGCAAGGAAGGCACAAGTTATTCATGTGCCTGGGATAAACAGGGTACAAGTATAAATACGGTTTAACCAGAGAGATGAAAATGAGCAAGAATCATCAGAATGCCAAGCTTCCAGGCCAAGTCCTGGAATGCCACAACTCTGAAATGACAGAACCAAAGTGAGGCCATAGAAGCCAGATCAGCCTGTGAAGTGCAGATATAAAAGACCGTGAGTTCGTTTTCTGATGTTAAGAAAAAACACTGGTATTGACAAGAGAGACAAAGGTTTGTCCAGAGGGTTGGAGTGGGATGTACTTTTCCAACACATGTTTCTGAGCTTCAGCTTTCTCATCCATAAGATGAAATGCTGCCTTGAAGGTTGCTGCGGGGACCAGAGGCATAATAAATCCTCCTCAGCTGCTCAAATGAGTTGTCTGTGACCCTTTCTGAGGGGGAAAATACGGGTGGCCATATTAAGAACAATTGCAAAATCTTGGCTGATATCGTTTTTACCTCAATAGGGAAGATAAGAGTTCGGTGTCATTGGCAAAGCCGTGAGAAGAGACTCTGAAGATCATCTCTTTAGATCCCTACTTGGGGATCTAAAGAATGCCCATTTGTGCTTCTCCTTTTGGCTGCTGCCTTCATCACATAGAATGGGCTAGGTTCTGCCTCTCTTGATGAAACATGATGCATGGACTAGGTGACATTTTTATTTTTTGTTTGGTTGGTTGTATTCTTATCATCTAGGGAGGGTGTAGGAAATCACATAAGCCTCTAACCAATCTTAACAGGAGTGTCCACAGTCTGTGCCCCTTGTTCAAAAGGAATTACCTTCAAGGACTTAACTTTCAGGGACGGTTATTTCCTCTGCAGTATGCTCTAGAATTGTGGCTAGATGATGGAAATGCTGCTTAATGCTTCAGCATTCTCACTCTCCAATCCTGAGGTTCTTGACCTGCGGGGTCCATGGGTCTATGAATGGAAGTCAGAAGATCTGTGAGCCAACTGAAATTGTATGAAAAAAGCTGCCTGTAGTTATATGTGTAGATGGAGTTTTCTGGAGAGGATTCCTTGGTGTTCATCTGGTTCTCAAATTTGGCAGTGACTCAGTTTAAGAATGATCATAATCGGAGTGCTCTGTGTCTGTTCTCTTGTTGGCAGTTGTATTTATCAGTGTTTTGTCCACTGAGGAGTTGGTAAGAGTAGAAAAATAGGCAAGACATTAAAGAAATTTTTTTAGTAAGAAAAATCATAATCTCAGATTCTGACTTAAAACTGATCTCTCCATTACATAGCAATGCAACAGTTCCTATGCAATACCATTAAAAACATTAAATAATGTACGCAAAATGTATACATTTTACTGTAAGTAAAATTTACCTGAACACCATAAATACATATTGCACTCTAATTAACGATATGCATATTTAGGGGTGAAGTATACTGACATCTGCAACTTACTTTGAAAAGCATCAAAATAATAGGATTGATTAATGGATGAATAGAAGCATAGGCAGATGAATAGCTATGTTACAAAGCAAACACATCAAAATGTTAATTGGAGAATCTTCGTAGCGGGTATATGGATGTTCACTGTATAATTCTTTTGTTTTTCTGTATATTTGAAAAGTTTAATAAAATGTTGGAAAAATATATGATCATAATACTTAGAGTGCATACAACTGTATATGACACAGAAGACAGAATAAGGATCGAAAGAAATGAATGGAAGTTGATTTTATAACTTTGATATTTATCGATTCAATTTAGAGGTAATTCTTTAGTACACAGAAGTAAATCTACAAATGTTCAAATTTCAAGTGCAGAGAATTTATGGTCAAGAGGAATTACTGTGATGTATCTGTGTGCTTAGCAAGACAGCCCTCTGAACAGTGACCATGATTGCATATTTTCCCCAGATTTGGTAGGGTTTGCATAGTTTTATTTGGAGCTTGTTCTAACACAAAGCTCTTCTTGCCTTCAAATTATTTTCTAGTCTATTTCTTTGCTTGATTGCACACCATGAATCTTAGTAATTTTCCTCTATCTGCTTCAGATACATCTTATCTGAATCACCCATCTCTAGTATGTAGACAGGCTTAACACACTACACCCTAGCGAGTGAAAGAAAGAGTTGTTGTGTTCTTCTTTACATTTTATCAGGCATATATCAGTCTCTAAAAATCAACCTGTTAGAATTTTTCCTAATAAGAGAGTACTAAATGAGATGAGATTTAACTTTACCATGTTAATCCAGGCATGAGTAGTTTTACGTCCTGCTTGGACCAACGTGCTTAATAATTGATCATGAGAACCATATAAACTCTGGCACTAAAACTTGAGAGGTTACTAATTAAAAAACAAAAGAGTTTTTCCATTTTAGCATCGCAGGCCCAGCTCATTGTAGGTGACAGCTCATTCGACCCACTGAATCCAAGAGTTGCAAAAGGAGCAAAACCAAAACAGCTTATTGGAGCTGAGGAGCTGATTTGTTTTGTTTTCACACTTGTATACTTCATACAGTATACATTATAGTTAACTATTATGTTTCAAGTAAAACTGTGGTGATTTTTTCCCCCCATGACAATGAAGCAACTAAGTCACTAGATCTGTTTTTTGGGTTTTTTTTTTCTTTCTTTCTAATGACCCCAGTGTTCAAAGTCAGATCTTTTGAAAAGGACTTAACAGAGCATCATGAGACGTGATAGGTGCTTAGGGTGCAGTTCTAATGCCAACAGACTGGAAAACAAACAGCATAATCCAGACAAGACATAACTTTGTTCTTTAGCATCTGTGTGAAGAGGAAATCAGATCTTTCTGGGATGTGCTCCCGCTCACAGGTGTGGAAGAGAAGATGTCAATTCCCGACTCACCACATTGTGGGTGGGATTCTGATGTGGGGCAAGGCGACAGGGTATTGCATTGTCTCTCACAATAAGAGCTCGATTCACTTAACTCCATGCTTTTGTTTCAGTCGGCCACAAGCAGACGTTAAAAAAGCGTGAAGCATCCCTTAATCCCATGAGCCTGGTGTGTGCTGGCTCCTGTCACTGCATTTTCCAGCTCTGTTGCCAATGGAAGTGAGAGATGGACCCCAGGCTTGCAACCACTGTTCTTTGCTCTGCCACCAAACCACTGAGCTGTTGGCACTTTAATCGTTTTATACCAGGAGGAAACCAATTGTGTTGATGTGAATGTCTTATTCATCGGACATTACAGGCTTCACATTTTTAAGGAGCTGAAACTCCAAGTCCCCAATGTGCAGCCACAGTGAATCAAGACAGGAGTGCCGTGATGACGTTTTTGAATTTATTGCAGTTGCTCTTTAAAAGATTTGACAGTATTTTAGAATTCTAAACGCCACAATTTGAAAGCCTGTCTGAGGTTGTGTGCTAATCAAAAACAGTAAATCATGTTTGACTTATAAAGGTCAGCAGAGTAGTAAAACTCAAGAGTTAGTGCATACTTTTTTCCTTTTCCTTTTAAATGTGTAGACAAATATAGAGACTCAAGTGAATAGACAATTTATCAAGGACCTAAGGCATCTTTCTGGTGCATGAAAATGTCCAAATTCTCCCCACGGGCTACGTTTTGAAAATTGCAGTCCTGGGGAAGAAGCTTAGTTTCTGTGTCATCCTGAGTCCAGGACACTCTAGATATTTCTCACGGGCAGAATAAGACCTTTCCACATTAAGTGCTACAAAATCTGGTGCTTTGTGAGCAGTCACAAGACATTTGAAGAACCTGCTGCATTATCTGATTTGATGTCATCCTGAAAAAAACAACTATTTACCCACAGATTTCACAGAGGCAGCTGTGACTTCATCTGTGTGGAAAGCACACAACTGCCCTTGGTTGAGGATTGCCCTGGCGACTCCCCTGCTTAAAAGCCTCTAAGACCTCCTCCCTACATACAGAATAAAGCCCCAAACCCTAAGCAGGGCACATAAGGCCCTCCACTCCACCAGCCTCCCCTACCCTGTCAGCTTCCCCTGCACTTTGTTTCCTGACCTCCAAATATGTGCCTGCCCCACTGGCCACTCACTGCTTCCCAGAGCCCTAGGCTATTCGAGAATGCCCTCCTTCCTCCTTTCTACATACTAAACTTTTATTTTTCTTTCAAAGCCCAGCTCTTCCTCACTGCATTGGTACCTCTAGGATAACACTTCCATTCTCCATTTTGACTTATAGGTTGCTGTTGTCCTGTCGTCCCCTTCCAAACTCTTGAGGCTCCTGAGGACGGCAGTGGTGTGCTGGTAAATATTTAGCAGCCATCTCTCCAGAAAGAGCAGGAAACCCTGAGTGGTCAATTGTCTGTATCCCATGGTGTAAATACACCTCCTTCTATTGCCAATTTCAAGGGTGGCTGTGTTTAATAACAGCTTGCAAAATTCCTGAAAATTTTAGCATCGGGCTCTCACAAGCCAGTTCAAGCCAGCTTCAGAACACCACTGGGACCTTGCTTTAACAGTCTTTGGAATAGTCTCCTCTTCCCCCCTAAACGCTGTGCTTTCCTTAAAAAAGAGATGTTCAGTGTTTCCTGGATTGAAATAGGCAAGCCAGCTGATAGTTTGGCTCTGCCACAGCTCATTGAGTGGGGTGTCATTTGCACAGAGATTCGGGGGATATTTGCACCTCTTGTCATTTGAGAGTGGTGGCCTTAGCCATCTCCCTCGTGCCACGGTGAGCAGGCATGTGTGAATTTAAACAGATGGATTTATTGGAAGTGCAACTGAGGACTGTGGTGAGGAGCAAGTTGATGGTCTTGAATCCAGCAACCTCATTAGAACAGAATGTGATCCACCATGGCGTCAGTAAAACACAGAGGAAAGACTAAGACACAGGTTTGGGAAGATAACTGACAAATTCTTTGAGGGAGGAGAGAATGCTATAGGCTCAGATCTCAACATCTTTTCAACAAATCTTTTGTCATTTTACTTACTTACTTACTTACTTATTTATTTATGGCTGCATTGGGTCTTCGTTGCTGCGCACGGGCTTTCTCTAGTTGGGGCAAGCGGGAGCTACTCTTCGTTGTGGTGCACAGGCTTCTCATTGCGGTGGCTTCTCTTGTTGTGGAGCACCGGCTCTAGGCGCATGGGCTTCAGTAGTTGTGGCACACAGGCTCAGTAGCTGTTGCGCATGGGCTTAGTTGCTCCACGGCATATGGGATCTTCCCAGCCCAGGGCTCGAACCCGTGTCCCCTGCACTGGAAGGCAGATTCTTAACCACTGCACCACCAGGGAAGCCCTCTTTTGCTGTTCTTGATGTGAGCCTTTGTCTTACTTTTGTGACTCACAATTTGAGATTGGAACGTCAGCATATTTTAGTTCATGTAGTAAAGTGCCAAGCTGGCTAGCTCTGTTTTTATAATCGACTCGGAAATAACAGCATATCGACCCTGTTGTTCCTGTAAGGGTGACCAACTCCTTCTGGTTTACCCAAGTTTTAAAATTGAAATTCCCACACCCTGGAAACCCCCTCAGTCAAACTGGGACAGTTGGCCACCCCAGTTCCTGTAAAGGTGTGGTTCCTGTAGTGAATGCTATGAGTACTTACACTTGGAATATACCTCGCACAGCTGCTATGCCAGGGGACATTGAACCAGTGACTGAAAGGATCAGAACTTTTTTAAAAGCACAGTTTATAAAATCTGTTTTCCTCTTAAGGTTATGGTCCTATCTTTCAGGCACATTCTTTATTTTTTTATTTTTTTTGGCCACACCTCTCAGCATGCAGGATCTTAGTTCCCCAGCCAGGGATCGAACCCACGCCCTCTGCAGTGGAAGAGCGGATTCTTAACCACTGGACCCCCAGGGAAGTCCCCCAGGCACATTCTTTAAATGAGAGGGTAGGGCTTCCTTGGTGGCACAGTGGTTGAGAGTCCGCCTGCCAATGCAGGGGACACGGGTTCATGCCCTGGTCCGGGAGGGTCCCACGTGCCACAGAGCGGCTGGGCCCGTGAGCCATGGCCGCTGAGCTTGCGTGTCTGGAGCCTGTGCTCCGCAATGGGAGAGGCCACAGCGGTGAGAGGCCCACGTACCGCAAAAAAAAAATGAGAAAAAAATGAGAGGGTAAATGAAAATGTACTTTGGATAGGAGAAAATGCTACATGTGCACAAAAGGTTGCTATTTATTTCTCATAATGATACACGTGTTCCATAACTATCCCATATTTTCATACTCATCTTGGGTATAAGAGAAATACAGCAACTTGCTATGATGGGATAACCAGTATCAAAATACTTTAAAATAGCCTATTAGGATTTTGTGGGGAGTACATTTCAGGTAACTTTACATGCAGATAGAGTCTTAACTTCCATGAATCAGCCCTCAGTGATTTGTTGTTCATTGGCACTGTTCATATTGTGAAGCTGCCACACGGGAAAGAGTTGGTGGGGAGCTTAGCTGGGTGTCCAGTGTCTGAATGCCTCAGCATGACCTTGTTGGACCTTCCTCACTGTCAGCAGACATTTTCTGGTGGAAATGATGTGCTATGGTAGTGTCCACAATGTGTCACTTTGTGACAGTAAATTGTGCCCCATAAGAATCAATGTTTCTGCTATAATATGACATATGTGTTTCTACATGTGTTTGGCAAACTACCACAGTAAAAATTGCAGTTTATGGGAAGAAATAGAGTAAGGGGCAGACCACTCAAATTGCATTCAACATAGTATTTTAGTATGTTTGAGCTGCTCTAACAGAATACCATAGATGGGGTGACTTATAAACAATAGAAATTTATTTCTCACAGTTCTTGAGGCTTGGAAGTCCAAGACCAAGGCACCAGCAGATCTAGTGTCTGGTGAGGACCTTCTTCCTCTTCTTGCTATGTCCTCAACATGAAAGAAGGAGCAAGAGACCTCTCTGGGGTCTCTTACATAAGGGCACTAATCCCATTCACATGGGCTCCACCCTTATGAACTAATCTTCTCCCAAAGGTTCCACCTCAGAATACCATCACATTAGGTTTAGGTTTCAACATACGAATTTGACAGGGGGACATAAACATTCAGTCTATAGCACATGGCATCCACAAGAGCAGTAAAAACACTACTAAAAATACTAGCACAGTTTACAGGTGAAATAAGTTTGGTGGAAGGGTTGAGGCTACTGAATTTTGGCTGAAACAGCAAAATGTGCAGAGATCTAGGAGAAGTTGTACAATAAACAATTCCAAGACAGAGCATCATGTGGCCGAACTAAGCCAAGATGAAATATGTGAGGTAAGTGGGCAGCATGTACAGTACTGCAGACCCCTTCAGCTTGCACACGACTGTGTTTATGTCTCATGCACATGGCTGCTGTGACTTAGTGGCTCAAAACTAACATTAGCACGGATTCTTTCACGTGAACCAACACAACTCTGGTTTATGCTGACACTGTTCTCTGTTTACCTATCATATGTGATCTAGTTTTCACTACAGAAAGTCATCTTAGCTTTGCAAATTTCTGCTGAATCTTATTAGCATTGCAAATTTCTGTCTCATGGTTCATGAGACAGATTAAAGTTGTAGATGATCATATATATTGAATTCAAAACCTTAGCATGAAATTTTCTTGTGCTTCAACACTTTGGACAGTAATAACTAGACAACTTTTAATTTGAAAGAAAAAAATCCACCCAAAATGAAGTCACATCTGTTCTCAGATCTTTTAATTAAAGTCAGACATGAACCCTCGTGTTTCTCTGACTGCTAAATACTTAGAAGTGGTTTTATGAGATTTGTGTGTGTTTTAAGTTGTAAAAAATGCACACACTGCTGAGTTACATGACTTTGGTTTATTTAAATATAGTTTAGTAGGACTGTAATATATAAGGAAGGTGAAAGGGCAGAATTCTATTTAACTTATACCCACTTGGGAACCAGTCAATTACAAAGGTATGCTGAGCAAATAAAGCTTCACATAAGAAATCCTTGAAAAAAATAAGCCACTTTGGTGAAAGCTTTCCTATTCTTAACTTTGTCATTAAAATTATTTCTATGAGCTATTTCAAACCTTAGATTATATGTATGTATGCATATGTGTGTATATGATTATATGTATGATTTTTATATATTATGTATGATTATATATAAATGATTATATGTCTGATTGAATATATATATACATATGATTTTTTTAAAGATTAAAATATGTCTTGGTGGCTCTTAGAAGACCTAGATCAGTACTTTCCCTGCACACTTTTGGCCTTTATTGAGATAGGACATACTCCCAGGATTGCCATCCTTTAATCTACATGTGGATTAAAATACGACCAGTGTTTTATATTTACATAAATCTGATTTAATAAATAGTCACACCATTAAAATAGAGGATTCTTTTCAATCACAGCTAATTACACATCATATAATGCCTGGTCTTTAACGAGGATTTCAATAAATGTTTGTTGATAATGATGATTATTAAAATGATATGTTAAGTTGGTCTCCTTGTATAAGAAATGCTTTGTTTTGAAATGTTAGACTTAAAGCTTTGCCTAAAAATTTTTAATTATAATCACCACTTTGGCAAGAAGCTTAAAATGTGCAGAGTCGCTGCAATTAGTGCATTGTGCACCCATATGGATGTTACCAAACAGCTTTCAATTTAAAGGATTTGGGCTATTTGAGTGATGGACCTTCTGTTAAGATTAAAACAAAGCCTGACTATTTCTGCATTCATTTTAATTAATATTCTCTTGCTGGTCTCAAAGATGTATTCTCTTCTGGGGGGGAGAAGCATGATTATCATAAATCAGAAATAAGTTACAGAAGTAGGTTTAACTAATTTTCTACTTCGTTCTGTTTCATCCCATTTCTCCCCACCCCCTGAGGAGCTTCAATGCAATGTCAGAACAACTGGAAAACACTGATTTCAGATGTTCTCAAAGAAAAACCTATATTTCTCGCTAAATCATAACATAATTAAACTCACAAAAAAATGAAGAAATAAAGCTGTCCCCCGATTTTTGAAAATCATTATGTTTAAAACGTATCATTTTCAGTCCAACATTCATGTCAAACATACAGTGTAAAATTTGATTATATATGTTGTATATATACAAATGAGTATATGTGTCATATATGTATATATTTGTATATATACATGATAGTTTTACTTCAGAGAGGTTTGTAGTTGCCTAGGTGCTTGGGGTTTAGCAATCTTATTTGTGGACTTAATTTTCTACAGTAGCAAATTCTGCTTGAAGATTAATTAGGTACAAAAGATTAGTATTTTAAGCAAAATCAAACTCAAACACACACAGCCTGGTAGTTCTTTTTTCCTGGATACTTTTATGTGAAGTCTTATTAATATGATACTTGGGGAAAAGAAGCTTTCTGGACTTTGTCTTTCACCAAATCAGAATAAATTCTGTAAACAGTTAGTTATGTGTGTATGTTAAGGCCCTGATTTTTTAACTATTTTCAAACATCTCCCCTGCAACCACTCTTTATACACCTTCAGAAAGACAATCACTCCAGTGGCCACTGGAATCCTCTGACTACCTGAATGCCCAATTTAGGACAACTATGAATGCTGATTTCAAAAGTAGACAGCTAAAATGATCCCCCCAAATCTTCACCGAATTCTTAAGAATAAGATAAATATGAAGATTACAAAGCAGAATTGTAATTTACCAGAACACGTGGGTAAAATAATTCATCCAATATGGCAGTGGAAAGGCATAAAATCATTAAGTCTACTCTAAAACACACCGTAGCAGGTCCTATTTTTTTTTTCTTTTCCAGCATTAAGGAAATTCATTCCCCCTAGCCACTAGATTTGGCACAGAGATACTCTAGTTTTTCCATATTGTCTGGATTTTTTCATTTTTATTTCTTTTTTTTAAAGCATGTGGTTAATTATACACCTGTCTTTAAATTCCTCCTTATATACCGGTCTTTTGGATTCTACATTTGAGAAGAAGGAAATGTGGAGTTAATTTTATTCTAGGTTAGAAACAGGTAAAAGCTAAAGGTGGTCAAATAATATACATTGTTTTTCTTGAAGAGAGGTTAACTATTTTATAATTCTATACTGTCTTTGCTACTGGGAGGTAGCTTTATTTCCATCAAATTGCTTCCCTTTCTGTTAGGCATCTTTACATAGAAGTCCCTCAAACAGAAATGAGCGGATTACCCAACACTACCCTGTGTGTAGCTTCACATACATCCTGGTGAATATCCTGTTCACAATTTAGGCGATGAAAGAAAACCTACAGTTGGTTTAATTTGGAAGCAAAATAATCACTTCTCTCCAGTGAGGCTTAGAGAGAGAAAAAAAAGGGGGGACAGAGTCTTCCTGTAGAAAAAAGAATATTTTGTGGAGGGGCAGTGCAGCAGGGTCAAAAAAATAAAAAGTAAAACAAACACAAAACCTGAGAGTGGGTAAGTAGGCCAGCAAAAGAGAGACCGTCTGATGACATGGAAGCACCCTGAGCTGGGGTACTGGCCTGTGTTGGCCCACTGGCGTGTAAACTGCGTGTGTTTGTGTATGTGTAAGGGTGTGTGTGTGTGTATGTGTACACATAGAGATTTAACAGGGAGCACAGAGGGATTAGAAAGAGCCTAGCCCATTTTTAATTTGAGTCTGTTTGCTTGCATTTAGCACTTAAGGGCTTCTACATTCAGTTTGCTCAAAAGAGTGATGAAGCACTCCTTGCTTATGCCTCAAATCAGAAATGCATGAAGTGCAGCTGCAGAGATAATACATTTTCCCCAAAGGCTTTGGCTGAGCAAATTAGGTGTCAATGGGGTGCCTGCGCAGGCAGTACTCTCTCTAATTAGTCTCTTGAGCCTAGTTGGTGGCGGGTATGAGATGATCTAATCAATTGGTCTGTGTCTGATGGTTTGTGTAAAAATCCTACCAGGCAGACTCTCTCCCACAGGTCACCCACCTGCACAGCGGGGCTGCTCATTTTCATTTTTCATCTCCTCCATCACATGATGCTGACAGTTGGTTTTAAGAAAATTGAATCCAAAAAATATCTAGTTCATAGGGCACATGGGTCAGAACAAAGTTGCATTATGGGTACCAGCAATCCAATTAATTAATATTTATAGCTGAGAAGCTCTATGTAGATATTTCTGAATAAGGATTTTATCAATAAAAATCCAATTTCTTTAAAACATTAATTTCTAGAGAAAGAATATTGTAAAAACAGAAAGCAAGATATAAATGGCATCCGTTAATCTTATGGTTTATATACCTAGGAGTTGATGTGCACATAGTTTATAATTTATATTCAGTTTCATTTGTATTGTGTGTGTGGTGCATTTTAATAATCAATTAAATGTAAGGAAGGATTTTGCTATTATACTTTGCTTCCCTATGAATGTTGTGTGCCCTCTCCTTCCACCTATATCCCCACCTGTCAAATGCATGATTACATTTAGACTTTAAAGAATTTTTCTAGGAGTAAACTCACCCACCTCATATGCAGTCCTTGAAAACTGAAACAGATGCTGATGCCACCCAAAGAGGAAGAAAGGACATCACATGCTGCCGGTGAACAATATTAGGCAGGGTAGCGGGCACAACTGCTCACAGAGATGGGAAAGGGTCTAGCTCTCATTGGCACCTCCCTTCTTTTCGTATTATTGGCTCCTTTCATTAAAAGTCTGAGCCTAAACCTAAGTAACAGACATCTCATAATCACTCTGTTCACCTTTTATTATCCAATTACTGTTATTTTGTATTATCCTTTATTATCCAACTCTGCTTATGCCCTGGGTTAGGTACATATGATTCTCCTAGAGGTTACACCCAAAGAATCAGAGCAAAGGCAAGGACAAACACCAGAAATGACTAAAAGAAAGTCTTAAATCAACCCAATAGGAAAGTAACATGCTATGGACGATGGTGCGCACATATGGTTACATAAAATCAGATATATTGAAAATCAAATCATTTTTTTCAAAGAATGTCATGGAGTTAAAAAAAAAAGTTTGACCTACAGGAAGGTGTTAATCCTACCCACCTTTCTCAGCCTATAGTGTATCTGTGGATGGCCACCTCTGTTCCCAGCACTGTGCTCTTTCAGCAAGAGCATAGGCACAGCATTTGCCCTTGGTCACCATGCCAGGAGGGAATAACATCTGAGAACATATTCCACTCCCAAGTTCTCAGATTCTACCTTTCCCCTTCCTGTTAATTCCACAACTGTCTACTGACCACCTGAGCTAGGTCTGCGCTATGCTCTAGGGACACAATGGCGAACAAAACCAAGCTTAATCAAGAATATAATGATGCCACCTGCCACCCTACATGCTCCCTCACAGCAAATGCCCTCAGACCACAGGGACTACATGAAGTCTGCAGTTCAGAAGGTCAGCTTGGGTGCCAGGTCTGCGTCCTGCTGATTAAAGTGGTGGAGTGGAGGAGAGCCAGGCAGTGTCTACTTCATTCGGGTGTGGCTGTAGGAACTCTATGTCTAGGCAAGCAGATGTCAGGACAAACCCTGACTCCTGTTTGGCCAGGATGGGCAGGCTCCCTGGAAAAGCTGGCATCTCTTAGAAGAAAACAATAGGGGAAAATCTTTATAACTTTAGATTTGGCAAAGGATTTTTAGATACGACACAAAAACCACAAGCAACAAAAGAAAATTATGGATAAATTGGACGTCATCAAAATTAAAATGTGCATCAAAGGACACTATCAATACGGTGAAAAGGCAGCCCACAGAATGGGAGTAAATATTTGCAAATCAAGGGATTAATATCCAAAATATATTTTTAAAAAATCTCCTACAACTCAACAACAAACAATCCAATTTAAAAATGGGCAAAGGACTTGGATAGATATTTCTTCAAGTAAAATATACAAATGGGGCTTCCCTGGTGGCGCAGTGGTTGAGAATCTGCCTGCCAATGCAGGAGACGCGGGTTCGAGCCCTGGTCTGGGAAGATCTCACATGCCGCGGAGCAACTAGCCCCGTGAGCCACAATTACTGAGCCTGCGCGTCTGGAGCCTGTGCTCTGCAATAAGAGAGGCCGCAATAGTGAGAGGCCCGCGCACCGCGATGAGGAGTGGCCCCCACTTGCCGCAACTAGAGAAAGCCCTCACACAGAAACGAAGACCCAACACAGCCATAAATAAGTAAATAAATAGATTAATTAATTAATTAAATAAATAAATATAATTTAATATACAAATGGCCAACAAGCTCAAACATCACTAATTATTAGGGGAATGTGAATCAAAATCACAGTGAGATACCAGTTCATACCCACTAGGCTATCTATAATCAAGAAAAAACAAATACAAAAAACCAGAAAATAACAAACGTTTGCAAGGGTGTAGAGAAATTAGAACATTTGTATATTGCTGGGGGGATTATAAAATGGTGCAGCCACTGTGGAAAATGGTTTGGCAGTTCCTCAGAAAGTTAAAACAGAATCACCATATGACCCAGCAATTCCACAACCAAGTGTTACCCAAAAGAATTGAAAACAGGTACTCAGACAAATATTTGTACATTAATGTTCATAGCAGCACTATTCACAATAGCCAAAAGGTGAAAATAACCCAAATATACATCAACTCATGAATGGATAGACAAAATGTGGTATATTCATACAATGGAATATTATTCAGCAATAAAAAAGAAGTACTGGTGCAAGCTACAACATGGGTGAGCTTTAGGAACATTATGTTAAGTGAAAGAAGCCAGACACAGCATATTGTATGATTCCATTTATATGAAATATCCAGAACAGGTAAATACACAGAGACAGAAAGCAGATTCACTGTTGCCAAGGAGCCTGGAGCAAGAGAAGAATGAGAATGAAGGATATAAGATATGTAAATAAAGGATATAAGGTCTCCTTTGGGGAT
The DNA here is from genome assembly GCF_949752795.1 of Hyperoodon ampullatus. Taxonomy (NCBI): domain Eukaryota; kingdom Metazoa; phylum Chordata; class Mammalia; order Artiodactyla; family Ziphiidae; genus Hyperoodon; species Hyperoodon ampullatus. The sequence goes on along the minus strand of NC_136922.1, from coordinate 53,793,584 downwards.
GATAGAAATATTTTGGAATTAGATAGAAGTGATGGTTGCACAACATTGTGAATGCACTAAATGCCAGTTAATTATATGCTTTAAAATGGTTAATTTTTGGGCTTCCCTGGTGGCGCAGAGGTTGAGAGTCCGCCTGCCGATGCAGGGGACGCGGGTTCGTGCCCCGGTCTGGGAGGATCCCACGTGCCGCGGAGCGGCTGGGCCCGTGAGCTATGGCCGCTGAGCCTGCGCGTCCGGAGCCTGTGCTCCGCAACGGGAAAGGCCACAACAGTGAGAGGCCCACATACCACAAAAAAAAAAAAAAAAAAAAAAAAAAAAAAAAAAAAAAAAAAAAAGGTTAATTTTGTGTTATATGAATTTCACCTCAATTTTTTAAGAAAGGGTGGAAGGTTAACCTTCCAAAAATCATCATAGTAAGTGGGGGAAATGAGTAGAGGGTGGAGAGGATGCTGTTTTAATGGTTCTTAACTGTAAGATTGGAACTTGTTGCTCCCTTGGTCAAGGTAGTGCCATTCAGGGGTGATGTGCTTGGTACCCTAGCCTGCAAGGGCAGCAGTAGGGCAACTGCACTGCAAAGTCTCGACAAAAGGCCACTGTTCCCTGTCTGCCGGGGAAGATGCCTGTGTGGCAGTGTGGAAGGGGACAAGCAGGCCTGACCAGGCCTCAGTGACCTCAAGCTTCTAAACTGAGATAATGAGTTGGTTCTGGGATTCAGTGGAGCTGATGGATCGAATCTCTGGGCTGTGCGACTTGACCCTGGCAGTGTTTCTTTTCACCCTTCCTGGCAAGACATTATTTTCCCATCCTAGAAACTCAATGAAAATGCTTAAGGGCCAAAACAGAAACGGAGAGAGAAGCAGAGTGAACATTCCTTCTTTCTTCTTGAACCGTTCACATGGAAGTAGTTACCGAGTTTAAGCAGGCATCATTGGAAATGCACAGTTGTATGCAGGATGTTGGGAAGAGGTTGGCAATTCAGGTCACGTGGGCCAATTTTCATTCTGCTGAAACTAGGTCTGATAATCGGCACTGTGGAATGATATACAGCTGGATTTTTTAAAGAACATGTATGTGATCCGTTTTTCTATTTCATGTTCATAAAAATGAACACGATACATCCTTTTAATGGTCTGTATGATGCTACAGGCACTTAATTAAGACCAGTATTAGTGCTAATGATTTGGGGAAGGAAATTTGCTGAATTTCTTTTTCTCTAAATAATCCAAGAGGAGGTTAGACCATTTAAATTCATGGAGTTAAATTATTTTAACAGTAGAAAATGCAATCACAGCATTTGTTTATCATATTATAAGGACTGTTTTGGTTAGGAGACTGCTCTGCTTCCAACATGTGTGCTCGAGGCTGCTGTGGGAAGAATGGATAGGCTCACTTTGGCCTGACCAATTCTGATGTCTCATGTAATTTAGGAAAAATGAATGATGTAAGATTTTTTTGGTTGTTTTGTTTTTAACATATAACAATTTTCTCTTTTCCTCCTTCCAGGATTAAATTGTCATCATTCTGGGAAGGAAAAACAAAACATTAATGAAGTGGCCAATAATACGAAGGGAATCATGGATCAGTTTCCTTTCACTCCCTGTGGTGGATTTCACTTACAAGAAAATTGAAGCTGGCAAGACCTGTTTTCTCTGCAATTTATTTAAAACCTTGCACGCATTTGGATACCTTGTGATTTCCAAGAACTACGTGAAGATTAAGTTTTGCTTACTGATACATGGCATGTATTCTTTTCAGTCTTTTGTGTTTGATTTTTTTTGATTTCCCTCTGCACCACAGCGTCTCTGTAAAGGTTTTTATGCTTTTACCAGCCATGTCTTAAATATATTAAGACAACACACTCGGTGTTCACACTTCTTCAGTAATGTCTGTACTTGAAAGCCACATAGTGGCATAAAACAATGTGTGTTTTCTTTGAGAGCAATGCACATTTTGCAACCACCAGGAAGGAAAACTATAGCTTAAAAAACCCCCATGTTCTCTGACTGACTTGACACCTTGGTCCCTGGCCATGGGACCCCACTTGTCTCTTTAAGGACATAGGCAAATGTGTTTTGTTTTTTTTCTTGGAAATAACTGCACACTTATATAGGATATCGGAATCTGCTTAGCATTTTCAAGCCACATAGCATGACTGTTCTCCGAGCAGGTTGGAAGTGAAGAAACAAATATGAAGCATTAAGAACAAAGACAGGGATAAATTGCTTCCTTTTGAACCTCTAGAAATTGAGGTAGCTTTTTAAATGCTTTCTGGGTCTTGTCAACATCTTATTTTTTCCATCCACTTTGTTACGCTTTGTGAGTATTTTCTAAATGGTGAAAAGAGTGAGGAACAGAATGTTTAAAGCACGGGTGCAAAAGAATTGTATCTGCTAGATGAGCCCTGAATGCTGTCTTTACTAGTCAACATTTAAAAAGCAAATTACAAAGCTATCCAGAGTTTGAAATTTGCTCATTTACACCAAAACACCTTTGAACTACATTTTTCTAAACATTCCAGGCTAATTGGAAGGCATCATTGGGTACCCTAACTTTAAGCAGTCTCCAGGAATAACTGTTCGGATGCAGGTTTTAGAAACAAGGCAGGAGTCTTGCTTTAAAGATGGAAAAGGGAAAAAGGAAAGGCCCGGCTTCCCTTGTTTAAGAAGTTGAGAGACCTTGGAGGATGAAGGCGAGTATGTGATATGGAGGGGAAGGTGGATTGGGCATGCGCGTGCTTTGATCCAGAGGGAGAGCTGCCTGGCGCAGGTCTGTTCCCGGTGGGGCAGGCCTCACTGCAGACCCCAAATAACATTGGGGCAGCTAGGAAACTTCATCTCGAGCATGAAACCTAGCTCCTGAGGACACCAGTTCTTATGGAAATACCTTCGTGTACATTGTTTTACATTTCCTAGTAGAGAGGAGGAGAGACTGAGAACTTGAAACGTGTCGCACTTTTTAGGATCAAGAGTAGGAATTATGAGCCAGTTTGACAAAAACTTTCCCTGAGAGTCAGGTGAAGGAAAAGCTTTTCTATAGTCACCCCATATACCTAGGAAATTGGACCCAGAATTTCTAAACATTAAAACAGTACTTCCCCTGGAGTGGGGTGTGAGTATAGATGTCAGGTCACAATCCATCTTGTCCAAAGTAGTATTCATTGTAAGCTTCTAAGTGCTAAGCGAGGAATTATTTACTGATTGATTTTAAAGAGAGGAAAAGTTAACCCCAAGGCCAGAATGCTTACTGTTCACTACCTAGAAATACTTCCCATTCTTCTTTCACACATTCCAACTCTTTGGCAGTCTTTAGAGGTATTTTGATTTAACGTGTATTTGCATTAGGATTTCTTAAAGTCAATGTGGAGAGAAAACTTTACGTGCAATCAAAAAACGGCCTTTCCTGTGATTTATTTTGAATTATTCATTTGGGGGAGAGGCATAACTTTTGTACTTAATGAAGTTTAAACCAAGGGCTGATGATGATTCAGTCTTGCTATGTAATAAGCTTTCTGACTTGAAATTTTGAAAATATTTAATGTTTAAAGACTTCAATTAGAAATGTTAGAGTTATTCAGAGATATATGCCCCTGTCATTGGCAGCTTCTCTTGGGAAATGAAACGTAATACTTCTCAGTGGGGGGGGTAAATCTGTTTTATTACAGAGACATATGTCTCAGAAGGGTCTCATTTAGGAGGTTTTCGGTTCCCCATGCTTGCCATTGGTGCAGAACATCAAAGTTTACTTTGTCTCTCTCTTTCCTCTCCCATTTGCGAACACCTTCTCCTTTTTTTTTCCCTCCTCTCGCTGAAGACAGCCATGAAAATTACTACAGACTGTGTTCATGAACAGATTTACTATTCTATTGAGAAAGCACTGGAATGTTTTGTGAGATTATTTTTATATGAAGGAGTAGCTTGAATTCAAACAGCTGGAATAGTTAGAACACGTTAGCATGGTAGCTGTATCCGTGTGACATCACTGCACGCACAGTATTTTGAAAGGCAACTTGGGACTTCATGTCCATTTTCTTAAAGGAAGAGTTTGGTTGACTTAAAAATAAATACAAAATACATAGGACATGAAAAAAAATGTTTGCAGTGCTCAGAAAAAAACCGGGGGCATAAGGCGGGGGTGGCTGTCCGTCCCCTGACACAAGGATGAGAAGCTATTTCTACCTCCCAAGGGTGACGAGAAGAGTTTCCAGAGGAGCCTCCAGGCTTGTGGAGAAAGCAAGGTCTCTTGGTATCCTTTCCTCAGTGTGTACATGATAGCCAGTGTAATCAATACCCTAGGTAATGCGTCTATACAAGATAATCATCTGTGAATATTACTGGTTTTGTAATCTTTGTTATATAAGAGGATGTTTAGGCTGTACATACTGGGGTAGATTATTGCCTGCCCCTATACATAGGAATATGCTGCATAATTGCATATAACTCCCATCTCCCTTACCAGCTTGTAGGCAGAGGAAACCATATAAGTTACTGCCTTGCAATTTTCTCTTACACCAAAAACCAAACCAAACAAAATTCAAATAAAATAAGCAATCTCCTATTCTCATTCCCTTCCTACAGCAGCATATTTTAGAGGCACGTACAAAATCTACATTCTCTCTAGTTGGGAGTGGATTTAAATTTTTTTTCTTTTATCTTTTTTTTGTATGATACACTGAGATGTGTACTGTCTAACAGGGGGTTGGTACCTAAGAAATGAGCTAGCATTATTCAGAAAATTATTATACTTCAAAATGACACATAGTAAGGAGAATGGAATAATACATGTTGCATATTTGTTACCAATTGTAATTTGTCTGTATTATGAAAGACGTAATGGTTTGTCAGCTGTCACTGTTGTTTTCTTGTAACATGATATGGAATAAAGTATAGCAGAATCTCTGTACATTTTCTTGGTACATCTTCTTGGTGGGTACCAAATAACACCATATACTCCATCAAAGAAACATTATCTTAAAAACTCTTAGACACAAGCATTCTTAAAGAATGCAGGACTTCCCTGGTGGCTCAGTGGTTAAGAATCCGCCTGCCAATTCGGGGGACATGGGTTCGAGCCCTGGTCTGGGAAGATCCCACATGCTGTGGAGCAACTAAGCCCGTGTGCCACAACTACGGGGCCCATGTGCCACAGTTACTGAAGCCGATGTGCCTAGAGCCCATGCTCCGCAACAAAGAAAAGCCATCGCAATGAGAAGCCCGTGCACTACACCGCAGAGTAGCCCCCACTCGCCGCAACTAGAGGAAGCCCGCACTCAGCAACGAAGACCCAACCCAGCCAAAAATAAAAAAATAATTTAAAAAAAATGCAAACGAGACCAAACACACAATGCTCTTGGATGTGGGAAGGAGTGAGTTAGCTGGTATGTTCCAGAAATCTGTTAAACCCTCCCTTTGCTTGATTTGCTATGCTGAATGCAGGTAAAGGACTAGAGGTTGTGCAAAACAAATCTTGTGAGCTCCAAGATCTTCACAATTCCCCCAGCTCCTTACTGACATTCACCACATGTTCTGTGCATCTGGAGCCAATCTGGTTTTGTTTAATGACAATCTTACTAGTATCTTTTATTACCTCTTCCTCTCTCTTTTTTTTTTTTTTGTACATATACTAAGATGAGGTGAGTAGGTTACCCTCCATTGAACACAAATCAAAGCCTGAGCATGCTGACATTCTGCCAAAAGCGTTAGTGTTCTCGGAGCTGAGCACATTTCCCTGAACATGGCCTAGTGGGTGCCTGCTCCTGACCCAGCACTGCTGGGAGCCACACTGGGATGGACAGTGCCACTTGGGGAGGCCAGTTTCATTCCTATCATCACCTCTTCTTTCTTGTCGGATCTGTCAGCTTCATAACCCCAAACAAAGCCCCATCAATGGATAATAAAGTTCATACCAGATAACAGTCATCAACGTCTAGATATGCTATTTGGTGATTTTAAAAAGTTTCTCCTTGAAGGTAAAAATCAAAATTCATATCTCGTGTTAAGAAGACCTACGACCCCCAGCCTTCCCCTGCACAGACCCTCACCCCAGCAGCACCTACCTCAGGTTTCCCTTCCCTTGCTCCTTTCCTATAACCTCTGTGATTTCATAGTTTGGAAGCCCTCACAAGCTGACACGCTCACAAGACCGAATGTAAGTGTTCTCAGTTGATGTATATTGCATTCCACAAAAGCTCGTGAGAGCCACCGCATCTCCAGCCTCCACCAGCCCCTGCTGTCTCCCCTAAAGCAGCAAGTCATCTATGCCAAAGGCACGTGCACTTCCACACAGCCCTGCCACCACCAGTGGATTCTGAGACAGGAGATGGCGTAGAGGCAGACGTCGTGGTAGCCAAGGTAGAGATAACAGGCACATTTCTTAGTTAAATAGGAGCCATAAGTGACCCTGGAAACTGATTAGAAAAGTGTCAAAAGAATAACTTGTTCCTTGGAGCTGTTTCAAGGGAGCAAAATGTATGCTATCGTCCCACTTCAGTGACAGTAGCGCAGATGCCCATTGCTGACATCATTCCCAGCAGCCTCGGCAGTGGGCTTGACCGCATCCCCGGGTTGATTTAATCCCACTAGCTCTTGAGAAAAGAGAGGAGGTGGAGGGCTGGTATCTACCAGAGGCCAAAGAAATAGCTTGGAGAAACAGTTCTAACTTTTTTAATGTGGAAGTAGAGATGACAGTCAACTCTCAGCTCCATAATTGCCCAGTGTTGCCTTGCTCTTTTTCAGCAGGGCCGTTGTTCCAGCTCTGCCAGGTTGGAGCATGTGGTGTGTGCTCGCAGAGGCAAGCAGTTAGAGTCAGGAGGGCGGTACTCCCAGCCTTGCCATTGGCCCCCAGAGGAAAGAGAAACCAGAGGGGAAGGTGTCGGAGCAACCCGGTGCCACTAGGTTAACGCGTACCGTCGCTGAAGAATGGCGGGCATTGTAAAGCTCCGCCATGAGGACCCCGCCGTGGCCCAGCAGCCTGCTGCTACCAGTGGGTGGTGGCGTTATGGGCATTAGCTTTGAGAAGCTTATACAGCAGAGGGGGCTAGGATAAAGGACACAAATCAGGAGAAAACTGACAAGATTAAAAAAAAATCCAAGGCTTCGTATTTACTGTTCATCCCCCATGCTCTCGGTGTGCTATATTGTCTGCGTTGAGTCATGCTGAGAGAGAGCCAGGCACAATAATAGCTCGGAGCAGCCTTGCAGCCCCGGAGCCAGCCTCTGCCAATGGTGCTGACTGTGCCGGTGGAGAATGGGATTCTGATAGAGTCGTCTTTTTTCTCCTTCCCTGTGAGACCACCAATAATTACGGAGGGCATGCTGCAAAGATGGGGTAAGGGTTCCCAGTTGGAGTGTATCCTGAGAAGTGACCCAGCAGGGGTCCTGGCGAAGGTGTGCCTGCCTGACAGATGCAGACAATGCTGGGGACATCCAGGGACATATGTTTGAAGCAGCGGTTCAAGGATTTAGGTTCAAATGCAACTTAGCTTATACATCCTACTACAGTGTGAAACAATGACTCTCTTCCCTCTCGCCATCTTCAAACAAATCGAATAACTGGGTACCTTGCGGATCCCTGGGGCAAGCAGGCACAAGTCCCTTATCCTGCCCAACATTGGGGAAATCCAAACCCTCTGGTATCCAATCCCCTTAGCCCAGCAGCTAGCAGCCCCGGCTCTCGTTAGAATCATGGGGAAGTTTTGAAAACACCTCCACCCCAGACCAATTCATTCGAGAAATATTGAGGGTGGGTCCCTGACACCGGTCTGTTTGGGAGCTCAACAGGTGTTTCTCTCGTGCACCTCGCGTGAGAACTGCTAGCCTCTTGCCTTCCTCCTCTCTGTCTGCTCCTCCAGGAGCAGGCAGGCAAACTTGCTGTAATAGCCAGATAGTAAATATATCCTGCTTTCTGAGCCATACAGTCTCTGTCAAAACGACTCACTCTACTGTCAGAGTGTGAAAGCAGCCATGCCCAATATATAAATAAATGAGCATGGCTGTGTTCCAATTAAACAATTTATGGGGCACTGAAGCTTGAATTTCATAATTTTCACATGTCATGAAATATTTTGCTCTTGATTTTTAAAAGCTATTTTAAAAGTAAAACCCATTTGTAGCTTACAGCCTGTATAAAAACAGGCAGTGAGCAGGGATTTGCCCGGGGGCTGTTGTTTGCTTACCTTGGCTTAGGATGCGCCCTGGTAATGGGGTTAGGCCAGGACCACCCCTGACAGTTGCCAGGCCCAGAACAGAGCCAAAATGGAAGCCCATGTACCATATAGCTAAATATTTCAAACTATAAATCCAGCTGACAAAATGTTAAATAAATTCTATTATTTTACCTTGACAATTATGTCTTCAGAATGACCTAGAAAAGCCAGGGTTGCACTTAGAATTCTCAGACTCCTCTAAGTTCACCAAAACTTGGTGACGTGTAGCATACATATGTGTGGGCACCCCGCCCTGCCCCCTGCATCCACACTCTGTTCGTACCCGTGGCAAACAGCCCCTCCTTGGCCAGCCCGCAGGCATCAGCTGCATACACTTAAGGAGGGATTTTTTTGGGGAAGACTCCAATTGCAGAGAGGATTCCAGGCATCTGGAGAATATGAATAGAAGTGGGGGAGATTGGCCCCTGTTGGGCATGGCACCATGGATTCCTCATTCTCTGGAGGAGGGCTATGCCTGCAGAGGATCAGAGCCAGGCCCTTTAAACATGGGAACCAAAACAGAGCTCCCTCTTGCCTGGGTCTAAGGACACTGCTGGTGAGCGATAGGAGGCTGAGAATTAGCTACTGTGAGTTTTCAGGTCCGTGAGCATTTTATCTGCCCACTCTACTCTGATCCTGTGGAAGCAGACATCGTAAGGGGAAGAGCAAAAAATTGTTTCAGCACATCTCTTGGAATTAAAGGATCTGCCTCCTGTTAGTCATGTGCTGGAACTAGCTGATACCAGGCCACCAGAACCAACTGTATACCTAGGAATTTTGTGAGCCAGTTCTTAAATTGTTAATAACTTGAAATCAGATGGGAGTATTTACACCACAGAAATTGGCAAACTCTACATATCAGGATTTTTTTTTTCCTTTGTGGTTTTGATTTTGGTTTTGGTTTGGGGTTTGTTTTGTTTTTTGTTGCTGTTTTTTGTTTTGTTTTTGAAAGAGAGCCTGTTTTCCAGCACAGCATTGCTTCTTGACCTCTTTCTCCCCAGGCTCATCCCGTACCTCTCCACTCACAAGTCCTAAACTTCCCATTGATCCCTGGATATCCCAGACCTCTATGTGCCCCTGTTCTTTTGCACACACTGTTCCATCTGATTGGAATGCCTTTTCCCATTTTTCGAGCAAGCAAGTTCCCATTAATCCTTTTAAAGCCCTGTTCCAAAACTATCTCTGTTGCCAAACATCCCAGAATTCCCCCTCAAAACAGTTTCTCCTTCTTCCATGTTCCCACATCACTTTGGAAATAGTAACAATACAGGCCTTTTTTCAATCTCTATCTCCTCAAGCCTGAAAATGGTGACCGAGGCACAGACGTTTAACGGTGGGTTTTTTTAGATAAATCAATGATTAAAGGATAAATACAGATTAAACAAGTGAGATTGAATACGGTTTACCATCCTAAGAAAGGGTTTAGAAGCCTGCAAACAATGTGAATATACTATATGTATACTAAATGCTATGACATGCAATTATATACAAGGTATGGCCTGGCTCTATGGGAGAAATGGAAACCACGGAGGAAAAGATCTTAAGGAGTTCACTGAAGCAGTTCCTACACTTGGCTGACTACCAAAATCACCTGGGGAGCTTTCTGAACATTTCTCCTGAATCGCAGTCACAGGGGTGGCCGTCCAGGTGCGTGTATTTTTAAAAATCTCCTTAAGTGATTCTGATGGTCATCCATGGTGGTGATGGCTCTAGGGAAGTTTAGATGCATAACCTCTTAACCAGTCTATTTTCCGCCCTCTCAAGTCTCCCCTCCACCCTCTGCTCTGTTTGGTCGGGCAGAGGATTCGTTGGGAAGCCTGGGGTCATGCCCCACCTTCTGAGCCCACACTAGAGAACAGGCAAGAGGCAGCTGTTTGCATGGGGTAGAAACGGAGCCTGGATGTCTGTGTCTCCCATCTCCCCACAATGCAGAGACGCTCTGGGATGGGAAGGGAAGGGGCCTCTGTTTGCTGTCTTGGGCACAAGTGTGATGAAGTGGACATCGGGGTGATATTTGGGGGAAATCCCACGGTGAACTAGACCAGAACGTCCAACCGATATTAGCAAAGCCAGAGCACCACGTTATTAGGGACTCGTCTTGAAGCTTTAGTGTCAAATGAAGTCAAGACCTGGAGTCAAACGAAAGTAGCAAACCAGGGAAGAGGAGAGAAAAGTGAGACAGAGTGGCCCGGACAAAGCCTGCAGATGTCGACCAACACTGACAACTAGGTTTGCACAACATCCTGGGTTACCATCTTACTGAAAAACTCCAGGGATTCCCATTCACACACAATAAAACGTGACTGGTGACCCCTTGTTCTGATTATCTTCACTGCTTAAGAAATCACGGGAAAATTTAGTGTCTCTGGGAAGATCCCACATGCCGCGGAGCGGCTGGGCCCGTGAGCCATGGCCGCTGAGCCTGCGCGTCTGGAGCCTGTGCTCCGCAACGGGAGAGGCCACAACAGTGAGAGGCCTGCGTACCGCAAAAAAAAAAAAAAAAAATCGTCATTTATTATCTCTCATAATTCTATGGGTCAGGAGCTCAGGAGCAGTTCAGCTGGGTGGTTCCAGCTTGAGGTTCTCACGAGACTACAGTCAGATGGTGGCTTAGCTGGGGTCACGTTTAAGGCTCGTCACTCACATACCAGGTGCCAGAGCTGGGAAGACCCGGAGAGCTGGGAGCTAAAAGAGCTAGAGCGGAGCACCTCTAACTGAATGTGGTTTCTCCACAAGGTCTCTGAAGCATGGTGGCTCAGGGCTCCAAAGCACATGCACCAAGAGAACAAGAGAACCAGGTAAAAGGTGTATTGTTTTTTATGGCCTTGCATTCCATTGGTTAGAAGTGAGTCATGAAGGCCAGCCTATATTTAAACGGAGGAGAATTAGACTCCACCTTTCGGTGGAAAGAATGTCAAAAAATTGTGGGTATGTTTTAAAGCCACAACAATCTGCCCCCTTACCATAAGTTATATATATTGATCCCGATCCCACATGCAAAATACACTCACCTGCTCCTTGAACTCCCAAGTATCTCAGCTGGATAGCATCCATCTCACACTCAAGGTCAAGTATCCCATCATCCAAATCAGGTTCAGGTGCTGCAGACGAGGCTCTGTAGGTGAAGATTAACAATTACAGCTTCCTGAGTATAGTTCTTGATCTGAAGATGTGTGAACTAAAGTGACAGGTTATTTGCTCCCCGCATCCAACATACTTTGGTGGGATAGGCATAGGATAGCCACTACAGACATTTCTGAATCTGTAGCAATCAGGCAATCAGTCTGCAGCAATTCTGAAATTGAAATCCAGCCTGGTACCTGTTGCCAGTTCCTTGATTAGAGCTCAGTATGGTTCCCTAGGAATGATTCTCCATGGCTCTTGACTTCATTCTTTGGGCTCTTGTTGCCTCCCTCTGAATTATCCTTCCTGTTCCATAAAATTTTTATAGTTGTGTAGTTTTCTCAGTCTGCTTCTTTCCCATAGAAATTTTGGGATTCCAAAAACCTCTGTTCATTTCATACCACCTCTGTCCCTCTTAGTCTGCGCTGGCAATGTTTTCGTTAGTACAAGTCTCCTTAATATTTTGTTTCTCACCAATCTTGTTAGGATTCACTCCATTAAACAAACATCGCATCCATCCAAAGCTTATCTCAAATCTCGGGCTTCCCTGGTGGCGCAGTGGTTGAGAGTCCGCCTGCCGATGCAGGGGATGCGGGTTTGTGCCCCGGTCCGGGAAGATCCCACATGCCGCGGAGCAGCTGGGCCCATGAGCCATGGCCGCTGAGCCTGCGCGTCCGGAGCCTGTGCTCCGCAACGGGAGAGGCCACAACAGTGAGAGGCCCGCGTACCGCAACAAATAAAAAATAGAAGAGACTTTTTCTTCCCTCTTTGTTTCCTGGTGCGCGAGGAGAGGGGATTAAGAGCGCTGCTTAAAGGAGTTCCAGAGACGGGCGCGAGCTGCGGCTAAAAGCGCGGACGCCAGAGACGGGCGTGGGACGCTGGGGCTGCTGCTGCCGCGGCCAAGAGGCCTGTGTGCGAGCGCAGGCCACTGTCCACGCCCCCTTTCCGGGGAGCGGGCTGCAAGACGGAAACCCCGGGAGAGCGCACGGCGCGCCTCGGGCTGGTGCAACGTCACGCCGACCTCCGGCGCCGCAGGCTCGCCCCGCCTCCGTGCCCCTCCCTCCCCCCCCACCCGGCCTGAGTGAGCCAGAGTCCCGGAAGCGGCTGCTCCTTTAACCCCGTCCTGTCTGAGCGAAGAACAGACGCGCTCCGGCGATCTATGCGCAGAGGCGGGGCCAAATCCAAAACTGACACCCGGGAGCTGTGAGAATAAAGAAGAGAAAGGGAAATCTCTCCCAGCAGCCTCAGAAGCAGCGGATTAAAGCTCCACAATCGGGGGGCCGGAGGAAGATGGCGGAAGAGTAAGACGCGGAGATCACCTTCCTCCCCACAGATACATCAGAAATTCATCTACACGTGGAACAACTCCAACAGAACACCTACTGAACGCTGACAGAAGACCTCAGACCCCCCAAAAGGCAAGAAACTCCCCACATACCTGGGTAGGTCAAAAGAAAAAAAGAATAAACAGAGACAATAGGATATGGACGGGACCTGCACCAGTGGGAGGGAGCCGTGAAGGAGGGAAGGTTTCTACACACTACAAGCCCCTTCGCGGGCGGAGACTGCAGGTGGCGGAGAGGGAAAGCTTCGGAGTAGCGGAGGAGAGCACAGCAACAGGGGTGCGGAGGGCAAAGCGGAGAGATTTTGGCACAGAGGATCGGTGCCCTCAGGCACACACCAGCCCGAGAGGCTTGTCTGCTCGCCGCCGGGGCGGGCGGGGCTGGGAGCTGAGGCTCGGGTATCGGCTTTCAGTCGGAGCGCAGGGAGAGGACTGGGGCTGGCGGCAGGAAGAGAGCCTGAAGGGGTTAGTGCTAGCCCGGAGGGAGTCCGGGGAAAGGGTCTGGAGCTACCGGAGAGGCAAGAGACTTTTTTCCCTTTTGTTGCCTGGTGCGCGAGGAGAGGGCATTCCCCTCCCTCCCCTCTGCCTGAGTGAGCCAGAGCCCCCGAATCAGCGGCTCCTTTAAACCCGTCCTGTCTGAGCGAAGAACGGATGCCCTCCGGCGACCTACGCGCAGAGGCGGGGCCAGGTCCAAGGCTGAGACCCGGGAGTTGTGAGAGCAGAGACAGGGAAATCTCTCTGTGCAGCCTCGGAGGCAGTGGATTAAAGCTCCACGGTCCATTTGATGTGCCCTGCGTCTGTGGAGTGTATGAATGGACAGCGAATCATCCCAAATTGAGGAAGTGGACTTTGAGGACAAGATTTAAGACTTTCCCCCCTTTTTACAACGAATTATCCCAAATTAAGGAGGTGGACTTAGCAAGATTTCAGACTTCTCGCCCTTTTCCTCTTTTTACAACGAATTATCCCAAATCGAGGAGGTGGACTTGGAGAGCAAGATTTTTGATTTTTCCCCCTGCTCTCTTTTTGTGAATGTGTATGTGTAATCTTCTGTGTAAGATTCTCTCTGTATAGCTTTGCTTCCACCATATGTCCCAGGGTTCTATCGGTCCGTGTTTTTTTTTTTCTCAATAATTACTTTTTAATTTTAATAACGCTACTATATTTCATACTTTATTCTATTTTACTTTACCTGCTCTTTCTTTTTTTCCTACCTTCCCTTCCTCTCTCCCTCCCTGCGCTCCTCCTTTCCTTCTTTTTCTTTCCTCCCTCCCTCCCTCCCACCCTTCTTCTTTCCACTTTCTTTTTCTTTCCTTCCTCCCTCCCTCCCTCCTGTCTTTCTTTCTTTCTTTCCTTCCTCCCTCCCTCCCTCCCTTCTTCCATTCACTCTTCCTTTAGCTTTCATTCCTCCCTCCCTCCCTTTCTGTCCTTCTTTCTTTCCATCCTTCCTCCCTCCCTCCCTCCTTTCTTTCTTTCTTCCTTCCTTCCTTCCTTCCCTTCTTCCTTTCTTTCCCTCTCTCTTTCTTTCTTCTACTAATTCTTTCTTTCTACTTTTTCTCACTGTTATTCTGAGCCGGGTGGATGAAAGGCTCTTGGTGCTGCAGCCAGGAGTCAGTGCTGTGCCTCTGAAGTGGGAGAGCCAACCTCAGGACACGGGTCCACAAGAGACCTCCCAGCTCCACATAATATCAAGCAGCGAAAATCTCCCAGGGATCTCCATCTCAACACCAGCACCCAGCTTCACTCAACGACCAGCAAGCTACAGTGCTGGTCACCCTATGCCAAGCAACTAGCAAGGCAGGAACACAACCCCACCCATTAGCAGAGAGGCTACCTAAAAACATAATAAGGCCACAGGCACCCCAAAACACACCACCAGACGTGGACCTGTCCACCAGAAAGACAAGAGCCAGCCTCATCCACCAGAACACAGGCATTAGTCCCCCCCACCAGGAAGCCTACACAACCTACTGAAACAACCTTAGCCACGGGGGACAGATACCAAAAACAACGGGAACTACGAATCTGCAGCCTGCAAAAAGGAGACCCCAAACACAGTAACATAAGCAAAATGAGAAAGCAGAAAAACACACAGCAGGTGAAGGAGCAAGATAAAAACCTACCAGACCTAACAAATGAAGAGGTAATAGGCAGTCTACCTGAAAAAGAATTCAGAATAATGATAGTAAAGATGATCCAAAATCTTGGAAATAGGATAGACAAAATGCAAGAAACAGTTAACAAGGACCTAGAAGAACTAAAGATGAATCAAGCATCGATTAAAAACACAATAAATGAAATGAAAAATACTCTAGATGGGATCAATAGCAGAATAACTGAGGCAGAAGAACGGATAAGTGAGGTGGAAGATAAAATAGTGGAAATAACTGATGCAGAGCAAAATAAAGAAAAAAGAATGAAAAGAATAGAGGACAGTCTCAGAGACCTCTGGGACACCATTAAACGCACCAACATTCGAATTATAGGGGTTCCAGAAGAAGAAGAGAAAAAGAAAGGGACTGAGAAAATATTTGAAGAGATTATAGTTGAAAACTTCCCTAATATGGGAAAGGAAATAGTTAATCAAGTCCAGGAGGCACAGAGAGTCCCATACAGAATAAATCCAAGGAGAAATACGCCAAGACACATATTAATCAAACTGTCAAAAATTAAACACAAAGAAATCATATTAAAAGCAGCAAGGGAAAAACAACAAATAACACACAAGGGAATCCCCATCAGGTTAACAGCTGATCTCTCAGCAGAAACTCTACAAGCCAGAAGGGAGTGGCAGGACATAATTAAAGTGATGAAGGAGAGAAACCTGCAACCAAGATTACTCTACCCAGCGAGGATCTCATTCAGATTTGATGGAGAAATTAAAACGTTTACAGACAAGCAAAAGCTGAGAGAGTTCAGCACCACCAAACCAGCTTTACAACAAATGCTAAAGGAACTTCTCTAGGCAAGAAACACAACAGAAGGAAAAGACCTACAATAACGAACCCAAAGCAATTAAGGAAATGGGAATAGGAACATACATATCAATAATTACCTTAAATGTAAATGGACTAAATGCTCCCACCAAAAGACACAGAGTGGCTGAATGGATACAAAAACAAGACCCATATATATGCTGTCTACAAGAGACCCACTACAGACCTAGAGACACATACAGATTGAAAGTAAGGGGATGGAAAAAGATATTCCATGCAAATGGAAATCAAAAGAAAGCTGGAGTAGCAATTCTTATATCAGACAAAATAGACTTTAAAATAAAGACTATTAGAAGAGACAAAGAAGGACACTACATAACGATAAAGGGATCGATCCAAGAAGAAGATATAACAATTGTAAATATTTATGCACCCAACATAGGAGCACCTCAATACATAAGGCAAATACTAACAGCCATAAAAGGGGAAATCGACAGTAACACAATCATAGTAGGGGACTTTAACACCCCACTTTCACCAATGGACAGATCATCCAAAATGAAAATAAATAAGGAAACACAAGCTTTAAATGATACATTAAACAAGATGGACTTAGTTGATATTTATAGGACATTCCATCCAAAAACAACAGAATACACATTTTTCTCAAGTGCTCATGGAACATTCTCCAGGATAGATCATATCTTGGGTCACAAATCAAGCCTTGGTAAATTTAAGAAAATTGAAATTGTATCAAGTATCTTTTCTGACCACAATGCTATGAGACTAGACATCAATTACAAGAAAAGATCTGTAAAAAATACAAACACATGGAGGCTAAACAATACACTACTCAATAATGAAGTGATCACTGAAGAAATCAAAGAGGAAATTAAAAAATACCTAGAAACAAATGACAATGGAGACACGACGACCCAAAACCTATGGGACGCAGCAAAAGCAGTTCTAAGGGGGAAGTTTATAGCAATACAATCCCACCTTAAGAAACAGGAAACATTTCGAGTAAACAACCTGACCCTGCACCTAAAGCAATTAGAGAAAGAAGAACAAAAAACCCCCAAAGTTAGCAGAAGGAAAGAAATCATAAAGATCAGATCAGAAATAAATGAAAAAGAAATGAAGGAAACAATAGCAAAGATCAACCAAACTAAAAGCTGGTTCTTTGAGAAGATAAACAAAACTGACAAACCATTAGCCAGACTCATCAAGAAAAGAAGGGAGAAGACTCAAATCAATAGAATTAGAAATGAAAAAGGAGAAGTAACAACTGACACTGCAGAAATACAAAAGATCATGAGAGATTACTACAAGCAACTCTATGCCAATAAAATGGACAACCTGGAAGAAATGGACAAATTCTTAGAAATGCACAACCTACCAAGACTGACTCAGGAAGAAATAGAAAATATGAATAGACCAATCACAAGCACTGAAATTGAAACTGTGATTAAAAATCTTCCATCAAACAAAAGCCCAGGACCAGATGGCTTCACAGGCGAATTCTATCAAACATTTAGAGAAGAGCTAACACCCATCCTTCTCAAACTCTTCCAAACAATATCAGAGGAAGGAACACTCCCAAACTCATTCTACGAGGCCACCATCACCTTGATACCAAAACCAGGCAAGGATGTCACAAAGAAAGAAAACTACAGGCCAATATCACTGATGAACATAGATGCAAAAATCCTCAACAAAATGCTAGCAAACAGAATCCAACAGCACATTAAAAGGATCATACACCATGATCAAGTGGGGTTTATTCCAGGAATGCAAGGATTCTTCAATATACGCAAATCAATCAATGTGATACACCATATTAACAAGTTGAAGGAGAAAAACCATATGATCATCTCAATAGATGCAGAGAAAGCTTTCGACAAAATTCAACACCCATTTATGATAAAAACCCTGCAGAAAGTAGGCATAGAGGGAACTTTCCTCAACATAATAAAGGCCATATATGACAAACCCACAGCCAACATTGTCCTCAATGGTGAAAAACTGAAACCATTTCCACTAAGATCAGGAACAAGACAAGGCTGCCCACTCTCACCACTCTTATCAACCTAGTTTTGGAAGTTTTAGCCACAGCAATCAGAGAAGAAAAGGAAATAAAAGGAATCCAAATTGGAAAAGAAGAAGTAAAGCTGTCACTGTTTGCAGATGACATGATACTATACATAGAGAATCCTAAAGATGCTACCGAAAAACTACTAGAGCTAATCAATGAATTTGGTAAAGTAGCAGGATACAAAATTAATGCACAGAAATCTCTGGCATTCCTGTACACTAATGATGAAAAATCTGAAAATGAAATCAAGAAAACACTCCCATTTACCATTGCAACAAAAAGAATAAAATATCTAGGAATAAACCTACCTAAGGAGACAAAAGACCTGTATGCAGAAAATTATAAGACACTGATGAAAGAAATTAAAGAGGATACAAATAGATGGAGAGATATACCATGCTCCTGGATTGGAAGAATCAATATTGTGAAAATGACTCTACTACCCAAAGCAATCTACAGATTCAATGCAATCCCTATCAAACTACCACTGGCATTTTTCACAGAACTAGAACAAAAAATTTCAAAATTTGTTTGGAAAAACAAAAGACCCCGAATAGCCAAAGCAATCTTGAGAACGAAAAATGGAGCTGGAGGAATCAGGCTCCCTGACTTCAGACTATACTACAAAGCTACAGTAATTAAGACAGTGTGGTACTGGCATAAAAACAGAAAGATAGATCAGTGGATCAGGATAGAAAGCCCAGAGATAAACCCACGCACATATGGCCAACTTATCTTTGATAAAGGAGGCAGGAATGTACAGTGGAGAAAGGACAGCCTCTTCAATAAGTGGTGCTGGGAAAACTGGACAGGGACATGTAAAAGTATGAGATTAGATCATTCCCTAACACCATACACAAAAATAAGCTCAAAATGGATTAAAGACCTAAATGTAAGGCCAGAAACTATCAAACTCTTAGAGGAAAACATAGGTAGAACACTCTATGACATAAATCACAGCAAGATCCTTTTGGACCCACCTCCTAGAGAAATGGAACTAAAAACAAAGATAAACAAATGGAACCTAATGAAACTTCAAAGCTTTTGCACAGCAAAGGAAACCATAAACAAGACCAAAAGACAACCCTCAGAATGGGAGAAAATATTTGCAAATGAAGCAACTGACAAAGGATTAATCTCCCAAATTTATAAACAGCTCATGCAGCTCAATAGCAAAAAAACAAACAACCCAATCCAAAAATGGGCAGAAGACTTAAATAGGCATTTCTCCAAAGAAGATATACAGACTGCCAACAAACACATGAAAGAATGCTCAACATCATTAATCATTAGAGAAATGCAAATCAAAACTACAATGAGATATCATCTCACACCAGTCAGAATGGCCATCATCAAAAAATCTAGAAACAATAAATGCTGGAGAGGGTGTGGAGAAAAGGGAACCCTCTTGCACTGCTGGTGGGAATGTGAATTGGTACAGCCACTATGGAGAACAGTATGGAGGTTCCTTAAAAAACTAAAAATAGAACTACCATATGACCCAGCAATACCACTACTAGGCATATACCCTGAGAAAACCATAATTCAAAAAGAGACATGTACCAAAATGTTCATTGCAGCTTTATTCACAATAGCCCGGAGCTGGAAACAACCTAAGTGTCCATCATCGGATGAATGGATAAAGAAGATGTGGCACATATATACAATGGAATATTACTCAGCCATAAAAAGGAACGAAACTGCGCTATTTGTAATGAGGTGGATAGACCTAGAGTCTGTCATACAGAGTGAAGTAAGTCAGAAAGAGAAAGACAAATACCGTATGCTAACACATATATATGGAATTAAAAAAAAAAAAATGTCATGAAGAACCTAGGGGTAAAACGGGAATAAAGACACAGACCTACTTGAGAACGGACTTGAGGATATGGGGAGGGTGAAGGGTAAGCTGTGACAAAGCGAAAGAGAGGCATGGACATATATACACTACCAAACGTAAGGTAGATAGATAGTGGGAAGCAGCCGCAGAGCACAGGGAGATCAGCTCGGTGCTTTGTGACCGCCTGGAGGGGTGGGATGGGGAGGGTGGGAGGGAGGGAGACGCAATAGGGAAGGGATGTGGGAACAGATGTGTATGTATTACTGATTCACTTTGTTATAAAGCAGACACTAATAAAAAATAAATAAATAAATAAATAAATAAATAAATAAAGCTCCACAATCAACTTGATGTACCCTGCATCTGTGGAATACGTGAATAGACAACGAATCATCCCAAATTGAGGAGGTGGACTTTGAGAACAAGATTTATGATTTTTTCCCCTCTTTTTGTCAGTGTGTATGTTTCTGTGTGAGATTTTGTCTGTATAGCTTTGCTTCCACCAATTGTCCTAGGCTTCTATCCGTCCTTTTAAAAAAGTTTTTTTTAATAATTAATTTTTATTTTAATAACTTTATTTTATTTTATCTTTATTTTATTTCACTTTACCTTCTTTCTTTCTTTCTTTCCTTCCTTCTTTCTTTCTTTCTTTCCTCCTTCCCTCCTTTAGACAACGAATCATCCCAAATTGAGGAGGTGGACTTTGAGAGCAAGATTTATGATTTTTTCCCCTTTTCCTCTTTTTGTGAATGTGTACGTGTATGCTTCTGTGTGAGATTTTGTCTGTATAGCTTTGCTTCCACTATTTGTCCAGGAGTTCTATCTGTCCGGTTTTTGTTTTGTTTTCTTTCTTAATAATTATTTTTTATTTTAATAACTTTATTATATTTTATCATACTTTATTCTATTTTACTTTATCTTCTCTTTTTTTGCTACCTTCCCTCCTTCCTCCCTCCTTTCTTTCTTTCCTTCTTTCTTTCTACTTCTACTAATTCTTTCTTTCTACTTTTTCTCCCTTTTATTATGAGCCATGTGGATGAAAGGCTCTTGGTGCTGCAGCCAGGAGTCAGTGCCGTGCCTCTGAGGTGGGAGACCCAACTTCAAGGACACTGGTCCACAAGAGACCTCCCAGCTCCACAAAATATCAAATGGCGAAAATCTCCCAGAGATCTCCATCTCAACACCAGCACCCAGCTTCACTCAACGACCAGCAAGCTACAGTGCTGGACACCCTATGCCAAACAACTAGCAAGACAGGAACACAACCCACCCATTGGCAGAGAGGCTGCCTAAAATCATAATAAGTCCACAGAACCCCAAAACACACCACCAGACGTGGACCTGCCCACCAGAAAGACAAGAGCCAGCCTCATCCACCAGAACGCAGGCACCAGTGCCCTCCACCAGGAAGCCTACAAACCCACTGAACCAACCTTAGCCACTGGGGACAGACACCAAAAACAAAGGGAACTACGAACCGGCAGCCTGCAAAAAGGAGACCCCAAACACAATAAGATAAGCAAAATGAGAAGACAGAAAAACACACAGCAGGTGAAGGAGCAAGATAAAAACCCACCAGACCTAACAAATGAAGAGGAAATAGGCAGTCTACCTGAAAAAGAATTCAGAATAATGATAGTAAAGATGATCCTAAATCCTGGAAATAGAATACACAAAATGCAAGAAACATTTAACAAGGACCTAGAAGAACTAAAGATGAATCAAGCAACGATGAGCAACACAATAAATGAAATTAAAAATACTCTAGATGGGATCAATAGCAGAATAACTGAGGCAGAAGAACGGATAAGTGACGTGGAAGATAAAATAGTGGAAATAACTTCTGCAGAGCAGAATAAAGAAAAAAGAATGAAAAGAACTGAGGACAGTCTCAGAGACTTCTGGGACAACACTGAACACACCAACATTCGAATTATAGGGGTTCCAGAGAAGAAGAGAAAAAGAAAGGGACTGAGAAAATATTTGAAGAGATTATAGTTGAAAACTTCCCTAATATGGGAAAGGAAATAGTTAATCAACTCCAGGAGGCACAGAGAGTCCCATACAGAATAAATCCAAGGAGAAATACGCCAAGACACATATTAATCAAACTGTCAAAAATTAAACACAAAGAAAACATATTAAAAGCAGCAAGGGAAAAACAACAAATAACACACAAGGGAATCCCCATAAGGTTAACAGCTGATCTTTCAGCAGAAACTCTGCAAGCCAGAAGGGACTGGCAGGACATATTTAAAGTGATGAAGGACAAAAACCTGCAACCAAGATTACTCTACCCAGCAAGGATCTCATTCAGACTTGATGGAGAAATTAAAACGTTTACAAACAAGCAAAAGCTGAGAGAGTTCAGCACCACCAAACCAGCTTTACAACAAATGCTAAAGGAACTTCTCTAGGCAAGAAACACAGCAGAAGGAAAATACCTACAATAACGAACCCAAAACAATTAAGAAAATGGGAATAGGAACATACAAATCGATAATTGCCTTAAAAGTAAATGGACTAAATGCTCCCACCAAAAGACACAGATTGGCTTTATGGATACAAAAACGAGACCTATATATATGCTGTCTACAAGAGACCCACTTCAGACCTAGAGACACATACAGATTGAAAGTAAGGGGATGGAAAAAGATATTCCATGCAAATGGAAATCAAAAAAAAGCTGGAGTAGCAATTCTCATATCAGACAAAAGAGACTTTAAAATAAAGACTATTAGAAGAGACAAAGAAGGACACTACATAATGATCAAGGGATCGATCCAAGAAGAAGATATAACAATTGTAAATATTTATGCACCCAACATAGGAGCACCTCAATACATAAGGCAAATACTAACAGCCATAAAAGGGGAAATTGACAGTAACACATTCATAGTAAGGGACTTTAACACCCCACTTTCACCAATGGACAGATCATCCAAGATGAAAATAAATAAGGAAACACAAGCTTTAAATGATACATTAAACAAGATGGACTTAACTGATATTTATAGGACATTCCATCCAAAAACAACAGAATACACATTTTTCTCAAGTGCTCATGGAACATTCTCCAAGACAGACCATATCTTGGGTCACAAATCAAGGCTTGGTAAATTTAAGAAAATTGAAATTGTATCAAGTATCTTTTCCAACCACAATGCTATGAGACTAGATATCAATTACAGGAAAAGAGCTGTAAAAAATACAAACACATGGAGGCTAAACAATACACTACTTAATAACGAAGTGATCACTGAAGAAATCAAAGAGGAAATCAAAAAACACCTAGAAACAAATGACAATGGAGGGCTTCCCTGGTGGCGCAGTGGTTGGGAGTCCGCCTGCCAATGCAGGGGACACGGGTTCGTGCCCCGGTCCGGGAGGATCCCACATGCCACGGAGCGGCTGGACCCGTGAGCCATGGCCGCTGGGCCTGCGCGTCCGGAGCCTGTGCTCCACAGCGGGAGAGGCCACAAGAGTGAGAGGCCCGCGTACCGCAAAAAAAAAAAACAAAAAACAAATGACAATGGAGACACGACAACCCAAAACCTATGGGATGCAGCAAAAGATCATGAGAGATTACTACAAGCAACTCTATGCCAATAAAATGGACAACCTGGAAGAAATGGACAAATTCTTAGAAATGCACAACTGCCAAGACTGAATCAGGAAGAAATAGAAAATATGAACACACCAATCACAAGCACTGAAATTGAAACTGTGATTAAAAATCTTCCAACAAACAAAAGCCCAGGACCAGATGGCTTCACAGGCAAATTCTACCAAACATTTAGAGAAGAGCTAACACCTATCCTTCTCAAACTCTTCCAAAATACAGCAGAGGGAGGAACACTCCCAAACTCATTCTACGAGGCCACCATCACCTTGATACCAAAACCAGACAAGGATGTCACAAAGAAAGAAAACTACAGGCCAATATCACTGATGAACATAGATGCAAAAATCCTCAACAAAATGCTAGCAAACAGAATCCAACAGCACATTAAAAGGGTCATACACCATGATCAAGTGGGGTTTATTCCAGGAATGCAAGGATTCTTCAATATATGCAAATCAATCAACGTGATACACCATATTAACAAATTGAAGGAGAAAAACCATATGATCATCTCAATAGATGCAGAGAGAGCTTTCGACAAAATTCAACACCCATTTATGATAAAAACCCTGCAGAAAGTAGGCATAGAGGGAACTTTCCTCAACATAATAAAGGCCATATATGACAAACCCACAGCCAGCATTGTCCTCAATGGTGAAAAACTGAAACCATTTCCACTAAGATCAGGAACAAGACAAGGTTGCCCACTCTCACCACTCTTATTCAACATAGTTTTGGAAGTTTTAGCCACAGCAATCAGAGAAGAAAAGGAAATAAAAGGAATCCAAATCGGAAAAGAAGAAGTAAAGCTGTCACTGTTTGCAGATGACATGATACTATACATAGAGCATCCTAAAGATGCTACCAGAAAACTACTAGAGCTAATCAATGAATCTGGTAAAGTAGCAGGATACAAAATTAATGCACAGAAATCTCTGGCATTCCTGTACACTAATGATGAAAAATCTGAAAGTGAAATCAAGAAAACACTCCCATTTACCATTGCAACAAAAAGAATAAAATATCTAGGAATAAACCTACCTAAGGAGACAAGAGACCTGTATGCAGAAAACTATAAGACACTGAAGAAAGAAATTAAATAGATGGAGAGATATACCATGTTCCTGGATTGGAATAATCAATATTGTGAAAATGACTCTACTACCCAAAGCAATCTACAGATTCAATGCAGTCCCTATTAAACTACCACTGGCATTTTTCACAGAAATAGAACAAAAAATTTCACAATTTGTATGGAAACACAAAAGACCCCGAATAGCCAAAGCAATCTTGAGAACGAAAAACGGAGCTGGAGGAATCAGGCTCCCTGACTTCAGACTATACTACAAAGCTACAGTAATCAAGACAGTATGGTACTGGTACAAAAACAGAAAGACAGATCAATGGAACAGGATGGAAAGCCCAGAGATAAACGCACGCACATATGGTCACCTTATCTTTGATAAAGGAGGCAGGAATGTACAGTGGAGAAAGGACAGCCTCTTCAATAAGTGGTGCTGGGAAAACTGGACAGGGACATGTAAAATTATGAGATTAGATCACTCCCTAACACCATACACAAAAGTAAGCTCAAAATGGATTAAAGACCTAAATGTAAGGCCAGACACTATCAAACTCTTAGAGGTAAACATAGGCAGAACACTCTATGACATAAATCACAGCAGGATCCTTTTGGACCCACCTCCTAGAGAAATGAAAATTAAAACAAAAATAAACAAATGGGACCTAATGAAACTTCAAAGCTTTTGCACAGCAAAGGAAACCAAGAACAAGACCAAAAGACAACCCTCAGAATGGGAGAAAATATTTGCAAATGAAGCAATGGACAAAGGATTAATCTCCAAAATTTATAAGCAGCTCATGCAGCTCAATAGCAAAAAAACAAACAACCCAATCCAAAAATGGGCAGAAGACCTAAATAGACATTTCTCCAAAGAAGATATACAGACTGCCAACAAACACATGAAAGAATGCTCAACATCATTAATCATTAGAGAAACGCAAATCAAAACTACAATGAGATATCATCTCACACCAGGCAGAATGGCCATCATCAAAATATCTAGAAACAATAAATGCTGGAGAGGGTGTGGAGAAAAGGGCACACTCTTGCACTGCTGGTGGGAATGTGAATTGGTACAGCCACTATGGAGAACAGTATGGAGGTTCCTTAAAAAACTAAAAATAGAACTACCATATGACCCAGCAATCCCACTACTGGGCATATACCCTGAGAAAACCATAATTCAAAAAGGGTCATGTACCATAATGTTCATTGCAGCTCTATATACAATAGCCCGGAGATGGAAACAACCTAAGTGTCCATCATCCGATGAATGGATAAAGAAGATGTGGCACAAATATACAATGGAATATTACTCAGCCATAAAAAGAAATGAAATTGAGCTATTTGTAATGAGGTGGATAGACCTGGAGTCTGTCATACAGAGTGAAGTAAGTCAGAAAAAGAAAGACAAATACCGTATGCTAACACATATATATGGAATTCAAGAAAAAAAACTGTCATGAAGACCCTAGGGGAAAACAGGAATAAAGACACAGACCTACTTGAGAATGGACTTGAGGATATGGGGAGGGGGAAGGGTAAGCTGTGACAAAGCGAGAGAGAGGCATGGACATATATACACTACCAAATGTAAGGTAGATAGCTAGTGGGAAGCAGCCGCATAGCACAGGGAGATCAGCTCGGTGCTTTGTGACCGACTGGAGGGGTGGGATACGGAGGGTGGGAGGGAGGGAGACGCAAGAGGGAAGGGATATGGGAAAAAATAAATAAATAAATAATAAATAAATAAAAAAACAAACACCTCGAATCTCGAGATAAGCTTTTCTCTACCTTAGACTTCCTCTAAGGCTACTGCAGGACTGTTCCCTTAAGATTTTTATAAGCACTTCTGTTTAACGGAGACACGTAAAAGGCATGGCTTTCACATCTTTCGAGGGACTTTTGATGGTTTGAAAGAATCTATGTGGCACTACCTCAAATCTGGCTGAGGTCTTAACAAAGGGTTCTACACCGTTGCCTTCAACTTTAGATAGAAATTACATATTTTAATTTTAGCTGCATTTGCCATTTGGAGAAGATGAAACTGAGGAATAGTTTTATTTTTTGAACACCCAAAGTCTTGGCTCTTTTATAGTTAACAATTCTTTCTTTAGCTCGTCATTCTCCTCTCGTATTCCCTATGGGCAGCTGGAAGAATCAGGTCGCCTTGAACATTCTTCCTGGAAATCCTACTGGATCATGAGTTTATTAGGTACATTTTCTATTTTCCATGTTACCACTGGTGAAAGTATTCCTAGACTTTCCACCATTTCATAACCAGGGAATCCTTTCCTCCAGCTTCCAACACACCTTCCTCGCTTTCCTTTAATTCCTCTCCGACAGCCTCTTCAAAGCTCTTCCAATGTCCAACCTCTACCCAGGCCCTGAACCGCTGCTGCATGGTTTTAAGTTTTGTTATGGCAGTGGCTCACTTCTAGGTACCAAAATATTTCTATTTATCTATTGTGAAACAAATCACCCCCCAAACTGGTAGCCTAAAAACAGTATTCAGTTGTGTTCTCTTTCTTGGTTTCTGTGGATCCAGCATTCAGGGTCAGCCTGTTTGGGTAGTTCTGGCTCAAGATCTCGGTGGTCGCTGGGCTTGGAGCCAAATCAAGGGCTCCTGCGCTCCTGTAACTGGCTCATGGGCTGGGAAGACCTGAATGGCTGGCGGCCGGAACTGCTGGCTCTCCACAGGCATCTCCTGTTTGTCTCTACATGCTCTCTCTCTGGGGTTTCCCTGGCATGGTTGTTTCCATGCTCCAAAGGAATACACCTCAAGAGAGACAGCCAGGCAGAAGCTGTATCACCTTTGATGAATTAGCCTCGAAAGCCACACAGAATCATTTTTGCTACCTACTCTTACTTAGAAGCAAGTCACTAAGACCAGCCCAATATTTAAAGGGAGGGGAATTAGGCCTCTTGATGGGAGGTGTTTCAAATCATACGCAGCCTTGTGTTAAAACCACCGCACCTCTTACAGGTACTGGCCTAGCATGCGTTTGCTTACTGATCTGGATGAGTTTGGTAGAATGGGAGAAAATCCAAGACTGCAGTCTTCTTGAAATTCTGGGAGTTAGGTCTCTGTTTTAAAAATTATCTCCAACTGCATGTTATCTCCCATAAGCACTTGGGAAACCTTTGCTTTTGAATCTGAAGGTGATAACTGCCTGGCGTCCCACTTTCCTCACAGGAAACCATGTGTTACACAGAGGAGTTTTGTTCTTTGTCCCTCATTAGTTTCCTGCGTCCCCAAGCCAGACAGCCACTGTCCCAAAGGAAAAAGAATCCTCCTCAAGTAGCCAACAATCAGCACGCCCTCCATCTCTAGTCTCTAAGACTTGTTAATGCGTGGATTTGACTTAACCTGAGTAAGTAGTTATTTAATACTAATTTTTTAAAAATCCTGCTATGCCAAAGAATTAAATAAGCACTTGTCTAGCTTTAAATGTTTTGCAGGGGACTAAAATAACATCTTCTAGGACAGATGTTCTAGTTTTCAACCCCACTCATTCAAGGCAAGAAAATCTCTTTTCTACAAGGTTTTGATTCTGTGGCCATAGCTATAAGATGGTGTGCCATCAATTTTCCAAGTGTAGAGAAATTCTAGGGGTGCAGAGATTTTTCTTTGCAGGATGACAAATGAAAGTGTATTTCAGTGTAGGGGGTGGTGCAAGGGAGTGATGCTCAGCCCTCAGAGATGACTGGATTCTCTGCTTCTATATTTAGACCATGTCTTGCAACTTGTGAAAATGAATTGCTTGTTCTTTTTCCCCTAAGTCATTCTCTCTCTGCCCCCTACTCTCCCCAGGCTTTATTTATTTATTTTTAGAACTAACTGAGTCACATGTGATTCCTTCCTAAAGCTTAAGACTTATTTTTAACAACTTGCTCAAACACAAATCCTATTGTTCACATCCTTAGGGAGAGTGAGTTACTCCGGAGGAAAAAAAAGTAGAGATTTCATATACATTTTTTATTCAGTGAATAATTTATATGAAAAGAAATTGTATAGAAAATGTGAAAAATCTTTGAATAATCCAAAGATTACTGTACTGGGACCAGAAGAGAAACGACTGAAATCCATAAAGCTTTGGAGGGAGCTAAGAGGGGGAGTTTTCATTCAAAGTTTTTCAGTGGTGTCCTTACGTTGTTTTGAACGCTGAGGTTCTATTGTTCCAGGGGGGGCTCATTCCACACCACCTGGTTCACTTTCTCTTTCCCACAGTTAACAAGTGTTGTTTGGACTCCAGGAAGTTTTGATAGAGACTCAGCTAAGGTAAATCACCGAGATTATTGATTTTGTCTAGATGAGTGGAAAAAAAAGTCAACAGTGGAGCAGAAAGAGAGAGAAAGAAAAGCAGTAAGCTATGATGACAAAATATCATATTGGATCAGATCAACTTCCTGCTCTTAGTCTCTTAATTTTAATCACATCTTCTCTTCTTGGGTATCAATAATATTGCTGCCCAAACCCTATGGCTATGACATAAACATTTAAATCTGCCAGAGACAGATGGTAACATAAATCTCCATTGTTGCTTCCTTAGAGGATTCCCAGCGCTGTTGCCCTCTGCGGTAAATGGGACATCAGAGGTGACTATTTCCCACAAGGGCTTTTTTTTTTTTAAGGGCTCCTTCTGGATTCACCTGCAGGAAGTAAAGATGCTTCATTGTTTTAGGGGGAATTTTGTCGGCTGCGATTGTGGGAATTACAACAGCAACAGAACGCTAAGGCTGGTATGAAATTTACCAATTAGCAACTCTACAGCTTCCTTTCTGCTCAGCCTCCCAGGGCAATAGATGTGGTTGTTACATCTGGCCACCTCTATCCAAAAGGTTTGGCTGTGACCATACAGAGTGGCCAGGCTAACAGACAGCCTTAATTACAGCAAGGGAAAGCCCAATGGTCAGCCCTGTTTTTGATCAGAGAATCTCAAAAATCGTATTTGAATTTATGATCCTGCACTTAACCAGAATATGGCCTTTTGCTGAATTGTCTTAATTTTTTTAATGTCCCATTTTTCTGTTCTGTGACAACCTTTGGTTGCTTGAGCTTCACTAAATACATTATAACATTAACACTTTTTTAGATATAGCTAGGATTTAGTCTGTTCTATGTAAAAACATTTTTTGTGGTTGATTTAAAAAAATCCAAATCTGCATATCTTCTGTAATTATTAATAGCTTTTACTGCATTTGACGTGTCAGGAAGAGTTACAGAGCTATGTCAGTACTCTGAATGGGCTTCATGATATTTCCTGGTGCCCGGGATGTTGACATCTGTTTTGAGTACCAGTGGGGGAGCAAAAGTGACCCATGTCTGTCTCAGGAGATAGAACAGAGGAAACATGAGGCAGTCAATTCAAAAATCATACTGCAAACATTAAGAGCCAGAGCAGAGATTCCTGACACTATTCAAGGAGGTATGTGGGAATGAGTAAAAGATCTAGACTCAGAAGAGATGAAGTTCCATAATCTTTGATTAAAACCTCTTCCTCTGGGACTTCCCTGGTTTCGCAGTAGTTAAGAATCCACCTGCCAATGCAGGGGACACGGGCTCGAGCCCTGATCCGGGTAGATCCCACATGCCGCGGAGCAACTAAGCCCGTGCGCCACAACTACTGAGCCTGCGTTCTAGAGCCTGTGCTCCGCAACAAGAGAAGCCACCTTAGTGAGAAGCCCGTGCACCACAATGAAGAGTGGCCCCCGCTCACCACAACTAGAGAAAGCCCGTGAGCAGCAATGAAGACCCAACGCAGCCAAAAAAAAATAAATTAAATAAATTTAAAAAAAAAAACCCTCTTCCTCCATGAACATAAATGTTAAAACAAGCAACCTCTAACTGCCAAGGACCCCAACTGAATTTAAACATACCCAAAGAGGGATTTTAAGGAGAGAACCTAGCACAAAGAGCCCTCTGGCACGCAGAATCCTTTGTGTAGAAAGATAGTGCAGCCTTTCTAGAGATTTAAACCAATTGAATCAGAACACCTGTGTCTCACAGAATACCTAGAGTAACTGATAATTCTCAGGGTTTACTCAGCTCTAAACTTCACTGGACTTGACCATCCGTATTTCTGCTTCCTCTGTGAGCCTCAGGCTCTCAGTATTTCCACCCAAAGAGCTTTAAGTGCTCTTCCTTCCTCCCATTCATCCCCCTCCAAACACTCCATCATGCTGTAGCCAAGGGAATCTTCTGGAGCCCTCTTCTGGCACACACCCTCCACTGGTTTCTCCTGCGTTCTGTGTCCAGTTCATGCCAGGCATCAGGGCCCTTCCCAATGGCACCCACTTGCCCTCATCTTGCTCCCCAGCCTGGTATGCTTTGCTCCCATGGGTCTCAACCACTACCCTCCTGTTCTTGGTCTCTCTCACATCTGGGCCTTTGTTGTGTATTCTCAGGGCATTTTACTAGAGCATAATAAATACACCCATTTTATTATAACTGTCCTCCCTGCATGACTCCAAGCTCTGCTTCCTCTTTGCATGAGCCCTGGCGCATGGTGAGCCCATAAGGAAGATGGGTTGAGTGAGGGGGTGGGTCAGTACCCACGCTGTGCCCCTCCTTCCACCTAAAACACCAATTCATCCCTGGCCATTCTGCAAGGCTGGCCCCAGGAAGGCACCCCTGACCCCTCCCCTGCTTTGCTTCCCCAGTGCCTTATATATAACCTTTGCTTTATTTTATTTCACTTACTTATATTAGGTTATAAGTACTTATGCTACTTATCTACTTATACATTTGCTATTTCTGTAGGTTAAAAGGACCAAATAGGGCTTCCCTGGTGGCGCAGTGGTTGAGAGTCCGCCTGCCGATGCAGGGGACACGGGTTCGTGCCCCGGTCCGGGAAGATCCCACATGCCGCTGAGCGGCTGGGCCTGTGAGCCATGGCCGCTAGGCCTGCGCGTCCAGAGCCTGTGCTCTGCAACGGGAGAGGCCACAACAGTGAGAGGCCCGCATACCGCAAAAAAAAAAAAAAAAAAAAAGGACCAAATATCAGCAATTTCATATGGTCCAACCTAATAGAAAAGCAGGAACCCATGGTGGGTATATGTCAGACAGACCAAGGTTGAAGACTGGCTCTGTCACTGCGCTTGCTGTGTGTCCTAGTCAAGCTCCTCGGCTTCTCCACGTCTCAGTTTCCTCATGTGTAAAAGGGAAATAATAATAGCAACTACATCCTAGTGGTGTTATGAGGATTAAATGAGGCACTGCATTCTAACATGCAGAACTTAGGGCTTGGCTCCTATGATAAACATTAGCTACGCTTAGTCAATAGTTAAATATTTACTAAGGTCCACTATGTTCCAGGGATAGTGCCAGTTGCTGGAGGTACAAAGATGGATAAGATAAAAGGAGGCTTGCCTTTGTGGAGCTCATAGCCACTAAAAGTGCAAAAACGAGTCTGATCAATGCTACAGAGGAGGAAGTACTGAGTGCTAAAGGCATCTGTTTCTCAACTCTCATGCTAGGGTGGAATCATCTTTTTACAGCTCTAGTTCCTCAAGTAAACCATGAGAGGCTTTAACTATCTTTTTTCCTGGTAAAAGGTAGATACCCATAGTTCAGAAACTAGCATATGGTGGATACTCAAGTAAGGTGTGTTGAGTGAATCAATGAAGGAGTCAACTAATAAATGAATAAATGAACTGTAGCTCCAGGTCTAAGCACATATGAAACAGAAACCTCTCAAGTCAGCATTCACAGCCAAAGCAGCCAGGAGTTCTTCCTTAGAACACTGAAGTTGTCCATAACCCATGATCTGGCTGAGTGACCCCCTTTCTGCCATTTCCATCAAAAGTAGGCTCTGGCCCATAAACCTCTGTTTTACTACAGGAATGGCCAAAAGGGGTCACTCAGCCAGATCCTGGGTTATTTATTTTTTAACTATCTTTCCACATGTTTGTGGCACACACAAAAATGTGTTTTTGAACATTGCTATTTACGTAAAATCTAATCATGGAAGCAAACAAACAAAGAAGAGAAAATGAGAGATGGCTTTTCCCAGCTCACAATTCATTCACTCATTCATTTCATTCATCCCACAAGCATCCTATGTGCAGGGCACTGTGTACATAGCAAATGTTTGGGGGAGAAACAACCAGCCCCCAGCCACACCGTTTAATGGCCCTCTGCCTCAGGATCTTGTTTCTCTTATCTTCAAACTTACTTCATTGTGCACTTTGTTCATAAATTTAAATAATTTATTTATTTAAGAAACATTTGTCAAGAGCCAGCTCTATACCAGCCTCTGTGATGGGCCCACGCTGCCTCAGCCTCTGCTCCCCTTAAACTTGGAGTCTAACACAGAGAAGCACAGACAGTATCAAACAGTCACATAAATACATAATCAAACTGCAATTACTGCAGGAAAGGAACAAAAGAAGGTACACGAGGGGCTTCCCTGGTGGTGCAGTGGTTGAAAGTCCGCCTGCCGATGCAGGGGACACAGGTTTGTGCCCCGGTCCAGGAAGATCCCACGTGCCGCGGAGCGGCTGGGCCCGTGAGCCATGGCCGCTGAGCCTGGGCGTCCGGAGCCTGTGCTCCGCAACGGGAGAGGCCACAACAGTGAGAGGCCCATGTACCCACCCCCCCAAAAAAAAAAGAAGGTACATGAGAAAATATGGCAGGGGGCCTGACCTGGGGAATTAGGAAAACTTCCTTGAAGGAGTGACTTTTGAATTGAGCTCTGAACTTTGAGAGGAGGAGATAGGAGCCGGGGAACTGAGGAAGCCGGTGTGGGAGTACAGGGGATGCGGAGCCCACAGAGATGAAGGGGGGCAGTTGCACAGGGCAGGGGAAACTCATGACACATAACGAAGTTTTAAAATCCTTAAGGAGGATTGTGATCGGCTCAGGTTGATGTTTTTCACTCTGATTACCGTCAACTAGATTGTGGGTTCTTTGAGTTATGAGGCTGCATCATACTCCTTTTTACATCTCTGATTGCATCCAGCAGAGGGCTTTGAATGCAATAATCTGGTGCTCAATTAATGGTGATTGAACATGTGAAAAGGATGCCAGTGACATAACCTTGCACTGGGAGGTTAACGATGATCTAGTTAATGGATACTTGTATCCCCAAACCAAGAGACACTCCTAGAATCCCCAGTGTTTTCCCTCGGCTGTGCAGGTGAAAGAGAAGGGGTGGGACTCTCTGTTTTGAACTTAAATGTTTCCGTTTATACTATTTCTCTATGAAAGAAAGAGTTCTTAGCGATCCCCTTGCTCGGATTCGCATCATGAGAATTACTAGTTGCCACAGTCTCAGCTGCAAAATTCACTGATCATCATTCTGATGATTGGAGCAAGTAGGAATTTGAAGTGGATTGTCTCTCCCTAGTTCTAGCTCTTCTCTTTCACTCTATCTGGTCAGCAATACGGGGTTCCATATTCCCTGACTTGGCTCTTTAATATTCTGAAGGCCTTTGCCACTCACAGGCCCATCCACAGGATTACGAGTGTCCTTTTGGGATTGTGACTTCTGTGGGATTGACTTCTCTTAGATTTGGGAACTGATGCTCAGCTACGGTGAATGCTCTCATCCTCTGCTAGAGAAAACATTGCCTTTGTGGTCATTAACGATACACTTGCCACCTCCAACTTCAGATACTAAGGGAAAGGCGTTTTGAAATAGGGACAAGAGATGGAGATAAATTTCAGATGCCCTTTTCACACAAAGATGATTTTCTCAAAATGGAACCAGATTTCAAGGAACTTTGTCCCCTTCAGAGAGGCTTTTCCAGTACGTGGATACTATGGGAATATGATTATACAAATACAGCAGGAAAATGTACTCCTGATCACTCTATAAATCACTTGATGCTAGCAGTGATCTCATTTTTAAAGCCATTAGTAATCACGAATGATAGCTAAATTAGCAACATTGTCTTAAAGAGCTTCCATATTGATTGGCTGTTTTCAGCCCTTCTCACTCGTGCTATTCTGTGATATCGCCTCAGCCTCAGAGATTCAGAGCAACAATCTGCCGAACACATGAATACTAAAGAATTGGTTTCCTTAGTGACAATAATCATGAAGCAGCTCTCAGAACTTCCTGCTTTTCTGTCTGTTTTCTGTTGGTCACATACAAAAAGACGGCCAAACCGAGTCTGCCCAGAAAAGATGCACACATATATCATGACCCCTAAGTGGAAGGGAGGCTTGTCTCTGCTGAGATCACATTCCTTTTCTCAACCGGCTGCCTTATTCTGTGTGGTTAGGGCTAAACCAGAGCACCTGCAAAGGTCCATGACCACCTCAGAACTCTTTTCCTTTCCAGTCAAAATCTGGAACCACAAAACCATAATGCAGGACACATCACCAAAATGGCTCCTTCTCTGTGGGAAACCAACATGGAACTTCCCTAAAAAGAAGACCTTCTGGGCTTCCCTGATGGCGCAGTGGTTGAGAGTCCGTCTGCCGATGCAGGGGACGCGGGTTTGTGCCCCGGTCCGGGAGGATCCCACATGCCACGGAGCGGCTGGGCCCGTGGGCCATGGCCGCTGGGCCTGCGCGTCCGGAGCCTGTGCTCCGCAACGGGAGAGGCCACAACAGTGAGAGGCCTGCGTACCGCCAAAAAAAAAAAAAAAAAAAAAAAAAAGACCTTCTTTCTTTCCACAATATTTCTAATAATAAAAAGAAAATGGGGACTTCCCTGGTGGTCTAGTGGTTAAGACTCCAAGCCTCCAATGCAGGGCGCCCAAGTTCGATCCCTGGTCAGGGAACTAGACCCCGCATGAAACAACTAAAAGAGCTCTCATGCCGCAATGAAGATCCCGCGTGCCGCAACTAAGACCCAGCACAGCCAAATAAATAAATATTAGAAAAAAAAAAACTATAGCTAAAATCTTATTTACAAAAAAAAGGAAAAGAAAGAAAGAAAATGGTCATCAAGTAGAGAAAGCTTTGCTGATTTTCCAGGATATCTTTTTTTCCGTGTCTGTTGTGAGAAATTGCCCTGCTTCCTGCCCCTCTTCCTAACTCTAGTCAGGATGAATTCAAGCAACCACCCTCCATAGGAGCAGAAAGGGATGTGCGTCAGGAAGCCTTGGGCCCACCGTCTTGCCCCTGGGTCCTGAGCCTGTTACCCAGACATTTTTGATGGATTATGCCATCTCACTTCCTGGATGCATACCGGGGTGCCTGACCCTTTGTGGCTCCATCTCCTGGCCTGGATTCCCAGCTGTGGCTACAGAGGCATCACTCTGCCTGGCAAAGCACATACTTGCTCCTTCCTGCCTCAGTTGTCTCCTTAGGGCTTCTTGATGGGCAAATACAAACAGAGCACCGCTTGGCACTAGGCACGATGTCAAACACTGTGGGTCTGGGAATCACTGTGAAGTGACAGTCCCTGCCCTTATGAGGTTCACAGTCTGAGACAATAATTTGGGTGCAGGACAATAATTATAGTACACTGCAATAGGAGCTACACCCAGGGTAATGAGGACCCCGTAAAAGAAGTGTCTAATACAGCCTGTGAAACCAGAGGCAGAACAGGAAAAAGTTCCTGGAGAAGGTTAAGCCTAACTGTCTTAAAAGTTAAAAAAAAAAAGATAGTAGGAATAATGTAAAGTATTTTGAACACTTACTATGGACTAGGAACTTGACATGTGATATACATTCATTATTTAATTTAATTCCCACAGCAGTGTCCTATGAAGCAGATTCCATCATCAACCCCACTTTACAAACTGAGGCTCATGGGTCAAAATTTCTCACACATGGTCACAGAGCTAGGAAGCAGCAGAGCCCACAGTCAGACCCAGAGCTGTGTGACAGTAAAATCCAGGATCTTAAGCACAGGCCGAGTGGAAGGAGGGAATCCCAAGTGCTCTAGTGTGACAGGCACACAAGCGGTTGCTTTGCCAGAACATGAGTGTGGGGTGAAGCATGGTCAGAGGCAGGATGGCCAGCTCATGGAGGCCCTTGCTGATGAGCTTGGCCTTGGTCTTCAAGGTGAGGGCAAGATGCTTAAGGGTTGTAAGTAATGCTGGGAAATGGTCTGATATGCATTTGGGGAAGACTTCTGGTAACAGTGAGGAGGCTGGATTTAAGGAGCTAGAACTGGTGGCCGAGATCAGGTAAAAGCCCCTCACAGTGAGTAGTCCTGGTAAGAAGTGATGTTGGCCTGAATTTGGGCACTGACAATAGGGATGGAAAAGAAGGGACCTCCCACTGCTTTCCCCACAAAGTTCCATCTGCTGGATGCCTACTTCCGACATCGCACCTATAGCTCAGGCTCTAGGGCTGCTTGTGACCTGGTATCTTCACATCTGTCTGCAGTTACCTTACCCTCCCCCACCCTACACTGCATCTCATCTTGTTTTCAACTCCCAGAGCCTAGTACCGGGATGGGCGCCTAGCAAAGGAATGTTGAATGGAGGAATGAATGAACTGGAACAGTTTCCAATTTCCTGTTTAATAAAACTCATGGTCCTGACCATTGCAGTCTTGTTGCTGTCTTTATTCAAAGGGGTTACAAAAGCTGGATGGATGTTCTGATTAAGCATGAAGTGTGAGTGATCTGGTTGTCACAGTGCAGATGCTCCTTGATTAATATATAGTATAATTTCCTCTGTCTTGGATTTGACTCTGGAAAAAAAGATGTCAAACAGCGTGTACCTCAGACCCCTTAGTAAGAAGAGAAAGAAGTGGAACTCAGTGCAAATTCCTATTTACTTAGATACAGAGGCAGGGATGAGCCCTCTCTTCACATTTTTCCCAATTAAAAGTTGGGCCAAGTCTGGTGGAATGGTGACAAGTTGAACTGGGTGCACGTGCACGCATGCACATACACACACAGATGGCTGAGACATTCCAATGAGTTGAGGACCTACTGTGCAGCATTTTGAAGGCAACACAATTCATAGCTAAAAATTTGAATAGCTTCTCCCATCTGACAGTCTTAATTTGTCCCTGTCCTAGAAGGAGTAAAAAATTGAAAAAGAAAACAACCTGTACATGGATGTTTATAGCAACTTAAATCATAAATGCCAAAACTTGGAAGCAACCAAGATGCCCTCCAGTAGGTAAATGGATAAATACACTGTAGTACATCCAGACAACAGAACAGTATTCAGTGTTAAAAAGAAAGGAGTTACCAAGGCATGAAAAGACATGGAGAAAACTCAAACGTATATTACTAAGTAAAAGAAGCCAATCTGAAACAGCTAATTACTGTATGACTTCAGCTATCTAACATTCAGAAAAGGCAAAACTGTGGAGACAGTAAAAAAAGAAAAAATCAGTGGTTGTGGAGTCAGGGAGTGAACAGGCAGAACACGGAGGGCTTTTAGGGCAGTAAAAATATTCTGTATGATATCATCATGGTGCATATATGTCATTATACATTTATCCAACCCATAGAGTGAACTGTAATGTAAACTGTGGACTCAGGGTAATTGTGATGTATCCATGTAGCTTCACCCTTATTAAAAACTGTACCAACTGGTGAGTGATGTTGATAATGGGGGAGGCTACGCTTGTGTGGTGTAGGAGCTAGATGGGAAGTCTCTGAACTTCCCTCTCAATTTTTTAATGAATCTAAACTGCTCTAAAGAAGTACATCACAATTTAAAAACACAAAATCAGAACAAACAACGGTAGCGTGAACTTGATGACATCAGCTGCAATGGAGGGAAATGCACATAGTATTCTCTGGCCCAGCATTCAAACAAATAACTCAAGGCTTTCTACTTTTTGTACATGTTCCCAAAAAAAGAATTTTGAGAACCTATGTACATCCCATGAACATTTTTAGATAGCTTCACAAGATCAAGCCTGAGATGGACAAAGGATTCAGGCACCCAACTTGTGTGGGACCCTATCCTCTTTTGTATGAAGAGATGTATTGCTGTTAAAGAATGAAAATCTGCAAATAAATGCAAAGGGGGGAATTAATGTAATTCTCCTATTCTGTGGTAAAGTAGAATCCTATGGCCTCTGACTCACTAGCCGGAGGCAACAAATCAGCAACAACAACTCAAAGAGACATAGGAAAATACAACTAGTTCTTCAAAAACCATAAAATAGCAATTACCATATTTTTGCATATGGTTTTACACTGAATTATTTCACAGTTATAATTAGGTTGCTAATGCAGTGCAGAATTGGACGATACACTAATTTGGTATATATTTTATCTAATCTGATGGAAATGTAACATTTAGAGGGCTTGATTCTTTTTTTCACAAGCA
Organism: Hyperoodon ampullatus; assembly: GCF_949752795.1. NCBI lineage: Eukaryota > Metazoa > Chordata > Mammalia > Artiodactyla > Ziphiidae > Hyperoodon > Hyperoodon ampullatus. The sequence continues at coordinate 53,755,134 of NC_136922.1, read as the reverse complement.
ATTAAAAAGGACTTTAATATCACATTTAAAAAAATTGTGTTGGCCTTTATGATGTGATGTGTGTGTGTGTGTGTGTGTGTGTGTGTGTGTGTGTGTGGTGGATGTGAGAGAGAGAGAGAGAGAGAGAGAGAGAGAGAGAGGAATTCCATCCCAACTATAGGCACAAGCCATACCCTTTAGTCTCTGATTTATTTCCATCATGTAAGATTCTTTTCTTGCTTGCTTGCTTATTTTTTTAATCTGTTTTTCTTTTTTGCCTTTGGTAAATTAAAACTGAATTTTCTTCTCCAGGACAATTCTCTGTTCCAGTCATAGTAAATACCAATTTCATTTCCATCCCATTATTTTTCTAATTAAGCATTTGTCATGCAAAAGGAGATCTGAGGTGCCTGTGCTTTCCATTATGCAAACTATTCAGTTATGATAATAGCTTTGGGATGGCACCTTGAAGGTGTTACGGAAAGAAAATCAGAGAAGAAAAAAAATAAAATAAAATATATTTTACTTCGGACTTTTGCCTTTTTATTTTCTCCCTGATTTGCCACAGTTGTGGGTATTGACAATGTCCCATCAGTTGTGAAGGATGGACACATAATTCACATCCTTTAATAAGGAGAATTCTATTAAATCTTTATCTAAACATTTTAGAGGTTAAAAATGTAACCCTGCATCTCATTTTTTTTCTCTTCTGTTCACCCTTAGCAAAACCTACAACTTCTATACTTGATGAAACGTGCTTCTGACTCAAGTTGTTTCAGAACAAAGTACGAATATGCCAGAAGGACAACCTGGTATTTCTTGGAAATTCTTTCTTCCTTCTTATGACAAATCCCAAGGGGCTAGGCTCTGTCAAAGGAGAATTTATTTTCTAAACCCTTTGAACACAAAGCTTTTCCATTTTCTGTGGCAAGATATTTTCCCCAAACATTAACCATCACATCTTATAGCTATATTTATATCCATACAAACACTATATATCCATATGCCTATATTCTGTATATGTATATCTATATGTATATTTTAATCTATTGATTTATAAACTCCGAGACTTCATTTTTCAATCATTTCCACAGTTTACACAGAATAAGCTGTGAAATTGGATTTTTTAAAAGTGGGACCCATTTCCTCTCAATTTCTCAAAGAATGTAGACTGAGAACTTTCCGGTTTTGGAAGGAACCCTGGTGTATTTTCTGAAACACACTGTGCATGGTATGTGTGTGTGTGTGCACTTCCTGAGTAGACAGTGCTATTAGTTGAACTCACTGTGATTCTGCGTGTTCAGTATTTTCAAAGATGCTGTTGCGGTGCCCCCTCCCAGATCCTGTTTACTGGGGTCCCCAAGGCTCCCCCAGCTGCTCTGAGTGCTGGCTGCTGAAGGCTCACAGGTGCCCCCATTTCTGGGAAGGTTGTCCTGGGCTAAAAAGAGGAGCCACCTCACTCAGGAAGTTGGTGGGGGGAGGTCACAGCCAATGACTGATTGGGAAGTGGTACAAAATGCTGGCACCACGGCCCCAGGAAGGAACAACTCTGTGGGTGGTTAAAGCTCCAAAGCCCTCCCCCACCTTGCAGGTCCTGCTGGTCTTGATCTGAGACCCCATCGCCTCCCTGCCTGTCCTGCTTCACTCCTTCCCCCACAGGATTTTCCTGAAGAGCACTTGCTCAAGAGATCACAGCACCCAAATCCCTGTCTCAGGTTCTGTTTCTGGGAAACTTCTTTCAATTTTAGATATTCAATTTCCTAATCAATAAAATGTGGATAATAATTCCCGCCTAGTCTATTTCTCAAAGTTGGGGTGTGAATGGCAAATTGTGTGGAAGAATTCTAGAAACAGCCAAAGCAGTAAAAATATTTTGCAGGAAGCATGATATATCATTTGTTTTAATATTTAACCTTAACGGGCTTCCCTGGTGGCGCAGTGGTTGAGAGTCCGCCTGCCGATGCAGGGGACACGGGTTCGTGCCCCGGACCGGGAAGATCCCACATGCCGCGGAGCGGCTGGGCCCGTGAGCCATGGCAGCTGAGCCTGCGCGTCCGGAGCCTGTGCTCCGCAGCGGGAGAGGCCACAACAGTGAGAGGCCCACGTACCGCAAAAAAAAAAAAAAAAATTTAACCTTAGGTTCCATGAAAATATGGCTGATTTCTCCCAACTTGTGTTTTTTACACTTTAGGCTAATGTCCACTGTGCTCATTTTGCTGCTCCCTGGCGAGGGCTGATTTGTTAAGACTTGCTGACTTGTCTGTACCACTCTTTGCGCCTGGGCTCTCCAAGGTAAAGGAGGGAAAGAAACGTGAGTCCAGCAAGTGACTGTGTTGGCCCAGAGAGCACAGAGTCCCCGCCAAAGGCCAACTAAGCAAGAACCGGAGACCTGGTCTTGCCAGATCTTCACATGGTTTTTTTTTTTTTTTTTTTTGTGGTATGCGGGCCTCTCACTGTTGTGGCCTCTCCCGTTGCGGAGCACAGGCTCCGGACGCGCAGGCTCAGCAGCCATGGCCCACGGGCCCAGCCGCTCCGCGGCATATGGGATCCTCCCAGACCGGGGCACGAACCCGTATCCCCTGCATCGGCAGGCGGACTCTCAACCACTGCGCCACCAGGGAGGCCCTTCACATGGTTTTAAGCAACGCCGGGCACCAGATATTTATGTAAAATCTCCAGCTTCTTAAATACTAACAACACATTTTTTAAAAAACTGTAACACTCTACTATTCAAGCAAAACATAACTGGAGGCCCAATTGGGCTAGTAGTGGGTAACCTATGACCAGATTTAAGCCCCTGAAGTAAGAGACCAGGTAATGCCCACTGAGGCCTCAGCTCTAGCACAGCGCTCAGCACATGATCCATGAAAGATCCCAGAAGAACAAGACCACCATTAGCAGTGTCAGTTTCCAAGGAGTTAAATGAATGACCGCTAGTTTTAGTAACTAGTTTTCTACTTTGTAAAAACCATTTAGCATATGATTCTTTTCCCTAAACAGTATTATAACATGTGCAGATTTTTATTCACTCGCCAGCTTGCTCTTGCACTTTTCAAGGACACTGTCTGTTTCCTTGTCTATGAAATAGAAATAATTATGCCTGATCTGAAAATAAGCAAAAGCATGTAAAAGGACTTTGCAGACAGAGGCCATCAATCCAGAGAAATCACTGTTCTCTAGATTCTGCCCTGAGATCTAAATCTCGCACTCAGAAATCTGAAACGAACAGAGGCTCTCTCATCTTTCTTCTAAGATGGAGTTTCCTTAACGTTAGTCATGATTTTTGCTATAAAAACTGCATTATTATTTTCTATTACTATTAATTACCTAATCTTTTCCTTTAAGTCAAATATATTTTTTTAGTTACTACCAACCATCTTTTTCAATTACCAACTTTATCTTTGCCTAAGCAATAATATCCATGAATGCACAGGTTTTATGTCCTAGTATTTAATTTTTATACAGACACACATGTATAAGTGTATATGTATGTGTCTATATATGTGTTTGTGTATATATACATATATATAATATTCATCTGTGTACCACCTAAAATCACCTTGCCTGTTACCAATTATATGTCTCCCATTTTGGAATATTCTGCCCCCAAGGGATAGCAGAATTTTATAGAAAGATTTTCCTGCTCTATCAGTTTTTATTTTACTCAGTAAGCATTTGTCACCTATCTGTCTATCTCATGTAAACCTGGAACAGGCAGGAGAAGATTAATATCACTGGTTTTAAACCACTCTAAAAAGCTTTGTGAGCCCATGTGGCTAATGAATTTCAGGAAGGAAACTCACGCTCCAAATCTTCCCGCTTCAGATTCCTGTGGACTTGGGACCACTCAGGAATGACAGAGGGTAACCCCAAGAGAGCCATATTTGCAAACTGGTGAAGCTCTCAGAGTCTGCCCCAGGGGAATCCAGGTAGCGCTGCTAGTGAGTTTTAACACAGCAAAGTGGTGGTGCCTTCTCAACAGCCTTCATGCAGGAAGCTGTCTGATGCTATGTTCCTAACTATCCAACCACCCAACACCGTAATTTCTAAGATTGGCTTTAGTCATTTAGTAAGATAATGGCATTTAAGCCAGTCACCATTAGGATACCAGATGATGTTAATAATTACAGTCTGCATTTAGGTGGCGCCTCTCCAGACAAGCACTAATAGTTTTACAAACATTATCTCATTTTCATCTTCATGACACCCTTGTGAAGCAAGCATTTTTTATAGCATTACTACAGAGAGAGCAGCTGAGGCGTGAAGGTTAAACACATTGCCCAACCTGAGAGCACATGTGCAATCACAGTTCTCAAACCTGGTTTGATGTCTTAAGAAAGCCTCTGTAATGTGTTCATGTAAAGGTTTCACACCAAATACAGGGGATGTCTCTGAAAATATTTACATTTAGGTCTGTAAACACACAGGCTCTTTAAAATTTGTATTCAGTGTATCTAATTAGCAAACAAACATAGAGGTCTAAGTGGAGTCTGATGTACTAAATACCATCTGCCCCATAACTTATTCAATAAATTGTTATGTAGCACTTGCATGTGGCCGGCATTGTTCCACGTGTTTTATAAATATTAACTCCTTGACTCCTCCCAATAACCCCATGAAGGAGGTGCCATTACATTCCTCATTGTACAGGGAGGAAAACCAAAGAAGTTAGACAACTTGCTTAAGGTCCCACAGCTTGTAAGTGACAGAGCTGAGATTCAAATGCACATGATCTGGTCACTGAGTTTATGTCTTTAAACCAGAACACTGTGCAGCTATCAAACTTATAATAGTTATTTGTCTGAAAATATACTATTTCTTTCTCATGCCACCCAAAGACTTTTTTCCTATGTCAGTGGTTATCCACTTAACCCTATTCCAGACAGAATCTTCCCATGTAGCCAATCATCCTGCCCCCAACCCCACTGCACTTATAATCTAGGTGGATAACTCGCCGGTACTTTAGTAGAGTGACTGGAAAAGAGGGTTTCAGAAGCTCAGCAAATCACAAATCTGTTCCATGCAGAGTCCAACAAGGAATCACCTGAAAGTATTAAAAAATCCTTTCTTCATTTGTGCTTTGGGGAAGGAAGAGTAAAATTCTCCTACTATTTTGTCTCAGGATTCGGATGAGTTTCTACAGTAAGCAAAGATATTTTTCACAAGTGACTTATGCAATATACCTTATATTTGGAGAGTGCTTTCAAAGTGTCCTATATATTCATTATCTCATTTGATCCTTACACAACAGCCAGTGAGATAATCGGAGAAGCTATTTTCATAACCACCATTTTACAGATAAGAAAACTGAGGCTCAGCGTCATTAAATAAACTTGTCCAAAGTCACCCAGCTAATGAGCTACAGAAGCAGAATACATCCAGTGTCATGTGTTACTAAAGCCTATAAATTATCTCATCTCATATTTAGCTTAATACTTTTGGTGATATCATTGCTAAAATCACACACTTAAATAAAAGAGTGATTCCTCCTCAGGGGTGCATACAGGACACTTGAGAACATTTAATGATTTCCACGTTCAGCTCCCTTCTCCTTTTTCAAGAGAACATGAAATAGACTTTCCAGGGTCATCAAAAAGAGAAGAGCTTCCATGTGGCCACTTCTACCAAACATGGGACTCATATCCACTGATTTGCCCAGATGCTGCCCACTTCCTGAGTGAGGGGAATCTTTAGGTCTCAGAAGAGCCATCTCCCTTGTTTCAGGAACATGTCTCTTCTCCCCTGGTTGTGGACACTGTGCTGAGGATTAGTTCCACTAAAGAAGGAATGAAAAGGCAATTCATTCGGATGAGTTACGTATGGGAAAGGCATTGGGCCCTGGAGGTCAAATCTGCCAGCTTTTACTTTCTCTATTAAATGTTTATTTTTCTCTTCCAACTGCTAGAACAACTGCAGTGAATCGCCACCTGTGATATAAGATTTTTCATACTTAGTCTGCCTACTTATTATTATTTATTTATTCTTGGTATTCTTCCAAACAGGTCATTATTGCAATCATTGGCTTCCCTCCTCCTCTGCATATGAACTTTACCTTTCCTTGACTGGGATCCCATCCTCTGATGTCAGCTTCTTCAGTTTTTCTCCCTGCCACCTCAGGATTTCCTGGATTTTCTTCCCCAGTCAGTCCCACTTTCTTGGGAAGAGGTGACCTCCTCCCTCCCAAGGCTAAATCAACCCCTTCTTCTGCTAGAAACCCCTCCCTTACCACCTTTTGAGAATTTCACTCCATCACTTACAAACATCTCTCCTGACATTCCCATCCTACTGCGTACCTCAGCCTTTCTCTCTTTCCTGGAATACTTCCCTTTATCCACCAAGAGGTTTAAGTCTTTTCAGTTCCTCTAAGGCTGTTCCATTCTTCATGGCACACTCTCTTTGCTGGCTTCTATGACATTAGAGTCATAGAAAAAAATCCACTGCCTCCCGAAAAAATGGAAAAGAAATCCACATGGAACCTCTTCAGTGGCTATTGCTGTGTAACAAACCACCCCAAAGCTGAATGGCTTAAAACACAAAAATTTATGATATCTTAATTCTGTGGGTTGAGCTGGGCAGTTAGTTCTCCAGCTCACAGGGTATAACGGAGATCAACCAGGAGCTGCACTCAGTTGGGAGCATGGCTGGTGCTGGAATCTCAACCTCTAGGACCTGTCTGTGTTCTCTCGCACCATTCAGTAGTCCTGGAGCTTCCTGACAGCATGGCAGCTGGCTTCCAAGAGCACAAAACAGAAACTGCCTGCCTTTTGAAGGCTTAGGCCTGAAGCTAGCACAGTAGCGCTTCCCCTTCATTACACTACTGGTCAAAGCAACTCTCCAGGCCAACCCAGGTTCAGGAGAGGGGAAACAGACTCCATCTCTTAATGAGAGGAACGGCAAGGAATTTGTGGTCCACTTTAATCCACCACAGACTTCCACATTTGCTCAGCTCAAATCACCACTGTTATCACAATAGCTATTTGGAATTATTCCCTAAAGTGTTAATAAATCTTGGTCAGATCATCTTACGTAACTCCTAGGGTTATTATTTCTCCAAAAAAAACAAAACAGCTCAATTTCTGGCCTTAGGTTAATAGGAAAGTAATTTTATAGACTCTTAAAATTCAAGAGCTGCTTTAAGAACTATTTAAAATTCAGCTAGAATTTATATAGGTCTGTTTTATAGATACAAAGATCAGGTAGCATATCTATAAAATCTAGAGAAAGTAGGTGAAGTGAATTTTAATCAGCCTCTTTTTTTTTTTCGAAAAAAAAAAGCCAATATATTTCTGTTGATGACTAAAAAAATGCACAATGTGAGAGTTGCGAGTTAAGTTTGACCTGGGGCAAAATGAGGACTATAGCCCGGGAGACAGCATTTCAGATAGCTCTGAGAAACTGCTCCAAAGAGGTAGGGGGAAAGTCAATATATATGTGATTTTGGTGAAGGGGGAGTACATGTAATCAAGCACATATTTTTGCAGGAGGTTTCTGCTAGTCACGAGGAGCAGATGTCACCATGAAGGAATTTAGTGCTTTTCTAGATATGAGGAGATGCAAGAATTGCACTCATAAAATCAGCTCCTAAAAATATCTAACTATCTGAAGACCTGTTCTGCCAGTTTTTCCAGAGCACAGAGTGCCTCATTTCTGCTCTCCACCCTGAATTCCCTTCAGGGGGTGTTGAAGGTCAGCAGCTGCAGAATCACGTGACTTAACCTTGTAGAGGTAGATGGCAACTGCCCATGGCAAGTGCCAATTTGTAGTTGACACTGTAAAGAAGATGAGTATTTTTCTGAAAGGCAAGGATACTCATAAATGAGAGGTGTCAACTAGGTCTATTACTAAACAGTAGCAAAGAGACTGCTCTGGATGCCCTGTCCAGGTACTCAGCAGTGCCCTTACTGGCCACCCGGTGTCCCACTGGCTTCCTGGGAGGGCTGAGCAAACGTTTGTGAGGCTGAAGATAAGACCTCCAGTCCACCAGTTCAGATATGCTGTTGGCTATAATCCAGGCTTCTCATGGGTCCTCAGATGTGTCTTACTCCTTCTTACCTCTGAGTTTTTACAGATACCATTCCTGTTTATCATTATGCCCCACTCTCTCTCCTTCCCACACTTTTCCTTTTGCCTTAGCTAAATCCTCTTCATCCTTTAGGTGATGGGATTATATTTGCCATCCACAATGAAATTTTCTTTGAACCCACCCCCTTCCCAAAATTAGGTCAGATGCTCTTGGGGCCATTCCAACTTCTGTTGTATAAATAATTTTGCAGAGGCTGCCTTACCTCTTCTCTGGGGCCTTAACCCATTATTCAGGGGTGCCCCTCAACAGTGTCTGTACACTAAGACCAGCTTCCCTGGTTCTGATGCATTAGTCCAGGAGCAGACACTAACCTTAAGACGGACCAAAGACATTCCCTTTTGAACTGAAAGACTCGGAGCTTTGATAACTAAGTTACATTAATGAAGCACATCAGAAGGAAGACCCATAAACTCCTGCCAAAGAGGTAGAGCTAATTTGACTCCTGCACTAGTTTATCTCTTCCTTGTATTCTGTTAGACACCTCTATGACTTTCCCATGGATTCTGTTCTTTCCTGAAACTATCCAGAATTGTCTATAACTCCCAACCAAAGACTTAAAATAATTTATACCAACTGGAATGAACTCAGGTATGCATGTATAATGAATGGTGTATTTGTTTTGTGTCCTTTTCAGTGCTAGAATGAAGGCTCTGTGAAGACAGGAAGATGCCTGCCTTGCTTGGTGCTGTATTTTGAACACCAAGTGAAGTAGTTGGCACATGGTAAGTGGTCCATAAATATTTACTAAATGAATGAATAAATGGAAATATAAGACTGATGCAGGCACTCTTTGGGAAGTGCCTGGGAAAGAATGAGACTTTACTATGGTTGGGCGGGAGGGTTAAGGGACCATGGTGGGTTTGGATTCCATGTTGGTGAGAAATGCTTTGAGTGGAGACTCTTGGTTGAATTGCTCAGGTTTTGGAAAACATCCTATATTACCTGATGGTAGAAAGAGTCAAGTACAAAGACCCTGTTTACCTTTGGATGCCAAGATTAGATGAAGGCTCTTTCTTACCATAGTCCAAAAAAATCTCTTTAAACTTGGGCAGTGCCGGAGAGGAGGACGGTGGCTCTGTGAAGCAGTGGACCCTGCAGGGCTGTGTGTCCCATCAGAGACTGACTGGTGAGAGGGCAGCCCTGCAGCAGGAACAATGTCGGAAGTCCCTGGTGGTCAGGGGTGGACAGAGCAGCCATGACAGCCATTTGCAGCAGGGAGAGTGGCTGAGGGTGGATGGAAATGAGAAGCTAGAGGAGATCCCATTTCCTGTCTATACCAATTCACTGGAAACAGGGCAGGCAGGGTTGAAATTTCAGTATCCACATTGGTTCTAAAGCCACAGAACTGTGGGGTTGCTCACTACACCCCAAGCTCTTAGCATTTCCAGGCCGGTGTCGCAAGGGTTACACTATCTGACCTGCATGCTGAGGTATTCTAGTAAGAAGCCGGGTTCCTGCAGGACACAGATTTTTAATTCATTACAGAGGTGGGTCTCTCTGCAATTTTACATTTTTTGGAGGACATGAACCTGCCAGATTACTTGGTCTGATGTGTAAAAACTGAGGTCAAAAAACGGGAGCTTTGTATCTCTGTGCTTTAGCTATCTACTTTCTAATTGCCCTGAAAGATGAAATAACTTTGTGTCAGAATATGTCTTGATAACAGCCAAATTCTGGATGCAAAACTATCTCCGAACTTTGGAATGTTATCCAACTAAGAGTCAAACACGAAAGCCTGATTTCCCAGCAGTCACAATACAGTAACCTTCAAACTCCATGACTCACCTCATTCTTCCTGGGGAAGTTTCCAGCTCTACCAGTTTAAGCTTGTCTAATCCTGCCAGGAAAATACTCTGCCAATGTACAGGTGTCTATGTAGAGGTGAGACATTTTGTTCAATTGCTATTGGTCCAAGACCACCACATCTTAGTAACAATTGTCTTAGTAACAATTGTATGCAAAACATTTCTTAATATTTGGTGAGGGCCCATAGCTTTAATTTTTTTGTTTAACAGTTCTTAAAAGGTTTTGCTCTAATTAGCTAAGAAGGAATGATATAGCCCAGTGTTGAAGCTCCTATAGTCTATAGCCAGACAATCTCGGTTCAACCTCCATTCTCCTGTTCAGTAGGGTGTGGCCAGTTCCTTATCCTCCCTAAGCCTCATTTTTCTCCTCTGTGAAATGGAGATAATAATAGGACATCCCTCAAAGAATGGATATGAGAATTAACTAGCAAAGAGTAAGCACTCAGCAAATGTTATTATTATAGCTATCTTTAACCTTCATAATATAAAATAAAATTATTTTATAAATTCAGATTTCTTAGTGCAGCAGTTTTAAAAATTGTTATAAATTCTTTGACACTGCTCCCATTGAAGTGGTGTTTAGGTCTCCTCCACTTGAATCTGATCAGGCTTGTGACTGCTTTGACTCTAGAATACGTTGGAAGTGACCCTATGTGGCTTCCAAAGCTAGGTCATGAAAGAACATGCAGCTTCTGCGTTGTTGGCTGGAACAAGAGTTCCAGTACAGTCTGACTACAGTCTGTACAGTCTGACTACCCCAAGACTTCCATGCTGGAGAGGCCACATCAACAACTGTGGCTGACAGTCCCATCAGAGTCCAGTGTCCCTGCCTAGGGGCCAAGCATTTTGAAAGCGGATCCTCCAGCTCCACTGTTCCAGCCCTCAACCGCCTGAGTCACCTCTAGCTGCTGGAGTTCTCCCAGCTGAGTCCCCAGACCTCATGCAGACAAGTCATTCTCTCTGTCCATGTCCAAATTTCTGACTCCATGAACATAATAATTCTGACTCGTGAACATAATAAAATGGCTATTATTTTATGCCAGTAAATTTGAGGTGGTTTGTTATATAGCAATAAGTATATGGAACATTCAGAAAATAATAGATCTGGGAGGAAACAATGGAGTAAAAGGGAAAATTAACCATATCAAAATCATCAGATCCAACCTTGATCTGTGTGCATAATTTTCAAACATCTATCAGTTTTTAATGATGGCAAAGTTTACTTTCTTCTTTCTAAGCTAAAAGTCTGTTAATCTGAAGGGCCTGCAGCAAACAGAACGACATACAAACTCCACACACTGCAGAGCCCCAAGGGGTAGCTCATGAGCCCATGTCAACACGGACTTCTCTTACTTCTGTTCTTGAGAGAACTGAGGGAAAATGAAAGCTGAAAAGAAAAGCCCTTGGTTTAAATGGACCCCGATTGCATTCCAACCTATCAGATCAATAATGCAGAGATTCCTAAAATCAATGTGCTAAGGCAGTTTTTACCAAATGCATTTGCCTATTGATTAATACTCTGACTTTTAAATATAAACATGCATACTTCTTTGTTGTGATCAGAATTACAGTATGCAAAAGCCAGCAAGATACCCAATCTAATGGGTATTCATTAGATTATCATCCTAATTTTATAAATGAGGAAACTGAGTCTCGGGAAAGCAAGAAAACTCACCATGATAAAAGAAATGACAGTGCCTTTTGTTGAGCACAAAGAATACCCCAGTGTCCGGGCTTTTCTTCTGATGCAAAATAGATGTAAGAATGGTGAGTATATCCCCTAAAGGTCTACCCATGGATCAGATTAGATCACAGGAAAGCTACATTTTGAATCTATTTTTCTGCCGCCTTACAGACACCTTCCCCCATCTAAAATGCACCATTATTTCTCGGGTTTTATCATAGGTGGCCATCTGACAGTGACCTGTGGCGTTCAATATCCTTTATACTAAAACATCCAAATAACTGTCTTAGAGGTAGATTCTTGGCAGAGTTTTGGATTTTCTAACGAACTTAATTAGGTTACAAAAGCTGTGGGATCTATCTTGTTTCCCTGGGTGTGCTGCCATGGTAATGCATGTCGTAGCTGCATTTGAATTCTAGTTCCCGCCATGGCCAGCTGGGTGAGCAAGGCAACATCTTAGCCTCCATTTCTGCATCCGAACTGCGGGTCATCATCTAACAACCTGCGTCAGCGTTGTTGTGAAAATTAAGTCAGGTACATGATATGACGATAACGTTCATGGAAGAAAATGATCTTTTTTTCTTTTTTCACTGTTTTTCAAGTATTAGGATCTCTTTCGCCTTAGATGTCTAGTAAAGTACGAATAGCCCAGTGCTTTTCTTTACTCTGTCCAAAGAGATGTCAGATCTCAATGAAAATGTCTGGTTGCCTGTTCCATTTGTTCTTAATCATAATTCCAAAGATGTTATTTTAAGAAGAATTTTTACTAATACTTTAGACACCATGGATAGACTTACACGTTGTATCTTCAGCCAGAGGATTTCAGGTTAAAGCAAGAAGCAAGTAAACAAAAAAACCCACAATTTGATCAGACTATGATGTTAAAAGATGTATAATATTATCTCTCCCCCCCACACACAAAATGTCAAGTCATCCAGAAGGGAGAGCAGACATGCTCACTTCCAGAGGCACAAGTTTTACTTGCACTCTTAAAAACCTCTTTCGGCACCAAAATGACTCCAAACTATGCTCCCCACATCTTAGCCAATCAGAGAGGCCTCTTTAAGAAACATAACATTTTAATTTACAAGGGATCATCTATATTTCTTTCCCAGGGCCTCACAGAAGGACTGCATTTTAAATCGAATACAAATGCATACATGTTTTGCAAAAGTTTTCCCAGATAGTATACACTATTTCCAATTGCATAATGACAACAGAACTCATTAAAGCAGAGTCCTGAGATAGCTCTTTGTATTTTAAACTAAGATTTAAGTAATATATTTAGCAAAATCTTCTTTTATAGTTTAATCTTTGAACTATAAGAAGATTTGGGGGTAATAACTACCCAACCTTACTGATGATAATTCAATGATGGTGATCTCTTCTTCCTTTCATACTTCTATTTTTTTTAAATGTGTTCTGTGAGATTTGTGTATAAGTAATCCATGATTCAAACCTAGACCTACTGAATATACCCATCTATATTCAACCTTTAAGTCTTAACCATGTTTAAAATGTAAATTCTAACAAATTATGGCTGACTCACAAAAGATAAGTTAGTTTAGGATCTTAATATTAATCGGCTATAAGTGCCCTGTAAGATAAAAGTCAGGAGAGTCAACCTGACAGTCTCCTTTGATAAGCTGTTTTAGGGAAAGCAATATATGTCCTCAAAAGATGGACCTTTCAAAGAGAGCCTATAAATTGAGGTTCTGTGTATAAATGAATCCAAGAACAATCTCACCAATGTCAAGAACAGATTTGTGTAAGAGCGAAGAAAAAAATTAAGAAAGAAAAGACATTTAGTTTTAGAGTTTTTGCAAAAGAATATGGATGTTTTGGAAGTTAAGAATTAGCTTCTGCCATAATTCCTGGGTTAGAAATTCAAGAAGAAAGAAGTAGAAATCTATGCTGAAAGCTTAGATAAAGTGTCTCTACAAAGACAATATAACAGACCTCAGGTGATGCCTCCGAGGAAGGTGGGAATAGCATAGCCCAGCTGTTCTTAATCACTACCAGCTCCTGAACCAATCAATATCTCTTCACAAGCAATTCAAAGATAAGCATCAGACACTCAAAGCATAGTAAACCAAGTTCTCACTTTCCGTTCCTAACATACAAAAGTGATACAGAGGCGTGAGTCCAACCTTATAAAGTTGAGTTTTAAAATATCTTAGATCTAATCCAACATTTCTCAAGCTGTTTTATGAAAAGCATAAGTGTCAAGCTGTCGTGTGTGTGTGTGTGTGTGTGTGTGTGTGTGTGTGTATCCCAAAAGTGGGAAATACTAGGTAAGACAAAGTTTAAAAAGGATTCTTTACCTCAGGACTTCTCAGAGATTTTATTAGGCTAACATGGATCCCCAGTAAGGACATAGAGTGTGGCCTTTTCCCAAACTTATTTGATCAAATTTTTTTCACAGACCATCTTTGGGGAAGATATTGTATTTCACAGAAAAAATTTGGAAAATGCTGATATAACTCTTCAGTGAGTCCCAGCATTGATACATTTAGATCCTGGTATAGAAGACTATGTTGAATACTGAGGAATCATCACGATCTGCACCCAGAAACCATTATTTTCTTCTATAATTTTTAGAAGAGGACATGTTTGCGTAATGTTACCAATGGAAATTCATGGACTTTGGTCACAAACAAGGCCTACTCTGGCACTTCCTGGCTATGGGACCTTGAATAAATTACTTAACTGCTTTGAGCCTTAGATTCTTGATCTATTAAAAAAAGATAATAATTACTACCTACCTCAAAAAGTAGTAAAGTTTAAGTGTACGTAGTGTATATTAAGAAAAACAATGCCAAATACCTACGGTAGGTGCTCAAAAATTTAGTCTTAACCTGTGTTATCTCTGTTATTCAACAAGGACAATTCAATCCTGCCACCCACAAGCCAGCAACAAATAACTCACCTAAAAGCTCAAGGTCTGGGGCCTTCCCTGGTGGCGCAGTGGTTGAGAGTCCGCCGATGCAGGGGACACGGGTTTGTGCCCCGGTCCGGGAGGATCCCAACGTGCCGCGGAGCGGCTGGGCCCGTGAGCCATGGCCGCTGAGCCTGCGCGTCCGGAGCCTGCGCGTCTGGAGCCTGCGCGTCCGGAGCCTATGCTCCGCAACGGGAGAGGCCACAACAGAAGCCCGCATACTGCAAAAAAAAAAAAAAAAAAAAAAAGCAGCTCAATATCTGCCAGGTTGCACCTGGCGCAGTCACTTAACTCCAGGTGAGTCTGTGTGCACCCAATTGTACGTAATTGGAACTGGTAATTATCCATATTCAACCTGACATAAGCAGTCTGGAGAAACTTCAGAAGATTTGGGCAAGGGCTGATAAAACAAGATCTTCGATATAAGAAAACTTGACTGATGCTTGAAGAATCAGTATCAAGGAGGAATTGGGTTATGCTTATAGCTTTTACCTAATTGAAATATTTTTATTACCAAGTTCATAATAGTTCATACTTACTTAGTAATTTTTATCTGTGGATCTCAACCCCTTCCACCATATATGAGAGAATAATATATTTTAGATTAATGTCAAAATATGCTGCTCATATTTTCCTTCTTACATTTTGTTACCCACTGCTATTATCACCTCCCCAAAAGACCTTCCATAACACTAATTTTTATTGGTTACCACCCTGAACTGTTCCTGATTTTAATATCTTCCTCTGTATCACGTAGGTTTGATAAATGAAATAACGTATTGGTATAAAAAATAGATAAGACAACCTAGGTTTTGTTTTTTTTTTAACTTTGGAAAATAACTCTCAGGAAGCAATTTTTTGACAAGGTCTTTTTTTACACAATCCATTGAGAGAAAACTTCTATAGAAAACTGATTTTTTTAAAAAATAAAAAGAACGATAGCTACTCAAAAGAATATAGAAAGGATTAAAATAAGCATTTAACAAAATTCATGCCAAACAAGGCCATTTAACCTGTATCTCTTCCTTTAACATTTTTGGGTCTACTATTCTTAATTATAAACTGGAGAAAATTAACTAGTCCCTAGATGATATTTTGGGTTCCTTCTGGTTCCATGATCTGGCAAAAATGACTTTCTTTTTTTTTTAAGCACTGACTACACTTCTGAGCCTCCTCCCTAGTAAACTTCACTGTCCAGTGGAAGATAAAAGAAGCTCACATATTTCAAGAGAACAACTTTTGAAGCAGGACAGACCTACTCTGGGGAACAGAACTGCATTCTGCTAAACTCCCTGTGCCCTACCCCCTTGGCGGAGAAGAGGAAGCATCTGAAGTGATGGTTATGGTGGATGCTTAATACACTGGATGCTTCTTGGTAATTAAAACACTAGAATAAATTGACTTTTCACCAAGCCCAGTCACCAAGAATGACCTTGAGAGAATGGAACACAAGACAGAGTAGTCTTTACACAAGAGGAGTGACAGAAGAAACATGGCTTGGTAAAGTTTCTAAGCATGGGACATTATCAGCAGAAGAAAGAGCATCAGGGTGAGAGGCTAGAGAAAAGGTGTCCCCGGGAGACTGTGGGCCAGGATGCTGGAGGATAAAATGAATAGCTATGAACTGTGAGTGCTCTAAGGACCTCAGAGAACACCTGTGCTTCCCAGCCTCCTTTTCAATACCAAAATCTTTCATGAATTATTGTCAACACACACACACACACACACACACACACACACACACTCATTCACATATGATACCTGTTGTACATTCATTATGATACCTGTTGCATTTTCTTTAAAAATATAGGAATCCAGAAATACTTTAAAACAAATATGAATTTTATGAATTTACTACATCCATGAATATTT
Organism: Hyperoodon ampullatus; assembly: GCF_949752795.1. Classification (NCBI taxonomy): domain Eukaryota; kingdom Metazoa; phylum Chordata; class Mammalia; order Artiodactyla; family Ziphiidae; genus Hyperoodon; species Hyperoodon ampullatus. The sequence goes on along the minus strand of NC_136922.1, from coordinate 53,738,773 downwards.
GAAAAATGATAATATATATATCTGAAACAAATAGATGTCATTTCATTTCAACAGGTAAAGATATGACTGCACAATCTTTAGAGACACCAACATGCATGGTGATGAAATTCACAGTGACCTTTTAGTATGTAGGACAAGTGACCCTCACCTAAAGTAGTGACCTTTACATGTAGACTAATGTTTAAGCTTCCCAATGACATTGTGCCCCAGCTTCCCTCTTTCCCAGTCATCCTGAAGCCACCTGCTGAATCACTGCAAAGCTCTGAAAAACTCTGGGGCCTTTAAGAGAGTATCTGCGAATAGTGATAAACTGAACTTTTTTTCGTGGGTACATTATCCAGCTGGTATTGTCTTTTAAAATCCATCCTATGAATTATGTGAGAATGAAGAATTTTACTTCCAGTTGAATTTCCTGTTTCATGATTTAAATGATTTATGAATGAGGGCTCTATGTTCAGTCATTGTGGCCTTAGGCAGTTCGGTGGTCTGATTCATTCTCAGGAATTAGATGATCAATTCAATTTTGTAGATCTGATGACCAGATTGATTAGACAGTAAATGATCAGGCCCAATATAAAATACCATTTGGTATCCACTAATATGACAATTTCAAGATAGAATTAACCTCAAAATGATTAGTATAGTGCTCAGTGTAGAAAAGGATACAACAGTTATTCTCTATAGCAATGGTCCTTAAACTTTGAGTGCACCAGACTCACCTGGATGTCTGACTCAGTAGGTATGGATGGGGCTGGAGAATCTGCATTTCTAACAAGTTCCCAGGTGCTGCTGCTGGTTCAGAGATCACAGTTTGAGGAGCATTGCTCTTTAAAAAAAGACCAAAAAAGCTGCATTTTAGTTGAGTTTAACATATCAAACAGATATATAACAATATTGTTCAGCCACCCCCTGCTTATGTGGGAAAAAGTGACCCTCAACAGCGCCCTGTTGTCTATATAATTTAACCCAGACTTTTTAGCATGGATTAAAATTTTTCTCCTGCCTTCCTCATAATATCTCAGCCACACCCACCCCCCCTCCCCCTGCAGCAATTTAAGCACTTCAGAGCTCCTGTCTTTTGCACCTTTCACCCGCTTCTCCCCCAGAACCCTCCCTACCCATTTCCACTGGCTGGCTGCTTTCCTGTGCTCCTCTAGCTTTGGGATGGGCATCAAGAGAACTGATCTACATCTCTGTGCCCCACTGCACTATGCCTTCCTGTAAGGCCAGCCCATGCCTTGCTTATCTTTGTATTCTACTACCTAACAGTGCTTATAGCATAATAGGAGCTTGGTAAGTATTTATTAAACAAATGAATGGATAAACGAAAGATAGAAAATAACCGTAGAAAAGTATACCAAGAGAGAGTCTAATCATAGGTCAACCAATCCTAGGTAGAATTAATAATACAGTGGCATTTTATTGATAAAACTGAGTCACGTAGTCAAAGCATCACTTTAAAAAATCTTACACGAAAACAACAAGAATGTAAGTCGGCTGAGATGAATTGTGTTGTTTTGTTTGTTTTGTGAACCGGCATCCGCAGTTCTGCGTCTGAGTGGAAGACCACTCTGGAGCCCGGCCTGTGGCACCACGCTGGCCCGGGTCTGACCCTCCCAGGATTTCCCACAGGTCCGTGGGCGTCTCCGGGCTTTGGAAGGCTCCCAGGAGCTCCCCCAGGGCCCAGGCTGCCCCCAGGCGCAGTTCCGGCTCCGAACCACCTCTGGGGTCTCAGGCAGCGCGGGCTTCCTCTGCTCCCTCAGAGGTCGTCGGGTTCTCAAGTTTTTCTCTCTAAATATTTAATGGGCAGTTTCTCTTTGCTTCTGTTTCTGGATTGATAAAGAGGAGAAAAAGGAGTTCGACCACAGAAAAGATAATAATAGCGGACTGTATATCTGACTTTACTTTTTAAATTCCATCAAAGTTTGTGTTTGGTGGTTGTTTTTCTTCCTTTGATAGCGATCCCGTGAACTTCTCCTTGGGGGAAATGGCGCGTCCAAAGCCCGCCAAGCCCAGCCTGAGAGCTCTAGGATTTGAGAGTAATATTTAAAACAAAACCTCGACAGATACAAACTCAAAGGAAGCCTTGCGTTCCTTAAGTCAAAGGTATCTGTTCTGATCGAAGCACTTGGTTTGCTGTTTGTAACCAGCGTTAAGAGCAGAATTTTTAAACACAAAAATGGATAAAAGAAAAGCTAAATCGCGCGGTCCGCCGACTCCTATTCATTATCTCCAGCAGCATATGGGACCATTCTCCTACTTGTCCTCGCCCTTTCTTCCCCAGACGCAAAAGCAACCAAGCCTGTCCCGCTTCACAGCAAACCCACTCTTTGTGCCGAGAGGTGCCTCTGCACCAATACTACTTCCTCCCTCTCCCGCCTCCTCCTTCACCCGCCCGCCTCCGACTTTCGCTCTGGGAACACCGCGGCTGGCGCCCTTTGCGCCGGCAAGTCAGTACAGCGATTGGGCGACGGTCCCTGAGCCTCCAGTTCCGCGTCTGTTTCAAGGCTCCTCCCTCCCGGTGAAAGACAGACTGCGGGGCGCCTGGAAACCGGTCCGAGGGCGCGCGAGGGAGAGGAGAGCTAGCGAGTTGAGGGATTGACACAAATGGTCAGGCGGCGGCGGCGGAGGAGGAGGCGGAGGCGCAGGGGGGAGCCGAGGCTGCTGGGCTGCCGAGAGTTGCGCGCTCTACCCGGCCGCCGCCACTAGCGCGGCGCCGCCAGCCGGGAGCCAGCTAGCCGAGGGCCAGGAAGGCGGGACGCGACCCCGGCGCGCCCAAGCCACCCGGGCTCTCCCCGCAGCCCGCGCTTCATGAATCGCAAGTTTCCGCGGCGGCGGCGGCTGCGGGACGCGGAGCGGGAGCCGGTGGAGCGGGCCGAGCACTGCTCGGGCTCGACGGAGGGCACCGGCGGGGAGGAGATCGCCCCGGCCGCAGGGGGAGCAGCCGCCGGCCGCGCCACAGCTAGCCCCAGCCGAGAGGCGCCAAGAAAGGAGCCGAGAAAGTATGGCTGAGGAGGAGGCGCCTAAGAAGTCTCCGGCCGCCGCCGCCAGCGGCGCAAGCTGGGAACTTTGTGCCGGGGCGCTCCGCACTGGACCGGTGGCGGAGGGGAGCGGGGACGCGGGCAGCCGCCGCCGTCCCCCCCCAGTTGACTCCGGGCGCTTGGCGCGCGGGCTGCTACTACTGCTTTGGCTGCTGGAGGCTCCGCTGCTGCTGGGGGTCCGGGCGCAGGCGGCTGGCCAGGGGCCCGGGCCGGGGCAGCAGCCCCCGCCGCCTCAGCAGCAGCAGAGCGGGCAGCAGTACAACGGCGAGCGGGGCATCTCCATACCGGACCACGGCTACTGCCAGCCCATCTCCATCCCGCTGTGCACGGACATCGCGTACAACCAGACCATCATGCCCAACCTGCTGGGCCACACGAACCAGGAGGATGCGGGCCTCGAGGTGCACCAGTTCTACCCGCTAGTGAAGGTGCAGTGCTCCGCGGAGCTCAAGTTCTTCCTGTGCTCCATGTACGCGCCCGTGTGCACCGTGCTGGAGCAGGCTCTGCCGCCTTGCCGCTCCCTGTGCGAGCGCGCGCGCCAGGGCTGCGAGGCGCTCATGAACAAGTTCGGCTTCCAGTGGCCTGACACGCTCAAGTGCGAGAAGTTCCCGGTGCACGGCGCTGGCGAGCTGTGCGTGGGCCAGAACACGTCGGACAAGGGCACCCCGACGCCCTCGCTGTTGCCTGAGTTCTGGACCAGCAACCCACAGCACGGCGGCGGAGGGTACCGGGGGGGCGGCTTCGCGGGGGGCGCCGGCGCGTCGGAACGAGGCAAGTTCTCATGCCCGCGCGCCCTCAAGGTGCCCTCCTACCTCAACTACCACTTCCTGGGGGAGAAGGACTGCGGCGCGCCCTGCGAGCCGACCAAGGTGTACGGGCTTATGTATTTTGGGCCGGAGGAGCTGCGCTTCTCGCGCACCTGGATCGGCATCTGGTCAGTGCTGTGCTGCGCCTCCACGCTCTTCACGGTGCTCACGTACCTGGTGGACATGCGGCGCTTCAGCTACCCGGAGCGGCCCATCATCTTCCTGTCGGGCTGCTACACGGCAGTGGCCGTGGCCTACATCGCCGGCTTCCTGCTGGAGGACAGGGTGGTGTGTAACGACAAATTCGCGGAGGACGGGGCGCGCACAGTGGCGCAGGGCACCAAGAAGGAGGGCTGCACCATCCTCTTCATGATGCTCTACTTCTTCAGCATGGCCAGCTCCATCTGGTGGGTGATCCTGTCGCTCACCTGGTTCCTGGCGGCCGGCATGAAGTGGGGCCACGAGGCCATCGAGGCCAACTCGCAGTATTTTCACCTGGCCGCCTGGGCCGTGCCGGCCATCAAGACCATCACCATCCTGGCGCTGGGCCAGGTGGACGGCGATGTGCTGAGTGGGGTGTGCTTCGTGGGGCTCAACAACGTGGACGCACTGCGCGGCTTTGTGCTGGCGCCACTCTTCGTGTACCTGTTCATCGGCACGTCCTTCCTACTGGCCGGCTTCGTGTCCCTCTTCCGCATTCGCACTATCATGAAGCACGACGGCACCAAGACCGAGAAGCTGGAGAAGCTCATGGTGCGCATCGGCGTCTTCAGCGTGCTCTACACGGTGCCAGCCACTATCGTCATTGCCTGCTACTTCTACGAGCAGGCCTTCCGGGACCAGTGGGAGCGCAGCTGGGTGGCCCAGAGCTGCAAGAGCTATGCTATCCCCTGCCCCCACCTCCAGGCGGGCGGCGCCCCGCCGCACCCGCCCATGAGCCCTGACTTCACAGTCTTCATGATCAAGTATCTTATGACGCTGATCGTGGGCATCACGTCAGGCTTCTGGATCTGGTCCGGCAAGACCCTCAACTCCTGGAGGAAGTTCTACACTAGGCTCACCAATAGCAAACAGGGGGAGACCACCGTCTGAGACTGGGGACTCAGCCCATTCCCAGCCCTCGGCCTGGTCCCAGCCACCCCAAAAAGCTGGCCCTATGGAATCCTTGCCAAATCTGGCTACTCGAGGCTTTCTCACCAGCCATTCACTTTCGCGGGCTCCTTTTAACAACAAGGCTCCTGCAAAACCTTCTGTCCCTGGGGGCAGAGGGACTCGAGGGCCCAACTGCCAGAGCAGGATGGACAGACCTCTCTTGCTCTGGTACCGGGACTGTACGCTTTTATAATTGTAAATAGCCTGTGTAAGATTTTTGTAAGTATATTTGTATTTAAATGACGACCGTTCACGGGTTTTTCTTTTACTTTCCTTTTTTTTTTTTTTTTTGGTTTAAATTGTAATTATTTAGGGCGGTTTAACAATTTGAGACTTTCTTCTTGCCCTTTGCAGAGTACCGCAGAGAGAAAACCAGAGCTCACTGCTCGTTGCTTCTGTTGGTGCTGGCGCGCCCCTCCCTGACGCGGGGTGGGGAGCGCTTGGGGTTTGCACCGCCCGGATCACTTTCCTGCTCCTCTGTCTGCTCCCTCCCTCCCCGTCCTTGCTGGGGTCTGGGCTTTTAAGGTACAGAACTGCACAAAGCTTGCAAGTCCGAGAGTGGAACCCCGCCCATCCCAAGTCAGCCCTTGTCCGGGGCCAGATTGCAAAGGCCTGTCCCTTAGACTATCTGAAGCTGAAATTTTCACCGTCCAGAACCTTACCCCTAGCTTCGAGGAGGCCCACGGATGTGGGCACTGGCAGCTGCAGCCTCCCTCGCTCTGGCCTCAAACGCCCAGACACTCCCTTCTTCCACCTAAGTTGGTTAGAGGGTGAGTGGGATAACCAATGCCAAACTTTTTTTAAGTCTAATTTTTGGTGGATGAGCTCATTTCATTCTCCAGCATCTAAAACCTGGTATGGGTTCGCCCAGCGTCATGGAAAGATGTGGTTACTGAGATTTGGGAAGAAGCATGAATCTTTGTGTGGGTTGGGAGAGACTGAAGATGGGAGTTATAAAATGTTAATTCTAATTGCATACGGATGCCTGGCAACCTGCCTCTAGGATTGAGACAGCCTGCATAAAGGTTTACCGTTCTGTAAAATGGAAATGTTAGGTCACCTGGAAAGCTTTGTTAAGGAGCTGATCTTTGCTTTCCTTAACAGGACAGCAAAACGGTAAACTGAATATGAAAACTTGAAGGAGATTTCAGTGTAATGGACGTCCTCAAAATGAAGTGCTACTTTCTTATTTTCAATCAAATAATAATTAGACATATATCAGAAACTTTAAAATGTAAAACTTGTACACTTTCAACATATTATTACGATTATTATTCAACAACACATTCTGAGGGAGAAACAATCCACATCACTAATAATAACCTGGTAAGATTCCAGGAGGTAAAGGAGGTGGAATAATTGATGGGATTAGCTCCTGAAATAAACAAAATATGGGCATGCATGCTAAAGGGAGAATGTGTGCAGGTCTACTGCACTAAATCCTGTGTGCTCCTTTTTGGATTTACAGAAATGTGTCAAATGTAAATCTTTCAAAGCCATTTAAAAATATTCACTTTAGTTCTCTGTGAAAAAGAGGAGAAAAGCAATCCTCCTGATTGTATTGTTTTAAACTTTAAGAGTTTATCAAAATGCCGGTACTTAGGACCTAAATCTATCTATGTCTGTCATACCCTAAAATGACAATGGTCTTTGAATTTGGTATGCATTTATTCTGTTCATTATCACAAAATCATCTATATTTATAGAGGAATAGAAGTTTATATATATAATACCATATTTTTAATTTCGCAAATAAAAAAATCAAAGTTTTGTACAAAATTATATGGTTTTCGTGCCTGAAAATAATAGAGCTGGAACTGTATGCACTATGAACTACTTTTACATTTTATAGTGTCTATAGCCAATCCCACAGTATATAAATTCAGGAATTTCAACGAAAAAGTCTATCTTTAAACCTTCAGACCAGTCCTTCCAAAGAATTAACCGACTTGCATTGTAGTGATTGATGTTGTGAAGTCCCTAGGAAAGATCTGCTTCCATGACAGTAGCAATATAAAACAGAAGTTTGCAAATTATTTCTTTACTCAAAGAAGATTATTAAAAAGAGAACTCTAATTTTATTACAGCTTTTTTTTCTTTTAAAGGGTAAATTTATGTAACTTTCTATAATATGGAGGTTTATTTTTAAATCATCAACCATCATCTTTGTCACGATTTTTATGAAGTATTATCTTATACTTTCCATAATCTTGGATACTCCAAAACCATAAATAGGCAATCAATAAATGGTTAACTGACTGTGCGTTTATAAGCATTTTAAGCAGCAGTTGGGTGTATAAGGCTGTTTTGTTGTTTGCTTCTGAAGATCCATTTTTATATTGTTCAAGGAACCTTCCCTAGAGGAATTATCTAGTTGGTCTACTCTTAGTTAGAATTAATGTAAGTGTATAATGTGTAGAGTGTATATATACATATATCTATATCTCTATAAAATATATACATAAGTATATACACACTAATTTTTATAAAATATACAAAGTTTACTTATATATTTTACAATATGGAAATAAGGTTATGAGAAAAGGAGAATGCCAGATGGAAAACCTCAAATACCTTTGGAAGACAAGTCTCTTATTCCTTTATACACTAAAAATATCTATATTAAATTTTCCCATGAAAACATTTTGTGATAAAATGACAAGGGGCTAAAATGAAGACCTTTAATACAATAGAGTTAGTTTCATGGTTATAAGGCAGTTGTCTTATAAGTCATCATCATTATTTATTTTAAGGCAAATGAAAAACTTAAATCTAATTGAAAATAGAGCATTCAGTTTTAATTAGCAAGGTGCAACTTTATGTTCTTGTTTCTTTGTTACATTAATCTAATATAGTAGATATTGGAGAAGGTTTTATTGTGTAGGCACACAAAAAATTGCAATTCTTAGGCTAAACTAAAACAGGTCTTAATAGATTATTCAACAGACTGTTTCTGGAAAAAATTTTTAAGATTATTAGTCTCTATTCAAAGAATAAATACAAAGCATTCTTATTGTGGGTGTCCTTAAAATGATGTAACTATAAAATTTGATGCAGACAGGTTTTAAAATGCTGGATTTAAGTAATTTGAAAAGACATTTTTAAGCCACCAGCAAGCTTTGTTTTTACAAAACAACTTATTTTAAATTCTGTAGCCTATAGAAAGCCAGTGTATTCTTTTGTTTCTTTCAACAGTGATGGCAAAATAAGACTTGCCTGAAAAACCATAAAGCTACTGGGAATATGGTCCCATTAATATGCTGTTTCCATGACAAACCCTGTTTTCAGATTATTTGGTTTGCCTATTTTATTTTTTTAAACCAGCTATCAATTGGAGTCAGTTTTCCCCCTTACTGTGTGTGTGCTTGGTTCAGCTTTTGTAGTAAGTATATACATAGTATGAAAGCTTTCTGATGCTCTTTAAAAAAAAAAAAAAAAAAAAAGCCATTTTTTACTTAAACTTTCTGTGGGGGCAGAAAGTCATATTTTTAATCTAAAAGCCAGTTAGTGTCAAACATATGCAAAACAGCTGGACCGGATTTTTCAGTTTGTCTGAGGCACTCACTTGTTAGCCTGAGTTAACTGTCTTGGTTCTTTTGTCTCCACGGAGCACTGAAGCCTTCCGCTGTAGTTGCATCATTCCCAAACTCCAGCATTGAACTAGGAAAGGAGAACACAGTGAAGAGTTGATGGCCAATTAAAAAAAAAAATTGCCTAAACCACAAACCATTTCAGGACTTGGGGGGCTTCAGATCACTTTCCCTGGTATCGTGTTTCGATCATGGTACATACTTATTTTTTTTAAAGATGCCATATTTTCAGTGTGTGTGTTTGTGTTCAACTTCAGCTACTCTTGTTTTTATTGCTTTATAATCCATCTTTTGGCTATAAACCAGATTTTACGCAATGTACATGCAATTAATTGAAACCAGTGTTATGACACTGGACGTCTCTGATACATTTCTGATTATAATGTTCTGTGTAACTGGGGCCTGAGAGATAATCAGAATGTGACCATTACATATGTCTTGAGGCGGACACTAGTAATATCGTCATTAAATACTTCACGGAAAAAAAAAATACTTCACAGAATATACTAACATCAAAGTCTTGCAGGATTAACCTGTAGGTGCCAAACTAAGATGTGGACTACATATAAGAGTTCTCCAGTTACATTACTAAAAAGGAATTGTGATACCACCTTAAATTCAAGACTTTTAAGACCCTTATATTTGAAATGGGGTCTTACAAGGGAAGTACCAAACAAGGTAAAATTAATTTTGGTGACTCCTAAGATTTATATCTATAGTTTTGAACTGTTGGCAGATACCAATAGCCCCTAGAATTTGAGAAACATTACTTGAGTTTCATGACTCAGAATTCCCTAAAACTTTTGGGGCTTAAATATTTCTATTCACTTCGGTCATACTTTTGACAATGGAAGTGTTAAACCATAACTATAGCTTATGTGTAACCTGGTGATATAAAGACAGACTCTACACTAATTTTCTTAAGTTTTATCATGATCTGTGGTGACAAGTGTCTCTACTCCATTACAGAACCAAGTTCCTGTTTAAATATAATAACACTTACGTTGGGGATTTTTGTTTATAAGTTGGTTTGGGACCCTAACAACGGATCAAGTAAAAGGATTTATCACAAATCTTTCTGATGTAATGGACAGGATCAAGTATAATCTATAAAGTACATCCTACAATGAACACATATAATAAATGTTCTGAAGGTTATCAGTTTTATAAGTCAAGCAGATTCTAAAAATTGTTCAAAAAAATAGAATAACATTTTCCAATAGCAACTTCTCTAAATAAATCCTTTTAAGATAGTGATATTCTAAAGAGGTATATTTTTGAGTGATAAAATTAAAATAATGCTGCATTTTCTAAAGGAATCATTAATACACTAGTTGAATGGCATATTTGTATAATTAATAATTCTAAAAGCGAAGTATTAGAATAACATTGATTTGCACATTTTATACACGCATGCTATTTTTTTAATGAAATTGACTTGCTGGAAGACAATAACTTTTAGGTTTTAAAATTTGTAATATGCATATTTCATATAGAGACAATCTCAAGAAATTTTATTCACAATATAGATTTTCAAAACATGTTCTCAGGACTAGAGTGATTAACATGAAAACGAAACACTATTGCTGCTTTGAGATAGTTCTCTGTGGCCTGGATTTCTTTTCTTTCCTTTTTAAAATCCGAGTATCCTCTAATTTGTGGATATCTCCATGTTTCAGATCTCAAGACCTGTTTGAATTAAATTTGCAGGGGAATAACTGTAGGATCCCCCCATAGACAAAGTGTGGCCTTTATTTCCTTTCAAGGTGGCAGCGTGTCCTTGCTTAAAGGAAGCACTCAGAAAAAGATTGTTCTTTTGCCCTTGGAAATGCTCGTCTTCACAAACGCAGCAGCAAATACCTGGAGGTCATACAGGCTAGTTAAATGTATATTCCAAATGCCAAGTGCTACTTGATTGTTATAAAACAGAATTTTTTTTCCTTTAAAAGTAGATTTAGAGACTATTCTTGACCTTATCTTTCCAACTCTTGGAAAACACTTTCTAAAAGTTAACTTCAATAAATATTCTGTCAAAAACTCATAACTCAAACAGGGTAGCCCACTGTTTAGGTTTGTCCAGGACTGAGGGGTTCCTTGGGATGTGGGATTTTCAGTGGTAAAACCAGGAAAGTCCTGGGCAAACTGGAATGATGGATCACCCTATTCCATGGATTAAATTGAGCTTCCAAGATAGAGTAGCTTCTGTAGTGGTCACTGGTCCAGCACTAAAAATATTCCACTGTAGTTTTAGTCTCGTTCATTACCGGATGAAAAGCCAGTGAACACAGCCCTTTGTAACTGATCTTGACAGTGAGTACCAGTCACCAGAAGCTGAGCGCAACATGAAGGTATAATGGAATAAATCACATTGATATCTTGGCTGTTCTGTCTTCTGCCTCCTGAAGAAATGGGGCATAGATACAGGAACCTAAGTGGCCACTGAGCCCTGTTCTTGCTGCTTATGAAACCAGGTCAAGTAGCTATTTTTATGGAAGACCCTCAAAAGTATTCCTTTGGAATAAAATGCATTCTTTGTTTTAATTGATGTTAAGGTTTATCATATTGTAAGGAACTGTTAGGTTTTTGCCTATGTTTAGATCTCTTATTTCTCTGTCAGAACAGTCCACAGTAATGAGATTACTAACTCAAGCAGGGTTTATCCCTAATGGTTATATATCAGCACTTAATTGTCATACTTTTTCTCAGAGGTAAGTACGTTTACCACGCATGTTTTCCCCAAAATGAAAAATTGTATCTACAGGAAGGAAAAAGAAGTAAATAAACTTAAAATTCTACAGTGATTATTGGGAGTTGTAGGATGTAGGGTGTGGACCAAGCAATCCATGGCATTCACATTTCTATTTGCATGAAACTCTTCAATTAGAATTGGTCCACCCCTTTTAATTAATTAATTAATTTTTTAAAAAGATTATCCAATTTTATTGTAAAAAAGTAAACTTCCATTTACAAATTCCAAGCACTTATCAAATGTTACTATTTGAGTTATAGCAGAAGCCAGTTAGTTAAAGATACAGATCCTGGACTCAGTCTCAGACTTTGAAAACAAATGCCCTAGGCCATTTCATTTCCAAAATCTTATCATTGGATAAATTCTGTTGTAATTAATGACTTTTCCATTTTACTTCTTTTTTACTTGTAGGTACATTTTAGTGAAGTAAAACATATAAAGAAAAGTATACTCATATAAAGTGTGTATTTGATCAAATTTCACAAAGTAACACAATTTTAAAAACATGACCCACATAAGTAAATTGAACATAACCAGTATCCTTCTCATGTACTTTCCTGAGCACTACTAACCCTCTCCAAAGACAGTCTCTATCCTTATATCATCAAGTAGTTCTGCCTATCTGGAATATCATATACATATATCCCATATCTCCTCCCTCTTGCATCTCCCTCCCATCCTCCCTATTCCCACCCCTCTAGGTGGCCACAAAGCACCGAGCTGATCTCCCTGTGCTATGTGGCTGCTTCCCACTAGCTATCTGTTTTACATTTGGTAGTGTATATATGTCCATATATACACTACCACTCTCTAACTTTGTCCCAGCTTACCCTTCCCCCTCCCCATGTCCTCAAGTCCATTCTCTACTTCTGCATCTTTATTCCTGTCCTGCCCCTAGGTTCTTCAGAAACTTTTTTTTTTTTTTTTTTAGATTCCATATAGATGTGTTAGCACACAGTATTTGTTTTTCTCTTTCTGACTTACTTCACTCTGTATGGAAGACTCTAGGTCCATCCACCTCACTACAAATAACTCAATTTCATTTCCTTTTATGGCTGAGTAATATTCCATTGTATATATGTGCCACATCTTCTTTATCCATTCATCTGTCGATGGACATGTAGGTTGCTTCCACGTCTTGGCTATTGTAAATAGAGCTGCAATGAACATTGTGGTACATGACTCTTTTTTGAATTATGGTTTTCTCACGGTATATGTCCAGTAGTGGGATTGCTGGGACGTATGGCAGTTCTATTTTTAGTTTTTTTAGGAAACTCCATAGGGTCCACCCCTTTTTATATTGACTTCATCCTTCTTGTCATCCTTCTGATTCATCCATTCCTCTCAATCTTCTTATAAATGAACATAAAATTTCACTGCCTTTGTTGTTGAAAGAAAACACTATTCTTGCTATCTTCTAATTAAACTCGAGGTAAAGAAATAAAAAAGATGGGCAGATAAAGTAGTTATTTCAGGAGATACCTACACATTAGACTCTAAAGCCTTGGTTCTCAATAGGGAGCAATTTTGGCCCCCCAGGAGACATTTGGCAATATCTGGACATATTTTTGGTTGTCATGACTGGGGGTGGGTGGGTTTCTACGGGCATCTAGTGAGTAGAGGCCAGGGAGGCTACAAACCTTTCACAATGCATGCAGGAAAGCCCCTGACAACAAAGAATTATCTGATTCAAAGTGCCAGAGTTGAGAAACGCTGCTCTAAAGGAATGCTTAAAATTGTGAGTACACATTTTTTTTTTTTTTTTTTTTTTTTTTTTTTTTGTGGTACGCGGGCCTCTCACTGTTGTGGCCTCTCCCGTTGCGGAGCACAGGCTCCGGATGCGCAGGCTCAGCAGCCATGGCTCACGGGCCCAGCCGCTCCGCGGCATATGGGATCCTCCCAGACCGGGGCACGAACCCGTATCCCCTGCATCGGCAGGCGGACTCTCAACCACTGCGCCACCAGGGAGGCCCGAGTACACATTTTTAAATAATGAAACACATTAAATTTATAAAATAGGATTGAGAAAAATACGGATTTACTTATGCCTACAGCATGGACTTTACTTTTGACCTGCAAAGTTTGTTTTACATTGATGAACAGCCTGATGATATTGCATTGTAGTCAATGTCTTCATCTGCTTGGGCTGCTATAACAAAAATACCATGGACTGGGTGGCGTAAACAACAGACATTTATTTCTCATAGTTCTGGGGTCTGGGAAGTCCAAGATCAAGGTGCCAGCAGATTCAGTCGTAAGTATGAGACCCTACCTCCAAATACCTATACATTGGGGATTAGGATTTCAACATATGAATTTGGGGGGGAAGCAAACATTCAGCCCGTAACAGTCAACAAAATAAATCTGCTTTTATTACTTAAATCTAGACAAGGACAGACAGTATCATAATTTCAGTGGAAAAAAATCTGTAAATTACATTAAATAAGCTTATTGAAAAAAACCTCTTTCGAGTGTTAGCACTATGCTGTTACACTTCATATGCCACATTTCCATTTTCTTTACACATGTCCCTGTATCATTGAAGGTGTTACAATACAGAGGAAGAACTTGGCCCGGGAGGCAGAAAACCTGGGCTCCAGTCTGGACTGGGCTAAGAATGTTAAGGTACCTTGGGTGAGTCCAACTCACGAGATTTCATGAGTCAAATGAAGACACTAATGAAATAATAGACATGAAAACCCTTTTGTAAACAGTGAAGCTCTGTACAAACGCGAGGGGTTTTCATTATCACTCACATTGAGCTAATTAAGGAGGAGACTGAGACATCTTGAAGGCTCTTTCTCAGCTTTGACTACTCCCCTCCCCCACTTTTGGAAAAGGACGTTCCAGTCACTGAAGGGACCCAAGGTGATGGGGGCCTTTCTGCAGTTTTCCCAGCCCCTGTCCTCTGGCTTTGTCACTACACTTGCGTTCTCCCGGACATACATAGGATTTTTCCCAGTTTTTATGAGACTCTGGTTAAATTTAGGATAAATCAGTCTGCAGTGCAACAACTGCACTATTTGACTGGGCTTGGGTCCTCACAAGGAAAAAGGAGGGTCTTGTTTGAGAAGGCTGGTCTGGGGCAAGAATTCTGCTCCAGGAGTGTTTCAAGGTCAGAAGTATAAGAGGGCTAAGAATATGTTCTAGGTCCAAATGTGACAAATTCACAGGCAGACACTCGATTGAGAGCCCTCATAGAGTGACACAAGTGCCTCAGGAACTGTCCATTTGTTCATTAATGAAGCTGGGGTAGATGTGAGAAGCAGCTTGGGATGGGATGCTTTGTGTCCTGAAGGCAGACAGATTGGGGTCATTTGGCACTGGAAGAGGTGAAAAAGAAAGGGATATAATGAAAACCAAAGTCAGCTAATCTTTCTTGGAGCTAGCTCTCATGGGAGTCAGTGAAGTGTTAGCTGAATGGACACATCTCTCAAATAGGGCCATAATCCTGGATTGGAAATATGACCTTTCATCTTCCTCCTTTTCAGAAAAAAATCAATTTCAAGGTAATAGGGACTTGGACGCAAAGAAGTTTAATGTCATCTTGGAAAGAACTTTGGATGTGCAAGACGTGGTTTGAATCTCAATGAGCTCTTAGCCTCAGATCCATTTATCTAAAATGGTGATACTAACAACTTTTTACTAATTCATATGGTTGTTGGGAGGATTAAAGAAATAAAGTATATAATGGTATTTTTAGCACTAGAGTCATCTACAGATCTTAGTCTTCCTCCCCTCACTGTATATTTCTTTTCTCTCTTCCTCTTCTACCTAATATTCTCCCCTACCCTGCTCCCTCTCCTCGCTCTTCTCACCCATATGCCCTCCCCTTCCCTTCTTCCTTCTACAACTCACCATTATCGCTGATGGAAACTGAAAATGCAAACTAATGCCATATTGTTCCTGCATCCTCTTTTCAGGCTAAGCATGTTTTACAAGACTTATTCAGAAAAAGATTAAGTTAATGGGCAATCTTAAGGTTAAATGACACAAATAATGTTCTGTATATTAGTGATATTGCTCTTAAAGCATAAGTGCATTTCTATGCATTCATGCTCACCTTAGGATACACTGTTTCAAATTCAATTTCTTTATGGCTGCTAACAATTCTGACCTAACTGGTAGGTTGTACACTTGGGTAACATGGCAGCAGTTCTTCAAGGCTACTCTAAATCATGACCAGGAAGAGAATCATAATTTCCTTTCAGAAATAAACTCTTCTATAGACTGATAACTAACTGAAGAATTGCAGGAGTCCTTTGTTTGTCCTGTTGACTATATTGCCAAAGGGAGCTTGTTCAATAGTGGTTATGAAAATGCTCCTTTGATACTATTGGAACATACTGAATATATTTTCATGCTTGAAGTGTAGCAGGGTTGAGGGCTTATATCAAAGCAGTTGATTGGTCATTTCTTTATTTCCTTGTATAGAAAGAGCAGCTAGCCATTTTGGTGCCTTGGTGACCCCTGAGGGTCTAGTATATCAGTTTTTCTATTGCTGCTGTAACAAATTACCACAAACTTGAAAAACACAAATTTACTGTCTTACAATTCCGTAAGTCAGAGTATGACATCGGTGTCACTGGGCTAAAATCAAGGTCTTGCACGGCTATGTTTCCTTCCTTCCTTTCCCCTAGAGCCTAGTAGGCTCTAGGGGAAAATCGTTTTTCCTGCCTTTTCCACTTCTAGAGGCTGCTCCCCATGGCTCTTGGGTCCCTTACCCCATACTCAAACCAGCAACATGGATCAGGTCTTTTTTCTCACTGTCTGATTCTCTCCAGCTGGGACTGGTCCCCTGCTTTCAAGGACGCATATGATTAGATCAATGCAGGACAATGCTCCAAGAATTAGAGCGTGGACATTTTGAGGGGATCATTTTTCTACCTGCCACATTTATGTTTAGCTGTTGGAAATAGCTAGAGGATCTTTTTTTTTTTTTTAAGAAGTATTCCCATCACATTCTCATTCTTTACAATTCCATTTTTTAGAAACTGGCTTCCTGAATTTCTTCTGTTCTCCATTTTGTTCTCTCAAAGCATGTTTCTGTCAATGGTCAATTCCTCATTGATTTCCCCCCTCACTTCACCCCATTTTCTGTTAAGTGGTCTGCACATCGGTCCTAATCCTCTAACTCTACCAGAGTTCTTTATATTCCAGATGTCATCTTTCTTCTTCTTTCTGCTACAGATCCTCTTCTTTGCTACCCACCCTATATGTCTTTTCAATACATTTCTCTCTAGATTCATGGTGTGTGTCTGTCTCAGAAATAGGTCAGAAAGAGACAGTGATTGACTAATGTCGAACATTTTCTTCCAAGTGAAGAATAATATAATCCCACTATTTTTTAAATTACAAGTGATATAACTCTATGGTTTCCATCAGAAACACACCTGTCAAGTGACTGTATTTTTGCCCTTTGGTGAAGGGCTGGATGTGAGAAATAGTTTACCTAGTAAACCTCATCTCTGATTTATTCGATCTGTATTTCTAGCTGTGACTATAGAATTCTTTTTTTTTTTTTTTTTTGCGTTACGCAGGCCTCTCACTGTTGTGGCCTCTCCCGTTGCAGAGCACAGGCTCTGGATGCGCAGGCTCAGCAGCCATGGCTCACAGGCCTAGCCGCTCTGCAGCATGTGGGATCTTCCTAGACCAGGGCACAAACCCGTGTCCCCTGCATCAGCAGGCAGATTCTCAACCACTGTGCCACCAGGGAAGCCCTAGATTTTAATTCTTTATGAAGTTATCACCATGTTCATAGAGAAACTTTTTTCTCATCATCTTTAATTTAAACATTTTGTTGAAAAAGAAAAATCTCAATTGCCTGGGTTGCATTTTATACAAATTCAGGTAATGAGTATGCCTGTCCTAGTTTAAAATGTTATGTTGACATTTTTGGAGAAGAAATTTTTCTAGCATTACAAATGCATCCTTAAAAATGTTCTCTAAAATGTAATTTTTAGTCTATGTTAGAAACCAACTGCAAGATTTTTTTTTCTATCTAGACTGTTATGGCTAAAAGTACATATTTTCCTCCCATATATATATGTATATATATATACATATATATATGCTAAAAGTACATATTTTCCTCCCATATAAATATGTCTGAAAAAAATATGCCTTTTTCAGCAACTTATTTAAGAAGAAGGATTTCAAATGTTCATAGCTATCCCCAAATATGCATTATTTGCAAGCATCTGAATTTGCAGGTATTATATAGAGATACAGAGAATTTCTAGAAATCAGTAATGAGTTAGCATACACAAAGTTATCATCAAATACCTCTATCATTTATTCTCTTTTAAAATTTACACCATTCATTCTCTTTATAACTTTTTTTTCCCAAGTAGGGATAATTTTCAGTAACAGACCAAAGCTCATTTGAATGCAGTAATGTTTCTATAAATAAAGATTTTTTTTTTTTTTTTTTGCGGTATGTGGGCCTCTCACTGTTGTGGCCTCTCCCGCTGCAGAGCACAGGCTCCGGGCGCGCAGGCTCAGCAGTCATGGCTCACGGGCCCAGCCGCTCCGCAGCACGTGGTATCTTCCCGGACCGGGGCACGAACCCGTGTCCCCTGCATCGGCAGGCAGACTCTCAACCACCGCGCCACCAGGGAAGCCCAAAGATGTTTTTAATAATATACAGCTTCATTAGAGTCAAGTTGAAATAATATAGGAGGTATAGGGTGTGTTTGAAGATCTCAGATAAAGCAAGTTACAGTGAAAACTCATTCAATGCTAACTAAAAAAAAAAAAACATACGATCCTCGAAATATATTTATCGGAGGTGGCAATGGATTACTAGGAATTCTTAAAATTGAGTGTAGAGTAGAATCACTTGAGGAGCTTATTAAATATGAGGATTTCTGGCCTCATTTTAAGAGACTCTGATTTTGTTGGCCGGGGCGAGGATGGGGTTCAGAAAGTTACATTCTGGTGTTTCTGACGCTGGTGGTTTTTGAGGCGTTTTTTGAAACATTGGGTTAGGTAAAGTTAAGGAAGTGAGTAAAGGACCAATAGTGCTCAGCCCAGGAAGAGAAATGACTTAGAGAAGGAACACACTAGCAGACCCAAGTAGAGGCAGTGGGAGCTTGGATGGAACCGGTCACCGCAAACACGGAAGTGGCAGTGCCAGTAGGACCCTCTCTCTGGTCCACCAGCCTTTCCTCAGTTTTTGATAGGGACAACTGCTGTTTCTCAAGCTTGTATGAAGGGTTTAGCAAACACAACTTCAAGACAAGCCTCTAGCCCTTCTTCCTATCTACAAACCTCCTTTTATAAAGACCGTGTTGTAACTTCACTGGACTCAGAGCCTGAAAAGTATAAGAACTAGCTTTTTAGAACCCTCAGTAGGGAGTTGACCTATCCTGCCTGTCTTTATCCCTAAAGATCTAAACTAAGAATAGCCAGGTGTGAGCCTGGTGTGCCCAATGGGCCCTTCGCCAAGGCCAGGTCTAAAATTCTTTTAAGTTTTTGAAAAAGGATAGGGCTCGGGCTTCCCTGGTGGCGCAGTGGTTGAGAGTCCGCCTGCCGATGCAGGGGACACGGGTTCGTGCCCCGGTCCGGGAAGATCTCACATGCCACGGAGCACCTGGGCCCGTGAGCCATGGCCGCTGAGCCTGCGTGTCCGGAGCCTGTGCTCCGCAACGGGAGAGGCCACAACAGTGAGAGGCCCGCGTACCGCAAAAAAAAAAAAAAAAAAAGGATAGGGCTCTAATTCCATAACTAGAGGTTAACTTAGAGGTATCCTTATAGTTAGAAGACTTTCAGAGTCCAATCAGTTCACTGATCACGAGGTAGGGAAGGAGAAGTGTATAGATTCTCTCTTGCTTACATACAGCATCTGACAGCGACACAGAGAAGGAAACAGTGCAGCAGGTGGAGGATTGATGGGCATGCAGAGGAGAGATTTCAAAAGGTTCTGGCTCCCCCCAGGCTGGGCCTCTTCGCTTTCAGCAGGGCAGCCATTGGCAGAAGCTGAGCATGGAGGCCTCTCAGGCAACTCAGCTTCCCATCAGTTCTCATTTTGTTTGTTTAGGTTTTTAGTACAACTGACGTCTTAGAAGGCCCTTCCTTTCCAGGGGATTCACTAATCAAGGTAATACTCTTCGTTTCCATAAACAAAGCCTTATGAAAGAGCAATTCATTCATTAACTAAGAAATGTGATCATTTCCACTGTTGTACTCAAGTGCTTCAAAGCACCATTGTTGTTGTTCACATCAATTAATCTAGGTAACTGGGAAATGTGAGTAACACAGGACTAAAATATATCCCAACTGATTTTACAAGATTTAAAAAAAAAAAAAAAAACCTAAGATATCTAAACTCATGTTGTCTTAAGCATGTTAAGAATTTGCTTCATAGGGAAGAATAATCACAGTTACAGAGGAGAAGACGGTCACTTCATTTTAGAATGAAGTAATTTTATTCCCTAGAACTTACTGGAGCTTGTAAAGTTTCAAGTAGCTTCTTCCTTTGTGCTGGGAATATACTGGGAAGAAATACCTCCTCCAGGAAGGGTGAATGCCACGTTAGCGTCGAGCTAGGGAATATGGAAAACAATTTTTAAATTTTATTTATTTATTTATTTATTTATATTTTCTTTTGGCGCGTTGGGTTTGTGCCCGGACTTTTCTCTAGTTGTGACAAGCGGGGGCTACTCTTTTTTGCGGTGCGTGGGCTTCTCATTGTCGTGGCTTCTCTTGTTGCAGAGCACAGGCTCTAGGCATGTGGGCTTCAGTAGTTGTGGTGCGTGGGCTCAGTAGTTGTGGCTCACAGGCTCTAGAGTGCAGGCTCAGTAGCTGTAGCGCACGGGCTTAGTTGCTCCGCGGCATATGGGATCTTCCTGGAGCAGGAATTGAACCCATGTCCCCTGCATTGGCAGGCAGATGCTTAACCACTGTGCCACCAGGGAAGCCCCTGGAAGCTTTTTGATCAACATTTTTATTATTAAAATATTTTTATGGTCTAAGATGGATATTAAATTTCAAAAATAAATATTAGATCTAATTAATTACCTATACATAGTCTTAATACTTGATTCAAGGGACAGCTCATGACTAAGAAGGAAAAAAAGAGTCATTAAACAGCTGTCCTTTCCAAATAACAAATTGTATACATTTCAAGGGTACAGAAAACAAATGTGGTTATGAGGTTTTTAAAGAAATTTACAACAGAAAGTGCCTGAATAAATAGAGATGGTTAAAGTGATAATCGATTAAAGACTTTTACAGGAAAATAAAATTGATCTGTCTCCTACACATTCCACCTGCTCCAACTAATACTTTCAGTCTTTTTCTATTGAGATGTAATTCACATACCATAAAATTTACCCTTTTAAAAAGTATAAAGTTCAGTGGATTTTGATATTTCTCAAAGTTATACAACCTCAATTTTGCCTCTTTCAATATTTTGAAAGTGATTCAATGGTAAAAAAAGGAAGGAAGTTCATGACAGTTTTCATACCTCAGAATAAACTGAAAAAGCAAAGTGACTCTAGAACTAGTTCATAGCTAACTTATTTCTTTATATATAACTCTATTAATAAAACGATGCATATAGCTTATCAAAATGTATCTTAAAACATAAATGTAGAAAAATATAAAACATTACTATCCAATAATAGAACTTACTATATTGGGTGAGTAGAAACTTTTAATATGCAATGGGTGTATTATAAGGTTTTGTACACTCACTGGAGGGGGATTAAATTTTTGTCTTTGACCTTCCTAGGAGCCAGAGTAAAGTGATAAACTGTAAAATTCGTAATACTCATATAGTTAAAAACAAGATAGAATCCATTAATGACTACCATAGAGTCATTATCTATTCTCGGCATGAGCGCTCCAATGTCAAGGAGATGCTGAATCCTGATGCAGTCCCTCCCGTTGCTGACTACTCCAGATGGTAGAAGAGCTAACACCTGCCTCTAAGTTCCTTCTGCCCGGCAAGGCCTTATCTACACTCCCTCTTTGTCCTGCCTTCCTTTTCCACTGAGGAAATTCAAACAGCAGTCTTCAAGGCCAAAGTCATATGTGATTTTTTTCTTGGTAGGTCCTTAATACTCCCAGACAGAATTAATTTTCCTTTCTCCATGCTCCCACGGTACCTTTTAGGCAGCCACTGTATAGACTTTATGGACGTGATTCGTTTCGGTGTTGGTCTTCCCCGGTGGACAGTGATGGGCTTCACAAGAGGGAAGTGTCTTCATTTTCACATCCCCAGTGCCTGGCACAAAGCAGGTACTCAGCAAAGGGTGGTGTGTCAGGTTGATTTTGTCAGTCACTCCTGACTTCTCACCCTACTGTGGATGCACGTTGGTTTGTCACTGTCCCTCTTTAGAAGTGATCCCAGAATGAAAAAAACGTTTTCCAGATTTTAGCCCTTCAGGGTACAGAGTGCCCATCGGCTCTGGAAACCAGGTTTTCCTCGGCTTTCACTTTCTAATCTAAATGTAAGCCTTTATTTGTATCCCTGATAAATGTAATCTTGTTTCCTGCAGGAAAAGATAACTTCATCTTGCCAGACCAAAATGAAAAATCTCAGTTTTAATTCTGTCGTCTGTCACATCTACTCTATCAGCCAGTTTGATGTCATCTGTGTATGGGAGGATAATGTGAAATATGTGCATTAGCCTTTTTAATGCAATTGTGTATTTAGTGCCAAAGAAAAAAATATACAGTATGTCTAATTATTTATTGGGAAATTTTTATTCTTCTAATTCAAGATTCTAAAAAACTACATTCCTCTCTCCCTCTACCCATCACCAAAGCTTTAGATAGCTTTGGAAAAATATGTCATCATTTAATATATATGTCATCATTTAATATATATGTCCTCTGCCTAATATCTCCCTGACTCCTACAGACCCTCTATGTGTCCCAGCTATGCACTCCAATAGCATCCTGTACATTCACTAACATAGAGCTCATCACATCTCACGTCATAGTTTGTATCACTGTCTCTATCCCTTACCAGTCTACAGTCTCAATATTTATATTTTACTCAATATCTCAATTGCTTAGCACACTGACTAAAATTTTATTTGAATCAAATCTACTTTAGATCAATTATATAATATTTACAAATACTATATTCTTTTCTGTGGTTCCATCACTGGGTCAGTCACTAACAAGAGGGGGTATGCTATCTCAAAATAACAAGAGACATTATTTCAGGGAAGGTAAAGCAATCGGCAGATCAGATAATTTCTCTGATAGCAGCATTTCTGGTTGCCATAAGCTAAACAAATAATGACTTACATTCAGCAAAATTTAAAACCTCCTAAAATATGGAATATAATAATTGATCAACAAACAAAATGTCAATTTGGAATTTAAGCATTTCAAAGTTTATTTGTTGCCCTGAAATGTCTACACACCTTGTAGGCTGCAATGCTGAATTTCAAAGTTGGGGCATCTTAGGTACTATTCAAGGGGTTTTAGCTAACTGATGAGAGAAACTTCTGGAACACCAAAGCAG
The DNA here is from genome assembly GCF_949752795.1 of Hyperoodon ampullatus. Taxonomy (NCBI): domain Eukaryota; kingdom Metazoa; phylum Chordata; class Mammalia; order Artiodactyla; family Ziphiidae; genus Hyperoodon; species Hyperoodon ampullatus. Next base: position 53,715,950 of record NC_136922.1, on the reverse strand, counting down.
AAAAATGTAAAAAGTGGAAAACTACCCAAACTGAAGTTTTCCAGGTATGATTTACTTCTTAACATAAAGCAGCCCTAATGAAAAGTAAGCTTTCCGTTAGCAGATGCTAAAGAGACAAAAATACTGTTCTTGTCTGCTCTCTTTCCCTTTGGTCAGCTATTAGTTGTCATGAAAAAGAAAATACATCTCTATTTCCCAAACCCAATATTTTTAATATCTTAACATCTATATTCATGTTCTGTTAAAGAGTTAATAATGTGAAGAATTTATCATAAATTCTCAGTTGCGTTTTCAGAACCAGAACCTCAATTATTAAGGATTCATATGCATGTGGTGCTGAGTCTGTGCTATGACATGATCCTGTTCTAACTTTACAGTTGAGAAGAGATGTCATTTGACAAGAAAGATATTTCCCCGTACTTTCTTCCACCGCCATAAAAAAATAATAAAAAGTATGAGAATTAACAAAATGGAAAAACGTTACACTAATAAAAAACCACAGGGCTTGGAAAACTGTCAAGAAAAGGTGGGACAGGGAGGGAAACAAATGAGACAAAAGGTAAAGAGAAAGAGGACCAAGGGTTTAAATAGATTAAGAAATACTTGCATGTGGCAAATAAGATCACACTGCATAGCTAGGGCACCATCGGGATTTTGTTTTAATGAGAACCAAGGCACCTCCTGGAAAACAGCTCCCCTTAGGCTAAGAGTCAAATCCTCCAGCTTGGTGGAAAACTAGTGCCAGAGTTTTTGGAGTGGGACGTATAAGTGTACTGCCCTTGGATGGATCCCCATGTAATCCTCCCTAAAGCCTACCAAGAAGGAAGCCCGAGAATGAACACTTAAGAGTGCTGTTTTCATTTAAAAGCTGTGAAAGACACTAGTATCACGTTTCCCCACTGCATTGACAGAGCATTACCATGAAGGGGGTGCCCTACGCCACTGGAGATGTTCATCGCAACTTCATGTTGCTGAAAGGGTTGGCTCTTTGGCCGCTTGTCAATTTGGTTCACTTAGAGATATCATGTTACAGCATCATCAGTGCAGGTGGAACTGACTGGTTCTGACATTAAATGGAAGTGCCCCAGTGCCAATGGGGCAGCGGAGGGGTTGTAGGAAAGCTTCATAGAAGTTCTGTGAATGCTGCAAGATTCAGAAGCACATCTCAGGAAGAGGAAAATGGTGGGCATCTTACAAGAGCAGTGAAGGTCATGGTCTTGAGTACATGTGAGACACCTTTCAGAGCTCTTGAAATTCCTGGGTGAGAGTGAATTTTGAAAATGGACTGAAAGAGTTAACATACGTAAGTCTAGAGTGTGAGTTATGAATAGGTAACAGGTAATTTGTCATCCAAACAGGGATGACTTTGAGAATGAAGGGTATGTTGCTAATTATGCCAAGACAACAGATGTAAAATAAGACCATCCTGGACAAATTGCAATGTAGAGTCACATGTAGTTCCTCCTAGGAACTGTCACTTCCACTCTTTTAGTTTTGTAATGTTTGCAGTTTTACCCTAAACATGTATTTTTTTAAATCAGAAAAATATATAAAATTATATAACTTACACATCTAAATGAAGTAAGGGGAATGAGGTCTCACAAGAGTGACAGGCAAAGATAGAAGCATAATACTTACATTGTTATGTTGACCCCAGTACCCCACTTCCTGATGCCACATTACAGTCTAGAAAATTATGTCTGTAAAAGTATTGTCTGTCAATTATTCTTCACCCCATGGCAACCCCAAAGTGGCCTACCTTGCTTAGAATGTCACACTGTCCCAGCAGTCATGGTATGCCTCACTTTCGCTATTTTATTTTACTCTCTGCTTTGTCTTCTCTTTGGGATAGTAGTCTTTTAAGGTCCAAAAGGATGTTTTTATGGGGGTCCAGTTTAGAAACACAATGCTTCTGATCATAGCTGGCCCACATCAGTCCTGTCAAGACATTAATGGTAGAAAACTTCTTTAGAGTAGGCAGGAGATCAGGATCCTAATTTACTTTGTTCCTAATTCACAAAGGTGACTTCTTTTTTTTTAAACTAGGTTGACGTTTTCTCTTTCGTGAATTCTAACATGTAGCTAGAAGTTTCCACTGCAAAGTGTACTTGTTTGGTTTAAGCTCTTTTCAAGTGACTTTTATAACTTTTATAAAGTTTTGGCGTTGGAAATTGAACTCTTCCTCCATCCATAGGGCCTGTACGGATAGAACTATGCAGTCTTCTGCCATTGTCCCAGCCTGTTTCCTTGAACAACTGCCTTTATGAGGGAGATGAGATGTGGCGACTTAGCTCCCTACTGCTCCCAGACATGCGAATAAAGCTGGAGTTGATGCTGTATATGAGAGCATGTGGGCTGCCAGTCCACTGACTCTGAGCCTGATGTATTAACCTATCATCAGTAATCGGGATTGGTATCATCTGCCCAGGGATGCTGTTCTCTTGGTGAGGAGATGGCAAAGTTCTGAGAGAAGGGGCCACAGGGCAGGTAAATTTGATAATCAGGCATAGAGAGCATCAGAGCATGGGACAGTGTCCAGGAAGGGGTAGTCCCATCCTGCTAGGGGGAGCATGGTAAGTGGACAGCCACTGGGTGGCTAAGATTGAGGGCTGGGGGAGCAGGATGTGAGCAGAACAGGTAGGGGGCCCCTATTACCAAAATATCTATTGTCTACCTGGGAACAAATGATGTTACTAAGATGAGAAGGTCAGCATTATTCTCAGAAGGTTTTCAATGTAAGGATACTGTTCATGGTAGTCTCTGGTTAGGTTACATGTATGTAAGACTCGGGTCAGCTGTAGAAGGTTAAGTTGGGTTGGAATTTATACTATTTGTGCACTTGATAATAATAATTCTTGTACTTCACATGTGTATAATGCAATGTATATATTATATATATTATGTATATAATCTATTTGGTCACAATAACTCTGTGAGCTATGTAGGGCATGTAATATTAATTCTATTTAATACATGAAGAAACTAAGGCACAAAGCATTAAGATGCAAGGAGAGTGGTAGAAGTCCCCGGAGATGGGGCTTCAAAACATGGTTTTCTGACTTCAGATTCAAAGATAATTTTTAAACCATACTTGGCTGCCTCTCAACCACAAATTAATTGGTAGCATCTGGCAAGCTGAAAAACAAAATTGTTTTGAGTATTTTTTCTTTTTGCCATTAAATAGAAAAACCTTCTGGGTTCTACCAGCTTGTTCTCTATTAAATATACTAATTGAAGTGTAAAGTAATTTTATTCTCTAAATCAGCAGTTCTAGAGGATATATACAAGGAAGAAAATATTAGGATTTTTAGTTTTATATTTTTGGATGTGTTTAAATGAACATAATATAGTACCACAGTATACCTTAACACATATATACATAAATATACACACACATATATAGCAATAAGTAAGTGTATTTACAAATATTGAGACAAATGTTCTTAAAGAAAAAACAACACAGAATTGCAGGCTCAGAAAAGCTTGGAAACCATTGTTCCTAACTGGTAACAACTTTCCCTAAAATGCCCGCAGTTTTTAGCTAAACACACTCCTCCTTTTGTTTCACCTAATGCTTAGTGCAACGGGGTATGGCAACGGCTGCTATACCCAGAATAACAGAAGCTTTGAGTGAGAAGGGCCTGGAGGGATCAATTCTCCTAACTCCTTGATTTGACAGAGGAAGAAACTGAGGCTTACGGGGGTTAAGGGATTTGCCCAAGCTGACAAGTTAAGGTTGAGCCCAACAATATGGGAAACGGATGGAAAATCCAGTTAATGCTTAGCTAGCCATGGTAATGTATCATGGGGCTGGCTTGCAGAAATTAAATCCGTTAATAATCCCCAAGCCTTATTTTAGCCAGAAGTTTTAAATGCCTCACCTATCAAACCTTTTGCTAAAGATGATAACGTAAGGGCTTTGTTTCTCTGGGTGTCCAAAAATGTCACACATATACTGCTCTCTGAGTATCTGGTTACATACAAATACAAACTTGGGGAATACATATAGATATTTAATTACATACATCAATTGGTAAAAATAATTGTATTGAAACAAATATACTCCCCATCCTGACTGCAGTGAAAATGGAACCAAATTATAATATTCCCCAACAGGCAAATAACTACTCAAAATCTACTGAATTTTGAAATATTTTGTCTGCCATCATCTCTTTGGAATTTAAGACCAGACCGATGCTGGACTATTATCAGATGCTAAATTCCAGTGTGTATTTGGTTCTATTTCTAGACTCTTAATTCTCTTCTGTTGATCTGGCCATGTATTTAACTACCAGTGCACAAGGGTTTTATTTACTGTAATATTATGGCAGATAAGACTAGTGTTAATTTTTTAATTTAAAAAAATGTCCAGGCTATTGTTGAATGACTTCTCCCCCTCCCATGAACTTTAGAATCACTTTTCCTATTCAAAAGCAAAACAAAACAACACACCCCAAAAACACCAGCACCAACAAAAACCCCATCTTTATTCAGAAACTTGTGAAATTTAGAGATTGGTTTAGGGAGAACTGACTTACGCTGTTGAATCATTTTTTCCCCCTAAATAGGCTACTTAAATTCATTTCAATTAGGATATATCTTTTCATTTATTCAGTCATGTTATGCCCCCTTGACAAATGGGTTTTTAAAATTCTATTATATTTTCTAACATTGCACATTGTATGTAAGAAAGCTGTGAACATTTTTACAAACCTTTAACCTGACATTTTACTGAATTTTCTTGTTATATATAGTAGTTTTTAGTTGATTCTCTTGGAGTTTTCTACATAAACAGCCATCTCATTTGTGAATAATGACTATTTTGCCTCCTCGTTTCCAATTTTTATGCTTCTTATTTTGCTCTCTTGTGTAACTGTATCAACTACTACTTCTAAAGCAATTATATAACTATACCTTGATTATCGATCATTTAGAATTTCTCCCATTATAATAATGCTGAGGTGAACATCTGCAGAGAGTTTGAGTAGTTTGGGTCATTTCCTTAAGATAGATTCCTACAAGTATAATTTGTTGGGTCAAAAGACACAAAAAATTTAAAGACTTTTAAAACACGTTGTCATGTTACTTTCCCCAAAGGGTCTATCGGTGACTCTAAACACCCTTTCTCCTCTGTTCACAATCCTGAGGCTCCCAGCACAGATGCCCCCTTCCCAGCCCTTCCTCTATGTGCCTTCCCTCTGCCGCCCACTGAGGAGATACCCAGGAAATTCCAAATCAAGCCCCTCCCCCAAATCAAATAAAAGCAAAACACAAGAACAAAAAACTGCTACCCCAGTAACCCCAAAATCAATTTGGAGATGTAATTCAAATGATTTGGAGATTATTTGCTCACTCCTCCTGCAAATCATCCTAGATGCCTCCTTTCCCTCATCCCTCACATTCTAAAGCCACTGAGTCCAGTGGCCTTAACTTCCCTCCTACCCATTCTTTATTCTCCATGCACACTGTTACCGCTCTAGTTCAGGAACTCGTCCTCTCTCGTCTGGACCACTGTAATCCCATCTGACTGATCTTACAACCTCTGTGCAATCCTTTCTCCACCCCTATGCAGAACACTTCAGTGGCAGGAGACACCTCAGGATGGCCACCATCTATCTGTCTGTCCAGTTTCTCATGTGAACCTCTATCTTACTACTACCTGCTAGCCAGACCAGACTATTTGCAGTTCCCTGACCATGTACAGCTCCAAGCCTCTGTTCCTGCCTGTGTCGTCCCAACCACAGGAATGCCCTACTCAGCACCCAACACCCCCAGCCCCATTCACCCAGGAAAATCCTTTTTCTGTTTAAGATCCAACTCAAGGGGCTCCTCTCTGGTGCAACATTTCCCATTCCACCCCTCAACCCCCGACCCTAGAACTGTTATAGGAAGGGCTGTCCATTGGATAGAGTATGGCAATATTTCCTGAGGTTCCTTTTATGCCCCATTTCCAGGGTTCTTATATAAGTGGAACAAAGATCCATAGGGACTGGCGTTCCCCCTCTTTATGGTGAATTACATTTGTTTAACATGACTTCAAAGTTATTCGATACAAATCTATTCCTGCCATCAGAATAAACACAAGAATCGGCATTGCAGAAGGGGCCTCCATCGTGAGCTGGGGGAGGGAGGCTTAAAAGGTATGAGCTGGCTCTGACCCACTCCATTTTCTTGTGCCTCGGGGCACTTGCCTTGCTGACGGTTAATGATCACCTTAGGCCCTGAAGCACAATGATGAGAGACCCCCAGTGACTGTTGCAACTTCAGACAAAGCTTTTGGTTTTTCCCTTTTTTTGGTGGAAGAGACATTCAGAAATCCTGTGAACGGAAGGTAAAATCTTAGAGCTGGAAAGGGGGGGTCAGCGTGACATCTAATCCAGCTCTTTGCTTCCAAGAAAGACCCGAGGAGCTAACCAGTACCTCCCATTTTTAAAGGTCTGTGGAATGAAAAATCCTTTGTTCATCCAAGCCAGCACTTGTCAGTCCTCATTGGCAAGCAATTCCTGGGTCTCACTTCCTATCCTTGCCTGCCGCCCACCTCCTTATCTCCTCTAACTCCATTTCCTGCCTCTAGGTGACTGGTTTCATATCTCTAGTTTACTAGGACTGCTAGGAAGCAAGAGTGTTGCCTGAATATGCCAATTACATGCTTCGAGCTTGTGCCAGAGCCTCTCTCTGATTCCTGTTCTCAAAAGTGGGTGGGGGGGGCACGTGGAAAGCCTCAAGTGTAAACGCAGCTCTCTCGCGCAATTCATTGAGGAGATGGAAGAGGTGTTCCCAGCACACACCTGGGGGATGGATTTTGCTTGGCACAGCACAGCTGCCCTTCTGCAAACTGTTCCAAAGCCGGCCACTTTATTCCAAATTCCACTGCAAGTGTCTGTTAATATCTAGTGAGATGTTCAAAGCCAGTTAACCATCTACGAGTTTTAGGGGTGCTCTTTTTTGTGGATTCATTGAGTAACACAGACAAAAAATGCTAACACATGTTTCTGTTGCTAGGCCTTAGTCTTATCACAGTTTGAAACTGTAGAAAATCAATTACGTGCGTTGAATTACTCCCTTCCCTGGCACAGAAGCATTTCTTCGTTCTTTCCGGACAGTGAACACTTTGCAACATCTACCACTAACAGCCTGTTAGGATTCTCTGCTAAATTAATGTAGTACAAATAAACCGAACAGAAGCCTGGTGGAATGCTAAACATCCCCCCTCTCCTCTGTTGCGGCCTCCTTGCAGCTTGGGACCTTTCTGCCTTGCTGCTGCAACATCTGGACGGCATTCGGGTTGTTTCTCAAGGACACAAGTGTGCACCTCCGGTGAATTTCAACTTTCAACATCTCTCTGGCTCTAATCTATATTTAATGTTTCATGACTGGTAGTCAAAGACGCTTCAGCTAAATATCAGGTTGGAATGAAAATGATCCTTGGGAGAACATTTGCTTCCAGCATGCGTCAGCAAAGTGTCTGTGACAGAGGCTTTCCCCAGAGATGTGTTGCCCACTCTCTTGCAGTAATAATAATTACGCCTTATGATTGCTGTGCCCACATAATCAAAGATCGCTTCATCAACTGTGATCCCGAGGGGAAGCTGCCTCTGCTCCTAACTGGATGTCAGTCACAGAGAGCAGCACCCCTAGGGATCCCCAATTTTTCGCTTGCCCTTTTTAGTCCCGTGTTGTTAGCATTGTGTTTCTTCATATTCTTCTCAATGCAAATGATGTGTAAATCATGCCCTCCAGAAGGCACACGTGGTGAGGGGGAGAGGGTGGGGAGGGAGGTGGGGCTGGTGTATTCTTCTCCCCCGGCCCCCCTCCCCAACCTACCACAGGGATTTCTCGCATGGAACATAATTACATCTGTGCCATATGGGCTCATTTATATTCTATTACAGGTTAAGCTAATACGACTCAGAAATATGCTAAAAATACCTCAAAGTATTCTAGAGCTGTCAAAACACTTGTCATTTCTTGCTCACCCTTTTGATTGCTAGTGTTTTTGTTTTTGTTGGGAGATTCAGAGAGCTAAGAAAGCATGCTGGCGTGCTGGTGTCCAGTCTATAAATATAGTTTAATTTCCTGTATTATTGCAATCTGTGGGCTTGCAAAGAAAAGATCTTTCTTTATAAACCTAGAATGGCCCCAAGACATGGGCACTGAAGCCCCTACACTTGTAGATTTTAATTTCCCAAGAGGTAGGAAATACAGATTTCAGATGTGTGGTTTTGTCAGCTTTAGAATATTTCTTGTCTTTGTTTGATGTAATTATTCACTGTGATAGAGAAACACCTGCAGTGGGCTGACACCAGAAAAGTGTGATGCTAGAGTGAGAAGAGTTGGTTTGAATATCAGGCAAATCTTGCCAAGATTTTACATGTGGCATGAAAATGAGAAGTACAATCTGTAATGAGTAATGAGTTCAACAATGATTTACAAGGGCATGTTGGGTTGTTTTCATGCAGTGGTTAAAGTCCATCGACCCATTAATTTCTACCATCAGTACAGAAAATTGGTGGGTCATGCCTGTGTAGACTCTTAACCTAATGGTTTGATTATGTTTCATTTTTTTAGTATTACTATCTTAACATGTTAGTGGAGATTAGTAAAATCTGTCTTGGGAACAGAAGAGCAAGCACAAATATTTTACTTTTCCATGCTTGGCAAGCAGCATTTCCAAAGCATATATGGTGCTGATCATGCTATCGGCCATCAAATACACAGACCATTCTACTGAGAACTGAATTCACACAAACGCATACTTTTCCAATTTTCTAATAACTGTTCTATGTTATCTGGTTGAAGGAGTGGTTAAGACTGCCTGGTTCCAATCTCAAATTCTGCTACTCACTAGTTTGTTATCTTGGCAAATTCTATAATTTTCCCAGTTCCCCCATCTATAAAATGAACATAATATTAGCAGATGCAAACTATTATATGTAGAATGGATAAACAAAATGGTCCTACTGTACAGCACAGGGAATTATATTCAATATCCTGTAATAAACATAATGAAAAAGAATATGAAAAAGAATGTATGTAAATATGTATATAAATGTATAACTGAATCACTTTGCTGTATAGCAGAAATTAACACAACATTGTAAATCAACTATACCTCAATAAAATACATTTTTAAAAAATGAGCATAAGAACAGTAGCTCTCTCCATGGGATCTTTGGAAGTATTAAATGAGAAAATATAAGTAAAATACTAGGCACAGTGTCTTGCATTTAGTAAATATTTGTTACTATTATTGTTGATTTTAGCTTTAACATAAACAGCTTCTTTACATAGCTACAGGGCGCTTTTAACAAAAAATTATGTTTTTGTCAAAATCATGTTAGTTGCTCAAACTTCCATTTATCTTAGATCATGCAGGCCAGAGGTTCTTGGTACTTTTGGACTACACAGCCAAGTTCTTACTTTAGAATCAACAGAAACTTCATAAACTGGCAGGGGAAGAAATAGAAAAAGTCAACATTAATATACTGAAGAAAGTTTCTAGACTTGTATAATTTTGAAATATTTGTACATTTACAATTGTTCAGAATACAAAGTGTCTGAACTCATGCAATTGAAATGTTCCATTTAAATAAGAAGGTATTCCAGTTTATAGTGGGCAGATGGTTGAACCAGTAACTATAACCAAGTTTTTAGTTTTTGCTTCTTTCAATCCTTAATATAGAGCTATTTCAAGATTTCGAAGGGGTGTGTGTGTGTGTGTGTGTGTGTGTGTGTGTGTGCATGCACGCACGCAGAGAATCTATACTGTAGACACATGCGCACAAAAGAACCTAATTTTGGGGTCTTCATTTACGTGTTCCTATCCAGCCTCACAGCCCTGGGTAAGTCATGTGCCTTCCTAGTCTGTAAGATTGGGCTCTCGATTATTCCTCAGGTCTTTTCTCCTTTCAGGCTGCTTATACTACCATAAAAATGGAATTTTAAAAATTAGAATTATTATAAAAAGGGCTATAAGTTGCCTAGACACCTCAAACTTATATAAACTTATATTTTTGAATGAAGGTCTACTATAAACTTGATGTAGAAATAGGAGTCTTCTTTTTCATTAGCCTTGACTTTGCGGTTAGGGATAGAGATAAAGACAAAACAAGATACGGGCAATACTTTACAGGAGGAGCAACCTCATCTCCTTCCCAGGCTGCAGGCACTAGGTTTTTGGACAAGGGTGCCAAAGATTTAAAAGGTACAGTAGCCAGGGAAACAGCAGTGTGACGCTAGAGTCTCATGATTTTTGAAATTTCATGTTTAAAACTAGTATTTTTCAGCTTTCAGAAAATGTTTTCTTCCTCTCAAAATTACCCCCAGAGACTTTTCTGCAGAGAAGATTAGACACACAAACTTTTGACGGTTAAAGTTCAGTCGTACTTTCTAGTTTTCTTCTGTCAACTGTATTGTAAATTGCTTTAAAGTAAAAATAAAAGTTTCCCTCTTTAACCTTACATGTTAAAAATAAAATAAATCTTTAAAATGGTAAATGGGATTTGTTTCTCAGGCTGGGTCAGTGTGAGATTAATGTGTTCCAAAATGTCATATGGTTCGACCCTAAATCTTTTCTTAGAATATCTTCCCTAACCTATTCCTCTATTGTCAACATGAGACTACACAGGGTGTTCGAGATAAGGGCTGGTAGAAATCTATTCTACTGAGAGTCAAAAGGAGGTCTTTTTCTTTTCCCATGTAGTTACCCTTAATAGGTCAGGAAAAAAATTCTCTGGGAAAAGCTGGAAGTAAAGGTGAAACAACATAAGACAACCACTAGGTTCACAAACACTGATATTTATTTGTTCCTGGTAGGGAAGGAGTGTGTATGTGTTAATTACTTAATTACAGATTTTAAATTAACTGCATTCTCTTTAAAAATCCCCAACCACAAGGGACAAAGACCACCCCCCCATCAGAAGCCTTGTTCTTCCAACTTAGCTTTGAATGGCAGCAGCTCTACAGAAGTGACCTAAGTTATAGCCATTCTGGCTCTCCACGCCAGATCTAGATGCTTAAAGCTTTAGAAATATAGCTATGTGTTCCCATATCCTCTGTAAAAGATATTTGTCCTATCTAGAAGGAAAGATCATTTCAAATGTGAACATCCATTTATAGAACTTTTGGAAGAAAAGCAAATTCCTAGAGTCCCAATTGACTAAAAAAAATCTATTGTATGAAAAAAATCCTCTGAAGATAAAAGAAAATTTAAACGTTAACCACAAAATTGTGTCACATTTCACATAACCTATGTAAACTATCATCCAGAAGACAGTGGAAGATCTGGGAGCTATGACTAAATTTTTTTTTTTGAAAAATACTCAGGAAGTTTAATGCACTGGAATTATAATGTTACTCTCTTTTGTTTATTCTCTTTTTAAAATATGTTTTTTCTTGGCTTTTTTGTAGGAAATTTAGAAAAATCACAAATGATACAAGGAAAAAAATAAATTTCACATCGAGATAAATCCCATTGACATTTTCTCTCCTAGTCTTTTCTCTATGTGTAAAGATATATTTTCAAGTAATTAGATTGTACTGCATATAAAATTATATATCTTAGATTTTCCCCCTTGGCATTCTTTTATCATTTCCTCATATCTTTAAATATATTTCCAAAATTTTGTTTTTAATGATTGCATAATATTTCATTGCAGTTATATCATAACTGTTTACATTAATTTGCCATTTGAGATTTTACCTTCTTGATGATTTCAATACTGCAATGAATGATCCTTCCAATGTCTTGGGTTCTCAGATCCCTGATCCTTTTTCCCTTGTGGTGGTGCCCTCCCTCCTGCAGTCACCCACTCCCATGGGCAGACCCTGCAAGGGCATGTCATTCCCACTCTCTCAATATCATATATCCCACCCTGACCAATATCTCTTGACTTTTTGGATCTCCCCCTTTAGTATTCTGACTGTAATTCTTTGACCCCCCCCCCACAGGGACCTCCAATTCTAACACCCTTTCACCATCTCTTACTCCTTTCATGTCCAGACTCCTCTTTACCCAGCTGAATTCCATCCACAACAATCACTCTCATTGTGCACACCTTCAAGTTCCTTGCCCCTCTCCTGTTCTGTCATGTTTGTTTGGTGAAACCATAATGCTGCTTAAATCCAACTCTTTGCCTACGCTGTACAGGGACCTGGGTAACTTATCATGGCTGGAGAAGAACATGACTGTGCTGATGGGTCTCACTTCAAATTCAGAAGCACAAACTCAGTGAACCCTTAGTGCTCCCAGTAACCATTCTATACCTCTCTAGTCCATTTGCTCACTATTCACCACCTATGTGACATCATCTCTCTCCTCAAACCTCCCATGTCTTTTCCCCCCATCTTTATCATCTTAGCGGATGATATTGCATCCTACTTTACTGAGAAAACTAAGAGATTAGAAAAGAACTTCCACCAACTCTTACAATCACATCTCCACCCTCACATCTGCCCCCTCATACATTACTGTCCCACCTGCTATCAAAGATGAGGTATCCATGCTCCTAACTAAAGCCAGCCCCTCCATCTGTGCACTAGATCCCATCCTTTCTCACTAACTTGCTTTAGCAGTTGTTTCTCTCTCCTATATTATCAGGATGTTGATTCTCTACTGGATCATATCCAGTAGTACACAAACATGCTGTTCGTCTGCCACCTTCATTTTATAAGCTATCATCTCATTTCTTTGGGTACTTGCAGCAAAATTTGTTGAAAGGGATGTCTTGACTTGCCATTTCTGATTCTTCTCCTTCCATTCTCTCCTGAATCCTCTCTCATCAAATTTTTGCCTCCTTCCACTACTTCACTGAAACTGCTCTTGTCAAGATCATGAATGACCTCCCTGTTGCTAAATCCAACCGTCAGTTCTCACTTCTCACTTTTTTCAACCTTTCTTCGTTTGGCTTCTGGGATACCACACTCTCTTGGATTTCCTCCTACTTTACTAGTTGTTTCTTCTCAGTCTTACTTACTGGTTTTTCCTTTCCTACCTGATCTCTTAATACTGAGATCCCTGGTGTCTCAGTTCTTGGTCCTCTTTTCTTCTCCACCTACACTTACTTCATGGTAATCTTATCTAAACTCATGACTTTAAATACCACTTAAGTGCCTAGGACTCCTAAATTCATCTCTTCATCCCAGACCTCTCCCCTGATCTCCAGGCTCACATATAGTTACCCAACATATTGTCATTTTGTTGTCTCAAACTGAACATGCCCAAAACTGAACTCTTGACATGGCCCCTGCCCTTGAATCCTCTGCAGCTGTTCGCATCTCACTTAACGGCAACGCAGTCTTCCTGGGGCTCAGACACAACTTTGGCAGCATCCTTGACTTTTATTTTTCTCACACCCTGTATCCAATTCATCAGAAAATTTCTTCCTCTACCTTTGTCATACATCCAGAACTTGACCATTTCTCAATTCCATCTCTGCCACCACCTTGTTCTGCACCACCATTACCAGCTTCTTAACCTATTTCCCTGTTTCCATCCTCAGACCTTCCACCTTCTATTCTCAGCACAACAGCCAGATTTATATCCAAATCTGATCAGATTACGTCTCTGCTCAGAATCTCCTATGACTTCCCCAGTTCAGTCAGAGTGGAAGCTAGAGTCCTTACAATGGTCTTCTGGGTGCTATGTGTTCTGACCCCAGTTCCCTAGCTGAGCCTTCTTTTTCTCCTTCTCTCCCCTAAATTCACTCCCCTCCAGCCACACTGGTCTCCTTGCTGTTCCTCAAACATGCCTGGCAAACTCCCACCTCAGGGCCTTTGCCATGGCTGTGACTTTTGCCTGAAAAACCTTTCTAATCTTTATGCACATGTCACCTTCTCAATAAAGACTGCCCCCCAGCACCCCAATTTTATACTGCACCTTCAACACCTCCTGTTCTCCTGATCTTCTTTACCATGTTTTCTCATTTTTTCCCCCCATATCATGTATGGGAAAGTTTCCTGTATCACATGGGAAGCTTCTTAACAAGCTATGTAATTTATTTATTTATTACATTTGTGTTTATTCTCAGCAGTCCCATCTGAAATGTAAGTTCTCACGGTGTCAGGGGCTTCATTTTGTTCACTGAGATATGCTAAGTGTTGAGAAAAATGTCTGGCACATAATAAGTGTTTGATAAATATTTGTTCAAAAACTTTAATAAATAAGCCTACTCATATAGAAAAGGCAAACATTTAAAATGTTAATCTCCTTACTTCAGCCCACATTTGTTTTGAAAAACTTGCTCTCTGAGTTCAAGTGTAATTTCTAACTCTGGTGTAGAACACCTTACTTGAAGCTTCACCTTTACATTCTATGGAGAGGATGACTTTCAAAAATGTTTTGATGATGGATGAAATGAGAAAGAATAGCCAGGCACACTGAAAAGTCAAGTGAAGAATTATGACAACCATCTGGATATCTCAGCTACATGAACTCCAGCAGGGAACCCCTGTCATCCAGTGGCATATATAACTCCAGGCAGAAACACTTTAATTTGTGAATTGGAGCATGCAGGGTGGTGGGTTAGAATGAGCATGATGGAGGGTTGGTCATGAAAAGGAAGTGGCAAGTAAAATGGAAGGAAAATAGATGTGTTAGAAAAGGCATCAAGTACCCAACCCTTGTAACTGACCACACATATGGTTACACGCTGGCAATACCTGTGTTTTTCTGACCGATGAGATTGTGATGCGCACTTACTGTACAACATCGAAAGGATAGCATTTCTCTTTTGCTCAGATCTGAACTATTTTGTTGGTTTTGAACTTACAGTGAGAATCAAACTGTACAAAGTTTGCTTAAACTTCTCCCCCACCCCACGAGCTCATGCTACTACAAACCTGTTGGGAAAACAGATTGAAAAGATTTAAAGTGATCCTTTTCAAGTATAAAGGTATTCGAATCCAGTCAGGGGGACAGGCGCGGCGACCACTAAACAAACGTGCATTAGTTCAGGGGCACTCAGAAACAGGGCTCAACCCACCTGGAAGGATTTTGCAAAGGAAAGGCGGTTCCTGCAGAAGAGGGAAGCAAAACTGCTCATGGAAAACCAGCCATGTGTGGGCACACTGCTCTGCAGCCATTTAAAATCTTTTCCTCCTCATCTGCTTTAATCAGTTTCCTATTAGATTTTTTTTCCCAGTTGATTTTCAGTGTTGAGAAAAATTACTTTATCCTTTAGTGGAGGGGTGGAGGTGGAAACGGGCAGGAGTGAGGCATAGGGGAACCGAGAAGAGTAGCCATTCTCTTTCCTGAACAGTACTATGGTACTTGTTTAGGAAAAAATTAAGGAAAAGGAAAGAAATATTTTATCAAGGTCCCAGCAAGGATGCTCGGGCTTCAGAAGGGCAGTAGGCAGCCAGGGGAGCAGAATACAGGTTTTTTCAGGAAAACAGAGAAAACTGACAGATGACGAAAGGAAGGTAGAGAATGCTGAGATGTGTGTATGTTGGGGGAATACTGCAATTTTCAATAGAATGGTCAGACAACGGTTTATTGAGAAGGTAGCATTGAGCCAATACCTAAAGGGAGAGAGGTCTTAAGTTGTAGGAAGGAAGAACATTCCAAGCAGAGGAAAGAGCAATGTCTTTGCAATGGAAACACACATAATGGGTTTGAAGAACATCATGGATGTAGTGTGGCTGCAGCTGAGTGACTCTGCTTTATTTCTCCTTATAACACTCATCACCATCTGCCATGCTACATGTTTTCTTATTGATTTGTTTATTGTTCGTACCCCCAGCATCTAGAATAGTGCCAGGCGTATAGTAGGCACTGTGGTAGGTGCTGTGCTTTGCCACTCAGATTCCTCTTCAGGAGTGAAGACTACTGCCAAAAAACAGCTCTCATGGGAGGTTGCCTATAGCTTAGAAAATTGCACGGGGTCACCTCTTCTTCTCATCCTCAAAGATTGATCAGTGCAGGGGTATAAAGGCCTGGATGCCATGCTCCGCCTTGGGACAACTCTGAAGGGCCACCTAAGCTCCAGACCTTTCCATGAGGTTGGCTGAAGCCTTCCTTGAAACTATATCAGAGCTCCGCTTTACCTTCTGCCCAGTTCTGCTTCCTTCCACTCCTTTCCACAGGTGTGGATTTCAGGAACATGCTGTCTCCTAAGCTCTGTCTCATAGTCTGCTTTCTGGGGAACCCCACCTGAGATGGGATCAGGAGTAGCACTGAGAAAACAGATGCCTAAATGGAATTTTGGAGGCAAACCACCTGCCAACCGACAGGGAAAGAGGACTCCAACATGGATGGTATGTGGTATGTCTCTCACACTAGGTAGCAGTGCAATTGTTAAAACTTTTATTGATGGTAAATCAGGATGGTATACTAGTGAAAAATAAATGCATTAATTGGCACCATTGTATAGGCATTTGAGAAGTATGGGAGCAATCATATCTATAAAGACTTTGGAATTGAGTGGTAATTATTGCTAAGCTCAATTAACACTCTGGAAAAGATTTTTTTTTAAAATGCTGAGGGCAATTATTCAGCAATTAAAAGTCAAGTTTGAAAGCCAAGGGGCCTCCTTGGTAGCATATAAAGAATCTCCCATTTCTTGCACTGGAACAGTATAAAAAGCTGAGCAACAGGATTAAGACTTAATTGTAAAAGCAGACAAGCTCCAATGAATATAAACTCCCAACCAAGCGTGGTCTTCTATCCCAAGGTCAGGACTTTCATTGTTAGAGAATGGACCCTGACACATGGGATGGGACTTCTAGGTTAATGCACCTGAAATCTTAATCCTTAGCTTCAGTGTGTTCTGGTAAAGGTCTAACAACTGGCTCTCCAATATATTTCTTGGACACACTTTTAAGCTTATTGCTTGTCATTATTATTTTCTCCATCACTTTCTCTGTCTGGACAATCAAGAAAACAATAAATTAAGCCCTGATTCTCTCATTTCTATGGGATAAATACTCCCACCATGGCCACTTTCAGTGTGATATCACTGAACATGGAGTTGAGAAAAGCTGTTCATCAGCATCCCCTTACATATATTTCTGCCATACATATACAATAGATGTAAATAACCTCAAGAGCATAAATAACAGTAAAATACAGTAAAATCACTAGGAAATGATGAGTTTTGAGTATTTATCACCTTTGTTTTATGTTTAATTTAACTGTAAGTTCTTATAATCTTGTTAATAATAATCCGTGTTTTTACAACTGGTTCACAAAACTCCTGAAAATTGGACAATTGGCTCTTGAGAGCAGGAGCAAAGTGGTGTAGAATTTTAACTCGACTGAACTGCATCAAAGGATCTGGTATTAAATCAAGTCTTCAAAACTTACTAGGGTCTAACACATTAAGACTATGCATTTTCTTTACATAGTTAATGAATCCATGAATGAGAATGGTAGATTATAAATTGACTAATCCCTTAGGCTACCATTTTGCCAACTTTAGTTGGGAAATAACTGAGTTTTAAACTGTACATACATTTTTAAGAATCTGTCATCTTTTTACATATGCAAGAATCAATTCAATTCCCTTAAACAAAAGAACACAACAATTATTCTCTTTTCACCTAAATTTTGCCAACAGCAATGACTTCTCAGCAACAGAATCCCTGCAGTTGGTTAGGGATTATTTTACAATGTGACAAAAGATTGCAATATAAAATTTGTTCCAATTAACATTCTTAAAATGTTTGCCTGCTAGAGAAAGGACTTTTCTTTAAAGTACTATGGATTTTCTTTTAACATGTTTTAGTTTAAACCTCCTGTTTCAGCTTAATGGAGCTGGACCTAAATAGAGTGGGATGGAGCCAGAAAATCTGGTATAAGACAGAAATTAGTGTGACCATACCCTTAGGTTGCAAAAATAAATCTTCAACAATGAAAACTCTGAAGTTATTTATTATTGTCCTATGTTTTATTTGAACATTTCTTCACTGATCTATAGAATTGTGTAATCAATTATTCATTCATTACTTTAATGAATATTTGTAGAATGCTCACTTTGTGCAAGGTACTATTATAATCCAGAGTCAACCTAAATAAAGAGGTAAACGGAGGCAAGCTCGAATAACCAGAAATCAAATTTATTTGGCAATAGCAGAGGAATTGCAATTCAGGAAATGCCAACTACAACAAGCTGCAGGTGAGTCTGTGGACGGGTTGGGGTGGCCTCTATCTGTGAGTGAGGAGTGCAAAGAGGGTGCATCCAGACAGAGACCAAGTGGTAAGTTCATTCGCTTGAGCATGGGGAGAGATGATTGGCGGATCTTCCTTGGTTAGAAGAGAAGTTCTGGTTTCCTGTCAGTCAGGCATTCACAAGAAATTAGTCTCTCAATTCCTAAGTTTCATTTTCCTGAGGGCACATGCGTGAGATTCTTCTTCTTTTTTTTTTTTTTTTTTGCAGTACGCGGGCCTCTCACTGTTGTGGCCTCTCCCGTTGCAGAGCACATGTTCCGGACGCGCAGGCTCATCAGTGGCCATGGCTCACGGGCCTAGCCACTCTGCGGCATGTGGGATCTTCCCGGACCGGGGCACGAACCCGTGTCCCCTGCATTGGCAGGCAGACTCTCAACCACTGCGCCACCAGGGAAGCCCGAGATTCTTCTTTTTATATCCTCTGGTTCCATTTTAGATTGAAATCCTTTCACACTAGAAATATAGTGTCTACTTTGCGGCTTTCCAGAGCAGATCTTTCAGCTCTCACAAACAGGGTAAAAACAACTGAGCTGTAGCCCATTTTCCACTTTGTAAGGAAGATGAACACCTCCTGAATGAAGCTCTTCTAGTGGCCTGTGGTCCTATCGGAGCTGGACAAGAAGGAGACTTGACGTCAACCTCACCAGTGGGGTAAGTTCGCATTTCCAAAGAATTTCTTTACCATCCTGCTATCCTCTTCTTCCCAGCACCAGGGAGTCTTCAAGAAGGTGCTCTGAATAGCAAGTTTAGGGAAATAAAGTGAAGGAGGGAAGGTTCCGCTGGGGCTGTTTTTCCTGGGTGAAGAGGTGATGTTGGCTAGCCCGAGTGTGAAGTGAACAATTATGAAAGGCAAGAGTAAACAAGATGGAATAGTGAGACAGCTTCCCTAGTTTTTCAGAGGCAACATTTCATGCTACAGTTTTATTCTATTTAAAAAAATTTAATTGAGGTACAATAATTGACATATGACATTGTATTCATTTCAGGTATACAATGTTATGATTCGATACTTGCATAGACTACAAAATGATCACCACAGTAAGTCCAGTTAGCATCAGTTACCTTACATAGTTAAAAAAAATTTCTTGTGATGAGAACTTTTAAGATTTACACTCTTGACAACTTTCAAATATGCAATAGAGTATTATTAACTACAGTCACCATGCTGTATGTTACATCGCCATGACTTATTTATTTTATAACTGGAAGTTTGTAGCTTTTGACCCCTTCCACCCATTTTACTCCCCCACCCCCAAGTCCACTACCACCGCCGGCCTCCGGCAACCACCGATCTGTTTTCTGTGTCTATGAGTTCAGTTTTTTAGTTTTTTTTTAGATTCCACATATAAGTGAGACCATATGGTATTTGTCTTTCTCTGACTTATTTCACTTAGCATAATGCCCTCAAGGTCCACCCATGTTGGCACAAATGGAAAGATTTCATTCTTTTTTATGGCTGAATAACATTCCATTGTGTATATGTGTGTATATATAGTGTGTGTATAGATACATATTTTTTTCTTTAACCATTGAATTTGTCAGTGAACGCTTAGGTTGTTTCCGTACCTTAGCTATTGTAAATAATTCTGCAATGAACATGAGGGCACATATATCTTTTTGAATTAGTGTTTCTCTTTTCTTTGGATAAATACCCAGAAGTAGGAGGATTGCTGGATCATATGGTAGTTCTATTTTTAATTTTGTGAGGTATCGCCATACTGTTTTCCATAGTGACTGCACTAATTTACACCCTCCCCAACAGTGCACAAGGGTTCCCTTTTCTCCACATCCTTGACAGCACATGTTATTTCTTGCCTTTTTGATAACAGCTGTTCTAACAGGCATTAGGTGATATCTCATTGTGGTTTTGATTTGCATTTCCCTGATGAGTAGTGATGTAGATCTTTTCATGGCCAGCTGTATGTCTTTGGAAAAATGTCTATTCAGATCTTTTGCCCATTTTTCAATCTGATTGTTTTCTTGCTATTGAGTTGTATGAATTCTTCATATATTTTGGACTTTTAAATATATACATTAAATTTACAAAATGTCAAACATCGTCTTTTTCTAGTGTTTACAAAATCTACTACAAATCTAAAAATACTAATGAATATAATGAGTCTTGGGCTAATAGAGTCATTGACTTTCTCCAGTATTATGAGTGATTAAAAACTGATTTTATTAAACTAAGAAAGAAAAGGAAAGAAATGTTAAGAGCTAATATTTCCTATTGCCAACATCACACCCAGTTAAGACCCTTTGCAGTTGCTATTCCCTCTGCCTGTAGTACTTTTGCCCCAGATCATCTTTGCACAATTAGCTCCATTTAGGTCGCAGTTCAAAGGGTACTTTTCAGAGAGGCCTTCCCTGACAACCTGCTAGAAAGTAGCTTCATGCTCCATCATAGCACCCTTCTTTAATTTATTTGTAGCAATTAGGTTTTTCCAGAATGGATTTGTTCATTTTATTTGTTTGCTGGCTGATTTTTGTGTCTTTTCTCTCAACTAACTGGAAAGAAGGCAGAGCCCTTGTCTACTTTGTTCATTGCTACTTCCTTCGTGCTTGTCTGGCACATAATAAGAGCTCTGTGATTAGTTTTTGAACAAATATATAAGTGAATGGGCATATTTAATTGCTTTGCATTTCTGTGGTATATTCTTCATTGGGAGTCTCAAGATGGATTCTAACATTTAGATGATGTATGCTTGGCTTATGTACTTAGCATTTTGAATGCTGAGCCAGCTACTTACTGATTGTCATTGTTCATTTAAAAACAGTAAGGGGGGCTTCCCTGGTGGCGCAGTGGTTGAGAGTCCGCCTGCTGATGCAGGGGACGCGGGCTCGTGCCCCGGTCTGGGAAGATCCCACATGCCGCGGAGCGGCTGGGCCCGTGAGCCTGCGCGTCCGGAGACTGTGCTCCACCAAGGGAGAGGCCACGGCAGTGAGAGGCCCGTGTACTGCAAAAAAAAAAAAAAAAAAACAGTAAGGGGGCCCAGGTGCGGAGCCGGGCCGCAGGGAATGTCCGGGGACAAGTTCGCGGAGACGCTGGCTGTACTCCGCCCGGCTCGGCTCCGCTGCTCCCTTTAGGGTCCGAGGCTCGCTGCGCTCCGAAATGGCCGAGGAGTCTGACAAAGCCGTGAAGTACTAAACCGTGGAAGAGATCCAGAAGCAGAACCACAGCAAGAGCACCTGGCTGATCCTGCATTACAAGGTGTACGATTTGAGCAAATTTTTGGAGGAGCGCCCTGCTGGGGAAGAAGTCTTAAGGGAACAAGCTGGAGGTGATGCTACTGAAAACTTTGAGGATGTCGGACATTCTGTGGATGCTTGAGAATTGTCCAAAACGTTTATCACTGGGGAGCTGCATCTGGATGACAGGTCAAAGATAACCAGGCCTTCAGAAACTCTTATTACTACTATGGATTCTAATTCCAGCTGGTGGACCAATTGGGTGTTCCCAGCTATCTCAACACGGGTTGTAGCCCTGATGTAGCACTTCTACACATCGGAACACTAAACACGTTCTCAGAAGCCAGTGGAAGAAAAGACTGCTTTGGTCCGGGGAGAAAGAAGCCACCGTTAACTGCTTCAACGGACAGAACGCTTCACCTGAAAATGATTTGAATACACCTGTCTTCCTTTCCTCCTACATTAGACACAAAACAAACCAAAAAGAACTATTCTTTCTACTCCTGAACTTTCAGAGTGTGCCTTTTTATTTATCAGCTTTGTTTTGATGTTCCACCACTATGTCATTTGCTTATTGTGGGCACAATCTTTTAAAACATACCACCATGTTTGGCTGTCTATTTGATATGTTATTGTCTTTAATGTTTGGAATCTGATTATTTGGCGGTCATTTAATGTGCTAATCTTTCAGATCCAAGTTGTCTGTCTGATGTGAGCAGGGACATTCTTGGATCTCTTCTTGTGCTGCTTCATCTAATTGAATAATCAGGTATTGCATGTTTCCGGTGTAGTTTTTTTTTTTTCCAAGGAAATTAAGGAAGGCCCAGAAATAATAGCTTAAAGATTTCTAGTAATTGTTCTACTTGAACAATCATATAGATGATAAAAAGAGAAAGTGGCCTGCAAGACCTAGAAAAGATACTCCATCTTTTCTTTGATTAAAAACACCAGCAACATCAACAAAAGCCTGTGAACCATGAGAGAACATTATCACTGTCCCTTCTCTCAGCTTAAACATGTCATTCTGAAGAGATTCTCAGTTATACAGTTTCTCAGGTTTTACAAACTCCTCCTTCAGAGCTGAAAACTGTTTACATGCTCCTATAAAGAAATGTTGATTCCCTAATTTGTAAAAACACATATTTGAAAGAGATTGTGGGACATTTGGAATCTGATTTTTGAAGAAATTTAGCTCTGGTGTTGGGCCATGAAGAACTCTGGTGTGGACTGATTCAGTGGACTGGTTCAGTCATCCCATATTTGTTTATTATTCTCTGTCCAGTGCTTTTTTCTTTAAATGTCAAAACTTGAGAGATGAATTTATAGACTTGAAGTACTTTGTAGTTAGCGATGATTGTCCATTGGCCTGCTAGCCGACTGATGAGCCATGGAGTTCTTCAGAAATAACTAAACACATTGGAAAGGAATTTGTTTAAATTACAGAGCATAGATTTTTATAATCAATGACATGTATCACCCTCTGCCTTTTTTGTCACTGGAAGTTAGAGTGAATGTAGGAGGGCAGTGGGGCAGCTGACTCTTATCACATGGGAAAGTACCTTGCAGAGGAATCCTTTGTTTAGATTTTAATAAACATAAGCCTGGAACAAAAAAAAAATTTTTTTTAATGAAAAAATTAAAACATTAAGGGATTTGTTACTATGATCAGCTTTGTTTTAAACTTTTATAGGTCAAGATTCTCACTGAATAGTGCCTGTCTCTTCAAAATATTTATAGACTTTGTATCTTCTGTCTTATAGTGTTATCACTTTATTTGGACTGATAATTTGAAATTAGAAACTTTGTTTTACATAGCTGTTTATCTTGTGTATAGCTTGGGTTTCATACATATGGACTGTGTAAATGATGAGATATATAAGTGATCATGAGACGTATGACTTAAGCCTACAGGGATATGTTACTTTTGTATCCAAATAAATGAGTTTGGGCTAAGAGTTTCAGTAAGTGACTAAAACTTAGTCTAATCTAAAATAGACAAGTTATAATTAATAATATCACTTGTAAAGCTGCTTGAATTAGGCATGTCTTGCTTCACAGTTATTATACCACTGTGATATCTCAAACAGCAGACTCTATATGCCCATATTAGCAGAAAGTTTAGTGTTCGCTGGGTTGCCCACATTGAATATTTCTAAAAACCCTGGAGGAAAACTCTTATTTCCCACAATTCTCTCTCATTGTTGCTTGTCTTCATGGCCAGACATCTTATTGTAGACGAATTCTACAATCATTCCAAAACTAGATTGTCTATCCAACATTCCTGACTCTGCTTTGCTCATGGGCCTGTCTTAATTTCCCCAACCCAGCTACTATCAAGCAGTAACATTTAAGGGACTCTACCAAGGAACTTGGGTATCACAAAATGGTCACAGTCAACTCTCTCATTAATTCCCACCTGTTCCTGCATTGTGAAGATTGTTTATCTTTTGCTCTCCTTTCCCTGGTCCAGCAAGTGGAACTCCAAATCCCAAATCCCTCACTCAGTTTCAACTGCTATCTTTATGGAGATATCTGATAGATTGAATTATTGGACCCAATTCTTCACCACTTCTTGTATCTACACCCTCTGCCTTATAGCTTTATATTCTCTCCTACTAAAGTCCCTGCCTCTTGACTTTGACTCGGACATGTGTTTTGCTTTGGGCTGTAGGATGTTAGCAGCTGCAATGCAAAAATTAGCTTAAAAAGTATTTATGTTGGGCTTCGCCCTTGTGCCTTTGCCATCACCATGAGAAGAATGTGTCCTGAAGAGCCCAATGGGACCAAGGAGGATGAAAGACATGAGGGAAAGACCCAAATTTGCAGATCTGCAATGTGAAGCAAAACCAACCCAGGTGACTCACAGATCTGTGAAAATAAAAAGCTTTTGTTTCAGTCACTGTGTTTTGAGGTTGTTTGTTATGCACCATTATTGTGGCAAAAGCTAATTTATACAAGATGTAAGTCTTTCCATGGTAAAGTCAAATATTGACATCTTTGTGCAAAGTAGTTTGGCTACTTATGGCCCCTAGTGTCCCCATTCCAGAGTAGCGTTTTGGCTTTACTTTTGCATAATCAAAATGCATGTTAGAATTCTTTCTCAAAATAAAAAGTTTTCCTATAAAAGTGAAGAAAACCAAAAACTACTTTTAAATGGCCACTTTTCCATCTCTGAAAAAAAAATTAAAAGCCTTGCTGAACTCTATGCTCCAGATGAAAACCCAGATTTGTCAAAAAGGTTCAGAGAAGAAGTGGTATTGGTGATGATTCTGAAAGACTGGATAGGATTTGAGTTGACAGACAAGAGATGGGAATATATTTTAAGTAAGGAGTGAAATGAACAAAATGTGGTGACTAGAAAGCATGAAACTCATTCAGAACCATTTAAAACATAATTTACTTTACAAACATTTATAAATATAATTTTTAAAAAACCTTAAATTGTAAAAAATGAAGGTAATCTATTATTGAACTCAAAGACCAATCAATACTAATAGAACTTCTTCAGGGTATTGAAGAAAGTACAAGTACAGTGAAGATTTGCCAAAAAAAAAAAAAAAAAAAAGAGCTATTTTCATTAGTATGTTGAAGACGTTAAGTAGACACATTCCAATGACAATTCTATTACTACTTTAATCCTATTGTCCCCAGTTCTCCTAGAAATTCCATTGAGATTTGCTTTGATTTATATCAGCATTCTGTATGTCATTATTTCTTGTTTCTCAGACTTAGCTTGAAGCATATTTGAATCACATGGATTCAATATATTCCATCTACCATTTGTCTTTAGGCCCTAGTACCTTGGTCTGCATGTAGCAGGTGCTCAAAATAGTTTCTGTTATTATTTTTAATTAATACTTATATTATTAGCAATAGCTAATCACATTGATTCATCATCTCAGTTGCTCTGTGAGGTAGGTACCAAATTTAAGTCAATATTTTTGGTTGAAGAAACTGAGTCATAAAGAGATCAAATGATTAAGAGATGAAGTACCAAGTCACACTGGGAGTAAGTGGCAACACCATGACTCAAGTTCAGATCTGCCTAACACCAACACCAAGCTATTTTGAGTTGAACTGATGCACATGGTTTGAAAGACCATATGGAAACTACTGTATACAAGCCATGGCCAAATATCATTGCAATACAAAGAGATGTGTTATACATTATATAAATGTATGTTTGTGAATGTACATATACAGGGTGATTTGCCTTTCTCACTTCTTGATGATAAAATTTGAAGAATAATTGTTTCTGTGACACATGAATTGCAAATGTATTTTTTTCATTTTGCAGACCCTGGAATGCTCATTTACCTCTCTTCAGCTTGGGAGTTACAATGCGTTCACAGCTAGCAAGAGCGAACTACTGCTGCCTTAGACTCAGTGCTTAAAGAATCTCATAAAAAATTGAAATTCCTACCTTTATTCAAGCTTGTCAGGAAATCTCCCTATAGCCCTTTGTATTTGAAAATGCATTATAGTCTTTTTAAAGCACGTGGGAAACGGTTTTACATTTTTTCAGTTGCACATAAAATCCTTTTATGAGCTGCCAAATGAAAACTGAGAAAGCTCAGTGAATGGGGATGCCTCCTTCAAAATCTCCTATGTGAATTGAAGGTGCCATGTTCTCTGCTTACATGGCTAATGTGGTTACTTTATCTATTCATTTCACCCCTAACTAGAAATTAGGAATTCTTTAAGACATACCCATTAGTTAAAGTGAGACATAACCAGTGCTTACTAGCAGAAAGGAGACAATGAATATCCCTCCAAAAGCTACTCTCACACAGGAAGGGTTAAGAACTAAAATGGAGCTGTATTGGAGCCAAGGTTTTTTATGCTATTAAAATTAGTCTGGTATTAATCTAAATTAGACGATTTTAAGTTAAGATGTTTATTGTAATCCCCAGGACAACCTCTAAGAAACTAACTCCAAAAATACAGTAAAATAGACAACAATCGCACACTAAAAAATAACTATTTAACACAAAAGAAAGCAGTGACAGATCAACCAAGGAATAAAAAAGATAAGACATAGAAAACAAATAGAAAATGGCAGCTCTAAATCCTACCTTGTCAGTAATTACATTAGATACAAATGGATTAAACATGTCAATTAAAAGCTACAGGTAGGAGTGAAGTAAGTCAGAAAGAGAAAAACAAATACCATATGCTAACACATATATATGGAATCTAGGGGAAAAAAATGGTTCTGAAGAACCTAGGGGCAGGACAGGAATAAAGACGCAGACATAGAGAATGGACTTGAGGACATGGGGAGTGGGAAGGGTAAGCTGGGACAAAGTGAGAGAGTGGCATGGACATATATACACTACCAAATGTAAAATAGGTAGCTAGTGGGAAGCAGCTGCAAAGCACAGAGAGATCAGCTCGGTGCTTTGTGACCACCTAGAGGGGTGGGATAGGGATGGTGGGAGGGAGGGAGACGCAAGAGGGAAGAGATATGGGGATACATGTATATGTATAGCTGATTCACTTTGTTGTAAAGCAGAAACTAACACACCATTGTAAAGCAATTATACTCCAATGAAGATGTAAAAGAAAAAAAAAAGCTAGAAGTAGAACAGATTTTAAAAAATAATCCAACTGCTTGGTGCCTAGAGAAGACACACTTTATACTCAAGGATACAAACAGATTGGAGGGAAAAAATATACCATGCAAGCAATAACCAATAGAGAGCTGGAGCGGCTATATTAACATCAGAAAGAAAAAATAGACTTTAAGACAAAAACTGTTACCAGAGATAAAAAATATTATAAAAGTTTCAATCTATGGTCAATCTGTCAGGAAGACATAACAATTATAAACATATATGCATCTGACAACAGAACCCAAAGTACATAAGCAAAAATGGACAGAACTGAAGGGAGAAATAGACAATTCAGCAATCATAGTTGGGGAGGCCTCAACATCCCATTTCCAGTGAAGGACAGAATAGGCAGAAGGTCAATATGAAAATGTAAGACTTGATCAACACTATAAACCAACTAACTAGACCTATCAGACATATATAGAACATTCCAATCAACAGCAGCAAAATACACATTCTTCTCAAAGTCACATGGAACAGTCTCCAGGAGAGACCACATGTTAGCCATAAACAAGTCTCAGTACATTAAAGAGGACTGAAATCATACAAAGTATATTCTCTGACTGCAATGGAATTAAATTAGAAAAAAATATTTGGAGGAAATTTGGAAAATTCACAATTATATGGAAATTTTAAAAAACACACTCCTAAAAACCAGTGGGTCAAAGGTGAAATCATAAGGGAAAGTAGAAACTACTTTGATAAAGTATATATCATGTTGAAAACTATGGGATACAGCTAAGTCAGTGCTTAGAAGAAAATTTATAGCTCTAAAGACTTATATTTAAAAAGAAAGATCTCAAATCAATAGCTAACCTTCCACCTTAGGAAACTAGAAACAGAAGAGTAAACCCAAAACAAGCAGAAGGAAGAAAGAAAAAAAAGATGATTTTTCAAATATAAAGAGAATTAGTGATTTTTCTATAAACTCTTAGTGAAATTTTTCATTTGAAGACCTAACTCTAATTTATAAGTACAGAGGTTATTATAAATTTTATTTAATGATTATAAAAGTAATACTTGAAAATTGCCTAGAAGTATTTAAAATATCACAACCTAGAGTTGCTCATCATTACCATTTTGGTACATTCCCTTCCAATCTTTATTCTAGGCCCAATGCATAAAACCTATATAGTGGACAGGATATATATATATGTCTCTCTATATTTTTTCACTCAATATTTAATTGTAAATTCCCCTGGTTATTAATATTTCTTTGAGATATTTTCAATGGCTGTATAATAATGTCCCCTGCACATACAACTTAATTTATTGAACCATTTCTATATTTTTGGACAGTTAGATTGTTTTTAATTTTTTTTTCTTAGAATAAAGGTCTACATGTGGGATTACTAGGTCAAAGATTAAACTTCTTTAAAGCTTTCGACTATTGTGATTTGCTTTTTAGAAAGAACATACCAATTTACATTACCACTAGCAGTGTACTAGAATACCTGTGGAGATAATATTTTCTGAATCCAAATTTAGTCACACAATTTGACAAGTAGTAATATATTTACAGAATCAAAAATTTTAAATGTTTAAAGTCAAGGTCATTCCAGAAAATTTAGGGCATGATTTTAAGAATCAATAAAGTAATGATTGCTTTCCTTTTCACAGATGACCAAAATACTACTAAATTGAGTTAAAAATTTTTGCTATATCTACTTATTAAATCTAGAGGTGGAATTTAGAGTCTTTGTGTTCAATCCCCTAAATTTACAGGCCAGTGAACTCAAGCCTAGTGAGTAGCGTACATCTTGTAGCTATGTTCATGACTTAGCCAAAGTCCAGTGCACTTTGATTTTAAACAATATTTTTTAAAAATACAAGTAAATGTGAATACACTCCTGTGAAAATTCAAACATTACAGAGATAAATATAGATATCCCTATCGTTCATCTATCATCTATCTATCTAGCTATCTATCTATCTGTCATCTATCTGCTTATCAAGAGAGATAAAGTGAATATCCCCTCCATCCTCTATCCTCAATTTCACTCTACTTCTCAAAGGTTTAGTGAGGATCCTTCCAGACATTTTAAAAATTCTTAAACTATAAGTTTCCATTTAAATGTTTATTTTAGTATATCTTCAACTTGTTTTTTTTTTTTTCTTTTTTTCACTTAACCATATGTTCTGGAGATATTTTCATATCAGCACATAGAGATCTGCCTGTATTTGTATTTTTAACTGCTACCTGGTAACACAGACATAATTTACTTAAAAATCCTTTTTTGAGTATTTCATTTGTTTCAATCTCTTGCTTTCATAAATGATGCTACAATGAATGTCTCTGGACATACACTTCCATACAAATGTGCAAGTTTTCTGTAGGATAGATAATCAAAGGTCAAATTTCTGCGTTAGTAGGTTTGCATACACAGTCGTCCTTCAGTATCCATGGGGGATTTGTTCCAGGACCCATCAGGATACCAAAATTTGTGGATGCTCAAGTCCCTTATAAAAAATGGTGTAGTATTTGAATATAACATAGGCATATCCTCCCATATACTTTAAATCACCTCTAGTTTACTTATAACACCTAATACAATGTAAATGGTATGTAAATAGTTGTAAATACAATGTACATGCTATATAAATAGTTGCCAGTGTGGCAAAGTCAATTTTTGCTTTTTGGAATTTTCTGAAATTAAAATTTTTTCCGCATATTTTCAATTTGAGGTTGGTTGAATTTACAGATGAAGAATCTGTGAATACGGAGGGCACTTCCAAACTCTCCTCCAAATAGACTAGACTATCACCATTAATATGATAGGCAGAATATGCTCCCTCCCAAAGATGTCCACATCCTAATTCTGAGAACCTGGGAATATGTTACCTTATCTGGCAAAAGGGACTTTGTAGATGTGACTAAGGTTAAAGACCTTGAGATGGGGAGATTATCCTGGATTATCTGATTGGGTCCAATCTAATCACACGAATCTTTAAAAGCAGAGAATCTTTCCCAGCTGTGGTCAGAGAGAGATGTGATTACAGCAGAAGAATGATCAAAGAAAATGCAGCATTGCTGTGTTTAAAGATGGAAGAAGGAGTCCAGGTAT
Organism: Hyperoodon ampullatus; assembly: GCF_949752795.1. Lineage (NCBI taxonomy): Eukaryota > Metazoa > Chordata > Mammalia > Artiodactyla > Ziphiidae > Hyperoodon > Hyperoodon ampullatus. Next base: position 53,685,915 of record NC_136922.1, on the reverse strand, counting down.
GCTGGTTTCCTCTAGAAGCTGGAAAAAGCAAGGAAATGGATCCTCCTCAGAGGCGCCAGAAAGGAATACAGCCCTGTCTGACACCTTGATCTTAGCCCAGTGAGACTCTTATTGGACTTCTAACCAACATAAGGTAATAAATTTGTGTTGTTTTAAGCAACTAAGTTTGTGGCAATTTGTAACTGCAGCAATAGAAAAAATATGTAATTTAAGAGAATATCCATTCCTTGAAATCCTCAACATTAGGTATTTATCATTGTTTTTAACTTTTGCAAGTCTGATAATCAAAAATGGTGAGCCACTATTGGTTTCATTTGAATTTCCCTGATTCCTGATGAGGCTCAGCTTCTTTTCATAAATTCTTAACCTTTTGGATTTCTTTTGTGACTTGGCAGAGACTAACCTAGTATCATTCTTCTTTTGGATTGTTTGGCATTTCTGATTGATTGGTAGAGTCTCTTTTATATTTTTACATTCTGATATTAGTATTTTATAGCCTTTGCTTGTTACATGTGTGCCAAATATTGTTTCCCAATTTGTCACTTTTCATTTTATAATACTTTATTGCCACTCATTCTACTTGATCGGAGTTGCTTGACCTGCCTCACAATTTCCTAGCTCATCACTCAGTGCTGTCTGTGGGTAAACACTGCCTGCAAGTGCCATACACTAGTTATTGAAATGGGAACCACCTGTGCTGGTGGACTCTCCCAAGGCTGAATAGATCAAAATACTGCCTAACTCTGTGGAGGAGAATTTTGCTTGTCTGTTTGTTTGTTTATTTGTTCATTTGTCTGTTAATGGAAAGGTAGAACATAATGGTGAAGGTTGCTCTCTTAAGGAAAGAATCCACAAATCCTATAAAATCAATGAACTAAAGTTGACAGATTGATTCAGATGATAGACTTTTTCCCCTTCAGATACTACCTGACCTATTGTACTGAACAGTTGAGCCCTTGGCCAACATGTGTTTAAAGCCAGCCCTATTCTGTTCTCACTCTATTCTGTTCTCACTAAATCAAAACTTTAAAAAGTAAATGTCTTAGGAACCTAGGAGAGTCAGTTACATTTAAAACACAATACATGACTAAAAAGATTAAAAACTAAAGCTAATATTTACTTATGGATTACTGTGTGCTAAGCTTCTCACTGAATCCTCACAGCAATTCCATAAGAGGGGTATGGTTATCCAGTTATATAGATGAGAGAACTGAGGCTCAGAGAGGCAAGCAACTTGCCCAAGATGGCATTAAATGATAGAACCTGAACTTGAACCAGATCTGACTCAAAAGTCTTAACCACTATAACTAGGCCAGAAATCACATCTGATATCAGACGTCACATCTGAGTCTTAACTATCCTACAATAAAAAGTTTCCAGTAATCTGAATTAGTAAAACATTCTGAATTACACTTTGTTTAATTACTCAAGGATATACACAGAAATGAGGAACCAGGCTATAGTGTCCAGTAGAAGAGGATTTAAAAAAATACTTGATTGAATAGACAGCAGTGATTTATCATTAGTCACTGGCTTATCAGTTGATTACCTGTTGATGGATGTTTCTGAAATAGTGAAGGGTGCTTGAAAAGTAGCTTTCCCCTTTCCTCTGCAATCTTATTTACCCTATAATTTGTAAAGTAAATCTTTTATTCAAAGGTAATAAATACAGAAACTTCATTATAGCTCCTATCTGATTTATCTCAAATGCATGATTTGTGGAATCCAAGCTAATGAGTTTAACTGTTAGGTCTTGCATTCCAGATTCCTGGTTTCTCTTTGACGGACCTACTTGGGGGTGGCAGTGGGGGGTGATGGGGAGAAGGCAGTCAGCGGCAAGTGTGACAGACAGAGTGCACCGACTGCTTTCTGGAGAGAAAGATCCATTCTGGGGACATGTACCGCCCGTTCAGAAGCTGTCAGAAAGCCTGGGGCTGGCCTTACCCTCTAGTCCTCTTGCCCTGAGGGGCTCCAGGACAAGCTCACACAGAGCCACTTCAGCACGCACCTGGGCCTCTACATTCCCTTCACTTATCTCACAAAATCTAAGCGTCTCTGCTCCCAGAAAAGGTTGAATCAGCCTCTTCAACAAAAATCCCTTTCCCAGTATCTTTCCAGAAGAAATTAACTACTTTGTTGCCAAGAAAGACCTATGCCACTTTTTGACAAAATAATGGAAAAATGTGTCTCTGTGTGTGTGTGTCTTTGGTCTTCTAAATCTTGAAAAGGGCACCTGATTAGAGGTGAGATAGGACTCCTGGTTTGCTGTTTGTTTTTTATACCATTTTCTGGAGTCCCACCCTTTGCATTTTTCAATTACAATAATAACCCACTTCCTAACGTTATTGTTATTAAAGATATCCTGTGTGTAGTAGATACTGGTTGTTTAGTAGAAGTCCACCCTGTGGGGAACCATTGGCCCCCAGTCTGAGCCCACACTTGTGCTCCCACTGCTCCCAGAGATGGAATCAGGAGCTTCACCTGCCGCTGAGAATGAGCCCTGGCCCCCCGACCCAAGTCATTGCTTCAGGAAAAGGCTTGATCCCTAATGGGAGTGGGACGGAAATGTCAGAGTCCTAGCTGTGGTTCCTGCGGGACGTGGCAGGAAATTCTGTCTCTTACTCTTGCAGATCATTCTACTAGGAAAATCTGAAGTTAGATTACCAGTGGCCATATTTTTGAGCTGCATGAGGGAGGAGGCTGTCTGGGATGAAAAAGAATGAGGACGAAACATGGAGGGAGGCAGAATCAGTGGGAGACGATGAGAACATTGCCTGAGCCCCCAGATCCAGCTACCTCTTGGGCCAGCTGTACCTGTGGGTTCCCAGTGATGGGAGACAAACAATTCCTTCTGGCTTATGCTAGTTCCTCCTCATTCTGTCACCTTTAACTAAGGAGTCCGAGTAAAGCTTTCTTCCATGTATATTCAAATACCTATTTCTCCCTTCCCCGCTTTTACAAAGTAGGATCAGCCTACACATCTTTACAATTTGCTTTTTCACTTAATGCGTCATTGACGCTTTTCCAGGTGGTATATATAGAGCAACTTCATTCTTCTGAGAAGAGCAGAGCATGCCATACGAATGCATCCTCCCTCTATTTATTTTTACACTACTCATTGGTGAGTGGACATTTTGTTGGTTTCTCAGTTTTTGATATTCAACCCAGCCTGCAATGTATGTCTTAATAAAAATATCTTTAGGCACTTGGGTAGGTATTTTTATAAGATAAATTCATGGCAATGGCATTTCTGGGTCAATCATTTCATGGAATTTTTCATAGAAATTACCAAATTGCCCTCCAGGAAAGCTGTGTCAATACTAGGCTCACAGCAACAGCATACATGAAAGGGGCCCTTTTTCCACACCCTCACCAAGGTGTAGGGTATTATTACTCTTCTAAAATTTTTGGCAATCTCTGACGTAAATATATATCTCATTTTTTCAGATATGATCTTTAAATGTTAGTCAGTAGAGACTCTTTCCTTCTGCTTAATGGTTATGTGTGTTTATCTGGGACACACTTGTATGTACCCCTTGCCTATTTTCTGCTGGGGTCTTCATGTTTTCCCTGGATCCGTGACAGCTCATCATATATTAAGTGTATCAATCAAGCTCTTAACATAGCTTGCCACTTTTTTCTAATTTGTCTCATTTTTAAAAATTCTAATTTATGATGTCTTCTGTCAGGCAAAATTTTTAATTTTCACATAGTCAAATATATAAATATTTTCCTTTTTTATTCATTAAAAAAGCTCTCAATAATGTTGTGAATCTACTCCTAACACTTACTCCCAAATATTTTAATAGCCACCTATAATGAATTCAATTTTGTTGGATAGAAGATTGTGTGCTAACATTTTCAGGCTATTAGATGTAATTAGTAATAATTTTGTGAGGAAATTACTATATGTCTCTCTCTTTTTTTTTTTTTTTTTTGCGGTACGCGGGCCTCTCACTGTTGTGGCCTTTCCCATTGTGGAGCACGGGTTCTGGACGCGCAGGCTCAGCGGCCATGGCTCACGGGCCCAGCCACTCCGCAGCATGCGGGATCCTCCCGGACCAGGGCATGAACCCGTGTCCCCTGCAACGGCAGGCGGACTCTCAACCACTGTGCCACCAGGGAAGCCCTATATGTCTCTTTTAAAACTGTTCTATTTCAATGTATGTGGTGATTTTTCACTCTGAAAAATTTGCTTGCAGCCCACCTTTCAATTAAGTAATGATGATTAAGCGTTGAGATGAGGGCTAAGGGGTTGGGTTCTAGCCCATCTTTGCCACCAGCTTGGTGAATGACCTTGGGTGAATCATGTCTGCCCTCAGGTTTCATGTTCTCCATCTTGAAAGGACAGGGTTGGATGAAATACGTTTTGAAAACCTTTCTAGCACCAAACTTTCAAGAGTCTATTAATTCTTTGCTCGTATCTTTATTTAAATCTTATACTAAGTGATAAATCATTTTCTAATACACAGTGAGTAGTATTCCATAGTTTTTTTTACGAGTTTTTTTTGGGGAGGGTGTATAGGAAGGAAATTATATTTATTAAGTGCTTATCAGGTCCTAGGCACTATACATGTATTGTTTTATTTAGTTTCCACAACAAACTTTCGAGATGGAAGATGTAATCCCATTTTACAAATGAGGAAACTATAGTCCACTGAGGTTAAGTGATGGAACAACTGGGTAGCCTTATGCAAAAATGAAATAAAATATACCTTGACTCTTAGCTGATATCACACATAAAATTTAACTTAACATGGCTCATAGTCCTAAATGTCAGAGCTAAAACTATAAAACTTCTAGAAGAAAACATAGGAGAAAATCTTAGCGACCTTGAATTTGGTAAAGACTTTAAAACATGACACTGAGGGCTTCCCTGGTGGTGCAGTGGTTGAGAGTCCGCCTGTTGATGCAGGGGACACGGGTTCGTGCCCCGGTCCGGGAAGATCCCACATGCCGCGGAGCGGCTGGGCCCGTGAGTCATGGCCACTGAGCCTGCACGTCCGGAGCCTGTGCTCCACAATGGGAGAGGCCACAACAGTGAGAGGCCCGCGTACAGCAAAAAAAATAAAATAAAAAAATAAAACATGACACTGAAAGCACAACCCCAAAAGAAAAAAGTCAGTAAATGAGACTGTATCAAAAGTTAAAAGTTTTGCTCTTCAAACAGCATTGTTATGAAAGCCACAGCCTAGGAGAAAATATTTACAAGATATATATCTGACAAAGGAATTGTGTCTAAGCTATATAAAGAACTCATGACTAATTAACAAGATAAGCAACCCAGTGAAAATTGGTAAAATTTGAACAGACACATCACTAAAGAAGAAATATTGATGCCAAATAAAAACATGAAAAGAAGTTCAACATCATTATCCATCAGGGGAATGCAACTCAAAACCACAATGAGAGGGTTTCCCTGGTGGCGCGGTGGTTGAGAGTCCGCCTGCTGATGCAGGGGACACAGGTTCGTGCCCCGCTCCGGGAAGATCCCACATGCCGCGGAGCGGCTGGGCCCGTGAGCCATGGCCGCTGAGCCTGCACGTCCGGAGCCTGTGCTCCACAATGGGAAAGGCCACAACAGTGAGAGGCCCTCCGCAAAAAAAAACACAAAACAACCACAATGAGATATCACTTCACACGCATTAGAAGGGTTAAAACTGAAAGAAGCTGACTGTACCAAGCACTGGGGAGGATAAGAAGGAGCCAGAAATCTCATACACTGCTGGTGGAAGTGAGAAAGGGTACAACTGCTTTGGAAAACTGGCAGTTTCTTAAAAATTTAAATGTACACTTAACTACAACTCAAGGGAAAAGAAATCGTATGTTTATACAAAGATTTGTACATAATGTTCATAGCAGCTTTATGAATAAAAATTAAAAACTGCAAACATCTCAAATGAGCATCAACAGGTAAATGGATAAACAAACTCTGGTACATCCATAAAAGGAAATTAAATAAATAAATAGAAATATCTGGAATAAGTAGAATAAAAAGGGATAATTAATAATAAAAAGGAATAAAATACTGGTACATACAACAACACAGATGAATCTCAGAATAATTAGGCTGAGTGAAAGAAGCCAGACAAAAGAGAGTAGCTATGGAATGACTCCATTTATATAAAATCTTGTAACAGAATCTATAGTGACAGAAAGCAAATTCATGTTTGTCTGGGGAGGGACGACTTACAGAGGGGCATGAGGAAACTTTTGGGGGTGACAGATGTATTCACAATACTAATTGTGGTGATGATTTCATGGATGTTTACATCTAACAAACATTAAATTGTATACTTAAATATATGCAGCTTTATTTGGGTCTATTTTATCCACAATAAACTTGTAAAATGGATATATTCAGAGAGAATTTCTCTGATGCATCGTAACAGATAAATGTATTAATAATGAAGACAACTAACATCAACTGCTTTTTTTTTTTTTTTTTTTTTGCGGTATGTGGGCCTCTCACTGTTGTGGCCTCTCCCGTTGCGGAGCACAGGCTCCGGACACGCAGGCTCAATGGCCATGGCTCACGGGCCAAGCCGCTCCGCGGCATGTGGGATCCTCCCAGACCGGGGCATGAACCCGTGTCCCCTGCATCGGCAGGCGGACTCTCAACCACTGCGCCACCAGGGAAGCCCCTCAACTGCTTTTAAATCACAGATTTTGCCAAGTTTCCTGCCTTTTTTTTTAAAGTTTTTAATGGACAGCTTAGTTACTTATGTACACTTCTTAGTTAATTATGGCCTGTATATACCAGTGTTCCCATGTCATATATCCCTTGTCTTAAAATTTTTGATTAACCTCAGAATGACTTTCGCTGCTATCACCCAAAGTGGTGAGAAATTAATTTCTTAGGCGTAGAGAGGAATGTTGGGTGTGTGGGATCTTTTTTTTTTTTAATCTAGAAAATAAAAAGCGTTCTTAGGAGTCTTTGCCTAAGATGTGATCTTAGAATAATTTCACTCTGGTATTGTTTGCAAAAAAAAAAAGTGTTTTCATTTTCTTGAAAAATGAAACTTCTTACCTTTGATAATCAGATTTTTTAAACATAAACATAACCTCTCCCATCCTGTTCTTGAACTGGTGATTTGTAAGCAAACATCTCATAATCTTTAAGTTCAAATGAGAGCCGCCTCAAGGCAGTCATGCATGAGGACACATGTATTGTGTCTTCCACTGGTACTGCCCTTTCTCCAAACATTTTCAAAATTTCTCTTTTGTAGAGTCATCTCTGAGCCAAAAGAAAAATTGGTCTCTTCATTATAGTTACAAATCATCCAAAATATTATTACAAAGTTTTATAACCCACTCTATCTACCAGGCCTGGTTCCACATAATTTCAGACTATTTTCAAAAATTCTCCCAAATTAATTCCCCCAAACAAAAATTTGCAACAATATTTTGAAAAACTTCTACTCTTACTTGACTAGTAGGTTGCTTGACCAATACCCTGATGCAGGGACACGTCTTTTTACTTTCAACAATAAAGAAATAGGGCATTTTACCTTTCACATTTAAAACTGTCATTAATATGTTAGTTCTTCATGGAGGAACCAAGACTTAAAATACATATACAATAATATAATGTTAATAAAAATAGAAGCTGGCTACATACTAAGGTCATTTTGGTTAACTGTCATAATTTAAGTATTAGAAAACTAATTTTTCTTGATCCAAATTAGTGAAACCTTAAAAAAGACTGTCTCAGTAGAATATCATTTAAGAGGACAATGTCATTTTCAGACATGTTCTGAAATTCTAACTCATTTTGTAGTAGAATTACAGAATAACATTTATTTTTTAACATCTTTATTGGAGTATAATTGCTTTATAATGGTGTTAGTTTCTGCTGTATAACAAAGTGAATCAGCAATACATATACATATATCCCCATATCTCCTCCCTCTTGAGTCTCCCTCCCACCCTCCTTATCCCACCCCTCTAGGTGGACAAAAAGCACGGAGCTCATCTCCCTGTGCTATGTGGCTGCTTCCCACTAGCTATCTATTTTACACTTGGTAGTGTATATATCTCCATATATACACTACCACTCTCTCACTTTGTACTAGCTTAGCATTTCCCCTCCCTGTGTCCTCAAGTCCATTCACTAGTAGGTCTGCATCTTTATTCCCGTCTTGCGCCTAGGTTCTTAATGACCATTTTTCTTTTTTAGATTCCATATATATGTGTTAGCATACGGTATTTGTTTTTCTCTTTCTGCCTTACCTCCCTCTGTATGACAGACTCTAGGTCCATCTGCCTCACTACAAATAACTCAATTTCATTTCCTTTTATGGCTGAGTAATATTCCATTGTATATATGTGTCATATCTTCTTCATCCATTCATCTGTCAATGGACACTTAGGTTGCTTCCATGTCCTGGCTATTCTAAATAGAGCTGCAATGAACATTGTGGTGCATGACTCTTTTTGAATTATGGTTTTCTCAGGGTATATGCCCAGTAGTGGGACTGCTGGGTCGTATGGTAGTTCTATTTTTAGTTTTTTAAGGAACCTCCATACTGTTCTCCATAGTGGCTGTATCAATTTACATTCCCACCAACAGTGCAAGAGGGTTCCCTTTTCTCCACACCCTCTCCAGCATTTATTGTTTGTACATGTTTTGATGATGGCCTTTCTGACCGGTGTGAGATGATATCTCATTGTAGTTTTGATTTGCATTTCTCTAGTGATTAGTGATGTTGAGCATCCTTTCATGTGTTTGGTGGCAATCTGTATATCTTCTTTGAAGAAATATCTATTTAGGTCTTCTGCCCATTTTTGGATTGGGTTGTTTGTTTTTTGATATTGAGCTGCATGAGCTGCTTGTAAATTTTGGAGATTAATCCTTTGTCAGTTGCTTCATTTGCAAATATTTTCTCCCATTCTGAGGGTTGTCTTTTCAACTTGTTTATGCTTTCCTGTGCTGTGCAGAAGCTTTTAAGTTTCATTAGGTCCCATTTGTTTATTTTTATTTCTGTTTCACTCAAAGGTGGATCAAGAAGAATCTTGCTGTGATTTATGTCATAGAGTGTTCTGCCTATGTTTTCCTCTAAGAGTTTTATAGTGTCTGGCCTTACATTTAGGTCTCTAATCCATTTTGAGTTTATTTTTGTGTATGGTGTTAGGAAGTGTCCTAATTTCATTCTTTTACATGTAGCTGTCCAGTTTTGCCAGCACCACTTATTGAAGAGGCTGTCTTTTCTCTATTGTATATTCTTGCCTCCTTTATCAAAGATAAGGTGACCATATGTGTGTGGGTTTATCTCTGGGCTTTCTATCCTGTTCCATTGATCTATACTTTTGTATTTGTGCCAGTACCATAATGTCTTAATTACTGTAGGCTTGTAGTGTACTCTGAAATCAGGGAGCCTGAATCCTCCAGCTCCATTTTTCTTTCTCAAGATTGCTTTGGCTATTCGGGGTCTTTGTGTTTCCATACAAATTGTGAAATTTTTTGTTCTAGTTCTGTGAAAAATGTCATTGGTAGTTTGATAGGGATTGCATTGAATCTGTAGATTGCTTTGGGTAGTAGAGTCATTTTCACAATGTTGATTCTTCCAATCTAAGAACATGGTATATCCCTCCATCTGTTGTATCATCTTTAATTTCTTCCATCAGTGTTTTATAGTTTTCTGCATACAAGTCTTTTGTCTCCTTAGGTAGGTTTATTCCTAGGTATTTTATTCTTTTTGTTGCAGTGGTAAATGGGAGTGTTTCCTTAATTTCTCTTTCAGATTTTTCATCATTAGTGTATAGGAATGCAAGAGATTTTTGTGCATTAATTTTGTATCCTGCCACTTTACCAAATTCATTGATTAGCTGTAGTAGTTTTCTGGTAGCATCTTTAGGATTCTCTATGTATAGTATTATGTCATCTGCAAACAGTGACAGCTTTACTTCTTCTTTTCTGATTTGGATTCCTTTTATTTCTTTTTCTTCTCTGATTGCTGTGGCTAAAACTTCCAAAACTATGTTTAGTAATAGTGGTGAGAGTGGGCAACCTTGTCTTGTTCCTGATCGTAGTGGAAATGGTTTCAGTTTTTCACCATTGAAAATGATGTTAGCTGTGGGTTTGTCGTATATGGCCTTTATTATGTTGAGGTAAGTTCCCTCTATGCCTACTTTCTGGAGTAGTATCAGAAATGGGTGTTGAATTTTGTCAAAAGTTTTCTCTGCATCTATTGAGATGATCATATGAGTTTTCTCCTTCAATTTGTTAATATGGTTTATCACATTGATTGATTTGTGTATATTGAAGAATCCTTGCATTCCTGGGATAAACCCCACTTGATCATGCTGTTTGATCCTTCTAATGTGCTGTTGAATTCTATTTGCTAGTATTTTGTTGAGGATTTTTGCATCTAAGTTCGTCAGTGATATTGGCCTGTAGTTTTCTCTTTTATTTGGCATCTTTGTCTGGTTTTGGTATTAGGGTGATGGTGACCTCATAGAATGAGTTTGGAAGTGTTCCTCCCTCTGCTATATTTTGGAAGAGTTTGAGACAGATAGATGTTACCTCTTCTCTAAATGTTGACAGAATTCACTGGTGAAGCCATCTGTCCTGGGCTTTTGTTTGTTGGAAGATTTTTAATCACAGTTTAAATTTCAGTGCTTGTGATTGGTCTGTTTATATTTTCTACTGCTTCCTGGTTCAGTCTCGGGTGGTTGTGCTTTTCTAAGAATTTGTCCATTTCTTCCAGGTTGTCCATTTTATTGGGATATAGTTGCTTGTATTAATCTCTCATGATCCTTTGTATTTCTGCAGTGTCAGTTGTTACTTCTCCTTTTTCATTTCTAATTCTATTGATTTGAGTCTTCTCCCTTTTTTTCCTGATGAGTCTGGCTAATGGTTTACCAATTTTGTTCATCTTCTCTAAGAACCAGCTTTTAGTTTTACTGATCTTTGCTATCATTTCCTTCATTTTGTTTTCATTTATTTCTGATCTTATCTTTATGATTTCTTTCCTTCTCCTAACTTTGGGGTTTTTTTGTTCTTCTTTTCTCTAATTGCTTTAGGTGTAAGGTTAGGTTTTTTATTTGAGTTGTTTCTTGAGTTAGGATTGTATTGCTATAAACTTCCCTCTTAGAACTGCTTTTGCTGCATCCCATAGGTTTTGGGTCATCGTGTTTTCATTGTCATTTGTCTCTAGGTATTTTTGGATTTCTTCTTTGATTTCTTCAGTGATCTCTTGGTTATTAAGTAGTGTTTTGTTGAGCCTCCATGTGTTTGTTTTTTACAGATTTTTCTGGTAATTAATATCTAGTCTCATAGCGTTGTGGTCGGAAAAGATACTTGATAGGATTTCAATTTTCTTAAATTTACCAAGGCTTGATTTGTGACTCAAGATATGATCTATCCTGGAGAATGCTCCTTGAGCACTTGAGAAGAAAGTGTATTCTGTTGTTTCTGGACGGAATGTTCTATAAATATCAATTAAGTCCACCTTGTCTAATGTATCATTTAAAGCTTGTGTTTCCTGGGCTTCCCTGGTGGCGCAGTGGTTGAGAGTCTGCCTGCTAATCCAGGGGACACGGGTTCGAGCCCTGGTCTGGGAAGGTCCCACATGCCGCGGAGCGACTGGGCCCGTGAGCCACAGCTACTGAGCCTGCGCGTCTGGAGCCTGTGCTCCGCAACAAGAGAGGCCACGATAGTGAAAGGCCCGCGCACCACGATGAAGAGTGGCCCCCACTTGCCACAACTAGAGAAAGCCCTCGCACAGAAACGAAGACCCAACACAGCAAAAATAAATAAATAAATTTAAAAGAAAAGAAGAAAAGCCAAATTCTAAAAACTCTTTAAAAAAAAAAAAAAAAAAAAGCTTGTGTTTCCTTATTTATTTTCATTTTGGATGATCTGTCCATTGGTGAAAGCGGGGTGTTACAGTCCCCTACTATGATTGTGTTACTGTTGATTTCCCATTTTATGGCTGTTAGCATTTGCTTTATGTATTGAGGTGTGCCTATGTTGGGTGCATAAATATTTACAATTGTTATACCTTCTTCTTGGATTGATCCCTTGATCATTATGCAGTGTACTTCTTTGTCTCTTGTAATAGTCTTTGTTTTAAAGTCTATTTTGTCTCATACAAGAATTGCTATTCCAGCTTTCTTTTGATTTCCATTGGTATGGAATATCTTTTTCCATCCCCTCACTTTCAGTCTGTATGTGTCCCTAGGTCTGAAGTAGGTCTCTTGTAGATAGCATATATATGGTTCTTATTTTTGGATCCATTCAGCCAGTCTATGTCTTTTGGTTGGAGCATTTAATCCATTTACATTTAAGGTAATTACCGATATGTATGCTCCTATTACCATTTTCTTAATTGTTTTAGGTTTGTTATTGTAGCTCTTTTCCTTCTCTTGTGCTTCCTTCCTAGAGAAGTTACTGTAGCATTTGTTGTAAAGCTGGTTCGGTTGTGCCGAATTCTCTTAGCTTTTGCTTGTCTATAAGGATTTTAATTTGTCTGTCGAATCTGAATGAGATCCCTGCTGTGAAGAGTAATCTTGGTTGTAGGTTTTTCCTTTGCATCATTTAAAATATGTCCTGCCACTCCCTTCTGACTTGTATAGTTTCTGCTGAAAGATCAGCTGTTAACCTTATGGGGATTCCCTTGTATGTTATTTGTTGCTTTTCCCTTGCTGCTTTTAATATTTTTTCTTTGCATTTAATTTTTGATATTTAACTGATATTAAACTTTTTATTAAACTATTAAAAATTTTAATAGTTTGATTAATATGTGTCTTGGGGGTGTTTCTCCTTGGATTTATCCTGTATGCGACTCTCTGCACTTCCTGGACTTGATTGACTATTTCCTTTCCCATATTAGGGAAGTTTTCAACTATAATCTCTTCAAATATTTTCTCAGTCCCTTTTTCTCTTCTTCTTCTGGGACCCCTATAATTCAAATGTTGGTGTGTGTGATATTATCCTAGAGGTCTCTGAGGCTGTCCTCAGTTCTTTTCATTCTTTTTTCTTTGTTCTTCTCTGTGGTGGTTATTACCACTCTCTTATCTTCCAGGTCACTTATCCGTTCTTCTTCCTCAGTTATCCTAGCCCCCTTCAGGCTGTGTTCCCCAGCCAGCTTTGCTGTCACTGCTAGAATGAGATCGTGCACTAGTGGCACCTTGCTCTGGGCTATGCAATAATAGTCAGTAGACACATATCTTGTGGTTAAAATAAACATACCATTGGCTGTAAAGCTCAATTTAAAAGGAGAAGGGTTCCCATCAAGCACGTAGTGTCTCAAACTGATTACTTAAAAGGTGTTCTGAATTTGTATATTTGTGTGTATAATTCAATCAACCCAGTGAGATCTGATTTTAGTATGCTGAGGCTGGAAAATCCCAACCCAGGAGATGCTAAAGGAAGAACCATCACAGAATGCCGCCTTCTTCAAAACTGCCCTTTCAGAGTTGTTTATTTCCAATTGTGAGTATAAGGAAATAAGGGCCATTGGTTATTTTGCTTGAGTACCTATGCTCTGATAAATGGCTTGGCAAATTGTCAGCCTTTTCCTTTTCTATCTCCCTTCCCAAACTTCCTCAGGTAATACTTGGTGCCAGCACATGAAAGAAAGTTGTCTCTGAGTGGAAAAACCAAAAGACCTTCATGAGAAGCTCCTCCACCCAGAAACACTTCCAAGCAGAATTTAAAGGAGATCATTTGTTTCTGCTTATTTTTCTAGTGACTTGTCTCCCCAAACCCATTCCCTTGTTTTCTGTGGTAAGCACAAGGCTTGTTTCACTCTCAGACACAGCCTGAAGGGTCCACGTCCTTGAATGATGGCATAGCTCAGCATCCACACTATTGAACCCCTGGCCTTTTCTTGTCAGGGATGTGGCAGGGAAAAGCTTCAGGCCCTATACCTGCATGGAAAATGGAGGGACCTTTTGCTGACACTGCTCTCTCACAGCTTGTCATTTCAAAATGAAACTTGCTGTGTTACTAATCCAGAAAGGCCTGGAATTTTCATCTATCTGCTGTTAAATGCCCTGTTAATGTCATGTTGGATTATATGATAATAGTGAAATAAATCCTTTAATGACTTATCTAAACCACACCACAGATAGAAGAGTGAAGCAAGGTGGGCTAGGTAACAATCCAGAGGGAAGCAAGAGGACTGGGTTCATTAGCCACATTCAGGTAAAGGATTGCATTTGGTTTGCTGCCTAGTTCATCATGTGGTCCCTGTCAAGGGACCTTGAGGAGTGTGAACCAAGCTTATTCCACCCAGTAGGATTGACTTTCTCAGTTGATTTATTTTCTAGGTAAAACATACCTATAAGGAACTAACCTTCATTACTAGGCATCACTGAGAGAGCCTGTCTCCATAATCAATTCTTTTCCCTATGTGATTCTCCAAGGCGAAGGGTGGAGGATGGGGGGTGGGGCAGGTGAAGAAGGCAATATTTTCCTCTCACTCTGTCTTCCCCATAGAACCTAGGAGAGAGACCTGAATATACTGGCTGTCCATTTAATGATGACCCATATGGTTTGTTGCTCTTTACCCAACAGAGCTAACCTGGGTCGGTCATCACTCTCAAGAGGGAGTGAGTGAGAAGGAAACAGTGCTGAGCTTGTGGATGGAAATCCTAGATTCAAATCCAGATTCTGACTTCGCCAACCATGTGACCTCTCTGCACTTCATGTCCTCACTCATAAACTGCAGGGTTTCTACCCCGCTCAGAGAGTAAGAATCAAGTGAGATGAGGGGTATGAAAATACTTCATATTTGGGAAAAGAGATGTAAAACAAGGCTTTTATTACCACCCACTAGTCCAAGAGTTCCCAATCTGGCTGACCATCAGAGGTGTCTGGAGGCTTATTAAAAGTATAGAATTCTGGGCCCCTACCCAGTCTTAGTGAATTAGAATCTCTGTGGGTAAGGCCTGGAAATCTGTACTTTTAGAGCTTCCTGAGCAATTCTGATGCTCACTCAAGCTTGAGAATCACAGTGCCAGGGTTTGAACTTCTTAAAGATGAGAACCGTGTATCTTAGTATTTAAAAACCTCCACACCTAACACATGGTATTTATATAACCAAATTGTGACCAAATATTCACTGTACAAATATTTACTGAGGGCATACTGTGTGCCAGGCATCGTGCTAGCCACCAGGGAGACACACAGCACAATCCTGGCCTGTACTGAACTTAGGCTCTACATGTTGGTGGTGTGGGTGTTAGATGCAGGTACAATAGTTTCACTGTAATGCACCAGCTACTATCAGAGAGCTCGAGCCATTGAAGGGTTTTCAGCAGTCCTTTGATATGGTCCGATGTTGCTGAACTTGTCAGTCTTGCCTTCATTTTCAATTCTATTTTCACTTCTTTGTTATGAGCAATATTTCCTGCAGAAAATAGTGAGAAGCTTTAAAGAAAACGTTTTGTAGATTTTCCCATCTGTTGAATTTCATGTTTCTTCCTGGTCAGTTTCCTTGGACTCATGCAGAATATTTTTTTTTACACAAGCAACATGTTGGGGGCAAATGCTAGTGGAAATGTGAGGTCTAAACACCACAGGTGCAGAACAGGAGCTACCAAAGGACATGCCTTGAAAGGGGAAAATGAGAAAAGCGATCTTCTGGGAAGTCTCACTCCAAGATGAAATGAATTTTCAAAACATAAAGAGGTTGCAAAAAGGAAAGTTAAAATTCCAATATCTGTCTTGGGATATGAAGAACAGCAAGGTGTTCTTGATTCAACCCAAGCATGGCCAGTTGACCCCAATGTCTGGCTGACCCTAGCATAGCTGGCTGACCTGAGTTTTGCCCATCCCTTGCACCACACTTGAACCCTGTGTAAGCCCTGAAGTCATGTGGAAGATCATTTAAAAATATTTTCTTCTCTTTGTCTCCTGGCTCGGACTGAGAATTCTCTGAGGAGAGCAGTGTGGAACCACAGGGGAGATGGAGCTCATTCTTTCTATATTTCCATGTGCTTTTATGATGATTTCCCTGCAAGAGTTGGCCGGCAAAGGAGCACTGAGAGACTCCTTGATTTGTGCACGGTGGTGTGAGCAAACAGTTTCCCATCAGAACGTTATGGTTGGAGAGGAAGCACTGGATTCAAACTCAGAAGCCATGGTTCTGGTGTCCTGCTCTAAGTAAGCCGTTCAAAACATGCTGCTGAAGGAAGGAAGGTGTGAAGAAATGAAGGAATACCAGCGAGGTCTGATCAAGACATTTCACCAAACATGAGACGAAACTACAGCAACCACAGAAATCAAGGATCAGGAGGTTACCACATTGTGGGTGTAAATGTATCCCAGATGCTGGGCAAGAAGCAGAAACTTAAGATGTAGCCCCTGCTAGTGTTCACAATCTGAGAACCACTGAACAATAAATTTGGAATTCCACAGGCAACTCATAGAAGAAGAGGTCTGGTATTGGATCTGCATCAGGGAGAGGTCAGGACTCTGGCTGGGCCTTGAAGGGTGAAGATGGTTTTGATAGAAGAGAGGGAAGGAGTGCATCTTAAGTAACAGTCTGAGAAAAAGTACAGAAGTCGTTTAAATCATGATGATAACATTTATGAGACAGCGAGCTCACCAGGATGACTAAAGAAGGCACTGGGAGGTAGTCAGGGAGCTGGTGGCCTTGCAGTGGGCAAAGGAACAAGGACCTGGTATAGTAGGAGCTCCAGAAGGAACAAGGTGCCACTAGAGGCTCCTGAGTTGAAGAGCAATGTCCTTGGGTGGCTTATCTGGCAAAGTGGGCACCTCCCACCCACCTCCTGTATGACTCTTGCTTCTTCACTCGGCTGCTGAGGTTGGATGGGAATCCAGTGAACACTTCTGTTGCTCTCCCAGGTGAACAGATCCACAGATGTGGGGGGCAAGCCCCCTCACACACTCCCTTGTCCGAAAACATGATGGAGACTAGATCACACACTTTCAAAGCAAACCAAGAGCCTCTTCCCTCTAATATGATTCACCAGATGACAGATGATCACAATCCCTGTAATTACTTAGATACTTTAATTGACTTTCAGTGGCAGTAATAAGTAACTGGAGTTCAGGCTTATAGAATTTCCTTCCTAATTGTGGCTGTTAAACTCATCATTATGGGGATAAATAACACACCACTTTATTTAAACCGTTTCCCCCATACATGTAAATTCCAGTGGAAGTGCCCCAGCACTTGCAAGCCCCTAGGAGAGCTGTTTGGGGGCAAGGACCCTGGTGGTACACTGTCGAGAGAGCTGCTCAGGCTGGTTGGCTGCTTCGTTTGAATGAGCAAGCCATGAGTTTCCAACACTGACACACTTCCTAGTGCTTCGGCTTTAAAAGGCTGTAGAAAGGATAATTGACCACAGCTTGTCAGCACGAGAGATTTACTGTCATTAGTGCAAACTCAGATGAATTATTTTAATATCATGGAATATGAAAAATGGCCAGCTAGTTTCCTTTCTCAGTAAGTTAAGTACTTAAACAGCTTTTCACACTTCACTTCTGCATTTAGATGTAAAGGAGGGAGGAAATCATAAAGGGCCCATGAGTGGGAGTAGAAGGAAGGGGTGGGACTAACTTGGCAGAGGTAAGTAAGGAAAGGTAAATTCCAAATTCTCAGATAAGATCCAAGTGAACAGATCTCCTCAGGGTTGCTTGTTTTCAGGGTGGCATAGAAGCTAAATAGACATTCTTTTTTTTTTTTTTTAGTTCCCAACATTGATTTCTATTTTCCAGTGTAGTATTAATTTAGAAAATTCTATTACAACTTGTGTTCTTTGTGTTTTGACCCAGTTGTAGAGAAAAAGAACTAGAAATATAGCAAGATAGATTTAAAAACCTTTATTACACCATAGACACAAGTTTGGGAAGCCTGAATTTTTTCACTCAGGGCCATGCAGATATGGTCCCTTACATGTTCCATTTTGTTTTGTTTTGTTTCTGAACCATCCATTCTTCTGAGGATTGTGTAAAAAACAGCCAGTGCCCAAAGAGTCAAAGAACGCCTCAAACTGGAGCAATTTATTTTCGTTTTGCTTCCCTATGGCTCTTTCTGCAAATATATTTGCTTCCTAACTCTCAGAACCCAAGACAAGCTGCCCCTGGCAATTATCTCATTTTGATTTTGGGGAGGAGGGCTTTATTCCTGTCTGATTATTGAATTTAGACTTTGCCATCTGTCCCCTGTCTCCACTAAGATAAAAACATGTGGACCTGGTTCCTGTTGTTATTGTAACTGAAATGGAACTAATCTCACTCATTTCTATATGGCTTAGCACTGCAGGTGAATATCTGTGAATGATGTTGCCAATTACTATTGCTTGATTGGCTGGTTGTAAATGCTATTTGTTCTTACCCCTTTTTTCTTTCTCAAACACATTGTAACACACCTGAGAGGTGAAAGTAACAGAATCCTTCTGAAAGGAGGGGAGAAAGTCTGTAAAATCCAACAGCATATTTAGTTACTGCATATTTGATTGTTTCCCTTTCACCACTGAGTGACATGGCAATAACATAGAGGGAGATGAACATTTCACTAAATAACCTCATTAGGAACTATATCGTTTAAAACACATAAACAACAGCCACAACAAACTTAAAGGCACTACAAGCCTTGGTCTCTCCTTGAACTGGCCATCATGTTCCAGGTCAGAAAGTGAGTGGGCTGGACTTCTCAGGATCAGTGAGTGATGGAAAATCCAGAGCCTTGGGGCTGCAGGTTCTTTCCCCGACTTCTGGTTTCTACCATTTAGAGTGAGTTGTTGCTTCACCTACATCCCACCAG
The DNA here is from genome assembly GCF_949752795.1 of Hyperoodon ampullatus. Lineage (NCBI taxonomy): Eukaryota > Metazoa > Chordata > Mammalia > Artiodactyla > Ziphiidae > Hyperoodon > Hyperoodon ampullatus. The sequence goes on along the minus strand of NC_136922.1, from coordinate 53,667,172 downwards.
TCTGGTGATGGCTCATCTCCAAATTGCTTTGAGAGAATCATGGTTTGAGTTTCCTAATTCCATTTTTAAAATTCAACTGTGGATGGGGCAGCAGAGTCTCCAATCCCCTGGCTATTTGTGCAGAACTTGTGTGTTTGTGTGTCACAGAGAAAAACATCATATTTATATTTAAAGAAGAAAAGTCATGTAAAGAGGATAGAGTTAGGATGGAGAGAGGTCTGAGCAAGTATATTCAAAGGTGTCGAAACCCAGTCATGAAATGCTTGCTCCCCAACCCCTACCAGACGGTTAGTAACGGAACTACCTTTATCACTGCAAAATATGTGTGAAATGATGGCAACATTCATATGAGAAAAAAGGAAATGACAAGAAATAGCGGTGTACCTGACTAGGGTACATTAGCATGGTGATGTGTTGTAGTCAGGTCTCCTTTCATGTTCTCCAACACAGATTTGATCCAGACCTGACCAGGATGACAACATTTCCTCTTGAATGGATTGCCATGTGTTCTTTTAAACAAAATCTACATGTTCTGTCTCTGCTTGGGGTACAGCTTTAACTGGCCCATCATATGCCCTGGTGGAGTGTCTGAGCTCAAGGCAGGTTGGAAATAAGGCAGCACATCAGATTGGAGATGCTTGCAGAAGTGTTGTGAGGGACAGACTGGATGCTGGTCAAGCCCGTGGTCAAGAGTGTGCAAAACGGACTTACTCCATCTCCAGGATCAGGATGCAAGGGGGAAAGGGAAACTTTTTTTGTTTGTTTTCACACCTCTCTATCTCTATCTATCTATCTATCTATCTTTCAGTTTTATTGAGATATAACTGACATACTGCACTGTATAAGCTTAACGTGTACAACATAATGATTTGACCTACATACATCATGAAATGTTTACCACAATAAGTTAGTGAACATCTATCATCTCATATAGATATGAAATTAAAGAAATAGAAAAAATATTCTTTTTCCTTGTGACGAGAACTCTTAGGATTTACTTTCTTAACAATTTTCATATATAACATATGGCAGTGTTAGTTATATTTATCATATTGTACATTACATCCCTAGTACTTATTTATCTTATAATTTTTAAATTTAAATATGACAGGCTGCCACTCAGAATGGTTTAACATCTCTCTCCAGGGATGGCTTGGCCCATATGACAGGTTATAAGACATGTTTGAAACTTGAGAGAGATAAGGAGAGGAAGGGAGGAAGAGAGGGAGGGAGGCGGAGAGAAAGAGAGAGGAAAAAGAAAGGAGAAGAAAATAAAGGTTGGATTTTTTTTCTGCACCTGTTTCACTTTTTGCGATGGATGCTAAATAACCTGTATTGAACGTTTCGCCTGGTTGTGTCCTAATGAGCAAGTGCACTTCTGGATTTGGTAGGCATGTCATCCATAGGCATGCTTTTCTGGATGTCATCTGCCTCGCAGAACACACCCCTCTTCACTGTCACCTCCACTTCCCTGACAGCTCAGCTTATCTTTCTGGCAATAGAGAGACCATCAATCGCCAGCAACCTGTCCATGAGCATTGGGGAAGGCAGGGGGAGGTGGCAAATATTAAATCACTAAGGAGACAAGGCTGTGTGTGGTGTGACACCGTGGGAAAGCTCTAAGTCTTTTCTACAGTCAAGGTTTCCCCTAGTCTTCACCACATAACTGGGCTTGGGTGAGCACAGAGGGGATTTTCAATAACTGTACTTGGCTTCTGAGATTCTGTGGTATATATATATATATTTTTTTGCGGTACGCGGGCCTCTCACTGTTGTGGCCTCTCCCGTTGCGGAGCACAGGCTCCGGACGCACAGGCTCAGCGGCCATGGTTCACGGGCCCAGTCGCTCCACGGCATGTGGGATCCTCCCGGACCGGGGCACGAACCCGTGTCCCCTGCATTGGCAGGCGGACTCTCAACCACTGCGCCACCAGGGAAGCCCTGTGGTATACATTTTGATAGTGGACTTTAACCATGTCAATTTGGCATTAATATTGGTATGTCCCCTAATGTTATGTATTTCCTCTCCCCTCCCCAAATTTAAATAGTTTTACTTTTATTCTCTTGCAAAGCAGAGAATGTACAATGCAAAGTACAATTTGCATGTACAATTTGCATGTACAATGTAAAGAGGTATAGAGAAGTAAGTAAAAATAAGCTTTACCTTACCACCAATAATAACTCCTTTAATACTTTGAAAAATACCTTTCTAGATATTTTTTCTATGCGTGTGTGCACACAAATACACACAAGCACAAACATACATATGTTCTTTCAAAAACCTCCTTTTTTCATTTAGAAACATATCATGTTCAAATTCCCATGCCCATAACTATATTCTACAGCATTCTCTCAAATGGTTTCTTTGTATTAATCATACGGTTTCTTTTTTCATTATTAAAAAGTACTTGTGGATACCTCTTTGTATACTTTTATAACATCTTTAAGATAAATTTCTAGAATTGCCGATTTGAAGATTATGAACATTTGAAATTTGGATATATGTTCTCATATTGTCTTCTAGAAAGTCATATTAGTGATAAATCCCATGGATGCATCCACAGTGGATTTCTTTAAAGGATGTTTACATATTTATTTCCTGCCTTTTCGTGATACAGAAAAAATATCTAATGACAATGTAAGACTCTTTTAGAAGGAAAAGTCAGGCTATAGTCAGATGATTATTTTGTCAAATCAGTTGTCCTTTTTATGGTTCCTGGGTTTTAGTTATTACTTGCTGCTAAAAAGTAAAATTGTGAAGCTATTTCTTTAAGTTCCTTTGTGATTTTCAGTTATAATTTTGTGATTTCAAGCTAATGATGTTGTGTGGGCATGATGAATTTGGGGTAGTGTGTGGGCAGGCATATGTGTTGGATTTGCTTTGGAATTTCAATTACCAAACAGCTAGATGATTCCTATGGCCAGTGTATTTATCGTGAATGCAAGACGAAGGCACAGGACGGCTCATCCCCATTCAGTGTGAAAATGGTACCCAACCCCTTGACCAGCAGCCGGCAGCACATCTATTCAGGTCTGTGTGTATATGAAGGCATATCCCAGGAAGACACATGCAGATACAAAGGTTCTTAGATCACTGTTAAAGAAACACTTCCACAGTCAGATGAAAAAACAGAAGACAGGTGAACTGAGAGTGTTGTGTGTGGATGGGGGGAGGAGTGGAAAAGGAGTTATGGTGACTGAAAAGTATGAGAAACCTTGGAGTAAGATGGGGGAAATTAGGGAAAGTAGCTGCTTTTCACAGAAAAAGCTACCATAGGCTTTTTGGGCATTAGCAAAATAATCAGATTAAGGACAAAAAAATGTAGTTCCAGTGAAAAACTGAAACTCAGACACAAAATAAACAGTTGTATAAATCCAGCCAGTTTGGCTTTTACTGATTTAAATATGTGTATGTGTGTATGGCTGTGAGTTTGTATAGAGTTCATTGTTCAGTAGCAGGAAGACATACATCACATCTCCTGATATATTGTATCATGAAGCTCAGTTCTTTAAACATGAAGTCATAGCCAACCCCTCTGGGTGCAAGCATAAGGCATGAGAACTAGCCCAGCACCACTGCCGTTAGCATCTGGTATCTAGACCTTTCATTAATATTTATGGAGCCATAGGCTAAGCATAGAGCCCTCCATAACTCAAGGAACCAACACTGTACTCTGAAAATAGTTTGATCTTGGCTTTTAATGTAAAGGTAAAAATTTTTAATGTTTACAAACCCAAAAAAATGTGCCTCAAGATAAGCTACATGACTTTAAAAAAATACATTTTTCCTGAATTGAGAACCCATGTCCTGTTCTAAAGTAGAACCCGCAGACAATTTTGTCTCCTCTCCCTATCTAAATGATCTTTTTTGAACTGCATCTTAGAGGGATAATTTTCCTTGTCTCTCATTCTGTCTTGTTTTCTTATGAAGAAGGGAGGGTAGGGTTTAAACAAAAAATCCTACAATGAGCTAAGCAGCTAATATGCACCAGGCACTGTGCTAATTACTTTCTCTATATCAAATCATTCACTGCCACAGCCTTATAAGGTAGGTTGCATCATTCAGCTCCATTGACTAAGTTGACTGAGGTTGTACTAATATCAATACTTCGTGGAGAAGGATTCAATCTCAAGTTAGCATGACACCAAAGCTACATGCTTTTTCCTTGAGCTGCATGTGGAAGTAGAAGAATTCGTGGGATTCCTCGTATCTCCTTGACATCATAGAAATCACTGATCGAGAGAAAATATGGCCCAGAGTCTTTGTAACAATACACATGTAATTCATACACTGTTGTAAAATGTATTTCTTACTCACCTTCTAGTGTCCATTCTGTGCTCTGTATCATACCGTGTGCAAGAAAAGTAAGATGCCTTGGTCTTCACTGTAGGAGAGCTTCTAGAGCTTCTAAAATTGCATCAATCAGCTACCCCCAGTACAACACTAGATGAGGCAAGACACATTCATAGCCGAACCAGCTGATATGACTCAAAAGAGAGGAGTCTGTGTAAATATCAGCTGCGCTCATGACATGTTTTGTCATGAACAATGACTTAACACTTACACATTTACTCCAACATTTACTGAGCACCTGTTGTGAGCTCAGCAGCATGACGAGAAAATAAACAACTCATGGTGGAGAGAAACAGAATGATAATCCAAAGTAGCTGATCTTACCAAAAGTAGGAGCCAAGTACTTGAGGTGCTTATAGAGGAGATGGCTTTGCTCGAGATCTTACTGGCTGGGGGCATTTCACATGATGGAGAGGAGTCCACAGCAAGTAGCTACCAACTTGTCAGAAGAAGAGCAGGGATTCCAGCACAACGTGAATATAAGGATGTTGAGAGAGTCAGGGCTGGAAAATAAAGAACAAGGGGGTAAGGTTCTGGAGGAGCTTGGAGGCTGTGCTTGGGATTTTGGATTTTCCTAGAAGTTGCTGAAACCCTATGAAGATGTTTCAGTCAAGAAGAGACGTGGTTTGTTTTTTCCAGAGCTCATCTGCCTTCCATGTGAAGGACTCGCTGGATGGGGAAGACACTGAGGTGGCCTCTTCCCAGGTGTAAGGCAGTATCATCTCATTGAACTTGCAAATTCAGATTGCTCTACTCCCCATTCACCCAGAAAAGACCACGAGGTCTAGACTGTCCCTAGTTACCCCTGACTTTTGTTAGCAGCTGTCTGTATTATCCTTTCCCAAAGCTAACTTACGCTCTGTGGTTCTTTTCTGAGGTAAGACTCTCAATCTAAACATTAAATGGAACAGGCCCAACTGCAGATCTTCTAAACTGGTTGGAATGGAAAGGGATTAAGAAGTGGTGGGGAAAGGGAAAAACAGCACCGCTTGAGAGGGTCATCTGCCTCCAATGATTTAAACCCTTTCAGGATAAAGGGAGGAAAATATTAAGGACCAGACATGCTTTCAAAAACACAGAACCCATAAAATCATGGAATTCTGGAGCTGAAAGAAGCCTCAGAGAGCTGATCTCTGGTTTTCAGTAGGATTCTAGAAAGAGTATAGAACTTGAAATAGAGAGCCTGGTGTACTTAGGACAGTTTATGTGACTTTAGGGAAGTGACTAACAACCTCTCAGAGCCCCAATTTTATCTATTAATTAAAGATGATAACACCTACCTCTCAAAGTGTTATGAGAATGAATTAAATATTCTATGTGAAAAGATAAAATCATGTACAACACAGTTGCTATTTCAGATGAAGAAACTGAGACACAGAGAAGCTGAGTGGACATATAGAAAGGTGGTTGTTTCAGCGAATGAATAGATTTCTTCACAACCCTGACCTATGAAACCCAGCGTGGCTTTTCTAAGTCTGTAAGCATTACCAAGCTGACAGGATGCTTTTAGTGAAAATGGCAAAATCTTCTCTCAGGTCCTGTGTTCTCACATTCCCTAAATTTTTAACATTTCTTGCTTTCAAGTAGCTGATACCATTGAACCCTGCCTGTCAGTCTCAGTTTTAGCAGTGAAGGCTTAGGGTGGATTTTACCTAGCATTTCACAAGCTATCTCAGGGGTGCCTTAGCGTCTCTGTGTCTCTTGAAAGCCCTTTGTGGTTGTGTCTGGAATGAGTCCCAGTGCTTACTTCATACAGGTGTGCTAGCACTCCAGCCTCCCTGACTTACCATTTCCTTTTCACTCTGTCACCAGTTAAAGATGGCTGCCTACTTGTTGACTCATTATGAGCAATTGGGCAACAAGATAGGATGATTCTCTTTACTGTTTTGTCCCTCACACATCAACCTGGTCTACTCTTCTTACTCCTCTGCAGACCTACCCTTTCTCTTCCTCAAGCCATGACCTATTTGACAGGAGACATGTTCTTCAGTAAGTCCAATGGCTTGATTGCATCAAAGTGGGAGACACCCAAGACTCCAATGAAAAGGATTATTTGCAAGAATGGGAAAGTGATCATTTACTCAGAATGACTTTTTAATAAAGACTCACTGAAAGCAATTATTTTTTTCTTGATGATTTTATTTTCTGCCTGGACAAGATTCATGTTTTGACTGTGTTTGCAAAGCTTCTACTGCTGGCCTTGGCTGATGGACTTAGTCACTGACAGCTGGACCTTCCACACTGCAGTCCTGGTTTTGATTATCCAAGAGTGGGGATAATTATCCCCCAAATCTCCAATTGTCCACTACAGGCTCCCTTCTACCCTACTCTGCTACCTTTCCTGTCATGATGACAAGAACAAAAACAGTAATAATAATAGCTAATACTTACATTAGTGTTTGCTATATGCAAGGAGTTTTCCTAAGCATCATACCAATATGAATTCGTTTAACGCCTACATACAACCAACCGTATAATCTCAAGGAATCTGGGAACAGGAACTGCAGGTCAAGAGTTGTGATAGGGGCCACTGTCAGACTTTTAGGTAGGGATTTTTAGTACCAAACAATGGTTCTCAACATGGGGAGAGTTGGACAATATCTGGTAATATTTTTTATTATCTCAAGCAAGGTGTGATACTGGGGTTGATGTTATGATTAATATACTAATACGTGTAAAATGATTAACTCAGTGTCTGGCATATAGTAAATGCTCCCTAGGTTAGCTGCTATTTTTATTATAATATACAGAGCCTTCTGGCCTTAGGGAGACAAACTGGGCTGCTCTTTGTCTTGAGAGAACACCTTCAGTTCATGCCATCCAAGGGAGTAGTTTTCTCCATCTTAATCCTAAAAAGATGCCCTGTCTTAGCCTATTAGGAAGTCCAGGAAAAATTATCTTTGATTTGTTTCAATGATATATCTCTTTCTCATCTTTTTTTTTCTGCCTCTTGTTTTACAAAAGAAAGCCAAGTTTCTCTGTCCTGCACTTGCATTTTGCGGCTTCACTGGCTCCATGCCTGCCTTCTGAGACCTAGGCTGTCCACCTGCTCCCCCTGCATTCTCACGCCATGTGTTATGCTTAGTGAGAAGGGAGCCTCACTAAGATGGATGTGAGACAGTCAACATCCCTCTCCAGGATGGGTGTTCTCACACATTCTCATCAGGCAAAATTATGGGCTAATATTGCTGGAATTATCTAGGCGCTGAGGCTGAGAGAGGTTCACTATCTTACCTGAGTTATCCAACTAGTGAGTCAGTGAGTGAGTGAGTGAGTGAGTTAGGAATACATATAGCCTCTGACATCCCACTTCCATGTTCTTTGCATTCCCCACTAGGGGAGTGCCAGTGAACGATGCCTACATTTCAGGTCTTCAGGGTCTCATGAAATTATTAACTTTTTTTGTGTGTGTGGTGGAAGACCTAATTTGAATATAAGTTGAGACATGATTACAACTCAGACTGGCTGGGCATCTCTGAGCTGGTGGAGCAGGCCTGCCAAAAGATTCTACCAGAAGAGGGAAAGCTTCTTCTGAAGGGAAAAGGAAGCTAGAAAAGTGTGGCTTGGTACTAAAACTTCAGGGTTATAGGGAAGGGAGTAGTCCTGAGAGCAGAATGGTGTCTGTCACTTAGTGTCCATGAAGACGAGTACTCTGTGAGCCCAAGGAGTTTATATGTGAATTGTGTGGTAAGCAGGGAGCAGTGAGGAAATTTGGAATATTTGTTTCAGGAAAATTTTGCAAAACTTTGTGCTCAAGGAGCACAGCTACGTGTCTACCTAACAGAATGTGAAACAAAATGAAACACTAAATGGTTTGGCATGTGGAGGGTTCTGGTGCCTTAGCTGAGGGGGAAACATCTGTTCTGAGAGGTTATGGCAGTACCATCAGATGTGTGGGGAAAGATGGCAGAGAAGTGGGAGCATTCACTGGAGTGGATGTGAGACCCTCACTAGAGACTTACGAGACATTCCTTGGAAATATTTCTACAGGCAAGAGCCTGTGAGTTCTAATTTATAATGTGACTGCATTGGTGTATATAGGCCTGAGGAAATGAATGGTCTTTGAAATTTCACAAAGGTTTTGGTACCTCAAAAAGCTAACAAGTATGGTGATTTGTTATACTTTTCTTTGAATCCTTCAAATTGGCATTTGCCTGTGGCATGCATTGTAGACTATTACTTTCACAAGCCTGCAACACATTGCTAGAAATAATATACTTATGGAACAGCCTGAAACCCTGGAAGAATGGTTCCAACATGTCATTTATGAATTACCTCAGTATCAGACGAGGCATTCACAGCAATCAAAACACATTAATTTCAAACAACGTTCTGTGTTTTAGACCACTATACTGTACTATATATATATATACTAAATCCATATTGAAGTAGTTTTAATATAAATGAGGTCCACAGAAATGTCAGGCAAAATACAACTGCCAAGATTATAAGATAATTGGTAAATGTTTGAATGGAAGCCCAAGGCTGGGTTTTAAAAGGAGGGGAAGGAACGTCATACTGTGTAAGCAAAGATACATTTTGGAATTCCATCCACTTGGAATTCATTTATTCAGTATGTTGACTGTCTATGGCTGCCTGGCAGAGACTAGGCAGTGGAGGTGAGCTGGTGTTGTGAAGCTACTAGGAAAAGATTGGTGAAGAGAGTTAGTGCCTTAGTTATCTATTAATGCTTAACAAACGATCTCAAACTTAGGAGCTTAAAACAGTAATTTTTTTATTATCTCTCTTTTTTTGTTTTTTGTTTTTTTTTTGGTCATGAGGCATTTGGGATCTTTGTTCCTCAACCAGGGATCGAACCCATGCCCCCTGCATTGGAGGCACGGAGTCTTTACCACTGGTACGCCAGGGAATTCCCATTTGTTATCTCTTATAATAGCCCCAGTGGGTTAACTGGATTCTTCTCTCAGAGTCTTTCACGTGGTAAGAGAAGGTGGCATGAGCTGGATCATTCGAGATGACTGTACTCATCTCAAGCATTGGCAGGGTTGGCTGGAAGGCTGAGACATCTTTCTTTCTATCTCAATATGGTCTCTCTATGCAACTAACTTGGGTTTCTTTAAATGAGCTTCTTAAATGTAAATCTCTAGAGTGGACAAGCAAAAGCTGCCAGTTCTTTTGAAGGTTTAGACCCAGACTAGCATCGTGTCACTGATGTCATATTCTATTGAAGTGGATCACAGGGCCAGCCTAGATTCAAAAGTCAGGGACTACACAAAGCTATGAATTCTGGGAGGTGTGGCTCATTGGGGGCTATCTTTGGAGCCTGGCTACCATAAATACCTAAGGTAACATCAGGGACAAAAATAAGGAAAGTGAGCTCTGATGAAAAAAGCTAATTTACAGATTAAAGCATGTTAACTAGCATATAAGCATCAGTTACCCCCAAAGCACAGAAAGTTATACTCATGCTTGAACAGGGATCTTCTTAAATCCTAAAAGACATATTACATGACAAAGAATTGGATGAGAGTGATCTTGGGTTTCTAATTATGTTATTATACAGAAAGAGAAACAGGATCTTAATCACTTAGAAGTTAAGTGGTAGAAGTCAGAGGAGAGAGGCACGCTTTAACGCAAAGAAAAGCTTGCAGGGCAAGGCTGCGAAATTCTTACTGAATGCCCTTTGTTTTCTTGGGGTAGTTAGGAAAGTGAGTGTTTACTCAGGGATGAGAAGAGGAGAGTTAAGTTTGGCATATGCTGTGGAAAATGGGAAATGGTTCCAAATCAAGGACACGGTGTGCTGAGAAGCACTGGGCCCAACTGATGTTGACCCGTAACTGTGTAGTGTGGCCCACTGGAGAACTGTGTGGTTTTCTTCTGCAGCACATTTGAAACCAGGGACAGAGAAATCAGTAGTTAGGTCTTCATGAAAGAACAGATTGTGAGTGTTGGAGGTACGTTAGGTCTTCATGAAAGAACAGATTATGAGTGTTGGAGGTATGTTCCTCTTTCCTTTCTTCGGGGAAGACTGCAGGGAGACAGCTTAAGGATCTCGTAGACATCATCTTCTATGACCCTCCATCTCTCTGCTGCTTCCACTGGAAGCATTCTTGCCTGGCATAGCTTCCTCCCCACAGGTGACTCTTCCCAATAAACTCTACATGCAAAATAAGGCCTCTAGGACTCATTCCAGTTGAGTTCCAAGATGGAAAGGATACTTCATAAGAAATTTATTTCTGCAATTTTTCCAATCAATAATCTATAAAGTTTAAAAAATCATTTTTCCTATGTAAGTAATGCATATTCATTATAAAAAATTAAAAATATAGATGAGCAAAAAGAAAACCTAAAATTACCTTCTTCCCAGAAATAACTGTGTCAATAATTTGATACAGATTCCAGCTTTTGTCTTATGTATATACAAAGTTGTCTTAAGTAAGTGGTAGGCAGTCATTATACTCAGAACCAGCTACATAATTTTGGGGGCCCAGTGTAAAATTAAAATGTGGGACCCCTGGTTCAAATATTAAGAACTTCAAGATGTTGACAGAAGAGCATTAAATCAATTGTGGGTCCCTTCTAAGTGTTGGGCCTTGTGCAACTGTACAGGTTGCACACCCATGAAGTCAGCCCTGCTTATCCCTTAATCTCAAGCATAAACAACTTTACTGGCTGCAGGACTTTCTCCTCCTTTCCCTTCTCCTAGCTTCCAGGGCAGCTCTGGGGCTGCCAGAGTGTTTGCAACTATGGATGTGGTTAAAGCCAATCCAAGGGACCCTCCTCGGGTTTCATCCTCAGCAACATGTAAAAACGAGTAGTTTGTTTTATGATATTTTCCATTTTCTCTTTTCAGTATGTGCTGCCCTCCCTTCAGCCTGACTTCCAAGGGAGCCAGGGCCTCCTACAACCCCCTGAGGGTTCAGGTCCCCAAAGCCAGCTGGCCCAACAGACAGGGCATTCATCCATGGAGGATTTTGGCCCTTGAAACTTAATGGTATTGGCCCTGCTGGGTTTCAGACTTGTCTGGGACCTGTGACCTTTTGGAATAGGAATGCTTATCATATGCCTGTCATATTATTGTACTGTGGAAGTAGATAACTTGCTTTCTAGGTTTCACAGGCCCACAGATGGAGAGAAATTTTGCTTGAGTATGGACCATGCCCAGAGTCTCACCCTACCTGATTTAAGGTGATTTAGGAGATGAGATTTGTGATTTTTGGAGTCAAATTATATTTAGATGAGATCTTGGACTTAGAGTTGATGCTGGAATAGGTTGAGACTTTTAAGGATGTGGGAGGAGGTGAATGCATTTTTTTTAACATCTTTATTGGAGTATAATTGCTTTACAATGTTCTGTTAGTTTCTGCGGTATAACAAAGTGAATCAGCTATATGTATATGTATGTCCCCATATCCCCTCCCTCTTGCGTCTCCCTCCCACCCTCCCTATCCCACCCCTCTAGGTGGTCACATAGCACCGAGCTGATCTCCCGGTGCAATGTAGCTGCATTTTACATTTGGTAGTGTATATATGTCAATGTTACTCTCTCACTTCGTCCCAGCTTCCCCTTCCCCCTCCCCGTGTCCTCAAGTCCATTCTCTATGTTTGCGTCTTTATTCCTGCCCTGCCCCTAGGTTCAACAGACGATGATTTTTTTAGATTCCATATATATGTGTTAGCATACAGTATTTGTTTTTCCCTTTCTGACTTACTTCACTCTGTATGACAGATTCTAGGTCCATCCACCTCACTACAAATAACTCAATTTCATTCCTTTATAGGCTGAGTAATATTCCATTGTATATATGTGCCACAGCTTCTTTATCCATTCATCTGTCGATGGACATGTAGGTTGCTTCCGTGTCCTGGCTATTGTAAATAGTGCTGCAATGAACATTGTGGTACACGACTCTTTTTGAAATACGGTTTTCTCAGGGTATATGCCCAGTAGTGGGATTGCTGGGTCATATGGTTGTTCTATTTTTAGTTTTTTATGGAATCTCCATGCTGTTCTCCATAGTGGTTGTATCAGTTTACATGAGGTGAATGCATTTTGCCCATGGAACAGATGTGAGTTTTGGAGAGACCAGAGGATATACTGTACTGAGCTGAATTGTGTATCCTCAAAAGACACACTCAAGTCTTAACTCTTGATACCTTTGAATGTCACCATATTTGGAAATAGGGTCATTGCAGATGTAATCAAGTTAAGATGAGATCATACTGGCTTAGGGTGGACCCTAATCCAATGACTGGTATCCTTACAACAAGAGGGAGATTTGGACATAGAGACACATGGGAAGAAGTCCATGGGATGATGGAGGCAGATATTGGAGTGATGCAGCTATGAGCCAAGGAACACCAAGATTGCTGGCATCCTCAGGAAGCTAGAAGAGAGGTATGGAACAATTCTCCCTTAGACCTTTTAGAAGGAACCAACCCTTGCCAACACTTTGATTCCAGAATCCTAGCCTTTAGAACAGTGAGAAAATAAATAGAGAAGATTTTAAGCAGATAGAGAGATAGTCCCACTTATGATCAATTGAAAATGATTACTATAGCTAAGCATGAAAAAGGGATTTTAGGGGAGCAAGAGTGTTGCTAGGGAGACAAGTCATCCCCCTGTGACTTCCTTACTGCTCCACGAAAGGAGGTGCTAGTGGCTTAGACAAGGGTGGTAGTGACGGAAATGGTGACAAGTGGTTGGACTCAAATATATTTTGAAGATAAAGCTGATAGGACTTGCTGGTAAATTGAAGTAGGGAGTGAAGGAAAGAGAGGGATCAAGAATGGCTCCAAGATTTCATATGGAGCCCTGGGTAGATGTTGGTTATTATTTGCTGAGTAGAGAGACTCAGAGAAGAGCAGGTTGGGGATGCCCAGAAGATCGTAAGATTGAGCTACTCGTCAAAGTTCCCATGGAAGTGTTATGTGGTAGCGTCCTTTCCTCAGCTAGTCCAGAGGGCAGCCAAGTGTCCAAAACTCTCACCAGCCTCCCAATGGGAGTCACCATGTGAAAAACTGCCTGAAGACAAATGCTGTGGAGAGACAGGGAACAATCTGATGACATTCCTTGAACTCCTAGACTCCACGCCTAAAGTCCATCCACCTCTTTAAGTTTTCATTACCCCTAGTCAACAACGTCTCCCTTTTTTATGGCTTAAATGTTTTTAATTTGGGCTTCTGTTATTTCCCCCCAAAAGAGGCCTTAGTACAATAAGAAATATAAGTCAGAAAATAGTATAATAGAACTGATGACATAGAAAAGTACTCCATACACTGATAAAGTTTCTTAAAACAAAGCTTATCATTTATTTCCACCTGTTTTCAAGGGCAGGGTGGGGGGTAAGATTTGAGGTCATATAGGATTTCCTAAGCAAAATCTTTTTAAAACTCAGTTATTTCCTTCTTTAAAAAATGAGCCCCAAGCAAGCTGTTCTTCTGCTCTGCCTCGTCACCCAGACTCTCTCCCGGTGACACAGCCTCGCTCCCGCGGTCCCAGGGAAGCAGTGTTCCCTGGGCAGCTGCCTCTCTTTAAAGCTGACTCTCTCATCAGTTGCAGACCACTGAGGCTTCAGAGTTAGGGCTCATCTGCCAACAGCTGGCTGGCGCTTCACACCCCAGGTCCTGCAAGCTGCGTCCTTGAGGCTTACAGCATTTCTCTGCACAGGAAGAGCGGGTGGCACTTGTTTCTGAGGCGCTGCTGGAGAGGAAGCACGGGGCCAGGTTGGGAGTATTGTTAGCTTTGCCTTATTAATAAAATAGGGTTAATGATTTATTCATAGCTAGGACAATGCAGCTCTGCTCTGGAGGACAGCACAGAACTGTTGCATTACAGAAGGACAGCTGCTGGGGAAGAGGGGCAAGCCTTTGAGAACTGGTCTTGGGCTGTTTCTACGAGGCAGAGAGCAGGTTTATCTGACCAAGTCAGGGCTTGGAGGCAATTATTTGCATACTGCGACTGCAGCAGAATAAATGCTGGCGATAGAGGTCCCTGGAAAGATGCCCCCTTACTTTTCCACTTCTCTTCTAATGAGTGTTTGGTCACCTTCTTGCTTTATCCCCTCCTCCTCGGTACCTGGAAGATGCCTGAGTTTGTAATTCAAGATGTATTGTCTGGAGAATATCAATATAATACACATCTGAACGCGATCTCCATCAAAGGGAGCTCATCCCAGGCAGCAGAAGAAAGAAATGATATTTGGGCTTTTCTGGTGCTAGCCTAAGCATACACTATTTTTAAAGATTAAATCCTTTAAAATCACATCTCTTCTTCCCCAAATGGACCACGGAAAATGTTTTTATAAATAATTAGAAAAGAGTTTTAATATACTGCAGAATCTTGATAAATAACTGGGAGATATAATTTTTTTTAATGCCAATTACTGTCATTTGTTAAGGACAGGGTAGATTTCTGTTCAACTATTTATTGGATGATCAGTTGGTTGGTGTGGTTCAGAGGGCAAGGTGAGTCAGGATTTGACAGTCTCCAGAAAAACAAAAGCAAGAGCACTCACTTCCCAACAAACCAAATCAGCCTTGGCTGGAACAGACAAAAAATCAGATTTATTTACTGTTTTTGCTTTATTGCCCCCCTATCTGAGCCTCCATGGCCTCCCCTGAGGCTTCAGGAGATTTAGATCAAATGTCAGAAAGGAGAGCTGGATTTTTCTCCTCTTTGGTGCCTGACTACAGGGGAGAATTCAAGGCCATAGAAGGTATTGAAGATATCTCATTGTTGGTGTATATGCTTCCACACAGCAAGCCTTCCTGAGGGACTGCCCACCCCTCTGCTCAGCTTCCTCCAGAAGAGATCAAAGGTTTCAAAACATTTCCACCTTTACTAATTTTTAATGCCTCTACCAGACTGAGACTTGCCCACTGGAAAAAAAAATCCATGCTCGTTGAAACAGCCAAAAATAAAAGTGATCCTCTAACAGTAGCACATTTAACTTCCTCCATGACTACCAGCAGTAGCCAAGGCAGATAGCTTTTGCCAGTGTATTAAGCCTTAAAAATGTCTTTGGGAAATGATCACACTGGAAATCAGAATACGTTTAAACATAATTCATAAAATTCAGAGTCTCCTTACAGAAGAATCAAAGTGGCTATCACCCAGATCCTTCCCTGTAACTTCTCTGGATCGTGGTCCCACCCTGCCCATTCCTTTCCTCTGCTCCTTTGCCCAGTTTCCCCCCAAAAGCCACCCACAAGGGTCCATGCAGGAGCCAGGAATGCAACCCCAGGATTGGTTTCCCAGGCCATCAGAAGATAACACTGCCTATCAGCCAAAATATAAAGCTTCCTGACTGCAGTTGCAGAGATTACAGCTAATTATACACTTCATGCTTCCTGCAAAAGATATATATTTTAAGCTGCTGGGCTGACTTTCTCCCTTGGCTGTATTTAAAGGTTAGTTTCTGGCCTGCTTCCTGGTTTAATGGAATAGTTTAAATATTACAAATCATTACTTGATTCTAATAAATTATGTCTCCCCTGGCACCTCACAAAATCCTTATCATGCCAGAGGAAATAGTTGGAAGGAACAGGTCAGTCTCCATGATAATAAACAGAATAGCAAACCACAGGGTTGTAGATTTGAGGATCCCTGGCTTCTTGGTGGTTGAAAGCATTTGGCCCTCGGCCTCACACTCACCCCAGCACCTGAGGTCTGTGGCTAAAGCAGCAAGAACTCCACTCCCCCACCTCACAGGACTGTTCACTCAGCTTAATTGTCAGCTCCTGCTAAGAACATGTAACATCTCATTTTCCCAGAGATTGTGGAAATGTTGAGCTTTGCTTGTGGCCAAGTTGAGTAGTTAAGTGTCTGGAGTTTCCTTCCTTGATAGGCAAATGCTGTGGATGGTCTGAACCTTCCTCTGTAGGATGTTGTAGGATAAATGAATTCCAGTTTCCAGTTTGAAGCAAAGATCTGGACTCAAACACTCTCTGTGTGTAATTGTGTGTGGGCAGAGGGTCTCATCCAACTTGGTGTATTTACAATATATTGCCAATCTTATTAAAGAGAAGAAAGTAACCAAAACACACACATATGCAACAACAAAAGTGATATACAAGGCATGCAAGAAAAGGGCACGTGAAAAGCCCTTGTCGCTCCCCAGGAGCTAGAGGGAAGGGTTTCAAGTCTCTTGATTCCAGCAAAGCAAAGAGAAGCAAGATAAGACTGTTGAGAGGTCAGCCTTGACAGCTAAGTGCTGAATTTCCATGTCTCTAGCTGTTTGACTAAGACATCTATGTGGAAAGTGAAAAACCCAACCACTTTTACAGATGATTTGTCTGTGTGGTACCAAATGTCCTGATTTCCCCTTTAGCGACTA
Source organism: Hyperoodon ampullatus (assembly GCF_949752795.1). Lineage (NCBI taxonomy): Eukaryota > Metazoa > Chordata > Mammalia > Artiodactyla > Ziphiidae > Hyperoodon > Hyperoodon ampullatus. The sequence continues at coordinate 53,650,519 of NC_136922.1, read as the reverse complement.
GAAGATTTGAAAACAAAGTAACCACTGAAGTATCAACCGTGGATCAGATCTCTCATTACATGGAATTTTCTTGCAGAATATTGAACTCTAAATAATGGGACTTTTGCAATAGTTGATAACCCATAATTATTTTTACAAAGGCTAAGCCTTGTGAATGTACGGGTTTAAGCTGCTGAGTTGATATGACTCAAAGGTCTACTTTATTGCATGACCTATTAAAAAAATCTCTTACACTGCCCTGTGCAGGTATTTCCACCTTAGAAACTAATTTGTTTTTTTTTCCTCAGGAGGTTCCCCTTTTAAAATCCAAAATCCTTGGTTCACCTTGGGAGGGGAAATTTATTGATTGTTTTCTAAGATGATGGGTAAGGCAAGGGTCTTAGTGAAATGGACTCAGTATCTATGCCCTGCAGAGAGGAGATGGTAAATGCAGAAATGTCCAACAGGGGCTGAAAGAGCTCCAAAGCAAGACTGGCCATCTTTGAGGCATGCAGTGTCAGGATCAGTTCCCTTATAGGCCACTGGCAAAAAAGGAGACATGACCTCCCACTGGACAGATATTGGTCACTCCCAAATAAAAAGGTGAATACCCAAATGGAAAATGAAAGTTCTTTTGTATGTGTGTACACACTAGTGTATATACTACACTAGTAAAATTAGTATTTGGAGGATTTTATTGTTAAGGTTGTCATTTCTGAGATTGAAAGAGAGAGAGCGAGCCAAAATGGAAAAAACAGAGACCTTGGAGTCACTTTCTCTGAGGCAAGTTAAGTGAAACCAAAACTCTACTAGGGATAGATTTGCGGGCAAATGCAATAAAAGCAAAATCTAATTTTCAAGGGAGATCGCATCTGAAAAAGATGAATGTCATGAAACTTGTTTTTGTTGTCACTGTTGTTTTCATTGGGGAAAAACAAAATGACTCACAAATTCCAGTTTGCTTTGAAAGGAGACATATTTGAGGGGTGCTTCAGCAACTTCACAGTGCAGAAGGAAGGTTTTAACATAATATCTCCTTCAGCAAGCTAGTTTATCATACTTAACAGAAATGACAGCAGAAGGAAAAAAAGGATGGGAAACCATTCTGGGGTGAGCAAAGGGTGACAACAGGATGGGAAAATCCAGCTTCACCAAATATTTATTCATGCTTATATAAACCTCAGTTAGCTATCTTCAAATGCTAAGTCTCTGCTGAAGAAAAGAAGCATTTGGAAATGCAACTTGGAAGTTGGTTGATGTCAGTTATTTTGCTGCATTGTTGATTAATGTAATTGAAGTATATATTACAGAAACAGAAAAGGAAATGCGACTTCTTCAGGGACCCATTAATTTCTTAAGGATAAAGTGTTTGAAGGTTCAAAGGCTTTGTTGAAGCTTATTTTAAATTTAAAATTTCCATTGCCAAGGGATTGATTACCATTCTTATATTAGCTTTGTCAAACACCAAGTTGATCTTAGTTCTTTCAAAGTTTTGTGGCACTTAACTGTTTTCACAGCATTGTTTTTAAAGAGAAGCCTATCTTACAAGTTCTCCCAAGGACAGACTTGTTTTCCCTTTACAAGAACAGCAAGATGAAAATTTCTAAAGTCTTAAAAAGAGCAATTCCCACCCTCCCCATCTTTGGGATCTTGAAAGTCATTTCTGCAAGTCAGGTACAGCATCTCCTCATTCAAACACTTTCCCATATTAATTTCTGTTTGGCTTTAAAACATCAATTTATTTAAGTGGCTTTGGGCATCTGAAGCTTAGTTATGTTGTTTAGGGACCCCTCAGTCAGATTCGTTAAGCTTTTCCCATCTCTCCACCCCAGTGACTACACATAGTTCCTTTTATAACTCTCTGCTCTCTTCCTCTGATCACTGTTTAAGGCACTCGCATAAACACGGCCCTTCGAAAGTAAGCCAAGATGTCCCAAGCACTCGTCTTTACTTGTACTGTCCCAACAGTGAACGCGTTAGTTCAAGAAGTCAGACAGCAGCGTTTCTGGATCCTTGGAAACCCAGCCAAAAAGAAAACCGTCATTTCATATAAGAGCAAGAACAGGAAATATGCCATTAGGAAATCAAGGTTAAGGTGGCACTGCCATCCACCCAGATGAAGGTGGTCTGAGAAGACTGTGAAGCCACATTAGAAACGAAAGCATTATGACCCAGGGCTTTGCCACGGGAAATTGATAATAAGATTGCTGACATCCTAAGAGCACTTCAACAGAAAGTCTTTTTTTCTTACAACGAGAAACGTACTTTTCTCCTCATCAATTTTGCTTTTCCCTACCCTTCCCGTCCTGATGCTACTGCATGGTATTGGGAATGTGATGTCCAGCCAGCAGAAGGCACCCTGCTGGGCTTCGCCTCCTTCCAGGTTGTCTCCAGGTCATACATGGAGTTGCAGGTGCACTGGTGGGCTCAGACCTTGAGAACTGTCCCTCCACAGCAGCACCCAGCCTCGAGTCCATGCAGCTCTGAGAACTGTTTGGCCTTGGCTAACGAGGACACATATCCTCTCATCTGGTGCGGGAGATTTTGCCTCAAGAAATGCTGTCACTCACATTGACTTTATTTTCAGTGTCTTCTATTTGAGCCCAATTTAGGGGATGACTGTCTGGATCCTATTGCAAATATCTGGAGGGCAGCTGCGGGCCGGGTCTGGGTGGAAGAAATATGACTTTGAAGATGCTCCCCTTCCTCTGATCCTCCCACAGTGGTGTATTCTAGGCCTGCTCCTTGTTCCAGATCTTTGTCTCAGCGTTCTCCCTGCCAACCACCCCACTCCCGGCACAAACATACTCCAACTACCTGCTTCTGAATCCCCCAGTCTCAGAGAATTGGTAGGAGAATCTGGCCTGAAATGGCTTTAATGTGCTCCCAATCTCTAGTAACATTTGCTTATTAACTACCCCTTGGCTCTCTACCCCTTGGCTGAAAATAGTGAGGGGTGTGTGTGTGTGTGTGTGTAAATAGATAAAAATGAGTGGTGAAGACATTTGGGGACTGGGATGCATGGGGAGCAGTTTCCCATCACGTTAAAGTGGGAGTGGCGCTGATCCACTGATATACACAGACAGCCAAACGCCCACAGGTGGGCCCTTACTAAAGGCAATCGATGATGGTGATGATGATATGAACTGGGGAGGAAGAGAAAATATGATATGGAGACACAAAACAGAGGCTACAGTTGCACTGATGCTAAAAAATATCCCCAGTGGGTGGCTGGTGGGCAGCATGGAGAAACACTTAAGGGGGCTGGACTTTACCTACACAGTCCAGCTAAACACCCCCTCCTGGGTATCACATTCCAGTCTGGTGAGCACTGGAGGGGGGCTAAACTGGCCCTCTCATGGACAATTCAGAGGTGCTGGGTTTTTACATCATTTTTAAACTTTGCAGGTAAGTTTCCTCTATACCTAAGAACCTGGGGATGCCCTCGGCATTCTCCACTCTCAAAGAGCTTTCCTCTGCGAGGAGCTGCAAGAATAGAGCTGGTGAGTGGCCTCTGCTCATTGTTTTTGATTAATGGTAAGAGAGTGAATGCATTGGCAGGGACTTCCCCCTCCCCATTTCTTCAGCATTCAACAAACACAGACTAACATCCTCCTCCTAGGGTCAGGCACTGTCCTAGGCTTTCAGGATATAGAGGAGTAAGTGGTCCCTTCCAGGAGTTGAGGATGTAGGTTGTATTATCACCATTTGGCAGATGACAAAACAGAGCAGGAGAGGTTAAGTGGCTCAGAACCAGGATTTCCTAAAATCAGAACCTAGTTTCCTAATAACTTCACTAGTTACTCAATTTGAGAATTCGAAGGCTACAAGAGACTTTTATGCTTTTCACGGTCATTTCTCCTTCAGGGGAGGAGGCACAGAAACCAACCTAGGAGACAACTCTCCCCCATCATTATCTCCATTAAATGGATGGAGAATCTGAGCTGGAGTGGTTGTGACATGGCCAGTCATACTCTGCTACCAGGGCCATGCTACTGCTACGTCTCTACCAGTTTGTTCAACCCCAGTCACCTTTACAGACAGGCCTAGCTCCACCTTTCAATACCATCCTAGACCACTGAATGCTGCTGATGGTGAATAAGAGCATGGCTACAGTGTTATATGAAAATCAACCCTGCAGATGTGGTTTTCACCACTGCAGTGTAGTAGCTGAGAGCATAAACTTGTGAGTCAAACAGACCTGGATTTGAATCACTATTAGCATACTTTAAATCTGAGGAAACGGAAGCATATAGAGTTTGTTACTTGCCCAAGACCACATAGCTTGTAAGTACAAAAACCATGCCAGAGTGTGACCTGTTCCTGTCTTACTCCAGAACCTACTCTTATTTCACTCTGGGATGCTATCTACCCACATTAATCCCAGCATTTATTGATAATAGGAACTATTCATTAGGCATTTCCTATGTGTCAGAAACTATACAAAGCCCTGTACATATACTGTCTCCTTGAATTATCTTCCATTTTTCTTTATAATTACCTCCATTTTATAGAAGAGGGAAGGAGGCCTAGAGAGATTTAATAATGTGCCACAGCTAGAAAGTAGTAGAACTCAAACTGGATCCCAGGATTGGGATTGTCTGACTCTGAAGCTCATTTTCTTAAGCACTATGTATGTTGTTTAGACAAGAGATCTGGAAAGGACTGATGGATTGGTGTCATATTTAAAATTTCCTTTCATCACTGGGTACAAGTTTCCATCACTGCCTTCTTGGATACAGAAGAACTGAGTGTTCGGATCAGAAATGCAGGTTAGTGATTAGTAGCACAGGAGAAACAAATCTACAGAAACACAGGCCCTCAAATCTTTAAGAGTTACCTTTCAGATCATGTAGTCCAACTTCTCTTTTAGTTCAGAAAGTGGATGTTTTCATATCCCTGCCAGATGGAGGAGATCCCATACCTAAAAAGAAGAGTTCCAGCCTGGATTATCTAAAATCTATTTTTTCTGAAATTTGATTTACTTAAAAGAGCCAAGATACTGAATATCAGATTGGGTTTGCTAATACTGATAAATGTGGTGCTATTTTTTTTTTTTTTTTTTTTTTTTTTGCGGTACGTGGGCCTCTCACTGTTGTGGCCTCTCCCGTTGCGGAGCACAGGCTCCGGACATGCAGGCCCAGCGGCCATGGCTCACGGGCCCAGCTGCTCCGCGGCATGTGGGATCCTCCCAGACCAGGGCACGAACCCGTGTCCCCTGCATCAGCAGGCGGACTCTCAACCACTGCGCCACCAGGGAAGCCCTGTGGTGCTATTTTTAATTAGCCTTGACTTCCAAATGGATTTCATACTGTGCTTTTCTGTGTTTTCTATGCTTTAAAAAAAAAAAAAATATATATATATATATATATATATAATCACTCCCACAATTCGAAGAACTGCTATTTTTAAAGAGAAATGAACAAATCAGATTTCATTAGTATTAAATGGTGAGGTGGAAACATCATAGGCCTCAGGGTTAAACAAACCTGGCTGTTGAATCCCTGCTCTGTTCCTTATAATTTGTGTGACTTTAGCCTCTTTTTCACCTCTCTGAGCCTTGGTCTCCATCTGTCAATGGTGTTTCTACCTACCTTCCAAGACTGTGTGAAAAGTAAATGAGATATTGGTGTAAATCACTTGTTAGATCTCTTCCCTCCTCTCCCCTTTTATTCTTTTCACCAGTTAAAAGTAAAGCTTTCAGGGGGCGAGGGCAGCTCAGGGTGGGGCTGGCGAAGGGGGAATGTTATACTGAAGTTCCTAAAAGTGTTTGGTAAATGATGCATCACAAAGTCCTAAGGTTCTTCCCACAGTGTCTTGGGATGACAGCTAATGAACACAGAAACATAAAACAGATAGAAAGGAAGTTGGACAAGAAGGAGGAGGAGGTAGCTGAGCTACAGTAAGAAAACATTTCAAGATTCTATAGCATTATAATTTAAGTTCTCATCTGCATCTCATTATCTTAATAATCCAAAACAACAGCCCTTCAATGTCTCCCACAGAAGGAGGATGGGAAATGATTTTTCTGGACAGGGTCCCCAGCCTCTCCATCACGTTAGATATTATTTCCAAATGTTGAGTGTCAAGGGAGTGTTTCACATTCTCCTAATCATTAAACAGTTTGGCTCTCTTTGGGGAGGGGATGAGTTTAGCAACCCACAGAGCAGCCTCCTAGAATAGACTTCTCTGGAATTCCAAAACTCCAACAGGAATACAGCGTGGTATGTGGAGCCTCTGTAAGAAGTACTTTATCGAATCTGCATCCTCCTTTTGGGGTCTACAAACTAAACTCAGTTCAATCGGCCATGTAGGATTTATTTCATTTTTTTTCTCCTGGAAAATATAATGATATTTGAGAAGTATTTACTTTGAAATATTTCAAACTTACAAAGGAGTTGCAATAATAGTGCAAGGGATCTTACATGCCCTTCACACAAATTCCTCAAATGTTAACGTTTATAGCACAGTTGTTTTAATTATTATCTCTCTAATTATATATAATTATTACCATTACTGTTTTCTAAAACCATTTGAGAACAAGTTAGAGATATGAAGCCTCTTTACCCCTAAATATTCAGTGTATTTCCTAAAAATAAGGGCACTTTCCCACACAAACATGGTACAATTATTATAATCAAGAAATTAGTGGTGCTACAACACTGTTATCTAATCCTTGGACCTTATTTAAATTTCACTGTTGTCACAACAATAGACTCTATGACAAAAGGATGCAATCCAGAATCAGACATTGCCTTTCATCTCTTTAGTCTCCTTTAATCTTGAACTCTTCCTCTGTCTTTGTCTTTTAGGACGTCGATAATTTTGAAGACTATAGGCCATTTATTTTGTGGAATGCCCCTGAATTTGGATTTGTCTGATGTTTCCTCGTAACTATTTTCAGGTTATGTATATTTGGCAGGAATATCCTCGGCGATATGATGGCTGTTTCTCAATGGGTCATACCAGGAAGCACCTGATGTCAATTTGTCCTATTTTACCGTCCTAATTTGAGATTGTTGTTCTCTTTGTAATTAATAAAAATCTTGTAAGAAAATACTTGGAGACTATTTAAACATTGTCTTTCTCCTCAAACTTTATAACTCACTAGTTTTATCCTTTAAACTAATTTAGAACTTCCCCCTTTTTGTAACTTTTGGCTAAAAAAATAACAAAGTTGTACTATTAATTAAAGTTCATGTCCCCAGAAAGGCATATATAAGAAGGGTGCCTTTGAGACACACGAGGTTGTCCCATGACAGAGCCCAGATGCCCAGAGACCAGGCTTGTGTTCTCTGGTGTCTCTAAGGTCCCTGTGTCTTTTAACAATTCCTTCCACTCCCCCTGGGAGAGAACTCTTTCAAACAGTCCTCCAAGCTGGGGCTGGGACAAACTGGCCCCCTGCCAGCCTCCAGAGAATCTCCCATGCCTGTCTTACTCCCATCCCTGAGACGACAGTCTGGTGTCTTGTTTTGGGGGCTTTTTGCAGAGCTTTTGTCTTTTCGAGTCTGTAGATCTCTTTATGACGGCTTCTTATTGTTTACACTGGAAATTGTTAGCTTTTGCCTTTGGCAGGGCCCTAAGCTCCGAGCCCCGTGTCTGAACTGGTAGACTAGAGTGGTGACCCGAGTTGGGGGACCATCAGAAGGGCAAGGAGAAGGCCCCACCACCATGTGAGAGCTCAGGCTCTTTATTCTTCAAAAGACCCTATGCAAATGCAAACAGCTTGAGAGAAGCTGTACCTTAAGCACAGCAAACAGGTCTCCTCAGGAGCCCTTGTCCCATTTGGGGATCTTCCCACCGCAGTCCCAGGTGTGCTCTCCCTGTCATTTCCCCTCTACTCCCACACAGGACACAAACTTGGGGTTGGCCTTTTCCTTTCAGTTCCTGCTTTCTTATTTTGAAACAAATGGAGAAAAAATTAAAAAGAAACAAAATGTCATTATTTTCTGTCTACCTAGGGTCCAGTGAAGATTTTAAGTGCCACAGTCTGCAGCACCTGCCATGGTCACTTGGACTGCCAGTGCTGGAACTGCTGAGCCCAGCCTTGGTAGCCACAGCCACAGCCCACTCCAGAAGCAGCCAGATGCTTGCTTGCTTGCTTCCTTCCTTCCATCCTTCCATCCTCCCCCCGCTCCTTCTCTCTCTCCCTTTCTTTCTTCTCTCCCTCCCTCTCTCCCTTTCTTTCTTCTCTCCCTCCCTCCCTCCCTTCTTTTTCTTTCTTTCTTTTCTTTCTCTTTCTTTTCTTCCTTCCTTCCTCTTTCTTTCTTCCTTCCTTTCTTCCTTCCTCCCTCCCTTTCTTTCTTTTCCCTTTCTTGCTCCCCTCCCCCTATCTTTCTTTCTTTTTTAAGAAATCCATGATATGAATTGAAGTACAATAGGTAGTTTTTTTTGTTTTTTTTTTAGAAGATGTTGGGGGTAGGAGTTTATTAATTAATTTATTCATTTTTGCTGTGTTGGGTCTTCGTTTCTGTGTGAGGGCTTTCTCTAGTTGTGGCAAGCAGGGGCCACTCCTTCACTGCGGTGCGCGGGCCTCTCACTATCGCGGCCTCTCTTGTTGCAGAGCACAGGCTCCAGACGTGCAGGCTCAGCAGTTGTGGCTCACGGGTCTAGTTGCTCCGCGGCATGTGGGATCCTCCCAGACCAGGGTTCGAACCTGTGTCCCCTGCATTAGCAGGCAGATTCTCAACCACTGCGCCACCAAGGAAGCCCCGGTAGTTTTTTAAATTGAGATATAGTTCACATACCATACCGTTTGCCCATTTAAAGTGTACAATTTGATGGTATTAGTATATTCACAGAGTTGCCCAACTATAACCACAATCAAATTTAGAACATTTACATCGCCCCAAAAAGAAACCCAATACCCAATAGCACTGACTCCCAAGGGGCAGTTTTAAAAATGACAGACGCTGTTTCTTGAGCAATATTTGCCCATCTTTCGTTCTTTTCCTGGACTTAACTATTCAGTCACTATCTTTCAGAAGAGCTGTGCCTGCAGTGGGCTCTCTGAGAAGACTTAATTGATGGCAGCTATGCAGTTGGGTTTCCTTCCCTAGGGAGCACTAATGTGAACTTTGTTTAGTAAATTTTGATTTAGAATTTCTTCTGACTTGTTCCCTGGAGAATCATGAATGGGTTATTCTTAGGAAGTGACAGGATTATGGGAATCATCTTTTCTAGGATTTACAGTTTTAGTAGCACTTTCATATACACAATGTTATTTTATTCTCTCAAACAACAGTCAGAAATAAAAATAACAATAGAATTCACTTATTAAGTGCTTATTCTGTGCTTGGCAACTCTGAGTAGTTCCCATACATGCATTAACTCATCTGATCCTCAAGCACCAGATGAGACAGGGCTCTGGTAAAATTAGCCAGAAATGCAGAGAGGTTAAATGATGAAAAGCCCAAGATCGTAGAGCTGGTAAGGGCAGAGCTGAGATGTGTGCATATGCAGTTTGACTCCAATCTGAACTCTAAATACCACTCTTAATTGCCTCTAGTGTTCCCATTTTGGAAGCAAGGACTGAGGCTTTAAGAGGTTATACGTTATAAGAACAACTAGTTAGGACCTGAATACAAGTATTTGGACCCCAAGCTTAATGCTATAATGAGGTAACATGCCTCCTCCATCAATGACTTAATTCAGCATCTTGCCAGGTACACAGAATCAAGTCCTTCAGCTAAGCCAAACAAACAAACAAAAAGAAATAGAAAACATATCTTGTTGAAACTTCATCTCTTAAACTGCAGTGTCATTATTGTGACATTATAAGATTGGCTATACTTTTGGTGGGCCAGAAGCGTTTTTCAAACCAATCTCTAAGGTCAGTTTTTCCTTCCTATTTGTGCCTCCTTTTGCAACCTCTCTTGATTTCTCTTTCTCCGTGTTTCCTATTCACAAACAGGGAATGAGCCACATGGATTTAATAACCAGGGCACTGATTCATGTAGACTTTCATCTAATCAGAAAGAACAGTGGCAGGTTCAAGAACTCATTTGATTGTATATCTTTTTAAAAGAGTTGACACACATGTCCTTTAGAGTAGAGAGAAAATAGTAAAATTTAAAAAGCAAAAGCCAGCTCAGACCTGCCAGATGCAATGATCGGTTACACAGAAGAGATCCATGGAATCCTGAAGCCATTTGGGTTTTGTTATGTTTGCTGAAACAGCACCAAGTGTGATCTCTACTGCTTTAAACGGTTTAATGACTTTTGGATAAGCCTTCAGAGTTAAATGGTTAAATCACCAAATGCTCCAAAAAATAATTATGCAAACAATTTTCTGGCTAATTATCTAACATGAACAGAAGCACACAGCTGCTAAGATATGTAATTGCTGTTTCATCAGGGCTGGCTATTGTATATACATGGTTCCTTTACTGATCTCAGTGTGGTTTGGTGGGAGGCCACTAACATAATATCTCATGAAATGAGCAAGTTAAAAGTCCCAGCTCTGGTCCAGCTAGTCACTCACTTTGATTCTTTTTTTAAGGGAATGGATTAAATCAAATCCATCCATAGTGGACAAGCACATAACTAGTATGTACATTTGTGTGGTATATCTAAGTCTTGGGCATGTATATTTAAATGTCCAATGTGGATAAATATAAATATTTTAACTTATTGGATATAAAAGGTACATATAGAAAACTTGCACATATCATAATTGTCCAGTTTACAAATGAGCACTCTCATGTAACCAGCCCCCAAAGCAAGAAATGGAACTTCACCAGGACCACAGAAGCCTCCTTTGTGCTTCCAATTTCTACTCCCTCCAAGGGTGGGTACTATCCTCACTTCTATCAACAGAGATTAATTGTACATGTTTTGCACTAAATTTAAATAAAACCATACAACGTATATCCTTTTGTGCCTAGCTGCTTTCATATAATACCACGTTTGTAAAATTTACCTATATTGTTGCAATTTGTTCAATTCTCATTGCTGTATAGTATCTCATTGTGTGAACACTACAATTTACCATTCTGCTGTTAATAGGTCTTTGGATAGTTTCTGGTTTGGGGATATTATTAATAAATCTGCTATAAATATTGAGTATATCACTTGGTAAACATATCCATGCACCTGGGTCTATACCTAGGAGCAGAATTGCTGGGCTGTATGGTGTGTGTAACTTCAGCTTTAGTAGATGCTGCCAAACAGTTTCCCCAAACAGTTGTGCCAGTTTTCACCCCCACCAGCACTAGAGGGAAGTTGGGATGAATGTTGTAAAGAAGTCTAACTGATGCTTGCTAAATTTTAAAGGATGGTGTGGAGTGAGGAAGAAGAGTGAATGGTAGGTCTAATGGAAAGTGTTCCAGAAATATGGCCTTGTGAGGAAAGGATAAGGTTGGAGAAAGAAGCCTGGTGGAGGAAGCAGTCACGTTCAAGGTCATTTGGTAGATAGGAGAAGACTCCATGGATGTTTATCACCCACTCTGTTGTCTTCTGTAGTATGTGACATGGTCCTAGTGAATCACCCCAGGCCTTTCTTCCTTTTTTCTTTAGTCCACGTGGCATGTGCTCAAGGGCTGCTCTCCACTCTGGAGACTTGGAGATGCCCTCCCTCTCACCTGGCTGCCCACGCTGCGGTATATGTATACTTAACACAGATATCTGGCCCTTCTGATGATAGGGGAATGAAGGATGAGAAGTGAGGAGCAGACAAAGAGAAATCAGAGAGAACAGAATGAAAATCTGAGTCGAGACCAGTTATCTGGTTGTGTAACTTTAAGCAAGTCACTCAATTCCTCTCATGGCTTTGTTTTCCTCAGCTACAAAAAATTGAAGGCAACAATTCTTAACTCACTAGGTTTATTTGATGATCAAATGAATTAAAAAAGAATATATATGGAAATGTTTTGGAGCAAACACTTGTTGTCTTTTCTACAGGGTATTATAATTAATACTCAAATCATCACTTTAAATAGAAATGTATCTCCAAGTGGTATCAGTTCCATTTTGCTATTCAAATTTGCTATTCAAATTTATTGCGTTAACAGAATAAGAAATAATCCTTCTCAGTAACGTTAACAGGAGTTACAAACAAAAATGTCTAAAATAGTGGCATTTACCCAGGATTACCCAGAATTCATTGGGTTCAGTCATCCAGACCTCCATCCAGACTTGCATCCATTAATTAATTATTTTAACAAACATGTTTATTGAGTATGTACCCTTTTGTTTTAGGATGATTCTAGGCAGAGATTCACAACAGGATTCAAAGATGGACTTCAAGGGGTCCCTGAACATTCTGATTTTATATGGAGAGGAATGTGGGGGGTGACTTCTGTCATCAGATTCTCACAGAACTCTGAAAAACCCACCCTCTCCAAAAATAAGGTTAAGAAGCACCGTTTCAGGGATTTGTAGGATAAAGGAATATGAACTCTATATAAAATAATATGTGATTATTTATATAAGAAATTCAAATTAAGTTGACAATAGACTCCCCATTAGCAATAATAGATGCCACAGAATAACAGAATAATATCTTTAAAATGCTGAGGAAAAATAAATATTAACTTAGAATAATATATCAAGCTTGATTATTATTCAAGTGTGGGGTGAAATAAAGAAAGACACTTTGAGAAAAAAACAAAAAACAAAGATTGAGAGAGTTTACCAACTTTAGACTCTTGTCAAAATAACTATCAATAAATATTATCCAATAAACAGGGATTTTAAGTGCAGAGTAAAAATGTAAGAGGGAATCATGAGCAAAAAAATATTGTGAACATGGTTGTAAATTTAAAGAAGCAGTGTCTTAAAAAAAATCAATTAGGGCGTTGTTTAAATAACAAGAAACTAAAATGCTAGATGACAATAACATGGACAAGGGAGTGGGAGAGGCTGAAATTATAAACTCCAAGTTCATTGTATTATTCAGGAGGAAGACAGAGATAGGCTTAATTTAGACTTTAAGCAAGTATGCCTTTTAAAATTTAAGAGTAGTGCTCAAAGAATAAGGGAAAATGTGTAATTTCAAAACACGAACATGCAAAAGAAATGATTAAAGAATTCTAGAGTGATCTAATAAGAAACAGGAAGAAAAAAAATATATATGCTAAGAAAAAACAAAACATAGTAGAAAAAGTCTAGATATATTAGTAATCTCAGGAAATGTAGACAGATTAAACTGGCTTGTTCAAAAGTAGAGATCAGATCATTTTTAAGAAACACAATCCATTATGTGCTGTTTACAAGAGTTGTACCTAAAACATAATGATGCTTAAAGATTGAAAGGGATGAGAAAAGATAAAACAGGTAAAGAATAATATTGCTGGAGAAGCAATATTCAGGCAAAAAAAGCATCATTTGGAATAAAGTCATGATATAATCACCGAAGAGCAGTTCACAGGGAAACAATAGTAATGCTGAATCTGTATGTTCTGAGCAAAACAGGGTCCTGGCTTATAAAATAAATGTGACAAATCTCTCTTAATGGGAAATATTTTTGCATGCCTCTTTCATAAACTGATCATAAGCAGTAAAAATTGATAAAGATATAAACATTTTGAACAACATAAGTAACTGGCCAGGCTTAAAGGAGACCTGTATAGAAGAAGCCTGTATTCCTCATATAGAGAATTCACATTGTTTTCAAGTACACATTGAAAATACTGACCACAAAAGAAGTCCTAAGAAATACCAAGGAATTGAGAACACTGACCACATTCTCTTTCTATAATGCAATTATATCAGACATCAACAACAAAACGCCTCCCCCCAAAATACCCCATATATTTGGAAATGAAAATCATCTTATAAATATTCATGAATCAGAGAAGAAATAATAATGGAACTTATGAGATATTTAGAACTGAGATATTTAGAACTGAATGACCACAAATCACTACCTAGAAAAACTTGTGGGACGCCAGCATAGCCTTAAATTTACATTTATTAAAACAGTGTGGAAACTGCAATGATTAAGCTAGGCAACACTATTGTGGAAGAGGAGAAGATCGGGGAAGTTTTCAAAGGAGGAATGTCCGATCTGAGAATTTAAAGATAGGGAAGAAGAAGAGATAGAGGAGGAACCTGGAGGAGAATATTCTTGGAAAAAAAGAAAAACCAGTGGTAAATTATAAATAAGAAGGAGCTACTGTGCCTAAAGGTAGTTACATTGGGTTTGTTGGAGGCTTGTTTTAGACATACCCTCTGAGTTTTGTTACACAAAAAAATTCCTTTAAAGTTAAAAGAGAAAATTCTTAAAGTAATAAACCTGTAATTGGATTGGCCACTTATAGCACAAAATAATTGGTTTGAAAGTTATAAGGAGTTTGGAGCAGTTTCATACACCATTAGGTGGTAATCCCTGAACCAGCGGTAGGAAATGGTCCCTAGAAAAAGATACTGTGAAGGAATTAGGATAATTGACTTCAAAACTACATACTGGGGTTTCAATTCCTGCAATGGAAGAATAGCTTTTTATTGGATTAATCTGCAGATACTAGACAAAATATAAAAAAGAGCTGTTGGAAGGCACTAAACAGTGCCTACTTCTGTAGGCAGAAACAGGGAAGCAGTTGGGCCATGAAAGAAGGGAGTTTGTCCTCTGAGGAGATTCCCAGACTGCATGCTACACAGGGTGCTAGAGCTTAAGCAAAAAAACCTACTGTCTTTTTTGCCTGAAGGGTCAGAGGAAAGAGTGTGGGATAAATAGAATGGTTGGAAATGGAGGGTGTGGATCCCAGAAAAGAGGAAGCCATGGTAAAGGAGGGGACTAGACTCTGCATATAAACTCCGTTCAAAACCATAATTGACTTCTGAGCAGTACAGGCACAAGTGGGATTCCAAATATCCCAAGGAGAAAATGACATCTAGGCAGCTGAGAGAGCTGAGGAAAGATTGCTGCTGCTGGAACCACAGGGGAAACTGCAGTTTGAGTCTTGACAAGTTAGAAGAGCTTGGTAAACTCTTTGGACTTGCCATCGAAACACCAGAGAGACCTTAAGAGTAAAGACCATATAACAGAATTAATGGGTTTACTCTAAAACTAAGGAAAAATGAAAATAGATCCAGTAGAGCATAAAACCAAGCCTACAAAAGTTTATGGTGATCTGTTAATAATTTGACTGCTTGCTGGAACAAAATTTGACACTCTTCAGGATAAGATTACAGGATACGGAGTCTCTCCAATGTATCATTGTGACACACAGCCAAGAGAAAAATCAATCAGTAAAAACAGACTGATAAGTGCCCCAGATATTGGAATTATGGGATGGGAATTTCAGGAGACAATTAAAGACTGAAAAGGAACCAGATGGAAATCCTAAAACTGAAAAATACATTATCTGACATTTAAAAAAATCTTAAATGAAAATTAACAGCTTATAGAGAAAAAAAATTTTTTAAATCATGAAACTTAAAGGCAGACCAATAGAAATTATCCAAACTGAAATGCAGAGAGCAAAAAGATTGGGAAGAGAATGAACATGTGTGTCAGTATCAGGTGACCTCATACAGGTGTAAATTGAGTTCCAGAAGGAGAAGAGAGAAATAATAGAGAAAGAAAAAATACTTCAAGAAATAATGGTTCAGGGGCTTCCCTGGTGGCGCAGTGGTTGAGAGTCCACCTGCCGATGCAGGGGACACGGGTTTGTGCCCCGGTCCAGGAGGATCCCACATGCTGCAGAGCGGCTGGGCCCGTGAGCCATGGCCACTGAGCCTGCACCTCCGGAGACTGTGCTCCACAGCGGGAGAGGCCACAACAGTGAGAGGCCCGGATACCGCAAAAAAAAAAAAAAAAAAAAAAAAAAGAAATAATGGTTCAATATTCTTTTAATAGTTCAATATTTTTAAAGTTGATTAAAAAATAAATTTAGCATCCCATGGATCAAAGATGTTGAATGAATCCCAGTGGATAAATATTAAGAACCCCAGCACAATAAACACTAAGATAACCACATCTTGGAACATCATAGACAAACTGCTGAAAACCAGAGATAAAGAAAAAAATCTTAGCACAGTCAGGGAAAAAGACACATTAAATATAGGGGACAATGATTACAATAACTGCTGACTTCAGAAGCAGTGAAAGCCAGAAGATGATGGAAGGACATCTTTTAAAACTCATCATCTAGAATTTTATATCTAGGGAAATATCTTTAAAAATTAAAGTGAAATAAAGACATTTTTAGGCAGATAAAAGCTGAGAACATTTGCACCTGCAGAACTGACTACAAAAAAGTGCTAAAGATTCTAAATGTGTAAATTAAAAAAAATTTTAATCTAAAATGCTAAAAGTTATTTAAAGGGGAAATGATATAAGTTGGAAATTCAGATCTATAAGAAGAAAGTATGAGTAATAATAATGGTAAATATGTGGGTAATTATAAAATACTACTTTCCCTTTTTAAAAAAAATCTCTATAAGTCAGCTGATAAACAATTTATTGTGGAGTGTTATAACAAATGTAGCAGTAAAATATTTGATAACAATAGCACAGAAAAGGGCCAGGGTATAAAAGGAATTGTACTGTTGCAAGTAGTACAATATTAATTCAACATAGACTGTGCTAGGTTAAGGATGTGTATTGTAATTCCCAAGAAAAGATATAAAGTATAGGAAAAAAAGCCAACAGAGGAGAATATTGAATAAAATACTAAAAATTCATTGATTATCACAAAAAATAACACAGGAAAAAGGAAACAAAGAACAGAAGAGGCAAAAATAACTAGAAAGATGATAGACTTAAACCCAATTATATCAATAATTAGATGAAATGTGAATGGATTAAACACTCCAATCAAAAGGCAAAGATTATCAGACTGGGAAGAACAACAACAAATAAGACCCAACTATATCCTGTTTAGAGGAGAGGTACTTTAAATATAAAGACACAAGTTGAAAGTTAAAGGATGAAAAAAAATATACCATGTGCAGAATATGTGTAAGCCATATTAATATGAAAGTTGACTTCAAGACAGAATATTACCAGAGATAAAAATATTTTATCATAATGAAAAAATGAACCAATTCATCCAGAGTTGCAATAATGGTAAATGTGTATACATCTACTAATTAAATTGCATATAAAATTGAGTTGAGTGGCAAAGTTGTCCCCCATATTTTGTGGGAGAGCACCTATCCTTTTTGTGGCTGTTGCATACCCAGGAATGATGAGAGTAGAGATGGTTTAAATAATGATTACAGGGAGTGTAATTGTATGTGTAATGTAGCTAAATGGTATGCTTCTTCCTGCAATGAAACCGTATTTGGATTTCAGGTGGCAATTGTTTGTTTCTTTTTTAACTTGAAAATTTTAAATGTTACTCTTTTTATGGATATAACCCCAAGTTCATGAACTATATTTGGTGATCTCATTTGCACACTTCTCTAAGCAGGAGTTGTGACTTTGAAAATAAGCTGGGTCAACAGCCCAAGGTAGTCTATGTCATGGCCATATGTCTCTTGTGGTGAGGCCATTCCTTTGGTGTTTCTTTCTGCGTGCTGGGCTACAGTTGGTCCCACAGATTGCTGAAATCCTGGCATTAGAGACAGCAATCAGTATGCAGTCTTTTTGCTTTACCATAATAATCACATGCATGACAACACATTGAGTCATCCCACTATTTAACATTTCCCAAAGTTTCGTTTGCCATGAAGTTGTTTGGGACTCAGAAATAATTGCAAATTATAGGAAGACTATCATATTGACCCAAAAAAGTGAACAAAAGGAGACCTTCAGGGAAGGAAAGAGAATCAGAGATTCATTAAATTCAGAAGGATCCCTGTCAGTCATCTCGAAGAGCATTTTATAAATTTAATGAACATAAAAATCATCTGTGGATGTTGTTAAAGTGCAGATTCCCAGATCCCATCCCCAGAAACTCAAATTTATGATCTGGGATGGGACCCAAGAATCTAAATTTTTAACAACTTCTCTGTGCAAGTAGACCTCAGATTACACTTTGAGAAACACTGATCTAGCTTCAACAGATCAGACATGACAAGTAGTTTCCAACATCTGCTTGAACCTCCAGCCATGTTGAGCTCACCACCCCACAAAGCAGCCCCATTTCATTTTAGCAAGTTCTCCCTTGTTCTGAGCCCAAGTCTATCTCTGCCTCCTTTATCTTCAGGCTCTTCTCTCGGAAGCTACACAGAATAAGTCATATATCTCTCCTTTTATGATGACCCTTTATATTTTTAATATAGTTATTGGGTCTCCTTAATACTACTAGTTACTTCAATAGTTTCTAAAATGGTATTATATCTAGACATATCACCCATCTTTATGATTGTAGTGTGTGTCTTAAAATGCAGTATCAGACCTAATAAACATATTTCAATTTATCCTCACAATTGTAAAGCTCAGTGAAGGTCATTACTTCCCCTGGTTTGCCTTCATGGGTGTTTGTTTGTGTGCTTGTTTTTAAGAATTATACTACTATACAGGTAGTATAATTTATCCAACTTTGTCCTTTTAAAACAATGTTTTGCCTATTCTAGGCCCTTTGCATTTCCATATAAATTCATAATCAGCTTATCAAGTTGTCCAAAAGAGCTTGTTGGAATTTGTTTGGATTCCACTGAACCTATACACTGATTTAGGTAAAACTGACATTTTAACAATTTTGATTCCTATGTTTCATGAACACAATATATCTCTCCATTTATGTAGGTCTTCTTGAATTTCCTTCTGCTATGTTTTATATTTTTGAAGTGGATCCCTAAGTATTTCACATTTTGATGTTATTTAAAATGTTAAAATTAAATTTCCACTTGCTAATTAAATTTCCAGGTTGCTAATATATTGACCTACAATTAACGTTTATATATGTGTAATATATATATTGTAAATGTAATGTACATGTGAACTGTAAATGTACTAAACTCACTTGTTGTAGTTTTTTGGTAGATTCCATAGGATTTTCTATTTAGATTATAATGTCATCTGTGAATAATATATAAAGACAATTTCACTTCTTCTTTTACAACATGGGTGTCTTTAATTTTTTTCTTACCTTATTTAACTGACAGGAACTTCTGATACAATGATGAATAGAAGCAGGGAGTGTGGACATTCATGCTCTTTTTCTGATCTTAGATGGTAGGGTAAACATCCAGACTTTCACCAGTAGGTGTGATGTTAGTCGTAGGTTTTTTGTAGATGCAGTATATAAGGTTGAAGAAACTCCCATCTAATCCTACTTGCTGAGATTTGTGTGTTTTTGTTTCAAATCGAATGGAGCAGGAATCAGCATTCTTTTTTCTATAAACAGACAAACAATAAATACTTTAGGCTATCGAGGACATATGTTGTCTCTGTCACACATTCTTTGATTATTTTGTACAACTGTTTAAAAATATAAAAAACATTCTTAGCTTGTGGGCCATGGACTGTAGTTTGCTGATCCCTGATCTAGTAGCTTGTTATGCTTTCAATTCTCACAACTCACACTAGGGGGCAGTAGTATCAAATTGCCAAGCCTCCACATCCCCAGTTTTGGGGTACCAGAGAAATGGAATGAATTGACAGCTTAATTTTAGTCTTTAAATGTACTACTTTTCACTAAAGTATTCCCAGGAAGAGATAGTAATCTCTATTTGCCTATATTGACTTAATAGTATTAAGAGAGAAGACTAATGAGAAAGGATATAAATATTATAATAAGTAATTGAAAATCAAAATGCCTTCACATTTTACTCATCTACAACATTTCCAGTTATCAAAATACATTCTGGTCTCTGTTGGTCCAGATGGGCCAGCCACTAATTGACTCAATTCTTTCAGCCCCTTTATATTTGCAAATCAGAGTTACACTACTCATCTGTGCTCACTAACCAACTCAGGAAAGTTAAGGGTCTTCTGAGATCTCTTGGGCTCCTATTTTCTCTGTCTGTTGTGTTTTGTACCAGAGACTTGCTTCTGTATGTCCAAATACTGAATGGTTTTTCATAATATTTAGGTCTCACCAGAGAAAGCAGAGCACTAGACCCCTTGAGGCTAAGACACAGCATAAAAGCAGGACAGGAGGGAAGCATGATGCATGTGCAGTAGCCCAGGCTTAGACAAAATAAGACAGTTCTGGGATCCCCCTGCCTCCTCCACTGCTTCTCAAATGTGTGACCTTGGGCAATCCCTTTGCATGGGCCTGGCACACTGTAAGTTCTCAGCTTTCCTTGAAGAGAAGAGAAGATGGAAAAGTCTAGAACCATCATTTCCAGGGGTTTTTTTTCCTTTTTTAAAAAATTTAATTTTATGTATTTTTTTATACAGCAGGTTCTTATTAGTTATCTATTTTATACATATTAGTGTATATATGTCAATCCCAATCTCCCAATTCATCCCACCACCACCACCTCCCTGCCCCTGCTTTCCCCCCTTGGTGTCCACATGTTTGTTCTCTACATCTGTGTCTCTATTTCTGCCTTGTTTTTTTTTTTTTTCCTTTTTAATCGTTGGAGTTTTTTCTTCAAACAAAACCTGTATGTCAAGCCCATAAAAATGAAACTTCTGTAGCAGAGTGGTACAGTGTCCCAGCCATATTTGTTGAGTCTATTTCTGGACCCTATCCTTATCCCCTCAGCAATATCCACTATGCCCTAGAATTTCAGGAAGCACTGTTTGAGAGAAACAATTGTTTGCGGCATGGACGTAGGAAATCCTATGAAGGTAACCAGACTCCATAGAGTCAGGGCAGTGAAGTATTTACAGCCTTGTTATTTAAAGTATAGTCCCAGGACCAGCAGCATCACCTGAATCCAAGGCCCAATCTAGACCTACTGAATTAGAATCTGCATTTGGACAAGATACTCTGCTGTGTGCGCATTAGATTTTGAGAAGCCCTAGTGCAGTGTGAGGAGAGGGGGAGAAAGCACACAATAGAGTCATCACAGATGTAAGGCATTACCAAAAGAATGCAGCTAAAGTTTGCCAAAGCTGCATTCCATTAATCCTCTTTAGAAATTTAATAATTTGCGTAATATTATTAGCATTTTTTTCAGATTTCTTCAGGGAGTATGAGTTTATTAAAAGGATAATACATTTTACTTAGCTTTTTTCTCTTTGACCCTTCATACCATTTTTGGATTTCTAAATTATCTTTTGATTATGCCTACAACCTCCCATGAGGATTAGTGAGTTATAGTTATTTTGTTTTAAAAAAAACAAACTTTCCAGCCACAAATAGGAATTTATAATTACCTGAATCTATAATGTGAGTTGTTAATGGAATATTAGCTATTTGAGTAAAAAGGTACTGCACACAAATAATTAAACAAGACAAAGAACATGCAGGCAAGAATTTCTACTTCTTTTCCACAGTAGTGGCTCTGTGGCTCTCCATCTAGATGCTGGCATTCTTTTTGTAAATGATTGATTTTCCCACATCTGAATACTGATAAATCTATAACCAGCTCTGATGTTAATATTATGCCAGGATGAAAAAGAGAATAATAATGACACAGTGGGAGTTACAACACTGAAA
The DNA here is from genome assembly GCF_949752795.1 of Hyperoodon ampullatus. Classification (NCBI taxonomy): domain Eukaryota; kingdom Metazoa; phylum Chordata; class Mammalia; order Artiodactyla; family Ziphiidae; genus Hyperoodon; species Hyperoodon ampullatus. The sequence goes on along the minus strand of NC_136922.1, from coordinate 53,629,091 downwards.
GAGAAATTGAGAATTCAGAATATGGAAAGGGGATTTATTATCTATTTCTTTGTGATCTGACCTGGAGTTCAGAAATCGTGATGTAATTTCAGTTCATTCCTTCATCTATGAAGTTTGGATTAGTTAGTGATTTTCAAACTATGTTATAGCTATGGAACCCTTTGGGCAAAGGAAATGGTACAGGCAGCCTATATGTGAAAGAAATAAAAAAGGGACAGCTTGGGAGTTGGAGAAACAGGTTTCAAACTCCTGGGCAAGTGTCGCCTAACTCAGAAAATGGGGCAGCACAATAAACAGGGCTGGAAAATTAATGGGTTGAAGCCAACATGTATTTACCTAAATAATTTTATATTTATTCTTTTTTTTTTTTTTTTTTTGCGGTATGCGGGCCTCTCACTGCTGTGGCCTCTCCCGTTGCGGAGCACAGGCTCCAGACGCGCAGGCTCAGCGGCCATGGCTCACGGGCCCAGCTGCTCCGCGGCATGTGGGATCTTCCCAGACCGGGGCATGAACCCATGTCCCCTGCGTCGGCAGGCGGACTCTCAACCACTGCGTCACCAGGGAAGCCCTATATTTATTCTTGATAAAAATGATTTACAAATTACATTGCTGAGGGGCATCTCTGTTAAAGTAAATGGGTCATGGCATTTACTGGGGTGACATCAAGTATATCAAATCCCATCAGTTCTTTCTGAGTAGCACGTTTCCCATTCATTCTCTCCTTGCAATTCTCACAGCCACCATCCTAGCTCAGGCAAACATAACTAATGCCTGGACAATTATGACAGCCTCCCAAAGGGCTTCCCTCCACCTCCAAACCTTTGGAGGCAAAGCCAAGGTTTACACATACCAAACATGCAAGAGATCCTGTAATTTGCTCCTGGCTTTGTTACAAAGCCCTACTGCCAATGGAGAGCAGAGTCCAAAATCCCTTGCTTGGCATGAAGAGTTCTCTACGTGGCCTCTACTGAGCTTTCTATTTCTCATGTGCCCCTTGGTGAGCCCCATAATCTAGTCAATGGGAACTACTCTCTCTTTCTAATTTTGCATGCCACCCAGTGCCTCTCTCATTACTCCCTTTGCCTATTATGTCTTATCCATCATCTTTATATGTCTAAATAATACCCACCTTTTAAAGACTCAGCTCAAGTGCTACCTCCTCCCTGAAGTCCTTCCTGAGTTTCTCTGTCCTTCCCAAAGTCCTTCCTGTCCCTGTGCCCCAAGCTAGTAATCACCCTATTACTTACTATAACTATGGACCCCACTCTGAGCACTTACCCCATTCCAATTTGAGTTATAGCTCTATACATTTAGCTCCTGTTATTTTATTATTGATTTTTCCATTGTCTCTCCTATTGGCTATTTAGAGCATAAACCATATCTTGTTTAATTCTAAATCCCTCATGGTGTCTAACACATGCCAGATACATAGAAGATATTTGATGAACAAAATATGGTCTGTCTTCTATAATATGGTTATTGTCCCCCTGAGAAAATCTGTGTTACAAAAACAATTGTTTCAGTGGGAAAAGGGGTTATGGCTATTAAATTTAAGGCCATAACAAATTATTTTTCCTACATGAATTTTAAGAATAAGACTTTGTAATAGCTCTTAGTGAATCTTGTTTCTGCAAGTGGATATATTGGGTAAACATAACTCATCAAAACAACCTAAATGCTTCTTCCCTTCCCTTTAATCCACCCATTAAGAGTTTCTTGATCTTTATCACCCTTTATCCCGACCTTGTGCTTTTACTTACAATACAGTTCCCACAGTGAACCAAATCTAGGGAGGGTAATTGAAAGACCAAAATGCCAACAGGGAAGTCAGTTCCCTAAATTAATTTTTTTTTTGCTTTATATGGGAAAATATGATTTATGATCCCATTGGCCCCTGTAGGAAATGTTGAAAAAGAGAGAATGTTTATTCCCCACCTCACCTCCTACATTTCCATTGGCATTCTGCCCTCTCTTCCCTTGGGGATTCTTGGGGAACTTCCCTCACTCACCTAATTCCCTCCTCCCTATAGGAGGAAAAGTGAGCTGACTGGTTAGAACCCATGTCATAGCAGTGGGCAGAATCTCTCAGCACTGTAGCTCACAGCTCCTTTCTGCTTCCAGGTCCACAGCTGATTGTGTAAGCAGATTTGGAGCCCGTTCCACAGTCTGAGTCAGCCAGTCAAATAAATCCTATGGCCTGTATTCAGGAGAGTATTAGAACGATTCCATGTTGGCCTCAGGTCCAAACTGTGTTCTCTAATATTTAAATATTACCAGTGCCTGCATTTTGAGGAATGTTGGGTGTTTTCTCTGCCAGTTGCAAAGTCTATACTCGGTTCTCTTTAGTTTGTTATCTTTACACTTACTCCTTGTCAGTCTGAACATAGAAAAGGGGAGGGGTGAGTCCTGGGCTCTCTAGCCTCTGACACAAAAACTCTCCTGAATTGGTAAAATGTTTTATATATTACAAGGCATGTTTACTTCTAGTAGCTCAACTGATTCTCACAGCCCTGACAGATATATTAAAATCTTCTTAGCCTTGCCCATGATCTTTTCAGTGGCAGAGTTTCCAAGTCAGTGGCAGAGTTTCCAAGTCCTTTGACATCAGAAAAATATTCTCTATACTTCATCTTGAAATTGGCCCTTGGCAGTGACTTGAGCAAAATTCCTTCTATTCTGTTTCCTGTGAGTTAGGGCTAGGAATTCTCTTCAGCAACACTCTCAAGCAGAGCTTCCCTCTGAACTGGGGGACAAAGTGCATAAATAGAGGAAGATGCCCATGAATGAACTTGAGAGGAAGTGACAGGAAAAAGGAATGTGACTTATAAGTGGTTAGCTTGGAAATCCAGCAGCTATGGCAGAAATGCTGGAGAAGAAAGAGGATTTGGAAGAGCATGTCTTTGTTCCCTTGGTCCTCTGATTTTCAGGCAACCAGGAGAGTCTAGTTGTGAAATCTGTAATATACTATAGTATACTCTGATAGTGAGGGAGAGCTGAGGCACTTAGAGAACCTGGAGACCATTTGATCACACCTACTGATACTAGAAAGCAGTTAAGTATCCTTAATGACCCTTAATTGAATAAAAACTATCTCCTATTCCCTTGATCTTTCCCATTCAAGCTAACATGTATGCTGGGGTTATCCAAGACAGACAGAGATGGACATGCTGCTTGAGCCAGTTTTTCTATTTATTTTCCAAAAGCAAAGAGGCCCCTTCTGAAACTGCTGCTTGGCAACCTGAATTTAAACCTTCACCAATTGGCTCCCACTCCTGTAATCTGTAGACAGGATTCTAAAGTAGAAGCTATCCGTGAGCGTGTATCTTTTAAGGTTGGGCTCTCAAGCTCCGGCCCCTGCCTTCCCGGTAGGACCACTTGGCATGTTTGCCCTGGATCTTGCCAGTCTAGCATTTACCTGTATGGTTTTATTGGATTATTTCAGTGTAGATTTGTAATATACCCCTTAAAGAAGAAGAAAAGGAAAGGAAAATTCATCGAGCATATATCATTTTTTCAGGCAGGATGCCAGGTGATTTATAAAAGTTATCACATTTACCCTCACCCCTTATAGGAAGCCAAGGCACTATGTGGCATCTCATATTTATACAATCATCCACCATTTACAATTCATATACATCATCTCATTTAATCTTCACAGTGGTTCTATTATGAGGAGGGCATGATCCTCATTTTATAAATGGAAAAACCAAGACTCAGAAGGGTTGAACAATATGCCCAGGCCACAGGGAGAGTTTTAAGAGAGCTAACACTTGTACCCAGATCAGTATTCATTCCACCAAGGCCCCAAAGGCCAGACTTCCATGTATGACCTATTCTGAAGGTATGAGAAGAATGTAGGCTTCAGAATTATCTAGGTGTGGGTTCAAACCCTGGTCCTGGAACATCCTAGCTCTGAGTTCTTGATCAAATCTCTTAACCCCATGGGGTTCCAATTGCTTCATCTAAAATGGGGGAAATAGTATGTATCTCATAAAATTGCTAAACAATTTAAATGAGGTTAACTACACTATGTGCTTGAAGCTTAATGGTTTTTCACAAATGCTCATTTCCTCTTCTACTAATTTTCAAGTAATCAACAATGGAGTGGTAAGTTAGAGAAAGTTTAGGATCAGAATCTGGGGGTATATGGTCAGAAATGTGAGCACTTTTATCAAAAGGAAGAATACCCTTCAAAAGTTGAAAGCCACTGTTCTAGAATTTATTAGTCTCAAAATGTGTGATCCAACATTTTATTGTATACTTTCTTCATGAAAAGCACCATATTGGGTACTGAAGGGGATAGAAAGACATGGTCCTGCCTTCAGAGAGTGAGGTTTGGACTGCTGTGAACATCTTTTCTCCCTCCAAGGACCACCGTGGAATGAGATGTAGACTCTCAGATTCTAGGTTATTCCCCATGTCCCTAAAGCAGTCCTTCCATCCTTGTGTGGTTTCTTAAGGAGTTTGCCTTAAGGGTTAAACAATAAAGGATATAGTTTAAGGGGTATAAGAAGCCTTTTAAATTTTATACCAATAGCACCTCTGACAATCCATTAGAATATACTTGGAACTAGATTTGCTGAGTCTCTCTTCACTCTTGTCTTATGGTCTTGGAAGTCAGCCATGCCTAATTGCTCTGACATAGTTTTCTTGTTAGTGGGTCATGAAGCCAATTTAGTAGGTCTTGACCAGCATTTTTTAAAATTAAAAAGACCTTACCAGATTAGAAAACATCAAAATGCATTGTACTTATTCTTAGTAAAGTTTAGGTTTTTTTCCCCGTGAAACATTAGCCTGTGTAAGATATTTTTTAGTGTGGGTAGTCATCAAAAATGTTTGAAAAACATATTCTTAAGAAACAAGGTCTAACATTATAAGTGCCAAGAGTGCTCATGGAATAAGTGGCAAGGATTAGATGTTAAGTCTAGCACTTTAGAGGTTATTTTCTTCTAGGCATTTCCACCAAGATATATGTAACTGCCCTTAGATAAACAGCTTTCTCTTCTGTTATGGCTGCATGAACCATCAGCTAGATTTTCCCTCAATGTTCTATTCATCTCCACAACCACCATCACCACTACCTCTTCCTCCTGTTTTCCTTAGGAGAATCTCTGTGGCAGAGCCCCCAGATCTAGTCTCTTACAAGCTGGAGTATTCCTGCTCTTATCTTCTACATCTCCTGAAAATGGGTACATAATCAGTCTACCACAAGAAATGATCCAATCTTACTCATAGTTGCCCAGAAATCCATACAGAGTCCAAAGGATAGGACAGATTTTTGTTGTCATTGTTGTTGTGCTCATCAAGCCATGTTCTGCTGTGTTGTGTCTGTCTTGCATGGCTGCCTGGAAACACCCTTTCCCTTGGGATTCCCTCCTTCATCCATTTCCCTCCTTCACCCATTTCTCCTTGGGGAGCTCAACTTCATTATGCCACCACTCCCCATGTTCAAACCCGCTCATCCCACTTCAAGTTATCACCACTCAAATAGCAGGTTCTTTTCACCTGGATCTTCTGATTCTTCAGAGTGGAGTCCTCTCAAGACTAAAACCTTTTTCTGGCTGATACCACTCATCCTCAAGACATAACTCTATGATTAAATGTGACAACAATGGGAAGGGACAAAGGGGATGACGTGGAAAGAGCATCCCATCCTGACATATTGGTTTTATCTCATTAGACTGAGTCTCTGGTCTCTGCACCACAGGAGTTGTCCACACTGGACAATCTATGAGCTGACATTGAGATTTCAAAGAAACTATGCTCTATCCCACTGAATATGTTTGAATTCAAGGATCCTTAAAATATAGTACATATTAGTCCCTTCCCAATGTCCCATTGCTCTATGGGTGTTCAGAGAAGGAAGTGTTGCTGAGGACTAGAATGATGGCAGAAGACTTTGTGGAACAGATGAGGCTTGAAGTGAACCTGGAGAGGTGGGCAGAATTTGGAGACATGAAGCAATGTAAACAGGAATTTGTAGACTAATAGGACCAACAAGCATAGCAGAAAGGAATCAGAACACTCTCTATGAGTGAGTGCACCAGGCTGGTGGGATGGAGCACTGGCTTGGAACTCTGTCAGGAGGTAGAATGAAAATATGGTTTAAGACCAGACCCTCATTGAAATACTTGAATAACAGGAATGGGGGAAAATAGGCTTTTAAGCAAATGAAAATGGCATTTTAGGGATATTAACATTCTAGTTTATGGAACAGGATTTGGTGCAGAGACAACCAGCAAGGGTAGATCACATGAGGAACCACTGTAGTGATCCCGGCTCGAGGCAACCAGGGCCCCAACTAGAGTGAAGCAATGAGAACTGAGAGGGAAGCTTTTACATGACAGTGTGCCATTGACTTAGAGCAATCTAATCAGCAACATTTCATTATGCACTTTGTCTTGAACCAGATAATTTGTCCTTCAGATATCTTTCCTGAATATGTAAACGCTCTCATTAAGATACAAGCCCTATGCCTGCTTTGAAGCTAAGCCAGACCCCACCTAACGCTGGCCTTTACCCCTTTTCTTCTCATTGGTAATCAGCTCACTGAAGCAGATGTTACTTCCTGACTCCGCAGGTGCCAACAGCCTCAGAAGGAAATGGATTATAGAACTGGGGTCTGCACTCAGCATGATCCAAATATGGAAATCAAACTGAGCCTTCTCAGGCTCCATGCTTGGGAAGGAGAGTGAAAAAGGGCTTAACACTGGGTCTCAAAAGACAGGGTGGTTACCAGAGCCATCATGGAGCCATTTATCTGCCTACAGAAGGTCTTGCCAGTAATAACAATTAATGCCAATGGCATCCTTTCAATTTACCTTCATGGATTAATTAAACAAATACTTATTGGCTATGTACCAGGCATTAAACAAGGCTTTGGGGATAAAAAGACACAAAGGGCAGAGATCTTGCCTTTGATAAAGTTTCCAGCTGAGTAGGAGAGACAGACCTATAAACAAGTAAGTAACATTACAATGGCATGTTCTGCTCTCTGTACCAAAAATTGTAAGATCTGATGTTGGAGAGATAGACAGTTTGGGATTAAAGTCTTCCCGCTGCATACTTTTCAGTAATCACTTGGAAGGTCAAGAAGTCACATATAAACACCTTACACAAAAACTTTTATCTGAATAAAAGCAGAAAAGAAAACTAAAATTAACAAGTCCTCAGTAAAACCTGGGAGTTTGCCCCAGAATTATTTTGCCTTTTCCCCTGGGCCTTTATTTAACCCCAGTTGTGGTTATGCTGTCTGACCTTCTTTTATAGAAGCCTTGAACTTCACAATATGAAGGCCCTTCTACTCCCAGTCCCTAGAGTGAGTCAGACTGCTGGTGCTTAGCAGGGGAGAATTCCCACCAAGAGCGTTAGGAAGAGCAGGAATTGGAAGGAAGAGAGCCAAAGCCCTTAGTGAAATCCTTCTGTGGGAGTTGCAGATGTAGAGTCTAGTGGGGTTTTGGTCTAGGAAGTTTAGGAAAAATGAAAAGCCTGTTGGTGAAAATTTAATCTTCTCTGTGAATTGTAATCATTTTTTACAGACAGAATCGTGTCCCTCAATAGGTATTGCTTCCCAGTGAAAACAAAGAGAAGTCATCTCAGGAAAAGTCAGCCCAGGATCACCAAGTAAAGAAGAGATTTTGTTGTTAGTCATTTAATTTATATTTTTCTATAATAAACTGTTGGTCTTTGTTAAAAACTAGAATCATACGATCATGAGTCTTTGCTTTTCTTTTTGTTTTACAGTCTTTTTGTTTGTTTTTTAGTTTAAAAGAGGTGGTTTCTAGTGGCAGAGGATATACAAGGTTGAGGTTGGAGAGGGCTGACAAAAAAGATGTTATTAGAAATAAATGTTGTCATTATATTGGCATTAAGGGTTATTTCAAACTTTAGGAAGAGAAGAAGGTATTGAGAACTCTCTTTTTCAACAGAATTTTTAGATACTATGTCTCTAAATAGTTTCAGGCTAGTTTCCTCAGAAAGTATACTGCCTCCTTTGCCCCACTCATATCCTTGTTAGGTTTAGCTTAATAATAATGTGAGGGGCCAGAAAAGCTTTTAAAGCTGATTTCCTACAGTTTGTAATTCCTTGCCAGGAACTGGAGGACTGATTGGCCATGCCCTCTGAAGTCTCCTGGCTATTTGTGAGAGTAGAAAACGAAACAAGGTACACATGTCTACACATACACGCACACACACACAAACACACACACACAGAGCAAGCTGTGAGACAGCACCACAGAAAAATATGTTCACAGTAACTCAATTTCACTAAAACTGGAAGTGGTCTTTGGAAGAAGGATAATAAGTCCCACTAGTAGATCGTTTTCTTGTCCTCAAAGGGAGGTGCCTGCTGACCAACAGCACTTCCCAGAGAGTTAAGTCATAGATCGCATTTGGCCATGGTGGAGAGAAGACCTGGGTCTCCTATTGGTCAAGGACGAGCTAGAGTCTGTCCGTGGAAGCTGGAAATGTTGAGGTGAAATCATGGGCCTTTTGTGTTCTTTGCTTTTCAAGTGAATGTTAAAAAATTCGACAGCTGTGTTTTACTCCACTGGAGTCCCTCAAACACCCACTCACCCCCAAAATCACTTAGAGGGGTGCACAACAAAGTAATTAGTGAATTATTCATTCAGCTGTGTAGCCAGGTGCCAGAGGCGACCTTCTGCAGATTTCAGGTGATTACTTACATTGAGTAAGGCAAAATTCCACAGTTCTTCTTCTTGCTGATTTATAAATTTTTCTCTTGTTAATCAAAAGAGGCTAGAAAATTGTATGAATCACAAAGGTACTGGAAAACATCAGTACAACACATGTTGAGCCAAAGTTGCCAATGTCTAAATTATTCTCTGGTAATTATGTTTCCACGTAGTTTAACATTTTATAGCTTAAGTTACTGGCCTTGGAGCAAGTCTAACCTGGCTCTGCCTGTGAGAAAGAGACATTCTCTTTATTCAAATTAAACACAAAGGACATAATTTCCCATCCTGTTAGGAGGAGCAGACTTTCAACATTCCTTAGAGTTCTACACAAGGCAACTAAAGAAAAGGTCAGTCATTCACTCAGAAAATATTTTTTGAGTACCTACATTTCAGGCATTACTAGTTGCTGGTGAAACAAACACAGCCTTTTCCCTCGTAGAGCTTATACTCTAGACTTCTACATATCTAGGATGCTCACACAGTAGGAGGACTAGAAGCAAATTATGCACAAGGGATTTCAACGAAATGAAGTGTGCACTAAAACGGTGACCAAGGAAGTAAGGGATCTGGGAATTAAGTGATATAAAGAGCAGTTGAAAGAAATTGGAGAGTTCAGGAACGGTGCAGGTATTATTTTCTGCGGCTCTAGAGGGCATACCCTAATCAAGAGGTGGTGAACTTCAGTTCAATACTGAAAGGGTATAATGTTTAGAAGCACCTCAGAACAGAATGAGCTGCTTTGGAAGGAGGCAGAAGCCCTACCCCGATGTACTGAAGTAGCCACCAGCTTAGCCACTGCTCAGTGGTCTGTGGAGGCAATTTTTGTGACAGGCAAAGGTTTGCCCAGAAATGGACAAATTCTTAGAAATGCACAACCTGCCAAGACTGAATCAGGAAGAAATAGAAAATATGAATAGACCAATCACAAGCACTGAAATTGAAACTGTGATTAAAAATCTTCCAACAAGCAAAAGCGCAGGACCAGATGGCTTCACAGGCAAATTCTATCAAACATTTAGAGAAGAGCTAACACCTATCCTTCTCAAACTCTTCCAAAATATAGCAGAGGGAGGAACACTCCCAAACTCATTTTACGAGGCCACTATCACCTTGATACCAAAACCAGACAAGGATGTCACAAAGAAAGAAAACTACAGGCCAATATCACTGATGAACATAGATGCAAAAATCCTCAACAAAATACTAGCAAACAGAATCCAACAGCACATTAAAAGGATCATACACAATGATCAAGTGGGGTTTATTCCAGGAATGCAAGGATTCTTCAACATATGCAAATCAATCAACGTGATACACCATATTAACAAATTGAAGGAGAAAAACTATATGATCATCTCAATAGATGCAGAGAAAGCTTTCGACAAAATTCAACACCCATTTATGATAAAAACCCTGCAGAAAGTAGGCATAGAGGGAACTTTCCTCAACATAATAAAGGCCATATATGACAAACCCACAGCCAACATCATCCTCAATGGTGAAAAACTGAAACCATTTCCACTAAGATCAGGAACAAGACAAGGCTGCCCACTCTCACCACTCTTATTCTACATAGTTTTGGAAGTTTTAGCCACAGCAATCAGAGAAGAAAAGGAAATAAAAGGAATCCAAATTGGAAAAGAAGAAGTAAAGCTGTCACTGTTTGCAGATGACATGATACTATACATAGAGCATCCTAAAGATGCTACCAGAAAACTACTAGAGCTAATCAATGAATCTGGTAAAGTAGCAGGATACAAAATTAATGTACAGAAATCTCTGGCATTCCTGTACACTAATGATGAAAAATCTGAAAGTGAAATCAAGAAAACACTCCCATTTACCACTGCAACAAAAAGAATAAAATATCTAGGAATAAACCTACCTAAGGAGACAAAGGACCTATATACAGAAAATTATAAGACACTGATGAAAGAAATTAAAGATGATACAAATAGATGGAGAGATATACCATGTTCCTGGATTGGAAGAATCAATATTGTGAAAATGACTATACTACCCAAAGCAATCTACAGATTCAATGCAATCCCTATCAAATTACCACTGGCAATTTTCACAGAACTACAACAAAAAATTTCAAAATTTGTTTGGAAAAACAAAAGACCCCGAATAGCCAAAGCAATCTTAAGAACGAAAAACGGAGCTGGAGGAATCAGGCTCCCTGACTTCAGACTATACTACAAAGCTACAGTAATCAAGACAATGTGGTACTGGCACAAAAACAGAAAGATAGATCAATGGAACAGGATAGAAAGCCCAGAGATAAACCCACGCACATATGGTCACCTTATCTTTGATAAAGGAGGCAGGAATGTACAGTGGAGAAAGGACAGTCTCTTCAATAAGTGGTGCTGGGAGAACTGGATAGGGACATGTAAAAGTATGAGATTAGATCACTCCCTAACACCATACACAAAAATAAGCTCAAAATGGATTAAAGACCTAAATGTAAGGCCAGAAACTATCAAACTCTTAGGGGAAAACATAGGCAGAACACTCTATGACATAAATCACAGCAAGATCCTTTTGGACCCACCCCCTAGAGAAATGGAAATAAAAACAAAAATAAACAAATGGGACCTAATGAAACTTCAAAGCTTTTGCACAGCAAAGGAAACCATAAACAAGATGAAAAGACAACCCTCAGAATGGGAGAAAATATTTGCAAATGAAGCAACTGACAAAGGATTAATCTCCAAAATTTATAAGCAGCTCATGCAGCTCAATAGCAAAAAAAAAACAACCCAATCCATAAATGGGCAGAAGACCTAAATAGACATTTCTCCAAAGAAGATATACAGATTGCCAACAAACACACGAAAGAATGCTCAACATCATTAATCATTAGAGAAATGCAAATCAAAACAACAATGAGATATCATCTCACACCAGTCAGAATGGCCATCATCAAAAAATCTAGAAACAATAAATGCTGGAGAGGGTGTGGAGAAAAGGGAACCCTCTTGCACTGCTGGTGGGAATGTGAATTGGTACAGCCACTATGGAGAACAGTATGTAGGTTCCTTAAAAAACTACAAATAGAACTACCATATGACCCAGCAATCCCACTACTAGGCATATACTCTGAGAAAACCATAATTCAAAAAGAAACATGTACCAAAATGTTCATTGCAGCTCTATGCAGAATAGCCCGGAGATGGAAACAACCTAAGTGTCCATCATCCGATGAATGGATAAAGAAGATGTGGCACATATATACAATGGAATATTACTCAGCCATAAAAAGAAATGAAATTGAGCTATTTGTAATGAGGTGGATAGACCTAGAGTCTGTTATACAGAGTGAATTAAGTCAGAAAAAGAGAGAGATAAATACCGTATGCTAACACATATATATGGAATTTAAGAAAAAAAAAAAGTCATGAAGATCCTAGGGGTAAAACAGGAATAAAGACACAGACCTACTTGAGAATGGACTTGAGGATATGGGGAGGGGGAAGGGTAAGCTGTGACAAAGCAAGAGAGAGGCATGGACATATATACACTACCAAACGTAAGGTAGATAGATAGTGGGAAGCAGCCGCATAGCACAGAGAGATCAGCTCGGTGCTTTGTGACCGCCTGGAGGGGTGGGATAGGGAGGGTGGGAGGGAGGGAGACACAAGAGGGAAGGGATATGGGAACAGATGTATATGTATAACTGATTCACTTTGTTATAAAGCAGAAACTAATAATATCCTTTAAAAAAAAAAAAAGGTTTGCCCAGATGATTCCTAACGAGGCTTCCACTTGTGAGTTTCTACATTCCATAAACCTGATGACCAGTGACCACAGAAGCTACCTGCTTCGTTTAGCAATTCATTTTTCAGCCTGCATATACTAAGTCCAGTGAAGCAGAGAACTGGGAGAAACTTTCTCTCCTTTGTTCCAGGTGGAATAACACAATATAGCAATAGAAACTGCTCCTTCCTCTTACCACAGACTCATCCTTAAAGATCATCTCTCTAAAGAGATGCTCACTGACCAATGGTTCCATGGAAAAGGGCTTCAAAATCAGGTAGTAATTTGTTCAAAGATAGATAGTTCACTGATGGCAGAGCCAACAATAAGTGCCACTGTTTGAGTTCAGTTCATTTTCTATGATGCGCAAATCATAAACGGTGAATTTTGAACCATGTTCTGAAGAGCAAGAGGATGGGAATGTTTCACTGGGCTGGTCACACGCTGAGCCTAGGATATGGAGTCATTCAGTCCAGCTCCTCCGGTATTTATTTAATTCTATAAAGTGCCAGCTCCAGTCTTCCAAGCTGCCCAGCTATAAGATTCAGACCAGAAAGATCCTAAACTTCTTTCCCTACATTTGCAATTCTCCTTCTTTTCCCTTTCTTCCAACACAAATTTGGAGGTTCCATGACTATTTATATAATCAGACACTTTGTTTCAGGAACAGGGCAACTAATGTCTTTATGAGGAAATGCCCTGTAAATGTTCAAAACCTCAAAACAATTTTCAAATCTCTACTTTCCTTTTTGAAAAATGTAAAGAACAATTAAAGAGATTTTAGGAGGAGAATCTGGCATACAACACCCTCAACCATGTTCCAGGGCATTTTCTTTGGAGGATGTGATTACAGCTGTTCAAACTTGAAGTTATTTACATTGAACAAAAACCTTGATTTTAAAGAGTCATATGACCATATATAAACTGGAACATGGCAAAGAATCAACACTTGGCATTTTTAGTGGACATATATTGCCCATTGGCTATGGCTCCTGAAGGGTGCTTTTCAGGGCCCTGGGTTGGTGGGAAATGATAAATGAAGACTAAAGAATAAGAATTTTGCCTAGTGAGTCATATTGGGTTGCAGCTGAATTAGAAAACAGCAGGTAGTCATCCGAAAGGTTTATATGAAATCTAATGAATCAGAAAGAGAAAGCAAGTGGAAAGAGTTTCTTTTCATACAGAGCCAGATTCTCATCTGATGTAAGTTTTGGAGAATTAGCCAACATATGGAAATTATCCCCATGTTGTCATATGGGACAGCAGTATGAGGAATTGTTAAAGGAATGGGAATATTTAGCTTTGTGAAGAGAAGATCTGGGTAGCACAGATAGCTCTTTTCAAATATTTAGAAGGTCAGCATGTAGAGAAGGGAATATTGTGTGTTGCTCCCAAGGGCAAAACATTGGAGACGTTGGAGAGATGGGGTGTGTTTTACTATTCCCTTGTCTCCTACTAGGGCAAACAGAGCATGGCTACTTCCTCACAGCAAAATAGGCTCATGTGAGGGGACAGAAAGATGTTTCTGGAGCCATCCCCTAAGACTGGGATGGGAACTAATGGAGACTGACCCAGACACAGGACTGACAGCAAAGTTTCCACCTACCAGGCATAGCTTGACTCTAAATACCAATATCCATATGCAGTTCAGGCAAACAGGCAGCAAGGAGGAATGGGAAGTACCTGGACTTTGGAGTCAGGAGAGTCTAGGTTGAAACCCTGACTATGCCATTTATTGTCTGTGTAACCCTGGGAGATTTGCTTGGCCTCTCTGAGTTGCAGTTTCCTGGTCTGTAAACAGGGATGATGTCACCTGTGCTAATGGACAGCTGTTATGTCCACTCAGAATTCTCTCTCCCTGTTCTAGGAAAATCACCTTGATTTCCTCCAAGTCAAGTAGAGTCCTCGTGTCAATCATGGTGGCCTGCCTATCCCTGGACAATCAAACTTTGCCTCCCTGGAATTTTAAACCTGAGTGGGGTGACCCAAGGATGGGAAATGGTTGGAGTTGATTCCTTCTGAAAATGACATCATGAAGGGACTGTCCATCAGTTCCTGATGCCAGAATTTCCTGAGCTACCAGGCTGCTGTCCTTCTTGGGGCCTGGTTTTTCAGTTTCTTCAATTTTATGAGCTACCCCATGTTCTGCCAATAGATCATGTTTTTGCATAAGTTAGCTGAATCAGTGTCTGTAGTTTGCCAAAACAAAGAACCGTATCTGTACACCTACCTCAAAAAGATTGCTGGGAAGATTAAATGAGAAAACATACATAAAACCTCTGACACTGTTGTAGTGTCTGGTACATAACAGGTTTCAATAAATGGTAGCTGTTGTAACTATCAGGTACTATAATCCCAAGATGAGTAAAGAACAGTTCCAATAGATGGGGAAAGCCACATTCTGAAGTTAAGGTAGGCACACACAATCAAGGCTATCTGTTCTTAAATATCTGGCCCCAACTCCTGTCTGTGTAAATGAGAACCACTGAAGCTGGCTTGGCCTTGAGATTTGGTGGGACTCCCCGACTCTGGAAGTGATGAGGCTTAGGTTGAAAGGCCCCAGTCAGAAGGCCATAGGAAAGTTCCCACAATGGGAGGAAGGCTGGACTTGAGGGTCTCCCAGGTCTCCCCCAACTCTATGCACTTCCATGCAATTGATGCTCCAACTGCTAGAGGTCTGCAGGCAGGGTCCGGAGGCTCAGGGTCTCCTGGTAGCCAGGAAATACTGTCGCGTCCCGACATTACTTGACCCTGTGCCATGTGACACTGTTAATCCTAGCTTTCCTGTGCCATCCCTCCTTCCTGATTTTCCCCCTACCTCTCTGGCAGTGCCTTTGCATATGCTATTCCCTCTGCCCTTAATGTCCCTTTTTACTTCAAGCATCAGGCTGACTCCTACTCATCTTTAGAGTTTCAGTTTCAGGATCAGGTCTCCTCAAAGCCTTCCATCCCACCCTCATCACCCCAGCCCTTCAACCCTCCTCCACCCCCACCCGCCCAGTGTGCCTCAGCGCCCTCTGTTCCAGCAGTCAGCACACTGGATTTTCATAGCTGATTCTTCATCCCATCTCGACTGTGAGAACAAGGCACAGCCCAGACCTTGTTCATTCTGCAGCCCCAGTGCCCAGCACAATGCCTGGTGAAGGGGGGAGGGAAGGAAATGTACCAAAGGCAAAAGATCTTACACTACACGTTTGAGTTTTATTTGTTGTGCGAATGTTGGAGGTCATTTGTTGGCATTTGTTCTTATAGCTGAAGACCCAATTTGTGCAAATGTGTCCAAATGGGGCAGGTAGGAAACTTTTTAACTACTCACCACTTACCTGGCTTTGCTGCCAGGGAACACAGCCAGGCCCAGAGAGTGATCCAGCCTGAGAGGCCAATGAGAAGACACTGGGGGAATCAGGTTGACTGAATGTTACAGGCTAGCACTTTCATTTCCTGCTCTAGGTAGCTCCAGCCCTGGATAATTCTGAACATGTTTCTCCCAGAATCAAAGATTACAGGATAGTTCATGGAAGGTACACTTGAATATGTCCAGCTTAGCTTTACACAAACCATCCTAAATCAAAACGTTTACCACCTGAACCCAAAGCAAATAGAATATACTACCTTATTTCTCCTTCATTAGTCAAGGAATGGAGTCGGTGATGTGTTAGGTGCTTTAATCTCCCTAGGCCATAATTCTATGACTAACTTTAAAACAAAATGAGAAACAAAACTCCCACTAGCCTGGCTTTATTCAGTCCTGGTTTGTTTCCTCCGGCTGTCTTTATGAGCATCTCCAGTGACAAAGAACATGATGGTCCCACATCATGAGGGGCACCATACCCGGGGACACTGTAATTATTCTAACTAGTTAGATTAAACTTAGGTCTTATGTTAGAGGAAAACATGGTTCTCCTTATACTTTGAACAATGAGTTCCTACGGTAGGGGCTGTGGTATAAGAAGCAGGGCTATGAGTGTTCTTATCCTCAGTCATCACGCCAAGCCTCGCTCTTGCTCAGGCCTCAGAGAGGGTGCAAGCACTGGCCTGCCTTCCAGGGCACATGCGGATGGAGGGAAGGAGGGTGGGCACATGCCCTGAGTGTCCGCCCTCAGCAGGAGGACTGGGCATGGGCTCCTCGGATGCAAAGACAAGAAGGTGTGAATGCTCACATTTCTTCCACAAACAGGCCTGCTTGGGTTCCAGGAGTCAGAGGGCTTCATCTCTGTCCCACAAGGCATGACACCAGCAGCAGCCAAGCAGCTCTCTTTTGGAAGAAAGGAAGACTGTTCAGCGAGTAGGAGAAAAGACTTGAGGATGGCTTCTGAGATGGAGGAAACCCGTGAGAGTCATCTTCAAGAGCGATCCAGCTTATTCTCCCAGGTCATGGGAGGCAGAACTCCAGGGTGGACTTGTGTCCACACAACATGGTAGAGTCCTTTCTGTCAGAGCTGTTCAAAGAAGGAAAGAGCTGCCTGTCTCTGGAAGGCTTCAACCAGAGGCTGGGAGCCCACCTCATGGAGAAGTTGGGGAGGGATTTTGGAAACCCAGTGAGTGACTGGGCGAGAAGACCATGGAGATTCCTTTCTTCCTCAAAAATCTAAGAAAACACAACTTAAAAGAATCTGAGAGCATCTTGGAGAGGAAAAAGAACTGGTTCTCTTTTTCTTAAAATGGGTTTTGTGGGGTCTTCATGAATGTCCTAGGGATGATCATTAACCAAAGAAACCCTCCTAAACAAAAACCATACACATTGCCGGAATAAGCTAGCAGGAGTCTGGAGATACCATCCCAGAATCGCAGAACAGTTGACACACGCTGGACAGCATGTAGAACTATTTTCTTTAATCATTCTGAATTGCCTGCTACACACAGAGCACAGGTGTAGGTATTGGGAGAGTTACAGGATGTTTATGGCCCAAGGAAAGTACAATATACTTGGAGAAAGGCATTTTTACTAACCAAAAACTCAAGATCAACACTGAGAAAATTTTGAAAATATTCATATATGAAAGAAGAGGGAGCAATTGAGGAGATTCCAGCTATAACTTAGAAGGTTCACATTCCTCAGATCTATGCCACACCCGTGTTTAAAGTGTTCCATGGGAGTGGATCTACAATGTGACCACCCACATCTCCTTCTCATCATCCCTTGACCCTTTCAGGGTGGGAGGTGGGGTGGAAGAAAGAGGCACTCTGCTCTCAGTGGAGGCTTTTCCTTTCACTCAACATATTTTAGTTGATGAAAGCAGCTCATGCAAACCCTCAGCTTCCCTTCCCTGATCTTTTTTTCTTTTTCTTTTTTTTGGCCATGCCATGTGGCTTGTGGGATCTTAGTTCCCTGACCAGGGATTGAACCCGGGCCCTGGACAGTGAAAGCACCGAGTCCTAAACACTGGACTGCCAAGGAATTCCCTTTTTCTTCTTCTTAGTGCTGTCGTGCTTTATGATACTTTGCCTCTACTTCCCCCATAGACTGGCACAGAGTACAATCATGAGACAGGCAGGGAAGGTGAACAAGGGGAGATAGAAGAAGAGAAAACATTTTCTGCCTCCCCTCTTTAGGCTGTACTACTAATTCTTACTGTCCAGGTGATGTGAAGCCTCACAATGCCATGTGAAGCCAGAGAAGTGCCCACATGATGCTAGCATCCCAAGCTACATCCAGGCCCAATGGGCTTCTGCTTGATTGTGTTAAATATACAAGTGCACGCACGCATACACACGCACATTTTGCATTCAGGTTTAAGAGAAAGAATGACTCCATTCTCATTTGAACCAAATACCAGAGGACATATTTTTGACTTGAAAATGACTGCTTAATTTTGTAGACCTTTAGTTTAGAAAAATACCAAGCCTATAGGGCTTATATGCCAGAGAAGGGCATGAGAAGGAAGGAAGCTTTAAGACAGGAGGAACTCTTGACAAACGATTTCAATGAAGCTTTGTATTTTCAAAGCAGTTTTAAATCATGAAGTAGCCCACCCAGCTATCCTGAGAAAGTAGGTCAGCACAATATTTTCACAGGTGAGGAAACTGAGATACAGTGTTTGGTGGTTCACCCAACATGTACAACGCGGGTAGGAACACAAACTTCTGGATTTCCATCCGGACATACTCAAGTAGGCTGCCTTCTTCCCAGAAAGAAAATACAGGCAGTTAGCAGCTTTTACTTTTATATTTTAATATGCTAAATAGACTAAAACACGGTTGCTGTAGACCAAGAAGTCTTAAGGTGAAAGAACACCAAAGGGTAGAGTTTGAAGCTTGTGAATATTTCCCAACCTAGTCAACAGTTCAAATGCTCTGTTCTGGGCATACTGTAGCCAAAGCAGCTGCTAGAGAATCAGGAGGCCTGGATTCTAGGAGTAAGCAGCATGGCTTTGCAAGAGTCATTTAAAATCTCCGAGCCTTGCTTTTTCATCCTCAAAATGAAGACACTATTTTTTAAAGTTTTCCATTTGAAAAATGCAGAAAGACATAAAATAGTTAAATCACTCATAATTTAACTGTGCTTTCTGAAGTAGATACAAACAGGTGTGGTAGTATTCCTTCTCTACCCCTCTAATACCATCCCAGAACTTGAAGCATATTTTTCTAGGCTCATACCAATACATAATATATATTTACATAAATATATGTAAGGGTCACACTTTATAATTTTTAATAAAAATGATTCATGCTGTACATGTTGTTCTATAACTTTTTCCTTTACAATATGACATCATTCCACTTCATACTGATCCTGTTTTTTTTAATTATTTATTTTTTTATACAGCAGGTCCTTATTAGTGATCAATTTTATAAACATCAGTGTATACATGTCAATCCCAATCTCCCAATTCATCACACCCCCACCCACACCCCCCACCGCTTTCCCCCCTTGGTGTCCATACGTTTGTTCTCTACATCTGTGTCTCAATTTCTGCCCTGCAAACCAGTTCATCTGTATCATTTTTCTAAGTTCCACATATATACGTTAATATACGATATTTCTTTTTCTCTTTCTGACTTACTTCACTCTGTATGACAGTCTCTAGATCCATCCCCGTCTCTACAAATGACCCAATTTCGTTCCTTTTTATGGCTAAGTGATATTCCATTGTATATATGTACCACATCTTCTTTATCCATTCGTCTGTCAGTGGGCATTTAGGTTGCTTCCATGACCTGGCTATTGTAAATTCTGCTGCAATGAACATTGGGGTGTATGCGTCTTTTTGAATTATGGTTTTCTCTGGGTATATGCCCAGTAGTGGGATTGCTGGATCTATAGTAATTCTATTTTTAGTTTTTTAAAGAACCTCCATACTGTTCTGTATAGTGGTTGTATCGATTTACATTCCCATGAACAGTGCAAGAGGGTTCCCCTTTCTCCACAGCCTCTCCAGAATTTGTTGTTTGTAGATTTTCTGATGATACCCATTCTAACTGGTGTGAGGTGATACCTCACTGTAGTTTTGATTTGCATGATACCTCATTGTAGTTTTGATTTGCATTTCTCTAATAATTAGTGATATTGAGCAGCTTTTCCTGTGCTTCTTGGCCATCTGTATGTCTTCTTTGGAGAAATGTCTATTTAGATCTTCTGCCCATTTTTTGATTGGGTTGTTTGTTTTTTTAATATCGAGTTGCATGAGCTGTTTATATATTTTGGAGATTAATCCTTTGTCCATTGATTCATTTGCAAATATTTGCTCCCATTCTGAGGGTTGTCTTTTCGTCTTGTTTATGGTTTCCTTTGCTGTGCAAAGCTTTGACGTTTCATTAGGTCCCATTTGTTTATTTTTGTTTTTACTTCCATTACTCTAAGAAGTGGATCAAAAAAGATCTTGCTGTGGTGTATGTCGAAGAGTGTTCTTCCTATGTTTTCCTCTAAGAGTTTTATAGTGTCTGGTCTTACATTTAGGTCTCTAATCCATTTTGAGTTTATTTTTGTGTACGGTGTTAGGGAGTGTTCTAATTTTATTCTTTTACATGTAGCTGTCCAGTTTTCCAAGGACCACTTATTGAAGAGACTGGCTTCTCTCCATTGTATTTCCTTGCCTCCTCTGCCATAGATAAGTTGACCATAGGTGCGTGGGTTTATCTCTGCACTTTCTATCTTGTTCCATTGATCTATGTTTCTGTTTTTGTGTCAGCACCATATTGTCTTGATTACTGTAGCTTTGTAGTATAATCTGAAATCAGGGAGTCTGATTCCTCCAGCTCCGTTTTTTTTCCCTCAAGACTGCTTTGGCTATTTGGGGTCTTTTGTGTCTCCATACAAATTTTAAGATTTTTTGTTCTAGTTCTGTAAAAAATGCCATTGGTAATTTGATAGGGATTGCATTGAATGTGTAGATTGCTTTGGGTAGTATAGTCATTTTCACAATGTTGATTCTTCCAATCCAAGAACATGGTATATCGCTCTATCTGTTGGTATCATCTTTAATTTCTTTCATCAGTGTCTTATAGTTTTCTGAGTACAGGTCTTTTACCTCCTTAGGTAGGTTTACTCCTAGGTATTTTATTCTTTTTGTTGCAATGGTGAATGGGATTCTTTTCTTAATTTCTCTTTCTGATCTTTCATTGTTAGTGTATAGGAATGCAAGAGATTTCTGTGCATTAATTTTGTATCCTGCAACTTTACCAAATTCATTGATTAGCTCTAGTAGTTTTCTGGTGGCATCTTTAGGATTCTCTATGTATAGTATCATGTCATCTGCAAACAGTGACAGTTTTACTTCTTCTTTTCCAATTTGTATTCCTTTTATTTCTTATTCTTCTCTGATTGTCATGGCTAGGACTTCCAAAACTATGTGAATAATAGTGGTGAGAGGGGACATCCTTGTCTTGTTCCTGATCTTAGAGGAAATGCTTTCAGTTTTTCACCAGTGAGAATGATGTTGCTGTGGGTTTGTCATATATGCCCTTTATTATGTTGAGATATTCCCACTTTCTGGAGAGTTTTTATCATAAATGGGTGTTGAATTTTGTCAAAAGCTTTTTCTGCATCTATTGAGATGATCATATGGTTTTTATTCTTCAATTTGTTAATATGGTTTATCACATTGATTGATTTACGTGTATTGAAGAATCCTTGCATCCCTGGGATAAATCCCACTTGATCATGGTGTATGATCCTTTTCATGTGTTGTTGGATTCTGTTTGCTAGTATTTTGTTGAGGATTTTTGCATCTATATTCATCAGTGATATTGGTCTGTAAATTTCTTTTTTGGTAGTATCTTTGTCTGGTTTTGGTATCAGGGTGATGATGGCCTCATAGAATGAGTTTGGGAGTGTTCCTTCCTGTGCAATTTTTTGGAAGAGCTTGAGAAGGATGGGTGTTTTAGCTCTTCTCTAAATGTTTGATAGAATTCACCTGTGAAGCCATCTGGTCCTGAACTTTTGTTTGTTAGAAGATTTTTAATCACAGTTTCAAATTCATTACTTGTGATTGGTCTGTTCATATTTTCTGTTTCTTCCTGGTTCAGTCTTGGAAGGTTATACCTTTCTAAGAACTTGTCCATTTCTTCCAGGTTGTCCATTTTATTGGCATAGAGTTGCTTGTAGTAGTCTCTTAGGATGCTTTGTATTTCTGCAGTGTCTGTTGTAACTTCTCCTCTTTCACTTCTAATTTTATTGATTTGAGTCCTCTCCCTCTTTTTCTTGATCAGTCTGGCTAATGGTTTATCAATTTTGTTTATCTTCTCAAAGAACCAGCTTTTAGTTTTATTGATCTTTGCTATTGTTTTCTTTGTTTATATTTATTTATTTCTGCTCTGTTCTTTATGATTTCTTTCCTTCTGCCAACTTTGGGTTTTCTTTGTTCTTCTTTCTCTAGTTCGTTAAGGTGTAAGGTTAGATTGTGTATTTTCGATTTTTCTTGTTTCTTGAGGTAGACTTCTATAGCTATACACTTCCCTCTTAGAACTGCTTTTGCTGCATTCCATAGGCTTTGGATCGTCCTGATTTCACTGTCATTCGTCTCCAGGTATTTCTTGATTTTCTCTTTGATTTCTTCAGTGATCTCTTGGTTATTTAGTAACATATTGTTTAGCCTCCATGTGTTTGTGTTTTTTACGTTTTTTTCCCTGTAATTCATTTCTAATCTCATAGCGTTGTGGTCAGAAAAGATGCTTGATATGATTTCAAGTTTCTTAAGTTTACCGTGGCTTGATTTGTGACCCAAGATGTGATCTATCCTGGAGAATATTCTGTGCGCACTTGCGAAAAACGTGTAATCTGCTGTTTTTCGATGGACTGTTCTATAAATATCAATTAAATCTACCTGGTCTATTATGTCATTTAAAGCTTCTGTTTCCTTATTTACTTTCATTTTGGATGATCTGTCCATTGGTGTAAGTGAGGTGTTAAAGTCCCCCACTATTATTGTGTTACTGTCGATTTCCTCCTTTATAGCTATTAGCAGTTGCCTTATGTATTAAGGTGCTCCTATGTTGGGTGCATATATATTTATAATTGTTATATCTGCTTCTTGGATTGATCCCTTGATCATTATGTAGTGTCCTTCCTTGTCTCTTGTAACATTCTTTATTTTAAAGTCTATTTTATCTGATATGAGTATTGCTACTCCAGCTTCCTTTCGATTTCCATTTGCATGGAATATCTTTTTCCATCCTCTCACTTTCAGTCTGTATGTGTCCCTAGGTCTGAAGTGGGTCTCTTGTAGACAGAATATATATGGGTCTTGTTTTTGTATCCACTCAGCAAGCCTGTGTCTTTTGGTTGGGGCATTTAATCCATTCACGTTTAAGGTAATTATCGATATGTATGCTCCTATGACCATTTTCTTAATTGTTTTGGGTTTGTTTTCGTAGGTCCTTTTCTTCTCTTGTGTTTCCCACTTAGAGAAGTTCCTTTAGCAACTGTTGTAGAGCTGGTTTGGTGGCGCTGAATTCTCTTAGCCTTTGCTTGTCTGTAAAGCTTTTGATTTCTCCATTGAATCTGAATGAGATCCTTGCCGGGTAGAGTAATCTTGGTTGTAGGTTCTTCCCTTTCATCACTTTAAGTATATCATGCCACTCCCTTCTGGTTTGTAGGGTTTCTGCCGAGAAATCATCTGTTAACCTTATGGGAGTTCCCTTGTATATTATTTGTTGTTTTTCCCTTGCTGCTTTCAATAATTTTTCTTTGTCTTTAATTTTTGCCAGTTTGATTACTATGTGTCTCAGCATGTTTCTCCTTGGATTTATCCTGTATGGAACTCTCTGCACTTCCTGGACTTGGGTGGCTGTTTCCTTTCCCACGTTAGGGAAGTTTTCGACTATAACCTCTTCAAATATTTTCTCAGGTCCTTTCTCTCTCTCTCTTCTCCTTCTGGGACCCCTATAATGCAAATGTTGTTGCGTTTAATGTTTCCCCAGAGGTCTCTTAGGCTGTCTTCATTTCTTTTCATTCTTTTTTCTTCATTCTGTTCCTCAGCAGTGAATTCCACCATTTTGTCTTCCAGGTCACTTATCCGTTCTTCTGCCTCAGTTATTCTGCTATTGATTCCTTCTAGTGTAGTTTTCATTTCAGTTATTGTATTGTTCATCTCTGTTTGTTTGTTCTTTAATTCTTCTAGGTGTTTGTTAAACATTTCTTGCATCCTCTCAATCTTTGCCTCCATTCTTTTTCCGAGGTCCTTGATCATCTTCACTATCATTATTCTGAATTCTTTTTCTGGAAGGTTGCCTATCTCCACTTCATTTAGTTGTTTTTCTGGGGCTTTATCTTGTTCCTTCATCTGGTACATAGCCCTCTGCCTTTTCATCTTGTCTCTCTTTCTGTGAATGTGGTTTTTGTTCCACAGGCTGCAGTATTGTAGTTCTTCTGGCTTCTGCTCTCTGCCCTCTGGTGGATGAGGCTGTCTAAGAGGCTTGTGCAAGTTTCCTGATGGGAGGGATTGGTGGTGGGTAGAGCTGACTGTTGCTCTGGTGCGCAGAGCTCAGTAAAACTTTAATCCGCTTGACTGCTGATGGGTGGGGCTGGGTTCTCTCCCAGTTGGTTGTTTGGCCTGAGGCAACCCAACACTGGAGCCTACCTGGGCTCTTTTGTGGGTCTAATGGCGGACTCTGGGAGGGCTCACGCCAAGGAGTACTTCCCAGAACTTCTGCTGCCAGTGTCCTTGTCCTCACGGTGAGCCACAGCCACCACCCACCTCTGCAGGAGACCCTCCAACACTAGTAGGTAGGTCTGGTTCAGTCTCCCCTCGGGTCACTGCTCCTTCCCCTGGGTCCCTATGCTCACACTACTTTGTGTGTGCCCTCCAAGAGTGGAGTCTCTGTTTCCTCCAGTCCTGTTGAAACCCTGCAATCAAATCTCACTAGCCTTCAAAGTCTGATTCTCTAGGAATTCCTCCTCCTGTTGCCTGACCCCCAGGTTGGGAACCTGATGCGGGGCTCAGAACCTTCACTCCAGTGGGTGGACTTCTGTGGTACAAGTGTTCTCCAGTCTGAGTCACCCACTCAGCAGTTATGGGATTTGATTTTACTGTGAGTGCGCCCCTCCTACCGTCTCACTGTGGCTTCTCCTTTGTCTTTGGATGTGGGGTATTGTTTTGGTGAGTTCCAGTGTCTTCCTGTCGATGATTGTCCAGCAGCTAGTTGTGATTCTGGCATTTTCGCAAGAGGGAGTGAGAGCATGTCCTTCTACTCCACCGTCTTGGTTCCTAATGGTACTGTTTTTTTTTTTTAAATATTTATTTATTTAGGCTGTGCCAGGTCTTAGCTGCACCATACAGGATCTTTGTTGCGGCATGCGGGATCTTTAGTTATGGCTTGCAGACTTCTTAATTGTGGCATGGATGCGGGATCTAGTTCCCCAACCAGGGATCGAACCCAGGCCCCCTGCATAGGGAGCTCGGAGTCTTACCCACTAGACCACCAGGGAAGTCCCCATGATACTGTTTTAATGGTTGCAAAATACTCCATTGCCTGGATGTTACATAATTTGTTTAGTGATTCCTTTTTCTATGGTCTTTTGTAAGGTCCAAGGAAGATAATACATGATAAAGTGCTTTGTCAACCATAAGACTTGGTCTAAATATAGAGGATTATTTTCATTACTTATCAAATATAAATGACCTAAATATATTGGTTTTAGCTTCTAAGCTCTCAATGTATTTAACACTTGGTAGATATACAGAGAGAGAAGTAATACACCTCCTGTAATGCAGTCAACATGATCATTTGAAAATTGATTTATTGCATGAGTTTAGAAAGAACTGTTAACTGAATGTACAAGGCAACATCTAATGGATACTCTCAAAGGGGAAAATTCATTTTTATCCAATGAGTAACCTCTACTTATTCAGCTGATAACTTATATTCTAAAGTAAATTATTTAAATCTCATACGTTACTCTTGCAAGTAAATCAGAATTGAATGTTAAAAACTATAAAGTGACGTATGTGAAAGAAAGATGTATTGATGTGCTCTGATACACAGAATAAATAAGAGCTTTTGTTTCTTGTTTTGTATATGTGTCTGTGTTATGTTTGTTTTACTTTATTTTAAATTGTCCTTGAAATAGCAGTTAAGTAATAGCAGGTCTTTTTGGCAAGGGACAGAGCTGAAATTTTTACTAAGAAAGTGGAAGCTGAATTTTCTGTCTCTGATATGCTATCTACAAATTTAAAATAGGGCTTCCCTGGTGGTGCAGTGGTTGAGAGTCCGCCTGCCAATGCAGGGGACACGGGTTTGAGCCCTGGTCTGGGAAGATCCCACATGCCACGGAGCGGTTAGGCCCGTGAGCCATGGCTGCTGAGTCTGTGCGTCCGGAGCCTGTGCTCCGCAACGGGAGAGGCCACAACAGTGAGAGGCCCATGTACCGCAAAAAAAAAAAAAAAAAAAAATTAAAATAAAATGGAACAGTAAAATTTTTATAAACAAGCCTGCTTATAAGAGGAATATATGGATCTTGGCCTTAATTTTCCAAGTTCCTCATATGCTCTAATTAATTGGACCATTCTCCACTTCATTTTATCTGTGCAACACAAGAAATGGTACACAACAGAGTTTGCTTTACTCCCATGTCTTAGGGTAAGTGGTGACATTTAATGGGATCTTCTCCTAAAGACAGGGTTGGGATATACGGTTTACAATCCTCCCCAAACCAATGCAATCCTTTTTCTTGTCCAAGGGCTGGAAGACAGAGGTCAAGGGTAGTTGGTCTCTGCTACTACCCACCACTCGGGTAAAAGTACAAAACCATAGGCTGCCTGTTAGATCTCTGAGGCCACATCCCCAAGTACTTGGAAGGGGTGTTGCTAACACTGCAGCAGAACCTAGACCCTGCCAGCGGGCCTGTGGATGTGAGACAGCCATATGCTAATGGTGACTGAATTCTCAACCTTTATTCCTCTATATCTTCATGGTAGATATTGTTCACAAGCACAGCCCGCAGTCACAGATACACACAGGCTATAGGAAGTGGCACCTTCACTTTGTCACCCAGGCAAGAAAACATATCAGAATGCAAGTGAGGGAATGTGACATTAACCTAAGGATAATCTTTAATCCCTTCTGATGTGCAAAACTTCGACACTTTGTTCACAAGTGATTGTGACCTACCAGCGTAGTCCAGTACGCCATCTCAGGAACACTGGAGAAGGTTCTTATTCAGGTCTCTTTCACATCTGAATTCTCTGACTCTATGAAAGATACAAAGATCCCAGTCACAACCAGGCAGCAATTCCTCATAGGATTTTGATCAACCAGAGTGATTTTGTATAGAAACACTCAGAAAGCTGGCAGAGGACCAGTCTTTCTCTCTCACATGTAAGACAACATTTCCTAACATCTGGCCTGGAGAAAATTTCCCTCTGCTCCCTCATTCACTCCACAAACTCCAGAAGACTTACTTCTGCCTAAAGCTGCATCTGTATGAGATGGTTACAGATAATAGGTGGAAACTCAGTTCTACATCATGTAAAAATGTATCCAGGGAAAGGTCCACAGAGGACAGGACCCAAGGAAGCCAAGGAGACCAAATATCAAATATTTGACTATCAAATTTCCCCATCCTGATCTCTCCCTCCCCCGACGCTTTTTTTTTAGTTCTAAGTCACTGATTAAAGGTTTTCTTACATATAGCCTCTTCTCTGTATTTAAATTCACCCAGAGATGGTACTAGAATGTGCCTCTGAAGGTCTTCAGTGCTGCTCTCATCTTGGAGGAGGGAAGAGTGGGGCCCTTTGCACAGAACTCCCCCCCTATCCCCCACCTCAAATCTGTCTTTTCACTGTTGGTGAACATTTACATGTCTCCTGCTGGCCGCTGATCTCACGTGCACTCAAGTGGTCATACGCGGAAGGGACATGTCACTAAATGCTGCTGCCTGCTGAGCTCTTGATTTGCACGGATAGGAGCACTGCGTAATGGCCTGCTGAGCTAATCTTCACAGGAAAGAAGGTTACCCTCGCCTTAGTTACTCTCCCTCTGGAAAGGAGCTCTGTATTCAGCCTTGTGTTTATGAAACATGAAAACACATGTTGTAAAAATGTTCTGCATATAAATGAAATAATGCAAAGCAATTATTATGCTTGTTAAGAAGGCAACAATACGATTATGACATGAAAAGTGTTAATAGTGAATAAAATATGTTTTAACTTGTTGAAAATCATTTGCCTCTTTCTTAAAAGCACTGTGTGCAACTAAAACAAGGAAAGATGCCACACTGAAGGAGCATGTAAAAGGCAGAAACCTAAACACAATAGAGACAAAAGCCAAAAACCCAAAAGTCAAGTTCAATGTGTTATCTATGCAGACTGGCTGTCAATATTTTTCAAATTAGCTGGTTAACTGCCAGATCTCCAGTTTACTTCAGGCTGTGAAGATGGAGTTTGTATGTCAAAATCAGATGCTTCATAAATGGCTCTTCTGATGTTATCTTCAACTTCATCTCCTTTCCTAAGTAGGGCTATTAAAGTAGCTTTTACAGTGGCAGCAATTTTTCTATCTAAAGGAAAATAGCTTAAATGCTTAATGGGTCCAATTCTCTGTAGAAGTCCCAGGGCAAAGATGCTGGGAGTGAGTCCTACAAGTAGTCCCTACAGGAGCCTCTGGTGGGGTACAGTGGGTCACTGGGGGAGTAGATGGAGCTTCTCTGCTCCCACCTTCAGGGTGCTCCATAAGGGTAATGGAGATTATGAATAATCAACCTTATTCATAAGAGCTCTCAACCTGTCATGCCAACTCATGCTCTTCCTCTTCTCATATCTTCCCTCTCTTCAACCTCCAACCCATCTCCCTGCCACACACCTCCGCCTCTCAGCCCCTGTCTTTCCACCCCACTCCCAGAGAAACATCAAAGGTATCACACAGGAAGTCTTCCTCTTCTCCCTCGATGCTTATAAACCACTGCCCATCCACACGCATCCCCTCTTCCTTCCCCTGTCTAGGGTAAACCCCTCCACCTGGGCTTTGGATCCCATCCCTTAATGATTCTCAGGGGCTTCAGACCACTCTCGAGTATAGCTTACCTTCTCTCCTTTATATTCAACTGGTCTCTTTAGCCGGAGAGTTTCCACTGACATTAAACATGGAAAATGTCATCTGACCAGAGTGGGCTTGCCAGATTAAATCCAGGGTAAACAACAAATAATGTTTTAGCCTAAGTATGTCCCCAATATTGCATTGGATATACTTAATACTGAGAAGTACTTGTTGTTTACCTGAAATTCAAATTTGACTGGGCATCCTTCATCTTTTTTTGTGAAATCTGGTAACCGTACGCCAGAGAGGTCTTTCTTGACCATTCACTGTATAAAATAGTATTTCCCCCACTTCAGATAGTTTCTATCATGTTCCTTCACTTTTTTTCGTCCTCATACACTATCACCACTGGGCTTATTATGTATTTATATGTTTATTTATTGTCTCTGTCCCTTCACCTTCTCACTAGAATGTAGATTCCATTGGAACAGGGGTTTTTAAATTCTTTGCTGCGTCTCTTCTGCCTAACATAGGGCTTAGCATAAGATAAGTGTCTGATAAATGTGTTGAATAAATGTATGCTTGAGTCTCTCTCTCCTTTTAAAACAATTATCACACAACCCCATAATCCCCCTAGATCTACTACTCCATCTCTCTCATCCACTTCAGAAACTGATTTTGTAACAGATCTTAACACTCATCGTCCCTGTGATTTCATCCCAGTTCCTCTTCTTCCTACTCCAGCCTGGCTCCACTCTTATTATTCCACCAAAGCAGCTTGAAGGTCACGGATTAATTCCATGTTGTTAAATCACATGGACATTTTTTACCCCCATCTAATCTCTCAACAAGAGTTGATGTTACTGACCACTCCTGCTTCATGAAATAAGTCCCTTATTTCACTGGTACCGCACCCTCCTGGTTTTCCTTCTACCTCCATAATCACTTCCATTGCCAGTGTATCCTTCTCTACCTGGCCATTAAAGTTTGACTTTAGTCCTAGGCCCTCTTCTCTTTTCACTCTGTGTTCTCTCCTCCAGGTAACCTCTGTGTGGCTTCAACTGCCGTTCATTAGCTGATGACTCCAAAATTTGTACATCCAGCACAAAGCTCCCCTCTTAGTTCCAGACCTATATACCTATTTGGTATCTCCACTGGATGTCTCAAAGTTGTATCAAACTCAATTATTTAAGACTGAATTTAATGCATCGTCTGCTTATCTAAGTCCTGGTCCTCTTCTTTTGTACCACATCTTGGTGAATGACACCTCTGTGCATCTAATGGCATAAGCCAGACAACAAAAGTCATCCTTGACTCCTGTAAATCTCACCTCCCAAATAGCTCTTGAATCCATTCATTTATCTTTACCTCCATGGTCACCTAATACAAAAGACAATTAACTCTTGCTAGACCACTGCAATGGCTTCTTAACCCAAAGAGCTAAATTCAATGACTCCAACCTCTTCCTAACTTGTTTTCCACATTTATAGCCACAGGGATTCTTCCACCTGTCAAAAATTCTTCCTTGGTTTCTTAGAAGGCTCCAACTTCTCTTTCCAGTTTTATCACATGCCACTCTCTTCTCCATTCTCTCAACAGCAGCAACACTGGCCAGGAATCAGTTTCTTAAATGCAACTATACATTCAAGAGGGCTGGATGAGAAAGTGATTACAAAATAACTTGCTTAAAAGAGTGAAGTAGTAAGAAATAATGTTTCATATGAAAATCTGCCATCAGCCATCCGCCAAAAACATCATCTAAAATTTAGGGCTGAAAGGTCCTTCACACATAATCTGGTCTAATTCTTTCCCTCCAAATAAGGACATGAGGAAATAAGGGTCCAGAGAGGAGCATGGAATGACTAAAGCCATAAAGCTATTTAAGGGCAGAGCTAGGAGATAAATGCCTGAATCTAAAGTCACACCTCTTGCCCCAAGTGAAGAGTGAATAACTGATGAGAAATAAAGTGACCTGAGAATTACCACAGCTCTAAAGACATGGAGGAGCGATCAGAATGAGGCTGAGGCAGATGAAAGGAGCTAAACCAATCTGCTAATCAACCAGCAAACATTCCCACAAGAGAACTAGTGAGCCTTCAGACATAAGAATCAGGAACTTTGTCAATGAGCTTTTCAACCAGATTGAAAAAGCCTCCTATAAATATTCAATAGCTTCCAGAAAGATAGTCAATGGATGTGGATTGGATCAGGGTTGGGGGCTTGGGGTACCAACTGCTCAGTATATAAGTAAACAAGTGGGTCCTGACCAAACTTATCAAGTGAGAGCCCACCTTCTATTAAGTCAGCCACATAAGCCACCTATTACCACCTGAGATTTTCACAAAGAACCCTTTCCAGCTTCTATGAGTCCTTAAAGAAACTAAAAATCATCAACTGATGTCCACTGAAAGTTACAATTTAGGGCCACAGATTCAAGGCACCACTACTTCCTGACAATTAGGCAAAGATATCATCAGAGAGATCCTGGTCCATTGCCTTTCAAAGGAAAGCCCAAGCCTACTGAGCACAATTCATACTTTGAAACTAAACTTACCATTCAATGGCCAAGGGGAGCTTTCTGGAGGACACTTCTATTGAGATCAAGAGAGGCTGAGTAAATACCCTGTGTGTGCTTATCAGTACAGGTGTTGAAGTGTAAATGAGTGTGAAAGTTGCCTTTTGGTGTCAAAAGACCTGACAAGATTCTTTTCCAAATGGGATTGAAATTATTAGTAAATTTGTTGAGCTAAGAGACACTGTTTATCAGCTGTATTTTAAATTGGTTTCCAGGGAACACCTATGTTAGGGTTATAAGCATCAAAGGTGATAAACAACTTAATTATCTTCCCAGAACCATTAGGAAAAAGTATCACTGTTGGTGAGTTTCCTTTAATGTCTTCTTTTGAAATGCCATCCTGCTACTATTGTCGAACTATCTGTAGTTTTATTTCCCAGAGCTCTGATGCTCCCTTCATAAATAGAAAAGGCAGTTAGAAGTAAATTAATGAAGTTAACAACATTTACACTGGTCAGATATATCTTAAGTTACCATTGGGCATAGCTTCTCCTTGGAGAAGCAGCAAGTTAAAGGGAATCAGAAAACCTTGAGAGAATTTTGAGGGATGAGGCAGAAAGCCCATGAGGAGCTGGAAAGGCCTGGGCATGGTACCCATTCTTTATTAGGGTGGTTTCCGAGAAAAGAGAGCTGCCAACTGGGAGGCTGTTATAGGGAGGGGAGGGAAGAGTTTCGTATTTTGTTTATTTCCATTCACTGTCTTTAAATTTTATTCATGAAGAAAAATGGAAACATGAAGGCAGAGTGTGGTAGTTGTTAGTAAGCCAGACTCTCTGTTCAACATATATTTCTTCCCTCAGATTCCATCATTGGAGCATGAAGGTTTTTTCATTTTCTAGGCTCTACTCAAATACAATGTCTCTGGGAGGACTTCTAATTTTTTTTAATTACTGCTATAACAGAGAACAATAACCTTTCTGTAGAGAACAAAGAACAAGTAGTAAGTGGGATTTGAATAGAGGCCAAAGACGGACTTTCCCAAATTCAGTTTTGCTCAGGACTAACACTGAGTTGCATTTTGGTTTTGCCTCCTTTTCTTATTTCTTTTTTACGTGGAAAATTTTTCTGAATCTCACCTTCACTCTTTGAACTGGGGTTATGTGGTTAGACTTAACTGTCTTTTTACCTGGCAGAAAATGAATGAGAAACAATCTGTTTTGAGTGTCTCAAGAAGTGATGCCATACAGAATCAGGCAAATATACTATAATTACTTTTACACACTTCATGTTTTTAAAGATGTTAACTGGGGTGAAAAACAGAGTTGGAAAGGGAAGCTATTCCTGTCTCATTTTACAAACAAAGAAACTGAGGCCCATCTGGAAACAGCTATCAGCCCAGGGCTCCTGGAGAACTAACCCATAGCCTTCCCACTTGATTCTGCTAAGGGAAATCTTGCACCATGGTTGGGACTGGAATCGTATTAAATAACTGTCTCCATGTAATATCCTTGATGTTGAATACAATTAAAGAGAAACACAGTGCCACCATCCTTTCAGCCCTGCCCCAAACTGGCAGTCTACCAAGGCCAAACATTAATTTCTCAAAGTCATTTTGAAGCACAGAATGTTATATCACAATAAAAATGTCAGTTGGACATTAAAAATAAGTGCTTTGAAAAAAGAAGTATTTTCAAATACCTGTCTTAATTGCTTTGGATTTAATCTGAGAGTGGAGCAACTGAGTAGTCTCTTCATCTGACTTCATTCAAAAGAAGTGGGATCTTCTTTTAGCACTAATGGGTCTATTAACCTGGGATCTAGACTGTGAACTTACAGATGGGCTTGTCTTTCTTCACATTTATCTCTACCATCATCAATTTCCCCTCTCATCTTCCCTTGTCCAACTGGTCAGCTTTAAATTTTTTCTGAATGTTGATGGGAATTGTTTGTTGAAGAACAAAAGGTCCAGCTATATCCATTTATATAATACAAGCTTTAGAGAGAGAAAGAAGAGAGAGAGAGAGGCTATTCCAATCTTATGAGTCCATATTTGGCATGTGGTATGTTTTGGCTCCAGAAAGGTATTTTAAAAATCCCGGTTATCTCAGACCAAATTGCCTTAGTCTGCCATGGGTCAAGTAGGAATTTCCATGCTGCCTGCAGACTCCAACACCTCTGCTCCGTTTCCTCCATATTACCACCACAGCCATATTTCTGAGATCTTTCTAGAGGATGCAGATAAGAGAGGTCCTTCCTCCAGAGTTCAGTTTCACACTGGAGAAAGAAAGACATCTTCCTGCTCCGGGTTCTATTATTGTCGACAGGGAAAGTGCAATGGTGAGTTTTAGAGCATTTAATAGGCAAGCAATCCATGGCCCACCAATATTTGACTCTGGCAATTTCTGTCAGCTCATGTTGATGTTGGTCAGTGACAAAGTCACAGGACTATAGGAGCCCGATGCCCACCAAACTTTTGGTCTGAGTAGAAACAATGGTTTCTACTCAAACAATGGAAAGCATGATGGTTTTTAGAGACTAAAACACATGTTTAAGGATTCTGCATTTCCAAGACATGTCCCAAGTTTTCCTCAAGATCTTTTCAT
The DNA here is from genome assembly GCF_949752795.1 of Hyperoodon ampullatus. Taxonomy (NCBI): domain Eukaryota; kingdom Metazoa; phylum Chordata; class Mammalia; order Artiodactyla; family Ziphiidae; genus Hyperoodon; species Hyperoodon ampullatus. The sequence goes on along the minus strand of NC_136922.1, from coordinate 53,595,102 downwards.
ACTCTAACTACAACAAAGAGATGTAACACAAAGTCCCCAGTATCTGTGGCTGCCTGTGACTGTGACATGTCCTTAAGGGAGCCTTTGTGCCCTTAAAATATTTGCCCTGATTTATTTATGAAATTGTTTTATAAAACAATTCTATCTACTATTACTAACACTACTAGAATTAATAGAAAGATAGTTATCATCCCAGTGCCATTCTTCCCCACCAGGATCGGGTTAGGGCTTCAGATTGAACCTCAACACTTGTTGAAGTCAAAGCTGCAATCCAGGTGATTTACGTCTATGGAGATGTTTCATCTTTATATCTTATTTCTCTAGTACCCGCTTAGCATTTTTCGTCCCTGACTGGCCAATGGCACCCTCACTGTAGCACCTGATCAGTGTCTTACCTCTCTAAACAGTTCCTCTCAAGAATGTCACCCCACCTCCTTTATTAAAACTCTGCATCTTGCCAGATCATCTATCTTAGCAAAACTTTAGCATCCTGTGTTCCTTTTCCTCAAGATCTTGTAGATAACCATTAAGAGATTTAATATACCAGCACATAATAAGGTTACATGGGCAATATAGTATAGCCCTTAAGAGTAGTTGCTTTAAAGTCAAACCGTGATATATAAAACATTTCATTGTAAATAATAATGGCTGAATCAAAGAAAAGCTATTCATCAACAGCAGCAGCAGCAGCAACTATTAATGGTATGATAATCACCCTCCACAGATATTATAATTTCTCTTCAGACTTTCAGTGACTTTATCCATTAAGGTAACAAATGTGAAAATTTCTGCCTTCTAGCTGGCCAACTGGGGTATGGTCTTTCTGAGATGTTTTCAATCCTTCCGATTCTTCTCCTGCCCTGCACTGAAGGCTTCCAGCCCTGAACAGTCATAGCTGCAGGCAGGGCTGGGGCAGCGCACAGCAGAGAAAGAAATGGCCAGGTGGGGTGGGCTCAAGTGTAGCCACTCCAAGTCCCCTTACTTCCTCTCCTCTCAGGAGCCATATGGCCAGTGCAGCCCTGAATTCCTCAAGTTCCAAAGCCGAGGTTCATGAAGTATCTTTAAGCTCAGGGTAAGACAAGCAGATGAGAAGACAAGGATACTCCTTCCTCTAATTTAAGCCCAGCAGTCTTAATATTCCACATGACAGGGTTTAAGATAAATGAAGAAGCCTTTTTAATGTGTGTAGAAGAAATGGGCAAATACACACCCTTCCCTTAATCCTCAAGTGTGGCACAGGAATTGGTATCTCCTGAACCACTTATAAGTGAAACTAGCAGAGTGGTGACAACATTCCAGAGTGAGCCATTGAGACTTGCTGGTTCACATTGATTGTGAGGCCTTTCCCATTTCTAGTGACTTGTAGTCTGTCTGCAAGGAGGCTAACAGTGAGCCATGTGCCGAGCACTAATGCTTTCCTGACTCTGGTTACCATGTTGTGCTGGCTCTAAAATAGAACATATTTCTCAAGTGAGTTAATGCTCACTTATTACTTTGTTATAATGTTTAATTATCATAAATGACACTTAATTGTTTAATTACTAGACCAAAGAATAGATAAGGACTTGCAGCAAGCAAAATATAAGACCAAGCTTCGCTCTCTATAGAAAGCCACATACATTGTATATGCATAGGTACTGTAAATGTATGTACAGTATTTTATATGAGCATTTATATATAAATCTATACTTGTATATGTTTTAGACATACCAGATTGTCACGAGTCTGATTATCATACATGTGGACCACAGGAGAGATGCAGCCCTCAGGAAGAAATGGTTGGCTCAAGAGGTGAATTCTTTGCACAGGCTGCTTGAGTAACAGTGTTACTGAGGACCATTACTACAGACACTGCTGAGCAGTGCTGACCCTGTCCTCTTTGAGAAAATAATTCACACTGCAGTGAAAGCCGAGCGATTGGATTGTTCATGGCACCAATTCAAGATAAAGAGAGGGTAGGCCAACCGAATATGGTCTCTTAGCTGGAGTCTTACCCAAAAGAAGGACTGATCCTTTGAGGAAATATGAAGGAGCAATATTCACTTAAAAGCCCTCTGTGATTTGTGCTAAGCAGTACCTACAAGTCTAAAGGAATGTTGACCTCCTTTTTTCACAAGAGGAAAAGATAATGAGACCTGAACAAATTCAAAGCAATTCTAGGAATGCGCTCTTCTCACAACCAAATGTTTTCAGAGAAGCTGCTCCTTATGGATCATTTCTCAAATGCAGTCACTGAGGGCACTGGGAAGTTATTCCAGTTTATGGAGGCTAATAGTAATAGCTCCTGTTAATTGAGCACTTACTATGTGCCAGATGCTAAGTGTTTTACCTGTGTTCCTCTACGTATTTACTTCTTACAATGATCCTACTAGGTGCATCCTACTTCTATCTGCATTTTATAGATATTCTTATCTATAAGGATCTATAACTAAGCCAGAGAGGGTAAGTAATAAGCCCATCATCACACAACCAGTAGGTGGCAGAAGAAGAATTTGAACGCAGGCAGTCAGTCTCCAGATCCCATCACTTTAACCACCCACCTATACTAGTACACCTTGCACTGGTTTGGGACTGATGCTGAGGGTTTCAAAAACTCAGAATAAATCAGGAAAACTGGATTGGTTCTCACCAATTTTGAGTGTTCTCCTTTGCTGATGGGGAGTCTTGGAAAATATCTACCAAGAAAATGGAAACAACAGCAGCAAAGGTTCTGGTGAACCAGTGTCTCACTGTGACTCAATCCTTAGGAACAAGTCAAGACTCTTACATTCCCCTGCTTGGCACTGACTACTGTAGTAGAGGCAGGAGGCTCAGTGGAGGTTAACTGTTGGGAAGTGTGTTTCACAGCTCCCACTCCTGGGGTTCATTAACCACAAAGGAGATGGATGTCAAAGAAATGATGTAAGTCACCCGGGGAAGAAATGGCTAATGACACTAGTCTCACATTCCCAAGCCCAGAGGTAAATCACATATTCCCTTCAGAGGACGCTTTTAGTGCTGCCACAAAACTATTAGGGTTGTTAGAAAAAAGACAGGTGAATCTTTATATTTTCTTGGCTGCCTAGTACCATCATATGTGTACTCAATATTTTGAAAAGAGGCTTTAGACGTCATAAAACCCACAGGAGGATTTGATGATAATCATCTTGTACAAAGTCCTCCTTAATTGCCTTCCTAATGTCTGAGGTGACTCTCCTCATTTGAAAATTGCTTCATTTTAGCAAAGGGCATTTTATAAAATATATGGCCTACAAACTAGCCTTACCTCTGAGGGGGAAGGGGAGGATGCTCTTTTACGTGTTTGGGGAGGGACTTTTTTTTTTTTTTGATAGGGATCCATTTTATTTATTTTTAACATCTTTATTGGAGTATAATTGCTTTACAATGGTGTGTTAAGTTTCTGTTGTATAACAAAGTGAATCAGCTATACGTGTACATATATCCCCATATCACCTCCCTCTTGCGTCTCCCTCACACCCTCCCTATCCCACCCCTCTAGGTGGACACAAAGCACTGAGCTGATCTCCCTGGGCTATGCAGCTGCTTTCCACTAGCTATCTATTTTACATTTTGTAGTGTATATATGTCAGTGCCACTCTCTCACTTCGTCCCAGCTTACCCCTCCCCCTCCCCGTGTCCTCAAGTCCATTCTCTACATCTGCATCTTTATTCCTGTCCTGCCCCTAGGTTCTTCAGAAACTTTTTTTTTTTTTTGGATTCCATATATATGTGTTAGCATACACTATTTGTTTTTCTCTTTCTGACTTACTTCACTCTGTATGACAGACTCTAGGTCCATCTACCTCACTACAAATAACTCAATTTCATTTCTTTTTAGGGTTGAGTAATATTCCATTGTATATATGTGCCACATCTTCTTTATCCATTCATCTGTTGATGAACACTTAGGTGGCTTCCATGACCTGGCTATTGTAAATAGTGCTGCAATGAACACTGTGGTACATGACTCTTTTTGAATTATGGTTTTCTCAAGTATATGTCCAGTAGTGGGATTGCTGGGTCATATGGTAGTTCTATATTTAGTTTCTTAAGGAACCTCCATACTGTTCTCCATAATGGCTGTATCAATTTACATTCCCACCAACAGTGCAACAGTGCAATTTACATTCTCCACACCCTGGGAGAGACTTTCTATGTACTCCTTCAACAAAGTTATATGGAGCAGATTCTACATGTACCCAGAGGCTGAGGAAAATACAGGGATAGATGGCATGGTCCTTTTCTTAAAGAAGACTTTGGAGTAGTGTCTGAAATTATCAGAAGGGATAAGAGGAAGACAAACAGCAGGACAGGACTTGCTGCCACACAGACATGGTGGGTGTATTGCCGACATTTTGTCTGGACCATCCTTTTGTTACCACCACTCAAGTCTCTTCTACCATAAAAATAAACAAGTAACACAAACAAACTGAGGAAGATAAAATTGAAGATAGAACACCACAGAAAATGTTCTAAAGTCCAATTTATCGATATTTTAAACCCTTAGCTTCTAGACTCATTTTGATGTATGAATAAGTCTTACAATAGCATATTTACAAAGGCAAAAGTCATGAGAAAGAGAATTTCTAGAGGGAGAGAAAAGATAAATTGGCTACATGGTACATGAAAAAAATCACTTTCTGGGTAAATAAATTAGATTATGGGCTCCAGATCTGTGACTTGCTATATTAACTTTATAATACACAGCCTCTCTGAGCTTTAGTTTTCTTCATATAAGACTAATAGTACCTGCCCTGATGTGAGAATAAAATGAGACATAAGTATAACATACTCCATAACCAGATTCTTTCTGGAGGAAAAACTGAGTGAGCCCATAGGCCTTTAGCCTTTAATTACTTTTTCTTTAGCTGTTTTCTTTATTTATTTGTTCGAAGTGACACAAATAGGGAGGGTGCTTCTGTAATGCTAAGTGATTTCTTACCTCAGGAAGATGGAAACACCCTTATATCAGATACCTGATATGCATCACTTCCAGTTCTGTCTTACCTGTCTCTAACTCCAGCCACTGCTGTGGTGACTAGTTCTGCATAGTTTCTGATAAAATTCATCCAGGCTCAACTTGACAGTGATGCACGAAATGTCTTGATTTTGCACCTGCTGCCAAAGGGTCCCCATACAGAAGTTTAGAATGCTACAGGACACCTCCAGGCACTCATGTAAATACAACCTGGAAATGCAATGGATTTAGCACCCCCATGGGATGAAAATTTCCCCTTTCTCCCCCTAGAGAAACAGTCCTGAGAAGTAGCTGTATGGCTTCTCAGAGGATGGTCTTTCAACATGAAACAATCAGTTGAACTTGGCCTCAGCCAGGTTGATCAGCATTCTTGTGTTTTCCTCCATCCTTCTCTGCTTCATACTCCATATTCCTCATTGTGAATTATACTGCCTAATTAAATAGTACGATGTAAGACTTTGGTTCAAACTCTACTTTCTGGTGAACCAAGACAAAAACAACTGATAGCAGAGTGGCTCCAGAAAGCAGCCCTTCAGGAGGGTATTTTGGATCTCAGTTTAAAAGACCCCATTGCTAGCAGCAGATATGGTGATGATAATCTCTGGCATGTAGTGACATTATAACTAAGACTTTCACCTGTGGTAACTGGGCTGAGATGCAGGTGGTAAATGAGGGGGCTATGGTAGTGTAAGGCATGGATAAAATGTGGATGATAGAAATTGTGGAATAGAGACAACTGCTGTTAGCTGCAGTGGAAGCTTTAGAAAATAATAGACTCGAGGAAGCAAAGTGTCAACTTAAACCAGTCTGTAAAAGCCAGAAATCCTCTACAGAGGCTTCAATGGAAATGGTCATCTCCTGCAAACATAGGCAAGACCATGCTGAAAATCAAACCCAGGATCTAGCTGTAAAGGTGGCAGAGTGAATATGTAGCCTCACAAATCTCCGCTATCAAAGTTAGTACCTTGGCAGGAAAGGAGTGGATGGGACTATTTGGCTGAACCACGCTGAGAATCTTGAGCTCTCACTAAACCCTCCCTTACCAGAAGTGGCTGCCTGCCTGGAGACCATTCAAGAACTTCCTCTAAGGCAGGTGCCTCATAAAATGATATTTTTTCTCCTTAAGGTATGCCCCAGCATCCCTCATTGCCTCGAGACTGTTGACCAAGGTGAAGTCTCAGTCCAGCCCAAGCACTACTCCTGGAGGATACGCACCAAAAGAATTGCAGAGATCTGCTAATATGGCCTGGAAAGAATAGGGGCTACACAGGTGAGAATGGAGCTTGAGAGTCCTGGACTGGAGTGGGGAGGTCAGGTACAGGGCTGGATAAAGGAAAATTTACTGACATGGGGCACCCATCCACGACTGGAATTCAATATCCTACAAAGAACCCCGGGAGCCGGTCCTAATTGTCTGTTGAGACATGCCTTGAAGTTTGGTGAAGAGAATACTAACACCAACTACCATGGTAGAAAAATCACAGCCTATCATCCAGTTTCCAGATCTAAATCAGTTCACAGACCCAGAGTACAATGATTGTTAGGGAGGCCAGGATCTCTTGAGGAAGAACCCTTCAATGTCACCACAAGTATATACAGGAAATCTTCCTTTGACTTGTCCCCTAAATGTACCTGTGGCCATTCGTTAGAGTAACTGTTCACTGTTGAAAGGGGAAAACCTGGCCCTTTTAAAGTCTGTTGGATAAAGAGTTGGGGCTGAAATGAAACCAAAAGACCTGAAATGCCATCAAGGACATTCAGTTAGAATAAAAGCTCATCTGAGAACCATGATAATAAAGTTTTGGCCCAAAATTGTCTCACAGTGGGTCCATAGTATTCATAGACCCACCTTGAGGTTACTTCTCATTCTCTTAGTGTATCATTAGGATAAATACATTTATCAGCTGTTAGAACCCTTACACTGGTTCCCAGATCTGTAATGTAAAGGCCATTATGGTACAAACAGCCAAGTAGAAACTGCCTCTATCTCTGGCCAAGACCACAAATCAGAAGCAATGCTGCATCCCAGAAGGAACTGCAGAGCTTGGTGCCACTGTCAGACTTACTTGAAGGATACAAATGTGATTGTTTCCATCATATCCCTTGTTCAATTTACCTGTCTGGCCCTGAAAAATCCTGAGGGATCATGGCAGATAATGTAAAACTACCATAAATTTAGCCAGGTGTTAAACCCAGTCACAACTACCATGCCAGATGTGTTATCTTTCCTGTGAGTGGATTAAAAGAGACTCTGGTACCAGCTATGAGACAAGTAATCTGTGAATGTGTTCTTTTTTTTTTTTTTTTTTTTTGCTGTATGTGGGCCCCTCACTGCTGTGGCCTCTCCCGCTGCAGAGCACAGGCTCCGGACGCGCAGGCCCAGCGGCCATGGCTCACGGGCCCAGCCGCTCCGCGGCATGTGGGATCCTCCCGGACCGGGGCACGAACCCGCGTCCCCTGAATCGGCAGGCGGACTCTCAACCACTGTGCCACCAGGGAAGCCCTGTGAACATGTTCTTCTCAATGCCCATAAGAAGGAAGGATCAAAAGCAGCTCACATTCACATTGCAGGGGCAGCAACTCACTTGTGAAATTTTGTAATTTCAGTCCCCACAAACTTAAGGTTCTGGTTTCCACTGTGGGGTGGATAAGGGGTAGGGGTCTTTCTACCAGGTGCACAGAAAGGGTTCCATTGAACTTGAACCTTTAACTAGCATGTTGTAACTCTTCATGCCAGTGCATCAGCAAAGAAGAGAGTTATTGTATGTGCTCATCAACCTAATTACTATGTGGAGCTACAGCTGCTGCTACAGAATACAGCCAGGGAGGAGTATGGCCAGTATCAGGAAGAGGACCTTAGTGGCAGCTCTCTTAATCATGTGTACTTATATTGACTCTCCTTCTTCCTTCCCTGATTCACTCCTCTTGCCCCTCACTCCAGCACTCTGAAAGCTGGGAAAGTACAGAAGCCTTTGCCTCAGGTTCCCCTTTCAGTAGAACCCAAGCTCAGGCTGCTGTCCTGATGGTAGGTTCAAATGTACTTACTTGCTGGGACAGAATGGATATGCCAGGCACATTACATATTTTATTTTATTTTATTTAATCATCACGATGATCTTGAGAGGTAGAACGGTTATTTCTCTTTTCCAGGGAGGGAGACAGTTTCAGATAAGTCAAGGATTTTGCCAAAGGACATATAGCTTATGAGTTGCAGAGCCAGGTTTTGACCGAGAAAGTGTCTAACTCTAAAGCTCAAGGTCCTTCCTCTATACCTTCATGCCTAGGTCAGTGATGACAAAAATGAGTACTCAGAAAGAAGACAATTCACGCTCTTGTATCATTCTGATAACCCCCTTTGCACTATTAGTGGTTGGTTTTCACTTTAAGTTTTAGTTTTTCTTTTTAATATGTAAATTAGTACACAGCGTACTTCTCTACAGGTAAATATTGTAGGAATGTTAAAGGGAATGGCAGGGGTCCATCATTCTGAAACGTGTGATGGAAGAAATCAGAGAGTGCTCTTTTAACAAATCAATATCTAAGAAGTGAAGTAAGTTAGAAAGAGAAAAACAAATACCGTATGCTAACACATATATATGGAATCTAAAAAAAAAAAAATGGTTCTGGAAAACCTAGGGGCAGGACAGGAATAAAGATGCCGATGTGGAGAATGGACTTGAGGACACGGGGAGGGGAAAGGGTAAGCTGTGACAAAGTGAGAGAGTGGCACGGACTTATATATACTACCAAATGTAAAATAGATAGCTAGTGGGAAGCAGCCACACAGCACAGGGAGATCAGCTCAGTGCTTTGTGACCAACTAGAAGGGTGGGATAGGGAGGGTGGGATGGAGACACAAGAAGAAGGAGATATGGGGATATATGTATACGTATAGCTGATTCACTTTGTTGTACAGCAGAAACTTAACACAACATTGTAAAGCAATTATACTCCAATAAAGATGTTTTTAAAAAAAAAGATCTAAGAAGTGAATATAGAGACTAAGTAAAAAGCCAGCTCATTAAAATTTTTTCTCCTTCAGGAAATAATTTGCTTCTAAATAAATTCAACACAATAAAAATATGAGAGAAGAAGAAAAATATGAAACATCATATCATTTTAAGTTTGATTATGTCACTGAATAAATTAAATGGCTGTAGAGTAGAAAGAAACATAATCCATAAAGAAAGTGAGGAAAGTTAAAGCAGTCAACAGTAATTAAATGGTGACTGAAGATGAGTGGAAATTGATTTGTATTAGCTGAAGGTCATTCCTGTCTTTTAGAATGTTATGCATCAGGAAAGAGAGAAAAGAAAGGTTTCTACTATTTTGATATAAAAATATGTCAGTTCTCAGCCAAGGTCACTAATTCCAGACAGCAGTAGATTCCGAGTATACATTCTAATATTCCACACCTACTGGCAGGTATTGAAATAGATAAGATCCTTTAATAAGGCTGTTTGGGAGTGAGTCGTAAGAGCTTCATTGGTTTGCTGGCTGTTTATCCTTGTGGAAGCTGAAGGCTGACTGACTCAATCCAATGCAAATAGAGGTAAAATTGGCAGCTCGAGCTTTTAGCTGACATGGCATCTGATGGATAGCCCTCTGTCCCCCAGCGTTATATCTGCTCAGTAGGGACTCAGATGACAGCAGGAGGCTGCAAAAACTTGTGCTCTACCTCAGATTCTGTTATGGTGTTGCCTCTGGATGTTAAGCTTTCTTATGTAACACATCTAATGTTTATCATTTTTATTATGAATGCTAACATTATAAATAATCAATCATTATTATTAATGATGATGACTACCATTTATTCAGTGCCTACTATGTTCTATATTCTACTTTATTCTGGTTCTTTTATATATATATTGCTGTACCTAGAACTCTGGAAGGTAGGTATTACTATTATCACTTTCTGTTTGAGGAAACTGAGGCTCAGAGGGAATAAGTTACTTGCCTAAAACGAAGGCTGAGGTACTACATCAGTGTAGGCTCCTCTCTACTGTTTCCATTATACAATGTGGCTGCTGATTCATTCCCAGGAATCTAGATTAGCAAGGGCAGACTTTAATAAAATCCTTCATGTTACCACAAGGTGTGTTACAGAGTAGAATTAATGCACATTTTTGGAGTGGTAAGTAAATATGATTAAGGCCGCTGCCATAGAGCATGGCTGAATCAATAATAACAGCAACAAAAAACAGAAATTGATTCACTATGTTAGGGTCATAATCTCTATCAAGTTATGTAAAAGACAGTTTCTTCAGCAAGTGGTGCTGGGAAAGTTGGACAGCCACATGTAAATCAGTGAAGTTAGAACACTCCCTCACACCATACACAAAAATAAACTCAAAATGGCTTAAAGACTTAAATATAAGACATTACACCATAAAGCTCCTAGAAGAGAACATATGCAAAACATTTTCTGACATAAATCGTAGCAATGTGTTATTAGGTCAGTGTCCCAAGGCAAAAGAAATAAAAGCAAAAATAAACAAATGAGACCTAATCAAACTTAGAAGCTTTTGCACAGCAAAGGAAACCATAAACAAAATGAAAAGACAACCTACGGAATGGGAGAAAGTATTTGCAAACGATGTGACCAGCAAACGCTTAATTTCCAAAATATATGAATAGCTCATACAGCTCATAAAAACAAACAACCCAATCAAAAAATAGGCAGAAGACCTAAATAGACATTTCTCCAAAGAACATATACAGATGGCCAACAGGCACATGAAAAGACGTTCCACATCTCTAATTATTAGAGAAATGCAAATCAAAACTACAATAAGGTATCACCTCACAGCAGTCAGAATGGCCAAAATCAAAAAGTCTACAAATAACAAATGCTGGAGAAGGTGTGGAGAAAAGGGAACCCTCCTACACTGTTGGTGAGAATGTAAATTGGTGCCGTGTGGAGGTTCCTTTAAAAGCTAAAAATAAAGCTACCACATGATCCAGCAATCCCACTCCTGGGCATATATCCAGAAAAGATGAAAAGCCTAATTCGAAAAGATACATGCATCCTAATGTTCATAGCAGCACTATTTACAATAGACAAGACATGGAAGCAACCTAAGTGTCCATCAACAGATGAATGGATAAAGAAGATGTGGCACATATATACAATGGAATATTACTCAGCCATTAAAAATAATGAAATAATGCCATTTGCAGCAACATGGATGAACCTAGAGATGATCATACTAAGTGAAGTAAGTCAGACAGAAAGACAAATATCAAATATAACTTATATGTGGAATCTAAAAATATGATACAAGTGAACTTATTTACAAAACAGGAACAGACTCATAGACATAGAAAACAAACTTATGGTTACCAAAGGGGAGAGGGTGGGGGGAAGGATAAATTAGGAGTTTGAGATTAACAGATACCCACTACTTTATATAAAATAAACTACAAGGTTCTATTGCATAGCCCAGGGAACTATATTCAATACCTTGTAATAACCTATAATGGAAAAGAATTCTGATAACTGAACCTCTTTGCTATACACCAGAAATTAACACAACATTGTAAATCAACTATACTTCAAAAAAAACACCCCACTTCTTAAGTGCTTTCAATACGCAAACACATAATGTTGGTTTCTAAATATGTTAATCCTGTATTTTATTTGACTTTCAATGATTATTTGTAACCCTTCATTGTCACCAAGATAAGAATTACCTTATCTCAGAAGACCTGAGACCTTTTTTTTTGTTTTCAAGTACTACTTCAAGGACCATTGAGAGATAGTGTTTGTTATCACTGTCAAAACTTTATTCAACATTTAGTATCCCCGAGTGAGTAAATGAACCTCTTATATAAAAGATTTAGAAGCAATAAGTGGAGGTTAATTTATATCATGTGCATATTTAATGCTCTGGGATTGTAGAATAACACTAAACAAATTAGCCAAGGAAGGGGCGAAGAATAAAGAAGACCCTTTCTTTTTATTCCCCACATGTAATCAAGTGAATATACTGTAATATTCCCATGACCTAGAGCTTACCACAGGTGGGGAGGACAGTATGTATGACGTGGGCATGGTATAATTTTAGCATGCAAGCTTTTTCAAGGCTGGCACTGTCCAGTCTTGCAGATGCTCGAAGCTCTTATTAATCAAGGCTTATTCCTTTATCGCCCCCAATACTTGTGCCACGCCAACCTCATGGTAAACTGTCAACCAAGGTCACCATTAACTAAACTACTACTATTGAGGGAACCAGGCAAACTCACATTCCCCACCTGCCTGGATCCCACCTGTGACTTGTTGAAGAAGAATAATGCAGGTATGAAGTTCTTGTAGGCAGGTTTGTAATGCACAGGCAATAAATCATATTAGCAACAACAGAAGTGCACTGGTTTCCCTTCCCCCTACAAACTGCTCTGGAAAGGCACCTCTGCTGTACATCTCTTTGGAGAGCAGTGGTGATCTGAAGAAATGCTTCCTCTTGAAAGAACCCTTTTTATTCACAGTGGAATACTCTTGAATTTTGCAGGTCGTCAAACACACACAAAAAGGTTTTTTTTTAATAGTTGAGGAAATAAGCCTAAAGAAGATGTGTACCTAATCCTATTAGCTGACTTAATATAGAATTATTAAAAGCCTTGGTATACAGGATTTAACACAATCTTTCTAGCAGGGTGTGATGTAATCTGTTTTTGTTCCTCAGCTAGCAGATGGCTTACCTTTAAGTAATTTCCAATATGTTAAGAGATCAAAAGCCATCCTCTCGCCACCGAGGCAGTAATCGTTATTCTCTGCTGGGGGTTGCTTGGTACTGTGGTAGGGATATGCAAAGGCTCCTGGCATTTCCAAAGATAGAAAGGCGACATTTCTTCAGACTTTGAAGTTAATAATCCTTCAGAAGTTGAAAAACTGAGGGATTTTTCAAAACCCTTTTAATGTTCTATATGCCATGTGCGAAAGTAAATATCTGTAAGAAATCACTGAGGGCTGGTTCGGAGCTTGGACGAGTGCTCAGCAATCTCCCATGTCATGGACTGGCGCCATCTCTCGCCGCTGAGGGTATGAAAAGGTTGTGCCTCCATCAGGTAGCGCTCTTTGGAGCATGTGGTTTCCAAGTTGAATGTTTTGACAATCATGCTAGAAATAAATGTGAAATGTGTTGTGCTGTCACTGATGAGCCCAAGCAGTGGCATTATGACAGGTCTATCTATCCCTGCCGTTGAGACACAACGCTTCCTAAGGATGCGGTGCTTCCTCACGCATTGTCTAAGTTATTGGAAATGATCTATTGGTGAAAAGATGGCGTAAACTTGCATTCGGGATTTTGTTTGATCTTTACTACTAGAGAGAAAAATGTTTTATATCTCAATGGTTTAATATGCTCCTAATGAACCCAGAGCCCACAGTCACTTTTTGTAAAATCCAATTCAGATTTTTGTTGAAAAAATGTGCTGAGTGATAGAACCCTGTTGAATTTTGAGTTCAGACAAACCTTAGTGTGTCAGGGTTTGTTACCACCTTTGCTTAAGGCTCTTGCTTTTGAGAAAGAGAGGTTTCATTTTATTCCTTGGACCAGTCATTTTCAGGCTACTTAAAATCAGGGGGAAAATATATTCCTAGGCATACAGGAGACCGAGGTTGGCTCTTCCCCTTGGAGTTAAAAAGGATTGTTTTAACTTAAGTGACAAGCATCTCTACTATCACCCCCTCCTTTTCACCATTTTGGCTTATGCATTTGATGGCTGGAATTTTGGCAGGCAAAGGATGGATAAATGAGCACCTAGTAGTCATCAAGAGAAACAGAAGGGGAAAATAGGAAATAGAACTCCAGAGGCATATGCAAGAAATTCAGGCACCAAGTTTCATTTGGAAGGAAAGTATGGGCAAATGGCCTGGGACAAGAAAAATTATGAGATGGGAACTTGAAATGTCATAATAACATTTTACCCCAACACAGAAAATCATGCATGAATAGAATACCGATTTCCCCAAAACAGACTCACCAAACTGTGTGGCGCTTTAAGTAATAGCTGTTCTCTGTTCTAATCCACAGACAACAATGAGCAAAGTCCTCAAAAGATTCTATCCCAACTATTCCACAAGGTATTCTCCTTTTCAGAATCTTCTGTTACTTTAAGCACCCTGAAATAACTGATGCAAGGAACAAAATGAAAACTCTCCATATCAAAGGCAAGAGCTGGTAAGAGTTAGGTGAATGATTTATATTGATTCTCACACAAATCTCCCTGGTTGTGCACTGAGCTCATTCCTTCTTTGCAGACTGATTTCAACAGAACTGCTCCCCATTCTCTCTGGATTCTCTTTTCTTGTCCTTGAAAACCATTGTTATGTCTCTGCTTTCTTCTCTTCAGGATTAAAGGACCCATCGTTTCTTTAACCTGGCTTTCTGTGAGGCCTCTTGCTCCCTCATAGGTCTCCTCTAGGTTTGCTACCTTCCATGTGGTGAATGAGGGAACAGGATGTGGTAATTCAAGTAGAAAGCTGAGACTGGCAGGCCACGGGTTTGTTCTTTCTTCAGTCACGTAATAAAGATAGTCTGACTTTGAATGGAATGCCTAAAACCTAACCATAAATGCTGGAGGATTCTGGGAAAAGGTGAAATTCGGGAAGTCAGGGATTCTGTTTGAATGTTGGTCTATCAGCTTGGATAATAATTTCCCATCCTCTGAGACAAGAGAGGTAAAGTAGGCAACTCTCATTGAACTGCGTCAGTGAGATTTGGGTAGGAGAGGTAGGGTAACAAAACATCAAGCATAAAAATGAGACCAGAATTATGACTCAGTTATTCGGCATTGTCATAAGTGTCATTAAGAAGCAGCATGATCTACAACATGCTCGCCCCCGGGTCCTGCTTAAACAAAGAGTTGCTTAGTTCTTCTCCTATCCCCACCCAGAAGAGAGGATTCAAGGCTTAAAGTTCCAGGGCTTCCTGCTGGGGGAAAGAAATGAGCCAGAGGCTGAGTGGGAGGACTCTGTCCCTTCTGCTTCCACTCCTCACAGCCAGAGCTGCTTTGTTAACCCCCTCTGTCCATCTTCAAGGAGGTCACAATTAGCAGTAAGTAGCCAGTGCCTAATTATTCAGCTCCCCTCCCCTGAATCAGTTAATCCATGAGTCCATAAATTAACACTGGATAATGTCTAATTGATTGTATAAGATATTTGTCAGATGATTAGGCATCTAGTTTTGAAACATGGTAGAAATTTAGATCATACACGAATGTGACACTCAGCTCATAGAGAAACTGTGATAATCCTCAGAGAGTTCTGATTCCTTAAAGGGAAAACACCACATAAATCAGAAGGCTAGCTCTCCTCCTGGCTCCTTGGAATAACAAATTCTCTCTCAAGCCGGGGTGAAGAGACATATCCTCTCCAAGTGATATTAGCTAGCAGAGCATTGACAATTGCCAACCTCCTTCCCCAACCTTCCCGTATCACAGGCCAGGGAATGGGTTAATTTTCTACACTCTGGACTTGGGCTGTGGATTCCTATTCTTGTTTCTTTGTTAAAATTACAGGGGAGGGCTTCCCTGGTGGCGCAGTGGTTGAGAGTCCGCCTGCTGATGCAGGGGACGTGGGTTCGTGCCCCGGTCCGGGAGGATCTCGCGTGCCGCGGGGCGGCTGGGCCCGTGGGCCATGGCTGCTGAGCCTGCGCGTCCGGAGCCTGTGCTCCGCGACGGAAGAGGCCACAGCGGTGAGAGGCCCGCGTACCGCAAAAAAAAAAAAAAAAAATTACAGGGGAAAAAAACCCTACCTGTAGTGAAAGCAGAATCACAGTGCTAAAAAGGACTTTGGGAGGTCAGTAAATTCAACACTCTGCTCTTCTGCAGGATGGTGCCCCTTGCCCCCAGTTGAGAGCTCCTGGGATTTTGAGGCAGTGTAGGATGAATGCAGGATATCTATGACTCTAGTACGCAGTCAAAAACTCAGCCCAGCAGTGAATGCACAGCACTTTCTGTATTCTTACTGTGCCTTGCGCAAAGACTTTTCACTTCATACATCATTCACAACTTGCTACAGGGATTTCACAAAGCCAGTACATACCGTTTACACAAAGAAAAGCAGAAGAAGAACAGGTCTGGGAAAGGAAAAAGCAACAACAATAATCAAAGGTGTGTCTGCCAAGTGTAGCATTATCAACGGGGAAATTAACAAGGCACGATGTAATTGGGAATGTTAGTTAAACAAATGGAGTTTCTCATTCTGTTCACACATTTGAAGAAGTCTAGAGAATTCCAAACATGGTTAGTCAGTTTTGGTTTTTTTTTACTGGGCTCTAGTACCATGAAGAGCAAGGCAGAAAAGGATGGAAATTGGAAGCTACTTCTCCCCTCGAGAGATCTGGTAAACAGATGCTGAGTTAGTCCCAACCATCTGGCTCACAAAATCCCAGGGTCCCAGAGGAAGGTGCCACCTGGAGGTGCTGGAGACACTGTCAGTGTGCTGCCCTTGATGACTGAAGGGAGAGGCCCCAAAGCACACAAAAGGAAGGAATATCTTCACTTGAGTTCTTGAACGTCTCAAGCCGGATTTTCTTCCACAGATAGGTGAAAGGAAAGCATATTTCTAGCTAATTCTTGAGGGATTTTTCTTTTCCCACAAGATGATTCCTTATGAGCATCATGAGTATTTTCTGAGTAATTAGCACTTCTACTAAACAGTAATTGGGATTCCTCCCCTCCCTCCAATTCTGTATTATATTTTATATTCTGCTTGGGCTTCATAGTAGCTTGACAAGCAGATTTGCATGGAATAAATTGAGCCATAGTAAGTTAGTCAGAAGAATTAATCAGAGACAGAGTTATTAGTTTCCAAGGAGTGAATTAATTTAGGAAAACCACTGAAAAGTTCATTTTCATTGTTTTTTCCTCTAGAAAAAAAAAAAGTTGGACTTCCGGGTAAGATGGCGGAAGAGTAAGACGCGGAGATCACCTTCCTCCCCACGGATACAACAGAAATACAGCTACACGTGGAACAACTCCTACAGAACATCTACTGAACGCTGGCAGAAGACCCCAGACCTCCCAAAAGGCAAGAAACTCCCCACATACCTGGGTAGGGCAAAGCGGAGAGATTCCCGCACAGAGGAGCGGTGCCGAGCGGCACTCACCAGCCCGAGAGGCTTGTCTGCTCGCCTGCCGGGGCGGGCGGCGCTGGAAGCTGAGGCTCGGGCTTCGGTCAGAGCGCAGGGAGAGGACTGGGGCTGGCGGCGAGAACTCAGCCTGAAGGGGGCTAATGTGCCACAGCTAGCCGGGAGGGAGTCCGGGAAAACTCTGGAGCTGCCGAAGAGGCAAGAGACTTTTTCTTCCCTCTTGGTTTCCTGGTGCGCGAGGAGAGGGGATTAAGAGCGCTGCTTAAAGGGGCTCCACAGACGGGCGCGAGTGACGACTGAAAGCGCGGAGCCCAGTGACGGGCGTGGGACGCTGGGGCTGCTGCTGCCGCCGCCAAGAAGCCTGTGTGCGAGCGCAGGTCACTGTCCACACCGCCCTTCCGGGAG
Organism: Hyperoodon ampullatus; assembly: GCF_949752795.1. Lineage (NCBI taxonomy): Eukaryota > Metazoa > Chordata > Mammalia > Artiodactyla > Ziphiidae > Hyperoodon > Hyperoodon ampullatus. The sequence continues at coordinate 53,577,627 of NC_136922.1, read as the reverse complement.
CCTGTGCAGCCCGCAAATGCCGGGGTCCCGGGATCCAGGGGCGGCTTCCCTGGGAGAACGCACGGCGCGCCTCGGGCTGGTGCAACGTCACGCCGACCTCTGCCGCTGCAGGCTCGCCCCGCACTCCGTGCCCCTCCCTCCCGCCCGGCCTGAGTGAGCCAGAGTCCCCGAAGCGGCTGCTCCTTTAACCCTGTCCTGTCTGAGCGAAGAACAGACGCCCTCCGGTGACCTACACGCAGAGGCGGGGCCAAATCCAAAGCTGAGACCCAGGAGCTGTGAGAACAAAGAAGAGAAAGGGAAACCTCTCCCAGCAGCCTCAGAAGCAGCGGATTAAAGCTCCACAATCAACTTGATGTACCCTGCATCTGTGGAATACATGAATAGACAACAAATCATCCCAAATTGAGGAGCCAGGGGTCAGTGCTGTGCCTCTGAGGTGGGAGAGCCAACTTCAGGACACTGGTCCACAAGAGACCTCCCAGCTCCACATAATATCAAACGGCAAAAACCTTCCAGAGATCTCCATCTCAACACCAGCACCCAGCTTCACTCAACGACCAGCAAGCTACAGTGCTGGACACCCTATGCCAAACAACTAGCAAGACAGGAACACAACGCCACCCATTAGCAGAGAGGTGGCCTAAAATCATAAAAAGTCCGCAGACACCCCAAAACACACCACCAGACGTGGACCTGCCCACCAGAAAGACAAGATCCAGCCTCATCCACCAGAACACAGGCACTAGTCCCCTCCACCAGGAAGCCTACACAACCCACTAAACCAACCTTAGCCACTGGGTACAGACACCAAAAACAACGGGAACTACGAACCTGCAGCCTGCAAAAAGGAGACCCTAAACACAGTAACATAAGCAAAATGAGAAGACAGAAAAACACACAGCAGGAGGAGCAAGATAAAAACCCACCAGACCTAACAAATGAAGAGGTAATAGGCAGTCTACCTGAAAAAGAATTCAGAATAATGATGGTAAAGATGATCCAAGATTCTATTTCCCAGATCCAAAATCTTGGAAATAGAATAGACAAAATGCAAGAAACAGTTAACAAGGACCTAGAAGAACTAAAGATGAATCAAGCATCGATTAAAAACACAATAAACGAAATGAAAAATACTCTAGATGGGATCAGTAGCAGAATAACTGAGGCAGAAGAACGGATAAGTGAGGTGGAAGATAAAATAGTGGAAATAACTGCTGCAGAGCAAAATAAAGAAAAAAGAATGAAAAGAACAGAGGACAGTCTCAGAGACCTCTGGGACAACATTAAACGCACCAACATTCGAATTATAGGGGTTCCAGAAGAAGAAGAGAAAAAGAAAGGGGCTGAGAAAATATTTGAAGAGATTATAGTTGAAAACTTCCCTAATATGGGAAAGGAAATAGTTAATCAAGTCCAGGAGGCACAGAGAGTCCCATACAGAATAAATCCAAGGAGAAATACGCCAAGACACATATTAATCAAACTGTCAAAAATTAAACACAAAGAAATCATATTAAAAGCAGCAAGGGAAAAACAACAAATAACACACAAGGGAATCCCCATCAGGATAACAGCTGATCTCTCAGCAGAAACTCTACAAGCCAGAAGGGAGTGGCAGGACATAATTAAAGTGATGAAGGAGAAAAACCTGCAACCAAGATTACTCTACCCAGCAAGGATCTCATTCAGATTTGATGGAGAAATTAAAACGTTTACAGACAAGCAAAAGCTGAGAGAGTTCAGCACCACCAAACCAGCCTTACAACAAATGCTAAAGGAACTTCTCTAGGCAAGAAACACAACAGAAGGAAAAGACCTACAATAACGAACCCAGAACAATTAAGAAAATGGGAATAGGAACATACATATCGATAATTACCTTAAATGTAAATGGACTAAATGCTCCCACCAAAAGACACAGATTGGCTGAATGGATACAAAAACAAGACCCATATATATGCTGTCTACAAGAGACCCACTTCAGACCTAGAGACACATACAGACTGAAAGTAAGGGGATGGAAAAAGAGATTCCATGCAAATGGAAACCGAAAGAAAGCTGGAGTAGCAATTCTCATATCAGACAAAATATACTTTAAAATAAAGACTATTACAAGAGACAAAGAAGGACACTACATAACGATAAAGGGATCGATCCAAGAAGAAGATATAACAATTGTAAATATTTATGCACCAAACATAGGAACACCTCAATACATAAGGCAAATACTAACAGCCATAAAAGGAGAAATCGACAGCAACACAATCATAGTAGGGGACTTTAACACCCCACTTTCACCAATGGACAGATCATCCAAAATGAAAATAAATAAGGAAACACAAGCTTTAAATGATACATTAAACAAGATGGACTTAATTGATATTTATAGGACATTCCATCCAAAAACAACAGAATACACATTTTTCTCAAGTGCTCATGGAACATTCTCCAGGATAGATCATATCTTGGGTCACAAATCAAGCCTTGGTAAATTTAAGAAAATTGAAATTGTATCAAGTATCTTTTCCGACCACAATGCTATGAGACTAGATATCAATTACAGGAAAAGAGCTGTAAAAAATACAAACACATGGAGGCTAAACAATACACTACTTAATAACGAAGTGATCACTGAAGAAATCAAAGAGGAAATTAAAAAATACCTAGAAACAAATGACAATGGAGACACGACGACCCAAAACCTATGGGATGCAGCAAAAGCAGTTCTAAGAGGGAAGTTTATAGCAATACAATCCCACCTTAAGAAACAGGAAACATCTCAAATAAACAACCTAACCTTGCACCTAAAGCAATTAGAGAAAGAAGAACAAAAACATCCCAAAGTTAGCAGAAGGAAAGAAATCATAAAAATCAGATCAGAAATAAATGAAAAAGAAATGAAGGAAACGATAGCAAAGATCAATAAAACTAAAAGCTGGTTCTTTGAGAAGATAAACAAAATTGATAAACCATTAGCCAGACTCATCAAGAAAAAAAGGGAGAAGACTCAAATCAATAGAATTAGAAATGAAAAAGGAGAAGTAACAACTGACACTGCAGAAATACAAAAGATCATGAGAGATTACTATAAGCAACTCTATGCCAATAAAATGGACAACCTGGAAGAAATGGACAAATTCTTAGAAATGCACAACCTGCCAAGACTGAATCAGGAAGAAATAGAAAATATGAACAGACCAATCACAAGCACTGAAATTGAAACTGTGATAAAAAATCTTCCAACAAACAAAAGCGCAGGACCAGATGGCTTCACAGGCGAATTCTATCAAGCATTTAGAGAAGAGCTAACACCTATCCTTCTCAAACTCTTCCAAAATATAGCAGAGGGAGGAACACTCCCAAACTCATTCTATGAGGCCACCATCACCTTGATACCAAAACCAGACAAGGATGTCACAAAGAAAGAAAACTACAGGCCAATATCACTGATGAACATAGATGCAAAAATCCTCAACAAAATACTAGCAAACAGAATCCAACAGCACATTAAAAGGATCATACACCATGATCAAGTGGGGTTTATTCCAGGAATGCAAGGATTCTTCAATATACGCAAATCAATCAACGTGATACACCATATTAACAAATTGAAGGAGAAAAACCATATGATCATCTCAATAGATGCAGAGAAAGCTTTCGACAAAATTCAACACCCATTTATGATAAAAACCCTGCAGAAAGTAGGCATAGAGGGAACTTTCCTCAACATAATAAAGGCCATATATGACAAACCCACAGCCAGCATTGTCCTCAATGGTGAAAAACTGAAACCATTTCCACTAAGATCAGGAACAAGACAAGGTTGCCCACTCTCACCACTCTTATTCAACCTAGTTTTGGAAGTTTTAGCCACAGCAATCAGAGAAGAAAAGGAAATAAAAGGAATCCAAATCGGAAAAGAAGAAGTAAAGCTGTCACTGTTTGCAGATGACATGATACTATACATAGAGAATCCTAAAGATGCTACCAGAAAACTACTAGAGCTAATCAATGAATTTGGTAAAGTAGCAGTATACAAAATTAATGCACAGAAATCTCTGGCATTCCTATATACTAATGATGAAAAATCTGAAAGTGAAATCAAGGAAACACTCCCATTTACCACTGCAACAAAAAGAATAAAATATCTAGGAATAAACCTACCTAAGGAGACAAAAGACCTGTATGCAGAAAATTATAAGACACTGATGAAAGAAATTAAAGATGATACACATAGATGGAGGGATGTACCATGTTCTTGGATTGGAAGAATCAACATTGTGAAAATGACTCTACTACCCAAAGCAATCTACAGATTCAATGCAATCCCTATCAAACTACCACTGGCATTTTTCACAGAACTAGAACAAAAAATTTCACAATTTGTATGGAAACACAAAAGACCCCGAATAGCCAAAGCAATCTTGAGAACGAAAAATGGAGCTGGAGGAATCAGGCTCCCTGACTTCAGACTATACTACAAAGCTACAGTAATCAAGACAGTATGGTACTGGCACAAAAACAGAAAGATAGATCAATGGAACAGGATAGAAAGCCCAGAGATAAACCCACGCACATATGGTCACCTTATCTTTGATAAAGGAGGCAGGAATGTACAGTGGAGAAAGGACGGTCTCTTCAATAAGTGGTGCTGGGAAAACTGGATAGGGACATGTAAAAGTATGAGATTAGATCACTCCCTAACACCATACACAAAAATAAGCTCAAAATGGATTAAAGACCTAAATGTAAGGCCAGACACTATCAAACTCTTAGAGGAAAACATAGGCAGAACACTCTATGACATAAATCACATCAAGATCCTTTTTGACCCACCTCCTAGAGAAATGGAAATAAAGACAAAAATAAACACATGGGACCTAATGAAACTTAAAAGCTTTTGCACAGCACAGGAAACCATAAACAAGACCAAAAGACAACCCTCAGAATGGGAGAAAATATTTGCAAATGAAGCAACTGACAAAGGATTAATCTCCAAAATTTATAAGCACCTCATGCAGCTCAATAACAAAAAAACAAACAGCCCAATCCAAAAATGGGCAGAAGACTTAAATAGACATTTCTCCACAGAAGATATACAGACTGCCAACAAACACATGAAAGGATGTTCAACATCTTTACTCATTAGAGAAATGCAAATCAAAACTACAATGAGATATCATCTCACACCAGTCAGAATGGCCATCATCAAAAAATCTAGAAACAATAAATGCTGGAGAGGGTGTGGAAAAAAGGGAACCCTCTTGCACTGCTGGTGGGAATGTGAATTGGTACAGCCACTATGGAGAACGGTATGGAGGTTCCTTAAAAAACTACAAATAGAACTACCATATGACCCAGCAATCCCACTACTGGGCATATACCCTGAGAAAACCATAATCCAAAAAGAGACATGTACCAAAATGTTCATAGCAGCCCTATTTACAATAGCCCAGAGATGGAAACAACCTAAGTGTCCATCATCCGATGAATGGGTAAAGAAGATGTGGCACATATATACAATGGAATATTACTCAGCCATAAAAAGAAATGAAATTGAGCTATTTGTAATGAGGTGGATGGACCTAGAGTCTGTCATACAGAGTGAAGTAAGTCAGAAAGAGAAAGACAAATACTGTATGCTGACACATATATATGGAATTTAAGAAAAAAAAATGTCATGAAGAACATAGGGGTAAGACAGGAATAAAGACACAGACCTACTAGAGAATGCACTTGAGGATATGGGGAGGGGGAAGGGTAAGCTGTGACAAAGTGAAAGAGCGGCATGGACATATATACACTACCAAACGTAAGGTAGATAGCTAGTGGGAAGCAGCCACATAGCACAGGGAGATCAGCTCGGTGCTTTGTGACCGCCTGGAGGGGTGGGATAGGGAGGGTGGGAGGGAGACGAAAAAGGGAGGGGATATGGGAACATATGTATATGTATAACTGATTAAATTTGTTATAAAGCAAAAAAATAAATAAATAAGAATCTAAAAAAAAAAAAAAAAGTTGATTCTTGAAGCTTGCTGAAAAAGATCTGAAACTGTAAGCCTGCACTTTGATATTAGGCACGAATAGCCCATTGCATTCTTCTCTGCACTCACACTCACCCCATGTCCTTCCCCCTAAGCATTCGTGAGGAAATGAGGGGCAGGCTGTTTTGCATGTCTTGGTACTGGACCTAGGAGCCCACCAAGTCCATATCCACTGAGCTATAGACAGACCTCAGGGTGACCATTCAAGCTACTAAAATCCAGGTGCTGAACATACAGGGTCCCAGGACATGTCACCCATCTGCCCTGTCCTTAGCCTGGCAGGCCCAGAAGCCCTTCCCACACCAAACTGCTCAGGCACCCAGAGAGCCTAGGTAATTGTACGTGACTGCCATTTACTTACCAAGTCCTGCCTTTTTCTTCACTCTTTGGTTTCCTGATCCCTATTTTGTTCATCTTTTCCCTGGTTTCCCACATCTTTCCTGACCCTGGGTTTGGGGGCATCTATTCTGATTCCTCAGTTTTGGATTACTAGAAGATAATCCAGAGGTTCCCCTACCCCAGCTCCGAAGGGAGTGAGCTTGACTCAATTCCCTGACTTTGGAATACCCACAGTTCTGAGAGAGCTCTCTCCATCAGACCAGCCCTGTGGGATCCTGTTGGCTCTGATCCCATTTAGTCAGAAAGGGAGTTGGGGTTTTCTGCACTGAACAGCTAGGGGAATAGAGCGGAAACTTCTCAGAGAACTCTGAATTCAGCTTCCCTTCCTCACATAAGAGGTCAGTCCTGCAAGAGCAAGTGGAGGCCTAGAAGATCATTGGGGGGAGAATCAAACGCACTGTTTCATTCATTTACTCAGTCATTCATTAATTCAATAAACATTTGTTAAGTTTCCACTATGTGCCAAGCATTGTGCTGGACTTTAAGATGCTGTTAGGTCCCCCATGTTTGTGTTGCTCAAGAGGATGTGGCTAACACTTATCACAAATTAACAGGCTTGGAATAAAACCACTGCATAGTGTTGCAATTTTATTTGGCCAACCAACAAAGTGCATGATTGTTGCCATGACCCAGATGCCAACAATACATTGCTCAAAATGTCACAATGACAGACTGCTTATAAAAAATGTTATGTGTAAACCTTGGTCAGAATGTGTGGTGTCAGGACAATGTCCAAGTCCATTATCTCTCCCTGTGGTTGCTTCTAATGATTATTCTGGGATCTGCTTGCTTCATGAGACATCACTGTAAGAGCCCAAGGGCTGACTCGTCCCTTTATCATCATTCAGCTTGCAAATTCTAATATTCACTATGTGTTTGATTGGCTTATCTGCCTCTTGCCTGGAAACTTAGTTGAGAGGAAATCCAAGATCACAAGATGATGGAACAGATTTTTTTTTTTTTTTTTTTTGCGGTACGCGGGCCTCTCACTGTTGTGGCCTCTCCCGTTGTGGAGCACAGGCTCCAGACACGCAGGCTCAGCGGCCATGGCTCACGGGCCCAGCCGCTCCGCGGCATGTGGGATCTTCCCAGACCGGGGCACGAACCCGTGTCCCCTGCATCGGCAGGTGGATTCTCAACCACTGCGCCACCAGGGAAGCCCTGGAACAGATATTTAAATCTCTTAGTACAAGTGGCTGGCTTTGTTTCCCTTTGTTTTATAAAAAAGAAAAGCAAGGCATAGCGGCAACTGGGTAGTGTAGTCTGTAATAGGACCCACATGTTTGGGCTCTCTGCGCTGAGTTTCCCTACGAAGAAACAGAGGCATCACAGTAAGGAATAAAAATCCATGACAAGAGGAGAGTAATAGAGTGTGCTCACATAAAAATGGGTTTTGAGTATGTCTGCCTGGTAGCTTGGAAGGGTGATAAATAGTGTAAGCCTTCGAAATGAATAGAATTCTAATGATTTCACTGTGGAAATGCTACAATTCTTTATTTTCAATGGTACTGCAGGTAGACACCAACTTAAGGGCACTTGTTCATAAAGGCAATGTAGATTGCATAGTTTGGCAACTGAAGAGAGAAATCCTTTAGATAAAAAAAAATTTATAGGGTTTTTAACGGGTAGCTTCACTCGATCAGCCATTATTCCCTCAGAAGTCTTTAATAACTCTGTGGTATCTTTAATGAAAATCTTTCCTTAACAAAGATATTGTTACTTTAAAAAGACAATGTTTTTATACTAGCCTGAAAGATAAAGAAAAGTTATGGAAAATCAACTGAAGAACCATGGGCATGTTGCCTTCCTGTGATTGCTAAAGATTTGGAAGAATTTCTGCCTAAATTGTGCTAAATTTGTAAAGATTTTCATAATAGTTTTTGGATTCAGACCAGCTTCTGCTCAAAGCACTGAAACAGCCTAAAGGGAGTATGCAGTACAAGGACATGATTAGGACAGTAGTTTTTTAATTTGAGAGCAGAGAATCACTGACTACATTTTCCCTCACATATATCACTGGGGGAAACACTGGATCTTTGCTAGGTGAGCAGATAGCTGCCCAACTTCCTGGGGTATGAGGTGAGAGAAACACCACCAAAACCCAGCAGTGTTACACTAGTGGTCTCCTCAGTGCTCCCGATCTACACTAACCGGAGCAGGGGTCTGTAATGTCGGCCATGCTCTACCGTTTGACTTAAGAGGAACACAAGCATTGCTAGTGGGAACGTAAACTAGTTCATCCACTCTGGAAATAAGTTTGGCAGTATCTATTAATATGATGCTGAATATACCTTATTACCCAGACATTCCATGCCTAGGTAAATATCCAACAAAAATGCATACGTATTTCACATGTACAAACATTTTCATAGCAGCACTATTTGAAATAGCCTCAAAGTGGAGACTACTCAAATGCCTATCAACTGTAAAATGGACAAATTGAGGTAAATCCACAAAAGAAAATACTACGCAGGGCTTCCCTGGTGGCACAGTGGTTAAGAATCCGCTTGCCAATGCAGGGGACATGGGATCGAGCCCTGGTCCAGGAAGATCCCACATGCCACGGAGCAACTAAACCTGTGCGCCACAACTACTGAGCCTGCACTCTAGAGCCCACGAGCCACAACTACTGAGCCTGTGAGCCACAACTACTGAAGCCCGCGCGCCTCGAGCCCGTGCTCTGCAACAAGACAAGCCACCACAATGAGAAGCCCACGCACCACAACGAAGAGTAGCCCCCGCTCGCCGCAACTAGAGAAAGACTGCACACAGCAACAAAGACCCAACACAGCCAAAAATAAATAAGTAAAATAAATTAATTTAAGAAAAAAAGAAAAGAAAATACTACACAGCAGTTATTACTGCAACTACTTACAACAATATAAATATTAAATGCAAGAAGTCAGGTACAAAATAAGTCCATTTTTTTTTTTTTTTTTTTTTTTTTTGTGGTATGCGGGCCTCTCACTGTTGTGGCCTCTCCCGTTGCGGAGCACAGGCTCCGGATGCGCAGGCTCAGCAGCCATGGCTCACGGGCCCAGCCGCTCCGCGGCATATGGGATCCTCCCAGACCGGGGCACGAACCCGTATCCCCTGCATCGGCAGGCGGACTCTCAACCACTGCGCCACCAGGGAGGCCCAATAAGTCCATTTTTAAGGTTCTAAACAGGCAAAGTTATTTTATGATATTAGAAGTCAAGATAGTAGTTACTCTTAGGAGGTGTAAGTGACAAAAGGAAGGTTTCCGTTTTTGATCTAGGTGTTGATTAAAGGGGTGATGGA